>NC_045777.1:28726017-31227422 GCF_008692025.1 Phocoena sinus
CCCCCTGTCGCTCAGTCCTTGCTCAGCACAGGCTGCTCAGAGCCAATGGGAAAGTAGCTCAGAGCAGTCAGAGACGCAGACCCCTGGGCCCTTCAACTCGAACTCCCTGGGCCCAACACAATAGGCTTCTCTTCGTGACCGAGTGTGTGGAGGAGGCAGGCAGCCGCGCTGGGAGGGGGTGGTTTCTGGGTGTAGTGCTGTTTGTCACTTGAAATCCGGCCACTTCAGTCTTTGATGCATTTCCAGGAGAGTGTCACAGAAAAAGAGAGAGAGACGTGGGGAAGGACAGAGCGAGGAAGAGTTAGAGACACAGAGAGAGACTCAGAGAGAGAGACAGACAGACAGATATAGAGACAGAGATAGAGATAAACAGACAGACAACTAGACATAGAGACAGATGGAGACAGAACGAGATGAGAGAGTCAGAGAGAGACAGACAGACAGAGAGACAGATGGACACAGACAGAGGGAGAGAGAGTCAAAGAAACAGAGAGCAAAACAGAAACGTTCAGAGAGAATCAGTAACAGAGAGACTGTGTCAGATGACAGGGAGGGTTACAGACAAAGCAGGGGAGAAAGAGTCAGACAAACACAGAGACACAAGGAGAGTGTCAGCTCTCAGAGATGAGGAAGCCCAAAGAGACAGGTAGAAACAGAGAGATAGAGGAAGAGGGATAAGGAAGCCAGGACACAAGACAAACTCAGAAGCCACACGACAAACAGATGCAGAGACAGAGGCTGCGAGAGTCCTGTGAGAAGAAAGACAAGAGGCAGAGGAAGCCAGCAGGGGCGTGCGTGGCCCTGTGTTGTGTGCTGTGGCAGCTGCGTGCATGGCTGGTGCATGCGTGTGCTGGAATGTTTTTGTGTGTACATTTGCCTGCAACCGACAGTCGACTCCGGTACATGCCTGAGCTGGTGCCAGGCACAACCAGCCCTGGCAAAAGCACAGCCCTTCCCCAGCAGCCAGGAGCTGCGGTTTACTTTTCTCTGGCGGCAACACAGAATGAATATCATGAAATCCTCCTCAAAATCTGGGCCACGATGTGCGTTTGCACGCACTCCAGGCGGGGAGGCAAACCCCCCTCGTGTGCACCTTGGCCCCATGCCGCAGCAGCTTGAAGGCTGCACTCTTCATGGCTACAAATACCTTCCAGAACATAGGGGGGTCTCTGAGTTTGGAAGAGAACATGCTTCTCCCCTCAATCAACAGCAGATAAGCAGTTTATGGTGGGCGGCATGGCTGTTTCACAAGTCAGGCAGGGGCTGCCCATTTCGTGGGTACCTATGCTGCATCGGGCAGTTAGCCAACCTTGCTGGGTTTAATCTCCATGACCTGGCCAGGTAGTGAATATTATTCACATTTTGCGGATGAGGAAAAAGAGGCTAGAGGGCTGAGAAACTTGCTTAAAGACACACAGCAAGTAAGTCACCAAGCGAGGATCCAAACCCAGGTTCATCTGACCCTGCTCACTCCCTCACCCTTCCTTGTCTGGGAATGTTCCTCCACCTGGCCAGTATACCAGAGGCTACACTATTTAGGATGTGGATTTGATTCCCAGCTCTCACTCACCAGGGGAGAGACCATAGACAAGTTTCCAGCCTCAGCTCCAGTTTGCTTATCTGTAAAGTGGAGATAACAGTATCTAGATCTTGTGAGGCTGAAACAAGAGGACGTGTGACACAGCACGTGATGAGTGTTCCATGACCGTTGGTCTTGATGATCAGTAACGTCATTCCCGCTCTGATGCGCCACGCTTCTCCGGGGCATCGTCCTCTCTCTACACCTGGTTCATTACAAGCTGGAAGATGCAAGAGGCCGTTCACTGGGCACCTACTATGTTTCAGACACTTCTGCACGGTTCACTGTATACTCACAAGTGGTGTGCATACCACACTGCATCCTCAAACCGATCGGGCAGCTGAAGTTCAGGGAGGCCCCAGACACACAGAGAGGGAGAAGGAGTTGACCGCAGCCCCTCGGGCCCCAAAGCTCGGCTCCCACACATCCCCCTCCAGCTCTGAGATGAGGTCTCCCTCCTCTCTTCCAGAGAGGACTCTTTGGGATCTGATCTTGTCTCCCTTTCCTTCCTTGTCCCATTTCCCAGGCAGCATGTAGGGTCTGACAGGCAGAGGCAAAGACCCCAAGTACCTGGCCGTGGCTGTGGCCATGCCGTGGCCCCAGTTCAGGGAGTGCCTGGCCGTACCTCAGGCCACCTCCCTTCCTGGTGACCCAGAGGGCTTGGCTAGAGAGTGTTCACTGCCACCTGGGGATCTGGGAACTGGGGTAGCTTCTTAACCCCCAAAGCCAAATCCTTACCCCAGCGGCTCTCTGTCCTCCTTACTGTTCACCTCCTCTTCCCCTCTACCTCTATAAGCTCTTGGTAATAACCTCAAATAGAGAAAGGCCCTAAGATATGGGGTACCCATTCCAGCAGGCACTGGAAGAATAGAGGCGTAGGGCCTCTCTTGACTATTATTCATCATAAAGAGAAGTAAAAACAGCAAGTGTAGAGATGCTGCAGAAAATCCTGCTTTAAGTCATTAATGTTTCATATCCTTCACCCCCGAATCTATTGTCAGCCATAAGAGCAAATGGCTCATTCACTTGCTTTTCCTTTCCTTCTGCAATGTCCTTTACACACACGCAGGACAAGGCCAGGAACAGCCTTCTCCCCTACTCCTAGAGGAGTTCATCCTGAAGCTCACCTCCTCCAGGCTTGGCGATGCTCTGTCACGTCGCAGACCCCACAGCAGCAGCACGTGGGATAGGAAACCACAGAACTGGAACAAGCTCACTTGGGCTCGAATCCCAATGCCCCCGCCGACTACCTGGTAGTGACTGGTGGATTCCTGGCCTCCCTGAGACCCCGAGTCATCTGGAGACAGGGGGACGGCACCCGCCTCATGCAGGGTCAGGACTAACCTGAGCTCTGCCGTGTCCTCAGGGCACACGTCTCTGATTGAGATCTTGATGCGAACCAAAAGCAAAGGCTGAAGGGAAGGAGGTATTTGAAACCACCAGCCCTCAAACCATTCTGTTGGGGAGGAATAAAGAAGAACTTGGCAGAAGATAGACAAGTGAAAAAATAAAGCCGGCTTTTCTTAAGGCCCCCCTACATGCCAGGCCCTGTTGTCAACCATTCACGGTTATTAACACACTTGATTTTCCCAACAGCCCTGCAATTAGATGCGGTTCCCACCCCGCTTTACAGATAAGGGACAGAGGCTGCGTGAAGGTACGAAGTGGTGCAGCTAGAAAACGGCAGAGCCCATGGACTCCAGGCTGTGCCCCAACCTGAGCTGTATTGCTTCCCAGCTTCTCCCCACCCTGGTTCCGTCTCATTCACAAAGATCTGTGTATTTCCTTTATCCACCTGTTGCACTGGAAGGTGGGGACAGCTGATGTGGTTCACTCGGGAGGATTCCAGTGGAATTTAGGAAGTTAGTCCCTACCCTCTGCTCAGCTTCCAGTCTTCACGCCACAGTGTGCCCTGTGCAGCTCTCAGAGGACCTGCACCAGCTGCTGGCTATGGGAGCCACGTCTGTGTGTGGCCCCCACGGGACAGAGGAAGTCAGAAGCTGTGCTTAAGATGTAGCAATGCTCAGTCTCCCTCTCTCTCTCTCATACTCAGTCCAGGTTGGGGGGCAGATGTAGTAACAGGCCATTCCTAGAGTTATGATGAGTACAGGACTGGAAGGAGACTGGGATCACTGTGGGAACACAGAAGAAGGGCTCCCAACTCAGCCCACTGGGGGCCTGGGGAGGAGCAGAGTCAGGGAGGTGAGAGCCAGGTGAACTGATGCAGGAGTAGCAATTGTCCAGGCAAAAGGAGGGAAGGACATTCTGGGCAGAGAGAACAGCTCAGGCAAAGGCCTGGCAGCAAGGAGAGTTGAGGAGAAGTCATCGTTGACCGCCCTTTTTCTCTGGCCCCACATCCAAGTCAGCACACATCTTCACTGTTTGTGGCTCCGTCGCCCGGGACTGGTCCCCATCACTTCTCTCCTGGATGACTACCCCAGCCCTGTGGCCTCAGCAGCCAGAGAGATTCTTTCAAAAGTGCTAACTCAGATTATACTACACCCCTGTTTAAAACACTCCAGTGGTTTTCATCCCACTTGGAATAAGATCCACAGCCCTCACCTGCAGGTCCTGTTCTCTGCCCACCTCTGCTTCCTGCCCACTAACTGCTCTGCAGCCACCCTGGCTCCCTGCTGCTCCTCAGACGCACCGAACACGTTCCTACTGCAGAGACTTTGCACGTGCTGTGCCTTCCTTCTGGAACACCCCTTGCCTTCCTGTTCAGTCCATCACTTCATTTAGGTTTTGGCTTAGATGTCACTTCCTCAAGCAGACCCCCTGCCCACCCTTTGCCCCAGCAGTCCTGATCCCTCGTCAAGCTCTATTTATCTTCACAGCATTTGTCCCTGGCTGATACGATACATCAGTTTGTCTGATCATCACCTGTACGCCCTGGCGGAGTGTGAACTATGAGGGCAGGCGCATTGCGATGGGGGACGTAAAACGGTACAGCTGCTGTGGAGAAAATGTTGGGTGTTTCCGCAAAATGTTAAATATAGAACCACCATGTGGCCCAAGAATTCTGCACCTAGGTGTACACCCAAAAGAATGGAAAATAGGGACTCGAGCAGATGTTTGTCCAACGATGTTCTTAGCAGCATTATTCACAATAGCCAAAAGAGTAAAACCAGCGTCTGTCAACAGATAAATGGATACACAAAATGTACTCTACATACAATGGACTATTATTCAGCCGTAAAAAGGAATAAAGTTCTGACACTTGCTACAGCATGGATGAACCTCGAAACGTTATGTCAAATTCATAGTGACAGAAAGTAGAAAATAAGTGACTACGGGCTGGGAGGAAGTAGAAATGGTGAGTTACTGCTTAAATGGCGCGGAGTTTTTGTTTGGGATGATGGAAAAGTTCTGGAAATGGAGACCGATGATGGCTGCACAGCACTATGAATGTACTTAACGATACTAAATTTTACACTTAAAAATGGTGAAGATGGAGGGGGCAGGAAAGGCCTTGGGGAAGCAGGTGCCTGTTTTCCTGGTGGAGGAAAGCTCTCCAGTAGCAATGAGAAGGCAGAGGGAAAGCTGTGTTTCCTTTTCTCAGCCAAGAGTGCAGACAGATACCAACAGCTGAGCTGATGAACTGCAATTGGAGAGAACTTCCCTTTCCTAATGGGCCAAACCTCCCGTTCTCTCCTGTTTCGCCTCGGCTGGCAGCAGAACTTCATCACTGTGGCTAATAGCTGTCGCACGTCTGCTTGACGCCCCTCACCCTGCTGAGTCACCTCCATGTGTTACGTCATCTCATCCTTATAGCAAACCCCCATGGTGGGTGTGTTATTGCCTTCTTCCGTCAGAGGAAGACACTACACTCAGAGATGCAGTGACTCAGCTAAGGCACACAGCCCTCAAATGGAAAAGAACCCAAGCTCAAGTTAATCTGATGCCAAAGCCCACGCTGTGAACTCCTACCTCACTGATGCCCAAGAGCAACACATGCATAAATGCCATTACTCACTGTGCCAGGCATGATGCCAGGAACAGGTACAAATGGTCTTTACTAAGCTCTCAGCAGCCCTCTGAGGGAAGCGCTGTAAGTTCCACTTTGCAGGTGAAGAAACTGAGGCCCAGTGAGGTGAAGTGAGCTCCCACGTAGCACAGCACATTAAGGGTGAAGCCAGGACTTGCACCGAGGTCTGTCTCACTCCAAAGTGTGAGCCCCTCTCTGCTGTGTCACATCTCCCATGATGCTCCTCTGTCACTTCCAGCCACCTGGGAACAGGTCCTGAACCAGAATCCAACCAGCATTTGGCAAGAATGGACACCTGTTTACTGTGTTCTGAATCCTGAACTACAGGCCTCACGTTCACGACCACACACGGGGCCCCCTCTTGACCTCAGCCACAGTGCAACAAGAGGTCAGTGATGGGAAATGTTTCTGCCCACGTGAAAAAGGGAAAAGCCTTAAATCTCAAATCACTGAAACCTTATCACAGCCACCGTGTATCAGGTGCCTGCTGGGTGCTAGGTATTGTACTTTCCCTAAAACACCTCACAACAGCCCTATGACGTAGGTGTCATTAACTCCACTTTGCAAATGGGGAACTGAGCTCAGGGCAGTGCAGTCACTTGCCTGAGGTCGCACAGCCAGTAAGTGGTAGAGCCAGGACTGTCTGCCTCAAAAGCCAGAGCTGTTTTCCCTCATCAAGCTGCCTCCGCAAAACCATCAGTTCTGAAATTCCTCCAGAGAAGCCTGGGCACCAGCAGGAGGAGAGGTCCACCAGGGGATCCCAGATATTAGACCTGAAATGAGACCCTTGATCTGAGAGCTGCCCCTCATCACCCACAAGCTCCACCAGACACATGGTTCCTAATAACAGCTCTTAAGAGGGGAGTTTCTTTTCGCCAAAAGGGAAGGTTAAATTGCTTTTCTTCTCAATCTATGAATCTCACAGTTTCTCCTAAATCCCCTTGAACTGACAGGTTGCTACCTTTTCTGCATTCATTCCACAAAAAACGCTCCCAGAGTAGCTGCCAGAGGCCAGTTTCTCTGTTCAACACTGAGATGCATGGCTGAGAAGACCCAGTCCCTGCCTCTGGGGGCCGCAGTCTGGAGGGGATGACAGAAAGTAAACAGGTCATTTCAGCAGCACGTAGGAAAGTCTGAGATAAGGGTGACTGTGGAATCACAGAGGACAGGTTCCCAAGTCAGCCTGGTGGATCAGGGAAATCATCCTGGAGCTGGAGACCGAGGCTGGGTTTGGGAGACTGGGTAGGAGTGTGCCGTGGTGATGGGTCAGGTTCACTGCAGAAGCAGGAGACATCCCTGACTTTTATAAGCAAAAAGAGATTCAACATAGGGAACTGGGAAACTTTAATAGGTGTTGGCTGGGGGAGAGGTGGGTATGGAACTGCTGGAGGAGTAGACTGGGCCTCCGGGAGCGCTTCCAGAGCACTGCAGGGCCTCCAGCCACACAGCCAGAAAGCAGACCAACAGGACGCAACCCCTGCCTGTCGTGCGTTCACGAACCCACCACCACCTCATGACCCAGGGGTCTGGAAGCTGGGGCCAGCCTCTCAGCACTCCCGGAGGTAGGCACTGGGCCCTGAGATGCTGTTGCAGGACCCCCACACCCCCATGACTACTCTGGCTGGACGAAGCCGCCAAAGCAGCGGCAAGACGGCCTCCATTTCATTCCATTACGTCGGTCGCACACAAGTCTAGCTATTGGCAGAACGTTAATTTGCACCCAGAACCCTAGCTGCACAGGAGTCTAGGGAAAATAGTTTTCACCTCTGCAGTCCAAGAAGGTACACGATAAAGAAGCAGAAGGAGGTGGGATTGGGAGCTGAGGACCAAGCAGGCGCGCCTGCCGCATAGAGGAAGGAAAGAAGAAAAGTGCCACAGGCTGGATGGACACACATCTCTTCCGCCCCCTGCCCCCACTTCCCCCGCCCCACACCCCCTGCCTTGAGCCTTTTTGCAGGTCAACACTCCCCAGGTGGCGTGCAAGCCGCCCACAAAACAGCTGCCCCGTGGCCCACACTGTCGGAGCGTGTAGAACCCACCAGACTAATGAATCCAAACTGTGATTTTAGTGATGGGGATACTGAGGTCCAGAGAGGAGGAGCTACTGTCTTAAGGCTGCTCAACCACGGAAGGGCCAGCTGGGCCTAGAACTCAGCTGTTGCCACCATATCGCTCTGCTTCACATTCTGGGGCTCACCCTGCCAGGGCTGGGGCTTGGCTGGAGCTGAGGCAGGTGGGAAAAGCTCAGCCTCTGGAGTCAGACCGGAGCTCTCTTCCTGGCTCTGCTCCTCCCAGCTGCATGGCCCCAGGCAAGTTACTTGAGCCCAGCTGCCTCTTCTATGAGCCGGGGCATAGTGGTAGCACAGAGTTGTGACGAGAACCCAGCTAATAATGTAAGAGGACATAGAGTAAGTACTCTCTAATGGAGCTAGTATGACTAGTTCTACAATACTATTGTTCATTTATAAACTGCTATTATTATTATTAATAGTAGATAATCTTCCCCAGTTCAACAGGAGAACATTTTAAAGGTTTTAAGTGGTTTAACCTTCATTTCTTTTTCTTCTCCTACATCACAGCAGCATCAAAATACCTGCCCTGTAACTGCTTGCATCATCCTAGCCCACCGACACTTATCATTTTCCAACTACACATCGAGATTCCTCCCCTCATAAAGGTCCTCAGAAATATACACCCAGAGACCCACAAGTATCCTCAGGCCCACACGCATAGAGTCACACCAAACACACACTGAAGTACACACACACAGATAGGAATGGACAGATAGTTAGACACACAAACTAACATAGTCACGTACACAGACTGTTTTCACCAGCCAGCACTTCCAGACACACTCTCTCTCTCTCTCTCTCTCTCTCTCTCTCTCTCATACACACACAGACACACACATAGAGTAACCACAGCAGCACACATGCAAATAAACCCTCTGATGCACACCTCACTTCCCCAGTTCTGTGGCACATCCAGGAATATTGAAATTTGCAGGAAGGGCAGCTGGGAGGCCCTGTTTCTGACTTCCCTTTGAATAACTGGTCAGCAACAGCTCAGGGCTCCCCACAGCCCTTGTAAAAGGGCCTTTATCAGTCTAATTCCTAGTCTTCAGCCTGGGATCCAGCTCAGATAAAATAATTAATTTTGCATTATAGCCTCTCTCTCTCTGAGTCATCCTTACAAGTCCCTGGAGTAATGGCATTTAAGAACGGAGCTTTCGGGCTTCCCTGATGGCGCAGTGGTTAAGAATCCACCTGCCAGTGCAGGGGACACAGGTTTGAGCCCTGGTGTGGGAAGATCCCACATGTCACGGAGCAACTAAGCCCTTGCGCCACAACTACTGAAGCCTGCACGCCTAGAGCCCGTGCTCTGCAACAAGAGAAGCCACCGCAGTGAGAAGCTCTCGCACCGCAAGGAAGAATAGCCCTCACTCTCCGCAACTGGAGAAAGCCCGCGCGCAGCAACGAAGACCCAGTGCGGCCCAAAATAAATAAAAAGTAAATAAATTTATATATTAAAATAAAAAAAACAAGAGTTTTCTGAACACCCCAAATCCGTACAGAAAAGTTCAGCTCCCTTGGTGAAGCATTTACGTGCCAGGGAGGGTGCATGGAGAAATGCAGTTTCCACGTTTGAGAAAAGTAAGTGGGAGGGGATATCAGACAGCAGTGCAGTGCAGATCATCATTTAAGTAAAATCCCCGCAGGGCTCCTTGGCAGTGTTAAATCACTCTGTGCCTCTATGGAGGTGTCTCAAAACAGCTTCTCTCCTTTCTTCTGCTTTACCATTGAGAAAAACAGTGTGGAGTAGTGGAAACATGCTGGGGTTTGATCCCGGGCTCGAGTCTGATCACCATTTCTGGACTATGTAGCGTACCTCTCTGAGTAACAGCTACTTTGTCAACAAAGTACAGTGATTAAGAGCAAGGGCTCCAGAGTCAGACTGCCTGGCTCGGCCCCTGACTAGCTGTGTGATCTTTGGCAAGTTACTTAATCTCTCCGGGCTTTAATTTTCTTACCTTTGAAATAGGAATAATAATGACATTTACCTCACAGGGTTTTTGCAACTGTAAATTAATACATGTAAAATGCTTACGACAGTGCCTATTACAGACTCAGTGTTCAATAAGTGCTTTGCTAGTATTCTTATCACTGCTACCTTCCAACATTGTTGAGAGTATTAAGAGAGATTAAAAATAAGACTGTACCGTGGAAGAAGCAGAGTTATCAGGCGCTACCATTATCAAAGTTAGCTCTGCGGGGGACTGGTCATTTTGTAAAAAGCCAAACATGAACTTTATGTTTGAGATCCAAGAAAAAATTGTACTGCAAGTGGCTCTGGGGTCAGACAGATTTGGGGCTGAGTCCTATTTTAGCCCTTAAGCACTCTGTGACCCTGTGTAAGTTGCTTAAACTTTCCAAGCTTTAGTTTCTCATTTGTCAGTTGAATAGACATTATTCTGCCAAAATCTCAAAGATGCTGGTGACTGTGCAGCAACAAGGCCAGGGTATAAAATTCCTTGCAACCTAGGACCAGTGAGGGAGGGACTCTTCTCGTCTGGCAGGATTTTGCTGGGGACTTGGTAGTCTTCTTATGGGGATGATAAGGAAATTCCAACTACTTCATATTCTTAGCAAAGATGCCTGGAATGTGCATTCCTTTCCCTGTGCCGTCTGGCAGAAAGTAGCCCACACTGCTTCACTCCTGTTACTGAACCTCAGTGGTGGGCGTGCTTTTCTAAAGTACCTATTTCTAAGGTGCAGCCTACTCTAGACCAGTGTTGTTCCTGTCTCTCAAGTGGCCCTATTGGAGAGCAGATAGAAATCAGAGGCAAGTGGCTTTGCCTGAGCTTCTGCTATCTGGAGCTTCTTACTTGCCTTTAAACATTCTGGTTCCATCAATTGACTCCTTCCCTCTTCTCCTCAGCTCCTAGAGCAAAGACTAGTATTAAACAATGATCTTTGGGGAGATCAGCTCGGTGCTTTCTGACCACCTAGAGAGGTGGGATAGGGAGGGTGGGAGGGAGGGAGACGCAAGAGGGAAGAGATATGGGGACATATGTATATGTCTAACTGATTTACTTTGTTATAAAGCAGAAACTAACACACTGTTGTAAAGCAATTATACTCCAATAAAGATGTTTAAAAAAATAATTCCCAAGCAGTAACGATAAAATACAAGGAATCGCATTATTGAAGCAAAACCAAAGCTGTGATATTAGAAGTCCTTGTTATTTTAAGAAGAACAAAATGTCATGTTTTTCCTTATCAAAATTTTTTTCTTACATAACTAACTCTGTGATAAACTCAGTCTGGACGTTCTGTGAAAAAAAACAAAACATAAAAACAATGGTCTTTGGGTACATAGTAGGTACCCAGAAAATGTTGGCTGAATAAATAGTACATCACTAACTCCCACTAGCCTCCATTAATTAGATCTTTAGACATGGTGAGATCTATAAATCAGGAGCTCTAATTATCCTTGTGTCCCTGGTGGCATCCAGACTATTGTGGTTTATCCATGGCAGGTGCAGCAGTCACTGTCATTTTGTAAGTGTTTCTTCTATTCTGAGCATCCTGTTTTGTCCTCCTCAAGACACAGATCTGGTCCCCGTGTATTTACCCATCCTTTTCTAATGTCCTCTTTGATAAATCTGCTCCATCTGCATTGGCCTCTTTGCTGTTCCTTGGACATGCTATATTCTTCCCACATCTTTTTGGTCTTCTTGTGCCCTCTGCCTGGAACACTGCCTTTCCCCAATATTTATATGTCTCATTATTTCAGTTAGTTCACATTTATGTTCAAATGTCACTCCTTAAAGAGGTCTCTCATAATCATCTTATCTAAGAGAGCATTTCCTATTATTATCTATCATTTTCCTGGAATTATACTACACACTCATTTGTACATTTGTTTATTTTATGTCTCCCCCACTGGAATGTAAGTTCTGGGAAGTCAGTTACCTTGTCTTTCTTGTACTTGACTGTATCTGGAGTTCCTATAATGGTGCCAGACCATGGTAGGCACTCAATAAATATTTATAGAATGAATGAATGAACAAACATATTATCACATGAAATACTGGTCAAAATGAACTCTTGGAACTCACCCAACTCCAGACTGTGAATCTCAGGCCCTACCTCTCTGGTTTCCCCGTAGCCAGTTCTGACTCAGATCTGCCCACATTCTCGGGTGATAGACATGGATGAAATCAGCTGGGGAAGGCATCTACGACTGATGCTTTTTCCTAGCCCAGGAATAAGCTGGAAAAGGGGCCCACCAATTTTCAACAACACTTTAAAATAGGACTTTATAGGGCTATGGGCTCCCAGTACCTCCCAGCATTGTAGAGATTATCACCCTGTGTGGTTATTAACCTATACCTGCAGTGTTTCCAGCTAGCAAGAAATGCAAGTGGGGACAGCTGGAAAAAGAAACATCAGCTTTGAATTCCAAGATATGGCAAAATGAAGATGTCACTATTAGCCAGTGAAAAGTTGGCTCGTTCTTCCCCTCTCTACTCACTTCCCCTGGGCTCCATTTTCTGCCTCAGCACCTGCGCTGCCTCATATTGAGAAGCAGGAATTTGCTTTTCAGTACCACGGACAGCAATCTGCTGGCAGCCGGGAGGCAGAGTGAGCCAGAATTTGGGGCACACATGGAGCCAAACAAATATTGACTGAGCACATCCTGGGGCCAGGCACACTGGAGAATACAAAGATTTATGTGGTCTTGACCTTTAAATAACTTAATCTCTTCAAGTCATCAACATTCCTAGACTGACACAGCTGGGGCAAGGCCCCAAGTCTTCTGATACTTGAAAAGTGGGAAGAACCAAAGGGAAAATGTTTTCTTTTCCAACAATTGAATTTCACATATGTGCGTTCACATATGTCATCTAATTTTCTCACTAGACTACCACCCTCAAAGAGAACAGTTACTGCAATGTCCTATGCACTGTTACATTCCAAGTGCCCAGCAAGGTATATGGCAGATACTCAGTAGTTTTTGAATGGATGTGTGAAGGAATTCTTATAAAATCCCATTTTACTCTTTGTCTTTTTACCCTTATTTTACAGATGAGAAATCTAAGGCTGGGAAAACTACCTTCTCATGACAGCTATTAAGTGGCAGAGCTTGGATTAGAAACCAGGGCTTCCAGATTTCACACTAAACTGCCAATCAGAGGCACTTACTATGTGCTGGGCATTCTTGGGTCCTACAAAAAATTTCTAGCCACAGAGAGACTAGTTCTTACCTTAACATAGACTTTGAGTAAATCCCAACCTTGAGTAAATCCCGTTTTTCTTTCTGGCATTAGTTTCCCCATATGTAAAATGAGGGAAGGAGGTTGGTGTGGACTAAGGGCTCCCCTCTCCCTGCACCCCCCCACCCCCAAACGGGATCAGGCATCTGCAGTAGTTGAGAAAGGATACCAGCAGGGGGCGTTATGAAATGAATTTGAAACGTCCTCCCCGTGCCTCAGCAGGGCGTCAAACGAGAAGTACCGTATTAATATCCCAACAGACTTCTGGCTCCTTTTTCATCTTCCTGCTATAACCAGAACTTGTGCGCAAGCCGTGCAGGCTCTATTCTTTTTAGAGTGCAACAAATGAACTTCAACCCCTCTTGAGAAGTGAGTAAAGAGGCAGCCCCAGGACACAGAGACAGTGGAATGAGGCTGCAGTGACTTATCACCCAGGAACCCACTAGCTGAGTAACTTTGGACAAAGCCCCAAGCAAAGATAACTGTTTAAATGGCTGCGGCAGCGGAAAAATCAGTTTGGTTGATTGATGTCCTGGGTTTCTAGTTAGTGGGTGGCTTCCAGCCACGGCTCTGCCTCAGCTCCCAGAATTACTCCAATAAGTGATTTTCTCATCCCTAACTCTTCCCAGAAGGCAGGGGAGGGGGATGAATCAGCTCTCTCCAAGCCTGATTGGGATTTAATGGGGGTCAGTGGGTATTTGTGCACTGGGTGGTGTGGGGAGAGGAGGAGCAGATCTGTCAGGCTTGGCAGATGTATCTGGCTCCTGCCTGGGGGTGTGGAGGAGAAAATAAAATAAGGAAAGAACTGATTGCAGAGTGAATATTTTTCAATTATTTGAAAAGAATGTGAATCAGATGTTTCATAAAGGCTGTTTTTCTAACCACATCTTAGTCACTGAACTCTAGATTTGTCACGGATGGCCTCCAGATTGAAGAACAGTAATGGGAGGCTTGGGAGGTTTTGTCAAGGGGTCTAACTCAGTAGGAGGTATCTAGGATAATTGGAAGACAACAAGCTATGCGATTAGCCAGACCTGGGTTCAGATACTGGCTCTGCCATTGGCTGCCTATGGGACCTGGATCAAGTTGTTTAATCTTTCTGAAACTCAGTTACCTCATCTGTAAAATGGGATAATAATAACAATACTTACTTTTCCAGCTATCTGCTCCTGTATAAAGAAAAAAAACATGTTAACACTTTGTGGCATAATAAAACAACCATTTTATTATACTCACAGATTCTTAGGAGGTCTGGAATTCAGACAGGACATAGCACATAAGACCTGTTCCTGCTGCATGAAATCTGGGGTCTCAAATGGGAACACCTAAATGGCTGGAGGTTGGAATAACCTGGAAGTTATTATTCACTCATGTGGTTCTGGGCTGAGGTGACTCAAAGGCTGGGCTCATCTGGAACAGTGACTGGATTATTCAATGGGGTAGAGGCCTCCTAAAAACTCAAAATCTGGCTTAATCTTTTGAGTTCCCCAAATACAACCAGCTTTTCCAGGGATCACCTCAGGATGCATACATTCTCCTGTCATGTGTCTGCTCTGTGGTAAAAAGAGAACAGATTTAAGGGTTCTCATTAGACCTGTGAAGTAATGAGTTCTTTCTCAAAAGTTATATTTAAGCACAGGCTTCAGAGAGATGTTGTGCAAGAGATTTAAGTATTGGATGATGTGATCTTTAAGGACCCTTAAAGGCCTGATCACTACTTGTAATCTTGTAGCTGTTAAAAAAAAAAATCTAAGTATGGTATTGCCTCAATTTCCTCATCTTCAGAAGAGGGTATAAAGTAATGATTTCAGAGGATCCTTCCTGCTTGGTAACTACAACTGTTTTGTCAACAGCCTCCTTGTTGATAGATCCAAAGGGCCCTTTTCAGTCCTTATCTTGACTGATACCCCATAAGTATTTTACACTGCTAATTACTCTCTATTTCTTCAATCACTCACTTTCTGGACCTTCCAAGACAAAGGACTCTCCTCTGTCTCTCTGAGCACTCCTCTCATGCTCCTTCATGGGCCCCTTTTCCCTCTTTTCTTCTCTCTCTTGACACGCTCTCATTCACCACCACAGCTTCTATACCCACTAGATGCTTATGCATCAGTCAGAACTCTCATTTGAAAGATGTAGAAAGCCTGATCAAACATAATCTAGGAACTATGGGAAGTATTGGTTCACACGACTGAAAAGTCCAGAGACTGAGAACAGATTGCCCAGGGGCTTAATTTCCCCTGGACCCACTCATTCCCAACATCCCTCAGCTCTGCTTCCTCCCTTGCTGACATATTTTCAGGTAGCTATTTCTTCAGGGAAGGAAGATGGCAGCAGCATCTTCAGATCTTACTTCCTATTAGATTAACTCCAATTAGAAAGAAAGTGTGTCTCCCCAAGATGATGGGACAGAAGTATTGGATGGACCTCATTCTCATTGGCTAAATTCAGTTACAAATCTAACCCTGAACCAATCCCTGTGGCCAGGAGGAATGGAACAATAATTAGTTGAGTTTACCCAAGGCCCACTTGTAGAGTTGAAAGTGGGTTAGTGCCTCTCGCGAAGTCCAGAGTTGGGGATGGGTTGCCAGAAGTAAACAAATGTTGAGTGGCAAAAACAACAGATGCCAAGTACAGCTGAAGACTTCCAAATCTATCCTTAAGCCCAAGACCCTTCTCTTAACTTTAGACCCATGTGACAAACTGCCTTCTGACATCTCCACTTGAATGTTTCACAAGTATCCCAAACTCTACATACTCACTTCCCCTAGATCTTCTCCATTTAAATTCACCCTGGTAGTGAATGACATCACTTTATACCAAGTTACCTAATCCAGAAACTTCAGTGTCATACTTAATTCCTTCCTTTCCCTACCCCCACATTGAATCAATCACCACATCGTCTTGATTCTAGCAAACTGTTAAAAGTATGTATGTATATTGTAATCCCTAGAACAACCACTAAAAAACCTATACAAAGAGACATAGTAAAATAAAAATGGAAAAATTTTAATGGAACACTAAAAAGTATTCAAAAGATCACACACCTGGTTTCAGGACTTAATGAAGCTCAGTTTCTTGATGTCTCATCACAGAAAGAATTCAGTGAGAGACAAAGTGATAGGTAAGAAGTGGATTTATATAGAGAGAAACACACTCCACAGACAGAGTGTGGGCCATCTCAGAAGGTAAGAAAGGTACCAGCGTGTGGGGTTGTCAGTTTTTATAGAGTTGGGTAATTTCATAGACTAATGAGTGGAAGGAGTATTCCAGCTATTTCAGGAAGGGGTGGGGATTTCCAGGAATTGGGCCACCACCCACTTTTTTTTTTTTTTCTTTCTGTACACGGGCCTCTCACTGTTGGGGCCTCTCCCGTTGCAGAGCACAGGCTCCGGATGCGCAGGCTCAGTGGCCATGGCTCACGGGCCCAGCCGCTCAGCGACTTGTAGGATCTTCCCAGACCCGGGCACGAACCCATAGTTCCCTGCATTGGCAGGCGAATTCTCAACCACTGTGCCACGAGGGAAGCCCCGCGCCACCCACTTTTTGATCCTTATGGTTGGCCTTGGAACTGTCATGGCGCCTGTGGGTGTGGCATTTAGCTTGCTGATGTGTTAAAGTGAGGGGGGTGTATACTGAGGCTCAAGGTCTGGTGGAAGTCGAATTGTCCGCCATCTTGGACCCATTTGGTTCTAATCAGTTTATGTCATGTCCTTGGGCTATGCCATTCTTTCAAAGGTTGTGACCTGCCCCCTTCCCTGCTGTTTCACAGTGGTTAGGACTCTGTGCTCTCACCACCCAGGTTCAATCACAAGCCACGTGGCACGACCAAAAGAAAACAAACAAAAATAACTGCTAAATAATCCATTGGTCAAAGAGGAAGTCTCAAGGGAAATTAGAAAATTTTGAAATGAAGGAAAATGAAACTACATCTCAAAATTTATGGGATACAACTAAAACAGTGTTAAGGGGGAAACTGTACATTATTAAATGCATGTATGTGAAAAAAAAGGTGTCAAGCCAACAATCTAAGATTCCACCTTAAGAAACTAGAAAAAAAAAGAGGAGCAAAATAAACCCAAAGCAATCAGAGGGAAGGAAATAATAAAGGTAGAAATAAAAATAAAGAATAATAAAAAATAAAGATGGATAGAATAATTAAGGCCAGAAATCAATGAAATTGAAAATAAGAAAAATAGAGAAAATTGATCAAACCAAAAGATGCTTCTGTAAAAATATCAATAAAATTGATAAATCTCTAGCCAGACTAACAAAGAATAAAAGGGAGGAGACAATTAACAATATCCAGAGTGAAGCGGAGAATAGCACTACCGACCCCACAGGCATAAATGGATAATAAGAAAATACTATGAACAACTCTATACACTTAAATTCAACAACTTAGTTGAAATGGACCAATTTCTTGAAAGCCACAAACTACCAAAACTCACCCAAGAAGAAATAGATGACCTTAATACTCTTATGTCTAAGAAGTCAAACAAGTAGTTAAAAACATTCTGAACAATATGACTCCAGGCTCATAGGGTTTCAAAAACTATTAGCAAATCACATATATACATCTATATATAATATGTGTGTACACACACACAGGCACACAACCACACAGTAGATCTTCACCAAGTGAGGTTTATCTTGGGAGTACAATGCTCATTCAACATTTGAAAATCAATGTAATCCACAATACTAACATAGTAAAGAAGAAAACCACATGATCATATTAACTAATGCAGAAAAAGTACTTAAGCCACACCCAAAATCCTCTTGTGACTTTTTTAAGGCTCTCAGCAAACTAAGATTAGAAGGGAGCTTCCTTAACTTGATAAAGGGTATCTACAAAAAACGACAGCAAATGTCATAATGGTGAAAGATTAAATGCTTTCCCTGAGACTGGGAACAAGGCAAGAAGGTCCATTCTCACTATTCCTATTCAACATTGTACTGTAAGTCTTAGCCTTTGAAAAAAGGCAAGTAAAAGAAATAAAAGGCATATAATTTGGAAAGGAAGGGATAAAACTATCACTATTCACAGACAGTAGGATTATCTATATAGGAAATTCCAAAGAATATACAAAAAGAAAAAGCTTCTAGAACTAATGGGTGAGTTTGGCAAGGTCACAAAATATAAGGTCAATATGTAGATTATTATTAATCATATTTCTATATACTACCAATAAACAACTAGAAACTGAAGTTTTAAAAATAGTACTCTTTACAATAAATCCTTAAAAAGTAAAATATTTAGGCATAAGCCTAACAAAACATGTATGGGATCTGTATGCTGAAAATTCCAAAACACTGAATACCAAAATAAATGGAAAGATATACCATGTTCACTGATTAAAAGACAACATAGTTATCAATTATCCCCAAACTAACTGCAGCAGGAATTTTTCTGTAGCTAAAGACAAGATGATTCTAAAATTGATATGAGTATGCAAAAGAACTAGAATAGTAAAAACAATTTTGATGAAGAAAACAATGTTGGAGGGCTCACGTCACCCAATTTTAACATTTATTATAAAGCTACAGTAATAAAGATATAGTGGTATTAACAAAAGCACAGACACATAGATCAATAGAACAGAATAGAGAGTATAGAAGAGGGAGCCACATAAATATGGTCAATTGCTTTTCAACAGCGTTACAAAAGCAATTCAATGGGGAACAGATAGTCTTTTCAACAAATAGTGTTGGAACAATTGGACATTCACATGCAAAAATAAATAAATACGCAACTAGAGAAAGCCTGCACACAGCAATGAAAACCCAACGCAGCCAAAAATAAATAATAAATAAATAAATAAATAAATAAAAATAAATAAACCTCAACTTTTACCGCACATCTTATACAAAAATTAACTCAAAATGATCACAGAAGGATGTAAAACATAAAAACATTTAAAAGAAAACATAAGAGGGGCTTCCCTGGTGGCACAGTGGTTAAGAGTCAGCCTGCCAATGCAGGAGACACAGGTTTGAGCCCTGGTCCAGGAAGATCTCACATGCCGCGGAACAACTAGGCCCATGCACCACAACTACGGAGCCTGCGCTCTAGAGCCTATGAGCCACAACCTCTGAGCCCATGTGCCACAACTACTGAAGCCTGCATGCCTAGAGTGCATGCTCTGCAACAGGAGAAGCCACTGTGATGAGAAGCCCGTGCACTGCAATGAAGAGTAGCCCTCGATCGCCACAACTAGAGAAAGCCCGCGCACAACAACAAAGACCCAACACAGCCAAAAATAAATAAATTTATTAAAAATAAAAAGAAAAGAAAACATAAGAGAAATGTTCATCATCTTCAGTTAAGCAAAGAGTTCATTTATATGACACCGAAAGCATGATCCATTAAAAATTACTGATAAGGATTGGGGCTTCCCTGGTGGCGCAGTGGTTGAGAGTCCGCCTGCCGATGCAGGGGACACGGGTTCGTGCCCCGGTCCGGGAAGATCCCACATGCCGCGGGGCAGCTGGGTCCGTGATCCATGGCCGCTGAGCCTGCATATCCGGAGCCTGTGCTCTGCAGCAGGAGAGGCCACAACAGTGAGAGGCCTGACATACTGCAAAAAAAAAAAAAAAAAAAAAATTACTGATAAGGATAGAAAGCCCAGAGATAAACCCATGCACATATGGTCACCTTATTTTTGATAAAGGAGGCAAGAATATACAATGGAGAAAAGACATCCTCTTCAATAAGTGGTGCTGGGAAAACTGGACAGCTACATGTAAAAGAATGAAATTAGAACACTCCCTAACACCAACACCACGCACAAAAATAAACTCAAAATGGATTAAAGACCTAAATGTAAGGCCAGACACTATCAAACTCTTAGAGGAAAACATAGGCAGAACACTCTATGACATACATCACAGCAAGATCCTTTCTGACCCACCTCCAAGGGAAATGGAAATAAAAACAAAGATAAACAATTGGGACCTAATGAAACTTAAAAGCTTTTGCACAGCAAAGGAAAACATAAACAAGACGAAAAGACAACCCTCAGAATGGGAGAAAACATTTGCAAATGAAGCAACTGACAAAGGATTAATCTCCAAAATTTACAAGCAGCCCATGCAGCTCAATATCAAAAAAAACAAACAACGCAATCCAAAAATGGGCAGAAGACTTTAATAGACATTTCTCCAAAGAAGATATACAGATTATCAACAAACACATGAAAGGATGCTCAACATCACTAATCATTAGAGAAATGCAAATCAAAACTACAATGAGGTATCACCTCACACCAGTAAGAATGGCCATCATAAAAATCTACAAAAAATAAATACTGGAGAGGGTGCGGAGAAAAGGGAACCCTCTTGCACTGTTGGTGGGCATGTAAATTGATACAGCCACTATGGAGAACAGTATGGAGGTTCCTTAAAAAACTAAAAATAGAACTACCATATGACCCAGCAATCCCACTACTGGGCATATACCCTGAGAAAACCATAATTCAAAAAGAGTCATGTACCACAATGTTCATTGCAGCTCTACTTACAATAGCCAGGACATGGAAGAAACCTAAGTGTCCATCGACAGATGAATGGATAAAGAAGATGTGGCACATATATACAATGGAATATTACTCAGCCATAAAAAGAAATGAAATTGAGTTATTTGTAGTGAGGTGGATGGACCTAGAGTCTGTCATACAGGGTGAAGTAAGTCAGAGAGAGAAAAACAAATACCATATGCTAACACATATATATGGAATCTAAAAAAAAATAAAAGGCTCTGAAAAGCCTAAGGGCAGGACAGGAATAAAGACGTAGATGTAGAGAAAGGACTTGAGGACACGGGGAGTTGGAAGGGTAAGCTGGGACAAAGTGAGAGAGTGGCATGGACATATATACACTACCAAATGTAAAATAGCTAGTGGGAAGAAGCTGCATAGCTCAGGGAGACCAGGTCGGTGCTTTGTGACCACCCAGAGGGGTGGGATAGGGAGGTTGGGAGAGAGATGCAAGAGGGAGTGGATATGGGGATATATGTATATGTATAGCTGATTCACTTTGTTAAAAAGCAGAAACTAGCACACCATTGTAAAGCAATTATACTCCAATAAAGATGTTAAAAAAAAATTACTAATAAATTGGACTTCATGAAAATTTTAAATGTTTGCTCTGGCAAGAGAATGAAAAACAAACTACATAGGGGGAGAAAATATTGCAAAACATATATTTGTAAAGCACTTGTATTCAAAATGTACAAAGAACTCTCAAAATTAAACAATAAGAAGACAAAAACATAGGCCAGATATTTTAACAGCTACTTTACCAGAAAAGATCTATGAATAGTAAATAAGCATATGAAAAGGTGCCCAACATCAATAGCCCCTATGGAAATGCAAATTAAAACTGTATTGAGATACCATTATACACCTATTAGAATAGCTACAATGAAGGAAGGAAAAACCCAACAATATTAACTACTGTTGAAGATTCAGAGCAACTGGAACTCTCATACATTATTGGTGGGAAGGAAATGGTACAGCCACTCTGTCCCTCAACCACTGATAAGTAAACTGTGGATCATACCACCACTAAGCAATAAAAAAGACGGAAATGTTGATACACATAACAATACGGATGTGTTTCAGACGCATTATGCTGAATGAAAAAAGTCAGTGTCAGAAGGTTACATACTGCATCATCTCATTTATGTGACATCTATGTGGCAAAATTACAGGGACAAGGAAGAGATCTGTGGTTGTCAGGGGTTTCTGGTTTTGAGGGAAGGTTTGTCTATAAAGGTGCAGCATGAGGAAACTTGGGAGGGATGATGGAACTGTTCTGTATTCTGATTCTGGTTGTGGTTATATAAAAATTACATGTATTAAATGTCATAAAACAGTATATCAAAAAAGTCATTGCCATTCTATCTAAATTTGTTAAAGCCTCAATAACAGAAAACTGTAGAGCAATGTCTACAAAATTCCAAACCAAAACCCCATAATTTTATACCCAGCCGTGTTCATTTTTATGAATGAAATGGCAACACCCAGACATTGTCAGTGTGAGTCCAGGAAACACAGGAGCAAAAAGACATTCTTGAAAATAGTACTTATTTATGAAATCCAGCCAACAAAGAGATAAATCAAAAGTAAAAATTCAGGAAACAAAAGAACTAGTGGTGAGCACAGAATTATTTAAATATGTAATTAAGATTAAACAGCTCCAGTAATAATTATGATTGATTGCCAAAAAAGACATCAACGTTCTAAATCTTGACAATATAAAAATAACAAAAATTTGTAAGTTTGGGAAGAGAAAATTAAAAGACTTATAAGGGTGTTAATGCCATCATGTTTCATAACGGGAGTAATTCCATACTCTCTAGAATAAAAACATAATTAAAAACTAATCTCCTGTGTTTTATAATTCTTTTCTTAACCTTAAAGTGATTTTTAAAGCTTTTTATTTTGAAACAATTTTAGAATTATAGAAAAGTTGAAAACAATAATACAGAGAATGTGGTATGCCCTTCATTAGTTTACATGACCACAGTACAATGATCAAAACCATTAAATCAGCACTGATATAACACTACTAATGGAACTATAGACTTTATTAAAATATCACCAATTTTCCCACTGATGTCCTTTTTCTGGTTCAGAATCCAATCCAGGATCCCATATTGCATTTAATTGTTTTATCTGGACTTCCCTGGTGGCGCAGTAGTTAAGAATCTGCCTGTCAATGCAGGGGGACACAGGTTCGAGCCCTGGTCTGGGAAGATCCCACATGCCGCAGAGCAACTAAGCCCATGCACCACAACTACTGAGCCTGCACTCTAGAGCTTACGAGCCACAACTGCTGAGCCTGTGTGCCACAACTACTGAAGCCCGTGTGCGTAGAGCCCACACTCCGTAACGAGAAGCCACTGCAATGAGAAGCCCGTGCACCGCAACAAAGAGTAGCCCCCGATCGCCACGCTAGAGAAAGCCTGCACGCAGCAATGAAAACCCAACGCAGCCTAAATAAATAAATAAATATAATTGTTATATCTCCCTAATAATTCCCTTAGAGTGATCATTAAGAAATAATATCCCTTGGGTGAAGAAAAATTACTCAAAAGTCAGCAGTTACTTCAATTTCACTTCAGTTTCTTTTTTTCTTCAAATTCAGGTAAAGTTAAATTGTACTTTTATTTAAAACACTATTGCAATAACACCAGTGTCACATGAGTTGAATGATTAATATCTCAATATTCATCAGGAAAAAAAAAAAAGCTCATCAAGATGCTGAGATGCTGTCTGAAAATCCTTATTAGCCAGAAAATAGCACAATGCCCAGGGACTATTGTAGGTGATGGGAAAACTTTGAAAAGTGATCAGATTTGTGTATTTCACAACATACCTGTGGCTGTCATGCAGAGGATGAATTAGAGAGCTAAACCTGGAGGAGGTGAGTTGGGAGGCTGTTATAATAAAACAGGTAGACAATTTGGAATCCGTTTGACTCTAAGTAACAGAAAATCCAAATAATGGTGGCTTACACAAAAGAAGGGTTTATTCTTCTCACAAGAAAAACAAAGGTCAGCAGTTACTGCTGTTAAATATTTCACCAAAGATCCAGGTGGTTTTTGTTTGTCTTTTTGTTCTATTACATTGGCTTTTATCTTCATGGTTGTCACTTCATGGTCCAAGATGGCTCCCACAGCTCCAAACATCACATCCATGTCCAAAGAAAGAAAAACTCAGGACAGATATAAGGCTCTACTTCTATTTCTTTTACCTCCAGGAGACTTTTGCTTTCATCTCCTTGGTCAGAACTGTGTCTTCTAAGTGGAAAAGAGACTCAGAAAGTGAGTAATCTGAGATTATACACATTACAGATGCAAACAAAATCATAATGTTTTTAGAATGGAAGAAGGAAGAAATGTATATGTTGGATAAGCAATTAACAATGTCTGTCAGACAGGTATGAGTTTAAGAGCCCCAAACTATGTCAGTGAATGGGGCCTGGAGGTGAGCAGATACATCTGAGTGACACAGAAGACAGGAAGGGCAGAACTTGGTGACTGACTGGCTATCAGTTATGAGAAAGAGAGAGGAATGAAGGACGCCTCTCAGGTTTCTGAGTTGGTAGAAAAGGAGAATGGGGACGCTTGGACTGAAGGGGAAAATTCTAGCCGCTATTTACTTGGGGTTCCAGATATACTGAACAACATTAAGAAAGTGTTCCTTGATTAATTTTAAATAAAAATCAAACACCCACCATCTAATAAGCAGATACAATAGACTAGGTGTGGTACCAAATGGTTTATATGCATTATCTCATTTAATCTTTATAACAACTCAGTGAGTTTGTTCTGTTTTGGTCATTGGAATACCACCAGTGTCCAGAAAATCACCTGACACGTAATAGGTGCTCTAAAAATATTGAACAAAGGAAGAAAGAGGAGAAAAATCTGAGGTTCAGAGAAGTTAAATGGCTTGCCTAACCTGAGGTCATACATCTGTAGAATGGAAAAGCCAAGAGTTCAGCTTAGCTCCATGCTTTTCTCCACTGTTCACAATCTTTCTGTTACAAAAAGCTATGAAACTCCCATTTCTTCAGAGAAAATGGAACAACTGGGAAAAATGGAATCTTTCCAAGACACTGCGTGATCCAGCTTCTCAATGCCTCCCTAACCCAGTCTCCTGTCACTCTCCCCACCTTGTGGCACTCAGGTCACTTTGCTCCATTCAGTGGTTCCTAGGTCAAGTTCCCCAGATCCCCCAGGATCTCTTAACACCACCTACCCCTTTTCTATAGCACTTCTTGGAGTCTATGACTAAAAAGATATTGGAATGATTATCTGTTTATTGTCTGAACTCATGCTAGAATGTAAGCTCCATGAAGGCAAAGTATCTGACTCATTCACTCTATTTATCCCCAGTCTTCAGCACAGTGTCTGGCACAGAGTAGGTGCTCAGTAAGCATTTTATGCCTGAAGGGATAGACAAATGAATGTGATGGATAGGTGGATATAATGGATGGATGAATGTAATGGATGGATGAATCAATAAACAGATAGATGGGTGGATCTTACAGATGAGGAGCCAGATGCGATGGATGGGTGGATGGACGGACGGACAAGAGGCATTCTCTAGACCACTATCCCTGAGGCTTCTCATCTCATATTCCCAGGTTTCCTGGCAGGCTGCCTCCTGCTACAGCTTTTGATTACTCCTCCTTCCTTTGCTGGCAAAGACTGCCTGGTTGGATCTTACCTGGGCCCACACTGCTGGGAAAGTAGCCAAAAGAATCCAGATCTGACTTGGCTGTGCGGCAGCAAGAGGGTGTGGGCTGATGTGAATATATCCTCTCCCTGGGGAGAAGGTGGACTCAAGGCAATTATGCAGCAGAAAGGGCTCTGGAAGTAAATCTGTCTTGCACAAACAGGTTAGAGTTAAATTTGACCTGAGCCATGAATCATACTGTCAGTCTCCCATTCAACCGCATCATTGAGCCAGCAAACTTTGTGAGTGCTACTCTTTATATAGATACAAGTATATGTATTTATACAGAGGTATGTGCACAACTGAAGCATTCTGATTAATCGTATCCTTGGTGAGAAAGACTTTTTCTCATCACTCCTTCTTTTGTGTTTAGTCAAAGCGGGTTCAAGGATGTGGAGGTGAAGGCCCTTGAAGGACTGGAAGTGCCAGGAGTGGGAGGAGAGAGCAATTCATTCAGCAAACATTTCCTGATACCGACTCTGGGAGGAGCGCTTGGGAATGGGAGTGCAGTGTTGGAGGGTATGAAAGTTAATAAGACGTGCTTTTCACCCCCATGTTATTCAAAGTCTGGTGGGGCTGCTGACTGACAGGAGGAAGGATAGTGGGTGGTTAAGGATTTAGATTCTGAAATCAAATAGATGGAGATTCAAATACCAGCCTCATCATGTACTTGCTGTGTGACCTTGGCAAGTTATTTAAAGTCTCTGAGCCCAAGCTCTCACCTCTATGGGTAAATATATATATATATATATATATATATATATATATATATATATATATATATCTCCTGTCTTCTGGAGTTTGTGTGAATCTGGAATAAGACAATAAATGTAAAGCCTGGCACAGAGTAAACACTCAAGAATCATCGTCATTATCGTCATAACTAAAGCTTTTTCAGTGTTCATTATGTGCCAGGGACAAAAAGCACTTATATGTAGTAACTCACTACTACTACTACTGCTACAGAGAGATGTTATTATTCTCCTTCCCACAATCTCCCCATTTTTCAGATGAAAAAAAGTGTGACATAAAGACTTGCCCAAGGTCACACTTCTACTAACTGGTGGAATCAGGCCTTGAACTCAGAAAACAAATCCAGATCCAGAGGGTCACAGATCCACCCCAGAATTCTTTTAGCACCCTCCTGGTACCCTTTTCTTAACTGTGATGATCCCCCTGGCCCAACCTTAAGGACAGAGGGAAACTGCTTCTTTGATCCTTAGTTACTGTTGAGCGCCAGGTATTTATATATAGGAGGCACAGTGCTGCATAGCGTTTATGGACTGAATCCATGCTCTTCTCTTACGTTGAAGAAAAGATTCATAACAATAGTAATCAGATGAACAATCTAACTTAAGTTCATGGGGAGGGGAGGGGTCCTGAAGGGCTGGGCGGTAGCTGGGAACTGCCTGACCCCATAGACACTCCAGGAGGAGGGAGGGAGAGAGGGAGGGAGGATGCACAAACAGCTGGCAGCACCCCACCCCATCAACATGCCTAATTCACTTCAGAACCAGAACGTACTCCTCTCCTTGTCTCAGTGTCCACACCATAGCACTCACCTCCTGACACTAAGCCATGGTCTGGAGGGTCTCATGTTCCATCCAACCCAAGGAGATTATCAGCTTATTCTTTTTTTATAAATTTATTTATTTTTGGCTGCGTTGGGTCTTTGTTGCTGCATGTGGGCTTTTCTCTAGTTGCAGCGAGTGGGGGCTACTCTTTGTTGCGGTGCGCGAGCTTCTCATTGCGGTGGCTTCTCCTGTTGTGGAGCACGGGCTCTAGACATGTGGGCTTCAGTAGTTGTGGCACGTGGGCTCAGTAGTTGTGGCTTGCGGGCTCTAGAGCACAGGCTCAGCGGTTGTGGTGCATGGGCTTAGTTGCTCTGTGGCATGTGGGATCTTCCCGGACCAAGGCTCGAACCCTTGTCCCCTGCATTGGCAAGCAGATTCTTAACCACTGTGCCACCAGGGAAGTCCCAGCTTATTCTTTTAAACAATGACTAGGGCTCTCCAGGTCCCACCCCAGTCCAACAGAAACCAAACCTGTGGGGGTAGGACCCAGGCATTGGTATTTTTCTTAATCCCCACCCCACCTCCACCCCTGCCACTACCCACAACCATTTCTACTACCCTTGAGTGGTTAACTCTCACTGGCCTTTTCAGCCTCACTTCCTCCAGGAAGACTTCCTGCTGTCATTCCATAACTCCTAGTTGGGTGCATCTCCTCTGAACTCCCGCAGCACACTTTGTGTCTACAGTATTCACACTTATTACCTTGGTGAAGTTGCGCATATACTATCTCTTCCTCTCTGAACCTTGAGTGTTACATCCATATTGTGTCTTATTATAGGCATGTGTCTCTCGAATCTATACAAAGGCCTACCCATTGTAAAAGAGCTATAGTACCTGTGGAAGAAATGAGTGACCGAACATTGAGGATGCTTCTGGCTTTCTGCTCTTAAAAATAACAGTGAACATCTCCATAAATATGACTTTTCTTGTGTTTTAGAATATTTCCCTAGAAGTAGGGCTACTGGAACAGGGGCATAAAGAGTCATGTGTCTCTTGTTATAGGCATATGTGTCTCACTCCACACTTTTCTCTTCCCCCTTCCTAATAAGACCCAGAATGTGTCACTCATAGAGTTTAGATGGGATTGACCCAACCCTCAATCCCTTGAGTAAATCTCTAGTTTAATCCAATCAGGATAACCTACTGCCTCCACCCACCAACTGCCACACACAGTGATGGATTCAGGGATGGTCACATGATCAAAGCCAGGCCCATCAGGGCCAACCAGACTCAGATCCACTGAATTTTCGAAATTCAGGAAAAGAAACTAAGGTGGTCACATTGCTGCTGGATTAAGCCTCACCTGAAACTTACCACTCAGGTTTTGAGCTATGTTAAGTCAATAAATTCCCTTTCTTGTCTAAGCCACTTTAAATTGGATTTTTTGTTGTTTGCTTTTATTTTCAAGCTTACTTTCAAAAGCATCTTAACTCATGTACTACACTGCGTCCAAACTGTTTTTCAAAGAGTTGTCAACATTTGCAACTAGGCTGAAATTGTTTTTAACTTATTAGATAAGACAGCTGCTTCTAAGAATTCAATAATTCAGGATATCAGGGGTCACAAAGACTCCAGGATTGATTCAGTCATATTGCCACCCCCTCCACCACCACAGCGAGCAGTAGAATATGGAGTCAAGTGATGTCTGTCACCCCTAACCTGGAGGAACAGGTAGATGAAAGACAAATTTCTGTTCCCAGATGGTGCTATGAATTTTTTTCTATGCCTGAAAATTTTAAGAGTAACCTTTTCCATTTTTTTAACATAAAACAACCCTTGATCATTACAGAAAATCAGAAAATATCTATATTTCAACTATCTACTGCTGTGTAATGAACCATTCCAAAATTTAGTAGCTTAAAATAACAATCTTATTAAGCTCCCACATTCTGTGGGTCAAGAATTTGGAAAAGGCACAGTGGGGATGGCATGTATTTGCTCCACTATGAACCCTCAACTGGGAAGACCAAATGTTGGGATTGACTTGATTGCCGGGGCAGAATTATCTAGAGGTAACTGGACTTACATGTCTGGCCTTTGATGCTGGCTATAGGCTGGAACCTCAGCTGGGGCTGGAACACATATATATGGACTGTCCATGTGGCCTGGGCTTCCTCATAGCATGGCTGCCTCAGAATTTTTACATGGAAGCTCAAGGCACCAAGGCTTGTGTCCCAAAAAACTAGACCAAAACTTTATGGCCTTTTCTGACCCAGCACTGGAAGTCACATAGCATCACTTCCATCACACTCCAATGGGCATTCAGTCACTAGGGTCACTCCAGATTCAATGGGAGCGGACACAGACCCCGTCTTTTGCTGGCAAGGGTATCAAAGAATTTGCAGGCATATCTAAAAACTACCGCAATATTCAAGTAAAAAGAAGACAATAAGCAAAAACACAACCCTGCTCACCCAGAGAAAATCACAATCAACATCTGGGTGGCTATCTTTGCGGATATTTCTTTTTATTGATTTTATAACACTGGGTTAGGTTTTTTTTATATATAATTTTATTTATTTATTTGTCTGCACTGGGTCTTCATTGCTATGCGCAGGCTTTCTCTAGCTGAGGCGAGCAGGGGCTACTTTTCGTTGCGTTGCGCGGGCTTCTCATTGCGGTGGCTTCTCTTGTTGTGGAGCATGGGCTCTAGGCATGCGGGCTTCAGTAGTTGTGGCACGTGGGCTCAGTAGTTGTGGCTTGTGGGCTCTAGAGCGCAGGCTCATTAGTTGTGGCACACGGACTTAGTTGCTCCGTGGCATGTGGGATCTTCCCGGACCAGGGCTGGAACCCATGTCCCCTGCATTGGCGGGCGAATTCTTAACCACGGATCCACCAGGGAAGCCCCTGCAGGAAAGTCTTTGTTTCATCCCCTTATCTACTCTGCTTCTTCACTTGTTTGTCCAAGAGCTTTACTCACACAGAGCACTTTTAAGTTTTGTCAACATGAATAAAGACTTGGGAGCCACAGGAAGCAGGCAAGAGGCTTACTGCGCACCTTCTAGGCAACCTCATCGGTTCTTGCTTTCTCTGTCCCTCTCAGGAGCAGAATACATTCCTCTCCCTGTCTGTACAGCAGCATAGGAACCTCCTTAGGTGGTTTAAACATGCCTTGATAAGGGCAAGTATGTGTCTGTCATCCTCCGCAGACTTATCGAAGTATTTATTTCCATACAAAAAACGGGAAAAAATGAAAAGAAAAATGTTCTTCCAGGCTTTTAACATCTATAAGGACAGGGGCTAATGCTGCCTCATTTTATAGGTGAGAAAGTCGAGGCTAAAAGAAATACAATAATTTGTTTGCTGTCCTACCCTCACACTCTCTCAGGAACTCTAAAAGATGCTGCCACGGCAACACGAACTACCTACTGACCCTGAACTTGCAGCACGTCTTCCTGCTCCAGTGCCTTCCCTCATGCTGTTCCCTGTGCTTCTCACTGATGGTACCACATTCTCCAATTCTCCCGGTATCTGCTGCACAAATAGACCCTATCCCATCCTTCAACCTGCAGAACAGCACTCAGCCTGTAAAAGCTGGAGAGTTCCGACACAGACACACAGCCAAGTCAGCCTGAAAGGTAGGAAAACGTGACCTTGAGACTGGTTCCTCCAGCACTCCCAACGCCCCGCCTTGAGAACAGGAGCCTGGAGCAGCCCTCAAGTGGGGCACAGCTCCCTGGGGCCTGGGCAGGGATCAGCCTGTACCAAGGCTGACGACTGACTCATCCACCCGGATCCTTCCCATTTTCTCAGGGCAGACAGTTCCTGATGCAGAGCTGAAAATTCTCCACTGCTTTATTGTGTGACTGTTCTTGGGGGCGGGGGCTTTGTGTAGATTTCTGAAAAGCAATTAGGCTTATTACTGGTTAGGATTTCAGAAACCTTCTATGTTTGCTGAATGCATTAATTTGCAGCCCTTTCCATCACTCATGTTTCCTGACAGCCCCATTTTGCAGGTGGAAAAATATGCAGATGGAGAGCAGTGGAGAAAGGCTGTAACAAGAAATCAAAGACGTAAGAGAAATTCAAAGATGGAAAGAGAGCTTCCTGACGACATCATCAGCGCTTGTAGAGTTCCCAGGCCCTCACCTTGGAGATTTCAGTTACGTTAGCCAATAAATCCTCCCTTTTACTTAAAATGGTTCGAGTTGAATTTCTCTCACTTGAAATCACAAGTCTTCTGACTATTATGCCTCTTGTATGTGTCTTTTAAAAAAAAAAGTGTATATATATATATATATATATATATATATATATACACACACATATACACATTCAATGTTAATATTATGTATATAACACTTTAGTTTGCTTTACAAAATAAAGTCTCCTTTTAAAAAATTGAAACAAAAAAGCAAAAGAAAAAAATAAAATAAAAATTTGAAACCATACAGAACTATATAAGGTATAGAGTTAGGGCTAAGTATAACCAATGAAGCACTGCACTTCCTCTGCACCCCCCCAAATTCCCACTACAATTAAAGTAAAGAGATAAAGTGGAGAGAATGAGGGAGAAGAGAACAGCAATAAAACATAGACGTTATGCAACAAATGGGCAAATAGTGACTGACTCAGCCAACCTAAGAAAGCTGAACCCTGTGCAAGGCAGTGGAGAAGCAGAAAAGCCATCAACTTTATGCTCTGGTTTCCCCCAAAGGCTCAGGAACTGGAGGTGTCATGGGCCTCTTAAAATAGGGTACAGATAGGGCAGGAAATGGCAAGTTTGTAAAAAGTCTGTAAAAGAAGTGATTAGACCTCCGAGTGAGGACCCCTAGTCAGGCAGGTTAGAGGGTGTCTTTCAGGCTTGAAGCAAGAGACTCTGGCCTTGGGGGGTTCCATCCAGAAATCAGGAAGAGGCTGAGTTAAGAAAGAGATATAATCTGAAGGCTGAGGCCTCCTTCTCCTCTCTACTCTGAGAGTCAGGATTTTACTCCACCAGGCAGGCAACTGGAAGGTTTCTACTCTGGGAAAAATGAGCAACCTAAGAGAAAAGGCCCACAGGTACTCACAGCTGAGGTTTCCCACAAATAAACAGCCCAACCAATCAGGCCCTTCCCAATCAACACCTTTCTCCTATGCATTATTTACATGTATAATCGCTTACAAAGGAGGGAAGGTTGTAATTACCCACACTGTTCTACCACTTGCTTTCTTAATCTAATAACGTACTATGGACACAGCCCATGTATAAGTCTTTATGTGCAATAGACTTATATATGAAGTCTTCATGTATATGAAGAGTAGGATACTCACACAGTCTCCAAGTATCACTGCACAGGTTACTTATTTACAGAGGGAGGGGGTTCCTGTACAATGATTAACCTGATGAACACTGCTCTAACCAAAGGGTCAAATTTGACATCATGAATGAGGGCCACTCTGATACCACACGTCTTTTTATGTGATGCACTAACAGGGACGCAACATTACTTCCAAGTCATTCCCACTAAAAACATACATCTTGAATCTAACCAGAAGGAAATAGACAAATCCAGAATGTGAGAGAGCCTCCTAGACTCTTCAAAAAGATCAATATTATGGGAGGGGGGAAATGAACTGTTCTAGATTGAAGGTAACTAAAGAGATTTGACAACTAAATGTAGGGGAATTGTAGATTGAAAAGACACTAGCTAAAAAGGAACTTTGGGGGACAGTTGGAGAAATTTGAATATAGAATGTAACTTTGAATATATAATGTATAGAATGTATTAATAAATGTATTAATGTCGAATTTCCTGAATGTGGTGCAAATATGGCAAAGTATTAGCAACTGGTGAAACTGGGTAAAGGACGTATGGGGGTTCATTGTACTTTTCTTGCCACTCTTCAGTAGCCTTGAAATTTTTCAAAATAAAAAGCTGGTGGTTAAGGGAGTTGGCTCTGGAGTCTGATCTACACAATCCATTTGGGAAGGTGACTCAACTTTTCCAAGCACCTTCTCTGTCAAAGGGTGATAATAATAGAACCTACCTCATGAGCCTGTTAAATTAAATGAGATGATGCCTGCAAAGTGCTTATCAGAGTTGCTGACATAGTAAATGTCAACTGTCATTATCATCTGCCTCGCTCTTTTTAATGGATACGTAATTCCATTGTCTTGAGTTTCTCTTGATTTGACAGGAAAGTCATCACCCAGCTAATGAGTGCTGCTATTTTCTTGTTAGCACAAGATAAGGTGATCACAGTTTGTGCTGTCTGCTGTGTGATGGAGCAGAAGGAGGTCTTGCTCCAACTGTTGCATTTGGGTGCTTGACTTGTGGACACCTGTAGTTGTAGAGCCCCTCCCCCCACCTCCTTCGATTAATAGAAAGCCCTTTTCATCTGGGAACCCATTCAATGTGGTTTGAATTGGGTTAACTCTGCTTCCCCTACTGCCTCTGGGGTAGCCACTCACCCAGGTTCAGATAAAGCTCTTTCCTCCCAGCAACAGTGGTTACTTTAAGGATAAGCATCATCTTACACAGGGTGCTTCCTGGGAAAGCTTTGCCACCACGATCTGGAATACCTACAATGAACCAGAAATACAGAAGTGGACAGAGCCCAGCCCTGGCCCCAGGAGACACTTGGGTCTAGAAGGGGAGACTGACAAGCTGCAGATCCAGGTCTCCAGAATCCCAGATCCCCCAAAGATCAATGCTTTTCACTTCTCTGTCATTGCATCAAATGGAGGCATCAGAATTGAACTTCCCAGAAACTGGCTTTATCTGCAAGGCAGAGATTTAAGTTTCTCTCCAGAAGATCTTGAAGGTAATTTCCTCCCAATTACCACTAGTTTCTCGTCAACACCAATCCCTTGGGAGGTATTAATAGAGGTGAGATGGTACTGGATGATAATGTCAGGGAACCTGCACTATTAAATAACTTCTGAAAATTCCCAAGGTTTAATGGCAATGTTTTCCTTTGAACTCCTAACTTCTTTTTTTTTTTAAAGCACTCTCCAGCTATTTCATTTTATTGTGTTCAGACCATCCTTTGACGCAAGTGGGATAAATATAGTCATATCCGTTCGTCTAATAGCAGAGGGGGTGGTGCAGTGTCATGGGGAAAAGCATGGGCTCTGGCATCAGACTTCCTGCATTCACTCTTGGCTCTGCCAGTTAGCAGCTCTGTAATCTTGGGCCAGTGACTCTGCTTCTTTGAGCCTCAGTTCCCTCGTCAATAAAATGGAGTGAAAAAGTACCTGCTTAATAACATTGTGGTAAAGCTCAAGTGAAATAATGAATGCAAGAGGAAAACCTGGTGCACAGTAAGGCCTCAGTAAATGACAGCTATTATTATTATTGTTATCACCAACCGTTCGGGGTGACAGAGGTAGACAAGCAGTCAGGGAGAGCTGCATGTGGTGTTAGATATGGAGGTAGATACAAAGGGCCAAGAAAACTGTCCCTGCTCTCAAGGTGGGGAGAGAGGGAAAAGTGCAGTGGGAAGTGAAACAATAATGCAAACAATTATAAAGGAGTCCCCTATAAAATATGTTTCAAGGTAGCACTGATGCTCATACACACAGTACAGGCATCGGAGTGAGCTCTACAGGGCAAGAATGGGAACTAATTCATCTCTGGCTGGGAATCAGCCTAGAATCAAGCCCAAGGAGATGCTCAGGTGAACATAAGGACGTTTGTTACAGACAAATGTGGGTTTTTTTGCGGTACGCGGGCTTTCACTGTTGTGGCCTCTCCCGTTGTGGAGCACAGGCTCCGGACGCACAGGCTCAGCGGCCATGGCTCACAGGCCCAGCCGCTCGGCGGCATGTGGGATCTTCCCGGACCAGGGCACGAACCCGTGTCCCCTGCATCGGCAGGCGGACTCTCAACCACTGTGCCACCAGGGAAGCCCCAGACAAATGTGTTTTGAGAAGTGTCCTGCTACACTCTCGCAGGAAAATAACGTTAGAGGTCATGGAGTTGGCGTGGTGTAGAATTCATGTCTATCTGATGTCAAAGCTCCTAATGTTTCTATGACATCCCACTGTCTTCATTGATTTCTCTCTACCTGTTCACAAGTTCTGAAGAATAATAGCTGCTCATCCTATACTGATGGAGAGGGTGGAAGGGTGGGTAGATGGTGTATGGTGGGTAGATTGTGGAGAGATGGATGGGTGGTGCATGAATGGAAAGTAGAGGAGAGATGGAGGGACAGTAGGTAGATGAAGGGACGATGGTGGCTAGATAGATGTAGAGTGGATGGATGGGTAGATGGGGGCTGGAAGAATGGCAGGTGAATGAATAGTTGGATAGTTGAAAGATGAATGGATGGTGAGGAGATGGATGGACGGCAGATAAATGGACAGAGGCACAGACTTGCTTTATACTTAAAAGCTCGTGAGATATAACCTATAGGTTAAGCAGTAGCCCAGGGTGAAGTGCAACCAAGTACAGTTAGGTACTTAACAGCTCACTCTTTGTTAAAATAACAGCTACTTAATGATAACTGATAAGTCCTGTAGTTCAGTACTTACTATGTACCAGAGCCTGTACTAAGCCCTTTACAGAGATCATCTCACAAAAGTCCTGAGATCATTGTAATTATATCCATAAGGAACCAGAGCTTAGAGAGGCCTGCTCCAAGGCGCACAGCAAGTAACTGGCAGAATCAGGACTCAGACTCAGGCTGCTGAAAACTCCAAGCTCGCGTTCTTAACCTCTGGGATCAGTTCTGTGATTGACTTTTTCTTCACAAAAAAGTATCATAACACCAACTAGGAGTCAGGAAATATTTCCCAGGGGAGGAGACACCTGAGCTGAGTCTCAAAGGCCAGAAGGATAAAGAGCTTTCGAGATGGAAAGCACAGAGAGCCTAGCGCTGAGGAGGTGTAACAGCCCTTCCTACAGTGTGAGAGGGAAGCAGGAAAAAACATAAGACTGGAAAGGTAGGCTAGGACCAAATCATGGAGGGTCTTGAATGCCATAGATAGAATAATTAATGGTAATATTAGTAGCAATGAATGCTATGAGTCAAGCTCTCTGCTAAGTACTTTTACTTGTATTCTCTTATCTCATCCTCTCAAATATGTGAAACTAGTTGCTATAGTTATCCTGATTTGCAGCTGAGAAAGCTGAGCATGTGATTTAGTAACTTACTGAAGGTTATACAGATAATAAGTGGCAAAGTCAAGACTTGAACCTAGGTCTCTCTGACTCCAAAGTTCATGCCCTGTACTGCCCCGTGTGAGCTTGAACTTTATCCATTCCACAAGGGTTTGGACTTCATCCAGTCCAATAGGAAGGCATTGAAAGCTCTTAGACAGGGAAACAACCCGAAAAATGTGTGTATTAGAAATATCCCCTCCGGGACATCCCTGGTGGCACAGTGGTTAAGAATCCATCTGCCAATGCAGGGAACACGGGTTCAACCCCTGGTCTGGGAAGATCCCACATGCCGTGGAGCAACTAAGCCCATGCACCACAACTACTGAACTCGCACACCTAGAGCTCGTGCTCCACAACAAGAGAAGCCACCGCAATGAGAAGCCCGCGTACTGCAACAAAGAGTAGCCCCTGCTCGCCGCAACTAGAGAAAGCCCGTGCGCAGCAATGAAGACCTAACACAGCCAAAAATAAATAAAATAAATAAATTTTAAAAAAGAAAGAAAGAAAGAAATATCCCCTCTGTTGATTATGCAAGTTGGACAGAGTAAGACAAAACCGGTCTCTTCTGTAAGTCCACCTTTTCTGTGTGCCTGCCTTTGCCTAGACCTGCATCTTACCTCCCAGGTCCCTGAGCCCATTTACTGGATGGGAGGCCAAGACAACTGATTTGCCGTGTGACCTTAAGCAGGACCTGACCTCACTGGGCCTCATATTCCTTACAGAATAGGAAGGGGCTACTCACAGATTCTTAGGGCTCTCTCCAGTTCTGACATTATTCTTCCCTCTGATGTTCTCTGGGATTATGTAGCTAAATGTGCCACTTTTAGCCATTCATGACACCCTCAAGAAAGTTGACATCTGCATTTTTTTTTTTTTTTTTTGCACTATCATGGAGTGCCAATGACTCTTCCTCCCAGTATAAAAGTGTTGTTTTTGGCCACTATTCAACATAAAGCTTTGTTCTCCTGACCCTCTGGTGTCATCGCTAGTTTGTCTCTACAGAATCCTCTTGAAGACACCTTTGCCTTCCAGAGCCACTAACTCCAAGGGGAAAGCTATTTATAAGCCTCTGACAGTATATAATTGCTGACTGCATCTAGCTGAGGAGTTGTCAGCAAGTAGCATTACACCGGAAATTTGGGCTCCCCAAATGCCCACAGAGGTGTCAACTGTCATTTCCTTGAGAACTGAGGAAAGTTTGCATTCCATTTAAATGTAGTCCAGGAACTAAACTGGGGGCAGGGAGGGTAGCTGTAAACCAAATGGTGAATATGCCCTCTGGCTTGTGCCCTGAAGAGTACTTGAGTAGGACTAGCACCTCAGTCTTAGTGGAAGGGCAGATACTAACGAGTGTGGGACAAGAGTGTGATGCTCATGAGTGTGGGCTTTGGAGCCAGAACGCCTGCGTTCAAAGCCCCGCTCCAGTTCTTACAGGTGATACAAACTTGAGCAAGTTACCTAACATGGCTGTGCCTCAGTTTTCCCCATGTGGAAAATGTGGATATTGTGGGTTTAAGTGAGTCATTGTGTGTGAGGTCATAAGAACAGTGATGGGCATGTAGTGATTGCTCAACAAAATGTTGGATATTATTATTATTAGGGTCCCAGGGGCCATCAGAGGCCCCACTAGCCTAAAGAAACAAGTATGCCATAAGGCTGTGATCCCCAAAGTATGCTCCCATCCCAGCTTTACCAGCACCTTGTTACAAATGCAGATTCTCAGGCCCCACGCTGACCCACTAATCAGACTCTCTGGGGGTGGAGGCCATGGATCTGGGCTTTACAGACACTCTGGTGACATTGATGCATGATGAAATCTGAGAACCATAAGCATCCCTCCTTCCTCCTAAAACACCCCTCATGGTAACTCCTCTAAGACGGATAAACATGGCAGAGTGGCTATGACTTGGGCAGGTCTTTCCCTTTGCTTGAGCGTCACTTTTCCCCATTGTAAAATGGGTGAAAACACAGTGTTGTCGTGTGGAGGCAATGAAATTACGGAAATGACAAGATCTTATGGCCCATCCTACCTGTTTTGTCTTCCTGGAAGACCTTAGGAAAATATCCCTGGGACATAAGGCTGTCCCCTGCTGATTTAGCAGTTTAGTTCACTGGCTTTGGAAACATACATATATTTACTGTAAAGAGAAAACCAACAGATAGGCGAGGCTCTGGGTGACTCCCAGCAGGTGGCTTCCTCCTCTCTAGGCTCCAGTTCCTCCCAGCCATTTGTAAACCTTGGAGCAGAGGGCCTCCAGACCAGATGACTGAGAGGAGAGGAATAGCTTCAGAATGACCAGGACTCAAATCTGGGCTCCAGCCGAGTGACATGGGCAATTTACCGCACCTCTCTGAGCCTTTCTGTAAAATGAAAATCATCACCTTCCCCATTCAAGGCTGTTGAGACAACTAAATGAGATCTCTTGCCCAAGAGATCCATACTAAGCACCTACTATGTGCAGGCTCTGTTCTGGCTCTGCAGATACGGTGATGACCAAGACCATGACCTGCCCTCCTGTAGCTAATATTTTAAAGCTGGAGACAGATATTCCATGTCTAGTTACAAAGTTAATTACCTTATTACCACTGCTGTGGATACATGATGACATAAGAGGGACCCAGTCTGATGTGTGGGGTTAAGGGCAGGTGAGGACCTGGTCTGAGAGCAGGTCTGAACTTAGTGGGAAAAACTGTAGCAAAAGTACAGAATCTTTAAGGCCACCTTGAGAATTTTGAGCAATAAGAAGCAATAAAGGATCAGTAGGAGTGTGAAGGAGGAGAGTGAAGTGATCAAATCAGAATTTTTCAAAGAACCCTCTTACTACAAAAAACAAAAAAGGGCTTCCCTGGTGGCGCAGTGGTTGAGAGTCCGCCTGCCGATACAGGGGACATGGGTTCGTGCCCCGCTACGGGAAGATCCCACATGCAGCGGAGCGGCTGGGCCCGTGAGCCATGGCCGCTGAGCCTGTGCGTCCGGAGCCTGTGCTCCGCAACGGGAGAGGCCACAACAGTGAGAGGCCCGCGTACTGCAAAAAAAAAAAAAAAAAATACCATACCAAGTGCTGGAAAGGATGTGGAGCAACAGGAACTCTCATAGAGCTCTGTGCAAATGGTTACAACTATTTTGACAATCATTATGTTGTACACCGGAAACTAATATAATGGTGTATGCCAATTATGCCTCAATATAAATAAATGAACAAATAAGAAAAGCAGTTTGGCAGATTTGTTATGAAGTTAAAAATACTCTTACTGTGCAGCCCAGCAATCCCTCTAGGTACTTCCCCAGGTGAAATTAAACACATGTTCACACACACCAAAAAAATAATGGAGATGAACGTTTGCAGTGGTTTTATGCATAATCATGAAACAATCCAGATGCCCATTGACTGGTCAGGGGGTAAATAAACCCTGTACATCCCTTCAATGCTCCTCAGCAGCAAAAAGAAACACGTCACTGATACACGTAACAACATGGATGAATCTCATAAGAATGTTGCTGAGTGAAACAGACTCAAAAGAGTACCTACTATATTATCTTATTTATAGGATACTTCAGAAAAGCCATAACTACATGGATAGAAAACAGATCAGTGGCTGCCAGGGGTAAGTGGAGTTGGTGGGGTTGACTGCCAAGGGTCATGAGGGAATATTTTAGCGTGACAGAATTGTTTTATATTTTGATTATAGTGGTGGTTACCTGACTGTGTGTGTTTGTCAAAATTCACAGAACTGAACACTATATAGTGTTCAGTGAATTTTATTGTTTATGAATAATAACTTTTAAAAACAACACATTTGCTACAGAGAGAGAACAGATTATGCTGGAGGACAATTAGAACACCTTTACAGGTAAGAGATAAGAGATGAAGGTGCCTGGGCTGGCATGTGGAAGTGAGGATAGAGAAGTGGGCAGACTCAAGAGCTAGTTAGGAGGGGAGGCAGCAGAAGGGTTGCGTCTTACAGGATCATTCTCGTTGCTCTCTTTGTATCATTTATATGAGCCATAAGTATATATAGACAACTTCCAAATGTATACCTACAATTCCTGCCAGTTAGAACATTTTATGGCCTCATAGATTCATAAGGGGAAGGAGACAGGGACAGTCAGGTGAGTGGGCAGAGGCATCATTGGGGACCCAGTGGAACAGAAATTCACATATGATCTCACTTATATGTGGAATCGAAATGGTGATCATTTCACAATACATAGAAATAGGGAATGATTATGCTGTACACAGTATAATGTTGTATGTCAGTTATACCTTAATAAAAACATTTTCTTTCCTTCTTTCTTTTTTTTTTTTTTTTGACTGCGTCGGGTTTTAGTTGCGACACACGGGATCTTAGGCATGTGGGATTTTATCGTTACGGCGTGCTGTCTGCTCGTGTTTCTCTCCATTTGTGGCGTGCGGGTTTTCTCTCTCCAGTTGCGGAGCGCAGGCTCCAGGGCGTGTGAGCTCTGTAGTTTGTGGCACACAGGCTCTCTCTTTGAGGCACGTGAACTCAGTAGTTGGGGCACGCAGGCTTAGTTGCCCCACGGCATGTGGGATCTTAGTTCCCCGACCAGGGATTGAAACGCACGTCCCCTGCGTTGGAAGGCGGATTCTTTACCACTGGACCACCAGGGAAGTCCCTAATTATTGTTTTTTAAAAGACACACCTAAGGTGTGAACAGGGTCCTGAGTGATGGCTGCAGAGGGACAACCAGCCCCTGTTCATGAATAAGGAGACCAAGAGCACCATAGTGAGCAAATTCATTGACACTGTTGATCTTAATAGAGACTCCACATCTAATGTGTCATCTCGTGCCCCTGGAGATGTCTCTAACTGCTTACTTGGTGACTGACTAAAACTTGAACCAGCAGTGAGTGTCATCTAATGAGACTGGGGTGCCAGAGCCTGGATTTATATGCCTGAATTATATGGAGGAGGAAATTCAAAGGCATAGGGACGTGAGAAGTTTTGACTGGATTTATCACGTGCAGCCTGCACACCCACCCACCAACTGTGTTCCATGAGAAGGCCCAGGAGACACTGCCTTGACTAAGGCCTCAAGAGGGGAGCACATGTGTCCCTGAAAGCTCTGTGGTTGATCTCTTTGAATGACAGATTCAACCACAGGGAATGTCACCATTGATACAGGCTCCCTGATTCCAATGAAAATGATGGGATCCTGAAGTAGCGGAAGACAAAGGGCAGCACTTAACTAAGACCAGGTGGGCACATCTATCTTAAAGGGCAGTAGGGAATGTCCCAGTGAGTAGAACGTCTTGGTCCACAGAGGTCTTTGATAATGTTTAATTGATCATGGAGTCCTACGAATGAAACAGATGGGCACCCTACTAGAGAACTGTTTGACTTCTGTAACAGGAAAAATTCTAGATCTGGTAGCCAAAAATCTGGCAGTCTCGACTGTGAAGAGTCATGGCTCTCACTCAGTTTTGAAACCTAAGTCAATTCACACACAAAGAGCCCTTCTATTGTAGGGGATGTGGGGTATTACTGAAGAATGGCTCTGCACTATTGTCTCAGGTACACACAGTGAATCTTCCTCTAAGCATTCCCCCAAAGGACCTGCAGCCATTTGCTAGAGTGACTGTGTTATAAGGAAAGAGAAATTTTCAGAGATTACTATCCACGGGCCCTGAACTGATGCTAATTCCTGGGGACCCAAAGTGTTACTGTGGTCCAAAATGGGGTTGTAGTGTCAAGTGATAGCATTTCAGCTCAAGTCAGACTCATGGTAGACCCAGTCTGTCCACAAATCTACCCTGTGGGTTATGTTCTCAGTTTCTAAATTTGTTATTTAAATAGACATACTTGACAACTTGCGGAATCCCCATATTGGCTCCCTGAGCAGTGGGATGAGGATCATTATGGTAGGAAAGACTAAGCAGAAACACTTGGAACTTCCCCTCTTACTGCTGTGGTGAATCTGAAGCAATACCACATCACTGGGGAAATTGCAAAGATTAATGCCTTTGAAATCTTGAAAAAAGTAGGAATACTGTTACTCATTATATCTCCCATTTAGCTTTCCAGTTTCTCCTATACAGAAGTCAGATGGATCTTGACAAATGAGATCCTAACTATTATAAACTTCACCAGGTGGTGATTCCCACTGAAGTTGCTGTTTCAGGTGTAGTATCTTTACTGGAACAATTAACACGGCCCCGGCACTTAGTAAGCAGCTATTTCTGCCTAATGCCTCCCTGCACCCCATACCAATGTATAAGGACAATCAGAAGCAGCTTGCTTTTACCTACCAGGGACAACAGTCTACCTTCCCAGCCATGCCTCAAGAATACATCAATTCTCCTGTTCTCTGCCATAACATAATCCACAGAGATCTTGATTGTCTTGAGAGTCCACAAAGCATCACACTGGGCCACTGCATGGATGACATTTTGCTCACTGGATCTGATGAACAGAAAGTAACAAGTATTTTAGACACCTTAGAAGGACATATATGAACAAAGGGTGAGAGATAAAGTGTTGGGGATTCAATGGTCTGAAGTATGTCAAGATTATCTCCTCTAAGGTGAAAAACAGGTTACACTACCTTGCACCACTTACCATGAAAATAGATACAATACTTAGTAGGCCTTTTTTGGACTTTGGAGATGATATGTATCACATGTAAGTGTGAGATTGGACCCATCTAAGAGTTATCTGTAAGTCAGTTTCAAGTGAAAACCACAGCAAGAGAAGGCTCTACAGCAAGTTTGGGCTGCAATAAAAGCCACTCTACCAGCTTGGCCTTATGATCTAGCATAGCTAATGATATCTGAAGCGCCTATGGCAAATAGGGATGCTCTGTGGAGCCTCTGAAAACTACCAATAGGAGAATCACAGCACAGACCCCTAGGATTTTGGAGCAAATCTATGACCTCTTCCACATCTGTTCTGTTCTATTCTCCTTTTTAGAAACAGCTTCTGACTTGCCAGTGGGCCTTAGTACAGACTGAACACCTAATCACAGGACATATGGCCTGAGCTTCTCATCATGAACTGGGTGTTGCCTGACCCATCTAAACATAAGCTTGCACACATGCAATATAAATCTGTCATAAAATGGAAACAGTGTATAAGAGGCCAAGCTTGCACAGGTCCAGAAGGTACAAGTAGGTTGCACAAGCAGATGTGGCTCAGACTCCTTTGACATCAACTTCTATTGCATCACCTCCCTTCTCTTAATCAATGCCTTTGGCTTCCTGGGGTGTTTTTTTTTTTTTATAACCAGTTGACTAAGGAAGAGAAAACTCAATTCTCTTTTACAGATGAGTATGCAAAAAATTCTGGTACCACCTCAATGTGGACAACCGCTGCACAACAGCCCTACTCATGGGTGATCCTGAAGGGCAATAATAAAGGAAAATCTTCCCAATGGGCAAAATTTCAAGTAATACATCTGGCTGTCTACTATGTCTAGAGTGAGAGAAGGCCAGAAGGATCTATATTAATCCATGGGCAGACCATATATTTTGGCCATACGGTCATGAACTTAGAAGAAACATAATTGCAAGATTGGTGAAAAAGAAGTCTGGGGAAGAAGCAGATGAATGGACCCCTCAGAATGGGCGCACACCATGAGGATATCTGTGCCCATATGAATGCCTCCACAAAGGGTATCCACTGCAGAGGAGGTTCTTAATAATCAGGTAGACCAAATGATGCATTCAGTGAATGTCAGTCATTCCCTTTTCCAAGCCACCCCAGTGCATGCTTAATGAGTCCATTAACAAAGTTGTCATGGAGACAGAAGTGGAAGCTATGCATAGGATCAACAACAAGAATTTCCCCGTAAGGTCAGCTTGGCTAAAGCTACTGCTGAGTGCCTAATCTATCAAGAGAAGAGATCAAACTGAGTTCCCAGTAGACACCATTCCTTGGGGAAACTAGCCAAACACCTGGTAGCAGGTTGACTACATTGGATCTCTTCCACCTTGGAAGGAGCTGAGATCCATCCTCCTGGGAAAAGGTACATGTTCTGGATATCGATTTGCCTTCTCTGACCATAATGCATCCGCCAGAATCATCATCTGTGGACTCACTGAATGCTTTAGCTACCATCTTGGCATTCCCTGTAGTATTAATTCTGATCAAGGAACTCATTTCATCGCAAAGAAAGTGCAGAAATGGAATCATGCCCATGGAATTAATTGCTCTCGCCACACACCCTATCACCTGGAAGTGGCTGGACTAATTGGAAGGTGGAATAGCTTGCCGGAGACTCAGTTACTGCACCAGTTGTGAGTCGACATCCTGAAAGGAATGGGTTCTGTCTTACAGGATACTGTATGTGCTTTGAATCAGAGACCACTGATCCTGGTTATGAAGAACCATAAATAATAAAGAGATAGAAGTAGAAGTGTCTCCTCTCACTATGATACCCAATAACCTACTTTCCAACTCAGGAACCTTGAACTCTGGTGGTCTGGAGGTCTTAGTCTCCAGGGTGGGAATACTTCAACCAGAGAACACAAGAACAGTTCCATTGAATGATACTGTTAACCTGGCAAGCTTTTTTTTTTTTTTAATTTTTAAAATTTATTTATGGCTGTGTTGGGTCTTCATTTCTGTGTGAGGGCTTTCTCTAGTTGCGGCAAGTGGGGGCCACTCTTCAATGCGGTGCGTGGTCCTCTCACTATCGCGGCCTCTCTTGTTGCGGAGCACAGGCTCCAGACGCGCAGGCTCAGTAATTGTGGCTCACAGGCCTAGTTGCTCCACGGCATGTGGGATCTTCCCACACCAGGGCTCGAACCCGTGTCCCCTGCATTGGCAGGCAGATTCTCAACCACTGCGCCACCAGGGAAGCCCAACCTGGCAGTTTTGAGCTCCTTATGCCACTGAAGCAAACAGCAGGAAGTGGGTTATTTACAGGATAGAATGATTGATCTTGATAACCAAGAGGAAATTGGACTGCAGCTAAAAAATGGGGACAAAAAGAACTATGTCTAGAATGCAGTGGATTTTCTGGGTCATCAATGTTAAGGTAAAACTATAGCAAATGAACAAACAAAAAGTAGAATAACCGGGGACTCAGACCCTTTGAGAAGGATGGTTTGGGTCACTCCATCAAATGAAGAATTTTAATTAGCTCAGGTCCTGTCTGAGAGCAAGGAAAATGAAGCATATGTAGTAAAGAAGGAAGCCATAGACATCAACTGTGAGCTCACGACCAATTACAGCCAAAGACTGTAATATGGAACTCTGCATATATTCTCTTTGCTTGTTATATATATGTGCTTATTTTTTTATTTTTTAAATTTATTTAATTTATTTATTTATTCATTTATTCATTCATTCATTCATTCATTTTTGGCTGTGTTGGGTCTTCGTTGCTGCGCGCAGGTTTTCTCTAGTTGCGGCCAGTGAGGACTATTCTTCGTTGTGGTGTGTGGGCTTCTCATTGTGGTGGCTTCCCTTGTTGCACAGCACGGGCTCTAGGTGCACGGGCTTCAGTAGTTGTGGCATGCAGACTCAGTAGTTGTGGCTCACGGGCTCTAGAGCGCAGGCTCAGTAGTTGTGGTGCACGGGCTTAGCTGCTCCATGGCATGTGGGATCTTGCCAGACCAGGGGTCGAACCCGTGTCCCCTGCATTGGCAGGCGGATTCTTTTTTTTTTTTTTGCGGTGCGCGGGCCTCTCACTGTTGTGGCCTCTCCCGTTGCGGAGTACAGGCTCCGGACGCGCAGGCTCAGCGGCCATGGCTCACGGGCCCAGCCGCTCCGTAGCATGTGGGATCTTCCCGGACCGGGGCACGAACCCGTGTCTCTTGCATCGGCAGGCGGACTCTCAACCACTGCGCCACCAGGGAAGCCCCAGCAAGCGGATTCTTAACCACTGTGCCACCAGGGAAGTCCCTGTGCTTATTTTTATATGCTACTTTATTCTTCTTATTTTTGTCTTACGTAAAATTTTAACCTTAATTTTACAATTCGGTCTTTAGGTAACAGACTTTTCCGTGGGATTGTGAAGGACAATTAATATAACTAGCAATGGACACAGGGAACTCTGCTCAATATTCTGTAATAACCTAAATGGGAAAAGACTTGATACATGTATAACTGAATTACTTTGCTGTACACCTGAAATGAACACAACACTTTTAGTCAACTGTACTCCAATATAAAGTTTAAAAAAACCAAACTAGCAATGGATACCATGACCATGGGGATCACGCTTGTCCTCACTTTGGGGAAAGGGTGAGAACTCCTTCACTTGTGACAAGGATAAATGTATCTTGTTAGATAGGAGGCTTAATCCCATTGGGAATTTTTGAGAGACAGTGCAGCACTGACACCTCAGGGTTATCCCCCTGGGTCATGGCAGACAGGGTATTTCTGCACAAACGCCCATCAGTCGTCAGTGGCTAAAAGCTGCTGGGAAGGGAATTGTTAACATCCCAGTCCTCCCAGCCTGACAGCCTGACAGCAACAGGAAATCCTTGGGCAAAGAAATGCAGGTGTCAGCTGTCGGAAGTTGCTGAGGTGGTGAGGGCAAAAGGATACGGGTGAGGCCCCGAAAGTGTCTGCTATACCGACGTTTCTTTCTCTACAAAATGGGAAGGAGGATTTCCACCTCACAGGGTTGCCTCTGTGCTGCCGAACTGCACACTCCAGGGGTTTCTATTGGTAACTTGGAGGCCCTGAGTTGCTGTGAAGATGAAAGGAGGTGGTATAGAGCAAGTGCCTGACACACAGCAGGCCCTCAGTATGCGTCCATTCCCTTCCCTTTTTTCATTTTAATAATTGCTTCACCATGTGGAGGACTTACTCAGTGTCAGACACCACACTCAGTGCTACCCACACCCACGATACAGGTATTAACCTCCTTATACAGAAGAGGAAACAAAGGCTCAGAGGGCTTAAGTCACTTTGTCCACTCCCTGAGCACATAAGCACCGTGTCTGTCTGACTCCAGGGCCCTTGCTCTTAACCTCTACCCTGCCCTGCGCTGCCAAGGGCTGATTCTGACACGCTGCCCAGTTGTGGTTTTTTTCAGAGCTCGGGTGCCAGATGCCTCAATCAGCATCCTCCCTCAGACATGACCCAGATTTGCTGTGGGAGAAGCTGCTGCCAGGAACTGGCAGGTCTTCTACTTCTGCTCTGCCTTCTTAACTGGTGTCCCACCAAGATACCTCAGATGGATGGGAGAAGTCTTCTTTCTACCTGCCCCAGGCTTTGGTCTCTTCGGCCCACACGTGTCCCAGAGGCATCGTGAAGCATCACCTCTTGAGCACCTCCTTGGGGGAATTAATTTTGAGTCTAGGCCTCAAGGCTTGAAGAGACACGAAACATGGCAAGGCACCTTGTTCTATCAAACTAGTTTCTCTGAGCACAGAAGAAATGGACATTCTGCCCATTTTCTGTCTCTCTGCCTTGGAAGAGACAAGCGACACGGCAGGACTTTTTGTTCTGTCAAACTAGTTCACCCGAGCACAGAAGAAATGGACATTCTGCCCATTTTCTGTCTCTCTGCCTTGGAAGACCCAAGCTGTGGCTGCCCACCTTGTCCTCATTGGGTTCTTAGTCTAGCAGGGGCAGACTGAGCATGTGCTTAGGGTACCAGCAAAGCAGGGCACCAAAAGCGAGAGTAGGGAAGTGCAAGCAATGCACTAAGCCGGAAGTGATCCCTATATTTAGGGTGTGTTTCTGACATCATGGGTTGGCTCACTCAGCTCCATTTGTGCATGCTTTACTGCAGATCCAAAGTTGGCAAACTCAAGTCTGCAGACTGGGTCCCTGAGACACCTATATTTCAAAATGGATGCACTGTTTGGAAGCCAGAAGTGAGGTGGAGAATGTATTTCCACTCTCTGCACTGGTAAGCATATGCTGGGAGCATTTGCTTTTTCCTGCAGCAGTGACAGCAGAGGTCCAGCGTGATGGGTGCCTTGCACTGTATTACTGAGAGGAAGGTTACAGACACGCGTTCTCTTGCCATCAATCAAGGCAGAGGCAGCGTGGTCCTGGAACCAACAGTAGTAGCACAGCTTCCTGACCTGTGCCTCTCAGCCGAGGGAACGTGGTCCTGGAGCCAGCAATTGGGACAGGGACTTCCTGAAGCTCCATCCTCCCAACCATAGAGGATTTAGAAGCTCCCTCGGTGCACCAATCTTGTTGATATATTCTGGGAGACATTCCTGGAAGTTCTATCTAGAACCTGCTTGCCCAGCACATCCAACAACCCTGCAAGCACCTAATCCCCTGTATCAAGTCTCTTTCAGTTTAACCTGGTCTGGTTATCTGCAGCAGAACCTGACGAATATTGGGTGCTTGTGATGTACCAGGACCTGTGCTAAGTTCTTTACATTTAATCTCCACAATGGCCTTCTGAGTTCACTATAGTCAGTTACCTGGTGGCAAGCAACAGAACCAACCTTGACTAATTTAAGCACAAAATGAGCTCACTGAAAAGATATTAGTTAACCCAGTGAATCACTGGGAAGGGAAAGCCTAGAGAACTAGGCTTGGAAACTCTGCAACCAAAAACACAGCCTGAACTGTGCCACAGAGCTAGTCTAATGAGAACACTGCTTCCGTGTGGTTCCGGGTCCCGGTCCTGCACACCACCGCCCCACCAGAACTGCTCACTGGACACACTGCAGGCTTGGAATGTACCACTGCTCCCCGGAAATGCGGTACTGTAGTCACTGCTGCCTCTGCCACAAGCTCTCCACCCCTCCCTCATCTCTGTTTTCCCAGCCCCTGATTTGAAGCATAGGACACATCTTATTGGCTGAGCCAGGTCACACGTTCAAACGCAGTTCCAAAGAGCCTGAGACCCAGAGACCAACCTTCGTGGCTTTCTCTGCTTCTCACTCTCTTCCACACAACAGCAGTGCCTCTTGCACCTTCATCTGATGAGGACGGTTGGTCCCCATCTGGGTTAAGCATTGCGCTTGCCCATTGGTTCTTTAGAAATGAAAATATGCTAGATTTCTTGTTGGCAACTCAGCACCATTCCTCCCCGTCTACACTCTCCCCCATAGCAGGGACTAGAAGCATGGAGGGGACATTCCCAGGAATCCCTTGCCAACAGGTTTGCACGTGGGATCTGCCAATGAAAGGCACTCACATCGGATCTGGGAAGCAGAAGAGAAGCAGAAGGCACGTTGGGCTCCTCCGCACTGGTGGACAGACACGTGGGCTCCAGGGATGGCCATGGGGTCCTGCAGCAGCCTCTAGATATTCTCTCTTAAGTGTGGGAGCTACAGTCAATTGTGCAGCTACAGGCAACAAGGCCTACGCTGAAAGGAGCTCTGGGAAACACATATACTGCCTCACTTAATCCTCACAACAACCCTACGAGGAAGAGGTTATTCAAAATCCCATTTTACAGGTAAGTAAGCAGGGGTTCAGAGAGGTTTAACAGTTGCCCTAGGTCACAGGTCTGTGTGACAGTAGAGCTCATGTTCACTTTCTCTTATCCCTGACATCCCGCCTGGCTCACTCCTACCCCTCATTTGCAAAGCAGACAGAGGAAGGTGTAGGAGAGGGCAGAGACCAGCCGGAAGGGCGAGAGGTCTGCAGCCAGGCAGTGCTCAAAGCACAAACTATCCTTGGAATGTTGGAAATTTCTGTTGGAAAGTCCTTCTGAGCCTGAGGCACATTCTTCTAAAGAACTTTCTTGATTTGAAAAATCCTGTGCTTTGAGGATGGAATTGAATGTGTGGGAACAGCCAAAGGTCACTGGGTACCACAGCTGCAGAGTAAGGAAGCAGATCAAGCTAGGCAATACCACTGCAGATTGAGAGCCAGCCATGGCTCACACAGAAATAAGCCCAAAAGGCAGGCAGTGCTGTCAGGGCCATGGCAGCTTCAATGGAGGAACCCAGAGGATAAGTGGTCTAAAGTCACCCATTAGCTGTGCAACCTTGGGGAAGTCACTTCACCTCTCTGAGACCCAGTGTTCTCATCAACCCTCTGTCTGAGAGGCAGAAAATTATAGTGGTTAGGATTGCTGCCTTTCAAATCAGACAACTGTGTCTTTGGTTCTGCCTCCTCCTGCATGGTTTGGGGCAAGTTCTCCAATTTCTGTGCCTGTTTTCCATATCTGTAAAAGGAGGATAAGAGTACCTATGAAACAGGGTTACTGGAACAATTAAATTAAGTGAACTGGAAAAGGATTTTGAACTGCAGTAGGCATAGAGCAAGCACTCAGTAAATGTTAGCTATTGTTTTTCTTACCTTAGAGGGAAATATGAGGACTAAAGGACACAGCATGTGTGAAAAGTTCCACATATAATTCGGCTTATTAGATCAGCTCAGAAAACAGTGGTATTCTTGTTATCTAATCCTGCGTAATAAACCACTCCAAAATGTAGTGACTTAAAATATCAATAGTCAATTACTTTGCTCACAAATCTGTGATTTGGGCAGGGATTAGCAGAGTTGGCTTATCTCTGCTCCATGAAGCACGAGCTGGGGCAGTTAGAGTAGAGCTGGAGGATTCACTTCCAAGATGGCCCACTCCCATGGGTAGCAGGTTGGTGCTAACTGATGGCTAGGAGTTCATCTGGGGCTGTAGACCAGTGGCCTACATTATCTCTACATGGACCTCTCCACAGGGCTGCTTGGGCTTCCTTACAGCATGGCAGCTGCATTCTAAGAGCAAGTGCAAAAGACAGAATATGGAGCTTCCAGTCTCTTAAGGTCTTGGCCCACAGACAGGCACAATTTCACTTCTGTTCGTCAAGCAGTCACTGAACCTGCCCAGGGTCAAGGAGAGGCACATAGATCTCTCCTCTTGAATGGAAAGAATGTCAAAGAATTTGCAGCCATCTTTAATCGACTACAGATAGTTTGTGTTTTCACTCCAAGTACTGGCCCCAGGTACACATACACAGACATAGACATAAACTCTTCTTCCCTAAACCATGCCCCAACCGAGAGGCAGATGATCCAAGTGGGAAAGAGAGACACCCGTACCCCCATGCAACTGGATGAATCCTACTTGTTGTTTAGGATTCCACAGAAGAGAGTCTGTGAGTCTCCCATCTCCCAAGATCTCCTGTGAAGTGCCTGCTCTGCATTCCCAGTATTCCTGCTGTGCCTTCCCCGGAGCTGGTCAGGGAGCTGATCATTGTATTTGGGGCTATAAGTAAGAGTGGAGAAGCCCATAGTCTGTGGAACCTCTGCGTGGCTTCCTGCACTCCCTCAGCCTTGGGTGTCTCATCTGGAAAATGGGCATGATAAGCTCTACATTATAAAACCATCCTGTGGATTAACTGAGGTCAAGAGTAAGTAGGGTGGAGTATAACAAGCCACCAATTAGGCTCATTTTTTAAAACGTGGCATATTGTTCATTTCAGATACAGATCTCTGACTCTCCAGGTCCTCACCCTACTAGGGTGTGGTAAGTGGACAGGGGTCAGAAGACTTTAAATAACCAATTCAAAGTATGGCTTTCTAAAATAGAAACTGAATATGTACACACATGGTATAATCTCAACTATGTAAAAAGATCTCTATCTCTATCTCATCTCTATCTCTAAGTGAGGCAAAGTGTTCACAGTGGTTGATCCTGGAGGGTGGCTTATAGGTGATTTTTTTCCTGCTGCTTCTTTATAATGTTTTTACATGTATGTCCCCACATCTTATCAGTTTATGTGTGACTTTTATAATAAAGACATATATATTAAATGAATAAATATAGCATAGCACCCTCTGACACACACCCCACACACAGTCCCACACAATTGTGTCTTTCTATGGAGCAGGCTTTCCACAAGATGATGCTGTCAGCGTTTGGGCCAGACGATTCTTCCCTGAGCTGAAGTGAGCCCTGCATTGCCCCTCGCCTATGCACCTGCCAGGAGCACTCCCCACTGCCAACAAAGAACACCCCCTCATCATGTAGAAAAATGTTCTTATTTTTCAGAGATGCATTTGCGGTGAAATGTCAGACTGTGTGTAATTTACTTTAAACTACTTCAGAAAAAATAGATAAAACAATTATGGCCAAAAAATTCCCCATGATAATTGAAAGATCTAAGTGATGATGTATGCGTATTTGTTCAATTGTTTTTTTTTACATTGCCGTTTGAAAGTTTTCATGATAAAAAAGTGGGGGAAATGCCCCACCTATTTCTGAAGGTCTCCTATTGGTGTGCTACCACCCCTAGTGGAAAACCTATATTTTCATTTTGTATCAGCTTCATTTTCATAAATGTTGTGTCTGATTTTCAATTTAAAACCCCTCTGGGGCTGCTACTTCTTCAAATGTTTCCTCTTCGGCTTCCTTCTCCTGAAGACGGTATCTGGATGTAGGGGAAATGTCCTCGTGGCAATAGGGAAAGGTGGCCCTCCTGGTTTTTTTTGAGTCCTTGCTGGTTTCATGAGGTACCCCTTGCCCTGCCTGCTCAGTGGGGGCCTGATGGCACAAGTTGCTAAAGTCCACAGCCACTGAAACTCGTGATCCGTTCTCACTGGCATTGACTCAATGCCACCAGCTCTCTCCTGGGCACCTGAGCACCTCTGAATCTCAGCTGCATCCTCCATCCAGCCCCGCCTTGGCTGGCCACCCTACCGCCCCTCACACTCACTGTTTCTCCTGCATCTCGGCAATCTCTTTTCCTCACCATGAGCACATAAGGGCTTCTGGACCTCTTTCATGCCACGTGCATCCTGAGGTGATTCCTAACATAGATGACAAGAGTGGGATGGGATCTGATGCAGTAATAAGGAAGCCCAACCATCCATCCTTACCTTACATGTATATGGCATTTTACAGACTTCAGGTACACTCTCCTTTCAATAGCAAACCCTCTCTGAGTGCTTACTCTGTGCCAGACACTGTTCTGAGGGTCTGGGCCCCCCACCTCACTACATATACACACCAGGTGTCTGTTGATATCTGAAAGGGCAGACAAGTCATGTTGCAGCTATACCAGTGAATATCAAGCAGATGTTAAGCAGAATTAAATTAATTGATATGTTCTCATAAGGAAAGCTATCCAAGGTACGTTGTTCAATGAAAATGAAAGTTTCAACATAATAGGTGGGGTAGGCTATGAGCCCTTTTCCATGAAAAGAAATTTATATTAATGAGAACTGAAAACAACACACTTTTCTGTTCCTGTGTTAAAGAATACTGGGACCAAGTAATAGTTTAGGGGTTTGCTCCAGGACGTACCCACTCTTTGAAGATAAGACAGATAAAAACTAAACACCTTGCTTATCAAAACAGAAAACTTGCTCATCTAGACTCACTTCAATGCCCTTGCCCCTCTGCGTTCACTAATCCAAAGTTCTTATAAATTCGGCCCAATTCCAACCAGCTACCTGCCTTATGTGACCCATCTTAAAACCATCCAGTGCAGCCTTTAAAACCCTGTAAGTATCCTTCCTTAATGCCTTTACTTGGAGGTACTACTAAGACTTTTTCAAGGTGTTATTCTCCCTTTCTGCAGTAAATTTAATATATTTCGTTTTGTTTGATCATCAGGTTTTTTCTGGTGGTCTTTGAGGGAATCAGTGATCAATAATTATAATAATTTAATATGTGCTGAGAACCAAGCTGATTGTTTCACAGACCAATCCTACTCTGTGAGATTTTGAATCTTATTCCATTTTACAGATGAAGAAATTGAGGATTTGAATTTGAGCAACTTGCCAAATATTACACAGGGAATAAGTGACAGAGATCACATTGAAACCAAGAAGTCTGGTTCCACAGCCTGAGATCATAGCCCTTTAATACTGCCTCTGTTTTAGTTATTATGACTATGTAACAAAGCACTCAAAATCTCAGTGGCTCAAAAAACAAACACAACATTTACTGGGCTCACGAACCCTCCACTTGGGCAGGGCTTGGGGGGTACGTGCCTCGGCTCCATGCAGCGTCAGCTGAGGTGGCTCGAAGGCCGGAAGCTGGGATAATCTGGAGGCTCGTTCTTTCCCCCATCCAGCAATTAATGCTGACTGTCAGCTGGGACCTCAGCTGGCAACCAGTCAGAACACTTGCATGTGGTTCTTCATGTGCCCTGGGGTTCCTCACAATGTGGTGGCTGGGTTCCCATGGTAAGCACCCCAAAAGAAAGAGATTTCCAGGAGAATCCATTTTGCCTTTTATGACCTGGCCTTGGAAGCCATGCAGCATCACTTCTGCCACATCCCATCTGTCAAGGCAGTCACAAGGCCCTCCCCACGTTCAAAGGGAGAGGATATAGATTTACCTAGTGATGGGGAGTGCCAATATCAGAAAGACCATAGAAGACCAGAAATATTGCTGTGGTCATTTTTGGAAATACAGTCTTCCACAGACCCACATATTCGGTGTACATGTATGTAAAACCTGAAGTGATGTATAACAAATAGCTATCATTATTTCTGGGGATAATAGAGGGTCTTTTATTTTCTATAACATTTAAATTTTTGTAACGGGTGTGTAAAAAAACTATGGCAACATTGTTTTTCAAAGACTTAGTGTCCATTCTCAAGAAGCTTGCACTGAAGGCGAGCATACTGACCATCACCTATTTCTTCTCCTACGTCCATTTGCTGCCCCTTGCTGATCTACCTTGTTCCCCAGGAGGCTGACCTCTACAGACTGTATCACCTGGAATCCTTTGCCATCTGTCTTCTGGTTGGGTTGATCCAATGGGAGCTGAAGGAAATCAGAGGGTAAGAAAAAGGGTAGGGTGTTTATTCTCCCCTCCATACCTGCCCATGGTTCTCCCTATGGCTATGTTCCCCTATAGCCCATAGTATATGCTGGACAGCCTCTCCTCCACAGCTACTGGTCTCACTGTGTTCCAGTAACACTTCCTTCATCTCTATCCTTCAGACCCAAGAATGGTAATGGCTTGCCTCCATGGCTAGTCCCTGGGGTACCTCATCATCCCTTAATCCTGTCTATTCCTCTATAATTGTCTCTTCATTAAACTCTCTTCAATTAAGCCCTTTAAGTGCACCCTCTGTTCCCTGATTAATAAGGCATTGATGGAGACAAGCATGCAAACAATGACATTACAGTGTACTGATTGCTTTCAAAGGCATGAATAGAAAAAGAATATCTAGGTTTTACTGGAAGAATCAGAGGAGACGTCCCAAAGAAAATGATACTTCAATTGAGACAAAAAAGATGAGTCAGTGTTCACTGGTTTATGAAAAAGAGAAGAACTTTCCAACCCTATGGGGTTTCCATGGATAAGGAAATAGGCCCAGAGAAGTTGGGTGACTTACTGTGGCCACACAGGGAGTAGCATAGATTCAAGCCTTCTGCTTAATCCGTCACCCTACAGGGCAAGTTTGTTATATCAGTTGAGATGTTTTTAGCTGCAAGTAACCAGAAAAAAACGCCTTAAGCAGTAAGGAAAATATGTAATACATTTATATAATCTTGTTTATAATAATAAGACAAATGTAAGGTAGCTCCACGGTTGATTAAATAAAATCAGACGTTCAGCCAAGCCATCAAGAAGATCTAAGTAAATGGATTGGAAGACGATATTGCTAAGTCAATCCTCCTTACATTGACTTATAGATTTAACACAATCACAATCAAATTCCTAAGTTTATGTACTGAAATTTTCAAATCAATTCTAAAATTTATATGGAAATACAATGGACCTAGAGCAGCCTAGACAATCTTGACGAAGAACATACACCACCAGATATCAATGCTTAACATCAAGCTATAGTAATTAAGCCAGGGTGGTATTGATACAAGGATAGACAAATAGACCAATGGAACAGAATTGGGAATCCAGAAATGAACTGAAACATGTATGTTCACTTGATTTACAACAAGGGTGCCACTGCAATTCAGTGGTGCTGGAAAAACTGGAAAATAATCTGTATGGGGAAAAATATTTACCCAACACTATACATAAAAATTAATGTGTTGGGGCTTCCCTGGTGGTGCAGTGGTTGGGAACCCACCTGCCAGTGCAGGAGATGCGGGTTCAAGCCCTGGTCTGGGTAGATCCCACATGCCGTGGAGCAACTAAGCCCGGGAGCCACAGCTACTGAGCCTGCATGGCACAACTACTGAGGCCTGTGCGCCTGGAGCCCCTGCTCCGCAGTGAGAGGCCACTGCAATGAGAAGCCCACACACTGAAATGAAGAGTAGCCCCCGCTTGCTGCAATTAGGGAAAGCCCGCGCGCAACAACGAAGACCCAACGAAGTCAAAGATAAATAAAATAAATAAATAAATGAATTTATTTAAAAAACTTAATTAATGTGGTATGGATGACAGACCTAAATGTAAATGTTAAAAAGAATCAGGCTTGGGCTTCCCTGGTGGCGCAGTGGTTGAGAGTCTGCCTGCCGACGCAGGGGACACGAGTTCGTGTCCCAGTCCGGGAGGATGCCACATGCCGCGGAGCGGCTGAGGCCGTGAGCCATGGCCGCTGAGCCTGTGCGTCCGGAGCCTGTGCTCCGCAACGGGAGAGGCCACAACAGTGAGAGGCCCGTGTACCGCAAAAAAAAAAAAAAAAAGAATCAGGCTTGTAAAGGAAAAGATAGGAAAATATCCCCATGATCTTGAGGGTAAGCAAATATCTCCGAAACAGAGCACAAAAAACACCATGCTGAACACATTGATAATTTGAACTTCATTAAATATAATATGCTCATCAGAACACATTATTAAGCAAGTGAAGAAATAATCCACAGACTGAGAGGAGATACTTGCATTTCGTATATCTGACCAAGGACTTATATCCAAAACGTAAACAAACTCCTACAAATCAATAACAGAAGACAAAACAACCCACTTTTAAGAAAGAGAAAAAGACTTAAACAGGCATCTCGTAGAAGAGGAAATGACCAAAAAGCACTTGAAAAGGTCATCAGAGAAATGCAAACTAAAACTACAATCAGATACCAGTACTAACCCACCAGAATTAAAGGCTGACAATACCAAGTGTTGGTGAGAATATAGAACAATCAAAAATATCACACTTCTAAAATATATATATATCACACTTCTGGTGGGAGTGTAAATTGGTTAAACCACTTTGGTAAACTGTTTGGCAGTATCTAACTAAAGCTAAATAAATAGCTATTCACCCTATGTCAGTGATTTCACTACTAGGTATATGCACAAGAGAAATGAGGACATATATCCACCCAAAGATAGATACATAGAATGTTCATAGTATCTTTTCTTTTTATAACAGCCAAAAACTGGAAATAACTCAAATGTCTATCAACAGGAAATGGATAAATTGTGGTACCAATGGAACACTATACATTGGTTTGATAAACTTTTTATATACATAAAAACATGAATGAATCTCAAAGAAAACATGTTGAACAAAGAAGCCCAACACAGAACAGTATGTACTGTATGAATCCATTCATGTGAAGTTCAAGGGCAGTTAAGTAATTTATGGAGATAGGAATCAGAAGAGTGGGTATTGGCTATTGACTGGGAAGGGGCAGGAGAGAGCCCTCTGGAGTGCTGGAAATGTTCTGTATCTTGATCTGGTAGTGCTTACATGAGTGTGTACATACATAAAATTTAGCCATGCTGTACACTTAAGATTTTCATACTTTATTGTATGGAAATTATACCTTAGGTTTAAAAACATGTTACCAAGGACTTTCACTGTCATCCTCAGCATGTGGACATTTTCCCCATATAATCATAAAATAACGGCTGCAATATCCAGGCATCACACATAGTCAAGAATATGTCTTGGGGAAGAGGAGACCCTCTTCTCCTGAGTCTCTTTGAAAAGTAAAGAAACATTTCCCAGAAACACACACCACACCCCCAGCAGATGCCTCTTGACATCTTATTGGCCACAATTGCATCACATGTCCTGGCTTAACCCAATCACTGGTGAGGAAAATGGGACTGTCCAGATGAGAGTTTACCTTTCTCCTGGTCAGGTGGGAAAGAGAGGAAACTCTTGCTGGGTCAGTAATAAATTCTAAGCTCATAGCAGTGAGTTCCTGGACAAGGAACTGGGCTTGCCCCACAGAGGTTACCCCACAGGGATAAAGCAGCATTTCATCCCTTACAACTGCTTTTATTCTTTAAAAAAAAAAAAAATCTTTTTTCTCAAAATGCATGTATCTTCATTGTTTTTCTGATTATGTGATTAATGTTCATAGTAAAATTTCAATTAATGAGTGGAAATCAGCTATAACTAATTCTCCCCCTCACCACACCACGACAGTAACTATTAAAAGTTTGATTCATGGTCTTCCACAATTTTTTCTTGGCATATATGTTATATTATATATTTACATAATTTTTAACCTAAAACAAGAGCACACCATATATGTCAAACACTATCATTTGCCTACACAACAAACACTTTCCATCATTTTCTGTGCTAAGAACCTTAATATTCTTCAGGTGTCTAGTGACCAGATACTTCAGGGAAAATAGCCCCTTCCCTAGCCCCAGAAGATGAACTATGATTAGTGTAAAATAGTGGTTCTGACCCCTGCTGCCCATCAAAAATACTTAGGGGGGACTCCCTGGTGGCACAGTGGTTAAGATTCTGTGCTCCCAATGCAGGGGCCCCGAGTTCGATCCCTGGTGAGGGAACTATATCCCACATACATGCTGCAGCTAAGAGTTCACATGCCACAACTAAGGAGCTGGTGAGCCGCAACTAGGGAGCCCGCGAGCTGCAGCTAGGGAGCCCGCCTGCCACAACTGGGACCTGGTGCAACCAAATGAATGAATAAACAAACAAATAAATTAAATATTTTTTAAAATACCTAGGGAATCAAAAACATATACTAAGCCCCAGGTCCTACCCCTAGAGATACTGCTCACAACTGGTCTGTTGTGAGCTCAGGCATCAAGACCTTGCAGGTATTGCTAACATGCAGCGGGGGCTGAGATCTACTGGGTTCAACTCTTGGTGATGCTCCCATTCCCCTTGCCACTGACTGGCTTAAGAATGGGGCACATGGCCCAGTTCTTGCCATGAGCAATGAGGGGAAATTTGATGGAGGTTCTGGGAGAGTTTTCCTCAGTCTCAGAGAAGGACATGCATAAGGTCTTTTCTGCCTCTACACATTGACAGCAGAGTGCCTTTCCTGGAGCAATGGCTGTCATCTTGGGACCATGAGGGGAATGAGACTAAGAGGATGAGTCAATGACCTGGAGATGGCAGAGCAGGACTATGGAAGGGACTTGAGTTGTTGTTGATGTCATCATGCTGCTGAATCAGCCAACTCGGGAAACACTCTACTTGTCAACTTCTTGAGTGAGATAATAAGATTTCATTAATGTTTCTACCATTTTGAGTTACATACAGCCAAAAGCTTCCTGACTAGTACAGTATAAAACTGTTTATAACCTGCTTTTTAACTTAGATTTTTAAAAAACTTTTATTGCAGTTTTGCATTTCTTGCTAATTTGTTCCCAGCCCCCCATTCTGGGGATCATCCATTAGAAGGGAGGATTAAGAACTGGTCAGGCAGTTGTGGGCTCCAGCTGGGAATCTGGAAATTAGCTACTCTCCCAAAATTGGGGGTTCTGGGGGCCAGAAGGGGGAGATCCTAAGAGGGAAGGCCCAGCTCAGCTGTAGGAGCAAGGGGTCCAGTGGTTGTGCCAGATGAAGTCAGGATCTAGAGAGCCCCTGCAAGGGTCAGCAGGTGGGCAAATCCAGGGCCCTGGGGGAGAGAAAGGGTGAAACTGGAACTGGGGACCAGAGAGCCCATGGAGATAGGAATTGGCTTCAGGGCAGCAGGGTCCCCTCCCAGTCCTGGCATATCCAACTTAATATCAGTAATTGGGTCCTAAAAAACAGATATTCTTTATGAAAATGCCAAAAGGAAACCTATTCCCATTACATTAAATAGGAAAAATTATACACACATTAGCTCAAAACCCTCAACCAATTTCCTGAAATTTTAGTAAAACTCAGGAAAATGTACACACACCATACACACACACACACACGTTTTTTAAAACTATATATGTTAGGCTGTTAGATGCTTAGCATTACTTCCAGATCATCCAACCAATTAAATTGGTTGCTAAACGTTTGCTTAGGGTATAGTGACATGGCCTCTCCCTCTGCTACCAACAGCCAAGGTGCACAAACCCTTTGTTATCACTCAGTTGATTTTTTTATTGTATCTTCTTTTATTTGATTCATCTACTGGTACATAATTTTTATCATTTGCTTCATTGGTACATAATTTTTATCATTTGCTTTTAGAAAGAGAGAAATGAAAACAATTGTATAGGGATTGTGTTCGGAAGCATATGGCAGAAAATATGAGAAAAGAGGCATGAACAACTGAAAGGCTTATATGTCTCATGTAGCAAGGAGCCCTAGGTATGCCTCCTCTTTCCTTCTTTACTCTCTGTCACAGTGCAAAGACTTTCATCTTCAGCTTTGTTGCCTCAGAATTGTTTGATGTTTGCTGTACCTCTAGGCAACACGTCAATGTTCCAGACAGGAAGAATGGACAAGGGGCAAAAAGGCCAAACAGGTCAAGAAAGTGGGGTCTGTTCCCCTACAAAAGCCTTCCTGGGCGTCTCACACAGTGACTTCTACTGCACTTATCAGCCAGAATTCCTCGGTACTAGAGGGTCTGGGTCACTTGCTTGATTTTTCAATACTTCTACATGTAATTCTGAGCTATTGATTTTATTTGGGATAAAATGTGAGACATTTGTCTCCCAAGTAATTTGGTTTAAAATGTTCTATTGAGTTTTAGGGATGTAAATATAAATGCCTTCCTATACAAACATTTGCCCAAAAAAAGTTGCTATTGAGACACTATCAAGTTTGTGTGTTATAAATGAAGAGTCATTGTACTGGGAAAACATTAACCAGGGAAACATTCTGCAGGATATGCCTTAATACTATAGAGGTTTTCCCTTACATACAACTCTACTTTATTTTTGGCAACAGTTACATAGTAGACATGTCATTGTGTATGCCATAATGGATGTAAACTGTTCTCTATCGTTGGACATTTAGAATGTTTCCAATTTTTCATAATTATAAACAAAACTGCATTGAACATCTTTGTACAAGCATCCTTACACATTTGTCCAGTTACTTCTCTGAGATAAATTAAACCCTTGATATGAAATGGCTGGGCTGAAGTTTCTATAAATTAAAATTTTTTGATCCATATTGCCAAATTGCCCTCCAGAAAGGTTGTACCAACTCCACTATGTCTCCATTGCTGAAGCAATGAACGTGCATTACAGTGGCACGCTGGCCCACTAGATGGGAAGGAGGATGGATGGCTCTGTTAACATTGCGTTCGGAAGCAGAGCGCTTCATAGTTCAGGTGCCAATTACATTTGGAAATGAGATTAGCACATGGAATCTTCCCACTCATCTCTCTGGAGTTTCAAGGTTCCATTCCTGGGCAGATGAAACAATAAAACAAAACTGGTGAAATGAAGTTAATGTGGACCCATGACATTTACACTGATAAATGTTCCCATTTAGGACAGACTTTCAGGGCAGCTTGCTCAGCTCTGACTTGAAGGAGTGTCAACATCACACTCAGTCCCCAATTTTTCCCAATCACTGACCCTTTCTTTCTAAAACACACATGTTGATCCCATCAGCTCCCTTCATAAAGTATGTTATGATGCCCCACCCCAAATGTTCTTCAGAATGATGCCTAACATCCTAATAGAACAACTGCTGTTGTTCACTACATAGTAATAACAACAGTATCACTACATAGTACTACACTACATAGTAACAACACATAGTAATTCACTACAGCATCAAGAATAATATAAAAGTTAGCGCTTACATAATGGGGAGTTATTGCTTAGTGAAAACAGAGTTTCAGTTTGGGATGATGAGAAAGTTCTGAAGATGGATGGTGGTAATGGTTGCACGACAATGTGAATGTACTTAATGCCTCTGAATTGGACACTTAAGGATGGTTCAAATGATAAATTCTATGTTATGTATATTTTACCAAAATGAAAAAAAAAAAAATCACTGACTTCCAGTTTCCAGTCCAGCATGTAAGGAACTCAGAAGTTGTCACTCTGTCCTAACAGAAAGTAAAAAGCTGAAAAATTGACTCTTAGGTCTGTAAGAGAAATGAGGTCACAGGGCAAATTTCAGCCCCCAAAATTGGAGAGACAGGTAGATACAGAGAGTCGAACTTACTGGAGCAGAAACCTCCACAGAACCAGTGCCAGGGTAGGAAAACCTGAACCGTAATCGACAGATTGCTGGAAGCTCAGCATGCATAAGACTGAGAGATACAAACTCTAGGGGAGGAGCCCCCACAGTTTATCAGTTTCACCGCTGGGAGCTCAGCCAGGCTCTCACAGTGAATATTGGAATTTCAGTGAATATGGGAGAGAAATCCCTTCATGATTCTGGCAGGGGGAGAGGAAATATACTGTATTTTAAAATATGCCAGAGCATTCTGTTCTTCTTAACAGAAGACCAGCCTTCAAGAGAAAGTATTTTACCAGAGCCTAACCTATCGGGGTTTTATCAGAGGCTACTTGACTTGGGGGAAGGGAAATACCCAACTCCAGCCCTCTCTACACATTCTGCCCCATCTAAGGGAGGGAGGAAAAAACTGAGACATGCTTATGAAGCTCACAGCCCAGAGACATGGGCTCACTAGAAGACTGAGACATAATTGTAGGACTATAGAATGCTTCCACTCTTACCACGTTACCATCACTTCCCTAAAAACCTGTTTACCAGAGTTCCTTTTATCCAGCCTGACTTTCAACAAAAAAATTACAAGGCATACTAAAAAGCAAAAACACAGTTTGATGAGATAGACAAAATGTCAGAACCAGACTCAGGAAGAGAAGGGATGCTGGAGTGGCCAGACTGGGAATATAAAATAACTTTGATCAATATGCTAAGGGCTCTAATGGAAAAAGTAGACCACATGCAAGAACAGATGGGCAATGTAAGCAGAGAGATGGAAATTCTAAGAAATAATGAAAAAGAAATGTTAGAGATTAAAACCTCTGTAACAGAAATGAAGTGGTCTCTGCCTTCCACGAAGACTCAAAACATGAGAAATTCTCCAAATATAGAGAAAGGGTTCAGATGCAGGGTGGCCCCCAAATAAAAATAAAATGTCTATTCCACATATCATGTGGCTTAGGGCTGGACTGACTCAGACACTTCACACCCTTCTCCTGACAGATGTTAGCATCTGGTGCTGAATCAGAGGGGGGAGGTGTTGCCTTGATCTTGATTTCCCTTTACCAAATTTAAGTTCATGTTCACAGTATTCAAAACAGCCTCAGTAAGCCGAGCCTTAGAAGGTAACCTAAGGACAGAGGCAAAAAGAGTTTTAATAATTGTCCTATCGTCCCCTGTTTCTTTTTCCAGCCAGCTCACTCTGCCTTCTGCTGAGCTTTAAAGTGTAACTCAAAGACCTGAGCTGATCTACTCCTGAGCACTCATCCAGCCCAGCTCTCAGCCCAATTAACAAGTGCTCTATACTGGGACTGGGCAAGCAGGTGCTGCCGGGATATTATTACTCAGCTCTCCAGCTAGGCTGTTGGGAGAAGAGGGGCCTTTGCATCCAGAGGCAGCAGACACATCCCTTTAAAGGAGATGAGGAAGGTGTACAGAGGTCTGAGGATGCACCAAGCGATCACCCAACCCAGAAGGGAGGTTGGGGTCAGGGAAGACTTCCTAGAAAACCCAATGTTTCTGATGAGTCTAGAAGGAAGAGTAGGAATTAACTCCACTATAAAGGAAAAGTTGATCCAGTCAAAGTACCTGTGTGGGCAGAGTTCCCGAGGTGTGAGAGGGCAAAACACACTCAATGAATGAGCACCCCGAGAGAGCTTAGAAATCCAATCAATAAGTGGCTCATCACTTCTTAGTGCATCTCAGACCCCCAGGGGATCTGGTGGGTTCTACCCCAGACTTGAGCCCATATGCACACACTGACACCCGCTGTCCAGGGATACCCAGTTAAGACCCTTTACATAAGTCAATCCTTCATTCACAGATGCCCAAACAGGCCAAGAGAATGTCAAAATGGCAGTCACAGCAAAGCACTGCCTCTCAGGCAGTATTTTCTTTGGTCTCTCTTGTTCAGACTGGAAACTTACCTCTAGTGACTAATGGTCTTTATTTTAAAGTGAAGCAGGTGAAAGCTGACTGAAAGCTTGGCAAGCATGAAGAGGGCATGAAACTGATGTGATTCACTGTAGGGTAAGTAAGTGGCCAGCCAGATTTTTCCGAGAAGACTCAAATATCACAATAGCCAGTCTTTTCTCTGGGGCAGTTGGGTTTCTTTATAAAGTGAAGCTCAAATCCCCTGCTTGCTGCAGCGGGGTGGGGTGCGCAGGGCTTGTTGCTTAATCAGCCTAGGTGTAAATATTCTGGAGCTCGGCTGGGAACAGACTGGGGGTGTCATCATTCAGGGGGCAGCTTTTTAGTCAACCCATAAGTCTAGTCCAGCCCCCACCATGCCCCTGCCCCCACCTTTTCCCTGTACGGTGGCCACTAAATCTGGGACCTCTTGGGTTCAATTTCTCTAGAGCTTCGATCCCAGGTATCCTCTGAGGGGTGAGTGCCTGACTGCAAGGGGTCAAGATACCCCACAACAGAGACTTTGGGTCAATTCTCCTGCTTCATCTCCACCTCCTGCACTACCTGGTTCTCCCAGCTCCTGAGCCTTCCGGGCTTCTGGGGTGAATGGGCTCTTCCTCGATATATGCCCCTCCTTACGCTGGATGGTTTGACCCTCCTCCATTTTGCCAAATCGCTTGCCACTCCCCAACCCAGTTCCTGTCTCCATTTATTGTCTCAGGGTTGGAGCTGTCTCCTGGTTTCATCAAAGAGAGAGAGGGTGTTTGCATGTTCTCCTTGTGTCCGGTGTGGCTTTTATAAGAAGAGAACAGGATAGAAACAAGACTCAGCCACCCTTGAATATGATTAATAGTACTGAACTACACACTTAAGAACAGTGAAGATGCTAAATTTAATGTTGTGTGTTTTTTTGCCGAAATTAAAAACAAAAGTCAGCCATCTTAAAACCAGAAGTCTCCCCATTGAGTTTTCTGCGAATTTTGAAAAACAAACACAACAAGCGTTTCCTTGAAAATCTACTTACATATAGAATGTGGATATTTTGGTTCCTTCTATACAGTTTATTGAGACAATTAAAGGGAATATCTAAAGCTGTGGTTCTCAAAGTGTGGTCTTCAGACCAGCAGCATCAGCATCACTTGGAAATTTGTTAGAAATGCAAATTCTCAGGTCCTACCCTAGACCTACTAAATCAGAAATTCTGCAATCTGTGTTTTAAAAGGCTCTCGGTAACTAAATATTGAGTATCAGTTTTGTGACGGTTGATATATAGTTAAAATTTGAGAATCACTCATCTAGAGCAATAAGGGGGGGAAAGAATGAAATTAAGCATAGGCTGAACATCAAAGGAAGGATCTAACTCCATCACATGGAGAAAAGGTAAACGGAATCATGAAAGGGGAGGAGGAGGTAATTAATGGACTGACGACCATGTGTCAGATACCTTGCTTGCCAGTTTACATACATCTCATTTAATCCTCAGTTTCCCTGAAAAGAAAGAATTATCCCCCCATTTTACAGATAAGAAAACTGAGGCTTAGGAAAGGTAACTTAGCTAGTTAAGGAGGATTTCAATCAAGGTCTGCCTGATTTCTTAGGTCCTTCTCTTTATTTTCCGTACTTCCCTCTTTTAAAACTCACCCCATCACTGAGAATATCTCTGGCTATGGGAGACAAAGGAAAGCAACAAGACTTCCCCTCTGCTTGGTAAAATCCTATCCATTCTCCAAAGCAGAACTCAAATGTCACCTCTTCTGGGAATTCTTCCAGAACTACCTTGCTCAAAGATAACCTTTCCATAGCACTTTGCACATACCTGTCTTGGAGTACCTCATACACCTTATTGTAGTTCTTGAATCTTTGGTCCCAGGATCCCTTAGAAATTATTGACATTCATAGGCAAATGAACCTTGACCTAAACCTCACAACTTAACAAAAAAATTAATCAAAATGGATTAAAGATTGGATGTAAAATGTCACACTACAAAATTTTTAGAGAAAAAAAATAGGAGAAAATCTTTAGGACCTAGGGCTAGGTGAAGTGTTCTTAGACTTAATACCAAAAGCATGACCCATAAAGGAAAAAAAAAAAAAGATAAATTGGATCATTTAAAAATGAAAACCCTTTGTTCTGAGAAAGATCCTGTGAAGAGGACAAAAACACTGGGAGAAAATGTTTGCAGACCACATAACAGACAACAGCCTGGTATCTAGAATACATAAAGAACTCTCAACACTCAAGAGTGAAAACAAACAATCCAATCAGAAAATAGGCAAAAGACATGGACAGACTGCACTGAAAAGGATATACAGCTGGCAAACAAGCATATGAAAATATTTTCAACATCATTACCATCAGGAAACGCAAATTAAAATCACAATGAGGTATCACTACACAACTATCGGAATGGGTAAAAGAATAAATACTGATAACACCAAATGCTGGTGAGGATGCAGAGAAACCAGAAACTCATAAAGTGCTGGTAGGAATGTAAAATGGTTCAGCCACTCTGGAAAAGGTACAGTGACTTCTTACAAAATTAAGCATGTGCTTACCATACTACCCAGCAATTGTACTTTGGGGCATTTATCCCAGAGAAGTGAAAACTTACATTCATACAAAAACCTGTCCATGAATGTTCATAACAACTTTATTCATAATAGCCAGAAATCAGAAACAACCCTAATGTCCTTCCACAGGAGAACAATTAAACAAACGGTGGTGCATCCATGCCCGGAACACTCCTCAGCCGTTGCAGGGAACACACTAGTGATACATGCAACAACATGGATGGATCGCAAGGGAACTATGCTGAGTGAGAGGGCCAACCTCAAAAGGTTACATAGTGAATTATTCCATTTATATAATATTCTTGAACTGACAAAATTATAGAGCGGGAGAATAGGGGTTAGGGAGGGGAGAGGGAAGGAGGTGGCTGTGGCTACAGGAAGGCAGCATGAGGGATCCTTGCGAGGGGACTACTGCTCTGTATCTTGACTCTGGTAGAGGCCACGCAAAGGTACACATGCGATAGAGTTGCACAGAATTAAACACACACACACATACATGTAAAACTGGTGATATCTGGATAAGATGGGTGGATTGTATCATTGCCAATTTCCTCTTTGTGATATTGTACTAAAGTTATGCATGATGTTACCACCGGGGGAGACGGGGTGAAGGGTACACAGATCTCTCTATATTATTTCTTATAATTGCACGTGAATCTACAGTGATCTCAAAATGAAAAGTTTAAATAAAGAACTGAGGGCCACACAGAGATTTTCATTTATGTAGGCTATATCAACTGGTATTTACTATATTTGAAATTAAAATAGAGACTTTTTTTTTTTTTGTGTGCAGTATGCGGGTCTCTCACTGTTGTGGCCTCTCCCGTTGTGGAGCACAGGCTCCAGACGCGCAGGCTCAGCGGCCATGGCTCACGGGCCCAGCCTCTCCGCGGCATGTGGGAGCTTCCCGGACTGGGGCACGAACCCGTGTCCCCTGCATCGGCAGGTGGACTCTCAACCACTGCGCCACCAGGGAAGCCCTGTCAGTATTCTTATTAAAATAATACGGCTTCGCTAAAAGTGTCTCTTGAAAGGAAAGAGAAGATTGTTGCCAGGCAAGTGGAGGAACACAGAACACCTGAAGGCATTGCGTTAGGTAAGATGGTCAATTGTGATCATGCAAACCTCAGGTAACACTGAGCTAAATAAAATGGAAGTTTATCTTTTTCTGTTTTCACAGTCTAGGCTAAGTGGTCTTCTGGCTTCTGTGGTCACCCCACAGTGTCAGGGTCCCAGACGCATCCCTCCTGATGCTCCACCACACCTGAGGCCCAGCCCTCACCTGTTTTCGTGGTTCAGAACCATCAGGTCTGCCTTCCAGCTGGTGGAAGTAGGCAAGCAGAAGGCTGGGCATGCTCCTTCCTTTAGAGGGTACAATTCGGAAGTTGCACACTTCATAAACCATCTGCCAGAACATAGTTTCAAGGGAGTCTGGGAAATGCAATTTTAAAATGCGAGCTTTGGCATTTCCCTGGTGGCCCAGTGGTTAAGACTCCACGCTTCTACTGCAGGGGGCATGGGTTTGATCCCTGGTCAGGGAACTAAGATCCCACATGCCGCATGGGGCGGCCAAAAAGAGAGAGAGAGAAAAAAAGAATAAAATGAGAACTTCTATTGCTCTATAAGAAATTGGGGGACAAATAGAGGTTTCTGTTCCAAGCATAGAGGTGAGAACGTGGAGGGAGGTTTGAGAAGCCAGTAGCTAGGTGTGTTTAGAAGTTGTGGGACACAGAAGGAAATATAGTAGGAAAGGTGGGTTGGAGCCACATGGTGGAAAGGGGCCACTTCATTCTGTAAGGCAGTGGTTTCAAACTTGAGTGCACAACAGCATCACCCGAGGGCTTGTTGAAGCTTAGCCCCGCCTGCAGAGTGTCTGATTTAATCGGTCTGCAGAGGAGCCTGAAAATGTACATTCCTAACCAGTTCGAGGGGATGCTGGCACTGCTAGTCCAAGAACTTTGATAAATGTGGAACCACAGAAAGTTTTAGAGAGGAGAGCAAGATGACAAGGCCTGCATTTCAAAAAGCTGATTCTGTTACGACAGGGAACAAGCTGTACTAGAGCTTCCCAGAGCACTAGAGCTTCTCACCCTCTTGATCCTTAATGTTCCTGAGAAACTTCACTCAAGAAAACCAGGGATGATAAAGAGCCTGCAAAGCAGAGTTCACGGAAATCCAGTGCCCAAGGGCCACTCTCACACCTGAGTTTTTCCATCAATAATAATAATGAGGACCATTTACCTATCCAGGGTGCCAGATGGCACAGATTGAAAAGTCGGACCATGTCCCAAGGCTGTGGGGATTCATGGACTCGCCTACACCATGGGTTGGAGAGAAAATTGGTACAACTCCTGAAAGGCAATGTGACAATCAAACCAGAACTCTAAATGCCTATACCCTTTGACCCAATGGTTCCATTTCCAGGAATTGAGTCTATAGATACACTCGTGTTTGTGTGCAAAAGACAGGTTATTCAATGCCCATTGTGCTGGCAAGGGATGGGGAAAAACCTGAATGTCACCCACGGAGGGCTGGTTAAATAAACCATGGTGCATCCAAAAATGGAGAAATGGGCAGCCCTTAAAAATAACAAGTTAGGGGTTTCCCTGGTGGTGCAGTGGCTGAGAGTCCGCCTGCCGATGCAGGGGACACGGGTTCGTGCCCCGGTCTGGGAAGATCCCACATGCCGTGGAGCAGCTAGGCCTGTGAGCCATGGCCGCTGAGCCTACATGTCCGGAGCCTGTGCTCCGCAGCGGGAGAGGCCACAGCAGTGAGAGGCCTGCGTACCGCAAAAAAAATTAAAAAAAATAACAAGTTAGATCTATGTAAGCCAGTTTATAATAATCATAGATAGATATAGAGATAGAGAAGTATATGTCTTGTTGTGTGTGTGTGTGCACATGTCAAGGGGCAGAACACTGTTGTAAAATGCTGCCATTTAAAAATATATACAGGACTTCCCTGGTGGCACAGTGGTTAAGAATCCGCCTGCCAATGCAAGGAACACGGGTTCAAGCCCTGGTCCGGGAAGATCCCACATGCCGCAGAGCAACTAAGCCCGTGTGCCACAACTACTGAACCTGCCCTCTAGAGCCCATGAGCCACAACTACTGAGCCCGTGTGCCGCAACTACTGAAGCCCATGCGCCTAGAGCCTGTGCTCCACAACAAGAGAAGCCACCTCAATAAGCCCACGCACTGCAATGAAGAGTCGCCCTGCTCGCTGCAACTAGAGAAAGCCCGCACGCAGCTACGAGGACCCAACGCAGCCAAAATAAAAATGCGTGTGTGTGTGTATATATATAACTACATATATATTTATATATATACACATTTGTGGGACTTCCCTGGTGGTCCAGTGGGTAAGGCTACTCCACACTCCCAATGCAGGGGGCCCGGGTTCAATTCCTGGTCAGGAAACTAGATCCCACATGCGTGCCCCAACTAAAGGTCCCGCATGCCACAACTAAGAGCCAGCACAGCCAAAATTAATTAATTAAAAACAAATATACCTATTAAATATATATACACATTTGTATACGTGTATATATGGTTATATATGCAGAGCACATCTTTGAAAAGATTCTGAGAAACAGTCTGCCTTTCAGGATAGGAATTGGAATGGAAGTCCAGGTTGAGAAGGAAACTTACTTTTTACTGTAAACTTCTTTGTTTGTTTGATTTTTTTCAACCCGGCATATGCATTACTTTTCTAAATAAGTAAACATAGAAGCAGTGCCATGTGCTTTACATGCTTTATCTCACTAAATTTTCAGAAAACCTAGAAGGGAAGTACTTTTGCTATTCACAAGGTACAGGGAGGTTAAATTATTTGGGGGAGGGGCCGAGGGGGGATGGAAGGAACCTTGATTTGTAAGGTTTGCCAGTTTCCATGGTGTAAATACTCCCTGCCTGGCTGATTTCCAGCTGCTGCTGTGATGTCACTGAGCAGTGCTGGGGAACGATGTGCACGAACAGCTCTCAGGAGCCTGGGGGAAGCAGCTCCAGCACAGCCTTGTAGGGGAACTTGCACCCCCAAACAAGCTACCATTGACTCTTCCCACCTCACACCTGAAGGGGTTGTTTTTCAAGAACAAAACAAATGTAAGCAAATATGCCACTTCAGGACCTAAGAGCAGCTTCCAGGGATCTTTATAGACACTGGGGCATTTATTTACGGTATAAACAACCTGCCTTGTTTTACAATAAATTTGAAACAGAAACCCAGAAATTAAAATTAAGCATCTGGGTTTTATATTTGCAAATTGCTTTGCCATTCTCTTTATGAAACACTGCACACAGCTATACAAGCATAAGGCAATAGAAGGACAATAAATTAATCAGTGTTAGTGTTCTGTCAACACAGCCCCACATTCTTATCAGGGCCAGCAATCTAAATTAGGAAAGTGGTTTAGAAACTTACCTGGTGCTTTAATGGGAGAGGGTGGGTGAGAGGATCAGACAAACGGGTTCAAGTTGTGTTCCAGTTCTGCCACTTGTGAGGTGCCTTGGGCAAGTCACCTCACCTCTGAGTTTCAAGTTACTCATGTGTTAAGTGAGGGTAGTGCCCACTATACAGATTTGTACAGGCAAGTTTGCCAAGTTTAACAGATAAGGTTAATGTGTCATCTACACCTGGATATAAGGCAGGATGGTTTTCCCCAAAAATTATCCCTCAGAAGAAAGTGGGAGTTGCCTTATATTTAAGTTCTTACGAAGCCTCACAGTCTTTCATATTCCCTAGACTCTCTCAGTAACTTTAAACAACAAAGTATTGTTTGCAAAAGACCAATTTATAGAAGTCACCTGAAGGAAGGGGTTAAAAAAACAGTTTTTGACACAGATGTAGTCATTATACTAGGGGCTGATCTCATACCCCTTGTAAAGATGCAAGCCTTATAAAGAGGACTTTAAAAGTAATCCATTAAATGTTAGGATGTTGTGATCACAAATATAAACCAATAGGGCAAACAGAAAAACAATACTGTCCTAAGATTGAGTGAACTGGGACTTTAAGGATAAAATATTTCAATGACAGCATTATATAAAGGCTCAGAAAGTGCTGGATCACAAACGAATTAGGAGTGAAATGTATGTGATCTAGAAAGTGAGTTGGATGATTCAGAAACTATCCCTAGTGATAATAAAGATATGAGATCAAAGATGCACAGGACAAGATGAAATAAAGCTGTTTTGTAAAGTGTCAGATTAGGAAAAAACCCAATATTTCTAAATTAATATATTAGTTATTAATATATAATATATTTAAATAACATTATTTAAATAATATATTAATAATCTTGAAAGCATGTGCATACCTAAAATAATAAATTAAATATTATACATAGACATTTGATTATTTCATCTACAGCCTTAAGAATTTATATATTCAAGATGGCCCTCCAAATATTTTCTTTTTTGCAACCTTCTCACTGTGAAATATGGGAGGATATTTTATATCCCCACTTTATATTGGGGATCATCTAACATTGAGACACGTATATACAAACACTTAAAACCCACAAAGCTCTGTGTGGTTTGTGACAGGTACTGCTACAGTTGTTAATACTATTTTTATCACGATTGCTCTCCCACAAGCTGGGCTGTTTGGTTGTGCTGTTCTAAGCATTACCTGGATTGGAATTTCCTGATCATCCACATCCTACCTGTGTGATCTTGGGCAAGTTGCCTAAACTCTCTGTGCCTGTTTTCTCATCTATAATACAGAGATAATAATATCAATAGTATCTCAGAGGGTTAAGAATTCAGTAAGTTAGTATATGTAAGAAGTGTATGAATCAGTGCCTAGTAAGTACTTCTTAATTGTTTGTTGGAATCATTATTTTCACCAATGGAAAACTATAACTATTTAGAAACATAGCAGTTTTCCCCACAACACCAGATTTTACCAGCAGAGAACTTGTCTTATTCATCTCTGGATCCCCAACTCACACACAGGGCCTAATGCCCACTAAATGTTGGTTGAACCAATAATAGTAAGTTCTATAGAGGAAGAAAGACAGTGTATAATGTTCAGGCCCTGCATAGCACCTGGTTCCATTAGTTGAAAGAGGAAATTTTGAGTGTTGATACCTATGGCGCAGCCTCATTTCTCTCTGGCCAACCAAAATCTAAAGGAAAGTCACAGTGCAATAGAGCCAGAAAAGACTGAGCACTGGCTGCTTCTCTCCGGTCCTCACAAGACTCTATGTTCCTCCATCACAGGAACTGGGTTTCATTCATCTCAGTCTCTAATCCAGCAAACAGTAGGAACTTAATCAGTACTCACTGAGCAAATGGGCGATGAGATGCAGTCTGCATTATTGCACATTCTTTTTAAACTGAATTTTATTGTTTTTTCATATCTATAAAAAAGTACTTAAAAACTAATACCAAAAATATGTACGTAAAACGTTCAAATAATACAGAAGTGTTGAAAGAATCACCTAAAGAGAATTCTTCTTGGCATCTAGAGTATTATTTATCCAAATATTTCCTTTATGTATGTAGAAACTAACACGTAAGTACATGTAACATGTAAGTACCACGAGCTTTGGAATCAGGTATGCCTTGGTTTGAAACCAAGCTCCATCACTTCTTAGTGCTATGGCCTTGAAAAAGTCGCTTAACCTCTCTGTGCCTCAGTTTCTATGGAAAATGGAGATAATAATGAAACTTACCCTACAGTGTATTGGAATAAATAAATTAATATGTACAGAGCACTTAGGACAGCTCCCAATACAGAAAAACAACTCAATGAAGGCTAGCAACTATTTATACATATTTAAACAAAATTTGAGGTTATACGACAGATCCTAGTTTACATTTGCTTTTTATATAACAATATGTTGTGAATACTTGTTCTGTAGCATATACAGAGCTAACTCCTTCTTTTTGATGGCTACATTATATTCAAATATGTGGCTGTATGTAACTAATCCCATCTCTGGCACTTGAGTATTTCTAATATTTTATTATTACAAATGACCACAATAAAAATTCTTGCAGCACATATATTTTCCACTAATGGGTAAGTATTTCTATAGGATAAATCCTAGAAATGAGATTGCTGGTTCAAAGTGTATGGATTTTTAAATATATTAATGACAAATTTTCAAATTGCCTTCCTAAAAGGCTGTATGCTTCATACTTTGATCAATGAGTGTACTTTGGTGCCTTATGATTGTGTACCTTTCAACCAGATTCCCCAATAGTTTATTTTGAATGTCCCAGTAGTTATAGAATCAAGGACTTTGCCCTGCTAGCTCACTGTATTCCTTTACCTTTCTAAAAACCATAAACAACTCCTAAGAACTTAGCAACCAATTTTCTGCAGCAAATACTCAGATGATAGCCTGACAAAGAATTTCTATGACATTCCCAGAAGGGAGAGGAGGAGAGGTTGGAATTTCAGAGCCCTGAAGTGGCTGATGGGAAGAACATGTGAAATGAGAACAATCCCTTAAGTTTGGGAAACAGGGTGGCTGTTATCTGCTTCCATCTTTGTTTTCTGTGACTCAGACCCTTGTTAAATAAACAAGAGGCCCTCTCTGTTGAGTCTCAGTGGGTGCAATATCTCTAGTGTGGTGTCCCCAGGGTGTGATTTGGGTACTTAACTACTTGTTAATCGCTTCTAGGCGATTCAAGGACAAGAGGAACACCTCATGGCCAGAAGCTGAACAGCGCCACCAAGCTGACAGGCTGTTTCAGTGGTGGCCAAAGCCCACACCCACTCTTATTTTTAATTTCAATTTCAATCCAAGTAATAAATATACATAATGTTTAAGAGTTAATTACTACTACGAGTTAGATACTATTACAAGGCTTATAACAAAAATCCCCTTTCTCACCACTAAGTCCCATCTCATGAAGCAATAACTCATTCTATGGTTACTTTTTTATACCTGACTATGGTGTCACTTCAAGATTTTCAAATTTCAGACCTTTTCTATTAACTTACAGCTATGGAGAATAAAAATTTAGTCTCTCCCTCCCTCTTCTCTCTCTCTCTCTCTCTCTCACACACACACACACACACACACACACACACATACACACACACACATACCCTCCTGCTCCAATTTTCCCAAAATAATTATGTCATAATTTCTGGTTAAATCAATGTACTGTTCTTACATTATAATGACAGTGTAATATTATTTCCAGCTGAGTGTTGTAGTTTATGATGATTACAATGTTCTTCTTATAAATTCTTTGTTTTTTTGGCTTTAATAATCACCTTGGCTTATTTGCTTAGTTTTCTGTGAGTAGCTCCAATCTATCCTCAAATTCTTTGCCAGAACTCCAATCCTCTACAATTGCCTCAGCTTTGTGCTCAGTCTAGGGGCAGTATAGTGTAATGCAGTGGTTCTCAAAGTGTGCTTCCTAGACCAACAACGTTAGCATCAGCATCACCTGGGACCTAGTGAGGCATGAAAATAATCAAGCCCTACCCAGGACTTACTGGTTAGCTGCTCTGGGGGTGGGGTCCAGCAATCTAGGTGATGCTGAGGTGCACTTGAGCTGGAGAACCCCGGTTTGTGTAAAAGTTAAGAGTTTGGGCACCAAAACCCAAGGCTGCTGGGGATCACATTTCAGCTATTCCACTTGCTTGTAATGTGACAGCTTCCAAGTTCAATCTTCCCATTCATAAAATGGGGTTAACTGTATCTCCCTGTAATTGTTGTGAGCTTCGGGCTGTTAGGAAGCATGACAGGCTCCAGTTTTTCTTGGAGACAGCCCTCCTGGAGCCTCTGAAATCCAGTTCCATCATGCGAGGGGAGTTCAAGCCAATGGCATAGCCTCCCTACAGCCCTCCCCAGCGTCCCCCACTCAGAGTACACCCTCCACTGAGGCACCCACCTCAAGCTTCTGTCCTTCAGAACATCCACAGCCCCTCTGAGGTCCTCCTCCCATACCCCATATCAGCTTCTCTCCCCTTAACCCCTTCCCATCCTCAGCTCCCCTGCTACAACCGCCATTTCAGACGATTCTCTGCCATGGCCCGGTGCCACCTCCAGCCCCCAACCCTCAACTTCCAAGCCCCCTCCTCATTCCCACTACCCTCTGACCCAGCCCACTGGAGTAGTCTCAGCCTTCTCCCAGCTTCCATCCCTTCCACACTCCTCCACTCACCCAACCTTTCCTTCCCAGCCCAGAGCCTACTGCTTTCCCAGAGAACCCCTCCCCCCCACCCCAGGGCCAGCTGCCCCTTGGGTGTTCTTACCCACTGAAGTAGCGGGGATGGGAAGGGAGCATCACCATTCTCTTTCCACTACTCTTCCCTATTCCCTGCGCTGCAGTCACACTGGCCGCTTTGGGTGCTACATCTCAGGGCCTTTGCACCTGCTCTTCCCCCTGACATGGAATGTTCTTCTAGTTGGTATGCATTACTGCCCCTTAGCAGTAATTCCCACCCAAAGGTGACCACTGATATGATTTCTGCCGCCACAGATCAGTGTAGCTTGCCTTTACATTAATGGAATCAAATAGTATGTACTCTTTTTCCTCATTTTTTTTTACAACTTTATTGAGGTAAAGCTGCAAAAATGATGTACAAAAACTGCACTTATTTAAAGTGTACTGTGTACACTTTGAAGTGTTTTGAACATATTCCCCCCTTGAAAGTATCACAAGGTAATTTCAAGATAATGAACATATCCATCCCCTCAAAAAGTTTCTCAAGTCCCTTTGTATTCCATCCCCTCTCCGCCACCCCAACTACTAATCTGCTTTCTGTCACCATAAATTCGTTTGCATTTTCAAGAATTGTATATAGAATCATCCAGTATATACCCTTTTGTTCCTGACTTCTTTCACTGAGCATAATTATTTTGATTCATCCATGTTGTATCAATACTTCATTCCTTTTTTTTTTCCCCCACTGAACAGCATTTCTTGGTACAAAAATACCACAATTTGGTTATCCCTTCATTTACTGATGAACATTGGAGTGTTTTCCAGTTTGGGACTTATAGAAAAAGCCACTATAAACATCCTTATGCAAGTGTATTAGTGAACACAGGTTTTCATTTATCTTGGGTAAATACCTAGGCATGTAATTACTGGGCTATAGGGTAGATATATATTTAACTTTATAAGAAACCGCCAAACCTTTTTTCTCCAAAGTGGTTGTACCATGTCACATTCTCACCCATTGGCTTAAATTTGACATCAGTCATGTTCCTCACAGCTTCTATACTTACTCCCTCTGCCTGAAATGCCTTTCCACTAGTTTTAGCATGGCTGGCTTGAGGTCTCAGCTCATGTCACTGTTATAGATTTAGTTGTTATAGACTGGTATAGACTTAATTCCCCCCTTCCCACCCTTGCCAAAATCATATGTGGAATTCGCAACCCCCAGTACCTTAGAATGTATCAATAATACATTTGGGGATAAAGTCTTTAAAGGGGTGATTAAGTTAAATGAGCCAGTTAGGGTAGGCCCTAATCCAATACGACTGTGTCCTTATAAGAGAAGGAAAAGATATCCCCACAGAGAAAATGTCTTATGAGGACACAGCCAGAAGGCAGCCATCTGCAAACTAAGGACAGAGGTCTCAGGAGAAACCAAACCTGCCAACACTCTGATCTTGGACTTCTAGCCTCCACAATTGTGAGAAAATAAATTCCGTTAAGCCACCCAGTCAGTGGTATTTTGTTATGGCAGCCCTAGCAAACTAATACAGAGGCCTTTCAATCAGCATTTTGTAACCATGGGAGTAATTGACTCAGGCAAGAACCATAAATGAATGCTAAAAACAGTGGGTGAGAGTCTGATGAAGAACAGGGTAGTCTCAAAATATCTTCCCACAAGACACTTAATAATTACAAAGGGAAAAATAGTAACTTTTCAGTGTAGTACCTTGGCAGACACCACCTTAACCAAATGATCAAAGTGAACATCATCAGTATTGGAATAAAAATATGCCATGTGCCTCCTGATGTGGTACACTGAGGACACAACTCCTTTCAGTGCCATTCCTACCAAAAATGCATAACCTAATTCTAATCATGAGAAAATACCAGACAAATCTAAACTTAGGGACATCTATAAAATGACTCACCAGTACTCTTCAAAAATGTTAAGGTCAGGGCTTCCCTGGTGGCGCAGTGGTTGAGAGTCCGCCTGCCGATGCAGGGGACACAGATTCGTGCCCTGGTCCGGGAAGATCCCACATGCCGCAGAGCGTCTAGGCCCGTGAGCCATGGCCGCTGAGCCTGCGCGTCCGGAGCCTGTGCTCCGCAACGAGAGAGGCCACAACAGTGAGACGCCCGTGTACCGCAAAAAAAAAAAAAAAAAAAAAAGTTAAGGTCATAAAGGACAAAGAAAAGCTGAATAATTAACTGCCTTTCTAGAGTAAAGGAAACTCTGGAGTCATGACAACTAAATGCAAAGTGATCCTGACTGGATCGTAGGGAATATCTATATTATTGGGACAATTAACAAAATTTAAATATGGAAGACATATTAAAGAATTGCATTATTGTCAAAATTCTTGATTTTGATAATTGTACTGAGATTTTGCAAGAGAATATCCATGTTCTTAGGAAGAACACACAGAAATATTTAGGAATGAAAGGGGAATGATGTCTGAAATTTAGTCTAAAGTGGTTTTGGGGGAAAAGAAAATACAAATACATATTATATACAATACATACACAAACAAATACACAAGAGAGAATATGATAATGCAAATGTAGTAAAATATAACAAATTATTATTATGGTTAAAAATATGAGATTCTTTACTATTCTTGTAATTTATATGTAAATTTGAAATTTTATCCAAAAAAAGTTAAGTTTTTAGTGACCACACTAACAAAGTGGCCTGTCCCCAACCCCCAGGCACTCTTTAGCTCATTCTTTTCCTCTATTACACTTACATTGTCAAAAATGATCCTATGTATTTATTTAATAATATCTAACATTTAATGTGTGCAAGGCCCTGTCCTATTCTAAGCGCTTTAACTGTCTAACCTCAGTGAATCCTTCAACTACTGTTCTTCCCATATTACAGATGAGAACAAGAGACACTTAAGAAAGTGTTATTTGCACAAAGTCACCCATATGATTTGACGAGGCACAGAACCTCAACTAAGGTAGAGACTGTCTTGTTCATCGCTCTTTCCCCAACAATTTAGAACAAAAACGGTGCCTAGCACATTACAGGCACTCAATATCTGTAGATTCAGTTTACAAATATGGAGCACCTACTCGGCACTGAGGTACAAAGCAGTGAACAAAATAAAGATTCATGTCTAAATGGAGCTTACATTCAGCACTCTCAGCCCTGCACCCAATTAGCCACTTTAGATTTATATCAAAATCTAAATATTTATATATTAATATTTTATATAATATATATATTTTTTATTTGGGGCTATCAACCCTGGGAGGCAAGGCCGAGTCTACCCATTTTTCAGAAGGGGAAACTGAGGCTCCAAGTGGGGCAATGTTTTACCCAGGATCAAGGAGCTTAATAGGAGAGGGGGCGTGGATTCCATCCAGCGGGCGGTTCCCAGGCAAGACCTATGAATCAATTAAACCGACCAATCCAATCAACCAATCAGTATTTATTAGGGCCTACTGGGTACAGCTCCTCTTCATGCAGCGCAGGCAAGGAAGAGAGGAGGTTGCGGTGCGCAGGCGGCTGCGGAGACCGGAGGCCGCTGCCCGATCGCGGGAATTTGGCGCCAGTTTTTTGTTGGTTGGGTGTTCTCGCCTGTGATTGGGCCCCGGCCCCGCGTGGGCTCACCCGGCTGCTACTGGTCGGCCGACCTTGGCAGGACCCCGGCGGCGCAGTACTCGGCTGGCCTCCCGGGGGATGGGCCACCAGGAGCCCCCGCTGGCCCGAGTGCGGGCGGGACGTGCGGCTTATATAAAAAGGTTACGTAAAGGGCTCAGCTGGCGCGAACACGTGGAGAGCCGCGGGAGCCCTGACGCCCAGTCGTCCCCCGAGAGCACCGCTGCCGTCACCCGTACAGCAACAGGCTCTGTCGCACACCCGACCCGGGCCACGATCTCTCGCCCGGCTAGGTACCCGAAGCAGCCCTGGCCTGGAGCGGACCACCCCCAGCTGGGGGCCTTAGAGGGGAAACGCGCTGCCCGGAAGTGGAAGGGCGCAGGCCAGGTAAGGGCGCGGTCCGCGGAGTGAAAGCTAGCACCCAAACTGGAACTACGCCCGCCGCCTCGGGCGTCTGCGGAGGGCAGTTGGGCCCCCGGTTGGGCGCGCTCAGGGACTCCGAACTTTCAAGCCAACCCCTTACACCCGCAGCCCGGCGGGACTTGGGTTGGTCCGCTGGGCTCCGCTCCGGCTTAATTCAATGGACTGTTTACACCCGGGAGAACACAGGGCGGGACGCGGGGAGGGGCATCCCAGAGGGAGCCAAGCGGAAAAAAGATCTCCACAGTCCGAATTTCTTCTTAAGGGCGATTTTCATAAGTCACGAAAGCTGCGAGTCCTTGTTTCTCGTATTGCTGTACAATAAGTTAACTGAAAAGCCGGGGAGTTTCTGCTTTTCTTTCCGGCTCCCCCTCTGAGCCAGTGCCCCGTGGTTTCGTCTTTCCCGCTTTCCCCTCCCCTCCCCCGTTCAGTCAGCAGCCCTGCCTTCCGTCTTAAAGGGGCCGTGGCGACCGGAGGAGGTGGTGGGACGCCCTGAGGCCTCCGCTGCCTGCCTCCCGGCCTTGGCCTGGTCGTTTAACCGATTCTTTCGCCCGCAGGTCACAATCCAGGGTCCCGCTCCTCCGCGTCCCGGGGCCGGACGGAGGGATGAGGCAGGGGGGTCCCGGGCAGCGCCGTTGCTGCTCCCCCCGCCGCCCGCAGCCATGGAAACGGGGGAGGAGGACGGCGCCCGCAGAGGTACACAAAGCCCCGAGCGGAAAAGGCGAAGCCCAGTGCCGCGGGCGCTCAGCGCGAAGCTGAGGCCGGCGGCGGTGGCCCAGGCCATGGATCCGGTGGCGGCCGAGGCCCCGGGCGAGGCCTACCTGGCGCGGCGGCGGCCGGAGGGCGGCGGCGGGTCGGCGCGGCCGCGCTACAGCCTTTTGGCGGAGATCGGGCGCGGCAGCTACGGCGTGGTGTACGAGGCAGTGGCCGGGCGCAGCGGGGCCCGGGTGGCGGTCAAGAAGATCCGCTGCGACGCCCCCGAGAACGTGGAGCTGGCGCTAGCCGAATTCTGGGCCCTGACCAGCCTCAAGCGGCGCCACCAAAACGTCGTGCAGTTTGAGGAGTGCGTCCTGCAGCGCAACGGGCTAGCCCAGCGCATGAGCCACGGCAACAAGAGCTCACAGCTTTACCTGCGTTTGGTGGAAACCTCGCTCAAAGGTAGGAATGCCGAGGGCCGACCTGGCCACGCATGGCCTGGACCCACGAATCTGCTGGGCTCGGCCCAAACTGACCCCTAGACCCTGGTCCCGGTTTTGTCGCCCTGGACCCGACATACCCTCCTTTCCGGGGCAGACATTCGGGCCGCTCTCTCCTCTCCGGATCCATGATTAGTCCCCGGCACTAATGTTAGCTGGTATTTTAATAACAAGGGCTCATTAAGTGCTAACCATTGTCGTAGGAAGTGCTCCATAAGTGTGAACCATTACTATGAAACGTGTAGCACTTTTAAGGTCGGACTTGGGAGTGGAGGGCATTGGGTTCAGAGTCGGTGGAAGAACTGCCGAGCCCCCTCACACTCTAGGGCCTCTTCTCTTTCCCTCCCAAAGCAAACAAAAAAACTTTGCTGGACCCACCCACACCCGCTCCCTGTCTGGTTCCAAAAATCCTGACACCCTCCGGCTCCACCCTGCTAACTCTTGTTTCCTGGTCTTCCTTTTCCTCTGAGACCCTCCCCACCCCACCACCACCAGCCCTTCATCCCAGGGCAGTCAAGCAAACCGGCGGTTTTCAGCCTAGGTCCTCTAGGGGCCTGCAGAATAATAACTCCACAGGTGGGTCTAGAGCTGTCACACAACACACCTAACATCTTTTTCTTCCCTTGTACAGCCACCCTCTGAGGCTGGCTTCCAAGTGGTTTTATTTATAGGGACGATGGGGCTCAGTGAAGCAAGGGGATTTTGCAGTCCTGGGAGGGCTAGTCCTGGTTTCGGGGTTTTAACTGCAGTTAGGGAGTGTGTGCATCCTGAGTGCTCACGTGCCTTGTTCAGACTACAAGTAGCCAAGGGTCTGTTCATAGAAGAGAGAGCCAGTGGGCTAGGAAGGCCTGAGGAGACTTCCTCAGGGGAGAAGTTGCTAATCTGAGACCCAGCTCTGCCCTAGATCTCTTACAGAGTGACTTGAGGTATAACTTGAAAAGTAACTCCTCTTCTCTTTCTATAAGTGGAGAAACTAAGGTTTAGAGGTGAACGAACCTAAGTTGATGGAGGTTAATCAGCTTGTAAGGGAGGTATGGTTGTGCTCCTGGTTTGTTTACAATTTTTCATAGCTTAAGCGATGTGAACTCAGATCTGTCTTGATTCAAGGTCTCAATCCTTTTAAAAGGTGTAATGGTTTCCTCCCTCCCCAAAGGATGAACTAGATCTGACCTTAGTAACAGCAGGTAGGATTTGGGGTGGGGTTGGATAGGGCGTTTTGTTGGGAGCTTTTGCCTGGCTATAAGATCCTCCAGGCCCATCCCAAGAGAACTCCTGGTCCTGTTTCAGGTCAGTTGTTTGACAGCGGATTGAGGACATGCTCAATATTACCCGGGGTCCTTTTTCAAAATAGGCTTCTACTTTTTATGCCCATCCCTGCCCCATCCATCCTGAAAAGCCCACCCTCTCTCCAGGGTAAATATATTTGTTTTGAAAAGACTTTCCAAAGAGATTCTTTCAGCTTACCTGTATTCTACAGGCTCTTCACTTCACTCTCAGACTGTCTTTTCTGTGGTTAATGAATGGTCTGGACTTCCAACTTACATGACTGCCTTGGGATGTAGGAGTTTGCTTTTCCAAAGGATCCTCTTCTATCCTCAGCTCATTGATACCAGTTTTGAAACTTCAACCTGGGTTGGAAGTCTTTGCTTTGTGTCCCTACATATACTGTTCAAACTTTCCTCACTTGTAGAATTTGTCAAAACTCCGCAGTAAACAGTGGCAGCATAACACAGGCTTTGGGGTTAGACTCACTTGTAGTCATAGTTTGTCTCAGCTGACTGCATGGGACAAGTTGTTTCAAACCTGTGGGGAGCATTCCTTTACTAATAGGGTGAGGGTTCCTCTGTCATAGGGTTGCTGTGCAGCCTGGGAATGTCAACAAGTGCTCCAGATGAGGAGAAATTTGCTACTTCAGTAAGTTCAGGCTACGTTTTGAATCTTCTTCCACTGTCATCCCCTTCGAAATTCACAATGTTCCTGTTCAAGTTTCCCAAACTTGACCATGGAACACATTCTGTTTCCTGTACTGTAGGCAGCGCCAAGTTGACAGAAACACTGGTATTTTCTTCCTCCCTTTGTGAACTAAAACTGAGGCCTAAAAGAAACGAAATATTTTGCTTTAGCCCACATACTTAATATGTCCCTTTTAGTTATTTGGAGTCTTAAATATATGAGCCTCTACTATGGGTCAGTTAATATTCTGGGCTTAGGGAGAGAGCAGTAAAGACAATGCATGTTGCCTCTGCTTATAAACTGATATTCAGATTTATGTGTCAAGTGTAAATTTAACAAGCAGTTAATAGGCGTTAAGCTTTTTGCTATCAGTATTAAAGTGGAGAACAAATATCCAAATTACTCCAGGTTAAGTTCTCCTGACTTCAGCTTCCAAAATTTAGCAGTCCTGATATGCCGCCGGGGCAGATTCCTTCTAGTTTGCAAGTAATCTGGTTCAGCTCTGTCTGTAAACAGATGCGGTCACCTCTTGCCCCGACTCCTGCAATTTAGAATAATTTTGAATAGACTGAAAAGTGTTAATCTGCCTTAAAATCTCAATGAACCAAATCCACAAACTTTTACTGAGGTCCCTATGGTGGTATTTGCAGAGGAAAAAAAAAACTCTTTGTCCCAAAGGAAATTAATTTGAAGTTTGAGGACATGTAGAAGACTCAAATGCTAATCAAGGTCATGGAAGAAAAGGCAAGTTGGCTCATTAATGGCTTTGTTCTGTGTTGTACGTATTAACAAGAATGAGAATCAGGAGTTAGCCAGAAGTTAGCAGAGAAGGTGGGCTTTGAAAGAAGGGGGCCTAGGAACACATGAATAGGTAGAGAAGAGACTGCTATTTATTTCACAGTTTGGCCAAATAGAGAACAAATAGAGAATGGTTGTCTGTCTCCTTTCTCCTCCCCCCTCTCCAAGTATCAACTCCACCAGAAGGCATTTCTCTAGTTTAAAAAAATTATGTATGAATAAACCAATATCCAAAAAGGGGTAAGGGGACTTCTTAATGCAGTTCTTCATCTTCTCCACTTAGATAGACTTCTATGTCTTATGTCCTTCCTTTCTCTCTGAACAAAGACCAAAAAGTCCTACCCAGAGCATTAAATAGAGAACAGAAGTTTCAGACAGTCAGTAGTGAGCCATCTTAGATGTCTGATCTGGCCTTCTGTTTCACAGGGAAGGAAATTGAAGCCCAGAGAAGAGACAGGACTTGCCCCAGATGAGTTAGTGGTAGTATTCAAACCAGTCTCCCAGGCTTTTTTTTTTTTTTTTTTTTTTTGCGGTACGTGGGCCTCTCACTGTTGTGGCCTCTCCCGTTGCGGAGCACAGGCTCCGGACGCGCAGGCTCAGCGGCCATGGCTCACGGGCCCAGCCATTCCGTGGCATGTGGGATCTTCCCGGACCGGGGCACGAACCCATGTCCCCTGCATCAGCAGGCGGACTCTCAACCACTGCGCCACCAGGGAAGCCCCCCAGGCTTTTTTAAACCAGATTAACAATCCTGTAAATTATTTGGTTGATGGGTTGGTGGCTTTGCTTAACTTTTAAGAACTTTTCATTAAAAAAGGGTTAACAGTTTGCTTTTATCCCCTTGTTTCCATTGCCAAAGGACCCTGTCCTGATTGCACCTAAAACTGAATTCAAGATTACTGCCACTTAGACAGCAGGCATGCCTGAGCTCATTGTCAAACTCAGAAATTCTGATGCTCTCTACAAAGTGCACACTGACCCTTATACAAATAGCAGCAAATAAAGACAAAAAAAAAAATCCACAACAAACTGTCAAGGCTCATAAAACTGAATAATTAGAAGTTTGGAAAAGCCAGGAACCTAGCTTATCCCAACTTGGTAAAACGTGACATGTTCCGCTTGACCAATTATTTGACGTTTGCTGTACTCAAGATACCTGGAGGGGCTTTCACATGGGTGGGAATCTTGGCCCTTGGGAGGCAGTCTTGTCTGCACGCCGATGCATGGTGTGACTGTGAGCCATACACTGCACTAGAAGAAGCTATGCAGAGTTTCCTCCACGAGGCATGCAGAAGGCTTGGCCATGACAGTCGTGCAAGGTCATGAGTGGTGGGTGTCCCAGAAAACAGTAGAGGTTCCCTCTGGGAGCACAGAGGCCTGGGGGAGCAAGGAAGGAGGTAGACCTCAGGAAGCTGAGGGGGAGCCAGTGTCTTAGTGGATGGGTTGTTGGCCTGCAAACTCCTCTCAGCGCATTGAGAGCCCAGGGAAATCTTGGGCTCAGAGCTGGGTGCCCCCTTCCCAGGACGCTGGAAAGCACCTCTGAATTCTCTACTGCAGCTTTGGGGTCTCAGAGTTTAGAGATCCCTGGGTAGAGGCAGGGAGCTGAATGGTAGTCTTCGGCTACCCTGACATAGATATAAAGGCAGCATTTAGGGTCCCTGGAAATGAATGGGATACAGTAGAACATTGGTATTGACTGGGAGTCGGAAGGTCTTAGTCCCAGTTTCACCCTGTTAATAAAAGCTAAAACTCACTGATTGCTGTGTGCCAAGAGCTGTTCTAAAGGCTTTATGCCTCTTAACTGTTTCAGTCTTCGTAACCACCTTTTGAAGTCAATACTATAATTATCCCTATTTTACGGGTGAGACAACTTGAGGCACTGAGGTTAGTGACGTTGCCCGATGTATAGCAGCTCAGCAGAACCAAGCCAGGCTCCAAGCCCCGGCATTCTGGATTGAGTCAGCTTTCCTTCACAGCTGCGCTGCACTCTTGGGACAGGTGGCTTAAGTTCTGGGCTCTCCTGTTTTTCTTGTTGTTAAATGGATGTAATCATATTTTACTCAGAAGCTAATGGCTACTATCTATTTTCAATTATGTGTTAACCAGTACTTGTGGCACTGCTGATTTCTACTGGTGCCTCCCCTAGGTCTCAGCTGCCAGGGACCCTCTGCCTCCTTTCTGTTCTGCTCTTGATTGTCTTGGGACAACCGCACAGACTTTCCTTTTCTCTTGCTACTGACAGACTGCTTTCCTTCTGTGTGCATTGGGGGTTTTAGATACCAGCCCCAGGAGATAGAAGCAACACTTACTTGAGAGCTTTGATTAATTGGCATTGTATTGGGTAGGGCTTTTTACAGTGTAAGTACACTCTCAAAGAGAGCTTAGCTTCCCAATAGAACATCAGTTTATTTTCAGCTCAAACTTGGCTTTTGGTGGTATTTAGCCACGGGCCCTCCTCAGTAACTCACAAATTCTGGATGCTTACCTAGTTGTCTTAATCTAAACATTCTTCATGCCCTATACTAGAATGTTCTCTGATATTTCTCTGTTTTAAGCCTCTCCAGCTAACAGTTCTCATCTTGATTCATTTCACCCAGTTGTTGATCACCTACTCAATGTGTGTGAGGTGCATTGCGGGAGCCCAGAGACATGGTCTCATTCCACTGTGGTGCCCAGTCTAAGGGAGGAGGTGGGCACAGCACAACCAATGATAGATACTTCACTGCAGCCTGTGAGAGGTGCTTTAGGGGGGACAGCTGGCAGGAATGTGGACTAAGTTTAGAGGAGGGAAGGATGAGTTGTAAAAGGGTAAATCAGAAGTGAGCCTGGCACGCAGTAAGGCTAGGCATGTGGCAAGGACCGTTGCACATGGAGAGAGAAACAACCAGGACTGCCCTACTCCCCAGTCTGCCTGGCCAGTGGAATCTGCATTTTTAACAAGAGCCTTGCAATGTTCCAAGTCCTAATAGCTAACCTTAGATTTTTATGGTTCATGCTCTCATTTAGTCCTCTCCACTTTAGGTTGGAGTTTTTGTAACCTGGTTTTACACACAAGAAAATCAAGATCCATTAAGTCAGGTAACTTGCCCATTCCCACAGTGGTGAAAGGTCAGGCTCTAGGTTTACATCCAGATGTTCTTTGCAATTTTTAACATGATTAATACCCAGTAGTTGTCTGCTCTGGTGTCCAGGCACCTTGCAAGAGGCTTCGTATGTCACAGTTAAGCCTCCCAACAGCCCATTGAGGTAAGTGTCTCTTCCCAATTTATGGAAAATGAAATATTCATGGGGTCTTTTTTAGCAGTTTGCCCAGGGTCACATTAGCCATGAAAGTGTGGGAGTGGGTGGTTTTGACCCCAGGCCTGGCTGGCTCCTTCTCCTTTCCCCCTGGGCCTGAGAGTTCCTAACTGGCCTCTTGGCCTCTACAGGACACTGCATCTTGCCCTGGCAGCCACCCTGAGTGGGTGTGTTCTGTAGTGCGCAAAGACATTTGATTAATGAAGTACTTTGAATTGAACACACCCTGTGGTGTTGACACTGGACCCAGCCTCTTTATAGTGACACAGCTCAAGGTCATTGAGGCTGGGAGGAGGGCTTGGTCTATGTGCTCGTTTTGGGAGAATGTGCTGAATGGTCCTCATCTTCAGCATCTTCTCAGGACTGATCTTCTGAACCACTTCTTTAGTTAAAAGTTGTATATTAAAATTTTTATTTAATCAGAAGCAGGGATAGCTATGGTCATAACAAATTCAAACCTCATTTCTGGATTCCTTTATAATTTCTTAAACATAACTTTAAAATTTTATATCTTATGTCTCACTTCACATTAAACATGCTTATGGTGTGTTATGTGATCTTCTCTTTTGGCTTTTTAAGTAAATTTTGTTGAAGTAAAACATGGCCCTTTAAGCATTCAACGAAGTGGTGATGCCATTATTAACCATTAATTACTCGTGGACAGTTGTTCTAACTCCTTACTTGTACTGTGCTGCGTGGAATACCAGTTCTGTGTGTTTTTAGTGCTTGGTGTGCCCTTTTGTTGCTGGTAGTGGTAGGTTTTTGTTTTTGTTTTGCCTTTCTGGTACTCTTCTTTTAGAATAAATTCCTGGAGTGGGATTTTTATGTCGTGTTGAGCATTTTGAAGACTTGTGATAAATGTTGCTGAATTGTTTATCTCAGCATGCTTATCAAAATCATAATCCTCTGTGAAAAATGAATCAGTGTGTTATGTGGTTGGCCTATCAATACTGGAGACTTAAGGAACATTGAACTCCTTGGGGGCGTCCATAAGAGTACTTAACGAGGAACTGTCACAGTGGGAAGTGGAACATCCAGGTGTTAACTTCTGCTGCAGGCAGTGAGAGGCAGCAGTAAAGCATCAGGGTTAGGAATCCAGGCTGTGGAGACTCTGGGGTCTGCCTCTGTGAGACTGTAGTGAGACCGAAGGCAAGTTATTTAATCTTTTGAGCCTCAGTTTCCTCACTTGTGAAAGGGTCATGTACGTAGATGCAAGTTGGGAGTAAGAAGAGAGGATTGGCTTCTTCCTTCCTTCCATGACATGTGAAGTGATGAGTTGCTCAGTTCTGTTGATTCTAAACCTCCAAGACCTTTCTCCCATCCCCTTCCTGCCTCCTCCCTGGCGAGCCCTCACTTCTTCAGCTTTCAGGACCTCCTGATGCATCTCTTGGCCTCTAGTCTGTCTTCCGTTTCTAACTCCTCTTGCCTCCGGAGGGAACCTGTTTCGTCGATTCTCAGACGTGTTCTTCCACATGTTAACATCTCTGAAATCAGAACTCAGTCAGTGGCAAACCAGAGTGTTGTCAACAGCTTGGATGTCTTACCTAAATGGTACGTCTAACTTTACATTGGTGCCTTCTTAGTTTCAATAAGCAACTTATCTTTCTAAAATACTTCAAGAACTTTTAGTCACTTCCCATTTCTTAGAGTTCACATTCTTGTAGTCTGCCAGATACCATTATGAGCTGACTCCAGCTTCACCTCCAGCCTCATTTCTCCCCATCTCCTACCACATCTCTTCTGTGATTACCCCAGGTTACGTGGGTCCCTCGCTGCACGCTTACACCCCCCTGTGTCGTGTGTTCACTCTCTTCACCCCAGGAAACAGTGCATGAGCTGCTTACTCTCAGCCTGCCCTTCTTTCGTCCTAACCACCCTCCCCTACCCCTCAGGCAGGGCTGCCTCCTCTTCCTTATTCTCATAGCTGCAGTCATTCTGCTTCTAATGGCTGGAAGCCTTCATAAGGGCAGAGGCTTTTGCTCATCACATGTTTGGGGTCTGCCAAGCAGTGCATGCTCTAGCATAACTGTGTACTTATACTAGAGCATAGCAGATGCCAGCCATTATGTAGGGGAGGGATAAACAACAAGGTTCTGCTGTACAGCACAGGGAGCTATGTTCACTGTCCTGTGGCAAACCGTAATGGAAAAGAATATGTACATGTATAACTGAGTCACTTTGCTGTACAGCAGAGATCGGCACAGCGTTGTAAATCAACTATATTTCAATATAAAAAAAAGTCGAATTTCTGGAGGATGCTTGGAAATAGGCTTATAAAATTCTGAGTATTTTGTATCCCTTTCCAGGAAGTGCCTGCCTTTCCACAGCCCATACTGACTTACCGTCATGCTGAGCCTCCTGACCTCAAGTTTCTGAATACAGCCCATTTTGTTGGGAGACTTCAGCCACTGCTTGTGCCCATGAGTAATGAGATGCGAGGCACCTGCTTGATTTTTTTTAACTTTATTTTTTTTAATTTATTTATTTGGCAGCGCCGGGACTTAGTCGCAGCACTTGGGATCTTGATTGCCGAGTGTGGGATCTTTTAGTTACAGCATGTGGGACCTAGTTCCCTGACCAGGGATCGAACCCAGGGATCGCTCCTGCATTGGGAGCACCAAGTCTTAGCCACTGGACCACCAGGGAAGTCCCCTGCTTGATTTTTTTTTTTTTAATTGTTTCCCTGTGAACTGTGGCATAGGATATGTTTTGAAATACAGAGTTTATTTTGTGATCTTCTGGCTACTGGACTTGGGAAAGGTAATAAAACGCCCCTGAAGGTAGGCCTGCCTCTAATCAGAGTGCATTTCTTTGCCCCCTGTAACCTGGGAGTTAGCACGTTCTGGTGGAGGGATGTGGCTGTGCAGGATCGCACCTTACCAACCACTCAGGCTGTGATAAATAGTTCCTGGAACCCAGTGGGCTCTCAAAGGTTGATTTGCCACAAATCCTTATCACCTTCAAATAACACTCTCTTTTCTACAGCTCTGGGCAGCTAAATTTTCAGCCCTTTTTAGTCTTACAGGACTGTCAGATTTATACCAAACAAGGGAATTATAAAACTTAAGTAAATTTTGTTTGTTTCTATCAGTTCAAAAAACTGAATTTCATGTGAGGATTCTACTAGTGTCTGCATCTGTTTGTTCCAGTTTTACATCCCAAAACTGGGGAATTAACCACAGGGTGGCTTCAGTGACCCACTGGGGTTGCTGTGAAACAGACCTGAGCTGAAACTCCACTGGTCACCTGACCTCTATTGGCCCCCTACCCTGACTGGACCATGGTGACGTTTTGAGTCTCCAGGAATTTGTGTCAGCTTAGAACCAGTGTTCGATAATCCCTGGAAGTTTGACCATTTTCCCTTCCCCAGTGCGCAGTCACCCTGGTAAATAATGAGACTTGGGCTTTGGCTGGTCAGAAGAGGAAAGTTACCTGGGAAATCAGGCACATGTCGAGTAGGTTAGCTTTCAGGCTGGGTCCTAAGGTACACGTTCAGATGCACCTGCACAGATTTGGGGAGAGGGGTCACCTTTTACGTAGAGAGGTCACCCCAAATAAAAGTGGCCTGCTCTGGCTAGAATATGGATTTTAGCTATTACAGCCTGAGAAATGTGATATCATCATCCATTTTCATTTTCTTATCTCAGTTTCATCTTTTGCCTAACGTGTGAAAGCTGTATTCTCTGGCCTCCAGCACTGAGAGTACTGAAATCCGTGACTTACTAGGACTTGGCTGGGGTCTGGTGGGAATGATGATGTAGGAGATGGTAAAGGATGTGATTCCCCCAAAGTACCTTATACTCTGCTGACTGTGACTTAACTCAGGAGTATGTGGTGTAAGTGTCATTCTCATTTGATGGATGAGAAGACTGAGTCTCAGAGGTTCAGGGACTTGCCCCAGGTTCTAGCTATCTTCCCATCATAGTCTCGAAACCACCCAGTGAACCGGGGGCAGAATTGGGGTCTCAACCTAGACTACTGTCCTCTGGTCTTCTATTACCCTTCTGTTACTGTGTGCTCTTCTACTACTTGCTTCTCAACAGAAATGCACCCAGTGCGTTGAGTGCCGCATTCCCTCCCTCCATCTTGCTGTGATGAGAGGTAGCTGAGAGGCCCAGTAGACAATCTGCTTGAAGGAAAGGGCTGGAATTCTTACATGCCTCTTATGTTTTCTGTGGGCAGTTAGGGTTCTTTCATGAAAACACATACTGCAGCTTCTCATGAAATAAGCCCAAGGTCCTACCCAGTGCAAAGTGCTTTTTGTCTCTGGGACAAGTAGCTACGTCCCCCACTTTCCATTCTGTCATGCTCACTGATGCTTTGTCTGCTTCCTGTCCAGTTCTGTCATCTCTACAAACAGCCCCCTTCTTTGGCGTCTCCTGACCTTAGCTCATTCCCCAGAGCAAGTCCCTTGATCCCAGGTCTCATCTACCCACTCACTCACTGACTGAGGGCACTTTTTTACCTTTTTTTTTTCCTTTCCCTGGATTCTCATAACCTGGACTTATATGTAGTCTGTTTTACAGAGTTGTCTTTTTATTTCAATTGCCATAGTTACCAACTTTGTGTATAAAATAATCATCATTCCCCACCCTTTATTTCCCCACCAGAAGTTTCACTGTTTTCTGATGTGGCCTTTGCAGAAGGAATTTGATGCCTTTTTAATAGTTTACTTTCTGGCTCTACCACCCCCAAACATTTCTTGCTCTCCTTTTTATGGGGCTTTACTCGGGAGTCTAGGTTGATTGATCAGGGCTCAGATCACCACTTCATTTTGCAGTCTTTTTATTTATTTATTTATTTATTTATTTTTGGCTGCGTTGCGTCTTTGTTGCTGCGCGCGGGCTTTCTCTAGTTGCAGTGAGCGGGGGTTACTCTTCGTTGCAGTGCACGGGCTTCTTATGGCGGTAGCTTCTCTTGTTGCAGAGCATGGGCTCTAGGCACAGCGGGCTTCAGTAGTTATGGCTTAAGGTCTTAGTTGCTCTGCGGCATGTGGGGTCTTCCTGGCAGGGCTTGAACCCGTGTCCCCTGAATTGGCAAGCAGATTCTTAACCACTGTGCCACCAGGGAAGTCCCTGGGGTCCTTTTAGATAGAACCTCAGCCTACTGGAGCAGATGACCTAGAAAGAGGATTATGAGATGGGAAACAACTGATTTAAAAAAAAAAAAAATCTGCCCTAAACTAGTTCTACCTGTATGACTTTTGATTGTGAGCAGTATAAACAAATTATATAATTACAGGGGAAATGTGGTCTGTCAGATCGTGGTCAAAAACCTAAAGCTGGGCTTCCCTGGTGGCACAGTGGTTGAGAGTCCGCCTGCCAACGCAGGGGACACGGGTTCGTGCCCCGGCCCAGGAGGATCACGTGTGCCGCGGAGCGGCTGGGCCCGTGAGCCATGGCCGCTGGGCCTGTGCGTCCGGAGCCTGTGCTCCGCAACGGGAGAGGCCACAACAATGAGAGGCCCGCGTACCACAAAAAAACAAAACAAAACAGAAAAGCCTAAAGCTTTTGCCTTGTCCGTCTAGTCATCTTCTTGGATCAACCTAGAACTTCCAGACCACTGGCTTTTTGTAGGCTATGTTCCTTGGTAATTTCGGGGCTTAGGAACATCTCATCTGGATCACCCATTCTCTTTGTAATAAAGTAAATGACTAGTGAAAGAAACCCTCTGGCAGAGGCTGTGTGAGGGGTTGCAGCCTTCATCTTTGGTAGAATGGAGACACTGTACAGGGGATCAGAGGACTTTTCCTCAGGGTCTGGCTCAGTCACGAATGATCCATGTGACCACCCGGGGCTGACCCAGACTCATCAGCAAGGTGAGACACCTGCCTGCTTAGGCTCAAGCTTTTTGGGCTCTTGCAGTCACCAAATAACTTCATGCTAAGGCTTCAGTGTACCGTTAATTGCTTTATAAAGTGTATTGGGATTTGTTTGGAGATGCCAGTCAGCAGCTTTCCTGGAGTTTCTGTGGTTCAAAAGGAAAGACTTTCTGAGGAAGGCAGAGCTGGAGTTTCAGGTTTCCACATAACTTGATGACATCTTACATCCACTTCAGACTTCCTACGTACACCTCTCTGGTCTGTTTATTCCTGTGCCTCGTTATCCATCCCACCTCAGCCCGGAGTTTCCTTCTGGCTTCTCCCTGCTGATTTACTGCCTGTCTCTTAGGGGTCACTCAAGTCCTGCCCCTTCGGACGTCGTTAGATCTGGTGACTCCTACCCACCCTTCACTGTTCGTAAAACTTGACCTTGATGCAGATGCACAGCTAGTGATGCTTGCTGTTTTAAACATCCGTTATCTCCTTCAAACTAAACTTCATAGAGATGGGCCTGTCACTTACCTAACTTGTGCTAGGCATGTGGTGGGCTACCAGAAGACACTGAGTTGGAGTGTGTCTGAAATGAACTTGTAGTGCCATTCTAGTTGCATCGGCAAGAATCCCTGCACAAGGCAGGAAGGAAGGAAGGGAGGGAAGGTCTTTGGCTTAGCGTGGAGTAACAGACATTTGACGGTCTTCTCACATATTTTCCCTCGTCTCAGCAGCAGCCCTGGGAGATGTGGGTGGTATGGTGCTGCCTGTTTGGAGACAGTATAATGAAACACAGTGGCGCTGCAGTCATTGATTTGAGTCTGTTAACTCTTAAGTCGCTGTGAGCCTCGGGTTCTTCATTTTATTAGATGGGGCTATTTCTTCCTACCTCCTAGGGTGGTAGTAAATATTAAATTGAACGTCAGGTGCCAGTGTCGGTACTCTGTGTTACACATGGCCATTTACAGGTGAAGAAGCAGAAGTGGAAACTGGGAAAGGTGAACTAAGTTGCCTCCTGGCTAATCATCAGTAAACCAGGGTTCCCTTATCTTGTTATCACTTGACTCACCCTGTATGAGTAGAGATGGGCCTTGTTGTGCAGAGTTGGCTCCGTGCCAGTTATGCTGGTCCTCTTGGATTGGAGCGATCGTCATCACTGTCACTCCTACTCTAATATGCTACAGCCCTTTAGTCTACAAGTGGTGTGACTGTGTCCATCTCACTTGGGCTCTTTCTGGTCTTCCCTTGATTTAGGAGAAAGGATCCTGGGTTATGCTGAGGAGCCCTGCTATCTCTGGTTTGTCATGGAATTCTGTGAAGGTGGAGACCTGAATCAGTATGTCCTGTCCCGGAGGCCGGACCCAGCCACCAACAAGAGCTTCATGCTACAGCTCACGAGTGCCATTGCCTTCCTGCACAAAAACCACATCGTGCACAGGGACCTAAAGCCAGACAACATCCTCATCACAGAGCGGTCTGGCACCCCCATCCTCAAGGTGGCAGACTTTGGACTAAGCAAGGTCTGTGCTGGGCTGGCCCCCCGAGGTAAAGAGGGCAATCAAGACAACAAAAATGTGAATGTGAATAAATACTGGCTGTCCTCAGCCTGTGGCTCAGACTTCTACATGGCCCCTGAAGTCTGGGAGGGACACTACACAGCCAAGGCTGACATCTTTGCCCTGGGCATTATCATCTGGGCAATGATAGAAAGAATCACTTTCATTGACTCTGAGACCAAGAAGGAGCTCCTGGGGACCTATATCAAACAGGGGACTGAGATCGTCCCTGTTGGTGAGGCGCTGCTAGAAAACCCAAAGATGGAGTTGCACATCCCCCAGAAACGCAGGACTTCCATGTCTGAGGGGATCAAGCAGCTCTTGAAAGATATGTTAGCTGCTAACCCACAGGACCGGCCTGATGCCTTTGAACTTGAAACCAGAATGGACCAGGTCACATGTGCTGCTTAAAATTCAGGGCAGAGCATCTTGGGTGTTCTTAAACTAGGTGAGTGTACTTCTTTTTGTTCTGCATGCACACTTCCTGGACTACTGGATTCTTCAGTCTGAGCCCAGGGAAGCGGGGGGTATGGAGTTGGGGGCAAATGCAGCGTTGAAGAGAACTAAGTGCTGGTTACCAAAGATTCTTCCCAAGTCTCAAGGAGGAAATTGAGGGATTATTTGAGTACAAATGAGAAAGTCTAGGGAAGTTTTGAGTAGACATTGCATTTGAGCTGAGTCTCTTAAGTTTTTTAGAAATACTTTCTCATCAATTAATAAATGCTTACTGTAGAAAATGTGCAAAAGAAGTACGGACATTTTTTTCAGCATATAAACACTGTCCCCAATTTGTATCCTTCCTACTCGCACATCCAATTCTGCATAGTTTAGATCATGCTCTTTTAGGTTTAGTTTCCTGCTCTTCCATTCAGCTCTAACCCAAGCATTTTCCATGTCATACTTTGAAAGCGTGGCCTTCAATAATTGACATTCTATTATAGGTACAGTAACGTAACCATTCTCCCACTTCAGATAGCACATGTCCATTTCTCCATTTTAGATACTATATAAACAGTGTGTGAGTGACTATTCTTTAGAGAAATCTTTGCTTATTTAACAGATTGATTGTGGGCTTTCATTTGTCAAGTACCGTGCTAGGCTCTGGGATAACAGTGGTAAGCAAAATCAGAAAACATGCCCCATCCTCATGACTTCTGCGGCTTAGTCAAGGAGAGAAACATTAAATCAGTATTTATCATAGTTGCTTTACAACGAACGTTAAGGAAATTGACCTTTCAGGGAATAGTGCCCAGAAGCAAGAGTAGGGAATTGGAAGCAGAGGGGAGCATCCCAGGTAAAAGGCCTAGCCTCTGCAAGGGACCTGAAGCCAGCGGGAGCCTAGCATATTGGAGAGCCTCCAGCAGTTTGGAGTAGTGAAGGATGTAGTAGACAGGTGGTAGTTGGGGAGGACAGTGGCCTGCTGGAGCGTGGGTAGAGCTGAGGTGGATAATCCAAAAGTGTGTACCAGGAACAGCACTGGTAGTTCAGTTGGACCAGAGTCTGAGATGTGAGCAAGGGAAATAAGACTAGAAATAAGGTGAAACATGGGACCCTGGAATTTGACCTTGACTTAGTAGGCATTTGGGAGCCATATGCAAAGCAGAGCAGAGCAATGCAGCATTAAGAGCTTCAGCATGTGTAAGCTGATTTGAACCGGAGATTGGGAGACCAGTTGGACCAATTATTTGATTCACGCTAGTAAGGGATGTTGTTGAACCTGAATGTAGTAGCACTGAGGATAGAGGAGTGCTTGGATCTTTGGGGCAGAATTGGCAAGGCAACTGGCCAATATTGAAGTAGAAGGAAGTAATAGATGTTGGGAGATTAATGTCAGTAGATATACATGCTGGCTAGCGTATTGGTCAGATTTGATTCATTTTCCTTAAAGGGAATGGAAAAGAAAAGAACATTGAATACCTACCATGAATGCTAGGTATTTTCACATGTACCATTTTGTTTCACCTTTGCAACCCTGCAAGGGTTAAGTCATTTACCCACGATCCTACTAATTTAAGGGCAGGTATATCTTAACTCATGTTCCTTCTCCCCCCAGCCCCTTTTTTCTTAGCATCAAGATGGCAAGCTGGAAATAAGCTAGACTTAGATTTTGCTGAAGGCTTGAGAGGAGGTGCTAGGGAGTGGAAGCAGATCCCAGTGGTCATGAGGAAGGAGCCTCAGCACCTGGGGCACAGAGCCCTCCATTACCTAGGTGGGTTCTTAGTCCCTTCTTTCCCTTCGTCACCCTCACATTTCTGGTTGGTATTGGTTAATGCTGATTTGAACCTGGTTCTGCTTCAGTATTCAGTGGACGAACTTCTCAAATGAGTCACTCCAGGTTTAATTCTTCCATTCCACAAACATGATCTTCCAAGTGCCAGGCCAGTTTGTCCTACTGCCCAGTGAGTAAGAGAACAGCGTTCTTAAAGCTAGGTTTGGGGCGGTACCATGTTCGAGCCTAAAAAGGGTTGGCTAGACAGTATTTTAATTGTATTTCATGCTGTCACTTTCCATTTCCATCTCATCTTTTCTACTTTAAAAAAACCTCTTAGAATTCAAGTTTGCCCTGGGGTAGAAAGAAGGTTGTCATTGGAAGAGGGATCTGAATTTGGGTTAGGATTATGGGGTTGTCATAACTAATTGAAATCATGGCTCCCACTTGGACATCCACACTTGGGATTTGTGCTTTGTTGCAGGGCAAAGTTAAAGTTAAAGCTTAATAGCAGTGATTGCTTCAGGTAGGAGAAATAGGTGACCTTGGGATGAGAAAAGATCAGAAACATAGTTACAGCCAAGTGTCCCGGACTCTGACAACTAATGAGGACAGTGCTTGGTCAGTTGGTACCTATCCTACCCTGTCCTAGCTGGGCACTTAGAACTGTGGGCCGGGTCCAGGGCCCTGGTCTTTGTGACCAGGAGCTGAGCCTTGTAGTGCCAAAGGTTCAAATCAGTTGTGGTATAAATGAGTATTTGGCTGGTTAGAGAATCAGAGGCTTGAGCTGGGAGGAACTATTGAGTCTAAACTCCCCTCTCTCCCAATCAAGCTTTATAGATGGAGAAGCTAATTCCATATATTCATTCAACACATTTATTGAGAAGCTATTTGCCAGGGACTATTTCAGGCACAGAAGATACATTAGTGAGCAAAACCAACAAAAATTCTTACAGTTGTAGAGGTTACATCTACTGGGGAGACAGACATAACTTAGCTGTGGGTTAGTGGAGGGATATAGACCAGGATAAGGGAGATCAGAATGCAGGGCGGTGAGGGATGGAGGTGTACTTCCAAGTGGAAGAGATCAGGGTTGGCCTTAAGACAGTGACCTTTGAGCAAAGGTTAGAAGGAGTAGAGGGAGTGAACCATGAGGATTTCTGGAGGAAGAACATCCCAGACAGAGGCAATAGCCATTATAATAGCTTGAAGGCTAGATAGAGTGAGCAGGGAGGAGAGTATAGGAAAAGAAGCTAGAGAGGTAATTAGGAGTCAACTAGAATAGCCCTTGTAGGCCACTGTGAGGATTTTGGCCTTTAATCTCCTGGTCATTGGTGTGTTTTCAGCTGTATGATGTCTGATCTTTTGAAAGGATCACTGTACCTGCTGTGCTAAAAGTAAACTGAAGGGAGCAAGTGAGGGGACAAGATGGGAGGCTACTATGATAACCCAGGTGAGAGATAATGGTGGCTTTGAACAGTGGAACAGGGGAGGTAATGATTGGATTTTGGGTGAATTTTGAAGTCAACCAACAGGGTTTCATGCTAGATTGAACATAAGATGTGAGAGAGAGGAATTAAGGATGACTACAAGTTCTTGGCCTTGGAAGCCACTGGAAGGATAGAGAGGATCAAATGAGATGGGGAAGAACAGATTTGACTGGAGAAAGTTAGGTCTTGGTCATCTGAAAGTTTGGAATGCCTGTTTAGAATCCAAGTACAGAAATTGAGGGACTTCCCTGGTGGTCCAGTGGTTAGGACTCCACACTTCCACTGCAGGGTGCATTGGTTCCATCCCTGGTCAGGGAACTAAGATCCTGCATACCCATGCGGCTCGGCAGAAAAAGAAAAAAAATCACTGGTGACCAAGTACAGAGGTCGAGTAGGCTGTTGTATGAGTCTAGAATTCAGAGGAGAGAATGGTCTAGAGGTACAAATTTTGAGATGACCAAGGTTCTAAAGTGGGCATAGAGAAGATTTCAAAGCAAAACAGCTTGGAGAGAAGGAAAGGAAGCCAGAGTTATAGGAGACCTGGGCATGGTATCCTGGAAGCCAGGTGGAGAAAAGACCTCAGGAGGAGGAAGGAATCAGCCACAGCGTGTTCTGTAGGTAGGCTGAGTGAGATGAGATGAGACTGGCCACTGACCATTGGATTTAGCGATTGGGAAGTCATTAGTGTTCGTGAGCAATTTTGGTGGCTCATAATGAGGAGAACCCTAACTAGCGTGGGTTTCAGAGAGAATGAAGGGGTGGAATTGGAGACCATGAGAGAGTAGGCCAATGACTCTCAAAGCTTTTGGTCTGAAGGCCCCATTGCACTCCTGAAATTGAGGATTCCAGAGTTTTTGTTTTGGGTTATATCTACAGGTATTGGTATTAGAAATTAAAACTGAGAATTGTTTTAAACGTTCCTTTCAAATGAATAGTAATTCAGTTACATATTAACATACAATTTATGAAAAATGACTTTTCAAAAATGTATTTCGTGAGTAGAGTGGCATTGTTTTAAATTTTTGCAAATCTTAACAACTGCCTTGATAGTCAGCTGGATTCTTATTTGCTTTTGCTTTGTAAACTGGTGCTATGTCACTCATCATGTAACTTCTGGAAGACTTCACAGTACACTTGTGAGAGAATGAAAGTGGAAAAGGCAAATAACTATGAAAAGTTTTGACTTCGTGTACTGCCGAGCTACAAACCACATTTTGATGCCTCTTCCTGAGGAATTTTACTGTGAAGGGGAGCTGAGAAGTAGGGAGAGACCTAGAAAGAAGGGACTTATTCAGGGTCCCAAATGAAGGGGCAGAACTTGTGTGTCCTGATTTCTGGCCAGCTTTCCTATGAAACTTTTTGTCGTGGGTCAGACTCCAGCTGCATAAAGGAAACCCAGTCATTCCCAGTAACAGCGTGATGAAGGAATGGTGAAGGAACACCTCAGCAATCTAGGATTGTAGATTTCAGAGTAATGTTTAAATTGGGGCTAAATGGTTTCAGTTTTTTGCAACCATGAATGGAATTGCACTTTGGGTTGGAAACATGGGATTCCTCTGAAAGGAGTGTTGCCTCGTGGACTGTCCAGAATCAAGTCCCACTTCTGTGCTTTACTGGTTCTGTGACCTCAGGCAAGTTATTTTACCTCTCTGGGTTTCATCATCCATAAAGTGGAGTAGATCACACTTATCTGATTGAGGTTGTTGGGGGAGTTGCAAGAGGCTATGAAAGTGCCCCGTAGAAACAGTCTAAGTGAGATGCTGGACGGCACAGTCTTAGATGCACGCTTGGGCTTGAGGTGGAAGTGTTGTCTTCTGTTCCTCTGAAGATGGTGGTCTTTAGTTGCCTTGTTTCTGAGGATTGCCAAATCGCTTTCTTCTTTGAAACAAAGCTATAGTCAAGGCAACTCTATGCAATTGCTTGTTCCAGAAAAATGTCTCTGTTTTTAAAGGTTACTCGGTGAGGGGTCCTAGCTCTCTCTTACTTGTCACTTTTTGAAGATGTTTAATAATCCCTAATGGTTCCTACCATCCATCCAATAGCCTTATGCAAAGCAGGAAGCCAGCCAGACGGATGTTCCAGGTACCACTGCCCACATGTTACCGGGGAGGTTGCTGTGGGATAAGGGACTCTGCATTCATGGCCAAGTTTGCTGTCTAATACACAAACCTCAGTTACCTAGGGCCTTTTGAAGCCAGGGCCTTGAATGATGTTTATTTGGAGTGGGCAGCTCAGGTCTGCTGAAGGAAATCAGATGTTGTTGTGACCTAAGGGGTCATAGAGAATGTTCTTTGTACCATATGCGATCTTGGTAGCTGCCCAACATCAGAAAGAAATCGGGCCTAATTTCTTGTTGAAGTAATAAATGATATATTATTCTCTGGCCTAGGGTCCAAAGATGTAGCTCTGGGCTAACATGTTGGGTATCCGGTTGGCCCCTTGACCTGGGCTTCAGATTTTGTTTCTGTTTTATGAGATCTGAGGTTTTTTAACATGAGGATTCCTAAACCCCTAGTCGAGCCCCTTTGCTGGAGATTCAAAAGCTTTTTCAGCTCATCTCACGGGCAGCAAGCAGCACATATGCTTACGCTGAAGCTGTAGAAGCCAATTCAGATCATTCGCTTCCTTTCGGCTGGAATTATACCCAAATTGTGTCACATTATAGGTATCGAGTTAATCAAAAGTAAGACTAAAAACTTAAAAATGGGGGAAATGTTTAATTAATGTGGTTTGTTTTAAACAACAGAGTCTTCAAAACAGGATCTGGGGTAGGGGGGCGGGTGGTGGTAAATTTTTAAAAGATTTTAAGTGCGAAATTGGGAACCCAAGACTAGAGAGGTCGCCAGGCCCCATCTCTGAGTGTGACTTCCTGACCCAGCCATCGGAACTAACCCAGGAACACATAAGACAGGCCTTTCTCTCACAGGACTGCCCTCCCTGTGGGAAGGGGCAGGATGAGACCATGGGTGAGACCTAGCTTCTGAGAATGTAAGACCCCCACTTGGAGCCTCACCTCCTGAGTCTAGAAGGATAAGGCTTTGATGGAGGGCAACAGTGCCAGAGATGATGATAATTTATGGACATCCCTGGGCTGGGTGCTTTATGGCCATTATTTCATTTACTGCTTTTCAAGTAACTTCCTGAAGCTCTCAGAGCTAGTAAGGGTCAAAGCCTAGATTTGAACCCAGGCCCAAGTCCATGGCTGTAACCAGTATGGTGTATTGCCTCATGGAATTGCCTATAAATGTTTTCAAAATTCAACAAACAGTTGAGCCTCATGTATATTGCGCGGCACTAGGTGGGGCAGGAAATGCATTCTGAGTTGAGTAAGGTGGACGGGAGGAGCCTGGCACTTAGTCGGTTTCCAGTTGGGAGGTTGTTTCTTCTACTCTGAGAAGATTCAGAGTGTGCTGGTAAACACCTAGGTAGCCCAAAGGACAACGATGGAAGAAGGCTTCCCGGAGAGGGTGTGACTGCCGAAGAGACCCAAGTCAGAAGTCTGATTCTCACAGCCCAGAGGCTCATCCCTCTTAGTGTCTGGTGGAGCCTTGAACTGCCCAAAGGGAGGATGGAAGGAGCAGAAGAGGGAAGTGCCAGCCTCACCTTGAAGTGGATGATTAGGTCCTTGGAAAGAATGGAAGTTTTAGTTAGATTTGGGGACGGGGGTGTTGGTATTTAGCCAGTGACTATTAATTCTTAGATCCAAGCAGAACTAGAACTGCTGAGCATCTTTTGAGTCCCTCTCTATAACTGGAGGCCCCAGCCTTGCTTTTACCCTGTCTCACTAGACTTCACGGGGCTGTGTGAGAGCAGAGGGTTGTGGGTTTGCTGCTCTTTTCCCTCGGAATGTAAAGCTCAGCGTTCACTGAAGACCTGGCAGTTCTAGGAACCATTGGTGTGCAGGCCATCCCTTGGTTCTGGGTCTGTCTACTGGTGTTTCTTGGGAGATCCCCCAGGTGGGGAAGGCTGGTATTTGTAAGGCCAGGTAGCTCCCTGGGTGCCAGCTTTTGCCCCTGTTGTTGCCCTCTCTGTCTGTCACTCCTGCTGTCTCAACACAAGGAAACTGAGCTGTCTGTTATGTAATGGGGCTGGTTGCCCACAAGGATAATCTGTCCCTTGAAGCTCTGCAGGACATCAAAGCATTCATGAGGGGACAGACCTGCCCCAGGGCTGTTGTTGCTCACATTCTCCTCCTCCCTGGCATCCTTGGCTCCTGTCAGCCTAGGCAGCATCCCTTTGGGCAAATCAGAATAGCGCCTGTAATCCTCCAGCTGTGAGCAAAGCTGCCTGAAGGTTGGGGTCTTTCCAACTCCCATTTCCTCTTACGCTAGGGACAGATACTCCCTCCAACAATAACAGCTCTGGTTCTAAAAACCTGTTTTGAGGGGCCCTCTGACTTGTGCAGGGCAGAGGCCCTGCCCTTTTATCTCCAGCCCTGAATTAAGTACTTTTACATAGAGTATCTTATTATCACATCATCTGCGTAAGTGTTCTGTTATCTGCCATCATTGTGCAGATGAGGAAGCTGAGAATCATTTTGACACAGTTTTCAGAGGCAGGATTTGAAACCGGATAGCTGACTGGAAATTCCACTGTTCTATCCTGCCTCCTACAGCTTCTTTGAAAGCAGCTTTTGATGGGTTTATAGGTGGGTTCCCCCTCCTATTAGCTCCACACGAGAGGCCCCCAGGTATTAGCGTTGGTGCTGCCCGTGGGCATCTTTCAGAGTCTGACAGTCTCGGCACAGCACACCGCAGCAGGGCCACCTTCTGCTCCTTCAGGTGAGATCACCTGTGTGTTGATTCCTCTTGTGTCCCACTGATACAGCCTCAAACATGGGCAGGCGAGGCAAGGCTGGGATGGTGAGGCACCCACATAACCAAGGGCCGGGTGACAGTGGCAGAAGCCACACAAGCAGGCAGAGGTTAAAATTTCCAAAAGGTTGGGAAGTGGGAGACCCAAAGTGCATCCCCTTTGGGGGCAGCAGGAAAGCACTGGCACTGAGGGGGTGCTGACAGGACAGTCTAGGGCTCTGATGTGACCCAAAGGCACCCTGTTGTCTCTGTTCCCCGGGACCTGGCAGAAGCCCGTTCTGAGTGAGCTTAGCCTGGACACTTAAGGTTGATGAGGATCCAAAGCAAAATGGCAGGGTTGCTGGGTTTCTCCCTGACCCATCTTCCAGCTCATTTATTGACTCTTGACCAAAGCCGAGGGCTTTCATGATTCGTCCCTGTTGTTGATGTGGCTGCCTGCAGCCCTGTGTTGAAAGATTCTGAGGCCAAGTCAGATTTGGTGAGCAGGAGCCCTCGTATGACTGGCGCTTGCCCAGCGGTGGTCTTGGTAGTGTAGACCCCAGTGCTGTCCTCTAGGAGCTCACAGGTTAGCTGTGGACCTAAGACAACGTTTAGTTGTAGAAATACAGGAAGCCTGGAGAGAGTGGAGGGAAAGCTTCCTGGAGAAGGTGGTGCCTTGGGCTGGTTCTTGAAGATAGGTTTAGGGGCACCTTGTAAGCCAGGTGGTGAGTGAGGAGGTCACATCTCAGGGATTGTGTGAAACTCGCCCTGGCACACTGAGGCTTTGTTGGGTACAGGACTCAGCTGGTAAGGGGAGAGGGGACTGTCATCCCCAGTCGGAGGGGCATTCAAGATGAGGACCTGGAGAGAATGCCCAGGGTTCTGTCTTGATAAACTAGGGCAGCAACATATAAGCTCCCAGCCGCTCTTTTCATTTCTACTAGTGAGTCTTCTGTGATTTTACAAAATCAAAGGAAATGGAGACCTCCTCCAGCATTTCTAGGATTCAGAGGCATGCAGGCCTTAAAACTGCCAGCGAAGTTTAAAATAAATCAATACTGTAAAATACTGAAATGAATTTCCCAACTTTAAAGGAATTACGCTTTCAGTTACAGGTGCCAGGGGAAAGCTGTAACTCAGCCTGCATTGTACACAGGTCAGAATTCTGTATTTTGTTTCTTTGTAAAAGGAAGTGATGTCTAGGGACTCAGGAGGAATGGATTAGAGCCACCCAGGCACACCTTAGGGCATAATGAAGAAGATGAAAATGCTTCTATTTTCCCAGGCTGCATAAAGGAGCCAGAAGTGGGGCCTGGGCAGGTAATCTCATGAATGGTAGGTAACCTTGGCTTTTTATAATTCCAAGGCCTGGCACTGGAGCAGTAGTGGAAGGCAGGTGGGCTCTGGTACATCGTGTTGGATTTTGGTATTGACCCTCTGTTCCAGTGGGAAAGACACAGATGATGTGAGCCAATTGACTCATTCCGTGTTTACTTCCATCCTTTTGTAAAAAGGAAGCCCTTAAATGTCATGTACAGCACCCTTTTGTTTTTTTTCCTTTCTTCTTTTTCGGACATGTCTAAGGCATGTCCTCCCAGAGAGTTCCAGTCTAGGGCAAAGCTAAGGCATGGACTGAAAAAAGGGTAGTGCTGTCAGATCTTGACAGAATACATGGGCCTTTCCAGCCCAGCCCAGCCTTGTACCAGACATAGGGAGAGCTGGAAGTGACAACTAAAGACTCATTTGTTGTTAGTAACCAGATTGCAGGCTTGGATGTGATGAATGTTTGGAAGGAACCCTTGGTTTCATGGGACAGCGGAAATGAGTGTGAATGTACCACACCCGAGACCAAAGAACAGGGTGACTTTCACCTTCCAAAAAAAAATTGCTTGGGAGTTTAGGCCAGTTGCCTAAACTGAAATCCAGATGTCACCACTGAGGTGATCCAGAGAGCCTCCTCCCTCCCCGACCCTGAGCATCTCCGGGCATGGGCACCAACCAGGTGTAGCATGGAGAGCCTTCGGGAGCACATCACTCCAGCCCAGTGTTTTGGAAGTCCTATAGCAGGGGGACACCTGTCCCCAGAAGTCCAGTTTCCCACCTACTCTTAGAATTTCGTTGAGATGGTCATACGATAGTGATGACATAGGCAGACCCAGATGTGCCTCTTCAGAATCCACAGGCTCATGTTACACACCCTGGGTAAAGTTTAGAAAGATTGCTTCCATTTTATCAGTGGAAGGAACTGAGGGTGTCAGGAGTAAGAAGTTTTCTACTTAACAGATCCAGAGTCTATCCTGTGACCTTGAAGACATCAACATGCTATTGCCACATTCCTTCCTGCTCCCCCTCACCAGCTCGCACCCCCCCCCCCAAGTATGGTCCCCAGACTGGCAGCATCTCCAGGAAACTTCTTAAAAATAACGTATTTCTGGGCTTCCCTGGTGACTCAGTCGTTGAGAGTCCGCCTGCCAATGCAGGGGACACGGGTTCATGCCCTGGTCTGGGAGGATCCCACATGCCGTGGAGCGGCTGGGCCCGTGAGCCATGGCCGCTGAGCCTGCGTGTCCGGAGCCTGTGCTCCGCAACGGGAGAGGCCACAACAGTGAGAGGCCCGCGTACTGCAAAAAAAAAAACAACATATTTCTGACGCCACCTCAGACCTACAGAGCTGGAAGCTGGGGGTGAGTGTTTCAACAGGAACCTCCAGGTGATGCTGATGGCACGCTCAGGTTTGAAAACTGCCCTGGCAGAAGAGGGTAAAGACACCATCTGCCTAGCATCCTACCGTTCTACCCTTAGAAAGCTTGCATCGAGGTCTGAGAACTAGGAGGACCTGCCAGGTTCTAATTGGGGCTCTGTCTTCTGTACTTACGTAGCACGGGACTTTGGACAGGTCACACCCTGTAGGTCGTCGTTTCCTCATCCAGAAAACCGGAGTATAAAAGGTGGTCCTCTTTCCCCTCGTCCCTCAGCCCCGTCCCTCAGCCCCGGTGCGTTCGAGTTCCACAGTGGGTGTGGTTCTAGGACGGGGACTCCTCTAATTCTTGCTTAGTTTCTGCCTTGTGCATTTGTCTTGAGGATGAGGTGAGGCCCTGTGGCCATCTGCTCCTGGGGGGAGGAGGAGGAGGAAAACAATTGAACTTCTCGGGCTTCCCAGGTCCTGGGGAAGTGGGCTTCTAAGCCATGATAACAGTGAGCGTGTAGGGGTGCCCTCCGGAGAGTCATTCAGAGACATAACAGATCCCTGCGAGGCCGCTGTGATAGGACAGGAGGTCACTGTTAGAGGCAGGGGAAGTTGAGGGGCAGCAGGCATAGGAAAGGGGGAAGCAGTGGGGTTGGAGTTGGGCTTACGTCTCTGAGTGGAGTCTTAGACGTGGCTTTGAACCAAACTGGGAAACTTCACTTATTCTTTCCAGGCATGTATTAAGTACCTACTGTGTGCCTGGTGTGGGCCGTGGAGATTAAATATTGCTCCCGGCCTCAGTCCATCTAAACCTTAGGCATCTCTCTGAGTCTTGGAGTCCTCATTTATAAAGTGGGGTTGCCAGCACTTACCCGTAGGCTTTTTGTGAGTAAATGAAAAATTCATGTAAAACTAGCCTAGGGGGGCTTCCCTGGTGGCGCAGTGGTTGAGAGTCCGCCTGCCGATGCAGGGGACACGGGTTCGTGCCCCGGTCTGGGAGGATCCCACATGCCGCGGAGCGGCTGGGCCCGTGAGCCATGGCCGCTGAGCCTGCGCGTCCGGAGCCTGTCCTCCGCAACGGGAGGGGCCACAACAGTGAGAGGCCCGCGTAACGCATAAAAAAAAAAAAAAAAAAAACTAGCCTAGGGGTGCTGGGTATGCAGTAGGTACTCCACAGCTGTTGAGTCCTGCCGTTCTTTCATACCAGTTGTTGGCCATGCTGGTAACAGAGCTAGAAGTTGTATCTCAGAATATATGCAGGTTCTTGGCTCCCCCTCACCACCCTCCCCCCCAAAAAAAAACACTGAACGTAAAGCGCCTTCATGGGCACGGAGTGACCTCCATAGACCCAGGGTTGCCTTCACAGCCTTTATTCGATGGCTGAGTCTTGCTGTGTTTTGTTCTAACCCCCTTTGTAATCAGCTTCTCATTAGTTGACTGATGTATCTTACTCTTCTGAGTCTGTATTTGCATATTCATTCTGCTGTAATTATGTCTCAAGGACATAGCATTTTGTTTTCGTATTTACTTTTGCTTTTTAGAGCTGAAAACCTGTGCTGTCACATGGGCAGGCTGGTGGTTCTGCCAAAGAGCAGCTTTCTAGCGCTGGCATCTCACTGGTTTTGTTTTTTTTTAATAGTTACATAACATTAGAACCATGATTGCTGGCTATAAAATTGATTTTGAGAGCCACTTTAATTTGTAAATTGGGAAATACTTTCGATTTGGGGTTAAGGAAAGGAGTACTGGGGACGGAGGTAGAGGGAGAAGGTCTCTACCAGGAGCAGAGGGGTGGCCCTTCCCTTAAGGACAGTCCTTCAGCTGTCCTGCCGTGCCTTGGTTAGAATTCTGTATAGGCCTTGGGGTGGAGGATGGCCCCACCTGCCTTCCACCAGACCTCCTTTCAGGAGAGTCCTTTTTTGCACTTGTTTAGCAAATGCTTAAGGAGAGCTTTTGCGGAGAGCTTTTGCAGCTTGCTGGGGGTCTTGCATGCACTTGTTTCTGTGTAGGATCAAGCCTGCTACAGCCTGGAGCCTTTATCATCTGTAAGGCATGGTGGGGAGGTGCCAGGGAGCACTTTCTCTTACCTAAACTTACTGAGCCCGGGTTGTTTGCCAGGTTCATACTCTTCCCGTTTACTGTCTCGTTGAATGCTCACATGCATCCTAGGTACGGTGTCCGCCCGCTCCCACTCCAGAGAGTGATTTGCCCCACTGGCCACGTGGCTAGCGCGTGCCAGCTCCAGGCTAAAGCTCGGGTGTCCGTGCTCTTTTCCATCGAGCTTCCAAAGATGTTGCAGCACGGTACTGTCTCAGTGCTCCCAGGAGCTCAGAGGACCGAGTACTGGCTTTTTGTTGAAGAAGTAAGTAACAGCAACCTATAGGACGTGTGACTTGAGATGGCCCTTGAAGAATGGAGAGCAGACAAGGGTCTTCTAAGCAGGAGACACAATGTGAGCAAAAGCAGAACACTGAGAATTTGTGGAAAGAGCAGATCTTTGGTTTGGTTCACGCAGAGGCTCAAGTTGGAGAGTGAAGTAGCGCCAAGTTGCCAAGAGCCTTGAATGTCAGCCTAAGAAAGGTGAACTTCATCCTACAAAAAAGGTGGCAATGATGTACAAGGCTGGATTTTTGGCAGGTGAGTCAGTCACAATGAGGGGAGAGCTGTTAGCCCCCCAGGGGAGGGAGATAAGATGCTGCACCTGACAGTGCCGGTCTCCAGAAGGTGCAAGACTGCACTGGCACCTGCCCGAGCACAGGAGGGGAGAAAGGGCCACCACTGACCAGGGCGATTACAGACCCTGTGCTTCCATTTTTGCTTTTGAATCTGATATGCCGATTAACCTAGGTTTGAATCACCTCTCTGCCTCTTATCAGCAGGGTGCCTTGGGCAAGTCATCTAACTTTTCTGGGCCCCCATTTCCTAATCCATTAAATGATGCTCCTTTAACAGTGATGCTCACTGTATGCTGTTGTAAGGACAAAATGCACAAGAACCAAAGTACCCAGTGCAACTCCTAACATACAGCGGGAGTTCAGTAAAATGGTGGCTGCCTCTGTGCAGCTCCCTTGTTCTATTTTTGCCGGATCTCATAGGTTAATCATTCGTTTCTGCTTCACTTCTCACTAACAATTTGCAGTGCCCTTCTTTTCCCTAAGAGAGCGCCAAACCCCTTAGCAAGTGCCCCCAGTGAGTTCCCCTCAGCACACTGGGCTTTGGACTGCTTGCTGTAACCAGAGTCCATATGGTCTCCTTCGGCCCCAGCCACTCTGGGCATGACCTTGTTTGAGCCACGCCGTTCACAACCACGAATTGTCCCGTCCCCATATAGAGGAGCCACCTCTCCCCTTTAGCTCTGACAACTCCTTAGACATCTTCCTCCTGGCTAAGGGCCCAAGAGGGGAGGAGATCTCTCCCAGCAGCCCAGCCTCCCCCTAAGCCCTTTCTCTGCTAATCACAGCAGCCGCAGCTGAACCCCAGTCTCTTTGGGGGCCAGTTGAGGCTGTTGGCAGCCTTCATTTCATCCCCACACTTAATAAGTTGAGGAAGGGAATTAGGGTATACCCGCAACTGACTGCCAATTACCAGGGCTGTTTCTGGAGACAAAAAGTTCCCCCTTAGTTTGTCTTGAGTGAGTTCCACCCATACCTGTTTACCAACTGAGTTGGTTAAGAGACACACCAACCCCCAGGCCCTGACAGCTTGGTGACTTCCCAAGGCCAAAAAGACCGGGTTTAATTGGATCTGCATCCTCAGACGTAGATGGTGACTCAGGGTGCAGATCCCCAGAGACCTCCAAATCTCAGAATCTTAGGTCTTGCCCAATGATTCTTCTTTTTGTGCATTTGACAAACTTAAATACTAGCATTTTGGGCAGCACACTTCAGGGATTCGGAAGGTTTAAAACAATATCAAGCAAGTCAGCAATGGTGACACCACGGCCACTGCTAAAATATGACCGAGTCTCCTTATCTAGGAGCTTCACAGTGACTGCTTGCTGCAGTTTGCATAGAACCAGTCGCTGCCCTGACTGAACTTGGGACGTTCTAGAGATAAAGCTGCCATGTGTTTGCATCCACATGCCATCCTGGCTTTAAGCTCTGTCCACTTCCTGTCTCCCAGTGAGCCATGCTCTGCTGTATCCTGGGCCTGCCGCTTGCAGCCATGAGAGCGTGTGTCCTCGTTGTGCTGCGTGGGCTGCAGGTTGGGCTCAGCTGACACACATAGAGCCCACCTCCTCTTGGTGACATTCGTCCACTTTAAGGGAGACTCAGGTTCTACTTGAAAGCCTGTAGAAGAGGGACCTCACCATCCTGCTGTTCTGTTTGGAAGGGCCCTGGTGCAGGAGCTGGAGTCGCCTTCCCACCCTAACCCCCCATCACAGCGCCCAGGCCACTTTTGCCTGGGAAGCCCGCATAGCACCCCTGTGCTGCCTTCTGGTTAGGGTGTTTCCTCAATCGAGAAGGAGCCTACAAAGCTCGTCTTGATTCTCAGTACTCCTTGGGTCCTGAGAATCTGAATGTTGAGGATATTCCCCCAGAAAAACTCACGTGACTTACACACACTGAGATGCTTCCTGTGCCTTCAAGGGGATTGCTGTGTGTGCATCCTTGGAGTTAGAAGGACCCTGGGTTAGGACCCCTGGTCCCAAGCCCCTCAGCACATGAAGAAACCAGGTCCCCAGAGAAGAGTGGGGAGAGCTCGATGAGACTGGAAGCCGGCTTTCCTACCTGTACTCTCAACACTGGGCGGGTCAGTGTCTCTTTAAAAAAAAAAAAAAAAAAAAAAAATTTGTATATATATATATATATATATATATATATATATATTTATCTTTGGTTGCATTGGGTCTTGGTTGCTGCACGCAGGCTTTCTCTAGTTGTGGTGAGCGGGGGCTACTCTTCATTGTGGTGCACAGGCTTCTCATTGCAGTGGCTTCTCTTGTTGAGGAGCACAGGCTCTAGGAGCACGGGCTTCAGTAGTTGTGGTGAGCAGGCTCAGTAGTTGTGGGCTGTGTCATGGACCCAAGTGTTTTACATCTACTGCCTCATCTCACTCAACCACCCTACTAGGCAGGAGCTGCTGTTGCCCCAGTTCTAGAGATGAGGAAATTAAAGTTCAGAGACAAGATGTGCATGGCTAGTAAGTGGTAGAGAAAAGGGTTGAACCTAGGTCTGACTCACTCCAAAGCTCCTGCTTTTAACATGTAACTTTGTAATGTAAAATCCCTTCCTAGAGAGACAAAAAGAGCTTAAGTGGAGTTTAAAACCCATTTAATCCCTTCACCTATAAACAGATTCCCTCAGAGAAGGCTTCCAGAAGACTTGGCTGAGGTACCTCTGCATGGGTCTGGGGTCCAGAGCACAACGGGGGATGCAGTGCCAACCAGGTGGTGAGCAGCCTTCTGGCAAGTTCCTCTGCCAGCCAAGCAGTTGTCCCTTCTGTCCAAGGAGACTGAGGAACCAAACTGCTCCCATTAAGGCCATCAGCAGGTTGGAGAACAGAGGCTGGGGAAAGCTGAGGTGGGAGCAGGCAGCCATGGGGCTGGGGACCCAATGGGCTCCCATGTCTTCAGCTCGCAGACTGGGAATGGCTGGGTGAACAAAAGATTACCCTTTATTCTAAAAGTATGGCCTTCCTACCTTGGTCAAAATGTCATTTCTTTGATGAAATGACGATGAAAGTATATGGGAGTGGTTTAAAAAACTGTTCTTCCATCTCCTACCCCCACCCCTGGCTTTGAAATTGTACTGTCCTTCAAAATGTGTAAGTTTGGCAACCACAGGATTTAAAAATCTCTGGGAGCCACAGCTAAGCTTTATTTTATTTTTTTTTTTTTTAAAGTTATTTATTTTTGGCTGCATTGGGTCTTCATTGCTGTGTGCAGGCTTTCTCTAGTTGCGGCGAGCGGGGGCTACTCTTTGTTGCAGTGCAAGGGCTTTTCATTGCAGTGGCTTCTCTTGTTGTGGAGCACAGGCTCTAGGTGCGTGGGCTTCAGTAGTGGTGGCACGCGGGCTCAGTAGTTGTGGCTCGCGGGCTCTAGAGCGCAGGCTGAGTAGTTGTGGCACATGGGCTTAGTCGCTCCGCGGCATGTGAGATCTTCCTGGATCAGGGCTCGAACCCGTGTCCCCTGCATTGGCAGGTGGATTCTTAACCACTGTGCAACCAGGGAAATCCCACAGCTAAGCTTTAACTCCGCACTTTTACTCCAGTGCAGGCTGTGGTGAACAGTCCTGGGTTCAGATTTGAGCTCTGCCACTCACTAGCAGTTTACATTATCCGAGCCTCCTTTTCCTTCCTAGCAAATGGGGTTGCTGCCAGTTCTGCTCTGGGGTCAGCTGTAAGGAATGAGGATCCCCAGCAGTGGGGCAGTCAGGGAGCTCTACCTTGTTATTAGTTGTGTTGATGGTCTTTTTGGTTTCTAGGGGGGTCACACACTCAACTATGTATAACTTATCCGGAGTCAAAGTTTAATTCAGGAACTGAATTAAACACTCCTGTGTTTTCAAAATGGGAGATTTAAGAATGAGGGCAGTGAAGCTGACGGTGGAGGGGGAAGGGAAGGGTAGCTCTCCACTGCCACACCTTTACCAGAATGCCCCCAGGACAGCCAGATGGTGGCAGAAGCACCCTCAGCACCTTTTGACCTGCTCAGGCCTAAAGGTGGATTTTTTTTTTTTTTGATGTGGACCAGTTTTAAAATCCTTATTGAATTTGTTACAATATCGCTTCAGTTTTATGTTTTGGTTTTTTGGCCGTGAGGCATGTGGGACATTGGAAGGCGAAGTCTTAACCACTGGACCGCCAGGGAAGTCCCCTAAAGGTGGACTTTCTGAAGTCCAGGGACCTAGAAATCAGAAATACCACCTGGCTGTTTGAGAGGACCAATTTTCTGTGGCTTCGCACAAAAGTGTCACAGCTACTTGTTCAAAGGGCGGGCCAGTTCCCCAGGTGGCCACTCAGGAGGTGGGTGCTCTTCAGGAGGGCTCCTGCAGGCTTCAGGGTGGCACTCGAGTCTTTGCTCTGTGCCAGGGTAAGCAGGAGCACTGAACAAGAGTCCTCACAATACTCTTGACTTTCTACAGACACGCCTATCCATGAGAAAGGCTCTCCCCACGGATGAGGGAGTTTAGTCTCAGAAGTTACTTAGCAAGTTGCAAAAGGTTAAATGGGTAGTAAATGGTTAACTGGGATTCAAATCTAAAGTCTAGTTTTCTCTATTCCTCTCTGCCTCTCACCTATTTAACAGGAAAGAAAGTCATCTGACTGGCAATACTCAAGTCGTGGTTTACTGGGGTGGGAAGCTAAGAACTCACCCTTACCTAAGCTCCCCTAACATCCAGCCTGGTCTTATCACTGTAGTTGATGATGCCTGTGATAAACTAGACACTATGCAAGGCCTGATATGCAAAGCCTCCTTTGTCCAGGCAAAGGACCACGTAGGAATTATCCCCATTTCACAGATGAGCAAACTGAGGCTCAGGTTATTTATTTTCAGCATATCATGCTGGAGAAGCCCAGAGGCAAAGTAATCTCAGGGTCACAGAGGGCAGGCCTCTCCTTCTAAGCAAGATTAGCTTCAAAATGAGTCATTTTTCATTTGTTTCATACACCAGACAGCTGGCTTTTCATACTCAGATATCAACATACCACCCTGGGGGAATCAGCGGCTCTGGCACTACTGTCTGCTCTAATCTGTCAGCGGGACTGAGGCCAGGGAGCCAGGCTTGGTGCTTCATTCCTCTGAGGCCCAGCTAAGCAACAGCGGTGCTCACAGTAGGGCAAAACCAGGGACGACTGTGCTGTGGGCGGCTCGTGGCACAGCATATGAGGTCCTGTCATCAGGGTAAAAGAAGATGAAGTAGACGTTATAAATGGGATAATGGTGCCTTCAGTCTCCAGGTCTACAGAAGGGGAATGGCATTAGGGTAAGGGATGGGAGGTCAGAGAGCCCCGAAGCTTACCCAGCAGGAGCTTCACAGCAGATAGGGACAACAACCTGGAAGGCTGTGGTGCTGTGTTTGCGGTCTCTGAGTCCTGACCAGGGGACCAAAACAAGGCAGAAGTGCAGGAGCAGGTCCCCAGTGTGGCGGGAGTACCATTCAAAGAGCACAGGTAGTCTGGTGCTCTGCCAAGGGCTTGGGCTTTGCAGCGGGAAGATCTAAGGTTTAAACCCCAGCTCAGCCAATTACTAGCTCTCATCTTTATCAAGTCTGTTTTCTTAACCTACAGTGTGGAAATGTCTACCTTGCAGGGTGTGAAGCCCAGTGACAGTCTGTGTAACGGTGTCAGTGAGATACCAGGAGGTACTTAATCACGCTGCGATGGCAGCCTTAAATCACATCCCCAAAACCAAAAACCTCACAAAAGTCATTCGCTCAGGCAAAAATTCCAGACAAGATAAATTGGCCTCATGTTAGTCTTCCCTGGAGGAGACAGTGTCCTTCCTGCTTCGGGCCTCAGGAACTGCGAATCTGGTTGCACCCCCCTTCCCCTTGCCGTCAGCTCGGATGGTGCACACCTCCTCCAGGAAGCATTTCCAGGGGCCCAGCCTCAGTAGGGACTCTTCTCTGTTCTCTGGTGAGTAGGCACAGGAAGACCACAGACCCCCCACTAACCATGCTGTGTGTCCTCTCACCACCCCCTAACTACAAGCTTCCTGGGGTACAGGGACAACCCTCTGCTCCTCTGAAGGCTCTCAGGTTGCCAAGCACAGAAGGAGCTCGAATACTGGGTGACTGATAGGAATCGGGAGTTAGCATATGGCAATAAAAAGTTAATTCACGGGCTTCCCTGGTGGCGCAGTGGTTGAGAGTCCGCCTGCCGATGCAGGGGACGCGGGTTCGTGCCCCGGTCCGGGAAGATCCCACATGCCGCGGAGCGGCTGGGCCCGTGAGCCATGGCCGCTGAGCCTGCGCATCCGGAGCCTGCGCTCCCGGAGCCTTTGCTCCACAACGGGAGAGGCCACAACACTGAGAGGCCCGCGTACCGCAAAAAAAAAAAAAAGTTAATTCACAAACTTCACGGAATCATTCATTCAGCACGACAGGAGTTTAACATAAAAATATGGCTATAAAACCCCTGCCTTTGGTTGAGTTCCTACCAAACATCCCAACAAGCCAGGTGCACAGAGGGATGCTCAGCCCACCCCAGGAGGTCGGCCACCTCTCCAGCCCCCAGTGGCTGCGAAGGGAGCGGCTGGGGTTTCACTGGCGCTGTTTTTCTCCCGCGCTCCACTGTGTCCCCACCCTACCCTCAGAGCCCAGTGGGCGAAATGGGCACACGGGGAGGAAGGGTTTTCCTGACACAACACAGCCTATCAGTGACAGAACCAGGAGGCTCCTCCGTGACTCCCTCCATACCCACTTCCCCACAGCAGGTTGGCCCTCACAGGGGAAGGACACAGCCCGTAGTCTGCAAACACAGACTGTTTCATCTGGAGAGGGAGCTTGAAATCCAGCTGCAGCTAGCTGGAGCCGGCCTGGCTTCAGAGAATGTCCCCAGTCTAAGTCAGCCACAGTAGAGGTTAATGAGAAAGACTGGAAGACTTGGGTTTGGCCTCAACTCTTTGGACTTCCCAGATGTTAAAGAACCACTGTGGCCTCCTTCCACACCCAGCCATCTGCAAAATGGCAGAAATGTCCAACAACTCTCCTTAGCTGACAAGTGGCTCAAGAGGTGGTGGAGTTCATACCTGGCGGCCTCCCATTCTCCACAATGGAAGGACATGGACTATGGAAACAGGCAGTAGGACAGGGCAGCCCCATGAGGAACTAAGCACCTGCCCTTGTGCAGCCAGAGGACTTGTCCTTTGCCTGAGAACTCACCCCTCCCATCTTTCACATCCTCCTCACCTACTTATGCTCGTCCAGAGCAGGTGCCCAGTGAGTTCTCTGAAAGGCACACTGTCACCCAGGCTGTGACAGCACAGACACAACCAGAGGAGTGTACCCCCGCAAGGCAGCCTCTTAAGACACACTGGGACTTCCCTGGTGGCGCAGTGGTTTAAGAATCTGCCTGCCAATGCAGGGGACACGGGTTCGAGCCCTGGTCCGGGAAGATCCCACGTGCCGTGGAGCAACTAACCCTGCGCGCCACAACTACTGAAGCCCGTGCGCCTAGAGCCTGTGCACCACAATGAAGAGTAGACCCCGTTCACCACAACTAGAGAAAGCCTGTGCGCAGCAACGAAGACCCAATGCAGCCATACATACATACATAAAAAAAAATATATATATATATATTTTGTGGTTGTTGTTGTTAAAAAGAGACACTGACCTGCTCAGTGTTGAGAGTACAGGTGGGAAAGCCGGCTTCCAGTCTCATCGAGCTCTCCCCACTCTTCTCTGGGGACCTGGTTTCTTCATGTGCTGAGGGGCTTGGGACCAGGGGTCCTTACCCAGGGTCCTTCTAACTCCAAGGATGCACACACAGCAATCCCCTTGAAGGCACAGGAAGCATCTCAGTGTGTGTAAGTCACGTGAGTTTTTCTGGGGGAATATCCTCAACATTCAGATTCTCAGGACCCAAGGAGTACTGAGAATCAAGACGAGCTTTGTAGGCTCCTTCTCGATTGAGGAAACACCCTAACCAGAAGGCAGCACAGGGGTGCTATGCGGGCTTCCCAGGCAAAAGTGGCCTGGGTGCTGTGATGGGGGGTTAGGGTGGGAGGGCGACTCCAGCTCCTGCACCAGGGCCCTTCCAAACAGAACAGCAGGATGGTGAGGTCCCTCTTCTACAGGCTTTCAAGTAGAACCTGAGTCTCCCTTAAAGTGGACGAATGTCACCAAGAGGAGGTGGGCTCTATGTGTGTCAGCTGAGCCCAACCTGCAGCCCACGCAGCACAACGAGGACACACGCTCTCATGGCTGCAAGCGGCAGGCCCAGGATACAGCAGAGCATGGCTCACTGGGAGACTATGGATAAAGGTAGGACACTTTTATATGTAACAACTTGGTAAGGCTGTCAGTCCTCCTACACAGCTTTACCAAGTTGTTACATATAAAAGTGTCCTACCTTTATCCATTGTAGAACATGCCTGCACATATTCAATGCTGAGTAAGTGATTGCTGTTACGATCATCATAGAGAAATAAGGAGCTCGGATGTACTGAGGGAACTTAGTCCGAGAGCTGAACTAAGAAAGGGGAGCATTTGCCATCACCTTCCTGGACACCTTTCCCGCAGGGAACCATCTCAAATGCAGGCTGTTAGAACCACGGCGGAGCCGGCTCTGGAAGCACTAAATGGAGGCTCGTAGTAGAAAGGCTGTGGGCAGTGAGACCGGGGAAGATGGGGCTGAGTGCCAGTCCTGCTGCTCTGGTGTGGGCGAGGTGTCTCCATCTCTGGGCCTGTTCACTTGTTAACTCCTCGCTGGATGAGCTTGTCAGGCAGGTGAGAGATGGGAGTGCGCTATAGGCGTCACCGGCAGGTTAACCACGTCACTGTTTTTCATTGTGCTCAGAGGGGTGGCTTTGCCCTCTAGGAGGGCTCTGTGGTCAGAAGTCAGCCTTCCAACTGAAAGGGACATGGCAAGTCCTGGCTGACGCCGGCAATCAGGCAGTCGAGCCACAGCCCAGGCAGTCGGAGTGGAGGTGTGGCATCTACTAGGACAAAGGGCAAGGGCCCACTGGGCTGGGACCTAAACCATTGTTCCAGCAGATGCCTGGGAGGGCCTGCTGCTGCTTTACCCCAGAACCACGTGGTCTGAGCCCTTCCTATCTGGGGCTGTAGAAAGCCCCCGCCTGCCCCCCACACCCCCCCTTTCCAGGGAGGTCGCAGCTATTGGCTCCCTGGGGGAAGGTGCACCTTCTCTAATGGAAGACGGGAAAGGAATGCAAAGCCGGGGTTCTCTCTGTGGAAGAAGGAGCCCTATTTCTCTTGTCCCTGCCCACTGGGCAGAAGGAGGCAAACCTATCCTGAGGCGTCCTACCAGGAGGGCCAGAGCCAGTGCCAAAGCTGGAGGGAGGGAGTGTGGAGGAGCCTGTGGGAAATGTCAGCCGCTTCCTGGCAGGGGAGTCAGGGTTAGAGTGGTCATGACGCTGGTGTCAGGCACTCTCGCAGCGCTGGGTGCTTGGTGTGACCTTTTGCAGGCACAGTCTGTTCTGCTAGTTTATTATGTAAAGAGACTTCTGCCTCCCTGTCGACACTGCTTTTCTGCTGCCGTGCGTCACCTTCCTGCTGTGATGGTCATCCGTTTGAGGTTGTCCTCAGCTTGGGTCCAACCAGGGGAGGTAGGAAAGCAGTGTTAAACAGGTCATAACTGGTTCCAAAGATTATCTTAGCAAATCACACATGACCATACAACTTCCCGGGCCTTTCTTGTATCTCACAAGGACTTAGCATCTTAGATAGTGAGGTTCCCCCAAGCCCTCCCTCCCCCAGTCTTCTGGTTGCTCTACTTCATCTCCTGAAAGCAACAGGGAGAAGGCCCTTAGGCCTGCTGAATAAAGCTAAGTTTGAGGTGGCTGCTGGACCATCACAGGATGTGCTCACGATGATTGTATTTTTCCAAGTCAAAACTGGCATATAAGACCCACCAGTGGATGTTTGTTGAGGGGAATTAACAGGCAGGGAAACAAGCAGTAGAATAAAAGGCTGGGCCTGAGATCAAACACTTTGGTCAAATACTTTTCCAATGCCTTTATCATCCATCCCCACTTGATTCCACACATGGACCCTGAGTCACCCCTCACCTGTGCAGTGGAGAAAAGAATCACACAGTCTAGCCTCTCGTCTGAGAGGTGTGGAAGATTCTCCAATGTCCACTGTGTGTGGAAGAGGCCAAAGAAGAGCCTGGGTCTGGTCTCTGGGACCCCTCGCTACTCCAGAGACCTTTCTCATGGGGCTGCCAGCTTTCTTTATTCATTAAAGTACACTTTTTTTTCCCATTAAAAAGTGAAGTGTGGGGCTTCCCTGGTGGCGCAGTGGTTGAGAGTCCGCCTGCTGATGCAGGGGACCCGGGTTTGTGCCCCGGTCCTGGAAGATCCCACATGCCGCAGAGCGGCTGGGCCCGTGAGCCATGGCCGCTGAGCCTGCCCGTCTGGAGCCTGTGCTCCACAACGGGAGGGGCCACAACAGTGAGAGGCCCGCGTACCGCAAAAAAAAAAAGTGAAATGTGACAATATGATGTGTACTCAGTATTAAAAATACAGAGGGAGAGTGGAGGAAGAGGAAAATCCACCCATGACAAGTATAACATTTTGATGTATTTTCTTGCCAGATTTCCTATACTTGGAGGTTTTTATTTTTTACATAGATATGGTCATATGTCACAGAACTTTATAGCCTGCTTTTTTCCACTTAACCCATGGAAATGCTTCTGCCATACTATTGTTCAAAATGCCACACAGGGCTTCCCTGGTGGCGCAGTGGTTGAGAGTCTGCCTGCTGATGCAGGGGACGCGGGTTCGTGCCCCGGTCCAGGAAGATCCCACATGCCGCGGAGCGACTGGGCCCGTGAGCCATGGCCGCTGAGCCTGCGCATCCGGAGCCTGTACTCCGCAACGGGAGAGGCCGCAACAGTGAGAGGCCCGCATACCGCAAAAAAAAAAAAAAAAAAAAATGCCACACAGCTTTCTCATTTCCTCTGTAATGTATCATTGAGTAGGTGGGTCATTTGCTTCAATCTCTCATTTTTGGATTTGCGATTATTACCTCAATTTAAATACTACTTCAGTGGACATCTTTATTCATAAAGTCCTTTTCGTATTTAGGATAATCAGTTAGACCAGATTTCCAGAAGTGTAATTATAGGGTCTAAATACACTTGAAGCTCTGAAAACGTTGCCAAATTGCTTTCTAGAAGGCTTTGTCATACTCCTCCAGTGGAGTGCGTGTCCTTGCCGTGGCACCTTCGCCCGGCTGGAAGCAGTTTGGATGGTTCACTGGCTGAGGACCACGGCCTGTTAAGCCTGACACATTCATAATTTCTGGTTGGGGACAAATGGCTGGGAGAGGATGGGATGTCGAGGAGTTGGGTCCTGCCGTGGGCCAGGTACTTCACAGTCGGTATTCCACTCAAACCTTGAAAACGAGCCCCCATTTCTCAGAGGAGGAAATGAAGGCTGACCGGGAGAAGTAAAACTGTCCAATATTGCAGTACCCTGCTGCCTCTCGTGAGGACTAGCCAGGCATCTCCCTGGGACCTGAGGATGACAGGCCAGTGTGATATGACGGTACAGGCGACAGGCAATGGTGGGGAGGACGCAGGGCTGGGGGCGGGGGGCATACCTGTCAGGCTGCAGCGAGCTTACTGAGCCTTGAAGCCAGTGGGGGGATTTCACACACACTGAGTAAGACTATCTGATTAAGTCATTCAGGATGAGAGTGGGCACTTGGAAACTCTGATGAGACCACGGGTCGCCACGGAGCATTGCTGCCCTGGGTGGCCCGCCTGCCCAGTATTAGGGCTATACTTAGCTCTAATCAGGCTCAGACTGGGAAAGTTGGGCTGGGCAGGGTGGGGGCTGGCCCAGGGCTAATCATTGCGGGTTCTTGTATTCTAAGTCTCCATTAGAACAGGTCCCTGAAAGGCTGGTCCCTGGTCTCGTTCTGAGGCCTGGCACCAAGGCCATTCCCAAATAATAGCTAGTAGCAGTACAGCCAGGCACTGTTGTAAGTTTTCCATGTATTAGTTCATTTGGTCCTTGTAGTAACCTGTGATGTGGTACAGGTGACAAGACCAAAGAACCAGAGAACTCAAATTTGCCCACAGTCCAGTGGCAGAGACTGTGGACTGGACCACAGTTCTGGCTGCAGCCTCCTTCCTAAGCACGGCAGTGTCCTGCAGCCTGGGGCCCAGCGGGTGGCTCAGAGACCAACACTACCCCTGCCTGTGGGACTCTGGCCCCTCTGTGACCTGGGTGGGTAGCCTGGTGCAGGTTCTCAGAGGCCTGAGCCTCACTTTTCTTGTCTCTGCAATGGGGTAAGAGGGTTGCTGTGAACTTCCAGTGCAGCATGATTGGTCACAGAGGGGGAGGGGGTGAGGGAACTCGGGCTGCCAAGGCTGCGGGGACAGAACGCTTGGGTCCTGGGGCATCTTTCTCCTAGCAGTGCGGGGAAGCCAGGACAGAGGGGTGGGGTTTGTGCTCAGATTTGTAGCTGGGGTCAGCGTGCCTGGGTTTCCAGCTGGAGTCTGCCCCTCCAGTGACGTGACTTGGGACGTGGTGCTTAAGCCGCACCACAGTTTATCTGAAAAGGGGGATAACGTGTCCATGGCGTGGTGGTTGTAGTGAGGCTGGATTCGTTCCATAGAGAGCACTTAAAACCCAGCTCCCCCGGCTCCCAGCACAGCACGGCTCCGGAGTTCATCGGGGTTGGGTGCTGGTACCTAGTGGGGGCGCTGGAGCTTGGAGGTGCCCCATGCCCACTGACCCACGTCCACTCTCCCTGCCTTCTGTCTTTCAGGTTGATCCTCGGGACCCACAGTCTCATCATGTCTCGCACAGAGGACGGCAGAGGGTACAGGCGGTGGCTTGGCCGGTTGGCGATCTCCCAACAGCTGGATCTCCAGCAATGTGAAGCTTTTGTTTGGGTTTTCCCCCTCCTTTTAGTTTTGCTTAATTTTTTTTATTTTTTATTTTTTTGTCTTCCTACCCCCCCTTTTTTAAAAATTTAAACGATTAAGACTTCAGAAGAACAGGAAGCTATGCTGTGGACAGGCATCAATTTCCTTAAAGAAACTCAGTATGGACAAAGCATATGTATAAATTTCATTTTTAATTTTTATAAGGGGTTAGGGAGCTATTTTGTTTTTGTCCTTTATTTTTCCTGTCTCCTTTCTTTTACCCATCTCTTAGTTCTGCTTATAACACCTCACTTCCCCAGAGAAGGCCTGCCCCTCCATGGAGAATTTGGGGATTTCTCCTGGAATGGGGGACATGAAGCCAGAAGGAGGCCTCTGTGCTGCCTCCCCACCAGGTGCAGGAACTGCTGGACTCCCTGGTGGCCTGCTCCTGGCCGGCCCTTGGGCCTTGGAGATGATCAGAGGCCAAGAAGGGAGGACCAGGGCTTGGCCAGGAGAACTCGAGAAAGAAGATCTGTATTTTGGGTTTGTCCTCTTTAAGCAGTTGGAAGCCCAGGGCCACACCAGAACTTACAGAGGGAATCCATTCCCTCTATTGCCCTTTAAAACCAGGAGTTCTGAGGGGGGAAGGGACAGAGGGTGATCATCTCGTACTTCCTGGCGTTTGAACGGCCAGCCCACCCCAGCTCTACAAGCCTACCTTTCTGTTAGCGATCTTCCTCCCAGAGGATGATTCCCAGAGAAAACTGTGCCAAACCTCTGCCTGGGACACAGCTGGGTCTTCGGCGGGCATCTGTCACTCCTGTGAGCTCAGCACCCATCACCTCCTGCCTCCTGCATCGTCGTCTTCCCAGATGCACCCGCCAGATGTCCAGGTCATCAGACACCGCCTGAGTCCCCAAGACCCAGTTGTGACCATTGCCATAGGAACAGGGTGTCCTGAACCGGCTGCCACTGTCATCTCCTCACAGTGAGGGGTGTGCCCTGTGTGCCGGCCCCATGGTGTCACATACGGTGACAGTGCCGAGCATCATCTCCCTCACTGCAGGGACTTACTGTTAGGGGCTACCCTCAGTATAAATGTCTGATGGGAAAGGATGGACCTGGCTGATGGGGTGGACCACGGCCATTAGGTGCCTGTGGGCTTGTTGGCTGTGACCCCGTGACCCCACCTCCAGTGTCTGTCTGTAGCCTTTCTTCTGTTCTCCAACGACTCTTGCAACCTCCCTACTCCTGGGCTTCTGAAGCGGGGTGTCCTCTCCCCTTGCCAGGAGAAGGAGAGCTGTCCCTGTTGCCCCTCACCTGGCTTCTCACCCCATTACAGCAAAGCAAGGAAGGGAAAAGGAATTCTTTTGTGTTTAGTTGTTTTTGTTTGTTTTCTCTAAACCAGCATAGGATGGATAGGGGAGATGTTGGAGGGCATTTAAGTTGGTATGTGACCAAGGAGGGCTTCCCCCCAGAGCCGCAGCCCTTCGGCCCTGGGAGTTTAGGAGAGACCAGCACAGCATCAGCCCGGACTTGCAAACTCAGCAATATGTTTGCTCACATTCTTTCCGCCTTTTCTCAAGTCCTCTTCCTCCTCCTGGGCAGATGGCTAGCTGTGCTTAGCAGGATCCAGCAGGGCAGCAGGAGGTGACCAGGCCCTTCCCTCCTCTCCCTCAGCCGGAATTCTTTGTCATCACCTGTCTCTTGTCTCTTCCCTCTGACTTCTCAGACAACCTAGAGTCTACTCTGAGCTGCAGCTGGGAGAGCACATCCCCTAACTGCAGTGTGCACCCCTTCTCTGCCCCACCTCCCCGCCTTCCCTCTGGGGCAGCTGTCTGTCTGTCCATGAGCACGTGGGAAAAACAGTCCCCGGACTCGGCACGCTCACCTGTCCCTGGCCGCAGCCCACACTCTGAAGTCCTAGTGAGGGTTCAAGCCTAACAGGTTACTTACCTTTTGCTTATCCTTCCCTTCTGCCCTCCCCAGGTCTCTTAGCTCTGACTAAGGTCTTGGAGCTGTAGGTCACAGGTGGCCATACCTTTCGGGTGAGGTGGGCAGCCTCCACGTACCCTTGTCTTGCAGGACTCCCAGCCCGTCCTTGCTTGGTGGCAGGACCTCCTTCCCTAGCTCCTGAGGCCCACCTTGTTAGCCCCAAGTGCCTGTCTCTCTTCTCCCTCCCCTGTTCTCCACTTCATCCACCTTGGACACCCAGCACCCGGGTGGAAGTCAGCCCGAAGTCAAGGCTGGCTCTGCCCAGTCGGCAGACTAGCCCCGGTTAGGCCCAGGTAGCCGTCCTCTCCCTTAGCCACTGTTCACCTCTTCCCACTGGAGTCAGCCTTGTCGTCTCTTCCTGCCTTTCACCTGGGTCTCAGGCCTGGCAACCGCCCTGGGGAGCATCATCTCAGCGCCACCAATTTGTTAGTCCTGTCCAAGTTCTAGGAGTTTCCAACCCTTAAAATAGCAGTCAGTTATTCTTGTCTCCTGGGATCTGTGAAAAGGATAGCCTTTGGAGGGAGGATCTGGGCCTCAGCCCTATGGATCTGAGCTCCGTTCCCCCTCAGTGAGAAGAATCAGCAAGACAGATCATAGTGCCTTATTCCATTGCCCTCCCCGCCCGGCCGCCTGGCTCAGTTGGCAGGACAAGGCTTCTTTCTCCCTCTCGGTGTTCATCTGCCACTCAAACTCTCACCCCCCGCCCACAGATAGCCTCGTGGGAGGATGGACGCCCCGGTCTTTGCCCCATCCCTTCCTAAGAGCTGCAGCCAGGCACGTGACCCCCAGCCACCACAGGGCGCTCACTAGCAGCTTCTGCTGAGGACAGGGCTGTGCTGCAGACAGGTGCACTCTCGGCCACCTCCTCCCCAGCACGTCCCGCCTCTTACCTCCGGCCCGGAGGATGCAGTCTCTTCCCTGGAGACCAGCTCCATCTGACCCCCTCCTGGGCCCCAGGACTAAGGTCGCAGGCCTTAGCACCCTCTCATCCCAGAGGCACTGGGACAAGAGAATGGAATTCTTTCCTCTCACCCACATGTGGTTCGTGCCCCCATGGCTGCCTTTCTGAGGGAGTGTATTAAATGTTTACTTAAGAAATACCATGTTTACAGCTGGAGGAGAAACGTGCCCCATGCTGGGTGGAGATTTGACTCTCTGGACGGCGCCTGGCTCCTTTATGGCACTGCCAGTGGTGACCCCAGAGCGAATGAAGGCAGGGGACCGGGGCACAGGCCCTGCACCCCCTCTGCCCCCGACCCTGCGGTGCTAAGACCACTCACCACCTTCCTCACAGCCTCATTCCCCGCCCCTCATTCTCTTCCTCCGGGATCTCGCTCCTTAACTTAGGCGTCTCCTAGAAAACCAGTGTTTGGAGCAATAAGATAATTTTTTTTTGCTTGAGTCTTTTTCTAAGAAAAGGAAAAGAGCGGGCATTGTGGGAATCTTCTTTCTTTTCCTGCTGTTGGCTGCTCACCTTCTTAGAAGACAGATCTTACTTGGGTGGATGTCTGAGTTTCAGCCTTAGGAAGCTTGGAGAGGTAGGAGTCGGGCCTCCACCCCTAACTCTTGGCTCCGCCGCCCGGGCTCCCAGCCCTACCCACCAAGTGCACCACCCACCTTTGCTCCTCGTGTGCCGCTCCCTCCCTGCCCATCTTGGGGGCACTGGTGGCTCTGCCTCCAAGTGGGGCTCGGGTTCTTGTTCCTTCCCTGTCCTGGGCCTGTCTGGGGGCCCAGCTGCTGGAGTCTCATAGGACCTGGCAACCTGAGAAGAGCTGAGCTTACACTGCTCCGCTCTCCAGGCCCCTGGCTTGTGGCTGAGGCACAGCCTTCGGGACAGTGCGGACCATCTCTGGTCCTGCCCTGCCAGGCTTAGATGGCCAGGGCTCCTGTCTGGAGGGATGCCCTGGGAGGCGGGGAAGCAGGATGTGCCGTGAGGTTGGCTGATGTCAGCATCCATAGCCGAGGGATGAGTCCACTGCCAGCAGCTCCAGGAGTCCTTAGACTGGGGGCAATGGGAAGGAGGCCCCCACGTCTTTTTCCCTGAGAGGCCGCAGGAGGAAGGGAGTTCCTTCAGGGACATTTGAAAGAAATCGTTTTGTGTGCCAGGCGCCTCTTCCATCAACAGGAGAATGTTGCTGCAATGGTTCATATTCGCGTGGGGCCGACTTGGGTGTGAGGGAGGGTTTAACCCAGGCACAAGGTTAGTTTCAAAGACTAGTTAATAAATCTATTTCCTTTATTTTCTTTTTTTGCACAGAAGCTGGTAATCTAGGACCTACGTGTGAACAACTTTATATATGAATATTTTTTGTACTTGGTTTACTTGGGTTGGTATGATACATTATATTTAAGTTCCTTGAACACTGTGGATCCCCCTAATGTGTATGAATGACTGAGGCTTTGTAAATTAAGGGACGTTTGTGTGAATAAAGTTATTTGACGGGGTCAAAGAAGCCATATGTGATTTGAAAAGAAGTGCTTTGTGGTTTTGTCGCCTCCTGTTTGGAGGAGCTTGTTTGGGTCCTGGTTGCGTGAGCGGCAGGAGAAGAGGACACTCGGCTGCTTGATGAGAAGACGCCTGGTGGCCTTGGGTCATCCTCCCCATCCACACCTGGGACAGGAAGCCACACCAGGCCTGGTCTGCTCTCCCCAGGGGCCCAGGGCCCAGCCAGCATTGCCAGCCCCCCAGACATCCAAAGGCCCTTCCAAGCCCCAGCTCTGTGCTTCTGCAAGTTCTGCCCTCAGGGATTTTTAATGTAGAGATGAGTCTCCCAACCATGGCAGCAAGGGGAAGGGGACATTTTTGGAAAGCTCAGCTAGGAGCCAGGCTCTCAAAGGAGCTGGACGAAACAGCTCTGTAGGTGAGGGGGTAGCACTGGTGTCCGTGGACCAGTGATTGGCCGGGGGGTGGGGGAGGGGCGCGGGGCAGAGCACATAGCCCATCTATCTCCCTCCGCCTGGCCAGCAGAAACCACATTCCATACGGAGTGAGGACTGGCTTTTATTAAAAGTCAGGCACTTCTGTTACCTTCGCTGGCCTGTGTGGTAGGTGTGTGTGCCCCTTCGCTGAGGAGAAAACTAAAGCCCAGAGAAATCCAGACTGTTGAGTGCTTGGTGCACCAGGAAAAGCCACATGCCACGTGCCGGCTGGGACAGGCGGTTCAGCCTGGCTGCATGTCCCTTTCCTCGTGTACCCGTGTACAGTGGTGGTGGGTGATAACTACCTTCAGAGCAGCTGAGGGCTCATAAAAACCTAGTATTGGGCCCAGCACTTAGTAGGCTCTCAACAAATGGTTCCATAGTTGCTTTTCCCAAAGAGACAGGTTTGGGATTCTCCCAGAGGCTGCTGAACTCCAGACCCTGACTCCTGGCACTGCACCGCCTCAGTAAAGCTTAAAAGTCTGGAAAGGGTTGGTGTTTGACGTGGGACCCACCACCTGGGCTCTTCCGGAGGAGACTTGGTGAGCCCAGGAATAACAGAGCTGCAGGAGGACAGAGTCAGGACTTTGGAATGTAGGTTTAGAGGAGAAGATAAGACGGGGCTCCCTGCCTAATCTGAAAGTGAACAGGCTGCATTCCAGGCCCGGGCTTTGGTGTCCAGTGGCTGCTGGGGATGAAGCTTCTGGCAAAGGATACTTCTGTGCTTAGCCTGGGCAGTAGCCTGGAGCCAGGAGAACAACCCACAAGTACGTTTTTTTTTTCTAATAACTGCTGAGGTAATTCACCCTTTTGAAGTGTACACGACAGCGGTTTTTAGCATATTCAGAGTTGTGCAACCATCACCACTGTCTAATTCCAGAACATTTTTATCGCCTCAAAAGAGAAACCCATGCCTATTCGCAGTCATCCCCTCCCAATCATCCCCTCCCAAGCACGCTCCTCCCACCCCCCAGCTGTAGGCAACCAGTAATCTGCCTTTTGTGTCTATGGATTTGCCTGTTCTGGACATTCCATAGAAATGGCATCACACAGTGTGTGGCCTCTTGTGTCTGGCCTCTTTCACTTCATAATGTTTACAAGGCTTATCCACGTCCTTAGCACATACCAGTGCATCGTTCCTTTTCATTGCTGAATAGTATTCCATTGCATGGAAATACATTTTATGTATCCACTCACCAGTTGATAGACATTTGGATTTTTTCCATTTTTTTGACTGTTACAAATAATGCTAATATGAAGATTCACATACAGGTTTTTACGTGGACCTGTGTTTTTAATGGTCTTCAGCACATACATACTTGGCAGTAGACTGACTACATCATATGGTAAAGAAGCATAATTTCTGAGAACCTGCCAAATCGTTTTCCAAGGAGGGTGCACCGTTTTACATTCCCACCAGCCACGTGCTAGGGTTTCACTTTCTCCACATCCTTGCCCACACTTGTTACTGTCTTTTGTGGTCGTCCTAGTGGGTGTTACAGATGTCTTCACCACTATACTGCTAATGGCGGGTAAGGGAGAATAGTAGATAGCTACTTTAGATTCAGATCCAGTCATTGCTCCAGCAGGCGTGGGGTGCAGAGAACGTTCTGAACGTGCGTTCAGAGAACGCACGCTATCTCTGCTGTTTTCTTGGCTCCTTGACCTTGAGGCAGATCGCCTTTCTGACTTGATTTTCTCATCTGCAAAATAGTAAATATCCCCTTCATATGATGGTTGGCAAGACTGAAGGTTTTCATGCCACATACGTGGTGGGTACTCGAGAGCATTTCCTTCTCTCCCCATGCCTTGGGCACTGTGGGGTTAGTTAGGGCCGGGATCAGAAATGGAGGGGCTTTGAGGGGCTCACTGTGTGCCGGGTTTGGGCACGGTGATGAGGAACGTGGGACACATCACTGTGACACGGGGTCTCTCGAGGCTCTGCCGAGGAGAGAGTGCGTCACCCAGGCCCTGGAGGGAGGGATCTGGAGAGCTCTTCTCCCATGGAAGGAGAGGTCACACATCCGGGCCCTCACTGCCTGTCCCCGCCCACCCTGCTCCCACAAGTCCCTCTGACTCCAGCCTCTGGCTCAGTCATTGGGTAGATAGCTGCTCCCAGCCACCTACTCGGTGCTTGTGAACCAGGTAGGCCCTGCGGGCCAGGAGCTCCAGATCCAGAGGAGGAAGGACTCGGAGAAGACAGGTGCACCATGGTGTGCCCGGCCTGAGACAGAGGGAAGTTCCCCGGCTGTGGAGCGAGCGTGGTGGGAACGTGCTGGACGAGGTGAGGCCAGAGCCTTGATCCAACCTGCGCTTGCTCCAACCTGCTGTCTGACCCGGGCCCCCAGCCCTCTCCAGGCTGTGCTGCGGCCCCCAGCCTGCAGTGCCCTGACAGACTGCAGTGGGCACAGCACCCCAGCCTTTGTTAGTCTTTCGACTTGGAGAGTTGCAGCATCTTCCCGCCTCCCAGGAGGTCTTTGCCTCATCGTATCCCCCATGAGGACCCAAAGGAGGGCCTGTGGCATTGAGACCCACCCCTCAATCCAGCCTCCACACAGATTTCCTTTTAAATCATCAGAACAGGTCATGGCCCAAACCTGCTGAGGCTCCACTGCACTTAGGAGATCACCCAGACCCTCTCCTTGGCCTATAGGCCCTTCTCCATCTTCCTCCTCTAACTCCCCAGACCCTCTTGCTACTAGTGCCCCTCAGGCTCTACTCTCTAGCCATCTCAGCCTTACTGCTGTCCTTTAAGCACACACAGGACATTTCCATCGCAGGGCCTTTGCACTTGCTGTTCCTGCTGCCTGGAAGGCATTACTTCATTGCTTCACTTAGGTCTCTGCTCATGCACTTGAGAGAGCTCTCCTGGCCCCCTTATTTAAAGAAACACCTCATCATCATCTCTATCTCTTTAACATGCTTTCTTTTTCCTTAGGGCAGTTACCACTAGCAGAAAGTTTTATGTTACGTACATGTATATAATACATACACAAGCATGTCTGTGAATGTATATAAATAATCTCCACATCCTTAAACAGTGCCCGATACGGCCCATAGTAGGCGTTCACTACATGTTTACATAGTACATGGATGAGAGCACATCGTATCTGCAGGAACATGGCCCTGTGGAAGGAACTTGCTCAGGGGCCTGCAGGGCAGGAGCAGCCCCATCACATGAGCCCCGGGCTCCTGAGCCTGTTCCACCCTCTTGGCCTGGCCTGCAACTCTTCTCCGTTCCTGAAGTTTAGTCACAGTCCATTTCATTCCTGCCAACCCTGAGAAGTGGAATGAAACCACCTACTTGAGAAGGAATCACCAGATGTGGATGATGATACTACTGGGCTTTAATTTCTTTCATCTGGAACAGGGATCCACCAACTTTTTCTGTCAAGGGCCAAAAAGTAAGCACTTTAGCTCTCAGAACCTAATTCCCGGGGCTTCGCGGGCCCCGGGCCCCTGTTGCCGCCGCCCAGCTCCGCCGTTTTCCCACACGAGCAGCCACGCACAGTATGCAAGCAGGTGAGTGTGGCTGTGAGACCATCAGACTTTAGTTGTGGACACTGAAGTTTGGATCTCATATGACTGGCACCACAGTATCACAAAATATTATTTTTCGTCAACCGTTTCAAAATGTAAAAGCCACACATCCAGAGCAGTCTACAGCTGGGCCTGTGGTAGACAGCATGGCCCGGAACTGATGGGTCCAGCTCAGGGATGTGGCCCTGGGTCATGTGTCACGTCCACAGGGGTGAATAAGAGGTCATGTAGGGTGATGGGGGAGAAACAGGCCCAGAGGCTCTGCTTCATCTCTAGCTGGTCTTTCGGCCGCAGCTCTGGGTGTGGAGGAGGGAAGGACAACGCAGGGAGATGGACATCACCCACCACCTGACATATGTTCATAAATTTAGAAGCAGAAAAGTATGAAAAAACAATTGGAACAGGAATCAAGAAGTCTGAATCCAGATCCAGCACTGCCTCCAACCAGCCGCGGGTTGTGGCAAGGTCTCTCGTCTCTGGGTCGGATGGTGGGCTCAGGGCCAGACAGAGGCTGGGATTACCGCTTTATGTTGACAGCCCTGTGACCATGACCTGTGACTCTCTGAGCCTGTTTCCTCACCTGTGAGATGGCAGTAATACCATTACCCCACTTCGTGGATTCTTCTGAGTATTAATGATAGTGCATGTATATTCCACGGCATTGTGCCTCACAGGCAGTAAACTAGCCATAAATGATATTGATTATCCTTTTTACAGAGGAAAGACATCCTTTAAGGTGCTCCTCACAAAAAGGGTGGGAGGCTCAGGGTTCAAATACTGTTAAGGAAAGCTCCCCTCCATGTCCCAACGTACAGTAAAGGTTATGAGAGGTTCTATTTCTCAAGCTTCTTGGATCATCAGTGCTTCCACATTGAAGGCCTATTAACATCTCCTGACACTAGTGTTCTGGGAAAATGCTTGGAGGCCCACTTTGAGAGATGCTAAACAGATCATCTTTGCGGCTCTCGGATCCTAATTCCCTGTCAGGGGACTTCAGCCGTCCATCATGTTTCACATGGGGCTGGAATCACTTCCCTCTGGCAAAAGCCTCCAATAATTGCTTCTGTTGGGTCAACTGGTTCCTTGAGGGCAGATCAAAATATGAGGAATTTAATAACCGTGGTCTGGGTCCCCTGCCAAAGTGCTGTAGGGCCCCAGCTCAGACAACTCGAATGTGGTGAGAACACAGAGAGCAGTTCCCCCAGCCAGCAGACCAAGGCCACTGCCAAAGCCCTCGCATTCCTGGTTCCCACGCTGGCAGAGCCCAGCCGCTGTCTGCTGGGAGGCTCCTGTAGTTAGTGGGGCCGCACACACGCCCCGCCGTGAGACTGCCTGGTTCACACCAACTGGCTCTACCTCTTTAAGGACTCAGTTTCCTCAGATGTAAAATGGAGATAATAACGGCACCTGTGTCTGTGGGGATTTGGTATGGCTGCCTAAACAGGAGACACAAAAGGGAAGTTAGTTTCTCTCTCACATACAAGAAGTGTGAGGTGGCAATCCAGGGCTCTGGTGCTGATTACATGGAGTCATCAGGGGTCTCCTTCTGGCTTCCTGCTCCAACATCTTCAGCAAGTGGCTTCCACCTTTAAGGTTGCCTCCCGGTCCAGGAAGCCGGCTGGAGTTTCAGGCATTTTCTCCTTATCCCAGGTGATAGCAAAGAGGGAGGGAGGGAGGAAGAGAGCTTGCCTCTCCTTTTATGGAGACTTCGCTGAAGTCCCACACCACTCTTCCACTTACCTCTCACTGGCTAGACCTTAGCACTGGGTCACATCTGCTGCCAAGGAGGCTGGGACACAGGGGGGCAGTGGATCTGTCACTAAGGTTGAGGGGAGACTGGGTATTGGGTAGGCAAGTTGCGAGTGTGCCTATGGCTCCTTCTAATAAAGGTGAGGTACTACCATTATTAATAACAGCACTACAAACCTGGGCTCAAAAAGGAAGGAAATAACCAAATTAGCCAGAAGAGATCCAGGGCGCCTTATTCAGAGCTGGGACAGTGGCCACCTGTGTGGTGCGAGCAGGGGAAACACCCGATGCTGGGTATTTAGTTAATACACATGTATCGAGTGCCTCTATGTGTCAGCACTCTTCTAGGGCTGAGGATAGAGAAGAGATGGGTGAAGAGGCAGTATTTTGTGGCAATTAAGAGAGTGGGATCTGAACTACAGTGTCTGGTCAGAGTCCCAGGTCTGCCACTTCCTGTGTGATCCTTGGCAACTTATTTAACCTCTCTGGGCTTCGTTGTCTTCACCTCTAAGTTGGAGAAGATGATAAACACCATCACAAGATTATTCTGAGAGTTCAATGAACTAATACAAAGTGTTTTGAACACTGAATAGAAGCACTGTAATCTCTTCAATGGACTCATGGAGCTCCTTGACACCTACTTCGCTTTCTTCCTGCCGCCTTGAGCATTCACTGAGCACCCACTGTGCTGGGCGCTGCAGATTCATAGATGAAATACATCTAGACCTGATTCCCTCATCACAGGGATGTTCCTGTGCCCCCAACTGTGCACCAAGCTGACAGTCCTGAAGGCGGCTAGGCAGAGGTGGGTGGTCAGGCGAGGGGCACACAGAGGACATATCCTGAGAACTTTGGTCCAGGCAAGGTGGATCTAAGGGGCTAAGAGACTTGGGGCTGGTCCCAGTCTCTGGTGGGATGCAGCCTGTCCATGTCTGTGTCCCATAGTTCTGGAAAGGCAGCCAGGCCTGTGGACAGGACCCTGGGGGACGAGGTCACCCAATTCCAGCACAGAAAAGCCGTCCTTTGTTTTCTCAAGTCATCAGATGGACAGTAATCTGGGAACAAAAGATGGTCAGCCGTGGATGCCTACGGAGCTGAGCCAGTTGCCTTCACCTCAGAGGCCAGCCAGTTCTCTGTTCTCAGGGCCCCAGACTCACTTCCCAGGGCAGTTTCTTTGACACTTTCTCTCTGCCCCACCCTTTCTTCAGACCCTCACATACCCTCCCCAGCCAGCTTTGGAGGGTGGTTAAAACAATGAGCTCTGCCCACCTATGTCAGGCTTTAATTATTGCCTCTCAGTTCTAAATGCTCCTTCAGTGTGTGCTGTATGATTAGCAACAGAATTCCTTTATGCATTTCTTCTTTAAAGTGAACATGAATCTAAACTCTCAGTAGGAGACTCTGGAAGGACATGGCAGAAGGAAAAGGCTTCCTGCAATTTCCAGCTCGGGGCGGGAGGTCTGCGGTAGATTCCACCCCCAGCCATGGGCAACAGAATGCGATCCGTCTGCAACTTCGCAGCCTTGGCCCAGTGATAACCTTTCCAGAGCCCTCTTGAAACCGCAGCCCCTTCGTGGCCTGCATGCAGTTGCCTATGGCCTGGAGCGTCTCACAGACCCAGTAGTGTCCCCTCCGCAAACCTGCGTGTGGTCCAGTTAGCCTGAAGTCCACCTGCCCCGCACATGCCTGTTCTCCCAGTGTCCGAGACACTGTTGGCTAAAGGCCTTCTGTGCCCACATGTATACACTGGAGGGTTGCCTATTGCTTGCTCAGGAATTCCAGACCAGCTCCAGCCTGGCTAAATCATCAAATTTCTCTGCTATCTGGCGGCTGAACTACACCTTTTCCAACAAGGTCTAAACCCCTTCCAAGTTTGTCCTTCCTTGGGCGTTTATGAAAAAACTACCACTAACATCATACTTAATGGTAAAAGACTGAATGCTTTCCCCCTAAGATCAGAACAAGAAAGGATGTCCACTCTTACCATTCAACACTATACTGGAGTTTCTAGCCAGTGCAAAGAGGCAAGAAGTAAAACTAAAGAAAGAAAAAGCATGAGATTAGAAAGAAGTAAAACTCTTGATTAGCACATGACATTTATATAGAAAATCCAATAGAATCTAAAAAAAAGCTGCTAGAATTAATTGAGTTTAGCAAGGTTCCAGGATACAAGATCAATATACAACAATCAATTGTATTTCCCTATGCCAGCAATGAAAAATCGGGAATTGAGTTAGAAAAAATAATGCCATTTACAATATCATCAAAAAATATGAACTACTTAGGGATAAAACATATGAAAGACTTTTACAGTGAAAACTATAAAACACTGCTGAGAGAAATTAAAGAAAACCTACAAATGGAGAGATATAAAAAGTCGATTCTCATTTGTAGATTCCGCATTCGCGAATTCACTTACTCCCTAAAGTTCATTTGAGACCCCAAGTCAGTCATGGCAGTGCTGCCACAGATTCACAGGCTACCCAGGGCAGCACAACGCGCATGTTCCCAGCTGAGGTCAATAAGGTGACACTCTTGTCTTCTTTTTTTTTTTTAAATAAATTTATTTATTTATTGGCTGTGTTGTGTCTTCGTTGCTGCACGGGCTTTCTCTAGTTGCGGAAAGTGGGGGCTACTCTTCGTTGCGGTGCGAGGGCTTCTCCTTGCGGTGGCTTCTCTTGTTGCAGAGTACAGGCTCTAGGCGCACGGGCTTCAGTAGTTGCAGCGCATGGGCTCTAGAGTGCAGGCTCAGTAGTTGTGGCACACAGGTATAGTAGCTCCGCGGCATGTGGGATCTTCCCGGACCAGGGCTCGAACCTGTGTCCCCTGCACTGGCGGGCAGATTCTTAACCACTGCGCCACCAGGGAGGTCCCCGACTCTCTGTCTTCTTGTTTCAGACTCTTAGTAAGTCTCCTTTTCCTGGTCTATTTGGCACTATGTTTTTCACAATTGTCCTTTTTGTTGGTGATTTTAAAATGACCCCCAAGCATAGTGCTGAAGTGCTCTCTGGTGCTCTTTTGTGCAAGAAGTCTGGGAGGTGCCTTAACAAAAACTCCTGTGTTAGATAAACTTTGTTCAGGCCTGAGTTATAATGCTGTTGCCTGTGAATTCAATGTTAATAAATCAGCAGTAGATATGACAAAAGATACCTTTAAACAGAAACACACATAAAACAAGTTTACTTATTGATCAGTTGACAAAACTGTGATTAGAGGTTCACAGGAAACTAACCCTGTATTTTCCCTAGGAGCGATGGCTCAGTATTCACCAATTCGGTGTTCATGGTGATTGTATAGACAATAGCTACTGGGAATAAAGAGACTCAGCTGTATTTGTTCATGGGTCAGAGAACTCAATATTAAGATGGTAATTTTCCCCAAATTGATTTATAGATTCAATGCAATTCCAATCAAAATCTCAGCAGGATTTTCTGTAGAAATGGATACGCTGATTTTAAAGTTCATATGGAAATATAAAGGACCTAAAATGGTCAAAACAGATTTTAAAAAGAACTAAGTTAGAAGGCTAACATTATCTGATTTCAAGAATTATTATGAAGCTACAGTAATCAGAACAGTATGGTATTGGCATAAAGAGAGATGTGTATATCAATATAACAGAATAGAGTCCAAAAATAGACCCACATGTATTTGGCCAACTGATTTTTGACAAAGTTATGAAGGCAATTCCATGGAAAAAGAATAGCATTTTTAACAAATGGTACTGGAACAACTGGATAAACATTTTTTAAAAATTCAATTTTTGCCTCAAACAGTGTACAAAATTTAACTCAAAGTGGACCACAGAGGGACTTCCCTGGTGGTCCAGTGGTTAAGAATCCACACTTCCACTGCAGGGGGCACGGGTTCAATCCCTGGTCGAGGAACTATGATCCCACATGCCATGCAGTGCGACCAAAAAAAAGAAAGAAATGGATCATAGACTTAAGTGTAAAATGTGAAACAATAAAACTTCTGGAAGAAAACATAGGAAAATCTTTGTGTTAGCTAGGCAAGTAGCTCTTAAATATGCCACCAATAGCACAATCCATAAAAGAACAAATGAATGGTTTGAACTACATCAAAATATAAAACTTCTGCACTTCGTCACTTAAGAGAATGAGAAGACAAGACACAGACTGGGAAAAAAACTTTACAAAGCATATATTTAATAAAAAAGACTTGTATCTGGAATATTTAAAGAACTCTCAAAACTGAACAATAAGAAAACCAACATTCCAATAAAAATTTGACAAGAGATTTGAAAAGACATGTAACAAGAGAAAATAAACAAATGGCAAATAGTACATGAAAAGATGCTCAAGATCACTTGTCATTAATTTAAAAATTAAATTAAACCCCAATGAGATAATCACTACACACCTAATGTAATGGCTAAAATTTAAAAAACTGACCATGGCAATCTTGGTAGGTATGTGGAGGAACGGGAACTCCTATACACTGCTGGAAGGAATGGAAAATGGTATCAGCTCACTGAAAACACTTTGATAGTTTCTTAAAACTTAAACGTATAACTCCCATATGATCAAGCTATTCTACTCCTAGGCACTTACCCAAAAGAAAAATAAATAGGGACTTTCCTGGTGGCTCAGTGGTTAAGAATCCGCCTGCCAATGTAAGGGACAGGGGTTCGAACCCTGGTCTGGGAAGATCCCACATGCCACGGAACAAGTAAGCCCACGCACCGCAACTACTGAGCCTGCACTCTAGACCATGCGAGCCACAACTACTAAAGCCCGCATGCCTAGAGCCCGTGCTCTGCAACAAGAGAAGCCACCACAGTGAGAAGCCCGTGCACCACAAAGAAGAGTGGCCCCCGCTTGCCGCAACTAGAGAAAGCCCACATGCAGCAAAGAGGACACAACGCAGCCATAAATTAATTAATTAATTAATTAATTAAAATTTTAAAAAAGAGTAGTGGTACTGATATGTATTTATAAAAAGAAAAAATATATGTGTCCATACAAAGACTTACATGAATGCTCATAGAAGCTTTATTTTTAATAGTCACAAACTGGAAACAACCCAAATGTTCATCAACTTATCAACATACAGATAAGCAAATTGTGATATATCCATACAATGGAGTGCTACTCAGCAACAGAAAGGAATGAACTCAATACGCACAATAACATGGATGAATCTCAAAGTACCATGCTGAGTGAAAGGAACTAGACTTAAAAGCAACCAGACATTAAAAAAAAAAAATACAAAAAAGTGATTCTGTATATACTGTCAACTGAAAAAAAATGCACAACCTGAAAGTTGAGAGTTATGTTGTATTCGGCGGACTTTCTGAGAACTTAAACCCAGGACACAGCATCTCAGATAATGCTGAGAAAACTGTTCCGAAGAGGCAAGGGGGGTAAGCCAGATATACAGAAGTTTTTACAGCAAAAGACCAGGTAGTCAGAACATCAAAGGATTACTGTTAATAAAAGAAATCCAGACATCTCAAGTTAAGGAATTTAGTGATTTTCTATGTATGGGAAGATGCAAGAGGCTGGGCTCGCTGAAATCATTCCTCCTGTGTTTTCTCACCTCAGGGTGCACGTGAGGGTGGCTGCAGTGGCTAACTGCTAGATTGGCTTGGCAGTCGGCAGCCCCCGTTTGTCTCTATCCTGAGTTCCCTCAGGGCTCACCGTCTGGGCAGCTGTAATGTGATGGCGTGATGGCTACAACATCTTTTGTTTACTGAAATGGCAGGCAATGTTTTAGTTCTCATATATAAAGCTCCAGAAAATGCAAACTAATCAATAGTAACTGAAAGCAGGTCAGTGGTTGCCTGGGGATGGTGAAGGGCTGGAGGGAGGACTATGAAATGAGGATGGGAACGCCACCAGGAGGTTTTTGGGAGTGATGGATGTGTTCACTATCTTGAATACGGACATGGTTTCCCGGATGTATTCACATAAACAATTATTAAGTTGCACACTTTAAATATGTCAACTATGCCTCAATAAAATTGTTATTTTAAAAAGTTGGGAGACATAAGAGTCAGCTTGAAGGGACCCCCACAGGTCAAACTTGGAACAATTTGAACATCAAAATGAACGATGATAATGGCTTTTTAATACGTTGAATAGTAATAATAATAAAAGAATCCATAAGTGTGTGGTAATCTTACCAAAAAAGGGAGGGGAGGGAGAGGAAAATTTTCTTTACAGAAGAATGTAGAAAGGGTAATAGAATTAGGAAAATTCCCATATTGCAGCCACCAATGCAATAATTGATTCAGGCAAGGTATCAATAGCTGCTCAAATCACTGTGTGAAAATTTGGGGAAAATTTGCACAGTATACTCACACAGTCTCAAATATCATCATTCATTAAACAGATGAATTGTTTACAAAAGGAAAGATTAAGTTTACAATGGAGAGATCTGCTGGAACCACTTTACTCAAATGATCACATTTAGCATCACTGATGACAGGACAAGCTTGCATGACTCCCTCCTTATATAATGCGCTGGGGAGGACACAACCTCATCTCTGTAGTGTTATTGCCCAAAATGTTCCACCCAAATCTAATCTAATCACGAGGAAACAATCAGATTCGCCCAAATGGAGGGACATTCAACATGACAACGGGGCTGTCTCTTTAAATCTGTCGATGTCATAAAAGGAAAAATAGGTGGTGTGGGTGGTGCAGTGTACACGGTTCATTCTAGGTCAGCCACTAAAGCAAGTGATGTTCCTAATCTTGATGGACTCTGAGATTGAAATAAAGTCCGAATAAAACAGCTATAAAGGACATTATCAAGACATTTGGGGAATTCAGAATATGGGCTATAAGATGATAGACTATATGCTGATTTTATTGCAACAATGTATTGTAACAATTTGAAACATATTGGTTATTTTGGTGTTTGGTGTTTTTGTTGTAGAGAGGAATGCCCTTGTTTCTGGGCGATACATGGGTACGTGCTGAAGTATGATAGCTCTACCTTTATACCTCCATACTCTCCCTCTCTCTCTCTCTCTCTCTCTCTCTCTCTCCCCCCTTCCCTCTCTCTCTCACTCTGTCCTTCCAGGGAGAGAGAGAAGGAAGGGAAGGAGGAAGAGAGGGAAGGATGGGAAGGGGAGAGAGAGAGAAAGAGGGAGTGCATTGTGACAAATACTAACAATTGGTGAGTCTAGCTGAAGGGTATATGGGTGTTCATTGCATGTCTCTTAACTTTTCTGTTGGTGCAAAGTTGGAGTTGGAGTTAAAAGTTGGAGGAAAACGGGTAGGGGTTGCTTGGCAAGTTTTCTTAGGGCTCAGACCTTTGTCCACCAGGTGGTACCCGGCGCTTCTTTCTCGTCTCAGCAGCCACAGCTCTGCCTGGCCTGTCCAGCCTGGGCCACTGGGGGCAGGGCTCTTGTCCCCTCCTGCCCAGTTCCTCTTGCTCCTGGAGCCCCTGGGGGAGCTCAGAATAAAGCGTGGGCAAATCTCGGGGGAGGGGGCAGGTGTGGAGAAGCAGCCCGGGGACTTCGGACGTCCCCTCCAGCCCCTGCCACAGCCTCAAGTGGTGAGAGGCCACCAGCTCTGCTCGTAGATAGGAAACTGTGTGCCTTCAGCCCGGCTCACCCTCAGAAACCCTGTGTGCCAACTCAAGTCCTACCGTGGCACACAGGCCCTGGGTCTGCCGCTGTCCCCTCCCTGCCCGTCTTCTCTCCTCCTGGCCTCACCCATGCTGCTCCAGCCCCACCAGCCTCTGTGCTGTTTTGAGGACACACATCAGGGCTGTGCCCCTCTCAGGGCTTTGTACTTGTTGCTCTCTGGAAATGCCCTCCCCACCCCTGTGCCAGCTCCCAGCGCCCTCTCTCCCCTCCTGTCATCCTCCTCCTTGCTGGCTTTGTCTTGTCTTTGTCCTGAGCGCATCTCACCACGTCACCTGCCATCCATCTGTTGTGTATTTTGCCCTCCTGTCCTACAAGAATGCCACTTCCCCAGGGCAGTCGGCTTGTCTGTTCCTTCACTGCTGTATTCCCAGCACCTAGAAGGGTGCCTGCGACATAGTAGGTGCTCAATAAAGACTTCTGGAGTGGACTTCCCTGGTGGCGTGGTGGTTGGGAATCCGCCTGACAACGTAAGGGACATGGGTTCGAACCCTGGTCTGGGAAGATTCCACATGCCGCGGAGCAACTAAGCCCGTGCACCACAACTACTGAGCCTGTGCTCTAGAGCCCGCGAGCCACAGCTGAAGCCCGCGCGCTTGAGGGCCCGTGCTCTGCAGCAAGAGAAGCCACCGCAATGAGAAGCCTGTGCACTGCAATGAAGAGTAGCCCCTACTCGCCACAACTAGAGAAAGTCCGTGCACAGCAATGAAGACCCAACGCAGCCAAAAATAAATAAATAAATGACAGCTTTATAAAAGAAAGAAAGAAGGGGGCTTCCCTGGTGGCACAGTGGTTGAGAGTCTGCCTGCCGATGCAGGGGACACGGGTTCGTGCCCCGGTCCGGGAATATCCCACATGCCGCGGAGCGGCTGGGCCCGTGAGCCATGGCCACTTAGCCTGCGTGTCCAGAGGCTGTGCTCCGCAACGGAAGAGGCCACAACAGTGAGAGGCCCGCGTACCGCAAAAAAAAAAAAAAAAAAAAAAAGAAAGAAAGAAAGAAAAAGAAAGAAAGAAAGGAAAAGACAGATTGCATTTTAAAAAAAGAGAGAGAAACTTCTGGGGTGACTGACGCCAAAGCCAGTCCCTGCTTCCCTCTGGACAGTGGTGTGTGTGTGTGTGTGTGTGTGCATGCATGCATGTGCAAACATGTACATGTGTGTTGGGCGGGCAGGGGTGGTGAGACCCATCTCCTGGGTGTAGGCAGACTTCTCAGAGGGTTGGGTGGGTGCCACCTGCAGCATCAACAAATTACATAATCTGGCACCTGGCAGAGTGAGAGGGGCAGGCAGGGCCTTTATTATGTGTTTGCCCAGAGAAGCTTCCCCAGCCACATCCTGAGCTGCCAACCCTTCAGCTTTGTGCTCCCTAATCGCCCCGACAGGCCCCACAGCCCATTCACCGTGCCCACTGGCCCTGAAAGGAGGCTGCACGGATGCCCAGGACCTGGGAGGAGCTGGGGCGCTGGTATGTCCCGGACGCTGTTGCCCGAGGCCCTTTCCCCGAACGGGCAGTGGGGACCCTGAGAGGCCGCCTGTCCCCCTGCCCACACACACCTGGGCTGCAGGTGCTCACTTGAGACTCTGCCTGTCTGCTCCCTGACCTTTCCTGTGCTGGGACTCATGGCCTGAGCTGCCAGGAGAGGCACAGCCCAGTCCCCAGGCCTCCACTGCCCACAGCGTGACCCAGGCAGGGCAGGGGCTCTGCCAGCCTCAGCGTCCTCTTCTGCCCCCAGGGAGTGGTACTGGTGACTGACCTTACAGCACCGTGCACGCAAGTCAGGGGCCGGGCTCCCTCTCACAGTCATGGAGTGAGGGTCACGGTCACGGAGGGGTCTCTCTGAGCCAGGCTCACGCAGACCGCTGGGGACCCAGCATCATCAGCGCATTCCGCCCGCTTCTGCCTTCTTGGCACTTAGAGCCCAGTGCAGGGAGACAGATATACATAAACAAACACAAGTATACAGCAGGCAGTTGAGTGCTGGGAAGGAGAGAAATCAGGGCAATGGGACGGAGGGGTCAGCGTGGCAGGGCAGTTTCCCTGAAGAGGTGCTGTTTGAGCAGAGGCCTGGCTGGAGTGAAGGGAGAGACAGGCGGTGGCTTGGGAGAGGAACAGCAAGGGCCAAGGCCCTGAGTGGGGGGCTGGATAAGTGGGAGGCCGGTGCTGCAGCAGCCACAGGCCGAGGGTACAACCAATGCCCTCCCTCACCCACCCTCTTCTTCCCACCCCCAAGGGCGAGGAGACAGTGTCGCCCGCAGCACTTGCCAGGTAATAGCTCACTTGCTCCCTCGTGCATCTGCTCTATGAGGCAGACACTCCCACTGTCCAGATGAGAAAACCAAGGCACAAAGAATGAAGTGACTTGCCTAAAGTCAGCCAGCTGGTAAGTGACAGAGCCGGGGTTTGAACCCAGGCAGTCCTGCTCCAGAGCCTAAGCCTACCCTTGGCTGCAGTCAGGACTGAGGGAGGCTGAGGCCACAGAAAGTGCTTGATAGACATCGCTCCCTCATCCTTGCCTCTGTACAGGGTACTGCCACCTGGAATGGCTTGTTAGGACACTGTTGTCCCTGACTCTGTGATTTACTCTTATTGTGCCCATTTTACAGATGAGGAAACCAAGGTCAAGAGCTGTTAAGTCAGTAGCCAATTTCAAACGATTGGAAAGAGGTAGAACAGGGATTGGACTTGGGTCTGTCTGATGCCAGAGCTCATGCAGAGCCAGAAGACCAGTAAGTGTGCAGAGCGGGAGGGGGAGGGGGAAGGGGGCAGGAAACCCCAGGGGGCAGCGGACCAGGCAGGGGGAGGGGAAACCAAATCCAAGGCTTATTTTACAATTTGGGGTTTTCTTCTGGATGGTAAAAGCGGTTCATTGTTGAGGAGACCACTGCGTTCCGCCACCTGAAACATCAATAGCTGAAATAATTGAGGGCCTCTGTCTGACCACTCGGTCCCTGAAAAGAATTTTCAGGTAGGTTTCAGCTGGGAGAGCTGGGTTCTACTTAGAATGTAAAATGCGTGTGTGAAGTGTTTTCTCTGAAGTGGGAATAGGTAATTGATTTTTTAAAGAAGGCGAATTTTCTGGGCCCTGGAAAGCGCTGTCAGGTCCTTTTCGTATTTTCCTGTGCATAAAGACAATTATCCCAGGTCAGCTCTCCACACAGGAAATGGGACTTGCTAATTTTTTTTTTTTTTTTTTTTTTTCGGTACGTGGGCCTCTTACTGTTGTGGCCTCTTCTGTTGTGGAGCACAGGCTCCGGACGCGCAGGCTCAGTGGCCATGGCTCATGGGCCTAGCCGCTCCGTGACATGTGGGATCTTCCCAGACCGGGGCACGAACCCATGTGCCCTGCATTGGCAGGCGGACTCTCAATCACTGTGCCACCAGGGAAGCCTGTTAATTTTACACAACAAATGTTTCACTATGGCTTTTCCTTATTGCAAGGAGGATTAGCGTATCAGCTTGTTTCACATCAGAGAGAAAAATCAGGCTCTGCTTTAACCAGTGGATCTAGGCGAGAGATTCCAGGCGGTTGGGAAACCCTTGCTCTGCCTCCACCCAGGGCTTCTCGGCGTTACTCTCCCTCTCTGTGCCTCGGTTTCCTTGTCTGGACAATGGTGATCATCACCACTAACAATCGCCGCCGGCAGTGGATGGTAAGAATGGCCACACGGTGCCCCTCCCTCTGTCCATGCTCTTTGGTGGTTCCCCTTCACCTTGACTCCAGGCATGGCCATGTGACTTGTTATGGCCAACGGGACAGTTGCAAACGCGACACAAGCAGAGGTTTCAAAGCACGTGCTGCTCTTTGAGGCTCTGAGGCCACCCGGTGAAGAGCCTGAGCTAGCCTGCTGGAGTAGACAGAGCCCAGCTATCCCAGCTGAGGTCCCAGACCAAACCAACCCGTCAACGGCCAGACAGGTGATGAAGGCCATCCTAGACCGTCTAGCTCTGAGGAGCTGGTTCAGATCAGAACTCTCCAGTAGACCCACAGGATTGTGAGAAATAAATATTTGTTTTAATCCACTAAATCTGGGGGGACTGTCTTGCTCCACAACCGCAACTAACTGATATATCACCTCTTGGTCTTGTATCTGTTAGGTTCTTTGGTACTTGGGTAAAAAGGGAATTTATTGAGAGATTATTGGAGATCACAGAATTGCAGTGAAACCTGGAAAACCAGGCTTGGAATCAGGCAGGAACCAGAATAATAGCTACCAGACTGTCAGGGCCCTGCCTGTGGGAGGGCCCATTCCACCAAAGCCTTCGTCCTTGCATCGTCTGCTCAGAAGTCAAAGGCCCTATACACGGTCACATGTCCCACCTCGGCTGTACCATGAAGCAGGGAAGAAGCAGGGCCTGAGAAAAAGACACCCGCAGGGCAATGAGAGTGTGAAACCTTCGGAGACAGCCTATCTGAGCTCAAATCCCAGGCTGCTGCGTCCAAGCAAATTAATCTTTGAGCTCGTTTTGGCCCTGTGTAAATGTGTTGGGAGCTGCCTCAGTGTTCTGGGTTTACCGCAAACATGAAATAAAGTGATGTGTGCAAACCACTTAGGACAGAACCTGACATTCAGAAAGCACTCAATAAATGCTGGTTGGTACTATTTTTATTATATTCTGCAGAGGGAGGGGAGAACTACAGAAATTATCTTACGTGATTTGTCAAATCACGAGGATTCCACACAATGTGGGAAAGGTAATTCCCGCAAAGGAAATCGGGGTTCTGCTAGGAAGGAGAGGATGGATACTGGGTGACCCCAAATGACAAATGTCCCAGCTTGGGGTGTTGTGAAGACTTGGCTTCATCATTTCTGGGACTGAACCGAGCATTGTACAGGGAAATGGACCTCGTCCCTGCCCCCAGGGCGCACCTTCTGGTTGTGGGGAGGCTGGCACTGAACAAGTGATTCGATAAATAACATGATGACTCCTGAGGACACCAAATACCAAGACGAACGGGAAAGAAATGAACAGGGTGCTGCTTAGGTAATGTGATGGGGTAAAAGAAAATGTTCATGTACTGGTGTAAAGAGAGCTCTTAGCGTCTTAGCTGCTGCCTGGTGTATACAAAGCCTCTCTGTGTTCCATCCGTGTCATTTCCCACCCCCCGCCCCTGGGAAGCTCCTGGCTGGGGACTCAGGAGCCCTGGCTCCTGGTCCTTGCTGTGCTCCTCAGGCAAGCCCCTTCCCCTCTGTGAGCCTTGCTTTTCACATTGATGTGATTAAGGTGCTGAATCAGTCAGCAGTTTTTCAAAAATTTTAGCCTTCCTTTGTTCCTGTGAGACCCAAATAAAATGGATGAAAGTGGGGGAGGAGTTCGACTTGAGAGTCAGCTTCTCTGTCACCTCCCCTCTGAGGCCCCGAGACACTTCTGCAGACACCTGAGGTGCCTAGCAGTCCCACCTGCAAACCACAAGGTACATAAATAATGTCTTGGAACAGACAGGGGCAGCAGGAATCCTCGCTTTGCTCTTGCTGTGTGATCTTGGGTTGGTCACTTGACATCTCTGAACCATCTGCATCATCCCTCCAGTGGGGATGGAAATTAGGAGATAGATCTGTGTTCTAGAGCCCACGCTCCACCACTGACTTGCTCTCTGTCTTGGCGAGCTCCTTCCCTTCGCTGGGCCCCAAACACGTTGGGACTCCTCACTCCCCAGCCCCCCACCTGGATTTGCCTGTCAAGGAGCATGGCAAATTAAGGAGTCCCCAGAGCACAGCCTGCCCCCTCCTCCCTCCCAGGCTTGTTGGAGGAGGGAAATCTAGGAGGACACTGGCAGCCCCACAGCCCAGAAATAACAGGACAGCTGGTGGGCAGCTGACCCCGGGGGCACAGGGTCTGAGCTGAGGCCTGTTGCCTGGCAACAGGCACCACCACACACCGTGGGTGGCCAGGGGTTCCAGTGGTGGCCCACGTCACCGGCCCAGACCACACCACCATCTCTGAAGCCTGGGTAAGCCTGGAGAGCAGGGCTGGAGCAGAGGAGGATGGAGGGATTGGCCCCATGAGGTCTGAGCTGGTCAGACAGGCCAGGGAGCCAGACAGAGAGGCCCCAGGCAGAAATAGGCCTTTCAAATGCAAAGTGGCCTCTGACACAGCTGCTCCCACTTAGAGAGCTTCCCGCTGCAGGACCTTTCCCTGTGGCCCTCCTAGAAGTACACAGGTGCTACTGTGTAGTTATTATCATCCTTGATCCCGAGGAGAACCAGCAAATGGGGATCGTCCGCCCCTCTGCACAGGTGAGGAAACTGAGACTCAGCCTGGCCCAGTGTGCGGCCCAGGATCAGGTGGTGGGTCGGCAGGCGGCCCCCCTCGACTGTGGCCTGAAGAGACAGAGTGGAGGGGTTGGAGGTCGTGGGTAGGTTTCAGAGTGAGTTTGGTGGGCGAGGAGGAAGATGAGGTGGAGAGAGATGGTGCTTGTGGGCCTCATGCCTCCCAGGTCCCGGAGATATAAGGTCTAGGGTGCAACTGCGGCGGAGAGGAAGGTCCCCAGAGGTGAAGTGGTCAAGGCCCTGAACTCCCTGGGGTGGGAGGAGCCCACGTGGCACCTGGGCGGTGGCTCTGGCAGGCAGTCCCCTCCGCGGACACCCTCAGGTCATGAACCTAGAAGCACTGAGCCTCGGTGCCGACCTTTCTTCAGACCCCACCTCACCCCTTCCGTGGCCAGCCCAGCTTGGGTCTCTAGGGACTGCTTCAGCGTAGGGGACACAGACCAGGCAGTACACGTGGCACAGGCCCCAGGCCAGGCTTCCACATCTCTGCTCACCTTCAATTGAAGCCACCCTCAGTTGCTGTGTGACAAACTACCCCACAACTTGAAACAGCAACACTTCTTGTGTGCCTGAAAGTGCAATTTGGCAGGGCGCAGAGACCACTCATCTCTGCTCCTGTTGGCTTTAGCCTGGTAGCTCGGGGACTGGGGCTCGAGTCTCCCGAAGACTTCTTCACGCCGGGCTGGGTGGTAGCTGCTGGCTGTGGCCTGAGTGGCTCTCCGTGGGGCCTCGCTTCCAAGAGGAAGAGTCCCGGGAGAGTCTGTCTCTCTGTCTCCAAAGCCCATTGCTACCCCACCACCCCGGGAAGGATTGAATGTGCGGGTAACAAAGCATAGGGCGGAGGAGAGGCAGCTGCCTGGAGCTGACAGGTCCCCGCACAGGATCCAAGCGAACTGAGTCCCTGAAGCCTGGGTAAGCCTGGAGGGCAGGGCCGGAGCACAGGAGGTGGGGGCGGGGGTGGGGGGTTGGGGGGGGGGGACTCGGCCCCAGGAGGTCTGAGCTGGTCAGGCCAGGGAGCCGGAGAGAGAGGCCCCAGGCAGAAACAGGCCTTTCAAACACAGCTGCTCCCACTTAGAAGCTGAGCCGTCCAGGCCAAGAGCCCAGGAGTGCCCTTGATTCCTCCTCTCGCCCACCGTCAAGCCGCCTCCACAGTGCGGGGGTCCACATCAGTTCCCCAGCTCCATGGTCACACTGGGATGCAGCCACCATCAGCTCTTGCCTGGACCTTTGCAGGAAGCGCCTCACTGTCTACCCTGCCCAGTTCCCAGTCATTTTCCACTCAGCAGCCAGAGAATTTTTTAAACTGTAAACCAACATCACATCACTCCCTGTTTAAAAAGTCTGAGGACTTCTTAGAATAAGATTTAAGCTCTTCAAACCCAGGCTCCTACAGGTGTCACCATCAACCTTTTGCCCTCTTCACTCCCTCTGCCTGGAATGAGCTGCCGCATCTTTGCTTGTCTGATTCCTTCTAGTCCTTCTGGACTCAGCTTCAGTGTCACCTCCTTGGAGAGGTGCTCTCCGCCCACCTGGCCTAAATGAGTCCTGACCCCCACCTGAGGTCATCTTTCCCACCCTGTGACGTCACTGGTTTGTTGGCTTGCTTTTTTCTTTGTCTTCCCTCTACCCAGCCCTGGCTTCATGAGGGCAGGGACCACATTCGTCATGCTCACTGCTGTGTCCTAAGCATCTGAGCAGGGCTTGGGGAAGAGTGGACGCTTAATAAACACTTGTGAATGAGCGACAGAGTTGAATGAATAAATGCACTCATGACACACATATTCTCAGTTAGGGCACTCAGTCGCATGCTCAGACCCTCTCCCACACTTGCAAACATATGCCCTAATCCACGCCCGGCTTACATGTTCAGAAGCTCCCAGACGCATCCTGCCCAGAAACTCAGAGAGGCTCGGGTACCTGCAGCCAGGGACGCTGCCGCCCCCTCCTGGCCCAATCTAGGAAGTGCAGTCAGGTTCAGGACGCCGACCTGAGGCTCACCCTAACTCCTTCCTTGCAGGTACCGGGGACTCCTGCCAGCCCCCTCCCAGGTGGGGTCTCGCTATCATTTCTGGGCTTTCCCTCCCTACCCGGGCCTTTGGCCCCAGGCCTGAACCTCAAAATGTTCTCACCAGGTGTGCAGAAGGAAGGCGGGAAGGAGAGGTGGGAAACAGTGTGGCTCAGGGAAGTCAGCTCACCGCTTCACCTCTCCAAGCCAGATTTCAGGATCATTGTCAGAGGCCTGGTACGGTAGGGTGCAATCAGCCTTTGTACTTCATACGTTCGGAATCAGATGTGAAAGGCTTTGAACGAAGCCCTGGGTTTTATCCTGTGTTCATAGGGAGCCACCGCAAGTTTTTGAGCAAGGAAGGGGCAGGATCTAGAAAATAGACCAGACCATGTGTGTCCATTTGTTCATTTATCCATTCATCCAACAGCCTATGGGAATCCAGCAGCGACAAGACGGAGGTGATGGTGGCCTTCACGGAGCATGGTCTGGGGTGACATGTGTAGGAGGGGGATTTGGACTCAGAGGGGCATCACCCCAGTCCTAGGCATGGTGAGTCCTGGGGTGAGAAGAGACTCAGATTAGAGCCCCAGCTCCTGCCCAGGTATCCCTGTGGGCAGAGCAGAGATGAGGGTCTGCTCAGCCACTGATTAGCGTAGCCCCGGGCACAGGGCCGAGCTGGGCGCTGCTCAGCCCCTTTCCAGCCTGCCTGATTCAAGATCTACATCTGTTGATTTTTTTCCAGTCCAATCAAATAGATGCAAATCTCATGCAAATATATGCAAGAGGTCCTAATTCAAGGTATGTTAAATAAATGTATTATGGTCTGCCTGCTGCAATGATAGTTAAAGTCAGCATTCAGGATGTGACCGACATGAAATGATGAGCTGATTTTAGTATCAAGACAGCGTAATCACATGGGAGACAAGATGAGGCAGAGGCCCAGAGACCCAGACATGCCACGCGGGGAAAGGCCACACAGGCAGGTGTCTGCAGAAGATTCACTGTGCTCAGGAGGTAAGCAAAGAGGAAGGGACAAATTTCATTTCTCACCCGGGTTTAAAGCTTCCGTCCTTCCTTTGAAGGAACATGGAAGAGGAGTTAGACATCCTGGGCGCTCATCCCTAACTGGGCTGCCTGGTAGCTCTGTAATTTCCAACTAGTCCCTTCCCCAATCTGTTTTCTCATCTGTATAATGGGTACAATGACGAGGAAGCATGAAGGAGACTATGGCAGGTGTCTCAGGTTAGGTCCCCAGAGGTTGACACTGAGACAGGGATTCCAGTGAGAGTAAAGATTCCATGTAATAGAAGATGACATGATATGATATACTATAATTACTGTGAAGCATTCCCAGGAAAGCTGGCAGAGGATGGAAAATCAAGAGAGAGGATGAACAGAAGTCAAGCAATGATGTGTCATCTCAAAGTCCCACTTTGGACTGATCTGGCAACAGTGTTCTGGAGATACTGTAGATGGCATCTCAGAGGTGTCACATTTGGGGGGCAAAGGAGCTGGGGTATTTATACCCCTGTACTCATCATGATTAGAGGAAGTAAATTCCTCTCAGGCATACATACATCTCCAGGCACTTCCTTCTCCATAATTGCAGGCCAAGAGCAGTCCTCTGAAAGACATGGGTGCTGGCTGCTGGGAGTGAAACCACACTGGGAGCTGGCACCCAAGGGATCATCTGCTATAGGAGGGAAGTGTTCTGGAAACTGTGAAGTGCTGTACCAGGTCCTCATTCCCGGCTCTCATCTGAGCCACTGATCACCCTCACTTCTCACTTCTGGGCAAGTGAGAGCAACAATCCATGTGAATTGTCATGAAGGTAGGAGAACTTGAGAAATGCTAACTGTGGTGATAAGACTGTGTGGAAGCAGCCACCTCATACGCTGCTGGTGGGAGTGTAAATTGGCGTAACTGCTGTGGAGGGCTATGTCGCAGGATCCATCAAAATTACAAATACACGAATCCTTCAACCCAGCAATTTTATTTCTAGGATGTTTTCCAGTGTATAGCCTCACACACACATGAAACAACATATCCACAAGTTCATCTATTGCAGCTCTATTTGTGATAGCAAAGAAATTTAAATAACCTTATTATGCGTACCCATATAATGGAATATCCTGCCAAAAAACAAACAAGAGAATGAATAAGTCCTCTCTATACTTTTACTGGATGATCCCCAAGCCCTATAGTTAGCTGTATAAAAAAACAAGATAGGGCTTCCCTGGTGGCACAGTGGTTGAGAATCTGCCTGCCAATGCAGGGGACGTGGGTTCGAGCCCTGGTCTGGGAAGATCCCATGTGCCGTGGAGCAACTAGGCCCGTGAGCCACAACTACTGAGCCTGCGCGTCTGGAGCCTGTGCTCTGCAACGAGAGGTCGCGATAGTGAGAGGCCCGCGCACTGCGATGAAGAGTGGCCCCCACTTGCTGCAACTAGAGAAAGCCCTTGCACAGAAACGAAGACCCAGCACGGCCATAAATAAATAAATAAATAAATAAAGATAAATAAAAATCAGGATAAAGAACTCTCTGTATATTTACTTAATAAACTCTTGTATAGCCAAGTATTGTTATATGTGTTTTTTAAATATGAATTCACCTAGTCTTCCCAAGAATTCTGTGAGATGGGAGTTATTATAATACCCATTTTGCAGATGAGGAAACTGAGAAACCGAGAGGTTAAGTAACTTGACCAAGGTCATGAAACGAGTAAATGGCGCAGCCAGGATTTGAAGAGTGGAGGAGCCAAAGAATCTGTGCTTTTTATCACTATGTTATATTTCTTCTCTGTAGCTGGAGATTACTCCTAACCAATCATTAGAACTCTGTTTTCCTAAGCAGTGATTGGTTTGAGAAGGGCACATGCCACACTTCTGGCCAGTGAGATGTGAGAGGATGTCTGGCGGGGGTGGTGGGGGGATGTTGGCAGGAACACTTCTAGGAAAGGTTTTCTTATTAATTAAAAGAGATGTCCAGGGAGTTCCCTGGTGGCCTAGTGATTAGGATTCTGGGCTTTCACTGCCATGGCCCGGGTTCAATCCCTGGTGGGGGAACAGATTCCAGAAGCTGCACAGTGCAGCCAAAAAACAAAAAGACTGTCCAGAGAACATAGTCTCCACTCTTCCTGATGTTTGCGTTGTGAAGTTGTCAATGGAAGCAGCCACCTAGCGACTGGGAGGGGCCAAGCCTGAAGACAGGCCCATGCACTGATGGAGGACTGGATCCTTACAAAGCCATCAGGCCACTGAAATAGCCAGCCCTGGGCTTCCTGCTTTGTGATGTAGGAGGCATCTTTACTGCTTCATGTTGTCAAACTTGAGCAGCAGTAACATCGCAGTTAAATCACAGATGGCTGGACCGCACCCCTGGTGTTTCTGATTCAGTAGGCAAAGCCAAAAATTTACATTTCTGTACACGTTCCCAGTGATGCAGACGCTGGCTGGTCTGAGGACCACACTTTGAGAAGCACTGTTTAAAGCATTTTGAGTTAAGGTTTCTGTTCCATGAAGCCAAAAGCATCTTGAGGCATCCTGTGACATGGAGCCGTGTGCCTCCCAAATCCTCTGGGTCAGGGAGGCAACACGGGTGATGGAAGGAGCACCAGACAGAAGTCAGGAGCCTGGGATGCTTCATCCCTCCCTTGTGAAGACCCTTCTCCGCAGGGCCTTTTTCCCCATCTATATAATGGGAAAGAGGTTGGATGAGATTATGGCTAACCTTCGGTCTGGCTTTGACACTCTCTGTTCCAGGATTCACTGGAACGGGCAGTCTGATCCTGGAGACTCAGGTGGTATCAAGCCAGGCCCCTCCGTTGTCTATCAGCTCCTCTCTCCCTCTCGCCAGGGCCTCTGCGGCTCCCACAGCATCAGGTGCTGGGAGGCAGAGGCAGTGCCACGGTCATTTTTAACGTTACAGTTCCGGGCAGGAAGCTCATTTGGAGCCTGTGTTTGAGCTGGGAGGAGAGGCCGGAGCTAAGTCTCTGCCCACAAGGGTTCCATCTCTCCCGCTTGAGCTGGGGTGCGTCACCAGCCAGCATCTGAGGGGTGCGATGCCCGGGCCTGTGGGAGCCACTCCTGAGGGACTCTCACTTTGAAGGTGTTGGGTGAACACAGACTTTGGCGCAATTTCTCCCTCCATAGCAATCAATCACTGAGAACTGGCTTCTAACTCCTAAACGTCGTTCAGATCTGCCAGGTTCTCCCTGTCTCTGTAGTCTGGGTCCTTGGAAGCAGCTCTAACTGGGCTCTCTGCCTCTGGTCTTGCCCCAAGCCCTCCTGCCCCACAATGAACCCCTCTGGATAAAGTCTACAGCCCTGAGCATGGAACACCCGCACGGCCCTTCACATCTGGCCCCCACCACCTTCTCTGGCATCCCTGCGCCCTCTACACTCCAACTGGACCAAAGTACTACAGTTTCCAGAATGTTCTAGGATCTCTCTCACCTCTGAGCCTGGAACATGTGCTTTGCATCCCCCCAGCCCACCGTGCAGCCTCTCAGGACTCAGGGTGGACCCCACACCAGCAAGTACCAGATGTGTGATTTGCTGGGCCTGGTGCAAAATAAAATCATGGGGGCCCTGTTCAAAATGTATCAAGAATTTCAAGATGCAACAGCAAAGCATTAAACCAAGTTTGCGGCCCTGCTAAGCTAGGGCCCCGTGTGACTGTACATGTTGCAGACCCCTGAAGCCCACCCTGCTCTAGGCTGTCACCCCAGTGTCTGCACCCAGGGTCTCCTCTGTGCTCCGCAGCCCTCTGTGTGTCCTGGTCTTGGTAATGACCACCAGCAGTGATTGTCTATTCTTCTCCTCCCACTAGACTGTGAGTACCAGGGGGCAGGACTTGCATCTATCTTGTTCCCCAAATGTCCCAGCTGCCTGGTGCAGAGCTTGGCAGTAGGCACTCCTTAAAGATCTGTTGATTTGTCAGTCAACGCATAAACAATCTGTTCAAATATTTTTGCAGAGCCTCTGATGTGCCAGGCACGCTTCTAGGTGCGGGGGCTGAATCCCTGAGTCAAACAGAGACCCTTGCTCTTGTAGAGTTTATGTTCTAGCAATTGAGACACACCTTAACTGTCTTAGGTTGGTCCAGGCAGGAGCAGACCCCGAGGCTAGGATCTGAGTGCTAAAGGGGTGTTTGAGAGGAACAGGAAGCACCCGGAGGGGACGGGGAAGTGAAACAGGAAAGGGAGAGAAGCCACACAAGGAAGTGAAACAGCAGGTGACTGTGAGCGCAGGGTTTCGCCTCCACGGGGACTCTGAGGAGTCTCCCACCCGAGGGGCGAGAAAGATGGGGCGACTGGTCCACTACCTCCCATTCTCCAGCATCACCTGGATGCCCTGGCCCGGCCCAGGTGCAGCCTGAGCTGCGCCTGCTGGAGGGGATCTTCAGGCAGAGTCCTGGGTGTTGCAGCCACTGGCAGGGAGTGGGCTGGGAGAGCAGTGAGGGAGATGGGCAAGCTGGACATGCAATAAACAATGACCGCAACAGATAAGTAAATGTGTTATAGGTGAGACATGGCGGTGAGTAGAGCAGAGTAAGGGGGCGGGTGTGCATGTGGGGAGGGGCTGCAGAGCCCACTGGATCTGGAACTGAACCCCCCACACCGTCAGCCCACCCTCAGCCTCAGCAGCAGCTGGTGTCCCCACCCACCCTCCCCCTCCCCAACGCCACAGTGTTTTTCTTTTAGCCCTTAATGTGGCCCATATATTGCAATTTCATAGGCACCAATGGCATGAGAGACAAGGACGTAAATTGCTAGAGACTTTTTTTAAAAAATTAATTTATTAGTTATATTTGGTTGCATTGGATCTTCGTTGCTGTGCGTGGGCTTCCTCTAGTTGCGGTGAGCGGGGGCTACTCTTCGTGGCAGTGCGCAGACTTCTCATTGCGGTGACGTCTCTCGTTGCTGAGCACAGGCTCTAGGCCGTGCGGGCTTCAGTAGTCGCAGCACGTGGCCTCAGCAGTTGTGGCTCGCAGGCTCTAGAGCACAGGCTCAGTAGTTGTGGCACACGGGCTTAGTTACTCCATGTCATGTGGGATCGTCCCGGACCAGGGCTCGAACCCGTGTCCCCTGCATTGGCAGGCAGGTTCTTAACCACTGTGCCACTTTAATTCGGCCTCTGACAATCCCCACACTGGCTTGATGGCCTGGAGAGCCCGTCTCCCCTCCCGCTGGGCCTGACAGCCTGGAGCAGAGGTTAGCGGGCTCCCACCTTCTGGGAAGAGCTGCTAATGAAAGGAGGGGAAGGAGGCACTGACCCACCTCCTGGCAGTGGTATGGCTTCCAGGAGCTGCAAGGGAAGGGGACTGAGGCCAGTGCATGGGCAGGGCAGCAGTCAGCCTCCACAGAGCACAACCACAGCTGGCAGCACTGCGGAATCACATTTGTTTAATTTTGCTTTGACTTGCCTCCCTCAGCAGAAACAGGACTTTGAAGTCCAGGGCCAGACAGGGTTTAATTTGCTTGTGGGAGGGGCTGGGTCACCAATTCCCTTGTGAGCCAGCACCTTGGCCCCTCCCACTGCCCCCCACAATAATTCATGGAAGAACTATGAGCTCTGGCGTGGAGAGCACATAACTCACATTCCCAGCTGTCTTCAAAGTTTGTTCGCATCTATGATCTCATTTGCCTCCACACAACCTCATGGATTTGGCAGAAGTACGATTTCCTCTTTCAGAAGGAGGGCAGTGGACACTGACACAGGTTAAGACAAGGCAACGAAGCTGGTCTAGAACCTAATTCCTAAGCTTTGACCCAGTGCCTTGTCTGTCACAGCAGGCTGCGTCCACCTTCCGTGAGCCTCTGGTGAGGCTGAGATCATGGGGAAGCATTTTTTAAACGTTTTTTTAGAATTGAAATATAACATAGATTAAAAAACAAACACAAATCAGTGCACAGCTCAGTGAATTTCACAAAATTTCACTGTAGATTCAATATCCAGTTCAAGAAACAGAACATTTCCCCAGAAGCTCCAAACTTTGGTGTCACCACCAAGTCACAATCCCTGGGAAAATCTTTTACCTTCAGCTCGACTTTTAGTGGCCACTTTACCCTCAGGGCAAGAATTTCCATTCTTGAGGGGAAAACCCCACCGTTTCCAGAAAGACATAGTTTAATAATATAAGAACACTGGGCTGGGGTCTGGAGATTGGGGTTCTAGGACTTGGGCTGTGCCACTTCTCTTGCCTGGACCTCAGTTTCCCCATCTGGAAAACGTAGTGATTTCCTCAGGACCTGGACCTGAAACCCCTCTCTGTGAGCCTGAAGTTGTCGGCGCCCTTGACTTTAGGTTCTCTATAGGACACAAGCTCTCTGCAGCAGCTGGCAGCTGAGAGTCATACTGACCCCTAGTAACTGGCCTGTGGGGCCCAGGCTCAGCATATGTGTGTCCCCTTTGGTGGGTGCTAATAAAAACCCATAATGGGAGTGGCTTGTGTTTAGGATGTAAGCTGAGAATGCCATTTAATCGCCAATACCTGCTAACTTTTACCGCATGCTTGCTGTACCCTAGCAACTCCACCAAGCGCTTTACACGCTTGCAGATCTCATCTCATCTCCCAACAGTTCAATGAGTAGATATTCTTCTTCCCTCTAATACATAAGCTAGGGGTCCTTTTGGCTGCAAGAAAAAGACTGCCCTTTTAGAAAAGGAAATCTCCCTATAACATAGAGTCAAGACTGAGGAAGGCAGTTCTGCATTGTTGAGCATCTCACAGGTGTTTTCTATGACCAGACATTTTCTGTCTTTCTGTCCAATCATCCTTGTCTGTTCCGGTCAATTACAAATGGCCCTATGAAGAGATGAGTCTATTTTCCCAACTTCTGAATCTGGGCCAGCCTCTTACTGTCTTTGATCAATAGAATGCAATGGAAGTAAGGATGTGAAAATTCTAAGCCTAGGCCCCAGGAGACCTTGATGTAAGCCATCCCTGCTGAGCCCAGCCCAGATTTCTGACCCACAGAATCCTGAGCTAATAAATGATTACTGTGTTAAGCCACTACATTTGGGGATTTTCTTTAATTGGCAAAAACCGATACAGCTGTGTTGGCTTTTTGTCCTTAGGTTTGTCACCATTCTCATGGTTATAAAATAGCTGCTGTAGCTTTATAAAACCAAAGTCAAGACAGGAGGAAGGGAATGGATCAAAAAGGGACCATTTTCTCAAAATGTTCTTTTCTTTTTTCTGGGACAAAAATCTTACTAAGAGCCTTCATGCTTCCCAGTAACCTCATTAGAACCTGGTCTTCCGTTCATTCCTCACCAGTCATTTGCTAAGGGACACAGCACCATGATAAATATTACCACCCATGAGGTGGCAGGTCCTGCCCTCAGGGAGCTTACGGTCTCAGTAAAGTGAACTTATAATACAAGGCAGCTAGCAAATGCAGATGTAAAGCCCAGATGGTTAAGGCTGCAGGAGCTCAGAGGAGCAGAAGCTCCATGAGTAATCCAGGAAAGCTTCCTGGAAGAGGCAGCTCCAGGGTATGGACCTGAAAGATTATGTGTTGGTCAGTTTCAGAGAACAGAATTACCCTTGCTAATTTGTGAGGAAAGGAGTCTACACCAGAGTAGTAAGTGTCTTACAGAATTGGTGGAAGGATTGAGAAACAACCTCTAGGCTCACCTTCTGGAAGTGATTCCCAAAGTCATGCTGCAGAACTGGGCCACCAAGCAAGTTACTGTCCCTACCACAATGAGGAAGCTGCCTGCAGAAGTGAGAAACAGGGCTTCTCCGGTGGCGGAGTGGTTAAGAATCCACCTGCCAATGCAGGAGACACGGGTTCGAGCCCTGATCCAGGAAGATCCCACATGCCACAGAGCAACTAAGCCCGTGCGCCACAACTACTGAGCCTGCGCTCTAGAGACCGCAAGCCACAACTACTGAGCCCGTGTGCCACAACTACTGAAGCCCGTGCACTTAGAGCCCGTGCTCCCAACAAGAGAAGCCACCACAATGAGAATCCTGTGCCCCACAACGAAGAGTAGTCCCCGCTTGCCGCAACCAGAGAAAAGCCTGCGTGCAGCAATGAAGACCCAACGCAGACACTTATTAAAAAAAAAAGTGAGAAACAGTTGCTCTGCTTGCTGGCTCCAGAACCATATTGCCTTTGCTGTGACCCACGTGGGCAAAGTAAATGCCTGTGTCCTGCCCCTCTCCCCACCTCACTCAGTTCTACATTTAAGTCTTGCACAAGTGCATCTGATTGGTCAGATGAAATTACATCCAAATCTCCAGCTGCACAAGAGTCTGAGACATGTGTTCCTAGCTTTCCATTCGCTGCAGTAGAGAAAGTCACACTGGAAGTCGGTTCAGCTAGATATTGTTAGAACTCACCAGCAAAACTACCTGAGGTAGAGTATTCTTTGTGGGAAGTTTTATGTTAACAAACTCAATGTCTTTAACAGCTATAGAGCTACTCATATCTTCTGTCCATCTTGTGTCAGTTTTGTTCATTTTGGAATTTTCTCATTCCATCTAAATTGTTAAATTTGTTAGCTAGTCTAGATTATAATCAAACCAATCCACTGTGTCCACTACACATAAATAAACATTGCCCTCTTCAGAATTGGGAGATGCTGGGATGGCTTTCACATGTTTGTACTGGAACTAATTCAGCTGCTTAGATGTTGATGAGGTACGGAGGGGTAAGGGGACACACCAGAAGCCTCTCTGTGGCCAGGCCAGCTCCTTAGGTGGGGATGAAAGGTCCCATGCCTGTCCATCCACAACTACAGAAGTAAAAATGTCTGATGTGTTGGGGACAGGGGAGGAGAGGGGCTTAGTGTTTCTTGAGTACAGAGGACAGTTTTGGGAATGCCTTGCCTAACTTTCTGTGGAAACCGTTCACCCAAACCATAGGGTAGGACACAGGCTGTCATGTTTAAGCAGCGTGACCCCAGCCCACCCCAGCCCCCATAGCTGATTGGACCAAGGGTAGACTCTTGATCCTGGCTGAACCAGTCTCTTTCCTGGAAATATAGATTTGGGACCAAGAGTTTAGTTTGGGCTGATTTCTTGAATGGAGGAGCTCTAAAAACATTATGGTTCTTGGTGGCCATGGCAGAGAAGGACAAGTATAACAGAGATGCAGCGAGTAACATGGGGAGAAAGTTTCTTGGAGGCCTGGGTCCCAAATCTGTGCCATGCCTTTGTCCTTGGAGCTCCAGGAGAAAGATTTCTATCCCTGTAATTATTTTCCCTTAAGCAAACTTGCAGGGGGAGCAGGGTTGCTGTTATTTACAACCAACAATCCTAACTATTGTAACTGGGTTAGAGAAGACTGAGGGTTGGAACTCAGAGACATATTGGCCCTCAAACCACCCTCATCATCTTCCTTAATTCAGCTAATTAGAACAAAGTGGTATGAGGATCATGGCAGAGAGAGGAGAAATATTTGTTGAAGTATATAGCGTGTGTGTATATAATATATATGCAAATTAATGTGTTATTTTTCATGCTCATTGCATATAAGCAAAAAGAAGGTGAAAACCCTTTGTAACCTCACCCTGAGTAGGTATATGCATACAGAACACCACGACAAAGAGGGGCATGGTAAACTTTTATGATTAGCTGAGCTTTGCCATAAGTATCAGCAAAGAGAACCTAGTGAGTGATGTAGACTAGGGTAAGCCGTCCCTTTCTCAAGGTGGTCAGGACAAAATAGTTTCAAACCAGTGTATTCTGGTCTAGTCTCACCCGATCCCCATCAGCTGCTAAAATTCAGGAATTAATTGAGCCCTCTACCACCCATAACTAAAGTTGGGCATGTAGCAAAACAAAATTGTATTCATGTTTGGCATCAGAATTTCTTTTGCGGGGAGTAGGAGTGGGGAAGATACCTTGGGAAATAACTAAGGGTAGAGAGTGAGGGCGTAAGTGTTGGCAGGGTCAGGGCATCAATGAGGAAAAGTCAAACTGCCCTGCCTGAGATGTGTGCTTTTTCCCAGGAAGGGGGTTGGAAAGGAGAGAGAAGAAAGTGGAGGAGGGAAGGGGATTCGCTGCAGAGACAGTTGGGCCTGAGCTGTGGAGGGCAAAAGGCCTGGAGGAAGCCCCTGTCACTGGGAGACCAACTGGAGTTCAAGAACATGGCTGGGTACCGAAATGCAACCTTGCTTACAGAATGCTGTACAGTGCAACTCCTCTCCATCACTCCCACAGTTTATTAAAGTCTGCTCTTTTAACAGGTTCTTTGTGTGGATTGGTTTTCTTTCCTTTGGCAGGGGATGGTGGTGATGGTGTAGAGGATGGAGCAGTATGGAAACATTTGAAGGCACCCATGTTGAAGCAGAGATAACACTTGGAGAAGCAGGAGTTCGAAGCCAGAATTGACATTGTGGGTGTCAATCATACTCCTACCCCACCCTGGAAATTCACAGACACCTTAAGGAAATCTTTAACAAGGCGAGGAGCCAAGGGTTCTAGCAAATCTTATTAAGATCTCAAGAGGTAGGGAGGCCCAGCTAATACAGGTTTTAAATAAAACATTAAAAATGGCAACTACAAGCACCATCCCCCAAACACAATAGCAGTAGCACCTGAAGGTTGAGGTAGCCATACCCAGGAACATTGTGTACCCAGACCCATGGCTTGGATCACAACTGGTCTTAGCCAATCTCAACAGTCCTGTTCCCCACTTTCCCAGCTAAGGGTGGCTTCATGCCACAGTTCTGATGAATGAGACCTATGCAAAATTCTGCTGACTTGGGTGTGGGGTGGATTTGGGGGTTCTTAAAGCTTTTGCTTCCTTCTTCTGCCTTGAACACAGACACGATGGTTGGTGTAATGGCCGCCATTTTGTTACCATGAGGGAAAGGTCAAGAAAATCACAAAGACATGTGTCCTGACACAGCTGAGCTGCTGAACCAAAACCAACAGCCACCTATCTCTGGTCTCATTATATTAGAACAATAAACCTCTATTGGATTATAGCCTTCAGAGTCAAATTGTCTGTTTCTTGCACTAAACACATTTCTAAATGGGTACAGAGGTGGCTGAAGGAAACTGCCCCCCAAATGACTTGATGTTACTCATGTTTGAGAATTAAAGACAAATTCAGAGGACAATTTAATCAGATGTCTGGAACCAACAGGCTCAGCTCCAGCTCTGGTGAGAACAGAGAAGAACTGCCAAATCTCATTATCGAAGGCACAGAACAGCCCTCCAGTGAAGCATCAAAGTTAATAGTGTATCTCAAACTCATCCACAAGCAAAGCCAAGGCAGCAAAATGAAGCCTGTGATGGATGCTGCCATATCAGCTGTTCGCTTGCTATGGTTTTAATCCCTTCATCATCAACAACTTCAGGATCCTGCTAGAGAAATGGATGATCAAACAGGAGAGCTGGGAAAGGGTATGCCACTTCTAGCTTGAGGGAATAAGAGCAGGCATTCGTGCGTAAGAAAAATCAATCAAGAGTAGGCAGCTATAGTCACTATTTTATTTATGAGAAAGCAGACAGGATGAGAGTTTCAAGGGCTTTGGATATAAACTAATTGATTTATTCATCAAGTATTTATTAAGTACCTATGGTGTACCAGTTCCCATGCTGCTTGTCAGCAAGATACTCTTGAGTGTAGCGGAGTCAATAAACCAAGGATACAAATAACTACAACATAAAACAAAGGGATCTTGGGAATCTTGGTAGAGGAGCAAAATGTGTTGGAGTCCTGGGAAGTGAGGTAACTTTGTGTCCAGTGGACGGGAGGAAGAGATTCAGTTCAGCTGCAAAATTGCTATTGGGGGTACATATGACATGAGCATATAAAAACAAAAGGAAAAGGAACAGATTTATCCATGATGCAGGGGCTCTGTTCCTGATTGGTCCCCAGCAAATAGAAGATGTTAAATGAGCTTATTTCTTAGTCACCTACAGAGTTTGAGAGGCACTATCCTGGGCACTTTTGGTATCTGGGTAAAGAGGTTGCTGCCATTTTTTCAAAAGGGGACTGACATCCAGAAAAGAGAAGTATTGTCCATGGGTGCTATGTAGGGTTTGAATCCAGATATACCCGAATCCAAATCCAGGCTCAATACACAACATTACACTGATTCCTTTTACTCATCAGGACACCTTCAGAGAATCCAACTGAATCAAACTGCCCTGCCTGAGATGTGTGCAGAGAAGGGGATTTACAGAACCATGTAACCAAAGAGTTTACTGTGGGTTCAGCTAAGAGTTGCTCCAGCAGTTCAAATGAACTCACCAAAGGCCTCATTTCTTTTGATCTCACAGTGCTGTGTTGTTTAGCTTTTTCCTCTGGCTCCACAATTGCCCCATCACAAAAATAGGTCCAGGTTCTCCTTTGTGCACCATGGTCCCATTATTCTATACTTCATATCATCTACACTATTGACTAAAGGAAGAGAGAAGATATACCCTGGTAGCCCTTGTAGAAAGGAGAGAAAACCAACTTCACCTTTCCAGAAATTCTGGCAAGCATTTTCTCGCATGTCATTGGCTCTGGTGGGTCATGTGCCTACTCCCAAAAATATCAGTGTGTGTTCCCTGAGGATGACTTTTATAAACAGAAAAGACTATTTTTGGTTACTTTAAAATTTGCATTTACTATTAAACATATTAAGGTTAGAAATTAAAAACCTAGTTCTTTAAACTGTTAAGTTCAACTTATAAATCTTTATTCTACCTCTAGATCTAGCAGACTTTAATCATCAACTTTAGGTGGCCTTTGTAATAACTTAAACATATCAAACTGCACTATTAAATTTAATATAGTTGATCTTATTTTTGAGTACTTTCATTATCTAATAAATAAAACTTAAATATATAAGTAATACTTGCAATATGGTGATTTTAAGGCTTCTTACATGTTTCAAATCAGTTTACAAACTTAATAAAATCACTTACACTGGCGGTGCAGTGGTTAAGAATCCACCTGCCAATGCAGGGGACACAGGTTTGAGCCCTGGTCCCAGAAGGTCCCACATGCCGTGGAGCAACTAAGCCTGCGAGCCACAACTACTGAGCCCACATGCCACAACTACTGAAGTCCGCGCGCCTAGAGCCTGTTCTCTGCAACAAGAGAAGTCACCGCAATGAGAAGCCCGCGCACTGCAGAGAAGAGTAGCCCTTGCTTGCTGCAACTAGAGAAAGCCCATGCACAGTAACGAGGACCCACCACAGCCAAAAATAAATTAATTTTAAAAATATCACACTTTTTAATGTAAAATCATAAATCTTACTCAATTACATTTTTAATTGGAATCATAAATTGATCTCTTGTACACTCCAACATGCCAAATAATTTTAAACATTACTAGTACTTTAAAAATACCAAATATACATAAATATTCCTGAACCAAACACACAAAAAGTACTCAATGTGAGTATGGTTTACTTCATTATTTCTATTAACAATGTTAAAACTTCTTGGGGTTAAAAGACTCTTCCCGGCTTAGGAAACATGGCCTTCTAAGCAAGGCAGATCCCTGTCCCAGGGCAAAGGGTATAGATGGACTTGCAAAGATTGAGCTGAGGTCTAAACAGCCATCAGGCCATCCATCAGGCCTGAGCTGCTGATGGAATGTGCTGAAACCTACTCAGAGTTGACATAATAGAGATTCCATAATTTCTAGAGAGGTTGTGGTAGAGTAGTAATGATTGGGGAGAGGAGGAGGGCTTCAGTCATGTAGGATATTTTGGGCCATCATAGGACTTTGGCTCTCTAAGGGGAAACCCTTAAATAGTTCTGAGCAGAGAAGTGGTAGTCTCCTTATTTTAATGGTGAACCTGAGACCCAGTTGTTGTCAATGAGTTGTGAGAGGAAATCTGCCCGAGGGCTTCTGGGAAAGGTTTCCTTGACCTTAAAAGAAAGCATGAGAAAGAACCCACACACACACACACATACACACACATTTTTATTTTCTTCTAGACATTGTCCCATGAAAATGTGATGCCTGGAACAATGGCAATTATCTTGTGATGATTAAGAAGCTACCTGAAGGGGGCTTCCCTGGTGGCGCAGTGGTTGAGGGTCCGCCTGCCGATGCAGGGGACGCGGGTTTGTGCCCCGGTCCGGGAAGATCCCACATGCCGCAGAGCGGCTAGGCCCGTGAGCCATGGCCGCTGAGCCTGCGCGTCCGGAGCCTGTGTTCCACAACGGGAGAGGCCACAACAGTGAGAGGCCTGCGTGCTGCAAAAAAAAAAAAAAGAAGCTACCTGAAAACAATCTGACTCTAAACATGGCAAAGGTGAAACTTCTTTACTTAACAGTTTTATTGAGATATAATTCACATACCACACAATTGGCTCTTTTAAATTCAGTGGTTTTAAATATATTCACAGAGTTGTGCAATCATCCTCTCAAATAATTTGGGACTTTTTACCACCACAAATATAAACCCTTTACCCATTAGCACTCTTAATTTCTTCATACCACTTTTCATTTCCTCTCATCCTCCTCAATTCTAGCCAATCATTAAATTACTTTCTGTCTCTATAGATTTGCCTTTTCTGGACATTTTGTATAAATGGAATCATATAGTATGTGGTCTTTTGTGACTGGCTTCTTTTACTTAGCATGTTTTCAAGGCTCATCTGCGTCATTTCACTCCTTTTTATTGCTGAATTATATTCCATCATATAGCTATATCACATTTTAAAAACTCCATTCATTAGTTGATGGACATTTGGGTTGTTTGCACTTTTTGCCTAACTATGAATAATGCTGCTATGAAAATTTGTGCACAATTTTTTGTGTGTGGACATATGTTTCAGTTTCTCTTGGGTATGAACCTGTAAGTGGAATTGCTGGGTCATATGGCAACTATGTGTAAACACAAAATCTTTTGAGGACTTGCCTGACTATTTTGCAAAGTGACTGCACATTTTACATCCCCACTGCCAATGTACGAGAGTAACAATTTCACCACATCCTTGCTAGTTCTTGTTATTGTCTGTCTTTTTTACTACAGCCATCCTAATGGTGGGAAGTGATATCTCATGGTTTTGATTTGTAGTTTCCTAACGGTGGATGGTGTTGCATCTTTTCATGTGATAGTGGTCATTTGTTTATCTTCTTCAGAGAAATGTCTATTCATTCATGTTCTTAGCCCATTTTTAAATTGGGTTATTTGTCTTTTATTTTTGAGTGGAAGAGTTCTTTATATATTCCGGATACTAGTCCTTTTATATATATGTGATTTGCAAATACTTTATCTCATTCCTTGTATTGTCTTTTCCACTTTCTTGATGATGCCCTTTGTAAGCACAAAAGTTATTACTTTTAATGAAGTGCAGTTTATCTTTTTTTTTTTTAGTCTACCAAACGTTTCTGGTATTATGTATAAGAAGGCCTTGCCTAACTTTAGGTCACGAAAATTTACTCCTTCTTTTTCTGAGTTTTATATGCTTAACTCTTACATTTACATCTATGATCAATTCTGAGTTAATTTTGGTGGACGATGTGAGGTAGAGATCCAACTTCATTCCTTTGTGTGAGGCAAAGGAATCCAGTTGTCTCAGCACCATTTGTTGAAAAGACTCTTCTTCCCCCATTGAATTTTCTTGGGACCAATGTTGAAAATCAATAGATGATCAATGTAGGAGTTTATTTCTTACCTCTCGACTTTATTCCATTGATCTGTCTGTCTATCCTATGCCAGTACTACATTGTCTTGATCACTGTAACTTTGGGGTAAATTTTGAATTCAGGAAGTGCAAGTCCTCAACCTTGTTCTTCTTTTTCAAGATTGTTTTGACTATTTGGGGTCCCATGAGATTCCATATGTATTTTAGGGTCACCTTGTCAATTTCTGGGAGACAGATAACTTGGATTTGTTAGGGATTGTATTGACTCTATAGGTCAATTGAGGATTGTTGCCTTCTTAATATTAAGTCTTCTAATTCATCACCATTGAATGTTGTTCCATTTATTTAGGAATTTAGAGCAAAAGTCTTGTATGTATTTTATAAAATTTACTTCTAAGTATTTTTCCCTTTTGATACTATTGTAAATGGAATTGTTTTATTAATTTTACTTCATATTGTTCATTGCTAGTGTAGAGAAATAGAACTAATTTGTATACCTTGTATCCTGCAGACTTGGCAAGCTCATTCATTGTAACAGACTTTAATGGTTTTCTTAGAATTTCCTTTATACAAAATTATGTCATGTACAAATATAAGTTTACTTGCTATAGAATTCTTTCCTTCCCCTCACAGCACTTTAAATATGACATCCCACTGCCCTCTGAACGTCATAGTTTCTGATGAGAAATCAGCTGTAAATATTATTGATGATCGTGTATAAGTGATGAATTGCTGCTTTCTTGCTGCTTTCAACGTTCTCTCCCTGTCTTCACCTTTCAACAGTTTGAATATAGTGTGTCTAACGTAGATCTTTTCGAGTTTATCCTGTTTGGATTTCACTGAGCTTCTTGCACATTTAATGTTTTTTAACAAATTTGGGAAGTTTTTGGCCACAGTTTCTTCAGATATTCTCTTTGCTTTTGTGTCCCTTTTTCTCTCTCCTATCTGTCTGGACTCCCATTATGTATACATTGGTAGACTTGGTGGTATCTCACATGCCTCTGAGCAAAGCAACTCTTCATTTTAATTTCTGCTTTTCTTTTCCTGTTTGTTCTTCATTGTACAGTCTATATCAATCTATCTTCAAATTCACTATTTATTTTTTTTCTGCCAGCACAAATCTACTGCTGACTCCTGCTGGTGAGGTCTTTCAATTCAGTTATTACATTTTCAACTCCAGAATTTCCACCTGTTTCTTTTTTTGGTAATTCCTATCTCTTTACTGTTATGCTCTATTCAAAGAGACATTATCATTATAGCTTCTATTATTTATCTTTTTTAGAGTAAAACCAAAACATGTTTATATAGAGCTGTTATTAAATTACTAATTTAAAAAGAAATTTTTAATAATTTATTTTTAATATCAAATATAGCTATGATCTTGGTTTTTTTTGGTTTGTTTTTTTGCGGTACGCGGGACTCTCACTGTTGTGGCCTCTCCCATTGTGGAGCACAGGCTCCGGACGTGCAGGCTCAGCGGCCATGGCTCACGGGCACAGCTGCTCCGCGGCATGTGGGATCTTCCCAGACCGGGGTATGAACCCGTGTCCCCTGCATCGGCAGGCAGACTCTCAACCACCGCGCCACCAGAAAAACCCCTATGATCTTGTTTTATTGTTTATAAGGAGACCCTGCTCTTAGACTGTTACATACAAAAAAAGGCAACAGTGAATAAAAGTAGTCTTGTTTTCTTTTTTAAAATTTAATTTTATTTATTTTTTTATACAGCAGGTTCTTATTAGTTATCAATTTTGTACATATTATTGTATATATGTCAATCCCAATCTGCCAATTCATCACACCACCACACCCCTGCCCAACCACTTTCCCCCCTTGGTGTCCATACGTTTGGTCTCTACATCTGTGTCTCTATTTCTGCCCTGCAAACCAGTTCATCTGTACCATTTTTCTAGGTTCCACATATATGCATTAATATACGATATTTGTTTTTCTCTTTCTGACTTAACTTACTTCACTCTGTATGACAGTCTCTAGTTCCATCCACATCTCTACAAATGAACCAATTGTGTTCCTTTATATGACTGATCAATATTCCATTGTATATATGTACCAAATCTTCTTTATCCATTTGTTTGTTGATGGGCATTTAGGTTGCTTCCATGACCTGACTATTGTAAATAGTGCTGCAATGAGCATTGGGGTGCATGTGTCTTTTGGAATTACTGGGTATAGCCCAGCAGTGGGATTACTGGGTCATATGGTAATTCTATTTCTAGTTTTTTAAGGAACCTCCATACTGTTCTCCATAGTGGATGTATCAATTTACATTCCCACCAACAGTGCAAGAGGCTTCCCTTTTCTCCATACCCTCTCCAGAATTTGTTGTTTGTAGATTTTCTGATGATGCCCATTCTAACTGGTGTGAGGTGATACCTCATTGTAGATTTGATTTGCATTTCTCTAATAATTAGTGATGTTGAGCAGCTTTTCATGTGCCTCTTGGCCATCTGTATGTCTTCTTTGAAGAAATATCTATTTAGGTCTTCTGCCCATTTTTTGATTGGGTTGTTTGCTTTTATAATATTGAGCTGAATGAGCTGCTTATGTATTTTGGGGAATAATCCTTTGTCAGTTGCTGCATTTGCAAATATTTTCTCCCATTCTGAGGGTTGTCTTTTCGTCTTGTTTGTAGTTTCCTTTGCTTTGCAAAAGCTTTTAAATTCCATTAGGTCCCATTTGTTTATTTTTGTTTTTATGTCCATAACTCTAGGAGGTGGATCAAAAAGATCTCGCTGCGATTTATGTCAAAGAGTGTTCTTCCTATGTTTTCCTCTAAGAGTTTTATAGTGTCTAGTCTTACATTTAGGTCTCTGATCTATTTTGAACTTATTTTTGTGTATGGTGTTAGGGAGTGTTCTAATTTCATTCTTTTACATGTAGCTGTCCACTTTTCCCAGCACCACTTATTGAAGGGACTTTCTTTTCTCTTTTGTATATCCTTGTCTCCTTTGGCAAGAATATACAACTAATTACAGTTGGATAGCTGAGCATAGGTGTGTGGGTTTATCTCTAGGCTTTCTATCCCGTTCCATTGGTCTGTATGTCTGTTTTTGTCCCAGTACCATACTGTCTTGATTACTGTAGCTTTGTAGTATAGTCTGATGTCAGGGAGTCTGATTCCTCCAGCTCCATTTTTTTCCCTCAAGACTGCTTTGGCTATTTGGGGTCTTTTGTGTCTCCATACAAATTGTGAGAATTTTTGTTCTAGTTCTGTAAAAAAATGCCATTGGTAATTAGATAGGGATTACATTGAATCTGTAGATTGCTTTTGGTAGTATAGTCATTTTCACAATATTGATTCTTCCAATCCAAGAACATGGTATATCTCTCCATCTGTTGGTATCATCTTTAATTTCTTTCATCAGTGTCTTATAGTTTTCTGTATACAGGTGTTTTGTCTCCCTAGGTAGGTTTATTCCTAGGCATTTTATTCTTTTTGTTGCAATGGTGAATGGGATTGTTTCCTTAATTTCTCTTTCTGATCTTTCCTTGTTAGTATATAAGAATGCAAGAGATTTCTGTGCATTACTTTTGTATCCTGCAACTTTTCCAAATTCATTGATTAGCTCTAGTAGTTTTCTGGTAGCATATTTAGGATAATTTATGTATAGTATCATGTCATCTGCAAACAGTGACAATTTTACTTCTTTTCCAATTTGTATTCCTTTTATTCTTTTTCTTCTCTGATTGCTGTGCCTAGGACTCCCAAAACTAAGTTGAATAATAGTGGTTAGAGTGGACATCCTTGTCTTGTTCCTGATCTTAGAGGAAATGCTTTCAGTTTTTCACCATTGAGAATGATGTTTGCTGTGGGTTTGTTGTATATGGCCTTTATTATGTTGAGGTAGAGTCCCCCTATGATGACTTTCTGGAGAGTCAGAAATCGGTGTTGAATTTGGTCAAAAGCTTTTTCTGCATCTATTGGACGATCGTATGGCTATTATTCTTTAATTTGTTAATATGGTGTATCACATTGATTGATTTGCATATATTGAAGAATCCTTGCATCCCTGGGATAAATCCCAGTTGATCATGGTGTATTATCCTTTTAATGTGTAGCTGGATTCTGTTTGCTAGTATTTGGTTGAGGATTTTTTCATCTATATTCATCAGTGATACTGGTCTTTAATTTTCTATTTTTGTAGTATCTTTGTCTGGTTTTGGTATCAGGGTGATGGTGGCCTCATAGAATGAGTTTGGGAGTGTTCCTTCCTCTGCAATTTTCTGGAAGAGTTTGAGAAGAATGGGTGTTAGCTCTTCTCTAAATGTTTGACAGAATTTACCTGTGAAGCATCTGGTCCTGGACTTTTGTTTGTTGAAAGATTTTTAATCACAATTTCAATTTCATTACTTGTGATTGTTCTGTTCACATTTTCTATTTCTTCCTGGTTCAGTCTTGGAAGGTTATACCTTTCTAAGAATTTGCTCATTTCTTCCAGGTTGTCCATTTTATTGGCATAGAATTGCTTGTACTAGTCTCTTAGGATGCTTTGCATTTCTGCAGTGTCTGTTGTAACTTTTCCTTTTTGATTTCTAATTTTATTGATTTGAGTCCTCTCCCTCTTTTTCTTGATGAGTCTGGCTAATGGTTTATCAACTTTGTTTATCTTCTCAAAGAACCAGCTTTTAGTTTTATTTATCTTTGTTATTGTTTTCTTTGTTTCTATTTCATTTATTTCTACTCTGATCTTTATGATTTCTTTTCTTCTACTAACTTTGGGTTTTGTTTGTTCTTCTTTCTCCAGTTCCTTTTGGTGTAAGGTTAGATTGTTTATTTGAGATTTTTCTTGTTTCTTGAGGTAGGCTTGTATTGTTATAAACTTCCCTCTTAGAACTGCTTTTGCTGCATCCCATAGGTTTTAGATCGTTGTGTTTTCATTGTAGTTTGTCTCTAGGTATTTTTTTATTTCCTCTTGATTTCTTCAGTGATCTCTTGGTTATTTAGTAATGTATTGTTTAGCCTCCATGTGTTTTTTTTTTTTTACATTTTTTTCCCTGTAATTGGTTTCTAATCTCATAGCTTTATGGTCAGAAAAGATGTTTGATATGATTTCGATTTTCTTAAATTAACTGAGGCTTGATTTGTGACCCAAGATGTGATCTATCCTGGTGAATGTTCCATGTGCACTTGAAAAGAAAGTGTAATCTGCTGGTTTTGGATGGAATGTCCTATGAATATCAATTAAATCTAACTGGTCTATTGTGTCATATAAAGCTTGTGTTTCCTTATTAATTTCCTGTTTGTATGATCTGTCCATTGGTGTAAGTGAGGTGTTAAAGTTTCCCACTATTATTGTGTTATTGTCGATTTCCTCTTTTATAGATGTTAGCAGTTGCCTTATGTATTGAGGTGCTCCTATGTCGGGGGCATACATATTTATAATTGTTATATCTTCTTCTTGGTTTGATCTCTTGATCATTATGTAGTGTCCTTCCTTGTCTCTTGTAACATTCTTTATTTTAAAGTCTATTTTATCTGATATGAGTGTTGCTACCTCAGCTTTCTTCTGATTTCCATTTGCATGAAATATCTTTTCCCATTCCCTCACTTTCAGTCTGTATGTGTCCCAGGTTTGAAGTTGGTCTCTTGTAGACAGCATATATATGGGTCTTGTTACTGTATCCATTCAGCAAGCCTGTGTCTTTTGGTTGGAGCATTTAATCCATTCATGTTTAAAATAGTTATCAATATGTATGTACTATTACCATTTTCCTAATTGTAATGTGTTTTTTTTTTTATATACTTCCTTTTCTTCTCTTGTATTTCCCAGTTAGAGAAATTCCGTTAGCATTTGTTGTAGAGCTGGTTTGGTGGTGCTTACTTTTCTTAGCTTTTACTTGTCTGTAAAGCTTCTGATTTCTCTGTTGAATCTGAATGAGATCCTTGCCATGTAGAGTAATCTTGGTTGTATGTACTTCCCTTTCATCACTTTAAATATATCATGCCACTCCCTTCTGGTTTGCAGAGTTTCTGCTGAGAAATCAGCTCTTAACCTTATGGGAGTTCCCTTATATATTATTTGTCATCTTTTCTTAGTTGCTTTCAATAATTTTTCTTTGTCTTTAACTTTTGTCAATTTGATTACTATGTGTCTTGGCGTGTTTCTCCTTGGGTTTATCCTGCCTGGAGCTCTGCGCTTCCTGGACTTGGGTGGCTGTTTCCCTTCACATGTTAAGGAAGTTTTCGACTATAATCTCTTCAAATATTTTCTCGGGTCCTTTCTCTCTCTCTTCTCTTTCTGGGATCCTTATAATGCAAATGTTTTTGCGTTTAATGTTGTCCCAGAGGTCTCTTAGTCTGTCTTCATTTCTTTTCATTCTTTTATATTTATTCTGTTCTGTGGCAGTGAATTCCACCATTCTGTCTTCCAGGTCAATTATCCGTTCTTCTGCCTCAGTTATTCTGCTATTGATTCCTTCTAGTGTAGTTTTCATATCAGTTATTGTATTGTTCTTCTCTGTTTGTTTGTTCTTTAATTCTTCTAGGTGGTGTTCTTTCATTATTCTAGGTCATTTTTTTTTTTTTTTTTATGCGGTATGCAGGTCTCTCACTGTTGTGGTCTCTCCCTTTGCAGAGCACAGACTCCGGAAGTGCAGACTCAGCAGCCATGGCTTTATGGGCCCAGCCGCTCGGCGGCATGTGGGATCTTCCCAGACTGAGGCATGAACCCATGTCCCCTGCATCGGCAGGCGGAGTCTCAACCGCTGCACCACCAGGGAAGCCCATAGATCTGTTTAATTTTCATTTTATTTTATTGTTTTCCGGTTCTAGGTATTTTTTAAACATGTGTTGCATCTTCTAGATCTTTGCCTCCATTCTTTTTCCAAGGTCCTGGATCATCTTCACTATCATTATTCTGAATTATTTTTCTGGAAGGTTGCCCATCTCCACTTCATTTAGTTGTTTTTCTGGGGTTTTATCTTGTTCTGTCATCTGGTATATAGCCCTCTGCCTTTTCGTCTTGTCTATCTTTCTGTGAATGTGGTTTTTGTTCCACAAGCTGCAGGATTGTCCTTCTTCTTGCTTCTGCTGTCTGCCCTCTGGTGGATGAGTCTATCTAGTAGTCTTGTTTTTTTTTTTTTGCAGTACGTGGGGCTCTCACTGTTGTGGCCTCTCTGGTTGCGGAGCACAGGCTCCAGACGCACAGACTCAGCGGCCATGGCTCACGGGCGCAGCCACTCCACGGTATGTGGGATCCTCCCGGACCGGGTCACGAACCCATGTCCCCTGCATCGGCAGGTGGACTCTCAACCACTGTGCCACTAAGGAAGCCCTTATTTTTAAACAACACTTTTTTATCCCTTGGATGATTTTGCTCAAAATCCAACAGCCAAATGAGGCAATTCCTAGAGAGCTTGGTTATCAAAATATTTAGCCACATAAAGTGCTTTCCACATTTTAAGAATTAGGAGCAAAACTTTCACTTGAAGCAGCAAAATCCTCTTGGTGTATTTATCTACATATTTTTAATGATGATTGTCTCCAATGTATTAAATAGTAAGATTAAGAGGAGTAGGCATGCACTTAGGGAAATTCACATTTTCCTTTGTAGTACACACCTTTAACTAATACTGGCATGGAGAATGCAACCAGCATTACCTCATTCAGCTAGAAGTACTCAGAACTAATCTCTATCACCTATGTGAATTCCCAGATAGCTAAGTTTTACACATTACTGATGAAATCCATCTAAAATATATTATGTTTTCTTATCTTCTGAGACAACACCAAGCATATTTAGACTTTAAAAAAAATCATAACTGTTGCAAAGAATACCCATTTATGAAAGGTGCTATATAATGTGGAGAAGGTATATAGCTGTTGAGAGCTACTGGCCTATTCTCTCAGCAGCCCAACATTTTCATGCTCTTTTGTCCAGTTTTAAGAATTTCTCTTCCTTTGTTAGGCTCCCAGCCTCCACTCTAACTTCTGCCTGTGTGCCCTAACCTAGTCCTTTACTTCTTTAAGTATGGTCTCCTTTAGTTCTTTGAGCATATTTATTATAGCTGCTTTGAAGTCTTTGTCTGGACCCTCTCAAAGGCAATTTCTGTTTCCTGTTTCTCTTCTTGATTGGCCATACTTTTTGCTCCTTTGCACTTGTCATAATTCTTTTGAAAACTGGACATTTTAGATAATATATTGCAGCAACTCTAGATATATTTCCCTCCCCTCTCCCAGAGTTGTTTTCTTGTTTAATGACTTTGCTGGAATATTTCAATAAAATTCAGCCAGTCTTATTTATCTTGGCTGCTGGGATGTCTTATAATGTAGGGGTTAGACAGGGTTTGAATTATGTTTCTGTCATTGTGCCTAACAACCTTGAATGTATGGTTTAACTTTTTGTGCTGCAGTTTTCCATCTGTTCAATGGGGACAATAATAATAACTAATATTATAAATGCACATTGTGAGGTAGACACTGTTCTAAGCTGTTTATATGTTTTAGCTAATTTACTCCTCACAACAACCCTGTGAAGTAAGTACTTAATATTATCCCCATCTTACATATAACAAAACTGAGGCAGAGAGACTGAGTAATTTTCCCAAGCATACACAGGTAATGACTGGTAATTCTGGGATTTGAACCTAAGCGTCCAGCTCCACAGTTTTACCCACCACTTATTTTATATATATATAACATTTTGAGTTCAATATATGTATTCAAATGGATTGCCAAAGAGATAATTTTTAAAATAAAAATCTGATTATGCCACCCATCTACCCACTCTGACCCAGTTTAAAACGCATCTACACCACTCTTAGCATCAAGGCAAAATCCCTAATCATGACCTCTAAGCCCCCACACGCCTCCCAGGCACTCTCAGGTCACCCTCTTCATCATTCTCTCTGCTCCAGTCACCCTGGCCTCCTCCTGTTCCCTCACACTCACCAGGTTCCCTCTCCTGCCACAGGACCTTTGCCCATGCTGCTCCCACTGTCTAGAATGTTCTCCCCCATCATCTTTCCTCCTCTCTACCTCCTAATCCCTGTTCATCCTACACTTCCTCAGGGAAGCTCTCCCCATCAACCCAGATTAGATCAGGTCCTTCCATTAGAGAGATTTGGGGCACCAGGTACCTCTCCTTGGTGCACATTTATATTTCGTTTGTGTGATTATTTTGTAGTATTTGGACTGTAAGCTCTAGGGTGTTAAGGGCACTGCTTGCGTTTCGTAATCAGTATCACTTGCACCTACTTTAGAGCCTTGTACTTAGTAGGGGTTTGCTTAATATACATTTAGGAATATTAACAAACAAATGAATGATCAATAGGTGTCTCTGACCTAGACTGTAGACCCAGGCCTCATCCTTGGCTCAAAGGCAAGAATCCCAAAGTTGTGTCTCTGCTGCCCAATGCAGCTGCTCACCTTGGCCAAGGATGTCACAAAGACCTCATACATTTTTCATTCAACAAAGATTTATTTAGTACTTGGTATTGTTCTAGCAGCTAGGGTTTTTAGTGGTAAACAAAAATGTCTTTGCTTTCATGGAACTAACATCCTGGATGAGATGGGTGTATATAATAAACAAATATGTCGAGTACTGTCCAGTGGAAGAAAACCAAATAGGGTAAGTAGAATGGGGTGGGGATGGGTGACCACTTTTGCTTGAGTGGCCAAGGAGGCTCCTCTGATTAGGTGGCATTGGAACAGAGACTTGTAGAAAGTGGTAGAGCCTGGAAAAAAACATTCTAGGCAGAGGGAAGGGCAGGGACCACGATTCTGAGTAAGGAGCAGCCTCCCCTCATCTGCAAACAGGCAGGAGGCCCACATGGCTGGAGAGTAAGTTGGGGGACCAGGCAAAGAATGGAGCAGAGTGCTGGGGGTTACACTCCAGCTCTTAAGGGTGAGGAGGTTGACAGCTACAAACATTTGTCGCTGTACTTAACCTGTTTGAGGTATTGCCAGAAGCCCCCACTCGGAAACAGTGGAGCTGGAAATGAGTCTGCTTAAGAGACCACTTGTGCCCACTCTCCAGCACCCTTGGGTGGGTCAAGCAGGCCCCTGCTGCCGTGCTCACTTAGGATGTCTCGCTGCGGAAGTGCTTCTGTCCTCGGAATCATTGTTTTCAAAACGGAAGCACTTTTTGAATCCAGCCTTCCTCCCCCTCCACTCCCCTGTGCCAACCTAGTAATTATGTGTGTGGAGTGACCTGGAGAAGTCAACCAGGAGACTAAGAAAACTCCCCAGAAACTGCGAGGCCACGAGGAAGACCCATCTTGAGATGCTCTAGCTTAGAGGACCTCACACTCCAGCAAGCATCGGCATCACCCGGAGCACATGTTGAAGCGCAGGTGGCTGGGCCCAACCCCCAGACTTTGGGATCAGTAGGCTCCCCTCCAGCACCACCTGTGGCCACTCCCTTCTCCAGAATCTCACACACGTCTTCACACCCCATGGACGGCACCCTCTGCCTGCCCAGGCCTCTGCCAGTTTTATTATCTCCGTCTGCAGTGCCCTCTCCTGACTTCTCCGTGGGCCGACTTGGGAGTCCTAGCTCGTGTGTCTTCCCAGAGCTCTCCCTGACTGCCCTCTCCACAGCCAGCATCCCAGGAAGCACTGGTCACTCTCTCCTGGGCTCCTTTAGCACATGTTTCAAGAGGATGTTTAGCATGGAAATTCAGAGGCCTGGTCCCTAACCCTGTCCATCAAAAGTTCTGTGGCACTGACCTCAATTTCCTCATCTATAATATGTCAGAGAGGTCCTCCCCAACCTCAATTTCTATTGCTCCCTTCCCTCATTTACAATAGAATAAATATTACTTATTTATATTTATTTCTTATATTATTATAATATAATGTAATATAAGGTGGAGATAGAGATAGCTCCCTCTTCATGGGTTTGCTAGGGGCATTCGGTGAGTTAATCTGCCTTCAGAGTAGTGCCTGGTACTTAGTAAATATTGAGTTAATCTTAGTTCTAGTTATTCTGGCGCCATTCTGGTGAACGTTCCAACTGTTAAACCCTCCTTATTTGTACCCAAGGTGCACTGGGCAGCTCTTAACAGAATCACCTGAATACTTGTTAAAGGAGGATTTCTTCTCTAGCCCATAACTCTTGGATCATAATCTGAGGGGATGAGTGAGGCTCTGGATTCTGCATTTTTAAACAACATCTCTGGGTGACTTTTCTTTCCCCTGGGTAATTCTGATGCAGAGTGTGGCTTGAGAACAAGAGCTTGAGTTGGCTAAGCCTGGGTTTGAATCCACTTGAGGCAACTGTTATGGAGTGGCCTTGAGCAAGGCACTTCCCTGGGACCAGGGGAGCCTCGTGTATTAAAGTGGTACAAAAGGTGCAGCCCCCAGGCTGTCGTGACCAGCACATGGAGCCCTCAGCCTGGGCCCGGTGTGGCAGGAGTGTTCCACGACTTGCTGGGGGGGCTCCTGGCTGCTTTAACTCCTCCAGAAGTCTGACCTCTGACCCAGCCGGCACCAGGCCAGGCCCCTTGTCAGCACAGTCAGAACTGGGCTCGAACTGGGCTTGATCCTCCCTGGGTTCCCATCTGTCAATGTGGCCCTGTTCTTTCTCTTCCTTCCTTCAGCCCAGGGTCTCCACCTGGGTCCTCACACACAGGATGGGTGGGGACAGAGCTGATTTCATAGAGAAAAGAGGACTACACAGAAATTTTACACCATGTAATCTACTTATTCTTTTTAAGTTGTTTGAGATTGTAAACCATTAATGCCGAGTGCTGGGTGTAAGAGAAATGACATGAATGAATGAAGCCATGGGTGACGACCTGATGGATGGATGGATGGAAGTCTTCCACCTGAGAGAGAAGGCAGTCTCGCAGAGAGTGGGTGGCAGCACTGCTCTGCACAGAAGCCACACTTGGAATTGGGGTGGAGAAGCGCTCTTCCTCCAGCCCTCAGGGACCTTTCATCTACATAACCATCCACCAGCTCACAGGACTTTAAAAGGTGATACCCGAAATCTGCCTTTGGTAAACTCTCTTTTTTCTATGTTTTTGGAGGGTGTATGTTTCTGTAGTTTCCTAGCTGATGTTCTATTTGAAAACTTTCAACTTGGTCTCAGGCTGCTCTAAGAAAAGGAACCTTCCCCACATTCCAGTAAAGCAGTAATACTCACTTAATATTGATGTATTCTCCCATGGTGCTTTGGAGAGTGCAAAACTGAGGCAGGAGATAGACGGCCCCTGGCTGAGCAGCTGGACAGACACTCCAAGATGAAGACAATAGCAGGAGGGAGGAGGAGCTGAGCTCTGCCCAGAGAAGAGATAAAGAGACCACATATTTCTCATTCTCAAGGTCAAGGAGACCTCCCTGACTACACATACACAGAAAGGCTCCTCAGGGGCCAAAAAGAGATGGGGCACCACCCCATAGTAGGTGATGTCCACCTCCCCGTAGACCTCTTCACTGGAACCCATCTTGGCTAAGAGATGCACGCACACTGGGGAGGACCCTGAGATAAACCAAGTACGGATCAGAGCCAGGCAAAGCAAGATGATTGGCCAGCGGAAACCCAGAAGAAATGCCCCATATAAGTGATTCAAACTACCACAAGGGCACGACTCTCTCTCTGAGCCCACCTTTGTGAGTCTATTCATGCATAATCTTTTTCCTCCTAATGAAGACTTTACTTGTTTCACTACTTTCCTTCTCTTTGTGGAAATTCATTTCTACAAAGCCGACAGGCCTGGGCCTTGTCACTGGCCACTGGCCCTCATGGTCTAGTGGCTAGGATTCAGGGCTCTCACTGCCAGGGCCTGGCTTCAATCTCTGTCAGGGGAACTGAGATCCTGCTTCAAGCCACTGCAGGCTGAGGCCACCTGAGATCAAAACCTGCCTCTACTAACCCTACCAGCCCCCCCACCCATGCCCAGGTGTAAGACGCTGTGCTCCCACAGGGCCCGGCACCAGTACTGACTCGCAGCCTGAGCTCCAGCAGTGGTACTGAATGGTCCGATTTGAGCCTGTAATGATGAGTCATCCTAGTTTTATCTTTGGAAACTGAGGCTCAGAGGAATGAAATGGCCTGTCCATCCTGCCCAGCCAGACATTGGCACAGCCTAGACCAGAACTTAGGTATAGAAGTCACATCTCTGATGATCCAGCATGGTGAAGGGCCCAGGGGAGGGACCTGGCACTGGGAACACCAAGAGTGGGAATTTGCAGAGAATAAGAGGTTTTCACTTCAAGGGACTTGCTCTGAGTCCAGGCTCTGGCTCCTGGCTAAGACTTGTGACCTCCAAGCCACAGTTTCCATCAGTAAAATGGGAGGAGGGGGGTTATAACTGCTTAGCAAGGTCGCTGGGATTAGATAGGACCCCGTGTATAAAGCACTCAGTCCGCAGCAGGGACTAGGAAATGTTAGTGTCCCCTTGTCCCCTACCCCGAAACCAAGGATGGCCTCCTTCCTCACCCTCCTCCATCTCTGCCCTCCACAGTTTCACTTGGGCTTTGGCAGCAAGATGAACACTCTCCTGTATTGAAGACTGACGTGAATCAAAGGGCCCAGAACAGCTTTTTTGTTCCCAAAATTTTGCAAGAAAGAGACGTCTTAAGTTCTCAGTTACCGTCTCCCTGGCACACCCTGACTGGCTTCCTGAAGAATGAATGACAAAGCTGGTTGCTACTTCACAGAGAGGAGGCAGAAAAGGAAAACAGGATGCACATTTTAAGGCTTTTCATGTCAGTGACTTAGCAGGGGGAGCTGCGAGCTAGAATTCTGCTTCCCGAGCTTCTGGGCCTTCATTTTGCTCGTTTACATTCTGCATAGTAGATACTCTCCAGGGTTGGCATACTTTGGGGACTTTAACCAAGGATGGCACAGAAACACCACAGCTTTGGAGACAGACAGGCAGGGGTCCTTCTCTGCATGACCTTGGGCAATACAGGGCTACTCTGAGCTTCGGCTTCCCTGCCTATAAGATGCAGAGGATGTCTGTGACTTCCTAAGATCACTGCAGGGGTAAACAAGATCAGATGTCGTGGCACAAGGAAGCAGAGATTTTTGACAATAATCCACTCCATTCTCACAAAAATTTTATTACACCAAAGAAAATATATGAGCGCTGAAATACCAGGTAGCAACAATGGCTCTGTGAGCAACATGGCACAGGTGACATCTGTTGTCAAATTTCAGACATTTACTACTCCCTCCAGGTCATTACAAATCCAGCAATTGTTCCTGTGGCCTGTGGTCTAAACTGAGAAACTAAAATATGAACACGATGTCTGGAAAATGACTTTGAATTTCGGCACTTAGATTAGAAGTCAGGTTCAATTCTCTGGCTTTAAATGTTGGTGTTTCTATCAGTTATAACAGGTAAATATGTGGAGGCAAGACTGATCTACTGTTTCATTGCTTTTAAGAAACGACGAGATGAACAACTTCCCTAAATCAGTGTGTCACTGCATTTAATTTGATGATGTTGTTTAGAAACTCTATGTACTGTTTTCCAGTCCAAAAAATAAGAATCATTCATGAGAAAAAAGACAAACGACAAATTCCCAGTAGAGAGGGAAATTATGGTGGTGGTTGATTGTAAGTAAGCACAGTCTCCTTTCCCAGGGGAAGGGCCGGAACTCTTTCAGGATTAGAAAACAATACAAAGAAAGGCCGGTCATGCACAGGGACTGAGCCTGGAACCAGAGACCTGGGACTGGAGACGCCATGCTGCCCAGGTTCCAAGGCCAGGGGCAGTTCACTCTCCTGCCTGCGGGGTCTACAGTCCCTCCTAGTCCCCCTACTCTTGGGTGGCCTGAGGCTCCGCTGAGGGACGCCTGCCAGAACTGTCACTTTATTCCTCAGATGTCATTTAATCTTCACAAACCCCGTGAGGCCTGTGACCTGCCCAAGTTCTCAGAGCTAAGAAGAGAGGCCGGGATTAGAATGCTAGTCAACTTGCTGTCACTGTGAACTGTAAGAAAACACAACAAGCGCTATTGTAAATATCATGGCTGTCAGGAGGTTGCAGCCAATATAGAAAGACACTCATTCATTCATTAACAGATATTTATTGTATAGTATGAGCCAGACACGTTTCCAGGCATCAGTATTATTGTGGCTTGTGAGCACAGCCAGGGAGATGGACAATAAGCAAGTAAATAAATTAATTTTGGATGGTGCTAATTGCTATGAAGACAGTAGAACATGGATTTTCAGTGATGGGAGGTGAAGGGTAGCAAATTTAAGCTGAGGTCAGGGAAGACATCTCTGAGGAAGTGACTTCTGAACAGAGATTATGGGGAGTGGGCCGTGGAGAGCTATTGGGAAGCCCAGGCATAGAGATCAGGAAGAGCAAAAACCCAGGGAGGGACTGTCTTGGCCTGTTGGGGTTCAAGAGGAGGCAGAGAGGTTGGAACTCGGTAAGAAAGTGCTGGAAGACGAGAGCAGAGATGGGGCAGGTCCTGTTATGAGGCTTTGCAGAGAGGGGTGATGAGACTAGATTTTCTTTTCTTTTTTTTTCTTAATTTTATTTTATTAGGGTAGAGTTGCTTTACACTGCTGGGTCAGTTTCTGCTGTACAGCAAAGTGAATCAGCCATAAGTATACATATATCCACTCTTTTTCAGATTTCCTTCCCGTTTAGGTCACCCCAGAGCATCGAGTAGAGTTCCCTGTGCCATACAGCAGGTTCTCATTAGTCGTCTATTTTATACACAGTAGTATGTATATGTCAATCCCAATCTCCCAATTCATCCCACCCTCCCTTCCCGCCTTGGTTTCCATACGTTTGTTCTCTATGTCAACGGAGACTAGATTTTCTAAGTGAGCTAATTATTTAATTCATGTAAACTTTTTGATCGATCTATTGTTGGACAGGTAATATGGTCATTCGATTCAAAATGCAGAATTACCACAAGATAAGCTATCTCCTCCCCACCTGCCCAGATCATCTCCCTGGAAGCCATTTAGGAACTGGTTTCCTGTGTTTGTTTAATATCTCTGTAAGCTATCACACGCACGTACAACCAGACATGTGGGTGAGCACACACACATTGCCCCCCCTCCCAAATGGTGGCTTAATAGTCACACTTTGCTCTTTTCTCTTCACGTCCTGAAGATCATTTGTATCTGATAGTACTGACAGAGTGTTCTCGTTATCATTTTTGGGTAGGTCTGCACGTATTCCATTCCATAGGTGTACCAGCATTTATTTAACAGTTTTCCTAGCGATAGTCATTAGGATATTTCACTTGAGTGCTTTAAGGGGAAGGAACATTCAGATTTATATTTTAAAGTTACTTTTTTAAAAAAAAATTATTTATTTAATTTATTTATTTTTGGCTGCGTTGGGTCTTTGTTGCTGCACGCGGGCTTTCTCTAGTTGCGGCGAGCGGGGGCTACTCTTCGTTGCGGTGTGCCGGCTTCTCATTGCGGTGGCTTCTCTTGTTGTGGAGCACGGGCTCTAGGCGTGTGGGCCTCAGTAGTTGTGGCACGTGGGCTCAGTAGTTGTGGCACACGGACTTAGTTGCTCCACAGCCTGTGGGATCTTCCCGGACCAGGGTTCAAACCTGTGTCCCCTGCAATGGCAGGCAGATTCTTAACCACTGCACCACCAGGGAAGCACCCAGATTTATATTTTAGGCAGAGCCCTGCTGCATGGAGGATGACTCATGGGAAAGAGACGGCGGAAGCTGCAGTCTAACTGCCCAGTTAGGGAGGGCTGCCACTGTTCAGGAAAGAGAATAGGGTGGTGGCAGTTAGGGCATGAGAAATGGGTGGATACGGGATGTTTAGAAAACAGAGCCATCAGTGCTAGCTGATGGCTTAAATATGAGAGGTAAATAAAATGGGATCAAAGACAACTTTGAGCTCTAGGAATTGTGGGGGGGATGGTGACTCCCTTATTCTCTCAACAGCATTTCATGTCTGACTTCTGCAAACGGGGCAGAAGGTAAAGGTGGGAGAAGTGGCAGTAAAGGATGGATTCTCTGCATAACACTTAGCCTTTTCTTCATGTGGCCAAAAACAAACAACAAAAAAGCACATATTATATACACTGAATGTTACATAACCCTTATTTGGAACTTTCCACCTCCCATGTCTGAATGGAATCCATCCCAAGGAGTTTCCTCTGGTCTCACCAGCTGCTCTTTCTCAGTCTCCTGTGCAGGTTTCCCTCTACCTGCTGCCTGAACATCCACTGGCGCTCCTCAGGGAGCAGCCCTGAGCCCCTCTCCTTCCCTGCCTACAGTTCCCTGTCTCCCTGGAGGATCTCATTCTGACCTGTGGTTTTTAATGCATCTCTATCCTGAGTCACAGATTCCTATCTTCGGCTCTTAGATACCCAACTGCTCACTTGACATCGTCACCTGGATGTTTAACAGACGCCTCATGCTTAACGTGTTCTATACGGAACACTCCACTTATAAGCCCGTCTTCCCAGGTCTGCCACAGATCAGTAAATGGCCACCCCATCTACCAGATGCACTAATTACAATCCTAGGAATCCTATTTGATCTCCTATCTTCTCTTCGGCAAACCTCATCGGTGCTAACTAGAAGCATCGTCACTTCCCTTCATCTCACCATCCCCACCTCTCACCTTCATCATCTCTCACTGGATAATGCTACCCCATAGCCACTTACCTACTCTCTCTTTCTCCATCTTTATCTTCCTGGAGCCATTCTCCACACACCAGGTAGGTCAGCTCATGCCAGTCCCCTGTTGAAAATTTCAATGTGTTTTCATCACAGCTGAAATAATGTTAAAATTCTTTCCCATGGCTCCCGACCACCTCCCAACTCCACTGACAACTCTCTCCCTTCTCCTTCCTGAACCTGGGACCAGGGTGTTTGCACTCACTGTCACTCTGCCTGGAAGACTCTTCTTTTGGTTCCCCCCCCCCCCCCCCGCCCAGCTGGCTCCTTCACCTTCAGCAGTCCTAGCTTGAAAGTTCCCTTCCCAATTTGATCTAAAGCCCCCTAACCCCCACTTCATGCAGCCTGCATCAGTGGGAGTGGGACCACTTAACAGCTTACCAACTCTGAAATAATCCTGTGTGAAATTCGTAAGTAACTGACACCATATTTCCCATCTGTCCCCTTGATGTTTTTTTTTAGATGAAATTTACATATTTATTATTATTATTTTTTAAATTTTATTTATGTTTGGCTGCATTGGGTCTTCATTGATACAGGCGGGCTTTCTCTAGTTGCGGTGAACAGGGACTGCTCTTCGTTGCGGTATGCGGGTTTCTCATTGCAGTGGCTTCTCTTGTGGAACATGGGCTCTAGGCATACGGGCTTCAGTAGTTGTGGCTCACAGGCTCTAGAGTGCAGGCTAGCAGTTGTGGTGCACGGGCTTAGTTGCTCCGTAGCATGTGGGATCTTCCCGGACCAGGGCTCGAACCCATGTCCCCTGCATTGGCAGGCGGATTCTTAACCACTGCACCACCAGGGAAGTCCTCCCCTTGATGTTTTAGTGCTGCTTATGGGTTAGTGCTTTGGGCAGCTGTGCTCACCCTTTGATCTGGCTCAGCCTGCTACACAGTACAATAAATGTCATGATAAATGTCAGCCAGCATTACGGCGCTTCCTTCACCGACCCTAGCACAGAAGATTTCAAATAAAGACAGTTCTGTTGATTCATTAACTTTCCCTAGTTCACTGCCATTTTGATCATTTGTACACTTTTTGCTTAAAAGTTCTGTGAACTTCACTTTGATAAACTAAATAATTTCTCAAAAATCCACACAATGACTTTGGCAATGTGCAACCTTCATTTCTCCACTTGGTAACAGCGCTTAGCATTTAGCTTAAGCTTCTTTCTGGAACCTCCACCTCCAGCAGAAGGAGTTAAAAGTCAATATTTTGTTGTATTACAAGAGAATAGTTACTAAATTCTTTTATTAAATTCAAGTTTTATAAAACAGATCGTCTTCATGAAGGAAGAACTACACAGAATCACACTAAATGACTTTAAATACCTTTATTTCAAGACTGCCACATCACTCAGTTGAATGGTCACCCTGGACACAATTTCCTTCAAGGAATTGTACTTCCTTCTGGTACAGCCACCTCAACTGCTTAATCAATGGCTTAGAGAAGGCCAGGAGTGTCAGAAAGCCTGAGAGATCGTCAAAGTCCATCTTCTTTCTTAACGAAGGAAATAAATACCCGGTAGTGTTGCTGCCTGCTTTCTAAGATCAGTTATGTTCACTGAATCATACACAGTGGATGTTTTATACACAAAATTGTGTTCTAATTGCGTCGTCATGCTGTTCTAATGAATCACCATCCACTCCATTTGTAGAGTGCCCTATAGGTATAGTTAGAAAAACACTGGTCTTCTCTTAAGCAGGGTACATGGGCTGCACAGGGTGATCCACTGGGGTGGGAAAAGAGAATATTAGGATTTGTATTTGTATTTATTTTAAAATGAGGTGGACATTAAGCTTCATTAGTATTTACTATGCGGTTTGATCCCAGAGGCCACCCTCAGTCATGTGTCATGGACAGTAAGCATGGGAATTCCAGCATGGGAGCCTGGGGCTCTCAGTCAGTTACTGGCCTTCAGCATATTGCCATGGACCGCAGTTTCCCTGCGACAGGAAATCACCACCAGCGTTCATCTGACAGAACTCAGATCTTTAAATGGTAGAATTTTTACAATATTTTAAAATTTGGCTGCATAGGCTTCCAGATTTTTTCCCTAAGCATTCGCTAACAAACGGTTCTATTAAAAAACAAAAAATAGGTTCATAATCTACATACATTTTCCACATCTTTTCATGTCAGTATAGCTTTAGCTGATTTTTTCCTACCCTATTCTTTTTTTTATATATAAATTTATTTATTTTTGGCTGCGTTGTGTCTTTGTTGCTGTGTGTGGGCTTTTCTCTAGTTGTGGTGAGCAGGGGCTACTCTTACTGCGGTGCGCGGGCTTCTAATTGCTGTGGCTTCTCTTGTGGTGGAGCACGGGCTCTAGGAGCGCGGGCTTCAGTAGTTGTGGCACACAGACTTAGTTGCTCAGCGGCATGTGGGATCTTCCCGCACCAGGGCTTGAACCCGTGTCCCCTGCATTGGCAGGCGGATTCTTAATTACTGCACCACCAGGGAAGTCCCCCTACCTTATCCTTTTTAATATTTGCATAGAATAGTCCTCCCTCTCATTACAAGACTAATTGCTCCTAAAAAAATTCATAGGGTGAATTTTCATAAGTGGAAAAGATAATTACTGTTTAAACTGATGGTATGTAACAATTACTGCAAGAGTTCATAAACAACACATATGTTTGATTCTCAAAGCTATGAAACTTAAGAAAAAAAATCCAGAATAATAGAGACAAAAGAGAGCAAGGGAAACAATGCTAGTGATGCCTGGGATTGTCACTGCAATAAAGCAGCAAACTTAGCTGCAGCCTACACCAACCAGGACACTGTGGAGCTCCAGCTTGGTGGCTGCTGCTGAAGCTCTGTATTGATCCTTGTAAATGTGCTGAAATTCCTCCAAGTCAAAGAAAGGATGTTAAATGAAACTCCTCATGAGTCAAAATCTTGAACTTGCATGGGCATATCTTGGGGTAAGACTATTTTCCATGATAAGATGCACCATAATTTATTTCCCCGCTGCCCTATTATTTGGGCACTTGTGTTTGTACTAGTCCTTGAGGGCTGCCATAACAAAATTATCACAGACTGGGTGGCTGACACAACAGAAATTTATTTTCTCACAAGTCTATATGGTGAAGGTCCAAGGCAGGTGCGTGGGTGGCTTTGGTTTCTCCTGAAGCCTCTCTCTTTGGCTTGCAGACGGCTGCCTTCTCACCTGGCCTTTTCTCTATCCCTGGTGTCTCTTCCTCTTCCGATAAGGACACTGGTCATATTGGATTAGGGTCCCCCCACCAAGTAAACTTAATCACCCCCTCAAAGATCCTGTCTCCAAATACAGTGACATTCTAAGGGACTAGAGATAAGGACCTCAATATATGAATTTGAGGGGACACAAGTCAGTTCATAACAGAGTGGTGTGTATATTTTTTGCTAGACATCCCCTCATCTCACACGCTCCTCAATCCACGTCAATCTCATTCCATCCTCCAGGCTCCGCAGAACACTTCCCTACTCTGAGTACCACCTGGTCCAGTTACCATCATCACTCCCTCGGACAACTGCAAGTCTCCTTCTAATTGGTTTCATGGCATTTCTTATCCTCCCTCTCCAACCCCTTCTCCACACAGACATTGTAAAAATGTATTTCTAATCTAATCATATCACTCTTCTCGGTACACTTCCCTGGCTTGTTGCTTATTTAAGTTGAAGTGCAAATGCCTTAGCATAGTGGACAAGGCCTTGTGGGACCAGACACCTGCCCAGCAACTTCATCCCCCAGCCCTCCGCCAGTCCACTTTATTCTGGCCACATGCGCTGACTTCCATACCCTCAAAAGAACCAAGCCTTTTCTCACTTCAGGGCATGAGTTGTTTCCTTGGACAGGAGCACCCTTCCAATTCATCCTTCGCGTCTCAGGTGAACAACCACTCTCTCAAAGAAGCCTTCCTTGAACCCCACTGGTTAGGATGCCATTGCCCCCACCTCCCAAAGAACCCTGGGTTTTCTTTGCAGCAGTTATCAGTCATTATAATCAAGAGTGTGATTGTTTAAAATGCATCTCTATCACTGAACTGAGAGCTCTGGGAGGGCAGGGACCCCATGGAACTGTTCATCTCTGCATCCCCAATGCCCAGCCCAGGTCCTGGCATAGAGTAGGCACTCAATAAATAGTTACTGAATGAATAAACACCTTGTATTTGGCTGTTCCCTCCACCTGGAAGGCCTTTTTTATTCTCATCCAACTGGCAAATTGAGGCCAGCCAGATCCTCTATCTCTCTGATTAGACTGTGAATTCCTTCACAGCAAGGTCCATGTTCCCAGTGCCCAGTAAGGGCATGGTGACACATGGTAAACCTGCCAATTGAAGCAAAACATGCTTACTTCTCTGTGTGTCCAAGTCCTACATCATAGTCCTACTGGTAGTCAAGAAGTAGATACCAGTTATCAATCTTCTGTCCAATTCACAATGACAATTACCAGTAGAAACAAATAATACAGAATAAAACTGACAACGATTAAGATGCACCCGCTGCAATCATTTTTTTTTTCCTTTCTTTTTTCTGCGGTACGCGGGCCTCTTACTGTTGTGGCCCTTCCCGCTGCAGAGCACAGGCTTCGGACGCGCAGGCTCAGCAGCCATGGCTCACGGGCGCAGCCGCTCCGCGGCATGTGGGATCCTCCCGGACCGGGGCACGAACCCGTGTCCCCTGCATCGGCAGGTGGACTCGCAACCACTGCGCCACCAGGGAAGCCCTGCAATCATTATTTTTAAAATACTCAGAGATGGATGGACAAAGAAGATGTTATACAATGGAATATTACTCAGCCATAAAAAAGAATGAAATTGGGTCATTTGTAGAGATGTGGATGGACCTAGAGTCTGTCATACAGAGTGAAGTAAGTCAGAAACAAATATTGTATGTTAATGTATATATGTGGAATCTAGAAAAATGGTACAGATGAACCTATTTGCAGGGCAGGAATAGAGACACAGACGTAGAGAACAGACGTGTGGACGTGGAGGGGTGAAGGGGAGGGTGGGATGAATTGGGAGATTAGGTTTGACATAAATACACTACCATGTGTAAAATAGATAGCTAGTAGGAACCAGCTGTATAGCACAGGGAGCTCAGCTCAGTGCTCTGTAATGACCTAGATGGGTGAGATGGGGGTGGGGAGGGAGGTCCAAGACAGAGGGAATATATGTATACATATAGCTGATTCACTTCATTGTACAGCAGAAACTAACACAACATTGTAAAGCAATTATACTCCAATTAAAAAAAAAAAACTCAGAAGACTCATATCCTGAGGGTAACATTGAAAATCCCAAAAGCTGGGAAAAATCAGATCTGGTTGAAATAATCAATCTAACTAAAATAGTCAGTCCATGTGAAATTTGTTCCTTATTAAACATTTATGGAGGACTGCTATTGACAAATTTTAGACCTGAAAAATTCTACCATAGAAAATTGAACTTGCTAGTGGCAATGCCTTCTAGCCAAAGACCCCCAGGAATGCAGCTGTAATTGACCAAGCTGGGTTTATTACTTGTTGCAGCCAGTGAGAACACACACAACAGGGGAACTATGGAGTATCTCAGAAAAAGAGTTAGAAAGAAACTATTATAGGATTTGAGCTCTGGTTGGTTGATTTGGGGAAGGTCTATGAAAGTGGGGTTTGCTTTAGATTGGATGCTTTAAGAAAGCAGGTGCAATTCTGTGACTGGGTCTTAATAAATCTAATCTCTAGGGAAGGTGAACTACAAGGAGGATAAAACTCTAATTGTTTTTTTCTTTAATTTTTATTGGGGTATAGTTGATTTACAATGTTGTGTTAGTTTCAGGTGTACAGCGAAGTCAATCTGTTATACATATATCCACGCTTTTTAGATTCTTTCCCCATATAGGCCATTACAGAGTATTGAGTAGAGTTCCCTATGCTATACAGTAGGTCCTTATTAGTTATCTATTTTATATATAGTTGTGTGTATATGTCAATCCCAATCTTCCAATTTATCCCTCCCCCACTTACCCCCAGTAACCATAAGTTTATTTTCTATATCTGTAACTCTATTTCTGTTTTGTAGATAAGTTCATTTGTACCCTTTTCTTAGCTTCCACCCATAAGCGATATCATATGATATTTGTCTTTCTCTGTCTGACTTACTTCACTCAGTAAAAACTATAATTGATAAAGAAGTCACAGTCACTCATTTTAGCCAAGAGAGGGGGATGTTTGGTATTTTGTGGGTGAGATAGTGACAATGTTTATGTCTGTGCTTAGACAAAATTTTGTGGTAGCCTAGCTCTGTCTCATTAAAGGATGCTACCAGAGTAAGCTTGTCTGATATTGGTGTTCTGTGATATTGTTTACGTTCAGTAGGAGAATAACATGGCCACACTACGTCAAGCCAGCTTCTGAATGTCAAAGGCTGGTTTTTCATTTTTGTTTTCAGTAAAATGATGTTGACGTAAGAAACTTCACGAGAGAAACTAAAGTAAAATTCTATATACAAATTACTAAATAAGTAAAATGTTTATTGTGAAGTCTACATGTAGAAGAATCACTCAGAGAAGATAATTTCCATAAAATAAAATGGGATTGGATACTGTCTGGCTACATTGCGTTAAAAATAACTGATCAAAGAATTAAGTTGGCTTAATGGCATTGGCTCTGGAAAAATTCTTTCGCAGCAGTTTATCATTATTGATATAATCCCAATTAAAAATTATTGGATTCCAGTTTTGTTGGGGGTGTTAATTTGCGTCTTTGGAGAGCAATTTGGCCGTATCCATGAAAATTGCATGCGGCTTTTGACACAGCAATTTTACTTTTGGAAATTTATTCTACAGAGAAAACTGCACATGTACACAGAGGTATATTCAAAGGTATTACTACAGCATCGTTTGCAGTAATAAAAGATTGGAATAAAAATGTCTTCCAGTAGGGGACTGGTTAATACTTTCATGGCACATTCATGCTACTGAAAACTAGGCGGTCTCTAAAAGGTCAGGCGGTCCCGCAGCGACAGGCATCATCAGTTCACCCTCTTGCACCCTCACCCCGCGATGAGAAGCCAAGAGGCCCCGAGAAGCGTGTCCATTCCCCAAAGTAGCTCTCCACCTCACAGCCCTGAGAGTCTTGCTGCGCCTGTGGTCGCCGTCTACTACCCATGGCAGGGAAGTGGGGGAAGAGGGGAGCGGACCTCGAGTCACTTGTGACCCGAAGCGCCTTTGCTGCCCGCATCACCATGGCAACCGGGGGCTACCCAGCACTGATGGAGGGAAAAGGAGGACCGGAGCTGAGAGGCTTCTTCCCAACCACCCCTGCAATCCGGAGAGCCAGGGAGTCTCTGCGTCCCTCAGCTCCCGCTCTTCTTGCAGAGCAGTGACTGCAGCCCGGCGGCGGGAGCCACAAGGAGCTCCCCCGACTACCGGGAGACGAGAGCGCCTGTACCGGGGTGGAGGAATCCGGACCTCCGCCTCCAGATCCCGGGTGCTCGCAGGCCCCCATCGAACCCAGCCCCTTGCGACTCGTCTCCCTGGCTCCGCATCACCATGGCAACCCGGGGGCGCTCGGCCAACTTTCGGGTCCTGGGCGCGCGCCTACGGCCCCGGGACCCCACCTCTTCCGGCTCTTCTTGGCTGCGCCGCACCACCGTGGCAACTCGGGGTAGAACGCTGCGGGCTTGCGCGGAGTCCAGGGTAGGCGGCTGGGCAGTGGCCTGGCGTCCCAGGGAAAGGGACGGAGAGTGGCAGAGAGGAGGTGTGGGAAGGGAAGTGAGGGCGAAGAGAAGAGTGCAGAAACTTCAGGGAAGTCGAGGTCCTTTTTCTCTGGGTATGGGGAGCGGCGGGGGGCGGGAATGGCAATCCAGGTGTGGTGGTCCCGGCTGCAAGGGGGACGGGACCGGGGTCGGGCTGCGGTGTGCTCTCTGCTTCAGGTCGGGTTCTCCTGGAAGGACCTAGATGGGCGGGGCCTGGGTTCCTGGTCGGGCTGGCGGCAGGGGGCAATAGCGGCTCTCAGTGCGCCGAACATCCCGGCGCAGAAATCTCCGGGTTGAGGCGCGGAGATTTGGAGAGGCCGAGGGTCCTCCTCACACTCAGATCTGACCCCGGCGCGGACCAGGTTGAAGATTCCATCGTGACGCTCCGTGTCCTGGAGCGAACAGGTCTCCGCCCAGCGCTCGGTCCCCCTCGCGCCCAGGCTGTATCAGCTCTCCCGCTCTGCACGCTGCGGCTTACCTACGTGGTTAAAAGCACGCGCTCTGAGCTGAGACTGCTAGGACTGGTTACCCTCCCCAGCCCCACGATCTTCATCTGCAAGTGGTGGTAATGATAGTAATTATCTTAGGGTTGCTTTGAGTGTTAAACGAGATAATGGGACTTGTACAATTTCTGGACTCAGTTTCTGGCACACGGCAAGTGCTCGGTAAATGCTACTTATTCGGTGACCTTGGGTAAGTTACTCTCCGTACTTAACCTTACCTCGTTGAAAAAATGCAGACAGTAATAGTAGCCACCTAACACAGTTGTGAGGATTATAAGAGTGAATATTTGTCAAGTCCCTAGAATAGTTCCAGGCGCATAGTACGTGCTATATAAATACTCTCCATTATTACCATGATTATAGTATTGTTATAACTATAATCATCTGTTCACCCGTGGTTGCTTATAAATAGGAATCTGTCCTGCTACCAAAATGATTTTTAGCTTCTGGCTAGATTACAGATATATTTGCCCACATTTCTCCTTTTTCCCTCTCAAAGTTTTTCAGCCTTTCCCATGGTGAAAAGAGGCAGTGTGATGTCCTTAAAAGATCACTGGGCTGTGAACCAGTTGGATTTTGGTGTTTGTTATGCTACTGTTTCTTTGTGCGACCTTGGGCAGATCACTGACAGTTTCCACATCTATCTTTGGGGCTGTTTCAACACGGGCACCTGGTGTTATACATGTTTAGCCTTTCCTAGTAATATATGCAGTAAAAATTAATTAGCACTGTGTGTCAGCGAGTCTCTAGAACAGTAGAATAGAAAGTAGCAAGTGCTGTGAGGAAGTTACAGATGAGATACTGTGGGCATTGTGAGGAAGGGGAGTAAATTTCTATCCCTCCACCCAATAAAAAGTCTAGGACATGAGACCCCCATCCCCCATCTCTGTTGGGAGCTGTGCAGCTAAATGCATTCCTGCCCACCACTCTAATCTGGCCACTGCTACGGATTCCCAGCCTTGGACTCCTGGGCTGACCTCCTCTGCCAGCTACAGCAGGAGCATCTGGTAATAGTATTTTTCTTCTTTTGTTTTCAGAAATCCTCCCTTAACTCACCTTAAATGTTAACCCACTAGGTCAAATGGTAAATAAGCAATGTTTCATGGAGGTCACAGAGAATTGGCTTTGAAAGTCAGAGGGGATTTGAGCCCCATGTGACCTTGGATAAGTCTCTGAGCCTCAATTTCCTCATCTTTGAAACAAGGATAGTGATACCCATATGAGATACTGCACTTAAAGGGTCCAGCAGTACCTGGTACAGAGCAAATCCTCAAAACATGTTAGCTGCTCTTTTCATCACTATCATCATTGTTATCATGTTGTTAGCTTACAAAAGGCAGGACAATCTTTTATAGCCTTTTTCCTCTCCTTATTACCTAGCACGTAGTAGGGGCCTAGCAAATGTTTGTGGAGTGAATGAGCGAATCCACGCAGGAAACTTTAGCAACAGTCGGTTTCACATTGCTCTGGCTACTAGCAATTAACATTTGTTGAACATGTGTTCCAGGAACTGTATTACGTCCCATTACCTCGTTTAATAGTCAAGTTCAATGACCTTGTCTAGCCTTCTAGTTTGATTCCTGAAGCGTTGGTGTCATTGATTCACAGTCCAGAAGCTGACAGTGACATCTGCTGCAGATTTCTGTATCATTTTCATAATGAGGTTGACAAGAGCATTATTTCTGTGACGTAGGCCCTGCTAAGAGTCTGGTGTCATGCTGACGTCAGGCCCTGTGTTCTTATCTCCCCAAGGGTGAGCTGGCTTCCTTGATGCAATTTCCTCATCCCTTAGTGGATTGCTTGACATTACACTCCTGAGACAGCGGGGCTCAATGAGAGTTTATTGCTGCAGCCCTTCAGATGCACGGGGCCCCGTTTACCAGGACAACCTCACACAGCATCAGGTTCCTCCTTCTACCTCTGTGGCCGCTTCCAGAGCAGGGCAGCAGCCCCAGGGAAGGTCTTTCTGCTCCTGATCCTCTCACGGTATTTGACTTTTGGATTAGAGAATCCTTTAGGGATCACCTAATCTAGTGCTTTTAATACTGCTCTGTGGGGGTTTTGGGGTTCAAAGGGCCCCTTTCCCCCACCAGAAGCTGCTATTTTGGGGAGAAGAACTACCCAAACAGGCAGAGTTTGGAGCATCCTACCTCTGATTCAACCCGAGTGAGCTCTGCGACATCTTTGGAATATTGAGGAACAAGTCTCTTTTCATCTTGCAGTAGAACCTTTAGTAGCAAGTCAGCCCAGTCATCAGACAGAGGCTTTGAGCAAGATATTTATTCATTTAGCTCTTCATTCACCTCATTCCCAGACTCTCTGTGAGGGTGTTGGGGACCCAGCAGTGAACAGAAGAAGCTCCCGCCATCAAGTAGCTTATATTCTAGTGGGAGGAGACAGACAATAAATTTATGTGCCATGGAGAGCCTCTCCGAGGAGAGGAATTGTGAGCAGAGACCTGAAGGAAGTGAAGACTGATAAATGGTGAAAGAATGTTCTGAGCAGAGGGGTGGCTGTGCGAAGTCGCTGAGGTGGGAGACCAGAGTGGCTGGCGAGGAGGGAATGATGGAGCCAGTGGAGGGAGCAGGGAGGGGTGGGGTCTGCTCTAGGACCCTAGAGAGTGTGGAAAGGACTTTAGATTTTCATTCTAGGGGAGACAGGAAGACATTGAAGGAGTGAGAGCAGTGGGGTGACATCGCCTGACGGATAGGACCATTCCGGTGACTGGGGAGTGAATAGATTTTTGGGAGGAGACCAGTTAAGAGGCTTTTCCAAGAGCCCAGGTGTGAGGTGACGATAGCTTGGACTGGGGCGGTGGAGAGAAAATGTGAGAGGTGCTAGATTTGGGAAGGTAGAGCTTAAAAGTTCTGCTAATAGTTCCATGTCTGGTGGGAGAGAACGAGGAATCACAAATGACTCCAAGGCTTGGGCCTGAGCACCTGGCTGAAAGGTGCCATTTACTGAAGAGGAGAGGCAACAACAGACATTGGTCACAGTTTACCTGTTCAGCTCCTCTCATGGTGGAAGAGGAGTGATGTTAGAATGTCTGAGACCTGAAGTGGGTGTTAACTGAGGTTTTTTTCCCATAGTCGTGACCTTCCTGAGGGCACACAAGCTGGATCTAGAAGCTGGGTCCACTGATCTCCAGTGCTGAGGCCTCCTGGTGGCTGTTTAGTGTCGACACACTGTCACTTCTGTTGGCTCCATTTCAGGTCCAGCGGCTATGACCAGAGGCAGCAGGCTGCCTGCGGTGCGTTCTGATGCTTGGAGGGCTGGTGCTGTGAAGAGCTCAGGTGTGCAGATTAGCATGTGGGCTTTTCTTTCCTCCCGGTGGCATACTTGAAGGAGAATCAGGCAAACCACAGTGCATTCAGGAGAGGATGTTCAGAGCGGCCAGGGCACTGAACACCGCACTCTGACCGGGGACAGCCCAGAGAACCGGGTTGTTTGCCTGGAGACGAGTCAGTGGGGCTTGAGTGTTTCCTCTGAGAGTGTGCTTCCTGCTACTGTGTTTGCTGTTTCCAGTTATATGTAGTTTATGGTTTTCGTTATTTAAAGTATTATTCATTAATTACAGGATAATTCTTCTGCTCTTGTTGGTTTGACCGCTTCCCCCTGAATGGGAGGCGTGTGAGCCTGAAGTGAGGTCCACATACCTGTCACCACAGCTGTGCCAGCATCTAACTGATGTGTGTCCCCAGTCCGAGAGTTGGCACAGCGTTGGGGCTCTAAAATTTTAAACTGGGTTTTTTTGAGGTCTTGACCTAGAAGGAGATGAGCTCGTTCCCATATGGGCCTGAGATAAGGTGGGGGCCTCGCTGGAGCTGGAGGGGAGTCGAGGGAGAAGAGAGTGGGATGCGGCCGGAGGCTGACACGGCCATAGAGGCCACACTCGGGCCGGCCGCAGGCAGAGGGCCATCCTGTGGAAGCTTCGCTACCAGCTGGGAACATGGACAAGTAACACCACCCCAGGTGTCTTTAACAATAAAAAGCAGGGTTTGGGGATGAAAGACGTGGGTCCTGATCTCAGGACTCGGGCCCACGGGGCCTCTCTCCCTCTTCCTCAGTGGGTTGGCGTTTATTCTCGTGGCCACAAATCACCCGCCCTCGTTCCTGGCGTCCAACCTTCATTCGAAGCAGCAAGAAATGGAATAGGAGATAAAAGCGTAGAGCCAGCTGGGTCTGTCTCTTTTTACCAGGAAAGCAAAGGCTTTCTCGGAACTCCATCCTCCCCCAACCCCAGCAGCCCCCACTTGGCCAAAACCATGGCCCACGACTCCCCCCACATGAAAGAGAGGCTGGAAGGTGAGTGTTTCGCTTTGCATCCTTTCCTGTAAAGGCAGATGAGGGAGACAGGGGTAGGGCAGCGCTGCCCAGTGGAACTCAAACCCGAGCCAGGCATGTAATTTTAAATGATCCAGTAGCACACTTTTTAAAAGGTGTTAAAAAAAACCCAGCTGAAATGAATGTTTAAAATATGTTTTATTTAATTCGCTATATCCCCAAATCATTTTAGCATGTAATCAATATACAAATTATTAATGAGAGAATTTGGACTTTTTTTTTTTTTTGTATGAAGTCTTCCAAACCTGGTGTATTTAGCACATCTCATTTTGGACCAGCCACCCTTCAGTGCTCAGTAGCGCACGTGACCAGGTACCATAGGTGTGGATAGCGTGCGGAGTGAGCAGACCAACAGTGCTTGCCATAACTGTTTTTTTCCTACTAGTCTTTTCTATAATCGTTTTCCTTTTAATTCTCTCAGTTGAATTTGGAAAATGCCACCTTGTCTTGGCCTGCTGAAGAGAAAAAAGAAAAGAGGATTTTGGTTTGTGTTAGAACGAAAGTAGTACAAAAGGAGGGAGGTGCAAGTCAGACTTTGAGAACCATAGGGACGGGGTCGTTGATGGTGAGAGGAAAGGGACAACAAGAGGTGGGCTGACAGCCGTGATGATAAAGGTAAAGTTCTTGTCAAAATCAAAACTTAACTTGAGTATTTTGTGATTATAGAAGTAAACATTTTATAAACTGTTAAAGAATTTCAATCTAAAATGGAGCCAGAGGGGCTTCCCTGGTGGCGCAGTGGTGGAGAGTCTGCCTGCCGATGCAGGGGACACGAGTTCGTGCCCCGGTCCGGGAGGATCCCACATGCCGCGGAGCGGCTGGGGCCGTGAGCCATGGCCGCTGAGCCTGTGCATCTGGAGCCTGTGCTCCGCAACGGGAGAGGCCACAACAGTGAGAGGCCCGTGTACTGCAAAAAATAAATAAAAAAAATAATAAAATGGAGCCAGAGGATATGAAATGTAAAATCTCACACATGTGCCCTCAGGAAAACAAAACCTAAGGACCAAGACACTGATTTCCTGTAAATGCCTGATTATAGGAAATTGATAATATTGGCATTTTCTTAAATGATAGGCACTTGGTCAGGGGTTGCCTCGTATCAACCACGGGAAGTTTTGCTTATGGTTTCCAGAGGCGTGAATCATGACCCAGGTCGGGTTGGTCTCAAAAAACAAGCTGAACTGAGCTTTGTATGGTTGTACTGGTTTTGTCTGCTCAGGGAATCTTCAGGCTGGTCTCTGTTTTATAATTGACTCTAAGTGAACTCTCCTTTCTTTGCTTTCCTGCCCCCAAGCCTCAGCACCTGTAGCTTGCTATAGTCTGTGTCCTGAATTGCATTTCCTCTGCTATTCCTACAAGAGCTCATCTTTTTGACAACTTTGAGCTTGGCTCAGTTTAACTCTTTATTTAGGCCGACAAGACTATGAGGAAAACAAAAGTGCCAAAAATAAAAGGTACTATAATGCTAGAGATAATCCCTGTTAATGGTATATTTTATTTTATTAATTTTTTATGCTTATATATGCATGTATACTTACATTTATGTTATCTTCTCAAGACTTTGTACTAATTGGGACTGCTGACGATTGAAAGAGGGTGCTCATTTCATGAGTAAGAACTTTTGTGGTCTCAACTCTGTTTTCCTAATACTGAGCATGAATTATAACAGCTTCTGAAAAGAGTGAGTCCCTTTATCTTGCCCCATAGTTGGACATCACTGAGCTAGATTATTTGGTGGAGGAAATAGTGTGGAAAGAAGTACTGCCTGGGGCCAGAGCTGGTATAAATGACCTTTACGACTTCTTCCAACCTTAATGATCTATGATGCTTATCTCCTTCTGACCAGTTGTCCATATGAAGTTTCTGTGCTGATTCTGAAATGTGGTCCATACTGCTTGTCTGTGCTCTCAGGAGGCAGGGATTTGGTGATTTCCTCAAGGGCTTTTCTCAAAGTATGAATCCTTTTGAGGTAGAAGCAGTTCTCCCAGAGGATAGAAATTGTATCCTAAAACCAGCATTGTGTTGGTCAGCTCTTAAATATCTTTGCTAATCTTCTGTCTAGTAGTTCTGTTAGTTGCTGAGAAGGGGTGTTAAAGTCCTCAACCGTAACTGTGGATTTTTCTGTTTCTTCTTTCAGCTCTCTCAGTTTTTGCTTCTTGTATCTTGATGCCCTGTTGTTTGGTGCATTTACATTTAGGGTCGTTATGTCTTGGTGGATTGATTCTTTTATCAGTATGTAATGTCTCTCTTTTTCTCTAGTGATGTTCTTTGCTCAAAAGTCTATCTTATCAGATATTAATATAGCTACTCCTGCTTTTTTTTTTTTTTTTTTTTTTTTTTTGCGGTACACAGGCCTCTCACTGCTGTGGCCTCTACCGTAGCGGAGCACAGGCTCCGGATGCACAGGCTCAGCGGCCATGGCTCATGGGCCTAGCCACTCCGCGGCATGTGGGATCCTCCCGGACCGGGGCACGAACCCGTGTCCCCTGCATCGGCAGGCAGACTCTCAACCACTGCACCACCAGGGAAGCCCAGTTTTATCATTTTTTTTTTTTTTTTTCCTTTTAATTTTTATTTATTTATTTTTTTTTTAAACATCTTTATTGGGGTATAATTGCTTTACAATGGTGTGTTAGTTTCTGCTTTATAACAAAGTGAATCAGCTATACATATACATATGTTCCCATATGTCTTCCCTCTTGCGTCTCCCTCCCTCCCACTCTCCCCATCCCACCCTTCCAGGCTGTCACAAAGCACCGAGCTAATATCCCTGTGCCTTGCGGCTGCTTCCCCCCAGCTATCTACCTTACTACGTTTGTTAGTGTGTATATGTCCATGACTCTCTCTCGCCCTGTCAAAACTCACCCCTCCCCCTCCCCATACCCTCAAGTCCGTTCTCCAGTAGGTCTGCGTCTTTATTCCTATCTTACCCCTAGGTTCTTCATGACATTTTTTTCCCCTTAAATTCCATATATATGTGTTAGCATACGGTATTTGTCTTTTTCTTTCTGACTTACTTCACTCTGTATGACAGACTCTAGGTCTATCCATCTCATTACAAATAGCTCAATTTCATTTCTTTTTAAGGCTGAGTAATATTCCATTGTGTATATGTGCCACATCTTCTTTATCCATTCATCCGATGATGGGCGCTTAGGTTGTTTCCATGTCCTGGCTATTGTAAATAGAGCTGCAATGAACATTTTGGTACATGACTCTTTTTGAATTTTGGTTTTCTCAGGGTATATGCCAAGTAGTGGGATTGCTGGGTCATATGGTAATTCTATTTGTAGTTTTTTAAGGAACCTCCATACTGTTCTCCACAGTGGCTGAACCAATTCACATTCCCACCAGCAGTGCAAGAGTGTCCCCTTTTCTCCACACCCTCTCCAGCATTTATTGTTTCTAGATTTTTTGATGATGGCCATTCTGACTGGTGTGAGATGATATCTCATTGTAGTTTTGATTTGCATTTCTCTAATGATTAATGATGTTGAGCATTCTTTCATGTGTTTGTTGGCATTCTGTATATCTTCTTTGGAGAAATGTCTATTTAGGTCTTCTGCCCATTTTTGGATTGGGTTGTTTGTTTTTTTGTTATTGAGCTGCATGAGCTGCTTGTAAATTTTGGAGATTAATCCTTTGTCAGTTGCTTCATTTGCAAATGTTTTCTCCCATTCTGAGGGTTGTCTTTTGGTCTTGGTTATGGTTTCCTTTGCTGTGCAAAAGCTTCGAAGTTTCATTAGGTCCCATTTGTTTATTTTTGTTTTTATTTCCATTACTCTAGGAGGTGGGTCAGAAAGGATCTTGCTGTGATTTATGTCATAGAGTGTTCTTCCTATGTTTTCTTCTAAGAGTTTGATAGTTTCTGGCCTTACATTTAGGTCTTTAATCCATTTTGAGCTTATTTTTGTGTATGGTGTTAGGGAGTGATCTAATCTCATACTTTTACATGTACCTGTCCAGTTTTCCCAGCACCATTTATTGAAGAGGCTGTCCTTTCTCCACTGTACATTCCTGCCTCCTTTATCAAAGATAAGGTGTCCATATGTGCGTGGGTTTATCTCTGGGCTTTCTATCCTGTTCCACTGATCTATCTTTCTGTTTTTGTGCCAGTACCATACTGTCTTGATTACTGTTGCTTTGTAATATAGTCTAAAGTCAGGGAGCCTGATTCCTCCAGCTCCTTTTTTCGTTCTCAAGATTGCTTTGGCTATTCGGGGTCTTTTGTGTTTCCATACAAATTGCAAAATTTTTTGTTCTAGTTCTGTGAAAAATGCCAGTGGTAGTTTGATAGGGATTGCATTGAATCTGTAGATTGCTTTGGGTAGTAGAGTCATTTTCACAATGTTGATTCTTCCCATCCAAGAACATGGTATATCTCTCCATCTATTTGTATCATCTTTAATTTCTTTCATCAGTGTCTTATAATTTTCTGCATACAGGTCTTTCGTATCCTTAGGTAGGTTTATTCCTAGATATTTTATTCTTTTTGTTGCAATGGTAAATGGGAGTGTTTTCTTGATTTCACTTTCAGATTTTTCATCATTAGTATATAGGAATGCCAGAGATTTCTGTGCAGTAATTTCATATCCTGCTACTTTACCAAATTCATTGATTAGCTCTAGTAGCTTTCTGGTAGCATCTTTAGGATTCTTTATGTAGGGTATCATGTCATCTGCAAACAGTGACAGCTTTACTTTTTCTTTTCCAAATTAGATTCCTTTTATTTCCTTTTCTTCTCTGATTCTGTGGCTAAAACTTCTAAAACTATGTTGAATAAGAGTGGTGAGAGTGGGCAACCTTGTCTTGTTCCTGATCTTAGTGGAAATGCTTTCAGTTTTCCATCATTGAGGACGATGTTGGCTGTGAGTTTGTCATACATGGCCTTTATCATGTTGAGGAAAGTTCCTTCTATGCCTACTTTCTGCAGGGTTTTTATCATAAATGGGTGTTGAATTTTGTCAAAAGCTTTCTCTGCATCTATTGAGATGATCATATGGTTTTTCTCCTTCAATTTGTTAATATGGTGTATCACGTTGATTGATTTGCATATATTGAAGAATGCTTGCATTCCTGGAATAAACCCCACTTGATCATGGTGTATGATCCTTTTAATGTGCTGTTGGATTCTGTTTGCTAGTATTTTGTTGAGGATTTTTGCATCTATGTTCATCGGTGATATTGGCCTGTAGTTTTCTTTCTTTGTGACATCTTTGTCTGGTTTTGGTATCAGGGTGATGGTGGCTTTGTAGAATGAGTTTGGGAGTGTTCCCCCCTCTGCTATATTTTGGAAGAGTTTGAGAAGGATAGGTGTTAGCTCTTCTCTAAATGTTTGATAGAATTCACCTGTGAAGCCATCTGGTCCTGGGCTTTTGTTTGTTGGAAGAATTTTAATCACAGTTTCAATTTCAATGCTGGTTATTGGTCTGTTCATATTTTCTGTTTCTTCCTGATTCAGTCTTGGCAGGTTGTGCATTTCTAAGAATTTGTCCATTTCTTCCAGGTTGTCCATTTTATTGGCATAGAGTTGCTTGTAGTAATCTCTCATGATTTTTTTTATTTCTGCAGTGTCAGTTGTTACTTCTCCTTTTTCATTTCTAATTCTATTGATTTGAGTCTTCTCCCTTTTTTTCTTGATGAGTCTGGCTAATGGTTTATCAATTTTGTTTATCTTTTCAAAGAACCAGCTTTTAGTTTTATTGATGTTTGCTATAGTTTCCTTCATTTCTTTTTCATTTATTTCTGATCTGATCTTTATGATTTCTTTCCTTCTGCTAACTTTGGGTTTTTTTTGTTCTTTCTCTAATTGCTTTAGGTGCAAGGTTAGGTTGTTTATTCGAGATGTTTCCTGTTTCTTAAGGTAGATTTGTATTGCTATAAACATCCCTCTTAGAGCTGCTTTTGCTGCATCCAGTAGGTTTTGGGTCGTTGTGTCTCCATTGTCATGTGTTTCTAGATATTTTTCGATTTCCTCTTTGATTTCTTCAGTGATCACTTCGTTATTAAGCAGTGTATTGTTTAGCCTCCATGTGTTTGTATTTTTTTCAAATCTTTTCCTGTAATTGATATGTACCCTCCTAGCATCTGGTCAGAATAGATACTTGATACAATTTCAATTTTCTTAAATTTACCAAGGCTTGATTTGTGACCCAAGATATGATCTATCCTGGAGAATGTTCCATGAGCACTTGAGAAAAATGTGTATTTTGGGTTTTTTTGGATGGAATGTCCTATAAATATCAATTAAGTCCATGTTGTTTAATGTATCACTTAAAACTTGTGTTTCCTTATTTATTTTCATTTTGGATGATCTGTCCATTGGTGAAATTGGGGTGTTAAAGTCCCCTACAATGAATGTGTTACTGTCGATTTCCCCGTTTATGGCTGTTAGTATTTGCCTTATGTATTGAGTTGCTCCTATGTTGGGTGCATAAATATTTACAATTGTTATATCTTCTTCTTGGATTGATCCCTTGATCATTATGTAGTGTCCTTCTTTGTCTCTTGTAACAATCTTTATTTTAAAGTCTATTTTGTCTGATATGAGAATTGCTACTCCAGCTTTCTTTTGATTTCCATTTGCATGGAATATCTTTTTCCATCCCCTCACTTTCAGTCTGTATGTGTCCCTAGGTCTGAAGTGGGTCTGTTGTAGACAGCATATATATGGGTCTTGTTTTTGTATCCATTCAGCCAGCCTTTGTCTTTTGGTTGGAGCATTTAATCCATTTACATTTAAGGTAATTATCGATATGTATGTTTCTATTCCGATTTTCTTAATTCTTTTGGGTTTGTTATTGTAGGTCTTTTCCTTCTCTTGTGTTTCTTTCTTTTTTTTTTTTTTTTGTGGTACGCAGGCCTCTCACTCTTGTGTCCTCTCCTGTTTCACAGCACAGTCTCCGGATGTGCAGGCTCAGCAGCCATGGCTCACATGCCCAGCTGCTCCGCAGCATGTGGGATCTTCCCAGACTGGGGCATGAACCTGTGTCCCCTGCATCGGCAGGCAGACATTCAACCACTGCGCTACCAGGGAAGCCCTCTCTTGTGTTTCTTGCCTAGAGAAGTTCCTTTTGCATTTGTTGTAAAGCTGGTTTGGTGGTGCTGAACTCTCTCAGCTTTTGCTTGTCTGTAAAGGTTTTAATTTCTCCATCAAATCTGAATGAGATCCTTGCTGGGTAGAGTAATCTTGGTTGTAGGTTTTTCTCCTTCATCACTTTAAATATGTCCTGCCAGTCCCTTCTGGCTTGCAGGGTTTCTTCTGAAAGATCAGCTGTTAACCTTATGGGGATTCCCTTGTGTGTTATTTGTTGTTTTTCCCTTGCTGCTTTTAATATGTTTTCTTTGTATTTAATTTTTGATAGTTTGATTAATATGTGTCTTGGTGTGTTTCTCCTTGGATTTATTCTGTATGGGACTCTCTGTGCTTCCTGGACTTGATTAACTATTTCCTTTCCGATATTAGGGAAGTTTTCAACTATAATCTCTTCAAATATTTTCTCAGTCCCTTTCTTTTTCTCTTCTTCTTCTGGGACCCCTATAATTCGAATGTTCATGCATTTAATGTTTTCCCAGAGGTCTCTGAGACTGTCCTCAGTTCTTTTCATTCTTTTTTCTTTATTCTGCTCTGCAGTAGTTATTTCCACTATTTTATCTTCCAGGTCACTTATCCGTTATTCTGCCTCAGTTATTCTGCTATTGATCCCTTCTAGAGTATTTTTAATTTCATTTATTGTGTTGTTCATTGTTGCTTGTTTCCTCTTTAGTTCTTCTAGGTCCTTGTTAAATGTTTCTTGCATTTTCTCTATTCTATTTCCAAGATTTTGGATCATCTTTACTATCATTATTCTGAATTTTTTTTCAGGTAGATTGCCTATTTCCTCTTTATTTGTTAGGTCTGGTGGGTTTTTACCTTGTTCATTCATCTGCTGTGTGTGTTTCTGTCTTCTCATTTTGCTTATCTTACTGTGTTTGGGGTCTCCGTTTTGCAGGCTGCAGGTTCGTAGTTCCCGTTGTTTTTAGTGTCTGTCCCCAGTGGCTAAGCCTGGTTCAGTGGGTTGTGTAGGCTTCCTGGTGGAGGGGACTAGTGCCTGTGTTCTGGTGGATGAGGCTGGATTTTGTCTTTCTGGTGGGCAGGTCCATGTCTGGTGGTGTGTTTTGGGGTGTCTGTGTCCTTATTATGATTTTAGGCAGCCTCTCTGCTAATGGATAGGGCTGTGTTCTTGTCTTGCTAGTTGTTTGGCATAGGGTGTCCAGCACTGTAGCTTGCTGGTCGTTGAGTGAAGCTGGGTCTTGGCATTGAGATGGAGATCTCTGGGAGACTTTCACCATTTGATATTATGTGGAGCTGGGAGGCCTCTTGTGGACCAGTGTCCTGAACTTGGCTCTCCCACCTCAGAGGCACAGCACTGACTCCTGGCTGGAGCACCAAGAGCCTTTCATCCACACGGCTCAGAATAAAAGGGAGATAAAGTAGAAGGAAAGAAAGAAATAGGATAAAATAAGATAAAAAATAAAGTTTTTAAAATAAAAAATAATTATTAAGAAAAAAAATTTTTTTAAGTAAAAAAAAAAAAATGGATGGACAGAACCCGAGGACAAATGGTGAAAGCAAAGCTATACAGAGAAAATCTCACACAGAAACATACACACTCACAAAACGAGGAAAAGGGCAAAAAATAATATATCTTGTTCTCAAAGTCCACCTCCTCAATTTGGGATGATTCGTTGTCTATTCATGTATTCCACAGATGCAGGGTACATCAAGTTGATTGTGGAGCTTTAATCCGCTGCTCCTGAGACTGCTGGGAGAGATTTCCCTTTCTCTTGTTTGTTCGCACAGCTCCTGGGGTTCAGCTTTGGATTTGGCCCCGCCTCTGTGTTTAGGTCGCCTGAGGGCGTCTGTTCTTCGCTCAGACAGGACAGGGTTAAAGGAGCCGCTGATTCGGGGACTCTGGCTCACTCAGGCTGGGGGGAGGGAGGGGCACTGAGTGTGGGGTGATCCTGCGGCGGCAGAGGCCAGCGGGACATTGCACCAGCCTGAGGTGCGCCATGCGTTCTCCCGGGGAAGTTGTCCCTGGATCTCGGGACCCTGGCAGTGGCGGGCTGCGCAGGCTCCCGGGAGGGGAGGTGTGGCTCTAGAGTGACCTGTGCTCGCACACAGGCTTCTTGGTGGTGGCAGCAGCAGCCTTAGAGTCCCATGCCCGTCTCCGGGGTCCGCGCTTTTAGCCGGGGCTCGCGCCCGTCTCTGGAGCTCCTTTAAGCAGCGCTCTAAATTCCCTCTCCTCAGGCACCAGGAAACAAAGAGGGAAGAAAAAGTCTCTTGCCTCTTCGGCAGGTCCAGACTTTTCCCCGGACTCCCTCCCGGCTAGCCGTGGTACACTAACACCCTGCAGGCTGTGTTCACGCCGCCAACCCCAGTCCTCTTCCTGTGCTCCGACTGAACCCCGAGTCTCAGCTCCCAGCCCCGCCCGCCCTGGAAGGTGAGCGGACAAGCATCTCGGGCTGGTGAGTGCCAGTCAGCAGCAATCCTCTCTGCGGGAATCTCTCCACTTTGCCCTCCGCACCCCTGTTGCTGTGCTCTCCTACGCGGCTCCGAAGCTTCCCCCTCTGCCACCTGCAGTCTCTGCCCGCGAAGGGGCTTCCTAGTGTGTGGAAACCTTTCCCCCTTCACAGCTCCCTCCCACTGGTGCAGGCCCCGTCCCTATTCTTTTGTCTCTGTTTATTCTTTTTTCTTTTACCCTAGCCAGGTATGTGGGGAGTTTCTTGCCTTTTGGGAGGTCTGAGGTCTTCTGCCAGCGTTCAGTAGGTGTTCTGTAGGAGTTGTTCCACGTGTAGATGTATTTCTGATGTATCTGTGGGGAGGAAGGTGATCTCTGTGTCTTACTCTTCCGCCGTCTTCCTCCTCCCCCCTGTGATCTATCTGTCTTTTAGATTATAGCCATCCTACAATGGTAGGTGTGATGGTATCTCATTATGGTTTTGATTGGCATTTCCCTGATGTCTAAACCTGTACTGTGTCTTGAATCTGATATTTAAATGCCCTCTTTTGCCTCTCCTTGGAGCTACTCTGGCTGGATAAATGATGGGATTTCATACTTACTCCCCCCCACCCCCGCCGATCCCAGAAACCCACAGAACTGCACAATGTGCCGTATGGCCATTGTTATTCCAGCAGAAAGGGTGGGACTTTATTAGGCCCTCAGGAGGAAAAAAGCATCTAGAATGCATGTGGCTCGTAAAAGAAAAAAAGTGGTTATTTAGGTATCTCAATCAACCATAAAATCTTTGTTACAGGTAATACAAAACTCAGAGCTAAATCAGGAAAGAAACTTTTTTCTAGTAGCTCTTATTAATTATTAACTCTTAGTGTCTCAACTGAAGAAAAATTTAATGTGTCCTATCTGCTGTGAAAATGCTACCTGTAGCCTGGAAAGTGCTCTATAAACACCTGCTAATTGACTAAGAGAGTAGTGAGGAGGAAGCACCAAGAGTGGATTTGAGATAAAGATTGCTGAACCGGGGGTCAGAGGGTTCACGGGACTCAGATGTCAGAGAATAATCCGTAAGGGAAAAGAAGAGAGAAGACAAATAGGGAGTTAATAAAAGATGAGGGAGAAATGGAAAAAAAGTCAATACTTTTGTCTGCATGGGGACCTCTAAAACCTGAGTTTAAGGAGACTTGGAGAAAGTCTTTGCTGTGGCAAGTGATATAATAACAGCCACCTTTTATTCCAGGTTTGCTATATGAAGGGCGCACAGCTAAACCTGTCACATGGATTATTATATTTGCTCCTGTTTTACAGGTGAGAAAAACGAGGCCTAACGAGATTATGGAACCTGTCCAAAGTCCACTGGTGGCATTTGAAACCAAGCCCTTTTAGATCTTAACTCAGAACTCTGGTTGTTTCTGCAAGGTAATGGACCACACCAGGAATAGTCTAGTCTGGGGGGAAATAGAATTTGGGTGAAACTAAGAAGAAAATAGAGATTTCTTAGTAAACTGCCAAAAGGAAAACCCAGATTAGGCAAGGCTATCCCCAGGTGACTATATCAAAGAATGAAGACTTAAGGATTCTCTAAAAAAAAAAAAAGACTACATCTTACAAAGACTCAGATGGTTTTCACGGTTGTATAGGAAAATCAGGTACCTACCTCCACATACAGGTATGGAATTGTGTGAGCAGCACTCTGTACCCTTTGCAACCCCATAAACTCTCCCATCTGTAGTTGAATAGGTTGTTACTTTCAATACTGTTGATATTCTGTTTTCCTGGGAGGAGTGAGGGGTATGTCTGGAAAGAATGAAAAGAAAAAGTCTATACTGCCAATGTTAGAGCTCTAGGAAGAAAGGCAGTCCCCTGGATGATGGGGAATTGACAGTGAAGGGCTTGCCAGGCCTCATGTTTTTTACCCCAGCTCATATCTTATAAGGTGTGGCAGCAACAAAAATTATGACTTGTAGCACAAAAAGGCCATCAACCCTCCCCAACCCAGCTCACCACCCCCAGCTCCCCACCCCCATTTCTCAGAGAACCCTGGCTTAGTACTTGGGGACTTGGCAGTTTGCAGAGCAGAGCCAGTGTGAGGAACCAGTGTTTGGTCTGACAGCTCCTCCCTAAGACACACCTTTATGACTGAGACCCCTGGAGCCAGGGCCTGGCTGGGAGAACGTGCAAATTCCTGAACTTGGGGACAATGAAGATCAGAGGTCCGGGGTGCATCACCCTTCACTCATCACATGTTAATTGGGGCTACTTTGGATTCTGGCATGGCATGGAAGATTCGCCCTGCACCTCCTTTTACAAGCTTCGTGACCATCAGCCTTTGTTTCCTCCTTTGGGAATTGTCTCAGGAGAATCCCAGACCATTCCAGTGTGGAGCAATCACAGAGTCACAGGCTGCTGGAGTGAATAGGCACCCAGAAAGCACGCGGTCGGCCCACATATGTTGCTAAGGCTCCTGGCGACAAGCAGCTGGGCCTGGGTGTTACCTGCCTGGTGCTCCGGATGCAGTCATGGGACAGGTGGGGCTGGAGGAGCACACCTGACCTGCACCCCACATTTTTCTGAGAAGCTCTAGGCTTATTTTAAATAAATATCTGATGTTCTATCTTCCTTTGGAACTGAGGCAGAGAGAGATGGGAGGATGGCCAGGAGCATAGGGAGGCCATGCAGGTTTAGATGCTGACTATACTTCCCAGCCCACATCCACCTGAGGGGAGACATGTCAGGGGTCCCCGCGACCACGCCTCGGTTTGGTAATTTGCTCGGAGGACTCACGCGACTCAGCATATAGTTGTACTTGTGGCTGAGGTTTGTTTCAGGGAAAGGATACAAAGTAGAATCAGCAAAGAGAAAAGCTGCATGGGGTGAAGGCCAGAGGAAACAAGGCCTAAGCTCTCAAGAGTCCTCTCCCACTGGAGTCACGCAGGATGTGCTTAATTCCTCAGCAGCACACAGTAACAACACATGTCAAATACTGTCAACAGGGAAAACTCATTAGAGAACTAGTCCCCAAGGTTGTTACCAGGGGCTGGTCACATAGACACCCTCTGCCTAACATTTACCAAAATTCCAGACTTCCAGGAGGAAAATGGTATTCAGCATAAACCATATTGTTTGCACAAACAGTCTAGGCACCTAGCTATGTGATCTTGGGCAGGTTGCTTAACCTCTCTGGGCTTCACTGACCTTATTTGTAGAATACAGGTACTAAAGGTACCTGATAAGATTGTTGTGAGGTTTAAGTGGGTTAATATATGTAAAGTGCTTACAATAGTATTTGGCAATGTGGCGAGCACTATATAAAGGTATTGTTATTAATGTTATTATTATTTTTATTATTCAAGGTCCAGTTTCCGTGATTCTCCCAGGTCTTTCTTCCTAGGTTTGCACATTATTCTGTACTTACTATCTCTTCCCTTTAGGCAGTGCTCTTACAGAGAAAGGGCTACCTTATTTCTCTTTATATCCCCTGTATTTAACACCAAATAGATAATCTGCTGATGTTGAGTAGATGTTCACTGAAGGATGAGACAATAATTGTAGTAATAATTCTGAATTCTTATATCTGTCCTCATTTCCTTGTCCTGTCCATTTGTTTATGCAGCAACCGATGATTTTTTTGTCCTGGGGGGCTTTTCACATGCTCAGTAGGATTTGTAAGTGAAAACTGCACTGTAGAAACCATTCACATTAAACCAGCGTTTCTCCAACCATGGTCATGCTCATAGGTATTCTCCAAAAACAGGTTGCATGGACAAATAAGTTTGAGAAATTCTGGGTTACACAGGATTTATTTGTTGTTGTTTTTTTTTTATGTTTTTTTGACAGCGCCACATGGCTTGCAGGATCTTAGTTCCCCTACCAGGGATCAAACCCCGGGCCCCCTGCAGTAGGAGTGCAGATTCCTAACTGCTGAACCACCAGGGAAGTCCCTAGGTTACACAAGATTAACCAAATATCTTTCCTATAGGACTTCTCAGGCCTTTACTAGGGTAATTAATGCCCAGGGAGTTGGGTAGGATGCCAGGTAAAGTTAGCACATTTCTTAACTTTTTTTGACCAGAGGACCTTTTTCTCAGAACGTTATCAACGTCTAGTGGGACTGGTTCTATGGAGTGTAGTTGGTGAAAAACTGCACTAAGCCTCATTCTCTCCTAGAGCCGACTGGCCTAGGGCTTAGGTGTGCAGATTGGTGCCATTTAATTGCCATCTGTGGTCCCAGGCCTGTAGAGTGTCTGTACCTCTCCTAAAACCTTTATCAAAGAATTACTGTGCAGCTCATTTATCCACTCAGTAAAGATTTATTGAGTTTCTGCTATGTGCACTGACTGTGGAGAAAACAGGATTCTTGCCAATCAAGGAACTGAGGACTCAGAACAGGGCCTGGTGAGTTGGATGTAGAGAGAGCAGGGCCCTCTGCTGGCTGCCCTGGGAGCTTGAAGGGTGAAGCTTTTGATTTTCCATCCACACCTCTCAGTGTATAGGTGGGTATATGGGGAGATTGAAGTCAAGGAAGTGATAATTTTTAAAATTTAAAAATTTTCAAAAATTAAAAGAAGTTTTTAGTCCAAACATCTATTTGGAGGCAGACTGGAAGCAGTACTTCTCCACTGTATCACACTGACTCTGAGCCCAAGTGTCTGAATCAGAGAAACATATAGACAAGTCCAACCCGGGAAGAATTTATTCTGTGCTGCTGCCTGGTGGTCTTGAGCCTGTTCAGGACCATCATAGGTTGGATATCTTTCCCACTTCCATTTTCCCGTCAGTGACCCCAGATCAGGTTTATTTTTGCATATGTCTGTCTTCTCATTGCTTCCCTCTTTGAGCATCCTTGATGAGGATGCCTGTGGCCTGACACGGACTGCAGTCAGAGAAGGGCACACTTTAGGAGCCAGAGGGCTCTGGCTGTGCTTTGCCAGCCAGGCAAGCACTGGTGGGAAGAAAGTGATGAGAGTAACGCCTTCAGATGGGAGAGAGTTTGTGGTACTGCGGTTCCTGAGGTTCCGTGTACACACTAAGCAAACAGGAATGTAATATGTGTGCTGCAAATTAGAAGGAAACACTCTTGCTCCAGCCTGCTCACCGAGGCACCTGGTGTTTGATGCCAAGGAACTAACATCAGCTCCCCAAGGAAGTGCTGCTCCCTTCTCAGCAATCCCTCTCTGCTTTCTGAACGAAGTCCACAGGCTTCCAGGTTCTGTCCCCGGCACCAGACTGCATCTCTCAACTTCTCCTCTGATCTCCCTCTGTACTCGTTCCTGCTTCCTGAGAATGTGCCCCATACATTCCCCATCCTGGAGTGCTTGCTTTTACACCCTCCTTGCCCTCCACCTCTGCTTGTTTGAAATCCCATCACTTTTCCAAGGCCTGTGAAGCAGCCAGTTTGGATTCAGCTGCATATAAGAGAAGTTCTGCTGCAGGGGCTGAACCAATAGGGATCAATGTATCTCATGTAACAGGAAGCCCAGGAGCAGGCAGTCTAGGGCTGGTGTGGCAGCTTCATCCTGACTTCCTTCCAGAACCAGACTCTTTCTATCTTCCCTACTGTCCCTGCCTTAGTGACAGCTGCTGTATTCTAAGCATAACCCAAGTTCCTGGAAGAACGAGGCAGAAGTGGTGGAAGCTGTCCTAGAAGGAACCTGCTTATGTCTCATTGGCCAGAAAGGAGTCTCCTCGCCACCCCAACTGCAAGGGAGTCAGGGATGGTCTCTGGCTTTCTAGCCTCTAAGGGCCAGCTAGAAGGGAGCTGAATGGGTGGTGAATGATTTAACCTGTTTGAATTATTGCCTCTTCCCCGAAGCCTTTATCAAAGCATCTTAAACTTCCTTCATTCTTATCTAACAAGGGTAAACCTTTTTAGAGCCCTTATATATTGTCGTGGGTTATGTACTTGTCTTGCTTTTTCTTCTTCTTCTTTTTATTTTAATAGATCTTTATTGGAGTATAATTACTTCACAATACCGTGTTAGTTTCTGTTGCACAACAAAGCCAATCAGCCATATGCACACACATGCCCCATATCCCCTCCCTCTTGAGCCTCCCTCCCATCCTCCCTATCCCACCCTTGTAGGTCATTGCAAAGCACTGAGAAGATCTCCCTATGCTATTGCCTTTTCTTCTTGATCATAAGCCTCTTAAGGATGATGAATACATCCTTGTTCCCCTCACAGCTTCTTTTGGATCAATTTGTGATTTCTGCTCCTTTCTCATACGTCCTTCCTCCTCAAAGTTTTCTTCCAGCTGTAAGACCTCAAGGACTCTTCTGACTGGGATTGATTAGCTGCCCTGGGACACTGCAAGGAGGTAAACCCCATCCAGGCCCAGAGAGAGTCAATGAAAGAGGGAACGGAGACATCCAGGACCTCTCACTCACTGCACAGTGCAAGGGCCAGACTGAGCCCAGAGGGAACGGAGACATCCAGGACCTCTCACTCACTGCACAGTGCAAGGGCCAGACTGAGCCCAGAGGGACAGGAAGGTGAGAGCAGAAGGTAAAGAGAGACTGAGCCAGAATGGCATGGATTAAAAGCGGGGGGTAAGACACTAGTTCTGTTGGCAGCAGGCAAGAGAAATCTGGGGAGGTCATGTTTCAGGAAGTGAGAACTCTCTGATCCCCAAATCTTGAAGCCCTTCTGAACCTCACCTTCTGATGACAAGAGGAGGGCTCTCACGAAGACCTCCTTTAGTTTTGGGGCAGGTAGAGGCCCATGTCTGGTATTATACATCAATTGGAACCAGTGCGTCTATCAATTTTATCAATTTATCCTCATGTGGGTTAGGGAAGCAAGACTTATGGGTTGAAGACCCAGGTTTGCCCTTGAGTTTTTCTGAACAAGTTAATTGCCCTCTCTGGGCTTTAGATTCCTAACTATAAAAGATAGGCCTGGCATATATCACTAATTTTTAGATCTCTACCACTGGAACAAAAACAGATTAAAAGCTTGAAAAGATTCCTCAAGCAGCAAGACATCTTCTTGGCAAGAGATACTTAATGATTTGTAGTATCCGGAGCATCTCTGAAGACTCCTGTGGCTGCAGGGAATACCAGTAGGTGATCTTGTAGCTCCGTCCCTGCTCGCTGACCTTGGCCTTTTCTGATTATGGTTACAGCTTTCTTTTCCCCTCATATTTTCTGTCTACTGCAGTTTTTGCATTTTTAAAGAGATAACTAAGGTACCATCATGACGTGATTTCAAGTTGGCATTGTCTCAACTCTGTACATTGCTTGTTTCTGGTCATTCCTCAATTTCTTCATTGGAGTTTTTAATTGCCCTTCCCCACCCTAATAGTTTCCTTTGTCCTTGCCCAGACACTCATTCATGAGATGCGAAGACAAAGTCAGCCATTCCACATTGAGTGAGTCACAGGTAGTCAGTGAGGCTGATGCTGAAAAGAAGCCTCACACCTGGATGAGATGCTTGATTCTACTTGGTGCCTCATCTCAGGGGTGGAAGGTGCTGACTTTAACATTTTATTCATGTGGTCTCTTAGGTGCAGACCTTTTGTGGTTGGTTTCACAAGTGACCTGCTAGACCAGTTTCACTAGGTTCTGCAAGCCAAAAAGGTGATCTTCTTCCTCCTGTTTCAACTTATTAACAGCAAAAAAAAAAAATAACAATGATACTCAACTAGTATTGATAGAGAGCCTGTTATGTGCCAGGCCTAACCTCATGTCATCCTCCGACAGCCCTTCAGCTGACAACAGATCAATGATTTGTTGATTCAACACCTACTGCGTGCCAGGTTATTCTTGGATCTGGGTGGGACACAGAAATGACTAAAATAAGGATTACATGAGATTTTTATTTTGTTTTATTTTCATTATTTTCCCACAATGAATTTATCATGAGAAAAGATTATCCTCTCCCCCCATCCCAAAGAAAGACAAGAAAAAAAGTCAGAGCAGGCCCCATGAAGGAAATCACAGTCTAGTAGAAGAGACAGAACTGCACGGTGAACCAGCACATGTGGTAGGTCATGGTGAGTTTTATCAAAGTGGTACAAACAGCTGGGACAATTAATTGTGACTCTAGAAGCAGGAGGCCTTTACATGCTCTGTGAATTAGGAGCAATAATCATCCCTGTCCAGTCTGCCTCACAGAGTGGTTGCAAAAGCTCAACAAAATGGACACAAAGTCTCAAATCCTGTACCTCTGTACATCCTAAAAGGATTACTGCCCTGTCTGCTCATGTTTCCAGTGGAGTTGGGGGTGTTGGTCATTCTGTTCCCTCTGGCAGTTGTGCTCTGCAGGGGTCATCTGAGGACTGTCGTCTGGACAATCCTGTGAGCCCTTGAGTTCACATTGTGGGTGGCAGCCCCAGGGGCCACAAGTTCAGTCCTGCTGCTATATTGATTCTTGCCTCGTTTCCTGTCTTTGTCCCTTTTCCCATCTTCTTGTATTGAGCTTTCTTCATCCTTCCTACAAATCTCTTAATCCTTCTTGTCCTTTTTCCATAGTGTGTAGGTATCCCCAAGACCACTCCCAGGTTCTGTGATCTGTTAGGAGGACTCACAGCTGTGATTTATTACAGTGAAAGGACACAAGGTGAGATCAGTGAAGGGAAGAGGTACACGGGGCAGTCTAGAGGGCACCAGGCTCAGGCTTTCTGGAGTGTTAATATATTGATTCCCAGTAAATGTACCTTAATTCCTCCAGCAACAAATTGTGACAACACATGTGATATGTCATCTATCAGGGGCACTCACTTGAGCCTAGGGGCCCGGGGTTTTATCGGGGGTCAGTCACATAGGTAGCCTGTGCCTGGCAGGCACCCAAACTCCAGGCTTCCAGAAGGAAAGCAGATATTCAGCATGAATCACATGGTTTGTACAAATAGCTCAGCACAGCGAGCCATTCATCATCTCAGGACTGGAGAGAGCCCTCCTGAAACCCATGTTGCCCAGTGCTAGCCAAGGGCCAGTCTTTGTGAAGTGCAGTCTCAGGCCTGCTATACTCGCTCTTTTCTGCACTGTCCACCCCCTCCATTCTTGGCCAAGGCATCTTTGCAGCAAAATTATTCTCATTAGGAGCACATGCAGCAGGATGAGACCAGCCTGCAGCACTGACCTCAGTCACGCCCTTTAGAAGTTCGGGACTTTGCCAGTTAAACAAAGCCCAATAACCATAAAGGGCTGTTTTAGCAATCCAGGTGGCTTTCTTGTCAAGTTTTTACTGGTCCAAAGCATCAGATGAGGTTCAGCACAGCTCTGCACGGAATGTGAAAGCTGACCCGAAGGCTTCCAAGGACTGAGGTGTGCTAGAAAGCGCAACACACAAGAAGAGTACCCCAGAGGGTACACGTGGAACCCCTGGAAACCAAGAGCTGATGATCATTGGGGCACCCCATGCAGGACAGCCACTGGGCAGGCAGTACGGGTTCACAGGGCCCCCACTGTGGGTCCCCATCATGGGGCTCCCTCCAAAGGCCTCCAGTTCCATCCAGTTAGTTCAATTCAGTCCTCGGATTCGGAGGGACTGCCCAAGGCTGGCAGTTACGAACGGTGGGCTTGTCTGTGACAGAAGTTCATCCACCCGCAAGTGGACAGCATCTGCAGGCGTTCTCCATGTGAAGTGTGGGGAGCTGGGCTGCCCCTGCTGTCCCATGCTCAGAGCTGTCAGGTGTGATAAAGGCTCAGTGTGAGTTAAAAGCTTCCAGCCGCTTGGAAAGGTGCTCAGGGAGTTTTCCTTCAGGAAGAGGGGCAGCTTCCAGGGACAGTTTTGAAAAACAGGGCACTAGTGCTGCCCTGAGCCTCCCTAGGTGCTGGGATTTGGTTTTTCCTCTGTTGTTTCAAACTCAGTGTGTCCCATTTAGCAATCATAACCTTACATGTTAAAATCATCCCTTACTGTCAGCCAAACCCTTCACCAGAAGGGTTGTATGCAAGAGCATCAAAAGCATTCTTACAGGGACTTCCCTGGTGGCACAGTGGTTGAGAGTCCGCCTGCCAATGCAGAGGTCACGGATTTGTGCCCCGGTCCGGGAAGATCCCACATGCCACAGAGTGCCTGGGCCCGTGAGCCATGGCCGCTGAGCCTACGCGTCCGGAGCCTGTGCTCCACAACGGGAGAGGCCACAGCAGTGAGAGGCCCGCGTACTGAAAAAAAAAAAAAAAAAAGCATTCTTACAGAAAAACATTTTTATACAACTGAACCAGAAAGATAATCCTGTTCAAGAATTGGTTGGGATGAAATTCAGCATCTTCAACGCCTTTCAGAATGGACTTACATAATTTCCCATCCTTTTCATCCTGATCTTTTATCTTGTGAGCATCGATTTCTAGAGCAGGCTGCGTTTGATTATCAAACTGCCTCCTAAGGTATGGGCCCAGGAGAGAGGGGAGGGGGAGGGCAAGGGAGCTGGGCCATTGATGCATCTGCTGAGCTGAACTGACCTGGGAGCAGCAGGGAGGCATCCCTGAGAGGGGCTTGAGAGCCCCATCTGTCAGGAGGGGACTGAGCGGTTACAGGCCCTGAGGTGTGCCCTCCCCACCTGGCAGCCGCCATCAGAATACCATCAGTCTCTGTATCAGAAGCACAGAGCCTATGAGGAGCTCCTTTACAGAGGGTCCCATCTTGAACCTAAGCCCTTTCCTGTGGACCCTTGTATGTGACCCAGACAGTGCAGCCAGAATCCATGACATTCTCATTGTTTAGGGCCCTTTATCTACATAGGTCCCAGAGTTCCCAGAGCTTGGGTCCAGCTTTTCGTTCAGCCCAGCTCCAGCTGAGGCTACAAAGACCCAGAGCAGAGAGTATCAGATTTCAAGTTAGGCTCAGGCCCTTAGAGTCAGTGAATTCAGGACTCCAAAAAGGCCAATAGCATTTCTTTGGCAGCAGAAAAGTCTGACACTGGTGGACCAAAGGGCTGGCTTCCAAGCCCAGTGATAAGCCAGTCTTTCCTAAGCACTTTATGTCTTATTCTTAGAGTCTAAGTTGATACACTCAGAATTTGCACAGCAGACAAGAAAATCATCAGCCTGTTAGGGTCAGCGTTTACATGATCTGATATGATCACAGGTGGGCATTAGCTACTAAAGACTGCTTTTTAAATCTCCAAAGTGTGTTTTCTACTGGTGAGCGCTTCTCTTTTCATATCAATTGCCTTTTCCCAATGAAACCAAGGGCAACCATCAATTAGGTCCCTTAAATTATAACTTGCGTAGTAAATAATATCCTGTAACCTGCCTTCATTGATTAAGCTCACCTTAATTGTTCTCTCAAATCATCTCCTCCAAGCTTCATGAAACTTAGACAATATATCACAAGACTCCTTTAACCAACCCCTATAGATAACACCTCTGATGTGTGGGTCGCTATAGAATTGGTTGCTTAAGTTGTTTTCCAGGAACATGGAGCTAGTCTTGTCCAGTTCAAACCAGTAGAGACCAGTTACCTGGGCCTGTGTGAGTGTCCAGTGGATGACCTTTTGACATCAGAGGCCAAAAACTCCACCCTCAGATCATGCTAGCCACCATTTTCTGAACACACATCCGATGAAGGAGCACACAAGCCAGATACGCCTGCACAGCACACCGCTTACTTCACCTTTTCTTGCCTCCAGTCTTCTGTCCCCACACCTCAGACCACCCTGCTTCTTTATCCCATGAATATCCCAGCCCCTCGGATTTGAGACTTGTTCTCCCATGTTGTTGCTTGGCCGCCTGGTGAATAAACCCTTTCTCCACTGCAAACCTTGGCGTCTCAGCATTTGGCTTGCTCTGGGCATTGGGCAAACGGACCCAGTTTTGGCATGCCAGAGGCTCCAATAGGCAAAACTCATAGTGAAAATCATCAGTATGGAGACTTATTCTGCTTAATATCCAAAGAGTTTAAATTCTAATTTACTCATCAGTGGCAAAAAAGCAAGGAAGTTGTGTTTAATACTTTTTTTTTTTTTTTTTTGCAGTTCCCCTGCTTGGGATGATCCCTCTAGCATTTGTGAAATTACAAGGATAACACTTTTCTTCAATTTTTGCCATACATCCAAATGCCCTAGCCACAAAATAAAAGCCATTTAAAAACTTTGCCCTCCCCTTTTCTTTCATTTTTCAAATTTACTCAAATCCCATGCAGTAAATTCAGCATTTACACGGTTAACATTACAGCTGCCAGGAAATCTTGGCTGGAGTGCCAGGGGGATATGGGCCTGAAGAATTGGCTGCATTGCCTCCTCCTTTATTTTTTCTCTAGTTGGTCTAAAGCTTTACTCCTGGGAACCAATTTGCCCTCCCCCTTAGAGGAAAGAACATTACAAATGTCAACCTCTGTAGCCCACGCGAGCTCCTCTTTTGCAAGAGTTGGGCTCTGGAGGAGAGGACGAAAGCAAAGGCATCTCTCAGGCTGGATTTCCCCTCTCACTCTAGCCAGCAAGTAGCCAGGGCAGCTGCAAGCCTGTTCTTCTGGAGTTGAGTTCTCATTTTCAAAGTCTATGGGTAACTTTTCCCTCTCACAAGAGGCAGCAGCCGAACTGCTGTTTTATGCCAGCCCTATCTCCAGAGCCATCCTGACACCAAGTGTTCAGCATCTCCTGCCCCTTCATCCTTCATTTTCCCAAACAGTCCTTTCACTGTATTTCAGAGTCAGGGTCCTTCTGGGGAAGCCCACTTCTGACTCTGCATTGGGGTCCCCCAGAACACCCACAGGTTCATTGATTCCTTATCAGGACTCACAGGACTCAGCATATAGTTGTACTCACAGCTAAGGTTTATTACAGTGGAAGGACACAAAGCAAAATCAGCAAAGGGAAGAGGTGCATGGGGTGAAGCCCAGAGGAAACCAGGCCCAAGCTCCCAAGAGTCCTCTCCCAGTGGACACATTTAATTCTTCCAACAATGAATTGTGATAGCAGGTATGTAATCTTAACTACCAGGGAAGACTGCCTGACCTCAGGAGCCCAGGGCTTTTAGTAGAGGTAGGTCACATAGGCACCCTCTGCCTAGCATGTGCCAGAATTCCATACTCCCAGAAGGAAAGCAAAACCACATGGTTCCTACCAACAGTTTAGCACAGCAAGCCACTCTTTTCATTTAAGGAATGATAGAAACCTTCCCAAAATCTAGGTTCCCAGACTTATTGTCATACAATAATGTGAATAAAATAATTTTCACAGAGTAAACACATTTGTGTAACCACCACGTAAATCAAGAAAAAAAATTACCAGAATCCCCAAAGCCCCATTCATGTCCTCTTCTGGTCATTAATCCATCTCCCCAAGGGTAACCACTATTGTGACTTCTAACACCATAATTTGTTCTATCTGTCCTTGAACTTCATATGAATGGAATCATGTAGCATGTATGCTTTTGTGTCTCGCTTTTTTTCTTATCATGACACGTGAAATTCTCCCATGATGTTGTGCATAGGTTGCTCATTTTAATTGTTGTGTAGTATTCTTTTTGTGTAAATAAACAACAATTTGTTTATCCATTCTGATGTTGATGGAAATCTGGGTTGTTTGTAGTCTTTGCTATGAACATTCTAGTGCATATCTTTGGTGAACATACCAATACAATTGTGTTGGATACACATCTGGGAGTGGAATTGCTGAGTCATGGGGTATGAATATGTTCATTTTACTCAATGCCCCCACGCATTATTCCAAAGTAGTTCTGTTTTATACACCCATGAGCAAACCCATGAGAGATTTAGTTGTTACACATCCTTGTTAACATTTGCTATTATCTGTCCTTTTCATTTTAGCCATTCTGGTGGGTGAGGTTGGTATTATTACATTGTGGTTTTAATTTGTATTTCCTGATGACTAATGAAATTGAGCACTTTTGTTATGCTTATTTGCCACTTGGCTATCGTCTTTTTTTTTTTTTTTTTGCGGTATGCGGGCCTCTCACTGTTGTTGCCTCTCCCGTTGCAGACCACAGGCTCCGGACTTGCAGGCTCAGCAGCCATGGCTCACGGGCCTAGCCGCTCCACTGCATGTAGGATCTTCCCGGACCGGGGCACGAACCCGTGTCCCCTGCATCGGCAGGCGGACTCTCAACCACTGCGCCACCAGGGAAGCCCAGATATCGTCTTTTATGAAGGACTGGTTCAAGTCTTTTTCCCCCCTCTCTGTTGGGTTGTTTCCCTTCCAGTTTTTACCATTTTAAAAGCAGATCAAAAAGGCAGACAAGGGAAACAGGGATGGGGAAAAACTGATTAAAGGTCACTGCTGCATATCAGACACTGTGTAGACTTATGTCATTTACTCTGTGTGACAATCCTGCTAAATCAACATCATATCATTTTACAGATCCATTCACATTTCAAAAGAAATGAAGTGCCTACCATATTGCCCAGCACAATCCTTGGCGCTGGAGATACAATGAAGATCAAAATCAAGATGGTCCCTCCTATGGCACTTGCTGTGGGGGATAGTCAGGTAAAAGGCAGTTACAGTGCATCCTGTGGTTATACTAGAAGAAGCTCAGAGTTCTGTAGGAGCACTTAGATGGGTCCTAACTCAGACCTGGGGAAGGCAGGACTTCCTGAAGCAACTAAAAGGACCTGGGTGACCAGGCACAGGATATGGGGATGGAGGTGGTGGGTCGGGAAGATGAGAAACAAGGACGGAGTGGTAGGTAGACAGCAGACCCTGGGGAGCCTGGTAAGAATTTTGGACTTATCCTGAGATTGGTAGGAAGATTTTCATTGGTGGGATGACAGCACGAGATGTCCCAGTTCTGAAGAAGACTTAGCTATAAGTGAGGTCACCTATGACCATGATCAAGAGCAGCAGGAACAGCAGCCTGAATGGGAAAGTATTGGGGGAAAGAAAGAAATGGAAGAGTTAAAGAAATCAGTGTAGGAATCAGCAGGACTCGGTGATTGATGTGCTGTTAGAGAAATCCAGCATGGCTCTCAGGATTTGTCTTGGGCAGCACTTATGTTACACTGCCACCATCGACTCAGTTGCCCACAAGAGAGAACTGAAGTTCACAGAAGCAACTTGTCCAAAGTCAATCAGCTCATAAAGAGTACAGCTGGGACTCAAACCCATCCCTGTTTGACAACTTCCTAATTCTATTGATTTCAGAATTTTCCTATTCAAGATTGTCTGGAACAGGAGTGCACATGCACAGAGGAAAGGCCATGTGAGGATTCAGCAAGAAGGTGGCCCTCTGCAAGCCAAGGAGAGAGGCCTCAGACAGACGCAAACCACTCTCTGTGATCTAGGACTGTGAGAAAGAACCAAGATGGCAGAGTAGAAGGACGAGCTCCCACTCCCTCTTGCAAGAACACCAGAATCGCAACTAGCTGCTGGACAATATTCGACAGGAAGACACTGGAACTCACCAAAAAAGACATCGCACATCCAAAGACAAAGGAGAAGCCACAATGAGACGGTAGGAGGGGCTCAATCACAATAAAATCAATTCCCATAACTGCTGGGTGGGTGACTCACAAACTGGAGAACACTTGTACCACAGAAGTCTACACACTGGAGTGAAGGTTCTGAGCCCCACATCAGGTTCCCAACCTGGGTGTCCAGAAATGGGAGGAGGAATTCCTAGAGAATCAGACTTTGAAGGCTAGTGGGATTTGACTGCAGGACTTCAACAGGACTGGGGGAAACAGAGACTCCACTCTTAGAGGGCACACACAAAGTAGTGTGCACATCGGGACCCAGGGGAAGAAGCAGTGACCTCAGGGGAGACGGAACCAGACGTACCTGCTAGTGTTGGAGGGTCTCCCGCAGAGGCAGGGGGTGGCTGTGGCTCACTGTGGGAACAAGGACACTGGCAGCAGAAGTTCTGGGAAGTACTCCTTGGCGTGAGCCCTCCCAGAGTCCGCCATTGGCCCCATCAAAGAGCCCAGGTAGGCTCCAATGTTGGGTTGCCTCAGGCCAAACAACCAACAGGGAGGGAACCCAGCCCCACCCAACAGCATTAAAGTGGATTAAAGTTTTACTGAGCTCTACCCAGAAGAGCAACAGTCAGCTCTACCCACCACCATTCCCTCCCATCAGGAAACTTCCACAAGCCCCTTACATAGCCTCATCTACCAGAGGGCAGGCAGCAGAAGAAAGAACTACAGTCCTGAAGCCTGTGGAACAAAAACCACATACACAGAAACATAGACAAGATGAAAAGGCAGAGGGCTATGCACCAGATAAAGGAACAAGATAAAACCCCAGAAAAACATCTAAATGAAACGGAGATAGGCAATCTTCCAGAAAGAGAATTCAGAATAATGATAGTGAAGATGATCCACGTCCTTGGAAAAAGAATAGAAGCAAAGATCGATAAGATGCAAGAAATGTTGAACTAAGATATAGAAGAATTAAAGAACAAGCAAACAGAGATGAACAATACAATAACTGAAATGAAAAATACACTAGAAGGAATCAATAGCAGAATAACTGAGGCAGAAGAACGGATAAGTGACCTGCAAGACAGAATGGTGGAATTCACTGCTGTGGAACAGAATAAAGAAAAAAGAATGAAAAGAAATGAAGACAGCCTAAGAGACCTCTGGGACAACATTAAACACAACAACTTTAGCATTATAGGGGTCCCAGAAGGAGAAGAGAGAGAGAAAGGACCCAAGAAAATATTTGAAGAGATTATAGTCAAAAATTCCCTCACATGGGAAAGGAAATAGCCACCCAAGTCCAGGAAGCACAGAGAGTCCCATACAGGATAAACCCAAGAAGAAATACACCGAGAAACATAATAATCAAATTGGCAAAAATTAGAGACAAAGAAAAATTATTGAAAGCAGCAAGGGAAAAATGACAAATAACATACAAAGGAACTCCCATAAGGTTAACAGCTGATTTCTCAGCAGAAACTCTACAAGCCAGAAGGGAGTGGCATGATATGCTTAAAATGATGAAAGGGAAGAACCTACAACCAAAATTACTCTACCCGTCAAGGATCTCATTCAGATTCGATGGAGAAATCAAACGTTTTACAGGCAAGCAAAAGCTAAGAGAATTCAGCACCACCAAACCAACTCTACAACAAATGCTAAAGGAACTTCTCTAAGTGGGAAACACAAGAGGAGAAAAGGACCTACAAAAGCAAACCCAAAACTTAAGAAAATGGTCATAGGAACATACATATCGATAATTACCCTAAATGTGAATGGATTAAATGCTCCAACCAAAAGACACAGGCTTGCTGAATAGATACAAAAACAAGATACATATATATGCTGTCTACAAGAGACCCACTTCAGACCTAGGGACACATATAGACTGAAAGTGAGAGAATGGAAAAAGATATTCCATGCAAATGGAAATCATAAGAAAGCTGGAGTAGCAATACTCATATCAGATAAAATAGACTTTAAAATAAAGAATGAGACAAGGAAGAGACAAGGAAGGACACTACATAATGATCAAGGGATCAATCCAAGAAGAAGATACAACAATTATAAATATATATGCACTCAACATAGGAGCACCTCAGTACATAAGGCAACTGCTAACAGGTGTAAAAGAAGAAATCAACAGTAACACAGTAACAGTGGGAAACTTTAACACCCAACTTACACCAATGGACAGATCATCCAAAATGAAAATAAATAAGGAAACAGAAGCTTTAAATGACACAATAGACCAGATAGATTTAATTGATATTTACGGGACATTCCATCCAAAAACAGCAGATTACACTTTCTTCTCAAGTGTGCATGGAACATTCTCCAGGATAGATCACATCTTGGGTTACAAAGCCACAGAAAATTTAAGAAAATTGAAATCATATCAAGCATCTTTTCTGACCACAACGCTATGAGATTAGAAATGAATTACAGGGAAGAAAACGTAAAAAACACAAACACATGGAGGCTAAACAATACATTACTAAATAACCAATAAATCACTGAAGAAATCAAAAAGGAAATCAAAACATACCTAGAGACAAACTACAGTGAATACACGACGATCCAAAACCTATGGGATGCAGCAAAGACAGTTCTAAGATGGAAGTTTATAGCTATACAAGCCTACCTCAAGAAACAAGAAAAATCTCAAATAAACAATCTAAACTTACACCTAAAGGAACTAGAGAGAGAAGAACAAACAAAACCCAAAGTTAGCAGAAGGAAAGCAATCATAAAGATCAGAGCAGAAATAAATGACATAGAAACAAAGAAAACAATAGCACATATCAATAAAACTGAAAACTGGTTCTTTGAGAAGATAAACAAAATTGATAAACCATTAACCAGACTCATCAAGTAAAAGAGGGAGAGGACTCAAATCAATAAAATTAGAAATGAAAAAGGAAAGTGAGAGAGTGGCATGGACATATATACAATACTAAATGTGAAATAGATAGCTAGTGGGAAGCAGCTGCATAGCACAGGGAGATCAGCTCGGTGCTTTGTGACCACCTAGAGGGGAGGATAGAGCAGATGGAGGGAGGGAGATACAAGAGGGAAGAGATATGGGGACATAGGTGTATATATAACTGATTAACATTGTTATAAAGCAGAAACTAACACACCATTGTAAAGCAATTATACTCCAATAAAGATGTTAAAAAAAAAAAGAAAAAGGAGAAGTTACAACAGACACCACAGAAATACAAAGCATCCTAAGACTACTACAAGCAATAGAAATACAAAGCATCCTAAGACTACTACAAGCAATTCTATGCCAATAAAATGGACAACCTGGAAGAAATGGACAAATTGTTAGAAAGGTATAACCTTCCAAGACTGAACCAGGAAGAAATAAAAAATATGAACAGACCAATCACAAGTAATGAAATTGAAACTGTGATTTAAAATCTTCCAACAGGGGCTTCCTTGGTAGCACAATGTTGAGAGTCCGCCTGCCAATGCAGGGGACACAGGTTCATGTCCCAATCCGGGAAGATCCCACATGCCACGGAGTGCCTAGGCCCGTGAGCCATGGCCACTGAGCTTGTGCGTCCAGAGCCTGTGCTCCGCAATGGGAGAGGCCACAGTAGTGAGAGACCCGCATACCGCAAAAAAAAAAAAAAAAATCTTCCAACAGAAAAAAGTCCAGGACTAGATGGCTTCATAGGTGAATTCTATCAAACATTTCGAGAAGAGCTAACACCCATCCTTCCCAAACTCTTCCAAAATATTGCAGAGGAAGGAACACTCCCAAACTCATTCTATGAGCCCACTATCACCCTGATACAAAAACCAGACAAAGATACTACAAAAAAGAAAATTACAGACCAATATCACTGATGAATATAGATGCAAAAATCCTCAACAAAATACTAGCAAAGAGAATCCAACAACACATTAAAAGGATCATACACCATTATCAAGTGGGATTTATCCCAGGCATGCAAGGATTCTTTTATATGTGTAAATCTATTACTGTGATAAACTATATTAAAAAATAGAATAATAAAAACCATATGATCATCTCAATAGATGCAGAAAAAGCTTTTGACAAAATTCAGCACCCATTTATGATAAAAACTCTCCAGAAAGTGGGCATAGAGGGAAACTACCTCAACATAATAAAGGCCATATATGACAAACCCACAGCAAACATCATTCTCAATGGTGAAAAACTGAAAGCATTTCCTCTAAGATCAGGAACAAGACAAGGATATCCACTCTCACCACTATTATTCAACACAGTCTTGGAAGTCCTAGCCATGGCAATCAGAGAAGAAAAAAGAAATACAAATTGGAAAAGAAGAAGTAAAACTGTCACCGTTTGCAGATGACTTGATACTATACATGGAGAATCCTAGAGATGCCACCAGGAAACTACTAGAGCTAATCAATGAATTTGGTAAAGTTGCAGGATACAAAATTAATGCACAGAAATCTCTTGCATTCCTGTACACTAATGATGAACTATCTGAAAGAGAAGCTAAGGAAACACTCCCATTTACCATTGCAACAAAAAGAATAAAATACCTAGGGAGGCAAAAGACCTGTATAGAGAAAACTATTAGACACTGATGAAAGAAGTTAAAGATGATACCAACAGATGGAGAGATATACCATGTTCTTGGATTGGAAGAATCAATATTGTGAAAATGACTATACTACCCAAAGCAATCTACAGATTCAATGCAATCCCTATCAAATTACCAATGCCGTTTTTTACAGAACTAGAACAATAAATCTTAAAATTTGTATGGAAACACAAAAGACCCTGAATAGCCAAAGCAACCTTGAGGGAAAAAAACGGAGCTGGAGGAATAAGACTCCCTGACTTCAGACTATACTACAAAGCTACAGTAATCAAGACAATATGGTACTGGCACAAAAACAGAAACATAGATCAATGGAACAAGATAGAAAGTCCAGAGATATACCCACGCACCTATGGTCAACTAATCTGCGACAAAGGAGGCAAGGATATGCAATGGAGAAAAGACAGTCTCTTCAATAAGTGGTGCTGGGGAAACTGGGCAGCTACATGTAAAAGAATAAAATTAGAACACTCCCTAACACTATACACAAAAATGAACTCAAAATGGATTAGAGACCTAAATGTAAGACTGGACACTATAAAACTCTCAGAGGAAAACATAGGAAGAACACTCTTTGACATAAATCACAGCAAGATCTTTTTTGATCCACTTCCTAGAGTAATGGAAATAAAATCAAAAATAAACAAATGGGACCTAATGAAACTTCAAAGCTTTTGCACAGCAAAGGAAACCATAAACAAGATGAATAGACAACCCTCAGAATGGGAGAAAATATTTGCAAACGAGTCAACGGACAAAGGATTAATCTCCAAAATATATAAACAGCTCATGCAGCTCAATATTAAAAAAACCAAACAACCCAATCCAAAAATGGGCAGAAGACCTAAATAGACTTTTCTCCAAAGAAGACATACAGATGGCCAAGAGGCACATGAAAAGCTGCTCAACATCACTAAGCATTAGTGAAATGCAAATCAAAACTACAATGAGGTATCGCCTCACACCAGCTAGAATGGGCATCATCAGAAAATCTACAAACAACAAATGCTGGAGAGGATGTGGTGAAAAGGGAAGCCTCTTGCACTGTTGGTGGAAATGTAAATTGATACAGCCACTATGGAGAACAGTATGGAGTTTCCTTAAAAAACTAAAAATAGGATTACCATGTGATCCAGCAATCCCACTACTGGGCATATACCCAGAGAAAACCATAATTTCAAAAGACACATGCACCCCAATGTTCACTGCAGCACTATTTACAATAGCCATGTCATGGAAGCAACCTAAATGCCCATCGACAGATGAATGGATAAAGAAGATGTGGTACATATATACAATGGAATATTACTCAGCCATAAAAAGGAACGAAATTGGGTCATTTGTAGAGATGTGGATGGATCTAGAGACTGTCATACAGAGTGAAGTAAGTCAGAAAGAGAAAAACAAATATCGTATATTAACACATATATGTGGAACCTAGAAAAAATGGTACAGATAAACTGGTTTGCAGGGCAGAAATTGAGACAGATGTAGAGAACAAACATGGACACTAAGAGGGGAAAGCGGCGGGGGGGTGCTGAATTGGGTGATTGGGATTGACATGTATACACTGATGTGTATAAAATTGATGACTAATAAGGACCTGCTGTATAAATAAATAGATAAAATAAAAATTTTTTAAAAAAAACGTTGTCTGGACAACAGCCATGAACAGCTTTGGCCAAAGCACACAGTTCCTTTGAAAGAAATATTAAGAACCTCTCCCACCCAATCCCCTGGTGCAGAGAACTAGTCACTATCCCAAAATTCAGCCTGGGTCATGAAAGTATCAGTAACCTGGGTTGGGAGACCTGAGTTCAAGTTCTGGTCCTGCCACATCCCCTACCTTCTCTGGGCCAAAGTTTCCTAGTCTTAGAATTAATGGGCTGGGCTTGTTGACCTCTAACAGCCATCTCAGTATTGTCTTCTAAAATTCTACATGTCTGGGGAGCAGGCAGTGTGCTTAAACATGTAGGGTTATAGGCTAGAGGCATTCTGGAGACCATTTAGTTTGACTTTCTAAATGATATGTTATCCTCCTCTAATGGGGTCCCAGCTGTGACCCATGTAAGTTGGGGCATGCACAGACCCATGTCACATTGATCAAGCCAGAATTTGTGACTGGAGCTGCAGAGAGGAATCTTTGAACACTCTCTAGGAATCCATGTGTAATGAGGAATGAGAGCTGCTGTTCTAGAAGATGCTGGGAAATCACCAAGGTGTGTGTCACCCACAGGAAGCCAGTGGGAAGGTCGGGGACCTCCACAGAAAAGAAATCAGCCCTGTGAAGTGTCAGGCATTCAAGATCAGGGAGGGAAGTGAATGTATGGCTGAGAGTTAATCCTGACTCAGCTCTAAAATGTGTTTCTGGTGCCACAGAAAAAGAATACATAGGGAAAATGAAGCAAGGGTTCAAGCACTTGAAGACTTAAATATATGACATGACACTGTAAAACTCCTAGAAGAGAATATAGGTAAAACATTCTCTGACATAATTCATACCAATGTCTTCTTAGATGAGTCTCCCAAGGCAACAGAAATAAAAGCAAAACTAAACAAATGAAACCTAATAAAGCTTACAAGATTTTGTACAGCAAAGGAAACCATAAACAAAAGGAAAAGACAACATACGGACTGGGAGAAAATATTTGCAAATGATACAACCAACAAGGGCTTAATTTCCAAAATATACAAACCGCTCATACAACTCAACAACAAAAAACAAACAACCTAATCGAAAAATGAGAAGACCTAAATAGACATTTCTCTGAAGAAGAAGGCATTCAGATGGCCAACACACTCATGAAAAGATGCTCAACATCTCTAATTATTAGAGAAATGCAAATCAACACTAAAATGAGGTACCACCTTATACCGGTCAGAATGGCCATTATTAAAAAATCTACAAATAACAAATGCTGGAGAGGGTGAGGAGAAAAGGGAACCCTCCTACACTGTTGGTGGGAATGTAAATTGGTGCAGCCACAATGGAGAACAATATGGAGGTTCCTCAAAAAACTCAAAATAGAGTTGCCATATGATCCATCAATCCCACTCCTGGGCATATATCCAGACAAAACCATAATTCAAAAAGAGTCATGTACCAAAATGTTCATTGCAGCTCTATTTACAATAGCCAGGACATGGAAAAAACTTAAGTGTCCATCAACAGATGAATGGATAAAGAAGATGTGGCACAGGGCTTCCCTGGTGACGCAGTGGTTGTGAGTCCGCCTGCCGATGCAGGGGACGTGGGTTCGTGCCCCGGTCCGGGAGGATCCCACATGCCGCGGAGCAGCTGGGCCCGTGAGCCATGGCCGCTGAGCCTGTGCATCCGGAGCCTGTGCTCTGCAGCGGGAGAGGCCACAACAGTGAAAGGCCCACGTACTGCAGAAAAAAAAAAGAAGATATGGCACATATATACAATGGAATATTACTCAGCCATATAAAGGAACGAAACAGTTATTTGTAGTGAGGTGGATGGACCTAGAGTCTGTCATACAGAATGAAGTAAGTCAGAAAGAGAAAAACAAATACCATATGCTAACACATGTATATGGAATCTAAAAAAAAAAAAAAAAAACAGATGGTCAGAGGAGCCTGGGGGCAAGACGGGAATAAAGATGCAGACCTACTAGGGAATGGACTTGAGGATACGGGGAGGGGGAAGGGTAGGCTGGGACAAAGTGAGAGAGTGGCATGGACATACATACACTACCAAATGTAAAATAGATAGCTAGTGGGAAGCAGCCGCATAGCACAGGGAGATCAGCTCAGTGCTTTTTCACCACCTAGAGGGGTGGGATAGGGAGGGTGGGAGGGAGACGCAAGAGGAGGGGATATGGGGACATACGTATATGTATAACTGGCTCACTTTGTTATAAAGCAGAAACTAACACACCATTGTAAAACAATTATACTCTTAATAAAGATGTTTTTAAAAAACCCCAAATCCCCAAATGACACATGCACCCCTATGTTCATAACAGCACTGTTCACAATAGCCAAGACATGGAAACAACCTAAATGTCCATCAATAGATGAATGGATAAAGATGTGGTACATATATACAATGGAATACTACTCAGCCATAAAAAAGAATGAAATAATGCCATTTGCAGCCACATGGATGCAACTAGAGATTATCATACTAAGTGAAGTCAGAAAGACAAATACCATATGATATCACTTATATGTGGAATCTAAAATGTGACACAAATGAACCTATCTACAAAACAGAAACAGACTCACAGACATAGAGAACAGACTTGTGGTTGCCAAGAGGGAGGGAGGGGGAGGGGTGCATTGGGAGTTTGGGGTTAGCAGATGCAAACTATTATATATGGGATGGATAAGCAACAAGGTCCTGCTGTATAGCACAGGGAACTATATTCAATATCCTGTGATAAACAATAATGGAAAAGAATATAAAAAGAATGTATATATGTATATAACTGAATCACTTTGCTGTACAGTAGAAATTAACACAACATTGTGAATCCACTATACTTCAATAAAGTAAATTTTTTTAAAAAAAGAATTCAAGCCTTTCGCCCAGTTGCTCCTCTCCCTCAATCCCTTCAGAGCACCTTCCCAGCATTCTGCTCCCGCAGCATCAGCATGAGTATTGTTGCCTTCATCAGGCTCAGCGGGTGAAGGGACTTGCTACAATCCCACAAGAGAAGAAGACAGAAAATGCCTTGAGTTGTTCGGAGTAAAGCAAGATTATGTCTGGTCAAGAGATGGGGGGAGACTTTGTGAAAGCAGCACCTTAAATTTCATCAGTAAGAATCTGCCAATAAACATGTATGCATACCCACTCTGCCAGGCTCCATACCTCCCCTGAGATGCAAACAGGAAGGATGCAGACTTGGACCATTACCCTCCAGATCAGAGGAGGTGACAGACAAGAAACATTCAATAACAGTGTAGTGTGAGAGGCTCTGGAAGCCCAGAGGAGGGCTATTAAAGCTCAAGCCACGCATTCCAGGAAGGATTCCTGGAGGAGCTGGTGGTTGAGCTGACTTTTGAAGGGCAGGTTTGAATTAGCCAGGTAGAAAGGGGTGTGTGTGAGAGAGAGGGAGGTATTGATGCCATTACAGTGTTTTGTATGGTCCAAAGCTCTTATCCATCCATTATTTTATTCAGTGTTGATATGATACTGGTTGGGAAATTCACAGATGAGAGTTTTTTTGGACCTCCTGACCCCGAGGAACTAGAATGAGAGGCTACCCTCATCATTACAGTAGGAGAATCAGAGGCCCTTACTTGACAAATACACTGATTATGGAAGGAATCTTCTCTGGTGCTGGGACTCTATCCATGATCCCCCTCAGTCTCTCTAGTAACATGTGACATGGGTGGAATTTTCTCTACTTTATCAAGGAAGAAACCAAGGCTTAGAGAGCTTTTTCCATTGACACTTGTGTACTTAATGACTAAGCAAGGGCTCAGCATCTTTAAACACTTTCTGGATTAAGTTGAAGACTACATTAACAAATAGTCCTCCTGAAGCAGTGTTTTCATTTACCGCATCTGTCTGCTGTACACAGGAGGAATTATGATGATGCCAATGATGTACCTCACCCACTCCCTGTTTAATCCTGGTTGTTCAGCTACCATAACCCAGCAATATTAATGACAATGAGATTGTTTTAATTTGGCTATGAATAATTAAAATCATGCCATTTTTGTGAGCTTCTCCCATGATTACTTAACTCGTGTCACAGCAGAGCTGATGATGTCTAGAGCTTAAGCACAATGTCAGCTTGATCCTTCTAGTTGTACTTCAAACAATGATGCAGAGAGGTGGGCACAGAACTTTGCCAGAGCGCCCTAAGATTTCCAGGAAGTGCTAGTAGATTCCCAAACATACTGTAGCTCCCAGGTATAGGGGTCTATGTGTTCAGGATAATTTATTACCAGTGAATCACAGTAGAATGTGGAGATTGTGAAGGACATGTTGTAGTTCAGAATATTGTTTTGATAATCAGCTTTTAAAAAAATTAGATAGTTTTAAAAGTTCCCTTGTAACTAAAATAGAGGTTGCTCTTCTATGAGGAGAAAAACCATAGTCGCAAATTTTAGATGAATAGGAAAACTACCATTTAATTCTGGAGAGGGGAGGGAGACTTTATTTATTTATTTATTTATTAGAAATTAATGTGTAATTTACGTACAGTGCAATACACCTTTCTTAGTAAACATTTCCCCGAGCTTTGACAAGTGCCTATAGCCACATAACCACCACCACAATGCAGGTATAGAACAGTTCCGTCACCCCTCAGATTTTCTCCTGGCTCTTTATAGCCAAGCCCTCACACCACTCTTAGCCCCGACAACCACTGATCTGTTTTCTCTCCTTATAGTTTTTTTGTGTGTGTGTGTGGTTCTTTTTTTTTTTAACATCTTTATTGGATTATAATTGCTTTACCATGTTGTGTTAGTTTCTTCTGTTCAACAAAGTGAATCAGCTATATGTATACATTTATCCCTTCCCTCTTGAGCCTCCCTCCCACCCTCACCTTCCCACCCCTCTAGGTCATCACAAAGCACGGAGCTGATCTCCATGTGCTATGTAGCAGCTCCCTATAGTTTTGCCTTTTCTGTTATTCATCATAATGGGATTACACAGATGTAGCTTTTGAGGGACATTTCACTGCATACTTTTTCATATCTCGTTAATTTTTTACCATGTGTGTATATTACCTATTCAAAAAATAGATACTATTTTTGGAAGGTAAAAATCATATTTCTAAATAATTCATGTTAAAGAGGAAAGCCAAGGAAAATTATAAAATACTTAGGGCTGAATATATGAAAGTATTAATGAAAGCATTAATTAAATGGGTTTTTATATTATCACACACAATGGAAGTAATCAAAACACATGGATGCAACAAAAGTGATACCTGGAGAAAAATTCATAACCTTAAGTGCGCTCATTAGAAAACAAAAAAAAATTTTTTTTTAATATTTATTTTATTTATTTTGGCTGCATCGCATCTATGTGTGGCACATGGGACCTTCACTGTGGCATGCGGAATCTTTTCGTTGTGGTGCGGGGCTTCTCTCTAGCTGTGGTGCTCGGGCTCCAGAGCTCTAGAGCACGTGGTTTTAGTTGCTCCACAGCATGTGGGATCTTAGTTCCCCCACCAGGGATCGAACCTGCATCCCCTGCATTGGAAGGAAGATTTTTAACCACTGGACCACCAGGGAAGTCCCCCCAAAATTTTTTTAAAGAACCTAAACCTATTTTAAGAGCCAGAGGGAAAAAAAAGGTAAACCCAAAGAAACTAGAATATAAATAAGATAATTATTGAGTAATTAATGAGTAAAGACAAAAAAAATGGCAATAATAAAAACACATATGATTTGTATATTGATGCACAAACCAACTGAGGGTGGTGGAATGAACATTGGACTTAACACCTTTGAGCCTCAGTTTCCTCACTTCTCTGATGGAGATAGTAATACCAGCCTCTGCCCAGCAGTTGGTAGGACTTCCGTCAGTAAGGATTCATTTGGTCGTGATAGCACTTCCTTTTCCATGTGCATCGACATAAAAGACCATTGCAGTGATGATTGTCGCGTGCCATTAGGGAAGTTTCTCATCAAGATATTACATCTGTGTTCCCTTACCTGAATTTCTTTCTTCTCTCCTACCTCTTAAATCTTTCCTTTCCTCCTCTGTTATTGACCTATGCTAGCGAGGCACTCAGAAGAGGGACACTGGGGCCTCTGAACCCTCGGTCAGGCCAGTGGGAGCTCACACCCTGGATTCTGGACCCCCTGAGATACAAGCTAAAGCCCTGTATTCGGAGGCCAGGGTTTCCAACCACATCTACCTCCTTCTAGCTGTGTGGTCATAAGCTAACCTCTTAATCGCTTTGAGTTTTGTGTCTGTATCTATCAAACGGGATCATAGTAATGCCCATACTATAGAACTGTTATGAGAATCAAATGAGATGATACATGTGAAAGTATTCTATAAATTGCAAACTGCTATAAAAATGTCAGTTATTATGGCAATTATTGTTATTAAACTTGTTCACCAAGAGTATACCCCCAAAATACTTCCTCCATTCAAATATGACTTCTGTGCCTGTGACAGTTGGATTGGAATGGTAGTTCTTCAGAAGCCAGATTAGATGTCTGGCTTCCTGGGTTGGCTGGCCAGCCACCCAGCAATACTTCAGTGGATTTCCCAGCTTTTCAGGTATGTGGTTAAAGAGACTGCAATGGAAACTTTAGGGAAAGGGTTAAGGTAGAGAAAAGAAGGAGGAATTTTGTTGCTGTTGTCGTGAAGAAAGTTAATTACTCTCACCTTTATTTCCTAGGTTCTCAGATAGCCTGAACAAAGGAGCTTTTACTGAAAGGTTAACAACTCATATATAATTCTTTTTTGTTAATTTTTAAAGCTTTTTTCTTTTTTTACACAACATAGTGATTTGATATTTTTATACATTACAAAATAATCGCCATGATAAATCTAGTAGTTACCATCTCTCACCATGCAAGGTTACTATGATATTATTGACTAGATTCCCTGTGCTGTATGTTACATCCCTGTGGCATATTTATTTTATAGCTGGAAGGTTGTATCTCATAAGTTCTCTCACCTATTTTATTCATCTCCCCCAACCCTCCAATATATAATTCTTTTTCTAAAGCTTCTATAGACTAGATTGCAGTGCTGTTCAATAGAATTGTAATGCAAGCCACAAAGGAAAGCCATACATGGAATTTAAAGTTTTCCAGTAGCCATATTAAAAAAGAAACAAATGTGATTGATTTTAATAATATTTTATTTAACCCAGTGTATCCACACTATTATTGGTTGAACATTATTGGTTGAACAATATAAAAAAATTAGTAGTGAGATATTTTACAGTCTTCTTTCACACTAGTCCTTCAAAATTTGAGATTCATGTATAGCCCATCTATTTGGACCTGCCACATTTCAAGTGCTCAGTAATCACATGTGACTTGTGGCTGTCATATTGGACAGTGAAGACTAGAGCTTAGTTAGGCTTGAGGAAAGTAGCCTCACTTCTGAAGAGTAGAAAATATGGTAGGAATCTAAAAAGTTTCTTGTAGAGCACAGTCAGCGGAGAAAAACGCATAACAGATTTGGGTTCAATCAGTAATTCATTTATCGAGTATTTATTTATCTAGCACTTACTTTGTACCAAGCACTGTGGTCTTGGCTCTGCAGCCGATTCACTCAATGACTGTGGGCAAGTCATTTCTCTTCTCAGGGCCTTAGACTCCCTGTTCCACCTTTGAGAAAATTAAGATACCCATATAGGAAGGAGAGAAATGTTTGTACCAGCTGGAGGAAAATGCATCTGGAACTCATTACCTTACTTGAGCTAATGGTGGAGTTTTGAAAGGCCATCAGTACCAGTCACTTTCATTGCTTGTTTGATGAACCTCTCACAATCCCTTTATTATTAATGTCAAAACTTAATCGACCCCATAGGAATTTATGGGAGGACTTAATCATATAACTCTTATCCATGGAAATGGTGATTTGTCATGTTGATGGTGTCACCCAGGGCCCTGAATTCTTCACCAGTGTCTTATGGACCACACTTTTAAGGAGGTTCTAAGGAAGAACTAATAAAAACAAATCATAAACTCCTTTGTGACACGAAGTGCTTTAGAAATGCTAAGTAGAACGTGTCTGGGGGATGTTGCAAGTAGAACGTCTGTCTCAGAACCGTCATCAAGGCTTGGAAATAAAATCACATTCATTAGCTCGTAGGTGGCTATGACTTAGAATGACTGTAGCTTAAATAGAAAAAGGAAATAGAGCTACACTTTGTGGTAACAGGGTGGCATCAGCCAAACAGCTGGACTAGCAGGTGAAATCAGCTTTCAAATTCCGTGTTGGGAGAATGATCCTTGCACGTATTTAGAAGAAGAGAGAATGACTCAGAAAATACAAGTGTTGGAAAATTATTGAGGTAATGATCAGAAAATTAGGTTTTATCACTTGTGGTTGCAGCCCAAACCAGGATTGGTAGTCAGGAAGCATGGAGACAAGCAGGCATCACAAGGGCTACCACAAGTTCAGGTGGTAAGCATGGAAAAATAATACCTGACACATTGGTACCTGGCCTTTTAACTTTACAAAGTGCTTTCACAACATTGTCTCATTGGAGCATCACAACAGCTCTTCCTGGTAAGTTGAGGAGGCAGAGGCCCATGGTGAATGGCAAAGATGTCTCTAAGTGATGGGTTTTTGTTGTGTTTTTATGATCGCTACATCTTCCTAAGCTTCCCCAGAACAGAAAAGTGGCCTTGAATTCTTATACAACTTGGGGCATGTGAGGAGCTTCTTAGAAGACTGTGTGTCTAGAGAGATCCCAGCAGTTAAGCAGACTTTCAGCTAACTGAAGAGAACTGAAGCATAGAAGGCTGTCATCCTCTATTCTCTCATAAATGTGTTGACTTTTCACTTTGGATGGGATGGAAGGAAGGACAATAGCTGTTCTCATCTACTCTATTTCCAGTGGTGTCAGCCACAAAAGATGTAGGATCATTGCTAAGAAACACTTCCCTAGAACTGAACATAATGGACTTCATTAGAAAGGAAAAAATATTCTAGATCCCATCTTATATATAACAACCCCTTCTCTTTCCAACGTACTTTATAATTTATAAAACTTTTTCAGACATATCTCAACTCATACATGTAGCAATTCCACAAGTAGAGAAAGTTATTACTTCTTGCATACAGTGCTCTGTTGAGTTAATGAATAAATGAATCTCCAACTTACAGATGAGAAAGTTGAGGTCCAAAGAGTGGGGGACCCAAGACTGAATCCTTCTGAATTTTCTGAGTTCAAGTATGATCATGTTCCTCTGTGAGTTCTCCCTTGATATCTGGTTTCAGAACCTGCACTATGGCAAATCACTGGGGGAAACCGTCAGACTTTCCATGTTGTAAGGATGTGGGGCTATCTCAGGCCTCTCCAGTCATTCCTAACCATTATTCACTCTCTCTGGAAGAGCAGTAAAAACGTCAAATTGGCATTCTGCTTCCCAAACAGCCCAAGGTAGAGTGAAGATGGCAGTGAACAGAAGCCAAATTTCTAATCATTTCATCAGAAACCAAAACAGAGGAATCAATCCATGAGCCATCAATCACAAGTGTAAAATGATGCGAGCTTGGCAAAGAAAGTGGGGAAAATACACACACACACACACACACACACACACACACACATTTAACCCCACCCCCCCAGCCCAAGCAGCACCTGGCACCGAAATCCCAGTTTACGGGACAGACGTCTCAACAAGGAAGACTGTGCTTATTTATTCTCCAGGAATTTCAAAAGTGAAGAGAGAAATCTTAAAAGAAGTTGAGAGCTCCATGTGTTTATTAGTAGGCCTTAAACGAGGAATGATGGTCGGTGGTGAGGGAAAGGATGTGATTTCTATAAATCCAGAGGTTTTTGGAGAAATTATTTCTTTCAGGAAGGATTCAGGCACTACTGGACAACCTCTGCCCCAAAGGGCAAGCATCTTCTTCTCAGGAATTTTCTAGAATTCAAGTCTACACACTGAAAGGGCCCTTAAATTGACCATCTAGTGTAACCCCCTTGACCCCAGCTGGTCTGCCAACTGTCTCCAAAACATTTCTGTCGCGGTCATTGAGCCTCCACTTGTCCTGCAGTGGTGGACAAATCCAGCATCCTTTGAAGTACTATTTCTCTTGATCTGAGTTCTGGAAAGTGTGGCCCTTATGTTGAGCTAAACCTGCCACTCAGGTGCCTCTACTTTAGAGCTCATTCCACACAAAGCGAATCCCTCTTCAACGTGACAGCCTATCAGCTACTGAATACCTTAATCGTGATGCTTCTGTCTCATGCAGCTAAACATCTCTACACCAAGTAACTCCAGTCAGAGGGTAGTCCCTGAAAACATTCCAAGAAGAATTCGGTTTACAGACCCATTATCATCATGGCCATCCTCCTGGCCAAATTTCAGAATTGAGCTGGGCTCCAGAGATAGTCTGAACTGCAGAGGGCACTTCCTCTCGGACGGTTACCCAACACCTACCTTTGACCTCAGAAAAATGCCCACTGAGAGGGGAGGGAGTGCAGGATGGAAGGGTGGTCTCTGAGCTCAGGGAGCTTTAGAGCTTTAGAACTGGTAGGGTCCACGTCCTAGGACTGTTCTGGGTAATCATGGCAACAGGCAACATTGTGTCAATACCTCAGCGCTCTAGCCATCAGGGCCTGGCCCTGGCCTGTGCCTGTGGCTGTGGGCCCAGCACAGGGCAAGGGGCTGAGCTCTTGAGAGGGTCCCTCAGGGCAAGCTGGCTCTCCCTCCTGCAGCTCAGGCTGCAGCCCCATCAGGCCCATTCTTGCCCAGGCAAAGTAGTTGTAATTTAATTTATACTCTGCCAGGAGCACGGCCTGCCCATCCTGGACCTTGAGTCTCTCGAACATGGGTTCTATAACCTCAAGAGAGAAAACATGCCCAGTAAATGGCCAGGGATTAAATGGGTGAGGCCATAGAGCAGGGGAAGTGAGAGGTAGTAGGATGTCAGCTATGCTTTGCCCTTTGACTTGAAGCTCACTTCCATTGAACATCCACAGAGAAACATCACAAACTCAACCTCCTCCTTCTTGGATATGAGGAAACGGGCTCAGAGAGAGGGGAGGTGACCCCCCCACATCCCCACCCACCCAACAAGAAGGGCACGCAGAGCCAGAGAGGGAGAGTCTGAGAAAGGCCCAGTACCTGCTCCCTGGAGTCTGGAGCAGCTAGTCCTGTCTTTCTAAGGACCTACCTTGAAGGCTCCATAGCAGGAGGCACTGGATACAGTGCTCCCTTTTCTCCACCCAGTCCCCACAGATGGTGTGCAGGCTCACAAGCACTGCGTTTTGATTTCCCACCATGATAGCTTCAGTCTCACACTGCACATGAACTGTGGGCGGGGGCCCAGTGCTGGATCCCAGAGACGCGAGACCTCAGCCCCCTGGCCTCACTTTCTGCATGTAGCCTGGCCTGGATTAGTTAGTCACCAAGCTCTCTTTTCCAGCTCTAACTTTCTGTGATGGTTCTGTGGTCAGGCCAGGAATGTTTAGCTTACATTGCAGAGGGATTTCAACCACTGTTAGCAGAGTTAATAAGGAATCTCTATCTCTGCTTCTTTTACTGCCATGAGAGAAGGAAGGGTTTTACGGATGTGACTGGAGGTTCTAAGGCAGCCCCGCTGTTCCCGGTGGGTGTGGACCAGGAGCAGAGGCTCCAGCTTCCCGTGGGTGGTAGTGGCACCTCCCAGGAGCCCAGTCCCCTGAGCTGTTCAGCCTCCCAGGAAGGCTTCTCCAGGCCCCTGAGACTGGTTCAAGGGCAGTCCACGTGCTGCCACAGAGTAGCCAACACCACCACCACACTGCCGTGTGGCTGCCTCTCCACAGTGTCATGTTGACCCCAGCACCTGGCACCTGCTGGGTATTTGCCTCATTCCTAATGACTGATGAAACGGGCAGAGCCTCTCCATGGAGACAGGAAGGCAGGACAAGAGTGAGGTTGTGGGAGTACTGGGAATTACCCTGCCTCAGCCTGTTGTATTACCTGGGCAAGTCTCCTGCTTCCCTTTTTACAGTTAAAGGAGTCTGATTAGGTGAATATTTTCCAAAATGCTCCAAAAACACAGGTTTCTTTGTATTTTGCATGAAAATAAACAGTAATTTGGATGATGAGGCACACTACAGCTCCCTCTCAGAGGCTCATGTACACGTTAGAATATTAAAGGCTCTGAGACGTCCCAGAGTAAAGACATCAATTTGATTTTATTTAAACCAACTTTCTCCAAAATCTTCTGACCTCCTTCTCCTCCCTGAGGAACTGCTGTTGTGAGGCGCACAGCCTGGGAGATCCTGAACTAGATGATCTCCAAGGCCTCTTGTAATATATCCCATCCAGAGATGAGGTAGCCTGATGTAGGGAAAAGACCAGGGATTTTGGAGTCAGACAGACCTGGGTTTGAATCTCGGCCCTGTCTTTTCATAGCTGTGTGGCCTTAACCAAGTTACTTAACTTTCCAGACTTGGATTTCCTCATCTGTAAGATGAGCATGATAGCACCTACTTGTTAAGGTTGTAGGTTACTGAGAGAATTCAGTAAGATAACAGATATGGAGTATCTAGTACAGTGTGTTTCACATATAGGAGGCCCATAATAAATATCAGTTCCTTTGCCCCATTACTCCTGACACTCTTCTTCAATCTCTCAACCCCACATCCTTCAAACCCAGAGCCAACCACTGACAGGGCTGAGAATGTAGCAGGAGGTACGCCGAGTCTAAGTCCCCACATGACTCTGGCCATGTTCTCTCAGTTTCATAGAAGGACACACCCCAGCAGAGCCAAGGCGAAGGGACCCAGGGGGAGGTAGCAGAGAATCCTGACCTTCTTCACCAAGCACGTGTGTCCTCTCTGCCTTAGGCAACCAGATGCTGTTGGTGAAAAGAGAAGATTGAAGAATGCTGTCAAACTGTTCCAGAAGAAATGCCTACTGTCATAAATCCACTACCTAAAATACCACGCCCTGCTCAAGTCCCAACTTGAGGGCAAAGACTTGGCCTGTCTGCCTGGGCAAGAAGCTGAAACAAAAGCAGTGCTGAGTGATGGCAACAAAAAGGGCAGGATTCAGGATGGCTCCTAGGAGCCTTGACACCAGGACAGCCACAGCAGAATCTGCCCTTGGAGCAGAGCCACCGCTTGACAAACAAGTCAAGCACCGGGTTTGTGCCAGACACAGGGCTTGATCATGGCGGAGGAAGCCAGGAGTTTGCAGGGGAGGCAAGAATGGCCATGGTGCTTGGCTCTTCATAGGAACTGAACAGGATGGCTGGACCAAATGCGCTGACTCTGCAGAGGATCCTGTTTTTGTAGAGCTCCTTTCTTCCTCCCTTCCCACTGCAGGGCAGTGTTAGGAGAAATAGTGTAGGCCTTAGAAACAGAAGTGGCCTCAAGTCTTACTCTGCCTTTGCTAGTTTCGTGACCTTGAACAAGTTGCTTAACCCCTCTGAACCTTAATTTCCTCATGTGTAGGATGAGGACCATTAACCTTACCGCTGAGAGTAGCGGCAAAGACTGAATGAGCTAATCTAGATGTACCCTGAAGTGCGGCATGAGTAACTATGACATGGGGACAAATATTTTTTTAATTCTAATAGTTATATGTTTATTTAAATACGCATTAGAAAAATAACTAACATACCAAACCATTCTATAGATATTGATTGGTAGACTGCTAAAGTAGGTATATAAGTTAAAGAAAACAAGAGAGTTGATTTAAAGAAAACGAGAGAGAGGCATGGACATATATACACTACCAAACATAAAATAGATAGCTAGTGGGAAGCAGCCGCATAGCACAGGGAGATCAGCTCGGTGCTTTGTGACCACCTGGAGGGGTGGGATAGAGAGGGTGGGAGGGAGGGAGATGCAAGAGGGAGGAAATATGGGAACATATGTATATGTATAACTGATTCACTTTGTTATAAAGCAGAAACTAACACACCATTGTAAAGCAATTATACTCTAATAAAGATGTAAAAAAAAAAAAAGAAAACTACTAAGTAGATAATGGTACAGCTGGTGTGTAGACATGGTAAAACCCATGAACGTGCTATATGAGTGACTGAGGAGTGGGAAGCTGTACAGAACCCAACACAGTGGCTGGTACATGGCAGGCTTTGGAGGTCTTTTCTCCTTCTTTCTCTTCTACTCCCAAGAGATGAAGGAGAGTAGGGAAAGTAGGAGGAAAGAGGGAGGAAGCAAACCTACTTACTTATGTACCTACTTGACTTGTAAGTCTATTTCAGCCCCACCCTTCTTGTTCCCATGTTTCCCTTTATGTAGGAATTACCTCCTTACCTCTGTTTCCTCCCAGATGCAGCTCTTAGCTGTTCCACTAGAACATGATTTTTGCCTTAAGTCTTCTGATATGATCAGGTATTGGAAGCTCTAACCACCTATACTAAATCCTCACAGTTCAGTACGTCTTCCGGCGCTTTGCAGGAGATAAACGTTTTAATGGATGTGAGAGAGAAAGACAGAGAGATCATGAGAGAAGATGGGAGGAGAGGGAGCAGAATTCAGGAGGGGTTGGCTGTGGGGCTGCAGAGTCAGATCATGGCTCTTGAGTCTTTGGGACTCTCCGGAGTTGTCTTCCTGTTTCCTAAATGTTTTTGGTTTTGTTTTTTCTCTTGAGGAAGTGGAAATTCAGAGAGGGGAAGTGATTTGCTCAAGAAAGCAGCAACTTAAACCTGGATATCTCAATTCTTGGTCCTATTTCTTGCTTTCTGTCATAATGGGGGCTCTGGGCTTTACAATCCTAGGAGAACAAAAGCAGTTCTTAAAAATAAGCTCTGCTGTTCAAAACAAAACAAAAGCCAAAACACTGGGACGAAATATCTCTAAAACCCATACTCTCTCAGGTCAAGGCCCGGCTTTTACATAGCACAGATGAATGGGCGCTGGAGAAAGAATCCCTGCCTGGATGAAGCTTTCACCACATGGAGCTGGAGGGAGGGGCACATGATCCAAATATCACAGGCTCTCGCTCTTCCTACTGAGATTTAGTAGGTTTTCTTAAGTAAATGCATTTGCTGTACGGCTTTAGAATAATTTCCAGACTTTATATGATTTTTTAATGATTTTCACCAGTTAGATGTTTGTGTTGCTTGGGGGGAGTCCATTAAGTTCCCCACGCCACCAGTCACACAGTCTCTTCTCTCATGGTGACTGTTTTCTCCCCTGTTTCAAGCATTTTTGGTATGTATATGTATAAAGTACATATACATAAAATATATATGTATATATACATATATATACACATGTATATATGTATATATACATGTATATATACATTACATAAAATATATAATAAATATATATATATATATATTAAGACAATGCACATCTATCAGAATGACCCAGATCTAGAAAACTGACAACACCAAAGGCTGGAGAGATTGTGGAGCAATGGCAACTCTTATTCTTTGCTGATGGGAATGCAAGATGTCACAGCCACTTTGGAAGACAGTTTTGCCATTTCTTACAAAACTAAACATGCTCTTACACTGAGGAACTGAAAATTTATGTCCACACAAAAACCTGCACACAGTTGTTTATATCAGCTTTCTTCATAATTGCATCTTGGAACCAACCAAATGTCCTTCAGTAGGTAAATGGATAAATAAACCGTACCTGAAGAAAATGGGATATCATTGGCATTAAAAAGAAATGAGCTATTAAGTCATGAAAAGACATGGAGGAAATTTAAATGCATATCACTAATTTAATTTAATTACTAATCTAATTACTAATGCAACCTGAAAAGGCTAAACACTGTATGATTCCAACTACATGACACTCTGAAAATGACAAAACTATGGAGACAATAAAAAGATCAGTGGTTACCAGGGACTGGGGAGGGATGGGATGAATAGGCAGAGCACAGCGGATTTTTAGGGCAGTGAAGCTATTCCGTGTGATACTATAATGATGGCTACATGTCATTATACATTTGTCCAAACCCACAGAGTATATAACACCAGGAGTGAACCCCCATGTAAACTATGGACTTTCACTAATTGTGATGTGTCAATGTAAGTTCATCAGTTGTAACAATTGTACCCTCTGCTGGGGGATATTAATAGTGGGGGAGACTATACATGTGTGGTGGCTGAGGGTATATGAAAAATCTCTGTACCTTTCCCTCAATTTTGCTGTGAACCCAAAACTTCTCTAAAAAGACAAAGTCTTAATTTTAAAAAGACAACACATATATGACAGACACTACTAATTACAAAGCTCGTATCCTTTCTCTCCATTCTTACTAACAGAACCCCAGTTTTACATGAGGTGGCAATATGTCCCAGCCTCCCTTGCAGTCAGAAATGACAGAGCCACACAAGTTCTGAGCAATGAAATGTAAGCAGAAGTAAGCTGAGGAGGGTTACCAGACAGCTCTTTTAAGTGGTCATAATCAGCAGGAAATGCCCTTTGCCCTTTCACCTTCTTGCCTGAAACACAGGGGTCGTGCCCAGAGGTATAGCAGCCGTCTGTGAGCTTGCCGCCTGATGCAGGCCAGAATCTCAGGAAGGGGAACAGAGAGCTGGAAGGAGCCTGCGTCCTTAATAACATGGTACCAGCTCTGGACAGCCTGCCCCAGACTTCTTATTTAGTAAGAATAATAAAATCCCTTGTTTGCTTAAGTCACCGTTTCTCAGGTCTCTTTTACATGCAGTCAGTTGGCATTCCTAACTTAATATGTATCTGGTAAACGAATTCAATGAGGATACAGTGAAAAGTCAGTCTCTGTTTCTTTAGCCACCAGACTCTAGGTCTCTTCCTTAGAGAAAAACCACCATTAGCACCTTCTTTTAAATCTTTTCAGTTATTGTCTAAGCACACACAAGTATATGCAGGCATCATTGTGTGTGTGTCTATTTTTTTCAGTGCTCTTTTGATAATAATTTAAATCTAGAATCCTAAACCTTAAGACTTGGGGGTGTGAAACATACAAAGGTCATTTTGTTGAGATTCTCAGAGAAGGTCAGAGAATGGGCCACACTTGTTGACCATCACTGTGTCCAAAGAGGTGTTTTGGATGAGAGTGTGTAGAACGTGTGATGGTGTAGGGGCTGAAGAGAAGGTCTGACCTACTGACTGACACCAAACCCCGCATTTCCAAGGTCTCCAAGTAAATTAGTGAAGAGCCAGGACTAGCACTAAGTTTCCAGTTATCTAATTAACTGCTCAAATGTCACCCAAATATAATCATTAAGGACAGAGACTCTGAGCCGGAGGAAGTCCTCCTGGCTGTTTTGCTGCGGGGCAAAGCTGAAGAGAGGCCAAGTGTGTGGGGCCTGTTGGAAGCAGATAGTGGCTAGTAAATTCTTTAATTGGTCCTGTGTCTCGATTGACTTGAAATTCCATTTCCTCTCATGTTCCCTGTGCACAAGTCCTGTGAATATTGCCACCTCTCTGAGAGTCAGCCTACTTGGACTTTCCAGGACTTCATGCTCCAGAGCGGTGAACAGAGCCGTTTCCAGAACTTCTAGTGTCCTGACTCTCTTCCAGCAGATAGGGTTCTAGCATTGTTTGCCAGTCACTCTTCCGGTTTAAAGTCAGTAACTTCCTTGCTGTGAAGGGCCATGTTATGCCAGCACAAGCTTGAGCCCTCTGTAGTTTATAGCTTTCTTTATAGATGCATGAAACTAAGAGCTAAATCTGATGCGTGGGAAATCCCCACTTGTCCTTGAGAATTGAAGAACCTTTAGTATCAGATACATTCGGTGAAGACGAAAATTGCCAATCAAACCCAGCCAAGAACCAATAATTCAAACTGTAAAATAATTCACTCATAAGTCACCTAGCGCCAAATCTATGTTTCTTTCCCTCATCCAGTATATAACAAGATCAAAACAGGATGGAAAGTGCACCCTTTGCACTCATTCAGAGCAGGCTGTTTGAAAAGGTGTGGACAAACTTGATAACTAAGCATGATGGTTGGCTGGGAAAGGCGGGCAGCTTACAGAGAAGAGTTGATCATGTGTGATCAAGCCTCTTCTCTGCCTTTTCCCTGCTAAGAATGCCCATTCCTCCCATTTTTGTTTGTTCATATCTACCTTTTAAGGAGTGGCTCAAATGTCTTCCATGAATCTCTCCTTGAGTCCTCTTCACTGTGATTGTTCCCTTCTCATAGCAGGTAAGCCTGCAGAACGCTGCTGCAGTGTTGTCAGGTTTTCTCTTCTCATCTCCTTTGTTAAGACTGTTAGACTTAACTCTTTAGAGGCAGGGATTCTATTTTATTAATACTTTTTTTAGAAAAATAAAAAATTTCCTGTTACATAATTTTACTTTCCTGTTAATAATTTATGCATATTCATTCTAGACAGCAGACAATACAGCAAAGCAAAATCAGGGAATACAAATCATTTGCATTTTGTTGTACAACATTCTAAGCTTTTAAAATTCCTACATTTAATAACAAAACAGCAGACTCAGAGATATAGAGAGTAAACTAGTGGATACCAGTGGGGAGAGAGAAGGGGGAGGGGCAATATAGAGACGGGATTAAGAGTACAAATTATTAGGTATGAAATAAACTAAAAGAATATACTGTACAACACAGGGAATATAGCCAATATTTTATAATAACTATAAATGGAGTATAACCTGTAAAACTTGTGAATCACTATATTGTACACCTGTAACTTATATAATATTGTAAATCAGCTACACTTGAATTTTAAAAATTCCTACCTGGGCTTCCCTGGTGGCACAGTGGTTGAGAGTCCGCCTGCCAGTGCAGGGGACACGGGTTCATGCCCCGGTCTGGGAAGATCCCACATGCCACGGAGCCGCTAGACCCGTGAGCCATGGCCGCTGAGCCTGTGCGTCCGGAGCCTGTGCTCTGCAACAGGAGAGGCCACAACAGTGAGAGGCTCGCATACCACAAAAAAAAAAAAAAAGAAAAAAGAAAAAATTCCTACATTTAAAATTCTTACCTTTATAGGTGTATCAAAATTGGATTACCCTATAAAGTTTTTAAATCTTTTTTATGTTACTCTATATCATTAACATCAGTGAATATGACGTTATTTTTTTAATGGAAATGTGTTGTTTTTCTGATTTTTTAAAAATGAGAATATGTTGTTTTTCTGATTATAATAATATGTGATACGATTTATAAAAATTGAAAGAATACAGAATTGCATACGATATCAAGATTATCTTCTTTTTTAACATCTTTACTGGAGTATAATTGCTTTACATTGTTGTGTTAGTTGCTGCTGTATAACAAAGTGAATCAGCTATACGTATACATATGTCCCCATATCCCCTCCTCTTGCGTCTCCCTCCCACCCTCCCTATCCCACCCCTCTAGGTGGTCACAAAGCACCGAGCTCATCTCCCTGTGCTATGCGGCTGCTTCCCACTAGCTATCTACTTTACACTTGATACTATATATATGTCAACGCCACTCTCACTTTGTCCCAGCTTACCCTTACCCCTCCCCATGTCCTCAAGTTCATTCTCTACGTCTCCGTCTTTATTCCTGTCCTGACCCTAGGTTCATCAGAACCATTTTTTTTTTATTCCATATATGTGTGTTAGCATATGGTACTTGTTTTTCTCTTTCTGACTTCACTCTGTATGACAGACTCTAGGTCCATCCACCTCACTACAAATAACTCAATTTCATTTCTTTTTATGGCTGAGTAATATTCCATTGTATATATGTGCCACACAAGATTGTCTTTTAATCACACCACATAGACCACTATTTACACTCTCATATGTAGCCTTCTATATATTTGACATACTAGATTTTCTTCTGAGAGCAAGTGTATGTATATGTATCACACTCATATATATTAATACTTATTTAAATATGTTCATTCATACATACTTTTTTTTGGGTACGCAGGTCTCTCACATTGCCTCCGCTGTTGTGGAGCACAGGTTCTGGACATGCAGGCCCAGCGGCCATGGCTCATGGGCCCAGCCGCTCCGCGGCATGTGGGATCCCCCTGGACCGGGGCACGAACCTGTGTCCCCTGCATCGGTAGGCAGACTCTCAACCACTGCGCCACCAGGGAAGCCCCTACATACTTTTTTTTTAAACATGAACATCTTTCAGTGTCAAAGTCTTATGTATCTACATCATCCCTTTTAATACCTGCATAATGTAAGGATCTGCCACAATTTAATAAACTTCCTATTAGTGAACATTTACATTTTTTCCAAAGTATTTCCTTTTATTAACAAATTTATGGATCATTTTGTTATATGCACTGGTATATGTATACTTTTAAAGGTTTTGGTACAAATCGCCCTTCATGAAATGTGTTTATTTTTGACTTTTCCAAAATGTCTAAAGAGAGTCTTGCACATGGTGGACATAATAAATGTGAGGTGGATGAATGCATGGAATATAGAAAAATATTTGCCCCTCCCTTTAATCTTTCTTCTTGTCTTTTGAGACCTCTGTGGGAGATCTGTTGATTCTTCAGGCACCATGGGAAGGGCCCAGGTTAGAGGCAGTTCCTGTGTAAACTAACCACCTCAATTCTCTTAGCACTTTGGAGGCTGGGGAGATGGGCCCTGAGAGGGGATGTCTGGCTCTGAGCCCGCCTGTGGGTGAGCAGCAGGGCTGGGGCCAGACAGAGCCGCCTGAAGCTATGGACTCCCAGCCCAGCCCATGCCTTCCCCACTTCACTCCCCTGGACAGCCCTTCACCTCTTCCCAAACCTTTAGATTCTGCATAAATCACATTTATAGTCAAGTAACTTACGTTATGTCAGGTGGTAAAAATAAAGTGAAACGCTGTACATACAAGTTACTCTAAGCATCCAGCACGTGAGTGAGCTTAAACATCTTTTTTTCCATTTACTGTTGTTATTGTTTTTTTTAACATCTTTACTGGAGTATAATTGCTTTACATTGTTGTGTTAGTTGCTGCTGTATAACAAAGTGAATCAGCTATACGTATACATATGTCCCCATATCCCCTCCCTCTTGAGCCTCCCTCCGACCCTCCCTATCCCACCCCTCTAGGTGGTCACAAAGCACCGAGCTCATCTCCCTGTGCTATGCAGCTGCTTCCCACTAGCTATCTATTTTACATTTGATACTGTATATATGTCAATGCCACTCTCTCACTTTGTCCCAGCTTACCCTTCCCCGTCCCCATGTCCTCAAGTCCATTCTTCCGTTTTTTTTTTTTTTTTTTTTTTTTTGCGGTACGCGGGCCTCTCACTGTTGTGGCCTCTCCCGTTGCGGAGCACAGGCTCCAGACGCGCAGGCTCAGCGGCCATGGCTCACGGGCCCAGCCGCTCCGCAGCATGTGGGATCCTCCCGGACCGGGGCACGAACTCGTGTCCCCTGCATCGTCAGGCGGACTCTCAACCACTGCGCCACCAGGGAAGCCCAAGTCCATTCTTTATGTCTGCATCTTTATTCCTGTCCTGCCTCTAGGTTCTTCAGAACCTTTTTTTTAGATTCCATATATGTGTGTTAGCATACGGCATTTGTTTTTCTCTTTCTGACTTACTTCACTCTGTAGGACAGACTCTAGGTCCATCCACCTCACTACAAATAACTCAATTTCGTTTCTTTTTATGGATGAGTAATACTCCATTGTATATATGTGCCACATCTTCTTTGTCCATTCATCTGTCGATGGACACTTAGGTTGCTTCCATCTCCTGGCTATTGTAAATAGTGCTGCAGTGAACACTGTGGTACATGACTCTTTCTGAATTACGGTTATTTTCAGGGTATATGCCCAGTAGTGGGATTGCTGACTCATATGGTAATTCTATTTTTAGTTTTTTAAGGAACCTCCATACTGTTCTCCATAGTGGCTGTATCAATTTACATTCCCACCAACAGTGCAAGAGGGTTCCCTTTTCTCCACACCCTCTCCAGCATTTATTGTTTCTATATTTTTTGATGATGGCCATTCTGACTGGTGTGAGGTGATACCTCACTGTAGTTTTGAGTTGCATTTCTCTAATGATTAGTGATGTTGAGCATCCTTTCATGTGTTTGTTGGCAATCTGTATGTCTTCTTTGGAGAAATGTCTATTTAGGTCTTCTGCCCATTTTTGGATTGGGTTGTTTGGATTTTTAATATTAAGTTGCATGAGCTGCTTGTAAATTTTGGAGATTACTCCTTTGTCAGTTGCTTCATTTGCAAATATTTTCTCCCATTCTGAGGGTTGTCTTTTCGTCTTGTTTATGGTTTCCTTTGCTGTGCAAAAGCTTATAAGTTTCACTAGGTCCCATTTGTTTATTTTTGTTTTTATTGCCTTTTCTCTAGGAGGTAGGTCCAAAAGGATCTTGCTGTGATTTATGTCATAGAGTGTTCTGCCTATGTTTTCCTCTAAGAGTATTATAGTGTCTGGCCTTACATTTAGGTCTTTAAGCCATTTTGAGTTTATTTTTATGTATGGTGTTAGGGAGTATTCTAATTTCATACTTTTACATGTAGCTGTCCAGTTTTCCCAGCACCACTTATTGAAGAGGCTGTCTTTTCTCCATTGTATATTCTTGCCTCCTTTATCAAAGATAAGGTGACCATATGTGCGTGGGCTTATCTCTGGGCTCTCTATGCTGTTCCATTGATCTCTATTTCCTTTTTTGTGACAGTACCATACTGTCTTGATTACTGTAGCTTTGTAGTATACTCTGAAGTCAGGGAGTCTAGTTCCTACAGCTCTGTTTTTCTTTCCCAAGATTGCTTTGGCTATTCGGGGTCTTTTGTGTTTCCATACAAATTGTGAAATTTTTTCTTCTATTCTGTGAAAAATGCCAGTGGTAATTTGATAGGGATTGCATTGAATCTGTAGATTGCTTTGGGTAGTAGAGTCATTTTCACAATGTTGATTCTTCCAATTCAGGAACATGGTATATCTCTCCCTCTGTTGGCATCATCTTTAATTTCTTTCATCAGTGTCTTATAGTTTTCTGCATACAGGTCTTTTGTCTCCTTAGGTAGGTTTATTCCTAGGTATTATATTCTTTTTGTTGCAGTGGTAAATGGGAGTGTTTCCTTAATTCCTCCTTCAGAGTTTTCATCATTAGTGTATAGGAATGCAAGAGATATCTGTGCATTAATTTTGTATCCTGCTACTTTACCAAATTCATTAATTAGCTCTAATAGTTTTCTGGTAGCATCTTTAGGATTCTTTATGTATAGTGTCATGTCATCTGCAAACAGTGACAGGTTTACTTCTTCTTTTCCAATTTGGATTCCTTTTATTTCTTTTTTGTCTCTTATTGGTGTGGCTAAAACTTCCAAAACTATGTTGAATAATAGTGGTGAAAGTGGGCAACCTTGTCTTGCTCATGATCTTAGTGGAAATGGTTTCAGTTTTTCAACATTGAGAACAATGTTGGCTGTGGGTTTGTCATATATAGCCTTTATTATGTTGAGGTAAGTTCCCTCTATGGCTACTTTCTGGAGAGTTTTTATCATAAATGGGTTTTGGATTTTGTCAAAAGCTTTTTCTGCATCTACTGAGATTATCGTATGGTTTTTATCCTTCAGTTTGTTAATGTGGTGTATCACATTGATTGATTTGCGTATACTGAAGGATCCTTGCATTTCTGGGATAAACCCCACTTGATCATGGTGTATGATCCTTTTAATGTGCTGCTGGATTCTGTTTGCTCGTATTTTGCTGAGGATTTTTGCATCTATATTCATCAGTGATATTGGCCTGTAGCTTTCTTTTTTTATGACATCTCTGTCTTGTTTTGGTATCAGGGTGATGGTGACCTTGTAGAATGAGTTTGGGAGTGTTCCTCCCTCTGCTATATTTTGGAAGAGTTTGAGAAGGATAGGTGTTAGCTCTTCCCTAAGTGTTGGATAGAATTCGTCTGTGAATCCATCTGGTCCTGCGCTTTTGTTTGTTGGAAGATTTTTAATCACAGTTTCAATTTCAGTGCTTGTGATTGGTCTGTTTATATTTTCTATTTCTTCCTGGTTCAGTCTCAGAAGGTCGTGCCTTTCTAAGAATTTGTCCATATTAGCACTTGACATGAGGTGGAGAAGAAGGAGGATGAAATTAGGAGTCAAAGGTTTAGATTTGAGTCTGGCTTCTGCTAAGACACAGAATCTATCTGGGCCTCCATTCTCTTCCTTATAACATGGCAGTTGTACTAAAATCTGCTCCTAGGAGCCTGGTAAGGATCAGGGGAGATGGTGAATATAAAAGCAAATGTTGTGATAATTGTACAAATATTTAACAATGTTAATAATATTTGCTGCTATTGATAAGATTGAAAAATATTTCCTTAATCTTGCATACCCGACTCTTGAGGCCTTTCTAAGATGGGTTTCTTAACTGAAAAAAAGGAAGGGACCAAAATGGCAGCAGATAGAGCAGAGTGTGGCAAGCAGGGAAGCCCGCATCCTAGTTCCAGGTGTTGGGGCTCACTGTTCTCTTTGGTGGAAGGAAGAAGTGGGACAAATGACCTTCAATGCTCTTCCAGTTCTGAGCCCAGGCCAGTTTATCCTGTGACCTTAGGCAAATCATTTCTCCAAAGGCCTCAGTTCTCCCATATGTAAAAGGCAGGTTTGGGCTGAATAACCTTTCTGGGCCACTTCCTTTATGAGGACTTATGCAACTCCCCGGGGACCTGCCCTCTGTCCTTCTTGTTTCCTGGTGAGCAACCCCAGGGACCTACCCTCTGTGCTTCTTGTTTCCTGGCAGGCAAACCCCGGGACCTGCCCTCTGTGCTCTTGTTTCCTGGCAGGCAAACCCCGGGACCTGCCCTCTGTGCTCTTGTTCCCTGGCATGCTCTTGGTGCCTGTGCTCTTGTGCACACCGCCAGCCTTCTGGCGGTGGCTTCTTCTCTTCCTTGTTTGGTTTTCCAGCCACACACTCACAGGTGGCTGAGTGACAGCTTGACAGAGTGAACCAACCCTTCCGTCAAGAGGCGTCACAGATGCACTGAGCGGGGCTGCGTTCTGATGTCCCTTCCTCATGCCCCAGGATCGCGTCCTCAGCCTGTTTCGGGGCAGAGCTGGCCTCCCCCACCCTCTCCCACTGTCTTCGCGCTGGTGCTTCCCATAAACTCACGTGCAGTCTTTTCCTGAGAAGGCTACCTTCTCTCCTCTGCCTGGAATGGCTCTCTCTGGTCTTTTCCTGCCTCCCCCTCAATAAATAACTCTTTTTAATCTCCGCAATCGGTGGCCATCTCTTGTTCTGCAGCTCTTTCCAGCTCTTACGAGTTTCTGTTTTTAAAACAAGTTCAGCTTCTCCCTAAGCTGCTTCCTCTCTTCCTGAAGGCTTGGAGTCTCCAGTCCTGACCAGTTCCCACCCTCAGACAGACATTGCGTGAAATGAGCACTGACATGAACTGTGAGGAAATTTTACAAGTCTACTCTCCCTCCAAGGTTTTGCTTTATTGGTTTGTTTGGGTGGGAGTGGAAAATTTGGACATAAACACATTAAAGTCGAGGCTTTGATATTAGTTCCGAAGGGGCCCTTCCTTCTGTCCAGCCCTGAGTTAACATCATTGTCACCAGTATCAGTAACAACAATCTCCTGAAGGCAAGACCCAGAGACACCCTGGTGTCACTGAAATGGAGGATTCATCAGAGACAGGGTAACATAGATAGGCCTCTGCTGTCCAGCAGACCTGGGTTCAGATCCTGCTTTGCTACTTGTTAGCTGTGTACCCTTGTCAAGTTCCTTAGCTTCTCTAACTAAGCCTCTGGTTTCTTATTTATACAATGGAATTGTAATATCTCCCTGGGAGGATTGTTGCGAGGTTTAAAAGTCAACTGATGTGAAACTCTCGGCACAAGGCCTGGTGTCAGGAAACGGTGGCCAGCCATGCAGACTCACACACTCCCCTCCTGAAGAAACGTCACTAACAGAGTCAGATCGTGTATCGTTAGGTGCCTGATGTACGACACAGGACAAGTTCCAGAGGCTCACACGGAGAGAAGTCAATGCACCTTGTCATTTACAAAGAGCTTTTACGTGTATCATCACACGATTCTTCAGAACGCTCTGGAGGGTGAGCAGTGCTGGCATCATCATACCCATTTTTCAGAGGAGAAACCTTAGGCTCAGAGATGTTGAGTGATCTGCCCAAGGTCCATGTGATTATAAAGATATGTGCTCATGAAGTGTGTCTGGGGCTTAAACCTAGGTTTGCTTGTTTCATCACAAACCCTCTTTCCACAACATACTGGAATGACCAGGAGGAGAGGAGACACTTGCTTTGGGCCTTGGAAGTGATGAGACCTTGATACAGTAGGAATAGGGAAGGTGTTCCAGGCAGGGGCATTTTATAAACAGGTATAGAGGCAGGGACAATCATGTGGGGTTCCAGGAAAAATGATTAGACATGCTTTGCTGAATAAGAGAGTTCGTGTAAGAGTGGTAGAAAAAAACAGAACTAAGCTGGACATTCGCTGAAGTGAATGCCAGACTAAGGAACTTGAGCTGTGATAGGCAATGGGGAGCCACTGGGAGCCATCAAAGCTTTCAGAAGAGGGGTGTACATGATCTCATCAAGATGAGAGGCCTCTAAATCATGACTCACCAAGAATGGTTGGAGAGACGGATGTTTAACCTAGAGAAGAATAGACATTGGGAGAGATGGGGGTGTTTGCCAGACTTGGGGGAGAACACGATGGTTGTTGGGTGAAGAGGGGGATGGGGGACTCAGGTGGGATCAGTGAGGGGTGCGGAGAAGCAGCGAGGATCAATGGGCAGAAGCTCTAAGGAGACAGATTCTCAGTTCAAAGGAGAGGAACTTTCTGGTCCTTTCAATGCACTTTAAACCCCAGTTACTGAGAGCCCACAGTATGCTCTGGGCACAGTGATGCACTGGGGATGGCACAGTGATGGATCTGGAAAAAAGCTCCTGCCTTCACAGAACTCCTGTGAAATGGGGGAAGATATGCCTTAAACAGAATCATCCCAGAAATGGATGTTATAGCCAGAGCTGTCTGGTTCGTGTATGGGCTGCTTTGAGACTGTGAGTTCCCTGTCACCGGAGTTTTCAAGAGAAATGTGTCAGGAAAGGGGATTCTTACACTGGGAAAAAGGCTGAGTAGATGACTTCTCATAAGGTTTTGTACCTTTACACGTGTAGTGAAATCTTCAGCAACTCTAAATCCCTTAATTAGAGGGAGAAAAAAAGGCAAATGATCAAATAGCGTCTCCTTTTTTTTTAAAGCCCATATTTGCATGTTCCATCCTAATGGAGTCTGAGGTGCAGAAAGGGTGGCCAAGCAGGAATTTCATCATGCGTGTGGCTGGATGACTCCACCTGTGAATTGAAAATCATTAGCTGAAATTGTGACACAGCGTGCAAATTACAGCATTACCCCCGCCTGCAGGCTGGGGCTGTGGCTGCATCTGTGGCCGTGGTACAATCCTCCAGCAGCTAATGTGAAGTCAGCTCAGGGCAAGGAGGCAAAGCCCCACTGCTGGGCAGTTAGCAGGCTGCAGGGAGCCGGGCCAGAGCGGCAGGCAGGGTGGAGGGACGCCGGCACCACCCTTCTACAGGGGAGTGTCATATCTACGATTTCAGAGTTCTGAACCTCACAACAGCGCTGGGAGGTGTGTGCGTAGGCTGACGAGGAAACTGAGGCTCAGAGAAGGAAAAGGATTCTGCCAAAGTCACACAGTGGGCAAGCCCCAGAGCCCGGTGTTTAGTTGGGTTCCTCTGAATCCAACTTGGGCATCTTTCTACCACACCACCCTGGGGTCAAGACTGATCAGCTACAGATCTTTCCAAGGGGAAACCAAGGGGCCGGTGGGCAGGCACCACTGTCCACACTGTGGGTCCCATCGCGAAATCTATGACACTCGTTACTGCGGGGTGCTGTACGGGCAATGAGAATACCAATAGCATCAATGCTAACGTGTTATGCTGAGTGGTGCCAGACGTGATGGCGAGCACTTATATTCATGCTCTCCTTCGATCCTCGTGGGGCTTGTATCTCAGCTTTACTGATGAGGGAACGGAGGCCCCAAGAGTTGAGGTGATGGCACGGCCGAGTTTGGACCCAGGTCTGCGTGACTTCAGGATTCTTCAAGGGCAGCACTGCCTCCCTGTCCCCTTGTCAGTTTTTCCTGCCAGGTCACTGAAAGGGATGCCCAGGGTCCAATTCTTGGCTGCCAGGCCAACAACAACAGTAGTAATAATAAGCATTTCTTCATCCCTCGCTTGAGGGCTTGTGCCGCCCTTCACATCCGCTCATCCCCTTGGAATCACGCAGCTCTCAGGGTTTCTGGCAGTACTGACTCAGCATAGTGAGGGCCTTGCCCAGAGTCCCAGCCAGTGCCACGGCAGGGGCCTGGATGCATGCCACACACCCAGCTGCTGATGGGGCCAGCTCTCCCTGCCATTACCTCTCTACACTCTGCTCTCTTCTGAGTCATCTGCCGGGACCAACAGTGGCCACAGTCCATGGGGCCATGGGTGCAGAGCAGCCAGAGGCCTGGGAAAGGCTGAGGTCCCACGTCACTTAGGCGGCCAACCTCCAGGTTAAGCAGATGGGCTCTGGAGTCGCTCACATATGGGTGTGAATCTCCTGGTCACACAGACTTGTGTTAACCCATTTCTCCCTCCCGTAAGATAGCAAAAGTAATGGTACCCATGCCATAAGACTGATCTGAAGACAAGAAAAGGTAATACATGTGAAGCGTTTAGACAGTGCCTGCCCAGGGTGGGCTCTACATTGATGGTAATTATTTCCACCTTTACACTGATTGTTTGATCCACTCATTCAAAAATATGTGTGCTCCTGCCGTGTGACAAGCTTATGCTCTGTTCTGAGAAGATGTGGATAACACACAGCCTGGACCTTCAGAGAGTGAGTGATGGGGACAGACCTAACCAGATTTCCCCAGTGCAGGGAGATGCATTTGGTAAGAGAGGCCCTAAAATATACCAAGTGCTGTGGGAGCCCAGAGCACAGAGACACAATGCGGGTGCCTCTTTTCCCATTCGCCTGTCTATTCAGTCTCACTTTTCTCAAGATCCAGCATTCCCACCTTCTCCCTGACGACCTAACCATGTCATGGTGCTTCCCTCCCACTCCAAGTCTGGGGGAAGCCTTGAGAAGTCTCCACTCTGCCATGAACCCTTGGAGCATTATTGTTTTTTAACAGTCCCTTGTCTATCACAGGAAACCTTGGAACTTGTAAACAGCCACAATAGGATCTTTTGAAAAATATATCCCCTTAAAACAACAAACAAGCAAATAAAATACGTAGAATGAGAGTCTCCCTCTCCTTTATTTAACCAGTATAGAAGCTAGGCTCAGAGATGGTCCGTGACTTACCCTCCAGTGTTACAGAGAGTACATGGCAGAGCCAGAATGAAAGCATGCCACAGCTACAGGTTCAGGGGCTGTCCCCACTGCCTCATTAAAAAGAACAGTCCCGGGCTTCCCTGGTGGTGCAGTGGTTGAGAGTCCGCCTGCCGATGCAGGGGACACGGGTTCGTGCCCCGGTCCGGGAAGATCCCACATGCCGCGGAGCGGCTGGGCCCGTGAGCCATGGCCGCTGAGCCTGCGCGTCCGGAGCCTGTGCTCCGCAACGGGAGAGGCCACAACAGTGAGAGGCCCGCGTACCGCAAAAAAAAAAAAAAAAAAAAAAAAAAAAGAACAGTCCCCCCCCCCCCCCGCCCCTCCCCACATCTGAATCAAACTGACATTCGATTCCAGGTGACAACTGGATTTAATCCATTATGGTGCACATCCATGCACTTTCCACTCACATCACCTATTTGATTATTCCCCCACTTATCGAGTTGAGAAGGGTGGGCATGCCTCCACTCTAGTCAGACGAGGCTTCCAAGGTTTCAAGGTTTAGTGATAGCCCAGGACCCAGCCAGTATCGGAACTGAGTGCTTCTAACCCCAAATCAAATGCACTTTCTGGCACACTGCAACCTGAACAGTGAACCGTGATGAGCATCTCACGCCCCTCATGCAAGTGGAGACCATCAGCATGTGCAGATGGTGAGAAAGGACTAGGCAATTTTCTGCTCTGGATTCTGGGGAGACATTTCTTTGACCTCCCCAAGGGACTTCTCAGCATCAGCTCTGGACAAACTACTTCAAGAAAAGCATGACATCGGGCTTCCCTGGTGACGCAGTGGTTGAGAGTCTGCCTGCTGATGCAGGGGACACGGGTTCGTGCCCCAGTCCGGGAGGATCCCACATGCCACGGAGCGGCTGGGTCCATGAGCCATGGCCGCTGAGCCTGCACATCTGGAGCCTGTGCTCCGCAACGGGAGAGGCCACAACAGTGAGAGGCCCGCGTACCGTAAAAAAAAAAAAAAAGAAAAGCATGACATTATTTCCTAAACCCTACGATCCAGGAAGTTGTTCATCTTGAAAAAAAAATCATAAACTCAAACTCTACATGTTTTTTCTTATCTCCCCTCTTCTCCCCAAGCTGGTTTTGCACAAACAGCATGACCTTCCACTGGGTGACAAGTATGTGATTAGTGAAACGCTTACAGGTACTACAGGAAGGACCTGTAATGAGGTGGGTGCCTCACCCACCTTATTAGAACTCTCACTGGGGTGTGTAGGAGAAGCTTCTATAAATGGCAAGATGATCCCAGCAGCCAGTCTCCCCACACCATCTGTGCCATTCCCAGACGAACCCAGAGAGGAAGCAGAGGAAGGGGAAACATGTCTGGTGAGTACATGGAATCTTCTCTGCCAGCCCTCGCTGGACGCCCATGCTTCTGGGCCGACTGAGAGGCACGAGTGTCCAGCTCGGGACAGCTGCCTTGGGAACTCTGAAGGCTAGACCTTGATATTTTAGGGTTCTCTTTCTCAGTGGCTGCCTATTCCCTCTAGCATGGTCCCGGAGATAGAGCGTGTTTGGGATGGAGTCCTGAATAATGAACAGGATCTTCAGCGCAGCTGGAGGTCACGTCCCCTTAGACAGACAGACAAGCTTTGCCTTTTCAAGCCAGCTGGTACCTGCTTTCTGTGTTTCTCAGTGCGGTTTTACCAGCTGTCAGTCACTCTGGCAAAGAAAAGTGCGTCTCAGGGCTACAAGGGAGGGAGGGAGTGACAGCATGTGAGTTGATTTAAAAGAAACCATCGGCAGTGCCGGAATTCTCCTAAGTAAACTACACATCCGGAAGCACCAGCAAGCTCTTTAAAAGTGACTTGGTGAGCTGGAACTGCCAGGAGCAGAAGGGAGCAGGTGTGCCGAGGACAGTTCCTACCGCCGGCCCCTGGGAAGGGGGTGAAAAATCACTGCTGGGGAGCTCAGGTTCTCTGGCTCTGCGGTCACTTTGAGGACCGGGCTCGGCTTTGACGGCGCCCCTGCTAAGCAGCAGGCTAATTATTGCCTGTCATGGGTGCTCTGCCCAGTGGTTTGGCAGCTACACCAAATCCAAACAAGGCAAGAGTCAAACCGGTAAAATACTGTGAATGGTGGTTAGGTCTGCAGGAAGGTTTGCCCAAGAAACCGCTGAGCATGATGCAAACGGGCAATGCTGGTTCCTTCAGAAGTCACAAAGACCAGGACAGGGTGAGAGCAAAAAGGACCATTCGCTTATCCCCAGCTTCCTCCCGTGAGCATGCAGCAGTGCTGGGTTGCTAAGAAGGGGAGCTTTGGATCCTGTAGACTTTAGCAAGAGGGGATGCCAGCTGTCAGCCAGGCCATCTCCCTCCCTCTGGAGGAGATGGTGGCCCAGGAAGGTACAGACACTTACCGGGGTCCCACAGAAAGCTGATAGCAGGGCCCAGACTCGGTTCTAGTAGCGCCCTTTCCACTGTGTCCTACTATCAGAGCCGAGCTTATCCATGAGTGCGGGTGACATCTGCGACACAGGAAAGCAGTACTGAACCTGGTTCCTCATCTGAGCCTGAGCCTCTGCTGCCGCTGAGCCTCAGGCTCTCGATTCAAGACAAAGGGCTTAAAATGGATAGACTTCCAGGCTCCTTCCAGTACTGACAGCTCTCTCACCATGAAAGGGCACCCGGGACAGAGAGCAATGGGCCCCAGCAGAGGCTCACCCTCTGGGGGCGTGTGCACCCGCAGCAGCCTGCCCGCCGGGAGACCTGCATGACATCCTGAGGGGCCCAGCGTGTCAGCGCCTGTGACTCGTGGAATTGAGCTCTTAAGGCTCAACTTCTGGATCCACCAGATGTTCTAAGGTCACAGTGAAATGTGGACGATGGTCAGTTCAGAGAAAATCAAATTTTTAAAAAGATAGACAGGGAAACACCTTCACTCCTTTGAAGCTCTCACACCTGAGTTCCTGGCCCGTCCTGGTCAGTCAGCCAAGCAGGTTTCAGAAAATGGTTCCTGAATGAACGTGTTCGCTTACTGGACACCCAGGGAAAGAGCCACGAGGTGCAGTGGAGCACAGAGATCATGAGCTGCGGTCTCTGCCCTCGTGGAGCTTGAAGTGGATTGTCATTAGGCTGTGTTACAAATCCAAGCAAGAGCCAGGGGGCCCAGAGGAGGAGGGGATTAATCTTGGCCATGGTTTGGGATAAGAAAGACCCTGGGACCCAGGTGGCACTTGGTATGGACGATGAGTTGGACTCAGTCAGAAGTAGTTTTGTGGGGGCTTCCCTGGTGGTGCAGTGCTTAAGAATCCGCCTGCCAATGCAGGGGACACGGCTTCAATCCCTGGTCTGGGAAGATCCCACATGCCGCGGAGCAACTAAGCCTGTGTGACAAAACTACTGAGCCTGTGCTCTAGAGCCCACGAGCCACAACTACTGGGCCCACGTGACACAACTACTGAAGCCCGCGTACTTAGAGCCTGTGCTCCGCAACAAGAGAAGCCACCTCAATGAGAAGCCCACACACCGCAACGAAGAGTAGCCCGCGCTCGCCACAACGAGAGAAAGCCCGCGCGCAGCAATGAAGACCAAACGCAGCCAAAAAAACAAATCAATTAATTATTTTTTAAAAAGTAGTTTTGTGGAATGAGGAGTGTTCTGGGGAGAGGGAACAGGAAAAGAAACGTGGGTGGTTGGGCACGTGTGACCCAGGGGACTATCGGGGTCGCAGCGTGCTGGTCTGAGAGGGCTGCGTCTAGCTCCCAAGTTAAGGTTCGTGTTGGAATCCGGGGTGTGCGGTTACTCCGCCTCCCGGAGTGGGGGATGATGTGGTGGAGGAAGGCCTGGCAGCCTTCTGCACAGAGTGGTTGGGCACCATCTGCCTGCCAGGCACCGAGGCCAGAGCCCCACGCCAGACAGGAATGCAGGCTGTGGACACAGACGCTGGGCCCGGTGTGGAGGGGAAGCATTGTTCCCCATCCTTGAAGCCACTCGGAGGCCCTGGGTCAGAGGCAGGATCCCCAAGGTTCAAACCTGGATGCAGACCTCTGCCTGCAGGAGGCCAGAACCTCTGTGTTGGGGACTGACGCCCTGTCCCGCTGGGATGGTGCGCTTTCCCGCCAGCCGCTTTGCTGGGCAGAGCACTGGGTTCAGGACTTACACTCTCTGGCCTCAAGCCCCAGTCTGCAGAGGACCCGTGCCGTTCTGGGCTGTGGGTCTACACAGAAACCCTTTCCTGGGAGCTGGGATGCCAGAGGCTCTTTCCCCATTTCCAAGCCTCTGCGCTGTGTCCGTGCTGCTCTGTTCACCTCAGATAACTTCTCGGCTTAGCCTCCATCCTGCTGGGCTGCGCTCCACAGATGGAGCAATGGTTCCTTCCCCAGGGCCCACATGTTGGCCTGGGGTGTGAGCTGAAGTGAGGAAATGCTTTCCCCTATTGCTGAAGTAAGGAACAGGGCCTCAGGTCTCTGGTAGGGGCTGAGGGGGATTCCGAAGGAGTCTGCACTCATCTCTCTCAGCCTGTTTTCCTCCTTTGTAAACAGGAGATGGTGACTGCCCCATCTGCCTCCCTCCCAGAGCAGCTGTGTGGCTCAGGGGAAAGAATTCACTGAAAGGAGCTTTGATTAGTGTAAACGCTATGTAGGCCTAAGGCAGTGATTCTCAGTCCTGGCTCTGGCTCCGAATTAGAATCACCAGGAGAGTTTAAGGAAAAAAATCAACGCTGTCCCTAACGCAGAGATCGACATCCTGATTTCATGGGTCAGTGGTGGAGCTTAGGCTAATATGAATTCTCCAAATGATCCTTGTACTCAGTGAGGGTCTAAGAGATCCTAAACTCTCTCTGGAAGTGAAGGGGGCCCAGAATCCTTCTTCCTTCCTCTCCTCTCATGCTGACCATATAATATCGAGGCGGGGAGGAAGCTGTGGGTGGCCCTTTCTCTCTGACAGCTTCCTGGAACTGTGCCCAGGTCATGCCACCACCACGACCTCAGCTGGCTGCAGGGTGGCAGCGTGGAAATTGCGTGTGGTCAGGCCGCACCAGCTCCCAGTCTGGGCTCAGGCCAGGCTCTGCCTGAGCAAGTGATATTTGGCAAGTGACATCACCTGACTGGACTTCCAAATCACTCAGCTGTGAAATGAGAATGACAACATAGAAGGGTTTGTAACTATGAAAGGACACATGCTCACACATGCTTAGCGGTGTCTGCACATCTGAGGCCCTCAATGGCAGCCCATGAGAAAGCTCAAACCCTCCTCTATCCTGTGTTGCTGGTGCCATTATGTGTGGGATCCTAAGGCATTTGTATCCCCCTGCCAGAGGGCCAGGCCCTAGTGATGGGCACACGTGGGATCCCAACAAAAACCGTACAAGGGAGGAGGTTTGGTTTCACTGTCCCCTTCTACAGAGATGCTGAGACCTTACTCAAGGCTGCTCAGACCATCCGTTCAGGGCTCAGTCATCCCGGGATCCTCAGCAGCCCCTCATTCAGCCACCCAGGGAACCCCCATTTCCCCACGACCTGGGTGCCAAGAAATTGTACCACCCATGCTGCACAGGAATTGAAAATGTCTGAATGTGGGGGAAAGATGAAGGGAAGCAGCACAGGCTAGAGAGAGAGAAAGAAGAGAGTGGCAAGGGCTGGAGCAAGTGGGGGTCCTGCCAGGAGCTGGAAACATCCCGGTGCCTGGAGCTGAGGGGGGCATTGGGAATGACTCACAGCCCACCAGTGACCAAGATCTAAGACCTGGTTTCTGAGCCAAGCTCTGCCTCTAAACTACCCTGTGACCTCAGCAGATGGCTTCCCCTTCCAATGCCTCAGCTTTCTTACCTGTCATATGGGAATATTGGATCACATCACTGTTTTTCAAGCTGCCAGTTGTCACCCATTAGCAAGTTGTGAAATCAGTTTAGTGGATTGTGATCAGCAAATTAAAAAAGAAAAAGAGAAACTATCAGTGCATTGTACACAGTAAGGGTTAGTATTTTTTTGTGAAACTTTACGTCAATCATAGACCCATGTGTGTGAGCAGTGTACAAAATGTATTTCTGTATTAATGAAGTCTCTAACAAAAAGCTTGAAGACACTTGGCTAGATGACTTTTAATATATCTCTCAGCCCTAATTAACTCTAGAAATCTGTAAGATTAAAAAAAATCTTAGTCTAGAGAAGAGACCTAGGGAATAGGGTCTGGGCAGGTGGGGAAGATGCAGCCCCTAGAGTATCATTATGTGATGGGCACCTGCCAGCAGCTCTCTGTGGTCCTCCCGGAAACAGCAAGTGAAAACCCCAGTCCCACACCTGCAACCAAGTCATCCTCCCCACCTGCTGCAGGTGACTCGATTACAGAGCCCAGCTGATAAGGATGGAGACGGTTGCCTAGTGAGCCTGCTTTCACAATCTGGAATCTGTTCTGTGCTTCTCGTGTTACCCCTGCCAAAGGTGGACCACAGAAGAAGGGGAGGTTACATTATCAGGTATATGTAATTAGGTTTAGCTGAGAATGACAGTGAACCCCAAATAACAATGGCTTAGAGAAATAAACAAGACAGAAGTTTACTTCTTCCTTACACAATAGGCCTGGATGTAGGCCGTTCTGGTGGAGAGGACAGCTGCACAATCCCCAGGGGCCTGGGCTCTGTGCAGTTCCCCACTCTGATGTCCTGAGGGCATGCGTGGTCTAGAGTTGAGTCTACATCACACCCACACCCCGGGCAGTAGGTGGAAGAAGATGGAAGTGAGCAGGCTAAGGGCACTTGCCAACTTTTGAAAAAGAGGTTTCCTCAGAAGGATTGAAAACAGGTATTCAAACAAATACTTGCAAATGAATGTTCATAGCAGCACTATTTACAAGAGCCCAAAGGTAGAAACAACCCAAATATCCCTCAACTGATGAATGGATGAACAAAATACAGTATATAAACATAGTGGAATATTATTCAGCCATAAAGAAGGAATGAGCTACTGATAAATGTTACCACATGGATGAACCTTGAAAACCTTATGCTAAGTGAAAAACCAGACTCAAAGACTACATACATGTGTGACTCGATTGATATGAAATGACCAAAACAGGCAAATCCAGGGGAACAGAAAGTAGATTAATGGTTGCCAGGGGCTGCAGTTAGCGGGGAATGGGGCGTGACTGCAGATGAGTGGGGGATATATTTGGGGTTGATGAAAAAGTTCTGAAACTAGATAGTGGTGATGGTTGTACAACATTGTGAATGTACTAAATGCCACCAAATTGTATGCTTTAAATGGTTAAAACAGTGAATTTCACCTCAATCTAAGAAAAAGAGGTTTCCTAGAAGTTAATACACATCACTATACCTACAAGTCATTGCCCAGAACTCATTCACATGACCCCAGCTGCAGGGGAGCCTGGCCATTAACATGGAAGATTTTATTACCAAGAAAGAAGGAGCAAGTGAATACTGGGATAGACTTTTTTTTTTTTTTGCGGTACGCGGGCCTCTCACTGTTGTGGCCTCTCCCGTTGCGGAGCACAGGCTCCGTACGCGCAGGCTCAGCGGCCATGGCTCACGGGCGCAGCTGCTCCGCGGCACATGGGATCTTCCTGGACCTGGACACAAACCCGTGTCCCCTGCATCAGCAGGCGGACTCTCAACCACTGCAACACCAGGGAAGCCCTGAGATAGACATTTGTCCGTTGCTACCACATTAGTGTTGCTGGTGGCACTGATATTCTCAGGATAAAAAAATTGGGGAAATTGCCCCCAGCCTGACGGTAGAGTTAAGCAGTGACTCAAGGAGGCGGTGTGGGATTGTGAGACGGGCCCTGGATGAGAGTTCAGAAACATCCCACTGTGGGCAAACCACCTCCTGGGCCTCCACGTCCTCACAGCCAGAGTAAGGGTGTGGGGAGATGCTCGGTCTCCAAGGCTTCTCCCTCTGATGTTTTTGAGAGTCTGTGTTGATGAGTCAATTGTAAGGGCGAAGCCACTCTCCTTTCATCCCTGCCCTTCATCCAGGCAGGTGTAAAAAACAGCTCTGAGGCTCACAAACATCCATGAAGTTGTAAACTCAAGAAGAAACGTGGATGGTTGCGCACCTCCCCTACCCCCTGCCCTATCCTTTCTAGAACACTCTGGCTGTGATTAGTGCTATGCCAAGGGGTGGTGGGTGGGAGAACAAAGGCCCTGGATAATCCACAGACAGGATCATCAGATCCTTGATGTGGGGCTGGCAGAAACAATCCTAGGGCTCACACGTGGGGCGGTGACCGAGGGAGGCAGGAACCACCTGGGGGCTTTGGGTGCACTCAGCATGCTGTCCCCCTTGGGATTCAGGGATGCTCCTCTTCTACTCACCTCCCATGAAGAATGCCCTTTGGAACACATTTCCCCTTCCAGGTGCTCACTCTCTCCTCCGTGTCAGGATGCAAATGCCAGAAGGGAGGACAATGCACAGTGAGGGCTTCTCACCATCTGGGTCCCCCTCCCAGGTGGAGAACAGGGGACCATGGCAACAGGGAGGGTCAGTAAGACCTGGGTTCAGAATCCTGTCTCTGCCAATCATTAGGTATATGACCTCGAATAAGGTATCAGTTTCTTTCTTTTTTTTTTTTAGTTGAAGTATACTTGATCTACGATGTTCTGTTAGTTTCAGGCATACAGCAAAGTGATTCGGTTATACATATATATATATTCTTTTCCATTATAGGTTATTACAAGATATTGAATATAGTTCCCTGTGCTATACCGTAGGACCTTGTTGTTTATCTATTTTATATATAGTAGTGTGTATCTGCTAATCCCCCCCTCAGTTTGCAATTTCTGTAAGATTTCATCGATGACAGGTGTAAGGTGCTCTGTGTACTGTTCTGGGGTTTTTTTTTTAGCAATACAAAAGGTAAATATTTATTCAGAACAAAACTTTAAACAATCGATTTTACATTCTAAGCCACGAGGAAATCACAAAACATAAAGGAAAGACAAAAACTAAAAGAAAAGCAGTGTACTGTCTTTTCTACTTGAACTTGATAACACTTAGTAGACCCAATGCCCTCTAGCTTGGCCTATTTCCCAAGTACTTTTCAGAGTTAACAGCTCCCTTGGAATTCCGTCTTTCTCCGGAGAGTCCGGAGGTTGCAGATGAGCTCCAGTCGGCTGCTTCTCTGGGGACGCTAGCTATTGAGGCTAAGATGCAAACGCAAACCTTTACTCAGGAGCACCTCTATTTCTCACTGACGGCAATGAACGGGGAAGGGGAAGGCCACAAAGGAGCAGGGCCACTTTAATCCAGATATGGTACCCCAGGGGGCAATGAGTACACCCTGGATTATGTTCCTTTGTCCCTTCCGTATCTCCCAAGTATTCTGAAGCTCCTGCCAAATCTTCTCCTTCCTTCCCCAGATGATTTCTTAGCATTCCCCTGGGCTCATTATTCTGGAAAGAGCAGACTTTCTGGGCCCTCAAGTGTTGAGGAAAATGTTGTGAGGTGTGAGAGGTAGTGGAATGAGCACCGGGCTTGGGGTCAGGGAACTCTACTCTAGGCTAGCTCTGGCAACGGACAGCTATGTGATTTTTGACCCAGTCATTTAACCTCTCTGGTCCTGTTTCATCTGTTGGAAAACCAGTGGATTGGTCTAGACCAATTTTTAGGTCCTTTCCAGCAGGAAAATTCCAGATTCGATTCCATGATTCTGTGAAGAATGGCTTCTGAGCCACTGAAAGTGCTGTCACAAAGTCCATGCATTTTAATGCCATAAGGGAGGCCCTTGACCACCATTCAGATCCTATTGACTCAGGTTACATACACTTCTAACAACACTGGTTTCACAAATTCTCAGACCACGGAGATTAGAAGCAGCAAATTAAAAGGGGACGGGATGAGCTTCAAAAGATAGACACCCTGACAGAAGCCAGGGTCAACAATGTTCTCAATTCAACAAACATTGATCTTCAAAAATGATAAAAAATGGTTAAAAAAAAAAGGTTTGGCACTTAAGAGGGGTAAGCTGGCTGTGTGTTCACCCTGGCAGGCAGGCGGGTGTTCAGTGCCTGGCCACGCCGGTTAGCTGAGCTGCCACGGAATTGTGAACCACTTTGGGACGCGGGGCAAAAGCGTGTCCTCGTTTGCCACAAAGGTTACACACGATGCCCTTCCGGCAGTAAGGGCTCAGGTGCCCCTCCTCCCCGCACCCGAAGGGGTGCTCTGTGTACTGTTAAGAGCAGTTGACACATAGGAGACTGATGACAACTGTGTCATGCTCTTCCTCACCCTCCAGCTCAGAGAAGCTCTGCATGTCCCACGAGCACCCCATGAAGGAGCAAGACTCCTTCATGCCGGGGCTTATGCTGGGAAAGGCAGAGATGACCATCTCAGTCACCCCAGGGCTTCACCTAGTCCGCACAAAGTGCCCTTCGTCTCCTTTCGGTGTTTCTGCAGCCAAGGCACCCTGGAGCTCAGTCTTCTTCATCATTTTCCCTGCAGACAAGCCACTGCGTTCTGGCATGAAAGGGAGACATTGCTACTATTTTTCTGATAGTTAGAATTGTTTTATTTTTCAGGACTTAAGCAAGCCTTTGTAAACTGGCTGTGTGTACTTTTGCATGTTGATTCATCTTTTTGTCATATAGCAAACAGTGCATAACCCTTGGCACAGCAAAGAAGGAGGTGGGCCTGTTGGAGGGAAGGCAGAAGCTGGCTATAGATGGGAGTCGCTGCCACCCCTCTTTCCTCACCCCTGTGCTTGACTGAGGGCTGTCTGGGGACATAATTGCTGCTCTCAAAGAGTCCATGGTCAAGAATAATAAGCTTCTCCTGGGGAGAAGGCACATATCCTTTAGGGTTTGGGAGCGGGGAAGAATCTCCAGGGAGGCTTGTGTGACCTCAGACCACACATTTCTAAGAGCTCTTCTTTTTTTCTAAAATGAGACAATGAGTGAAGCTCTACCGAATCCCACGCACAGAAGGCAGTGAGCACAGCTCGTAAGAGGCAGGGGTTTAAAAGGTGGGGACGTTGCCCTAAAGAGTCCTAGCTTTTAGCAAACCAGCTCTCTGCAAGTCATGTAGAGCTTGATGTTTGCCAGAGGGTGCCTGAGATCTGAGCTGTTGGCATCTTCTGTCCCACCTTCTCTCCTTTTGCCTTGCCCTTCATTCAATAGATATTTTTGATTGCATGAATGTTTTAGTTTCCCTGAGTAAAAAAAACTTAATTTATTTTTTCTATAACCATTTGTTCAATGAATGAATGAACAAGTGGGCATTTGAATGAATGAATCTTTAGTACTCCAAGTGGAGGTGAGATCACCTCCTGAGCCCTGCTTCAGCAGCAGCCTTTGGCTCATCACCCGAGTTTGCGTCCCACTAAAGAGAGTGTCTCTTACGAGCCTCTGCCCATCTCCGGAGTTGCTTGGATGGGAGCCCCCAGCCCCAGGCCCGCCCTGGAGCTACGCCCTCCCTGCCTCCCCTTTCTCCTCTGTGCAAAGCCTCTGCTCTAGCCAAATGAGACACCTGCTCTCCTGGGCCTTGGGCCTCTCTGCCTGTTGTCTGGAACGCACCTGACAAAATTCTCTCTTCCTTCAAGGCCCAGCATTTTCAATGAATTTTTTCTGATCCCTATAACTGAAAGTGATTCTTACCTACATCTCCTAGACACCTTTTTGGGGGGAGATTGGATTTACCTCATTCCACCATTCATTCTGACATGTTGTCTTATGCACTCCTGAAGCTCTTTGAGGATTCAAACTACTTTTCATACATTTTCACACCCCCAACATTGTGCTTTACATAGTGTTCTATAAATAATATGTATTCTCTATATGTTTATTGAACAAACACCCCATATACACCTTTCCTTATAGACTAAATTTAGAGCTCTAGTCATGAGGGTCATTGCATGACATTAGTTTTATGTTTGTTTGCTCATTTATTCCCTCGGTTGTTTGTCTAACTGTCCTAATACAGTCAAGCAATGTGCTAGGCATCAGAATATAAAGTTCCAGAAGGCACATTCTGATGAACACAGACAGACACCTATAAACAAGAGCTGTGCCTGGTGCTGGGATGGGCTACTCCACTCCCATCATAGCCATGGCCACATCATAAAGACAGAGACCACTTTCATTTGCAGAAGAATGGGTGGTGAACGTCTCAAATGTAACTCAAAGGAATTAAATATCTCAAAAGGTTTAAATTGGCTAAACTCCTTATATCTCCTGGAATCTTTCTTCTCTGAAACCCTTCTCAGCTTAGCTCCCTCACCTCCACAATCACCTGAGAAGTTTGGGGGTGGATTTTGAGGTGTTAGTCCTCAGGGTCTTATCCAGGGATCTCACGGCCATAGACCACTCTTGCCAGTGAGCATTTGAAAGACCTTCCAGGCCAGTGATTGCCCAATCTCCAGCCTCGAAATGCTTGTCAGGGTTACACAGTCCTCCTCAGCATCAGATGCTCAGGCCAACACCGAGGTGTTGCACATATAAAGTACAGATGACACAGCTAAATGTTTGCTGGGTGTTGGAGTGATAGAAGACACCTGGTATCTGGGAAGACACAAAGGAAAAAGCAAGGAAGCCAAACCAGGGTGGTGGATTCGAGAGAAGTAGCCTCCTCCCAGTTCTACGTGAGCCCCCATCCACAAAGGAAGGAGGATAAAGTGGACAGAATTGGTTACTCATTTCTCCTGGCCAGTTGGGTGAAGCTACTTCTTTGAGAGCTGAGTGACAGTTGGCCAGGTGGAGGGGGAAGTGGGACTAGTGTGTGCAGAGCTTCAGCAGCCTGAAAAGGCAGATGGGAATAGGTTGTAAAGTGCTTGCTATGCTTGCATTTTCATGTGATTCTTCCTAGAATATTCTTCCCCAGCGAGCCCTGTCCAAAAGCAGTCTCTTTGGTAACTTACACTTTTCCCCCCACACCACCATCCCTTGCCTCTGAGGATCTCAAGTCTTCTTTTCTGTCTCACGGCTTTAGGACTCCAGAGTGTCGACTGGCAGATGAGCCTCAATGAGCAGGCACATCACACAGACAAGTTCTCCAGCCAGGAGCTTATCGTGCGGAGAGGCCAACTCTTCTACATGTCATTGACCGTACACCGATGTCTCGACTATAACAGAAGTGCGACATTCACAGCTTCCACAGGTACCTGCTCCCTGCTCTCCCAGCCAACACACATCTGAGTAGACCTTGGGGCTGTGCATCCAAGGGATGGTGGTGGTGGTGGCCCCGGGCTTTAGCCCAGCTCTACCATTGACTTAGTGTGACCTTGAGCAAGTTTCTGCCTGTCTCTGAGTCTGAGGGTCACAGTCTTCACATCAAGAGGGATTTGGCCCACGTGGTCTCTCCAGCTGCTTCCAGCGCCATAACACAATGCTTCATTGTATGATGTCTCCCAAAGGGTCCCGGCAGTTATATTGGAATCTGTTTTCTCCTCACAGTCTGGCCAACACTACTTGGTTTCCATTGTCCTATGCCTTCTTTTACAGGGCCTTACCCCTCAGAGTCGGCCAAGACAAAGGCTGTGTTTCCACTCTCCAACAGGATAAGTGGCACTGGCTGGGGTGCACAACTTCTGTGCGACGACAACAATGTTCTGAGCATCTCCATCCTCAGTCCTGCCAATGCACCCATAGGAAGATACACGCTGAGCATTGAGATCTCCTCTGAGGGCAATGACTCCACTACGAAACTTGGAACATTCATACTGCTCTTTAACCCCTGGTTGCAAGGTAGGCACCTAGCCACCCACACTCCCAGCCATCAGCTAAGTGATGCCCATGGAAAGGAGACGGGAGGGATGATTTTCATGGGCTCAGGTTTGATTAGGGAAAGTTTCTGGAATATGGAAACAGCACAGAAGCTAGAAGTCAGAAACCAGGGGTTTGAGTCCAGCTCTGCCACTTAACCAGCTTTGTGTGTCTGGCAGTCACTCTACCCTTCTAAGCATCAAATTCCTCACCATTAAGTGGACATCCTGCTATTTCTGGAGCTATTGCAGGGATCTCATGGGCTTTTGAAAACTGTATAGTACGGTGTAATGACCACAGCACAATTCTGCAGTGTGGAGATAGCTTGTGCCTGAAGAAGCAAGTGTTTCATTCCCAAGGGTCTCATTTTCAGATTCTCAGGTCATCCCAGCTTCTTTTTCAAGTTCATAGTTCCCATAATATGAGGTGGAAGCATTATAGCCCAAGGCTTCACTCCTCAGTGGTGGTTGGGTGAAGGGTTGCAGGTGGGGCTTGCTCCAGCCCCCAGGAGGATACTCAAGACTGAGAGGACGACTGGTCTCTATAGTCCTCTCTATAACCCCTAATATCTGCTTTTTGTGTCAAACAGCCGATAGTGTCTTTATGAGTAACCATGATGAGAGAGAGGAGTATGTTCAGGAAGATGCTGGCGTCATCTTCATGGGAAGAACAAATTACATTAGCGCGATTGGCTGGAACTATGGACAGGTAAAAAGATCATAAAGCCTGGTGGTAATGTCCCTATTATACCCAAGAAGCTCAGCCGCTGGCCCCACAAATAGGTGGAAGTTCCCAAATCTGTCCATTCCCCTGCCTTCTCTTCATTCATCCATTCAGAAGGCATTTACTGATGACCTAAGATGTGCCAGGCCCCAAGCTGCACACTACGGATACAGGAGATGGATAAGACAGATTTCCTGTCTTTGAGGAGGTCACAATCTAGTGGGCAAAACAGACACATAACTAAATTGATGCAATGAAGTGTTATTGGTACCATGATGCACAAATGAGGATAAGGCCCAGTAGAGACACTTGGGACAATAATGTAGTTTCTGTTCTTCATTCTAGGTAAGAATGTGAGGAATCTTCCTTGGTGTGTGCATTCGACCTTTCAAAGGTCCTTCATTAGTATGACATCTGAGTCCACAGAGTTCCCAGGTTTGCTCAGCCTAAAAAACATCCAGGGATTCCCTCCACCTTTTCTTTTCTCCAGTAGACAAATGAAGACATTACAATGAAGTGCCTTGGGTGGGGTACCTTGCATGTCCAGCAGGGGGTGGACAGGTGCATTCTCTGCCATGTCCAGACCCCATTCTGTAGTCAACCAGAACACATCTGCCGTATATTTTATATGTTGAGTTTTATATGTTGGGTTCTGTGTTAAATTTCATTCAAAAAGAAAGTGGGATGGGGTGGGTAAGGGCATAAGGTGCACCCGGGGATGGAAGGGAAGATATTTTTGAAGGGCGAGATCTGGGTAAGCCTCTCTTAGAAAAGAACTTTTGATCAGAAACCTGAAGGAGGCAAAGGGGCCAGATAGATCTCTCGGGGAAGAGCACTGGAGGTAGAAGGAACTGCACATGCAAAGACCCTAAGGCAAGAAAGAGCTTGGCCTTCTCCATTTGAGAAGCAATGACAAAAATAAGTCTTATTTTGTGAAAATGGCTTCAAATTCCAATTTAATGAGACATTTTATCTTTTTAATCAGTTCCCCCAAAGTCTGAGTAATATGCTCAAGATCAATGTCAGATCTAGATGGAAACTTTGAGATGAGCTCAGTCTGATCCCCTGTTATAAAGATGGACAAATTGAGGCCCAGACAGGCCAAGTGATTGCTCTCAAGTTCGTAACAGTGAGGGAGTGCCATTAACTTTAGGGGCCTCAGTTCAAGGCCTCGTGTATAGCGAGAGCTCTGGATGAGTTTGCAGGGTTAAAGCCCAAGTTGGGTGGTTGTTCCTCAGATTCTCTCAGCTCTGGAGGCTGTGGAGTAGAAGGATCTGGGCAGAGCCCATGGTTCTTACCAGTGTAGCCCCCGTGCCTTCAATAAGCTGATACTATTTGTCATTTCTTTCATCATAACATATGGTCCCATTTTGAACAGTTTGAAGAAGGCATTCTGAACATTTGCCTCTCTCTGCTGGATAATAGTCTGAATTTTCACCGTGACCCTGCTACTGATGTGGCCCGCAGAGACGATCCCCAGTATATTGGCCGGGTGCTGAGTGCAATGGTGAGTGATGAGAAAGCCATAATAACTAGTTATTCCTGTATATCAAACCCAGCTATGGGTTAGGCACAACCACTTATAGCGTTGGTTGACATCTCACAAAATATAGTTGTGGCTGTTACCATCCCCATTTCGCACGCGTGGAGCCTCTACCTTAAAGAACATTCCTGAGACACACGGTGAGTGAGTGGCAAAGGCAGAACTGGACCCAGGCTGCCTGGCTCCAAAGCCCTTTCCACTGTATTGCGAGGCTTTCCTCCAGTGACGAAGGATTTGGTCTGCCAGGACCAGAAGGAGGCAAAGCTGAGAATTTGCTCCATCCTTGGGGCTCCTGGGAAAGGGGGTAAGCTCCTGAGTGAGCCTGAAGCGTTAACCTCCTTTGCTCTGACACATCCCATCCTCAGCACAGAGGGCTCGAGTGCCAGTGGGGAGGGCAGAGGCCAACACAGTCATTGTCTAGATGCGGAAACTGATGCCAGGGGGCTGAAGTGACTCATTCACAGCCTCAGCCTGTGAGTCTGGCCAGAACAAGGCCTCCAACTGCCCGCCCAGGGCCTCCTTCACTTGTCCAGTCCCTCCACGTGAGAAACCTGTCCCCACTTCCCCAGACACATGTGCACGTGCACTCAGAGGCACACATAAGCTGGATGCTGGAGGAATGCACTGCTCTGTAGTCAGTGTGCAGAGCACCTCCATCAGAAAGCATCCAAACAAGGGATAGCCTGCTCAAAAGTTACAAAGGAAAAAGCTAAAAGTCGGAGAGTTCTTGAACTTTAACCCTCTGAAACTAAATGATTACTCAGGAGGGTCTTTACCTTTTTTTTTTTTTTTTGATTAATGGACTAGGCATTTCAAGTCTCTTTTGAGTTGGGAGAATATCCAAGCTAACAAGCTAGTTACATGGTTAGAAATTTGAATGACCTTCTGACTGCATGATAGATATCGGGGGTCATCAGACAGCACTTCTTAACCCAAACTTCACAGGACAGCTGTGGGGAGGCCCAGGCAATGTGGAGGTGCTGAGGAAATGGTGGGGACCAAGGCAGCCGGGAAGAGTGCAAAGGAGAGGGAGTGGGGCCTGGGCCCAACCTGGAAAACCAAGTGGCCAAGGAAGGGGTGGATTAAAGCCAACGCCAAGGTCAAGGGAAGCTGGATTCAGGCACTTTAGGAAGTTGAGCCTCCTCAGCTCAGGAGAGGGGAGGGGAGGCAGCTGGCTCCAGTAGCTGCTAACTCACCCCTGCCCTCCAGACAAACCACTTGATCTCAGAGCTGGGTGCCTCAGCGGTACCTCCCCACTCTCTCTCCAGCCCTCCTGGTTGGGCTGGGCCACGAGCGAATTATGGCCTGTGTGGGGCTTTGAAACCTCGGCTTTCAGTCAGAGATGACCCTGCTGATTACCACTTTGGAGGCTGATGCACCTGTGACTCAGGAGATGGGGATGGGCCATGCAATCTTCCATCTTGAAGGAGCCCCATCTGGCCCCATCCTGCTATTCCAGCCCAGAACATCCTGGAGGGGCTGTGGAGCTCACCCACCACACAGAGAGACCGCGGAGGGCTGGGTCAGCCTGTCCTGGGCAAGGATCCTTCCATTTCCAGACTGTTCGTCCTCATAGGCCTTGCCCTTGTGGCTCCCACAGAGAGAGGGAGCCGTTCTCACTGTAAGGTTGGGATAAATGCTAGTCAAAGTTTCATAAACTCTGAAAACTTGGCTGCTGGAAGACAGCTGAGGGAGTACTTGTTTCTAGAGTTCCCTGTGTTGGAAGGTGAAGAATGGAAGCCCAGAGAGGTGAATCGACTCCCGCACAAGCAGTCACCCAGCTGACAAGCAGCCAGGCTGGGCTTGCAACTCGGGTTTCTTCTTCTTCTTTTTTTTTTAATTTTTTATTGGAGTAGGGTTGCTTTACAATGTTATGTTAGTTTCTGCTGTACAGCAAAGTGAATCAGTTATGCGTATACATCTATCCTCTCTTTTTTAGATTTCCTTCCCATTTAGGTCACCACAGAGCATTGAGTAGATCTCCCTGTGCTATACAGTAGGTTCTCATTAGTTATCTATTATTTTACTTTATTTAAAATTTTTTTTTAAATTGGGGTATAGTTGTTTTACAGTGTTGTGTTAGTTTCTACTGTACAGCAAAGTGGAGTTCCCTGTGCTATACAGCAGGTTCTTATTAGTTATCTGTTTTATACATAGTAGTGTATATATGTGAATCCCAATCTCCCAATTCATCCCACCACCCCCTTTCCCCCTTGGTAACCATATATTCGTTCTGTACATCTGTGTGTCTAGTTCTGCTTTGCAAATACGTTCATCTGTACCATTTTTCTAGATTGCATATATAAGCAATAATATACGATATTTGTTTTTCTCTCAGGTTTCTCCTTTTATCATTCTCTTTTAACTTTTTATCATGGAAAAGTTCAGACTTTCACTAAAGTAGAGGAAAAAGTAAAATGAACTCTTACGTACCCATCACCGGCTTCAGCCATTACCCACTCAAGGCCATTCTTGTTTCATCTCTGTCCCTTCCTCCACAGATTGTTTGATAAATCCCAGACATTATATCATTTCATCCCTAAATATTTCAATATGAGCCTATAAAAGACTAGGACTAAGAAACTCAGATCTTTTTTTTTTTTTTTTTTTTTTTTTCGGTACGCGGGCCTCTCTCACTGTTGTGGCCTCTCCCGTTGCGGAGCACAGGCTCCGGTCGCGCAGGCTCAGCGGCCATGGCTCACAGGCCCAGCCGCTCTGTGGCATGTGGGATCCTCCCAGACCGGGGCACGAACCCGTGTCCCCTGCATCGGCAGGCAGACTTTCAACCACTGTGCCACCAGGGAAGCCCAGAAACTCAGATCTTTTGATCGCTAGCCCAGTGCTCTTTTCATACTGCATCGTGGTTGTGTTACTTATACAAGAATCATGCCTTAAGTTGAGGGAATGAATAAATGAATGAATGAATGAAAAGCAACAGTCCATCTTTATTCTTTCCAAGAAGAAGTTAGTTGCTAAAGTTCTCAGGTGATCTTTTTAGAAGACCAGGACACCAAAAGAGAGCTTCAAACCACGGACTCTCAAGTCAGGCAACAGCAGCTGCCCATGAGTTCTGGCCAGAAATTGCCTGCAGGCTGATTTTCTGCCCGTCCCTCACCACTGACAAGCCCCGGAGCCTCAGTTTTCCCTGTGAGCTGGGAATGATATGTGAATTAGGGGCAAACATGGCCTGTTAAGGAAAGCACTGTTAAATTCATATACCGCTTGATACCCCTAGGGGGATCATTATCACAATTATCATCCAAATCACCCAGAAAGACAGAAAATCCACTTGAAGGAGGCTCCCTTCCGTGTCTCCTTATCTTGTCCCCTGAACTCTGCATGTCATTCTCTGTGCTGAATTCTTTGGGGTTTTTTTCCTGCCCAGATCAATGCCAATGATGACTATGGTGTGGTTTCTGGGAACTGGAGTGGTAACTACGTAGGTGGCCAGGACCCAAGGAACTGGAATGGCAGCGTGGAGATCCTCAAGCAGTGGCAAATTTCTGGCTTCAGGCCAGTCCGATACGGCCAGTGCTGGGTCTTCGCTGGGACCCTCAACACAGGTACTCTGGGTGTGATGTGCCTTTCCTGGGTGGGCAGCAGTGGGGTACCCCAAGATACCATCTCCACTGCACCCCAAGTCCTCAGACTGCCCTTGACTTGCAGTGCTGCGGTCTTTGGGGATTCCCTCCCGAGTTATCACCAACTTCAACTCAGCTCATGACACAGACAAAAACCTCAGCGTGGATGTGTACTATGACCCCAGAGGATGGCCCATGGACAAAGGCAGTGACAGCGTATGGTGAGTGTCTGACCCTTTCTGAGCACCACATCTGAGCAGCTTCTCCCTAGCTCTCCCCAGCTCCTGGGACCCAGCTGCAAACAGGAGTTAGGAGGCAAGTACCATGTCAACATATGGTTTAGAGTGGAAATGCTATCACTTCTTGACCTTTTGGCTAAGATCAAGTGTAAAATGAAAATGCTGAATCTAGCAAGAATCTAGCAAGACCCGAAACAGCTCTTCTCAGAGTTCTGCAAATTCTGATGGTCTACTTTATCTGGCCGCCAGATGAAGGCTGTTATACCAGTGAAAGATATGATTCCTGGGCTCTTCCCTGAATTTGTAGCGCCCACTAGACCCTATGCTACTTTAGAAGATAAACACTGAAACTATTGATTTTCTAGTAATAAATATAGACTTATGTCACTTCAGGCAACCCATATGACTTTTGGGTTTTCTTAGAGACAAGCGACACATTTTCTCTTATGGATATATACTTGCTGTGTATCGTGGTTGATAGAATAACATGTTAGCTTATTCTGGATTCCAACTGAACAAAAAGAAGCTTTATATGTAACTGGGCATATATATTTCTAACCATAAATATGCTATGTGCACACGAATCTATCCACACACATATGTATGTAATATATAATAAATGCCAACTGGAAGTAAGTTATCTAAAACTTATAGACATATATTCATAACTTTGTATAGCTGCATATATACATAAAATAGATATTGTTACAGCTATTTAAGATTAAACCATATGCCAAGTTATTACCAGATGGCAACTGAAAATAACTATGTCTATATCTGTATATACACATAGATATCTATGTGTCTATGTATATAAAGTACTACATGCATATGTCAATAATCCATTGTTTGAATTCATTTTAAAGGCTATACACACACATAATCCCTCACATACATATACTTGTCTAGATAACCTGATAACAGATGCCATCTTATTTCCAGATGTTCAACTTTGAAATGGTCTATAAAAAAATTCTTTATTACTTATTATTCCCAGAATAAGTAGATCCAACTTTACTGAAATGTACTCAGGGTAACGAATAAAGTCAAAGCAATATTAACATTAACAGAAAAAGCTTTTAAAACAAATAAACAACACCCCACACCAATAATGGCACTGGGTAGTGTAAGCAGACCCTCCCCTCTGAAGGGAGGGAGGAGTATGAATTCACTCAAGGTCACATGGATTCTAGGGTTTAATGGGGCAGAGAAAGCTTATTTCAGAGGTTCTTTCTTAACCTGCCCGTACACAACGTTTCTCTCTAGTGGCACGGCTACTTACAGAGAGGTTTTTTTTCCAGCTTCTCATAAATGAAGGTCTTTTCTTCTCCCTGTTTTTTTCTTTTGTTACTGTGTCCAAAATCCCATTGTAACCTGTTCTGATCCTTGGGGCAATGACAGTCCTGACTTTGGCTTCCTTCACAAAAGGAGATGCTTGGTTCAACAAACGACTGATTTGGGGAAGGGGAGGCCCCCTTTGGCGTAACCCTTCTGTAATCACCCTGCACACTAGCAACTGCAGAGAGACCAGGATGCTTAAGGCTCAGTCCCTCCACTGAGAGCATATCTGGTGCTGCTAGGAGATAAGGAGTGGGGAGGCCATTAGTAGAAGCTATTTAGCAATGTGGGATGGTGTGGGGTATGCCAGGTGTGTGATTCAGAGAGTAAGCACTGTGGGAACTCAGGGAGGGAGCCATCAAGGAAGACTTCCTAGGAACAGGAAGGTGGGGCCTTTAAGCTGAATTTGTAATTAGTCCTGAGATCTCTTGGCTCCTGGTTCATGCTACCACTCCACATTAGCTTCATAATTCATTCCAAATATAATCACCTTGGGGCAAGTCTGGGCCTGTGGAGACATTCCAGGGTGTCTCCAATGTCATTTCTGTTGGCCTCATTGCAGGGTATGGGGCCCTAAAGCTGTGATTTCTCCTGGGAGTCTCATCCCCCCTCATCAGAACCGTCCTCAGAAAGCAGTGAGAGCTGTGAGACCCTCCCCACCCTCCTCCCTACCAGTTGTGGGTGGGGAACCTGCTCTGGGTGGTGTGCAGACAGGGAATCCTGAGCCCTAGTTCCAGCCCCACTACCATCTGGCTCCAGAACTTGTGAAAGCCACTTCATGTTTCTGGTCCCCAGTTTCCCCAGCAGTGAAATATAAAGGTTGGCCTGAAACTAGATGTTCACTTAAGTCTTTTTAATTATTTTATTCTCTGCAGCTTCAGTTTGCCCCACTTTTTATGTAAGAGCTACCCCTCCCAAGGGAGCTATTGCATCCCTTCAACATGGTTCCCACCAGGGGGTAGTGGGGGAGCTATCCCACGAGTCATTGTCTGCACAGAGTGGGATTACTAACCTATTATTAAAAGGACAGTTTGGGTTTGAACAGAAATCCTTCCAACTGAATCTTTGTATGTTGTAAATGTTAAAAATTTTTAGAACCTTGTCCAGATTTGCTTAAAGTAATAGAATGTAAGGATCAAGTGAGGTTACGCATCTGAAAGTGCTTAATAATAATAACAGCAGCAACTAATAATTTGCTGAGCAATTGTTGTATTCCAGGTAATGTTCTGAGTGCTTGCATGTACTCTTCAGAAACAATGAAGTAGGCACTATTATGAACACCGCATTTTACAGTTGAGGAACCGGACACACAGAGTCATTCACCCAAGGGCAGGTAACTAGAAAATGGTGGAGCTGGGATTTGAACCCAGGCGGCTTTGTAAACTATGAAGCACCAGAGAGATGCCAAAGAATGTTATCACTATTCCTGACTGATATTTGAGAATTCAGACCGCTTACTTTGAGATTTTCCAGAAAAGGAGTGGCTGGACACCAACCAGGTGGAAAAGCTGGGTTCTTAGGTTCACACTTAGGCAGCAAATGCAACTTTTCTATGATACTAGATGCTGTCTCAGCAGCTCAGTGGGGAGAAACAATTTGCACAAAGTCAAACTGAAATAGCATCCAAGTTGGAGGTGGACCTAGGTGTCTGTCAACATGACTCTCCCCAGTCAAAGAACATTAGAGCTGGAAGGGATCTTAGAGAGAGACCTACTCATTTCATAAATGAGAAAACAGAGGCCCAGGGGGAAGCACCAGTAAACAGCTGGAGACATTCGGACGCTCTAAGTAAATGCCTAACTTTACGTAAATTCCTTAACTTTTCTGTACCTTATTTTCCCATCTGTAAAATGAAGGGCTAGGTCGGGGACCTCAAAAATTTCTTCTAGATCTTTCTTTGAATCACATTACAGGATCCAGTGGGGTCCATTTTCTTCTAAACCATTCTGCTCATGACAGTGGTTGGGCTTAAAAGGCACAAGGCTCTGGAGTTTTCACTTCTTCGGAGTCAGGACACTCTGGGGGAAGCTTCTTTAATATGGTTCCCTTCTACACCACTATAAAGGAGGTTTCTGAGACCTGCAACCAAATGATTTGGAACAGTTCGGCCAAGGTTATCTTTATCTTGGCATTTCTGGCTCATTTTCTTATTTCATTCAACTTGATTCCCCAGTTTCTCGAGTCACAGACTTGACTCTATTTGTAGCCTTTTATAGAGCTCCGAGGTGGAAGGCAGATGGAGATTTCCCGGCCCTGTGGTCAGGGAGGTGGAGTCGGTCAGTTCTGGAGAAGAGCTGTCAGAACCCATACCCCCCACTCGAGCCCTGGCTCCTAATGCATCTCTCCATGGCCACCAGCCTCCACTAATACTTAGCTAGTCCCCAACGTACCTGGAGTGGCTTGCTCAGACCCACAGCAAGGAAACCAAGGCTGCAAGAGTGTCCAGGTTCCACAACAATTCAATTCAGTGAGCATGATGTAAGTACTGCACGCCAGACCCTGCACTGGGCACAGGGCACCAAGAGGAGTGAGATACAGGAATCTCGCTAGAGGAGTTCCTAGCTGCATGAGAAGCTGGGTGATTACTGAGCAGAAGTCAAATAACTGAATCATGCAAGATGCAGGGATAGCACAGAGGTAAGGTTGGCACCCTCTGAGTATGTTAGGAAAAGATTTTCTGAAGGAGGTGGTATCTGAACTGCATTTGGAAGGACAAATAGGCAGAATGGGTAGGGATTTGGGTCACTTTCTAGAGAGGGTCTCCTGACCCCGTGAATTCAAAGGTAAGCATAACTCAGTTGCTGTCTCTAGGGGCGGTGGTTTATAAACTTCAAAGGTCGCATTAGAACTGATATGAGTGGAGGGAGCTGGGAAGGCAGGGAATCTGCATCTTTTTAAATAAATGCCTCAGTCTCTCCTTTTCCTAAACTCCTACTCCTGAAACACTCAAGACAGGAGCAGAGCCCAAGGTTGGGAGGTGGGAAAGAATGTGGCACACAACCAGAAACAAACCCGATGGTGCATTTGAAAGGCACATACATCCCAAGTAGCTGTGAGCAAAGTGCTGGCTTTCAAATGATGGAGGGACCAGGATGAACTTGTTATCTGCTTTGTCTTAAATTCCTGCCTTGCAAATAAGTATTCAAACATAGCTACTTACCAATCTATCTTAACCAACCCGCCCTTCTCTGGGGCTCTCTGCCAGGAATGAGATGAATGTGAAACGTGGTGTTCTCCCTGTTTCCTCATCCTCTCTTTCTCTTTTCACCCTTCTAGGGTCATCTTCCCACACTCCTACCTTCCTGGGTGAATTCTAACTGATCTTAAGGACCCATTCAAAAAGGCATTTTGTGGGGCTGCCTGGAGATAATTTTTGTGATGACTTTTTTTTCACAATTATAGGAAATCTCAGAAATATGTAAAGTAGTTTTCTATCCAATCTTTTCTTTATTAGTTGTTGTTTTTATAGAATTGGGATCATACATTTTACAAAGGCACGGGTAAATACGGAGCATATGATAGACACATCCTACTTTTCTCCACACCTGGAAACCAACCACTTCATAGTTTTAAATCGTGTGCTTTTGACTAAACATGATATTATGAACATTTTCACAATGTCATTAAATAATCTTCAAAAAATAAGATTTTAAAAGTATCATATTCCATTGAATGGTTAAACCATTATCTCTTTTCCTGCTATAAACTATCTCCTATTCCCTATGTTACCTATCCCCATTTTTTCCTACTGTAAATAACACAGTAACGAGCATTGTTATATGTAAATCTTGAGCATGTCTGTGATTAGTCCCATAAGAAAGATTCCTAGTAATGGTATATCCTGGGTTAAAGGGAAAGGACATTTTAAAATCATCTAGTGCTGTAGCCTTCCAGAAATTTTGTAATGACCTATGTTTCTTTTTTTTTTTAATTTTATTTTATTTAACTTTTTATACAGCAGGTTCTTATTAGTTATCTATTTTATACATGTTAGTGTATATATGTCAATCCCAATCTCCCAGTTCATCCCCCCCACCCCACCCCCTGCTAAAGACACACTAAACATTCTTTGTTTTTCACACACACACACTGTATTTTATTTTTATAAGAGATAAATAAACTGACACTAAGCATTGTAAATGGATGACCATAACAAAAGCAACAATGATTGCAATTACCAAACACGAAACACACTCACACTATGTCATACTATTGACATTCAGTCCAGTAATCCTCCACTGTAACAGCTCCTTTACTTTGCAGTGAAAATTGATTTGTATATTTTTTGCCTCTGAGTCCTTGTGGGATTTTTTTTTTATTCAAACAGAAAGTCACAAAAATTATAATCATCCTCATCAGTTCACTCAGTCCCACGTAATTAATTTTTTTTCATCTTGATCTTTTGTTAGCACTTTTATGAATTCCTCAGTTTTCCATTAGGGTTCTGAAAATGCTTATTCATTCAGTTCAGCAGTATAGTCAGTTACCAGAAACCTGTACTTGTCAAAGTCTTTTCCATGAATGCCTTGAAGATGAAACCCTTTTATAGGAACATTTTTGCAAAAGCATCAGAGTACACCCAGAACTGTCTGCAAATGACAAAAGACTTAAAAATAACCACAGTTAAACATTTGATGAAAGTTAATAATAATGCAATTGACAAGGAAATTTAGTTATTTCTGAGATATACATTTTAAAGCAATAACTAGAATTATGACTTATAACATTATACCAGAACATATAAGATTTATAGAAATTTCATGTAATGTCTGAAACATTTACGTTAACACATTTCCATACAAATAACCCAAAGAAAGTTTAGTATTAGTTCGTTTCTTTTTCTTTCTTTCTTTGTTTTTTTATACTGCACGTTCTTATTAGTCATCAATTTTATACACATCAGTGTATACATGTCAATCCTAATCGCCCAATTCAGCACACCACCATCCCCGCCCCACTGCGATTTTCCCCCCTTGGTGTCCATACGTTTGTTCTCTACATCTATGTCTCAACTTCTGCCCTGCAAACCAGTTCATCTGTACCATTTTTCTAGATTCAACATACATGCATTAATATACGATATTTGTTTTTCTCTTTCTGACTTACTTCATTCTGTATGACAGTCTCTAGATCCATCCACGCCTCAACAAATGACTCAATTTCGTTCCTTTATATGGCTGAGAAATATTCCATTGTATATACGTACCACATCTTCTTTATCTATTCATCTGTCGATGGGCATTTAGCTTGCTTCCATGGCCTGGCTATTGTAAATAGTGCTGCAATGAACATTGGTGTGCATGTGTCTTTTGGAATTATGGTTTTCTCTGGGTATATGCCCAGTAGTGGGATTGCTGGATCACATGGTAATCCTATTTTTAGTTTTTTAAGGAACCTTCATACTGTTCTCCAAAGTGGCTGTATCAATTTATATTCCCACCAACAGTGCAAGAGGCTTCCCTTTTCTCCACACCCTCTCCAGCATTTGTTGTTTGTAGATTTTCTGATGATGCCCATTCTAACTGGTGTGAGGTGATACCTCATTGTAGTTTTGATTTGCATTTCTCTAATAATTAGTGATGGTGAGCAGCTTTTCATGTGCTTCTGGACCATCTGTATGTCTTCTTTGGAGAAATGTCTATTTAGGTCTTCTGCCCATTTTTGGATTGGGTTGTTTGTGTCTTTAATATTGAGCTGCCCGAGCTGTTTATATATTTTGGAGATTAATCCTTTGTCCGTTGATTCGTTTGCAAATATATTCTCCCATTCTGAGGGTTGTCTTTTCGTCATGTTTATGGTTTCCTTTGCTGTACAAAAGCTTTGAAGTTTCATTAGGTCCCATTTGTTTATTTTTGTTTTTATTTCCATTACCCTAGGAGGTGGATCAAAAAAGATCTTGCTGTGATTTATGTCAAAGAATGTTCTTCCTACGTTTTCCTCTAAGAGTTTTATAGCGTCCGGTCTTACATTTAGGTCTCGAATCCATTTTGAGTTTATTTTTGTGTATGGTGTTAGGGAGGGTTCTAATTTCAGTCTTTTACATGTAGCTGCCCAGTTTTCCCAGCACCACTTATTGAAGAGACTGTCTTTTCTCCATTTTATATCTTTGCCTCATTTGTCATAGATTAGTTGACCATAGGTGCATGGGTTTATCTGTGGGCTTTCTATCTTGTTCCATTGATCTGTGTTTCTGTTTTTGTGCCAGTACTATATTGTCTTGATTACTGTAGCTTTTTAGTATAGTCTGAAGTGAGGGAGTCTGATTCCTCCAGCTCCGTTTTTTTCCCTCAAGACTGCTTTGGCTACTTGGGGTCTTTTGTGTCTCCATATAAATTTTAAGATGATTTGTCCTAGTTCCGTAAAAAATGCCATTGGTAATTTGATAGGGATTGCATTAAATCTGTAGATTACTTTGGGTAGTATAGTCATTCTCACAGTATTGATTCTTCCAATCCAAGAACATGGTATATCTCTCCATCTGTTGGCATCATCTTTAATTTCTTTCATCAGGGTCTTATAGTTTTCTACATACAGGTCTTTTGTCTCCCTAGGAAGGTTTACTCCTAGGTATTTTATTCTTTTATTTGCAATGGTAAATGGGAGTGATTCCTTAATTTCTCTTTCAGATATTTCATCATTAGTGTATAGGAATGCAAGAGATTTCTGTGCATTAATTTTGTATCCTTCAACTTTACCAAATTCATTGATTAGCTCTAGTAGTTTTCTGGTGGCATTTTTAGGATTCTCTATGTATAGTATCATGTCATCTGCAAACAGGGACAATTTTACTTCTTCTTTTCCAAATTGTATTCCTTTTATTTCTTTTCCTTCTCTGATTGCCGTGGCTAGGATTTCCAAAACTGTGTTGAATAATAGTGGTGAGAGTGGACATCCTTGTCTTGTTCCTGATCTTAGAAGAAATGCTTTCAGTTTTTCACCATTGAGAATCATGTTTGCTGTGGGTTTGTCATATATGGCCTTTATTATGTTGAGGTAGGTTCCCTCTATGCCCACTTTCTGGAGAGTTTTTATCATAAATGGGTGTTGAATTTTGTCAAAAGCTTTTTCTGCATCTATTGAGATGATCATATGGTTTTTCCTCTTCAACTTATTAATATGGTGTATCACATTGATTGATTTGCATATATTGAAGAATCCTTGCATCCCTGAGATAAATACCACTTGATCGTGATGTATGATCCTTTTAATGGGCTGTTGGATTCTGTTTGCTAGTATTTTGTTGAGGATTTTTGCATCTATATTCATCACTGATATTGGTCTGTAATTTTCTTTTTTTGTAGTATCTTTGTGTGCTTTTGGTACCAGGTGAAGGTGGCCTCATAGAATGGGTTTGGGAGTGTTCCTTCCCCTGCAATTTTTTGGAAGACTTTGAGAAGGATGCATGTTAGCTCTTCTCTAAATGTTTGATAGAATTCACCTGTGAAGCCACCTGGTCCTGGACTTTTGTTTGTTGGAAGATTTTTAATCACAGTTTCAATTTCATTACTTGTGATTGGTCTGTTCATATTTTCTGTTTTTTCCTGGTTCAGTCTTGGAAAGTTATACCTTTCTAAGAATTTGTCCATTTCTTCCAGGTTGTCAATTTTATTGGCATAGAGTTGTTTGTAGTAGTCTCTTAGGATGTGTTGTATTTCTGCTGTGTGTTGTAACTTCTCCTTTTTCATTTCTAATTTTATTGATTTCAGTCCTCTCCCTCTTTTTCTTGATGAGTCTGGCTAATGGATTATCAGTTTTGTTTATCTTCTCAAAGAGCCAGCTTTTAGTTTTAAAGATCTTTGCTATTGTTTTCTTTGTGTCTATTTCATTTATTTCTGCTCTGATCTTTATGATTTCTTTCCTTCTGCTAATTTTGGGTTTTGTTTGTTCTTCTTTCTCTTGTTCCTTTAGGTGTAAGATTAGATTGTTTGAGATTTTTCTTGTTTCTTGAGGTAGGCTTGTATAGCTATAAACTTCCCTCTTAGAACTGCTTTTGCTGCATTCCATAGGTTTTGGATCGTCGTGTTCTCCTTGTTATTCGTCTCTAGGTATTTTTTTATTTCCTCTTTTATTTCTTCTGTGATATCTTGGTTATTTAGTAATGTATTGTTTAACCTCCATGTGTGTTTGTGTTTTTTACATTTTCTTCCCTGTAATTCATTTCTGATCTCATAGCGTTGTGGTCATAAATATGCTTGATATGACTTTAATTTTCTTAAATTTACTGAGACTTGATTTGTGACCCATGATGTGATCTATCCTGGAGAATATTTTGTGCGGACTTGAGAAGAAAGTGTAACCTGCTGTTTTTGGATGGAATGTCCCATAAATATCAATTAAATCTATCTGGTCTCTTGTGTCATTTAAAGATTCTGTTTCCTTATTTATTTTCATGTTGGTTGATCTGTCCATTGGTGTAAGTGAGGTGTTAAAGTCCCCCACTATTATTGTGTCACTGTCGATTTTCTCTTTTATAACTGTTAGTAGTTGCCTTATGTATTGAGGTGCTCCTATGTTGGGTGCATATACATTTATAATTGTTATATCTTCTTCTTGAATTGATCCCTTGATCATTATGTAGTGTCCTTCCTTGTCTCTTGTAACATTCTTTATTTTAAAATCTGTTTTATCTGATATGAGTATAGCTACTCCAGCTTTCTTTTGATTTCCATTTGCATGGAATATCTTTTTCCATCCCCTCACTTTCAGTCTATATGTGTCCCTAGGTCTGAAGTGGGTCTCTTGTAGACAGCATATATATGGGTCTTGTTTTTGTATCCATTCAGCAAGCCTGTGTCTTTTGGTTGGAGCATTTAATCCATTCACATTTAAGGTAATTATCGATATGTATGTTCCTGTGACCATTTTCTTAATTGTTATGGGTTTGTTTTTGTAGGTCTTTTTCTTCTCTTGTGTTTCCCACTTAGAGAAGTTCCTTTAGCATTTGTTGTAGAGCTGGTTTGGTGATGCTGAATTCTCTTAGCTTTTGCTTGTCTGTAAAGCTTTTGATTTCTCCATCGAATCTGAATGAGATCCTTGTTGGGGACAGTAATCTTTGTTGTAGGTTCTTCCCTTTCATCACTTTAAGTATATCATGCCACTCCCTTCTGGCTTGTAGAGTTCCTGCTGAGAAATCAGTTGTTAACCTTATGGGAGTTCCCTTGTATGTTTTATGTCATTTTTCCCTTGTTGCTTTCAATAATTTTTCTTTGTCTTTAATTTTTGCCAATTTGATTACTATGTGTCTCAGTGTGTTTCTCCTTGGGTTTATACTGTATGGGACTCGCTGAGCATCCTTGACTTGGGTGGCTATTTCCTTTCCCATGTTAGGGAAGTTTTCCATTATAATCTCTTCAAATATTTTCTCTGGTCCTTTCTCTCTCTCTTCTCCTTCTGGGACCCCTATAATGCGAATGTTGTTGCTTTTAATATTGGCCCAGAGGTCTTTTAGGCTGTCTTCATTTCTTTTCATTCTTTTTTCTTTATTCTGTTCCACAGCAGTGAATTCCACCATTGTCTTCCAGGTCACCTATCCGTTCTTCTGCCTCAGTTATTCTGCTATTGATTCCTTCTAGTGTAGTTTTCATTTCAGTTATTGTATTGTTCATCTCTGTTTGTTTGTTCTTTAATTCTTCTAGGTCTTTGCTAACATTTATTGCATCTTCTCCATCTGTGCCTCCATTGTTTTTCCAAGGTCCTGTTTCATCTTCACTATCATTATTCTGAATTCTTTTTCTGGAAGTTTGCCTATCTCTACCTCATTGAGTTGTTTTTCTGGGGTTTTATCTTGTTCCTTCATCTGGTATATAGTCCTCTGCTTTTTCATCTTGTCTATCTCTCTGTGAATGTGGTTTTTGTTCCACAGGCTGCAGGACTGTGGTTCTTCTTGCTTCTGCTATCTGCCCTGTGGTGGATGAGGCTATCTAAGAGGCTTGATGGGAGGGACTGGTGGTGGGTAGAGCTGACTGTTTCTCTGGTGGGCACAGCTCAGTAAAACTTTAATCCACTTGACTGTTGATGGGTGGGGCTGGGTTGCCTCCCTGTTGGTTGTTTGGTCTGAGGCCACCCAACACTGGAGCTTACCTGGGCTCTTTGATGGGGCTAATGACAGACTCTGAGAGGGCTCACGCCAAGGAGTACTTCCCAGAACTTCTGCTGCCAGTGTCCTGCATTGTGGTTTCACTTGTCCCCATGGTGAAACAGAGCTACCCCCTGCCTCTGCAGGGGACCCTCCAACACTAGCAGGTAGGTCTGGTTCAGTCTCCCCTGGGGTCACTGCTCCTTCCCCTGGGTCCCGATATGCACACTACTTTGTGTGTGCCCTCCAAGAGTGGAGTCTCTGTTTCCCCCAGTCCTGTTGAAGTCCTGCAATCAATTCCCACTCGTCTTCAAAGTCTGATGCTCTAGGAATTCCTCCTCCCGTTGCCGGACCCCCAGGTTAGGAAGCCTGACGTGGGGCTCAGAACCTTCACTTCAGTGGGTGGACTTCTGTGCTATAAGTGTTCACCAGTCTGTGAGTCACCCACCCACCAGTTATGGGATTTGATTTTACTGTGATTGTGCCCCTCCTACCATTTCATTGTGGCTTCTCCTTTGTCTTTGGATGTGGGGTGTCTTTTTTGGTGAGTTCCAGTGTCTTCCTGTCAATGATTGTCCAGCAGCTAGTTGTGATTCTGGTGTTCTGGCAAGAGGGAGTTTGACCTGTGTTTCTTTACAGTACTGAGAGTATGTGCTCTTCCTACTCATATCATTGGTTGGTATTATTTATCATTGTCTGTTTTTTTACCTCTTATGGCCTTATTCCTTCTGTCTTGTTTTGGAGCTGACTTTGTAACTCTCCCCTTGTTCTCTGAAGGATGTAGCAGGGTCACAGTGCACCTGATCAGTACTTAGGGAGCACTTCTAATCCTTCTGACAACTGTATAGTGTAGAACTCCCAATCTGGTCCCCATAGGAAGCCTTGCAGGTTTCATTTTACAACATGCAAAACAAAAACAATATTTTCCTGATTATAAGACACTAAAAAAATAATTAGTGAGAGTAATAGTAATATAGCTACCCAAAGAAAACCACTAACAACATTTTGAGATAGAGCCTTCCAGACATTTCATTCTGTTTTTGTGCATTGAGTGTTAATTACCCAAATGAGACCAAGTTAAATAGTCTATTTCATAATTTTTATTATCTTTCTTGTCAATAAATTAAAATTTAGAGGGACAGTATAGTTTAGTAGTTAAAAGCATGGACCCTGCAGCCCTCTGCCTGGGTTAAAATCCCACTCTGCCTATTTACTCACTTTGAGACCTTGAAAAAGTCACTTAACTTCTTCTCTGTGCCTCAGTTTCTAGAACTGTCAAAAGGAGATAATAATTATTCCTATCTTATATGAGCATTGTGAAGATTAAATGAGCTACTATATAAGACAGAAAACTTAATAATATTCTGTGTTGACACAACTGTATTAGCTATTAGTGTTTATATAATATACATATTTTTAAATATCTATTTATTTTGTAAATATAGAATTACAGAAGTAATAAGTAATTTTCATTATAGATTATGAAAACACTACAGAAATAAATAACGTGCAACTTAGTTCATATGCACCAAAATCTGTCCATGTGCACAATATATACACCAAACCATTATTTAAACTGTGGTTATCTAAGATAATAGAATTATGGGTGACTAACTTTCACTGCTTTTTTTAATGTATAATTTTCTAAATCGGAATAGTTTCATCATATTAATATGTTTTTTATAAGCTTATACATATACACACTATTTTGTAATTTTTTTTCTTACTTGGTCATATAAGTTAGGCATCTTCCATGTCAGTGCTAGATTAATTTTCCTCATTCTTTTGGACAACTGCACGATATTCTCCTGCATGGCTGTGCCACAATTTATCTGACCAATTCCTTACTGATAAATTTTTCCTCCGTTATTTTTGCTATTACAAACAATGCTTCAGTGAACATCTTTCCATGTACATCTATGTGCACTAATGTGAGGGTTTTTATAGGAGAAATTCCTAGAAGTGGAACTACTGGCTCAGTGAGTATATAGTTTTTAAAGGTATTTCAAACTCATTGCCAAATTGCCCTTCACAAATGTCATACCAATTTAAACTCCCACCAGCAGTGTATAACACTGCTTGTTTTCCCACACAATGATGAGTATCATACAACAATGTGTATCATCCTATGCTTTCATCTTTGTCAGACTAATAAGTGTAATGGTATTTCTTTGTCATTTTAATTTTCTTTCTTTTTTTTTTAAACATCTTTATTGGGGTATAATTGCTTTACAATGGTGTGTTAGTTTCTGCTTTATAACAAAGTGAATCAGCTATACATATACATATGTTCCCATATGTCTTCCCTCTTGCGTCTCCCTCCCTCCCACTCTCCCCATCCCACCTTTCCAGGCTGTCACAAAGCACCGAGCTAATATCCCTGTGCCTTGCGGCTGCTTCCCCCCAGCTATCTACCTTACTACGTTTGTTAGTGTGTATATGTCCATGACTCTCTCTCGCCCTGTCAAAACTCACCCCTCCCCCTCCCCATACCCTCAAGTCCGTTCTCCAGTAGGTCTGCGCCTTTATTCCTATCTTACCCCTAGGTTCTTCATGACATTTTTTTCCCCTTAAATTCCATATATATGTGTTAGCATACGGTATTTGTCTTTTTCTTTCTGACTTACTTCACTCTGTATGACAGACTCTAGGTCTATCCATCTCATTACAAATAGCTCAATTTCATTTCTTTTTAAGGCTGAGTAATATTCCATTGTGTATATGTGCCACATCTTCTTTATCCATTCATCCGATGATGGGCGCTTAGGTTGTTTCCATGTCCTGGCTATTGTAAATAGAGCTGCAATGAACATTTTGGTACATGACTCTTTTTGAATTTTGGTTTTCTCAGGGTATATGCCAAGTAGTGGGATTCCTGGGTCATATGGTAATTCTATTTGTAGTTTTTTAAGGAACCTCCATACTGTTCTCCACAGTGGCTGAACCAATTCACATTCCCACCAGCAGTGCAAGAGTGTCCCCTTTTCTCCACACCCTCTCCAGCATTTATTGTTTCTAGATTTTTTGATGATGGCCATTCTGACTGGTGTGAGATGATATCTCATTGTAGTTTTGATTTGCATTTCTCTAATGATTAATGATGTTGAGCATTCTTTCATGTGTTTGTTGGCATTCTGTATATCTTCTTTGGAGAAATGTCTATTTAGGTCTTCTGCCCATTTTTGGATTGGGTTGTTTGTTTTTTTGTTGTTGAGCTGCATGAGCTGCTTGTAAATTTTGGAGATTAATCCTTTGTCAGTTGCTTCATTTGCAAATGTTTTCTCCCATTCTTAGGGTTGTCTTTTGGTCTTGGTTATGGTTTCCTTTGCTGTGCAAAAGCTTCGAAGTTTCATTAGGTCCCATTTGTTTATTTTTGTTTTTATTTCCATTACTCTAGGAGGTGGGTCAGAAAGGATCTTGCTGTGATTTATGTCATAGAGTGTTCTTCCTATGTTTTCTTCTAAGAGTTTGATAGTTTCTGGCCTTACATTTAGGTCTTTAATCCATTTTGAGCTTATTTTTGTGTATGGTGTTAGGGAGTGATCTAATCTCATACTTTTACATGTACCTGTCCAGTTTTCCCAGCACCATTTATTGAAGAGGCTGTCCTTTCTCCACTGTACATTCCTGCCTCCTTTATCAAAGATAAGGTGTCCATATGTGCGTGGGTTTATCTCTGGGCTTTCTATCCTGTTCCACTGATCTATCTTTCTGTTTTTGTGCCAGTACCATACTGTCTTGATTACTGTTGCTTTGTAATATAGTCTAAAGTCAGGGAGCCTTATTCCTCCAGCTCCTTTTTTCGTTCTCAAGATTGCTTTGGCTATTCGGGGTCTTTTGTGTTTCCATACAAATTGCAAAATTTTTTGTTCTAGTTCTGTGAAAAATGCCAGTGGTAGTTTGATAGGGATTGCATTGAATCTGTAGATTGCTTTGGGTAGTAGAGTCATTTTCACAATGTTGATTCTTCCCATCCAAGAACATGGTATATCTCTCCATCTATTTGTATCATCTTTAATTTCTTTCATCAGTGTCTTATAATTTTCTGCATACAGGTCTTTCGTATCCTTAGGTAGGTTTATTCCTAGATATTTTATTCTTTTTGTTGCAATGGTAAATGGGAGTGTTTTCTTGATTTCACTTTCAGATTTTTCATCATTAGTATATAGGAATGCCAGAGATTTCTGTGCATTAATTTTGTATCCTGCTACTTTACCAAATTCATTGATTAGCTCTAGTAGTTTTCTGGTAGCATCTTTAGGATTCTCTATGTATAGTATCATGTCATCTGCAAACAGTGACAGCTTTACTTCTTCTTTTCTGATTTGGATTCCTTTTATTTCCTTTTCTTCTCTGATTGCTGTGGCTAAAACTTCCAAAACTATGTTGAATAAGAGTGGTGAGAGTGGGCAACCTTGTCTTGTTCCTGATCTTAGTGGAAATGCTTTCAGTTTTTCACCATTGAGGATGATGTTTGCTGTGGGCTTGTCATATATGGCTTTTATTATGTTTAGGAAAGTTCCCTCTATGCCTACTTTCTGGAGGGTTTTTATCATAAATGGGTGTTGAATTTTGTCGAAAGCTTTCTCTGCATCTATTGAGATGATCATATGGTTTTTCTCCTTCAATTTGTTAATATGGTTTATCACATTGATAGATTTGCGTATATTGAAGAATCCTTGCATTCCTGGAATAAACCCCACTTGATCATGGTGTATGATCCTTTTAATGTGCTGTTGGATTCTGTTTGCTAGTATTTTGTTGAGGATTTTTGCATCTATGTTCATCAGTGATATTGGCCTGTAGTTTTCTTTCTTTGTGACATCCTTGTCTGGTTTTGGTATCAAGGTGATGGTGGCTTCGTAGAAGGAATTTGGGAGTGTTCCTCCCTCTGCTATATTTTGGAAGAGTTTGAGAAGGATAGGTGTTAGCTCTTCTCTAAACGTTTGATAGAATTCACCTGTGAAGCCATCTGGTCCTGGGCTTTTGTTTGTTGGAAGGTTTTTAATCACAGTTTCAATTTCAGTGCTTGTGATTGGTCTGTTCATATTTTCTATTTCTTCCTGATTCAGTCTTGGCAGGTTGTGCATTTCTAAGAATTTGTCCATTTCTTCCAGATTGTCCATTTTATTGGCATAGAGTTGCTTGTAGTAATCTCTCATGATTTTTTTTATTTCTGCAGTGTCAGTTGTTACTTCTCCTTTTTCATTTCTAATTCTATTGATTTGAGTCTTCTCCCTTTTTTTCTTGATGAGTCTGGCTAGTGGTTTATCTATTTTGTTTATCTTCTCAAAGAACCAGCTTTTAGTTTTATTGATCTTTGCTATTGTTTCCTTCATTTCTTTTTCATTTATTTCTGATCTGATTTTTATGATTTCTTTCCTTCTGCTAGCTTTGGGGTTTTTTTGTTCTTCTTTCTCTAATTGCTTGAGGTGCAAGGTTAGGTTGTTTATTCGAGATGTTTCCTGCTTCTTAAGGTGGGCTTGTATTGCTATAAACTTCCCCCTTAGAACTGCTTTTGCTGCATCCCATAGGTTTTGGGTCGTTGTGTCTCCATTGTCATTTGTTTCTAGGTATTTTTTTATTTCCTCTTTGATTTCTTCAGTGATCACTTCATTATTAAGTAGTGTATTGTTTAGCCTCCATGTGTTTGTATTTTTTAAAGATCTTTTCCTGTAATTGATATCTAGTCTCATGGCGTTGTGGTCGGAAAAGATACTTGATACAATTTCAGTTTTCTTAAATTTACCAAGGCTTGATTTGTGACCCAAGATATGATCTATCCTGGAGAATGTTCCATGAGCACTTGAGAAAAATGTGTATTCTGTTGTTTTTGGATGGAGTGTCCTATAAATATCAATTAAGTCCATCTTGTTTAATGTATCATTTAAAGCTTGTGTTTCCTTATTTATTTTCATTTTGGATGATCTGTCCATGGGTGAAAGTGGGGTGTTAAAGTCCCCTACTATGAATGTGTTACTGTTGATCTCCCCTTTTATGGTTGTTAGTATTTGCCTTATGTATTGAGGTGCTCCTATGTTGGGTGCATAAATATTTACAATTGTTATATCTTCTTCTTGGATCGATCCCTTGATCATTATGTAGTGTCCTTCTTTGTCCCTTTTAATAGTCCTTATTTTAAAGTCTATTTTGTCTGATATGAGAATTGCTACTCCAGCTTTCTTTTGGTTTCCATTTGCATGGAATATCTTTTTCCATCCCCTTACTTTCAGTCTGTATGGGTCTCTAGTTCTGAAGTGGGTCTCTTGTAGACAGCATATATAAGGGTCTTGTTTTTGTATCCATTCAGCCAATCTGTGTCTTTTGGTGGGAGCATTTAGTCCATTTACATTTAAGGTAATTATCGATATGTATGTTCCTATTTCCATTTTATATATTGTTTTGGGTTCGCTACTATAGGTCATTTCCTTCTCTTGTGTTTCGTGTCTAGAGAAGTTCCTTTAGCATTTGTTGTAAAGTTGGTTTGGTGGTGCTGAACTCTCTCAGCTTTTGCTTGTCTGTAAAGGTTTTAATTTCTCCATCAAATGTGAATGAGATCCTTGCTGGGTAGAGTAGTCTTGGTTGCAGGCTATTCTCCTTCAGCACTTTCAGTATGTCCTGCCACTCCCTTCTGGCTTGTAGGGTTTCTGCTGAGAGATCAGCTGTTAACCTTATGGGGATTCCCTTGTGTGTTATTTGTTGTTTTTCCCTTGCTGCTTTTAATATGCTTTCTTTGTATTTAATTTTTGACAGTTTGATTAGTATGTGTCTTGGCGTGTTTCTCCTTGTATTTATCCTGTATGGGACCCTCTGTGCTTCCTGGACTTGATTAACTATTTCCTTTCCCATATTAGGGAAGTTTTCAACTATAATCTCTTCAAATATTTTCTCAGTCCCTTTCTTTCTTTCTTCTTCTTCTGGAACCCCTATAATTCGAATGTTGGTGCGTTTCATGTTGTCCCAGAGGTCTCTGAGACTGTCCTCAGTTCTTTTCATTCTTTTTTCTTTATTCTGCTCTGCAGTAGTTATTTCCACTACTTTATCTTCCAGGTCACTTATCCGTTCTTCTGCCTCAGTTATTCTGCTATTGATCCTATCTAGAGTGATTTTAATTTCATTTATTGCATTGTTCATTGTTGCTTGTTTCATCTTTAGTTCTTGTAGGTCCTTGTTAACTGTTTCTTGCATTTTGTCCATTCTACTTCCAAGATTTCGGATCATCCTTACTATCATTATTCTGAATTCTTTTTCAGGTAGATTGCCTATTTCCTCTTCATTTGTTAGGTCTGGTGGGTTTTTATCTTGCTCCTTTATCTGCTGTGTGTTTTTCTGTCTTCTCATTTTGCTTATCTTACTGTGTTTGGGGTCTCCTTTTTGCAGGCTGCACTTTCGTAGTTCCCGTTGTTTTTGATGTCTGTCTCCAGTGGCTAAGGTTGTTTCAGTGGGTTGTGTAGGCTTCCTGGTGGAGGGGACTAGTGCCTGTGTTGTGCTGGATGAGGCTGGATCTTGTCTCTCTAGTGGGCAGGTTCACGTCTGGTGGTGTGTTTTGGGGTGTCTGTGGCCTTATTATGATTTTAGGCAGCCTCTCTGCTAATGGGTGGGGTTGTGTTCCTGTTTTGCTAGTTGTTTGGCATAGGTTGTCCAGCACTGTGGCTTGCTGGTCGTTGAGTGAAGCTGGGTGCTGGTGTTAAGATGGAGGTCTCTGGGTTATTTCCACCGTTTAATATTATGTGGAGCTGGGAGGTCTCTTGTTGACCAGTGTCCTGAAGTTGGCTCTCCTACCTCAGAGGCAGAGCCCTGACTCCTGGCTGGAGCACCAAGAGCCTTTCATCCACACAGCTCAGAATAAAAGGGAGAAAAAGTAGGGAGAATTAGTAGAAGTATGAGTAAAGAAAGAAGGAAAGGAGGAAAGGAAGGAAGGAAGAAAGAAGCAAAGAAGGAAAGAAAGGAGGGAGGGAGGGAGGGAGGGAGGAAGGAAGGAAGGAGGGAAAGAAGGAAAAAAGACAGAAAGAAAGATGATACAGTAAAAATAAAATAAAGTATAATATAGTTATTGAATTAAAAAATATTTAGAAAAAAAAAAAAAAGGGACGGATAGAACCTTAGGACAAATGTTGGAAGCAAAGCTATACAGAGAAAATCTTACACAGAAGCATACACATACACCTTCACAAAAAGAGGTAAAGGGGGAAAAATCATAAATCCTGCTCCCTGAGACCACCTCCTCAATTTGGGGTGATTCGTTGTCTAAAGGAGGGAAGGAAGGAAGGAAAGAAAGAAAGAACGAAGGTAAAGTATAATAAAGTTATTACAATTAAACTTAATTATTAAGAAAAAGAATTTTTAAAAAAAAAGTCATGGACGGATAGAGCCCTAGGACAAATGGTGGAAGCAAGAGTATACAGACAGGATCTCACACAGAAGCATACACGTACACATTCACAAAAAGAGGAAAAGGGAAAAAAATCATAGATCTCGCTCCTAAATTCCACCTCTTCAATTTGGGATCATTCCTTGTCTATTCAGGTATTCCACAGATGCAGGGTATATCAAGTTGATTGTGGAGCTTTAATCCGCTGCTTCTGTGGCTGCTGGGAGAGATTTCCCTTTCTCTTCTTTGTTCTCACAGCTCACAGGAGCTCAGCTTTGGATTTGGCCCTGCCTCTGCGTGTAGGTCGCTGGAGGGCGTCTGTTTTTTCGCTCAGACAGGACGGGGTTAAAGGAGCAGCTGATTCGGGGCCTCCGGCTCACTCAGGCCGGGGGTTGGGGGATGGGGGAAGGAGGGGCCCTGCGTGCGGGGCGGGCCTGCGGCGGCAGAGGCGGTGTGACGTTGCGGCAGAGGCCGGCGTGATGTTGCACCAGCCTGAGACCCGCCGTGCGTACTCCCGGGGAAGTTGTCCCTGGATCCCGGGAACCTGGCAGTGGCGGGCTGCACAGGCTCCGCGGAAGAGGGGTGTGGAGAGTGACCTGTGCTCGCACACAGGCCCCTCGGTGGCGGCAGCAGCAGCCTTAGCGTCTCCCGCCCGTCTCTGGGGTCCGCGGTTTTAGCCGCGGCTCGCGCCCGTCTCTGGGGTTTGCGCTTTCAGCCGCGGCTCGCGCCCGTCTCGGGGGCTCGCGCCCTCAGCCGCGGCTCGCGCCCGTCTCTGGGGTTCGCGCTTTTAGCCGCGGCTCGCGCCCGTCTCTGGAGTTCCTTTAAGCAGCGCTCTTAAACCCCTCTCCTCGCGCACCAGGAAACAAAGAGGGAAGAAAAAGTCTCTTGCCTCTTCGGCCGGTGCAGGCTTTTCCCCGAACTCCCTCCCGGCTAGTCGTGGTGCACTAACCCCTTCAGGCTATGTTCAAGCCGCCAACCCCAGTCCTCTCCCTGAGCTCCGTCCAAAACCAAAACCCGAGCCTCAGCTCGCAGCCCCGCCCGCCCCGGTGGGTGAGCAGCAAGCCTCTCGGGTTGGTGAGTGCCGGTTGGCACCGATCGTCTGTGCAGGAATCTCCCCGCTTTGCCCTCCGCACCCGTCGCTGTGCACTACTCCGCGGTCCCGAAACTCCCCCCTCTGCCTCCCGCAGTCTCCGCCAGCGGAGGGGCTTCCTAGTGTGTGGAAACTTTTCCTCCTTCACAGCTCCCTCCCACTGGTGCAGGTGCCGTCCTTATTCTTTTGTCTCTGTTTTTTCTTTTGCCCTACCCAGTTACGTGGGGAGTTTCTTGCCTTTTGGGAGGTCTGAGGTCTTCTGCCAGCCTTCAGTAGGAGTTCTGTAGGAGTTGTTCCACGTGTGGATGTATTTCTGGTGTATCCGTGGGGAGGAAGGCGATCTCCGCGTCTTACTCTTCCGCCATCTTCAAGGTCCCCCCTCCTAATTTTCTTTTAATGGTGGTGAAGTTAAAACTATTTTCATATGTTCAGTGATCATTTGTGTTGCTTATGAAAATTGCCTGTTCATTGTCGATTATTGACATGTTTGACCTCCTTTTTTTTTGTCTTTTTCTTTAACCTCTTTATTGGGGTATAACTGCTTTACAATGGTGTCTTAGTTTCTGCTTTACAACAAAGTGAATCAACTATACATGGACATATATCCCCATATCTCCTCCCTCTTGCATCTCCCTCCCACCTTCCCTATCCCACCCCTCTAGGTGATCTTTTGTGTCTTATTGATTTGTAAGTACTTTATAATATTCATTATAGTAAATCTCTGTCTAGTATACATGTTGCATATATTTTCCCTGCTTAATGGATTTTTTTTCAACCTTTTTTCTCTCTTCTACAAATTGGATAATTTCTACTGATCTGTCTTCAAGTTTGCTGACTCTTCCCTCTGTTTTCTCTATTCTGCTAGTAAGCCATCCATTGAATTATTTAATTTCAGATATTGGTCTTTTTCCCAGTTAAAATTTTCCATTTGGTTCATTTTTTCATATTTTCTATTTTGCTGCTAAGAGGCCCCCTCTTTTCATTTGTTATGATCATATTTTCCGTTATTACACTGAGAATAGTTATCATAACAGCTTTAAAGTCTTTATCCAATAATTCCAACACCTGGATTATCTAAGGGTTAGTCCCTGTTGATTGTCTTTTACCTTGAGGACAAGCTATATTTTTCTGGTTCTTTGTATGTTGAGTAAATTTGGATTGTATCCTGGACATTGGATTCTTCTTGATTCTACATTTTGTCTTAGCAGTCTACCTGAGGTAGACTCAAACTGCAAATTCTATCTCACCTATGGTGGGCAGCAGCCCAAGTTTCAGTTCATTTTTTAAATTTTTAGCTGGACTACTTGTAGTTTGCCTCATATATGCCTAGCTAAGGTCACCCAGAAGCTTAGGCAGAGTTTATATACAAATCTGGGTCACCCTTTCTGATTCTTTCCTTTCTAAGACTTCCCCTTCACTCTCTAGCAACCCTGGTTAACCCAGGCTCAGTTTCTTATCTCCCCAGGTCAGAAAGATGTAGGCTGTCTGTTGGAGTTTTTAGGGCCCTGCACTTTACCTCAACTGCAACCTGTCCTTAGGGGCAAGGGCACCAAAGTACAACTTGCCCCATGCTGGCCCCTTCCTAAAAGTTTTGGCACCCTCCCAAAATCCTCCTGCTTTGTTTACTCTCAGCTGTCTTTTGTATTTTTTCCCCAGTTTATTGTTTTCTACAGAAAGGACTGTCTATTATGAGCTTATTCCCATGCTGGAAACAGAACTATAGTTTGTTTCTTTGTTTATTTGGTATATGCGAGTTTAATATTTTTACCTAGTCACATTTATCATTCAGAAGTTGGTTCTCTGCTTAAAACTATCTTCTCCAACTCATGAGTATAACAAAATTTTTTTTCAAGTTGGATAGAACTTGAACTTATGTCAGACTTACTTACTTTTTCTTCTAAGTTGGACTCAAAACTGCCAAACCAATGTTTATGTAGTTGCTGTGGGATTGGAGAAGGGGAGGGTAGAAGGCAGAATCAAGAATGCATAAAGCTTTGGCTAACTGGTTATACCTGCTGAGGGACGGGACAAATGACTGAGACATATAGATTGGGAGACAAGGGGCTGCCATTGATGAAGAACATTTTAAGACTGGTATATGTCATTCTTCAATCCGGACCTCAGCCCAAGGGCTTTGTGGCTCTTAGCCAGACCTGGCACTCTTGCTGCAGCCCCATTCATTTTCATCCCACACGAAATACAGTAGTGTACCCCAACAGGTTGCATAGGAGAAAGCTGTGTGGGTTTGCTTGCTGGATTCTGGCTCTAACCTAGACCTGTTCTGCTCCTCAGAAAGGCAGTAGAACATGGTGGTCAAGGACCTAGGTTTTGGAGTTAGGCATACCTGGGTCCAAACTTTGACTCTGCCATTGTTAGCTGCTTAACTTCTCTGAGCCTCAGTTTCCTCTCTTAAGAAATGTGCATAAAAATAGTACCCATTTAACAGTGCTGTGAGAATTTAAGTGCGATAATTCTTGCCAAGGTCTAGCACAATATCTGGCACAGAGTGAACTCGCTTGATGAGTATCAGGGTGCTGCACTGTCAGATCAGAGGTGTGGTGTTTTGCCACTCCTCTGTTGTGTGGCCTTGGCCAAACTCTGTGGTCTGTGGTTCTGTCTGCAGGAATTTCCACGTCTGGAATGAAGGCTGGTTTGCACGGACTGACCTAAGCCCATCATACAGTGGATGGCAGGTTCTGGACGCCACCCCCCAGGAAAGGAGCCATGGTAACCAACCCTCTGACGGCCCCCTTCTCTGGGTTTGGCTCTAAGTCATGACCTCTCGATTCTTTATAGTGGTGAACAGCGGCACAGCAAGGTCACCCAAATCCTCTCTACCTCCAGAGGGAAAGGAGGGATTAAAACAAAAATATTTTGAAAGTAGATTTCCCTCCTAACTTTCTTGGTTCAGGCTGCTATTAAAATGACTGCCATACCTGCACTTACATGGCTGCTGCAGAGGCCCTGGCACATGCCCTGCAGCAAGGGAAAGGAGCCGTCCCCTGCCAACCATGATTCTCCTGCACCACCTCTGGTAGCCCATCCCTCCCAGCACAGAAAGCTTCCAGTTCCCCATTGCCTTGGGACTTAACCCAAATTCCCTGGCTCAGTTCCAGACCTCCATGATCACGGCCCCCATCACCTCTCTCACCTTCACATGTGTCCCCTGCCAGACCGAGCTCTCCTTCACGCAGGCTGGCCCGGCCCCATCCTTGTGCTCCCACCTCTGGCCACTCTCCCATCAGAGCTTGGGTCTCAGGCTCTCCAGGAACCTTTCCCCTTCCCTCTCCTGACCTCCAGAGCATTCTTGTCCGTTACCCTCATTTTCGGTTGATCCTTTCAAACTTAAAAAAAAAATCATAAAGGTCATATAGGCACATGGTTTAAAAAAAATTCAAATCATTCTAGAAGGACTTACAATGAAAATGAAGTCTTACTCCCTTCCCCAACTGCAGCGTCTCTACCAGAAGCAAGGAACGTTAGATTTGGGGAACTTGGGTGTGAGGAGGGTAACCTTCCAGATATTTTCTAGGCCACTATTCAACCTTTTCACTGCAACCCATTAGCAGCTATAAAATCAAGTTAATGGGTTGTGACCATCATTTTAAGAAATGAAATAGAATATCATGGAAAGGGGTGGGGAAAAGGAAAAGAAAAGAAAATATCAGGGTGCATTGGACATTAAGAATAAGAATTGTCCTGTGGAATTTTTGTTTCAGGGTCATATACGTGCCATGATGAATGATTTGCAGAGTAGAAAAGAGGCAGCCCTGAGCACAAGACAGCAAGACTTTCCCCTTTAGTAAACAGACTGAGGGCAGTGGGTCAGCACAAATTATGCACCCACAGAATATAGGATTGGGCCGTCTTCTGTGGAGGTGGAGTCTCACCAGAGCACTATTGCAGAAGATAACAATAGCCCCGGAGTGTCTTGCTGAGTGCCCCAAGAAGGGGGCAGACTGTTGGGGTTGAAGGAGTTTGGCGGGGTAGAGGCAGGGGAGTTGGGTGGTCATGGGTGGCCCCCAGAGGAGCAGGCCATGGGGTGTACTGTTGCAGATGGGCCTGGGTTTGGCATGTATCCAACCTCTGCACCCTGGCCCCCAGGGGTGTTCCAGTGCGGCCCTGCTTCAGTCGTCGCTCTCCGAGAGGGTAATGTGGACTGGGACTACGACATGCCCTTCATCTTTGCTGAGGTTAATGCCGACCGCACCACATGGATCTACGATGCCTGGACCGGCGGCCTGAAGAAGAGTTCCTCAAACACTCACACCATCGGCAAAGATATCAGTACCAAGGCGGTGGGCAGCAACTCTCGCATGGATGTCACCGAAAAGTACAAGTACCCAGAAGGTAGGAGGGGGTGTGGATGGGCTGTGCCACCCAGGGCTTAGTGGTGGGAAGACAGCTCTGAGGTGGAGAAGGAAGAATTGCTCATACTCCTTCCGCATTGTCAGCCAATTCTGCCTGAATGGTAGGACTGCTCCCCGGCATCTAATGCCCAGCTCCCCAGACTGTTTCCCGTGGGAACAGAACCGTCATGAAAAGACGCTGTACCACTGGGAATTTGCCATAGGACTCAGGCAGCTGCCACCCCTTATAACCGTGCAACCTCAAGCAGGATGCTTAGCCTCTCTGATCCCTCGTTTTCTCACCTGTAAAATGAGAAGAGCAAGGCCTATCTTCCGTGGGATTTAAATGAGCTAGTGTACAGAAAGTGCCGAGGACAGTGCCCGGCACATAGTGAGGACTTAATAAATAGTGATGATTTTTGTCAACTTGAACATCTGCAACCTCATTGGAATGACCTCCCAGAGGGACTTCTGAAGTGCACTGCTTACACGGTTGTGTGATTCTGTGGGGTTCCTTACCTGACTGTCACACCTTCATTCTGCTTCTTGGGGGCTCTGGCTGTCCCAGCCAAACCTCCTGAGAAATGGGAAGGGGCCACGGCCAGGTTGTGGGATCCCTGCAGGACCCCTGGTGATGACCTAGCCCCTATGTGACAGCAGGGCTGATCACACCGCCTGCTGTTGACCAGTCCTCCTTACCTAATGATTCCAGCTTGTGTCTGATGGCCCCAGGGAGGAAAAGCTCATAAAATGGGCTGCTAAGCATTGGCGCAACAGCAACACCAAGGGAGAAAACAGTAGCAGGAAGCTTGGTCTTGGGTAAGCCTGGCAGGTGACCTATGTAGCTATGTAGGCTCTGAGCCTCATTGTGCATAACACACCTGCTTCGAGGTTCTGGGCACAGAGGCTCAGCTCCCTGCACAGCCATCAGACCTGGGTGTGGACTTACAGCTCAGCTAGAGAATGGGAATGCACCAAAAGGAACCCAGCCCACCAGGAGCCATCAGCCTGGGTAACTGGGCTGCCTGTCTCCTTTTCAGTAAGGTGTGCGGGAAGAACTACTAGACGCAGGTCTAGATTTCTGGGGACTGGCCTTCTTTCTGCCCCTAATTCCCAGATTACCAGTCCCTTGGACTAGTCGCTCCTCCTCTTAGGGCCTTAACTCTAATGGTTGGCCTCTGGGGTCTCTGCCAGTTGTTACATGTAACTTATGGGAAAGACCTCACTAAATTGTAAAGTGCTTCTAATAAGTCATCTGATGCCTTAAAATTTCACAGGTTGGTTGGGGAAGTTAGGGGGCGGAGGCAAAAGTATGATCATTCTTTGTGTATCTTTGTCTGTGTTTCTGGAAGGACAATACCTTCTCCTTGATAGTGGGTCTATCTTCAGGTCAGGCAGGGAGCCTTATGTGCACTGTGTGGTCTACCCTGGCTCAGAGGCTTGGAGTTGGCCCTTAGCACCCCAAGAGCCGTGATTTTTAGGCCATGATCTTGGCCATTCTCCAGGGACTGTTTATAGCATCACATTCAGCAGCATCCATGACCCAAGTCAGAATCAGAAACCCAACCTGTGGTTCAAACTTTGTGTTTATGAAACCTGAACTCTCTCGACAATTTAAACTAGTCATAACCTGGAACCACAACAACTGTGGGAAGTTCTCGTCAACTGACATGGACAAAAGTTCCACTCTTCAATTCTCAAAGCATCTTTAGAAACAAAGCAGAATAACATGGTAAACTGGTTGGAAATTTTTTTCAATGAAGTTAATTCTAAATCATAACCATTTTTTCACTTATGAACTTATTGTAATCTTTTATAGCTCAGTTTTTGTTATTTTTAAATTATCTGTTTTTTCTTTGTCTCACAAAGGACCATTTATCAAAAGAAAGAAAGAAGGAAGAGAGGAAGAGAGGAAGGAAGGAAGGGAGAGATCTAGCCTAATTAGCCTAAGCAAAATATCAAGCCATAAAGTAATTTTATGCACCTTTCCCTACATCTCCATGGAAATTTAGAGCTGATTGGAACAGGTGGGATGTGAGCCTCGTATTAAGGAGGATGAAATGGAGACCTGCAGAAGTCAGCCGCTTGCTTGAATCAGAATCGTTGGGCAAGCAGCAGAACCAGTGTTAGTTCCAGGCCACCCTTCCAAGCAGGACGCTGTCCTTTGTCCAGGTTGCCACCGCATCCCTGAGGTGCTTCTCTCTTTTCCCACCACACAGGTTCCAGCCAGGAAAGGCAAGTGTTTGAAAAGGCTTTGAGGAAACTTCAACCCTCCATGTCATTTCGCGCAACATCTACAAGAACCTTTAGGGAGGAACGGGAGCCCAGCATCTCCGGGAAGTTCAAGATCACTGACATACTGACAGTGGGCAAAGAAGTCAACATGGCCCTGATGCTCAAAAACCTAACGGGTGATCCGAAGACAGTGATGGTGAACATGACAGCCTGGACCATCGTCTACAATGGCACACTTGTACACGAGGTGTGGAAGGAGTCCGTCAGCCTATCCCTGAGTCCCAATGAAGGTAACTCATCCTGTAGGTTGCTGGAGTACCATGCACCCAAGGTAGCTGGTATTCTCTTGGGATTGGAGAGTTCCTGTCGGAACCGAGTCAATTGATTAAGGAAGGAACAGCACGTGGCCTCTGTGGTCAAGCCTGGGGTTTTGAAGTTTTGGAGGCTGCTATTACGGTATAGTGCAATTCAGTGTGGTGCTAACCAAAATCCTTTTATGCCCTGGGGGAAGAAGGCGGGAGGCTTTGGCAGTTAAGAGACACACTGCAAATACCCCTTACAGGTACATACCACATTGCCCAGTGGGCAGAGTATTTCCTTATATATTCGTATGTACTATCACATTTGACCTTCTAAAAGGACAGATTTCAGTATTCCCTTTTACAGAGGTAGAAACTGAGGCTTGGAGAGATTGTGACTTGCTTAAGAGATTGTGTCATAGCTAGCAGGTGGCAATGCCAAGTCTTGGTCCTAGATTTCCTAATGCTAAATCCAGTGCCACCACCCATTTTCTAGGTTTTATTGCTGCCACCCCTCTCCCATACCAGCTGCCACCCTACCCCACCCCTCCCCACCACACAATGAATCACTATCTGAGTTTGACCCTAGAAGGGTTGCAATATACCACAAGGTCTTGAACCCTCTCCAATGTTCCCCCACAGCTGCTAATGCGTAGGTGGAATTTCTTGATTCCCAGCGACAGTGATAGGTTTTCTCGGAGGTCTGAGCCTCTGGGAGGAACCATGACTTTGTACTCCTGGGTAGCATAGACAGGAGGGGACCAAAGTAGAGGAGAGAGAGTCTGGGGCTGTGGAAGGATTAGAATGCAGGTGTGCCCACAGTGGCAAAATCCTTCAAGCTGTTATGAAAAGTCTGGACTTATACAAAGCAGATTGACACGGGTGGGGTGGCTATTTGCTTCACATAAGGAACTAATAAAAACTGATTAATTACACAGCCCATCTTGAAAGAATTCTGTCTGCAGAGAAACTGCAATACCTCTGTATTACACCCGTCAGAAGGCAGCATCCCTAGAAACCTCTCTTCTGGCAGAATTTAGCAGAAATCTTCCCCATACCAAGAGCAACTGCCTGGCTCTTATTTACCTTCAAAGCTCAAGGGAAGAGCTATTTCTGTAGAGCAAAAATAATTTACGTGAGGTAAATGGTTTCTAAAAATCCATACTTCTGCCAGAGGCAGCAGAGTGAAATGGGAAGGAGAGGAAGGAAGCAAGTGAAGTGGTTCTGGAGGCCTGACATCATCACCTACTTTCTGGGTTAAGTCCCCCTCTTTTGCTGAGCCTCAGCGTTCACTGTCCAAGAAGGCAGGACCAGCTGATGCAAGGGCCTGTGTCTCCACATTTGGGGCAGGCTAGGTAAGTCCCTCCAGTGCTAAAAGCAGAGACAGCTCCTTCCTCACAGACTTTCCTCAAGGGGTGTATGATGCTGTGGATGCAGGGCCCCCCCAGACCACCCAACATGACTGCCTAAGGGAGGGGGGAGTGCCCTGCACCCATTGGAAGGGGAGGACCCTCGCTGCCTGCCCTGTGAGTCAGAGAGGGGCCTTGAAGCTTAGGGAGGAGCCAGATAAAGGGAGGAAAGCTGGGGAAGGCCTTTCCATCTGAGGGGACCTTGTGAGTCAAAGCTTGGAGGTGATAAGGTACCTATTTTGTCAAAAGGACAATGAGAAGCATGGGAGGGAACGTTCTTTTGAGGGGGAGAGTCATGAAGGGCCATACTGAGGGGTCTGAACTTTACTCCTGAGGCAGCGAGGGGCCATGGAAGATTTTTGAAGTGACATGGAAGAAGAGTGACATGATTTGGGGGTGGGGGGGAAGTGCTTCTAAAGCCTATCTTCTGGTATGTGTGAGTGTCTTGGAAGCAGCGGAGACTAGAAGTGGGGAGGTGGTCCAGATGCTGTTGCCATAGAATCCCAGGCTACTGGATGACCAGGGAGGACCCAAGCACTTATTTAGCCCTGGCTTCCCTTGCTAGTTATTATTGTGTTGTCATCATTACTGTTTTCGTCATTGGGCAATGAGTTAGTACTCGTATTCTTCCCCTGCCCCTTAGAAGGAAACTTGCCCTCCGATATTTTCCAGGACAGGGAGGAGTCTTCAGCCCCTATGAGCCCATCCAGCCAGAGTCCTGGGCTACCCCTGGCCCCTGCTCTGCAACCTGCACAGAGCAGACAGATGCTTCCCACGGGGCCTGGCAGGGAGGGCTCAGGCAAGCCTGGGCTGCAGATGATCCCAGCCAACTCACATCGACCTGGCTTGGCATCGGCTTTTAAGGTTTCGACCCCACTCCCTCTCACTCTGCTCCCTGGTTTCTCCTTCCAGAAATACAGCATCCTGTAAAGATCGCCTATGCACTGTACGAGAAGCACCTGAAGGCAGACAACATGATCCGGGCCACAGCCGTGTGTGAGATCAGTGACGAGACCGAGGTGGTGGTGGAGAGGGACGTCATCCTGGACAACCCCACCCTGACCCTGGAGGTAAAGGGGTGCTGAAGGGGTGCCTCTCCAGCCAGCCCAGCCCTCCCAGACTACAGAGAAGGCCCTCCCCTGCTGACGGGCCCAGCTCAGCTCGAGCCTCTGCCAAATGGATCAGTCAAGAGTTCCAATCAGAGTAGCGCCCTTGGGACCTCCCTAGCGGTCCAGTGGTTAGGACTCAGAGCTTTTACTGCAGGGGGCACGGGTTCAATCCCTGGTCAGGGAACTAAGATCCTGCAAGCTGTGGGACGGGGCAAAAAAAAAAAAAAGTAGCCTCCTTGCTCCCTGTCTGACAATATCCACAGGCACGTTGCCCTATGGCTTCTTTGGTTGCAGCTCTAGACCCGCTGGGGATGCCATTTGAGGATGGCCAGAGGGGCTCTTCAGCTCACTTGCTCTGGACATCTGCTGTGTCCTGGGCTGTGCCAGGCTTAGGAATCACAGGGGGCCACAAGGGGTGGGTCCTGACTGCAAGAAACCCACAGCCCAGCCCCTGGACACATTTGTAGAGCAAATCAGCAATGGTCATAACTCGTGCATCTCCCAACTCTAGACCCCAGAGTTACAGAATTGTGGACTCTTGGAGACCTAGTCTCAAGCTCCCATGTCCTGCCATTTCACATATCAGTAAACTGAGGCCCAGAGAGGAGAAGGGAATTTCCAATTACTGCCAGAGCCAGGGCTAGACCTCAGGCCCTTTCCAGGGCATCCATCACACCCACAGCCAGCAACAGCATCTTCCCAGTGGTTGAGAATGAGGATGTCTCATTTTTTGGCTGCAGGCTCTGCTCCCAGGCTCCCTCTCAGGAGCCCAGGCATCTGGGGGCTTGCAGGTTGGCGTGAGGCACTTGAGGCCATTCTGCTCCTTCCTCAGCACTGGGGCTGGAAGTATTTGGCTGACTCCAAACCTGTCCCTGACCACGCCAACCCCAGCCCAGTGTGGAGGCTGCCAGAATATGGCACCGTTTATGTACCCTTGTGTCCCAAAGGCATAAAATTATGCTTCACTCTTCAAATCATGTCATACACTTAAATGAGTTCCATGGGAGAAATTATGGTATAGATCATGGTCTCTAAAATGTTTCAGTTATGCACAAATTATTAGCAGGCATTGCAGGGTCTAGCAAGAAGAGCAAATGGCTCTGGAACCAGAAAGGCCTCGGTTATTGAATCAACCTGAACTGCAGATTTGTTACTGTAAAATGATTGCAGTGAGAATTGGTGGCAAGAAAAAAAAAAACAAAAAAAAAAACGAATGAACAAAAAGCAGCGGCCTCTAACAGAGAAAAGAAATCCACCGGTCACCCAGTTTTGGTTTCTGTTTCCCAAAACGCTTTCTTCTGCATCCATGATCTCATTTGGTCCCTTGTAGCCCAGGGAGGGAGGAGGGGAGGGATCAGCCCTATTTACCAGGGTGAGAGTCAAGGCCCAGGGAGATGACGTATCTGCCCAGGCTTGGCAGCTTTTCAGCAGGAGCATAAGGTTTCATCTTTGGGAGCAAATAGTCCAGGGTGCTCCTCTGACCAGAAACCTAGGTTTCTCCAGCCCCTGATCAAGGACCCTGCACAGACCACATGTGGCACGTCCTCGGAAGTGGTGGCTGCCCTTCCTGAGATGAACTAAGAAAGGGCCTGTGAACCTGGCTGGGAATTCAAGCCCTCTCAGCTGCTGCGATGTGCTGCTTCTCTCCTCCACGCCTGGGTGTCCTGTCTGTATCCTGGGGATGACAGCAATTTCCTAGGAACCCCCTGCATGGATATCACTGGAACTTAGGAGGAATAAACCTCCTAAGGATCGTTATCCTCCCTACCTTTGTCCTCAGCAACATCCTCCCCATCACCAAGCCTCCGGCGCAGCCCCGTCGGCTCTCATCAAGGGCAGATGAAATGAACAGCCCAGCACTGACTCTGTCAACCCCTCTCCCCACAGGTGCTGGACCAGGCCCACGTGCAAAAGCCTGTGACTGTGCAGATTCTCTTCTCCAACCCGCTGGATGAGCTGGTGAAGGACTGCAAGCTGATAGCAGAGGGGAGCGGCCTGATGCTGGGCACCCTCGAGATCGAGTGAGTCCCAGGCTGAGGGTCCAGAGTGTGGGATGGTGGGAGCGGGGGCAGAGGGGCTCTCCCCAGAGCCCGGGACAGGGCAGACAGAACTCCTCTAGCCTCTGAACCTGGGAATCTGCACATAGGGATACACGTTTGCATTTGGTTTGGGGGTTCACCAAACTTGAACTCAAGGGAAGTCCACGTCACCAGAGCTTGGAGCTGGTCCTCATATTTGGGAGATCATGGGATCCACCCACTGCCCCTTCCCCTGCTGAGGGGTCCCAGAGCTGAAGGGGTTTGATGACCCAGGGTAGCAGCTAGAGGGAGTTGAAGCAGCAGTGACCCTGACCAGAGCAGAACTTGAGGCCTCACGCTGACTCCTGCCTTTCCCCATCAGCATGCCAAACCTGCGCCCCAGGGAGCAGTCCCAAGTGGATTTTGAGATCCTGCCCACCCGGAGTGGCACCAAGCAGCTCCTCATCAACTTCTCCTGCGACAAGTTCTCCGCGATCAAGGGCATGCTGCCCATCAAAGTGGTCGAGTGAAGGGCCCAGGTGGCTCCATAAAAACTTGGGAACACGGAGCAGGCAGGGATCACCTGTGGAGTGAGCCCCCTGCCCACACACACTGTCCAGCCTGGGAAACTCACTCCATCCCCCAAGGTGGCCTGGACTCGGACCTCCAGGCTCCAGCACACACCCCTCCCTTGCTCCCAAGATGGACTGGTTTCACCCTGACCCGCAGCTTGATCACTTTTGCACGTTCCCCAAGCTTCTCCTCAACACTGCCCACTCTGTGAGCTCCATGACCCTGCTTAGCCCTTATACCCTCAATGCTGTGGGCATGGAGTGGCACCTGACCCGGCGGCTCTCCAAATGGATACAGGGGGAGAAGATGGTCTGGACTGTTTGCTGATCCCCAGCCTGCAGTTGGCACATTCCTGCTCCTCTCTTAGGCCACTATGGAGGTGGGGGGATGATGGTTAGCCATGTGTTGTAACACTCACAACCGCACCCTCAAAATAAATATTAAAAAGAGCGCGATCACACAGCACTGACTTTACAGGACTGCTTCTTCAACTCAGGTGGTGGAGAAGGAGCGAGGGGGGCTGGGGCCATGTCCTTCTGGAGAACAGATGGCCTTGGGGAGGCCGTGCTCTCTATGTTCCAGTGTCCAAGAAGAGTGGGCTTGTTCTGTGTGGCTCCAAGTGCAAAACTGGGGAGACGTTTCAAATCAGTTTAGGAAACCTCTCTAAGATGATGTCCAAAAAGAGATTGGCTGCCTTGGAGCAGGCAGGGAGCGCCTTGGAGGGAGCGCCTTGTCCAGGCAGGCTTCGGGCACTCTCTGTGTAGCCAGGCAAACTCTTCCAGGGTCTCTACAGGCGTCAGAGTGAGAAGGGACCTCAAAATCTTCACTGGAACCCTTTCACAGAGCAGGTGTGGGTGGTGGCCCAACCTCTGCTCACACTGCACTCGCCCCAACTTGTGCCACACTCCTCCTCTTGCAGCCAGAGCCCTGCTAACTCCACCAGAACCTTCTCTGCCTTCACACATGCTCTCAGCGTTCCTCAGTCTTTGCCCCTTGAAATAACCCCAAGCAGATCCCAGAGCTTTCCGTCACTGGTGCTGACTAACCCCATTTTGGCAATTATGCCTCCCTGTTTGGATATAAGGGACCAGTCCAACCTACACAGAAGCTTCAGCCTCACATCCAGTTCAAAGCTTCTGCCCTATGCTCAGCTCAGGCCTGACCTGGGCTTGCAGAAGGAGGCACTGTGCATGCCCCCTCTTCCTTCCTCCTTCCCTTCTTGTTGCCTGATCCATCAGAGTTGGAGAAGGGAGAGAGGAAATTAGGAGAAAAATGACAAAGTTCTATTTCACTGGTGTTGATGCAGCCTGGCCACAGGAGCCCGCCACGTGGCTGGCATGTAAGTGCAGGCTTTCTGCATTGCATGTCTCCAATGTGGTCAACATGCCCCTCAGACTCAGCCTCTGGAGGTTCTCCCCTACCGCTAACTGCTCTGGAAGTAGTGGTCCTATTGTGATGGTTTGAGCCCAGTTCCCTTTCATGGGCTCCACTGCCCTGCTGCAGCCACCTCCTCTCCCGCTTCTGCATCTCAAGCTGGTCCAGCGTCAGCTTCCCACCTCCAAGTGCCCCAGGTGGGCAGTCAGCACCAGAACGTGTGTCCATACTTGCTCCTGGTGTCAAGGAGCTCTCACCAGGGTCCAGTTCTGGTGTCTGAACACAGCTGGGCCTCCCAGTCTCTGCAGGACACCAGGCTCCCAGCTGCGGAGGGGGAAGCTCGTCTCTCCTCTTGGAGCCTTGCCACTCTTTCAAATGCCCCTCGATTTGGCCTGGAGATAGACACCAGTCCCCAGTGAGCGGGGGCAGGGTGAAATAGTCAGACTTCTGCCCTGGTTTCTATTAGAAAAAAGGAAATCCAGAGGTTTCCATTTCCTCCCATCCATATGAGGCCTGCCCCAGACTTTAAATCCCTCAAGCATCAGCCCTGTCAGCAAGCGTCCCCTGAGTGCCTGCTTTCTGCCAGGCTCTGTCCAGAGAGATTAAAAACCAACAAGAGCATGATCCCTGCCTTTGGGTTTCCATCCTCAAGGGAGTCTCCTAAGGTGTGTCATTAAAAATCCATGGGGAGTTTGTAACCAACCCCAAGTACATGTGTCTTAGGGCTATGTCTATACACCCCTCCCCCCCACTTGGGTTCCGAAGGATTTTAGCAATAAGACAAAGAAATAGCAGGCAGAAGCCACAGCGCCATATTTATTTCTGGTAGAAGAGAAGTTAGAGGTTGTAGCAAAGTGTGAGATGCAGTCGGCCTGCTGGCTGAACCCCAGAATTAGGTGACCTTACTCTATTGGTTAGGATATATGCTCAGCAGCCATAGCAGGGAAACCCAAACTGCCAGGGTCCTAAACAGAATGGGCATTAATTTCTCTCATATAAGAGCCAAGGGAAGTATCTCAGGGACACAGGCTTCCTTGTCCTACAATGCTGTCATCCTCCACACATAGCTTCCACCTATCGATTCCAGGTGGTTCTTCCAGCTCAAGGCAAAAGCCCACAGGCCATCCAGCAGGAAGAAAGAAAAGGGGAATAGATGGGCACCCTCCTTCCCAATCTGAAAGTCAAAAGTTGAAATTATGCATTTCACTTCTGCAAACATCCCATTGGCCAATGACTCTAAAAGTGGGTTGTTTGAAATGAATAACACTGATATATCTCTAGCCAAACCGATTGGGAAAAAATAAAAAATACACAAATTACAAATATCAGGAATGAATGCACCTGCAGCTATTTAAAGGGAGTAAAGGAGTATTATGAACAATGTTATGCCAATAAATCAGACAACTTAGATCAAATGAATTCCTTGAAAGACACAGACTATCAAAATTCATTCAAGAAAAGTAGATATTCCCCATATCTGTTAAAGAAATTGAATTTGGAGTGAAAACCAGCAGAAACTGTCCAGGAGCCTAACAAGCCACAGAGCGGCTGGTTGTTTTGTCACTGTGTTTTCCTGTGGTTTGTTATACAGCAAAGGAACCATTTTTCTCCATTTCCATGCATACATCCTTGCCCTTTCCAGTGAAATGTCCCCTCTTCTGAGAAACCTTCTCCGCATCCCTCCTCCCCTTGCTGCACCCATACACAGTTGGTCCCTCCTTCATCTAAAATTCCCTTCACTGTGCACATGTCTTTTTAGACCACTTTGGCTTAAAGTCATCTGGGCCTTTGTACATCCCTCTCCCCATCTTAGACTATGTACTTGTCATGGGCAAGAACCAGGTTTCCCTTAGCCCTCCACACTTAGCAGTGTCTGGTGTAGATTAAGTACCCATAGATATTCATTAAAGACCAAAGAGGTGAATGAGATTGTAGTTGAACAAACAAATGAATGAATGAAGTGACTAATTGGAAGTACTAAAAAATTATAATATCTAACATTCGTTGAGAGTGTAAAATCTGTAAGTCACTGTTCTAAGGATTTTTAAAAATTTATTGAGTGCCTACTATGTGCCAGATATTGTGCTCAATGTTTCATGTCCATTATCTTACTGAATCCTATATAGCATTCTTGAGTGGCAATCATTGTTATTCTTATTTTTGTCCTTTTAACTTTCTTTATAAATGGACTTTATTTTTTAGAGTAGTTTTAGATTCACGGCAAAATTGAACAGAAGGCACAGATATTTCTCATATATCCCCTGCCGCCACATACGCATAGCCTCCCCCATTATCAATATCCCTACTAGAATAGTATACTTGTTACAATTGATGAGCCTATATTGACACATCATTATCACCCAAAGTTCATAGTTTTACATTAGGGTTCACTCTTGGTGTTGTACATTCTATGGGTTTGGATAACTTTATAATAACATGTATCCACCATTATAGTACCCTCCTTCTCCTCTAACACCTGGCAACCACTGATCCTCTTCCTGTCTCCATAGTTTTGCCTTTTCCAGAATACCACATAGTTGAAATCATACAGTAAGTAGTTTTGTCAGCCAGACTTCTTTCACATAGTAATATGCATTTAAGTTTCCTCTAAGTCTTTTCATGACTTGATAGTTTATTTCTGGATAATATTCCTTTGTCTAGATGTGCCACAGTTTGTTTATCCATTCATCCACTGAAGGACACCTTGGATGCTTCCAAATTATGGCAATTATCAGTAGAGTTTCTATAAACATCCATGGGCAGAGTTTTGTGTGGACATAAGTTTTCAACTCCTTTGAGCAAATATCAAGGAGCCCAACTGCTGGATCATGCAATAACAGTATACTTCGTTTTATAAGAGACTGCCAAATTCTCTTCCAAAGTAGCATTATGCATTTCCGCCAGCAATGAACAAGAGTTCCTATTGCTCCACACCCACATCAGCATTTGGTATTGGTAGTGTTCTGGATTTTGGCCTTTCTGATAGATATGTAATGGTATCTCATTGTTTTAATTTGCATTTCCCTGATGACATATGAAGTCCAGCATCTTTTCATACGCATATTTGTCATCTATATATCTTCTCTAGTGAGGTGTCTGCTAAATGTATTTAGCCTTTATTTTAATCAGGTTATTTGTTTTCTTATTGTTGAGCTTCAAGAGTTCTTTGTATATTTTGGATAACAGTCCTTTATTAGATATGTCATTTGCAAATATTTTCTACTAGTTTGTAGCTGTCTTCTCATTCTCTTGACAGTGTCTTTTGTAGGTGAGAAATTATTAATTTTGATCAAGTCCAGCTTATTAATTCTTTCATGAATCATGCCTTTGGTGTTGTATTTAAAAAGTCATTGCCAGGGACTTCCCTGGCGGTCCGTGCTTCCACTGCAGCACTGCAGGGGCCCTAGGTTCAATTCCTGGTGGGGAAACTAAGATCCTGCATCTTGCTCAGTGCAGCCAAAAAAAAATTTTTTTAAGTAAAAATAAATAAAGTCATTGCCAAACCCAGGGTCATCTAGATTTTCCCTTATGTTATCTTCTAGGAGTTTTAGAGTTTTGCATCTTACATTTAGGTCTGTGATTCATTTTGAGTTAATTTTTGTGAATGGTATAAAGTCTGTGTCTAGATTCATTTTTTTTGCATGTAGATGTCCAGTTGTTTCAGAATCCTTTGTTGAAAAGATGATCTTTTCTCCATTGTATTGTCTTTGCTCCTTCATCAAAGATCAGTTGACTATATTTATGTGGCTCTATTTCTGGGCTCTCTATTCCATTCCACTGATCTATTTGTCTATTCTTTCACCAATACCGCATTGTGTTGATAACTGTAGCTTTATAGCAAATCTTGAAGTTGAGTAGTGTCAGTCCTTTGATGTTGCTCTTCTCCTTCAATGCTGTGCTGGCTATTCTGGGTCTTTTGCCTCTCCATATAAACTTTAGAATCATTTTGCTGATATCCACAAAATAACTCAATGAGATTTTAATTGGGATTGCTTTGAATCTACAGATCGAGTTAGGAAGAACTGACATCTTGTCAATATTAAATCTTCTTATCCATAAACATGGAATATCTGTCCTATATTTAGTACTTTGATTTCTTCATTAGAGTTTTGTAGTTTTCCTTGTATAGATCTTGTATGTATTTTCTTAGCATTTTATCTATTTTATTTTGGAGGGTGTTAAATTAAATAATATTATGGTTTTTTAATTTTCAAATTCCACTTTTCATTGTTGGTATATAGGAAAATGATTGGTTTTTTTTATATTAGCCTTAAATCCTGCAATCTTGCTATAATAGCTTCTTAGTCCCAGGAGTTTGCTGCTGTTGTGGCTGATTCTTTCAGATTTTCTGCATAAATAATAATGTCATTTATGAACAAAGATAGCTTTATTTCTTCCTTCACAATCTGTACACCTTTCATTTCCTTTTCTTATTGCATTAGATAGAACATCCAATATTGAAAAAAAGTGGTGAGAGGAAACATCCTTGCCTTGTTCCTGCTCTTAGTGAGAAACCTTCTAGTATGATGCTAGCTATTTTGTAGATGTTCTTTATCAAATTGAAAAGATCCCCCCTATTCCTGGTTTACTGAAGGTTTGAAATGAGTGTTGCATTTTGGCAAATGTCTTTTCTGCATCTATTGATGTGACATGTGATTTTCTTCTTTAGCCTATTGATGTAATGGGTTACAGTAATTGATTACTATTTTTTTTTTTTTTGAGTTGCACAGATTTTTTTTTAACATCTTTTTTAGAGTACAATTGCTCCATAATGGTGTGACAGTTTCTGCTCTACAACAAAGTGATTCAACCATACACACACATAAATACCCACATCTCCCCACTCTGCATCTCTCCCCCCACCCTCCCCATCCCATCCCTCTAGGTGGTCACAAAGCAACGAGCTAATCTCCCTGTGCTATGCGGCTGCTTCCCACTAGCTATCTATTTTACATTTGGTAGAATTTATAAGTCCATGCCACTCTCTCACTTCATCCCAGTTACACTTACCCTTCCCTTTGTCCTTGAGGGCATTCTCTACGTCTGTGTCTTTATTCCTGTCCTGCCCCTAGGTTCTTCAGAAATTTTGTTGTTGTTGTTGTTTTCAGATTCCATATATATGTGTTAGCATACGCTATTTGTTTTTCTCTTTCTGACTTACTTCACTCTGTATGACAGACTCTATGTCCATCCATCTCACTACAAATAACTCAATTTCATTTCTTTTTATGGCTGAGTAATATTCCATTGTATATATGTGCCACATCTTCTTTATCCATTCATCTGTCAATGGACACTTAAGTTGCTTCCATGTCCTGGCTATTGTAAATAGAGCTGCAATGAACATTGTGGTACATGACTCTTTTTGAATTATGGTTTTCTCAGGGTATATGCTCAGTAGTGGGATTGCTGGGTCATATAGTAGTTCTATTTTTAGTTTTTTAAGGAACCTCCATACTGTTCTCCATAGTGGCTCTGTCAATTTACATTTCCACCAACAGTGCAAAAGGCTTCCCTTTTCTCCACACCCTCTCCAGCATTTATTGTTTTGTAGATTTTTTGATGATGGCCATTCTTACTAGTGTGAGGTGATACCTCATTGTAGTTTTGATTTGCATTTCTCTAATGATTAGTGATGTTGAGCATTCTTTCATGTGTTTGCTGGCAATCTGTATATCTTCTTTGGAGAAATGTCTATTTAGGTCTTCTGCCCATTTCTGGATTGGATTATTTGTTTTTTTGATACTGAGTTGCATGAACTGCTTGTAAATATTGGAGGTTAATCCTTTGTCAGTTACTTCATTTGCAAGTATTTTCTCCCACTGTGAGGGTTGTCTTTTGTCTTGTTTATGGTTTCCTTAGGTGTGCAAAAGCTTTTAAGTTTCATTATGTCCCTTTGGCTTATTTTTTTAATTTCCTTTTCTCTAGGAGGTGGTTCAAAAAGGATCTTGCTGTGATTTATGTCATAGAGTGTCCTGCCTGTTTTCCTCTAAGAGTTTTATAGTGTCTGGCCTTACCTTTAGGTTTTTAATCCATTTTGAGTTTATTTCTGTGTATGGTGTTAGGGAGTGTTCTAACTTCATTCTTTTACATGTAGCTGTCCAGTTTTCCCAGCACCACTTATTAAAGAGGCTGTCTTTTCTCCATTGTATATTCTTGCCTCCTTTATCAAAAATAAGGTGACCATATGTGCATGGGTTTAACTCTGGCCATTCTATCCTGTTCCGTTGATCTATAATTCAGTTTTTGTGCCAGTACCATACTGTCTTAATTATTATAGCTTTGTAGTATAGTCTGAGGTCTGGGAACCTGATCCCTCCAGCTCCTTTTTTCTTTCTCAAGATTGCTTTGGCTATTTGGGGTCTTTTGTGTTTCCATACAAATTGTAAAATTTTTTGTTCTAGTTCTGTGAAAAATGCCAGTGGTAGTTTTATAGGGATTGCATTGAATCTGTAGATTGCTTTGGGTAGTAGAGTCATTTTCACAATGTTGATTCTTCCAATCCAAGAACATGGTATATCTCTCCATCTGTTGGTATCATCTTTAATTTCTTTCAGCAGTGTCTTATAGTTTTCGGCATATAGGTCTTTTGTCTCCCTCAGTAGGTTTATTCCTAGGTATTTTATTCTTTTTGTTGCAATGGTAAATGGGAGTGTTTCCTTAATTTCTCTTTCAGAGTTTTCATCATTAGTGTATAGGAATGCAAGAGATTTCTGTGCATTAATTTTGTAACCTGCTACTTTACCAAATTCATTGATTAGCTCTAGTAGCTTTCTGGTGGCATCTTTAGGATTCTCTATGTATAGTGTCATGTCATCTGCAAACAGTGACCGTTTTACTTCTTTTCCGATTTGCATTCCTTTTATTTCTTTTTCATCTCTGATTGCTGTGACTAAAACTTCCAAAACAATGTTGAATAACAGACGTGAGAGTGGACAACCTTGTCTTGTTCCTGATCTTAGTGGAAAAGGTTTCAGTTTTCCACCTTTGAGAATGATGTTGGCTGTAGGTTTGTCATATATGGCCTTTATCATGTTGAGGTAAGTTCCCTCTATGCCTACTTTCTGGAGGATTTTTATCATAGATGGGTGTTGAATTTTGTCAAAAGCTTTTTCTGCCTCTATTGAGAAGATCACATGGTTTTTCTTCTTCAATCTGTTAATATGGTTTGTCACATTGATTGATTTGCATATATTGAAGAATCCTTGCATTCTTGGGATAAACCCCACTTGATCATGGTGTATGATCCTTTCAGTGTACTGTTGGATTCCGTTTGCAATATTTTGTTGAGGATTTTTGCATCTATGTTCATCAGTGATATTGGCCTGTAGTTTTCTTTCTTTGTGCCATCTTTGTCTGCTTTTGGTATCAGGGTGATGGTGGTCTCGTAGAATGAGTTTGGGAGTGTTCCTCCCTCTGCTATATTTTGGAAGAGTTTGAGAAGGATAGGTGTTAGCTCTTCTCTAAATGTTTGATAGAATTCACCTGTGAAGCCATCTGGTCCTGGACTTTTGTTTGTTGGAAGATTTTTAATCACAGTTTCAATTTCATTACTTTTGATTGGTCTGTTTATATTTTCTATTTCTTTCTGGTTCAATCTTGGAATGTTGTGCTTTTCTAAGAATTTGTCCATTTCTTTCAGGTTGCCCATTTTATTGGCATACAGTTGCTTGTAGCAATCTCTCATCTTCCTTTGTATTTCTGCAGTGTCAGTTGTTACTTCTCCTTTTTCATTTCTAGTTCTATTGATTTGAGTCTTCTCACTTTTTTTCTTGATGAGTCTGGCTAATGGTTTATCAATTTTGTTTATCTTCTCAAAGAATCAGCTTTTAGTTTTATTTATCTTTGCTATTGTTTCCTTATTTCTTTTTCATTTATTTCTGATCTATCTTTATGATTTCTTTCCTCCTGCTTACTTTGGGGTTTTGTTGTTTGTTTGCTCTTCTTTCTGTAATTGCTTTAGGTGTAAGTTTAGGTTGTTTACTTGAGATGTTTCTTGTTTCTTGAGGTAGGATTGTATTGCTATAAACTTCCCCCTTAGAACTGCTTTTGCTGCATCCCATAGGTTTTGGGTTGTTTTGTTTTCATTGTCATTTGTTTCTAGGTACTTTTTGATTTCCTCTTTGATTTCTTCAGTGATCTCTTGGTTATTAAGTAGTGTACTGTTTAGCCTCCATGTGTTTGTGGGTTTTACAGATGTTTTCCTGTAATTGATATCTAGTCTCATAGCATTGTGGTTGGAAAAGATACTTGATACAATTTCAATTTTCTTAAATTTACCAAGACTTGATTTGTGACCCAAGATATGATCTATCCTGGAGAATGTTCCATGAGCACTTGAGAAGAAAGTGTATTTTGTTGTTTTTGGATGGAATGTCCTATCAATATCAATTAAGTCCATCTTGTTTAGTGTATCATTTAAAGCTTGTGTTTCCTTATTTAGTTTCATTTTGGATGATCCGTCCATGAGTGAAAGTGGGGTGTTAAAGTCCCCTACTATGAATGTGTTACTGTCAATTTCCCCTTTTATGGCTGTTAGTATTTGCCTTATGTATTGAGGTGCTCCTATGTTGGGTGCATATATATTTATAATTGTTTTTTCTTCTCCTTGGAATGATCCCTTGATCATTATGTAGTGTCTATTTAAAGTCTATTTTGTCTGATATGAGAATTGCTACTCCAGCTTTCTTTTGATTTCCCTTTGCATAGAATATCTTCTTCCATCCCCTTACTTTCAGTCTGTATGTGTCCCTAGGTCTGAAGTGGGTGTCTTGTAGACAGCATATATACGTGTTTTGTTTTTGTATCCATTCAGCCAGTCTATGTCTTTTGGCTGGAGCATTTAATCTAGTTACATTTAAGGTAATTATCAATACGTGTGTTCCTATTGCCATTTTCTTAATAGTTTTGGGTTTTTTTTTTAGGTCTTTTCCTTCTCTTGTGTTTCCTGCCTAGAGAAGTTCCTTTAGCATTTGTTGTAAAGCTGGTTTGGTGGTGCTGAATTCTCTTAGCTTTTGCTTGTCTGTTAAGGTTTTAATTTCTCTGTCAAGGATCTCTGAATGAGATCCTTGCTGGGTAGAGTAATCTTGGTTGTAGGTTTTTCCCTTTCATCACTTTAAATATGTCCTGTCACTCTCTTCTGGCTTGCAGAGTTTCTGCTAAAAGATCAGCTGTTACCCTTATGGGGATTCCCTCGTATGTTATTTGTTGTTTTTCCCTTGCTGCTTTTAATATTTTTTCTTTGTGTTTAATTTTTGATAGTTTAATTGATATGTGTCTTGGCATGCTTCTCCTTGGATTTATCCTGTATGGGACTCTCTGCATTTCCTGGACTTGATTGACTATTTCCTTTCCCATATTAGGGAAGTTTTCAACTATAATCTCTTCAAATATTTTCTCAGTCCCTTTCTTTTTGTCTTCTTCTTCCAGGACCCCTGTAATTTGAATGTTGGTGCATTTTATGTTGTCCCAGAGGTCTTTGAGAATTTCTTCCCTTCTTTCATTCTTTTGTCTTTATTCTTCTCTGTGATAATTATTTCTACTATTTCATCTTCCAGGTCACTTATCTGTTCTTCTGCCTCAGTTATTCTGCTATTGATTCCTTCCAGAGAATTTTTAATTTCATTTATTGTGTTGCTCATCATTGTTTGTTTGCTGTTTAGTTCTTCTAGGTCCTTGTTAAACGTTTCTTGTATTTTCTCCATTCTGTTTACAAGATTCTGGATCATCTTTCCTATCATTATTCTGAATTATTTTTCCAGTGGACTGCCTATTTTCTCTTCATTTGTTTGGTCTGGTGGGTTTTTACCTTGCTCATTCATCTGCTGTGTGTTTCCCTGTCTTCTCATTTTGCTTCACTTACTGTGTTTGGGGTCTCCTTTTCACAGGATGCAGGTTCATAGTTCCCGTTGTTTCTGGTGTCTGCCCCCAGTGGCTAAAGTTGGTTCAGTGTTTATGTAGGCTTCCTGGTGGAGGGTACTAGTACCTGTGTTCTGGTGGATGAGGCTGGATCTTGTCTTTCTGGTGGGATAGGACCGTGTCCAGTGGTGTGTTTTTGGGTGTTTGTGACCTTATTATGATTTTAAGCAGCCTTTCTGCTAATAGGTGGGGTTGTGTTCCTGTCTTGCTTGTTGTTTGGCATAGGGAGTACAGCACTGTAGCTTGCTGGTCGTTGAGTGGAGCTGTGTCTTAACGTTGAGATGGAGATATCTGGGAGAGCCTTTCACCGTTTGATGTTACATGGAGCTGGGAGGTCTCTGGTGGACCAGTGTCCTGAGCTCAGCTCTCCCACTTCAGAGGCACAGGCCTGGCACCTGGCTGAAGCACCAAGACCCTGTCAGGCCACACAGCTCAGAAGAAAAGGGAGAAAAGAAAGAAAGAAAGAAAGAAAGAAAGAAAGAAAGAAAGAAAGAAAGAAAGAAAGAAAGAAAGGAAGGAAGGAAGGAAGGAAGGAAGGAAGGAAGGAAAGAAGGAAGGAAGGAAGAAAGAAAGAAAGAAAGAAAGAGAGGGGGCTTTCTTGGTGGTGCAGTGGTTAAGAGTCTGCCTGCCAATACGGGGGACACAGGTTCATGCCCCAGTCCGGGAAGATGCCACGTGCCGTCGAGCGGCTAGGCCCACGAGCCACAGCTGCTGAGCCTGCGCGTCCGGAGCCTGTGCTCCACAGCGGGAGAGGCCACAGCAGTGAGAGGCCCGCATACTGCAAAAAAAAAAAAAAAAGAGAGAGAGAAAGTTATTAAAGTGAAAAATAATTATTAAAAATAAAAAACATTAAAAAGTAATTTTTAAAAAAGTAAAAAACAAAAAGAAGAGAGCAACCAAACCAAAAAACAAATCCACCAATGATAACAAGTGCTAAAAACTATACCCAAAAAATGGACAGACAAAACCCTAGGACAAATGGTAAAAGCAAAGCTATATAGACAAAATCACACAAAGAAGCATACACGTACACACTCACAAAAGGAAAAAAAAATATTTTTTTTTAAAAAAGGAAGAGAGCAACCAAATCAATAAACAAATCTAGCAATGATAATAAACTAAATACTAAACTAAGATAAACATAAAGCCAGGAACAAATTAGATGCAGAAAGCAAACCCCAAGTCTGTAGTTGCTCCCAAAGTCCACCACCTGAATTTTAGGATGATTCGTTGTCTATTCAGGTATTCCACAGATGCAGGGTACATCAAGTTGATTGTGGAGATTTAATCCATTGCTCCTGAGGCTGCTGGGAGAAATTTCTCTTTCTCTTCTTTCTTCGCACAGCTCCTGGGGTTCAGCTTTGGATTTGGCCCCGCCTCTGTGTGTAGGTCACCTGAGGACGTCTGTTCTTCACTCAGACAGGATAGGGTTAAAGGAGCTGATTCGGGGGCTCTGGCTCACTCAGGCCGGGGGGAGGGAGGGGTACGTATGCAGGGCGAGCCTGCGGTGGCAGAGGCCAACGTGACATTGCAACAGCCTGAGGTGCGCTGTGTGTTCTCCCGGGGAAGTTGTCCCTGGATCACACTGGCGGGCTGCACAGGCTCCCGGGAGGGGAGGTGTGGGTAGTGACCTGTGCTTGCACACAGGCTTCTTGGTGGCTGCAGCAGCAGCCTTAGTGTTTCATGCCTGTCTCTGGAGTCTGCACTGATAGCTGTGGCTCGCACGGTTCTCTGGAGCTCGTTTAGGCGGTGCTCTGAATCCCCTCTCCTCGTGCACCCCAAAACAGTGGTTTCTTGCCTCTTAGGCAGTTCCAGACTTTTTCCCAGACTCCCTCCCGGCTAGTTGTGGCGTACTAGCCCCATTCAGTCTGTGTTCACACAGCCAACCCCAGTCCACTCCCTGGGATCTGACCTCTGAAGCCTGAGCCTCAGCTCCCAGCCCACACCCGCCCCGGCAGGTGAGCAGACAAGCCTCTCAGGCTGGTGAGTGCTGGTTGACACCAATCCTCTGTGTGGGAATCTCTCTGCTTTGCTCTCTGCACCCCTTTTGCTGCACTCTTCTCCATGGCTCTGAAGCTTCCCTCCCGCCCAGCCCCCATCTCCGCCAGTAAAGGGGCTTCCTAGTGTGTGGAAAGTTTTCCTCCTTCACAGCTCCCTCCCACTGGTGCACGTCCCATTCCTATTCTTTTGTCTCTGTTTATTCTGTTTTCTTTTGCCCTACCCAGGTACATGGGGAGTTTCTTGCCTTTGGGGAAGTCTGAGGTCTTCTACCAGCATTCAGTTGGTGTTCTGTAGGAGTTGTTCCACATGTAGATTTATTTCCGATGTATTTGTGGGGAGGAAGGTGATCTCCATGTCTTACTCCTCAACCGCCTTGAAGGTCTCCTCCAGTAATTGATTTTTGAATGCAGAACCAGCCTTGCAAATCTGGGATAAATCCCACTTGATTCTGGTACATAAGTCTTTTTACACAATGTTTTACACAGTATTTTGTTGAGGATTTTTGCATTATGTTCATGAGAGATAGTGGTCTGTCATATCCTTTTCCTATAATGTCTTTGTCTGGTTTTGGTATTTGGCCTTATTGAATGGGTTAAGAAGTATTCTCTCTGCTTCCAGTCTCCAAAAGAGATCGTAGAGAATTGGTGTAATTTCTTCCTTAAACTTTTGGTAAAATTCACCATTGAACCCATCTGGGCTGGTTCTTCTTGTTTTGTACTGATTCAATTTCTTTGATAGAAATTAAATACATATAGGTCTTTTCAGATTCTTCTGTGAGTTTTGTCAGATTGTGTCTTCAAGGAATTTGTACATTTCATCTAGGTTACAAAATTTGTGGGCATAGAATTATTCATACCATTTCTCTATTATCCTTTTAATGCTCATGGATCTGCAGTGATGTCCCCTCTTTCATTTTTGATATTAATAATTTGTGTCTTCTCTATATTTTCTTATTTAGCTTGCCTAGATGCTTATTGATTTTATTGATCTTTTCAAAGAATTAGTTTTTGGTTTCGTTGATTTTCTCTTTTGATTTCTTGTTTTTCATTGATTCTGCTTTATTTTTAAGTTTTATTTTCCTTATTTTGCTTACTTTGGATTTAATTTGCTTTTCTTTTGCTAGTTTCCTAAAGTGGAAACTGATTATTGATTTTAGATCTTCTTTTCTAATATATGCATTCAGTGCTATAAACTTCCACCTAAGCACTGGTTTGGTGCATCCTAAACATTTTTTTTTTTTGCGGTACGCGGGCCTCTCACTGTTGTGGCCTCTGACATTGCAGAGCACAGGCTCCGGACGCGCAGGCTCAGCGGCCATGGCTCACGGGCTGAGCCGTTCCGCGGCATGTGGGATCTTCCCGGACCGGGGCACGAACCCGTGTCCCCTGCATCGGCAGGCAGACTCCCAACCACTGCGCCACCAGAGAAGCCCCATCCTAAACATTTTAAGTTATATTTTCATTTAGCTCAAAATATTTTAAAATTTCCCTTGAAATTTCTTCTTTGACCCCTGTGTTATTTAGAATTGTGTTGTTTAATCTCCATTTATCTCGGGATTTTCCAGCTATCCTTTTGCTGTTAATTTCTAGTTTAATTCTAGTGTGGTCTAAGCGCACACATTTCACAATTTCTATTCCTTTAATTTGTTAGGGTGTGTTTTGTGGCCTAGAATGTGGTCAATCTTGGTGAATATTCCATGTGAGCTTGAGAAAATATGTATTCTGTTTTGGGGTGTATTAGTTTATAGATGTCTATTATATCCAGTTGACTGATGGCATTGTTGAATTCAACTATGTCCTTACTGATTTTCTGCTTGCTGGATCTACACATTTGTGATAATGATATGTTGGAATCTCCAACTGTAATAGTGGATTTATCTATTTCTCCTTTCAGTTCTATCAATCTTTATCCTACATATTTTGATGCTTTGTTGTCAGGCACACACGTTAAGGATTGTTATGTTTCCTTGGAGAACTGACCCCTTTATCATTATGTAACACCCTCCTTATCTCTGATAACTTTCCTTGTTCTGAAATCTGTTGTCAGAAAATAATATAGGCTACTCCCACGTTTTTTTGATTAGTGTTAACATGGTGCAACTCTCTCCATTCATTTACTTTTAATCTATATATGCCTTTATATTTAAAGTGGATTTCTTCTAGACAAAATATATTTAGGTCTTGTTTTTTGATCCACTCTTTCAATCTCTGTCTTTTAATTGGTGTATTTAGATCATTGACATTCAAAGTAACTGGATATAGTTGGGTTAATATCTACATTTATTACTGTTTTCTATTTGTTGCTTTGTTCCTAGTTTTGTCTCTCACTATTTTTCTGCCTTTGTGCTTTTAATTGATCATTTTATATTATTCCATTTTTTCTCCTTGCTTAGCATATCTTTTGCTCTTTTTTTTAGTGCAAGTACCTTATAATAATAATCCAAATTCTTTTCTCCTGTCCCTTATATCACTGCTTTCCTTCATTTTACTTCTTATTATGTAAGCATACATATATACACCATATATATGAAATATATAAATACACAATCAAATATATTACTATTTGAACAAACTATTATTATTTGAACAAAATAATATCTTTTAGATCAATTATTATTTTGAACAAACTATTATCTTTTAGATCAATTAACAATAAGAAAAACAAAGAAAACATGAGGGGAATTTTCTCCGATCTTCACCAAGAAAACCTGGTAAGGTTTCTGGAGGGAAAACCCACAGAGATGTTGGGGACCCTCTATGACTGGGTCCCCTTGGAGTTTTTAACTCTCAGACTTGTCCACAATGAGCCTCCATCAATCACCAATTTCTTTAGAGTAATCCTGTAAAAACTGACCTTGTTTAAGATGAGTTATTTTAAAAATCTTAATAAAGTATAAAACAGAACAAAAAAGTCACTTCAGTTCAGGTTTTCCTGCCCCAACACTGGTTCCCACAGAGGTTGCTGCTCAAGGGTTTCTCTGTATTCACAAATCTCTCCAGTTTGGGGGACAGCAGTTTGCCTTGGGACCTCACTTCTCTTATGGATCTAAGAAGAGTTGTTGATTTTTCAGTTTGTTCAGATTTTTACTTGTTGTTAGTACAGAGTGGTGACTTCCAAGCTTCTTACATGTCAGACTGGGAAGCCAGAAGTCTGTTCTAAGCATTTTATAGGTACTTGTTTATTTAAGCTTTCCAACAAAACTTTGAGGAAAGGACTAACATTATCTTCACCTCACAGACAAGGGAACTGAGACTTCAAGACTTAATTGGGTCACAGGAGAGTTAGTAAGTGGCAGTGGTGGTACCTGGGTAGACTGGCTATAGTGCCTAACCTCTATGTTATGTTGTACTACCTACACAAATTCTGAAAAGGTATCCAGTGATAAATGCCATCACAGATTTACAAAGAAACAAGAAGGTAAATGATGCAGAAAGTCAAGGAAGTGTGTCTCTGCCATGGCACCCAGCCCTGGAGAGGCATTCTTGGATGCCTCCTCCCAGACTACTTTCCTGCAACTACTTGGTTATTGGCTCTCTCCTTCCCACACTAAGTACCATCAATAGGAGAGCTATGAGTCCCTCTTCCCAGAAACAGCCTCCTTACCCGTCCTACCTTTGGCTCTAGGCCACTCCTCCCAACCTTGATCACACCTGCCTTAGAAGCCAGCCTCAAACAGCTGAATTCAACCAGCATCTCCTGGAGCCTGCCGCATAGTCGGGGGTCTTCCTGCCATGTGTCATTTCCCCTCCCTGCAACCTTCAAAGGCAGACATTATTTACTTCCCTTGTACCAGTGGGGAAGCAGAGGTTTAGAGCAAGTTCTCTCCATTCTTTGCTCTCATACTAACCTTCACATACCTTTATGATCATCTTTATTGCAATCATTTGTTTATCTGTCAATAGTTGCCAATATACAAGGTAGAAACATAGGCAAATGTGCATAAAATGAGTTATTGATATCACCTTATTAATGGCCAACCCGTAGTAAATTAGCTTTCTCTTTTGTAAAATAAAAATGTTTAACATATACAGATACATTTATTAAAATATTTTATACAAATATAGTTACAGTATAAAAATCCCTTAAATACATGAGCAAAATAGAGACTGAAAAACAGACAGTTCTCTTTCCCACCCCTCTTCTACTCTTTTTTCCAGAGAACACACAAGTTGTCAATTTGGAGTGTGCCCTTTCCAACTTCTGGGCCTTTGAGGGAGGAGAGAGGGGGGTCTCCTACTGTTCCATGGTGAGAATTACAGGCTTTTGTAAAATCATCTGATGGTCAGTGCTTCAGACTGAAGGTCCAGCCTTCTGTTTAAACTTGATATCCCTGTGGAGACTGGAGGCATAACTCTACAGGAAGATTTTGGTGTTTTTGTATATGACATTGACAATCCAACTCACCTGATGTGAGCGACCTCCTAGGGTCACCAAGCCATTAAATTCCAAGATTTCTTGAATCACAGATGATTCATGAACCCCTACCGTGACCAGATTCTAGGGATTCAGCACAGATGATCTTTGTTTTCTAGAAGTTTTCTGGCATGGGGAAACAGATGTATAGAAGTGGATGTGGGAAGATAGATAATAAAATGAGTAATCAAATAAATACAAAATATATCTTCAAATAATTATTGTACACTGATGAATAAAAGTCAGGATGGGGATATGTGTTGAGGAGGGACTGGGCAGGGCAGCCCTCTGACAGGTGATATTTACTAGAAACAGAAAATGAACTATGAAGGAAAGCCATGTGAAGATCTAAAGGAGTGAGTTCCAGGAACAACAGAGCAAAGCCCTGAGGTGGGAGTATCCCTGGTGTGTAATCAGAACATAAGGAAGCAATGTTCTTGTAGAGGAGAAGTGAGGGTGAGAGTAATCGGAATGAAAGCAGAGTGGTGGGGTGGGGGGCACAGATCCCATCGGGCCTTGGAGACCACTGTAAGGACTTTGGCTTCTATCCTGGATGAGATGGGGCGTCCAGGAGGGTTTTGAGCAGAGAAGTGACAGGATCTCACTTGTGTTTTAAAAGAAGCCCTCTGGCTGATGCAGGGGGTCCAGTGAGGAGGCTACTGTAACCATCCAGGTAAGAGGTGATGGTAGCTCAAACCAGCGTGGGTAGCAAAGGCTGGATGAAGAAGTGGTGGAGAAGGCAGAACCCACTAGACATCCCAAGAGATTAGATGTGGAATGTGAAGAAAGGAGGCTTGTAACTGACACCAACATCTACTAGCGTGAGCAATACAGTGATTCCAGGGCCCACCGAGCACTGCACTTTTGCTTTTCCTCCACTAGGTGAGCCCTGGGGGACTGCAAAATGGAAGCTCTTTACCTCTCCCTCCAGACTTACTCTGGCCCCCCATTGGCCACCTCTCTGTGTCTAACCCTCTAACCCCTGTGCTGGGACCCTGGCCTAGGCCCAGGAAACATCTTCTTTGGTCAATGTCCCAGGTGTTCAGAGCTCCACACCAGTCTTGGAAGGAGGAGCAGGTTTCAGAGGGAAAAGAAGACTTGAGGTCCAGCTGGGAGGCTAGGGCAATCAAGGAGAACGTCTCAGATGAGTTGACCTTGAAAGATGTTAGGACATTCTTATATTCAGGCAGGGGACATTGGATCCGGGTGAGGGGGGTGCATGAGAAAGGAAGATCTGTTGCTAAACATGAGGAATGTGAGGCTGGATAGGTAAGTGGATGAGGACTGGGAAAAGCCTGACCCTGACTGGCCAGAGTTCATTTCAATTTGGTGGGGCAGAGTGGGGGAGGGGCTGTACGGCAGATTATATTTTCCAAACATGGCCACAATCCTATTTCCAAATGCTCTTCCAGACTCAATCAAAAGGTAAAGTCTAATCTCCCCACTTCTCAAAGGTTTCCCTTTGAAACTGCCTTGATGAACAATGCAGCCGAAGTGATGCTATGGGACTTCTGATAAATCATAAAAGACAACATGGCTTCTTCCTGGCTCGCTCTCGTTCTTGCTCTCTCTCTCTCTCTCTCTCAGCACTCACATTTGGAACCCAGCCTCTATGTTGTGAGGAAGCCCACAGCACATGGAGAGGCTTCATGTAAGTATGCCAGCTGAAAATCCAGCTAAGGTTCCCACCACCAGCCAGAATCAACTGCCAACCGTGTGAGTAAACGAAACTTCAGTAGCTTCAGCCCCAGGTATTGAGTTACACTCAGCCCTCAAGTCTTCAAGCCAAGGCTCTGAACTTCATGGAACACAGGCAAGCCATCCCCACCATGCCATGTCTGAAATCCTCACTCATGAGAACAATAAATAAATGTTTTACACCACGAAGTTTGGGGGTAGTTTGTTATGCATCAGTTAATTGACACAAGCTTCAGTGCATGTCAGCCTCTTGAATAATTTCCCAGTGTCATTAATGAGTCCCTATTATTTCCAGGGTTATCAGTGTCTAAGTAGGCATTATGCACAGACATTAAAGCATTTAATCTAAATATTATCTTATTATTGTTCCCCTTTGTGCTTGGCTGGTGCCTGTTTGTTGAGGAGGCAGGAACACTCCCCATCCAGGACAGGAGCAACCCTTGTGGTTCTGTTTAAGAATAGGGTTCTCTCTTCATGATGCTGTCTTGTAAAAATGATGTGCCTGCTCGTCATGGATGAAGAGAACCGGGAGACTCTGGAGTAAGGAATGTGACCTAAGGTAAAGGGCTTATCTGCTCATCTGATGCTTCCCAGGTCAGCCCTGTCTCAAAACAAGCCTCTTTAACCATCCATGCATCCATCAGTCATCTATGCATCTACTCAATCACAGCCATCTTAAATATTTACTCTGTGTCAGGCACTGCACACATGAGAATAGAGTGGTCCATGAACTCATGATTTTTTTTTCATTTATTTTATTATTTATTTATTTTTGGCTGTGTTGGTCTTTGTTGCTGTGCACGGGCTTTCTCTAGTTGCGGTGAACGGGGGCTACTCTTCATTACGGTGTACGGGCTTCTCATCGTGGTGGCTTCACTTGTTACAGAGCACGGACTCTAGGCACGGGCTTCAGTACTTGTGGCACACGGGCTCAATAGTTGTGGCTCACAGGCTCTAGAGTGCAGGCTCAGTAGTTGTGGCACATGGATTTAGTTGCTCCGTGGCATGTGGGATCCTCCTGGACCAGGGCTCGAACCCGTGTCCCCTGCATTGGCAGGTGGATTCTTAACCACTGTGCCACCAGGGAAGGCCCCAACTCATGAAGTTTACATCCTAATGGAGAATCAGACAGAAGCAGGTAAACCAGCAAATAAAATACTGACAGTTTGTTATAAGTGTAATGAAGGAAAAACACAGGTGTTGTCCTGGGGAATAACAGGCTACCTCCCCTGTGGCTGGAGGAGGCCTCTCTGAGGAGTTGTTTTGGCTGAGACCTGAAAAAACCAAGCACGATAGACCTGTCTGCAAGCAAAGGAAACTGACTCTGGCCGGATCAAGGAGAGGAGAAAATATTGAAAGGACACAAGGTACTCACACTAAGGAGAGAAGATGGAGAACAAGGTTTAGAAAATGAGCAGGAGCAAAGGATGGCCACACGATTGGCATCACAGTCAAAACTGAACCACAGGAAAAGCGTTCAAGATGGTGACATAAGAAGATCCTGTGGTCACCTCCTCCCATGGACACACCAAATTTACAACTACATATAGAACAGTTCTCTCAAAAAAGACCAGAAGACTGGCAGAACAGCTCTTCCACAACAAAAGACAAAGGACGGGGGGAAGGCACATCAAGATGGGTAAGAGAGGTGACTAATGAGCAGGAGGGAGCTCCTCCCTCAGGAGCAAGGGGTTCAGCCCCACATTTGACACTCCAGCCTGTGAAACCTGAACCAGAAATGTGAACCCCTGGAATGACTGGCTTTGAAATCCAGCAGAGCTTATTCTGAGAGAGCTGAAGGGCTGTATAAAACAGAAACTCCACTCTTGCAGGGCCTACACACTGGCTCCAAGTTCCAACTTAGAAGCCACAGCTTGAGAAGCACTTGAGGAGGGAGATTTGCTGACTAGTCTTAGGATGTATATGGAGAGTAAGGGTCTTTTGGAGACCTCTCCAGGGATAGAGATGCTGGCAGGGGCCATTTTTCTTACTCTCCTTCTGCCTCATTAGCCTGGGGCTAGCAGGCATCATTTTTGGCACTCTCAATCTCACTCACTAGCACAGCTCACACAGCCTGCTGATCACCCACAACAGCCCTCACCTCACCAGACCCAGAGTGTGACCTCACCTCAGTCCAGCACTCATCCAGCACAGTCCCTGCACTGCCAGATCCAGCAGATGGGCTTGCCCCATCCTAGCTCTCATCCACAGCTGTCCCGCCCCACTAGATATAGAAGGTGCATGCACCCCACATAGGGGATGACACTTGAACACCTGGTGCTGGTGGCCAGGAGGGCTTGTGTTTCTGGGCCCCATGGGACTGAAACAAGCAGAGAGACAGATCTTGGCAGGCTAGCACCTCCAGAGTACTGCACAGACAACAGAACAAAACACACCTCCAGTCTTCCAGTGACCACTCCTTCAAGAACCAGGAGAGAGAGCTGATTTGCCTAATACATAGAAATAAACGCAAAGAGTCAGGCAAAATGAGGAGACAGAGGAATATATTCCAAAGAAAAGAGCAAGACAAAACCTCAGAAAGAAAGACAGTAATGAAACAGAGATAAGCAACCTACCTGATACAGAGTTCAAAGTAATGATAATAAAGATGCTCACCAGACTCAGGAGAAGAATAGCTGAACACAGTGGGATCTTCAACAAAGAGTGAGAAAATATAAGAAAGTTCCAAACAAGCTACAGAGCTGAAGAATTCAATAACCAAACTGAAAAATACACTAGATAAATGAACTAAAAAATACAACAGCAGACTGGATGAAGCAGAAGAATGAATCAGTGAGATGAAAAACAATGGAAATCACCCAGATAGAGCAGCAAAAAAAAAAAAAAAAAAAAAAAAGAATAAAAAAAAATGAAGATTTCTTAAGGGACCTCTGGGACAACACCAAGCAGAATAACATTTACATTAAAGGGTCCCAGAAAAAGAAGAGAGAGAGAAGGGACCAGAAAATGTATTTGAAGAAATAATGGCTGAAAACTTACCTAATCTGGGGAAGGAAAGAGAGTTCCAAATAAAATGAACCCAAAGAGATCCACACCAATACGTGTTATAGTAAAGTGGTAAAAGTTAAAGAGAGGATTTTAAAAGCAGCAAGAGAAAAACAACTTCTTACATATAAGAGAAACCCCATAAGGCTAGCAGCAGATTTTTCAACAGAAAATTTGCAAGCCAGAAGAGGGTGGCAAAACACATTCAAAGTGCTGAAAAGAAAAAACTTTCAACCAAGAATTCTGTACCCACAAGTTTATCATTCAGAGTTAAAGGAGAGCTCAAGAGTTTTCCAGGTAAGAAAAGTTGAAGTTCATCACCAGTAAATCAACCTTACAAGAAATGTTAAAGGGACTTCTCTGAGCTTAAAAGCAATGGCACTCATTAATAACAAGAAAACATATGAAAGTAAAAATCTCACTGGAAAAGGTAAGTATATAGTAAAGGTAGTGAATCAATTAGTTATAAAGCAAGTGTGAAGGTTGAAAGATGAAAATAGTAAAAATTAACTAAAATTACAATAATTAGTTCAGGGACGCACAAAATAAAAAGATGTAAAATGAGACATCAAAGATACAAAAAATAGGAGAGGGAGTAAAAATGTGTTTTGGAATGTGTTCAAATTGAAGTTGCTATCAACTTAAAACAAACTATTATATACATATAGGGTTTTATATATGAATCTCACAACAACTACAAAGTGAACACTCATAGTAAATACACAAAAGAAAAAGTAAATACACAAAAGAAAAGAATCCAAACTTAACACTAAAGAAAGTCACCAAACCACAAAGGAAGAGAACAAGAACAAGAAAGGAACAGAGAAGAACTATGAAAAAGACACAGAAAACAATTAGCAAAATGGCAATAAGTCCATACCTATCAATAATTATTTCAAATGTAAATGGACTAAACTCTTCAATCAAAAGACATAGAGTGGGTGAGTGGATTAAAAAACAAGACACAATTATGTTTCCCACAAGAGACTAACTTCAGAAGTAAGGACACACACAGACTATAAGTGAAGGTATGGAGAAAGAAATTACATGCAAACAGAAATGAAAGGAAAACTGGTGTAGCTATACTCATATCAGACAAAATAGACTTTAAAACAAAGGCTGTAATAAAATACAAAATGGGCATCACATAATGATAAAGGATCAATCCAGCAAGAATATATAACGTTTATAAATATACATGCACCCAACATAGGAGCAACAAATATATAAAGCAAATATTAACCAGACCTAAAGGGAGAAATTGACAGCAATAAAATAATAGTAAGAGACTTTAACACTTCACTTACAACAACAGGTTGATCAGGCAGAAAATAAATAAGGAAACACAGAGATTGGTTCAAGATGACAGAGTAGAAGGACGTGCTCTCACTCCCTCTTGCAAGAACACCAGAATCACAACTAACTGCTGGACAATCATCGACAGGAAGACAGTGGAACTCACCAAAACAGATACCCCAGACCTAAAGACAAAGGAGAAACCACAATGAGTTGGTAGGAGGGGTGCAATCACAATAAAATCAAATCCCATAACTGCTGGGTGGGTGACTCACAAACTGCAGAACACTTGTACCACAGAAGTCCACCCACTGGAGTGAACGTTCTGAGCCTCACATAAGGCTTTTCAACCTAGGGGTCCAGCAACGGGAGGAGGAATTCCTAGAGAATCAGACTTTGAAGGCTAGTGGGATTTGATTGTAGGACTTTGACAGGACTGGACGAGACAGAGACTCCACTCTTGGAGGGTACACACAAAGTAGTGTGCGCATCAGGACCCAGGGGGAAGAAGCAGTGACCCCATAGGAGACTGAACCAGGCCTACCTGCTAGTGTTGGAGGGTCTCCTACAGAGGCGGGGGGGGGGCTATGGCTCACCGCAGGGACAAGGAAACTGACAGCAGAAGTTCTGGGAAGTACTCCTTGGCATGAGCCCACCCAGAGTCTGCCATTAGCCCCACCAAAGAGCCAAGTAGGCACCAGTATTGGGTTGCCTCAGGCCAAATAACCAATAGGGAGGGAACCCAGCTCTACCCATTAGCAGACAAGCGGATTAAAGTTTTACTGAGCTCTGCCCACCAGAGCAACTCCCAGCTCTACCACCACCAGGCACGCCCATCAGGAAACTTCCAGAAGCCTCTTACATAGCTTCATCCACCAGAGGGCAGACATCAGAAGCAAGAAAAACTACAATCCTGCAGCCTGTGAAACAAAAACCACATTCACTGAAAGATAAACAAGATGAAAAGGCAGAGAGCTATATATCAGATGATGGAACAAGATAAAACCCCAGAAAAACAACTAAATGAAACGGAGATGGCCAACCTTCCAGAAAAAGAATTCAGAATAATGATAGTGAAGATGATCCAGGACCTCAGAAAAAGAATGAAGGCAAAGATCGAGAAGATGCAAGAGGTGCCTTAAAAAGTCTAGAAGGGGCCTCCCTGGTAGGGCAGTGGTTGAGAGTCCACCTACCGATGCAGGAAGTCCAGGAAGATCCCACATGCCGCAGAGTGGCTAGGCCCATGAGCCATGGCCGCTGAGCCTGCGCGCCCAGACGGGAGAGGTCACAATACTGAGAGACCTGCATACCACACAAAAAAAAAAGTCCTAGAAGAATTAAATAACAAACAAACAGTGAGGAACAATACAATACCTGAAATGAAAAATACATGAGAAGGAATCAATAGCAGAATAACTGAGACAGAAGAACGGATAAGTGACCTGGAAGACAGAATGGTGGAGTACACTGCCGGGGAAAAGAATAAAGAAAAAAGAATGAAAAGAAATGAAGACAGCCTAAGAGAACTCTGGGACAACATTAAACACAACAACATTCCCATTATAGAGGTCCCAGAAGGAGAAGAGAAAGAGAAACGACCCGAAAAAATATTTGAAGAGATTATAGTCGAAAACGTCCCTAACATGGGAAAAGAAATAGCCACTCAAGACCAGGAATCACAGAGAGACCCAGGCAGGATAAACGAAAAGAGAAACACGCCGAGACACATAGTAATCAAATTGACAAAAATTAAAGACAAAGAAAACTTAATGAAAGCAGCAAGGGAAAAACGACAAACAACAACAAGGGAACTCCCATAAGGTTAACAGCTGATTTCTCAGCAGAAACTCTACAAACCAGAAGGGAGTGGCACGATATACTTAAAGTGAGGAAATGAAGAACCCACAACCAAGATTACTCTACCCGACAAAGATCTCATTCAGATTCGACAGAGAAATCAAAAGCTTTACAGACATGCAAAAGCTAAGAGAAGTCAGCACCACCAAACCAGCTCTACAACAAATGCTAAAGGAACTTCTCTAAGTGGGAAACACAAGAGAAGAAAAGGACCTCCAAAAACAAACACAAAACAATTAAGAAAATGGTCATAGGAACATACATATCGATAATTACCATAAATGTGAATAGATTAAATGTCCAACCAAAAGACACAGGCTCGCTGAATGGATACAAAAACAAGACCCATATATATGCTGTCTACAAGAGACCCACGTCAGACTTACGGACACATATAGACTGAAAATGAGGGGATAGTAAAAGATATTCCATGTAAATGAAACTCAAAAGAAAGCTGGAGTACCTATACACATATCAGATAAAATAGAGTTTAAAACAAAAAATGACAAAAGACAAAAGGAAGGACACTATGTAATGATCAAGGGATCAACCCAGGAAGAAGATAAAACAATTATAAATATATATGCACCCAACATAGGAGCACTTCAGTACATAAGGCAACTGTTAACAGCTATAAAAGGGGAAACTGACAGTAACACAATAATAGTGGGGAACTTTAACACCTCACTTACACCAATGGACAGATCATCCAAAATGAAAATAAATAAGGAAACACAAGCTTTAAATGACACAATAGACCAGATAGATTTAATTGATATTCATAGGAAATTCCATCCAAAAACAGCAGATTACACTTTCTTCTCAAGTGCACATGGAAAATTCTCCAGGATAGATCACATTTTCGGTCACAAATCACGCCTCAGTAAATTTAAGAAAATTGAAATCATATCAAGCATCTTTTCTGACCACAACGCTATGAGATTAGAAATCAATTACAGGGGAAAAAAACATAAAAAACACAAACACATGGAGGCTAAACAATATGTTACTAAATAGCAAAGAGATCACTGAAGAAATGAAAGAGGAAATCAAAAAATACTTAGAGAAGAATGACAATGAAAACACGATGATCGAAAACCTATGGGATGCAGCAAAAGCAGTTCTAAGAAGGAAGTTTATAGGAATACAAGCCTACCTCAAGAAACAAGAAAAATCTAAATATCAATCTAACCTTACAGCTACAGGGACTAGAGAAAAAAGAACAAACAAAACCCAAAGTTACTAGAAGGATAGAAATCATAAAGATCAGAGCAGAAATAAATGACATAGATACATAGAAAACAATAACAAAGATCAATAAAACTAAAAGCTGATTCTTTCCGAAGATAAAAAAAATTGATAAACCATTAGCCAGACTCATCAAGCAAAAGAGGCAGAGGACTGAAATAAATAAAATTAGAAGTGAAAAAGGAGAAGTTACAACAGACACTGCAGAAATAAAAAGCATCCTAAGAGACTAATACAAGCAACTCTATGCCAATAAAATGGACAACCTGGAAGAAATGGACAAATTCTTAGAAATGTATAACCTTCCAGGACTGAATCAGGAACAAATAGAAAATATGAACATACAAATCACAAATGATGAAATTGAAACTGTGATTAAAAATCTTCCAACAAGCAAAGTCCAGAACCAGATGGCTTCACAGGTGAATTCTATCAAACATTTAGAGATGATCTAACACCCATCTTTCTCAAACTCTTCCAAAATATTGCAGAGGAAGGAACACTCCCAAACTCATTCTATGAGGCTACCATCACCCTGATACCCAAACCAGACGAAGAAACTACAAAAAAAGAAAATTACAGGGGGGACTTCCCTGGTGGTGCAGTGGTTGAGAGTCCGCCTGCCGATGCAGGGGACACGGGTTCATGCCCCTGTCTGGGAAGATCCCACATGCTGCGGAGCGGCTGGACCCATGAGCCATGGACGCTGAGCCTGCACTTCCAGAGCCTGTGCTCCGCAACGGGAGAGGACACAACAGTGAGAGGCCCCCATATCGCAAAAAAAAAAAAAAAAGAAAATTGCAGACCAATATCACTGATGAATATACATGGAAAAATCTGCGACAACATACTAGCAAATAGAATCCAACAATACATTAAAGGATCATACACCATGATCAAGTGGGATTTATCCCAGGGATGCAAGGATTTTCAATATATTCAAATCAATCAGTGTGATACACAATATTAACAAATTGAAGAATAAAAATCCATATGATCATTTCAATAGAGGCAGGAAAAGCTTTTGACAAAATTCAACACCAATTTATGATTAAAAAAATCTCCAGAAAGTGGGCACAAAGGGAACCTACCTCAACATAATAAAGGCCATATATGACAAACCCACAACAAACACCATTCTCAATGGTGAAAAACTGAAAGCATTTCCTCTAAGATCAGGAACAAGAAAAGGATGTCCACTCTTTCCACTATTATTGAACATAGTTTTGGAAGTCCTAGCCATGTCAAACAGAGAAGAAAAAGAAATAAAAGGAATACAAATTGGAAAAGAAGTAAAACTGTCATGGTTTGCAGATGACATGATAGTATACAGAGAATCCTAAAGCTGCCACCAGAAAACTACTACAGCTAATCAATGAATTTGGTAAAGTTGAAGGATACAAAATTAATGCACAGAAATCTCTTGCAATCCTATAATGACGAAAAATCTGAAAGAGAAATTAAGGAAACACTCCCATTTACCATTGCAACAAAAAGAATAAAATACCTAGGAATAAACTTACCTAGGGAGACAAAAGACCTGTATGCAGAAAACTATAAGACACTGATGAAAGAAAGTAAAGATGATACAAACAGATGAAGAGATATACCATGTTCTTGGATTGGAAGAACCAATATTGTGGAAATGACTATACCACCCAAAGCAATCTACAGATTCAATGCAATCCTTATCAAATTACCAATGGCATTTTTCACAAAATTAGAACAAAAAATTTAAAAATTTGTATGGAGACACAAAAGACCCCGATTAGCCAAAGCAGTCTTGAGAAAGAAAAACGGAGCTGAAGGAATCAGGCTCCCTGACTTCAGACTATACTACAAAGCTACAGTAATCATGACAATATGATACTGGCACACACAAAAAAATATAGATCAATGGAATAGGATAGAAAGCCCAGAGATAAACACACGGACATATTGTCACCTAATCTATGACAAAGGAGGCAAGAACATACAATGGAGAAAAGACAGTCTTTTCAATAAGTGGTGCTGGGAAAACTGGACAGCTACGTGTAAAAGAATGAAATTAGAACATTCCCTAACACCGTACATAAAAATAAACTGAAAATGGATTAAAGACCTAAATGTAAGGCCAGACACTATAAAACTCAGAGGAAAGCATAGGAAGAACACTCCATGACATAAATCACAGCAAGATCCTTTTTGACCCACATCGTAGAGGAATGGGAATAAAAACAAAAATAAACAAAAGGGACCTAATGAAACATAAAAGCTTTTGCACAGCAAAGGAAAAAGGATTAATCTCCTAAATATACAAGCAGCTCATGCAGTTCAATGTCAAAAAAAACAAACAACCCAATTAAAAACTGGGTAGAAAACCTAAATAGACATTTCACCAAAGAAGACATACAGATGACCAAGAGGCACATGAAAAGATGCTCAACATCACTAACTATTTGAGAAATGCAATTCAAAACTACAATGAAGTATCACATCACACTGGTCAGAATGGCCATCACCAAAATATCTACAAACAATAAATGCTGGAGAGAGTGTGGAGAAAAGGGAACCCTCTTGCACTGCTGGTGGAAATATAAATTGATACAACCACTATGGAGAACAGTATGGAGGTTCCTTAAAAAACTAAAAATAGGGGCTTCCTTGGTGGCGCAGTGGTTGGGAGTCCACCTGCCAATGCAGGGGATGCAGGTTCGTGCCCCGGTCCTGGAGGATCCCGTGTGCCATGGATTGGCTGGGCCCGTGAGCCGTGGCCATTGGGCCTGTGTGTCCAGAGCCTGTGCTCTGCGACAGGAGTGGCTGCAGCAGTGAGAGGCCTGCATACCACAAAGAAACCTAAAAATCGAACTACCATATGACCCAGCAATCCCACTACTGGGCATATACCCTGAGAAAACCATAATTCAAAACAAGACATGTACCACAATATTCATTGCAGCACTGTTTACAATAGCCAGGATATGGAAGTCGCCTAAATGTCCATCTACAGATGAATGGATAAAGAAGACGTGGCACATATATACAATGGAATATTACTCAGCCATAAAAAGGAATGAAATTGGGTCATTTGTAGAGATGTGGATGGACCTAGAGTCTGTCATACCGAGTGAAGTAAGTCAGCAAGAGAAAAACAAGGACCGTATGCTAACGTATATATATGGAATCTAAAAATAAGAAAAAGAAAGAAAAAAATGGTACTGATGAACCTAATGGCAGGGTAAGAATAAAGACGTAGACATAGAGAATGGACTTGAAGACATAGATGGGGAGGGGAAGCTGGGGCAAAGTGAGAGTATCATCGACATACATACACTACCAAATGTAAAATATATAGCTAGTGGGAAGCAACAGTATAGCACAGGGAGATCAGCTCAGTGCTTTGTGATGACATAGAGAGGTGGAGTAGGGAGGGTGGGAGGGAGGCTCAGGAGGGAGAGGATATGAAGATATATGTATGCATATGGCTGGTTCACTTTCTTGTACAACAGAAACTAACACAGCACTGTGAAGCAATTATACCCCAATAAAGATGTATTTTTTAAAAAAAAAAGAACTACCATATGACTTAGCAGTCCAACTACTGGGCATATACCCTGAGAAAACCATAATTCAACAAGACACTTGTACCCCAATGTTCATTGCAGCACTTTTTACAATAGCCAGGACATGAAAACAACCTAAATATCTATTGACAGATGAATGGATAAAGAAGATGTGGCACATATATACAATGGAATATTACTCAGCCATAAAAAGAAACGAAATTGAGCTATTTGTAATGAGATGGATAGACCTAGAGTCTGTCATACAGAGTGAAGTAAGTCAGAAAGAGAGAGACAAATACTGTATGCTAACACATATATATGGAATTTAAGGGAAAAAAATTGTCATGAAGAACCTAGGGGTAAGACAGGAATAAAGACACAGACCTACTAGAGAATGGACTTGAGGATATGGGGAGGGGGAAGGGTGAGCTGTGACAAAGCGAGAGAGAGGCATGGACATATATACATTACCAAACGTAAGGTAGAGAGCTAGTGGGAAGCAACCGCATAGCACAGGGAGATCAGCTCGGTGCTTTGTGATCACCTGGAGGGGTGGGATAGGGAGGGTGGGAGGGAGGGAGATGCAAGAGGGAAGAGATATCGAACATGCATATATATATAACTGATTCATTCTGTTGTAAAGCAGAAGCTAACACACCATTGTAAAGCAATTATACTCCAATAAAGATGTTAAAAAAAAAAGAAGATGTGGTACATATATACAATGGAATATTACTCAGCCATAAAAACAAACGAAATTGGGTCATTTGTAGAGATGTGAGTGTACCTAGAATCTGTCATACAGAGTGAAGTAAGTCAGAAAGAAAAAAACAAATATTGTATATTAACACATATATGTGGAATTTATATGCATTAAAAATTGTACAGATGAACCTCTTTTCAGGTCAAGAATAGAGACACAGATGTAGAAAATAGATGTGTGCACACAGGGGGCAAAGGGGGGGTGGTGGGACAAATTGAGAGATTGGGATTGACATATACATACTACCATGCGTAAAATTGATAGCTAGTGGGAACCTGCTGTATAGCACAAGGAGCTCAGCTCAGTGCTCTGTGATGACCTAGATGGGTGGGATGGGGAGGGGGTGTGATGGAGGTCCAAGAGGGAGGAGATATATTTATACATATAGCTGATTCATTTCGTTGTACAGCAGAAATTAACACAACAATGTAAAGCAACTATACCCAAATAAATAAATAAAATTTTTTAATGGGAAAAATCCCAGAAACGTAGAGATTAAATAACATGCTACTAAACAACCAATGGGGCACCGAAGAAGTCAAAGAAGAAATAAAGAAATACATAGAGACAAAGGAAAACAAATATGACATACCAAAATGTATGGGGTAGAGCAAAAGCAGTTCTAAGAGAGAAGTTCATAGCAATACAGGCCTACCTCAAAAAATAAGAAGAATCTCAAATAAATAATCTAACTTTACACCTAAAGGAGTTAGAAAAAAGAAGAACAAATGAAGCTCAACTTTAGAGAGAAGTTGGAGAAGGAAGAAAATAATAAAGACAAGAGCAGAAGTAAATGAAATATATAATAAACAAAAAAACAACCAAAAAGATCAATGAAACTAAGAGCTGGTTCTTTCAAAAGATAAGCAAAATTAACAAATATTTACCTAGACTAACCAAGAAAAAATAGAGAGCTTAAATAAACAAAATAAATGAAAGAGGAGACCTTAGAAATATTTCAGTACAGCACAGAAATACAAACGGTTATAAAAGACTACCACAATTTTATGCTAACAAGTTGGACACCCTAAAAGAATGGATAAATTCATAGAAACATTTAATCTTCCAAGACTGAGTCATGAGGAAATAGAAAATCTGAATAGAGCAATTACTATCATGGACATTGAATCAGTAATCAAAAATCTCCCAAAAAACAAAAGTCCAGGACAAGATGGTTTCACTGGTGAATTCTACCAAACATACAAAACAAGATTTAATACCTATCCTTCTCAGGATAGGAAGCATATTCTCAAATTTGTCCAAAAGATTGAAGTGCAGGGAACACTTCCACACTCATTTTATGAAGCCAGCATTATCCTGATACTAAAACCAGACAAGGACATCACACACACACACACACACACACACACACACACAAATTACAGGTCAGTATCCTTATTGAAGATAGATGCAAGAGTCCTCAACAAAATATTAGCAAACCAAATTCAACAATACATTAAAAGCATCATACACCATAATCAAGTGGTATTTATTGCAGGGATACAAGGCTGGTTCAACAGCCACAAATCAATCAACATGATATACCACATTAACAAAATAAAGGATGAAAATCTTATGATGATCTCAACAGATGCAGAAAAAGCACTTAACAAAATTCAACATCCATTTATAATAAAAACTTTCAACAAAGTGGGTGTAGAGGAAGCATACTTCAATGTAATAAAGGCTATATATGACAAACCTACAGCTAACATTTACTTAATGGTGAAAAGATGAAACGTTTTCCTCCAAGATCAGTAACAAGACAGGAATGCCTACTCTCACCACTTTTATTCAGCATTGTATTGGAAGTCCTAACCACAGTGATTAGGCAAGAAAAATAAATAAAATGCAACCAAATTGGAGAGGAAGGAGTAAAATGTTTGCTATTTGCAGGTGTTATGATACTTTATATAGAAAACCCTAAAGATTCCATCAAAAAACTATTAGAAGTAATAAATGAATTCAGTAAAGTTATAGGATAGAAAATCAATCTATAGAAATCAGTGTTGTTTCTATACACTAATAATGAACTATCAGAAAAAGAAATTAAGGAAATCATCCCATTTACAACTGCATCAAAAAATAAGTAAGTAAAATACCTAGGAATAAATTTAACCAAGGAGCTTAAAGACCTGTATATTGAAAACTATAAGACACTGATGAAGGAAATTGAAGACACAAGTAAATGGAAATATATTCCATGCTCATAAATGGGAAGAACTAATATTGTTAAAATATCCATACTGCCGAAAGCAATCTACTCTCAAATTCAATTCAATGCAATCTATATCAAAATTTCAAAGGCATTTTTCACTCAACTAGAACAAATAATTCTAAACTTTGTATGGAACCACAAAAGACCCTGAATAGCCAAAGCGATCTTGAGAAGGAAGGACAAAGCTGGAGATATCATGCGCCCTGATTTCAAACCATACTACAAAGCTATAGTAATCAAAGCAGTATGGCATTGGCATAATAACAGATGCAACGTATCAATGGAACAGCATTGACAGCCCAGAAATAAAACCACAAATATACAGACAACTAATTTACAACAAAGGAGAAAAAAATATACAGTGGAGAAAGGACAGTCTCTTCAAAAAATGGTGTTGGAAAAACTGGACAGCCACATGCAAAAGAATAAAACTAGACCATTATCTTACACCATACACAAAAATTAACTCAAAATAGATTAAAGATTTGAACGTAAGACCTAAAACCATGAAATTCCTAGGAGAAAAAATAGGTGGTAACTTCCTTGACAACAATCTTAACTATGTTTTTGTGGATCTGACTCCAAAGGCAAGGAAAATAAAGCCAAAAATAAACAAATGGGACTTCATCAAGCTAAAAAACTTTTGCACAGTGAAGAAAACAATCATCAAATGAAAACGCTAACTACTGGATGAGAGAAGATATTTACACATCTGACAAGGGGTTAATATCCAAAAATGGTAAAGAATTCATACAACTTAACAACAACAACAAAACCCCACCAGATTAAAAAATGGACAGGGGATCTGAGTAGACATTTCTCCAAAGAAGACATACAGGTAGCCAACTGACACATGAAAATCACTAATTATTAGGGAAATGCAAATCACAGCCACAATAAGATACCACCTCATACTTAGAATGACTATCACCAAAAAGACAAGAAGTAACAAGTGTTGGAAAGGATGTGGAGAAAAGGGAACCTTTTTACACGGTTGGTAAGAATGTAAATTGATTCAGCCACTATGGAAAATAGTATGAAAGTTCTTCAAAAATTAAAGAATAGAACTACCATACAATTCAGCCATTCCACTTCTGTGTATTTATCCAAAGAATATGAAAACATTAATTTGAAAATATATATGTGCCCTGATTTTGTAGCAGCATTATTTGCAATAGCCAAGATATGGAAACAACCCTAAGTGTCCACTGGAGGATGAATGGGTAAAGATATCATATATATACACAGTGGAATACTAATCAGCCATAAAAAAAGAATGAAATATAGCCATTTGCAATATCTTGGATGGACCTTGAGGGAATTATGTTAGTCAGAATGTGAAAGACGAAAATCAAGTGATTTCACTCACATGTAAAATCTAAAACACAAAACAAAAATGAACAAATAAAATGAAAAAAACTCATAGACACAGAGAACAGGTTGGGGAATGGGCAAAATGGGTGAAGGGGGTCAAGTATATGGTGATGGATGGTTATAATGCTGTACACCTGAAACATATAATGTTATACACCAATTTTACCTCAATAAAAAAATTGCATCATAAACCCATCGAGTGAGGACATCATCGCTTGACCTAAGAATAACATGGCACTAGAATCCATTCTGGCCAACATAATTATCACCATTGTCCCCCAGAATGGAATCCCTATTGTCCCTGCTTCTTCTTGCCACCAGCTCCCAATTAAAAATTCCAGGTGATAATTTGTGCTTGGCTATGCCTAAGTCATGTGACTATGCTCTTGCTGAAACGAAGTCTGGCAAGTTTAGACAAGAGGACTGGATCTGTAGCAGCCATCTGTAACAATGAAGAAACAAGCATGAAGAAGATAGCCAAAGATAGCATAACAGAAAGTGAAAGAACTAGGTCCTTGATGGCACTGCTGAGATGCTATACCAGTCTTAAGACTGTTTAATTCTGGATATTTTATTAAATAAACAATAAAGTTCTTTAGAATTTCAGCCACTATTGTCAGAGATTTTATTGCTTGCAGTAAAAAAATTTTAACCATTATAGAGGGAAAGAGATACATACTCAAGTAATTTTTATCTAAGGTGGCTGGTAGGTGTGCTCTAATGAGGGGGCAGAGAGTAAAGTTTTTCAAACTTCTGTGTAAATCAGAATCAACTGGAGTGATTGCTAAAATGCAGATTTTCACAGCTCATCCTCCAAAATTACTGGCTCAGAATCGTGAGGCATATGCATTATTATGGCATCCAGATGCATCTGATGCAGGCAGTCCACTGAACATAGATGATGAATTCTGCCAACAGAGGCACCCTGATTTAGAAAAGCACCAGGACAGGCAAACCTAAGTCTATTTTCTTATTCCTCCTCTCTGAGTCCCAGGTTCTCATCTGCAAAACTAAATGTGATAGTGAATGTCAAGTAGTTAACTGTATCTGGACACAGAAAACAATACAAATAATATTATTTATAGTATCAGACTGCCTGGGGATCCTGGCTCAACTGACTGTATGACTTTGGGAAAATTATTTAAACTCTCTGTGCCTCAGTTTCTTCATTTATACAATGCAGATTATAATGGGACCCACCTTATATAGTTGTGATGATCAGTAAGTTAAATATGTTGAGCACTTAGAATAGCAGGTGGCAGAGAGTTAAGTTTCAGTAAAGGTCAGCTTTAATTATTATTGCCAGGGTCAGGCATTCATCTTAGTCAAAGAGGTTCCCCACCACTACTCCTACCCCACAGCACCAGGGTTTGGGAGTACCAGAAAGGACACAATCTTTCTGCCTGGAGGTCACTTGGGAGGACCTTTGAAGGAGGTGAGATTTGATTTCTCCTTTGGTCAGAAGTGGTCTAATCAGGGCTGAGTCTGTGACACCAGAGACCTACACTGAGGCTCAACTCAGAGCTCTGAGGGTTTGCCCAGAGTAGAGCAGAGACTTCCTTCTCTGGAGAATCACAGGGATAGACACTGAGCAGCAGCCTGTATATTAAGGAAAGATCTAAGGATGCAGACAGCTGAGGCAAACCCACTGCAATCTTAAAGATAACCAACAGAGGGAGACCTAGACCAGAACCAGCTTCTAGCATTTAGCAACTAGCAAATGCCAGACTCAAGAAATTAGATGACTTCAATGTGCAGTCAAGATTGAGAACTAGCACCCTAAAGAGGGGGGAACTTGCTGTAACTGTATGTATTAATCCAGCATGGGAGGGGGACGGGGAGTGGGGTAGAACAGATGTATATCAGACACTCCAAATTCTCTTGGCCTCACTTGTCCCAGTCACTACTGTAGGAACTGATTCTGGTGTCTGACAACTTTCCCTTGTACCTCCAGTTTAGACTCTCTTCCCTGCCCATGACTTTCCTTCTGATGCTAAGGACCCAGCTCAGTATCCACTGAACTGTACCCTTAAAAACAGTTTAAATGGTAACTTGTATGTATATTTTACCACAATTATTAAAAATAAATAATTTTTTAAAAACATCATAAAACAATAATTATAAAATGATGTCAATATGTTTATAATGTATAAAGACGTAATTTATATAATAATTACACAAGGATTAGGGAGGAAATGGAGCTATATTGGAGTAAATTTTCTATATGAAATTCACATTAAGTTAAAGTTAATTCAAATTAGATTTTTTAAATTAAGATGCTAATTGTAACCCCAAGGAAATCACTAAGAAAATAACTTCAAAATTATAGTGAAATAAACAAGAAGGAAATTTAAATGGTATACTAGAAAATATCTATTTAACAGAAAAGAAGTCAGTAATAGAGGAACAAAGACATAAGACAGAAAACAAACAGCAAAATTGCAGATATAAATCCTAACTTAATGGTAATTACAGCAAATGTCAATGGGTTAAACCCTCCAATTAAAAGGCAGAAGTTGGCAGAATGGAATTCTTTTTTTAATGACCAAACTATATGCTGTCTATTCGAAGACACAAACATGTTGAAAGTAAAAGGATGGAAAAATATATACCATGCAAGCAGTAACCAAAAGAAGAAGAGTGGCTATACTAATATTAGACAAAATATACTTTAAGGCAAAAATTCTTATTAGAGACAAAATAATCCATGTTCCTGGTACAAGATCTTTGTAGACCAAGCCAGGAAATATATATACTTACCTTCATTCCAGAAGGTTCTCCTGAACACTAATGTTTAAGAACAATTGGTGAATGTAGTAGGCCTATGGAGGATTTAAATTGGCCTATACTTTGTTTTTAAAGTGTTTGAATCTATTGCTGACATTTTAAAACCATGAGACTGACATAACATTCAAACTTGCTGCTTCTCTAAAAGCCTGGCCACACTGGGTCTGCTTTTCTACTTAATAAATGTTGGCTCCAGGGACTTCCCTGGCAGTCCAGTGGTTAAGACTTTGCCTTCCAATGCAGTGGGTGCAGGTTCAATCCCTGGTCAGGGAGCTAAGATCCCACATGCCTCCTGGCCAAAAAAAAAGAAAAAAACATATACAATAGAAGCAATATTGTAAAAAATTCAATTAAGACTTTAAAAAATGGTCCACATCAAAAAAAATCTTGAAAAAAAAATGTTAGCTCCAGCTGATACCAGCTTCCTTTTTCAGTAAGTCTGTTGTCCAATTCCCCATAGTTCCAACCTAGAAGAAACTTGGAGCTTGGCCAGGCCAACATTCCCCTCCACCCTTACCATCCACTCTCTTTTCATGGATGGGGAAACAGACATAGCAAGGCAGGAGCCTGGCCAAGAGTCACACAGGGAAGCTCATGCAGGAGCAGTTCTGCTGCTGCTAGCCACTATCCCCTCCATAGCACTAACATAGCACATAGCACTACCATAAAAAAGCAGAAATGCTGCTTTTGAACTCTTACCCTCCAGGGTAAGCTGATGTGGGCTCATCCTTCACCTGTTGCCTGGGTCAGCCAGTTCTTTCTCCCCCATCAAAACCATTTTAGAAGACTCCAGCTGTCACAGTACCACTGAGAGTTGAATGGATGACAGCAAATCAGGGAGGGTACGGTCAGGGGCACTTGCATCTTAACAGACATCCAGGGTGAGCCAAATGAGTGATTCAGATTCTAAACCAGGAATTTCAGACACTTGACAGAGAATTGAGGAGGGCACACCTAGTGAATCTTCCCACTAGTGTTGAAATTGAAATCAAACTATAAAGAGAAGTGTCTTTTAAGTGATTTCAGCTGCAAAACCCTTTCTTGAAACAAAATAACTAATGGAACATAAGTGTATATAAAGTAATCAGAGAATTTCCATGATTTGGTGGGAGTGGGAGCCAGGAGCTGAGTTCACTCCACTCCCCCCTTGTAGTAGACACTCATGATGGACCAAACCTTCCTCTCAGCACAGCTGGGGTAGAGTCCCGTGCACAATTGCCAGGGTCTCACAACAAGTGTGTTCCATGGGCAAGTCTCTGCTCTGCTTTTAGATAAGCTTCAGAAGGCTGCTCAGCCCTGTGCAGGCACATTCCAGAAGTGTGAGGAGTTGACACCTCTGGAGGTGACCCACTACCAGCGGAGACTGGACTTGGCTCTATAATCTTTTTGGAGGGACAGGCCTAAGATGTGTTCCATACAGTTCTTCAGAGGATGACCAGCAGGATTAAGCCCCAGTTGTTCATTGTAATTGTCTTAACTGTTCAGGCTGCTATAACAAAAAAACATAGACTGGATGGCTTATAAACAACAGAAATTCATTTCTCATGGGTCTGGAGGCTGAAGTCTGAGATCATGATGAGGTTCTGGTAAGGACCCTCTCTGGCTGCAGACTAATACTGTCTTCTCATTGTATCCTCACATGGCATAAAGAGTGAGGGAACTCTCTAGAGTCTTATAAAAAAGGGCACTAATCCCATTCATGACAGCAGAGCCTGCCCAAAGGCCCAGAGACCCCACCTCCTAATATCTTCACTGGGATTTCAACATATGAATTTGGGGTGGGACAAAAACATTCATAACAGTAATCCATTTATTAACACACTCTTTACTGACATTCCTTTGTTTCTGTCACTTTTAATGCTCCTTCATTTCTAGCTCCTTGGATCACCTCCCAAGTCAACTGTAGGCACACAAGCCTTTCCCTTAGGTTCTGCTTTCATGGGAATTCAAACTAAGACATCCCTCACCACTGCCCCCAACATGTCTCCCCAGACACTTGCCAGGGCTCCTCCATGTGGGTGATAACCACTGTCCTAAGCACCTCTAGACCCTGGGCTTCTCGACTACTGTGGCTAATGCCGAAAGCTCAGCCTCTGTACACTGGTGCTGAATTGAATCTTGGAGACAAAGTTTTGGGTGAAGTAAAAAAGAATAGCTTTATTGCTTTGCCAGGCAAAGTGGGTCACAGCGGGCTCCTGCCCCAAAGAACTATGTATCCCAACCTGGGAGGATTTGATGAGGAGTTTTATAGCAATAGTTCAAGGGTGGGGTTGCTGACAAGATTAGGGTGTGTGCAGGGTCTGTATTCCTTTAATCTCATCTCAGGTAGTCTTCTAATCTTGATGAGCTTCTCTGGTCCCTTAATCTTGCCTCAGGTGGTTTCTTGGCTGCTCCTCCCTTGATTATCAACTGTTTGAATCTTCCCTTTGGAACTCAGGGAAGATCATGGAAGCTGGAGTCTTGCCTACAAACAATAAATGGAGGACAGAAAGGCTTCCATGGCCAGGAGCCCCCTTCACATCCAAGAAACCATCTCGACTCAGAAAAAAGTAGCCCAAAGGAAAAGATCAATGCTATTGACTTCATACACATGTACAATTCTTTAAATAAAGTTAGGAGCACGATTCAAAGGCCATGGTGACTAGAAGTGGGAATTGAGAGATAGAAGAAGTAGAGGAGAGAAAGCCTCAGCTTCTGGCTGGAGTTAGAGGATGGGAAGGGATGCCATAGGAGCAGACTGGGGGGAGATAAAAAGACTGATCTTGGACATGTGCTTTTGGTGCCTGAGAGATAGCCTGGTGGAGCTTCCAGGAGACTTTGGTTACCAGTTTCTGGAATTCAGGAGATAGAGATTTGAAAGACAGCAAACTAGAGATGATATTAAAAGTCATGAGCATGGATGAGATCCCTCAAGGTAAATGTCTAGAACAGAAAAGAAGCCTAAAATCTCTGTATTAAAACTTAACCATGGTTTCTGAAAGGTAGATTTTTAGTGGTAGTGAAATAAAGGAACTTCAATTTTATACACTTTTTTCAGCTTTATTATTGCAAGTATTATTTGTATTTATTTCTTAGATTTTGTATTTGTATTTATTTGTACTTTAACATTATAAATAATTTAGCTTATCATTACAAATAGTAGTGTAAGATTTTTAAAATGTACATCATGGTGATTTGATAAACATGTACATTGTAAAAGGATCCACCCGGCAATCTGGTTAACACATCCATCACCTCACAAGTTTATCCTCTTTCTCTCTCTCTCTCTCTCTCTCTTTTTTTTTTTTTTCTGGTGAGAACATTTAAGTTCTACTTTCTTAGCAAATTTCAATTATATTGATACAATTCAGTGTTATCAACTATAGCCACCATGTTTTATGTTAGATCCTCAGACCTTATTCATCTTGTAGCTGAAACTTTGTACCTTTTGCCGGCCTCTTCCTATTACCCCCAGCCCCAGCCCCTGGCAACCACTTTTCTACTTTCTGTTTCTATGAGCATGACTTTTGCTGTTGCTGTTGCTGTTGTAGTTGTTGAAGACTTCCCTTTATTCTTTGGAGTACTGAATACTTACTTTGTTCAGGTACTGTTCATACATTTAAACTCATTTAGTCTTCCTTGGGTCAACAAGGTCGGATCAAATCGGGGGGAAAAACCGCCTTCTTAGAGAGCAGGTGTTATCATCTTCACAGAGTATCAGTGGCTTTATAAGACTCACTTTAAGAATGCTGTGTCCAGTTCCTGGTGTCACAATTTTTGGTTTTTTTTACATCTTTATTGGAGTATATTGCTTTGCGATGCTGTGTTAATTTCTGCTACGTAACAAAGTGAATCAGCTATATGTATAAATATATCCCCATATCTCCTCCCTCTGTGCCTCCCTCCCACCCTCCCTATCCCACCCATCTAGGTGGTCAAAAAGCACCGAGCTGCTCTCCCTGTGCTGTGTAGCTGCTTCCCACTAGCTATCTATTTTACATTTTGTAGTGTACATATGTCAATGCCACTCTCTCACTTCATCCCAGCTTACCCTTCCCCTCACCGTGTCCTCAAGTCCATTCTCTACGTCTGCATCTTTATTCCCGTCCTGCCCCTAGGTTCTTCAGAACATTTTTTTTTTAGATTCCATATATATGTGTTAGCATATGGTATTTGTTTTTGACTTTCTGACTTACCTCAGAGTATGACAGAGTATGACAGACTCTAGGTCCATCCACCTCACTACAAATAACCAAATTGCATTTCTTCTTATGGCTGAGTAATATTCTGTTGTATATATGTGCCACATCTTCTTTATCCATTCGTCTGTCGATGGGTATTTAGGTTGCTTCTGTATCCTGGCTACTGTAAATAGTGCTGCAATGAACATTGTGGTACATGACTCTTTGAATTATGGTTTTCTCAGGGTGTATGCCCAGTAGTGGGATTGCTCGGTCATATGGTAGTTCTATTTTTAGATTTTTAAGGAACCTCCATACTGTTCTCCATAGTGGCTGTATCAATTTACATTCCCACCAACAGTGCAAGAGGCTCCCCTTTTCTCCACGCCCTCTCCACATTTATTGTTTGTAGATTTTTTGATGATGACCACTCTGACTGGTGTGAGGTGATACCTCATTGTAGTTTTGATTTGCATTTCTCTAATAGTTAGTGATGTTGAGCATCTTTTCATGTGCCTCTTGACTATCTGTATGTCTTCTTTGGTGAAATGTTGATTTAGGTCTTCTGCCCACTTTTTAATTGGGTTTTTTTTTTTTTTTGACATTGAGCTGCATGAGCTGCCTGTATATTTTGGAGATTAATCCTGTGTCCATTGCTTCATTTACAAATATTTTCTCCCATTCTGAGGGTTGTCTTTTCATGTCGTTTATGGTTTCCTTTGCTATGCAAAAGCTTTTAAGTTTCATTATGTCCCTTTTGTTTATTTTTGTTTTTATTTCCATTTCTCTGGGAGGTGGGTCCAAAAGGATCTTGCTGTGATTTATGTCATAGAGTGTTCTGCCTATGTTTTCCTCTAAGAGCTTTATAGTGTCTGGCCTTACATTTAGGTCTTTAATCCATTTTGAGTTTATTTTTGTGTATGGTGTTAGGGAGTGTATTAATTTCATTCTTTTACATGTACCTGTCCAGTTTTCCCAGCACCACTTATTGAAGAGGCTGTCTTTTCTCCATTGTATGTTCTTACCTTCTTTGCCATAAATTAGGTGTCCATACATGGGTGTGTTTATCTCTGGGCTTTCTATCCTGTACCATTGATCTATATTTCTGTTTTTGTGCCAGTACCATACTGTCTTGAATACTGTAGATTTGTAGTATAGACTGAAGTCAGGGAGCCTGATTCCTCCAGCTCCTTTTTTCTTTCTCAAGATTGTTTTGGCTATTCAGGGTCTTTTGTGCTTCCATACAAATTGTAAAATTTTTTGTTCTGGTTCTGTGAAAAATGTCATTGGTAGTTTGATAGGGATTGCATTGAATCCATAGATTGCTTTGGATAGGACAGTCATTTTCACAATATTGATTATTCCAATCCAAGAACATGGTATATCTCTCCATGTGTTTGTATCGTCTTTGATTTCTTTCATCAGAGTCTTACAGTTTTCTGCATACAGGTCTTTTGTCTCCTTAGGTAGGTTTATTCCTAGGTATTTTATTCTTTCTGTTGCAATGGTAAATGGGAGTATTTCCTTAATTTCTCTTTCAGATTTTTCATTGTTAGTGCATAGGAATACAAGAGATTTCTGTGTATTAATTTTGTATCCTGCTACTTTACCAAATTCATTGATTAGCTCTAGTAGTTTTCTGATAGCATATTTAATATTCTCTATGTAGGGGCTTCCCTGGTGGTGCGGTGGTTGAGAATCTGCCTGCTAATGCTGGGGACATGGGTTCGAGCCCTGGTCTGGGAAGATCCCACATGCCGCGGAGCAACTAGGCCCGTGAGCCACAACTACTGAGCCTGCGCGTCTGAAGCCTGTGCTCCTCAACAAGAGAGGCCGCAATAGTGAGAGGCCCGCGCACCGCGATGAAGACTGGCCCCCGCTTGCCACAACTAGAGAAAGCCCTCACACAGAAACGAAGACCGACACAGCCAAAAATAAATAAATTTATTTTTTAAAAATAAAGGTTCTCTATGTATAGTATCATGTCATCTGCAAACAGTGACAGTTTTACTTCTTTTCCAATTTGGATTTCTTTTATTTCTTTTTCTTGTCTGATTGCCATGGCTAAAACTTCCAAAACCATGTTGAATAGTAATGGTGAGAGTGGACATCCTTGCCTTGTTCCTGATCTTAGAGGAAATGCTTTCAGTTTTTCACTATTGAGAATGACGTTGACTATGGATTTGTCATATATGGCCTTTATTATGTTCATTTAGGTTCATTCTATGCCCACTTTCTGGAGACTTTTTATCATAAATTGGTGTTGACAGTGTTCATTGCAGCTCTATTTACAATAGCCAGGACATGGAAGCAACATATGTGCCCATCGACAGGTGAATGGATAAGGAAGATGTGGCACATATATACAATGGAATATTACTCAGCCATAAAAAGAAATGAAATTGAGTTAATTGTAGTGAGGTGGATGGACCTAGAGTCTGTCATACAGAGTGAAGTAAGTCAGAAAGAGAAAAACAAATACCATATGCTAACACATATATATGGAATCTAAAAAGAAAAGAAAAGGTTCTGAAGAACTTAGGGGTAGGACAGGAATAAAGACGCAGCTATAGAGTGTTGACTTGAGGACATGGCTGGGGGGAGGGTAAGCTGAGATGAAGTAAGAGAGTGGCATGGACATATATACACTACCAAATGTAAAATAGATAACTAGTGGGAAGCAGCCACATAGCACAGGGAGATCAACTTGGTGTTTTGTGACCACCTAGAGGGATGGGATACGGAGGGTAGGAGGGAGAGGCAAGAGGGAGGAGATATGGGGATATATGTATATGTATAGTTGATTCACTTTGTTATAAAGCAGAAATTAACATACCATTATAAAGCAGTTATAATCCAATAAAGAAGTTAAAAAATAATAATGAAATAAAATAAATTGGTGTTGAATTTTGTCAAAAGCTTTTTCTGCATCTTTTGAGATTATCATATGGTTTTTGTCCTTCAATTTATTAATATGGTGTATCACATTGATTGATTTGCATATATTAAAGAATCGTTGCATTCCTGGGATAAACCCTACTTGATCATGGTGTATGATCCTTTTAATGTGCTGTTGGATTCTGTTTGCTTGTATTTTGTTGAGGATTTTTGCATCTATGTTCACCAGTGATTCTTTTTTTGTGACATTTTTGTCTGCTTTTGATATCAGGGTGATGGTGGCCTCGTAGAATGAGTTTCAGAGTGTTCTTTCCTCTGCTGGAAGAGTTTGAGAAGGATAGGTGTTAGCTTTTCTCTAAATGTTTAATAGAATTCATCTGTGAAGCCATCTGGTCCTGGGCTTCTGTTTGCTGGAAGATTTTTAATCACAGTTTCAATATCAGTGCTTGTGATTGGTCTGTTCATATTTTCTATTTCTTCCTGGTTCAGTATTGGAAGGTTGTGCTTTTCTAAAAATCTGTCCGTTTCTTCCAGGTTGTCCATTTTATTGGCATAGTTGTTTGTAGTAGTCTCTCATGATCCTTTGTATTTCTGCAGTGTCAGTTGTTACTTCTTTTTCATTTCTAATTCTGTTGATTTGAGTCTTCTCCCTTTTTTTCTTGATGAGTCTGGCTAATCGTTTATCAACTTTATCTTCTCAAAGAACCAGCTTTTAGTCTTTTTGATCTTTGCTACTGTTTTCTTCCTTTCTTTTTCATTTATTTCTTATCTGATCTTTATGATTTCTTTCCTTCTGCTAATTTTTTTGGGGGAGTTGGTGTTGTTGTTCTTCTTCTTCTTTCTCTAATTGTTTCAGGTGTAAGGTTAGGTTGTTTATTTAAGATTTTTCTTATTTCTTGAGGTAGGATTGTATTGCTATAAACTTTCCTCTTAGAACTGCTGTTGCTGCAACACATATGTTTTGGGTCATCAAGTTTTTATTGTCATTTGTTTCTAGGTATTTTCTGATTTCCCCTTTGATTCCTTCAGTGCTAACTCTTGATTACTTAGTAGCATATTGTTTACCCTCTATGTGTTTGTATTTTTTACAGTTTTTTTCCTGTAATTGATATCCAGTCTCATAGTGTTGTGGTAGGAATAGATACTTGATACAATTTCAATTTTCTTAAATTTACTGAGGCTTGATTGGTGACCTAAGATATGATCTATCCTGGAGAATGTTCCACGTACACTTCAGAAGAAAGTGTATTCTGTTGTTTTTGGATGGAATGTCACCTAAATATCAATTAAGTCCAAATTGCCTAATGTGTCCTTTAAAGCTTGTGTTTCCTTATTTATTTTCATTTTGGATGATCTGTCCATTGGTGAAAGTGGGGTGTTAAAGTCCCCTACTATTATTGTGTTACTGTTGATTTCACCTTTTATGGCTGTTAGCATTTGCCTTATGTATTGAGGTGCTCCTATGTTGGGTGCATAAATATTTACAATTGTTATGTCTTCTTCTTGGATTGATCCCTTCATCATTATGTAGTGTCCTTCTTTGTCTCTTGTAATAGTCTTTACTTTAAAGTCTATTTTGTGTGATATAAGAATTTCTACTCCAGCTTTCTTTTGATATCCGTTTGTATGGAATATCTTTTTCCATCCCCTCACTTTGTTTGTATGTGTCCCTAGCTCTGAAGTGGGTCTCTTGTAGACAGCACATATATATGGGTCTTGTTTTTGTAACCATTCAGCCTGCCTGTGTCTTTTGGTTGGAGCATTTAATCCATTTATATTTAAGGTAATTAATGATATGTATGTTCCTATTACCATTTTTTAATAGTTTTGAGTTTGTTTTGGTAGGTCTTTTTCTCCTTTTGTGTTTCCCGCCTAGAGAAGTTCCTTTAGCATTTGTTGTAAAGCTGGTTTAGTGGTGCTGAATTCTCTTAACTCCTGCTTGTCTGTAAAGGTTTTTATTTCTCCATAAAATCTGAATGAGATCCTGGCTGGGTACAATAATCTTGGTTGGAGGTTCTTCCCTTTCATCACTTTAAATATGTCCTGTCACTCCATTCTGGCCTGCAGAGTTTCTGCTGAAAGATCAGCTGTTAACCATATGGGGATTCCCTCGTATGTTATTTGGTGCTTTTCCCTTGCTGCTTTTAATATTTTTTCTTGGTATTTAATTTTTGATAGTTTGATTAATATGTGTCTTGGAGTGTTTCTTTCTGGATTTATCCTGTATGGAACTCTTTGTGCTTTCTGGCCTTGACTATTTCCTTTCCCAAGTTAGGGAAGTTTTTGACTATAATCTCTTCAAATATTTTCTCAGACGGTTTCTTTTTCTCTTCTTCTCCTGGGACCCCTATAATTCAAATGTCGGTGTGTTTACTGTTGTCGCAGAGGTCTCTGAGACTCTCCTCAATTCTTTTAATTCTTTTTCCTTTAGTCTGCTCTGTGGCAGTTGTATCCACTATTCTATCTTTTTTTTCTAAATTTAATTTTTATTTTATACTGGGGTATAGTTGATTTACAATTATGTAAATGTGTGAGTTTCAGGTGTACAGCAAAGTGAATCAGTTATATATACACATATATTCATTTTTTTCATGATTTTTATTTTTATTTTTTATCTTAAAATCAGAAAGATGATTTTAATCTTATTTCTCAATAAAATAATAACATACATTTGTAAAGCAAACAATTTTAAGAATATTTCTCTAAAGGCTTTCTGGAATTCCTAAAAGAAATTCATCTATTTTACAAAGAAAATTCCAAGGAATTAAGGAAAACAACATAAAGTTATCGAGTAGCCCACTCTCCCTGCAACACACAGTAATCATTCTGGTACAAACCACTTTTTTTTTTAATAGAGCAGGTTCTCATTAGTCATCAGTTTTATACACATCAGTGTATACATGTCAATCCCAATCTCCCAACTCATCACACCACCACCTCCACTCCCCCCACCGTGGCTTTCCCCCTTGGTGTCCACACGTTTGTTCTCTACATCTGTGTCTCACTTTCTGCCCTGCAACCAGTTCATCTATACCATTTTTCTAGGTTCCATATATAAGCGTTAATATATGATATTTGTTTTTCTCTTTCAGACTTACTTCACTCTGTATGACAGTCTTTAGATCCATCCACGTCTCAACAAAAGACCAAATTTCGTTCATTTTATGGCTGAGTAATATTCCATTGTAAATATTTACCACATCTTCTTTATCCATTCGTCTGTTGATGGGCATTTAGGTTGCTTCCATGACCTGGCTATTGTAAATAGTGCTGCAATGAACGTTGGGGTGCATGTGTCTCTTTGAATTGCGGTTTTCTTGGGTATATGCCCAGTACTGGGATTGCTGGATCATATGGTAATTCTATATTTAGTCTTTTAAGGAACCTCCATACTGCTCTCCATAGTGGCTACATCAGTTTACATTCCCACCAACAGTGCAAGAGGGTTCCCTTTTCTCCACACCCTCTTCAGCATTTATTGTTTGTAGATTTTCTGATTCAGCCCATTCTAACTGGTGTGAGGTGATAACCTCATTGTAGTTTTGATTTGCATTTCTGTAATAATTAGTGATGTTGACCAGCTTTTCATGTGCTTTTGGCCATCTGTATGTCTTCTTTGGAGAAAAGTCTATTTAGGTCTTCTGCCCATTTTTGGATTGGGGTGTTTGTTTTTTTAATATCAAGCTGCATGAGCTCTTTTTATATTTTGGAGATTAATCCTTTGTCCGTTGATTCATTTGCAAATATTTTCTCCCATTCTGAGGGTTGTCTTTTCATCTTGTTTATGGTTTCCTTTGCTGTTCAAAAGCTTTGAAGTTTCATTAGGTCCCATTTGTTTATTTTTATTTCCATTACCCTAGGAGATGGATCAAAAAATATCTTGCTGTGATTTATATAAAAGAGTGTTCTTCCTATGTTTTCCTCTAAGATTTTTATAGTGTCCGGTCTTACATTTAGGTCTCTAATCCATTTTGAGTTTATTTTTGAGTATGGTGTTAGGGAGTGTTCTAATTTCATTCTTTTACATGTAGTTGTCCAGTTTTCCCAGCACCACTTATTGAAGAGACTGTCTTTTCTCCATTGTATATCCTTGTCTCCTTTGTCATAGATTAGTTGATCATAGGTGCATGGGTTTACCTCTCGGCTTTCTATCTTGTTCCACTGATCGATGTTTCTGTTTTTGTGCCAGTACCATATTGTCTTGATTACTGTAGCTTTGTACCATAGTCTGAAGTCAGAGAGTCTGATTCCTCCAGCTCTGTTTTTTTTCCCTCAAGATTGCTTTGGCTATGTGGGGTCTTTTTTGTCTCTATACAAATTTTAAGGTTTTTTGTTCTAGTTCTGTAAAATGCCACTGGTAATTTGATAGGGATTGCATTGAATCTGTAGATTGGTTTGGGTAGTATAGTCCTTTTCACAATATTGATTCTTCCAATTCAAGAACATGGTATATCTCTCCATCTGTTGGTATCATCTTTAATTTCTTTCATCAGTGTCTTACAGTTTTCTTCATACAGGTCTTTTTTCTCCCTAGGAAGGTTTATGACTAGGTATTCTAGTCTTTTTGTTGCAATGGTAAATGGGAGTGTTTCCTTAATTTCTCTTTCAGATATTTCATTGGAGAGGCTGGGAAGATGGCGGAAGAGTAAGACGTGGAGATCAGCTTCCTCCCCACAGATACACCAGAAATACATCTACAAGTGGAACAACTCCTACAGAACACCTACTAAAGGCTGGCAGAAGACCTCAGACCTCCCAAAAGGCAAGAAACTCCCCCACGTACCTGGGTAGGGCAAAAGAAAAAGAAAAAACAGAGACAAAAGAATAGGGACGGCACCTGCACCAGTGGGAGGGAGCTGTGAAGGAGGAAAAGTTTCCACACACTACAAGCCCCTTCGCGGGCGGAGACTGCGGGAGGAGGAGTGGGGAGCTTTGGGGCTGCAGAGGAGAGCACAGCAACAGGGGTGCGGAGGGCAAAGCGGGGAGATTCCCGCACAGAGGATCGGTGCCGACCGGCACTCACCAGCCCAAGAGGCTTGTCTGCTCACCCGCCAGGGTGGGCGGGGCTGCGAGCTGAGGCTCGGGTTTCGGTCGGAGCGCAGGGAGAGGACTGGTGTTGGCAGCTTGAACATAGCCTGAAGGGGTTAGTGCACCACGGCTAGCCGGGAGGGAGTCCGGGAAAAAGTCTGCACCTGCCGAAGAGGCAAGAGACTTTTTCTTCCCTCTTTGTTTCCTGGTGCGCAAGGAGAGGGGTTTAAGAGCGCTGCTTAAAGGAACTACAGAGACGGGCACGAGCCGCGGCTAAAAGCGCGAACCCCAGAGACGGGCGCGAGCCGCGGCTAAAAGCGCGGACCCCAGAGATGGGCGCGAGCCACGGCTAAAAGCGCGGACCCCAGGGACGGGCGCGAGCCGCGGCTAAAAGCGCGGACCGCAGAGACGGGCGGAAGACACTAAGGCTGCTGCTGCCGCCACCAAGGGGCCTGTGTGCGAGCACAGGTCACTATCCACACCCCCCTTCCGGGGAGCCTGCGCAGCCCTCCACTGCCAGGTTCCCGGGATCCAGGGACAACTTCCCCAGGAGAACGCACGGCGGGCCGCAGGCTGTTGCAACGTCACGCCGGCCTCTGCCACTGCAGGCTCGTCCCGCACGCAGTGCCCCTCCCTCCCCCGCGGCCTGAGTGTGCCAGAGCCCCCGAATCAGCGGCTTCTTTAACCCCGTCCTGTCTGAGCAAAAAACAGACGCCCTCCAGCGACCTACACACAGAGGCAGGGCCAAATCCAAAGATGAGGCCCTGTGAGCTGTGAGAACAAAGAGAAAGGGAAATCTCTCCCAGCAGCCTCAAAAACAGCGGATTAAATCTTCACAATCAACTTGATGTACCCTGCATCTGTGGAATACCTGAATAGACAATGAGTCATCTCAAATTGAGGAGGTGGGCTTCGAGAGCAAGATCTATGATTTTTTTCCCCTTTTCCTCTTTTTGTGAATGTGTATGTGTATGCTTCTGTGTGAGATCTTGTCTGTATAGTTTTGCTTCCACCATTTGTCCTAGGGTTCTCTCCGTCCATGGTTTTATTTTTTAATTTTTTTCTTAATTTTTAATTTTAATAACTTTATTATACTTTACCTTCGTTCTTTCTTTCTTTCTTTCTTTCCTTCCTTCCTTCCCTCCTTTAGAAAACGAATCATCCCAAATTGAGGAGGTGGTCTCAGAGAGCAAGATTTATGATTTTTTCTCCTTTACCGCTTTTTGTGAGGGTGTATGTGTATGCTTCTGTGTAAGATTTTGTCTGTATAGCTTTGCTTCCAGCATTTGTCTTAAGGTTCTATCTGTCCCTTTTTTTTTTCCTAAATAATTATTTTTTAATTCAATAACTTTATTGTACTTTATTTTATTGTACTGTATCTTCTTTCTTTCTGTCTTTTTTCCTTCCTTCCCTCCTTCCCTCCTTCCTTCCTTCCTCCCTACCTCCCTCCCTCCTTTCTTTCCTTCTTGCCTTCTTTCCTTCTTTGCTTCTTTCTTTCTTTCTTTCTTCCTTCCTTCCTTCCTTCCTTCCTTCCCTCCTTTCTTTCTTTCTTTCTTCCTACTTCTACTAATTCTTTCTCTCTACTTTTTCTCCCTTTTATTCTGAGCCATGTGGCTGAAAGGCTCTTGGTGCTGCAGCCAGAAGTCAGTGCTGTGCCTCTGAGGTGGGAGAGCCAACTTCAGGACACTGGTCCACAAGAGACCTCCCAGCTCCACATAATATTAAACAGCGAAGATCTCCCAGGGACCTCCATCTTAACACCAGCACCCAGCTTCACTCAACGACCAGCAAGCTACAGTGCTGGACAACCTATGCCAAACAACTAGCAAAACAGGAACACAACCCCACCCATTAGCAGAGAGGCTGCTTAAAATCATAATAAGGCCACAGACACCCCAAAACACACCACAAGACATGAACCTGCCCACTAGAGAGACAAGATCCAGCCTCATCCACCACAACACAGGCACTAGTCCCCTCCACCAGGAACCCTACACAACCCACTGAACCAACCTTAGCCACTGGAGACAGACATCAAAAACAGTGGGAACTACGAACCTGCAGCCTGCAAAAAGGAGACCCCAAACACAGTAAGATAAGCAAAATGAGAAGACAGAAAAACACACAGCAGTTAAAGGAGCAAGATAAAAATGCACCAGACCTAACAAATGAAGAGGAAATAGGCAGTCTACCTGAAAAAGAATTCAGAATAATAATAGTAAGGATGATCCAAAATCTTGGAAATAGAATGGACAAAATGCAAGAAACAGGTAACAAGGACCTAGAAGAAATAAAGATGAAACAAGCAACGATGAACAACACAATAAATGAAATTAAAAGTACTCTATATGGGATCAATAGCAGAATAACTGAGGCAGAAGAACGGATAAGTGACCTGGAAGATAAAATAGTGCAAATAACTACTGCAGAGCAGAATAAAGAAAAAAGAATGAAAAGAACTGAGGACAGTCTCAGAGACCTCTGGGACAACATTAAACGAACCAACATTCGAATTATAGGGGTTCCAGAAAAAGAAGAGAAAAAGAAAGGGACTGAGAAAATATTTGAAGAGATTATAGTTGAAAACTTCCTGAATGTGGGAAAGGAAATGGTTAATCAAGTCCAGGATGCACAGAGAGTCCCATACAGGATAAATCCAAGGAGAAATACGCCAAGACACATATTAATCAAACTGTCAAAAATTACATACAAAGAAAGCATATTAAAAGCAGCAAGGGAAAAATAACACACAAGGGGATCCCCATAAGGTTAACAGCTGAACTCTCAGCAGAAACCCTACAAGCCAGAAAGGAGTGGCAGGACACACTGAAAGTGATGAAGGAGAAAAACCTGCAACCAAGATTACTCTACCCAGCAAGGATCTCATTCAGATTTGATGGAGAAATTAAAACCTTTACAGACAAGCAAAAGCTGAGAGTTCAGCACCACCAAACCCGCTTTACAACAAATTCTAAAGGAACTTCTCTAGACAAGAAACACAAGAGAGGGAAAGACCTATAATAACAAACCCAAAACAATTTAGAAAATGGGAATAGGAACATACATATCGATAATTACCTTAAATGTAAATGGACTAAAGGCTCCCACCAAAAGACACAGATTGGCTGAATGGATACAAAAACAAGACCCTTATATATGCTGTCTACAAGGGACCCACTTCAGACCTAGAGACACATACAGACTGAAAGTAAGGGGATGGAAAAAATATTCCATGAAAATGGAAACCAAAAGAAAGCTGGAATAGCAATTCTCATACCAGACAAAATAGAATTTAAAATAAGGATTATTAGAAGAGACAAAGAAGGACACTACATAATGACCAAGGGATCGATCCAAGAAGATATAACAATTGTAAATATTTATGCACCCAACATAGGAGCACCTCAATACATAAGGCAAATACTAACAGCCATAAAAGGGGAAATCGACAGTAACACATTCATAGTAGGGGACTTTAACACCCCACTTTCACCCATGGACAGATCATCCAAAATGAAAATAAATAAGGAAACACAAGCTTTAAATGATACATTAAACAAGATGGACTTAATTGATATTTATAGCACACTCCATCCAAAAACAACAGAATACACATTTTTCTAAAGTGCTCATGGAACATTGTCCAGGATACACCATATCTTGGTTCACAAATCAAGCCTTGGTAAATTTAAGAAAATCGAAATTGTATCAAGTATCTTTTCCGACCACAACGCCATGAGACTAGATATCAATTACAGGAAAAGATCTGTAAAAAATACAAACACATGGAGGCTAAACAATACACTACTTAATAACGAAGTGTTCACTGAAGAAATCAAAGAGGAAATAAAATAATACCTAGAAACAAATGACAATGGAGACACAATGACCCAAAACCTATGGGATGCAGCAAAAGTAGTTCTAAGGGGGAATTTATAGCAATACAAGCCCACCTTATGAAGCAGGAAGCATCTCGAATAAACAACTAACCTTGCACCTCAAGCAATTAGAGAAAGAAGAACAAAAAAACCCCAGGGCTAGCAGAAGGAAAGAAATCATAAAAATCAGATCAGAAATAAATGAAAAAGAAATGAAGGAAACAATAGCAAAGATCAATAAAACTAAAAGCTGGTTCTTTGAGAAGATAAACAAAATAGATAAACCGCTAGCCAGACTCACCAAGAAAAAAAGGGAGAAGACTCAAATCGATAGAATTAGAAATGAAAAAGGAGAAGTAACAACTGACACTGCAGAAATAAAAAAGATCATGAGAGATTACTACAAGCAACTCTATGCCAATAAAATGGACAATCTGGAAGAAATGGACAAATTCTTAGAAATGCACAACCTGCCAAGACTGATTCAGGAAGAAATAGAAAATATGAACAGACCAAACACAAGCACTGAAATTGAAACTGTGATTAAAAATCTTCCAACAAACAAAAGCCCAGGACCAGACGGCTTCACAGGTGACTTCTAACAAATATTTAGAGAAGAGCTAACACCTATCCTTCTCAAACTCTTCCAAAATATAGCAGAGGGAGGAACACTCCCAAATTCCTTCTACGAAGCCACCATCACCTTGATATCAAAACCAGACAAGGATGTCACAAAGAAAGAAAACTACAGGCCTATATCACTGATGAACATAGATGCAAAAATCCTCAACAAAATACTAGCAAACAGAATCCAACAGCACATTAAAAGGATCATACACCATGATCAACTGGGTTTTACTCCAGGAATGCAAGGATTCTTCAATATACGCAAATCTATCAATGTGATAAACCATATTAACAAATTGAAGGAGAAAAACCATATGATCATCTCAATAGATGCAGAGAAAGCTTTTGACAAAATTCAACACCCATTTATGATAAAAACCCTGCAGAAAGTAGGCATAGAGGGAACTTTCCTCAACGTAATAAAGGCCATATATGACAAGCCCACAGCCAACATCATCCTCAATGGTGAAAAACTGAAAACATTTCCACTAAGATCTGGAACAAGACAAGGTTGCCCACTCTCACCACTCTTATTCAACATAGTTTTGGAAGTTTTAGCCACAGCAATCAGAGAAGAAAAGGAAGTAAAAGGAATCCAAATCGGAAAAGAAGTAAAGCTGTCACTGTTTGCAGATGACATGATACCATACATAGAGAATCCTAAATATGCTACCAGAAAACTACTAGAGATAATCAATGAATTTGGTAAAGTAGCAGGATACAAAATTAATGCACAGAAATCTCTGGCATTCCTATATACTAATGATGAAAAATCTGAAAGTGAAATCAAGAAAACACTCCCATTTACCATTGCAACAAAAAGAATAAAATATCTAGGAATAAACCTACCTAAGGAGAAAAAAGACCTGTATGCAGAAAATTATAAGACACTGATGAAAGAAATTAAAGATGATACAAAAAGATGGAGAGATATACCATGTTCTTGGATTGGAAGAATCAACATTGTGAAAATGACTCTACTACCCAAAGCAATCTATTGATTCAGTGCAATCCCTATCAAACTACCACTGGCATTTTTCACAGAACTAGAACAAAAAATTTCGCAATTTGTATGGAAATACAAAAGACCCTGAATAGCCAAAGCAATCTTGAGAACGAAAAACGGAGCTGGAGGAATCAGGCTCCCTGACTTCAGACTATACTACAAAGCAACAGTAATCAAGACAGTATGGTACTGGCACAAAAACAGAATATAGATCAGTGGAACAGGATAGAAAGCCCAGAGATAAACCCACGCACATATGGACACCTTATCTTTGATAAAGGTGGCAGGAATGTACAGTGGAGAAAGGACAGCCTCTTCAGTAAGTGGTGCTGGGAAAACTGGACAGATACATGTAAAAGTATGAGATTAGATCACTCCCTAACACCATACACAAAAATAAGCTCAAAATGGATTAAAGACCTAAATGTAAGGCCAGAAACTCTCAAACTCTTAGAGGAAAACATAGGCAGAACACTCTATGACATAAATCACAGCAAGATCCTTTCTGACCTACCTCCTAGAGAAATGGAAATAAAAACAAACAAATGGGGCCTAATGAAACTGCAAAGCTTTTGCACAGCAAAGGGAACCATAAACAAGACCAAAAGACAACCCTCAGAATGGGAGAAAATATTTGCAAATGAAGCAACTGACAAAGGATTAATCTCCAAAATTTACAAGCAGCTCATGCGGCTCAATAACAGAAAAAACAAACAACCCAATCCAAAAATGGGCAGAAGACCTAAATAGACATTTCTCCAAAGAAGATATACAGACTGCCATCAAACACATGAAAGAATGCTCAACATCATTAATCATTAGAGAAATGCAAATCAAAACTACAATGAGATATCATCTCACACCAGTCAGAATGGCCATCATCAAAAAATCTATAAACAATAAATGCTGGAGAGGGTGTGGAGAAAAGGGAACACTCTTGCACTGCTGGTGGGAATGTGAATTGCTTCAGCCACTATGGAGAACAGTATGGAGGTTCCTTAAAAAACTACAAATAGGGCTTCCCTGGTGGCGCAGTGGTTGAGAGTCCGCCTGCCAATGCAGGGGACACGGGTTCGAGCCCTGGTCTGGGAAGATCCCACATGCCACAGAGCAACTGGGCCTGTGAGCCACAATTACTGAGCCTGTGCGTGCAATGAAGAGTGACCCCCGGTTGCCACAACTAGAGAAAGCCCTTGCACAGAAATGAAGATCCCGCACAGCCATAAATAAATTAATTAATTAATTTAAAAAAAAAAAAAAAAAACTACAAATAGAACTACCATATGACCCAGCAATCCCACTACTGGGCATATACCCTGAGAAAACCAAAATTCAAACAGAGTCATGTACCAAAATGTTCATTGCAGCTCTATTTACAATAGCCCAGAGATGGAAACAACCTAAGTGCCCATCATCGGATGAATGGATAAAGAAGATGTGGCACATATATACAATGGAATATTACTCAGCCATAAAAAGAAACGAAATTGAGCTATTTGTAATGAGGTGGATAGACCTAGAGTTTGTCATACAGAGTGAAGTAAGTCAGAAAGAAAAAGACAAATACCATATGCTAACACATATATATGGAATTTAAGGGGAAAAAATGTCATGAAGAACCTAGGGGTAAGACAGGAATAAAGACACAGACCTAATGGAGAACAGACTTGAGGATATGGGGAGGGGGAAGAGTGAGCTGTGACAGGGCGAGAGAGAGGCATGGACATATATACACTAAAAAACGTAAGGTAGATAGCTATTTGGAAGCAGCCGCATAGCACAGGGATATCGGCTCAGTGCTTTGTGACCGCCTGGAGGGGTGGGATAGGGAGGGTGGGGAGGAGGGAGACGCAAGAGGGAAGAGATATGGGAATATATGTATATGTATAACTGATTCACTTTGTTATAAAGCAGAAACTAACACACCATTGTAAAGAAATTATACCCCAATAAAGATGTTTAAATATGTATATATTTCATCATTAGTGTATAGGAATGCAAGAGATTTCTGTGCATTAATTTTGTACCCTGAAACTTTACCAAATTCAGTGATTAGCTGTACTAGTTTTCTGTTGGGATCTTTAGGATTGTCTATGTATAGTATCATGTCATCTGCAAAGAGTGACAGTTTTACTTCTTTTCCAATTTTTATTCCTTTTATTTCTTTTTCTTCTCTGATTGCTGTGGCTAGGACTTCCAAAGCTTGTTGAAAAATAGTGGTGAGAGTGGACATCCTTGCCTTTTTCCTGATCTTAGAGGAAATGCTTTCAGTTTTTCACCATTGAGAACGATGTTTGCTGTGGGTTTGTCATATATGCCCTTTATTATGTTGAGGTAGGTTCCCTCTATGCCCACTTTCTGGAGAGTTTTTATCATAAATGGGTGTTGAAATTTGTCAAAAGCTTTTTCTGCTTCTATTGAGATGATCATATGGTTTTTTTTCTTTAATTTGTTAATATGGTGTATCACATTGATTCATTTGCCTATATTGAAGAATCCTTGCCTCCGTGGGATACATCCCACTTGATCATGCTGTATGATCCTTTTAATGGGTTGTTGGATTCTGTTTGCTAGCATTTTGTTGAGGGTTTTTACATCTATATACATCAGTGATTTTGATCTGTAATTTTCTTTTTGTTGTAGTATCTTTTTCTGGTTTTGGTATCAGGGTGATGCTGGCCTCATAGAATGAGTTTGGGAATGTTCCTTCCTCTGCAGTTTTTTGGAAGAGTTTGAGAAGGTTGGGTGTTAGCTCTTCTCGAAATGTTTGATAGAATTCACCTGTGAAGCCATCTGGTCCTGGACTTTTGTTTGTTGGAAGTTTTTTAATCACAGTTTCAATTTTCTTACTTGTGATTTGTCTGTTCATATTTTCTATTTTTTCCTGGTTCAGTCTTGGAAGGTTATATCTTTCTAAGAATTTGTCCATTTCTTCCAGGTTGTCCATTTTATTGGCATACAGTTACTTGTAGTACTCTCTTAGGATGCTTTGTACTTCTGTGGTGTCTGTTGTAACTTCTCCTTTTTCATTTCTAATCTTATTGATTTGTGTCCTCTTTTTCTTGATGAGTCTGGCTAATGGTTTATCAATTTTCTTTATCTTCTCAAGAAACAGCTTTTAGTTTTATTGATCTTTGCTGTTGTTTTCTTTGTTTCTATTTCATTTATTTCTGCTCTGATCTTTATGATTTCTTTCCTTCTGCTAACTTTGGGTTTCGTTTGTTCTTCTTTCTCTAGTTCCTTTAGGTGTAAGGTTAGATTGTTTATTTGAGATATCTCTTGTTTCTTGAGGTAGGCTTGTATAGCTATAAAGTTCCCTCTTAGAACTGCTTTTGCTGCATCCCATAGGTTTTGGATCATCGTGTTTTCATTGTCATTTGTCCGTAGGTATTTTTTTATTTCCTTTTTGACTTCTTCAGTGATCTCTTGGTTATTTAGTAACATATTGTTTAGCTTCTGTGTGTTAGTGTTTTTTACAGTTTTTTTCCCCTGTAATTTATTTCTAATCTCATAGCGTTGTGGTCAGAAAAGATGCTTGATATGATTTCAATTTTCTTAAATTTACTGAGGCTTGATTTGTGACCCAAGATGTGATATATCCTGGGGAATGTTCCATGCACACTTGAGAAGAAAGTGTAATCTGCTGTTTTTGGATGGAATGTCCTATAAATATCAATCAAATCCATCTGGTCTGTTGTGTCATTTAAAGCTTCTGTTTCCTTTCTTATTTTCAATAATCTGTCCATTGGTGTAAGTGAGGTGTTAATGTCCCCCCCTATTATTGGGTTACTGTCAATTTCCTCTTTTATATCTGTTAGAAGTTGCCTTATGTATTGATGTGCTCTTATGTTGGGTGCATATATATTTATAATTGTCATAGCTTCTTCTTCGATTGATCCCTTGATCATTATGTAGTGTCCTTCCTTGCTTCTTGTAACATTTTTAATTTTAACGTCTATTTTATCTGATATGAGTATTGCTACTCCAGCTTTCTTTTGATTTCCATTTGCATGGAATATCTTCTTCCATCCCCTCTCTTTCAATCTGTATGTGTCCCTAGATCTGAAGTGGGTCTCTTGTAGACAGCATATATATGGGTCTTGTTTTTGTGTCCATTCAGCAAGACTGTGTTTTGGCTGGAGCATTTAATCCATCGATATGTATGTTCCTATGACAATTTTCTTAATTGTTTTGGGTTTGTTTCTGTAGGTCCTTTTCTTCTCGTGTGTTTCCCACTTAGAGAAAATCCTTTAGCATTTGTTGTAGAGCTGGTTTGGTGGTGCTGAATTCTATTAGCTTTTGCTTGTCTGTAAAGCTTTGGATTTCTCCATCAAATCTGAATGAGATCCTTACCGGGTAGAGTAATCTTGGTTGTAGGTTCTTCCCTTTCATCACTTTAGGTAAATCTGCCACTCCCTTCTGGCTTGTAGAGTTTCTGCTGAGAAATCAGCTGTTAACCTTATGGGAGTTCCCTTGTATGTTGTCATTTTTCCCTTGCTGCTTTCAATAATTTTTCTTTGTCTTTAATTTTTGCCAATTTGATTACTATGTGTCTCCGCGTGTTTCTCCTTGGGTTTATCCTGTTGGGACTTGCTGCACTTCCTGGACTTGAGTAGCTATTTCCTTTCCCATGTTAGTGAAATTTTCGACTATAATCTCTTCAAATATTTTCTCGCCTCCTTTCTCTCTCTCTTCTCCTTCTTGGACCCCTATAATGCGAACGTTGTTGCATTTAATGCTTTTCAAGAGGTCTCTTAGGCTGTCTTCATTTCTTTTCATTCTTTTTTCTTTATTCTGTTCTGCAGCAGTGAATTCCTCCATTCTGTCTTCCAGGTCACTTGTCCGTTCTTCTGCCTCAGTTTGTCTGCTATTGATTCCTTCTAGTGTAGTTTTCATTTCAGTTATTGTATTGTTCATCTCTGTTTGTTTGTTCTTTAATTCTTCTAGGTCTTTGCTAAACATTTATTGCATCTTCTCCATCTGTGCCTCCATTGTTTTTCCAAGGTCCTGTTTCATCTTCACTATCATTATTCTGAATTCTTTTTCTGGAAGTTTGCCTATCTCTACCTCATTGAGTTGTTTTTCTGGGGTTTTATCTTGTTCCTTTATCTGATACATAGCCCTCTACCTTTTCATCTTGTCTATCTTTCTGTGAATGTGGTTTTTGTTCCACAGGCTGCAGGATTGTAGTTCTTCTTGCTTCTGCTGTCTGTTGTCTGGTAGATGAGGCTACCTAAGAGGCTTGTGCAGGTCTCCTGATGGGAGGGACTGGTGGTGGGTGGAGCTGACTGTTGCTCTGGTGGGCAGAGCTCAGTAAAACTTTAATCCGCTTGACTGCTGATGTTCCCTCTTGTTGGTTGTTTGGCCTGAGGCAACCCAACACTGGAGCCTCCCTGGGCTCTTTGATGGGGCTAATGGCAGCCTCTGGGAGGGCTCATGCCAAGGAGTACTTCCCAGAATTTCTGCTGCCAGTGTCCTTGTCCCCACGATGAGCCACAGCCACCCTCCTGCCTCTGCACGAGACCCTCCAACACTAGCCAGTAGGTCTGGTTCGGTCTCCCCTGGGTTCACTGGCCTTCCCCTGGGTCCTGATGCACACACTATTTTGTGTGTTCCCTCCAAGAGTGGAGTCTCTGTTTCACGCAGTCCTGTCAAAGTCCTGCAGTCGAATCCTGCTACCCTTCAAAGTCTGATTCTCTATGAATTCCTCCTCCTGTTGCAGGACCCCCAGGTTGGGAAGCCTGACGTGAGGCTCAGAACCTTCACTCCAGTGGGTGGACTTCTGTGGTATAAGTGTTCTCCAGTCTGTGAGTCACACACCCAGCAGTTATGGGATTAGATTTTGTTGTGATTGTGCCCCTCCTACCGTCAAATTATGGCTTCTCATTTGTCTTTGGTTGTGGGGTATCTTTTTTGGTGACTTCCAGTGTCTTCCTGTCGATAATTGTCCAGCCGCTAGTTGTGATTCTGGTGTTCTCGCTAGAGGGAGTGAGAGCACGTCTTTCTACTCCACCATCTTTGTTCAGGCTCCTGGAGGCTTTTGATGATAGCTTTCTGGGGATGGTTGGAAGGTGCTGCCAGCAGGCAGTGGGACAGATGAGATGACAACTCTGGAATCCTAGGCACACCAAGAAATCCAGAGCTCTGGAAGGGTATAGAAGTTCATCAGGCATTTTTGGAGTCCATGCTTTCCTTTGCTGATCAGACAGAAGGCACACTTTGGTTTCAAAGAGTGCTTTTACTTCCTCCTTGATCCAGGAAGTGGGTGGAAGTCAGGACAGCTAAAGTGGACCCCTCTCTACAGCTGGCCCTCTTGCATCTTGGTCAGGCCCTTCCCCACAGCAGTGTCCCAGCAGCTCAGGGCCTGAATGTTGGTCTTCCAGGTCTGTAGCTTTTCCCTTTCTCCAGAGATGAGCTTCCTGTGGGTGGCTGGGTCTCCTGATTCCCTCTCCTCTCTGCCAGGACCCCAGGCTTCTGAGGCCCTCTGCACCAAAGCTGTGTTCTAGACATCGGAGCTGGAGGAGAGCAATGCCTGGATGGCAGTGAAGGAGGCTCATATGGAGAACACCATGGCCATCAGCCTCACCAACCCTCCAGATGCTGTCATTGGCTGCTACCAGCTGAGCACCAAAGTTTCCTCTCGCTGCAAACACAGTAACCGGAAGCTGGGCGAGTTTGTTCTGCTTTTCAACCCATGGTGCCCAGATAGGAGCTCCTGAGTCCAAGGCTGAGGTTTTCCTGGAAGCTGTCCTTCAGGAAGTCCTGGGAGGCAAATTAGGGACAGGGAGATGAATGCCAAGAGCTTGGCAAGAGTGGGCCCAGGAGGAGACAGGCATGGGACAGAGGAAGCTGGTAGCAGATGTTCCAAACCTGCCGTGACAGAAGGGCAGGTATTAGTGGGTTCTGGTGTATGGAGGCCAGTGGGAAAGGAGGGGGCTAATGGAAGGAGAGGCCTAGGATTGGGTAAGAGCCAGGTTTCAGCTACCAGACAGCCTTGATTTAGTCCCAGCTTTGCTAAGTTGCTTCCCTCTGAGTCTCAGTTTCCTCACCTGTAATATGGGAATAACAGTGCCTACCTCTTAGTGTTATGGTGAGAAACCATAGAACTAATGTTTGTAATATGCAAGGCACATCTTAAGGAGTACTGGGGTCAGTATTCTTATTAAGGGGTAAGTCAGTAAGCAGTAGCCTGGATCAGTATTCTTATTAATGTTTAAGAAATATGAACCTTCCATTGTCATTAAATCAGGTCACTCGAAAGCATCAGGACTTCTAAATTCCCTCCATCTGGGGCTGGGTTGGGGGTGGTCCCTGCCTGGGGAAAGACCGGCCAGGTGGAGTAGTGCTTGGCCGGGAGGCAGCCTGGGAGCCAGCAAGCCCCTCTTGACCTCTCCTGCCCCAGCAGCCTCTAGGCGCCATCCTGCAGCTGAGCCCTGGTGTAGCCCTTTCCCCAGGCCAGTGAGGCCAGACTCCGTGCCCACGCCAGACCCGACCACTGTCTTTCAGAGGATGATGTGTTTCTGGCCACAGAGGAAGAGAGACAGGAGTACATACATGCTCAATGACAGCGGGATCATCTTCCGAGGAGTGGAGAAGCACATCCGAGCCCAAGGCTGGAACTTCAGGAAGGTCTCCAGGGACCCAGGCCAGAAGGGGGACTGAGAGTCATAAGAGACAGAAGCGGGGCTGGGGAGATGAGAAAAGTCAGTGCAGGAGCCATTCTGTCTGCCCTCTTCTTCCCAGGAGGGACAAGCTGGGCTGACTCTTAGACCAAGTCCACTTCTCCAGTCTCTACTACTAGTTGTGCTGGGTCCTTGGGAAGGGGTGCTACATTGGGTACAAATAAATAGCTTAGATCAGGGGCTCTCAATCTTGAGTGTGCACCAGAAGGCCACCGAGGGCTCGTTAAAACACACAGGTGGCTGGGCCCCAACTCCCCAAGTTGCTGATTCACTAGGTCTGAGGTGGGGCCTGAGAGTCTGTATTTCTAGCAAGTTACCAGGTGCTGCTGCCGTCGCTGGCCTGGAACCACATTTTGAGAGCCCCTGACTTAGATAAGTAGCTACAATACAAGGTGAGATGTTGTGGGAGGGGGTGGAGGCAGTTGGAAAGGTAGAGATGGGAGCAGAGGGAGTTCAGAAGGTCATGAAGGGAAACTCCACTTCAGGATTGCAGAAGGCTTCATGATATTGGGGTGGAGCCCCCAAAGTCGGGCAGGATCTGGACAGGCAGAGGGAAGAGCAGACAGAGCAGTGGAGGAGGGGAGCCAGAGAGTAGTGGAGGTTCTGTAGAGGAGCTCTGTCTGCCCGGGCTCCAGGCAAGTCGAGAGCCTTGACTGTCAGACTGAGGAGCTGGGGGTTGAAAGCATCTGGGGCTCAGGGGCTGGGCAGGGATGATATACCAGAGAGTTCAAGGTCCATCTAAGGGTAACCCCATCTCAGCATCCACTTCGTTTTTTTTGTTTGTTTTGTGTGTGTGTGTGTGTTGTATGCGGACCTCTCACTTCTGTGGCCTCTCCCGCTGCGGAGCACAGGCTCCGGATGAGCAGGCTCAGTGGCCATGGCTCACAGGCCCAGCCACTCCGCGGCATGTGGGATCTTCCCGGACCAGGGCACGAACCCGTGTCCCCTGCATCGGCAGGCGGACTGTCAATCACTGCACCACCAGGGAAGCCCAGCATCCACTTCTTATTGCCACAGAGGAAGGTGAGCCCAGGGTTCCCGGACCTTCCCAATTTTCAAAGACCAGAAATCTTAATTTGTATGTGAAAATCCCCCAGTTTTTAAATGTTGTCAACTAAGTCATTTGGAAACATTATGTAAACCAGTGGGATCAATGTGGCTCCAGAGTCCCAGTTTATCATGAACTTTACTGTGGTTCGTGGGGAGCCATGGGCCTACTGAACAGGGGAGGGAGGTGATTAAGGCTGAGCTTCTGGTTCCCAGTGACTCTTTGAAAGAGGGTTTTTGAGACTTGGGTGTGCTGTGTTGTGTCCCTGGAGGGGGTGGACGGGTGGGCAGTGGGGTAGGCAAACTCCCTGCACAAAACAGTGACTGACTAGGGAAGGGTTGTGAGAGGGTCTGAAGTGTAGGTGTGGCTCTGGCCTCTAAGAACAGCCTCTCTGGGGGCAGTTTGAGGAGGACATCCTGAACATCTGCTTCTGCATCCTGGACCGAAACCCTAGTCACCAAGATGACCCAGCCACCACCAAAGCGTCCCACCGCTACGACCCCATCTACGTCACTGGAGCCATCAGCGCCATGGTAAGGAGCCCAGCTATCCCTGCACGCACACTCCCTCGTGGGTCCCCAGGCCAACTCCAGGGTCACACCCTAAGATTTTCCCCATCACCTCTTGTTTTAATTCTCTATTGCTGCATAACAAATCACCCCAAAACTCAATGGTATAAAACAGCCATTTACTATGTTGACAACTTTGCAAATCAGGGACTTGGTCAGGGCAACGTGAGGACAGAACACCTCTGTTCCAAGCTGCTTCAGCTGGGTGTGTCTGAATGGCTGCAGATGTCTGGAATGGTTTGATGGGACCATATATCTAGGGCATTTGCTCCAACAGTCAATGTTTCCTTGGTTCTCTTCCATGCTGTGTCTGCTGGAACTGGAGTGCCCAGGTGGCTTGCTCACTCTCATGTCTGGCCCCTGGGCTGGGATGGTTGGAAGAGCTGGGTCTGGCCAGTCATCGCTCTGTGTCTCCATGCAGCCTTTCCACATGGCTAGGTTGGGCTTCCTCAAAGCATGGCAGTCTCAGGGTAATCAGATAAGGCAGCTGGCTTCTCCCCAAGCGATTATTCTAAAATTAAGTGGAAGCTGCCAGTCTCATAAAGCCTGGGCCTGGAAACAGGCACAACATCACTTCCACCATGGTCATTAATCAAAGCAGTCACAAGCCAACCCAGATTCAGGGAGAGGGTACACAGAACCTCCTCGCTGTGAGAGGATTGCCATCTTTAATCTATTACATGCCAGTGCTTCCTCCTCGGAAGGTAGCCAGAGGGCCTACTAGCTCTCTCTATAGCAAGTAGGTGTTAAGATCAGTGGGTGGGTAACTGTGATTCCAAAAATGGGCAAAGCTGTTTTTCCTCATATTTGATACTCTCAAATCCTCAAGACTTCAGAGACATGTTGGAGCACAGAGAATCAAAAGCAGTGACCAGTCCCGAACAGTAGAGTGGTACAACCCTGTAGGATAGCGGTACAGGCTCCCAAGTCAAAGTCCTGAACTCCTGAACCCCTTTTGCTAACTTGCTGTGCGATTTGAGCAAGTGCCCTAACCTCTATGAATCTCAGTTTCCTCATCTGAAAAAAAAAGGAAATAATAGAACCTACATCATAGACTAATATAGATTAATATAATGTGTGCTAAGCCCTTAGAATAGTGTCTGGCACACGGTAAACATTTAATGAATGTTAAGCATCTCTATAACTAACATTACCACCAACAGTCCCAAAAAACAGATTACTTAAAACAGGAAATGCTCTAAAACTGAATACAATTTTCAGCAATAGAGCATCCCAATGGAAAGTAACTGAAAATGATAAATGGTACCAAAAAGTAGGTATTTTAAAACAGCAGATGGCCCCAATTTTCAGACAATTTAAAAACAAGGGGTGGCCCCAAATAAATGGGTGGCCCAAAGTTGGAGACGATTTTACGATGGCAATGTTCCTGAAGAGGGAAGCCCTGCCTGGTGGTGGACTTTTGGCCTCCTCTGCCCAGGTGAACAGCAACAACGACCAGGGCGTGGTACAAGGCCAGCGGCAGGGCAAGTATGGTGGCGGCACCAGCCCACTGCACTGGCGTGGCAGCGTGGCCATTCTGCACAAGTCGTTCAAGGGCAGGTTCAAGCCAGTCAGATACGGCCAGTGCTGGGTCTTTGCTGGAGTCATGTGTACAGGTACCCTGGGAAAGAAGTTCCCCAACCCCTAGTCAGCTCAGTTTGCATTTGTTTCCATATATTTGCATAGGCATTCCTCCCCAACAAAAAAAATCTTTCTTTATTAGTGATGGGGAAATAGAAGTCTGGGTAATGAAGAGAGAAACCAGATCCCTCATTTATGTGACTTTTGATCTTTTATTTTACAGGAGTCCCACCTCTCAAGCCCACTGAGTGCCCTTGAGTGAGTCTTGTGGTCCTGGGTCCTCAGTCCCTACAGGCTATTATGGCTATTATAGGGTTATTATATGGCTTCCAAGGTCCTGCCAGCCTCAGAGCCCATCTATTCAAATGGGGGTGGTGGTGGTGACTCTAGAAGTCCCCTGAGAGAATGTACAGGAGATGGAGGTGTTTCTCAGAGTGGAGACGAGAGTCAGCCCTGGCAAAGATAGGGAGGGGGCTGTGGCCAGACCTGAGGCAGGCGGTCTGCTAGGGGAGGCCACACCACTCCTCCCTGAGTCTGGGGTCCCGCCCTGTCCTGAAGTCTTGCAAGCATCCTGCTCTTCACTCCTTGGGTGCTTGGGGATTTTGACATGGGTTGTGTCAGGCAGGAACCTGAGTGTGGACAAGTACATGGACTCCTTCGGGTGGACACTGGAGGACTTGATGGAGGACAGCATGTGGTGGCTCCTCAGCCGCTGGCTCCCAGGGGCGCCCTGAGGCCCTCCCAGATGGAGCTCAGCTCCACTGAGTCTGAGCCAGTTCTGGAAGTGGTGACAGGTGCCCAGCAGAGGGGGTGGTCCCTGGCAGGGTGACTCCTCTTCTGAGATACAGGGGTCTTTGGACACATGACTCAGAAGCCAAGAGGTGGGGTCAGGATTTGACAGCCTTGTACCCCTGGCTCTCCGCTCTGCAGGGCTATGAGCCCTCCCCTAGACACCTGTGACTTGCAGGTGGGGCCAAGTCCCGCCCCTGCAGAGTCACCTCTGTATCCCACTCCTGCTGTCTGTCAGCTGCCTGTGCACTGAGCTGTGTCTCAGGCGGGAAACAAGCTCCTTTCTCAGCTCAAGCAAAACTCTTTGCACAAAGCTTTACAAAGTTCATTTTGATTTGATTTTTTAAAGTAGGAGATACATTCATGTGCTTTAACATTCAAAAGGTACAGAATGGGCTACAGTGTAAGTCTCCCTCTCTCCATTGCCAGCCTCCCCCTCCTCCTTCTGGACACAACACCAGAGAGAAGCCCTGCAGCTACAGGGGCACACATATGCACAATCCCCACACACCCCCACTTCCCCTCACTTAATATCAGCAGCATAATGTAAACTGTTCATTTTGCTCTACATGAAACAGTTCCATATTGGTACATACAAAGTTTCCTCTCTTTTTATTCTTAATTAATTAATTAATTAATATTTTATTTTTGGCTGCATTGGGTCTTCGTTGCTGCACGCGGGCTTTCTCTAGTTGCGGCAAGCAGGGGCTACTCCGTTGCGGTGCGCGGGCTTCTCATTGAGGTGGCTTCTCTTTTTGCAGAGCACGGGCTGTAGACGCGCGGGCTTCAGTAGTTGTGGCTCGCGGGCTTAGCTGCTCCGCGGCGTATGGGATCTTCCTCCACCAGGGCTCGAACCTGTGTCCCCTGCAGTGGCAGGTGGATTCTTAATCAATGCATCACCAGGGAAGTCCCCTTATTTTTTATAGTGTTTAAAAAGTAGCAACACCGTGCCCAGTGAGCACCTCGTCTACGCCAGACCCAGTTGTGCTGCACATGCAGGCTGACCTCATTTTATTACTCTTCTTTTTATTGTGCTTCACAGACATTGCATTTTTTTCTTTCTTTTTTTTTTTTGCGGTACACGGGCCTCTCACTGCTGTGGCCTCTCCCGTTGCGGAGCACAGGCTCCAGGCGCGCAGGCTCAGCGGCCATGGCTCACGGGCCCAGCCGCTCCACGGCATGTGAGATCCTCCCAGACTGGGGCACAAACCCGCGTCCCCTGCATCGGCAGGCAGACTCTCAACCACTGTGCCACCAGGGAAGCCCCAGACATTGCATTTTTTTACAAATTGAAGGTTTGTGGTCTATTGGCATCATTTTTCCAACAGCTTCATTAAAGTATGTACATTGTTTTATTAGACGTAATGCTATTGCACACTTAATAGATTACAGTATACTGTAAGCATAACTTTTATATGCACTGGGAAACCAAAAAAGTTTGTGTGACTTGCTTTATTGCTGTATCCACATTTTATCCACATGTAGTGGTCTGGAACCTAATCCACAATATCTCCAAGGTGTACCTGTGTACTAATTCATTCCTCCAAACAACCTTGTAAGCAAGCTAGTATTGTTATCTCTATTTTGCAGATGAGGAAACCAAGGCACAGGGAGGTTAAGTAACTTGTCTAAGGCTCCACAGCTAGTGAGTGGACGAGAAGTTACAAACCTGTCCTGCCTTTCAATTGTACAGCAAAACCATTGTTTATCTAACCACCTCACATGGCTGGACCAAATATTTGCCTTTACAAACAAGGCTTTTGGAAAACCAAAAAGAGGAGAAGGAAAGGGGAGAAGAGAGGCAGAGAGATGGTCTGAGGCTGGACACCAGCTTGGGAGGAAGGAGTCCTGGGCACATTCCCCTGGGCGTGGCTGAAGGACATTTTTAAGAAGAGGGCTGCTGAGGCTGGCTGTGTTTCCTTCTGTACTATGTGCTCTTCACTATTCCCCTGCTCTTTAGAAAGTCGACTTTTCTTGGCAACTTACACATGTATAAGCAGACATTCGGATAAGGTTATTCATGGAAGCCTTGTGGATACAGGAGCTCCAAAAAAAATTGCATTCTTTCTTTATGCAGAACAGACAGACCCTTCTTTTTGTTTTGGGGATCTCTGTCGTCATACAGGTTATCCATGTTCTCCCTTTCACCCCCAAATGCTTTTCACAATATTTTCCCAAAGAAGAGTTTGGAGGTCAGAGTAAAGACACCAACCCAGCCCAAGAAGCATTTCTCTCTGCTGCTTCCTTACTGTGTGACCTTGTGCAAATGATGTCACTTTTCCTAATCTCATATTCTCATCTTTAACATAAGAGACTTAAAGCCTAAATGAAGGCCTACAGAACTCTGCATAATATGAAACCTACCTACCCCCGTGCTTGCCGTAGCCCAGAGATATACTTTCTGTTCCTTGAACACACTTTTTTCTTGTCTCAAGAGCCTTTGCACATGCTGTTCCTTCTGTCTGAAACACTGTTCCCTTCACTCTTCCTATGGCTAATTCTTTCCACTTTAAGTCTCATCTTAGATGTCATTTACCTAGAGTAGGTCTCCAGCAGTTATTCCCTAACTCAAGCTCCTCTCTTTCTTCACAGCATTTATTATTACTTTATTGTTTTATTTATTTGTTTATTTATTGTTACTTTATTGTTTTATTTATCTGCTTACTTACTTTTGCCTGTCTCCCTATCTGTCTCCTTTGTTAGAATGTAAGCTGCACAAGAACAAGGATCTTCCGTCTTATTTGCTGTTGTATTTCTGGACCTTGAACAACAGGTTCTAGATATATAGATATAGATATATAGATATAGATATACATACGTATATTTATACATACAGGCAGGCCTTGGAGATAGTGCCAGTTCAGTTCCAGACCACTTCAATAAAGCAATTTTCACAGTAAAGGAGTCACATGAATTTTTTAATCCAAAAGAGCATATAAAAGTTATGTTTACATTATACTATAGTCTATTAAGCGTGCTATAGCATTATGTCTAAAAAACAATCTACATACCTTAATTTTTAAAAACTTCATTGCTAAATGCTAACTATCGTTTGAGCCTTCAGCATGTTGTATTAGTAACATCAAAGATCACTCATCACAGATCACTATAACAAATACAATAATAATGAAAACGTTTGAAATATTGCAAGAGTTACCAAAATGTGACACAGAGAGACATAAAGTGAGCAAGTGCTATTGGGAAAACAGGGCAGATAGACTTACTTAAGGAAGGGTTGCCATAAACTCTCAATTTGTAAAAAACGCAATATCTATAAAGTGCAATAAGTGAAGTGCAATTTAAAAAGGTCTGCCTGTACGTATATGAATGCTAGGTGCTCTATCATTACAGTTCATGAACGGTTCAAAAAATTCAGCCACAGAGCAGGGCCCAGGGCCTAGCTGGCAACAGGAACTTTCCCTCTCTGAGGGCTCCTCTCTGCTCACCGGAGGCCACCCTGCCCCATCCTCTCTCTGTGGCAGGAATTTCCATGTCTGGAATGAGAGCTGGTTTGTCCGGCAGGACCTGGGCCCCGCTTACAATGGTTGGCAGGTTCTGGATGCCACCCCCAGGGAGGAGAGTGAAAGTACAGGCTTAGGGGGGCAGGTCCTAGACCCCCACTTTTGCTCCCCTGGAGCTGCTCACTCCCACCCCTCCTGCACAGGTGTGTTCCGGTGCGGCCCGGCCTCGGTCACCGCCATCCGCGAGGGCGATGCGCACTTGGCCCACGACAGTCCTTCTGTGTTTGTGGAGGTCAACGTGGACTACATCACCTGGCTCTGGAATGAGGATGAAGCCAGGAGCGTGTGTCCTCAGACACTAAGTACTGAGAAGATCGGGAGGTGCCTCAGGACCAAGGCAGTGGGCAGCGACTCCTGCGTGGACATCACCAGCCTCTACAAGTATCTGGAAGTTAAGGGCGTCTAGCGGCCTCCATCAGCCTCCCCAGTGACCCGGCTGCTGCATAGGGACAACGCGGGCCGCCCCGGGGCCAGGCCGTTTCCCATGTGATATGGTGGTGATAGCCTCCTTCAGTACTGTCTCTGAGATTGAGCCAAGTGCTTTTAGCTTATATTAACAGCTTCCTCTGTTTGCAAGTATATTTCCCACATCTAACAATATCAATAGCTACATTTCCTTTAACATATATGTTCCAGGTACTGTATCAGGTATGCTCACATGTGATAACAATAATTACTAATAATAGTGATGTTAGTAGCAGGTATTATTTATTGAACACCTAGGATACACAGCAATAGGCCCCATGCAAAATAATAATAATATAGCAGCTCCTGCTTATCATCTGCCAAGGCCTAAGCCATGATCACTAATTAATGGTCACCGGTTTACTGAAGAGCCTGTACTTGTTGGGGGTACAAAAACAAAACGTATTTTTTCTGGTCACTGCCTCTAGCTATAAAAAGTCACCCTTTTCCCCTCCCCCTAAATAACAGGTCCCTTAGCAGTGCTGTGATCTGATCACACACTTTCAGCTGCTCCTGCTTGTTAAAGGAATGTTATTTGGGTAATCAAGACTTCAAGTTCAAACTTGAATCAGAGCTAGTCTCCTCCCCTCCTCTGAGCACGAACTGGAGCGGTGACCCCAGAAGTTTGCTGTAATCGAGGGGCACCAGCTCTGGCTTCCTCCAGCCCCTGCAGTTTACCCTCTAGGGTGGTGGTTTGCAATGCACTGGCGTCACCTGGGGCACAGATTGAACAACAATTACTTCTTGCTCAGGATTCTGTGGGTCAGCCACGTGGGCTGTGCTCAGCTGCAATGGTTCGCACGTGGTGTCTGCTGGGATCTCAAATTTATCTGGGGCCTCAGATGGGACTGCTGGGCTGGCTACTGGAGCCTCTCATGCTCCAGTAGCTAGCCCCGGCTTGTCCACATGGCAGCAATGTGCTCAGCAGGTCAGAATGAAAGCTGCAAGGTCTCTCAAGGCTTCACTCAGAACTTACTATGTCATCTTTGCCACATTCTGTTGGTCAAGCAACAAACACCACCCCAGATTGAAGGGGCAGGAAGTACACTCTACATCTTAATAGGAAGAGTTGCAAAGAAAGTATTATGGCCATTTTAATCTACCACAGCAGCCCTGACTGCACCCTAAGTGAATTGCAGTCTCTAGAGGGTGTGGCCCAGCCATCAGGACTTATAAAAGCTCCCCAGGCAATTCCAACGTGCAGCCAATGTTGAGAACACCGGTCTAAGTCTTCTGGTGTGTTAGGCCAAGAAGGAGGAGGACAGAAGAGTGGAAATGCCTTTGACTTCAGGGAGCGAGGATTCAGTGCCCTAAGGCAGGCAAGTGCTGCTGCCCTAGTTACTCCGTAGCTCAGGGAGGACAGGTGGTGGCTCCGTTACAGCCTGCTGCCTTGGGACTCACTCCTGTGCTGTCCCCAGGCACTGCTGATTTCTTGAGACATTGCCCTCTCTTGCAGTGGAGCCCCCCCCCCACCCCACTGGCAGTCACACACTTTCCCTCTCATGCATGGAAGTTTTTGTCCCCAGATTCTGGAGGGGTTTGCAAGGCTGTGGCCCCCACACTCATCTAGATGCTGTGACCACCTCCAAAGCTGGTGGGGAGAGTTCTTGATGGGCTGTTACCCACCTGCCATCTCCCTTCAGTTCTGTCCTCTGTGCTCAGGGAACACATGGCTCAATAAGCAGACCTCCCACAAGGATGAAATGCCAGCTTCCCCTTCCTGTAGGCACTCTGCCAGTCTTTACCGGCCAGCTCCTTCCTGCAGGCACCCCTAAACTTTAACATTGATTCTTTTAAACACCCCACAACACACACACACACACACACACACACACACACACACACACTCCCCCAGTTCCTTCTCTAGGAACATGGCCCTTGATGTTGATGACCTTCTCTTCTTCACTGTCTCAGGGTGGGCAGTGAGGGATGGTAGGTGGTAAGGTCTCTTCCAAACTACTACTTCTCTCATAAGTCTTTCAGGTTGATGCCTGGTCCCATCTGCTGGGAGTTTCTAAAACTTAGAATACGGGGTGTTTGGGGTCTCTTATCCTAAGCTTTAGCCATGGCCACATGAGAAATCAACATCCTGTTACAAGATGCCAATAACAGTAGTCACCACTGCTGAGTCCCACTGTGGGCTGGCCATGTTCACATGTTATTTAATTCTATTATTTAACAAAAGCTTACAAAGCAGTTCCCACAAGCTTGTAAGGTAGATGCTGGTATAACATTTATTTGTTAGAGGAAAAAGCAGAGGTGCACAGAGGGAAGTAGACTCAGTGAAGGGACACAGCCAGTGAGTAGCGAGTCTGGCTCCGGAGCCCATGCTATTCCTTTACGCTTGGCTGCGCTATCTAATTATAATATTATCTACTGTTGATTGCCCACTGTGGGGCAAGTGATTTTACATCTAGGTTAATAATAATAATAGCATCTAAATATTGTTAAGCATGGTGATAAGCAATGTCTGCACATTATTTCATTTAATATTCATAAAAACCCTGTCTTACATAAGCAAGTTGAAGCATAGGAAGGTTAAGTAACTTCCCCAAGTTTCCAAAACCTAGAAGAGCTGGAATGCTAACCAGAGCCTCTGTGTAATCTCAGAGCCTCTGCCTCTCCACTCTGCTAGACTGCTCCTCTCTTCCATGAGTGCCCACAATGTGCCATGTACCACGCCAGGTTCTTTTATGTGCTCAAGAAATAAAGCATCCCTAAGTGTCAGGCATGATTTAGAGGCAGGGGAGAAAGAGAAGTGCCCAGAGGATTCACCATCTGGTGAGCGGACAGCATCAGGATGGCACAGGGTGATCAGCTGTACTGTGTTGGGGAGGCCAGAAGGCTGAGGAAGCCCAGAGGACAGGTTGCTAACCAGCCAGGGAGGAGAGGGCAAGAAGAACATCCATGGGAAGGGATCCTGAAGGGAGTAGATTTAGCCAGGAGATGAAGGGTTGGGAAGGCATTCCAGGAGAGGACCCTATGCATCTTGATTCCAGATTCACTGTAAGCAGTGCTGTTCATCCAAGCCATGGGCATCCCATTCTGTGGATGAAATGCCATGGCCTGTCTGCTTGCTCCATCCACTGAAGGAGGATACATGATAGAGTAGATTCAGAGTCCTTGGGGACAATGCGCTTTGCCCCTACCACTGAGTCAGCCTGGATGCTGAGCAAAGAGGAACCAGCCTTCCAAGCAAAGGAAACTGTGTACAAAAAACGCACTGACCGTCCTCAGATTCAGGTGGGCTTTCTGCAACAGGCTTCAGAGTAGAGTGGAGGAAGGCAGCTTCCCCCGCTAACCTTCAGGCAGAGGCACTAAACACAGAGGCAAGATCTTAGTCAGAGGCTGGTGCCAGGGGTTTGCAGGGGAGCCAGGTTGGCAGTTCAACCATCTGCCTCTGGCCCTGCCTGTTAGTTTCTTAGGGCTTCCATAACAAATTACCACAAATGTAGCAGCTTAAACCATCAGAAAGTTATTCTCTCATAGTTCTAGAGGCCAGAAGTTCAAAATCAAGGTTTAGCAGGGCCACACTCCCTCCAAAGGCTCTAGGGGAGAATCTTTCCTTGATTCTTCCAGCTGATGATGGTCCCTGCATTCTTTGGCTTCTGGCTGCATCACTCCAATTTCTGCCTCCACATGGCCTTCTTTCCTCCTATGTGTCTCAAATCTCCATTTCCTTTCTCTTACAATGACATCAATCATAGACTTTAGGTCCCACCGTAAATCCAGGGTGATCCTATCCCAGGATACTTAATTAATCTGCAAAGGCCCTATTTCCAAATAAGGTTATATTCACAGGTACCAGGGGTTAGGACTTGGACATACCAATAGTGGGCACTATTCTGCCCACTACAGCCTGTGAGCGGGGAAGACCATGCACCTGTTGATCAGGGCCTGGCCAGCCAGCACATCCAGTGGCTGTGGGGCTGGAGCTCAGAGGCTGATCCACAGAGACCCAGTGACCAGACCCCAGGGAACTCCCCTTCCACCCTCTCTCTCCCTCTCTGTTACTCTGCTGTCTGTCTCTTTCTACACTTTTCTGCTGTGCCCTTCCTTCTTGCATTTAGTGGGTCCCCCAAGTGTCAGGTAGGAGAGTGGACAAGATGAACAGGAAAGCAGACAGTCCCAGCAGAGCGTGTTGCTGTCCGCCTGCCAAAGTACAAAATGGCCAAGGGAACAGCATGGGGGAAGGCACAGCTTGTTCAGGCAAGAGCAAGTGTGAAAGGGTCATTGGAGACTCCTTTATACCTAAAGGACTTTGCACAGGATGCTTTCTCTGCCTGGGAAGGTCCTGCTGACTTCACCCCAAGTCTGCCTGACCAGGGGTCTCAGGACCCTACTGGCTTCCTTCTAAGTACATATCACAATCTGATATTTGTTTGAATCTTTATTCTTTCCCCACCAACTAGACTGTGAGCTCTGGTATGGCTGGAAACCTGACTATTTTGTCTTCTGCTGTATCTCCAGCTCCTGTTTCAGCATCTACCACATAGTGATGCTCAATATGGATTTTTATGAATGAATGAATGCAGGCTGATAGCACATAATGGGCTTTGAATGCCTAAGGACTTTGATCCATATGTCGGAAGGCCTTGCTTTATTGATTGTAAGACTGGCTTATGTTATGAGATACATGAGGCACATTTTCACATTTCTCTGTATTGATATATATTTATTGAACATCTGCTGTGTGCCAGGTACCCAGAGAACAAAACATGCATGACCCTTGCCTTAAAGGGGCTAACATTCTAGTGGGGCAGTTAGAAGTTAAGAAAAAGTAAAATAAATAGTATCTCAGATGGTGATAAGTATTCTGGGGGAAAATAAAGCAGAGAAGGATTTTAGGAACAGATTGGGAGGAAGTGAACATTTGTCATTAAAATCAGGTGATCACTAACAGATATCTATAGAAGGCCCACCCAGTAGCAGCAGAATACACATTCCTGGCAAGTCCAAATAGAACATAATCTAGAATTGACCATATGCTCATCCATAAAACAAACCTTAGAAGTTTTAAAGGATTGAAATCATACAAAGTATATTCTCTGATCACAATGGAATAAGATTAGAAATCAAAATCATAAAGGAATTTGGGGAATGCACAAATATGTGGAAATGAAGCAATACATACACCTAAATAATCAGTGGGTCAAAGAAGAAATCACAAGTGAAATTAGAAAATATTTTGAGATGAAAGTAAATGAAAACACAACATGCCAAAATTTATGAGGTGAGATAAAGCAGTACCTAGAGGGAACTTTATAGCTGTAAATACCTGTATTAAAGAAGAGCGATCTCAAGTAAATAACCTAACCTTCCACCTTAAGAAACTAGAAAAAGTAGAGCAAATAAAACCCAAAGAAAGCAGAAAGAGGAAATAAGAAAGATTAGAAGAGAAATAAATAAAAAACAATGAAGAAAATCAATAAAACCAAAAGTTGATTTTTTAAAGATCAACAAAACTGACAAATCTTTAGCTAGACAGAGAGAAGACTCATATTACTAAGGTCAGAGAGGACATCACTACCAAACTTACAAAAAAATTATAAAGGGTGTGGTAAAAAAAATAACTAATTGGTCTTTGTCCCCAGTTCCTGGACATGGCTCCTAAAAACCCTTGAAATCTCTGGAGTGATAAGAGTGTCTTTTGTATGGAAATGAGATGACAGGTGGCTGGGGGCCCCCAGGTAGCTCAGGATGGGGCTGGTTGCAAAAAGGCCAAAACCATGCTTAGAAGATTAGAACTTTACACTTCACTTGAACCTCTGGGGATGGGAAAGGGGCAGGAGATTGAGTTAAATGCCAATGGCCAATAATTTAATCAATCATGCCTATATAATTAAACTGTCATAAAACCCCCTAAACACAGGGTGCAGAGAGCTACCAGGTTGGTGAACACATCCAGGAACTAAGAGGGTTATCCTCCCAAAAAGGACATGGAAGCTCCATGCTACCTCCCCCCTCCTTCTACCTTGCCCTATGTTTCTTCTGTTTATCTCTTCTATTTGCCTATTCCTAAGTTATATCCTTTAATATAAATTGGTAATAGTAACTAAACTGTTCTTCTGTTCTGTGAACTGCTCTAGCAAATTACTGAACCTGGGGCCGTCACAGTCATGGTAACCCCCAATTTGTAACCAAGTCAAACAGAAGTGTAGGTAACTTGGGCACCCAATACTTGTGACTGGTGTCTAAATTGCAGGCAGTCTTGGACTGAGCCTTTAAATCTGTGGAATCTGACACTAACTCCAGGTAGTTAGAGTCTGGGTTGAATTCAAATGCAGGACAGCCAGGTGGTGACCAGAGAGTTGGAGAGTTGGTTGGTGTGGAAAACTCCCACACATTTTGTGTCAGAAGAGTTGTGAATAAAACAGTTCATTAGGAGACAGAATGAACAACTATTTACCAACATATTAGATAACTTTAGATAAAATGGACAAATTCCTCTAAGAATTACCAAAACTGCCTCAGGAAGAATTAGAAAATCTGAATAGATTTATAATAAGTAAAGAGATTGGAGTAGTAATTTAAAACTTCCCACAAAGAAAAGACCAGGCCCATATGATGTCACTGGTGAATTCTACCAAACATTAAAAGAAGAATTAATACCAATTCTTCACAAACTCCTCCCAAAAAATTAGGAGGGAACATTTCCCAATTCTTTCTATGAGGTTAGTATTATCCTGATAGCAAAACCAGATAATGACATCACAAGAAAAGAAAACTAGAGATCAATATCCCTTATGAACATAGAAGCAAAAATTGTCAACAAAAATACTAGCAAAGTGAATCCAACAACACATAAAAAGGATTATATGCCATGACCAAGGGTTTATTACAGGAATGCAAGATGGATTTAACATTGAAAACTAATTAATGTAATATACCATATCAATAGAAAAACCGGACAAAAACCATGTGATCATCTCAATAGATGCAGAAAAATATTTAACAAAATCCAACACACCTTCATGATAAAAAGTTCTTAACAAATTAAGGATAGAAGTGAACTTAGCCTGATAAAAGTCTTCTACAGGTTAACATCATATCTAATGGTAAAAGATTGAATGCTTTCCCCCTAAGATGAGGAAAATACAATGTTGTACACCATTGCCATTTTGTTCAACATTGTGATGGAAGTATTAGCCAAGGAAATTAGTCAAGAAAAAAATAGAGATCTTTTCAACAGTGTTGGGAAAACTGGATATCAACATGTAAAAGAATGAATTTGGACCCTTACCTTACACCATACACAAAAATTAACTCAAAGTGGATCAAAGACCTAAATGTAAGACCTAAAACTATAAAACTCTTAACAGGAAACATAGGAGAAAAGCTTCATGACATTGAATTTGGCAGTGATTTCTTGGATATGATACCAAAGGCAAAGGTAAAAAAGGAAAGACAAATTGGACCTCATCAAACTTTTGTGACATTATCAACAGAGGAAACCTGTAGAATAGGAGGAAATATTTTCAAATCATGTATCTGAAAAGAGGTTAATATCCAGAATATATAGACAACTCTAAACACTCGACAGCAAAAAAAAAAAAAAAAAAATGGGCAAAGGATTGAATAGACATTTCTCCAAAGAGGGTATACAAATGGCCAATAAGCACATAAAAATATGCTCACATCACTGATCATTATGGAAATGAAAATGAAAACCACAATGAGATACCACCTCATAACCATTAGGGTGGCTACTATCACAGAAGGAAAGAAGTCAGGAAGGAAGGGAAAAAGAAAGGAATAAAGGGATGGAGGAGGAGATGGAAGAAGAAAGTAAGAAAAGCACAAGTGTTGATAAGGATGTGGAGAAATTAGAACACGTGCACTGTTGCTGGGATTTTTATATGGTGCAGCCACTGTGGAAAACAGTATTGAAGTTCTTCATAATATTAAAAATATAATTATCAGATAATCCAGCAATTCCACTTCTGAATATATATCCAAAATAACTGAAAACAGGGACTTGAAGAGATATTATACCCATGTTCATAGCAGCATTATTCACAATAGCTAAAAAAACATGGAAGCCACCCAAGTGTCCATCAAGAGATGAATGGATAAACAAAACGCGGTATATACATACAACGGAATATTATTCAACCTTAAAAAGGAAGGAAATTCTAACACATGCTACAAATGGATGAAGCCTTGAAGGCATGATGCTAATGAAATAAGCCAGTCCCACATGGACAAATGCCATACAATTTCACTTGTATGAGGTATATAGAGTAGTGAAATTCTTAAAGACAAGAAGTAGAATGGTGGATGCCAGTGGCTGGGAGAAGAGGGATGGGAAGTTATTTTGTAATGAACACGGAGTTTCAGTTTTGCAAGATGAAAAAAGTTCTGGAAATGGATGATGGTGAAGATAGCACAACAATAGGAATGTACCTAATGCCACTGAAGTGCACACTTAAAAATGGCTAAGATGGTAAATTTTATATTATGTATATTTTACCATAATTTTTTAAAAAATAAAAAGAAAGAAGAAAAAATAAAGTAAAAGAAAGAAAAGGAAGGAAGGTAGGAGGGGAAGGTGGGAGGGAAAGTAAAGAAATAGAAGAATTTCCAGATTTGCAAGGAAGAGGTAAAACTATCTCTATTTGCACATGATATGATCTTGTATATATAAAATCCTAAGGAATCCACTAAAAGTTATTAGAGCCAATAAATGAGTTCAGAAAAATTGTAGAACACAAGATCAATTTTTAAAAATTAATTGTATTTCAGGACACTAGCAATGTATAATCTGAAAATAAAATTAAGAAAACAAATCCATTTACAATAGCATCAAAAATAATAAAATACTTAACAATAAATTTAACAAAAAAAGAGCAAGTCTAGTACACTGAAAACTACAAAACATTGTTGAAAGAAATTAAAGACTTCAGTAAATGGAAAGACATCCCATTTTCATGGATTGAAAGACTTTATTTTTTTAAGGTGGCAATGCCCCAAAATTGACCTACAGAATCAATGAAACCCCTATCAAAGTTCCAGCTAAGTTTTTTCCAAAATTGACAAGCTGTTCCTAAAATTCACTTGGAAATTCAAGGAAACCAGAATAGCCAAAACAATCTTGGAAAAGAAGAACAAAGTTGGAGGGCTCAAACTTCCCAAATTCAAAACTTACTATAAATATACAATAACCCAGATAGTGTGATACTGGCATAAGAATGGACATATAGATCAATGAAATAGAATCCAGAAATAAACTCTTAAAATTATGTTTAATTGATTTTGACAAGGGTGCCAAGACAATTCAGTGGGGAAAGAATGAGAACAGTCTTTTCAACAGATGGTGCTGGGACCACTAATTATCCACATGCACAGAATAAAATGGGCCTCCTACATCACACAGTATACAAAAAAATTAACTCAAATGGATCATTGACCTATATCGAAGAGCTAAAATTACAAGCTTTTAGAAGAAAACAGGAGTTAATCTTCATGAGCTTGAGTTAAACAGAACCTTTTTGGATATGACATCAAGAGCATAAATGACAGAAGGAAAAATTGATAAATCAGACTTCATCAAAATTAAAAACTTGTACTACAAATGATACCATCAAGAAAGAAGAAAAGCCCACAGAACAGAAAATATTTGCAAATCATGTATCTAATAAGGTACTTGTATCCATAATATATAAATAATTCTTATAGCTCAGTAATAAATAGATAAATAACCCAATTTTTAAATGGGCAAAGGATTTGAAAGGCCTTTCTCCAAGGACAATATACAAATGACCAATAAACATGAAAAGGTGCTTAGCATCATTAATCATCAGGGAAATGCAAATCAAAACCACAACAACATACCGCTTTATATCCACTAGAACTGCTATAAGCAAAAAGACAGACAATAAGAGTTGGTGAGATTGTGGAGCAATTGGAACACTCGTACATTGCTGGTGGGAATGTAAAATGGTGCAAGCTCTTTGACACTTCCTCACAATGTTAAACACAGAGTTAACGTAACAACCTAGCAGATGCACTTCTAGGTATACACCCAAAAGAAATGAAAAATAACATCCACCCAAAAACTTGTACATGAACCTTCATAGCAACATTATTCAAAATAGCTAGAGTGGAAACAACCCTAACATCCGTCAACGGATAAATAAAATGTGGTCTGTCCATACAATGGAGTATTATTTAGCAATAAAAAGGAATCAAGTACTGATGTATGCTACAACATGAATGAACCCTAAAAATATTATGTTAAGTGAAAAAAAAGCCAGTCGCAAAGGACCACACATTGTATGACTCTCTTTATATGAAATGCCCAGAATAGGCAAGTTAGAAATTAAATTAACAGTTGCCTAGGGCTATGGGTGGGGCAGGGAGGAATGGGAAGTGACTGCTAATGGTTACAGAGTTTCTTTGAGGTGACAGAAATTGTTCTGAAATTAGATTGTGGTGATGAGTGCCCGACTCTGTGAATGTACTAAAAAACACTGGCTTGTAACCTTTAAACTGGTGGATTGCTTGTTATGGAATTATCATATATCTGAATAAAGCTGTTTTAAAAAATCAGGTGGCCAGAGAAGCCCTCCCTGAGAAACTGACTTTAGAAGTTTTGGCAGGCAAATGAAACATTTTCTTAGTAAAAATATATTATGAGTACATTATGGAATAGAATGAACAATTCACATACATTTTAATAATAAAACATGATATGTTAAAGAACCTTTAGGTCCACATGTGTCCCTTCAAGCCCAGGTCACACAGTAGAGAGGTACTTGGGAGAACGTTTGAGAAGCAGCACAACACAGGGTTCAAGGAGGGAATCAGAACTATCAGAGTTGGATCTTGGAAGGATCAGGGTGGAAAAAGGACTAGAGGGGGCATGCAGCCCACATCCTCAGGAAGGGAGGGGCATTCCTGAGCACTGTGCTTGGGGCCTAGCCTTTGCACCTCTTCTCCTCACTTCATAGATGGGAAACTGAGACTTGGAGGGACAGGGTAATGATAATAGTAAGAAAAAGTCCACAGTGACCTGGTGGCAAATTGATCTGATGTTGAGACATTTTGTACAGTGGTATGAGGGGAAAAGAATGATGGGAGAAGGGGGAAGATTCCAGAGATCAATGAGGATGCTTGGCAGAACTTGCAGTCTCATCAGCTGTGAGTGGTAAAGATGAGGGGAGAGTCAAGGACACATCCAGTTTCCAGTTTGTATATTGGGTGAATGGTGGAGCTGTTTGCTGAAATGGGGAATGCTGCCAGGCAGAAGATGGCATGTTTGGTTGGGTTGGAGGCACCTGTGGAATATCCTGGGGGTGAGGTGGGGGCTGTCAGGTTGTGTGTTGATCTGGAGATCAAAAAAGAGAGAGAGAAGTCTGTGCTAGCAACAGGGTAAGTGGATGATCAGGGTTCCTAAACTCACATGTCTTCAGAAGCTTGCAGATGGCAAGCCATGAGTGCAGCAGGCCAGTGGGAGAATTACAGGTGGAGACCATGGCGAACAAGCAAGTATACTCCCTTCCAGAGAGAGCACCCCTTACTCAGCTCTAGACCATAATTGCCATGTAGAGAGTGGGAAGGGAGCATGATTAAGAACATGGAAGTTGGAGCCAGACTGCCTGGGTTCAAATTCCAGCTCCCTTACAATTTGCTTTACTTCTCTGTGCCTTGGGTTCCTTATCTGTAAAATGGGGATGATAATATAGTACCTTCCTCCTAGGAAAAAAAAAAAAAAAAAATATATATATATATATATGTGTGTGTGTGTGTGTGTGTGTGTGTATATACATATGTGTGTATGGCATATAGCAAGTCTACAAAAGTGTCAGCTATCATTATCATATGAGACTTCAGATCCAGCTGTTAGAGGGGCTACACATCTATAATGTTATGTGAAATTTACTAACCTGAAGTTGTTGGCAACTGATTAAAATTTTATTTAAATAGTCCAGAATCAAACACAATACATATGGATGAGGTCTGCATATGGCTCTTGAGCTTCCAATTTGAGACCTCCGACAGCCATGGTAAGTTAAAGTGGGGATCGAGTGGTGGTTTTATCTAGAGAAAAGGGAAAATGAGAAGAGCTGGCCCTGGGACAGGTGGCAGAGGAGAGAATACCTGCCTCATGATGTCCGATGCCCTGCAGGATCCCAGAAGGAGAGACAGATGTACAGCAAGACCATGAAGAAGCTGTTAAGAGTGAAAGCCTCTGGAAGGAGGGCCCAGGTCCACAGTGTGGGCAGCCATGGTCTCTGGCATGATGACCTCCTGGAGCCTGCCAATAAGCCCAGCATCACTGGAAAGTTCAAGGTGCTGGAGCCGCCCATGCTGGGCCATGACCTGAGACGGGTCCTTTGCTTGGCTAACCTCGCATCCTGGGTCCAGTGGGTCCAAGTCACCATACTTTACACCCACAAGACGGTGGCAGAGATCCTGCACGAATCCCATGCAGTGAAGCTGGGGCTAGAAGAAGATAAGAACGCCACAGCTGGGTGGGACCTGGTTGGCCCAGCTCCTTTTTCAGGAGGGTTGGGGTTGGGGGCAGACTTTCCGGCATCCTACATTCATTCCCAGGAAAGAAAGGGATATTTCTGAGCATTTGCAGATGAGAAAACTGAGGTTCAGAGGGGCTGAATAATGAAGATAGTAATAAAAGTACACAATCATCTAGTGGCAAACATATAATGCTCAGGTGATCCCACTTAGTATGAATATTCACACACTGAATAAATACCTGCTGGGAGCATTTCATAGTATGTGGAATATGCCCTGTGTTACCTTTCTAAAATCCAACAAATTTCAGAGCTCATCTGGCTCCAGGTGTTTGGTGTGAGAGGAATGGACCAGTAAGAGATGTTTATTAAGTGCCTACATGTGCCAGACCCTGTCCCAAGAATTCTGAAAGCATCAGCTACAACCCACAACCACCCTCAGTCCTCTCCCCTCCCCTTTCCTCCCATATTCTTCCTCTGTCCCTGTCTTTCTCTCTCCCCTACCCCACCAGCACATACATTCTGAAGGATTTGATTAAATAAAGACATTTCTCCTCTGAACCAGTTTCAGCTAAGTGAAACCTTGTGTGTTTTGACAGGATGTGAAAATATGTGAAGGAGGTGTCACATATTTTTTGCTTTTCTGTCACTTATTTTTCACACAGTCTAAATCACAAAATAACACTTCACAAGGAAATGTTAATTAACATACACTTTCTCCTGGTTTTTTTCATATTAAAAGTAATACAGCTACGTAGGGGAAAGCAGGAGCAAGATGGCAGAGTAGATGGACGTGCGCTCATTCCTTCTTATGAAAGCATGTGAATCACAACTAACTGCTGAACAATCATAGACAGGAAGACACTGAAACTCACCAAAAGACATACCCCACATCCAAAGACAAAGGAGAAGACACAGTGAGGCAGTAGGAGGGGAGCAATCACAATAAAATCAAATCCCATAACTGCTGGGTGGGTGACACACAAGCTGGAGAACGCTTATACCACAGAAGTCCACTCACTGAAGTGAAGGTTCTGAGCCCAACATGAGGCTTTCCAACCTGAGGGTCCGGCAATGGGAGGAGGAAATCCTAGAGAATCAGACTGTGAGGGCTAGCGAGATTTGATTGCAGGATTTTGACAGGACTAGGGGAAACAGAGACTCCACTCTTGGAGGGCACACACAAAGTAGTGGTCGCATCGGGACGCAGGGAAAGGAGCAGTGACCCCATATGAGACTGAACCAGACGTACCTGCTAGTGTTAGAGGGTCTCCTGCAGAGGCAGGGGATGGCTGTGGCTCACTGTGAGGACAAGGACACTGGCAGAAGAACATCTGGGAAGTACTCCTTGGAGTAAGCCCTCCCAGAGTCCGCCATCAGCCCCACCAAAGAGCCAGGTAGTCTCCTGTGTTGGGTTGCCTCCGGCCAAACAACCAACAGGGAAGGAGCCCAGCCCCACCCATCAGCAGACAAGTGGATTAAGGTTTTCCTGAGTTCTGCCCACAAGAGAAACACCCAGCTCTATCCACCACCAGTCCCTCCCATCAGGAAACTTGCACAAGCCTCTTAGATAGCCTTATCCACCATAGGGCAGACAGCAGAAGCAAGAAGAACTACAATCCTGCAGCCTGTGGGGAAAAAACCACATTCACAGAAACATAGACAAGATGAAAAGACAGAGGGCTATGTACCAGATGAAGGAAGAAGATAAAACCCCAGAAAAACAACTCAGTGAGGTAGAGATAGGCAACCTTCCAGAAAAAGAATTCAGAATAATGATAGTGAAGATGATCCAGGACCTTGGAAAAAGAATGGAGGCAAAGATCGAGAAGATGCAAGAAGAATTTAACAAAGACCTAGAAGAATTAAATAACAAATACCTAGAATAATTAAAGAACAAACAAACAGAGATGAATGATACAATAACTGAAATGAAAAATACACTAGAAGGAAACAATAGCAGAATAACTGAGGCAGAAGAACGGATAAGTGACCTGGAAGACAGACTGGTGGAGTACACTGCAATGGAGCAGAATAAAGAAAAAAGAATGAAAACAAATGAAGACAGCCTAAGAGACCTCTGAGGCAACATTAAATGCAAAAACATTTGCATTATAGGGGTCCCAGAAGGAGAAGGGAGAGAAAGGACCCAAAAAGATATTTGGAGAGATTATAGTCAAACACTTCCCTAACATGAGAAAGGAAATAGCCACTCAAGTCCAGGAAGCACAGAGAGTACCAGGCAGGAAAAACCCAGGAGAAACATGTCAAGACACATAGTAATCAAATTCGTAAAAATTAAAGACAAAGAAAAATTGTTGAAAACAAGGGAAAAATGACAAGTAGCATACAAGGGAACTCCCATGAGATGAACAGCTGATTCCTCACCAGAAACTCTATAAGCCAGAAGGGAGTGATATGATATATTTAAAGTGATGAAAGGGAAGAACCTACAACAAAGATTACTGTCCCCAACAAGGATCTCATTCAGAGTCGACAGAGAAATCAAAATCTTTACAGACAATCAAAAGCTAAGAGAATTCAGCACCACCAAACCAGCTCTACAACAAACGCTAAAGGAACTTCTCCAAGTGAGAAACACAAGAGAAGAAAAAGACCTACAAAAACAAACCCATAACAATTAAGAAAATGGTCATAGGAACATACATATCAATAATTACCTTAAATGTGAATGGATTAAATGCTCCAAGTAAAAGACACAGGCTCGCTGAATGGTTACAAAAACAAGACCCATATATATGCTGTCTACAAGAGACCCACTTCAGACCTAGGGACATATACAGACTGTAAGTGAGGGGATGGAAAAAGATATTCCATGCAAATGAAATCAAAAGAAAGCTGGAGTAACAGTACCCATACCAGATAAAATAGACTTTAAAATAAAGAATGTGACAAGAGGCAAGGAAGGACACTACATAATGATCAAGGGATCAATCCAAGAAGAAGATATAACAATTATAAATATATATGTACCCAACATAGGGACACCTCAATACATAAGGCAACTGGTAACAGCTATAAAAGAGGAAATCGACAGTTATACAATAATAATGGGGGACTTTTAACACTTCACTTACACCAATGGACAGATCACACAAACAGAAAATAAGGAAACACAAGCTTTAAATGATACAATAGAGCACATAGATTTAGTTGGTATTTAAAGGACATTCCATCCAAAAACAGCAGATTACACTTACTTCTGAAGTGCGCACAGAACATTCTCCAGGATAGATCACATCTTGGGTGACAAATCAAGCCTCAGTAAATTTAAGAAAATTGAAATCATATCAAGCATCTTTTCTGACCACAACGCTATGAGATGAGAAATCAGTTACAGGGGAAAAAAGTAAAAAACACAAACACATGGAGGCTAAACAATACGTTACTAAATAACCAAGAGATCACTGAAGAAATCAAAAAATACCTAGAGACAAATGACAATGAAAACACGACGATCCAAAACCTATGGAATGCAGCAAAAGCAGTTCTAGGAGGGAAGTTTATAGCTATACGAGCCTACCTCAAGAAACAAGAAAAACCTCAAATAAACAATCTAACCTTACACCTAAAGGAACTAGAGAAAGAAGAACAAACAAAACCCAAAGTTAGTAGAAGGAAAGAAATCATAAAGATTAAAGCAGAAATAGATGAAATAGAAACAAAGGAAACAAAAGCAAACATCAATAAAACTAAAAGTTGGTTCTTTGAGAAGATAAACAAAATTGATAAACCATTAGCCAGACTCATCAAGAAAAAGAGGGAGAGGACTGAAATAAATAAAATTAAAAATGAAAATGGAGAAGTTACAACAGACACTGCAGAAATACAAATCATCCTAAGAGACTACTACAAGCAACTTTATGCCAATAAAATGGACAACCTGGAAGAAATGGACAAATTCTTAGAAAGGTATAACCTTCCAAGAGTGAACCAGGAAGAAATAGAAAATATGAACAGACCAATCACAAGTAATGAAATTGAAACTCTGAGTAAAAATCTTCCAACAAGCAAAAGTCCAGGACCAGATGGCTTCACAGGTGAATTCTATCAATCATTTAGAAGAGAGATAACACCCAACCTTCTCAAACTCTTCCAAAATATTGCAGAGGAGGGAACACTCCCAAACTCATTCTATGAGGCCACCATCACCCTGATACCAAAACCAAAGATACTACAAAAAAAGAAAATTACAGACCAATATCACTGATGAATATATATGCAAAAATCCTCAACAAAATACTAGCAAACAGAATCCAACAACACATTGAAAGGATCATACACCATGATCAAGTGGGGTTTATCCCAGGAATGCAAGGATTCTTCAATATACGCAAATCAATCAATGTGAAACACCATATTAAGAAATTGAAGAATAAAAACCATATGATCATCTCAACACATGCAGAAAAAGCTTTTGATAAAATTCAACACCCATTTATGATAAAAACTCTCCAGAAAGTGGGCATAGAGGGAACCTACCTCAACATAATAAAGGCCATATATGACAAACCCACAGCAAACATGATTCTCAATGGTGAAAAACTGAAAGCATTTCTTCTAAGATCAGGAACAAGACAAGGATGTCCACTCTCACCACTATTATTCAACATAGTTTTGGTAGTCCTAGCATGGCAACCAGAGAAGAAAATGAAATAAAAGGAATACAAATTGGAAAAGAAGAAGTAAAACGGTCCCTGTTTGCAGATGACATGATACTATACATAGAGAATCCTAAAGATGCCACCAGAAAACTACTAGAGCTAATCAATGAATTTGGTAAAGTTGCAGGATACAAAATTAATGCACAGAAATCTCTGGCATTCCTGTACACTAATGATGAAAAATCTGAAAGATAAATTAAGGAAACACTCCCATTTACCACTGCAACAAAAAGAATAAAATACCTAGGCATAAACCTGCCTAGAGAGACAAAAGACCTGTATGCAGAAAACTATAAGACACTGATGAAAGAAAGTAAAGATGAAACAAACAGATGGAGAGATATACCATGTTCTTGGATTGTAAGAATCAATATTGTGAAAAGGACTATACTACCTAAAGCAATCTACAGATTCAAGGCAATCCCTATCAAATTACCAATGGCACTTTTTACAGAACTAAAACAAAAAATCTTAAAATTTCTATGGAGACACAAAAGACCCCACATTGCCAAAGCAGTCTTGAGGGAAAAATACGGAGCTGGAGGAATCAGATTCCCGGACTTCAGACTATGCTTCAAAGCTACAGTAATCAAGACGATATTGTACTGGCACAAAAACAGAAATATAGATAAATGGAACAGGATAGAAACCCCAGAGATAAACCCACACACCTATGGTCAACTAATCTGTGACAAAGGAGGCAAGGAAGTACAATGGAGAAAAGACAGTCTCTTCAATAGTGGTGCTGGGAAAACTGGACAGCTACATGTAAAAGAATGAAATTAGAACACTCCCTAACACGATGTGCAAAAATAAACTCAAAAGTGGTCAGAGACCTAATATAAGACTGGATGCTATAAATCCTTAGAGGAAAACACAGGAAGAACACTCTTTGACATAAATCACAGCAAGATCTTTTTTGATCCCCCTCCTAGGGTAATGGAAATAAAAACAAAAATAAACAAATGGGACCTAATGAAACTTAAAAGCTTTTACAAAGCAACAGAAACTACAAACAAGACGAAAAGACAACTCTCAGAATGGGAGAAAATATTTGCAAACGAATCAATGGACAAAGGACTAATCTCCAAAATATATAAACAGCTCATACAGCTGAATATTAAAAAAAACAAACAACCCAATCCAAATATGGTCTGAAGACCTAAATAGACATTTCTCCAAAGAAGACATACAGATGGCCACGAAGCACACGAAAAGCTGCTCAACATCACTAATTATTAGAGAAATGCAAATCAAAACTATAATGATTATCACCTCACACTAGTTAGAATGGGCATCATCAGATAATCTACAAACAACAAATGCTGGAGATGGTGTAGGGAAAAGGCAATCCTCTTGCACTGTTGGTGGGAATGTAAATTGATGCAGCCACTATGGAGAACTGTATGGAGGTTCTTTAAAAAACTAAAAATAGGGCTTCCCTGGTGGCGCAGTGGTTGAGAGTCTGCCTGCCAATGCGGGGGACGCGGGTTCGAGCCCTGGTCTGGGAAGATCCCACATGCCACGGAGCAACTAGGCCCGTGAGCTACAACTACTGAGCCTGCGCGTCTGGAGCCTGTGCTCCGCAACAACAGAGGCCGTGACAGTGAGGCCCGCGCACCGCGATGAAGAGTGGCCCCCGCTTGCCACAACTGGAGAAAGCCCTCGCACAGAAATGAAGACCCAACGCAGCCAAAAATAAATAAATTAAAAAAAAAAAAAAAAAAAAAAAAAAAAAAAAAACTAAAAATAGAATTACCATATGACCCAGCAATCCCACTACTGGGCATATACCCAGATGAAACCATAATTCAAAAAGACACATGCACCCCAATGTCCATTTGCAGCACTATTTACAATAGCCAGGTCATGGAAGCAATTTAAATCCCCATCAACCACCGATTGGATAATGAAGATGTGGTACATATATACAATGGAATATTACCCATAAAAAGGAACGAAATTGGGTCATTTGTAGAGACGTGGATGGATCTAGAGACTGTCACACAAAGTGAAGTCAGAAAGGGAAAAACAAATATCGTATATTAACCCATATATGTGGAACCGAGAAAAAGGGTACAGATGAACCAGTTTGCAGGGCAGAAATAGAGACACAGATGTAGAGAACAAACGTATGGACGCCAAGTGGGGAAAGTGACGGGGGTGTGGGGTGTGGTGTGATGAATTGCGAGATTGGGATTGACATATATACACTAATATGTATAAAATGGACAACTAATAAGAACCTGTTGTATAAAAAAATAAAATTCAAATATTCAAAAAAAATGTAATACATATTCATTAAAGATTTGGAGAGTAGAAGGGAAAGATCACCTATGATCCTGCCACCCACCTACAAATTGTTAACGTTTTCCTTCCAAATTTTTAATGCCTGTTGCTTTTTGAAAAACAGTTCTGGGGCTTCCCTGGTGGTCCAGTGACTAAGACTCTGTGCTCCCAATGCAGGGGGCCCGGGTTTGAGCCCTGGTCAGGGAACTAGATCCCACATGCCACAACCAAGAGTTCGCATGCTGCAACTAAAGATCCCACATGTCACAATTAAAGATCCTGCATGTGGCAACAAAGATCCCATGTGTCGCAACTAAGATCCAGTGCAGCAAAATAAATAATTATTTTTGGTTCCAAAATAGGGTCTTTATATTTTTATTAAAATAAAAAAGATATTACAGAATATAAGTCCAGTAAAATTTCCTTTTTTTAATTAAAAAAGGAAAATTAAACAAAAGAAAAGAATCTGTTAAAATGTTTGGTTCTATGTATGGTCACCAAAATCTATAATCAATTTGCTTTCAGTCAAATATACACACAGATAGAGACATAGACACAGTAAATACACACACACACATACACATTCTAATTAATGTTTAAGATATTAGGAACATCAAAATATATTTGTGTATGCTTCTCAAACTGGGCTTCCTATCATCTTGGATATATGGTGCTGTATCATTCTATGTTATATAAATTAATGCACTATTTATATTAACACAAAGTTATTATGGAATAGAATGCAAAATTTGCACGCATTTTCTAGCACTCAGAAATTATCAAACAAATATTAAGGAGTTGATTAATCAATGAATTAGGTTTTATTTTAACATCTTTATTGGGGTATAATTGCTTTACAATGGTGTGTTCATTTCTGCTTTATAACAAAGTGAATCAGTTATACATATACATGTGTTCCCATATCTCTTCCCTCTTGTGTCTGCCTCCCTCCCACCCTCCCTATCCCACTCCTCCAGGCGGTCACAAAGCACCGAGCTGATCTCCCTGTGCTATGCGGCTGCTTCCAACTAGCTATCTACCTTACGTTTGGTAGTGTATATGTGTCCATGCCTCTCTCTCTCGCTTTGTCACAGATCACCCTTCCCCCTCCCCATATCCTCAAGTCCGTTCTCTAGTAGGTCTGTGGCTTTATTCCTGTCTTACCCCTAGGTTCCTCATGACATTTTTTTTCTTAAATTCCATATATATGTGTTAGCATACGGTATTTGTCTTTCTCTTTCTGACTTACTTCACTCTGTATGACAGACTCTAGGTCTATCCACCTCACTACAAATAGCTCAATTTCGTTTCCTTTTATGGCTGAGTAATATTCCATTGTATATATGTGCCACATCTTCTTTATCCATTCATCTGAAGATGGGCATTTAGGTTGTTTCCATCTCTGGGCTATTGTAAATAGAGCTGCAATGAACATTTTGGTACATGACCCTTTTTGAATTATGGTTTTCTCAGGGTATATGCCCAGTAGTGGGATTGCTGGGTCATATGGTAGTTCTATTTGTAGTTTTTTAAGGAACCTCCATACTGTTCTCCATAGTGGCTGAAGCAATTCACATTCCCACCAGCAGTGCAAGAGTGTTCCCTTTTCTCCACACCCTCTCCAGCATTTATTGTTTCTAGATTTTTTGATGATGGCCATTCTGACTGGTGTGAGATGATATCTCATTGTAGTTTTGATTTGCGTTTCTCTAATGATTAATGATGTTGAGCATTCTTTCATGTGTTTGTTGACAGTTTGTAAAAGCCTGCCAAAAAAAGAAAAAAGGAAAACAGTTCTAATGATATCACAAACACTCATTAGTGCCCTGCTCCTTTCATATTACATTGTAATTTAAATATTTTTATAAGCTCTTCATTCACATCATTTGAATGGATGTATAATCTGTAAACAAATATATGGTGATTTATTTCATCTTTTCCCTTCTTTTGGGTAGTTATCAGTTATTGCTATTTCTAAAAAGCACTAAAGTAAACATCTTGGTGAAAAAAATTCCCTTTTTTTGATCTAGATTTTGGACTGTTTTGTTAGAATACATTCACAAAAATGGAATTACTAAGACAAATTTTATAGCTATTAAATATAAATAATTTATTAAAATTTATAATTTTTTAAATTAATAGGCTTTTTTTTAGTAGTTTTGGTTTCAGAAAAAATGAGCAAAAAGTCCAGAGGGTTCCCATATACCCCTCACCACCTCCCATATTTCCCTATTATTAGCATCTTGCATTAGTGTGGTACATTTGTTACAGTTGACAAGCTAATACTGGTACATGTTATTCTTAACTAAAGTCCATAGTCTGCATTAGAGTTCACTCTGTATTGTACATTCTGTGGGTTTTGACAAATGTATGACATGTATCCATCATTAGAGTATCATACAGAATAGTTTCACTGCCCTAAAATTCCCTGTTCTTCACCTATTCACTTCTCCCTCCCTCATCTCAAACCCCTAGCAACCACTGATCCTTTTACTGTCGCCAAAGTTTTGCCTTTCCCTAAATATCATAGAGTTGAAATCATACAGTGTGTAGCCTTTTCAGATTGGTGTCTTTCACTTAGAAATAAGTACTTAAGATTCCTCATGATTTTTTCATAGCTTGATAGCTCATTTTTTGTTATCACTGAATAGTATTCCTTTATATGGATATACCACAGTTGATTGATTCCTTCACCTACTGAAGAATACCTTAATTGCTTCCAAGTTTTGGCAATTATGAGTAAAGCTGGTATAAACATCCATGTACAGGTTTTTTTGTGAACACGTTTTCAATTTATATGGGTAAATACTAAGGAGCATGATTGCTAATGGTGTGCTAAGAATATGTTTAGTTTTCTAAGAAACTGCCAAAGTATCCCAAAATGGCTGTAACACTTTGCATTCCCACCATCAATGAATGAGAGTTCCTGTTGCTCCACATCCTCTCCAACATTTTGTGATGTCAGTGTTTTGGATTCTTGTAATTCTAATAGGTATGTGGTTGTATCTCGTTTTAATTTGAAATTTCATAATGATGTATGATGTGAGCATCTTTTCATATGCATCTGTACATCTTCTTTGGTGAGGTGTCTGTATAGATCTTTTGCCCATTTTTTAATCATGTTGTTCATTTTCTTATTGTTGAATTTTAAGAGTTCTTTGTATATTTTGTATAATTGTCTTTTATCAGATGTGTCTTTTGCAAATATTTTCTCCCAGTTTTTGGCTCACCTGCTCATTCTCTTGACAGTTCTTTCACAGAGCAGAAGTTTTTAATTTTAATAAAGTGCAATTTATCAATTTTTTATTTCACGGATCAATACCTTTGGTATTGTACCTAAAAGTTCAGTCATCATCATACCCAATATTATCTAGGTTTTCTCCTATGTTATTGTCTAGATGTTTTATAGTTTCACACTTTACATTTAGGTTTATGATCCATTTTAATTTCATTTTTGTAAAGGGTATAACATATGTGTCTAGAATCTTTTTTTCAGTGTGGATGTCCAGTTGTTCCAGCACCACTTATTAAAAGGACAATCTTTTCTCCATTGCTCCTTTATCAAAGATCAGTTGACTATATTTGTGTGGATCTACTTCTGGGCTCTATTTTGTTCCACTGATTTGTCTATTCTTTCTTCAATACCACACTCTTGATTACTGTAGTTTTATAGTAAGTCAAAGTCAGGGAGTGTTAATCCTCTGATGTTCTTTTCCTTTAATATTGTGTTGGCTCTTCTGGGTCTTTTGCCTCTTTTCATAAATCAGTTTAGAATCAATTTGTTGATATCCATTAAATAACTTTCTGGGATTTTGATGGAATTGCCTTGACTATAGATCAAGTTGGGAAGAACTGACATCTTGACAATATCAAGTCTTCCTATCCATGAACATGGAATATCTCTGCATTAATTTAGTTAGTTTTTTATTTCTTTCATCAGAGTTTTTTATAGTTTTTCTCATGTATATACATATCTTCTACATATTTTGTTAGATTAATGCCTGAGTTGTTCACTGTGGGGGTGCTAATATAAATGGTATTTTAAATTTCAAATTCCACTTGTTTAGTGCTGGTATATTTTAAAAAGTGATTGAATTTTGTAAATTAACTTTATATCCTGTGACCTTGCTATAATTAGTAATTAGTATGATTACTTCCAGGAGTTTTTTATTATTGATTCTTTCAGATTTTCTACATAGATAATCATGTCATCTGTGAACAAAGACAGTTTTATTTCTTCCTTCCAAATATGTATACCTTTTATTTCCTTTTTTGCCTTTTTGCCTTAGCTGGGACTTCCAGTCCAGTGTTGAAAAGGAGTGGTGAGAGAGACATCCTTGCCTTTTTTCTGTTCTTAGTGGGAAAGCTTTGAGTTTCTCACTGTTAAGTATGTTGTTAGCTATCAGTTTTTTGTAGATGTTCTTTGTCAAGTTGAGGGAATTCCTCAGCTATTCCTAGTTTGCTGAGAATTTTAATCATGAATAGGTATTGGATTTTGTCAAATGCTTTTTCTGCATCTACTGATATGGTCATGTGACCTTTCTTCTTTAGTTTATTGATGTAATGGGTTACATTAATTGATTTTTGAATTTTGAGGTAACCTCGTATACCTGAATAAATCCCACTTGATCGAGGTATAGAATTCTTTTTATATATTGTTGGATTAAATTTGCTAATATTTTGTTGAAGATTTTTGCATCAATGTTCATGAGTGATATCAGTATGTAATTTCCTTTTCCTGTAATGTCTTTGTCTGGTTTTGGTATTAGAGTTATGCTGCCCTCATGAAATGGTTTAGGAAGTATTCCCTCTACTTCCGTCTTCTGGAAGAGACTGTAGAGAATTGATGTCATTTCTTCCTTGAATGCTTGGTAGAATTCACCACTGAACTCATCTGGGCACAGTGTTTTCTGTTTTGAAAGGTTATTCACTATTGATTCTTTGATTTACTATTGATTTCTTTAATAGATATAGACCTGTTCTGATTGTGTGTTTCTTCTTCTGTGACTTTTAGCAGATTCTGTCTTCAAGGAATTGGTACATTTCATCTAGGTTATAAAATTTGTGAACATAAGATTGTTCAGGGCTTCCCTGGTGGCGCAGTGGTTGAGAGTCCGCCTGCCGATGCAGGGGACACGGGTTCGTGCCCCGGTCTGGGAGGATCCCACATGCCGCGGAGCGGCTGGGCCCGTGAGCCATGGCCGCTGAGCCTGCGCGTCCGGAGCCTGTCCTCCGCAACGGGAGAGGCCACAACAGTGAGAGGCCCGCGTAACGCATAAAAAAAAAAAAAAAAAAAAGATTGTTCAAAATTATCCTTTTAATGTCCATGGGATCTATAGTGGTGTCCCTCTTTCATTTCTGATATTAGTAATTTGTGTCTTCTCTCTTTTTTTCTTATTTAGCCTGGCTGGAGGCTTATCAGTTTTATTGATCTTGAAAAAAAAAACCAGCTTTTGGTTTTGGTGACTTTCTCTTTAGATTTCTTGTTTTCAATTTTATTGATTTCTCATCTAGCTTTTTTCTAAATTTTATTTCTCTTCTTTTGCTTACTTTGGATTTAATTTGTTCTTTTTCTAGTTTCTTAAGATGGAAATTTAAGATTTATTGCTTTTAGATCTTTCTTCTTTTCTAATATATGCATTCAGTGCTATAAATTTCTACCTAAGCACTGCTTTGCTGCATCCCACAAATTTTAAGTTATATTTTCATTTAGTTCAAAATATTTTTAAATTTCTTTCAAGATATCTTCTTTAGCCTAAGTGTTATTTACAAGTGTGTGGTTTAATCTCCAAATATTTTGGAGTCTTCAAGTTATCTTTCTGTTACTGATATCTAGATTAATTCTCTTGTGGTCTGAGAGCATACATTGTATAATTTTTATTCTTTTAAATTTGTTAATTCATGGTCCAGAATGCAGTCTTTCTTGGGAAATATTCCATATGAGCTTGAGAAGAATGTGTATTCTGCTCTTGTTGAATGAAGTAGTCTATAGTTATCAGTTATACCTAGTGGTTGATGGTGCTGTTGAGAACATTAATTCTAAGAAAAGGGTCTCCGTTTTTATTAGACTGTTGGTGGAGTCCATGACATACAGAACTGCAAGGAGCTCTGTTCTGAATATTGTAAGGAGTAGTCTTTCTCCTCCCTTCTCCCGTGGTCTGAACTAATGTCCAAAGCTCTGTCCATGTGCATAATTGGGAGCATCTGGTGGTTCTTCACTCTGGACCCTTAAAATTTGCACTTCTAATAAGTTCCCAGGAGATGCTGATGCTACTGGTCCCAGGACCACACGTTGAGAACCACTCATCTCCCACCATGCAAGGAGTAAATGATATAACATATATAAAATATTTGGCATAATTCCTACCACTAATGAACATTAAATTTATGGTAGTGATTGTCAGTATTGTTGGTATTATTATAAGCTGGGGATAATAATACTTGCTCATGGGATTGTTGTAAGGATTAAATGAGTTAATCCATGAATGTGCTTCCAAGTGCCCCAGACACTTTAATCCCTCAGTAAAAGTCAGCTTTTAAAATGATTAATTATTACTAGTACTGTAGTAAGGGTTCTCCTAGTAATGGCCTGCTGGACTAAGGGGACCCATAAAAACATGGTAGAACTTTGACACATGGATCAGCTATGGGCATTCAAGAAGCATCGACTATATGCAAAGCTCTTGGGGAACAGAGAATTTGAATCCTTTAAGGATCTCTCCCACAGATGCCTTTGGAGGCAGGAAGGAAACAGAAATAAAGGAAGCAGTAGCGATAAGGCAGTAGGGGATGGTAGAGCCTGGGCAAACTGGAAAGGACATGTTGTACCTAAAAGAAAAAAATGTATAGTGGTCAAATATATATATGTGACTAACAGTCACCTATGGCCTGTGGTGACCCATGCTCAAAAGAAGAGACTGCACGGGACTTCCCTGGTGGTGCAGTGGTTAAGAATCTGCCTGCCAATACAGGGGACATGGGTTTGAGCTCTGGTCCAAGAAGATCCCACATGCTGCGGAGCAACTAAGCCCATGTGCCACAACTACTGAAGCCCACGCGCTCTAGGGCCCCCATGCTGCAACTATTGAAGCCCACACACCTAGAGCCCGTGCTCTGGAACAAGAGAAGCCACCGCAGTGAGAAGCTTGCGCACCACAATGAAGAGTAGTCCCCGCTTGTCACAACTAGAGAAAGCTCGCATGCAGCAACAAAGACCCAACGCAGCCAAAAATAAAAATGTATATACAAGTAAATAAATAAATTAATTTTTTTAAAAAAAAGAAGGGACTGCATAGGCAGGTTGTTTGTGGCTGATGAGAGAGAGATGGAAATGGCCAGAACCACAGGAGTTCAGTAGGCAAAGGGTACAAGATAATTGGGTAAGGGCATCAGTGAAGCCTTTCCACAGTTGGTGAGCCTGACTGGAACTGCGCCTTAATGGGGAGAGAGGATTTGGAGAAGCTGTGAGGAAGTTGGCCTCCTCACTGAGTTGGAAGCTTGAGGTAGGCCTTTGGCCTCCCTCTTCTCTGCACTAGCACATAGTAGGTGCTCATTAAGCAGTGAGTGAATTCCTGATGGGATAAATTGTTGATGGAGTGAGAGATTTCCTTTTGGAATGATTGGGGGGATTCTAAACACATCTCCAGGAGCTCTTAGAGAGACAGTCTGCTGTCATCGTAGCTGACTGGCCTGAATTTGAATCCGACCTTATCTTGGAGCCTTGATTTACTTGCTATGTGACACTGGACAAGAAATTACCTTCTCTGAGCCTTAGCTTTCTTAATCTGTGAACTGATGATAGTAATTACTATCTCAGATTGGTTGCAAGGATCATAGAGGGTATAACTATGAATTTAGCCTTCCCTTCCTTTTCTAGGTTCTTTGAAAAAGAACATCAGAATCCCAGTTCCCACCTCTGCTTTCCCTTCCAGAGAAAAAGATCCCAATTGCAATATCTTACTCTCAATATAAGGAAGACCTGACAGAGGACAAGAAGATCCTTTTGGCTGCCGTGTACCTTGTCACCAAGGGAGAGAAGCTCCTGGTGGAGAAGGACATTACTCTGGAGGACTTCATCGCTATTAAGGTGACTCCTGTAAGCTGTTCCTGGCAGGCCTCCGTCAGAGCTGGGGGAGGGCATCAGAGGCTGGGGGTTTGTGCTTTTAGCTCTGGCTTCAGCTCTCAAAGGTTGGAATAAGTGGTGTGGATGCAGGAGTATGGATATAATGATAGATCTCAGTAATGGGCTAGGTGGAAGCAAGGGGTAGACAAGTTTAACTCCCCATCCTCTGACCCAGCCAAGATCATGGGTTTCCTGGGAGAATGGGGAGGATGGGGGGTGACTTATGGGTACTGCCCCTCCAGGTGCTTGGCCCAGCCGCGGTGGGGGTGGAAGTGATGGTGGTCAACCCCCTCTCGGAGAGAGTGCAGGACTGTATGCTGATGGTGGAGGGCAGTGGCCTTCTCCAGGGACAGCTCAGCATCAAGTAAGTGTCAGCCTGGGGTGGGAGGGCTGCTTATAGCCCTTCCTTATAAAATGGGCCATAAAGACACTGCCAGCAGGGGGAGGAGGGAGAGATTCTGGATCCCCAGGAACCAGCCCACTGCCTAGACACATCAGCCTTTCTTCATTTATTCATTTCTTTATTTAATAATTAACTTATTTGGTCATATAACTTGTCCACTCATTCACATTCATATTTTCTTTCATTTATCCATTTACTTATTCATTCACTCACTCTTATTCATTTACTCTCTCCTTCACTCATTCATTCACACTTTTTTCATGTTTTCACTCATTCATTCATGTATTTATCTACTCAGCTCAGTTTTGACTGGTTCATTTATCCACTCATTCTTTCTTTAATTTGCTCACTCATTTACCTATTCATTCATGTATGCATTCATTCACATATATTCTATTTATCAGTGTACTCATTTATTTACTTATTCTCAATCATTCACTCATTCATTCATTCATTCACTCACTCACACTCATATGGTCCTTCATCATATTGGCCTGTGCTCTGACCCACCTGTCAACTGTTGGGAACACCAAGATGAACAGATGCGGTTCTACCTGAAGAAGGACTCTCAGCAATATATGGCTCTTCAAATGAAGACAGTGTGATTTGTACAAAGGGATGGACCCTCAAGGTCCAAGAACTCAGAGATAGCCCTTGAGTTGGGATTGGGTGGGACCAGGAGAAAGCCCCAATGGAGCTGGTATTTAAGCTGGGGCTTAAGTGATGAATTGAGGAGATTTTCAGGGATCAAGAAGGATGGAGAACTTCCCAGTCAGAGGTCTCCATGGCTGGTATAGCCAGGGAAGGTCTCCTGGAAGAAGAAAAACTTAATCTGGGCCTCAGATGTAATTGGAATGGGAAGGGGACTCTAGGTAGGAGGAACAGACCAGACAAAAGCCCAGAGGAGGGGAAGTGTAAGGTATGTTCAGGGCACAGGGAGGAGACTAGCCTGACTGGTTGAAAGAAGCAAGAAGTGGTAGAAGGGATAACTAAGCTGAAAGCATATTGAAAGGCTTGAATGTCAAGCCACAAGGTGTGACCTTGATCCTAAGTGCTCTGGAGAGCTGTGGACTGGCAGACCAGGTTCAGGAAGGAGACAGAGCTGAAGGTCTGCCTTTCTCCCATCTCCCCAGTGTGCCCAGCCTGCAGCCCCAAGAGAGGGCCTCAGTCCAATTCAACATCATCCCCTCCAAGAGTGGCCCACGGCAGCTGCAGGTGGACCTTGTCAGCTCCCACTTCCCGGACATCAAGGTCTTTGTGATCATCTACGTGGCCACAGCCAAATTATGGGCCATGGGGGGCCAAGAGTGGAGGAGATGTCCCCTGTTCTCCTCCTGTCCACCTCTCTGTCCTTCCCATATGGGAGCCAGGAGGTCTGGGTTCCAGTCCTGCTTCAGCTTCTGCCCTACTCTGTGAACTTGGGCAAGTCCTTCCCCTCCTGGGCCTCAGTGTCCCTATATGTAAAATGAGGTGTTAGACTCAGTAACCCTTAAACTTTTGGAAAATGATGGATGATATAAGGAGCCACTACCACCTTCATCTCATCACCCACATTGCTGATGGACTAATGGACTGAGAGTCACAGTAACCTTGGCCCACCCAGCTGTGCCACCTCCTGCCAGCCAGTTCACCATCACCCTGGCTGACCCCTGCACTCTCCTTGCTTGTCTCTCAACTCTTCAATGCTCTGACCACAGCAAGATCAAGAATATTCTCCAAGCTCTGACAGAGAACCCAAAAGTTTTGGCACTGACACCTAAATATCCCTCAACACTCCTGTCTTCACAGAGGGGACAGTCTAGCCTATGGCCACGGGGTAAGCTAGAGACAGAGCTGGGGCCCTTGTGCATGCCATTTACACCAGCAAAGTTTTACCCCAAAGTCATGTTCCTGAAAAGCATTGGGTTTAAAGTGATGGGAGAATTTCCCTCAATGAAGACACAGGCCCAGCAACTGGAGGTGGGGAGGGGGAACGCGTGGGGAAGGGAGTGGTTACTGCTACCTGAAAGAAGCTGAAGATAGAGGAAGGGCCATCAAGCCCAGCTGAGTTTGGGGATAGAGCCCCAAATCTGATCTAGCTATGGTCATCAGGGATCTCATACAACCAACCCAGCTACACCCAATGTTCATTTACTTCTTTGGAACCAGAACAGTGTTGCCTTTGAAAAACATCCCCAGCAGCTTACCCTACACACAATCACTCTCTTAGCATCAAAGCAGAACAGAGACTACTAGGATGAAGACCAGAGTGGAGACCATCAGGCCCTGAAGATAACTGCATCAGACATAGAAATCAGCTCCGAAATGCTCTAGATAGGCAAGGAATTATAACTAAGCATGCAATTTAAATAAACTGAACTACAACAAAACAGGCACATCTGCAGTGAGACGTCTCCTGGTCATGACTCAGGTGAGAACTATTCATGAAGGGGGTCAGGCAAACACACAGACTTTTGCATGACCTTTGTGACCTAAGCCTTAATGAAGACATTTCTGATGATTCCACACAGCATGGGGACAGCTTGGAGAATCCAGATGAGTGGATGCATTTAATGAGTCAGGCCCTCAGCTCCAGGACTCCTCTCCAAACCATCCAAAGGTTTTGGTTGCTGATCCTGTATAAAAAGGGCAGCTGGAGGTTCGGAGCAGGCAGCCATTTCCTCAAATTTGAGCAACAGGAAGGGGCCTTGGGGGCTGAAGTCAACAGGAGGCCATCTCCCACTCTTAGTACAAAGGACACACCTGTCAGGAGGGAGACCGAGATGGTCTCCCCTTGGGGGTACCCCAGACACCTCACTCTCCCCACAAACACCAACTGCCCATCTTCCTTAAGCTCGGCTGTCATAGGCTGAGTTTCCAAGGAAGCTGAGTCTGAGATGGAGCTTAGGGTGCAGGGTGTTGATTGAGGGATGACATTGGGATCAACCCCCATGGAAGGGAGGGAGAGGAAGAAGGAGGAAGGAACCAGAGGAGAAATCGGCCCATGATTCAGGCCCAGTGAAGCCTGGGCACACCCCACGGGCAGCTCTGAAGCTAGTATGGCCTGTCAGAGTGTGTGTATTTGAATAAGGGAAAGTAGCTGAAGGTGATGGGGTCACCTGCTGGGTAGCTGCATCTCCAGCTCAGCCCCTTTGCCCTCGCACCTCTCAGCTGGGCCGAGGTAGCAATTCACTGGGACCAAACTGGCCTCACAGGTCCTTCTAGCTCCAGCTGAAAGCAGAAGCCACTGCAGCAGCCAGTGAGAATACCCTGGTCAGGACTGGGATAGGTGGGGATGTTGAGAGAAGATAGCCCAAGGGGGACTGTGGATGGAAATGCTTCTTTTGAAGCTGCAAAGAAAAATGTGCAGGTAGGGATTACCTGTCAGTTGATAGGGCAACACCTTGACAGTGCCCTTCATGGAGGAAGGCAGAACACATAGTTTAAGACTGCAAAACCTTAGAGTCAGCTGGCCATGGGGACCCAGAACGACACCAGCAACCTGAGACTCAGGCCTCCCCCTGCTTCCTTTAAGTCCCCTTGGTCTCTTAAATGCTGCCTTCAGGGAAGCTCTTGACACTGAGTTAGGTCATAATCTGGCTTTCATGCCAGAGAAGCCTTTAGAACAGCAGTTGGCTAGCTTTTACTGTCAAGGACCAGATAGTAAATATCTGGGGCTTTGCAGACCATATGGTCTCTGTTCCAACTACTCCACTCTGCTGTCATGGTGTATAAGCAGCCATAGACTAGGGGTAGACAAATGAGTGTGGATGTGTTGCAATAAAACTTTATTTACAAAAACAAGCAACAGGCCAGGTTTGGTCCACAGGTTGGGCTTTGCTGACCCTGCTGCAGAACATGTTGGTTCAGCTGCTTGCTCCAGGACTGAGTCCTGATGCCAGGCTATACCAAGCCTAGGATCAAGCCCAGACTTGAACTGAGGCCAAGCCCTGAGCAAACCCCACAAGGAAACTCAGATGAGGTTCCAGCTTGTGCTCATGACCTTAGATAGAGCCATCACTATCCATGACTGCCTAGACTTAGTCATGGCCGTGATGCTAGAATGAGTCCTATACCTTAACCTCACACTAAGTCCTGGCTCCTACCACAGCTAACCCATGACTTGACTGGCCCTAGATCAAGCCCTGACCCAGCCCCAGACATTCCTGGCCCCAGACTGAGCTTCAATCGTGATATCTGATTGAGCCCTGAACCCAGGCTGAACCCTGGTCCCAAACAGAACTCTGGTACCGGACTGAGCTCTGACCCCACCCTGAGCCCTGATCCAGTCTCATTCCAAGTCCTGATCTCAATCAGACCCCAGCCAGATTGGGCTCTATGCCTTGGATTTCTCATCCAGATCTGAGTTTCTCAAATGGGGGCCCACACACCCCTCCAGGATATTTGATGTCACTGGGCAAACATGACCTGTCTTCTTGCACCAGGGATCTGAACTCACCTTCCTTTCCCTTTGAGGTACTTGGGCAGAAATACTTGAGAAGCATGGTGAACCACTGGATCCTCACATCTGTGTCATGCTGTGAGAGTCTGCACTCACAGCCCAGCTCTCCAGGAATAAATATAAATGCCTGGCAGCTGACCAGGGCCCTCTCTCCACCCCTATGCATTCACTTCTCTTACGCATTTGCCAAGAGTGGAAGGAGCTCTGCTAAGCCCCTGATACCAGAGCAGGAGGTCATCTCCTGCTCTTAGTATAAAGCACACTCCTGTCAGCAGGGAGGCTCCATATGTCATCCAAGATGGTCTCCCCTTGTGGGAGCCCCAGACACCTCACTCTCCCTGCGAACACCAACTCCCTGTCTTCCTTAAGCTTGGCTGTCACAGGCTGAGCTTCTCAGGAAGCTGAGTCTGAGATGGAGCTTAGGGTGCAGGGTATTGACTGAGGGGTGACCTTGGGATCAACCCCCAAGGAAGGAAGGGGAGGAAGAAGGAGGAAGGGGCCGGAGGAGAAGTCGGCCCATGATGCAGGCCCAGTGACAGCCTGGGCGCACACCCACGGGCAGCTCTGAAGCTAGAATGACCTGTTAGAGTTGTTCCAGGCTTAGCTGAGACGGCTGGGCCTTCCTATGCTTCCATCTGTCACCAATTCACCCCAGAAGGGGCGTGACTTTTGGCGACTCTACAGCCAAGGCCATCCCTGAAGTGGCCGACAGCTGAGGGTCATCTGCAGGCAGCACTTCTAGCAGTTGGAGCAACAAGCCTTTCACTGAAGGAAAGTCTGGACAGCACATCTGCATGTCCACCACACCTGCGATCTGTTCAACGCAAGGACAGAGCAGTCGGATTCCAAGTTCCCTGCACTCATGGGGATTACCTTCCAGGTGGTATACAGAGGTATTCAATACATTTTTAAAGGTATAAAAAGTAAAATGAGAAATACAAGTAAACAAGCAAATTCGTAAATAAATAAGTTAATTCAATTTAGTGAAACATGACAAAAAGAAAATAAAACGGAAGGCCAGGGGGGGACCTTGAAGATGGCGGAAGAGTAAGACGCGGAGATCGCCTTCCTCCCCACGGATACACCAGAAATACATCCACACGTGGAACAACTCCTACAGAACTCCTACTGAAGGCTGGCAGAAGACCTCAGACCTCCCAAAAGGCAAGAAACTCCCCACGTACCTGGGTAGGGCAAAAGAAAAAAAGAAAAAGCAGAGACAAAAGAATAAGGACGGCACCTGCACCAGTGGGAGGGAGCTGTGAAGGAGGAAAAGTTTCCACACACTAGGAAGCCCCTCCGCGGGCGGAGACTGCGGGAGGCGGAGGGGGGAGTTTCGGGACCGCGGAGTAGTGCACAGCGACGGGTGCGGAGGGCAAAGCGGGGAGATTCCTGCACAGACGATCGGTGCCGACCGGCACTCACCAACCCGAGAGGCTTGTCTGCTCACCTGCCGGGGCGGGCGGGGCTGCGAGCTGAGGCTCGGGTTTTGGTTTTGGACGGAGCTCAGGGAGAGGACTGGGGTTGGCTGCTTGAACATAGCCTGAAGGGGTTAGTGCACCACGACTAGCCGGGAGGGAGTTCGGGGAAAAGCCTGCACCTGCCGAAGAGGCAAGAGACTTTTTCTTCCCTCTTTGTTTCCTGGTGCGCGAGGAGAGGGGTTTAAGAGCGCTGCTTAAAGGATCTCCAGAGACGGGCGCGAGCCGCGGCTAAAAGCGCGAACCCCACAGACGGGCGCGAGTCGCGGCTAAAAGCGCGAACCCCAGAGACGGGCGCGAGCCGCGGCTGAAAGCGCAAACCCCAGAGACGGGCGCGAGCCGCGGCTAAAACCGCGGACCCCAGAGACGGGCGGGAGACGCTAAGGCTGCTGCTGCCGCCACCAAGGGGCCTGTGTGCGAGCACAGGTCACTCTCCACACCCCTCTTCCGCGGAGCCTGTGCAGCCCGCCACTGCCAGGTTCCCGGGATCCAGGGACAACTTCCCCGGGACAACGCACGGCGGGCCTCAGGCTGGTGCAACGTCACGCCGGCCTCTGCCGCAACTTCACGCTGCCTCTGCCGCCGCAGGCCCGCCCCGCACGCAGTGCCCCTCCTTCCCCCATCCCCCAACCCCCGGCCTGAGTGAGCCGGAGGCCCCGAATCAGCGGCTCCTTTAACCCCGTCCTGTCTGAGCGAAAAAACAGACGCCCTCCAGCGACCTACACGCAGAGGCAGGGCCAAATCCAAAGCTGAGCTCCTGTGAGCTGTGAGAACAAAGAAGAGAAAGGGAAATCTCTCCCAGCAGCCACAGAAGTAGCGGATTAAAGCTCCACAATCAACTTGATATACCCTGCATCTGTGGAATACCTGAATAGACAAGGAATGATCCCAAATTGAAGAGGGGAATTTAGGAGCGAGATCTATGATTTTTTTCCCTTTTCCTCTTTTTGTGAATGTGTACGTGTATGCTTCTGTGTGAGATCTTGTCTGTATACTCTTGCTTCCACCATTTGTCCTAGGGCTCTATCCGTCCATGATTTTTTTTTAAAAATTCTTTTTCTTAATAATTAAGTTTAATTGTAATAACTTTATTATACTTTACCTTCGTTCTTTCTTTCTTTCCTTCCTTCCTTCCCTCCTTTAGACAACGAATCACCCCAAATTGAGGAGGTGGTCTCTGAGAGCAAGATTTATGATTTTTTCCCCTTTACCTCTTTTTGTGAAGGTGTATGTGTATGCTTCTGTGTAAGATTTTCTCTGTATAGCTTTGCTTCCAACATTTGTCCTAAGGTTCTATCCGTCCCTTTTTTTTTTTAAATATTTTTTAATTCAATAACTATATTATACTTTATTTTATTTTTACTGTATCATCTTTCTTTGTCTTTTTTCCTTCTTTCCCTCCTTCCTTCCTCCCTCCCTCCCTCCCTCCCTCCTTTCTTTCCTTCTTTGCTTCTTTCTTCCTTCCTTCCTTTCCTCCTTTCTTTTTTTCTTTACTCATACTTCTACTAATTCTCTCTACTTTTTCTCCCTTTTATTCTGAGCTGTGTGGATGAAAGGCTCTTGGTGCTCCAGCCAGGAGTCAGGGCTCTGCCTCTGAGGTAGGAGAGCCAACTTCAGGACACTGGTCCACAAGAGACCTCCCAGCTCCACATAATATTAAACGGTGGAAATCTCCCAGAGACCTCCATCTTAACACCAGCACCCAGCTTCACTCAACGACCAGCAAGCCACAGTGCTGGACAACCTATGCCAAACAACTAGCAAAACAGGAACACAACCCCACCCATTAACAGAGAGGCTGCCTAAAATCATAATAAGGCCACAGACACCCCAAAACACACCACCAGACGTGAACCTGCCCACTAGAGAGACAAGATCCAGCCTCATCCAGCACAACACAGGCACTAGTCCACTCCACCAGGAAGCCTACACAACCCACTGAAACAACCTTAGCCACTGGAGACAGACATCAAAAACAACGGGAACTACGAAAGTGCAGCCTGCAAAAAGGAGACCCCAAACACAGTAAGATAAGCAAAATGAGAAGACAGAAAAACAGCAGATGAAGGAGCAAGATAAAAACCCACCAGACCTAACAAATGAAGAGGAAATAGGCAATCTACCTGAAAAAGAATTCAGAATAATGATAGTAAGGATGATCCGAAATCTTGGAAGTAGAATGGACAAAATGCAAGAAACAGTTAACAAGGACCTACAAGAACTAAAGATGAAACAAGCAACGATGAACAATGCAATAAATGAAATTAAAACCACTCTAGATAGGATCAATAGCAGAATAACTGAGGCAGAAGAACGAATAAGTGACCTGGAAGATAAAGTAGTGGAAATAACTACTGCAGAGCAGAATAAAGAAAAAAGAATGAAAAGAACTGAGGACAGTCTCAGAGACCTCTGGGACAACATGAAACGCACCAACATTCGAATTATAGGGGTTCCAGAAGAAGAAGAAAGAAAGAAAGGGACTGAGAAAATATTTGAAGAGATTATAGTTGAAAACTTCCCTAATATAGGAAAGGAAATAGTTAATCAAGTCCAGGAAGCACAGAGAGTCCCATACAGGATAAATACAAGGAGAAACACGCCAAGACACATATTAATCAAACTGTCAAAAATTAAATACAAAGAAAGCATATTAAAAGCAGCAAGGGAAAAACAACAAATAACACACAAGGGAATCCCCATAAGGTTAACAGCTGACCTCTCAGCAGAAACCCTACAAGCCAGAAGGGAGTGGCAGGACATACTGAAAGTGATGAAGGAGAAAAGCCTGCAACCAAGACTACTCTACCCAGCAAGGATCTCATTCACATTTGATGGAGAAATTAAAACCTTTACAGACAAGCAAAAGCTGAGAGAGTTCAGCACCACCAAACCAGCTTTACAACAAATGCTAAAGGAACTTCTCTAGACACGAAACACAAGAGAAGGAAACGACCTATAGTAGTGAACCCAAAGCAATATAGAAAATGGGAATAGGAACATACATATCGATAATTACCTTAAATGTAAATGGACTAAATGCTCCCACCAAAAGACACAGATTGGCTGAATGGATACAAAAACAAGACCCTTATATATGCTGTCTACAAGAGACCCACTTCAGACCTAGAGACACATACAGACTGAAAGTAAGGGGATGGAAAAAGATATTCCATGCAAATGGAAACCAAAAGAAAGCTGGAGTAGCAATTCTCATATCAGACAAAATAGACTTTAAAATAAGGACTATTAAAAGGGACAAAGAAGGACACTACATAATGATCAAGGGATCGATCCAAGAAGAAGATATAACAATTGTAAATATTTATGCACCCAACATAGGAGCACCTCAATACATAAGGCAAATACTAATAGCCATAAAAGGGGAAATTGACAGTAACACATTCATAGTAGGGGACTTTAACACCCCACTTTCACCCATGGACAGATCATCCAAAATGAAAATAAATAAGGAAACACAAGCTTTAAATGATACATTAAACAAGATGGACTTAATTGATATTTATAGGACACTCCATCCAAAAACAACAGAATACACATTTTTCTCAAGTGCTCATGGAACATTCTCCAGGATAGATCATATCTTGGGTCACAAATCAAGCCTTGGTAAATTTAAGAAAACTGAAATTGTATCAAGTATCTTTTCTGACCACAACGCCATGAGACTAGATATCAATTACAGGAAAAGATCTGTAAAAAATACAAACACATGGAGGCTAAACAATACACTACTTAATAATGAAGTGTTCACTGAAGAAATCAAAGAGGAAATAAAAAAATACCTAGAAACAAATGACAATGGAGACACAACGACCCAAAACCTATGGGATGCAGCAAAAGCAGTTCTAAGGGGGAAGTTTATAGCAATACAAGCCCACCTTAAGAAGCAGGAAACATCTCGAATAAACAACCTAACCTTGCACCTCAAGCAATTAGAGAAAGAAGAACAAAAAAACCCCAAAGCTAGCAGAAGGAAAGAAATCATAAAAATCAGATCAGAAATAAATGAAAAAGAAATGAAGGAGACGATAGCAAAGATCAATAAAACTAAAAGCTGGTTCTTTGAGAAGATAAACAAAATAGATAAACCGCTAGCCAGACTCATCAAGAAAAAAAGGGAGAAGACTCAAACCAATAGAATTAGAAATGAAAAAGGAGAAGTAACAACTGACACTGCAGAAATAAAAAAAATCATGAGAGATTACTACAAGCAACTCTATGCCAATAAAATGGACAATCTGGAAGAAATGGACAAATTCTTAGAAATGCACAACCTGCCAAGACTGAATCAGGAAGAAATAGAAAATATGAACAGACCAATCACAAGCACTGAAATTGAAACTGTGATTAAAAACCTTCCAACAAACAAAAGCCCAGGACCAGATGGCTTCACAGGTGAATTCTATCAAACGTTTAGAGAAGAGCTAACACCTATCCTTCTCAAACTCTTCCAAAATATAGCAGAGGGAGGAACACTCCCAAATTCCTTCTACGAGGCCACCCTCACCTTGATACCAAAACCAGACAAGGATGTCACAAAGAAAGAAAACTACAGGCCAATATCACTGATGAACATAGATGCAAAAATCCTCAACAAAATACTAGCAAACAGAATCCAACAGCACATTAAAAGGATCATACACCATGATCAAGTGGGGTTTATTCCAGGAATGCAAGGATTCTTCAATATATGCAAATCTATCAATGTGATAAACCATATTAACAAATTGAAGGAGAAAAACCATATGATCATCTCAATAGATGCAGAGAAAGCTTTCGACAAAATTCAACACCCATTTATGATAAAAACCCTCCAGAAAGTAGGCATACAGGGAACTTTCCTCAACATAATAAAGGCCATATATGACAAGCCCACAGCCAACATCATCCTCAATGGTGAAAAACTGAAAGCATTTCCACTAAGATCAGGAACAAGACAAGGTTGCCCACTCTCACCACTCTTATTCAACATAGTTTTGGAAGTTTTAGCCACAGCAATCAGAGAAGAAAAGGAAATAAAAGGAATCCACATCGGAAAAGAAGAAGTAAAGCTGTCACTGTTTGCAGATGACATGATACCATACATAGAGAATCCTAAATATGCTACCAGAAAACTACTAGAGATAATCAATGAATTTGGTAAAGTAGCAGGATACAAAATTAATGCACAGAAATCTCTGACATTCCTATATACTAATGATGAAAAATCTGAAAGTGAAATCAAGAAAACACTCCCATTTACCACTGCAACAAAAAGAATAAAATATCTAGGAATAAACCTACCTAAGGAAACGAAAGACCTGTATGCAGAAAATTATAAGACACTGATGAAAGAAATTAAAGATGATACAAATAGATGGAGAGATATACCATGTTCTTGGATGGGAAGAATCAACATTGTGAAAATGACTCTACTACCCAAAGCAATCTACAGATTCAATGCAATCCCTATCAAACTACCACTGGCATTTTTCACAGAACTAGAACAAAAAATTTCGCAATTTGTATGGAAACACAAAAGACCCCGAATAGCCAAAGCAATCTTGAGAACGAAAAAAGGAGCTGGAGGAATCAGGCTCCCTGACTTCAGACTATATTACAAAGCAACAGTAATCAAGACAGTATGGTACTGGCACAAAAACAGAAAGATAGATCAGTGGAACAGGATAGAAAGCCCAGAGATAAACCCACGCACATATGGACACCTTATCTTTGATAAAGGAGGCAGGAATGTACAGTGGAGAAAGGACAGCCTCTTCAATAAATGGTGCTGGGAAAACTGGACAGGTACATGTAAAAGTATGAGATTAGATCACTCCCTAACACCATACACAAAAATAAGCTCAAAATAGATTAAAGACCTAAATGTAAGGCCAGAAACTATCAAACTCTTAGAAGAAAACATAGGAAGAACACTCTATGACATAAATCACAGCAAGATCCTTTCTGACCCACCTCCTAGAGTAATGGAAATAAAAACAAAAATAAACAAATGGGACCTAATGAAACTTCAAAGCTTTTGCACAGCAAAGGAAACCATAGCCAAGACCAAAAGACAACCCTCAGAATGGGAGAAAACATTTGCAAATGAAGCAACTGACAAAGGATTAATCTACAAAATTTACAAGCAGCTCATGCAGCTCAATAACAAAAAAACAAACAACCCCATCCAAAAATGGGCAGAAGACCTAAATAGACATTTCTCCAAAGAAGATATACAGAATGCCAACAAACACATGAAAGAATGCTCAACATCATTAATCATTAGAGAAATGCAAATCAAAACTACAATGAGATATCATCTCACACCAGTCAGAATGGCCATCATCAAAAAATCTATAAACAATAAATGCTGGAGACGGTGTGGAGAAAAGGGGACACTCCTGGCACTGCTGGTGGGAATGTGAATTGCTTCAGCCACTATGGAGAACAGTATGGAGGTTCCTTAAAAAACTACAAATAGAATTACCATATGACCCAGCAATCCCACTACTGGGCATATACCCTGAGAAAACCAAAATTCAAAAAGAGTCATGTACCAAAATGTTCATTGCAGCTCTATTTACAATAGCCCGGAGATGGAAACAACCTAAGCGCCCATCATCGGATGAATGGATAAAGAAGATGTGGCACATATACACAATGGAATATTACTCAGCCTTAAAAAGAAATGAAATTGAGCTATTTGTAATGAGATGGATAGACCTAGAGTTTGTCATACAGAGTGAAGTAAGTCAGAAAGAAAAAGACAAATACCGTATGCTAACACATATATATGGAATTTAAGGGGAAAAAATGTCATGAAGAACCTAGGGGTAAGACAGGAATAAAGATGCAGACCTACTGGAGAATGGACTTGAGGATATGGGGAGGGGGAAGGGTGAGTTTTGACAGGGCGAGAGAGAGTCATGGACATATACACACTAACAAACGTAGTAAGGTAGATAGCTGGGGGGAAGCAGCAGCAAGGCACAGGGATATTAGCTCGGTGCTTTGTGACAGCCTGGAAGGGTGGGATGGGGAGAGTGGGAGGGAGGGAGACGCAAGAGGGAAGACATATGGGAACATATGTATATGTATAGCTGATTCACTTTGTTATAAAGCAGAAACTAACACACCATTGTAAAGCAATTATACCCCAATAAAGATGTTTAAAAAAAAAACAAAACAAAAACGGAAGGCCACCTCTCCCCAAATGGTGGGGAGTTAGATTGTGGCATCAGAGAAAGACTTTCTGAGGAAGTGACGTTTAAGCTGAAATTTCAATAATGACAATAAAATAATGATTAAAAGCCAAATTAGTATGTTTCCTGGAGAGTTCCTTACATGCCAGAAACTGTTTCAAGGACTTTGCACATATTAATTTATTTAATGGTGGTAGAGCCCTGGGCAGTGTCCTAACCAGGTGATTTCTGCTATGACATAGTTGCTGTATGTTCCTGTTACCAGTCACTGTGTGACAAACCAACCCATACCTTAAGGCTTAAAATAATGACCATAATTATTTTGCTCATGAATCTGCAATTCAGGCAGGGCTAGGTAGAGATAACTCATCTCTGCTCAACTTAGTGAAGCTAAGGTTTTACAGCTCAAAGGCTAAGTCTGGGATAATCTGAAGGCTTGTTTACTCATACTTCTGGTGGTCGATGCTGGCTGTTGGCTGAGTCCTAAGCTGGGCTGTGGGCTGGAACACCTACCTACTACCTCTCCACATGGCCTGGGCTTCCTTACAACATGATGGCTGGATTGCAAGGGGGAGCATCTCAAGAGAGAGAGTCAGATGGAAGCCATGTTGCCTTTATGATCTAAGATTGGGAGTCACCAGTGTCATCTCTGCCACATTCTCTGTTCATCAGAGAAGTTCAAAGGGAGGGGAAGTAGACCCAATCCATAATAAAAAGTGGAAAGATTCTGGAAGAGCTTGTAGGACTGGAAATACTGCTGTAGATATTTTTGGAAATACATGATCTGCCATACTGCTTCCTGCTGCCTGCTTCCTAACTCTCTGGAGACTCATGGAATCCCGTATTGCCCTCTGTCTGGTCTGTCTGTTAGTATCCTCTCTAATTTCTACTCCATCCCCTTTTGCTTAAGCCAACAAAAGTCAGTTTATTTTGCTTGCAACAAAGAACCCTGACTCATAAAGCAGTGAGGTGGAAAAAAGCATGATGAATCCAAGGGACAAAGTGAAAGCCAATGTACCCAAAGTGACTTGCAGCTCAATACCTTCTTCTTGACATAGGTCAGTGGCCCTGACCTACAATTCCTAGATATCAACCAACAAGGGGGATTCAGAGGCCAGTACCTTGACTCTGACCACTTCAATAGCTTCTCATTTGTGTCATCTTTGCAGTTTCTGTAGGCCTAAAAGGCTGTCCCTCGGAAAGATCCTTGGCATTCTATTTATTGGTCTGACAGAGTGGGTTTTAAGACTTTTTCTTTATCTCCACCAAATTGTTATATGCCTCTCTGTAGTCAGTCCCCTTCCCTCAATTTATGACTCTTTTTAAATCGAAGCAAAAAAGACAAAGGGATGATTGTGGTAGTGGTGGTGCTTGTATTTGTCAGGGTTCTCCAGAAAAATAGAACCAATAGGATGTAGATATCAGACTTGTCAGCCTCCATAGTTGTGTGAGCCAATTCCTTAATCAAATGCATTTCTATGTACTATCAATGAATAATCCAAACCAAAATTTAAAACATATTCACAATGGTAAAAAAAAAAAAACTTAGATGTAAATTTAACAAAACACATGTATTTATATGCTGAAAACGACAAAATGCTGGTGAAAGAAATCAAAGAACATCTAAATAAATGGAGAGACATACCATGTTCATAGATTGGAAGACCCAACGTAGTTAAAAAGTCAGTTCTACCCAAAATGATACACAGGTTTAATGCAATTCCTATCAAAATCCCAGCAAGGAAAATTGATAAATTAGACTTCAGAGCAATCTAATTAAGGAAATGTGCAAAATATATAAACTTTTCATTGAAGAGGATACAGATGGCAAGCACATGAGAAGATGTTAATGTTATTAAGCATTAGGGAAATGCAAACTAAAAACACAGTGAGATAGCACTATATATCGACAAAAAGGCTTAAAAAACAATAGTGACAATGCCAAATGCTGGGAAGGATACTGAGAAACATGATAACTCTTACATTGCTGGTATATATGTAAATGTTACAGCTACTCTGGAAAAGAGTTTGGCAGTAAAAAAACACGCGCACACACACACAACACAACCAACATATAACCCAAAAATTGTACTCCTGGCACTTATTCCAGGAAACGAAACCTGTGGTCACACAAAAACCTGTACATAGATGTTTATAGCAGCTTGATTTGTAGTAACCACAAATTGAAAACAACCTAGATGTTCTTCAACTGGTGAGTAATCCATACTGTGGAATACTACTCAGCAATAAAAAGGAACAGACTATTGACACATGCAACACCTGGAGGAATCTCCTAGAATTATGCCAAGTAAAAAAAGCCAGTTCTAAAATGTCACCTTCTGTACAATCATCCCTCAGTACCTATGGGGGATTGGTTCCAGGACCCTTCTTAGGTACCAGAATCCAAGGATGCTCAAGTCTCTTACATAAAAATGACATCGTATAGTCAGCTGTCTTCATCCAATGGTTCTTCATCCATGAATTCAACTAGTCGCAGAATTTCAATACACAGTTGGTTGAATCCATGAATGTGGAACCCGTAGATGCAGAGAGCCAACAGTATACAACATTCTTGGAATGACAAAATTATAGAAATAGAGAACAGATTAGTGGTTGCCAGAGGTTAAGGAGGTAGTTGAAGGAGAAATAGTGAGTGTGGGTATAAAAGGGCACAACAAGGGTCCTTGTAATGGAATGTTCTCTCTCTTGACTGTATCATTCTCAATATCCTGGTTGTAATACTGTACAAGATGTTTTGCAAGATGTTACCACTGGGTGAAACTAGGTAAAGTGTCTGTGGGATCTCTCCATATTGTTTCTTACATGTGAATCTATAGTTATCTGAAAATAAAAAAGTTTAATGTAAAAAATAGTTGATTGAGGCTTCTTTTGTTGTCTGACATTTAGTCTATCCTTGAGAATGTTCAGTGTGTGTTTGAGAAGAATGTGTATTCTGTTGCTGTTGGGTGTTCTATAGACCTGTTAGGCCAACATAATGATAATAGCTGCTTTGAAGTCTTGTTCTGCTAACTCTAACATCTGGGCCCCCTCAGAAATTATGTGTATTGACTGCTTTTTTTCTCTGTGGAAGTCACACTTTCCTGGGTGTGTGTGTGTATGTGTGTGTGTATGTGTTGCATGTCTTATAATTTCTTGTTGAAGATTGGACATTTTATATATCACTGAAACTCTGAATTCTGATCCCCCCCAGGAGGGATGGTTGTTAGTATTGTTTACTTGTTTCTTTGTGTCCTGGATTTGTTTGCCTGGATTAATTCCATGGAGTCTATTTCCCTCACATTGTGTGGTGGCTAATGTCTCTACTTAGGATTTTTTTTTAATTCTTGTTTTTACTTTTAAGCCTGACTTCCTAGAGGTCACCCTTGGGCAGCATAGGATTAGTCAGAGGTTGTGCTTAAATCACCTTTATCCAGTAAGGCATCCATCCTTTGCTGATGGATCTGTGGGTGGGTTGGGGAATACATTCAAAGTTCAAGCAACTTACAAGTAGGTGCCACCTTTTATGTTCTATGTTTACAACACCTCACATTCAGCAAGGAAGGAGTAAGCTGGCTGGTGTCCTCTCTGGTCTCTCTTTAGGTGCTCGCAGCCTTGAACATGAGCACAGCTTTCCAGACCACCAGGCATAAGTAAAGATTTTATCAAGACCCACTCTGGCTGTTTCCTTCCTAGATCTCCCTTGTTAAATTTCTGGCTGGTCTACCTATGTGTTGCTCCAACCATTAGAGACCTTAGGCTAGCTGTGATGTTGTCCTTCTCTAATTATTTGACACTGATATCGCTGTTGATTTTTACAACCACACTGGCAAGTAATTTTCTGTACTCTTTTCCAATAAAGTCTGTCCCCTTTATTAGCAGAGCTGCAGTCCTCATAGGACTACAGAGCTGTGGGCAGTGGGTAGTGGGAGAGGGGCTAACATGCCATGAATTCCCATTATTCATATTAAGGCTTGGTAAATTTGCTTCTCAGTTTGTTGTGTCTAACGTAACACATCCAAAACTGAATCCATGACTCCTATCCCCTCCCACTGTAATTGGAATCTCCCTCCTTCCAGCTTTTCAGATCAAAAACTTTGGAATTATTCAGTGTGGCCAAGATGATGGAGTAGGAAGACCTTGAGCTCACCTTGTCCCATGAGCACACCAAAATTACAACTATTTACTCTCTCTGAGAATGACCTGAAAATAGCAGAAAGGATTTTCTACAACTAAAGACACAAAGAAGGAACCACAATAAGAAGAGAAGGAAGGGGTGAAGATACAGTATAGTCAAGACCCACACCCCTGGGTAGGTAACGCACAGAGAGAAGGATAACCACAATTCCACAGATTCTCCCCAATGAGAAGGGGTCCAAGCCCCACATCAAGCTCCCCAGTCTGGGGGTCCTGCACCAGAAAGATGAGCTCCCAGAATATCTAGATTTGAAGGCCAGTGGGGCTTGAGTATGGGAGAGCCAGGGCTGTAGGAACCAGACACTCTTAAAGTGTGCATGCAAAATCTCACACTCTGAGTCCCAGCTCAGGTGAGTAACATGAAAGCAATGTGCTGGTGGCAGCCATTTTTGAGAGTTTGTTCTACTACGAGGACACTAGTGTTGACAGGTGTCATTTTGGAGAACTCCCTCTAGCCTATTAATGCTGGGTTCTTACTCGCCAACCCATTGGCCAGAACCAGTCCAGTGATATCCCACACACACCAGAGCCACACGATCAGCCATGCTGGGACCCAGCTCTGCCCACCAGGGAGCTGGCAGCCACCACATGAAGCAGGGCCTGGCAGCCAACTGACCTGAGGGCCAGCCCCACCTACCAGCATATCCATAGTAGTTGACCCTGCCACAAGAGAAGGGCCCACACAGCCCACATAGGGGGCACCTCTAGAGCATATAGCTCTGGTGACCATAGGGGAGTGTGCTTCTAGGCCGCATAGGATGTCTCCTACATAAGGCCACTTCTCCAAGATCAAGAAGCATAAATGACCTCTCCAATACATAGAAATAAACACAGAGAATTAGACAAAATGAGAAAACAGAGTAATATGTTCCAAAGGAAGGAGCAAGACAAAACCCCAGAAGAAGAACTAAGTGAAGTGGAGATAAGCAGTCTACCTGATAAAGAGTTCAAGGTAAGATCATAAAGATGCTCAATGAACATTGGGGAAGAATGAATGAACACAGTGAGAAGTTTAACAGAGTTAAAAAATATAAAGAAAAAAATCAGAGGTGAAGACTGTAATAAAAAAAAATACACTAGAAGGAATCAACAGTAGATTAGATGATATAGAGAAACAGATCCGTGAACTGGAAGACAGAGTAGTGGAAGTCACCTAAGTTGAACAGAAAAAAGAATTTTTGAAAATGAGGATGGTTTAAAAAAAATGAGGATAGTTTAAGAGACCTCTGGGACAACATCAAGCATGAGAAAATTCACATTATAGAGGTCCCAGAAGGAGAAGAGAGAGAGAAGAGAGCAGAGAACCTATTTGAAGAAATAATAGCTTAAAACTTCCCTAGCCTGGGAAATGAAACAGACATCTAGGTCCAGGAAGTACAGAGTCCCAAACAAAGTGAACCCAAAGAGGTTCATACTGAGACATATTATAATTAAAATAACAACTAATTAATAGCAATTAATATAGATAGAAAGAGAATCTTAAAAGAAGCAAGAGAAAAGCAACTGGTTATGTACAAGAGAACTCTCATAAGACTATCAGCTGACTTTTCAGCAGAACTTTGAAGGCCAGAAGTAGTGGCACTATATATTCTAAATGATGAAAGGAAGAAACCTATAATCATGAATACTCTACCCAGGAAGGCTATCATTCAGACTTTAATAGTTTTACAGACAAGCAAAGCTAAAAGAGTTCAGCAACACTACATCAGCTTCACAAGAAATGTTAAAGGGACTTCTCTAAGCAGAAAAGAAAACACCAAAACTAGAAATATAAAAATTACAAAAGGAAAAATCTCATTGGTAAAGGCAAACATACAGTAAATGTAGTAGATCAACCATTTATAAAGTTAGTAGGAAGGTTAAAAGACAAAGTTGGTGAAATCATCTATATCCACAATAGGCAGTTAAGAGATACACAAAACAAAAAGATGTAAAATATGATATCAAAAACATTTGGGACTTCCCTGGTGGTCCAGTGGTTTAAAATCTGCCTTCCAATGCAGGGGACGTGAGTTTGATCCCTGGTTGGGGAACTAGGATCCCACATGCCATGGGGCAACTAAGCCCACCTGCTCTACCGCCCACATGCCACAACTAGAGAGTCCGCATGCCACAACTACTGAGCCTGCATGCTCTGGAGCCCACACGCCACAACTAGAGAGAAGACCATATGCTGTAACGAAGAGCCCACATGCTGCAATTAAGATGTGACACAGCCAAATAAATAAGTAAATTAAAAAACATTAAATGTGGGGAGGAATAAAAATGCAAGGTTGTGAGAATGCATTCAAACTGAAAAGATCATCAACTTAAAATAATTACATATATGTATGTATATTTGTATACATGTTGTTACATATGAACCTCATGGTAACCACAAACCGAAAACCTATTAAAGATACACACAAAAAAGATATAAGATTCCAAACATAACACTAAAGATAGTCATCAAATCACAAGGGAAGAGGGTGAAAGAAGAAGAAAGGAACAAAAAAGAGCTACAAAAACAAACAAAAAAATGAACAACATGGCAATAAAAACATACCTATCAATAATTACTTAAAATGTAAATGGACTCAATGCTTTCAATCAACAAACGTAGAGTGGCTGAATGGCTAAAAACAAGACTGCCCACAAGAGACTCACTGCAGATCTAAAGACAGACAGACTGAAAATGAGGGGATGGAAAAAATGTATCCCATGCAAATGGAAATGAAAAGAAAGCTGGGATAGCAATACTCATGTCAGGCAAAATAGACTTTAAAGTAAAGACTATAACAGGAGACAAAGACATTACATAATGATAAAGTGATTTATCCAACAAGATATTGATCCAACGAGAAGATATAACAATTGTAAAGAGACATATACCCAACATAGGAACACCTAAATCCATAAAGCAAATACTAACAAACATAAAGGGAGATTGAAAGTAACAGAATAATAGTAGGGGACTTTAACACCCCATTCACATCAATTGACAGATCATCCAGACAGAAAATCAATAAGAAAACACTGGCCTTAAATGACAGATCAGATAGATAGAGATATAGATAGAGATGGATGTGGATATAGATATAGGTAATGTATGTATACATATTTTTTTTTTCATCCAAAAGCAGCAGAATACAACTTTCTTTTCAAGTGCATATGGAACATTCTCCAAGATAGATCACATGCTAGGCCACAAACAAGTCTCAATAAATTTAAGAATATTGAAATATCAAGCATCTTTTCTAACCACAACAATATGAAACTAGAAATCAACTACAAGAAAAAAACTGCAAAAAATATGAACACATGGAGGCTAAATAATATGCTACTAAACACCAATGGGTCACTGGAGAAAGTGAAGAAGAAATCAAAATATACCTTGATGTAGGTGAAAATGGAAGTAAAATGGTCCAAAATCAGTTATAAGAGAGAAGTTTATAGCAGTACAAGCCTACCTCAGGAAACAAGAAAAGTCTCAAATAAACAATCTAACCTTATACCTACAGGAATTAGAAAAAGAAGAATGAGCAAAATCCAACATTAGTAAAAGGAAACAAATCTTAAAGATCAGAGCAGAAACAAGTGAAATAGAGACTTAAAACTAAAAAAAATTAATGAAACTAAGAACTAGATCTTTGAAAATATAAACTAAATTGATAAACATTTAGCCAGACTCATCAAAAAACAAAGAGAAAGGGCCCAAATAAATAAAATCAGAAATGAAAGAGAAGTTACAAATGACATCACAAAAATTCAAAAGATCATAACAGATTACTACAAACAATAATATGCCAATAAAATGGATACCCTAGAAGAAATGGATAGATTCATATAAATGTACTGTCCCCCAAGACCAAAACAGGAAAAAATTAGAATTATGAACAGACTGATTACCAGTAATGAAACTGAATCAGTAATCAAAAAACTCCCCAAAACAGAAGTCTAGGACCAGGTGGCTTAACAGTTAATTTCTACTAAACATTAACAAAACAGTTAAAACCTATACTTCTCAAACTATTCCCAAAAATTGGACAGGAAAGAATGCTTCCAAACCCCTTCTATGAGGCCAGCATCACCCTGGTACCAAAATCAGAGAAAGACACCACAAAAAAAAAAAGAAAATGACAGCTCAATACCCCGATAAACATAGACACAAAAATTCCTCAACAAAACATCAGCAAACTGAATTCAACACTACATTAAAAGGATCATACATCATGATCAAGTGGGATTTATCCCAGTGATGCAAAGGTGGTTCAATATTCATAAATAAATCAATGTGATATATCACATTAACAAATTGAAGAGTAAAAATCATATATCTTCAAAAATGTATGTGAAGAAATTATGACTGAAAACTTCCCAAACTGAAGAAGGAAACAGATATCCAGGTAAAGGAAGTACAGAGTTTCCCAAGCAAGATGAACCCAAACAGACCCACACAAAGTCATATCATAATTAAAATGGCAAAAGTTAAAGATAAGGAGAGTATTCTAAAGGCAGCAAGAAAAAACAGAGTCATATACAAGTTAATCCCTATAAAGCTATCACTTGGTTTCTCTGCAGAAACTTTGTATCCAGAGAGAGTGGCAAGATATACTGACAGGGCTAAAAGGGGAAAATCTGCAATCTAGAATACTCTACCCAGCAAGATTATCATCTAGAATAGAAGGAAAAATACAGAACTTCTCAGACAAGCAAGAACAAAAAGAATTCAAGGGTCTTCTCTAAATGGAAAAGAAATAAGAATCTGTAGGAAAGGGAAAATCCCAATAGAAAAGTCAAATATATAGTAAGGATTGAAGGTCACTTAAATAAGCCAGTACATAGATTAAAAGACAAAAATTGCTTTTTATAAAACCCACTATATCTGCAATAAACAGTTTAGGGATAAACATGAAAATGTAAAATATGACAACTAAAGCAGAAAATGTGGGGAGGGTAGTAAAAAAGGAGATCTTTTAGAATGTGTTTGAACTTAAATGACTACCAGTTTAAAACAAGTAGATATAATTATGGATCAACATATGTGAACACCATGGAAACCACAAATCAAAACCTACAATAGAGAGAGGGCAGACAGCAGAAGCAAAAATAACTACAATCCTGCAGCCTGTGGAACAAAAACCACATTCAAAGAAAGATAGACAAGATGAAAAGGCAGAGGGATAGGTACCAGATGAAGGGACAAGATAAAACCCCAGAAAAACAACTAAATGAAGAGGAGATAGGCAACATTCCAGAAAAAGAATTCAGAATAATGATAGTGAAGATGATCCAGGACCGCAGAAAAAGAATGGAGGCAAAGATTGAAAAAATGCAGAAATGTTTAACAAAGAACTAGAAGAATTAAAGAACAAACAAACAGAGATGAACAATACAAGAACTGAAATGAAAACTACACTAGAATGAATCAAAAGCAGAATAACTAATGCAGAAGAACAGATAAGTGACCTGGAAGACAGAACAGTGGAATTCACTGCTGCAGAACAGAATAAAGAAAAAAGAAGCAAAGGAATGAAGACAGCCTAAGAGACCTCTGGGACAACATTAAGTGCAACAACATTTGCATCATAGGGGTCCCAGAAGGAGAAGAGAGAGAGAAAGGACCAGAGAAAATATTTGAAGAGATTATAGTCAAAAACTTCCTTAACATGGGAAAGGAAACAGTCACCCAAGTCCAGGAAGCACAGAGAGTCCCATACAGGATAAACCCAAGGAGAAACACGCCAAGATACATAGTAATCAAATTGGCAAATTTTTTTTTTTTTTTTTTTTTTTTTTTTTTGTACATGGGCCTCTCACTGTTGTGGCCTCTCCCCTTGCGGAGCACAGGCTCCAGAGGTGCAAGCTCAGCAGCCATGGCTCACGGGCCCAGCCACTCCACGGCATGTGGGATCTTCCCAGACCGGGGCACGAACCCATGTCCCCTGCATCAGCAGGCGGACTCTCAACCACTGCGCCACCAGGGAAGCCCCAAATTGGCAAATTTTAAGGACAAAGAAATATTATTGAAAGCAGCAAGGGAAAAATGACAAATAATATACAAGGGAACTCCCATAAGGTTAACAGCTGATTTCTCAGCAGAAACTCTACAAGCCAGAAGGGAGTGGCATGATATACTTAAAGTGCTGAAAGAGAAGGACCTACAACCAAGATCACTCTACCCAGCAAGGATCTCATTTAGATTAGATGGAGAAATCAAAAGCTTGACAGACAAGCAAAAGCTAAGAGAATTTAGCACCACAAACCAGCTCTACAACAAATGCTAAAGGATCTTCTCTAAGTGGGAAACACAAGAGAAGAAAAGGACCTACAAAGACAAACCCAAAACAATTAAGAAAATTGTCGTAGGAACATACATATCAATGGATTAAATGCTTCAACCGAAACACAGTCTTGCTGAATGGATACAAACACAAGACCCATATATATGCTGTCTACAAGAGACCCACTTCAGGGCTTCCCTGGTGGCACAGTGGTTGGGGGTCGGCCTGCCGATGCAAGGGGCGCGGGTTCATGCCCCGGTCCAGGAGGACCCCACGTGCCGTGGAGCGGCTGGGCCCATGGGCCATGGCCACTGAGCCTGCATGTCCGGAGCCTGTGCTCTGTGACAGGAAAGGCCACAGCAGTAAGAGGTCCACGTACCACAAAAAAAAAAAAAAAGAGAGAGACCCACTTCAGACCTAGGGACACATACAGACTGAAAGTGAGGGGATAGAAAAAGATACTCCATGTCAATGGAAATCAACAGAAAGCTGGAATAGCTATACTCATATCAGATGAAATAGACTTTAAAATAAAAAATGTTACAAGAGATAAGGAAGGACACTACATAATGATCAAGGGATCAATCCAAGAAGAAGATATAACAATTATAAATATATATGCACCGAACATAGGGGCACCTCAATACCTAAGGCAACTGCTAAGAGCTATAAAATAGGAAATCGACAGTAACACAATAATAGTGGGGGACTTTAACACCTCACTTACACCAATGGACAGATCATCCAAAATGAAAATAAATAAGGAAACACAAGCTTTAAATGACATAATAGACCAGATGGATTTAACTGATATTTATAGGACATTCCATCCAAAAACAGGAGATTACACTTTCTTCTCAAGTGTGCACAGAACATTCTCCAGGATAGATCACATCTTGGGTGACAAATCAAGCCTCAGTAAATTTAAGAATATTGAAATCATACCAAACATCTTTTCTGACCACAACGCTATGAAATTAGAAATGAATTACAGCGAATAAAATGTAAAAAACACTAACACATGGAGGCTAAACAATACGTTACTAAATAACCAAGAGATCACTGAAGAAATCAAAAAGGAAATCAAAAAATACCTGGAGACAAATGACAATGAAAACACGATTATCCAAAACCTATGGTATGCAGCAAAAGCAGTTCTAAGAGGGAAGTTTATAGCTATACAAGCCTACCTCAAGAAACAAGAAAAATCTCAACTAAACAATCTAACTTTACACCTAAAGGAACTAGAGAAAGAACAAACAAAACACAAAGTGAGCAGAAGGAAAGGAATCATAAAGATCAGAGAAAAAATAAATGAAATAGAAACAAAGAAAACAATAGCAAAGATCAATAAAACAAAAAGCTGGTTCTTTGAGAAGATAAACAAAATTGATAAATCTTTAGCAAGACTCATCAAGAAAAAGAGGGAGAGGACTCAAATCAATAAAATTAGAAATGAAAAAGGAGAAGTTACAACAGACACTGCAGAAATACAAAGCATCCTAGAGACTACTACAAGCAACTCTATGCCAATAAAATGGACAACCTGGAAGAAACGGACAAAATCTTAGAAAGGTATAACCTTCCAAGACTGAATCAGGAACAAATAGAAAATATGAACAGACAAATCACAAGTAATTAAATTGAAACTCTGATTTTAAATCTTCCAACAAGCAAAAGTCCAGAACCAGATGGCTTAACAGGTGAATTCTACCAAATATTTAGAGAAGAGCTAACACCCATCCTTCTCAAACTCTTCAAAAAAATTGCAGAGGAAGGAACACTCCCAAACTCATGCTATGAGGCCACCATCACCCTGATACCAAAACCAGACAAAGATATTGCAAAAAAAGAATATTACAGACCAATATCACTGATGAATATAGATTCAAAAATCCTCAACAAAATACTAGCAAGCAGTATCCAACAACCCATTAAAAGGATCATACACCATGATGAAGTGGGATGCAAGGATTCTTCAATATACGCAAATCAATCAGTGTGATACACCATATTAACAAATTGAAGAAGAAAAACCATATGATCATCTCAATAGATGCAGAAAAAGCTTTTGACAAAACTCAACACACATTTATGATAAAATCTCCAGAAAGTGGGCATAGAGGGAACATACCTCAACATAATAAAGACCATATACGACAAACCCACAGTAAACATCATTCTCAATGGTGAAAAACTGAAAGCATTTCCTCTAAGATCAGGAACAAGACAAGGATGTCCACTCTCACCACTATTATTCAACATAGTTTTGGAAGTCCTAGCCACGGCAATCAGAGAAGAAAAAGAAATACAGATTGGAAAAGAAGAAGTAAAACTGTCACTGTTTGCAGATGACATGATACTATACATAGAGAATCCTAAAGATGCCACCAGAAAACTACTAGAGCTAATCAATGAATTTGGTAAAGTAGCAGGATACAAAGTTAATGCACAGAAATCTCTGGCATTCCTATATACTAATGATGAAAAATCTGAAAGGGAAATTAAGGAAACACTCCCATTTACCATTGCAACAAAAAGAATAAAATATCTAGGAATAAACCTACCTAAGGAGACAAAAACCTGTATGCAGAAAACTATAAGACACTGATGAAAGAAATTAAAGATGATACCAACAGATGGAGAGATATACCATGTTCTTGGATTGGAAGTATCAATATTGTGAAAAATGACTATACTACTGAAAGCAATCTACAGATTCAATGCAAGCCCTATCAAATTACTAATGGCATTTTTTACGGAACTAGAAGAAAAAAATCTTAAAATTTGTATGGAGATACAAAAGACCCCGAATAGCCAAAGCAGTCTTGAGGGAAAAAAACGGAGCTGGAGGAATCACACTCCTGGACTTTAGACTATACTACAAAGCTACAGTAATCAAGACAATATGGTACTGGCACAAAAACAGAAACATAGACCAATGGAACAAGATAGAGAGCCCAGAGGTAAACCCACGTACCTATGGTCAACTAATCTATGATAAAGGAGACAAGGATATACAATGAAGAAAAGGCAGTCTCTTCAATAAGTGGTGCTGGGGAAACTGAACAGCTACATGTAAAAGAATGAAATTAGAACACTCCTTAACACCATATGCAAAAATAAACTCAAAATGGATTAAAGACCTAAATGTAAGACCGGATACTATAAAACTCTTAGAGGAAAACATAGGAAGAACACTCTTTGACATAAATCACAGCAAGATCTTTTTTGATCCACCTCTTAGAGTGATGGAAATAAAAACAAAAATAAACAAATATGATCTAATGAAACTTAAAAGCTTTTACACAGCAAAGGAAACCATAAAAAAGACGAAAAGACAACCCTCAGAATGGGAGAAAATATTTGCAAACAAATCAATGGAGAAAGGATTAATCTCCAAAATATATAAACAGCTCATGCAGATCAATATTGAAAAACAAACAACCCAATTCAGAAATGGGCAGAAGACCTAAATAGACATTTCTCCAAAGAAGACATACAGATGGCCACGAAGCACATGAAAAGCTGCTCAACATCACTAATTATTAGAGAAATGCAAATCAAAACTACAATGAGGTTATCACCTCACACTGGTAAGAATGGGCATCATCAGAAAATCTACAAACAACAAATGCTAGAAAGGGTGTGGAGGAAAGGGAACCCTCTTGCACTGTTGGTGGGAATGTAAATTGATACAGCCTCTATGGATAACACTATGGAGGTTCCTTAAAAAGCTAAAAATAGAATTACCATGTGATCCAGCAACCCCACTACTGGGCATATACCCAGAGAAAATCATAATTCAAAAAGGCTCATGCACCTCAATGTTCACTGCAGCACTATTTACAATAGCCAGGTCATGGAAGCAACCTAAATGCCCATCGACAGATGAATAGATAAAGAAGATGTCGTACATATATACAGTGGAATATTTCTCAGCCATAAAATGGAACGAAACTGGGTCATTTGTTGAGACATGGATGGATATAGAGACTGTCATACAGAGTGAAGTAAGTCAGAAAGAGAAAAACAAATATCATATATTATCATATATATGTGGAACCTAGAAGAATGGTACAGATAAACTGGTTTGCAGGGCAGATATTGAGACACAGATGTACAGAACAAACATATGGACACCAAGGGGGGAAAGCGGCAGGTGGGTGGGGGTGGTGGTGTGATGAATTGGGTGATTGGGATTGACATGTATACAGTGATGTGTATAAAATTGATGACTAATAAGAATCTGCTGTATAAAAACATAAATAAAATAAAATTCAAAAATACAAAAGAAAAAAATAATAGATACACAAAAACCGAAAACAAAGGAACACAAGCATACTACCAAAGAAAATCGTCTTTGTTTGGAAGAACAAAAAGAAGAAGAAACTAACAAAGAAGAACTACAAAAACAACTGGAAAACAAGTAATAAAATGGCAAAAAGTACAGACCCACCAATAACTGTTTTAAATGTTAGTGGACTAAATGCTGCACTCAAAAGATATGGTTGCTGATTGGATTAAAAAAAAAAAAAAAGACAAGGCCCTTCAATATCATGCCTACAAGAGACTCACTTCAGGGCCAAAGACACACACACACACGACTGAAAGTAAGGGGACGAAAAAAAATATTTCATGGAAATGACAAGAAGTGTGGCAATACTCATATCAGACGAAACAGACTTTAAAACAAAGGCTATAACAAAAGACCAAGAAAATCATTAGGTAATAACAAAGGAATCAATACAAGAAAAGGATATTACGCCCCTTAACGTATATGCATCCAATACAGGAGCACCTAAATATGTAAAGCAAATACAAACAGACATTAAGGAAGAAACTAACAATAATACAATAATAGTAGGGGACTTTAATATCCCACTTACATCAATGGACAGATCATCCAGACAGAAAATCAAAAAGGCAAGATTAGTCTTAAATGATACAATAGACCAGCTGGATTTAATAGATAACTACAGGACATTACATCAAAAAGCAGCAAAATATGCATTCTTTTCAAGTGCATATGGAATGTTCTCCAGGATGGATCACATGCTGGGCCACAAAACAAGTCTCAACAAATTTAAAAGGATAGAAATTATATCAAGCATTTTTTTCCCAATCACAATGGTATGAAACTATAAATCAACTACAGAGAGAAAAATGGGAAAAGAACAAACACGTGAAGACTAAACAACATGCTACTAAAAATCCAATAGGTCAATGAAGAGATCAAAGGGGAAATCAGAAAAATACCTCAAGACAAATGAAAATGGAAACACAACACTCCAAAATCTATGGAATGCAACAAAATCAGTTCTAAGAGGGGAGTTCACAGTGATACAAGTCTTCCTCACAAAACAAGAAAAATCTCAAACAACATAATCTACCACCTAAAAGAATTAGAAAAAGAACAAAGCCCAACATCAGCAGAAGGAAGGAAATATAAAGATCAGAATGGAAATCGATAAAATCGAGATCAAAAAAATAGAAAAGATCAGTGAAACCAAGATCTGTTCTTTTTTTTTTTAATTTATTTATTTTTGGCTGTGTTGGGTCTCGTTTCTGCGTGAGGGCTTTCTCTAGTTGCGGCGAGCAGGGGCCACTCTTCATCACAGTGCATGGGCCTCTCACTATCGCAGCCTCTCTTGTTGCAGAGCACAGGCTCCAGATGTGCAGGCTCAGCAGCTGTGGCTCATGGGCCCAGTTGCTCCGTGGCATGTGGGATCCTCCCAGGCCAGGACTCGAACCCATGTCCCCTGCATTGGCAGGCAGGCCCTCAACCACTGCACCACCAGGGAAGCCTCCTGTTCTTTTTTAAAGATAAAATTGATAAACCTTTAGCCAGGTTCACCAAGAAGAAAAGAGAGAGGACTCAAGTAAATAAAATAAGAATGAAAGAGGGGCTTCCCCGGTGGCGCAGTGGTTGAGAGTCCGCCTGCCGATGCAGGGGACACAGGTTCGTGCCCCGGTCCGGGAAGATCCCACATGCTGCGGAGCGGCTGGGCCCGTGAGCCATGGCCGCTGAGCCTGCGCGTCCAGAGCCTGTGCTCCGCAATGGGAGAGGCCACAACAGTGAGAGACCTGTGTACAGCAAAAAAAAAAAAAAAAAAGAATGAAAGAGGACAAATAACAACCAATATCACAGAGATACAAAAAATCATAAGAGAATATACTACAAACAGTTGTATGCCAACAAATTGGACAACCTAGAAGAAATGGACAAATTTCTAGAAACATACAACCTGACAAGACTGAATCAAGAATAAACAAACAATTTGAACAAACCACTCACTAGTAGTAAAATTGAATTTGTAATAAAAAAATAAATAAAAACTTTTAAAACTCCCAGCAAACAAAAGTCCAGGACTTAAGGCTTCACAGGGAATTTTTTTTTTTTTTTTTTTTTTTTTTTGGGCTGCATTGGGTCTTCATTGCTGTGCGTGGGCCTTCTCTAGTTGTGGTGAGCAGGGGTCACTCTTCATTGTGGTTCACGGGCTTCTCATTGCAGTGACTTCTCCTATTGTGGAGCATGGGCTCTAGACATGTGGGCTTCAGTAGTTGTAGCTCACGGGCTCTAGAGCACAGGCTCAGCAGTTGTGGCACACAGACCTAGTTGCTCTGTGGCATGTGGGATCTTCCCAGACCAGGGCTTGAATCCATGTCCCCTGCATTGGCAGGCGGATTCTTAACCACTGCGCCATCAGGGAAGCCCTCACAGGGAAATTTTACCAAACATATAAAGAAGAACTTATACCTATCCTTCTTAAACTATTCCAAAAAATTGAAGAGGACAGAACAATCCCAAAATCATTCTACAACACCACCATTACCCTGATACCAAAGACACTATTAAAAAAAAAATTACAGGCCAACATCTTGGATGAATATTGATGCATAAATCCTCAACAAAATATTAGCAAATAAAATCCAACAAAATATAAAAAGGATGATACATAATGATCAAGTTGGATTTATTCCAGGAACACAAGGATGGTTCAACATTCACAAATTGGGCTTCCCTTGTGGCACAGTAGTTGCGAGTCCGCCTGCCAATGCAGGGGACACGGGTTTGAGCCCTAGTCAGGGAGGATCCCACATGTCACAGAGCAACTAAGCCCGGGTGCCACAACTACCGAGCCTGTGCTCTAGAGCCTGTGAGCCACAACTACTGAGCCTGCATGCCACAACTACTGAAGTCCGTGTGCCTAGAGCCAATGCTCCGCAACAGGAGAAGCCACTGCAATGAGAAGCCCGCCCACTGCAACAAAGAGTAGCTCCCACTCGCCACAACTAGAGAAAGCCCACACACAGCAATGAAGACCCAATGCAGCCATAAATAAATAAATAAATTTATTTATTTTTTAAAATTCACAAATCAATCAATGTGATACACCACATTAACAAAAGGAAGGATAAAAATCACATGATCATCTCAATAGATACAGAAAAAGCATTTGACAAAATTCAACACTCATTCCTGATAAAAACTCTCATCAAAGTGGGCATAGAAGGAACATATCTCAACATAATAAAGGCCATTTATGACAAGCCCACAGCCAGTATCATACTCAATGGTAAAAGTTGAAAGCCTTTCCTCTAAATTTAGTAAAAGACAAGGATGCCCACTCTCACCACTTCTGTTTAACATAATATTGGAAGTCCTAGCCAGAGAAATCAGACAAAAAGAGAAATAAAAGGCATCCAAATTGGAATGGAGAAAGTAAAACTGTCACTATTTGCAGATTACACAATACTTTATATAGAAAGCCTTAAAGTCTCCACTCAAAAACTATTAGAACTAATACATTAATTCAGCAAAGTAGCAGGATACAAGATTAATATACAGAAATCTGTTGTTTCTATATACTAATAATGAACTATCAGAAAGAGAAAGTTTTATAAATTTTCATTTAAAATTGCATCAAAAAGAATAAAATACCTAGCAATAAATTTAGCCAAGGAGGTGAAAGACCTATACTCTGAAAACTATAAAACACTAATGAAAGACATTGAAGATGATACAAAGAAATGGGAGGATATCCCATGCCCTTAGATTCAAAGAATTAACATTGTTAAAATGGCCATGCTACATAAAGCAATCTACAGATTTAATGCAATCCTTATCAAAATACCATGAAATTTTTCATAGAACTAGAACAAATAATCCTAAAATTCATATGGAACCACAAAAAATAACCCGAATTGCCAAAGCAATCTTGAGAAAAAGAACAAAGCTAGAATATCACTTTCCCAGAGTTCATACTATACTACAAAGCTACCATAATCAAAACAGCATAGTACTGGCACTAAACCAGACACATAGATCAATGGAACAAAATAGAGCCCAGAAATAAACCCATGTACCTATGGTCAATTAATCTACAACAAAGGAGGCAATAATATATAATGGAGAAAAGACTGTCTCTTCAATAAGTGGTTCTGGGAAAACTGGACAGCTACATGTAAAACAATGTGATTACAACATTTCCTCACATCATATACACAAATAAATTCAAAGTGGTTTAAAGAGTAAATGTAAGACTTGAAACCATAAAACTCCTAGAAGAGAACATAGGCAGGACACCCTTTGACACAAAATCATAGCAACATTTTTTGGAACTGTCTCCTAAGGCAAAAGTAATAAAAACAAAAATAAACTAATGGGACATTATTACACTTAAAAGCCTTTGCTTTTAAAAGCTTTTTGATTTTTGTTTTGTTGATGGTTTCAACAAAACAAAAAGACAACCAATGGAATGGGAGGAAATATTTTCAAATGATATGACTGACATGGAGTTAATATCCAAAATATGTGAACAGTTCATTCAACTCAATACTAAAAAGAAATTTTTAATGGGCAGAATACCTGAATAAAAGACATATAGATGGCTAACAGATAAATGAAAAGATGTTCAACACCACTAATTATTAGAGAAATGCAAGTCAAAACAATGAGTTGTCCCTTCTCCTCTAAGCAACCAGATGGAACTTTCCAAAATCTGTCATGTCATGTCATTCTTTTGCTCTGATCCCCTCCCACTGACTGAAAACAAGTGTCCTTCAGGGCCCCTAGCTGCTCTCTAAACTTCATCCCTTCCATCCTCTTACTCGCCCACTCCTTTAGAGCCAGGCTGACTGTGTCAGTCAGGGTCTATTCATGAGACAGAAACCATCAGTAATGTGCATGGGGAAAGTTTAATACAAAGAGTTATTGACCATAACAGCGGGGTGGAGTAATCAGGGGTTGGAGAACACCAAAAAATACAGGGGTTTCATATTTAAGGAGCAGCTTCTAACCCTAGGCCTGAGAGAGCCCAAAAAGAGCCCAGCCCCAAACGAGATTGAGATCAGGCTTAGCTGGAGAGGGTATGCTGTGGCTCTACAGATGGCAGAGGAGTCACCGTGGTCCTCACTAGTGGAAGCTGCTGGGAATCTGCCCTCTAGCAATGGCCAGGGAAAGCCATTCATGGTGAGGTATCTCCCCAGAGGCACTCTGTACAGAACCACCCAAGACAGGTGCCAGGGGAAGCTGCTGGTTGCTGGGTGCTGATGGCCAATGTGCACTGCAGGTGGCAGTGCTAAAGAAGCCATCTTCCCTGCAGAAGTGGGCTGAGAGCACAGCAGAACCAGAACAGAAAGCCCTCTTCTCTTGCAATGTCTCTCCAGCACCCTCCACTGACAAACCTTAAAATCATGCTAGCTGTCAAAAAGGACTTGAGATGCAGTCAATTGATAAGTGGCCTGTGACTTTCTTGATAGTCTCTGAAAAATACATTCCCACTTCAGTGCCTTTGCAGTTGCTGTGCCCTCCACCTAGAATCCTTCTCAATCCCCAACATTTTCTGCATGACTTGCTCCCTTACATCCAACAGATTTCTGCTCAAATTGCTCTTTATCAGTAGGCCTTTTCTGACCAACCTAATTAAATAGCACCATACTCGTAGCACTCACCATCTCCCTCGTCCTGATTTCCTTTCTCCAAAGCAATTATTTATTTGCATGTTTATTATTTATTGTCCATCTTCCCCTTTTAGTGAGGATGTTAGCTCATCAGGTACAGAGAATTCTATTTTGTTCACTTTTTTATATCCAGCAGAGTTGAATTGAACAGTGCCTAGTACATAGTAGGCATTCAATTAAAATTTTTGAATAAATTGTTGTAAATTAGGAACATACAGGAAAAGAAGGGAAAAATACCTGCCAGAATCTCATCACTGAGACACCACCACAGTTAACATGACAAGTTTCCTTTCAGATTTTCCCCAATAAGGATTTTTTTTTTAATTTTTTGTAGGATCTTAACATACACACAGAAATGCATTCATATGTGCAGCTTGCTGAATTTTCACAAACTAAACCCACCCAGCACCCAAATCAAAAAATAGAACATTACCAAGCAACCTAGAATCTCCCTTTGTGCCCCCTCTAAATGTAACCATTATCCTAGATTGTGGAAGCAGAGATTAGTTTTTGCCTTTCGTATGAGTGGAATAACACAGTATGTATTTTGTGATTGGTCTTGGCTTCTGTCACTTGACATTTTTATAGAAGATTCATCCATATTTGTGTTATTGTGTGTATCTTTCATACTCCTTGATGTGCAATATTCCAATGTGTGGATATACTACAATTTATTTGTTGTACTGTTGATGGATATTTGTACAGTTATTATGAAGAGAATCACTATATGCTTTTCCTGTACGTGTCTTCTTGTGAGCATACGTCAGCATTTCTGTTGGGTATATATCTAAGAGTGGATATGCACATATTCAGCTTTACCAATCAGCCTCCCCAGCCCACACCCCAGGAATATTCTCTTTCATTCGTGTCAACTAGCATTCCCTGACATGACATATATGAAGCACCCAGCACTGTGCGTAGCCCTCAATATGAGGATTCTGGAAACGGGCATGCCCTTTCTTTGATTTCATGCGAAGCCCTGTACCTGGTTCAGTGGGATGAAACAAAGACAAGTAAGCCATGTGATACGTAAGAGTAAACAAACTCTGTAACTATAGATCTCACTCCAGAAAAAAGAATTCCAAGGTTCTACTCAAAAGAAAAAACAAAACTAGAATTGAGGGCTTCCCTGGTGGCGCAGTGGTTGAGAGTCCACCTGCCGATGCAGGGGACACGGGTTCGTGCCCTGGTCCGGAAAGATCCCACATGCCGCAGAGCGGCTGGGCCCGTGAGCCATGGCCGCTGAGCCTGTGCGTCCGGAGCCGCAACGGGAGAGGCCACAACAGTGAGAGGCCCGCATACCACAAAAACAAAACAAAAGAAAAACCTAGAATTGAAAGACTCAAGAATAACAATAAAAATAGCAAACATTCATTAACCACTTCCTCTGCAGCAACCTTACTGTGTATATTACCTCATTTAATCTTCAGTGAGATGAGGTTCTTCATTCTGTAACACCAGAGCCCACTTTTTTTTGCTGTTTGACTGCTGACAGCTTTCAAGCTCTTAAGAAAGCTGTGGGTGCTCTCTCTTGGCACCTGTGGGATGTCCAAGCCATACATGCCTTGGCCCTTCCATAGGACCTTACCACAGCCCCCCACCCCAGCAAGCACAGCGAAATGGGACAGTCGCCCCACCTGACTCTCTCAAGCCATTTTCAGGCCTGCTTGGGACCCTGCCCTGCTCTTCCCAGAAAGCCTCATTATGGCTATAATAAATCCTTTCAAACACTTGTGGTGCATTTATAGGGTCATCAGTCTCAGATATCCAAACTGAACTTGGCGGAAGGCTCAATCCTGCGCCCCATGAAGCAACAAGAAGACACATCTCCATTTTATAGATGAGGAATGTGAGCTCAGAAAAGTTACTCATCATTCATTTATTCAACAACATGTGTTCAGTGCACAGAGCAGTGGGAAAAAAACACGGACAAATTCCCAGCCCTCGGTAGGGTGAAGGAAATAGTTCACAGAAAAATAAATGTAAATTGCTTTTAAATATACGAAAACATAACTAATGTCCCTTATAGCTAAATATATACTAATTAAAACAAGGAGATATTTTTAACTTAAATTAAAATCAAATTGAACAAGCTCTAACACTGTAACAATACACTGTGTTGGCACCTGCATACACCATTATAAGTGGTGTAGGGTGATACCACTGGAAGGCTACCTGGTAGATCTATCAACATTTTAAATGTAGCCCCCCCCTCCCTTTGTAACCTTACTTTTAGGAATTTATAAACATGGACAAAGGTATGTCCCTACAGCTAAAGAGGGGCAGGGCTTGACACCTCCTTCTTTCCTTAAAGTGTATTTTATTTCTGTATAGGTGTTTGTAGAAAATTAGAAAATACAGAAGGTTAGGAAGAAAAAATCCAACCCACAATCCGAGCATCCCTGAATAAGACTGAGCCCACACATTTGCTGCGGTTCCTTCCTCCTGACAGAGAAATGCTGCCTCCTGGTGGATTTATTTCTTAAGTACATTCATTATTTTACCATTTTAAATTTTTTAAATGTACTTAATTTTTTTAACTAGGTAGTGCACTCACACGGTTCAATATTTTTAAAGTTCTAAATGGAATAGAGTGGAAACTCTCCCATCCATTCCTTTTCCCCTTGAACTAGGGTCCTTTCCCCACAGGCAACTGAACTGGCCAATTCCTCATACATAGCTTTCCAGAGACCTTTTATGCATACACCTGGATTCATTTGGTGAGAGTTTCTTTCTTTCTATTGCCTGCCTTTGAATCATGAATATTGCTCCTAAAAACTTAGAAAATTCAAAGAAAAAATATTTCTACATAAAATATTCATTACTGCCTGATTTGAAGTCATAGAAAATCAGAGATACTATGAATTTCCCAAATAGGAAGAATGACCAAGTTATGTTACACTCACTAAATGTACATTCGGTCATCATTATGAAGATTTATGTAATAACATGGAAAAATGTCTATCACAGAAGTTTATTTTGAAGACAATACACAAAAGAGGAAATAACTTAAAAATACATCCCTACTTTAAAATTTTTAAAACAATGATATATCATTTTTCAGCTGTCGAACTAGGAAAGTGTTTTTCTTCTGAATGATAATCGTCAGTTCTAAGGAGCATGTTGTGAAAAGTGTAGCTGTGCCTGTTTAATAACAGAGTAAATCGACTCAAGTGTTAAGTTAATTAAAACACTGACACCCTTTGACTCAGAGATTCCTTTTTAAATTATCTAAATATAGAATAATCCTTATGCAAAAATATGGTCATCACATTATTTGTTAATGAAAAAACTATTCTTAATGTCCAACTACAGAAAACTGGCTAAGTAAATAGTGAGATACTTAATGAGATACTAAAGTCATTCTAATGTTTGCAAAGATTCAGAATGTGTTTTGATGTTAAAATAAATAGAAAGCTGAGTACATAGTAAGCTCACAAAACCCAAAAAAGGAGACAAGACTAACAATGAATATATGGAATTTGGGGACTCGAGTAATTTCTTTCTATAGTCATTCTTTATGAGCATTTATATAATAAAATATTTTTAAAGAAATGAGTAGAATACAAGACCTATGAAATAGTACACATGTGGCTCTGACCAAGCACAATTTAGATTTAAATCCAGCAGCAAACCTAATGCCTTTATTATCTCATTTAGTCCTCACAGCCACAGAACCAATTCACTAACTGAACTAATGTTATAGGGCAGCGGTCCCCAACTTTTCGGCAGCAGGGACCAGTTTTGTGGAAAACAATTTTTCCACAGACTCGGGGGGCAGGGGAGGGAATGGTTTCAGGATGATTCAACCGCGTTACATTTATTGTGTACTTTATTTCTATTATTATTACATTGTGATATATAATGAAATAATTATATAATGCAGAATCAGTGGCAGCCCTGAGCTTGTTTTCCTGCAACTAGATGGTCCCGTCTGGGGGTGATGGGAGACAGTGACACCCAAAGCGTTCTGCTTATGTCCAGTCTACTCCGTAAGATGCAGCTTACTTATCACTTGCCACTCACTGATAGGGTTTTGATATGAGTCTGCAAGCAATTGATTTATTATGGCCTCTGTGCAGTCAAACCTCTCTGCTAATGATAATCTGTATTTGCAGCCGCTCCGCAGTGCTAGCATCACCACCTCAGCCCCACCTCAGATCATCAGGCATTAGATTCTCGTAAGGAGCACGCAACCTTGATCCCTCGCGTGCGCAGTTCACAGTACGGTTCCCACTCCTATGAGAATCTAATGCCGCCACTGATCTGACAGGAGGTGGAGCTCAGGCGGTAATGCGAGTAATGGGTAGCGGCTGTAAATACAGATGAAGCTTTGCTTACTCACCCGCCGCTCACCTCCTGCTGTGTGGCCCACTTCCTAACAGGCCATGGACCTGTACCGGTACCGGTCCGTGGACTGGGGGTTGGGGACCTCTGTTATAGAGTCTTAATGTGAAAACTGGAAAGGAGTAAAGTCTGTAAGCAGGTCAAAGCACATTAGAATTCTCCACCCAACCCCTTTACCTCCAGGGACTCAGGAGTTCTCTTCAAGATACAATGGTCAGAATGCCCCAGTATCTAATTGCAAACTTCTCCTTTTGTTCTCTTAGTTTAGTCAATGGTTCTCAAAAGCAGGTGTGCCAAAGATTATTCTATGTAAGATTGTATACACAGAACCACATGGACCATATATACTACAAGAAGGTTTTAGTCGACTTTCAAGAACAGTTTTGAGCATCCAGGGTTTTTACTTACTGATCACTAGGCAGTGTGTGACTCTATTTTTCCTTAGTTGACTATGCTTATTTGTGTGATAGAAGTAAGAGTCCCCGTCTTTCAGCTCAGGCTAGGAGTACAAAGCCCTTCTGTGTCACGCCTGGCAGGTAAGTGAGAGGCAAACCAGCCCTGCTTTGCGGTTCATGCTGCTCAGGGTATAGGTTCTTGCGACACTGTCTGAGCCAACCATTGACTCTTCTGCCAAAAGCCACTGCCAAATTCACCTCCCTGATGTCCCTACTCCTCAGCCTTCCTCCATGGGGATAACCTTCCCACAACAAAAAGCCTTAGTAAATTCTTTCCGTGAAGAAACTTTTTTTTCTCCTTTTTATGAGGTGAAATTCACCTAACATAAAATTAACCACTTTACTTTGACCATTACAACTCAATAGTATTTAGTATATTCACAATGTTGTGCACTGTGCATAGAGAGCTGGTAAGCTCTCCCTAGTTTCAAAACCCTTTTCATCACCACATAAAAACACCACATACCCATTAAGTAACCACTCTCCATTTCCCCCATTCCATCCGCATCCCTTGGTAACCTCTAATCTGCTTTCTGTCTCTATGGTTTTACCTATTCATATGAAAGAATCATATACAGAAGCAACCTAAATGTCCATCAACAGATGAATGGATAAAAGATGTGGTATGGGATTTCCCTGGAGGCACAATGGTTAAGAATCCACCTGCCAATGCAGCGGACACAGGTTCAATCCCTGGCCTGGGAAGATCCCACATGCCGTGGAGCAACTAAGGCCCTTGTGCCACAACTACTGAGCCTGTGCTCTAGAGCCCACATGCCACAACTACTGAAGCCTGCGCACCCTAGAGCCTGTGTGCTGCAACTACTGAGCCCACTTGCCACAACTACTGAGCCCATGCACTGCAACTACTGAAGCCCACGTGCTCTAGGGCCTGCGTGCCACAACTACTGAGCCTGCGTGCTGCAACTACTGAAGCCCGCATGCCTAGAGCCCATGCTCTGCAACAAGAGAGAAACCACCACAATGAGAAGCCTGTGTGCTACAACAAAGAGTAGCCCCTGCTTGCCACAACTAGAGAAAGCCCGTGCACAGCAACAAAGACCCAATGCAGCCAAAAAAAAAAAAAAAGTTGTGGAATGTATATAGTATATACATTACATATAACATACATACAATATATGTTATATATAACATATATATGTATAAATAATGGAATACTACTCAGCCATAGAAAAAGGAGATTTTGCCATTTGCAACAACATGGATGGACTTGGAAGACATTATGCTAAGTGAAATAAGTCACACAGACAAAGACAAATACTGCATGATATCACTTGTATGTGGAATCTAAAAAATACAACAAACTAGTGAATATAAAAAAAAGAAGCAGACTCACTAACAGAGAACAAACTAGGGTTATGAGTAGGGAGAGGGAAGTGGAGAGGGGCAATAAAGTGGTAAGGAATTAAGAGGTACAAAGTATTAGGTATAAAATAAGATACAAGGATATATCGTACAACACAGGAAATATAACAAATATTTTGTTTTATAATAACTATAGGGAGGAATCAAGATGGTGGTCTGGGAAGACACAGAGTTCATGTCTCCCCACAGCTAGGGTGAACCAGTAGGACTGGCGGGTGACTGAGGCAGAAAGAGAAGTGGAGGCCAGACAGGAACCGGCACCCCTGAAGGGTGGCTGAGAGGGTGGAGGGGTTCCCATGCCTGGAGGGACCCTGGGGGGCTTGGATCGGGGGGAAGCGGGCCCAGCGTTTCCCCTGCCCAATCGGCCAGGGAAGCCTGCCCTGCTCTTGGGCTGGGTCCTATGTCCTCAGAGGTCCCCTCCAGGCTGGGTTGGTCCTGGGAGTGTAGAAGGGAGGCTGGGACAGAACAGGAGAGGCAGACGGGAGGGGCCCTCCATGACCAGAGGAGCAGGAAAGGAGCAGAGGGCTTTTGCCCCACCCACTGGGCACGGGTAAACTGCTGAGCTCCCAGGGCAGTCCCCCACCCTCCAAAGCCTCCTACGGGCCTTGTGGGTCCTGGGGCATAGGAGGGAGGCCGGGGAAGTCAGAAGAGGCAGGCGACAGGGGCCCTCCAGGATGGGAGGAGCAGGAGAGGAGCGAGGGCATTTTCACTGCCCACTCGAGCCCAGGAAGCCTGCTGGGCTCCGAGGTGGGGCCCCCTGCCTGCCCTTCTGAGACCAGAAGTGGGGGGCACACCTGGGCCTATTCTATTCTGTTGAGCCTAAGCCCCACCCTCCACAAACCTCCAATCTTTTTCAGCCCTGTGGGTACTAAGCATAGGCCCTGCGCTCCACAGCCAAGGCCTTTTCCACCATTTTTTTTTCTCCTCCTCTTTTCTACTATTGTGGTTCTGATTTACCTCCTGATTGTTGTTTCATCTATATCTTTATTTTTATTTTTCTAACATAGCTGTTAGTTTCCTAGCCTAATCTTATTTTTTACTTAGTTATTTTTCTCCTTTTTTTTTCTTTTGGCCACCCAGCACAGCTTGCGTGATCTTGGTTCACGAGCTGGGGGTCAGGTCAAAGTTCCCGCAGTGGGAGCACCAACTCCAAGCCACTGGACTAACAGAGAACCTCAGACCCCAGGGAATATTCATCAGTGTGAGGTCTCCCAGAGGTTCTCATCTCAGCACCAAGACCCAGCTGTACCCAACATCCTACAAACAGCAGTGCTGGAAGCCTCAGGTCAAACCACCAGTGAGACAGGAACACAATCCCACTCATAAAAAAAATAGACGGCAAAAAAATATGTCACAGATGAAGCAGCAAGGTAAAAACCTACAAGACCAAGTAAATGAAGAGGAAATAGGCAATCTACCTGAAAAATAATTCAGAGTAATGATAATAAAGATGATACAGAATCTCGGAAATAGAATGGAGGCATAGATTGAGAAAATACAAGAAATATTTAACAAAGATCTGGAAAAACTGAAAAACAAATAAACAGATGAACAAAACTGAAATGAAAAATACACTAGAAGGAATCAATAACAGAATAACTGAGGCAGAAGAATGAATAAGTGAAGACAGAATGCTGGAAATATCTGCCAAGGAGCAGAATAAAGAAAAAAGAATGAGAAGGATTGAAGACAATCTCAGAGACCTCTGGGACAACACTAAACACACCACCATTCGAATTATAGAGGTCCCAGAAGAAGAAGAAGAGAAAAAGAAAGGGTCTGAGAAAATATTTGAAGAAATTATAGTGGAAAACTTCCCTAACATGGGAAAGGAAATAGCCACCCAAGTCCAGGAAGCACAGAGAGTCCCATACAGGATAAATCCAAGGAGAAACACACCAAGACACATATTAATCAAACTACTAAAAATTAAATTCAAAGAAAAAATATTAAAAGCATCAAGGGAAAAGCAAAAAATAACATACAAAGGAATCCCCATAAGGTTATCAGCTGATTTATCAGCAGAAACTCTGCAGGCCAGGAGGGAGTGGCAGGATATACTTAAAGTAATGAAAGAGAAAAACCTACAACCAAGATTACTCTACCTGGCAAGGATCTCATTCAGATTCGACAGAGAAATCAAAAGCTTTTCAGACAAGCAAAAGCTAAGAGAATTCAGCACCACCAAACCAGCTTTACAACCAACGCTAAAGAAACTTCTCTAGGCGGGAAACACAAGAGAAGAAAAACACCCACAAAAACAAACCCAAAACAATTAAGAAAATGGTAATAGGAACATACAAATCAATAATAACCTAGAATGTAAATGGATTAAATGCCCCAACCAAAAGACACAGACTGGCTGAATGGACACAAAAGCAAGACCCATACATATGCTGTCTATAAGAGACCCACTTCAGACCTAGGGACACATACAGACTGAAAGTGAAGGGATAGAAAAACATTCCATGCAAATGGAAATCAAAAGAAAGCTGGAGTAGCAATACTCGTATCAGATAAAATAGACTTTAAAATAAAGACTGTTACAGGAGATAAGGACATTACATAATGATCAAGGGATCAATCCAAGAAGAAGATATAACAATTATAAGTGTTTATGCACCCAACACAGGAGCACCTCAATACATAAGGCAAATGCTAACAACCATGAAAGGGGAAATCGACAGTAACACAATAACAATAGGGGACGTTAACCCCCCACTTACACTAATGGACAGATCATCCAAACAGAAAATAAATAAGGAAACACAACCTTCAAATGACACAATTGACTAGACAGATTTAACTGATATTTATAGAACATTCCACCCGAAAGTGGCAGAATACACTTTCTTCTCAAATGCACAAGGAACATTCTCCAGGATAGATCACATCTTGGGTCACAAAGCAAGCCTCAGAAAATTTAAGAAAATTGAAATTGTATCAAGCATCTTTTCTGACAACAACACTAAGGGATTGTAAATCATTACAGGAAAAAAAATGTAAAAAACACAAATACATGGAGGCTAAACAGTGCCCTACTAAATAAGCAAGAGATCACTAAAGAAATCAAAGAAGAAATTTCAAAATACATAGAAACAAATGACAATGAAAACACAATGATCCAAAACCTATGGGATGCAGCAAAAGCAGTTCTAAGAGGGAAGTTTATAGCAATTCAATCTCACCTCAAGAAACAAGAAAAATCTCAAATAAACAATCTAACCCTACACCTAAAGCAACTAGAGAAAGAAGACAAAGAAAACACAAAGTCAGTAGAAGGAAAGAAATCATAAAGATCAAAGCAGAAATAAACAAAACAGAAACAAAGAAAACAATAGCAAAGATCAATAAAACTAAAAGCTGGTTCTTTAAGAAGATAAACAAAATAGATAAACGCTTGGCCAGACTCATTAAGAATAAAAGAGGATGCAAATCAATAAAATTAGAAATGAAAAAGGAGAAATCACAACTAATACTACAGAAATACAAAGGATTATAAGAAACTACTACAAACCACTATATGCCAATAAAATGGACAACCACGAAGAAATGGACAAATTCTTAGAAAGGTACAATTTTCCAAGACTGAACCAGGAAGAATTAGAAAATATAAACAGACCTATCACAAGTAATGAAATTGAAACTGTAATTAAAAATCTTCCAGCAAGCAAAAGTCCAGGACCGGATGGCTTCACAGGTGAATTCTATCAAACATTTAGAGAAGAGCTAGCACCAATCCTTCTTAAACTCTTTCAAAACATTGCAGAGGGAGGAACACTCCCAAATTTATTCTACGAAGCCACCATCACCCTGATACCAAAACCAGAAAAAGATGTCACAAAAAAAAGAAAATTATAGACCAGTATCACTGATGAACATAGATGCAAAAGTCCTGAACAAAATACTAGCAAACAGAATCCAACAACATATTAAAAGGATCATACACCATGATCAAGTGGGATTTATCCCAGGAATACAAGGATTCTTCAATATACACAAATCAATCAATGTGATACACCATATCAACAAATTAAGGAATAAACACCATATGATCATCTTAATGGATACAGAAAAAGCTTTTGACAAAATTCAACACCAATTTATGGCTAAAAACTCTCCAGAAAATTGGCATAGAGGGAACCTACTTCAACATAATAAAGCCCATATATGACAAACCCACAGCAAACAACATACTCAATGGTGAAAAACTGAAAGCATTTCCACTATGATCAGGAACAAGACAAGGATGTCCACTCTCGCCACTCTTATTCAACATAGTTTTGGAAGCCCTAGCCATGGCAATCAGAGAAGAAAAAGAGATAAAAGGAATACACATTGGAAAAGAAGAGGTAAAACTGTCACTGTTTGCCTCTGACATGATACTATACATAGAAAATCCTGAAGATGCTACCAGAAAACTACTAAAACTAATCAATGAATTTGGTAAGGTTGCAGGATACAAAATTAATACACAGAAATCTCTGGCATTCCTATACACTAACAATGAAAAATCAGAAAGAGAAATTAAGGAAACAATCCCATTTACCATCACAACAAAAAGAATAAAATACCTAGGACTAAACCTACCTAAGGAGATGAAAGATTTATTATCAGAAAACTATAAAACACTGATGAAAGAAATCAAAGATGACATAAACAGATGGATAAATATACCATGTTCTTGGATTGTAAGAATCAATATTGTGAAAATGAAAATACGACCCAAAGCAATCTGCACATTCAATGCAATCCCTATCAAACTACCAATGGCATTCTTCACAGAATTAGAACAAAAAATTTTACAATTTGTATGGAAACACAAAAGACCCCGAATAGCCAAAGCAATCTTGAGAAAGAAAAACGGAGCTAGAGAAATCAGGCTCCCTGACTTCAAACTATACTGCAAAGCTACACTAATCAAGACAGTATGGTACTAGCACAAAAACAGAAATATAGATCAATGCTACAGGATAGAAAGCCCCGAGATAAACCCACGCACATATGGTCACCTAATTTATGACAAAGGAGGCAAAAACATACAACGGAGTAAAGACAGCCTCTTCAATAAGTGGTGCTGGGAAAACTGAAAAGCTACATGTAAAAAAAGAAATTAGAACACTAACACCATACACAAAAATAAACTCCAAAGACCTAACTGTAAGACAAGACACTATAAAACTCTTAGAGGAAAACATAGGAAAGGCACTCCTTTACATAAACCACAGCAAGATCTTTTTTGACCCACCTCCTAGAGTAATGGAAATAAAAACAAAAATAAACAAATGGGACCTAATGAAACTTAAAAGCTTTTGCACAGCAAAGGAAACCATAAACAAGATGAAAAGACAACCCTCAGAATGGGAGAAAATATTTGCAAAAGAAACAATGGACAAAGGATTAATCTCCAAAATATACATACAGCTCATGGAGCTCAATATCAAAAAAACAAACAATTCAATTAAAAAATGGGCAGAAGACCTCAATAGACATTTCACCAAAGAAGACATACAGATGTCCAAGAGGCACATGAATAGATGCTCAACATCACTAATTATTAGAGAAATGTAAATCAAAACTACAATGAGGTATCACTTCACACTGGTCAGAATGGCTGTTATCAAAAAATCTAGAAACAATAAATGCTGCAAAGGGTATGGTGAAAAAGGAACCCTCTTGCACTGTTGGTGGGTATGTAAATTGATACAACCACCATGGAGAACAGTATGGAGGTGCCGTAAAAACTAAAAATAGAACTACCATATGACCCAGCAATCCCACTACTGGTCATACACCTAGAGAAAACCATAATTCAAAAAGAGACATGTACCACAATGTTCATTGCAGCACTATTTACAATAGCCAGGACATGGTAGCAACCTAAATGTCCATCAACAGATGAATGGATAAAGAAGATGTGGCACATATATACAATGGAATATTACTCAGCCATAAAAAGAAACGAAATTGAGTTATTTGTAGGGAGGTGGATGGACCTAGAGTCTGTCATACAGAGTGAAGTAAGTCAGAAAGAGAAAAACAAATACTGTATGCCAGCAGGGCAGGAATAAAGACGTAGACATGGAGAATGGACTTGAGGACACAGCGGGGGAAGGAGAAGCTGTGGCAAAGTGAGAGTAGCATCAACATATATACACTACCAAATGTAAAATAGTAAACTAGTGGGAAGCAGCAGCATAGCACAAGGAGATCAGCTCAGTGCTTTGCGACAACCTAGAGACATGGGATAGGGAGGGTGGGAGGGAGGCTCAAGAGGGAGGGGATATGGGGATATATGTATGCATATGACTGACTCACTTTGTTGTACAACAGAAACTAACACAGTATTATGAAGCAATTATACTCTAATAAAGAGCTATTTTTAAAAAATAACTATAAATGCAGTATAACCTTTAAAAACTGTGAATCACTTTATTGTACACCTGTAACCTATATATTGTATATCAACTATACTTCAATTAAAAAAAAAAAACCAAAAAGCAATCATATGTGCCCTTTTGTGTCTGGTTTCTTTTACTTAGAATATTTTCAGGGTTCATCCAAGTAGTAGCTGGTATCAATACTTCATTCCTTTTATGGCTGAATAATATTCCATTGAATTTATAGGCCACAATTTATCTATCCATTCATGCACTGATGGACAGTTGGGTTGTTTCCACCTTTTGCTTGTTATGAACACTGCTATAAACATTCGTGTACAAGTTTCTGTGTAGACATATATTTTCATTTCTCTTGGATATATACTTAGGAGTAGGATTGTTGGCTTATATGGTAATTCTGTTTATCTTTTTGAGGAACTGCCAAACCATTTTACACAGTGGCTGCAACATTTTACATTCTCACCAGCAATGCACAATTCCTGTGCATCCTTGCCAACTTTTTTCCCCATTAAACCATCCTAGTGGGTTGAAGTGGTATCTCATTGTGGGTTTGATTTGAATTTAATGACCAATGATGTTGAACAGTTTTTCATGTGTCATCCATATCTTCTTTGAAGAACTGTGTATTCAATTCCTTTGCTGACATTTTAATTGGGCTGTTTACCTTTCTATTGCTGAGTTGTAAAAGTTCTTTATATGTCTGAATACTAAACCCAAATCAGATATATGATTTGTAAATATTTTCTCCCATTCTGTAAGTTACCTTTTCACACTCTTGATAATGTCCTTTGATGCAATTTCTAATTTTGATGAAGTCCATTTTTTTTGTTTCTTGTGCTTTTGGTGTCAAATCTAAGAACCTATCACCAAACCCAAGCCCATCAAGACTTACTTATTTTCTTCTGGTAATTTATAGTTTTAGTTCTTATAGATTGTCGATCCATTTTGAGTTAATGAGTGATATATGAAGTGAGCTGGGTGTCCAACTTCATTCTTTTGTATGTGGTTTTCCAGTTGTCTTAGCACCACTTGTGGAACAGACTATCCTTTTCCCAGTGAGAGGTTGTGGCACTTTTGTGGCCACATATACAAGGGCTTATTTCTGGACTCCCAATTCCATTCCATTGGTCTATGTCTATCCTTATGCCATACCAGTTTTGATTACTCAAGCTTTGTACTAAGTTTTGAAATCAGGAAGTGTGAGACATCAAGATTGTTCTTGCTATTCAGGACCCCTTGAACCTTCAAAGAATTTGAGGATGAGCTTCTCCACTTCTGCCAAAAAAAAAAAAGCCATTGGAATTTTGATAGGGATTGCATTTAATCTATAGAGCACTTTGGGAAATACTGCCATTTTAACAAAATTGTCTTCCAATCTATGAACATGGTATGTTTTACCATTTATTTAGGTTTTCTTTCAGGATGTTTGTAATTTTATTTTTTTCATAAATTTATTTTATTATCTATTTTTGGTTGTGTTGGGTCTTTGTTGCTGTGCATGGGCTTTCTCTAGTTGCAGTGAGCAGGGGCTACTCTTCATTGCAGTGCACAGACTTCTCATTGAGATGGCTTCTCTTGTTGCGGAGCACGGGCTTCAGTAGTTGTGGCACGTGTGCCTCAGTAGTTGTGGCTTGCGGGCTCTAGGGCACAGGCTCAGTAGTTGTGGCACACAGGCTTAGTTGCTCTGCAGCATGTGGGATCTTCCCAGACCAGGGTTCAAACCCATGTCCCCTGCACTGGCAGGCAGACTCTTAACCACTGTACCACCAGGGAAGTCCCTGTAACTTTCAGTATACAAATCTTTCACCACCTTGTTTAAATTGATTCCCAAGTATTTTATTCTTTTGGCTGCTGTTGTAAATGGAATTAAAAATTTTTTTTTCAGATTGTTGCTGGTGTATAGAAATACAGTTGATTTATGTGCAATCTCATACCCTGCAATTTTGCTGAATTTACTTATCAGCTCTAGGAGCTTTCTTACAGATTCTTTGGGATTTTCTATATATAGGATTTTATCTGTGAAGTTTTACTTCTTCCTTCCCAATCTGGCTTTTTTCTTCCTTAATTGCTCTGCTAGACCTTCCAGTATAATTGTGAATAGCAGTGGTGAAAGTGGACACCCTTGTCTTATTCCTAATCTTAAAGGTAGTTTTCAGCCTTTCACTATTATGCTTGATGTGTTTTTTTCATAAATCCCTGTATCATGTTTATAAATTTCCCTTCTATTCCTAACGAGTGTTAGAATTTTACCAAATGTCTTCTGCAGCTGAGATGATTATATGGCTTTCTTCTTGTCGTATTAGCTTGGCATATTTGATTTTTATGGTGAACCACCTTAATATCCCTGGAGATACACCTCCATACTACAACACTAGTCTCTTCTTTTTCATTAAGGTCTCCTTTGCATTTAGAATGGTCCCCCTGCAAGGCAGTAATTTTTAAAGTATCCACTTTATTTCTGTATCCTTTAAGCCTGACGTACTACTAGAGTACTGCTTAGTGACATATCAACTAAAGACAGACTTTGGGTGAAAGAAGTCATGGATACCCCACAAATCAAAAATTGGATTAGACTACACGTATGCATATGACCCCAGGAGAAAGTTATACTAAAACTGTTCCTCTTCCAATAGGATTTCCATTTTTAGTATTTCCTTCATACTTTGTTGTAGAAAACTATGATAATCTCAAGTACTGCTCAACTGCTGTGGATGCTGACACCATGAACAGCGTAAGGGAGGCTTGCACTGACACGAAGCACAAGTGTGACCAGTGCTTCAACTGCTGGTTTGCCGAGAAGTTCCTCATTGGGGACCCATGCACCGACCTCTTCAAGCACTCAGCAGTGAGTTCAGAAAGGAGGAGATTCCTATTGAAGGACTGGAGGTTCATGGGCATGGCAAAGAAAAGACTGAAAGTTCTTCTTGACCTTGACAGTCACCTTGAAAATGGACTCCTCATATCAGGAAATTGAGGACTCTGGATCGTGTCAATTAAAGCTGTGAAGATAGCATGGATTTGATAAATTTAGGAGGGAGGAGTTTCCTTTCCTCCTTGGTATTTTTCCTCACTTGTAGAAAATGATGAACCATCACTCTTTGAGATTTCTGCCTTTGGCATCTCAGCACACTAAATAATGGGATTATTTGGGATTATGGTTGCAATATTTGGTCTGGGATCAGTTTATTTTGTTGTTTGTTTGTTTGTTTTGCCATACACAGGCCTCTCACTGTTGTGGCCTCTCCCGTTGCGGAGCACAGGCTCCAGACGCACAGGCTTAGCGGCCATGGCTCATGGACCCAGCCGCTCCGTGGCATGTGGGATCTTCCCAGACCGGGGCACGAATCCATGTCCCCTGCATCGGCAGGTAGCCTCCCAACCACTGCACCACCAGGGAAGCCCTGGGATCAGTTTTAAATATATCTTGTATGTAAATGCTGATAAGCTCGTCAGGATGACCAAGGTTGCCTAACCTCTTGGGCTATGCTTTGAAGGACATTCCGTACACTGTACTGAGGTTACTGTTCATGGAAGCAACTGGTTAGGATCTCTCTTTTGTCTCAGGGAGCTAATGCTCTAGAAGATCAATGCTTGGGAGCACAGTTTTATTTTTATATAGTAACTTGTTAAGATTGCTGATGGACTGGGTGAGCCAAGAGAAAGACAGCTTTTAACAGTTGCCTACCTTAACAAGAGGTGTCAGATCTTATATTAAGATGTGAAAACTTCAAGAACAGTGTGGTGAACACCATTTCAGAGCTCATGGTGTAGTTCAGGAATTAAGATCCTTGTAGTAGCTAAGGAGGAAGATCCTAAATGGCAAAGATTTGTTGTTGCCACCTTTCAACTTAAGTCAATGAATTAAGTCAACCTGTATATGATAAAAACACCAAAATGAGGCATCTGGTTAAATGTTGTGGGGGGGTTGCTTTATCTGCCTTGCTTACCCACCCTGCCCTGTAATGCCTTTAATCATGAAGATGGAATAAACTGTAACATTTAGTTTCTAAAAAATAAAAGAAAGTACTGCTCAAGAAGTTATCTAGATTAGTGCCTTCCAAAGAGGACATACCAATCACAATAGGGTACGAATGTTTACATCAACAAAATGATCTTTGCCAGTTTGACAAGTGAAATGTCTTCTTGTAGTTCAATTTTGTAATTCTCTTGGATGAGGCTGTGCATCTCTATACATGAATATAGTATTTTACAAGGGAAGCAGCTACAATTAGGGCTAAATTTTTTCAAGGCAACGCTTCGTATTAAGCACCCAGCATATCAAAGGTTTTTCTGAAAATAAACAAACATACCAGGTGCATTTATAATATTCTCTTAAGAGTTTATTATAAACTAGTGTCACAGGCCACAAGGAAGTAAAAGGACTATGTACAGCCTTACGGGAAACAGGCAGGGAGCTGAGGAGGGCCAAGATGAGTCTAGGGCCTTGGTGGGCGCATTCCCGGGGGAGGGGGCCCTGTAAGGGAAACCAGACAATCCGGTGAGACTCCGCGAACAACGGCTTAACAAACAAACAGGTGTGGTAACGTGGCCCTGGGGAATCGGGCCCACGCCTCTGTGGAGCTACTTCCATAACTCTGTGGCCAAGGTCAAAGAAGGCCTGAAGTAAGAGTAAGAAGTTTAGTCAGTGCCTGATCTGCAACTTGAATCCCCACCCTACCCCAGCCTCCCACACCCTGCAGTTATCAAATGATCAGAGGGGGACTCCTCTGGGGCTAACTGGGCTCCTTATGCTTATAAAGCTCATAAATGGAAAACCCGAATTAGAGACACAGTGGTCAGCAGGTTTGGCCGTGGGTTAACGTAGAGGCCACTATGGGTTGGTGGAAAGAACACTGGTCTGGACACTGAGCTCTCTGGGCCTGTTTCCTCATCTATAAAATGAGAGAGCTGATCTACTTCAGCATTTCTCAAACTGGAATTAAACAGATATACATAATAGTGTAGCAAAGCACAGAGCCCCTCCTTAATTACTAGACACTCCCAAACCAAAGGGCATAAGACCTTCGTTGGTCATGCAACAGAATGCATTATTTCACAGTGACCTGAGAATACTGCCCTGGACACTGAGCCCTCTGTACAGGGCTGCTCTCACTGTTCTAAGAGGGAGGTAAGGTCAATTTAAGAAATGCTTGTTCCCTCTTTCCTTTCTGGACAAAACTGTCCTCTAAGAGTTCACTTCCTGAGGCTTAAGGCCTAAAAGCCCAAAGGTATGGTCAAAATCCAATCTTCCCTCCATTGCCCATCCCAACATGGCTCTAGAGAAGGAAGTCAACGCCACTGCTGAAGGCACTTACCTCGCATCCCTGGGGGAGGGGGCCGCATGCCTGGTGGGGGCATGCCCATTGGAGTGCCTCGTCCAGGGGGAATCCCCATTGGGGGACCCATGGGAGGCCTCATACCAGGAGGTGGGCCCATCATGCCTGCAAGAGAAAAGCCCCAAGAATATAGCTCAAGTGTCTGCCTTGAAAAGGTAGCAGGAAACATACAAAACTGTCCACCAAGTTTTGAGACAGAAGGACCATTCCACCCTCCCAGCCCCTCCTAGCAAACCAGGACTTGAGCCAAAGAAGTGAGGCTCTTGCCCAGATAGTTCCACAGTCAGTCAACCAAGCTGGATCTCAGAGTAATCCTGCTTAATTACACAAACTCATCATCAGTTTCAGTCAAGGTTATGTCTCATCATAAATCCAGCTAAGGCATCTTCTATTAATTAGCAAGGTTCTCCTCATGGGCTTCTCACCTGGAGGGGGTGCCCCTCGGCCCATAGGTGGGGGAGGACCCGCACGGCCAGGTGGGTACTGGGTTGGGGCCCCTGCAATGCTGGCTGTGGCAGCAGCTGCAGCTGCTGCAACAGTGCCTCTTCCTTGTGGGGTCATCACCTAAGAGGACACAGGAGAGAAGTCAGGCAGAACAGTACAGTGCAATGCGGTGTCCCACTCTCCTCCCCAACTTGGTAAAGAAACAGCAGACACCAAATCCCCTAAGCTACAACTTGTGGCATCAGACTTCCTATTTAAAACTATCTGCCAGGGACTTCACTGGTGGTGCAGTGGTTAAGAATCCACCTGCCAACGCAGGGACATGGGTTCGAACCCTGGTCTAGGGAGATCCCACATATGCCGTGGAGCAACTAAGCCCATGCACAGCTACTGAGCCTGCACTCTAGAGCCCACGCACCACAACTACTGAAGCCCGTGCACCTAGAGCCCGTGCTCCGCAACAAGAGAAGCCACCGCAGTGAGAAGCCCGCACACCACAACAAAGAGTAGTTCCCGCTCGCCGCAACTAGAGAAAGCCTGCGCGCAGCAATGAAGACCCAACGCAGCCAAAAATAAATAAGTAAAATTTTAAAAACAATAATAAATATATAAGTAAATAAAAAATAAAACTATCTGTCAGAGAAGATCAAGCTTGAATGCTCAATTCCCATTTTCTAGGCCTAAGTTAAGTATGCCCAATCCAAATTAGATAAGGCACTTGCATTTTCAAATAAGACTGATAATAGGTTGCAAGAGCTGTAGTACAGCTGACCTTGAACATGGATTTAAGCTGCCAGGGTCTACTTATCCGCAGATTTTTCTCAATACATACTACACACAATCTTGGTCGAATCCTTGGATACAGAGCGCCAACTGTAAAGTTATATGCAGATTTTCAACTAAACAGTTGGCATTCCTAACCCCTGCATTGTTCAAGGATCAAGAATTCAAATGCTGTCATGGAAACACTTTGTTCCAATTCAGTTGGCCAAAATACTTTTTATACATCTCTTTTTTTCCCCCATTTTTTGGCCACACCTCGCAGCATGTGGGATCTTAGTTCCACGACCTGGGATTGAACCCATGCCCCTTTGCAGTGGAAGCACAGAGTCCTAACCACTGGACCACCAGGGAAATCCCCTGCATCTTTAATAGCATCAACATTATTTTGTAATAGCAAGTTTTCCTTTTTGCTTGACTCTGGGACCATATGTGAAGCATAGTGAAATACTGAGAGCCTGGCAATCATAAGTTGATTGATCACTCTGGACTCTTCCCAAACTGTGGACCCTCACTCTATCCTATATTTTAACCACCAGACGTTGGTACCCCTTCCCCAACTCCTCACCTGTTGGGATGGCCCACCAACCCCACGCACCGGCCCAGCAAGTCCTGCAGGGGCCTGGGGCATGGGAACACCAGCTGGGATTCCTCTGCCAGCAGCTCTGCCAATCCCTGGGCCCCCAGCAGCTCCAGCAAGTGGCACTCGTGCAATGCCAGTCTGAAAAATAAAGATACATGTTAAAATGCTTGTGGCCTAGAGATTTTTTTTTTTTTTTTTCGGTACGCAGGCCTCTCATTGTTGCGGCCCCTCCCGTTGCGGAGCACAGGCTCCGGACGCGCAGGCCCAGCGGCCATGGCTCACGGGCCCAGGCACTCCGCGGCATGTGGGATCTTCCTGGACCGGGGCACGAACCCGTGTCCCCTGCACTGGCAGGCGGACTCTCAACCACTGCGCCACCAGGGAAGTCCATGACTTTTTAAAAGCGTACAGCAACTGGAAAAATGTTTACAATGTTAAGCGAAAAAGCAGAATGATATATTACATACCTATTACAAGTAAAAAAAAAAAAATGTGGATAAAAATTAAAACAAGGTAAGAGGATTATTCCTTTAACAAACAATATATTAAAATGAAAAAGGGAAAAAAAATTTGGTTAGATCCTCTAAAGCCTCTTCCATTCTCTAAAGGTAGGCTGATGTTAATGAACCAAGATTGCCTGGAATCAAATGTCAGTATCACCGCTTTCTAGCTGTGACACCTTGTGCAAGTTACTAAACCTCAGTCTGTATTATCTATAAAGTGGGAATAATTTATCTCAAAAGACTGTTATAAGGATTAAATCAAATACTGAAGGTACCACAGAGCTTGGCAGATGCTTAATAAACATTAACTATTATTCTGTAACTGTACAAAAAATACATATGTATTCTACTGTTTGGAGTTATGACTTTTTATGGTCACTAAACTGTTATCACATTAAGAATTGACCCGAATGGCCTTAGATGCCTCTTCTGTTGACTCACTATGTCCATCAACTAAAGAAGAAGGGAGGGCTTTCAAGTTAGAAACCCTCAAATTCTAGTTCCCTACTTCTTACTTGCAAGGTAACCTCTTTAAGATTCTGGTTTATTATCTGTAAATGGGGGACAGAAACCAGAGGATGCCTGTGAGTACTGCAGTGAAAGAGAAAACCCCACACAGAGCCTGGCTCAGGTGGGGCCTCCCTTGCACAAGGTTCCTGGCCTTGCACTGGCTCTCTGCTGACTTACATCTTTGGGAGGTGGTCCCTCTACTGTCATTGAGACCAGGTTCTCCCCTCGAAGTAGCACCAGACCAAGGACTCGCTTTTCTTCTCTCTCCGCTTGTTTTGAGTTCTTTGGTCTAAAGACAGGTTTAGGAGAAGGAACAAAAAAGCAAGCATTAGAAAAAGGGTAAAGTTCAAGTTCACCTATCTAAGGACACTACAAGGTTTGTTTTACACTATACCTACTGACAAATAGTACATAAACTTTCCCTAAGACAGCTCCTCTGGACAGTCTTCACAGGCTGAACTTGTAACCCCTTAGGTGGTTGTCTCCCGTGCCAACAGGATGCACAGACCAAGAGACAGGGTAAGAGTCAAGAAAGCCCAGCCCTGGCTCACTCATGTAGCCACTGTGAAAGCCTTTCCTCAGTCATCTCTTCTTTGCTATTACCCTTTTCCTCCCTCTAGCTTAAGGCCTCACCAGTGCCAGAAGGCAGCCGAAACAATTCCTCAGTCAACTGAATCCCACTCATTCCACTTACATGCAGTATCTTTCTAGTACCAATTCAACCCCACAGGCCTGTAACTCCACCCCTCACCTCACATTAGAAATAGAAGTTATAAAGGAAAAGGTTAAGAGTTAACTACATAGAAATTACACCTTTGTCCTCAAAGAACAAAAAACAGAAATCTCCAAACAGCAACAACCAGAGAAGTATGAACAAAATATAAATGAATGTAAACCAGGAAAAATAACTGCAAGAAGATGGAGAAAGGAAAGGAAAGCCACAGCCAATATCCTAAAAATAAATACAAAATACCCTAATTTTTTAAAATAACTTAAAGGTTTCATTTTAGTGATATTTTATATTATATTAACAGTAGTTTTCTGTGGGTGCCATTTTTTCCTTTTTTTGACTTACCTATATCTTCTTATTTAATAAAAGCATGTATTGCCCTTTCACAATTAAAAAAAAAAACCCTTTCTGGGTATTTTAAGTTTTTTCTCACATATTTTTATGTACTTTTAATAAATATTTTCTAATAGACACTTTTTAATTATCAGAATAAAGTTAGTTTCATTTAAAAATACAGAAGAGAACAATTTGGAATAGTTCTACACTGATCTGTTGGTCACTGTCTAATGTGTACCTGGCACTCGGCCATCTCTACCACATTTTCTGTGCTGTATTTCTTGACCTCATGCCACAAAGAAAACAACTGTCCCAAAGAGAATCAAAGGGAATTCACAGCCACTGGCAACATACTATGGACGCTGCACGTGACAAAAGAGAGCTGGATGATCATGGAAGTCATGTAACTTCTCTGGGCCTCAAGATGCCTTGAATGTAAAATAGGATGAAATGCAAGACCACATCTTTTAATAGCCTAGAAGCTTAAGATCTGTGAGTCCTAAGACAAGGGAATTACCTAATAACTTATGGAATTGTATTCTCCAATTGTTTCTATAAATGCCAACAAAAAATCACTGGCCCCAAACCCACAAGGGGAGCTGAGCACTTACCCTGAAGAGGGTCAGAGGCTTCTTAAAGCAGTTTCAGACCAGGCTGCACTGGGAGAGCCCTTTAGGCTACAGCTTTACAAATAGGCAATGAGGCCAGAAAATCAAGCTCTCCCCCCTTACACACCTGTGGGGAGAACATGAGAGCCCTTTACCCCAGTACTCAGGGGCACGCAAAGTCAGAGAAACAAAAAGCCTAGCAGCCCTCCTTACAATTTGTACTCTGCTAGAAGTAGAGAGCAAGACTAAGGAAAGAGATGTCTTAGTGTCCAATTTCCCCATTTTAATCTGCCCTGTAAAACAGGAAAGTAAACCAAGAGGAACTAGCTAGCTACATCACCGCCTGTCACTTGGCCCGCCCACCCAAACCACTCCCCATCCACCCAATCCCTCCCCCCACAGCCCACTCCTCACTTGATCTTCCTGAACTCATCACAGTCACAGAGGATCAAATTCATATGCTTGTCAAAAGCTTTAAAGGTGCCAATGAAGATACGGCCATCTTGCAGGATGCACCTCATCCTGTAGTCGATGTGCTGCAGCATCTTGCTGCTCTTGCCCACGGTCTGCAAGGAGAAATCAGCAAGAATGGGACTCAGCTCTTTTAGACCCACGTAGCCCTGGTCCTTCCTTGAAACTTCTGCTGCAGCCTTCTTTTCCATGTCTGTCTTTCTCAGTAGTCTCAGCTCTGTCTTCCAGCCACAGACCTTTCCTGGGAATTCTCTCACATCACCCTGTTTTCAACCCTGAGCTGTTATTCTTCCTTCCCTTAAAAACGTCTTTCTCCTATTACAATTGCCTTTGTCTACGCTGTGTATGTTTCAGGGGTGAGAGGGTAAGGTGGCTCCAAACTAATGAAACCCAAGTATATCAGAGATTAGCCATCTGCCATTGTGTAGATTATAGGTGCTGTCGAACACCAACATCTCATTAAAAAGACTGGGTAAAAGAGCTGGAATGGGACTGGCACTAAGAATCCAATTAATGAAGAGCTTGTTATCAGAAAGGAGCTGATCAGCTTGGAAGTGAAAATGGAATCCCCCAAATCAATAATTTGTTAGTGTGTCTCCAAGACTACCTTTAGGAGAGAAAAACTTTCTGGTGCTCAGAGTGCTAATGAGTTTGAACACATAATGAGAATATATAACCTGATATACTCCTTAATTAACCCAACAACCTATTCTGCTTTATAGCCTGGCTTCCAATGTAGTTTTGGTAAAATAGAGACACTATATAGACCTCACAATGAGAATGTCAAGTGCCCTTGGCAGTTACACTTCTCTCTAGAAATAAATGACCTGGCATTTGCTTTGTTACATCAGCCTCCTATCAGTCTGACTGGTATAGGCCAATCCTAACTCATGCAAGGGCCTTCTAAGTACCAGGCACTGTGCTTACTATTGATCTCTGTGAGCTTGGACGAGCACAGGTGCTCTGAACCTACAAATGCATGGATTGGAATCTCGACTCCTGCCACCCTAGAGACCCAAGTTATGTGGTTCAGTCTCTTTCAGATGACCATTTTAACCCAATTGTAATCACAGCTTCTAACCACATGGTCTGAACGTTTATGGTAACATTTATTGGTCCATCTGTCTTGTACAGCTAATTCTTACTGGGTGCTCACTGGCAGGCACTGCCATAAACACTATTCTCTCACTTAATCTTTAACATCAGATTTTACAGATGAGGCCACTGAGACTGTAAGAGGTTAAGCTGTGTTGGATGTTAGTCAGCCTGAATCCAGTGCCTACTCTTCTAACCAATTCTCCTAACAATACCCTACTAGGTTTCCCTGCTTCCAATTCACCCAATATATAACAGCTACTGAACAGAGTTATCTTTCTAAACACAACTAAGTTCATGTCATTTTGCTGGTTAAAATCCTTCAGTGGCATCCCTCATCACCAACAAAATTAAGTAGCGTGTAAAGCCATTAATAACCAGACTCCTGCCAATTCCTCCCACCTCATTCTTCCTTTTCCCCTCCAGGAACTTTCAATGGTGCTACCCTTCATGCTTTGTTCTGGCAATCCTCCGGATCTACACTATTCCCTCCCATTTTCGCTGGGAAAACGCCTGACAGTCTTTCAGGACTCTGCTCCAGAAAGCCTTCTTACCCCGTCCCCCGCCGTTACTTTTACTTAATGCTGAATTACCATTCCGAATTATACTATCCATGTCCCCAAATAGAGAGTGAACTCGGTGAAGTAAACATTTCATTGTGCAGCCCCAGGGCCTGAAAAGTCAGACATACTCAAACATACATATATGCTGAACAAACGAGTTGAACTTTTCCTCCACTCGTTCATCCTCCGTTCACTCCTCCCCATCTACTAGAACCAAGACTCTAGTTTCAGACACAAGCCCTTCCACCTCTTTCCGCAACTCCTTCTCGGACCCTCACCCGCCTTCACAAGTCTGAGTCTCTCACCGGGTCTTCCCCAGTACTCCTGCGGCGCTAGTACCTGCTCCGACACCCCAGACACACACACACTCATGCTGCAAAGTTTACTCAGCGCCTACGGGATCCCAAGCACTGTGGTCACAGCGGCATGGAGGACCGCAACGCAGTTCTAACCTCTCCTGCAGCGATCGACCCTGGCCTCGGACCCTCATTTCCTGCCTTCCCCTCCCCCACCCCGCCGAGCGACCAAGGTCCGGGTCTTCCCTGTCCCGACTGAGGGGCCGCGGCGGCCGGGGCCTTCACCGCCCGGAGCGGCCAACCCACGGCCTCCTTCCCGGTTAGTCGCGCTCCCCACTCCACAACAGAGTCGGGAGCTCCCGCGCCGCCAGCCTGTGCCTCCTCACCATGGTGGCGGTTCTGATGGCTCCGATTCCCGCCGGATTCGCCTCCGCAGAGGCCTAGAAGCCCGCCACTAGCTCGCTTCCCGCCGCCGCTACCGGAAACGCGACCGCGGGCAAAATGGGGTAAGGTAGAAGGCTGCTTCCGGTCCCGGAGCCAGTCCCTTGAGTTCCGGCCGAGGTGCTGAGCCGTGAGCTTAGAACGGGGCGGGGCTTCGGCGGGGTTGAGGGCGGTGCTAGCGTTAAACTGAATCGCAGAGGCTTAGGATCTTCTCTGTTGGACACCTTCCTAGTTTCTGTCGGTACTAGAGCTGCTCCTCTTCACCCTCACCACCCAACCCCCGCGCCCCAGCCCATTAACTCTCGGTCCTCATCTCCCACCACTCTACCCCAGCTCTGTCCTCTACAGCCAGTGTCCCTGCTTTTCCGTGAACTTAGTCGACCTGCTTCAGCTCCTTTGCATTTGCTGTTGCCTCTGCCTGGAATGCTAGTCGTCCAGGTATGTGCACGGCTCACGCCCTCACCTTCACGACTTAAGCTCAAATAATATTTTCCCACTGAGGACTTTCCTTGTCGTCCTGTTTAAAACTGCAATCTTCCCACCCATCCCTGTTTTATTTTTCTCCTTAACATTGATTGCTAACATACCATATATGTTATTTTATTATCCCTCCCCATTAGAATGTAAGTTCGAAGGGTATAGATTTTTCTTTGTGTATTGTTCATTGCTGTAGTGCCTAGAAGAACACTGCTTAGCACAAAACAAGGGCTTAATAAATATCTGATGAATGAATTTATCAATCCCATCCAGTCCCATGACTTTTGAATGCTACCTATATGATCGGGTTTTTCAAAATCATCCCTCTAGGGCTTCCCTGGTGGCGCAGTGGTTGAGAGTCCGCCTGCCGATGCAGGAGACACAGGTTCGTGCCCTGGTCTGGGAAGATCCCACATGCCGCGGAGCGGCTGGGCCCGTGAGCCATGGCCGCTGAGCCTGCGCGTCCGGAGCCTGTGCTCCGCAACGTGAGAGGCCACAACAGTTAGAGGCCAGCGTACCGCAAAAAAACAAACAAAAAACATTTATTCCTCTAACCCTGGGCTCTTCATTTAACTCTTGGTCTTTAGTATCCATAGACATGGATGTCTAATAGGTATACTAAATTTAATATGTTGAAAACTGAATTCTTGCTTCTATTCACTCTTCTTCCTAAAACCACTTCTTACCAGTGTTCCCCATCTCAGAAGTTTCTTGGTTTAAAAAACAAAACAACAGGGCTTCCCTGGTGACACAGTGGTTAAGAATCCGCCTGCCAACGCAGGGGACATGGGTTTGAGCCCTGGTCCGGGAAGATCCCACATGCCACAGAGCAACTAAGCCCGTGCGCCACAACTACTGAGCCTGCGCTCCAGAGCCTGGGAGCCACAACTACCAAGCCCATGTGCCACAACTACTGAAGCCCACATGCCTAGAGCCCGTGCTCCACAACAAGAGAAGCCACTGCAGTGAGAAGCCTGCGCACTGCAACAAAAGGGTAGCCCCTGCTCACTGCAACTAGAGAAAGCCGACACGCAGCAACGAAAATCCAGGGCAGCCAAAAAATAATTAATTTAAAAAAAAAAACAAAACTTGGCAGCATCCTTGACTCCTGTCTTTGAGAAATTCCTCATCCCTGATTCAAAATGTCTTGAATCAGATTGTAGTCACCTGCTCCACTTCTACTATGCTAGTCCTAGGCACCATCATCTCTGTCTTGGATCACTAAACAAAGCCGTAACTGGTCTCTTTGCTTCCTCTCTTGCTCTCACAGCAGCCAGAGGGATCCTTCTATAATGTACTGAGATTATATCCGATGATGTCATCACCCTGCTCTCCACCTCCCAATAACTTCCCAGCACACGTTGGAATAAAATCCAGCCCTGAATCTCTCTCTCTGCATCTAACTTCATCTCCCTCAACATTCCCCTCATTCATCATCTTCCAGCCACACTAGTCTCCTTCCTGTTCCTCAAATCCAGCAAGGATATCTTCCACCTCAGGGCTTTTTAATCCTCACACCAGACCTAAAATGCACATTCTGTCACCCTGTTTCTGTCAACCCGTAGATGAAGAGATGGAGGATCAAAGAGATGAATTATCTTGTCCAAGGTGGCAGAGTCGACAGTCAGAATAGGAATATGGTGCCATTTGTCTCCTCATTGGCTCCAAAGTTACCCTGCCTCCTAACATTATCACTTATGCACACACTTAAAAATTACTTATTTAGCACCTACTAAGGCTATGCACTGTTACTGGGATACAAAGTCCCTTCCCTGAAGGAATTTATGTTCTAGTAAGAAAGGCAGACAATAAACCAAACAAATAAGCATACAAGGTAACATTAGAGTGACATGAAAATATAAATAAAGTAGGGTAGGGGAACTGAGAGTGATGGGTTGCAAGTTTGGCTAGATGGTCAGAGAAAGCCTCTCTGAGGAGTGGCATGTGAGCAGAGACCTCAGTCAAGTGAAGGACATTCCAAACATTTCATATAAAGGGAATCATGTAATATGTGATCTTTTGTAACTGCCTTCTTTCACTTAGCATAATGTTCTCAAGGGTCATCCACGCTGTGGCATGTATCAGTACTTCACTTCTTTTTATGGCTGAATAATATTCCATTGTATGGATAGACCACTTTTGTTTATCCATTCACCAGCTGACAGACATTTGGGTTGTTTCCACCTTTGGCTATTATGAATGAGGCTGCTATAAACATGCATGTATGCTTTCATGTGATTATATGCTTTCATTTCTCTTGCATGTATACCTAGGAATGGGTCATATGGGTCATATTGCTGGGTCGCATGGTAACTTTAATCATTTGAGGGACTGCCAGACTGTTTTCCAAAGGGGCTGCACCATTTTACATTCCCACCAGCAGTGTATGCGAGTTCTGATTTCTCCATGTCTTCACCAATGTTTGTTACTATGTGACTTTCAGATTCAAGCTATCCTAGTGTGTGTGAAGTGGTATCTATCTCAAAGTTTTGATTTGCATTATTATCCTGATGACTAATGATGTCCAGCATCTTTTCATGTAATTATTGGCCATCTGTGTATCATCTTTGCATTGTCTTTTTTTTTTTTTTTTTTTTTTTTTTTTTTGCGGTATGCGGGCCTCTCACTGTTGTGGTCTCTTCCGTTGCGGAGCACAGGTTCCGGACGTGCAGGCTCAGCAGCCATGGCTCACAGGCCCAGCCGCTCCGCGGCATGTGGGATCTTCCCGGACCGGGCACGAACCCGCGTCCCCTGCATCGGCAGGCGGACTCTCAACCACTGCGCCACCAGGGAAGCCCTGCATTGTCTTTTATTATTGAGTTGTGAGAGTTCTTTATGTATTCTAGATATAAGTCCCTTATCAGATATATGATTTATAAACATTTGCTCTCATTCTGTGAGTTGTCTTTTCACTTTACAGTGTCCTGCACAATAGTTTTTAATTTTGATGAAGTCCAATTTATCTTTTTTCTTTCGTTGCTCAGGCTTTTGGTGCCATAGCTAACAATCTTTTACCAAATCCAAGATCATGAAGATTTAACCCTATGTTTTCTTATAATAGTTCTACAGTTTTCATTCTTACGTTTAGATCTTTGATACATTTTCAGTTATTTTTTGTACATGACATAAGGCAAGAGTCAAACTTTATTCTTTGGCAAGAAGATATACAGTTGTCCCAGCACCATTTGTTGAAAAGACTATTCTTTCCCCCACTGAATGGTCTTGGCACCTTGAGGAAATCAGTGGACCATAGACACATGATTTTATTTCTTATCTCTCAATTCTATTCCTTTGATCTATATGCTTTGTAGTAAGTTTTGAAATCAGAAAATGTGAGTCCTCCTAATTTGTTTTTCTTTTTCAAGATTGTTTTGGCATTCTGCATCCCTTGAAAATTCCATATTAATTTTAGAATCAGTTTGTCAATTTCCACAGATCAGGAAAAGGGGGCCATGAATTCCAGAGCTGGGGGTTAAACAAGCTATTCATTTGGCCTTTGTTTGGTAAAGTATTCCCAAGTTTCAGTCTAGATCAGGGATTTGCAAACATTTTCTGTTAGGAGTCAGATAGTATTTTAGGGTTTTGGGCCATATGGTCTCTAATGCAATTACTCAACCCAACCATTGTAGTATGAAAGCAGCTATAGACAATATGTAACAATGTGTGGCTATACTATGATAAAACTTTATTTATGAACACAAATATGTGTCACAAAATATTATTCTTCTTTTGATTCTTTCCAATGATTTAAAATGTAAGAAGCATTCTTAGCTTGCAGGCCTTAAAAAAACAGGTGGCAGGCCAGATTTGGCCTTCAGGCTGCATTTTGCCATCCCCTGGTTTAGACCATTAAGTTTGTGTCTGGGTTCAGGGCCATTGCCCCAGCTAGTATTAATAGTAATTTTGAGGTGCATTATTTCTTTGGTTTATCTCTGGGTTCACTGAATAACTGCAGTCAAAAGTTTGCGTCTTTGCCCTCATATAAAAACTGTACACATTCACATCTGTATCAACGTGAGTCCAGTGAGGAGACAGAAACCACATGGTAACTTAAATGGGAAATTTAGCAGGAAGAATTACTTTGCAATGATAGAAAAGTAACTGTAAATATTAAAAGAAAACCCTCAGCTAAGGGAGAGTACCTAAAGAAGGATAAACCTAGAAGGTTTCCCTCCCCAAGGTTTGGGTTCAGCCCTCACTAGAGAAGGTGTGGTTTCAGCCCACTGGATGGTGGAGAAGTTGGTAGGAAGGGCCAGAACTTTGCACAGGCCAGAGCTGGTCTGCAGTCGCCAGGCAAGTAGGAATATCCCTGTGCAGCACAGGCAAGCCAAGGCTGGTTGGCAGGTACACAAAGGGAGCCCGACATGCACAGACAGTCAGGGTGTTGATGTTGACACAAAGCCTGGACCATACAGTATCTGTGTCTGAAGGGCCGCAGCAAACAAACCTCTGGGGCCAAGTCAGCCAAGACTGATGGGTGGGTGAGCAAAAGAGGTCAAGGTACTGCTAGAAATGGAGGCTGAAAAGCTGCAAAAACCTAGTGCACTTAGGTGCACAGCTTAGGCTTGGGGCAGCTATGGGTGGCTGCTGGGGCCCTGGTGCACATGCATGTGGAGCTAAGGAGAGGGTATGGGGAGCAACAATCAGGCTTGGGAGGCTCTGAGCCTCTGCACAGGATGAAGGTCCAAGGTGGCCCCAGGGTGTGTCCCCATGGTGCTGAAGAGAGGGTACAGGAGCAGCAACCTGGGCTGGAGCACAGGCCTGTTCTGTTGGGGCTCCTGAGCCACCATCACCTGGGTGGAGAGCTGGAGAAAACACAGGGTGGCCAATCGGTTGAGAAAGCTGTGTCCCTGCAGGCATTTAGCATGAGAGAAAAGTGCACTGGCCGAGAAGCAGGGGAAAAGGGTACTCTCCAGGAGCCTGGTGGAAGAGCCACCTACACCAGGAGAGAGGACCCCTTCCTCCAGCAATGTTGTTCCAGAACAGCCCACTACTGATGTACCTCATGACAGCTGACAAAGGAAAAATATATAAAGGGCCCAGATCCATTTTCACAGATCAGGCAACAAAAGGTGAATTTGGAGCTAAGACAATATATTGATTAAGTGACACCACTCCACATACACCAAACATATTCTACCATACAGGTCAGCAGAATGCAGGCCTCAGAAGGAAACGATGGTAGCCTCTAAAGAAGGAACTACTCTCATGACAAACATAGATAAGATGTTGGCTTTCTGCTTGGATTCTTGGAGTGATGAGCACTTTTTGTCTTTTGCAAATGTTTCTACTGTTGGAAAGCTGTGTTTGCGGGGGTGCTTTTAAATTCTACATCCAGGTGATCACCAAGTGCTTTGAAGACAAACCCTACAAAGCCTATCTTCTCTTTCAGTCCACAAAACTATTACCATAGTTGTCCTGTAAATTCTGCCTGGACAAGTACAACACTTCTGACCTCCCAGATTTACCCTGGTCTCAGTGCTATTCATCATACCTTTCTCTTAAGTTTTCTCTCAGATTCCCCACATCATCTCTTCCAGGTCTTCAACACCCAAATAATTCCTGTACCAATATATTAAGCAGAAAATCTGATCTCAAATGTTTTCACAATTTTATTAGGCACACCTCCAATATTGCAAAATTTACTTACTCTAAGATTTTTACAAGTTGAACCCCTCTATCAAAAGACAAGGAAGCCTCTTTTAGTGGCAGTGTTTATTAGACCTAGGGGAAGGTCGGGGTCCTGCTGCTTTTGCCCAAGGTTATTATAATACACAAAAGAGAGGCAGCTCAGACAAAAACTACGATAAGTAGCATTAAACTTCATAAAATTAAGCTCTCTCCCCCCCGCAGACAAAAAAAATAGCTTTCTAGTTCCCAGAAGAAGTAGGAAGTAGGGAAAAGGGGAACTGATGACTAGTAGCAGCAAGGATTCTGTAAAACCTGCTCTACCTTAGAACCTAGTAAGCAAGGTAAGCTGGGCCCCACACTGTGGTCTACATTAGAAGCAGACAAGCCTGTCCCTGTGTGTAATCTGGCTTTGTGAGATTTTCCAATCCTCAGCTGTTGCCTCAACACTCAGACAGAGAAGGAATGCTTTTATCCTTTTTAGAGCACTGATGGCTGGAACTCTAGAAATCTGGTTTCATTTTTTTTAGGATTCTAGAATGTCATATTTCAACCTGTCCTAAACTTCTTTTTTTTTTTTTTTTTTTTGCGGTATACAGGCCTCTCACTGTTGTGGCCTCTCCCGTTACAGAGCACAGGCTCCGGACGCTCAGGCTCAGCGGCCATGGCTCACGGGCCCAGCCGCTCCGCGGCATGTGGGATCTTCCCGGACCTGGGCACGAACCCACGTCCCCTGCATCGGCAGGCGAACTCTCAACCACTGCGCCACCAGGGAAGCCCCTAAACTTCTCTTTGAAGGGCAGTTGAGGGGCTTCCCTGGTGGCGCAGTGGTTAAGAATCCGCCTGCCAATGCAGGGGACACGGCTTCGAGCCCTGGTCGGGAAAGATCCCACATGCTGTGAAGCAACTAAGCCCATATGCCACAACTACTGAGTCTGCGTTCTAGAGCCCGTGAGCCACAACTACTGAAGCCCACGTGCCTAGAACCCATGCTCCACAAGAGAAGCCACTGCAATGAGAAGCCCGTGCACCGCAATGAAGAGTAGCCTCCACTCGCCACAACTAGAGAAAGCCCGCGCAACAAAGACCTAACGCAGCCAAAACTAAATAAATAAAATAAATTTATTTAAAAAATAATAATAATTAAAAAATTTTTTTTAAAAACTGGCAGTTGAGTTTTCGGCTAGTCTCCAAAATGATAATGAAGTTAAAATTAATGAATAGGGTACAGAGCTAGATAAAAATAATCTTTATATAAGAATATGGATTTTTATCCCTTATATATGTCATGCTTAATTAGGAGGAAATAAAGGATAACATGGTATTTCCATTAGGAGAAAGATTATGCAATGAGAAAATCTCATGTTTTGCCAAGAATCCTTTACTATCTGTTTTCTTTTAGAAAAAAATTGATAAAAAATTTATACATGCTTACTTTGAATATATGAGAAATATATGTACAGATATTTAAAAGTCAGATTAGAGCTTGTGTGTATAAATTAGGTCACTTTAAATCTAACCCACCGTACCTAATTTCACAGCCAGGGGCTGTCAGATTGCCAGCCATCTTGAAAGTTCCCCCAACCCAGATCCTCTCTGTGACCCACAGGTGGCCCTCACATGGATTCATCACACAAGGTGCCGCCAAATCATCGCATTTTTACACGTTCTTTTGTCAGATTACGGAGTTTCCACACCATTGTGTTATTGGGTCAGATGTTACCATATCAAAACTGATGTTCATTTTTCATGATCTACTGCCATGTTTTTCAGAAAACTAAGCAAAACTCAACATGAAAAAGACAGTTCTAAAACTGAACACGGGGAAGAATGCTGGAGGGTTCTGAAGTCAAGGTCACGGCTCAAAAAAAGGGGCAGGACATTTGGATCATTAAATGAAAAGGCCCAAACGAGGTGTAGCTCAAGGCTTTCTAGAGTGGGGTCAAGTGAGGAGGCCAGGAAGGATGTAGGAAGCAACTTGAGTTTGAGCTCCCCAGTTCCCCAAAGCACCCCCACCCAATCGAGGCTTGACCCCCTCATTAGTATAGGACCTGCCTGGACACTGCAGGCCTCTGAGTTTGAGGCCACTGACCTCCTGTCGGAAATAAGCTCTTATTTTAAGTCTGAGCTCCTCCTCCCTGGGGGCAGAAAGGAAAATCCTAGGGAGTGGGGATGTGTACCTTCCTTTCTTCGGAGGGAGAGCTCACCTCACACACCCCTGTTCTGCTTCCTGCTGGGACAGAATACAGGAGCTGGTTCCAGTGGTCCTTCCTAGAGATAAAGGACAGAGTAGCTGCAGTCTGGGGAAGCCCCTTTCCAGGCTTGGAAAGATAACCCCATACCCCTCTCCCTTTGCTGGGCTAGGACTGACAGTCCTTTCCCTGGAACACGTCTGAGGTCACTACAGGTTATACGGGACTTCAGTTAAAAAGAATCTGCATCATTTTCTTTCCTCCCTCCCTTCCTTCCCAAAGGAAGGTGCTGGTTTGTTCACATGTTTCTCTCCCAATGGCAGGACACAGGGAGGGGTCTTGGGGTCATCTGGAACATAGAGGGCCTATCCCTCTTCAGACCCTAGAGACTGCATACCCATAAACACTTTTCCCTCTGTGGCTTCCAGTTCTGACCCAAAGCAAATTGTTGATGTTATAGGGGCAGTTCCAGCAAAGAAACATGACGGGAAATGTGGCAAAAGGTGGGGACCCACGCTCCCGGCACTCACATCCTCTCCACCAGAGCTGACTCAGGACCCACTGGAAAGCTGACTTCATGGCCTTTGGACTCTCTTTTACTGCCCCCCTCTTTGATAGTGCAACAAAATCAGCCTGTGCTTTTTCTGATTTTCAAAGCCTGATATCCATTTTGTGGATCTGGCAAACTCCAACTGAGCAAACAAATTTGCTAGAGCTGAGGCCAACCCTCTCCAGTAAAGAGTTCTGGCTTAGGACATAGAAGTCAGAGCCAGGGCATGCAGAGTTGTCAAAAATCTGGGCAATTTGGGCTCTGAGGGAGGAAGACTAGGAAAGGGTGTGATTAAAGGCCAGGTCCCTGGGCTGAAAAACAAGGGCAGGGGTATGACCAGGTTATCTTGGACCAGTTAGTGGAGGGATGATGTGGGTGTCATTAGCAGGAGTAGACCCTAGGATTGGAGGGATGAGGGGACGTGGCATTGGAGCTGTGTTTAGGGGGTTTTTTTGTTTTGTTTTTTTGGCTGCCCCACGTGGCTTGCAGGATTAGGGCCCAAGGATTGAACCCCAGCCCTCAGCAGTGAAAACACAGAGTCTTAACCACTGGACCACCAGGGAATTCCCCAGGGGTCTTTAGACTTATGATCTGACACCAAAGTAGCTAAGAGACCCAAAGCAATGATTCATGACTGGAGAACAGTTTGGGCGTGGTTAAAGGACCTGACTCTGGAAGCTGGAAGGAAAAACAATGCTTCAGTGGTAGAGAAGGATACAGCAGAGACCTGAATAGAGACTAGAAGGAAGAGACAGAAGTCAGGGAAGGGAGCTTTCACAGAAGCCAAAGGGAGTGTGATCAGTCAGAAGAGGCAACCCAGCCCCCAGAGACCCGGGAAATTCCCTTGCTTCAGTGGGCATGTCTCCAGAACCTACATCATCCTCCCCATGCAACGAATCAGATCCTCCAATAAATCTACTAGGTTGATTGGGACTTAATTTTTCTCAAGGGTTGAATTCATGCAGAAATCCAGGTTGTGAAATTTAATTCCTTTCCAGACAGATGAGTGACTAAGGTACATAGCCTGAGCTTATTGAACAATTTATGAGAACAGAAAGACATGAAAACATGGGGAAAAATTGGTGTTTGAAAATAAAACAAATTGATTATTCTTACTTAAGTAAAGCCTTCTACTTTTTTATTCCATCTGATTACAAAAAGTGGAAAAAACATGTTTATTAAGTTGTTACTGCCATCTTCACCCTCAAAGAGTATGGGGACGGGTGGGGGTCAAGACTTCTGAAACCCCCCCAGGAGGTGAGTGAGGTAGTGATCTGTGAGGAGTGGTGTCAGAATAAGGCTCCACCCACAACCCCACCCACATAGGACTCCCTGAGTGTCCTCGGCTGCACCAGAAGGTGTAACTTATTGCTAAATCTTCCCAGTCTCCCTCCCTGCCTTGTAAAGCTTCTCCCTCAAAAGCTGTTCTCTGATGCATCCTGAGGTGTCCTTACCCATTCCCCCCGCACACACAGAGCTTCTATTCTGTATACTCTGGGGTTTGTTGAGGAGCGACTTTTAGCCAAAGCCTCGTCCACACTCCTTGTGTGCTTATGATATCTTAGGGTGGATTCCCTGGAGAGACAATGAGGCAGAGAATTGAGTGGCTTATTGGGGAATGAGGACAGGACTGGGCAGAGGAAGAAGCTGACCTGCAATGTGTTTGAGATCATTCAGTTTCATGGGGACCTTGGGATCTGGGATGACCCTGTGGAGTTGTCCCAGCAGAGGCTAGGGTTTTGTCTCCCCGTATCAATCAGTCGTTGGCCAGGAGGCATCCCTTGCGAAGTGCAGCTCCCTGTGGCTGAGAGCAAGTCTAGTGAGGAATTCATCTCTGCAGCTATCAGCAGCAATTGGCTGGAGCAGCCCCACAGTATCCCCACATAAGGATTCTCCCTACAGTGTGTGAAGAAAGCTGACTGATCACAAGAGCCTTGCCCACACTCCCTGCAAACACACAGCTCCTCCCTGAGTGAGCCATCTGGAGCCCTCCTGTCAGTTCTTTTCCCAATGCCTGTCAGCACTCCCTGAACACATGACACTTCTCCTGAGTCGGCCACTGGATGTTCCATAAATGCTGACTTATTGCTAAAGCTTCCCCAAAGTCCCTGCACACACAATACTTCCCACCTAAGTGCGTCCTCTTTGTGCACTGAGGGTTGACAGCTACCCACACTCTGCACGCATAAGGCTCCTGCCCTGAATGTGCCTCACTGCCTGATGAGGGTCAACACATCTCTGAAGCTTCACTCACACCCCACACACACATACAGACTACTCCCCGCATGTCTCTCTGGCATAAGAAGAGGTTCGACTAATTGCTAAAGTCCTGCCCAGGACCCCTGCATACACAAGACTTCTCCTCTCAGTGTGTCCTCTGGTGTCTTATGAGACTTGACTTGTTGCTAAAGCCTCGCCCACACTCCCTGCAAACATAATACTTCTCCCCTGAGTGTGTCCTCTGGTGCACAAGGAGGAGTGATTTCTGGCTAAAGCCCCGCCCACACTCCTTGCACATGTAAGGCTTCATTGAGTGTGTCCTCCGGTGATTAATAAGGGTTGACACCTGGCTGAAACCTCGGCCACACTCACTATACACATAAGGCTTCTCCATTGAGTGTGTCCAATGGTGTCTGATGAGGTTCAACTTATCTTTAAAGCCTCGCCCACACTCCCTGAAGACATAGAGCTTCTCCCCTAAGAGGATGGCCTGGTTTGTAATGCAGTTTGATTTGGGGCTACAGTCTAGTTCACGTTCTTGACAGTTGACTGCTCCAGAGCTTGAGGTTTCTAATTCCTTCATTTCTTTGTCTGCTTGCAAAGGGTTTACCCTTTGGGCTGCGATGGGCTCTATTTCTACCACTGCGCTGCCTTCTCCAGGACTTGCTGACTGTTCTCAGGGTGGGCTGGGCAATGCACATAAGGGCCGTCTCTCCTCTGTCCTCGAGCACCAGAGTCTGGAGTCACCTTCTCTCTCTTGGCCTTCTGTGTTTTCACTCCAGCAGTTGTGAGCAGAATACTGCTGCCCCCGATGCCCCAGGCCAGAATTCCCCAGGTGGAAGTGACTTTCTACACACATACCCGGGAAGATCTGCAGCGTGTGTTAGCTGAGGAACCGCTGACAGAAAAAGGCCAGAAGGCAGGAAGAACAGGGGTAGATCTCTGGCTTTGGTTCTGCTGGAGAAAGAAGGTTTTCAGTTAGAGAAGCCCTAAGTAGGGCTGCTGGGCCGTTCTGCCTTGTCTTAGGACATAAAGTGTCTTACTGCCACAACTGTAATTGACAATATACATACAACACAATTTGTTTCCCACCAATAATTCCTTTACATTCCACTTCTACACATTCCATTTTCTATTGCAATCCAGAAAATCCATAACAAAAGTATCTTCTATATGTCAGTCAGACCAGGAACCTTTTTGCTCTGCAAGTAGCCTCAACTACCCTTAGTCTTTTCCTCTGACTAAATCATCTAAGTCTGTATCACACTGATATAGACTGTCCACAATTCTGTTCTACTTGGAGGTAACAGTCTCTATGACCTATGCGGAAATCTCTTTCGTGCCTTTTCTATTACAAAATAGAAGACTGATATACAAAAAAAGTCACTAGGTCTGGAAGGCTTTCAAATGTAGGAAACAGTATATGAAACAGTGGTTAAAGAGACTGTATATGAAATAAATCTGAATTTCCAGTTGTCCACCCACAAACAAATACTAAAAATTTCTAAGTACTAGGTTCTCTACTAAAGTATTGTGGATTCAGCAGTGGACAGAAAGACATGCTCCATGATTTCAGGATTCTGGTACCTTGTGCCCAAACTAATCCCATTATAGTGACATCAGACGTGGCTATGGGATTTGCTTTGGCCAACAAAGGTTAGTGAAAAGTTAGTGCTTCTTCCAAACAAGTTTTAAGAGGCACAGTATGGTTCTATCACGGCTGTTTTCCCTCTTCCTTAAGAATCCCATGACCCGGGGCTTCCCTGGTGGCGCAGTGGTTGAGAGTCCGCCTGCCGATGCAGGGGACATGGGTTCGTGCCCCGGTCCGGGAGGATCCCACATGCCGTGGAGCGGCTGGGCCCCTGAGCCATGGCCGCTGGGCCTGTGCGTCTGGAGCCTGTGCTCCGCAACGGGAGAGGCCACAACGGTGAGAGGCCCGCATACCGCAAAAAAAAAAAAAAAAAAAGAATCCCATGACCCAGACAGAGGCTGTTCCTTTTGCCTAGATCCCAGAGCTAGCAGAGCTGAACCAACAGAGCTGTCTACCTGAACTGTAGACAGTAGATATTAAGTAAGAAATGAACATTTGCAAAGTTTGGGGTTGTTTGTTATCACAGCATTACCTAGCCTAAACTAACTGAAATATCTCCCCTATGAAATCTTTAAAGATTATTTCAGGGAGCACCTTTGAAGAAGAGACATCATAACATGAACATGTGAAGAACTAGAGAAAGAGAGACTGGTTTAGGAGGAAAAATAGTATGATCTCAATTTATCTCAATTATCTCAAATAAGTTTGAGAATAAACTTGTGCTGTCTTGTAACCAAATAAAAATATGAAGATAAAGCACAGGTGAGACAGTGACAAAGAAAATGGATTCATTATAATAGGTGATGGGTAAAATCGTTGAAGTTCACAAACTGTTCAAGGGTGTGAATACTGACATAGAAAAAAAGAGTATGTGACACTAGTCCTATGGACCCTTACACTCCAAAGAAAAGAAAAAAGTAAGAGAAAAGCCCACAAGAGACATAAGAGGCAGGAGAACTGCAGGATATTGTGGTGCTGAGCAAGACAAAGGACACAACTTCAAGAAATGCAAGTGGGATCCAGGCATTCAATATCAAGACTAATCTGAACAAGGTCATTTTGACATTTTCCTTGGAACCTGTTAAACATATTAACACAGAGAAGGAAGATAATATGACAAGAGAAAAATAAAAACAAAATCTAGTTAGACTGACTAGCTAAGGCCAAATCAAAACACACAGAACCAGACTGAAACAGATGAATCCACACTTAATTAGATGGAGCTCAAACTAGATGATATTAGATCAAAACATGACAAAGAAGATGAAAATGAAAAAAGTAAACCTGATTAATCCATATCAGGGAAATAGCTATGCCATTTAAGGAAACACCTGAAGAAACTCCTGCCTAAAACTAGTTTGTGTCTCCAAAAATGTGATTTTTCTCTACCTGCTTTATCTAGAACTACAGGAATATCTAGAACCACACTATCCAATATGGTAGCCACCAGCTGTATGCTTCCTGAGCACTTCAAATGTGGCTGGTCTGAGCGAAAATGTGTTCTAAGTATAAAATAACAACCAGATTTTGAACACTTAGTACAAAAATAAAGAGTAAAATATCTAATTAATTTTTATATTGATTATATGTTGACACGAAAATATTTTGATATATTGGGTTAAATAAGATATTATTAAAATTAATTTCACCCATTTACTTCTACTTTTTTAAATGTGGTTACTAGGAAATTTAAAATTACCCACATGGCTCACATTATATTTCTACTGGACAGCACTGATTTAGAACAAGGGGTGGGAAAACTATGGCCCACAAGCTAAATCTGGCCCTCTATTTCTGCACAGTCTACAAGCTAAGAATGACTTTTAAATTTTTAAATAGTTGGAAAAAAAATCAAAAGAATAATAATACTTCATGATACATTAAAATTACATGAAATCCAAAATTCAGTGTCCACAAAAGTCTTACTAGAACACAGCTATACTCATTCATTTACCTGTTGTCCATGGCTACTTTAACCCTACAAGGGCAGAGTTGAGAGTGGTTACAGAAACCATATCACCCACAAAACCTAAAATAGTTACTTTCTGGCCCTTTACAGAAAACGTTGGCCAACCCCTGATCCAGAGAAATATCACAATCAAAAGTATTTATCAACCTAGATTTAAAGAATCAATGTCAGTTTTTTTTTTTTTTCCGGAACGCGGGCCTCTCACTGTTGTGGCCTCTCCCGCTGCGGAGCACAGGCTCCGGATGCGCCGGCTCAGCGGCCGTAGGATCCTCCCGGACCGGGGCACGAACCCGTGTCCCCTGCATTGGCAGGCGGATTCTCAACCACTGAGCCACCAGGGAAGCCCTCAATGTCAGTTTTTAAATAAATGAAAAAAATATGGCTTATGAAACTCAAAAGCCATACAAACTTTGATATTTAATGTTAACTTCTGTCTTAGAAGGCATTTCTCACTGCTCTCCCCTTGCATACTGTGCCTCCGTTGTAGTTCCTTATATCCAGCAGGCACCCCAATTCCTTAGGGCCTTAGCACCGACGAGGCCCTCCACCTGAAATGCTCTTATCCTAGATACCTAGAGTTCTAATTCCCTTTGGTCAAATGTTACCTTCTTGGTGATTTCAAATACCCAGTTTCAAAATTCAGCCAGCCACACTCTCACACTTAATACTCCTTTATCCGGTTCTATTTTATTATTATTTTTTACTATGTAGTGCTTAGCACCTTCTAACATACCATATTATAATATCCCTATATATGTAATAACCAAAAATGGAGTATACCCTTTAAAAATTGTGAATCACTACGTTGTACACCTGAAACTTATGTAATATTGTAAATCAACTATACCTCAATAAAAAAGAAAATTAAACATATGCAAAAATTTTTAAATAAGAATGATGTCCCTGAATATGAAGCTTTTTGTTAGCTGTCTCCCTACAGTAGAAAGTAATTCCCCATGGGCAGAGATTACCACTTCATTCACTAACATGTTCTAAGTGTCTAGAACATTTTCTGCCATATGGGAGGTGGTCAGTAAATCTCCACTGAATTAATGAAGGAAAGAACACTGCCTCACCAACGAGAGCAGATTCCTATAATTCTCCAGCAACACTTCTCTGTATAGGTCCCTCTGCTCAGAGCTCAGTCTCTTCCATTCTGCCTCTGTGAAGACCACAGCCACATCCCTGAATGTAACTGGTACCTATAAACAAGCAATAAATTAAGGGACATACAGCAAGTCCCCATCAGTCCTCCCACTATGAGGAACATAGCTGGTGGCCCCGGAGAGTCTGGATATGCAAGAAGTTGATCTAATTCTTTTCAGAGTACATGGTTCTCTGTATCAAGTTCTTCTGGGCATTATTACTACAGCTTTGTGTTAAAATCTGAGGAGCACATAACTGATGCATAAAACTCATTCCTGGCCCTCGGACACTTTTGATTTCTTTGGAGAAATGATTTGTGAATCAATTTGAAAACCTAAAGCAGTGCTCAATGACCCTGAGGAATGGAGGAATTCTGAGATGAAGAGTAGAGCATGCGCTAGAAAAGAAAAAAAGCATCATGTACACAAGGCTTGTGCTGGGCATTAGGGAATGGAGACGATTTAGAGGAGAAAATGAAAGAAAACTTCAACCATAGAGAAAAGCAGGAGTGAACAGATGGAGCCCGGAATAAGCATTTTTGAAGAGTTCAGGTTATACTAAATGGGATCTGCAAAATCTGTCTTTGCCTGGTATTTTAACCTTTTTAAAATAAAGCCCTTAATGCTTCACTCATCACATAGAGCAGTACAGGTGTACCTCATTTTACTGCACTTTGCTTTATTGCCCTTCATAGACATCAAGTTTTTTACCATTGAAGGTTCGTGGCAACCCCATGTCAAACAAGTCTATTGGCGCCATTTTTCCAACAGCATTTGCTCACCACGTGTCTCTGTGTCAGATTTTGGTAATTCTCACATTTCAAATGTTTTTATTATTATTATATTTGTTACAGTGATCTGTGATGATCTTTGATGTTACTACTGCAACTTGCTGAAGGCTCGGAGGATGGTTAGCGTTTTTTAGCAATAAAGTGTTTTTTAAAGATTTTTTTGATGTGGACCATTTTTAAAGTCTTTATTGAATTTGTTACAATAATGCTTCTGTTTTATGTTTTTGGTTTTTTGGCTGTGAGGCATGTGGGATCTTAGCTCCTTGACCAGGGATCGAACCTGTACCCCTTGCAATGGAGGGTGAAGTCTTAACCACTGGACCTCCAGGGTCCAATAAAGTATTTTTTAATTAAGGTATGTATATTGTTTTTTCACACATAATGCTATTGAACACATAATAGACTAAAGTATAGTGTAAACATAACTTTTATATTCACTGAGAAACCAAAAATTTCACGTGTCTCACTTTACTGTGATATTCACTGTACCATGGTGATCTGGAACCAAACCCACAATATCTCCAAGTTCTGCCTAGACTTCAATAAGCTTCCTGAAATGAAAGCAGGGCATTTAGCTTACTTTGCTTCCTAGCCCCAACCCCACTGGACATTCTCTAGGAGTATAACTTTGTGTCCACAGTGTATCAATGAATGAACAACTCATAACCAATAGGGGAAGATGAATTTACAATCCAGTGAGATTATAATTTAACTCATAGAAGTGAAAAGTTGTTTTCATTTTACAGACCAGGAAAATTTATTTAGGCTTTCTCTCATTCTTAAATTCATATATTCTTTCTTTCCCTTTCCCTCCTTCTCCCTCCCCTTATCTATATAATTTTTCTTTGAATATTGGACATTTTAGGTAAAATATTGTAGCAACTCTGGATACCAACCCTGCCGTCTTCCTAGGTTGTGGTTGTCTGCTTGTTCATTTGTTTTGAGACCTGTCTGGATTAGTTCGATGAAGGTTATTTCCCTGAAGCAGTGGCTCCTCAGAGGGTGCAGCCTTGAGCAAACACACAGTCACCCAGACCTTCCCCCTCCTGACAGAGGGCGCTCTCTTTGTGTCTCTCCTTGACTTCCCCGTTAAGCATCCAGCAGGTCTGCCTCTATTGGTATCACACCCGACTGTTAGCCTCCACTATTGGTTGCTGATTGCTCTACTGTTTTCAACAATGTCCTGGAGTATAAATGGCTCCATAGTCTGATCCAATTAAAGTCAGATCCTTTTGCAGGGGTAATTTTGAGGCCAGTATTTGAGACTTACTCCGACCCGTAGGAGAGCTCCTCTCAGCAATTTCTTTCCCTGCTTTCTCTGTTAAACTTCCAGGTGATCTGCCATTTCCCTTGTTGCTATCACAGGCTTCTCAGTTTCCTCTTAATTGCTCACCACCAAAATCTCCACTGTTTTCAACAACACCCTAAGACTTCAACTTCCCTGCTCAGTTCCACACAAAGCCAGTCCCCTTAGGGAGCGCTGTAGAGCTCTCTGTTCCTATAGCCTGCCTCCCACCAGGGCAGGACCTCTGCACCACTACTCAGAGGTGGCACAGGACTGGCAGACCACTTCGCTCAGTGTGACACTCCTGCCCTAACAGTGGGGCACTGGGCAGGGGTGGCAGCTCCTTTTCTTCTCAGCATGCTTCTCCTAGCACAGGATCTCTGTCTGCCCTATGAGCAAGATGGGGAGAAGGCAATAAGGTCCCTCCTGATTCTTGACCACCTGTGCCTGAGACAGAGCTTCCATCATACAAATAGGGTCTAGTGGAGATAGAAAACGCCAGACTTCTTGGCCATACTTGCCTCCCACACTGAGCTGGGGGGAATAAGAATTGCTGGTAGCTTGCCCCTCCCAGGGAAAAAGACTGGGAACTGGGGGAAGAAAGTCCCATCTTCTTAGCTGTACCCATTTGGAGTACAGCTTCCATTACACTGAGCTGAAGGGTGACCAGGAGGGAGCAGGTTGTGGGACAAATGCCACAGACTCTTGCTGATTTAGTAGATTTTCTTGAATAAATGTTTCGCTACTTGCCACATGTCCTTAAGAGCAATTTTGAGAGACTTTAAATAAATGTAACCCCAACTCACCAGTATTTTGGACTTTTCCCTCCTTTTCTTGAAGCCAGTCAGTCTTGTGAGAAGGCAAACCTAGAGAAGGAAAAAGAAGCTATGAGAAACTGGGGCTCCCATGGTGCTGCCAGAGCAGCTCCTCCGTGGCTTGTGAAGAGGAAGTCGCCCCTTTCCTGTGATCACAGGGCATTTGCAGTAAACCTGGAGCCCTGCTCCCCCTCTTCACCTCTCTGGACCCTCAACAGCTCTCACCTTTTGCCTTGTGATTCTGAGTCGGTGTCTTCACAGTTTCTGCAACTTCCCTGTTCTCCAAAGGCAACATCTCCTCCCAGTCCTGCTCTCTCCAGGCAGAAGGATCAGGCAACATCATGGCCCCAGAGTCAGCCCCGTGTTCGCCTTGAAATTCTGCCAGGAGGCCTGGTAGAAATGATTTCATCTCAAGATCAATTTCTGCTGCCTGGTGTGATTCCTCCAAAACTTACTTATAAAAGCCCAACTTGTTGCCATGCAGCCAGGACCTGTGGGACAGAGAAGCAATTTGACATTGCTGGGACCCTTACTGTGGGCCCTATGCCTGTACCTCTTCAGCAGGGATCCTGTCCTCTCACACAATATACGTAGAGTCTCAGTCCACAAGGTTCCTTGCATTTTTTTTTTTACCTCATTCCTTTCTAGCCTGTAGGCCCTTTGTGGTAGATATCATCAACATTCCCAATTATTTGTTTCTCTGTATAATTCTCTGCCCCTGACGTCAGGCTTGGTCTCATGACTTGCCCTGGACAAGGAAATGTGACTGAAAGTGACAGTACCACTTGTAAGCACTGCATTATTCCACCATCTCTCATGTTCTGAGAACAGAGGAAAGGTAAACCTACTCTAAAAGGAAAAAAAAAACAAGGAGGTACTTCCCTGACAGTCCAGTGGTTAAGACTCCACACTTCCACTGCAGGGGGCACACGTTCAATCCCTGATGGGGGAACTAAGATCCCGCAAGCCACAGGGCATGGCCAAAAAAAAACACACATAAAATCCAAAAGCCAGTAAGGAAGTGGTGGGTATATTTTATTACATATCAATTAAAAGGTTCAGTTTAACAAGGACCCCCTTAGGAAAGGTGGGGGGTGGGAAGCAGGGTTTAATATGTGTGTTTAATCTTTGATTGTCTTTTCATAAAAAATACTGCCGGATAAACAACAAGGTCCTACTGTATAGCATGGGAACTATATTCAAAATCCTGTGATAAACCATAATGGAAAAGAATATGAAAAAGAACAGATATATGTATAACTGAATCACTTTGCTGCACAGCAGAAATTAACACAACATTGTAAATCAACTGGACTTCAAAAAAATTTTTTTAAATACTGGAGGTATATATAGAAAAATAATAAAAATGATTATCTATGGGAAATAAACCTATCTTTGTTTGCAGTCATGACTGTATCCTAGAATCCAAAAGTCCAAATAAAAACTAGAAGTTGTAGCAGCTCATACAACTCTATATCAAAAAATCACAGCTCATACAACTCAATATCAAAAAAAACAACTCAATTAAAAAATGGGGGGACTTCCCCGGTGACGCATTTGTTAAGAGTCCGCCTGGCAATGCAACGGACGTGGGTTCAAGCCCTGGTCCGGGAAGATCCCACATGCCAGGTAGCAACTAAGCCCACGAGCCACAACTACTGAGACTGCATGCCACAACTATTGAAGCCCATGCACCTAGAGCCCGTGCTCTGCAAAAATAGAAGCCACCGCAATGAGAAGCCCGCACACCGCAATGAAAAGTAGGCCCCGCTCTCCACAACTAGAAAAAGCCCACACGCAGCAACGAAGACCCAACGCAGCCAAAAATTAATTAATTAATTAATTTTAAAAAAGAAAAAAGGGCAGAAATCTGCAAAGACATGGATGGACCGAGAGACTGTCACACAGAGTGAAGTCAGAAAGAGAAAAACAAATATCGTACAATATCACTTATATGTGGACTGTAGAAAAATGATAGAGATGAACTTATTTGCAAAGCAGAAATAGAGTCAAAGATGTAGAGAACAAACTTACGGTTACCAACGGGGGAAGGGAAGGTAGGTTGAATTGGGAGATTGAGATTGACATGTATAGACTACTATGTATAAAATAGATCACTAATTTGAGAACCTGCTGTATAGCACAGGGAACTCTACTCAATGCTCTGTGGTGACCCAGATGGGAAGGAAATCTGAAAAAGAGTGGATCTATGTATACGTGTAACTGATTCACTTTGCTGTACAGCAGAAACTAATACAACATTGTAAAGCAACTATACTCTGATAAAAATTAATTTTAAAAAAAGGGAAGTTTAGTGAAGACTGATACACAGTATGGCACCTAGAGACCTCAAATTTTCAGTATACACAGAACATGGACTGGATAAGAAGCATTGCCACCAATGAATATACAATTCTGCTTTCCAACTTTTTACCAACACTAGGAATTATCTAACTTTTTAATCTTTGCTAATCGAATACATTAAAAATATCCATTTTTTGGAAGATAAAATAAAATAAAATATTAAAAAAATGAGAAGATGTGAATAGACATTTTTCCAAAGAGGACATGAAGATGGCCAACAGGCACATGAAAAGATGCTCAACATCACTAACCATCAGAGAAATGCGAGTTAAAACTACAGTGAGATATCACCTCACACCTATCAGAATGGCCATCATCCAAAAAAACACAAATAACAAGTGTTGGTGAGAACTGTTGATGGGAATGTAAATTGGTGCGCCCACTGTGGAAAGCAGCATGGAGGTTCCTCAAAACACTAAAAATAGAAGTATTATATGATCCAGCAATTCCACTCCAGGTATATACCTAAAGGAGACAAAGACACTAATTTGAAAAGATACATGCACCCCAATGTTTACAGAAGCATTATTTACAACAGCCAAGATATGGAAACAACCTAAATGTCCATCCACAGATGAACGGATAAAGAGGTGGTATACATGTACTACAATGGAATATTACTCAGCCATAAAAAGAATGAAATTTTGCCATTTGCAACAACATGGATGGACCTGGAGGGTACTATGCTTACCAAAATAAGTCAGAGAGAGAAAGTTTGTACCCAACATCTCCTCATTTCCCCTATCTGCAGCCCCTGGCAATCACCACTGTACTCTCTGCTTCCCTGAGTTCAGCTTTTTAAAATTCCACATATAAGTAAGATCACACAGTATTTGTCTTTCTCTGTCTGACTTATTTTACTAAGCATAATACCCTCCAGGGAATATAGCCAATATTTTATAATAACTGTAATGGAGTATAATTTTTAAAAATTGTGGATAACTATGTTGTACACCTGAAACCTATATAATATTATAAATCAACTATACCTCAATAAAAAAAAACTAGAAGTAGTAAGTTAATTTAAATTTAGCAAGGTGGCTGGACATGAGGGGTCAACATACAAACATCAATTGTATTTTTAAATACTAGTCAGAAACAACTGGAGAGTTACATTTTAAAAACATTTCCAAAAATATCAAGAACATAAAATGTATAGGAATGAATTTGAAGAGATGTGCAAACATTCTACACTGAGAACTACAAAATGTTACTTTGAGAAATTAAAGACCTAAATAAATAGAGAGATATACTTAGTTTGTGGGCTGGAAAACTCAGTACTCTTGAGACGTTGATTCTAACCAAACTGATCTACAGATTCAACACAATTCTAATCAAAATCCCACAAGACTTATTTTTGTTGAAAACATCTAGCTGATTCAAAAAAATATTTGGAAATGAAAAGGACCTTGAATAGCTAGAATAACCCTGTAAAAGAAGACTTATGATAAATGGTTTCAAGACTTAGTATAGGGACTTCCCTGGTGGCGCAGTAGTTAAGAATCCACCTGCCAATGCAAGGACAGGGGTTTGATCCCTGGTCCGGGAAGATCCCACATGCCCCGGAGCAACTAAGCCCATGCGCCACAACTTCTGAGCCTGCGCTCTAGAGCCCACAAGCCACAGCTGCTGAGCCCGCGTGCCACAACTACTGAAGGCCATGTGCCTAGAGCCCATGCTCCACAACAGGAGAAGCCACTGCAATGAGAAGCCCGCACGCCACAACAAATAGTAGTCCCTGCTCACTGCAAACTACAGAAAGCCTGTGCACAGCAACACAGACCCAACGCAGCTAAAAATAAATTTAAATTTTTTTTTAAAATATAAAAAAACAGACTTAGTATAAAGCTGAAGTTATCAAGACAGTGTGATGTTGATTAAATTAACAGAACAGAAGAGACTGTCCAGAAATAAACCCACACTTACACAGTCAATGATTTTCAACAAAGGCACCAAAGCAATACAATGGTAAAAGGAGAGTCGATTCAACAAATGGTGCTATAAACAAGTACTATGTCAAACCTCAAAACCTCAAACCATACACAAAAAAATACATCAAAATGGATCATAAACATAAATGTAAAAGCTAAAACTTTAAGCTTCTAGGAAAAAAAATCATAGGAGAATACCATCATGACTTTGGTGTAGGCAAAGAATTCTGAAACAGGACACAAATTCCAGTTGTTGGAGGTGATGGTTACATGGGAGTACATGTCTGTCAAAATCCATTGAAACATATACTTCAGATCTGTGTAGTTGGTTGTATATAAATTATACCTCAGTTTTTTTAAAAAGGGTAAATTTAAGTCCTTCTCAGTTAAGGACACATAATGAAACATTTATAAGTGAAATGATACGATGTCTAGAATTAGCTTTAAAATAATTCTGCAAAAAAAGGTGGGAGGCAGGGGTGGTATATGAAACAACCTTGAACATGAATTGATTATTGTTGATGCTGGATGATGGATTTGTAGTTTCTACGTGAAAAGTTAACCACCAAAAAAAAAAAAAAAAGGCATTAATTATGTAATTTTGTTCTTATGTTTTAACTTAGAAGAAAGCCCTCTGGCAGCAGTTACATGCTCCAAAGATGTGTTGTAGAAATTAACAGTGCAACTCTTATCCGTCACATGTAACAAAGAGAGGAATCATATGTGAGCGTAGGTTTGTTCAAATAAGTCAGTGCTGAGGGAATAAAATATTACAGAGATTGTAAAGCCCAGTGCCTGGCACAGAACAACTCCCAATAAATGGTAGTTACCATCATTTTTTATTTTACAACAGCTGACACAGTCTTGGGAATCCAGCAGCCAGGATGAAATGTTGCTAGGGCAAGGATGGTGGTAACCTGAATGAGAGCACTTGTCTGGGGTAATATTCCCTGTTAAAGGCCTTTGCCCTTAAATCAGCCCTGGTTATCATACAGAAACAAGCAGGTCCTCTGAGCCTCAAATGGAACACTGCAGGGCACAAAACGTCAGGATGAGCAAAGGAAATTTGCCCAAGGTCTGGAGAACAGAAGACACTGCAGAAACATGGAAGGTGAGTGGTATCCACCTGCAAGAAGTCCTCTCGTTCTCTATACAGTCCTCTCTGGGCAGGCAGGGATGTGAGAAGGTGAACCTGAGGATGAAACAGGCAATGTGAGCTTCAGGACTGTCTCTTGGCCCCCAGATACCAAGCTAAAAATCCCCAAGCTTAAATAAGGGGTGCTCCTCTTCTTTAAAAAAAAAAAAAAAAAAAAAACACAGCCTCAGATCTGTCAAAGAAGAATGTAGACAGCTTCCTGGGGACAGAGTCATGTGTGGGCATCAAAATACAGCCTGTCCTGATATGCTATTAAATAGGAAAATCATCCTTTGTTACTAATAATAATTAACACTTACTAAACTCTTACTATACACCACAGACAATTCCAGGCACTGTACAACTTTTGTCTCCCAAAGGCCCGGAGCTAGGTCTTCTGATAAACTGAGGTGACAGAGCTAGAAAGTGCCTAGATTTGATCTCTAGCTGTGGAGTGCCATGGGCTTAGCCTGTTGGATGAGTTGTAATGTCAGTGATGGTCAACCCCTACCGGGTGTGACAGTTCTCAAAGCATATCCAAAGACAAGTTGAGGGGATGTATATGAAACAGGATTGTCTGTGAATTAATGAATGTTGAATCTGGTGATACGTCCATGTGAGTTTACTGTACTATTCTACTGCGTGGGTTTAAAACTTGACCTTACCCAAAAATTAAAGTCCTGATACCTGGGCTTCACCAGATCCCAGAAGTGATTTGGACAGTTGGCCAGCAGCCCTCAGAGGTCCCCACACTACCTAATCTGGGTAAGTCCCAAACTAGATGTCTGAACCCCAACACATGAGGGAAAAGCATTCAAAGAGAGGGAGAATTAGCCAAACACGCCACTTACATTACAACCAAATCTGGGATCTTTGTCATAAAGCAGAGTGGGCCCCGGGATGAGGACAAACCGTGGGACAAGAGATCCCAGAGAAGCAGACCTGCCTGCACTCAAAAAACTGCCTAGATGCAGGCCCCAGCGGTGCAGTGCACCATCACTGTAGGATGTCTGCCTCAGGCCCCAAACCTGCCCATTTTCTAAAAACCCAAGGAACTCCAGAGCCAAGACACTCCACCACCCCTTACGGATATTTTGCCCACGTCGAACTCACCTCCACCCACCCCCAACAAGCCAACGCAGAGCAGGGCCTGAGATGCTCTCTCCTCCACCCCACCTCCGCCCAATCACCATTGGGTCATATTCAGCCCCATCAAAAACAAAACTTGACATTCACGATCAGTCCTGGGTTCCCACAACCGTTCAGAGATGCGGGACGCACGTAAGAGCTCCCAGGCCAAACAACACCCAGGGACACGTGGCCCAAGCCGCGCCCCCAGCCCCCATCACAAGGGATGTCTATTTGGCCCTGGCTGAACACACCCCTACACCCCAAATAAACGCCGGGGTTGCGCACTGGAGCTGCCCCCTACTCGTAAATTGTTTGGCCCAGAATATACCCACCCCGTTTCCAAGAAAGAAATTTGAGTTCCAGGTCTCTCGCCCCAGCCGAGGAGTGAAGGTCCGCGTAACGCCCCGCAATTCTGGGATTCGCAGCTAGAGGAGTCACCCCATTTCCCCGCCACAAACGCGCACCTTGAGCCGCGCCCCCTCCTCCAAGCACGAAACCGCCCGAACCCGCCGGCCTGGGCCGCCGCACTCCCCCAGCAGCCGCACTCCTCCCCAGCTCCCAACCCTAGGCCCTGCCCGGCCTATCCCCACCCTCCTGCAGCAGGGGAGGGACACCGTGGGGCCACGTGCCCGACAGGCCTCGCTCTCCAGAGAGGACCCGACCGTTCACCCCGCCCTCGGCCGCTCAACTACCCCAGAACTACAGTTCCCAGAATCCTCGCGGACTCCCTTCCCGATGGCCGTCCCAGGAGCCGCTTGTGGACCGCGCGGTTAATTTACCACGACAGTGGCTATGTAGTGACAGCTTACCCGTCTCTGTTTATAAAATACCCATGCATAAACAGGTAGTGGTTCCCGAATGAAATGTCTGTTCCCTCTGCCTGTTCGCTTGAAAGACTCCCCAGAAGCCTCTGCGGCCGCTTCCGTGACGGCTTCCAGGTCCACACCCTCGGCGCTCAGGGTCACCCGGCGAAGGCAGTTCCGGTTGGCTTGTGGAGGGTCTGGCTTCCGGACATCTTTGTAGTTGCGAGCATCATCAACTTGGAGGGTGTTTTTGGATGAGATTAACATTTAACTTAGTGAACTTTGAGTAAGCAGATTGCCTTCCATAATGTGGGTGGGCCTCATCCAATCAGTGGAAGGCCCGGCCTCCCAGAGCAAGAGGAAAATCTCCAGCAGACTGCCTTCAGACTGGAGCTGCACCATTGGCTCTTCTGGGTCTCTAGCCAGCTGGCCCACACTGCAGGTTTTGGACTTGCCAGCCTCCATAATTGTGTGAGCCTATTTCTTACAATAAACCTCCATCTATACAAATACACACACACACACAAACACATACACACACACTATTGGTTCTATTTCTCTGGAGAACTCAGACTAATACAGGAAGAATGATAGATTCTGAGCTTGTTTGACATAAAGAGCTTAGTTTCATCTAAACATGCTCTAACTCATAATGAGATATTTCATTTCAAATGTTCCTGAACCTGAACCTTAGTTGAAGGTGTGGTTTTTCTGCCTGTTTTCAACGATCTACTTAGTTCCAGACAAATTTTTATCTAAATCACCATAGGAAGTTATCTTAGATATGAATGTACGATTCTGACATTGTTGTCACTTAAGCTGCTTACATTCTTTCTAATTTGTTGTAAGTAACAAAAACAAGGAAAGTAAGAGAAAAACATGTAACTGTGAGTTATTTCCTCTAAAACTTGCTTAGATTCATGTAATTTGGCTGTAAATCATTTATATTTGCACTATCTCACCATTTCACACTTCAGAAGAGAGGAATATCTGGTTCTTTGCTTGTATACAAATATACTGCTTAGTTGCACAGTTTCATCTATATTTCCACTAACTTACCATTGTAAGTTAAGTACTTTTGAGGACTAAGTCTGCCTCTGAACTAGGTTTCACTAATACTGCTTAGATGCACATTAATGTAACTTGAGATTGTGTTTGTGTCATATATATATTTCTGAACTAGTTTATATATATATATAATTTATATATCACTTATGAAGCTTATAAATTTCATTTATAATGGATGAGTGATTTTGAGTTTGATTGCACATGAACTAGCTAATTTATTTTTTTAAGTTTTTAAAAAATATTTATTTATTCATTTATTTTGGCTGTGCCAGGTCTAAGTTGTGGCACGTGGAATCTTAGTTGCGGCATGCAGACTTCTTAGTTGCAGCATGCATGCGGGATCTAGTTCCCCAACCTGGGATTGAACCTGGGCCCCCTGCATTGTGAGCATGGAGCCTTACCCACCAGGGAAGTCCCTACACTGGCTAATTTAGACCAGCTACACTCTAACTCCTTAAGAAGTTACAGTTTCTCTTGAGAACAATGTCTGAGTTTCAGCTTGTTTTTATTAATATGCTGCTTAATTTTGACTAAATACACTCTAACTCACTTTAAGGAGAGGGAGACCCGGCAGGAGACCCAGCTGGGAAGATTGTCGGTTGGCTCTGGCTAGGGGGACATATGTAGCCTCTGAAGCAAAATATAGGGGAATCACTGGCAGCACAAGTTGGCACTTAGACTCTGGATCTGAAATGGAGACTCAGCCTCTGGAAGAGGGATTGGGACTTAGGCTCTGGAGCCAGCAGTGGGTTCTCATCCTCTGGAAAGAAAGCAGGGGCACAGCCTCTCATGTGAGAGGTAGGTACTGCCTATGGAGCCAAAATCCAGACTCAGCCTCTAGAGAGGGGAGTGTGGACCTAACCTTTGAGGAGAGCTCTGAAGACTTAGCTTTTGGATCGAGAAGCAGAGACTTAGACTCCGGTGAGGGAAGCAGGATGTAGTCTCTGTGGCACCAGGTGACTGCTGCAGCCAAAACTGGGACCCAGCAGCCTCTGTAAGGGGTCATGTGGACCTAGCCAGTGGGGTGTGTGGTGGAAACTTAGCCTCTGGTTGGAGAAGTGGGGTCTTTAGCTTCTGGTGTGAGGAGTGGGGTCTTAGCCTCTGAAATTGGAGATTAGGACATCGTTTCTGGAGCCGAAATATGGACTCAGCCTCTGGAGGGGGAAGTAGGGACATAGTTACTGGTGGTCTCAGTCAAATCATTTTCGGTCTGTCATGAGGAAAAGAGGCGTCTTTGTGCCAGGCCTGAGGAGCTCCCCCTAGCGATTGAGGAAAGCGGAAAATTTTGAGATGAATGTGTTTTCTGAGCTTGTTTGCATATGTAAAATTTACAAAGTACTTCTGAAGCTGTTTGAAATGAATGAATGAGTTCGAGCTTGATTTCACATAAACTCTTAAATACACTCTAAGTTACCCTAAGAAGGTCCTTTTGGGAACAGTTGAGTCTGTATTTGTTTTAATATCAACTGTTACATATGGATATCTCTAAGGAGGAATAAGAAGTTTCATTTGAAATGAATGAGTGATTTTATGAGTGATTTTGAGCTTGATTTCACCTAAAATGCTTAGTATTGACTATATTTATTCTAATTCCTCACAAGGTAAATTAAAGAATAATGACATATTCCCTAATACTGCTTAGATTTATCTAAATTGGTTCTAACTCATTCTTATTTGCTCTCTCTAACCATTAGAAGTTTCCTTAGAGGGGAATGTCTGATTCTTAGCTTGTTAACAAACATACTGTTTGTTTGCAAACATACTGCTTATTTGTACACATAGTTTAGTTTCATCTTTATTTTCACTAACAACATAATGCACTTTTGATTTACTTTACATATAAGTGTGTGATTAACACTGTTTTCACTTAACCTACTTAATTTGCTCTAATTTGCGCAAAGATAGTACTTTTGAGGTGACGGTGTGTTTCTGAGCTTATTTGCACATAGAAAAATTTATATAGGACTTTATAAAGATCATACATTTTATTTTAAATGAGTGCTTTTAAGTTTGACTTCACACAAACGCAATTTGTTCTAATTTCCCATGCCAGGTTAGGTTTAGGAATACTTCTTAGAAGTATCTTAATTTGCTGTAACTTGCAATAAGATCTTTTAGTTTGAAATGTTTCTGAGCTAATGTGCTTCTAGCTCACTATAAGAAATCAATATAGCTTAGTTTTCATTTTAAGTAAACTGCTTGGTTACATTTGTATACGCTCTAATTCGAAAGAAGTTACTTTTGAGATCAAAGATCTGAGCCTCTTTTAATTATACTGCTTAGATTTATGTAAAGTTGTTCTAATTCTTACCTTGGCAAGGAACGCGTGATTTCGAATTTGTTTGCACATATAACAAACACTGGTAGAGTCTCCCGGCGCCAAGGCCCACTAAGGCTCGCCTTGCCCCCGCAGAGGCTCTTTCTGGTTCTGGCCCCAGTCTGTCCCAGGGTTGCCGCAAAGGCCAAGTCCCGGATTGGCCGGCAGGGGGCGTCCGACCTCCGCCAGGACCCAGGCGCAATTGCTCCGGTCCGCTGGGGTAGGAGAGCGGCCGGAACCGCAGGGGGAGCCGAGGGCCCTTTGCGGAGAATGCGAGGCCTTTCAGCCCCTCCCCCGGCTTCCCCCAGGGCCGCGGAGTAGCGGCCTCCCAAACCTGGTCCCTTCCTGGCCCCTGTTCTAAGGATGGAGAGCGCCGGGTTTGACCTGAAAACCTCCCGGGGAGTCCGCGGAGCTCTCAGGGCCTTTTAGGGGACATCCTGCGCACAGCTGGTCCCAGAGGCCAAGTTCCCCGGTCCCGATTTAGACACTGAGTCTCCCTCCCAAAGTCCACCTGGATCCCCGGTAACCACTCCCTATGCTTAGTCCCCGCTCTCCCTCCAGCGGCTAGGGTCCCTCTGTTCCCTCAGGACTCCCGAATTGTTCACCCCAGAGTTCGGAACTTTTGACCCAAGGTCTAAGTCCTGACCTTCAGCTCCAGAGACTGAGATCTATGCCACCCTCCCCCAACCCCACCCCCAGAGGCTAAGTGCCAATGGCCACCGACCCAGTCCCCACTTTTTGCCTTGGTGGCCTCCCTGTCCCAACTTTTACAAGCCCGACCAAACAGCCAGGAGGGGACCAGCTGGCAGTGAGCCCTCTGCAAGGTGCCAAGGGGTGGGAGTGGGCCATGTTCCTGAACAAAGGGGAGACGAAACCCCAAACAAGGCTCAACCTTTGTGCAAGCTGGCTCTGCTCCCTCCCTCCTTCTGGACTTGGGGCACACGTGGCTCACAGAACTTTCACCAGGAAAGGGTTACCACAGAGCAAGTGTAAACTATAATCACAGTCAGCACCAAATTAGAAAAACTTAATGAAGCAGTCACCTCCAAAAACCAGAAACAAATGTTGTGTGAATGTACTAAAAACCACTGAATTGTACACTTTAAACGGGTGAATTTTTTGGTAAAGCTGTTATTTTTTGATAAAGCTGATATTAAAAAACAAACAAACAAAAAGTTAGAACCTTAGACCCCAGTTCCTCTCCCCGACTCCTGAAGAAGATTCAGCATTGACTCTGGAGAGGCTGACAAAATGAGAAGCTCTGTACTGAGGGCAAGATGAGGTACACAGAAGACAGGAGAATTGAGTAAAAACCCACATACTGAAGAGTGGGACTCTCGGCCTCCTCTTCCTCAGCTTCGCAAACACTGGCAGCCAAGGTTGTTTTCCTCAGGCAGGAGATGGGAAGATTTCTCTCTGGGAAAGAAAATGCACACAGAAGCTGAGTGTTTCTTATCCCTTCCTCATCAGCCTAAACAGTGACTCTCAACCCCATGGCATTTTTGCCCCCAGGGGACACTTGGCAGTATCTGGAGACCCTGTTGGTCATCTCACCTGAGGAGGGGGCTGGGGGTTAATGGGTATCTAATGGATAGGGGCCAGGGACCTGCTTAACATCTTCAAGTCACAGGACAACTCCCACAAAAAGAATTATCTGGTCCTAAATGTCAATAATGCTCGGGTTGAGAAACCCTGTCCTAAAGTGAGGCCCCCCATCAGCAAGACTTGCCCATGGGCAGAAAGCTTCCACATGGCTTTTCAGTACCTCAAGGTTAAATATAAACAGATAGCCAAGAACCCCCAGACAATAAAAACAAACATCAAAAGAGTGAGGACTCATGAGAGTTTACCCAAATCACTGAGGCAGGTAAGTAGTATCCCTGACAGATACATGCATCTCAACAAGTGAAGCCCCCTGCACCCTTTCTGGTTCCTTCCCATGGTCCATGCTCACCAAGCAGCATTCCAACCACATGGCTGGGAGTTTCCCAGGGATCTTAAACCATGGGGAATATACAGCTCAGTAAAGGTCTTTTTCTCCACCCCGCTCTGTGCATGATCAACTTGACAGTCTAGTTTATCAGATGAGAGGCATCGTACCAGGAGGATTGAACTCTAGAAACAACATGGCAGGCGGCATTCAAAAACTTGGGGGAGGGCTTCCCTGGTGGCGCAGTGGTTGAGAGTCAGCCTGCCGATGCAGGGGACGCGGGTTCGTGCCCCGGTCCGGGAAGATCCCACATGCCGCGGAGCGGCTGGGCCCGTGAGCCATGGCCGCTGAGCCTGCACATCCGGAGCCTGTGCTCTGCAACGGGAGAGGCCACAACAGTGAAGCCCGCGTACCGCAAAAAAAAAAAAAAAAAAAAAAAAACTTGGGGGAGCGGGGCAGGGCACAAGCAGCCAAGGAGCTTCAAGCTGTTAAGTTGTCCCTGTTTGGGATTTCCTGCCCAGGGCTCTGCTACAACCACACCTGGTTATCCGCAAGCTGCTGATGACAGGCGATTGCACACCGTGTCCTGGGTTTAGTGCTGCTCTGGGGGATGCAGGAGAAGCCACCCTGCTCCCAGAGCCACATGGCCCCGAGGGAGCACAGCACAGGCCAGAGGTGGGCAGCAGTGGAGCGAATTTGACCTCTCTGCCGCCGTGGTAAAGAGCACTGCAGCAGGTGCATCAAGGAGCAGAGGAAAGGGCCCCCGGTCTGTGCTCTGCTAAAAGTGGGGCTGTGAGCGAGGGGACCCCTCTGAACTCTTCAGGGCTTCGGGGTGTTCCTGTTATAGCCACATTACTCCCTCTATCCCCAAAGCACCCTTATAGGACTCGTAGCAGAATTACCTCCACCAAACAGATGAAGAAATGGAGTATCCTGTTTATGTCCTATATATATATAATGGGGACTGAAGAGGGATTTGTCACCTGTCTGATTCAGGTGACATCTGTAAATGGCTTGCTTGTGAGGAGCATTCCAGTTATTAATTGTCCTTATCCCCTACGGGCAGAAGTAACAGGGCCTCGGAGTCCTGGCTCCCAGCTCTCTGCCTGACTGATTCCTGGGGTGGAGGGGAAAGAAGCAGGCGCATGAAGCCCATGGCCCTGTCCACCGCCTGGCTGCAGTATTCTTCATGGGCCATGGGTCATGCCCAGCCAGGTCTCTTGATCTGCTCGGCTTCTATCTGGCCAGAATCATCCTCTCCCTGGGAGTAGTGCTCCCTGAGGTCCCAAATACCTGGATGTGGGTCTCCCTTCCTGACTAAGAGCCCAGAATGGCAGACACAACACAGCAGATCTTTGCGAACACTTTCAGGGCTCTGCGCGACCCTCAGTACTGATCTAGGAAAGTTGAGGAACCAAGAGCCTGCCCAAAGGAGCCTTAGAATCAGCCTGTTCTTAATACATGCCCCCGAGCTTGCAGGGAAACATGGCTGCTGTCCAGATCTCTATGGTCCCGCTGCTACCCTGCACCACAAATTTCCCCACAGGGAGCTCTTTGGTGCACCTTAGTAGCTGGAAGGTAAGCATCCGGCCACCTGCCAGCTCACCTTATCCAGGGAGGGTGTTCCCTCCTGTCACTGGATCCTCTCCATTGTGCTGGTTTACAACATCCTGTGAGGGACACTGGATGTTTGTAAGCAGATACCCATAGCTAATTATATAGAGGTATGTTTTTTTAATTGGGGAGCTAAATTAGCAAGGTGATCCAAGAAGTTTCCCCATTAATGAGGGGTTTTGAGACAAAAGGACCATCAGATTTGGATGCCTGTGACTTTTGTTGAAATCGCACATCATTTTGTTGTCGTTTAGTTGGATTTTAGGATTTTGTTTTCTCAGATCTAGCCACACCCATGAAAGAGAATTACTACAGAGCTTACCATAGCAATAGAAATATTCACCATCGTGATAAAATACCACTCCAACATTCTTACTCTTCAAAGCGATGTTTATTTATGTTGGGTTGAATGTCCGATAAATGTAACTCAAGTATTAATTAGCTAGTTCCTGTGCTGAGCAGAATGAGAAAAAGAATATTTTATGAAAAGTTAAAAGATGTGTTTTTGCACCCCCTGATTTGGTCTCACTGTCCTCAAAGTAGTTTGCTTTTCTTAAAACTTGCAAATATGTGAAATCAAGAGATTTCACCTTATAGTCATGGTGAAATCACCACAAAGAAAAGGCAACTCTTGAGGCAAAACTCAAGGGCAAAAGAGAGAAGGAATCCTCCCAGAGGCTCGAAGGATCTCCTCAGACACCAGCCTCCACATGACGATTCGGGGTGCAGTTCCTGCCCGTGGATGGACTGTTGACCTCTGCCTTGCTGCGTCTCCCCAGGTAAGGAGCAGAGCTTGTCTTCTTACAGGGCTTCTTGGGATGGTATCAGGTACACCACCTCCTCATCCTCTGAAGAAACCTGCAACCTAGGCCAGTGGAGTTGTGTGCCTGAGTCCTCGTGTACCCACTGTCCTGGAGAAGTGGCAAAGATGCAAGGAGAATATAAGCCAGAATCAGACATCTGGCAAAATGCTGACCATCCCAAGTGGACTCAGAATCTCCACAGGAAAGGAGTATAAAGAATGTGGACAGCAGTGTAACTATAATACCCAAGCCAGAAACCTGGAAAGATCTTCCACAGCCATGGCTGCCCCACCTGCCCTGCAACTACCAGAGACCACCAGGCAGGATGCCTATTCTCTCCTGCTGATGGCAGGAGTCGGATATTGTTTTCAGACACTGTGTATCCAATGGCTGCATTTCCTCAAGGATGGCAAAACTTTTAGAATTAAGTGACACAGCGTCAGAGGTTATATGACTCACCTGCTTCTAACCCTCTGTCTGAGAGGCTTGTGTCCTTGATCAAAGCCCTTCAGGGTGCTGTATCCTTGAAATATGATTGCCAGTCTCCTCCACATTCTGCCCAGCCTGCCCATCAGCCTCACCTTCCTCCTGGCCTCACCTCACACTTACCCAGCAACACCACCAAAGGACACGTGGCAGACTTCTTGCCCTGTCCTTGCTGTCACCTCAGCCCAAGATACTTTCCTCACGTTTAAAACTCAATTCAGCACGCCGCTTCCTGGGGGGTCCCCTGATCCCTCCCCACAAACAAGACGGGGTACCTCCTTTTTTCTAGCATTGTGGAGGGTCAAGGGCTGCTGCACACTTGCGGGAACACAGGGGAGGGAGAGAGATTCAAGTCGCCAAGTGTGGCCAGTGCAATCAAAGAGTTGTGGCAAGTGGGTTGGGGATGGCACCAAACAGGGCCTGTGGGACTCCTGGGCACAAAGCCCTTCTGTGTCCCCCACTTCTTTGATTACAGGAAAGAGGCTTCATTCAGTCTCCATGACCTCCCCTGAGTTCCAACGAGCAGATTCAAGCAGTTGTTAATTAGGGAAGGGAGGGGATGCAAGACCAGGGAGGAACAAACGGTCAAGAAAAACAACAGTGCAGCCTTGGGACAGGGTCCTGGTTCCCCATCAGGGGAGACACACAATATCTGTGAGCTATTTCCCAGATACGGACACCCCCACCAGGTGAGAGACGTTAACGGTTAACAAAGTTGTGCTGCCCACATCCACGTAGACCACAGAAGGGTTGGAACCAGAAGGTTGATGATGCTGACTCTCACTTACCTCACCACCAGCGAATCAGAATAATGTCCACGAGCTGATCACGCCCTCTTTGAACCATTACTATAAAATTTCTCACTACCCTCTCCAAGTGGGGACACGCAGTTTTGAGGGCATTAACCTGCTGTGACCCCCTTTGCCTGGCAAAGCAATAAAGCTATTCTTTTCTACTTACAAAATTCTGTCTCCAAGATTTAATTTAGCATCAGGGTACAGAGGCTGGATTCAGCTTCAGGGACTGGTTTGGATGGATGCAAATGACCAAAACTTGTGGGTGTGGCTGACCACCTGGGAAGGAGCACGCCGGGTGCTTCCGATGATGAGCTTCTGTGTCTGTGAAGCTTTCAGAAATAGGCACCAGAATGAACTCTCCCCAAAGCCAGTGTGCGTGTGAGTGAAAAGAGCAGCTTAAAGAGGGAGTGAGCTCCCCATCCCTGGAGGTATTGGACTCATGCCCGCAAGAACTCCTCTGTCCTCTAGCAGGAGGAAGACAAGGAGAAACCAATATGGTGGGACATGAAGCCCATACAGCAGAAGCAGCAGGAGGCGGACTGCAGATGACGCCGAGACTCCCTGGTGTGGCTCCACCTGCTCTAACAAGGTTCTCCCCTGCTTGGGAAGAATGCTACCCACAGCCTAAGGAACATCACTTCAAAGTGGAGAAGCCACTCTGACTGCGCTCGGCTGCAGATTTTTGCAAGAGCTGTTCTTAGACTCTGGCTTGGGTTGAGTCCAGGTGCTTCCCTGCTGACAGGTGAGCAGAGTTTCTTGGCTAACCTGGCACTGGCCTTGGGATCTTCCTATAACAAGGAAGAGATAAGCCCTCTTTGCACAGTTGCCAAGGGCACAGAGGGGCATGGATAGAGAACATGGAGTGAGGGGAGGTAAACAAGGCCCAGTAGGGCCCAGAGCATGAAGCAGGCACCTCCCATGTGTGGGCAGTGGGACGTGCTCTCCATCTACTGGAGTTCTCTGGCCTGTGCAGGCTCCTTTACCTGCCTTCATCCATTTATCCCTCACAAGTCCCAGAAGGGGTCTTCTTATCCCCATTTTCCAGATGAGGAAACAGAGGCTCAGGAAGGATAAATAACATGTGTAAGTGATCTTGGAGAGACAGCAATGAGTGGTGGCTTGAAGTGAGATCTTAGTCCCCTGCCCAGGAATTGGACCTGGGCAGCCTGGATGAAAACCAGGAATCCTAGCCACTAGTCCACCAGGGGCTAGAGGCTAGAAGCAAAATTCCCCTGGCCCTTGCCCCCACTGAAAAATGCATTTCTCAAGGAGGTAAAAACAGGTATAAAGTTTATTATTAGAGATACAGCACAAGTGGGAGAGCACACAGAGAAACTGTTTAGTTAAGACAGAAGCAAGGCAGAGATGCACACCTGCAGAGAGAGGGTGTGGGCGTCGTCCTCCCTAACGAGGAGGAGCGCAGTAAAGAGGCGATTAAGTCATTCATACTGGGCAGTTCTTCTTGGTCTTTGTTTACCTTTGGCCAATTATCTGGTTTCTGTTTCCACACCTGCCCTGCCCTAGGACCCTCCCCAACATGTGTGCACAACGTTTTTCCAAGATGGATTACAGCCTAGAGGCCTATGGGACGGCCTTGGTATCACCTATTCTGGGATGGTGTCCCCTCCTTTTTAACCCCTGAGGAGCCTTCCTGCACATGTGCAATGTCTCCCTTGCCCCAAGGATGGGAAATATGTGACCTCTTGATCCTTTACTCAAATAGGGTTTAGCTCCTCTCTGTTCCTGCCATGACTGTTATCTTAAAGTGTCCTCAGGAGACAAAGCCTGGCTCTCTGCCCTGTTTCCCATCCAAGTACTAACCAGGCCCGACCCTGCTTAGCTTCCAAGATCAGACGAGATCGGATGCATTCAGGGTGGTATGGCCGTAGACTAAAAGTTATGTTTTATGCGGCAGACATAATGAGGACTTCAAGCCCGGAGGCAGCATCTCAAGTAACCCTGAGAAAATTGCTCTGAGGAGGCGGGGTGGGGGAGGGGGGTGTGCCAGAATATATAGGAGTTTTGCAACAAAGGTCAGGTAGTCTGAGCATCAAAAGATTATTGTTAATTAAAGAAAACCAGATATCTCAAGTGAAGGAATTTAGTGCTTTTCTATGTAGGGGAAGATGCAAGAGTCTGGGCTCGCTGAAATCATTCCTTTGATATGCACCTCAGCTATCTGGGGCCAGTATCCTGTGTTTTCTCTTCCTGAGTTCCCTCAGGCTCACTGTTGGGAGTGGCTGCAGTCTGATGGCTGCTAGATGGCAGGTATTCTTTGTTTCTTTCCTGAGTTCCCTCAGGACTCACAAGCTCAGCGTTGGAGGGCTACAATCACTGATGACTGTGACATCCTTTGTTTATTGATATGGCAGGCAATATTTTATTTCTCAAAGTGGTGCTGGGAAAACTGGACAGCTACATGTAAAAGAATGAAATTAGAACTTTCTTTAACACCACATGCAAAAATAAACTCAAAATGGATTAAAGATCTAAATATAAGACCAGAAACCATAAAACTCCTAGTGGAAAACATAGGCAGAACACTCTGACATAAATCATAGCAATATTTTTTTAGATCTGTCTCTTAAAGCAGAGGAAAAAGAAAAAAGAGGAATAAGAAAAAAAATACAACTAAACAAATGGCACCTAATTAAACTTAAAACCTTTTGCACAGCAAAGGAAACCATCAACAAAATGAAAAGACAAACTACAGAATGGGAGAAAATATTTCCAAATGATATGACTGATAAGGGATTAATATCCAAAATATATAAACTGCTCATACAACTCAACAACAACAACAAAACAAATAACTCGATTAAAAAATGGACAGAAGACCTGAACAGACATGTTTTCAAAGAGGACATGCAGATGGCCAACAGGCACATGAAAAGATGCTCAGCATCACTAATCCTCAGGGAAATGCAAATCAAATGACCATGAGATATCACTTCACACCTGTCAAAATGGGTATCATCAAAAGAATACAAACAACAAACGTTGGCAAGGATGTGGAAAAAAGGGAACCCTCATACACTGTTGGTGAGAATATAAATTGGTGCAGCCACTGTGGAAAACAGTATGGAGGGTTCTCAAAAAACTAAAAATAAAACTACCATATGACCCAGCAATTCCACTCCTGGGTATTTATCTTAAAGAAACAAAAACAGGGCTTCCCTGGTGGCGCAGTGGTTGAGAGTCCGCCTGCCGATGCAGGAGAGGCGGGTTCATGTCCTGGTCTGGGAAGATCCCACATGCCGCGGAGCGGCTGGGCCCGTGAGCCATGGCCGCTGAGCCTGCGCATCTGGAGCCTGTGCTCCGCAACAGGAGAGGCCACAACAGTGACAGGCCCGCGTACCGCAAAAAGAAAAAACAAACAAACAAAAAAAAGAACGAAAAACACTAATTCAAAAAGGTACATGCACCCCAATGTCCATCACAGCATTATTTACAACTGCCAAGATATGAAAGTAACCTAAGTGTCCAACAACAGATGAATGGATAAAGAAGATGTGGTATATATATATACAACGGAATATTACTCAGCCATAAAACAAATGAAATTTTGCCATTTGCAGCAACATGGATGGACTTGGAGGGATGCTAAGTGAAATAAGTCAAACAGAAATATATATAAGTCAGATATATGATATCGCTTATATGTGGAATCTAAAAAACACAACAAATGTGAATATAACAGAAAAAGAAACAGACTCACAGATAATAGAGAACAAATTAGTGGTTACCAGTGTGGAGAGGGAAGTGGGGAGGGGCAATATAAGGGTAGGGGATTAAGCAGTACAAACTACTGTATATAAAATGAGCTACAAGGAAATATTGTACAACACAGGGAATATAGCCAATATTTTACAATAACTATAAGTGGAGCATAACCTTTAAAATTGTGAATCAGTGTATTGTGCACCTGTAACATGTAATATTGTACATCAACTATGTTTCAATTAAAAAAAGAAGAAAAAATGTCCGTGACTCCTACTGGGGACAAAATCACACATTTTTTGAGGGAAATGCTAAATTTCAGTTAAAGGCTAGAAAACGTGAAGATGTAATGTTTTCCCCCATTCCTGTTTGCAGACCCACAAAATTCCATCCATGATGCTCAGAGTGCCAGGGAACCCAGCTTAAGAACAGGGGATGCTGAGGGCTGTGATTACCTTTCAGACCGTTCCTCTGAAAGCCTGGTCATGGTTTTCAATGCAGCCAAATCTGCCTTTTCTGAAGCCAGGCAGCAGTGGGAAGAGCTGGCGAGTGAGCAGGTATAGTGGGAGCAGGAACAGTTCATCAAAGTGGGCTCAGGACTCCTGTATCAGGATTCAGGACCGGACTCATGTGAATGTCCAGTGGTAGCCCTGGGAATCTGTATTTTAAATAGAAGCCCTGATGATAACTTTCACAAACATCCTAGAATTTCCCTGGTGCCTGTCCCAACCAGTGACTCAAGATAGAAGGAAAAAACCCTGGGATGATCCTCACACCTCCCCTGGCTGGAGTGCAAGTGGCAGCATTGCTGGGACATGAGCCAGCAGTTTCTGGCCCCTCCAGGGCCGCTCCGTGTGTAAGTGATGCCTGAAACGTGAGGCCACGCCGCCCCTTTGCCGGGAGGCCTGAGCGGAGGACTGTGCAGCTGGATTGAAGGGCTGGGAGCTCGCCGCCTCCTGCCCTGCCTCTCTCCCAAACTTCACCCACCTCCACATTCAATCTCAAACAAGCCAAGGAGCACTGGCTGCCAGGAAAGGAGGCCGGCCACCATGAGGGCCTCAAAACACCCTGGGCCAACGGTGTGCGTGGATGAGCGAGCCTTGTGAGCCAGCCTGGGCGCCAAGCGAGCCCTGCAGACCATGAGCTGCCAGCTAAAGGGCCTTGGGGAGGAAGGTGAGTTTATCCTCATCTCTGCCTACTCCCAGGTTTCCTGGGCAGCAGGGGATGGGGAAGCAGACAGCGCCTTCGAGGCACAGGGACACAGGTTTGAGTGCAGGACCTGCCACTTGCTGGCTGAGCAACCTCAGTCTGGTTATCCAAGCTCTCCCTGCCTCATCTATGAAATGAAGGCAGCCATGGTCCCGTTGCAGGGCTGTTGGGGGGATTAAAAACGACCTGTCCTGTGCCTGCGTTAACACTGAGCGACAGAAGCCATCAGAGCCCGCGGGGCTCTTTCAGCCGCCCGTCTTGGTTAGAGTCACCTTTCCTTAGCAATCCTTTCCACAGATTTCTCTGTCTATCTGTCTGTCTGGGGTTGTGGAGATATTCTGACCTCATGACTTTCCAGGGTGTCAAAGAAATGTCAGGACTGGGAACTCTGGAGCTTGTTGAGTTAGATAGCTGGAGCCTGGTTCCCTCTGAGGTGCTGTAAACCCTCTGAGGATCCCCACAGTGAGATGGGGCAGTGCAGGGAAGGGGACTTTCCAGAGGTCAGTGGGTCATCCCTGTTGCATCTCTTACAGGAGGAGGTGGCGCGAGAGGGCGGGCGAAGAGCAGCTCTCCCGGCACAGGTGAGATGGGGTGAGGTGTCCTGGGGAGCCCCAAGGCCCAGCCAGCCACCAGCCTTCTCTTCCATGCTCCTGCTTCCCTCCCTCCCTCCCTTTCACTGTAAGGAGCCCTCCCAATAACTGGGGAGGAGGCTGGGTGCTGCTCAGCCACAGGAGTCAAGGGAGAGGCCCAGAGTTAGTGACGCTGAGCTGAGCCTCAGGGAGCAGTGAACACTCACCAGCCTGGGAGGCCGGGCCTCCGTCCCAGGCAGCTGCTAGGAGGGGGAGTCAGAGCTCACACACAGGCCGCCTGACTGCAGAGGGCACACCCTTACCCTCCACAAAATACCAGCAGTGGTGGGTCGCCTTCCCATTGGGAATGTAGACACAGCTCCTCTGTGAGCCAGTGAAGGCTTCACCTGGAGGGGGCGACCTGCTCCACAAGGAGCTGAAGAGCCAGCGGAAGTAACAGGGGAAGACTGTCCACTGCCAGGAGGGCAGGAGCCACATGAACGGGTCGGGCATCCTGCACTTCAGGTCAGGAGACGTGTGGTTATGGTGCCCTTCTCTCCTCCTTGCATTCCAGGCAGGGCCCTGCTTATAGGTGAGGAAGCAGAATCTCAGGAGGTGATGGACTTCTTGGTGGGGGTGGGGGTGCTGGGAGAGATCCTCTTACCTCATTCTGAGAGGGACTAGACCTGGCCCCATGCTGGCACACGGTACGTGGAGGAGCTGGCTCCAGGATCCACCCCATCTGCCTCCTCTGCCCGGCCCTTCCTCTTGCATCTACTGCTCCCCCACTGCCAAGGTCCCAAGCCCTTGGTGAAGCAGCCCCATGATGCGGGGGGTGGGGGGGCACCCAAGAGCGAGATGTGCAGGTCTCTTGGGCAGGCGGGAGGAGCCATAGAGGCACCACTGGTATCTCAACACTCCTTCCTATCCCCAGAGCTGCCCCATGGCCACTGTCCCTCCTCCCTACCCCACCTGCCTCCGCATCCAGTCCTCACATCTCTCCAGAGTCTTGGGAGTGAGTGTGAGAAAGTGCATGGTGCTCAGTGGGGCTGGACGAGGACCTGTCCTCGAGGAGGGTCAGCTCCCTTGGTGACACTGTGTGTAGGATGCTCGGGTCTGGTCCTCCACATTCCATTTCCCTGCTGTCTTCCAGTTGCTGTCCCATCTGCACCCATCCTGACTCCCCCTCCACCACCCCTGAAGGGGTGGGCCTTGTGGGGGTCACCTGTGGGCGAATGGTCCTTGAGCAGGACTGAAATGGAAAGTTATTTTGCCTAAAACACAAACCTTTTTCTACTGAAATATGCCACGTACACACCCCTCCCCCACCCTTGCCATCTTCCCTTCTGCATAGAAAAGAGGAAGTGAGTCAAAATTTTAACTTCAGGGACCCAAATGGTCAAGGGATGCAGTGAAGTTCAATAATGGGAATCCGTTAAATGAACTGGAACACAATTACATAAAGATTTCCATTTTAAATCTCTCGTGGAGTCACCTCTGAGGGACCTAAATCCTATACCTTCAGCTTATGTTCTACAAGAAGGAAAAAAATGTCTGAGAATGCAAAGTTTGTTTCTCAAAATAATTACAATTTTTTATTCCATTAGTTGAAAAGGAGGATCAGAATTCTCCCTCCTCTTGTATCATTTGGTGAACATACTTAACTGTTAAGAGTTGGAGGGTGATCCAGACCCACTGTGTCTTCCAGCTTCTCTATTTTCCTTTCAGCCTATTTTTCACTCTGAATTTTCTGACTTGAGTCAGGTGCATAAACGTGAGGAAGGCTTTAAGTGTAAATGAGTGCATTCGGAAGTCTTCCTAATGTGACAGCTGCCTTCCTAGCTCCTAAATTATGCATTACGTGGAGTCTATTGAAAACTGACTATGAAAGAAAAACTAAAAAAGCAGCTTGCTTTCTGTGTAAAAGAGGTTGGGGAAGATTGAAAGACAAATTCTGGCTTGCTTTCCACATTCCACATGAATTCCATTCAGTTGGGAAATGAGATTACAACAGGAATTACAGCTTGGAAAAAATATGTAAACTACCAAGTTACATCTACGGTGCTTGGAAGAATGCCTGGTACAGTTCATTACCAAAGAGAAAACTGTTTCTTAGCTGACTGAGGATACACAGTTCAGAAGAGGATACAAACGTATACTGACTTTCTTACTCAGTCTTGTCAAGCAATATGGAACTGGTCTTTGATGACCATGAGACCCTTCTCCTTAATCCCTTGCCCACCCTCTTTGTTCCTCTGCCCTCTCTGAGAGCCTAGCTCAGTTCTAGAGCTCTTCCCTGGGATCACAGCTGTGGTGGCACACACTTTTTCACACTCGCTCCCATGTCTTTGGAGGAAGTAGATTTGTTTCTGGCCAAAGCCTTTCAGACCATGGGAAAGAGCATCTGTAGGACAAACCCATCTCTCATGGCTAATACTGAACAGCTTCTTAACTTGGATGAGTTACTATCACACTTAAATAATTTGTTGTTACACTGTCTTACCAAAACCCTCTTCCCATAGAAGGTGAGAAAGAGAAGACATTAGGGTAGGAGTGGGTGAAGAAAACCTACCCTGCCACACATGCGATCACCTGTCTTTGAGTCTGTAACTAGCACTCAGTACTTTTCAGTGTACTTACACCAGGTGTCTCATCAGACCCTGCAGTCGTTGCAGCAATTGGAAACCAAGTTCCAAAGACATGGAGATTGTTAATGGTGGAGTCAGACCCTTGCTTGATGCCTCTTCTTGCCTTCACAACAAGTGAAGCAACCACAGCAAACATGCTCATGGGGTCTGCCCCACAGTGACTGGGAACCACTGTCCCCACCCTCAACAGCCTCTTCAATGCTGCTAGCATCATCCTTTGATGCAGATCACATCCGGTCGATGCTCCAGTATTACACTCTCTCCCTCCAGATTTCCCCCTGCTCCCCAAGGGTATGCACTGCTCTCTGGGCAACTTCCTCTCTCCATGCTCCCTGCTCCAGCACCAACCATACCCGAGACTCAACTCTGCCCTGGTCACCCATGCGCCAGACCTCTTGGCATTTTCACTGGAGTCCTTCAAGCCCCCGTTTACTTTGCCCAGAATCCCCCCACCTCACTACCACCGCTACCCCTCTCTATCTCAACCCCTTTCTTCTCTTGCCAAACTCATGTTCATCCTTTAAGACTCAGAGGAAACATCAGTTCTTGGTGAAGCATTTCCAACCATCCCAACCATAATTCATCACTCTCCCTCTGTAGTTCCAAGATTCTTTTTCTTTAGTCCACCTTTCATTCCTTCTTTAAAAAAAAAAATACGTTTATCTAAGTTATTGTCAAGAGCTGGCTCCCTAAATATCACCAACAGGCCTGTTGATAAGACAAAGCCGATTTATTGCTTACAGCAAGCAAAGTCTTGACAATATCTCAGAGAGGTGACGGTACGTCAGAATTTATTAAGAAATGAAAGTTTGATTTAGGATAGGACTTTCAAAGTGACAGCTTGATTAGGATTGGGTAAGAATCACAATATAACAATCCACAATAAACAGCAGGGCCAGGATTTTGAAGCAAAGCGTTGAAAAAAATCTTAGGAAGCAAATTAGAGTCTGTTATGCTTTCCATTGCAGAGCTGATGGGTCTCTGGGAAAATTCTGTAAGGAGCAATCAAGCCATTTGCTGGTCAGGAGTTTCCTGGAAAAAGAAAGTCATGCTAATGAAGACAGAGGCAGAGCACAACATCTTCATATAGACACTAAGGTGTAATTGGGCTTCTCCATGTCCAGGCTGAATGTGGGGAAATGGCTTCAGTTCTCAGTTTGTCTTTCTGGTCATTCTTCATCCTGAGCTGAAGGACCGACCATCAATATCTGAGAGTATCGATTCAGATCTTCACTGCTGTTTGAGGTGTCATAATTGCATGTCAATTGTCTGCTGAAAACTTGTTTCTGCTGGTGGTCCTTTCAACCTGTGTATCAGGTTTTCCAGTTCTTTTTGATGGATGACCCTTTGCTGGATCATTTGACGCACAGCAGCTGTGTAATAGAATTCAAAACTCTGGAGATCACGCATCTGAACACGGGAATGCAGAAAAATACTAAGAGGATTATGACCAGAGTTTATATAGCCCACTTTTCAGCCAGGAGCCAAGAGTGCCCAGACTGAATAAGAAAACAGATCTCATGCCCAAACTGAGGTGTCCACAGAACTACATATGGGGTCATTAGACATATTACCCAGTTTTATGATATCTTCATTTACTACCTGGATCTTTTTAGTAATGTTAAAGATCTCTGAGAGGTCTGCAGGAATGTGAGTACAATATTCTTCCCCTGAAACAACTCATATTACCCTTGAGAGATCAATATTATATCTAAAGCAGCTCTGTTCTAACCTCTAAGGAGATATATTCTACGGCCTTAGTGGCATTGCCTGAGTCCTACTGCTTTTTTCTCTCAATCATAAGGTTCACCCTACTATCTGGGTCTCTTGTAAAGTATAAAATGAAGAGTCCTGAGGAGAGAAGAAAGAAATCCAGAATTCCCCTAGAGTAGTTAGGGTTTCAGTTCTGGAATCAGGGCCAGTTTTTCTCCCTTTTCAATGAAACTATCAGCTGATCTCTTTTTCCTAGAGGACAAACCAATGGGCCAAAATGGAGCCTGGGTAATGTCAAAGGCAATCTTGAGAGTCAGTATTAGTATACCAATGTAATAAGTTCCTGTCCAATTTGTGGGTAGTAGCCAGCAGGCTTCTGTGCCAGATTCAATACCAGTCATTGAGGGCCACCCAGGGACCTGGTTTTGGCCAACTGATTTCTTACAAGGAACTGGGACCAAGGGAAGCTGGTTGGCTCCCAAGGCTCCTTTTCGCCAGTTCATGGGTGAATTGTAGCTGGGAATTAGTCATTCCAAGGAGTGGTTAAGGATGCAAACAGCAATATTAGAAACAGGGATTATGAGTAACACAGTTAAAAGTAGCCTTAAGTGAGTGAGGGGATAGAGGATAGGTAAAAGAATAGAAAACAGAGGAATACAGATCGTAAAGTAACAATCTGTGGTCTTGTTCTGTGGATCTTGGGCTCAGCTGTATACATCCAAAGGCTGTCTGCTTCAGGGTGGCTCCTAAGAACCCTCAGCCTGAGGTCACCAGTAGGGACAATCTTCCAGTAATTTGAGGATGGCTTATGTCTCTTTAGTTGAAGGACATGAATTCAAGAACCAACCTGCTTAAGCATTTCACTGCTTTGCTAGTTGTTAACAGTACCTGACAGAGTCCTTCCAGTCAGGGTTCTGAGACAGTCCTTTGATGAAGACAAAAACTCTGGCCTACAGCTGAGGTTTCAAGGAAGCTTTGGGGTAAAACAAATAGTATCTGTAGGTAACAGGAACTTAAAATGGCTGTGGTTAACTTATTACTGATAGCTGTCAAAAGTGAAATATTTCATAACGGTAATGAAATTGACAAGGAAATTGAGTCATTTCTGTAGCACACAAAACAAACACAATTAAGGCAATCTAAAAGTTTTGAACAGAATGTCTATAATAGTTAAGCATGTCTTTATAGACAATGAACATTATATCAGATTTATAAAGATGGTTAAACAGATAAAGATATCTTGAGGTATAAAACAATTTTTAAAAGACATATACATAATATACCAAAACATACTAAGCATGTAAGAAAAATATATCAAAACTATATCAAGTAAAGAGATTCGGTAGATCTGGAGTAGGTCCTAAGTATGCATATGTTAATAAAACTCCATAGGTAAGTTTGATGTTTATCTCCAGTTGAACAGCACTGGCCTTAAAAATGCTAGATTCAAATTTTAAAAGATTGTTATCAAATACACATTTTAAATGATAACTGAATTATGACTGATAATTATAGCGCTGCCTAACATGAGAAAATCATCATCAGGACTCTGATAAATAGAAACCAATCCTGGCAGCAAAGGCATTGAAAAATCTCTAGGAGCAGCCCATAGAGCATACAATTGCTGAAATATTTAACATTTGACCTATACCACTTTAACCTAGAAAAGGCTAAGCATCTCTTCTGATTTGACACCACTTCACATGAAACTCCAACAGTAACATCAAATAACCCTAACTGCTTCTGGCACCTTTCTTTTTTAAGAGATGGAAAAACAAATCTTTATGACTTCCCAGGGCCCTCTAGGAAATCACAAAGAAAGTTTTAGATACAAAAGATATTCTGAAAGTTATTTTACTTCATTTTACACTTATGAGTCAATCTTAGAAACAAAAATGCAATCAAAATTTTTCAGATTTGATGGGAATTCCCTGGCGATCCAGTGGTTAGGACTTGGCGCTTTCACTGCAGTGGCCCAGGTTCAATCCCTGGTTGGGGAACTGAGATCCGGCAAGCCATGCAGCAGGGCCAAAAAAAAAAAAAAGCTTTCAGATTTGAACACAAGATAGGATCATGGATGCCTTAGAAACAATATTTGGCTACTCATTTGAAAGTGACAAAAAAACTTTGAAAAATATACTTAGAGGGTAACATGATCACCTACCAAGAACCTTAGCACTTCATAAGTGAGGAAGCTTTGTTTTCCTAAATAATCAAAGCCATAATAAAGCCAACACAAAGAATTATTGTGGGAAGACTCAGAATCTTTGCTATATAGGCAGATAAAGGATGGAGGGGTGCTTTATATCGTAAATGAAGACAACTAACAGTAAACTATAAAAATAAACAGAAACAAGCCCATCAAAACTGAGCAGATTTTGTTAGGATTTTAACAGGTTTCATAGCTTCTCAGACTCATTATTTACTCATCTATAATCCAAGGCTAGTAAAATTCCCTTTCCATGAACCTTCTGCTATTTTCTATATCCATTCAGGTTTTGTCCTTCACCATGCTCCATTCACTCTGCAACAGCCTGTCATTTCATTTTAGGGCAAAGCTATTCCTTCTCCCTTAAGAAAAACACATTTTTTACTTTGCATACAAAGTCGTGCCTTTCTGTCAAGACTAATCATAGTAGAGTCTCAGTGAATTATAACCATTAACTGAAGGAACTTCTGTCTCACAGAATAAGCTGGGAAGATGGATAATTGTCAGCTGTCACACATCAGCATTTGAGACTAGCAGAACTCATGAGTACACATAACACAACTTTCTGCAAACCAACACAACCCACACATAATTTTTCAAAGGGACAGAAATGTACATATTCATTTACAGACACAAAGATCTTACTTCTAGGTAGCATATTTTTAAAAAAGAAGCAAAAGGATACAAACTTAAAATCTTGCTTAGTAATCAATGTTTCAGAATTTCATCTTACTTAGAAATGATCTAGGCATCCAATGAATACCATTAACTCAATTTAGTATCAGTCCAAAGTTTCAAGATACCTATAAATCTTGGAAATTAATCTTGCAGCTGGAATACTATAAAACATAAATCTATTGAAATCAAATGTTCAGAATGATGAATCAATATAATTAAGCACAAATTTATGTATTTCATAATCTTAAACTTTAAGTAGAAGTATCACTAGCATATTTAATCGATGAACCTATATAAGTTTAGGATACCTAAGTAGAATAAAAGTATAATCTTGTGTTGTATTTAATGCTGAAAAATCAAAGAGGCGTGTTTCTTTTTATTAAACCAGACATATAAACTAGTTCATTTGCCAAATTTTTACCAAATTTCTACGATTTTTTGGAATATTTAATTTATATAAACACATTGATATCTTATAAACAAATCAAATGAGCTCCTTTAATCTTTAGAGAAACTTCTCCTTGAGATGTCCCTTGGAGCATCTCATTGATCAATGGTTTCATTTTTTAATAGATTTTATCTTTTAGAATAATTTTAGGTTTACAGGAAAATTGCACAGAATATACAGAGTTCCCATATATAATCTTCCTTCCTCCTCTCATCCCAGCTTTCCCTATTATTAACATCTTGCATTAGTGTGTTATATTTGTTACAATTGATGAACCAATATTGATGCATTATTATTAACTAAAGTCTACAGTTTACGTTAGGGTTCACTCCTTGTGTTGTACAGTCTATGGGTTATTTTCCTTTTTTTAAAATTGAAGTATAAAAAAATCTATGGGTTTTAACAAATCCACCATTACAGTATCATACAGGATAATGTGCCTTAAAAATGTCCCTCCTCTTTCCCCTGCCCTCCTGGCAACCACTGATCTTTTATTGTCGCCATAGTTTTGCCTTTTCCAGAATGTCATATGGTTGCAATCATACAGTATGTAGCCTTTTCAAACTGTCTTCTTTCAGTTAGGTATATGATAGGAATATGAATTGAAGGTTCCTCCATGTTTGTTTGTTTGTTTGTTTGTTTTGCCGCGCAGCATGGCATGTGGGACAGATCCCCCACCAGGAATCAAACCCACGCCCCCTGGAGTGGAAGCGTGGAGTCTTAACCACTGGACCGCCAGAGAGGTCTCGGTTCTGCCACGTTTTTTTCATGGCTTGATAGCTCATTTCATTTTAACACTGAGTAATATTCCACTGTCTGTATGTATCACAGTTTGTTTATGCAGTCGCCCATTGAAGGACATCTTGGTTGCGTCCAGTTTTTGGCAAATATAAAGCTGATTATAAACATTTTTAGGTATTTTGTGTGGACCTAAGTTTTCAATTCATTTGGGTAAACATCTAGGAGTACAATTGCTGCATCATAGGGTAAACCTACGCTGAGCGTTTTAAGAAACTGCCAAACTGTCTTCCAAAGTGGCTGTACCATTTTGTATTCCTATTAGAAATAAATGATAGTTGTGGCCGTTCTACATCCTCACCAGCAATTGGTGCTGTTAGTCTACTGAATTTTAGTCATTCTGGTAGCTGTGTAGTAGTATCTTCTTGTTTTAATTCGCAGTTCCCTGATGACATGTGATAACATTTTTTCATATGCTTATCTCCCATCTGTATATTTTCTTCGGTTAAGTATCTGTTCAGGTATTTTGTCCACTTTTTTTAATTGAGTTTTTCTTACTGTTGAGTTTTACTAGTTCTTTGTATATTTGTGTACAAATTCTTTGTTGAATATGTGTTTTACAAATATTTTCTTCCAGCATATGGCTTGTCTTTTTTTTTTTTTTTTTTTTTTTTTTTTTTGCGGTACGCGGGCCTCTCACTGCTGTGGCCTCTCCCGTTGTGGAGCACAGGCTCCGGACGCGCATGCTCAGCGGCCATGGCTCACGGGCCCAGCCGCTCCGCGGCATGTGGGATCTTCCCGGACCGGGGCACGAAACCGTGTCCCCTGCATCGGCAGGTGGACTCTCAACCACTGCGCCACCAGGGAAGCCCCTTAACAGTGTCTTTTGCAGAGCAGAACTTTTAAATTTTAATAAAGTCCAACTTATCAAATTTTTCTTTTATAGATCATGCTTTAGGTGTTTTATCTAAAAAGTCTTTCAAAACCCAAGATCACTTAGATTTTCTCTTATGTTCCCTACTAGGAGTTTTATAGTTTTGCATTTTACATTTAGATCTATGATTCATTTTGAGTTTATTTTTGTGAAAGGTATAAGGTCTGTGCCTAGATTTTTTTTTTCTTGATATATGATGTGATGTTCAGTTGTTCCAGTACCATTTTGGAAATTGCCTTTCCTCCTTTGTCAAAGATCAGTTGGCTATATTTGTGTGAGTCTATTCCTGGGCTCTCTATTCTGTTCCATTGATCTATTTGTCTATTCTTTCACTGATATCACACTGCCTTGTTACTGTAGCTTTATAGTAAGTCTTGAAGTTGGGTAGTGTCAGTCCTTCAACCTTGTTCTTCTCTTATGTTGGCTATTCTGGATCTTTTGCTATTCCATATAAACTTTAGAATAAATGTATCAAAATTCACAAAATGACTCATTGATATTTTGATTGGGACTGTGTTGAATCTATTGATGAAATTGGGAAGAGCTGACATCTCAGTAATATTGAGGCTTCTTATCCATGAACATAAAATAGCTCTCCATTTATTCAGATATTTGATTTCTTTCATCAGAGTTTTGTAGTTTTCCTCATATAGACCTTACATAGTTTGTTAGATTTATACCTAAGTATTTTATTTTTTGGTACTAAAGTAAATGATGTTTTGTTTTTAATTTCAATTCCAATTTTCTCATTGCTGGTATATAGGACTTTGGCACATTAAATTCTTTTTTTAAAGCAGCAATAAATATTTTTCATCACATACAGTTTCTGTGGGTCAGAAATCTGAGGATGGTTAGCGATGTGGTTCTGACCCCTGATCTCTCAAGAGGGAGTGGGTGAGATGGTGGCTGGAGCTGCAGTCTCATCTGAAGGCTTGGCTAGGGCTGGAGTATCTGCTCCAGTCACATGGCTGTTGGCAAGATGATGCTGGCCAATGGCAGGAGGCCTCAATTCCTCCCCACATCGACGTCCCCCTAGAGTTGCTTGAGCATTCTCACAACATGGTGGCCGGCTTCCCTCAGAGCAAATGAGCCAGTTGCTTGGGGGTTCCTCCCATCTTCCTGGGCATCAAGGTCCCCCACCAGCGTCTGGCAGGCACCCTAGTTGTGGGGAGATGCAAACTCCACGTCTTCCCACACAGCCATCTTGACTCACCCCCGCACCACCCACCCCGGCACATTTGCTTTGCATTCTGCAGCCTTGCTATAATCACTTTTTAGTTCTAGGAAGGTTTTTTGTGGATTCATTGAGATTTTCTACATAGATAATAATATAATCTGTAAACAAAGACATTTTTATTTCTTCCTTTCCAATCAGTATATGTTTTATTTCTTTTTCTTGTTTTATTGCATTAGCTGGGACTTCCAGTAAAATGTTGAATGCGTAAGAGGGAACATCCACATCTTGTTCCCAATCTGAGGGGGCAAGTATATAGTTTCTCACCATTAACTGTGATATTAGCTGTAGGTTTTTTGTAAAAATTCTTTATCAGGTTGAGGAAGTTCCCATCTACTTTTAGTTTGCTGAGAGGTTTTATTATGAATAGGTGTTGTATTTTTTCAAATGCTTTTTCTGAATCTATTGATATGATCATATTATATTTTGTCATTATCATGTTGGTATGATGGATTATATTAATTGATCTTCTAATATTGAATCAGTCTTGCATACCTGGAATAAATCCCACTTGGTTGTGGTATGTTATTCTTCATATATATATTTTTGTTTTGTTTTGTTTTGTTTCTTTTGCCATGCCATGCAGCTTGTGGGATCTCAGTTCCCTGACCATAGATTGAACCCTGGCCACGGCAGTGAAAGCCTAGAATCCTAACTACTAGGCCACCAGGGAACTCTCAATTTGCTAATGTTTTATTGAGGATGTTGACATCTATGTTCATGAGGGATATTGATCTGTAATTTTCCTTCTGTGTAATGTTTTTGTATAGTTTTGGTATTAGGGTAATGCAAGCTTCATAAAATGAGTTGGGAAGTATTCCCTAATAGAAATTTTACGGAAGAGATTGTAAAGAAATTATATTTTTTCTTTAAACATCTGGTGGAATTCACTAGTGAAACCATCTGGGCCTGGTTTTGGGTTTGTTTGGTTGGTTTTGGGCTTGGGTTCTTTTTGTTTGTTTGTTTGTTTAAGATTAATTGTTGATTCAATTTCTTAAATAGATATAGGCCTATTCAAATTACCTATTTTTTCTTGTATGAGTTTTGGTAAATTGTGTCTTTCTAGGAATTTGTCTATTTCATCCAAGCTGTCAGATTTATAAGCATCAAGTTTTTCATAATATTCCTTTACTACCCTTTTAAAGTCCATGTGATAATAGTGATAACTACTCTTTCATTTCTGATATTAGAAATTTGTGTTTTCTCACTTTTCTCCTTGGTTTTCCAGACTAGAGGTTTATCAATATTACTGCTCTTTTAAAAAAAGAAAAGCTTTTGGTTTCATATTTTCTCCATTGCTTTCCTGTTTTAAATTTCATTGATGTCTTGTTCTAATTTTCATTATTTCTTTTCTTCTGCTTAGTTTGGATTTAATTTGCTCTTCTAGTTTCACAAGTTGGAAGCTTAGATTATAGATTTTTAAGTGTCTTATAATGTATGTATTCAGTATTACAATTTCTCTCTAAGCACTCCTTTTGCTGCATCCACAAATTTTGATAAGTTTTATTTTCATTTAAATTTAATTCAAAGTATTTTAAAATTTCTCTTGAGACTTCTTCCTTGTCCCATGTGTTATTTAAAAATGTGTTGTTCCATCTTCAAATATTTTGGTATTTTCCAGTTATTTTTCTGTTACAGATTTCTAGTTTAATTCCATTGTGATCTGACCTCATACTTTGAATAATTTCTATTCTTTTAAATTTGTTAACATATGTTTATGGGCCAGAATGTTGTTTATCTCAGTGAATGTTCCACGTGAGCGCAAGAAGAATGTATGTTCTGCTGTTGTTGGATGAAGTGTTTTATAAATGTCAATTAGATCCAGTTGATTGATGGTGCTGTTCAGTTCAATTATGTCCTTACTGATTTTCTGCCTACTGTATCTTTCAATTACCGATAGAGGTGTGTTGAAGTCTCCAACTATAGTAGTGGATTTGTCCATTTCTCCTTTCAGTTTTATCAGATTTTGCTTCACATATTATGGTGCTCTGTTGTTAGGTGCAAACATATGAGAGATTGTTTTGTCTTCTTGGAGAAATGACCTCTTTATCATTATGTAATGCCCTACTTTATCCCAGGTAATTTTCCTTGCTTTGAAATCTGTTTGTCTGAAATTAGTACAGTTACTCTAGCTTTCTTTTGTTTAGTGTTAGCATGATATTTTTTTCTCCATCCCTTTACTTCTAGTTTATATGTGTCTTTATATTTAAAGTAGATTTCTTGTAGACAACATATAATTGTCTTTTTTTATCCACTTTGACAATCTCTGTCTTTAATTGCTTCATTTAGACTATTGACATTTAAAGTGTTTATTGATATAGTTGGATTAATATTTACCATATTTGTTGCTGTTTCTATTCACTGCCCTTGTTTTTTGTTCCTATTCTTGTCTTCCACTCTTGTTCTGTGTTTTGATTGAACATTTTGTATGATTCCAATTTCTCTCCTTTTTTAGCATATTATACTAAATACTACATTTTTCACTTTTTTTAGCACTAGAGTTTGCAGTATACATTAACAACTAAGCCAAGTCCACTTTCAAGTAACACTATACCTCTTCATGGGTAGTGCAGGTACTTTATAACAGAGTCTTCCCAGTTCCTCCTTCCCATCCTTTTAACATTGCTGTCATTCATTTCACTTATCCATTAGCTATAGTCATCTAATATATTGTTGCTATTATTATTTTAAAACTCTTATCTGTTAGATTAAAAGTAAGAAACATAAAAGATTTTATACGTCATTTGTTTGTTCCTTCTTGAATGCTCTTTCTTTATGTATATCCAAGTTTCTGACCTACATCATTTTCCTTCTCTCTGAAGAACTTATCATTTCTTTCAAGGCAAGTCTGGTCAATTTTTGTTTGTCTCAGAAAGTCTTTATTTCTCCTTTATGTTTGAAGAATAATTTTGCTGGATACAAAGTTCTAGACTATGGGGTGTTTTTTTTTTCCTTTCAGCACTTTAAAATATTCCACTTCACTCTCTTCTTGCTTGTGTGGTTTTTGAAGAGAAATCATATAATTCTTATCCTTGTTTCTCTAGAGGTAAAATGAGTTTTTTTCTTCCCCCTTCTGGCTTCTTTCAAGATTTTTTCTCTGTCTTTGATTCTTTGTAATTTTAATACAATATACTAGGAGGAGATTTTTTGACATTTGTCCTTGTTGGTGTTCTCTGAGCTTCCTGGATCTGTGGTTTGGTGGCTGTCATTGATTTTAGACAATTTTCAACCATTATTACTTCAAATATTTCTTCTATTCCTTTCTCTCTTTCTTCTCCTTCTGGTATCCCCATTTCTCTATGTTACACATTTTGTAATTGTCTCACAGTTCTTTGGATATTTTGTTCTATCTTTTTATCCTTTTTTCTATTTGCTTTTCAGTTTGGGAAGTTTCTATTGACATATCTTCCACTCTACTGATTCTTTACTTGACTATGATCAGTCTACTAATGAGCCCATCAAAGGCATTCTTCATTTCTGTTACAGTGTTTTCGGTTTCTATCATTTCCTTTCAATTCTTCTCTAGAGTTTCAATCTCTCTGCTTACACTACCCATCTGTTTTTGTATGTTGTCCACCTTTTCCATTATATCTGTTAGCATATTAATCATAGTTATTTTAAATTCTTGGTCTGATAATTCCAGAACCTCTGCCATATCCAAGTCTGGTTCTGATGTTTGCTCTGTCTCTTCAAACTGTGTTTTTTATCTCTTAGTATGCCTTGTAATTGTTTGCTGAGAGCCAACATGATGTACTGGGTTAATGGAACTGAGGTAAATAGGCCTTTAGTATGTTGTTTTATGTTTGTCTGGCTAAGTGTTAGGCCATGTTCATTGTTCACTGTAGCTATAGGTGTCAGAGGACTCAATTTCCTCTAGTGTCCTTGTCCTTGTCTCTCCTGTTGTTTTGAGTTTCCCTAGGAACTCCTTTTTTTTTTTTTTTTTGAGTCTGAGCCTTGCAGTTCTTTCTGTTGTCATCCCCTGTCATTATACTGGAGTCTTGTTTATGTGGTGGTGAATTATGGGGCAGGGGAAATGCTATAATCCTATGACTAGATTTCAGTCTTTAGTGAGCCTGTGCCTCTAGGCTGTGACCTTCACAAGAGCTTCTCAGCCTTCTCCCCCCAGCCTTTGGTGACACAAGAAGTCTAGAGGTAGCTGGAGTGGGGGTATTTCCATTCCTCCAGTTCAAAAAAGCTGGTAAACCTTGGTCAGTTAGGCTCACTCTGGTAAAATAGTTTCCCTGGAGCATAGGTGTAAAGGAAAAACTCTGTTTTTTTCTTTCCCACATAGGCAAAAACCCAATTCTTCCCTACTGTGAGTTTCTTCCGTATGTGTCTCCTTTACTACTCACACAGAACACTTCACTTCTGATATTTCTTGTCACCAAATGTATGGAAGTTTTCCCTTACAACAGTGTGACACTAGCTGGATGTCCCACAGTATAAGTCAATTCGGACACTACCTACTCAGACCCCACAGGCTTATTTCCCCAAGATTGAAAACTACCCCCACTTCAGATACCAATCACAAGCCCAGGTCCTTCTGACCAACCAGCTATAGATCCAAGGTCCCAAAGACCCCCTCCTTGGGTTCAATTAATTTGCTAGAGTGGCTCACAGAACTCAGAGAAATATTTATTTACATTTACCAGTTTATTAAAGGATATAATAAAGGATACAGAGTAACAGCAGATGAAGAGATACATGAGGCAAGGTCTGGGAGTTGGAGTGTGTCACCCTCCCAGTATGTGGATGTGTTTACCCATCAAGAAGCTCTCCCAACCCACTGTTATTGGGATTTTATAGAGACTTCCTCACATAGGCATCATCAATTCTTAACTTCATTTCTAGCCCTTCTCCCCCATCTTGAGGTTGGGGGTGAGGCAGGGCTGACAATTCCAAGCTTCTAATCATGGGTTGGTCTTTCTGGTGACCAGCCCCCATCCAGCCATTCAGGAGCCCATCAGAATCACCTCATTAGAAGAATAGATGTTCCTAGTGCCCTTAGGATTTTACAAAGATTTTAGGACCTCTGTGCCTGGAACTGGGGACAGAGACCAATATATATTTCTATTATCTCACAGCAGGCCTTTGTTAAAGAGAACAGGACAATCTGGGTTACTTTTCATATTTTAAAATGAGTACTTTCCCCTCCCCCTGCTGGAAGCACCATGGATTCTCCTCCAGTCTTCACAGTGAGAACCTGCTAGTGCTCCCAGGAGGTAAAATTCAGGAAAGTGTGCCCCCTCCTCCAAAGACTGGGCCCCATAGCTTTTTAACTCTTAAGCTAGTACACAATAAGCATTTCATCAATTACAGTTTGCATTCCTACCAGTAATAGCCATGCTTTTTATCTTCTATATTCTGATCCTTTGGCACCTTGAGGCTTTTTTGACCCTGGAAGGACAGCCCTCCCAGTTTTAGCTAATCCTTAGAGATAGCAAACAACTCATCTGCAAGCTTTCCTTTCGTAGGCAAACCAACCAACCCAGGGTTTATAACCTCAACCTTTATCAAGCTCATACTCTGGGCCTCTATCCACCCGCCCTATTCACCCCAGGGCCTGGTATCAGAACAACTAGGGAATGCCCCTATGCTCCAGGGCCCACTGAAATTATTCAAATTAGCCAATCCTAAACTTGCTTACCCTGCCTCACCCCTTCCTTTCCTTAGAAACCATAATAAAGGCTCTTGCCCGCATTTTTCCTCTCTGCCTTGCTGCTGACTGAACATTGTGCCTCCTCATGTGGTCCTATGTGACATGGTGTTGCTTGGGATCTGTAAGTCCAAAAACCTCTTCCTCCATGACAGTCATTTCCATGTCTGCGTATCTTCCCATACCTAATTAAAGTAAGCCCTGAATACTCTCCCTTTAAGCACTACAAGCCCTGGCTCCCGTGGAGGGCTTCTGCTCAAGGTAAGCTATGATTCTCTGCCTCTCCAGTTTGCAGACAGCAGCTTGCCCTACAAACTCAATTCTCTGATGGATCTAAAAAGAATTGTTTTTCAGTTTGTTCAGCTTTTTTCTTGTTAGTAGGATGGAGCTCTTTACACATTGGAGTGAAACCCAGAAGTCCAATCATTTCATTTTTTACCTATTTTCTCTATCTTCTTAGCCAAGGCAGAACAATTCTTTTTCCAGTATCCTTTATGATTACAGTTTCTTGAAGTATCTTTATCAAGAAACTCCCTCCATTGGGGTTTGAATACTGAATGGGACCTTTATAAAAGCACAAAACTGACCATGTCACCTCTGCTTAAAACTTTTCTGGCGTCCTTCCTACCCACTCACTACCTAACCCTGCCCTATACCCACTCGCTGCACACACACACACACATCTCTATTTTCACTCTAGGTCTTAGCTTAGAAGTTTCTTCCTCCAGAATATCTTCCTCAGGTCTGGGTGAAGCCCACCATTGTGCTTCTTGGATTCTACCAGTATCCTAGTTTGAGATCCAAGAAGAGAATTCTGGATAGTTTATCTTTGAACCACAGAGCAAATTCTGTTTGCTAAATCCAGCATGCTCCCCTTACATCACACTTGTATAGATATTATCTCAGTTGGATTTACCTACCACACTTTGAGATAGATGCCTATAGATAAATCATGTCCCCTGGAAGTAGAGCCTGAGATGGGGATTCTTGTGCATGTGATTTATTGAGGGCAGCTCTCAGGAGACAAGGAGTAAGGGAAGCAGGACAGATCAAGGGAAGGAGCTGAGCAAAGCTGTGTATTCAGCTGGGGTCTAGCCTCTGCCTGATCCCACAGGGAGCTCTGGAGAGTGAATGAACCACAGACTTGCTCTGCCTGGAGGCCAGAGGACTGGACTTTTTGTACCCCATATCAGTTAGCAATTGGCTGTCAGCTGACTTGAGGAGAGGGGAGGGATGTAAACTCCCAGACATTTCCCAAGATGGTTTCCATCAACCATGGGCTCCCTTGGGAAGGGAGAAGCTGTGAACTGTAAGAGCCAACATGCATAGCAGCTAAGGGACAATGCCACGGCCAGATAATGGAGATCTGGGTAGACCACTCACAGCGCACCCACGAGAGAACTGACTCAGAGAGAACAAGAAACCTGCCCAGTGTTACCGAGGTAATAACCAGCAGAACAAGGTTTCAGGCCCACATATCCAGACTCTGAATCCCCAGCTTACTCTGCCCAAATCCACCAGCGACCAGCTTTGGTTGCTGTTTCACGAGGTGGCTTGCTTCTCAGAATGTAAAGCTCAAGGGTCAGGGAGCAGCGAGGAAAACTCTCTGTGGCTGCTACATTGCATGCACAACCTTGAGAGGCTGGAAAAGGAGTGGACAGAGGCAAGAATTTGAGAGCCTGGGACTCCTTGTCCTGGACTCCATCACTGATGGGACTGCTGATGGGGATGTTGGGTGATGAAACTCCACTCTGCCCTGCCCTGCCCAAAGTTGGGGCTCTCACAGCTCTGTTGGGAAAATCTGCCTAGTGGTGGCAGAAAAGCCTGGATGGGGAGCCACTGTGAAAAGTGAGAACCTGTGCTCTGCAGACAGATCAGGTTCCAGGTGACGCCCACTTAGAGCACAAAAATGGCAAGGCAGGCTGGAAGTGGGAGGGAAGGAGGAGGGCCTTTGTTGAGTACCTCTCATGAGTCAGACCCTTTATTCCTGTTTTAAATTAACCTAACTATTCCTGTTTTAACCTAACCTAACTATGTAGTGGCTACTAGAGCCATTTTACAGGTGAGGAAACTGAGGCGCAGAAAAGTTAAGTAATTTATCTGTGGTCACAGAGATAAGTGAATGATAGAACTGATATTTTCGGGCAGACTGGCCTAGCTCCAAACCTGTGTTCTTTATACAAGTAAAAAGATCTTGACCGGGCTTCCCTGGTGGCGCAGTGGTTGAGAGTCCGCCTGCCGATGCAGGGGACACGGGTTCGTGCCCCGGTCTGGGAAGATCCCACATGCCGTGGAGCGGCTGGGCCCGTGAGCCATGGCCGCTGAGCCTGCGCGTCTGGAGCCTGTGCTCCGCAACGGGAGAGGCCACAGCAGTGAGAGGCCCGCGTACCGGAAAAAAAAAAAAAATCTTATTTCCAGATAAGAATATCAGAGTAATGACGTCTGTTCTCAGAAGTCAGTCACTGTGTCATGTTCATTAACAAGCTGATGGAGTAGTAACATCCCCATGTTAGAGATGAGCTGAGACTCAGAGAGGTTAAGTGACTGGCTCAAAGACACCCTGCTAGTAAGTGGTGGAGAGGTTGCTTATTAATACCAGAACCTCATTACAATTTTTCCTGCATTTAATGTGTAACTGCCCAGCTGGGACAGTTGTGCTTACACTAGGTGCTGGGCAAGCTGTTGAGGAAAGTTCACACGAGAGTAGATTCTGCTCAGCCAGGCCATTTGCCAGTGCTATAAAGTCATGGTTTAAAATAAGAACAACAACGTGGGAGCAGCGCTGAGACACAGGATCGGAACCGACTCCGCTGCTCTCACCCAGCCCCACCCCCCGTCCCTTCCCTCATGCCAGGTGGGGCACATGAGGGGACAGCCCTTGGAGAATGGAGCCAGCAGGCCCTCCGCGTTTCAGTCTTCCAGCCTTACCAAACAGAGGCTTACGCTTGGCCTCGGCCCTGGGCGTCAGGAGAGGACTGAGCTCTGACCCAAGGGACTGCGCCCCCAAGCAGAGGCAGGCATGTGTCTGGGTCTCTAGCTGAGGTTTAGGTGAGAGGGTGGGAGTGCCAGCCGGTCAGAGGAGGGAGACGTTAGCTTTCAGCCGAGAGCAGAGGCTCTGTCTGAAAGAGGTGTCTTTTGGAACCAATAAGGTCCAGGAAGCATCTTGAACATCTGATTTCTCACAGCTGGGGACACTTTCCTGGGGTCGAGGCCCGTGAGGCCAGAACTGTTCATTTCCTGCCGCTGCAGGTTACAGGTCCAGGAGGAGACCCTCGAGGAAGCGGACTCACAAAGCCGAGAACGCGCCGGGCAGGCGCCGAGCCCCGCCTGGCCAGAAGGAGCGGGCCGGGGGCAGCCCGGGGTCGGGGTCTCCCCGGAGGAAGCAGGCAGAGCACAGGGGACGCAGAGAGCAGCTGGGGGAACCGGAGCGAGGCTCAGCAGAGAAGACCTGCGGAGGAAGGAGGAAGAGGGACGAGAGAGCTTCCCTCAGGGAGCACCGAGCACCTCCAAAGAAGGAAAAGGAGGTGCCGAGGAAGGAGGAGATGTGGAAGCAGCTGAAGAAACACAGGTGTGTTGTGACGGGGCTTCAGGCGCGCTTCAATCCGCGCTCTCCCTCTCCTTCCAGCCCTGCTTCCTCCCTTGATAAGGGCCAGGTGTCTTCTTCCCCCCTCATTCTCTCCCATAAAAGGGCGCGGCCCCTGCTCTCTTTTCTTAGTCCCTGCCTTTGCCCCTGCCAAGCTCTTCGCGGTTGGGGGCGGAACCGGGATGAGAGTCACAGCCATCCCAGGTTGAGGGGCCACTGCACACTCTCCACTCAAAGCCCTCCTGGAGCGCAGGTGCAAGTGGAGCTCTGAGTGGGGAGATGATATGGCAGCAGGGTGAGAAAAGATCCCAATTCTCCTCAATTTCAGCTGGTGACTCACCACAGCTCTTGATGAGGAGCTGAGAGAAATTAACAAAATTGGATTTAGGAGCCATTCCAGGGCTTAAGCACACCATTTCCTAAGGTGACTTGTGTCCTCTTCTGTGAAATGTGGCTTTGATCTAGAAGAACTTCAAAAGTTCTACCAGCTCTGAAATTCTAGGATTTGGGGGTTTGGTTTACTTGCTGTGTTTCCTTTGTTCCATTAGCATCTGCATACGGGGGTTAGTGGATAGAGCCAGTTTATGGAATCAGCAAGTTGGGATTTTAGTGTCATTTTTTGCTACCAATTTTGATGGGACATCTCCCTCTCTTTGCCTCCCTCTTCCACTTTACTTTGCATCACTTCTCAGGATGTTTTAAGAATCCCCATTGATAATGGGCTGGGAGGCTTTGGAAACAGAGATACCAGGACTATGGCAAAGAACTGATGCTCCTTCCAATGGTTTCTAATAAACCTTCCTTGCCCACACCCTCACTCAGATGTTCCACTGTACATCTCCAACTTTACAGAGGAAATTAAGGCCCACAACAGGGGCCACTGATTTCTTCTGTCACCCCTGCCAGCCATCCCTGGCTCAATTAGGGCTTTCATCTACTGTCTGGTTGTCCTTAGACCTGAGCTAACAGAGTAAAGGGTGCATGGTGTCCTTAGCAACTTAGAGAGAATTTGAATGCATCATTGACGGGCCCCAGAGTGTCCAGAACTTTAGAAGGAGGCGGTCCCATCCTGTCTGGGTGGCAGATGCAAAGTAAGGGATGCAGACAAGGACTCATTTGTGCCATTTTCAGCTGAGTGCCATGGCAGGGCATAGAGAGATGAAAAATATCCAGTCCTGTTCCTCAGAAACTGACAGTCTAGCAGGGGAGGTAGAACATGGGCATCAGCTATCACAACACAAAGCAGAAGACAATATGTTTGCAAGAAAGGATTTGATGAAGAGCATGTTGCTGGGAGGCTGCGGTTCCTCCACGAAGAAGGTAAATATTTCATTAAGACTTTAAAGCCCAGGTGGAATTTGAACAAGCAATGACTGAATGTCCCACCCCCCTACCACCACCCAAACTGAGGGAACAACTTATGCAAAGACTCAAAGGCAGATATCCTGGGGGGCAGGGGGGTGAGATAAGGCAAAAGGTCCCTGTGCTCTAGGCTTTCCAGCATTTAAGAGCTAGGGTCCCCTCCTTCTCCACCTTATTCCTGTGACCTCTCCTTGCTCCTTAGGTGTTGATCAGAAGCTAAACTCACAGAGGCAAACTGTCTCTAAAACATGTGGTAACCCAAGCCCACATCCTGATATTTCCATTTATCAAACGTGCTAAAAAGTCTGCACAGGCAGAACACTTCTCCAGCCCCTCCCTCACCCCGTCAGCTGCTGCCATCTCAGCTGAGAGTCACTGTTTTTATGAGTGAAGGAGGCTGTGAGTAGCACAGACAAGAACTTGGATTTTGTGGCAGGTGAGCACACAGTCTTGTCTGTGGGATGGTGAGGGTCATCACACCCTCCAGCTGGAAGGTCTCTGCAGTTGTGCTGTTCCATACAATAGCCACTAGCCACATGCTAGGCATTTGAAATGTGGTTGGTGTGACTGAGGAACTGAATTTTTAATCCAATTTAATTTTAATCTGATGTTAATACCACTGAGTTAAAAAATTTACTTAACTTGGACAAACAGACGTAGTTTTGTTTTTTGTTCTCTGTGTTTTTTTTGTGGTACGCAGGCCTCTCACTGTTGTGGCCTCTCCCGTTGCGGAGCACAGGCTCCGGACGCGCAGGCTCAGCAGCCATGGCCCACGGGTCCAGCCGCTCTGCGACATGTGGGATCTTCCCGGACCGCGGCACGAACCCGTGTCCCCTGCATCGGCAGGTGGAACTCTCAACCACTGCGCCACCAGGGAAGCCCCAGATGTAGTTTTGAAGTTGATTTAACTCTGAAGCCAAAGCATTTCTTCTGGGGAAAAAAAAAAAGACAAACTAATTTTGTCAGTGCAGATGTGAACATCAAAGGAAAATGATATTATGTTACTTTATTCATTTACAAGGAAACTTTTAAGTATGTCTAAAAATTTGGATATGTAAATCTACTTTTTCAACTAAATTTTATGAAATCCAAGTATAGATTAAATATGTTCAATGAAAATTTTGTGCCTGAATTGACATCCACAGTGAGTACAAGATGAACCCTGGGTTTTGAAGACAGTACAAAAAGAATGTAAAATGTCTCATTAATAATTTTTACACCGATTACATTACTGTAATTATAAATTTTTCATATACTGGGTTAAATGAAATGTATTATTAAAATTAATATGTCCATGTCTGTTTATCATATTAATATAGCTACTAGAAAACTTAACATTACAATACATGGTTCACATTATATTCCCATTGGGCAGCCCTGTATGAGCGAGGGTGTGCAGCGTGGGGGGGACTCAGGGGCATGGAGCTTGAGGAGGCAGCCCGCGAGGGGCCCTGGCCTCCAGGAGGAGAAGTGGCCTCCTCTGCCAGGTGGGGGGAGTTGCGGAGGGCTCTGAGCGGGGCAGGTCTGTGTGGGCGGGAGCTGGGGGCATCTTGGGTGGGCCCCTCACATCCCACAGTGCCCCTGAGGACCCCGGCCTCCTCCTCACTCCCCTCTGCTCCACCCCGCCTCTGCTCCAGGTCATCCTCCTTGGCCTCCAGCACCTCCGGTGGGGAGTCTCTGTCTGAGGAGGAACTGGCCCGGATTCTGGAGCAGGTGGAAGACAAGAAGAAGCTCATCGCCACCATGCGGACCAAGCCCTGGCCCATGGCGAGGAAGCTGGCGGGGCTCAGGTGAGCAGTGGTGGTCGGCCAGGGCCCTCCCCGTCCAGAAGGCTCAGCTCCTCTGATGGGTGCAGGAGTCCCTTCCTCCTCTCCACTCCAAGGGAGCTCAACAAGAAGGGGGGTTCACCCTCCCACCCTGCTTTGGTCACCTCATCCCCAGCACGCAACTGGCCATCGGGCCCTGCTGTTGGCCAGCACCGAGCGGGGCCTGGCGGAAGCCAAGGAGGATCGTGGCCCTCTGGCTACGCACCCCCCTGGAGGGTCACCTCTCTGTCCCGCGCCGCATCTGGTGGCTTCCATGCCTCCTTCACAACCAAAAAGACACGCCTTCCTTGGGGGTGGGGGGGACTTTCCATGACCCCCATCTCAACAAGTGCAGACCTCTTTTGTGTTCCCTAAGCACTAGAATCTCTCCCCATGTCACACACTCACCCTTGCAGTGTGGAGAGCAGGTGGAGGGGCTGTCTTAGCTACACTTGTGTCCAAATGCCTAACACAGGGCCAAGCTTGCAGTGAGGTTCCGTGAATATTGCGTGGCCTGGTGCCCACGCCCCTGACTTCTATTTGCAACTCGACTATTTCCCTGGTTTCCACATGACGAGCCAGCCCACCATGCATTTTATGGCTCTTGACTCTCTGCTGAAGTTTTGAGAGAAGAGCAGGACGTTTTTCCTGAAAAAATCCCATTCAGTGTTACCATCTTCCCCCAAGTCCCACCTCAGTCTTTCTGCCACAAGACTGGAATGACTCCCTCCTTCCCTCTGTATAAGAAGCCATTTTCCCTGGTTCCTCTCACACCTGATTTTCCTCATTGCTCAAGTCAAATGCCTCGCCCCTTATCACATAGAACAGTTTGGCAGACATTTTTTTTTTTTTTTTTTTGCGGTACGCAGGCTTCTCACTGTTGTGGCCTCTCCCGTTGTGGAGCACAGGCTCCGGACGCGCAGGCTCAGTGGCCATGGCTCATGGGCCCAGCCACTCCGCGGCATGTGGGATCTTCCCAGACTGGGGCACGAACCCGTGTCCCCTGCATCAGCAGGCGGACTCTCAACCACTGCACCACCAGGGAAGCCCTGGCAGACATATCTTGACATTCAGCCTTACTGTGTCTCAGAGGCACAGCAAAGATGCTGGCTGTGCAAACCCTGACTAGGAAGGAGCCTGGTAAACAGAGCTTACTCCACTGTTTTGCAAATTATTACGTTGTCTACAACTCAGCTGCAGGGAAGAAATGCCTCCCTGCGGTGCCTCCAGGCCAGTGCTGACCAACAGAACTTTCTGGGATGATGGAAATGTTCTAAATCTGCGCTAATAGAGTAGCCTTCAGTCACATGAAACTAGTGAGCGCTTGAAAAGTAGTCAGTGCAACTGAGAAACTGAATTTCTCTTTTATTTTAATTTATTTAAATTTAAGTCATCACAGGTGAATGGTGGCGACAGTTTGGGCAGTAGCTACAGCTTCAGGCAGCAGGCTGTCTGCCTTCCCACCTCCCTTTTTCTGAGTCTCTTCTCCCTGCTCCCCCAGAGCCGAGTTCTTCCTCCTTCCATCTGTCAGTCTAACAGAACCTCACTCCAACTCAGGTGTCACCGGAACACATCTTTTATTAACAGTGGAAAAAAAGCAACATTGATGCTTGTGGAAATGAGATCTCCAGCTGGCTGGAAGTCTCAGGGACCATGAAAATCCCTGAGGGCCATTCAGCTGCCCTGAGGAGAAGTCTGCATCTCCTCCAGGCCTGGTGGCAGAGTTCCTACTCTTGGTGGGGGTGGGAAGTGGCTAAGGCCCTAGAAGCTGAAAAGACTTGTCTCTCCCACTGGAGCAGGTCTCCCCTCCTTTTCCCTCTTGCAAGACTCCTTATCCCAGGCTCAGGCTCTCCAGCCTCTGGGTCTCAGCTCCACTGGTGCCTCTGCCCTCCCACCTGGCTAGTTCCTACACTCTGAGACTCAGGCCAGGTGTCCCCTCTGCAGGGAAGTCCCCATTGCCCCTCCCTGCATTCAGGGTGAGTTAGTTACGGCCTCTCTGACCCCTAAGGCCCTCACTTGACTGGATGCTCTTGTTTGCAGAGCTGTTTCTTATTCATCTTTTAATATTCTTTTTTTTAATATATTGCCAACATTTGCTGAGTGCTCCCTATGTGCCAGGCACTGTTCTGAGCGCTGGGTGTGTAACAATTCATTTAATCTTCATAATCACCCTTTGATGTAAGTACCATTATTATTGCCCCCATTTTACTGATGAGCAAACTGAGACACAGAGCAATCTAGTAATTTGTCCAAGGCTAAACAGTGAGTTTAGTGGTCTGGCCAGAATTTGAACTCAGGAATTCTGGCTCCAGAACTTGCACTCTTAAATTGTAACTGCTTCTCTAGGATTACTAGACATTCTAGAATACACTCCTTTGCCTCCTGTATGATTTCCTCTTCTGGCAGTAAAGTCTTCAATTGCAGATCTGCAGATAGCATGCCCAGACTACATCTTTTTTTAGAAGTAATGGTGTGGGGACCCCAGTCTCTGGCCCACTCAGGCAGCTGGCATAGTTGTTGTAGACAATCAAAGAAGGATGGCAAGGCATAAAGAGCAACAGCAGTGAATTGGGGCAAGCCTGCCTTCACACCTCTACCATATCTGTGTGGTTTGACTGGCTATTCAATCCCCTCAGGCTGGATTCCTTCCCTTAACCTCTCTGAGCCTCACAGCTCTCTTTTGTAAAGTAGGAATAGTAATATCTACCTGCAGAGTTGTTCTGACAAATAAAAAATATTTAAGTACCCAGCATATAATATGCAATTAATAGATAGTAGTTATTGCTATTAAAGCTCGAACATCTTGTTCCAGACACTGTGCTGAACCCTGAGGATGGGGAACAAAGATGAATCAGAGAAGACATCATTAACGCACATCATTAATAATGACACGAGGCAGGCTGTGATGTTGGAAAAAGAGTTTCTAGTGCTCATGAGTCAGGGATGTTTGCTCTAATCATAGAATTAATCAGGTATGTCACTCAGCTTTGTCAGAAACCTAATGTGTTAGAAAATTACCCAAAGTGAGATCTGAAGAATTCCACTTCTAGGAAGATGGAGTAGATATACTTCTCCATAGTCTTCCCACTAAGTACAACTGAAACCCTGGATATTATGTGTAAAGCAAACATAAGAGACTCAGAAAGGTGGAGAGAAGAAAGGCAGACTGGCTAAGGACCTCAGGGTCAAATGAATGACAGAGCATTGAGTTCCAATTTTCCTTTTTGCCTGTATATCCAGACTGGATATTGGAGAAGCTGGCTGCCCCCAAACACTGACAGTTACACAAAAACACCTCAAGAAAAGTCTGCTGTCTCCAGCCAAAGGACGAGAAAAGGGACAGCCTGGCAAGACAGAAGACTTGTAAACAATAACAACCCTACTCCAGCCAAACACCATAAACAAATGAGCAGCTGTAGCCCCAGCCCTGGCAGCAAAAGCCAAGTGGAGAAGCTTACATTTCCTCCCTTGCCAGGCTGTAACATGGTGCCCCTAACACCCCCATCAAATGTCAGAGAAGGCCAAGTGAGGAGCAGGGACTCTCATCCCCACTGGGCAGTGTAATGAGCCCTCCCTCTCCCTGGGGTGTCAGTGGAGACTACATGGGGAGTCTGAAATTTCACCACCACCTGGAAGTAACAAGGTATCTCTTCAAGCCAGGAGGATATGAGTGGAAGGCTTGTGGGAGCCTGAACTCCCATCCCTGCTCAGCAGTAACAAGGAGCTCCAGCCCAGCCCCAGGTATCAAAGGAGGCCAAGTGAATAATCTGGACTTCCGCCTAGAAGTAAGCAGGCAGCATCCCCCTTCACCTACTGGAGCAGTGTCAGAGGAGGCCTGCTAAAACACAAGATTTAAATAAGATCCAGAGTCTCATAACATAATATCTCAAATTCCAGGCTTCAGTTGAAAACTCAGTCATCATACCAAGAATGAGGAAGATCTCAAACTTGAATGATAAAAGGTAATCAACAGATGCTAACATCAAGAGGACATATATGTTAGAATTATCTGACAAAGATTTTAAAGAAACCATCATAAAAATGTTTCAGTGAGCAATTATGAACACATGAAACAAATGAAGAAATAGAAAGTCTCAGAAAATGAATAGAGGATATAAAGAAGAACAAGTGGAAATTTTAGAAGTAGAAAATATAGTAACTAAAGTTTTTTAAAACTCAATGAATGGGCTCAACAGCAGAATGGAGAGAACTGAGTAGAGAATCAGTGAAAGTGAAGGTAGAACAAGACAAATCAACCTGAACAATAGAGAGAAAATGGTCTGGGGAAAAAAGTGAACAGAGCCTCAGGGACATGTAGGATTATTATAAATGATCTAACATTAGTGTCTCCTCCAAATCCCTAGATGATGAAAGAAGAAAATAGAGTCTCAAAAGAAGAGAAAGAGGGTGGGACTGAAAAAGTCTTCAAAGATATAATGACTGAAAGTTTCTCAAATTTGGCAAAACTTACAGATTCAAGAAGATAAACAAAACCCCAACAAGATAAATCCAGAGTAATCCATGCCAATACACATCATGGTCAAACTTCTGAATACTTATAAGAGTCAGAGAGAAACAATGCATTACTATAAAGGCCAAACAATTAGAATGACAGCAAATTTCTCATCAGAAACTATGGAGGACAGAGGAGGTGACATAAAGATTCTTCAAGTGCTAAATGAAAAGAATTGTCGGGGCTTCCCTGGTGGCACAGTGGTTGAGAGTCCGCCTGCCGATGCAGGGGAAACGGGTTCGTGCCCCGGTCTGGGAAGATCCTACATGCCGCAGAGCAGCTGGGCCCGTGAGCCATGGCCGCTGAGCCTGCGCGTCCGGAGCCTGTGCTCCGCAACGGGAGAGGCCACAACAGTGAGAGGCCCGCATATGGCAAAACAAAAAAAAATAAAATGAAAATATAAAGGAGAAATCAAGACATTCTGAGATGAAGGAAAACTAAAAGAATATGTCACCAGAAGACCTACCGTAAAGTATAACTAAAGGAAGTTCTCTAAACATAAAGGAAATGGTAAAAGAAGGAATCTTGGAACATCAGGAAGGAAGAACATAGTGAGAGCAAAAATCTTGGAAAATACCATGGATTTTCCTTCTCCTCTTGATTTTTAAAATTATGTTTGACAGTTGAAGCAAAAATTAAAACACCACCTAGGGCTTCCCTGGTGGCGTAGTGGTTGAGAGTCCGCCTGCCAATGCAGGGGACACGGGTTCGTGCCCCGGTCCAGGAAGATCCCACATGCCGCAGAGCGGCTGGGCCCATGAGCCATGGCTGCTGAGCCTGCGCGTCCAGAGCCTGTGCTCCACAACGAGAGAGGCCACAACAGTGAGAGGCCCGCGTACCGCAAAAAAAAAAAAAAAATTAAAACACCACCTAATGTGGTTCTCAATAATGCAGATGAAATAGTTAAGACAATTATAAAGGGGAGGATAAAGGGACATAAAGAGAAATAAGATTCTATACTTCATTCTAAATAGTAAAATGCACCAGTGGATTTTGATAATACATAGAGATAGCTAGCTAGCTAGCTAGCTAGGTAGATAGATAGATAGATAACAGATAGACGGATGGCAGATAGAGATAGACATATAGTAATACCTAGAGCAACTATTGAGAAGGCTATACAAATCGATATACTCAAAAACACTGTAGGTAAAACAAAATGGAATCCTAAAAAATATTCAGGAAGACAGGGAAAAAGGAAAGCAGAAATGAAAAACAATAAACAGAAAACAAGAAATAAAACGATGTATTTAAACTGTAATATATAAATAATTACATTACAGGTTAGTGGTCTAAATACATCAGTTAAAAGACAGAGATTGGCAGACTGGATTTAAAAGATGACCCAGGGCTTCCCTGGTGGTGCAGTGTTAAGAATCCTCCTGCCAATGCAGGGTACACGGGTTCGAGCCCTGGTCTGGGAAGATCCCACATGCTATGGAGCAACTAAGCCCATGTGCCACAACTACTGAGCCTGCGCTCTAGAGCCTGTGACCCATGACTACTGAGCCTGCGCTCTAGAGCCTGCGAGCCATAACTACTGAGCCCACATGCCACAACTACCGAAGCCCGCATACCTAGAGCCCGTGCTCCGCAACAAGAGAAGCTGCTGCAATGAGAAGCCCACGCACTGCAACAAAGAGTAGCTCCCACTTGCCACAACTAGAGAAAGCCCATGTACAGCAACGAAGACCCAACACAGCCAAAAATAAAAATAAAATAGACAAATTTATTTAAATAAATTAATTAATTTAAAAAAATAAAAGATGACCCAACTACATGCAGTCTATAAGAAACTCAGTTTAAATATATCATATGTTGAGAGTAAAGTGTGGAAGAAAATATACCATGCAAACGTTAATCAAAAGATAGCAGGAGAAACTATGTAAATACCAGACAAAGTCAATTTCAGAATAAAGAAAATTACCAAGGACATAGAGGGACACTATATAATGATAAAAGGGTCAATCCACCAAGCAAACAGGACAATTCTAAATGTATATGCACCAAAGAGATCAGTGGTTTGGATTCTACAGAGTATTAATTTTCCAGTGCTACATAATAAATTACCCCAAAACTTAGTAGTTTAAAACAATAATAAACATTTATTATCTCCTGTCGGTCAGAAATTCAGGAGCAGCTTAGCTGGTCAGTTATGACTTGGAGTCTCTCATAAGGTTGAGTCAAGGTGTTGGTCAGGGCTTCAGGCTTCAGATGACTGGGGCTGGTGAATCCACTTCCAAGGTTGCTCACACAAATGGATGACAAGTTGGTTCTGTTTGTTAGTAAGGGCCTCAGTTTCTCTCCATACAGGCCTCTCCACAGGCTGCTTCATTGTCCTCATAACATGGCAGCTGGCTTCCCACAGAAGAGGGGGATTTCAAGGGGGAAGTCACAATACCTTTTATGTCCTAGTCTCAGAAGTCATAAACTGTCACTTCTACCACTTTCTATTCATTGGAAGCACATCGCGAAGTCTGCCCTGCATTCAAGTGGAGGAGAATTCAATTCCTTTTCTTTTTGGCTGCGCCACTTGTCTTGTGGGGTCTTAGTTCCCCCGCCAGGTATTGAACCCAGGCCCTCAGCAGTGAACACGCAGAGTCCTTAACCACTGAACAGCCAGGGAACTCCCCAGTTCTACATTTTAAAGGGAGGAATGTCAAATAATTTGCTGACATAGTTTAAAACCACCACATATGGGAAGCCAGGCATGCTTGGTTAAACTCAACTGCCCTTAAATTGATTCAGTGACACCTCTAGAACAGATGCCATCACCTGACTCATCTGAATTTCCACTTAGAGTGAGCTCAGCCTCTGTTTGATCTTTGTCTCCATAACTGAAAAATAAAAACTGCTTAGGGACAAAGGGAGACACCAAACCAACATAGCCCAGATCACCTTCAACCTCTTGACCACCTCCAACCTCTAGCCACCTCCCTCTGGCCACCTGTATTCCCTACCTTTGTCTGGTTGTCTTCTGGATTTCAGGCTGGCTGATACATTCGCCCAACGTTCTGCACGGGACGGCAAAGCTCTGTAAGGATGCCATCAAATGCAGGCTGCCCTGTGTCTATTTATACCTCTGCATCTCAAAATTAAGTGTGATTTTGAACCTGAACTCCTTCACCAGGGGGTAGTTTTTGGAAATATGTAGTCTCTGAGAGATGCTTTGGATCAACTTCAGAGTATTCTCATTGTGGAAGGCGGCATTGCTGTGCCCCTTGTCCAGACCCCTGGGGAACAGAAGTCTCCTCACAGCAGCCCCCTGGGCTAGGAAAGAATCCTATCAGCTGCCCACTCCAGGAGCTGCTGTTTCCCCAGAAGGAGAAGGGTGACTGCCTGATAAATGAAATTGCTGTGCTTACATGGCATGCATCCACACGTTTAAGTCTCATAACATTGTCCCCATTTCTAGATGAGAACTGCCACCCTGAGAGGCACAGAATCCTGCCTGGCTCTCTCTGGCACTAAAGCCACACAATACACCCCTTCTCTCCTGGCAGTAATTGCTGGCCACCCTGACTGTGTCTTCCAAACTGTTATTTGGGCCCCTTTATCGACAAGGAGGGTCTTTCTAGGGCAATGTGAGGGGCTGCTGAAGTGCTGTCTTCTGCTGTGGATGGCTGCCCAGGAGAGCCTTGCCTCAATGGCTTCCTCCTCTCCTGAGTGTTGGAGGGACCTGAGGGGTTGCTAATCACCTGCCAAAAGTGACCTTGAGATCCAGGCCCCTAGAAGTTTCCACAAAGCAAAGGATCTCTCTTCTTTTGCCTTTTCACTTCATTTACCACACACCATCTGGTTTGAGGAAGAGGAGAGATGAGCTTGCAGAAAGTTCCCCATTTGAAAGGAGGCGACAAGCAGGGGACAGAAGCACCCTACAGAAGTAAGATTTTCAGGGAATTAATTCCCTGGCGGTCCAGTGGTTAGGCCTCCACACTTTCACTGCCGAGGGTGCGGGTTCAATCCCTGGTTGTGGAACTAAGATCCTGCAAGGCATGTGGCACAGCCAAAACAACAAAAAAAGTAAGATGTGCAAAACTGTTGGAGAGGAGGGGAAGAAGTAAGATTTGCAACAGTTGGGAAGTGCAGTGCAAGAGCCAGTATTTCCATAAACCAACTACTATCTCTAGTAAGAAGAACACTGATCACGTATGACATGTTTAAAGGGGTTTGCTGTAAAAATGTTAGTTGTGATTATTTATATACTTTCAGTGGATCCAAAAAAGCTTGCTGTGTCCATCAAAACTGTTAGACCAGTTGTTCTCTTTGCAGTGAATGGTCCTCAGAATTTGCACCCAGCGCTGGGCAGGGCCCTCTGTTCTCCTGAGGGCTCTCTGGGCATCTGGACACAGTCTGGACATTGAGAAGAGAAGCATTTGGTGCCAGGCTCAATGGCTCAGGCATGAGCTGGCCTTTACTTTTGAGAATTTTTATCAGAAGTCTTCAAATCTTACTAGTTATCACATTTAAATTCACAAACCTCAAATGCTTAGGAGTCTCTACCCACTCATAAGATATAGGAAGAGGACAAAAATATGAATTTCATGAAAACATTCTTTGGTGTCTTGGAGTTGTTGGTAGTCACAGATAGCTCACTGCCAGAATGAGTGCTGCCTAGGGAGAAAACAGGGGCTGACCCCATAAAGAAGTCTTAATCCCATACAATCCAGCTTTTGACCCTGGACTCAGAAGCTAGACAGTTGGCCTCATTAACATTAGGACATCATTGAGACATCCTAATAAAACCAACCTTGGAGTTAACCCCAGGTTAGAATGTAACTTTAACAGGTGTCAACTACCTGTGTTTGCACTTTGGAGGTGGTGTAGGTTGTGTTGCCAGAAGGGGGCGCTGTAACAACAGCAGCCAGACACACAGGACCCAATGTCTTCTTCTACCCACCCTGAGATGGATTTCATTCTTCATCTACTTGTGTGGGTTTATCCAGTGGTTCCTGATAAACTGTTTCTGTGGGGGGATGGATGGGGGAACCCTGATTTGGAGCACTTGCTGAATTCCATAGTCTAAATACTCCCACCATGGCCGATTTCAAGCTACCAACAGTTTAATAATTTGTTGTCCAAGTTCCAGAATATTTAACAATTGGTTCTCAGAAGCCAGCCCTCACCAGCTCCAGCACACCACCCAGAATATTTAACAGACAAACCCATCCCTGTGTTTCCCGTGCCGTCTTCCTTGGATGTTCACTCACTCATCCAGCGTTCATTCACTCCACAAATACATACTGAATGCTGTACTGGTTTTTTTATTGCTGCTCTAACAAATTACAACAAGCTTGATAGTTTAAGACAATACTCATTTATCAGCTCACAATTCTGTTGGTCAGAAGTCCAACATGGTGTGGCTGGATTCTCTGCTCAGGGTTTCACCAGGTTAAAATCAAGGTATCAGCGGGGCTGTGGTTCCCTCCCACCTGGGACTTGAGGTCCTCTTCCAGGTTCCCTGACTTTTGATAGAAATTCATTTCCTTCTCTTGCTTTCCAGTGTGGCATCCTCCAGAGGGTCCCCAGCAACAAAGGGTGGAGAATTCTCTTGCTTCTAATTTCTCTGATTTCCCCTTTTGCTGCATCTCTCTCTGACTCTTCTGTGCCTTCCTCTTCTTTTTCTAAGGGCTCACATGATTACATTGGGCCCTTCCAGACATCCAAGGTAATCTCCCTGGTTTCAAGTCAGTAATCTTAATTACATCTGCAGAATCCTTTGTGCCATTCACCAAGGGGCAAAGGTCATGAGAGCCAAAATTCTGCCTACTGGTACCTACCACGTTCCAGTCACTATTCTTGGCATTTGGGAAACTTCAGTGGACAAAACAGACAAAATGCCCTGCCTTCGTGGAACTTGCATTCTAACTAGGGTTATAAAACACTTAAGGCTTTCAGCCACATATACACCCTCATAGTTCAGATTTCTTTTGCTTGGGCGTTAATTGAATTTCTGCCTTTTTCCCCCCCGCTAACCAGGGAGGCCCAAGAATTTGTGGAGAAGTATGAAGGAGCCTTGGGAAAGGGGAAAGGCAAGCGACTCTACGCCTATAGGATGCTGATGGCTAAGGTGTGTGGTGCAGAGGTGCAAACCTGTGGGGGGACTTGCTCAACTCCTGAATCTGGGTGACCATCACAGTGCCTGCCCAGCCTCACCATTTGTGTCCACCTCCCCCAGAATCCTGAGCGTGAGGTCCAGTCAACCATTCCAATTTATCCAGGAATGGAAACCCACCGTATCCTGTCCATTTCTCTCTACTTATCTGTGAGGGCTTCAGTATACTTGAGACTTGTTTTCTCTCCAGTGAAGAACTAAACTCACAGAATTAATGATGTTGAATCCACTGGGATCTTATTTTCCAAACCCCAAAATCAAGACTTTGATTTGGTGGAGACCCAGAGGGCCATGGTGTAATCAGGGTCATACAGAAGGACAACAGTAGTGTCGACGGGGCATTGGGGGCAGCTCTGGTTTATTGAGTTATGCCATAACCTGAGCTTCTGATTCAGGCTAGGGTAATGATCTCTAATTGGATATTTAATGTGGAACTTATGGAAGTATTCTTCCTTTACCTACTGATCTAAAAAACTATCATTTTCATCCACTTATTTCTTGTATAGGGCCTTTTTTGGAGCTTTTATTTGAATTCATCATTTCAGCTATTGATTAATTCTAATGGCTCATAGGGCTTCCTCCTTTTACCTTTCTTTCTCAGAAATGTTTTGGCCAGTCTTGCCTGTTTCCATATGCATTTTGTTTTGTTTTGTTTGCATTATTTTTTTCCACATGCATTTTTAAAATCACTTTGCCCAGTTCCAGTATAACCCATTGAGATTTTGATTGGAAATTTTTTTAAATCCTTGATTTAATTTGGGAAGATTTATCTGTACAATATTTAGTCTTTACATCTAAGAATACCATACATTTCTCGAGCCTTAGTTTTACAACCTTCAGCAAAGTTTGTCATTTTCTTCATATAGATCTTTTCCATGTCATATGTTATTTCTACAAAATTTATGTTTTGGTTGCTTTTGTGAATGGAATCATTTTTCCATTTATTTAATAACTAGAGATTCCTGGTATGTAGGAAAGCTACGTATTTGAATATTATTATTATTTTTTTTTTTGCGGTACATGGGCCTCTCACGGCTGAGGCCTCTCCCGTTGCGGAGCACAGGCTCCGGACGCGCAGGCTCAGCGGCCATGGCTCACGGGCCCAGCCGCTCCGCGGCATGTGGGATCTTCCCGGACCAGGGCACGAACCCGCGTCCCCTGCATCGGCAGGCGGACCCTCAACCACTGCGCCACCAGGGAAGCCCTTGAATATTAATTTTTTAATCTGTTTCCCCTGTTGTGCTCCCTTATTAGTTCTAATCATTTTCATCTGATTGTGTATGTAAAGGTGTTTTTCTTGGGTTCTTCTAAATCATTTCTGTCCTAAAGTGCAGGTTAGCAATCCTAGAATAGTTTCAGTTGATGATGGTGATAATAGATCTCTTTGCTTTTCCATTACTTTAATGAAAATGGCTCTACTGTTTCACACTAAGTTGATGGGAGTTGTTGCCTTGAAATAGATTTTCTTTCTCCCAATAAGAAATTATCCTTTTATTTCTAGTTTAATGACTTCCATTTTATTGGAAATAGATGTTAGATTTTATTAAATACCTTTCCCTTCTGTTCATAAACTTACTTTTATCAGGCACATCTGATTTTTCAAGTATTTTATTTATAATTTTTACATAAATTCTCATAAGATTGATTTGAATTTATGTGTGTACATATGTGCACGTACACTATCTTGGCATATTTTAATATTAGCGCTGCACTTGCTTTATAATATTAAACGAATAGCCTCACCTCCTTTTTATGCTGTAAATCAGTTTGTACAGCTCATTCATTTTTTTGGAAATTTGAAAGATGACACCCTTAAAACTGTACAGATCAGGAAGCATTTTATAGAATATCTTGATAATTTTTTAATGTTTTTCCAATTGGTGTAGTCAAGTTTTAACTTTTTCTTGGGGCCATTTCTTGGGGCCATAAACCATCTTCCCCAAATTTGATCATTTCATTAAGATTTTCGTATGTATTAACAGAAAGTTACATATAGGTAGTCCCATAATTTTTGTCATTACATTTTACATATGTTGAGTTTTAATCTCTTTTATTCCAATTTTGTTTTTTTCTTCCTTTTCAGTTATAGTTGCCTGACAACTATCTATGGGTCGTTTATTAATTTTATCTAAAAACCATTTACCACTTAACAACTGCACACTCAGAACTTTTATCCCAATTAAGGAATGTGTTCTTCACATATACCTGATAAATGGTCTATTCAAGCGTGTTTCTATTCAAACAGTTCTAGCTTCTTTGTTAGCAGAAGGATGGCTGCCAACTCTCCATTCTTTGTATTTACTTTCTTTCATGGTTTTTAATTCTTTGCTTTCTCTCTCTTTGCATTCTCAAAAATTTCTCAGGTTTATTCTCAATATCATTGGATCAATTTTCTTCTGTCTCAAAGTGTAATGTTTCTTTTCATTCTATTACTGAACTTTTAGCAACCTTGTAATCAATCCTTCCATACTTCACCTGTAACCTTTTTTTTTTTTCTCCCCCGGCCATGCCATGCAGCTTGCAGGATCTTAGTTCCCCGACCAAATGCAGAGTCCTAACCACTGGACCGCCAGGGATTTCCCCTCCTGTATTCTTTTTTAACTCTCTAAGTGCTAACCTGTACTCTAGAAGCCATATTTTTTGTATCCTACTAAGAATATTGAGCCATCTCTCAAAATTTAATTATGTATCCTGGAAGAAATGCTTTCCAAAAATTTCAAAGAATGGCATCACTTTTTCCTTGTTTTGACGTACTACTTCTCAGGCTTCACTGGTTGTCTTTAGTTATTCAGATCCAGATTTCATCCATGGACAGGATGTGCCTGTGTCTTGTTCGACCACTGTTTGAAATCTTTTTTCCTATATACAGTTGACTAGCAAGATGACATGCACAGCTAGTAACCCAGTCTGAGGACGGCAGCTACCATCTCACACAGCTCTGAGGAAGGGAGTTGGGGTCTTCTCCCGCCCACACCCAAGCTCAGTTTTCTGATTCTCTAAACCAATGAAGGAAAGAGCTTCAATGCAGAGCTTCTCCCAGGCCTCTCTCTGCCTCTGCCCCCCACCCCCAGGCATCACCTTTTCAGGCCAAGATGCCCACAGCCTTGAGGGGCTGTCAGGTGGTTGCCAAGTGACCAACTGGCAGGCTATGTCTCCAGGGGCCTCACTTGACAACATTCATTACTCCATTGGTCCTCTGCCTTGCAAGGCTATATTTTATACTGATTTTATCAGCACCCTGACAGGGGATCTGTCTCTTGGGGGAGGACTCACATTAATAAAGCTTATGAGACTGATATATAAAACCAGATACCAGATTACTAATCTACAAGGAGGAATAACTGGTGCAAGAACTGAAAAAAAAAATTTTTTTTTTTTGCGTTACGCGGGCCTCTCACTGTTGTGGCCTCTCCCGTTGCGGAGCACAGGCTCTGGATGCGCAGGCTCAGTGGCCATGGCTCACAGGCCTAGCCACTCTGCGACATGTGGAATCTTCTCGGACCAGGGCACGAACCCGTGTCCCCTGCATCGGCAGGCGGACTTTCAACCACTGTGCCACCAGGGAAGCCCAGTGTCTTTTATTTTTGATAGTACAGTTAGTTATATGGGAAACTAAACCATAATCCCAATTCCAATCTATTAATTTGCAATGAAAAAAATTACTGCCATAGAAATCAAAATATTCACAGCCCAGGTGATGTGCAAATGCTTTCCTTAGAGACAGACCTAGATAAGAAGCCAAATAAGCCAAAGATGGTTTTTGAGCACAGAATCAGAACTAGGGAAGGGAGAGGAAGCAATGGGGTTGGGGTGTCCATGTCCACCATCTGCCATTCCCCACATCCCTTCCTGTCTTAGGGAGATCTTTGCCGTTATTATCAACCTATCTTTTGCTTATGAACCCCTCTTCTCCTTGGCATCTGTGAACATTTCCCTCTTCTGACAGGTGGTTTCCTTCCTTATACAGTAATTATCCAATCATGATATAGTCAAAGCCTTCAGGTTTGGAAGCTTGTCTGATTCCTTCAGGTAAAATTTCCCTTTTATCCTTTAGCGAATTTACAAAGGAAAATCTCATTTCCTTCATGAATAAGTTCTTTTGAGACCTTTGTAATAATAGAAACTGATCTGAAGATTTTCTCCCTACTTCCTCTTTGCCTGCTGTTTTCTATGAGGTGTTTTTGGTTTTCTTTCATTCCAAATGGATTTATTTCCAGGGGGTGGGGCTGTTGGAGAGAAGCCCCTTGAAGAGTTGACAAACTTTCACGCAGCCAGCAGACAGACAGCTATTCAAGTTTCTGATTGGTACAAAGTGTCAGAGCTGGAATAGACCGTGCAAAGGGGCATAATGCCTTCCCAACTACTTTTAGGAAAAAAAAAAAAAACAGGCTGATGTTTCACTAGGAGAAGAATGGGAAGCCACAGGCTGAGATCTCCTTACCACTTCCACCAGCCTTGTAGTTTAGCAACAGTTCCTATCAGATTAAGGCACTTGGCTGTCTGCCAAATGTAGGTATGAGAGTTATAAAATTTCTTTTTTCTCTTGAATTTTTGGTTTAAGATGAAGGAGGTTGTATCAGAGTTTGCTAAGCCAATTTGATTCCCCAAATCAGAAATTATACACAGACTTTCTAAGTTCATATGTAAAGTGTCCAAACCTGAAATTTTATCAGCACTATAGACAAATGCAAAGTATTGTGTTGCCCTTGCTTCTCTCTGACTCACACCTGACTTTGGACAGTGAAGATGTGCGCATCCACCTCTGACAGCCTAGGCTCAACAGCTCCAACATGGCAGCCTCACCCACATGTCAACATGTCAACATCCACATGCACCTCCATCTTCCCCTCCAGGCCCCAAGGCAGCTTGTTAATGAACTGAGGGTGTTGCCTGTTTAATTTCAGAAATGGGTCAAGTTTAAAAGAGACTTTGATAATTTCAAGACTCAATGTATTCCCTGGGAAATGAAGATCAAGGACATTGAAAGTGAGTATTTTGGTGTCACTGTTTTTAGTTCGTTTGCTGAAGGGTTTTCCAAGGGTTTGGACTGTGTTCTTGACTAACTGATTAGGTTATGTTATAGGTTCTGTTGTACTAGGAAAGAGATGAAAGCAGAAACTAACACACCATTGTAAAGCAATTATACTCCAATAAAGATGTTTAAAAAAAAAGAAAAGAAAAGAAAAAAGATGAACTTTGGACTAGTCAGACCAAAATTTAAGATGTGCTTCTTCACATCGGTTAAGCCCTCTTTTTCATCTAGAAAAAGAAAAGGGATGTATATTCCACAGACTGACATGAAAATTGAATCCATCACACACATAAAGTCCTCCTTTATGTTAATGTCCTTCTGCAACACTTACATCCACCATCTTTCTCTCTTCAGGTCACTTTGGTTCTTCAGTGGCATCATATTTCATCTTTCTCCGATGGATGTATGGAGTTAACCTCGTCCTTTTTGGCTTAATATTTGGTCTAGTCATAATCCCAGAGGTAAGAAAAGAACTGCTTACAACTTCAGATAGTGTTGAGGCTTATCATGACAGCCATCTTCATTTATATAAATCAAATACTCTGTTTTACAAAGAATCCGTCATTCGTTTTAAATTCTGTGCTCACATCATTTGCCCAGATAGCTGAGTACAAAGAATGGAACCAAATATTTCCATTTCTGAATTAACAGGTGGACCCTACATTTTTCTGCCTTTCATTTTACTTTAAAATTAGTGGAGAATTAATATCTCAGTGAGGTTTTTTTCTCTTTCACCTTGAAAAAAAAAGAGATAGAATGCATTATATCATAATTTATCACCCCAAAGAAACCCTGCATTTGAATAGCACTCCTCACTGTTCTCCCAGATACAATCTTATTATGGGTGTAGGTAGATCCTTACCTATAGCTTAGTAATTGAGAGACAAGAAAGGAACAAGTGACCTGTACAAATTTACACAGTAAATTTGTGGTGAATGAGATTCCAGGTTTCCAGAGTGTTGGCCTGGGGCCTTTTCCAGGGGTGCCTGTGGTCCATTAGCGCTTAGCACAGTAATTGCCACAGTCCTGCCTGAACCGTTTGGTGCTTGTGCTGGGTACACAAGTGGATTTACCTTTACAGCTTACAGGGTAATGATATTTATGCATTTAGTATTTTTTCCTTTCAGGTTTATTAATTGGTTCTATGATAGGTTCCTACTTTATTACAAATGATTCCATGAGAATATTAGAGTCAACTCTATCTGTAGTCACATCTTTGGGAAACTTTCCTGAACATCTATTTTTCACAAAATTAAAAGACTTCCATGGAATGCGAATTAAATCAGATTAGTTAGAAGAAGTCGAGGGCTTATTATAATAGTACTTGGTGCAAAGGAGTGTTATAGTATTGATAAAACCATTGAATTCTTTTCTACATTACCCAAAGAGTGTACTTAGAATTATGTCATTAACTAACCTTTATACTCCTTTATGTACACACCTGGAAATCAAGGATTATGAGTCAGTCCACTTTGTCCTATATATATATATTCTTAAGCCATTGTCACTCTCCAATACAGACATAAAGATTTTATTTTATTTTATAAAATGATTCCATATGAACATTTTTTTAAATTTTATTTATTTTTGGCTGTGTTGGGTCTTTGTTGCTGGGCGCAGGCTTTCTCTAGTTGCAGCGAGCGGGGGTACTCTTCGTTGCAATGCGCGGGCTTCTCATTGCAGTGGCTTCTCTTGTTGTGGAGCATGGGCTATAGGCATGCAGGCTTCAGTAGTTGCAGCACGCAGGCCCTAGAGTGCACGGGCTCAGTAGTTGTGGTGCACGGGGTCTAAGGTGCGCGAGCTTCAGTAGTTGTGGCTTGCGGGCTGTAGAGCGCAGGCAGTAGTTGTGGCACGTGGGCTTAGTTGCTCCACGGCATGTAGGATCTTCCCGGATCAGGGATTGAACCTGTGTCCTCTGCACCGGCAGGCGGATTCTTAACCACTGCACCACCAGGGAAGTCCCCAGAGATAAGGATTTTAAACCTTCTGGCAAATGTGTACAAATGCTCTTGAAAACAAATCTGGTTCTCCCCAGTATTGTCAGCCCAGTAGTCACTGGGGAAATTTACTCTCACAGACTCTTTGCTTTCTTCCTGGGAGTTTTTGATTCCAAATGGATTTATTTCCATGAGAAGAGATTACATTTAAATGCTGTAGGCCTATGAGACATCACTAGAACTTTGCTATACTGTGGTCCAGAAAGGCAGTGTTTTGGGGAAGGTGAATAATTTTTAAAACACTGAGGGTTTTTTTTTCCTCAAAGAAAACATTACATTTTATATAATTTATATAAATTGATATAATTTACAAATATTTCCTATCAAGGGGACATTTGTTTGAAACAATGAAAATTTAGTGATTGCTGCATTCCAATGAAGCAGCCAAGACCTGAACTGTCCAGGAAAGAACACCTTGATTTGATTGGCAGGTGTTTGGGAAGCCGTCTTGGAGTAAGATGGGAGAAAGAAGAGAAAGAGAGAGACAGGGAAAGAGTAGAACAGATAAGACTTGATGATAGGTTGGATAACAGCAGTTGAGAATGTGGGGTATCCTAAGATGCCCTCTTAATTAGGATAGTGGGAGATTGGCTTTGTGAGAATCTGACACATCCAAATTCACTGCAGGCAGAGTAGAGGAGATGACCTGTTGTTCAAGGACACGGCTAACTTCAGGGCCCAAAGGTTTTAAGCCTAAACCTAATGATCAGATATTCCTATGGCTCATGGCTGTTTTAAGGCTAACCACAGTGACTCAGAGGGTCTAGGAATAAGAATATTAGAAGTGCTCAAATGTTAGACAACTTTAACAGAATTTTTCCTCATACGCGTCTTCTTTTGCCACAAATCCTTGATACATTTTAATGGAATCAAACTTCTCTGAATGCTTGAGTGAATCTTGTTCAGCTTTAATGACAACTGCCTGCAGATCCCAGAATGCCTTCATGGTCCCAGGAGAGCCCTCAGTTATGATACAGGAGCTCGCTCTCAAGGCCTTGCTACATGATGAGCTCATGTATTTCTTGTCTTAGCACGGGATGCATATGAAAGTCACTTGGGGAGTTTTTTTTTAAATATGAAGTCCAATCAATCGAATCTGAATCTCTGAGAATGTGGCTCTGGCATCCCTATTTTAAAAGCTCCTATGGTAGGCAGGCATCTGAGATCGTCCCCAGTGATCCTCTTCTCCTGGTAGCATGCCCTTGTTTAATCAATCCCCTCCACCTGAGTAAAGCCTAGACCTTGTGGCATGCTTTTAACAAATAGAATATAACCAAAGTGACAGGCTGTCACTTACATGATTAGGTTATAAATGACTGTGACTTCCATGTGGCATTTTCTCTTGGTTCCCTTCTTGGCTTGCATGCTTTAATGAAGCAACCTGCCAGACTGGAGAGGCCCACTGGAACGGAACTGAGTGTGGCCTTTGGACAAGAGCCAGCAAGGAACGGAGGCCCTCAGTCCAACAGCCCATGAAGAACTAAATCTTGCCAACAATTACGGGAGTGCATCTGGAATCAGATCCTCCCCCACCAGGCCTTCAGATGAGACCAAAGCCCTGGCAGACACCTTGACTGAAGCCTGTGAAAGACCCTGAAGCAAAGGACCCAGCTAAGCCCAACCCAGGTTCCTGACCTGCAGAAACGAGGAGATAGTTTTATGGTAATTTGATATACAAAAATAGATGACAAATACAGCTCCCCAAGTGACCCTAATATGCAGCCAGGGTGTACATTGCTGGTGTACATTTATTAATTTAATTAAATAATTCTTTAAAATATCTTGTAAGTTCTGCTCTAGGGTTCACATAGGCAGCACTCAGTCAGTAAGCCTCATATTGGTACTTCCTCTAAAAATAACTATTAAAACTTTCAGATATATGGAAAGGTAAAAAGAATGAGCCCATTTGCCTGCCACTAAGTTTAAAAATAAAAAATTACACACACTCTAGAGTCCTCCTTCTACTTCTCCCCAGTTATGTTACCCACATAACTCTCACAAGTAATCACTCTCCTGAACTTTCCCTTTCAACTTACGTTTTAAAATGTATTGGCTTAAAGTTAAATAACATAGTTTCTTGTTTTTTAAAATCACTCATGTATCTGAAGTTATATTCCCTTTTGCATGATAGTGTAATTTTTTCCTCTCTCATTTACATTTGTTGATTCTCTGACATGTTGCATGCCGCAGCTAGGGATCCCGCGTGCTGCAACTAAAGATCCCACATGTGGTAACGAAGATCCTGCATGCCACAGCTAATACCCAGAGCAGCCAAATAAATAAATATTTTAAAATATATATATATGACTGAATAAACAGGAGGGCACATTCGTGGAAGGGAAAACTTAATGTCGTAAAAAAGATCAATCCTTCCTAAATCAATATGTAAATTTAATACAATCCTTATTTTTTAAATAATTAAGGCTGTGAATCAAGTCATATATATAAAGGGGTATTAATAACAGAATTATGTACACATGAAGAACTAGAAATACTCTAATTAGTCCAACAGTAGGGGATTTGTAAGTAAGGCTATGGTACATACATGTGATTAGATATTTTAAAGTCATTTTATTTTGAAAAATACCATATGCCATAGGGAATTGGTCATAAAATAATATTAAGCTAGATAATCAAGCTAAAACATATATAAAACTCAGAAACTCTGAAAGGAAATACATGAATATTTAACAGTCATTATCTTTAGGATGTGAAGGTGACAGGTAATTTTTTAAACACTCTTCTATACTTTTTCACATTTTCTACAATGAGTATGTAATACTTTTAATTACTTTTTTTTTTTTTTTTGCGGTACGCGGGCCTCTCACGGTTGTGGCCTCTCCCGTTGCGGAGCACAGGCTCCGGACACGCAGGCTCAGCGGCCATGGCTCACGGGCCCAGCCGCTCTGCGGCACATGGGATCTTCCCGGACCGGGGCACGAACCCGTGTCCCCTGCATCGGCAGGCGGACTCTCAACCACTGCGCCACCAGGGAAGCCCGAGTATGTTAATACTTTTAAAATCAGGAAAGTGATTAATGTTATTTAAAGGAAAAAGAATGGATATTCCTGCTCTGAGAAGAGATTTAACCCACTATGTGCACATCTCCGTGTGTTTGTATCTTCTCCACGTGTAATTGTGTCATTCTGTCCCAACACAAGGTGCTGATGGGCATGCCCTATGGAAGTATACCCAGAAAGACTGTGCCTCGGGCTGAGGAAGAAAAAGCCATGGATTTTTCCGTCCTTTGGGATTTTGAGGTACCAACATGCCAATGCACTTCCATTTTGTGATTGTGGATAAGTGTGAAGTGTTTAATTATTGGAAAGCCAGTGCTTTAACCAAATGGGATCCTAGCACTGTGCAAAATGAGCTAGCCAACCATGTCCTCCTAGGCCCCCTTCGTGGGTCCTTTTATCACACACTCTGATAAACATGACTTCCCCATGAGGCCACTGCTTCCCGTATTCTGCCAGATCTATGTAAGGTGATATTACATGATGGTTTTATCTTGGCATAACCACAGTAAGACCCCCGGGCTATTGCCAGTCCAGCCTTTTCCCAACCTTCACGTGACATCTTCAACTGAATACCCTACCTGCTTCTCAAGTCCAACAACTATCCAACCAAATCTACATCACTTTTTCCCATTTCCTTTATTGGAACCATTGTTCATCCAGTCATTCAAGTCTGAAACCTGAAAGTCATCCCACATTTCCTCTCCTCACCCCCACCCCTCACATCAAATCAATCACTAAATCTGAGCCTATCTACTAAACGTTTCTTAAACCAGTCTCCTTTTCTCCATCCCTCGCACCTCTCCTCAAACCTCACTGTACCAGGACCACTGTCAGAATCTACTACCTCTCCTCCCTGCCTTGGCTTGTCTCCTCAAATCTCCATTCCCTCTGCTGCCCGGTGACCTTTCTAAAATGTAAACCTGACCCTGTCACTCCCCACCTCCGATATTCATTTATTCCCACTCCCAGATGGAATAAAGCCCAGTGTTCCGAATTGGGTTTACAAAAGAATTGTTCATGACCTGGCCGCCCTCTACCTCTCCAGTCCCAGTCCCATGTCTGTCTAAGATCTCACACTTCATGCCTCAATATTATCAACTTTCGGGGAAGTCCAGTGCCTCCCTGCCTTTGCTCACGATCCTATGACTGGAACATCCCTCCCTCTTTTTGGAATCCTCATACCCCCGTGCCTCTGGGGGCCTTGGTCTGCAGCTCCAAGGAGTTCCAGAGACAGGAGGACTGGCTGTGGTGGTTCAAGCAACACATCTTGCTGCTGCCATCCTTCACTCTCATAGTCAGATTCAAGACCCCTCAGAAATGTGTTAAAGTGAGTTGGAGTATTTTTCTAAGTCATTTGGAACAGGGGTGTTCCAAATAACTACTATACCACTAAGAATTACATACTACTACCACTATATGCTACTACTAAGAATTTCCTTTATTCTTTATTTCACCCAAGGGCCGCTGTTGAAATGTCCTATCCACTCAAAACCAACAATTTATTCAGCAACAATCCCATGTTGTATTTGTTGCTGTTGCCAAGGATAAATTTTTATTTTTCAAGTAAAAATTAAAATTTTGGAAAACTTATATCCATCACCATGACAGTGGCAGTTTCTCAGTAGTTAAATACTTTTCTGATGAGATCAATGGAGATATTAACAGTGTGATTTTTTTAATATTGTATAAGAAATGTGTCAACATTTGGCATATGTTCACAACTCAATGAACCATTACTTTCCAGATGACCAATACATGATGTTACAGAATCATGTGTGAGTAAAAGATCTCACATCTTGATAGTAAAAGATAGAGCGATAGATTTTTAAAAACTATATTTTGAGATAATTTTAGACTTACAGAACAGTTACATAAATAGTACAGAGAGTTCCCATATACCCTTCACCCATTCACCTTATGATAACATCTCATATATCCATAGAACAATTATCAAAACTAAGAAATTAATCGTGATACAATATTATTAACTAAAATATAGTATTTATTTGTATTTCATCAGTTTTTCCACTAATGTTCTTTTTCTATCCCAGGACCCAACTCACAATCTCACATTGATTTAATTGTCACATCTCCTTACTCTCCTCCGATCTGTGACTGTTCTTTGTCTTTCAGTGACCTTGACACTTTTGAATAGTGCTGGTCAGTTGTTTGCCCCTGAATTTGGGTCTGTCTGATGTTCTCTCATGATTGTATTAAGCTTATGCATTGTTGGGGAGGTAGCGTGCCTTTCTCAGAGTGTCAAATCAGGGTTACATTATGTTGACCACTTGGTTAAAGTGATATCTGCCAGAATTTGGGCTTCCCTGGTGGTGCAGTGGTTGAGGGTCCGCCTGCCGATGCAGGGGACACGGGTTCGTTCCCTGGTCTGGGAAGATCCCACATGCCGTGGAGCGGTTGGGCCCGTGAGCCATGGCCTCTGAGCCTGCGCGGCCAGAGCCTGTGCTCCGCAACGGGAGAGGCCACAACAGTGAGAGGCCCGCGTACCACAAAAAAAAAAAAATAGTGATATCTGCCAGAATTCTCTGCTGTAAAGTTAGTATTTTTCCCTTTTTAATTACTTAGTATTTGGGGGAGAGCAATGGATCTTAAGGTATGAAAAAGTTCATTATGTGATTCATATTCCACATTGCAACTAACCTTTAAGAAATAACTATTTAGTTATTGGGTTGAGGTATGATATCGAAGAAGAAATAGCCCCAAGTATATGAAAAAATACTATTAAAATTTGGCTCCCCTGTCCAACTACATATCTGTGTGAGGCCAGAATAATCCCATTTTTTATTCAGCAAAGACATAAAAGAAGTGCTAAAATTATAAGTTAATTTTACACCTAAATAATTATACCTAAAATGTGTGCTAATTACACGTAAAGCCAATTATACCAAAAACCAAAACCAAAATGAAACTTGAAGCTCAGGTTAGATTGTGAGCCTTATCACATAGTTTTCTTTAGAAGTTTTGAAATACTGAGAAAGTTCACGGACTCCCTTCTAGTTCCAGAGTGTTAAATTAAGACCCTGAGCACTGGGTGGGGGTTGGAGGGGGAATTTGGAGCTGTGTGTGCATGTGCACATAGACACACACGCACACACACACCTCTTATCCCTAATTTGTCCTGAATGTTAACAACACTCTCCTCCCCGTGCTGTGTCTCCATGCACTCTATAATGGAGAAATAGACAGGAGAAAGAAAATGGGAGACGTGGAGACGGGCATAGACTCTGGAGCAACTGGGGGAGTGAAGGGAAGAACAGGAACATCGAGAACCCTTCCTTCCTCCCCTCCGGCTCCCGTCACACCCGAGAAAGAAACCCCAGGTCGATGGAAGCGTCCGATGACTGTCACGTTGAGCTTACAAACCCAGAGCATTTGGCTTTGCTGCCCCACAGGGCTACATCAAGTATTCCGCTCTCTTCTACGGCTACTACAACAACCAGAGGACCATCGGGTGGCTGAGGTACAGGTTACCCATGGCTTACTTCATGGTGGGGGTCAGCGTGTTCGGCTACAGCCTAATGATCGTCATTAGATCGTAAGTATGACTGTCTCATTTACAGGCTTTTAATTTTCTTCCCACAAACAGCCCACCACTGTGGCCACACTGTGCCTACTTACCTTCTTGTTGGGGATTTAGAGAGAAAACAAGGAAACAAAGCAAATGCAGATTGTCATATGGGGTATAAAAGACATAGACAGGGTAATGTGGGAAGTTCTGGGAAATGGGATAGACAAGTCCTTTAGAGGAGGCTGGGCACAGCACTTTAGACAAAGCAAGAGTATGTGCAAAGGCCCTGAGGCAGCAAATATACTACTGAGTCCCCAAAACTGTCAAAAACAACAGTGTGGCTTGAAAGGGAACATGGTACCCTAATTAAGGAGAGGCTGGAGAGGTTTCCAAGGCCTGTTTCTGTTTTCCCCAGAGCCCAGCATCCTCAGAAAAACCCTCTGCTTCTCTGTCTAGCTGGCATGTGAGAACTGAGCTGGTGCCTACAAAGATACAATGAGGCTAAACCAGTGTATATGGCAGTGAGTAACCTTGGTGTCCTCTCCAGCCCCAACTCTACTTGTCTCTGTGGTCAGAAATGGCTTTTTAATATGTCTGTGCCTCTTAATTCATGTTCTCTGAAGAAAAACTTTGGCCCACAAACTGCCTTCTTCTAAGTCAGAGGACCCCAGTTAGCACAGGCTGTGCAGGGTGGGGACACAGTCTGTGCACAGACCTGACCACCAGGCCCACTCACCCTTCAGCAGAGCCACAAGAGAAGAACAGGGCCGCTGTGTGTGCACAGGAAACAGAGCGCCCTTGAAGCCCGGCTAGAACCCCCGGAAAGCGGAAAGCGATGTGCGGGCCCAGCTGGGTTTTCTATCTCATCGTCTCAGGGGAAAATGCTGCTGTTTACAAGAGCCTGCCTGGCACAAGACAGTGACCACTAGGTGACATGTGGCTGCCCAGCTCTATCAAACAAAAGGAAAAAAAAAAGGACACAGGCGAGACAGGCTTGGTTTTATTCTTAGCCTTCACATTGCTATGTTTTTCCGTGCCAAATTTAAGGATATGGAATGTTTCTCTGTTGAACCAAAAAATTAGCTAAGGCAACCAGGCCCCTGGAACTGCAAATCCCAAAAGCCCGACACATCAGATAGAGTCAAAGAGGGGCAACCCCACCCCCATTGTATCTGATGGAACCCCAGCCTGGGATTCCATGGTTCCCACGGGACTGATCTCCAGGAAGCGCAAAGAGAGTGATACCAACCAGGGTTCTTGGCTTCCTTAATCAGTAGAAGTTGACTAGAGGCCAGATGAGAAATTCAGGCAAGGCTTTCCTGGGGCCGCTGCTGCAGCAGTGGGGGAGCAAGTACAAACAGCAGGTTCCCTTGCTTGCTCACTGAGGGGGGGAAAGCTTGTTTCTTATATGGGGTGAAGGTAGGGGCGTGTCCAGGGGTCAGGCCAGAAGTGTGGCTTAGGTGTTTTGCCCATCCCTTAGGTGGTGTGTGCAGGCATGCTCAATACCCTGCTTTTGCTCCCAATGCCCTGTTTTTGCTCCTGGCTCTTCAGAAATGGCAGCTGGGTTTTGTTTTTTGTTTTTTTTGTCTTTTTGTATCTTTTGGGTCCAGCATTTGCCCCAACTGAGCATGCACACAGTTATTTTTAGTCCCATATAGTTTCTTTGTACTTTGTAGCTCAAGGAGAGGTGTGTCCAGCACTGCAGCAAAGGGTCCCAGGTCCCAGACCCGTCTCAAGAGGATGAGGACAGGTAGGATGACATAGGGGGCTATCAAGGCAGGTCCAAGGTACTTTCCTCCGAGCTTGCTTAAGAAAAAGATGTGCGTATTATCTGGTTGTAGTACTAACTGCCTCAGGGCTTATTGAATTTTGCATCAGAAAAATATGATTTTTATCCAAGAAAACAGATGAATTAGAAGGGGATATTCTCTGTGAGAATGAAGAGTTCTAAAACATTTGCAGGTGAGTCAAGCCGCAAGACATCAGACATCAAGGTAGAAAACATGGTTAGTGTTTTCTGTACCCTGCAGACTCCTTGTTATGCAGTTGACACCATGTGTGCTCGCAGGGGACTCTGAATTTGGGGGGAAGGTGCTCTGGCTATCGGTAGCCTGATTCAAATCCATCTTGGCTCTTTGCCTTCACTGGGTATCTGCCACCTGTGCCCAAGACTAGCTTAGGCCAGGTTTCCCTTGGGCTGACACAGTAGACACAGGGGCAGACATAACAACAGCAGTGTGCACCCTACAGGATGGCCGGCAACACCCAGGGCAGCACGAATGACGGGGAGAGCGATAACTTCACATTCAGCTTCAAGATGTTCACCAGCTGGGACTACCTGATCGGGAATTCAGAGACGGCCGACAACAAATACGCCTCCATCACCATCAGCTTCAAGGTAGTCGCTTCAGGGCCATTCCCACTTCCCAGGGGAACTTTGGGTCCCTCCTGTCATTGGGAGACTTCTCCCAGCTGGGGCATGGGAAATAAGATCCCTGATTAATTTGTGGTAAGAGCTTTACCAGAAGTGGGAGAATAGCTCTCAAGCCTTCAAGAAAGAATGTTCATGGCTGGTACCCACCATCTGTTTCTTAACATGGCAGATAATCATGGAGCTGGTCCTTGGTTCTGCCTCTTTCCTCATGGAACTGCTTTCTGCTGGAGGAAGTGAAAGGACACACTTGGGGCAGCCGTTCTCAACATTTACACATGTTTGCATGATCTAAGGAGCAGTAAAAATCTTCTGGGCCCCACCCCTAGAGATTCTGGTGTAATTGGTCTGAGGTGGGGTCCTGGCATTGGTTTTTTTGTTTTGTTTTGTTTTGTTTTTTTTGCGGTACGCGGGCCTCTCACTGTTGTGGCCTCTCCCATTGCGGAGCACAGGCTCAGCGGCCATGGCTCATGGGCCCAGCCGCTCCGCGGCATGTGGGATCTTCCCAGACCGGGGCATGAACCCGTGTCCCCTGCATCGGCAGATGGACTCTCAATCACTGCACCACCAGGGAAACCCCTGGCATTGGTTTTTTTTAAAATCCCCCAAAAACACCCACAAAGAGTTGAGAACCCGGTTTGGGAGTGTGGGAATAAAGGAATCAATTAAGTGTACAACTCCACACTTAATTATCTATTAATTTGTTCACAAGAGAGATATGAGGTGGCCTACAGAATATAGAACGAAAACAAGCCTGAGGGTGAGCAGACGAATGAAGGCAGAAGCACTGCACATCTCACTTTTCCCTCCATGACTGTAAAAACCATTCAGAGTTCTTTTTTATCTATTTATTTATAACATCTTTATTGGATTATAATTGCTTTACAATGGTGTGTTAGTTTCTGCTTTATAACAAAGTGAATCAGCTATACATATACATTTATCCCCATATCTCCTCCCTCTTGCCTCTCCCTCCCACCCTCCCTATCCCACCCCTCTAGGTGGTCACAAAGCACCGTACTGATCTCCCCGTGCTATGTGGCTGCTTCCCACTAGCTATTTTACGTTTGGTAGTGTATATATGTCCATGCCACTCTCTCACTTCGTCTCAGCTTACTCTTCCCACTCTCCGTGTCCTCAAGTCCATTCTCTACGTCTGCGTCTTTATTCCTGTCCTGCCCCTAGGTTCATTAGAACCTTTTTTTTTTTTTTTAGATTCCATGTATATGTGTTAGCATACAGTATTTGTTTTCCTCTTTGTGACTTACTTCACTCTGTATGACAGACTCTATAGGTCCATCCACCTCACTACAAATAGAGTTCTTTTTTTTAATTGAAGTATATTTGATTTACAATGTTGCGTTAATTTCTGTTGTATAGCAAAGTGATTCTGTTATACATATATATTCATTTTCATATTCTTTTCCTAGGTTACTACAAGTTATTGAATATAGTTCCCTGTGCTATACAGTAGGACCTTGTTGTTTGTCTATTTTGTATATAGTAGTTTGTATCTGCTAATCCCAAACTCCTAATTTATCCCCCCGTTTCTCCTTTAGTAACCATAAGTTTGTTTTCTATGTCTATGAGTCTGTTTCTGTTTTGTAAATAAGTTCATTTGTATCATATTTTAGATACAAAAATACCATATGGTATTTGTCTTTCTGTTTCTGCCTTACCTCACTTAGCGTGATGATCTCTAGGTCCATCCATTATTTCATTCTTTTATATGGCTGGGTAATATTCCATTGTGTATGTGTGTGCGTGTGTGTATGCCACATCTTCTTTATCCATTCATCTGTCAATGGACTCTTAGGTTGCTTCCATGTCTTGGTGCTTATAAATAGTGCTGCAATGAACATTGGGGGTGCATATATCTTTTCAAATTAGAATTTTTGTCTTTTCCAGATATATGCCCAGGAGTGGGATTGCTGGATCATGTGGTAACTCTATGTTTAGTTTTACTATTCTCCACAGTGGCTGCAGTTCCCACCAACAACATAGGAGGGTTCCCTTTTCTCCACACCCTCTCCAGCATTTATTATTTGTAGACCTTTTAATGATGGCCATTCTGACAGGTGTGAGGTGATACCTCATTGTAGTTTTGATTTGCATTTCTCTGATAATTAGCATGTTGAGCATCTTTTCATGTGCCTGGTGGCCATCTGTATGTTCTCTTAAAAACCATTCAAAGTTCTTGATAGTCCTCAAAAAAAAGATAAATAAAGTTATTGATAGTCCAATGCTTCTCCTGTCTGATCAGTCAGACTTTTTTACCCCAGGACCTTGCAGAGGTCAGATCTATACCACAACGGTGCTTGGTTGTCTTGCCTTCTTCTCTCTCTTCTCTCCTGGCCCTTCTGGGAGGAGAAGGGGGCTGCTGCCCACTGATACCAATCGTTGCCTACAGAAGACAGGTACACCCACCAGGGACAGGGCTTGGGCTCAGCAACTCACTACATGGGTTTCATGAGCCCCAGAGTCAGCTTGGCAGTGGGTAGAGCAGGGAGTGGGCTCAGTTTTCCTTCTCCTTCTCCTTCTCAGCAATGCAAAGCCTGTGGTGGAGCATCCAAGGGCAGGGTAGGGGTCAACAAGGGCTTTGACCCTTCCTTCGGGACCACTAGAGAGAGACAAAGAAGGTCAATGCCTGTGAAGCACTTTGAACATATGGGAAGGAGAAGGCTTCCCCTCTGAGTCTGTTAAAAACCACTTATATAACAGGACACATGTCATGAGAACTGTGTGCGTTAATGTATACTAACTACCTGATGAGTTAGTTGAAACTGAACCCGAACACAATAACTGTTAATTGATTGAAAAATCTCCTTCCTTCTCCCAAGGCAATAGAAATAAAAACAAAAATAAACAAATGGCACCTGATCAAACTTACAAGCTTTTGCACAGCAATGAAAACCATAAACAAAACAAAAAGACAACCTACAGAATGGGAGAAAATATTTGCAAACGATGCAACCGACAAGGGCTGAATTTCCAAAATATACAAACAGTGCATACAACTCAACAGCAAAAAAACAAACAACCCAGTCCAAAAATGGGCAGAAGACCTAAATAGACATTTCTCCAAAGAAGACATACAGATGGCCAATAGGCACATGAAAAGATGCTCAACATCACTAATTATTAGAGAAATGCAAATCAAAACTACAATGAAGTACCACCTCACATGAGGTGGAGAAAAGGGAGAAAAGGGAACCTTCCTACACTGTTACTGGGAATGTAAGTTGGTGCAGCCACTATGAAAACAGTATGGACGTTCCTCAGAAAACTAAAAATAGAATTACCATATGAGCCAGTAATCCCACTCCTGTGCATGTATCCAGACAAAACTATAATTCAAAAAAGATACATGCACCCCTATGTTCATAGCAGCACTATTCACAGTAGCCAAGACATGGAAACAACCTAAATGTCCATTGATAGATGAATGGATAAAGAAGATGTGGTACAACGGAATACTACTCAGCCATATAAAAGAACAAAATAATGCCATTAGCAGCAACATGAATGCAACTAGAGATTATCATATTAAATGAGGTAAGTCAGAAAGAGAAAGACAAACACCATATGATATCACTTACATGTGGAATCTAAAAAATGACACAAATGAACCTATCTAGGAAACAGAAAGAGACTCATGGACATAGAGAACACACTTGTGGTTGCCAAGGGGGAGGGAGGTGGGGGAGGAATGGAGTGGGAGGTTGGGGTTAGCAGATGGACGCTTTTGTATATAGAATGGATAAACAACAAGGTCCTAACATATAGCACAGAGAACTATATTCAATATCCTATGATAAACCATAATGGAAAAGAATATTTTTTAAAAAGAATGTATATATATATATGTACAACTGAATCACTTTGCTGTACAGTAGTAATTAACACAACATTGTAAATCAACTACACTTCAATTAAAAAAAATCTCCCAGGTACTTTGGTGTCCGGGAGACCTCATTTTCCATCCTGGCTCTGCCATATACTAATTGTGTCTTTCTATGAAAAACTTACTAATGCAGGATACAAGGTTAATAATAAAAATTCTATTGTGTTTTTATACACTAGCAGCAAATAATTAGAAAATAATTTAATTCCATTTTCAATAAAATGACATAAAGTACAAAAAATTCCAAGGAATATAGATTTAACCAAAAAAAAAAAAAGTGTGAGACTGCCTACACCAAAAAGTACAAAACATTGCTGAAAGGAATTAAGAAACTCTAAATAAATGGAAAAATATACCATGCCAATGGATTAGAACAGAGGTCAGCAAACTATGGCCCAGGGTCCAAATCCAGCCTGCTGCCTATTTTTGTAAATAAGATTTTATTGAGACAAAGTCACACTCATTTATTTATATATTATCTATAGATGCTTTCATGCTACAGAGGCATAGTTGAGTAGCTATGAGAGAGACCACGTGGCTTACAAAACCAAAAATATTTGCTATCTGGTTTTTTAATAGAAAAAAACTTGGCCAGAACTTTTTTATTAAAAAAGCCAGCCCCCTGGGCTTCCCTGGTGGTGCAAGTGGTTGAGAACCCGCCTGCCAATGCAGGGGACACAAGTTCGTGCCCCAGTCCGGGAAGATCCCACATGCTGCAGAGCGGCTGGGCCCGTGAGCCATGGCCTCTGAGCCTGCGCGTCCAGAGCCTGTGCTGCGCAACGGGAGAGGCCACAACAGTGAGAGGCCTGTGTACCGGAAAAAAAAAAAAAAAAACAAACCCAGCCCCTGGCTTAGAAGACTTGACATTGGCCGAGTCGGGTGGCATATGGGATCTTAGTTCCCTGACCAGGGATCGAACCTGCACTGCCTGCAGTGAAAGTGCGGGGAAGTCCCAGAAGACTCAGTATTTTTCAGATTCAATTCTAAACTCCTTGATCTATAGATTTAAAACAGTCCCCATTGGATACTGAAATCTCTCTGGGCATTAGTAGCGGTAACTGGTTTGTTGTTGGGATTAAGGATAATGGATGGTGAGTGTTTAGCCCCACATCTAACACACAGTAAGTATCCAGTAAATCTAAGCTTTGTCAGTACATGTACCAAAGTAGAAGTAACAAGAAAAAATATAATATTTTAAGATTCCTTTTTTCTTCCAGTTTTATTGAGATATAATTGACATACAGCACTGTATTAGTTTAAGGTGTACAGCACAATGCTTTGACTTACATACATCATGAAATTATTACCACAATAAGTTTAGTGAACATCCATCATCTCGTATAGATACAAAATTAAAGAAATAGAAAAAAAATTCTTCCTTGTGATGAGAACTCGGGATTTACTCTAACAACTTTCATATATAACATACAGCAGTGTTAATTATATTTAACATGTACCTTACATCCCTAGTACTTATTTATCTTGTAACTAGAAGTTTGTATCTTTTGACTGCCTTCCTCCAGTTCTCCCTCCATCCACCCCATCCCACACCTCTGGTAACCACAAATCTGATCTCTTTTTCTATAAGTTTGTTTGTTTGTTTGTTTGTTGAGTATAATTGACTTACAACACTATGTTAGTTCCTGTTATACAGCAGAGTGATATTTCTCTACAATTCAAAATGACCACCATGGTAAGTCTAGTTATAATATGTCACCCTACAAAGATATTACATAGTCATTAATTATATTTCCCACTTTGTACATTTCATACTCGTGACATTTATTTTTCACCTGGAAGTTTGTACCTCTTAATCTCCCTCACCTATTCAAAATATATTTTCTTAAAGAAAAGAATTATCCATATACCACCCCCTCTGAATTCTTTCATTTCTGGAAATATAGAAAGTAGTAATCTCAAGGAACCCAACAACAGTGGTTTCTTGTTATTATTCACACCTCATTTTCACACATCAAGGAATCAATAGTGGATGAACAAGAGAGTAACAAAGAAGAAAATGTCCATCTGACAAGATTTCTCCGTGTCCTGGCCAACTTTCTCATCATCTGCTGTTTGTGTGGAAGTGGGTACCTCATTTACTTTGTGGTGAAACGATCCCAAGAATTCTCCAAAATGCAGAATGTCAGCTGGTATGAAAGAAATGAGGTGAGGAGGGCATCTCTGCTGAAGTGAATATTTCAGGAAAATACTGAAATTACCCTGGTTCCTATGCCATTCAGCTGAATTATTGAATTCTGGACTATAGGACTAATTTTAAAAAGTGAAATTATATCGCTTATAAATCAATTGTCTAGTAATGCATGGGTGTGATTCTGGGCTTCTTTTTCTGTTCCATTGGTCTATTTGTATATGCTTGCACTAATAACACACTGATAAACTATGGCTTTATAGTATGTCTTGATATCTGACAGAGTGAGTTCTCTCATCAAGATCCACAATAACACACATTAAGGTTTTATTGCGCTTGCATTGAATCCATAAATCTCTCCTGGGAATTTGACATCTGTGGTAGTTGGCCAAAACAGCTGCAAATTCTTCCCATCCTTGTATCCACATTTTTTTGCAATGTGATTTTCTAGTTCCTCGCATGAAGAGGTGGAATCTGTTTCCCCATCCCTTGCTTTAGTCAGTGAAACAGTAGCAGCAATGATACAAGCAGACTTGAAAAGTGCTTGTATTTTGGAACTTGCTCTCTTGGGAACCTGAGACCCCCACCATGTGAATGATGCCCAGCTAGCCTCCTAAATGATGAGCGGCACATGGCCCAATTATCTCATCACCTTAGGTGACAGCAAATCCACCACCAGATGTGTGAATGAAGCTGACCCCAAAGGCCACACCCTGCACCACATCCCTCTACTGTTGGTTCCGTTCTGTGATCTGAGTTTCTGGTCTTCCATGCTCCTGAGATGAGGAGATTCTTACGTAGCTCACAGCTTTTACAGAACACAAAGCACTGTCCCATATGTTAATTCATTTACTTCTCAAAGATAGTTTGCTATTTTTATCAATGCTAATAACAGCAATCGTGGTGACAACCAGTCACAGAGCAATTAGGACCTGTGGAACATACACTGACTGCTCAGGGCTTGTTGGTGCCTTCACCAGGGTCATACAGCAAGTTGTGGAGACCCCGGGGCATTTCCAGAGGCAGAGGAGGGGGCAAAAAGGAGATGGAGATGCATGGCCCTGGGGGTGCAGAGATGGTGGAGAAGCAAGTGATATTGATGACAAAACTAACCCAGCTCTCCCAATTTCTCAGGTAGAAATTGTGATGTCCCTGCTTGGGATGTTTTGTCCCCCTCTGTTTGAAACCATTGCTGCCCTGGAGAATTACCACCCACGCATTGGACTGAAGTGGCAGCTGGGACGCATCTTTGCACTCTTCCTCGGAAACCTCTACACGTTTCTTTTGGCCCTGATGGATGACGTCCACCTGAAGGTAAAGACCACAAACATCCCCCCAATTCCTAGTGCCCACCAAATTTCTTTTTTAACTATAATAATTTCCTTGCACATAATTTATATTAATTTAAAATTTTTTGGAAAGGTCAGAAAAGTAAAATGAAGAAAAATATCAGCAGATTCCTATGACCCAATTGTTAACATTTTGCTTCAGTTCTTTACTGTCTTTTTCTTAGGCTTTTTCACATCATCTGCATGTCATTTGGTACCCTTAATATTTTATCTGCAGGCTTTCCCGTGTTGTTTCTTAGCTGCCATAAATGTTTACCAGCCCGGTATGCGCCCACTGAGATGATAAGTCATGGTTGAGTTAACCTTTCATCACTGCTCACCAGGTGGTTATAGCGTACCCACCAAGCCAGGCCCTGGGGGTACAGCAGAGAGTAAGACACGGTCCTGTTCCAGGGGAGACAGACTCATTCATCGAAGCATGCTGGGGCAGGTGCTTCAGTGGGAGCAAGCCCCGGGCAGTGTGGCAGTACACAGGAGGGGCTGCAAGCCCCACCGTGGGGGATCTTAGCAGACCTTGGAAAAAGCAGAGGGAACAGCTCATGCACACAGGGAACTATGAGTTAGCTGAACAATAGAGTGGAGGGGAAGAAGTGAAAAGTGAAATTGGGAGAAGGGCCAGATTACGATGCTCCTCTTTCCCACACGTCCCTCCTCATGAACTTTTTCCTGAGGTTAACAGGAAGCTACTGGAAGTCTCTCAGCATGGAAGTGACCGGATCTGACCGTTGCCTACTCTCCACCTTCATTTCTTGCTTCCCTCCTACCCTAGTAAACTCCTTCACCCTCCTGAGCCTCACGTTTCCTCCACGGGGCAAAATTCTCTCTTGCCTCTCTCTCCATCCTTCTCCCCGTGTTTGACTAGTTGACTAATCCTCCTGCGGTTTGGCTCAGATGCCACTGCCCCCAGGAAGGGCCCTGTTGTCTGATGTGGATTTCCTCAGTCCCCAAAGAAAATTTCCCACAGCTCTTATCACTCTGGTCTGTAATTGTCTGTTCATCTCTGTCACTTACTAGACAGTGAACTTTCTGAGGAAAGCTCCGTTCACTCCTGTGTCACTCCTGTTCACTCTTGTGTCACCATTGCCTTATAGGCCCAGAATAGACCCTGAATAAATTAATCTCAAAAGAACAATGAGTAACTGAATGGATGGACAAATGGATGAAGGAACAGATGAATAATAACAGAGAAGAAAACTTCCTGGAAAAGACGCAAGGACTTTAGCCAGTTGCCCGCCTCTCCTCTATAGATTGAAAGGCTGGGAGGGCATTTCTGGAGAGACTTGTTGAGGGGTAGGGCAGGGGCTAGATGGTAGGGTTTTGGCATATGCTGGCTCTATTTGTTGTTCCTGTAGAAACATTGGACCTTCCCTGGCTCCTTCCAACCCCACATCTCCATCTTCCATTCTAGCTTTCTAACGAAGAGAAAATAAAGAACATCACTCACTGGACTCTGTTTCACTACTACAACTCCTCGGGTTGGAACGAGAGCGTCCCCCGGCCACCCCTACACCCTGCAGATGTGCCCCGGGGTTCTTGCTGGGAGACAGCTGTGGGCATTGTGAGTAGTTATGCTCTCCTGAAAAGATGATCCCTGTTCTCAGTTCTTCGTTGTCCCTTCTTGATGTTTCCAGTTTTAAGCCACCAAAATGTCAAGCTAGCATTTCTTAGGAAAGTTCCACCTTTTCACATTATCTTCTTTTCAGTGTCCCAAACATTTCTCTCTGTGCTTCATCTAGCAGTCTAATACCACTTGGATTTATTTGGAGTTTTACTGCAGATTTCACTGAAAGCCTGAGATTCTCCACCTGGAAATCATGAATACAACTCCTAAAAGTTGTATACAAGATTTTGTGTGTATATGCATCTGTGCATTTTTCTGTAAAGAGAATTAAAGGTTTTCATTAGATTGTCAAAAATTAACCACGACCATTTCCCCTTATCCACTTTCACTACTGTTCCTGTAGCTTACACAGTGTGGACTTCAAAGGCTAGTGTTCTTTGCCTTCCTAGGCAGAAACTTGAAGTATTCACAGGTAACACAGGGATCAGCTGCCTTCTCTTCTTCAACTCCATCTCTTTGCATGGGGTTTCTATTCACCTGCCACCCCTGAAGAATCCATGCCCATAGAGCATTGGACAACAGTGTTTTTAACGGAGGTTGATGAAGTCCCATAGAGGAGAGGATTATATCACACACTTCATCGGACACTGCCTACAAGTCCACCAGCAGATATTTTCCTGAGGCAGGGTTTCCTTTCCATGGGGTCCTGGGGGCTTTTTCTCCCTGCTTCCTTCACAGAAGGCTCAGACTCAGGACTTCTCATCTCCTCCAGTCTAAATTCCCCCATTCTCTTCAAATCGTCCTCATCTTTAATATGTAGAGCAGCTCACATTTCTAAACCTATCACAGTGTGTAACAGAAAGCCTTCAAGTCAGTAAAACCTACCCTCTTTAGAAGACAAAAGAGAGTTCGTTACCTACATGATTCCTTTGGAATATTCTGCTATAGAATTTCTCTTTTCCATCTCTCTTGCCCTCCTCTCTGAAATGCCCATCACTGATTAAAACTTGTTTCCTTCTGAGTTTGTTGGTAATGATGGGTTTGAGGCGTTATGTCCTGCTCACCTATGTCCACCACCACCTTCACCCCAGGCCCCAGAGCATCACCTTGCATAGACGTGGAGACCTGATACAAGTCAGTTTGTGTTTTACTTAAGAGTAATAGTCTAAATTCTTGTTATGGAAAAACCCTGAAAACTCATCATCTGTTCATCCAGCAAGCTTTATTAATCATCTTGGAAGATACAAAAATGGATAGAGCAGACCCTGAGTCCCCTGGGAACTCCAAGACTATTAGATGTCTTAAAGATTGTGATGAAGTCAGGTAGATTTTTCCAACTTTTCAAAAAAAAATAATAAATTATATGTACTCTACACATCAAAGAAAACTTTGTTCCTTTGCTTTTGGCTCTTCTTCTATGTGCCTCTGTGAAAAGCCTACATTATTTTCTCTACATACCCCCCAAAAAAAATCCAGTTAGCAGGGGGTGAAGAAAACCAGCTGCTGTCCCCAGGGACAATGGTCAGATTCAGTCTTAGCTGGGGCAGCTGGCACTTCAGAGCAGATGGGGGAAGCAAGGAGTGAGCCTTCAGATCCTACATCTATGCAATAGTGCTGATAACTACCAAATACTGGGTATTGCCAACTGCCAGACAATTTGCATACATAATCACTAACTTTCCCAGTAACCCTGCAAGGTTAATGTATCAACTTCAAAAGGTTCAGAGACTATTCCAAAGCAATAAATTAGTAACTTGTAGAGCTGGAACCTATAGTAAGCATTTTTCAAAGCATGGGGTCTTTTATCTGCACCACCATTAATCAGAGGGTCACAAAGAAGAATAAGAGTGGGTGGGGGAGCGTTGGCATGCAGTCAGTTGGGAGAAGCAGGCATGGTCAAACCCTGACTATCCCCTTTCTCTATGTTCCTCCTTGTAGGAATTCATGAGGCTGACGGTGTCGGATATGCTGGTAACGTGTATCACCATCCTGCTGGGGGACTTCCTGCGGGCTTGCTTTGTCCGGTTCATGAACTACTGCTGGTGCTGGGACCTGGAGGCTGGATTTGTAGGTCACCACTTCATGGATGTTGTGCAGAAAGGCATTCCAATCATCCTCTCTGATACAGTCAGATGCATTCTGTGCATTTCTTTAGACGCTTAAGGGCAGTCTCTGTGAAGTAGTATTTCATTTTTTCTAAGCAGGACATAAAATCCAGTAGATAAAAAGTATTTTTTGTTGTTTTTTGTTTTGCGGTACGTGGGCCTCTCACTGTTGGGGCCTCTCCCATTGCAGAGCACAGGCTCCGGACGTGCAGGCTCAGCGGCCATGGCTCACGGGCCCAGCCACTCCGCAGCATGTGGGATCTTCCCAGACCGGGGCACGAACCCGTGTCCCCTGCATCAGCAGGCGGACTCTCAACCACTGCGCCACCAGGGAAGCCCTAAAAAGTTTTTTTAATATTTTCAAATGTTAAATTTTAAATTCCCAAGATTTAACCCTCCTATATTTGGATTCTGCATGTTTCTTCCTTTAATCCACGCTCACCTGACTTTCCTTCTCTCTCTCCTCACTTTGTTTTCCTCCTTCTCTCATTCTTGTCACTTTTTATCTCCATTTCTGGAAGACAAATTGGGAAGCAGGTTTCAAGTGGCCTCACAAGGACACCGACTACTCCCTAATGCTCACACACTTTATGTTCTTTCAAACAGTTGACAAATTTCCAAAACTCTGAAAATCAGAGTCAGGTTGAAAATCTGCATCTGGCTGAGGTGGTTCCTTTCCATGAAAAAGAAGATGACAGTGGGGTTTCCCTGGTGGTGCAGTAGTTAAGAATCCGCCTACCAATGCAGGGGACACGGGTTCGATCCCTAGTCCGGGAAGATCCTACATACCGGAGAGCAACTAAGCCCGTACACCACAACTACTGAGCCTGCGCTCTAGAGCCCACGAGCCACAACTACTGAAGTATGTGCACCTAGAGCCCGTGCTCCGTAACAAGAGAAGCCACCGCAATGAGAAGGCCGCGCACCGCAACGAAGAGTAGCCCCTGCTCACCACAAGTAGAGAGAAAGCCCACGTGCAGCAGCAAAGACCCAACGCAGCCAAAAATTAATTAATTTTAGAAAATGATGAGAAGGAGAAAAGAGAATTGGAGGATTTATTTATTTTGTTTTTAAAGCTTTCTTTACATTTGACTCCTCATTTAATTATTTGCATTTTGTTATTTATTTGATTTACTCCTTGCTTATAATTTCAAGTTACATTTCTAAATAGAACATTGATAAAATGTTCTCTTGGGGCCTCCCAAGAACACACTGTCAGCCTGCAGGCCATAAAAGGTAAAAATTCTCTCTCTGTGTTTTTTTTTTTTTTTAGTTTGGCTATGCTGCACAGCTTGCGGGATCTTAATTTCCCAACCAGGGATTGAACCCAGACCCTTGCAGTGGAAGTGTGGAGTCCTAACCACTGCACTGCCATGGAATTCCCCAAAAATTCTCATTATTTTCATTGGAGAAGACATTGAAGAAAGTTTCAAGTTTGAGAACTTCAAAACTCTTTTTTAAAAGTTGAAAACATGTTAAAGAAATAGAACTCTGAATCTAAGGTTCCTCTCTGGTCACCAGGGCAGGCTTTTTGGGGTGGAGTGGCTTGGTCAGTTGACCGGTAGTGGGGTCTGGCTGACACGACCTAACAGACTTTCTCTCTCTCCTCTCTCTCTCTCTCCCTCCAGCCCTCATATGCTGAGTTTGATATTAGTGGAAATGTGCTTGGTTTGATCTTCAACCAAGGAATGATCTGGTGAGTTATCCATTTCCTCTGGTGATCACCTCATTTGGGGAGTCAAAAAGCTGGAATCCCAGGCTTTGCCTCTCAACCAGCTAGAGAGAGGCTGGACAAATCATCTGGCCTCTCTGAGCTCCCTTCTTTTGCTTGAACAGGACTAGAGGAGAACCAGGACAGTGTCTGGCCTACCCACTTGCTACCATATACATAGAGAGGGGAGAGAAGAGCTAGGGAGAGAGAAGGAAAAAAGGAAGAGGGAGGAAAGAGGGAGGAGAGAGAGAAGAAGGAAAAAAGGATAAAGTAGAGTGGGAAAGAAAGAAGAGGAGGAAAGGGAGGGAGGGAGAAGGAAGGGGAGGAAAAGAAAGAGAGGAGGGAGGGAGATAAATGAACTGAGGAACTTCCCTCTGAGAAGGAGTTAGAGGAGGCTGCCTGACTTCAGCCAAAGGCTTTCAAAGGCTCATAGCAAGCCAATATCCAATTCTTTTAAGTTAAGGACTTCAAATACTTTTCTGAGCATCAATGCTGTTTAATGGAGGCCATGGAGAAACAGACAAGAGACCATGTAATTTGCTCCATGCCTGGCGGTGGGGCAGTGGTAAAATCCTTGCCAGAACCCAAGCCAGGAATGCTCAGAGAGTCCCTGTCCTGAGGAATGGATGGCTATGGCTTGGTGATAAACGTCCTGGTTAAATGGGAGGCCCCTTCCCTTGGGACCTACAGAGAAAGCAACAAGGCCTTCTGCCCCTAGCCCATCAGTCCCGTTTCCTTGTGTCGTCCTTCCCTGGCCTCTTCTGCTGTCGAGCCAACCAGGTGTGTGGTCTCTGCCCTTCCAGGATGGGCTCCTTCTATGCCCCAGGACTGGTGGGCATCAACGTGCTGCGCCTGCTGACCTCCATGTACTTCCAGTGCTGGGCAGTGATGAGCAGCAACGTCCCCCACGAGCGCGTGTTCAAAGCCTCCCGATCCAACAACTTCTACATGGGCCTCTTGCTGCTGGTGCTTTTCCTCAGCCTCCTGCCGGTGGCCTACACCGTCATGTCCCTTCCACCCTCCTTTGACTGCGGGCCATTCAGGTGCACAGCCTCAGTTGCAGGGGAGCACCTCTTCTCCCAGGGCAGTCTGCTCAGAGATCTCAGGCTCAGAATTCCAGTTCTGGTGTCACGTCAGCCTGCGAAAGGCCATGGAGCTTTGGGAAAATCATTAATGCTGTTCAGCAGAGCTTTCTGCAGGATGGAGGTGTTCTATGTCTGTGCCATCCAATATGGTAGCCACCATGTGGCTGTTGAGCCCTTGAAATGAGGACCAAGAAATTGAATTTCTAATTTTATTTCATTTAAATTAATTTTAATTTAAATAACCACCAGTGGCTAATGGCTACCATATTGGACAGCACAGCTCTAACCTTTTAACATATGGGTAACCTACTGCCCTGGATTACCTTGCCGTGGGATGAGTAACAGGGGGCATTCTGAAAATGAAATGACCGTACATTTACAAGTCCCATTCAAATGTGAAGCCGCTACTGAGACTCTTGGCAGGGTCCTCATGCTCTACAGAGCACTGTAGGCTCAAGGTATAAGCCAGACTAGTTTCAGGGACTGGACATTGTATATAAAGAGATAAACAATTATGTAAGGAGGTAGATGGAGAGAGAATGTGCATCTACTGCTCAATTTCCAAATGCGACACCCTCTGAAAACAAAGCCCTTTCTTTTCTGCATAAAAAGGGATTCTGTGGTTCAAGAGTTTGGGACATGCTGCCCCTTTTATCTGCCACCTCCTCACTTAGAAATGCACAATGCACACTCCTTTATTCAAGGCTCTGAAGAAACGTGCAGTGAGAGACCGTGTGCAAGCCGGTGCTTCCGTCCCTACTGACCACAGACCCTTGCTCCATGGAACACCATCTAGGGCAGGGAGGAGGGTGAGGCTAGTAAGGTGCCCACCTTGCACTTGCACAGCCCCGAGGGCAGTACCTCCTTAAACTGTGCACCCCAGGGCCTCACCCACCTCATTCCAGTCCCAACCCTGCCTACTAATGTGGATCAACACGCTTTGGGAAATGCTGAACTGACACGTCTCAGTTTATAACGGACTGACCTTGATAAAGCCCTGTGCTTGGTGCCCCACAGCAAGGGCTGTGGGAGCTCAGAGGAGTCGTTAGCAGGAGAGTTCACAGCAGAGTGTGATGGGGCTGAACGGGGGTCCAGATAGAAGGAAAGGGGGGCTGGATCCAGAGTGGAGGACCATGCTGAGTGGCAGGAGGCCTGGGCACCAGGCTGAGGGACAACCACATGGCAGAAGTGGCAGAAGCTTCTTTAGGCTTCTTCCTGAGCAAGGTTTGGAGGGCTGGGCTCTGGGTGTAAAGGTTCAGCTGGTGCCCCTTTGCCCAGACCACCCACCTGTTCCAGGCAGGAGGCCAGTGAGTAGGCCCGTGTCGTGTCTGGCCCTCGCCACCTGCCCCACTCTTGCTTCATCTGCTCCCTGAGGCCCTGACAGCTGACACCCAGATAGCAGAGGAAGAGACCCACGAGTGGAGCCCAGGAGGACACATGGCTGCCACCTCCTTCCTGTCATTCTTCTGATCAAAACCCACCAACAGGGCTTCCCTGGTGGCACAGTGGTTGAGAGTCCGCCTGCCGATGCAGGGGACATGGGTTTATGTCCTGGTCCAGGAAGATCCCACATGCCGCGGAGCGACTAGGCCCGTGAGCCATGGCCACTGAGCCTGCGCGTCTGGAGCCTGTGCTCCGCAACAGGAGAGGCTACAACAGTGAGAGGCCCGCGTACAGAAAAACAAAACAAAACAAAACAAAAAAAACACCAACAGCGAGAACATTCATCCCTCAAGCATTTTCACAGCTGTCCTCTCACTTGCTTCTGAATTTTACTCAATGATCACCTTTTCAGGCCTTCCCTGGAGACCCTAACTGAAGTCACACACACACACACACACACACACACACGCACGTCTTGTCATTACTTCTGTTTATCACATCTCTTTACCAACATCTAGCATGCCATTCTTTTTGTTTTTTCATCTTGTTTTCTGTCCGTCTCCCCCACCAGACCATAAGCTCCATGCAGGTGTGATTTTTTTTTTCTTCCTTTCTCCCTGCTTTACACCCAGTGTCTAGGAGAAAAATTATGGTCAGTGCTTGAACCAGACCCTTTACACTTTTAGGGTTGGGACCAGATCCAGGCAGGCAAGATAAATGAGTGAGATGGGCAGCATTGTAGAGCGTATAGTTAAAAGTAAGTGTTGGTAAACTACATCCCATGGACCGAATCCAGACCACCTGTTTTTGTAAATAAAGTTTTATTAGGACACAACCTCACTCATTTGCTTACATATAATTTATGGCTGCTCTCTAACTACAACAGTAGAATTTGAGTAGTTCCAACAGAGGCCATCTGGCTCACAAAGCCTAAAATCTTTTTTGGGGAAAAATTGCCCCCATTCCTGTTTTAGAGCATAAACTCTAGAGCTGGCTCTGTTGTTTGCCAGCTGGGTCATCTTGAGCAAGTTACACAGCAGATTCGTTGCCTCTGAGATGGAAAATTTTACAAGCTTTGTTAATTTGTTCAGCTATGCCTTCTTCTCCTCTGTATATAGTTTGACCATTATCAGTTGTAGCACATCACAGCAGATTCCACTTTATTTCAGTTGTTGCTGTGAGGGTTTAGTGTGCTGTTATCTGTAAAGTACTTGGAGGAGTGTGCTAATCCATAGTAGGGCATATATACGAATTTGTTAAGCTTGAGCCCTGCCTGAATTCGGGGTAGCTGGTACTCATAACAATGCTATGAGGTGGGAAGCATTATCTACACCAGGGATCAGCTAACTTTTTTCTTTTAGAACCTGATAGTACATATTTTAGGCTTTGAGGATCAAGAGACAAAATCAAGACTATTATGTAGGTACTTATATAACAGGAGAGAAACAAATGCCCACAAAGTTTTTACTGGCAAAATTCAAAATATGATAATAATAATCGAGTATAATTTTTTGTAATACAGGACTACCAGTGAGAAGAATGGAATTCTTTTGAGGGGAAGGAGGTGATATTTCACATAATAGAGGTTCAGAGTTACTATTCTGTATCATCAAAAATCAGTTGTCCTGCCCAGATAGCCATCTTTGCTGCCAGATCAATTTTTGTGCCAGACATGGCAACACATCTACCACCATAGAAAAAAAATTTGCCATAAAGCTTTATTACTGCCAAGCCATCGGACTGCTGTGCAGTAGGGCAAGTCAGGATATTCAGTTTCTATTTCTGATAAAAATTCACAGATATGAAAATGATTAAGTCATGAGAGCAAATGAAGTTTACCATTGACACTATTGACTCAATTGTACATGATAGATTCAAATATTTTCTACAAATTACTTACTGATGAATAAGAAAATGAATAACCATAGTGTGCACACACTGAAATTTTCACAAGCTTTGTTAATTTGTTCAGCTCTGACTTCTGCTCTACATATAGTTTGACCATTATCAGTTGTAGCACATCATAGCAGATTCCACTTCATTTCAGTTGTACTGAATTCCATTCCGTTCAGTTGTACTAAATTAGTGTTTTCTCAATTTCTTTGAGAAAATTTCACCCATATATGTCCTGCACAGAATATTCATAGGAGTTAATTCTTCAGTCACTTCAGACTTGGCATTAACTCCTCGAATAACAACTAAGCAGTATCAGAAACATCTATTGGCTCATTAAGAGCCAAAGAAAACCACCTGAGATCACTTGCCTTGTGTTTGAATGTCCTCAACTCTTCAAGCAACTGCTCTTGCTGGAAAATCTAAAAGTCTTAAGTATATTTTCTCTGAATACATTCCTTCAGCTCCTACAATTTAATTACTTCATCACTGGTAAATGAGGACCATGATTTTGGAAACTAGAGGAAAGGGTATCCTTGTTATATAGAGACAGAAAGCTTAGATAAACTATGTCCTTCAGTCGTATGGAAAGCTGAATTTGTAAATGATAAACTTCTATATTTAGCTGAGGATATTTCTGTTTTTTTTTTTTGAAGATCAATCTTAGTAAAAACTTTTTTCTCTGTTTTTTTTTAATTGAAGTATAGTTGATTTACAATGTTGTGCTAATTTCTGCTGTACAGCAAAGTGATTTAGTTATACACATATATACATGTTTTTAATATTCTTTTCCATTATGTTTTTTTTCCAGGAGATTGGATATAGTTCCCTGTGCTATACAGTAGGACCTTGTTGTTTATCCATGCCATATATAATAGTTTGCATCTATTAATCCCAAACTGTCAGTCCATCCCTCCCCCTCCCTCTCTCCCCCTTGGCAACCACAAGTCTGTTCTCTATATCTGTGAGTCTGTTTCTGTTTTGTAGATAACTTCATTTGTGCCATATTTTAGATTCCACATATAAGTGATATCATATGATATTTATCTTTCTCTTTCTGACTTACTTCACTTAATATGATAATCTCTGGTTGTATCCATGTTGCTGCAAATGTCATTGTTTTGTTCTTTTTAATGGATGAGGAATATTCCATTGTATATATGTACCACATCTTCTTTATCCATTCATCTGTCAATGGACCTTTAGGTTGTTTCCATGTCTTGGCTATTGTGAATAGTGCTTCTATGAACATAGGGGTGCATGTATCTTTTTGAATTATAGTTTTGTCCAGGTATATGCCCAGGAGTGGGATTGCTGGATCATATGGTAGTTCTATTTTTAGTTTTCTGAGGAACCTCCATACTGTTTTTGTGGTGGCTGCACCAACTTACATTCCCACCAACAGTGTAAGAGGGTTCTCTTTTCTCCACACTCTCTCCAGCATTTGTTATTTGTAGACTTTTTAATGATGGCCATTCTGACCAGTGTTAGGTGGTACCTCACTGTAGTTTTGATCTGCATTTCTCTAATAATTGGTGATATTGAGCATCTTTTCATGTGCCTACTGGCCATTTGTATGTCTTCTTTGGAGAAATGTCTGTTAAGGTTTTCTGCCCATTTTTCAGTTGGGTTGTTTTGTTGTTGTTGTTGAGTTATATGATCTGTTTGTATATTTTGGAGATTATAGCTGAGGATATTTCTAAGTAAAGTGTTGAAGGTGCAGCCTAGCTTCTTCTTGCTGTTTATACTAAAAATGTGAGAAGAAAGAGATAAATTGAGGAAAGAACTGATAAGCAAAAAGGAACCAGGACTTGATGATTTGGGAAATTCTCAGTCTGTCCAGTTTTCAGAAGACTCTAAAAACAGGTCCACTGTTAGGAAATCATGCTCTAAGGAGAAAGCCAAGGAGGAGGCTGGACAACATTTTGCTAGTGCTTCTGAAGGATCTGAATATTCATTCACACAGATGATTCTTTTAAGCATGTAACTCGGATCCTCTCAACCATCTCAGCAGAAGCCAGAAATAGAAATGGAATTATCCAGGAAAGATCTGTGTAGGACCCTCTTGCGTAATGGACTGAATTCCCACAACATACATGGAAGCCCCACCAGGTATTTGAGATTGTTGTATGAGCAGTATCAGAGCTTGGACTGAAAGGGGCAGAGAAGAGACCAAATGAAGGAAAGCTGTTGGACTCCAAATATTCTATAGTCAGTAAACAGGCTGATCAAATCTACTCAGCTGAAACCTGTGCTACTCTTCAAGAAAAAGGAAGGTTGACTCCGAGGCCAGAGTCTTGGCCTGGACGGCAGAGCTGCAGGCAGGCACAGAAGGTTGAGCCGAGAGAAAATCATTCTCAGGCCTTTGAAATCTAATGGAATTTGGCTGACTGGACTTCAAAATTGCTGGGAACTGGTGACCTTTCTTCCTTCCATTTTCTTCCTTTTGGAATTGGAATATCTATAACTGTTATCCTATGGCTGACCCACCATTGTATTTTGGGAGTAAATAACTTGCTTTCTAGTTTCACAGCTCCACAGATAGAAATTTTGCCCCAAAATGGATCATGCCCAAAGTCTCACCTACACCTGATTTAGATGAGATTTGGGACTTTTGAGTCCATGATATTTAGATGGGATTTTTGGACTCTGAGTTGATGCTGTAATAGGTTGAGACTTCGGGGCATGTAGGGATGGTGGTGAATATATTTTGCAGGTGGAATGAGTGTGAATGTTTGGAGGCCAGAGAGCAGACTGGTGGGCTGAATAATGGCTCCCAAAGATATCCAGGTCCTAATCCCTGGAACCTGTGGATGTTACCTTATACATCAAAATGGTCTTTGCTTATCTGATTAAGGATGTTGAGATGGGGAGATTGTCTGAATTACCCAGATGGGCCCTAAATCACGTGTCCTTATTAGAGGGAGGCAAAGAGATATTTGACTATAGAAGAGCAGTAAGTGATGTGACCTTGAAAGCAGAAAGTGATTTGAAGATTCTATGCTGCTAGCTTTGAAGATAGAGGAAGGGACCATGAGCCAAGGAATGCAGGGAATGAAGCTGTAAAAGTTGAGAAAAAGAAACAGATTCTTCCCTAGAGCCTCCCTCTGAAAGGAGAGCAGCCCTGCTGACACCTTGGTTTCAGTCCAGTGAAACCATTTCAGACTTTTTGGCCTCCAGAACTGTAAGAAAATAATTTGTATTGTTTTAAGCCTCCAGTATGGTAATTGGTTACACAGTAGTCACTGAAAACTAATGCATCATCTAATACGTCATAATTCAATGACAAAATAATCCACATTCTATTGTGACTTAAGCATCACATTTGAAGTCCACTTTTCTTGTTTTTACAAAATGGGTATGCAGTAGTAATTTAAAAAATAATAGGGATTTCCTGGTGGTCCAGTGGTTAGGACTCTGCGTTTTCACTGGCGAGGGTGCGGGTTCAGTTCCTGGTCGAGGAACTAAGATCCCGCAAGCTGCAGGGCACAGCCAAATAATACTACTAATGATAAATTAAATGTTATGATACGGTGATATGCGTGGCACTTGAAATGCTGTCATGTTATAACTACATCATTGCAATTTGTAGTGTGCTGTGCAGCAGTACTAAGCATTGAGATGGCCACAGATGTTTGCTAACACAACTACTCATCTCTGCTATTATAGCACAAAAACAACCAGAGACTATACATAAATAAATGAGCATGGCTGTGTTCCAATAAAACATTTACAGACACTGAAGTTTGAATTTCATACTTCAATTTTTATGTGTCACAAAATATTATTATTCTTTTGATATTTTTCCAATTATTTAAAAATGTAAAAGCCATTCTTAGCCCACAGGCCTTATAAAAACAGGTAACAAGCCAAATTTGGTCCGTGGACCATTGTTTGCTAACCCCTGATTGACACATAAGAGAAAAATGAAGCTTCTAGATGCAACATTTTGGAGGGCACTTATAATTTGACAGCCCCATACTCAATGTTTTATATGAATTCATGTCTATGTCCTCTGAACAATCTGAGACAAATGCTGTTATTATATTTATAATACCATATTGTATATACTATTTTATTATTGTACTATATTATACGGACGCGAAAACCAGGGCAGAGAAATTTTCAGTATCTTGCCCAAAGATATCAAACCTCTGCAGCACTAACCAATAGAACTTTCTATATGAGGGGAAAAAAATCCACATCTGCTCCTCAAATATAGTAGCTATTAGTCACATGACTCCTTGAAATGTGTGACTAAGAAACTGAATTTTTAATTTAATTTAATTTAATTTTAATAACCACATTGAAAAGTACAGCTCTAGTGGGGAGAGTGAGGGTATGAATACAGGCAGAAAGTGAGTAAGTAAGTTGTCCATGGTGTCCCACAGCTAATAAATGGAGGAGAGAGGATTTAAACCAGGAATTTCAAACCATAAATTCCAGTTCTTGGCACCAAAGCTACCAACCAAAAGCCAGGAGCAGACAGTAATCTCTGGGCAGGTATTTGTGGAAGGCAGTCTGCATAATGGTTCTTAGGTATTTGAAGAAAATCAAAATTACTGTTGTAAACTGTCCAAGAGCCTGCCCTAGGTAATACTGGAATTCTCATCTGAAGACTAATTGTAGGTATTTTTGAGTCACCATGAGGCTGTCCATCACATCAGTATCTGGAGAGCTGCCTCCAGGCCCAGGGACCCAGAGGAAGCTCCATGTTGGTCTCATAGCTACATCACAGGCCATTTTCTCCCATGAGAGTATAGGAGAAAACCCATTTTCATCTTGCCGAGGAAGGTACCAGGCACAGGAGACCGAGGTAGTTTGAGAGGTTGTGAGGCCCCGAGGACTTGAAGCTGGGAGCCAGGGTGCTAAGGCAGTTCTAAGCCCTCGCCTACAGAGCAGCCCCACGTGGGGGCTTTTTCCACTGCAGTCCCTGTGGAGAAGAGCTCTGTTCTTCCAGGAGAGTAGTCGTGAGTGGCGGCCTGGACCCTCCAGGGTATGGACACAATTGTTTATGCCATATGAACATCACAGCACGCTATAATGTATTCTCTCCTCTTTCCAGTGGGAAAAACAGAATGTATGACGTCATCCAAGAGACGGTCGAAAACGATTTCCCAACCTTCCTGGGCAAGATTTTTGCTTTCCTCGCCAATCCAGGCCTGATCATTCCAGCCATCCTGCTGATGTTGTAAGTTAGCCAGGGGCTATGGCTCTGCCTCGTGGAAACCTCCCCGAGACTTCCTTGGCAGGTCCTTCTTTCTTGCCCCCTCAATCTGGATTTCCCAGAAGCAGATCCTCAGACAAAGACTTAAACGCAATCTAAATTGCAATTGGAGAGAGCAGTGTGTGTAGGGAAGTAAGACAGAGAAGGGACAGGAAGGTGCATTCTTACTACTGGGGTGACTTTAATCCTGCTGGGAGTTCTGGGAAAGTGTGCCTCTGAGTTATCCCGCTCAAGGGTGAGGGATCCGGGGCATCTGTAGACCAGCTCCCATCCATCACTGGTTGAGTGTTGCTGGGAGATGTGGAAGGGAAGAGGCGTTGGTTAATTGCCCGGCAGTTTGAACCAGCTGCCTTCATGGACAGAATGGTTTCCGAGTGTGGGGCGGGGCTACACTGGCAGCTGTAAGTCTTTCAGTAAGCACACTGAAGATAGGGTCCAAAGCGTAAGGTGAGTACTGACATTGTCTGCAGCACCCTCCAAAACATCCACTGGAAATATCAAAGACCCCTTCCCCAAGAAAGCTGAGGCCTGATGCAGCCTGTCCCTGGCTGGGTCCGCAGGACTTCTCTACAGAGCACCCCGTGCACTAGAGTGTTCGGTGCATTTGTCACCATCCCTCTCACAGACTGAAGATGTGGGTGGGTTTGGCGATATCTGTATCCCCAACACCAGCCCCATGCCTGGGGCGTAGGAGGCAAACAATGAACGCTCAAGGAAGGAGCAGGGCAGGAAATTGTGAAATATTCCTAACGTACAGAAACATACAGACAAGCATGTACAAGATCACAAGATTAAACAGATGTTAACATTTAGCAATATTTGCTTCAGACCAGTCTCTTTTTAAAAGAAAGAAATGTTACACTTCAAGCCCCACCCAGTCTTTCTCTCTCCCTCCCTCTCCAAAGGAGACCACTATTTGGATTAGTTTTCATCATTTCCAATCTGGACCATTTAATCACGTGTATGTACTATTGCTTTCTGAGTTCAAAAATTTTTCATGATTTGTTCAGACTACACAGCTTTCCTCACTCACGCTATGTTTGGGGGACTTTTTCATGTGGATACATGAGCACACATTTTCATGGCTCTGCTGTATTCCATTGTGTCGCAAAAATAATCAATAAACAATCTGTAATAGGAATAGAAAAGAGTTTTATTTGAGCCAAACTGAGGACTATCGCCCAGAAGACAGCTTCTTAGATAACTCTGAGAAGTTGCTCCAGAGAAGCATGGTTTTCAGCACAATTTTATATCTTGTCAGAACAAAGAACATTAAACAAATCAGGGATACATTCTTTCAAGGTTTCAAAAAAAAAAAAAAACAGATCAGCACATACACAGCGAGTCAGCATGGCCTTGGCATCTGGGAAGCAAATCTTATTATCAAAGGAGGACCAGCATTGGAATCCTAGGAAAGGAGACATTTAATCTTTATTTTTCACATGGACATTCTTTACTTCTGGTCAATGTGCCCTTTTCTTTCATAATTAAAATAGATATAGGAGGTCCCTGGTGGCCTAGTGGTTAGGATTCTGGGCTTTTACTGCCGTGTCTCGGGTTCAATCCCTGGTCAGGGAACTGAGATCCCGCAAGTCGCGAGGTCACCAAAAAAAAAAAAAAAGCAGATGTACAATGTATGCTTGATAGGTCACAAGCAGGCTGCTTTAGTTAGCATAAAATTCAAGTTAGCTCATGTATAAACCAGAATGACTTCCCCATACCTCAATACGTGAAAATTTCTTTTATCAGTTGTGTGATTAAACCACCATTTCTCTGCATAGAGATAGGTTGTTTCCACTTTTTGGCTATCTCCTTATATGTCTCCTTGCGCGCATATTACAGTTTTCTCTAAGATAGACTTCTAGAAGTGGTATTGCTGGGTCATAGGTATGCGTTTCTTCAATCTTTGAAGATAGTGCTGAATTGCTCTCCAAAATAGGTGTGTTTCCTTACATCCTTGACTTCAGACATCCTCTGCTTCTAGTCCCGGCATGAAGGAGGGCTGACATGGTAGTGACAACCACCTGAGGAAATTCTGGAACCCAGACACCAAACCTGACCTTACGGGGCGGCACAGGGAAATGCTAAGCTTAGAAACAGCCTCAGGAGGAACACAGCCACCCAGGAGCATTTTATCTTCTCTGATCTCTGGTTCCTCCCTAACAAATAGGCTATGAGTTAGGAGAGAGGGCAAGGCCTCGTGGGCGCCTTCCCAACAGATGGTGGTCCCTTGCCTGTCCTCCTTCTGGCCTCTTGTCGCCCACGGTCCTCTGAGTCTTTGCTTCAGGAAGCTCACGGGACAGCCTCTGACCCATACTCTACCAAAGGCTGCGTGGTTCCTCCCTTCTGCCTGTAAGAGAGCTCAAGGATTCTGCTGAAGTGGCTCCACCTCAGGATCCACCCTGAGGGCAAGGATCAGAAGACCCAAGAAAAGTGACAGACAAGGACAGGCTGTTGGAGCACCCAGTCCAGGAGGCATCCCGGGCTTTTGTGGCCCCTCCTTCTCAGGTGGTACATCCAGGACAAGCCCCAAATCCTAGATCCTGTGAAAAGGAAGCCCAGGCTATAGCCTCAAAGGACACCCAGCCACCCAGTCAGCCAGTGGGGGCTGGACTCTGAAAACCACAAGCCCAGGACAGACATTCCCATCAGTGCACCCTGGGTAGAGGGCCTTTGGGGTCTGTGCAGTTGTGTTTCTAGGCAAGCTTGGAGCAGGTCACTTAGCACCTCTCTCTTCCCTCTCCGCACTTGAAGGCTTTGGCATCAAATATGGTCTCCGACAAGTGCAAATAGATAGGGCGGCCTTGGGCAAGTGACTTAAACTCTCTGCATTCCAAGATGCTGACCTGTAAAGACGGGAGTCATCCTTTCTTCTTCACAGGGTTTCATCAAAACCAGTGAGACGTGCAGTGGGATGCACATGGCACAGAGCCTGACACAGGGCAGGTATCCAGGAAACACAAGCAGCTGTTTCTGCAGACAAGAAACCCTGCCTCTCCCCTGCCTCTTCAGGTTCCCCAGAAGAGGACTGATTCCTTTAGTTAACCTTTATTAAACACTCTGAGAACTAGAAATGTGTTCAATAAAATAGAGAGAGAACAGGGATGTCCAAGACCTTGTCAATGATGTTAAGTGGAGAACTTAAGATGATGGTAAGACCTCCCTCCACCCTGCCCAGAGGCAAATCCTGGTCACCTATTCCAGGAAGCCTGTTGTGATTCTTCAGGAAATGTGTCCAGCTCTTGCCATTTTCCAAGATCACAGTACCCCCGGAGCATGCTTTTCTCTTGCAGCCTGGCCATTTACTACCTGAACTCAGTTTCCAAAAGCCTTTCCCGAGCTAATGCCCAGCTGAGAAAGAAAATCCAAGCGGTGAGTCTGTCGGGCATTTTCATTCAAAAAGATGTTATGTTTTTGGTTTTTGCTAATTTGCTCTTTGAGCCCAGTTGTATTCTTTAAATGGCTTTCCTCTAAACCAAACCCCAAATTATCTGCATGGTAGGAAGCAGCCTTGAGAGACTCAATGACATGCATTTATATTCTGAGGGTATTTGGGAATACATAACAGTAATGACTTAAATTTTGAGCGGTTGCTAAAGAACAGGAGAAACTCAATAGATTAAACCAACGTTCATACACAATGAAACCAGTACCCACAGTAATTCCTACCTATTAAAACTAAAACTAGAAATACTAAAGAAAGCAGCATTGTCAGAACACCATAGGGCTTGTGCCCCATGACCTAAGGAGTCTCTTAAGTCCCCTCCACACTGGGGCAGCCTCTCTCAACATCTGCTGACACGCTGACTGCCTCTTCTGCTCTCCCAGCCCCCAACCCCACCTTCTTCACCCTCCCTAAGCCCTGCCTTCCTTGCTTCCTCACCCCGTCTTCTGGAACTAATCTCATCAGCCTCACTGCCAGTTCCCCACCCACACTTCCTTCTGTTGCTCTCACTGTCCTCCTGCCCAGGTATAGAAAACCATTGAAATACAGGATTGGCAGAGGTTCTGTTCTCCCCGGCCAGATGTTCCTTCAAATGCCATGCAAACCTGAGTCCCAGGTGCCCTCTCCAACCAGCGGTGAGGACAAGAACCGGCTATTTAAGGTGGCTGCCCTCTAGATCTCACCATCCTGGGCTCCAAAACTCAAACACTCATTTCCCTGACCAGGATCAACCTTTCATTTTTTTCCCTGCAGCTACGTGAAGTTGAAAAGAGCCACAAATCTTTCAAAGGCAGAGCCACAGCCAGAGATTCAGAGGACACAGCTAAACGCAACTCCAAAAATGACACGCAGCTCACCAAAGAAGGTAAATTCTATTTCACGATGATTACTTTTACAACGCCACGTGGGAAAATGTAAAGAGCAAATGCTGTGAAATCAGATACATCTAGGATTGAAATCAGATTTCTGGCAATTATTAGCTGTATGAAGTTGGGCAAAATAAAACAAGAGTGAATCACAGGCAACCTCAAGGGGTGGTACAAATGAGGTGGGATTATGCATGTGAAGTGCTACACAGACTTCCTGGCACAGAGAACCAATGAACGTGAGCTGGTAGGAGGAGGAGGAATGTCTGTAAAATGGGGAAATATCAGGGTTGTTTCCCTCATTTTTATCCCCTGAGTCTCTCACATTTTCTATGGTGGTGGTTCTTAGTCATTTCATCTTCATTTCTGAAATGACTTTGTCTTCTTCACTCTCATTCCCGAGTCTGTCATTTCCCGTGTCATATCCTCTTAATATCTGGCTATTTAACCCAATGTAGGAGCATTGGGTTTGTGTCCCATCCAGATCCTTTAAGATGCTCTGAGGTTGGCTGACATGGATCACAGCTGCCAGGGATGGAGGAGGTATTTGTTTTGTGTGTTGTTTTAAGCATTTTCTTTAGGAGGAGAAATTGGGAGATTTGCATCTAGCAGCTGCTACTCCCACCAGAACCAGTTTGTATTCTCTTAGGGAAAAGAGCAGCACTGGAATAGCTAGGATAACAGGGTGAGAAAAAGCCACACACATTCCAAAAAAGGTGTCACAGAGCTTCAGAGGTGAATAATCACAGACCATCTCTACCTTGGGGGTGAGGAAAGGTCAAATTGAAAGAGACCATCTCTGAGCTGATCTCATTTTCCAAGGATTGTCCCTGTGTCAAAATTAAAGTGTCAATATGCGGTAATTTTGACCTTCGATGTGGAAATTGAATGAGATGCACAAGAAATGGCTGGGAGTTTAGGAGTTAGAATTTTTAGTGCAGAAATTACTTATCATTTATTTGATGCCTTTGTAACATATAGGCATCTCTAGGAAACAGAACCAAGAAGAATTTAAGCACATAGCAGTATTTCCCTGAAGATGAAAATCCTCAGTTCTCGAGCTCCAATAGTGCAGAGAGTGACTGTAGAAGCAGATCCGGAGCAAGAAAGGGTACCTGTGTGTGTCCCTAGCAAACACTTGTTGATATTGGAATAGCAATAAGTATTAAAATAAGCCATAAACAAGTGGATGTTACAAAAAGAGGACAAGAGGTCTATGTCAATGTAGAACCTATTCCTGGTAAGTCTCCAAAATATATGGAAGGCATTTCAAAACTACAGACATTCTTGTCAGCAAGATCAGCTGCAGTCCACCAATAGCTTGGAAGCCTCATTGAGAGATGGAATGCAGAAGAGCGAACGGCTGGCACTTATTGTGGAGCAGAAGAAAGTGTTTTGGAGGGGCTTTTTTGTTTGTTTTTTTTATTATTTATTTATTTTGGCTGCGCTGGGTCTTCATTGTGGCATGCAGGATCTTTAGTTGCAGCATGAGGGCTTAGTTGCAGCATGCGGACTCTTAGTCGCGACGTGGACTCTTTGTTGCGACATGCAGACTCTTAGTTGCGGCATGTGAACTCTTAATTGCAGCATGCATGCAGGATCTAGTTCCCAGACCACGGGTTGAACACTGGCCCCCTGCATTTGGAGAGTGGAGTCTTACCCACAGGACCACCAAGGAAGTCCCTATAGAAGGTGTTTGAATTCACTTAATTTTTTCACACAGGGCAGGAAATGGAGTAAATGTGATACTATGTTGTCATATCACCAACAAAAACAATACAAAAAAATGGAATGAACCTATTTGGACACCGATGGAAGGAAAAAATAGGTTTATAAAACATTTAACATGAGAAAGCAAGAAAGTTACATTGGTTTGACAGTGGTCCATTCATGTGCCCATGATCTTGGGTGGCCTCGGCCTGCAGTGGCTTTAAGCAAGGTTTTGGTTCCCGGCCACAGATTAAGGTAGTGTTGCAGCAGTGAGAGTGCAGAATCCTAGCCACTAGACGAATGGTCAGTGATAAGGCCCTGACCCTTCAGCTTTGCAGAAAAGAGTTCCCACAAAGAAGGAAAGTAGTGAAACAAAGTATTTATTAGGAGGAAAAAGTACAGTACTTGTGGATAAACACACGGGTGGGCTGAGAGAGAGAGTCACGCCCTTGTGGTAATTTAAATCACTTATATGGGGCATTTCTTCTGGGTTTCCTTTGGCCTATCATTTTGATTTGCCTGGTTCTGAGTCTGTATTTGGTATATCTCAGGGTCCTCCCCTGTGTGTGTGAGCATCTCTCAGCCAAGATGGATTCCAGCAAAGAGGCCTATGGGTGGCCTTGACATCACTCCCCTTTTGACCTCCAAGTAGCTTTCTAGTCAGGAAGGTCTCCTTGACTTGAAGAATGAGAAATATGTGGTCTTTTATCTCTCATCTGGGCAGGACCCAGCCTCCTCTCTTGATCGTCCTGCTATTGATATTTTGGAGTTTCTTCTGTCCATGTGGAATGAACTCCAGCTGCTTACCCTTGGGGGGTGGCCCCATCTATCTCCTACCTCACCTACAGTCCCACTGTTCCTGTCCACCTTACCCACTCCCTTCCCCTCCTTTCTCTACTGCTGCTGATCTAAAGTTTGCCCCTCTCCAAATTTGAATTTTTTATTACAGATCTAAAGCTCTTTCTTTCCATTTTATGCTGATTAAGTCAATATTACAGTATATGAAAGGGTTATGTGAACACATCAGTGGGACTAGGGTGTGGGGGAGAGCTGAGGAAGATGGTTAATCTTTCCCTGGAAAACTCCAGTAGCCTCTGTTGCTGCCCTCATTTAGCTTCTCTTTCTTGAAGTTAGCACTAGAATGACACTGATGTAACAAACAGGCCAAAAACAGCTAATGGCTCAAACACAATAAAACTTTATTTCTCACTCCATAATGTCCAAATTGGGTCATCATCCACTTGATGACCAATTTCTTCCCAAGTGGTAATATTAACGTAAGTTTGTGTGCCTGATGCCAAAATATTGGCTCTCTGTGCACTGATGCCAAAAGGAAATATGAAGACAGAGTTCTGGAGGAACGAGAAAGAGTACCTTTATTCTTTGCCAGGCAAAGAGGGAACACAGTGGGCTAGGGCCTCAAGAACTGTGCTCCCCTCCCTAGGGAATAGAGGTTTATATCCCAGAGGTAGGTGGTCAGGCTCAAAGTAATGAAGGTCTTGCATGTTTTTCTTTTCTTCTGCAAATTTACAGCCAAAGCTGGCCTCAGGCGGCTCAGCAACCAGATCTGGTGTCCCTGAAGTTATCAAGACATTCTTTTTGAAATGCAGAATGCTACAGGGGAGTGTAGGGGGAGAAGAATGCCAGGTGCAGAGAACAATTCCTATGGAGTCAGAGAGTAATTAGCTTTGTTTAGCTTTGTGAAGGACAAGTCTAGCTACAAGTGTTTGTTAGTAGTAACCGCTAAAGAATAACCAAGATTGCTTAACTCTTTCAGGCCTGTTTATTCTGTTTCCCCAGCCTGCTCATTGTTTCCTTATTTTCCTTGTTTATCAGAAAAGAAAAGTCTCATTTCTATTTAAGTCTTATTTCTATTTTTGCTGCAACATGCCCAACGCACAGTGAGGCCAAACAAACTGAAACGTCGGAGTTTGGAGCAGAGAAAGGTTTATTGCAGTGTCATGCAAGGAGACAGGTGGCTCATGCCCTAAAAGTCCCAATCTCCCCAGAGGGTTTCAGCAAAGCATTTTTAAAAGCTAGGTGAGGGAAGGGGATCATAAGGTGTGTGATCAGCTCATGCAGTTTTCTGATTGGCTGATGGTGAGGGAACAGGGTGGTGTCACAGGGGTTAATGTTATCAGTCCTTAGGCTCCAGGAGGCCTGGGGCTATGTGCTCATGGTCATCAAGTAGTTAACCTCTTCCATTTGGTGGGGTGTTTTCACATCTATGAAACAACTCAGGAAATGTGCATCAACTACTGTTACGTAGGTACTTCAGAGAACAGCTAAAGCAGAGGATATGGGGGAAAGCCTGTCCCAGGAAGGCCCCATAGGGTCCTGCTCCGTTACAGTGATGTGGGGAACCCTGGCTCTGTCCATCCTGTGATTCTACCTGCAGCAAGCGGGGACGGGGAGGAGCCTGGAGGTCACACATGGACATAGTGCCCATCAAAGCCTGGGCTTCAGCCACAGGCCATACCATCCACGATGTAAGCTTAGTCTATCTCTATATCCCTGGAACTGGATTTGGTGAAGAACAAGCCAGTAATTGCCCCCAACTCAGAGTTGAAGGAGGGAAACAAGTAAGAGAAAGAGCTGGAAATGGATCTGATTAGCAGGAGCACCATTCTGGGGCTGATCCAAACAGTTTCCACAACCCTATTATCATATTTGACCCTGGTAGCCACCTGTGAGGCTGTTATTATTGCTCCAATTTTATTCTCAAGAAAACCAGGCTCACAGAGTCTAGCCTAAGGCCAGCATTCAAAATCTGGTTCTCCAGCCAGCTCCTCCTACACAGCTGTTTGTGCCAAGACTAGGCCAAGGTGCACCTAGATGCCTGAGGGTGATCCGACCATTCTCACATCACTAAAAAGGACTGAAAGCTAATGACAGCACAGGGCAGCTCCAGAGAGCTCCAGTTCCACACCAGAAAACTGTAGGGAAACCTCCCACATCCTCATTCTTGTCTTGTTCATTTTGCAGGGACCGCACATCACCCTGCTAGCCCAAGCCAGACCCTGGACCAGAAGGCGCAGGGCTCTAGGGCCTCCAGTTCTGCTGGCAGGACTGTGTCGCCTGCCTCCCAGCAGCCCCTGGCGTCAGACCAGACTCTGGCCAAGCCCAGCCTCAGGCTTGTCCTTGGAGGTCAGCCTCTGGAAGGAATGCTCAGAGACCTCCCCACTGACAGCTGGGACTAACGGAGCAGGGTCCTGGGGCTGATCCTTGGACCCCCACCGGCTCATCTCAACCCCACAAATCGTTCTCTCTTCCTCTCTCTTCTCACACACATGCACATTCTCCCTCTTCTCAGTGAACGTGGGAACCTTGATTACTCAGTCTCAAGCCCTTGTTTGCTACCAAAACAGGAGGACAATCGCTTTATCCACCTTTTAGAAGAGCTGAGCCTTCCCCTCACTAACTGCCCTTCCCTGTATCTTGGCTCAGGCAGCTCTAGACCTTGCACTCACAGCGGTTTCCCTCGGCTCCAGACTTGGGAAGAGGGGGCAGGACCATGACCACCACCATAGACTTTTTGCAAGGAGCCCATGTTGGGACAGGTTTCTGGCAGCCCCATCAACTGGGAGGAGGTTGCAGAGGGACCCACATTCCTGATCACCACCTCTATCCAAAGGAGGTGAGTCAGTGTAAACAAAAGGTTGAAGAAGCCGATGAAAATAAAAGTAAATGAACTGAAGTCCAGTCTTGGTGAGTGGGAAGATGGTGATTCCCCAGAAACTAGCCGGAGGGGAGCTGATGCCATCAAGCACCAAAAATGCACTGGAGCCTCCCTGGCAGCAAGGCAAGGAGAGAAAGCAGTGTGGTTCTCCTTATCTAACTGAAGGAAACAAAATATTTCTCAGGGCATAAAAATCTTTCTCATGCACGAAATTCTAAAAGGAATTTGATTGTTTATTGTAAAGGGACACGGAAGATGGTTTTGGGGGGAGTTTTGCAAAGGATGCAGTGCAGAGCCTTGTCTCTGGCAATGCTATGTGTCACGTACTGGTTCTGTGCAGAAGTCTCATGGGGGCATCAGCCCTGGAGGCCAGACCGCTGAAGAGGCCTTGCCAGCAAGGGCAAGTATCAGCAGGGTGCCAGTAACAACCCAGGACTTCCAGTGGTTACCCTCAGGCTTCCAAGGTTAACAAGTATCCCTACATACCCACCACAAACACAGACAAATTATCCTGTTCTGATGACACACAACTTTATGTGAAGGAATGTATTTGTTATCTGTTGCTGCATAACAAATTATCCCCAAAACTTAACAGCTTAAAACAATAAACATTTATTATCTCACACAGTTTCTGTGAGTCAAGAACTTGGGATTGGCTTCACTGGGCAGTTCTGGTTCTGCATATTGCAGTCAAGATCTGAGGCAGGGCTATGGTCATCAGAAGATTTGACAGGGCTAGAAGATATGTTTGCAAATGGCTCACTCACAGATGCTGGCAGGAGCCTTCAGTTCTTTGCTGGCTATCCACAGACTTGATTACTCCCCACGTGGACCTCTTCATAGGGCTGCTTGGGTGTCCTCACAACACAGCAGCTGATTTCCCCCCGGAGCCAGTGATCCGAGAGAAAGCAAAGCGGAAGCCACAAGCCCTCTTATAACCTGTTCTAAGAAGTTACACTATCAATTCCACCAGTTTCTATTCATTAGAATGGAGTCACTAAGTCTAGCTTACACTCAAAGAGAAGGAAATTTGGCTTCATCTCTCGAAGAATTTTTGGACATATTTTAACAGGAGATCTCCTAATTCGAATAGTTACCAGATCTCTATCAAGAAAACGCTAAAGCTTTTTTGAAAGACATCCATCAGAGGATTCGTTAATGATGGCTCCTGCTACTGTCAAGTGCAACAGGAAACTAGGTGAGCTAGGGAGTTGGGTAGAGAAAGAAGGCAAGGGTAAGAGAGGAGGGATGTCCATGTGGTGTGGCTTTACAGCTGGGACATGTTGTTAGAAAACTGTCTAAATTGTGCTTTCATCTCTGCATTCTCAGGTTTGATCTTCCAGCTAATTCCATCTTAAAGCTTCGCTACTCAGCCTATCCAGGGGTCATCAAGCATGAAGACCACTCTTCCCTCCTTCCCTCTTTCCTTCCCTTCCTTCCTTCTTTCCTCTCTTTCTTTCTTTCCTCAGCTCACCTAAGAATGATTTGAACTAGAAAGTCTATTTAATAATTCATCCGTAGGAATATAACTGGTATCTTACTGATATTACCTTAGTTTGTCTGTGAATTTGTCTTACTGGAGGGAAATGAAAGAGACACTGAATTTTTCTGTCAGATGCTATTTCTACAGGCTGATCCTTTCATTTCTAATAATATACATGCTCAATGTCTATAAAGAGCTCCATTATACACAGAACCACATAAGTAGGAACACACTTTTGCTGAAGATCAAGGGGGACACCTGATCACCCCGTGACTCACAGAAACTGGGAGTGATGAACCAGCCAGTAGGTACCTGGGCAGGGTACCAACAGCATCCACTACACTGGTGATCCTCAATTCAGATATGCTTTGTTGAGCCCTACCCAAAGCTGGGGCACCAAAGTTCCACACGCTGTATAACAGACAATAAGGAATAAGCCTGCCAAACAAAAGGGACATTTGTCTCTCTTGACCTCAGCAGAAAGTGGTGGACAAAAAGTCTCCTTTGAGAATTTATATCCACAAGGCAGCCCTCACACAGAGAATCAAAATCCCCATACCAGCTGCATGTTCAAAAAAAAAAAAAACTCAAATGGAAAATTTAATTTAAAGTGATCTTAGGTTATTTACCAGCACATCAAAAAGAATAAAATACTTAGGAATAAACCTACCTAAAGAGGCAAAATACCTGTACTCTGAAAACTATAAGATGCTGATGAAAGAAATTAAAGACCATGCAAACAAATGGAAAGATATACAGTGTTCTTGGATTGGAAGAATCAGTATTGTTAAAAAGACCATACTACCCAAGGCAGTCTACACATTCAGTGCAGTCCCTATCAAACTACCAGTGGCATTTTTCACAGAACTAGAAGAAAACATTTTTTAATTTGTATGGAAAAAACAAAAGACCCTGAATAGCCAAAACAATCTTGAGAAAGAAGAACAGAACTGGAAAAATCATGATCCCTGAATTCAGACTATACTACAAAGCTACAATAATCAAAATAGTACGGTACTGGCACAAAAACAGACACATAGATCAATGGAACAGGATAGAAAGCCCAGAAATAAACTCACGCTCTTATGGTCAATTAATCTATGATAAAGATGACAAGAATATACAATGGAGAGAAGACAGTCTCTTCAATAAGTGGTGCTGGGAAAACTGGACAGCTACATGTGAAAGAATGAAAGTAGAACACTTCCTAACACCATACACAAAAATAAACTCAAAACGGATTAAAGACCTAAATATAAGACCAGATACTATAAAACTCCTAGAGAAAACATAGGCAGAACACTCTTAGACATAAATCACAGCAATAGTTTTTTTGGATTCATCTCCTAGAGTAATGTAAACAAAAGCAGAAATAAACAAATGGGACCAAATTAAACTTAAAAGCTTTTGCACAGCAGAGGAAGCCATAAACAAAATGAAAAAACAACCTATGGAATGGGAGAAAATATTTGCAAACAATGCAGCCAACAAGGGATTAATTTCCAAAATACACGAACGGTTCATACAGCTCAATATCAAAAAAGCAGCCAATCAAAAAAATGGGCAGCAGGGCTTCTCTGGTGGCGCAGTGGTTGAGAGTCTGCCTGCCGATGCAGGGGACACGGGTTCGTGCCCCGGTCCAGGAAGATCCCACATGCCGCAGAGCGGCTGGGCCCGTGAGCCATGGCCGCTGAGCCTGCGCGTCCGGAGCCTGTGCTCCGCAATGGGAGAAGCCACACAGTGAGAGGTCCACGTACCGCAAAAAAAAAAAAAAAAAATTGGGCAGAAGACCTAAATGGACATTTCTCCAAAGAAGACATACAGATGACCAACAGGCACATGAAAAGATGCTAAACTTCACTAATTACTAGAGAAATGCAAATCAAAATTATGAGGTATCACCTCACACCTGTCAGAATGGCCATCATCAAAAAGTCTAAAAATAATAAGTGCTGGAGAGGGTATGGAGAAAAGGGAACCCTCCTAAACTATTTGTGGGAATGTAAATTGGTGCAGCCACTATGGAGAATAGTATGGAGTTTCCTTAAGAAAACTGAAAATAGAGTTACCATATGATCCAGTAATCCCACTCCTGGGCATATATTTGGAAAAGACAAAAACTCTAATTCTAAAAGGTACATGCACCCCAATGTTCATAGCAGTACAATTTTCAGTCGCCAAGACATGGAAGCAACCTAAGTGTCCGTCAACAGATAAATGGATAAAGAAGACATGGAATATACACACACACACACACACACACACACACACACACACAATGGAATATTACTCAACCATAAAAAAGAATGAAATAATGCCATTTGCAGCAACATGGATGGACCTAGAGTTTATCACACTAAGACAGACAGAGAAAGACAAGTATCATATGATATCACGTATGTGTGAAATCTTAAAAAAATGATACAAATCAACTTATTTACAAAATAAAAATAGATTCACAGACATAGAAAACAAACTTATGGTTACCGAAGGGGAAGTGGGGGGATGAATTAAGAGTTTGCAATTAACAGATACACATTACTATATATAAAATAGATAAACAACAAGGATCTATTGTATAGCACAGGGAACTGTATTCAATATCTTCCTAGATATTTATTTACAAAACAGAAACAGACTCACAGACTTAGAGAACAAACTTATGGTTACCAGGGGAAAAGGGTGGGTGGGAGGGATAGTTAAGTTTGGGATTGACATGTACACAGTGCTATATTTAAAATGGATAACCAACAAGACCTACTGTATAGCACAAGGAACTCTGCTCAATATTATGTAGCAACCTAAATGGGAAAAGAATTTGAAAAAGAATAGATACATGTATATACATAACTGAATCACTTTACTGTACACCTGAAACTAACACAAAATTGTAAATCAACTACACTTCAAAAAAATTTTAATTAAAAAAAAGAAAAATAGTAAAGAACATTAGCTACTAAAAAAATAAAAATATAAAGTGATCTTAGGTTACTAGTGCCTCCAAGAAAAAGGGGGGGAGGGAGGAGCAAAGAAACAAAAACAGCACAAAAAATACAAAGCATATAAATATAAATAAATCAGAATATATCAGGAATCAAAATAAATGCAAATGGACTAAACCCTCCAGACAGCAGACAAAGATCATCAGATGGATATTTTTATATCTCATGTGCTGTTTCCAAGGGATACCTTTAAAACCTAAGGACTGGTGCATATGGACTTTATCCTTTTTGGTTCCTAGGGGACAAAAACTGAAATTCAATCTTCAAGGGCAAAATCACCAGGTGTGTGCGTGCCATCCAATTCTGTAAATTGGGATTGGTTTTGAGTGCTGAAGATTTCTATTAAAGACAGCTGTCTGTAGTATTGTGCCACATAATTTATTCTTCAATGCAGTATGAGTTTGGAAAATGTAAAGAAAGGCCCAGCATCATAGTCAGGCAGATGAGGTATGTAGATCATACAGATCTCTCTATCACTGACTGTGTCTGGAGAATTAACCATATAAACCCAACTTCCAAACTCTGTTGTGAAGATTCAACAAGCAGACACATGTAAGACTAAGTGCCAAGCATTAGGCTAAGCGCTCCATAAATAACAGATATTATCACATATTATTATAAGATCAAACATCCTCAGGCTCAGGTTATGAACACAAGCAGCAATGACTGATCAAAACTTTTACCCTGTACTCCTAAATGATCGTCCTAGAAGGCTTCGCATTCTTCTGAGTCTTTGTGAGGAAATGTTGCATATATGTGTAACTCATTACCAAAGAATGTTGCAGGGTTTCTTTGGCCTAGGAATTGCTAGAAGCCTTTGAAATTTTATGTGAAAAATTCACGAAGTGAGTGTGAAGTGCCGCCACCCTGTGGTTGTTTCATGCAATGTCCTTTCCTGAAACTCTCCCTGGTCCCTGGAACTTAATAGCACATTCATTTCCATAGATCCCCATTAGTGTTGCCCAGAGTAAAAACTCTGTGTTAATTTATACCAAAATGACACAGTGAGCCAAAGGCTGGGCAAAATAAAAGAGGAAGAGATGCTATAGTGTATTATCCTTCCCAATGGGTGAACACAGAGAAAAGAAAGACCCACATGGCTTTTTTTTTTTTTTTTTTTTTTTGCTGTACGAGGACCTCTAACTGTTGTGGCCTCTCCCGTTGCGGAGCACAGGCTCTAGACGCGCAGGCTCAGCGGCCATGGCTCACGCGCCTAGCTGCTCTGCAGCATGTGGGATCTTCCCGGACCAGGGCACGAACACATGTCCCCTGCATTGGCAGGCAGACTCTCAACCACTGCACCACCAGGGAAGCCCCGCCTTGTGGCTTTTTAAAGCTGAGCCTGGAGCACGCTTCAGGCCTGCTGCCCATGCAGGACATTTTCTCAGCTGGAACTTGGTGAGAAATCTGTCTTGTACGTCACCTCCAAACTAATCTCCAATCAAACACTGCTTTATGGAGAGTAAGAGTCTCATCAGACCCAAGCCACTCATCCTGGCCTTCATTCAAGGCTTCTTACATCCTGGATCTTACATGCTAGATCCTTTAGTCTTTTGTCCAACTACTGACCAGAATGGATCTTACACCTCTTGCCTCCACTCTCTTTCCACCCTCCATCTCCAAATGACCTACACATTCTTCTGTGAATACCTAAATTCCCTCCTGACCCTGAAATCTTCCTCAGGAACCCTGGTCAGCCTCCCACGGTGAAACATCTTAGCACTTGAAGATGAAGTCTTCAGTGAAGTCTCTGAAGGAAGAAGTCATGGGTTAGTACTACTACCGCTTTTATTATCCTCCCAGATCTCTGCATGGTTTATCCCCTTAAGATCTCTACTCAAAATGTCGCCTCTTCACCAATGGCCTCTATAAAACAATGCAACATTCCTTTACACGTACCAAAGTCTGATGTACTACGTATTTACTTGATTTTCTGTCTCCCCTAGGGTGTAAACTCCATGGTGGCAGGGACTTGGTTTTGTTTACAACTGTACCCCCAGCACCTAAAAAGATACTTGGCATGCAATAGGCACACAAAACCTCTTTTTTTTTAAGTACACTTACAGTACCTTCACACTCACTTTTTTTTAGTATTTATTTATTTATTTGTCTGCGTCGGGTTTTAGTTGCGGCATGCAGATCTCTGTTGCTGTGTGCAGGATCTGCCTTGTGGCATGTGGGATCTTTTAGTTGCAGTATGTGGAATCCTCAGCTGTGGTATGCGGGATCCTCAGCTGTGGCATGCAAACTCCTAGGCGCATCATGTGGGATCTAGTTCCCTGACCAGTGATCAAACCAGGGCCCCCTGCATTGGGAGTGTGGAGTCTTAGCCACTGGACCACCAGAGAAGTTCCCCCCCCTTTTTTTTTTGGTGAATGGAAAAATTGATTCTGTAGCTTCTTGAACATTAACAGTTATAGCTGATTCCTCATCCACAAAAGAAGATGTTAGATCATATGGTCTCCAAGGTGCCCGCTAGCTCAAAACATACCTATGTTCTCAGGGGCCCAAAACAGACCAGCTGAATTACATTGCTTAGTTTGGGTTCTGAGAAGATGAATAGATGCAGCTTTGGGCTCATTTCTCTGCTCACCCTCCCACCACCCCCACCAGTTCAATCTTCCTGTCTGTGAGGTGTCGGCAGACTAAAATGAGTCGCCTGGGCCTCACACACATAAAATGATGCCAGCTGTCAGGGCCACACTGGCAACTTAAAGAACTAGTCTGACATTGGCAGAAGCTGGAACAATGCAATCAGGATAGTAAATCTGAGGTGAGGAAATGCAACAGCTTGTGGCACCCCAAAACTCTTTCAATCAATAGCATCTTGCCTCCTCATCCAAAAAGTAAGTAGTGTCCTTTCCAGTGCAAAATTGGATGCTACCAGGCAGTGATGGGTGGCTGGGGATTTTCTAAGAGAAAGAGGAGGAAATAATGCTTAGAAAGCAGCAATGGAAAGCAAGGCAGACTTCAACCTTTAACACCCAACTAAACAATGTGTGGGTCATAGAAGCTATCATAATGGAAACTAGAATAAATTTGGAATTGAATTATAATGAAAGTATTGCACACCAAAATTTGCGGAATACAGCTAAAGAAGTACTTAGAGGGAAATGCATATCGAAGGAGAAAAGTTTAAACCAATGAACCAACATTCATATTAAGAAATGAAACACAGAACAGCAAAATAAAGCCAAACAAGTAGAAGAAAGGAAATAATAAATGTAAGAGCAAAAACTAATTTAAAAGAAAATAAACAGACAATAGAGAGAATCAACAAAATCAAAAGTTCATTGTTTGAAATGGTAATAAGATTAAAAACTTTCTGACAAGACTAATGGAAAGAAGTAAAAATAAATATTAAGGATAAAAAAAATCACAACTACAGATGATGCAGAAAACATAAAAAATTCTCCAATTCAAATCTATACTATAAAATGTGAAAGCACAGATGAAATGAACAAATTCCCAGAAAACTATAACAAAAATGGTCCAAGAAAGTAGAAATCCTGAATAATCTGTGGCCATTATAAATTTGAATTAATAATTTAAAATATGCTTTCAAGACCTCTTTGTTCTTGGTGTTTTGCTGGTTTATTACAATGCGTGAAAGCCTGGATTTCTTTTTATTTATCCTGCTTGAGATGCATTCCTGCACCTTTGGATCCATGCTTTTCATCAGTTCTGGGGAAACTGCATCCACCAGCTCTTCAAATATTGTTCTTCCTGGTGATGGTTAATTTTATGTTGTATACTTGACTGGGCTGAGGGGTGCCCAGATAGCTGGTAAAACACTATATCTGGGTGTGTTTGTGAGGGTGCTCCTGGAAGAGATTAGCATCTGAATTGAACTGAGTAAAGCAGATGGCCCTCCCAAACGTGGGTGGTCATCCTCCAATCCGCTGAGCACCAGAACAGAGCCAAAAGGTGAAGAAAGGGCAAATTAGTTCCATCTCTGCTTGAGGTGAGACATCCATTTCCTCCTCCCCTTAGACATTGGCACTCTGGGTTCTCAGGCTTTCAGTATCAGACTTGGGTCTATAACATCAGCTGCCTCCACCCCCATTCTCAGGCCTTCTGGCTCAAACTGAATTACATCATCCAGCTCGCAGCCTGCAGACCAAGGAACTTCTCGGCCTCCATAACCATGTGAGCCAATTCCTATAATAAATCTCTTATCTATATTTATATCTATATCTGTATCTATAGCTATATCCTATTGCTTCTGTTTCTCTGGAGAACCCTCACTAATACACTCCTATTTATCCTTTCTGCTTTCTGGGCAGAACAGAAGCTAGATTCTCTCATTCCACATTCTATATCTCCTAATCGCTCTTTCACCTCTTTATCTCTCTTTGTAGCATTCTGGATAAATTATTTGGTTAGATCTTCCAGTTCACTAATACTTTCTTAAGCCATGCCTAATTTGCTAATGAATCCATGCATTTCTTTTAAATTTCAACGAGTTTTTCATTTCTACAAATATCATATCTGTTCACTTCTGCCATGCTCCCCGAACATGGCACAGATGAAGCCGCATACCTCAAGAACAGGAACTGGCAATCCTTTTGCATAAATGGTCAGATAATAAATATTTTAGACTTTGTGGGCCACATATAGTCTCTGTCATAATTTTTTTTTTATAACCCTTTAAAAATGTGAAAATCATTCTTAGCTCTTAGGCCCTACAAAAACAAGCCACAGGCCAGATTTGGTCCCAGGGTCATGGTTTACTGACCTGTGCTCTAGAGGTCCCACACTCACCCCAATGCAATGGTCAGTGCAGCACAGGAAAGCTTATAGAGCATTCATGAGGGAAGGGTTAGGATAAAAGTTCCTCTGGTAATGAGCCTGGTCCTCTCAGCCTACGTGTGGCAGGCAGATGATCCCAAAGACCACGCATGCCTCAGTGAGGAAATACACTGGTGCCACACAGCATGGAACCAGTAGAGGCCTGACATAAGGAGACCCAGAGCTCAGAGATTTCAAGCACCTGGCTGAGATCAGTGTGTCTCAGAGGACAAAGTACACAGGTCCAGGGGCCAGTCCAAAGCAGCCATTTTACAGCAGGGATTGATGGGGTCCCAAGACACAGCACCAGATCCTGAGCACAGAGAACTAAGACACAGAGATCCTGAGCACAGAGAACTGAGACCCCCTTTTCCCCTGCAACTAGGGTATAAGAATGCTCCCATAAACCCTAGTGCAATTTTTTTTTTTTTTTTTTTGCCGTACGCAGGCCTCTCACTGTTGTGGCCTCTCCCGTTGCGGAGCACAGGCTCCGGACACGCAGGCTCAGTGGCCATGGCTCACGGGCCCAGCTGCTCTGCGGCATGTGGGATCTTCCCGGACCGGGGCACGAACCCGTGTCCCCTGCATCGGCAGGCAGAGTCTCAACCACTGCGCCACCAGGAAAGCCCCCTAGTGCAATTTTGAAAAGACCTGAAGAAGAGAGGAAATCTGAAGGATTCTTAGCAGCCCTGTTTAAACCAGAAACAACTGAGATAACAGTAACTGACAAGTTTACACACTGAACATATTTTACAGGTTCCAACAACATTTAATCAGTAAACTGTCCATCTACTGCCACTGGAAGTTGAAAAATGAAATGCAAAACTGTTTCCTGTGTGAAACAAATATTTAGAGGTGTTCTGTCTACATGTGCAAGTTAATAGCTAACATGATAGAAATGAATCAGAGCAGCTGGGTGTGTAAAAAATGGGGTTTTAGTAGATTTTATGGGAAGTGATGGGAGAACTGAGACTCAACTGAGAATAGGTAAAATGAAATATTGTGATTTAAAAAAGTATCACTATTTATTGATAAGGGGGACAAAAGAACAAGATGAAAGTCCACTAACATTCGTTGAGTTCCTACTACATGCCAGGTACCACATCTGTGTCACATACTAGCTACCACACCTCACCTCTGTCACACCTGGCCTGTGTTCAGTAAAATGTTTGTTGACAGGATGAATGAATCCTCCATCTTCATTCTGCAAAAGAAATGAAAACTCAGGAAGGCTGGGCAATTAACTTAAGGTCACTTTGTAAGTAGCAGAGCTGGGATCTGAACCCAGGTTTGCTGACTCATTCATATTCACTGCTGCTTAAAAATCATCCCCAAATTTGGTGAACCTAACAAACAGCCCAAAGGCAAGGGAGATATGGTCTTTGACATCACATGCTACAGAGATGCCCATGGAGGTCAGGATTATGAAGTACCAGGGAAGATAGTTTAGTAGAGGGAGGTAAAGAAGCCAAAGAAATATTCTTACTGTTTATACCATGTCCCTCCCCATCTAATCAAAAGCTTTTCTGCCTCACTAGTGGAAGTGCACTTTTCTTCCTCACTAGTGGAAGTGCACTTTTCTTCAGCCACCTCTCTAAGTTAGCAAAGTATGACTCTCTAAGTCAAAGTATGACTCTAGTCAACTTTCAGCTCAGTGACTCTCAGGCTTTCTGTATTTAATCCACAGAAGTGTGCATTTATATAACTTATATATATGGTATATATATTTGTATATACATGTATATGTGTACATTTACATGTATACATATGTATGTTTGAGACAAAAGTTTTATAAATCAATACTCCTTACTCTATGTGATGTATTATTATTTCATATATTCTTTCATCCTACTTTTTTAATGCTGGCCAAGAATATCTAAATTAATTCTGCAATCCCATTTCAACTTCTCCTTTGAAACCCCCTACCTTAGTAGATAAGCACCTGTAACCCCAGGAATATTTAGGATTAAGTATAGAAGTATTAAGTAAATCAGTCATAGCATTAATGTTTTCCATTACATTTTTTAAAATTTATTTATTTTTGGCTGCATTGGGTCTTCATTGCTGCGAAATGCTTTCTCTAGTTGCAGCGAGCAGGGGCCACTGTTCGTTGCAGTGCGCGGGCTTCTCACGGTGGTGGCTTCTCTTGTTGCGGAGCATGGGCTCTAAGTGCACGGGCTTCAGTAGTTATGGCATGTGGGCTCAGTAGTTGTGGCTCACGGGCTCTAGAGCTCAGGCTCAGTAGTTCTGGCGCACGGGGGCTAAGCTGCTCCATGGCATGTGGGATCTTCCCCGAACAGGGCTCAAACCTGTGTCCCCTGCATCGGCAGGCTGATTCTTAACCACTGCGCCACCAGGGAAGCCCTTCCATTACATTTTGGAAACTTCTATTTAATTTGGTAATTATAATGTTTAAGAGAATTTAATATTCTGATGTAATAGATTAATTTTGCAATTCCATTTTAAAATGTGAGATGGAGTGACTGATTCAGACTCATGACTGTAAGTGGATACATGTAACAAAATTCAAGCACATTTGCAAGCAATATTAAGACTATGCGATTTTAAGATTAAGTAAAGTTCATTAGGCTTTAAGAGTGAGCTCAGGGACTTCCCTGGTGGTGCCGTGGTTAAGAATCTGCCTGCCAATGCAAGGGACACAGATTCGATCCCTGGCCTGGGAAGATCCCACATGCCATGGAGCAACTAAGCCCATGCACCACAACTACTGAGCCTGCACTCTAGAGCCTGTGAGCCACAACTACTGAGCCCTTGTGCCACAACTACTGAAGCCTGCACGCCAGAGCCCATGCTCCACAAGAGCAGCCACCGCAATGAGAAGCCCATGCACCGCGAATAGTAGCCCCCGCTCTCTGCAACTAGAGAAAGCCCGTGCGCAGCAACAGAGACGCAACGCAGCCAAAAATAAATAGATAAAATAAATAATAATTACAAAAAAAAAGAGTAAGCTCAGTAATTGGATCTTGTCAAATAACTGAATTGCTTAAGAAAATACCTTAAAGTTATAAATACACGTTAGCTGTGGGAATTTAAGTTATAAAAAAAATCCCCTTAAGATGACTTACTTTTAAATTTACCAGCATATATACCACTTTGGGGTAACCAGGATTTGGATTTATAACTCCAATATTAATTATTAAAGCAAAAGTAATTTCAAAATAGTCGCCCGAGTGCCCAAAAGCTGCCCCGAGGACACGGAAGCAGCTCCAGTTCACTTGGAGCTAACCGGGTGTTAAGAATTTAGGGCCGTGCACTAGGGCGAGCGACACGTGGCCCCGCAAAAGGAGCAGGGTTCTGCAGAAGCAGGGAAGGAGAAACCGACCTAGGAAGAGGTGGGATCATCGTTCTTTCTTACTTCAGCGCCTGACGCCCTTATTTTTAAGAAGAAATAAAAAACAATTTAAAAGCACGAAGCCAGCCACTAGGAATCACGATGCCTCAGGGTCTGCGCCAGCGCACCCCAGGCCCCGCTTCCGTCCCGGTAAGGAGGGGAAGGCGCGCGGACCCGGGGCTCCAGACAGGGTCGTCCCCAGTGCCCGGCGGAGCCGAAAGGGGTCATGCGGTCGCCTGGGTCCAGAGATCCCCGGCGCTGAGGACAGTGGGCTCCGCAATAGTTTCTGCCCGGAAGGATCGCCGCGGCCCCCGCGGGGGCCTCCAGCCCGGATTCCACAGAGCTCTGCTGCCCGTAATTTACAGGATGAAAACATGAGGGATTGGACAGTTATCCGGAAAAGAGCCTTTCCAAACCGTTTTGCCCCCTCTGCCCCGCGCGTCCCCGGCAACCAAGCCTCAGCCGAGGCCGGAAAAAGCCCGCTAGTCCGCACTCGCGCCCCAGCCCTGCGGGCCGTACCACCCCGGCGAACCCCCTCCGAAGGCGCGGAAAGGTACAGTCCCCCGCCTCTGATTGGCCGACGACGCGGGGGCGTGGCCTCCGGAGCCTGGTTCTGCGCTCCAGAACCCGCTCGCCGCAGTGCGAGCCGGGCCAGGAGCGAGCGCCATGGTGAGGAGTGGTTGCGGGTTGCCGGCGAGGCGGAGGCCATGGTTTGGGCCTGGGTTCTGGCCGGGGCCCGGGCCTCCCCGGGGAGCGAAGCCAGGCGAACGCGGGGGCCGCGCTGACGCTCGCGCCCCGGCTCCTTTTCCAGGTGCTGCTGCACGTGCTCTTCGAGCATGCGGTTGGCTACGCGCTGCTGGCGCTGAAGGAAGTAGAGGAGATAAGCCTGCTGCTGCCGCAGGTGAGTGGACGCGGTGGGCTCTCCCGGCCGCGCCGCAGCCCCTCGGGCAGCGCGGGCCCCAGCATGCACCGCGCGCTCCCACGTGGCCGGCCGCGCGTTGGGGGGTGCGCTGTGCGCTACAGCTCAAGAGCAGGGGGTGCTTACCTGCATTCGTGATTAGAATCGTGTTAGAAGCATTTAAGAGTAAGTCTCCCGCATTCGAATTTGTGTGCACTCTCTACAAAATGCAGATTTTCATTTTTGCGTAAAGAGCAAATAAAACTCTATATGAAAAATGCAAAAATATAAGAAAGTAAGTCTCCCGGACTCCACCCCGTACCGATGAAGCGGAACCGGGATTTAGGGCCCGTGATCCGTTCATTTTTAAAGTGTTCGGTTGGTCCAGACCTGCAGCTGCTTTACTGCGCCCTAGAGGCAAGAGGGAGGGAAGGAAACTACTCATCGTCTTTCTCTCCCCCAGGTGGAGGAGTGCGTGCTGAACCTGGGCAAGTTCCACAACATCGTTCGTCTCGTGGCTTTTTGTCCCTTTTCCTCGTCCCAGGTTGCCTTGGAAAATGCCAACGCTGTGTCTGAAGGTGAGTTTGCCACTAAATATTTTAGGGAGATAAGCCTGCTACTGTTAACCTTTTAAATTGCACAGTCTAGGATGTAGGCCTTATTTCTTGTGGGCACTGTAGTGATAAGTGATTCCTAAATGAAATCTGGCAGGGGTGGGGGGCCTGGTATAATACTAGACCCAATCAAATGTGGTTTTCTGCTACTTTGTTCAATTGATTTTGATACCAAAAGCCAAGAGAAAGAGGTTTGGTCCCAGAAGGTAAATCCAGTACTAAATGCTCCTGTTGTGCTCCAGGGTGTTTTTTAAGCTTTCAGTAATGTATTTTATACTTACGTTATTGGGCCCGAGTCGTGTTCCTCCCATGGTTGATGCAGGCTTTGCAGTGATGACCTGAGTCTGTCAATCCCCTGAGTATGATCACTGATGTCTCCATGTCTCTGAGCAAAGCCTGAAGGGGAGGGCTCTAGGCACACCGTCCTAGCATGCTCTGCGAGACCAACGTAAGATCAGTCTGTCAGTGATCAGTTGAGGGGACAGGATTCCTTTTTATAATTTAAGCATCCTTCAGCATGTTAGTGGGATCTCTGTTCTTTGCCCTGAGGTGTTGTTCATGAGGACCTCCGCCTGCTCTTGGAGACTCACCTACCATCCAAAAAGAAGAAAGTGCTCCTGGGAGTTGGGGACCCCAAGATAGGTGCTGCTATACAAGAGGAGTTAGGGTACAACTGCCAGACTGGAGGTGTCATAGCCGAGATCCTTCGAGGTGAGACCATCTATTGACATTTTTGAGTTCTGGGTGGGGGTGTCTAGAAACTCATTAGGCTTAAGGTTGCTTTTTGGAAGCCCTCCTGCTTGGCTGGTGCCCATGGGTGCAGGAGCTAGCTCAGCCCTTCCTTGCTCACAGTCTTGCCCTCCTCCAGGAGTCCGTCTGCACTTCCACAACCTGGTGAAGGGTCTGACTGATCTGTCTGCTTGTAAAGCCCAGCTGGGGCTGGGACACAGCTATTCTCGTGCCAAAGTTAAGTTTAATGTGAACCGAGTGGACAATATGATTATCCAGTCCATTAGCCTCCTGGACCAGCTGGATAAGGACATCAATACCTTCTCCATGCGTGTCAGGTAAAGTGCAGGGGTGACCCCTTAGAAACAAGGTCTTGGGTCTGTGGTTTAGCTAATTTTGAATCTTGAAATCAGGACTGGCTCCTGTGGGTAGAACCACGTGGGGCGGAGCTGGGCCTCCTGGTGCTTACCACAGGCTGTGTTCTTACACTGACTGTATAGAAAGAGGAGGCAGAGTAAACGCACCTCATATACACCTCAGCCCAGGCCCTTTGTCTGGTCTGTATTGTGAATGGGGGGACATGGAGTTGAGGTTTTGGATCTGATTTGTTCCGGTTTCCTCCAGGCAAAGAGTAGATCTGGAGAGGGCTGAGGCTATAGCTTTGAGACATGGCAGCTGGGCCATGGAGTGATTGTGGCTCTTTGCAGGGAGTGGTATGGATATCACTTTCCTGAACTGGTAAAGATCATCAATGACAATGCTACATACTGCCGCCTTGCTCAGTTCATTGGAAACCGAAGGGAGCTGAATGAAGAAAAGTTGGAGAAGCTGGAGGAGCTGACAATGGATGCAGCCAAGGCTAAGGCTATTCTGGATGCCTCGCGGTCCTCCATGGGTCAGTATAGAGCCTGGCAGCCAAAATAAGGTACAGGGCTCTGAATACTGGGCTCCTGCATTCATACTTGATGTCCCTTAGGCATGGACATATCAGCCATTGACTTGATAAACATCGAGAGCTTCTCCAGTCGTGTGGTGTCTTTGTCAGAGTACCGCCAAAGCCTACACACTTACCTGCGATCCAAGATGAGCCAAGTAGCCCCCAGTCTATCCGCCCTAATTGGGGAAGCGGTGCGTCATGGGAAACCAAAAAATGGGGGATTAAGGAATTACCATGTATATTTGTATTGCTGTATGTCCTGACCCATCATATCTTCCTCAGTTGTACTTGATGGGGAGGAGGTGAAGCAGGATTATGCAGTTGGTAGGTTGGCAATCCCAGCTTCTCTAATTCCTTGAATCCTTCTCCAGGTAGGTGCACGTCTCATTGCTCACGCTGGCAGTCTCACCAATCTGGCCAAGTATCCAGCATCCACAGTGCAGATCCTTGGGGCTGAAAAGGCCCTGTTCAGGTACCAGTGAGGGCACCTGCCCACACTCAGGTGCCACTTCTGGTGCCCACTGCTTGTTTGGGGATCACGGTGATGGTTGACCAGGGCTCCCTGACCTGTACAGGCCTCTGCTATGGGGGTGATGGCCAGTCCTGGTGTCTGAGTGATTCCCTGGGCCCAGCACAGGGACCAACTTTCCAGGTCAGCGACATTGGATGCCTTCCCTCTGCCTCTGGGAGTGGTGGCTTGGCATGAGGTGGGGTAGAGACCCATCCCGGCCTGAGGCTTACCTGGAAACGGGGAAGAGGGGAAGGGAGGCGCTGCCTTAGCTAACACGGTTGAAATTTCTGATCTTAAAACTCTCCGCTGAATATTCTTCTCCCAGAGCCCTGAAGACAAGGGGTAACACCCCAAAATATGGACTCATTTTCCACTCTACCTTCATTGGCCGAGCAGCTGCCAAGAACAAAGGCCGCATCTCCCGATACCTGGCAAACAAATGCAGTATTGCCTCACGAATTGATTGCTTCTCTGGTATGGGTGGGGAAGTTGGCAGTTGGGAGGGAGGGAGGCTGACTACCCTAGCAGCTTCTACAATGATGGCAGTATTTTTCGTCAACAGCAGTTCACCTAGTGAGTGTTGATACTTTGGGTCTGAGTGAAGCTGAGGGTAGAGGGAATACTGGGGGTGGTGAGTGGTTTGTCCCTTTAGAGACTGACGTGCTATGTTTACTTACATGCATATCCAGAGGTACCTACCAGTGTATTTGGGGAGAAGCTTCGAGAACAAGTTGAGGAGCGGCTGTCCTTCTATGAGACTGGAGAGATTCCACGAAAGAATCTGGATGTCATGAAGGAGGCAATGGTTCAGGTCAGTTTGGGTCAGGTCAGGTGGGGAGAACCAGAGCTGGCTGTTGGAGTTGATGAACTGTCTTAGCCTGACCATGTAGAGTGGAGGCATAAAACTGATTTAATGAGCCTGATCCAATAAAGCCAAGAGAGAGACCTGGGGAACCAGAGGTCTTCAAGCCTTCTCAGCACTTTTCTTTGGCCAGGCAGAGGAAGCGGCTGCTGAGATTACTAGAAAGCTGGAGAAACAGGAGAAGAAACGCTTGAAGAAGGAAAAGAAAAGGCTGGCTGCGATTGCCCTGGCGTCTTCAGAAAACAGCAGTAGTACCCTGGAGGAATGTGAGGTCAGTAGTAGACAGCCCTTACCCCTGGGTGAAGATCTTAAGCCATAGGACAGAAAACAGCAGAACAGAGGATATGCCACCTCAAGTCAAGGTCTGGAATACAGGCTTTTGGACTGAAATAAGGATCTGAAACCTCTAAAACTACCTCTTGATTCTATAGGAAGGAGATAGGTGCTGAGAGAACTCGCTCAAGAGCCCAGAGCGCTGGTTTGTAGCAACACCTGTTCACTGGGCTAGTGTGTTCTGTCCTTGGCTGCTTCCCAGGAGTCCTCAACTGTGGGTAGTGTAAATTCCTGCTCTGCTTGTTCCCAGACATATCTAGAAATGGTAGCATTTCATACTGGGGGTTGAGGGCAGGGAGGGCTCCAGTGTGCTATGTTAGAATCATTCTCCCTGGGATTGTCATTGTGCCCAGTCTGCCAATGTTTCAGGGTCCACTCTGGAACTTGGTGTCATGATTCTTTTGCAACCAGCATGGTAGGGTTTTCTGTAAATTACTTATTGGGCTTAGATAATTGTGTATTCTCCCTACTTTTTAAGTGATTGGCCGGGGCGTGGGGGGTGGTGGTCTTATTGGGCTTAGATAATTGTGTATTCCCCCTACCTTCTAAGTGATTGGCCGGGGGGGGCGGGGGGGGGGGGGTCACCTGCCATACAATTTAAAAATCATCCCAGAAACACTGGACAATTTTAACACCATTTCTATCCACCAGTCTTTCTGCCCTGGGTACTTAACAGCTGGAATTCTAACGGGGTGTGTGCACGTGTTCATACAATGGATGACACTCTTTCATGCCCATTTTTCCCTTTCTGCCATCAGGAGACAAGTGAAAGACCCAAAAAGAAGAAAAAGCAAAAGCCCCAGGAGGCTCCTCAGGAGAATGGAATGGAAGACCCATCTGTCTCCTCCAAACCCAAAAAAAAGAAATCTTTTCCCAAGGAGGAGCTGGTTAGTGATCTTGAAGAGACAGCTGGCAGTGGAAGTCTTACCAAGAGGAAGAAATCGTTCCCCAAAGAGGAACCAGAGAGTGACCCTGAAGAGTCAGGAAACAAGAGGGTCCCCAAGAAAAAGAGGAAATTCTCTTCCAAGGAGGAGCCTCTTAGCAGTGGACCTGAAGAGGCTGCTGCCAGCAAGAACAGCAGCTCAAAGAAAAAGAAAAAGAAAAAGCTCCGAAAGCTATCCCAGGAAAATTAGAATGGACATTTCCCTAGTAGGGCATAACTACAGAGATATTTCCCAGCCCATCCCCTATAGCCCAATAAAAATAAAAACAAATTCACGAGTCATATCATGTCATATGTTTTATTGGACACCTTACATGGTGGGACCTATGGGTTGGACAGGGCACCAATGACCGCCTCAGTGAAGTCTTGGCAGGTGGCATAACCACCCATGTGAGAAGTTCGAACCTGTGGGGGAGAACTGTCATCACCTCTGTGGCCTGGGCCCCATCCCTAACCCCCCACCACCTAAGTTCCCTAAGGAAGCCAGCCCCAGACAACCTAGGCTCTGCCCAGAAGGTGATAATGGTCTACAGGTTTAGGGCTCTTCTCTGGTCCACTGTACTGAAGGGAGGTGTATGGTCCTTGTGAGGCTGGAGGGAATAAAGGGCTCTAGCCCCCATAGGGGTGCAGGTGGCCGATGACAGACTTGATGAAGTCGGTTGTGGTGCTGTAGCCGCCCATGTCTCGAGTCCGCACCTACAGCCACCACCGGCAACAGCCGTGGGGAAGAAAAGAGAGCCCATGAAGGCAGGGAAGTATGATGGAAATGGAATCCAAAGAGGGTGACAAGGCCAGAAAAAGAAGACAATGCAGCAGGATGCAAGGAGGTGGCCAGGTTTGGAAGAGCATGGACCCATCCATTCCTGTCTTTTGAGGGCCAGAGCCACTGTTCCGAGTTCTGCTGTGGCCTGGGCGAGGGTGGGAAGCTGAGCATGAGTGAGAAGGGAAATGCAGATTGGAGACAGGAGAAGGATGCCTCGGGGGAAATAGAGAAGACCAGGTGGAAGCACAGATGACTGGCAGGGGAATGGCGGATGAGGATGGGCTTCCAGGTGTGGAGGAAGTGGCACTGGTGCCTCATCCTGCCAGCTATCTCCCTCTGCTCCTCCATCTCTGCTTAGATAGGAAGCTGTAAGTTCTGCATTAAGATGGCCAATTAAAGTGCCAATGGATGGAGCAGGAAAGAGGGAATAGCAGATGGGAACTAGGAGGCAAAGGAGATCAAGAGGATGAAACAGCCAAGAGAAGGGAAGTGAACAGCCCTGACAGGACTGGGGGAAAAGCAGAGAGCAGAGGCTCTTGGGACCTGGAGGGAAAGGAGGCCCCAACTCAGGTTCCCCAGAAAGTCCTGCCGAGACCCTAAACCCCACAGCCTTTCTAAACTCACCTTGCCGACTTTGATCACCTTCTTCACCGCATCTGCAATCGTGTTGGAATGATGCTCGAGACTGTCAATGTGGACAGAAAGAAACTGAGATTCCCCCCACATCATCCCCCTGATTTCCCCACCTGTGCTCCCCGAACAGCCAACGGCCTCCCCGGGCCGACAGTGACCTACTTGAGATGCCGCAGCATGTTGGAAGCTGACAACAGCATGGCTGTGGGGTTGGCTATATTCCTGCCCACCGCCTGGGCAAATGGATGCCGGGCACCCTGTGGAAAGAGGAGCAGGCCAGAGTCACTGGGGGCAGACATTCTGCAGAAGCTGAGGTCAGGGAAGGGCATTAGGATGAAAGGTCAAGCCAGGAACACCGACAAGATGTAAGGGTTGGGAGGACAGAAGCAGGCCAGGGTCACTTAGGAGGGGGATGCACTGGGGGAGAGCTATCAAGGGGACCTGAGGTCAGAAGAAGGGCACAGAGAGGGCTGAGGGAGGTGGTGACTTCACTCACCGTCTCAAAGACTGCATACTCTGCACTGTAGCTCTCACCAGGGACCACACCAGCTCCCCCAACCAGGCCAGCAGCCAGATTGTCAATAATGTTCCCATAGAGGTTGGGCATCACCAGCACATCAAACTGGTAAGGATTCTGCACCAGCTGGGGGCAAAATGTGGGCATGGAGGAGAGACGTAAATCCTATTCCCTGCCTTGCTCAGCACTGAGAACGGGCACACCGGGAGGGCCTCACCTGCATGCAGCAGTTGTCTATGATCATTGTCTCAAACTTGATCTTGGGGTACAGTTCAGCAACTTCCTCACAGCACTGCAGGAACAACCCATCCCCCAGTTTCCTGTCCATGGACCAAAGGGAACACTCAGCCGATAGAGTGCAGGGAGCTACCTTCCCATGAACCTACCCCATGCAAAGCCATGTCCCTCACATGATATTGGCCTTGTGGACAGCTGTGACCTTGCCCCGCCCCTTCTTAGTGGCATAGTCAAAGGCGAACTTTGCGATCCGCTGAGATTTGGTTCGAGTGACAATCTTCAGGCACTCAATCACGCCCCTCGCACTCTGCGTAAGAGAGAAGAAGCTGGGTGACACTAGAAAAAAGGGAAGGAGCTGTGCCTCTCTCCCCCCTTCACCCCTGCCCTCTGCGATTTCTAGGGCCTCACCTCGTGTTCCAGAGAGCTGTACTCCCCTTCTGTCTGCTCTCGAATAATCACCAAATCTAGATTGTTGTGTCGAGTCTTGTACCCAGGAAGTGACTTCACATGGACTACGTTGGCAAACAAGTCCAACTTACGCCTGGGGATGGGGCAGAGCCATGAGCACTGTGCCTGGTGCCCCAGTACCCCACTCACCCATGTCCTCCCACCACCTACCTCAGTCGCATATCGTAGGAGGCTAGTTCCCCCTTATACTCCATCGGGGTGTGGATCTTTCCTGCATAAACAAAGTTGAGGTGGGAGGGGGGGTGTTAGGCACAGGCCAAGCCCAAGGGAACCCAGATTGGTGTCCAATCCCCTCAGTGATCCCCCCCAGACTCCCATCTCCCACTCCCAAATGAGTGACATTAAATGCCTCTGGAGGCACGGGGCAAAGGAAAATAATGTAGTTAAAACCAGAAACATTCTGCCCACTGTTTCATTTCTAGTCACCAAATTTAATTTATGTTGAAACTTCAAAATGACCTAAAAGGACAGAAAAGAATTTTCTCATGTTATCAAAGAGCCTGGGTTTCGGGACTTCCCTGGTGGTCCAGTGGGTAAGACTTTGCACTCCCAATGCAGGGGGCTCAGGTTCGATCCCTGGTCGGGGAACTAGATCCCACATGCATGCCACAACTAAAGATCCCGTGTGCCGCACCTAAGACCCAGTGCAGCCAAAATAAATAAATAAATTCAAAAAAAAAAAAAGAGCCTCGGTTTAATAGGTTGAGAAACAATCTAGGGGATCCATGACCTTTCTTGATGTTTCTATGTCTATGTATTTGACATCTTCTCAACCAGCACTTACTGAATATCATGTGTCAGGCACTAGGGATATCAACCAAAAAACACAACACAAATTCCTGTCCTCAAGGGGCAAACAATGCATTGGGGGAAGACAGTTAATATGAAAGAAATGATAAATACCATGGGAGAGGTATTACCAACACGCACAGGAGCACAGAGAAGAAATTCCCTCTGGTAACATCAGGAAGTATCATAGAACAGCTGGCACTTCAGCCAGACCTTAGGTTGAGTGAGTGTACTAGGTTGAATAGTGAACCACCCAAATGATATGCCCATGTCCTAACCCCCAGAACCTGTAAATGTGACCTTATTTGGGAAAACAGTGTCTGCAGATATAATAAGTTAAGGATCTTGAGATGGAATCACACTGGATCCAAGTAGGTCCTAAACCCCACGACAAGTCCTTATACAAGAAAAGAAGGAGAAACAGATACACAGACACAGAGTAGAGAAAACCATATCAAGACAGAGACAGAGACTGAACTGATGTATCCAGAAGCCAAGAAACACCGAGGAATGCCAGCAGCTGCCAGGAGCCACCAACAGCTGGAAGCGGCAAGGAAGGATTCTACCCAAGTCTTCAGGAGCTCTGCCAACACCTTAATTTCAGGATTCTGACCTCCAGAACTGGTAGAGAATACATTTCTGTTATTTTAAGCCACCAGGTTTGTGGTAATTTGTTATGGCAGCCCTAGGAAACTAATACAGTGAGTGAGGAAGATTCTGACAGGTGGCACCAAAAGGAGAACACTGTGGCAGAAGAAACAGCAAAGGTCAAGACAGTACATGTATTTGGAAACTAATATAGTCTGGTGTGACCAAAGCACACAACAAGTGTTGTAGAAACAAAGGCAGAAAAGCTGAGGGTCAGCTCATAAAGAGCTTACTCTCCTACACTAAGGCTGGGCCTGAAAGTCATGCTGGTTTTTCCAAGAAAAGAGCTGTAGAGGATGGACTATAGGGGCAGAACTGAAAGCCAAAAAATCTAATGAGGTGATTACAGTAGGAAAGCAGAAGGGAAGACAAAAGAAAAGAAGCAGCTAGAAATGGCATTCTAGAAACACAGTTAACAAGACTTGGTGACCCATAATGTAGCCCCATGACAGACTACAAACTCATGGAGCCTTCCTGCATAGACAGCATGAGAGGCACACGATCTCTCAATTCCTGGGTTTCCAAGTGGGTTCCCACTGATGGCCACCAATCCAGTGGCGGGAGGTCGGGAGAGTTAATGTATTATGTGTGTGCTGAGGTAAGATTAATGAACATTTATTCGTTTGATTTTAACTAACATGGGTGGGGTAGCAAGGAGGCACGCATACCAATGATGGCCACCTTGTTCTCCTTCATGGAACTCAGCACCTGCTCCAGCTTCTCCTCAGATGCCATATTCTGCACCTCGCTCAGGTGATGCTCCTGGAACTCCACTGGGACAGAGGCAGCCTTCAGGGGCAGGTGTCAAAAATCGCAGGGTCAGAATCGAGTAAGTCCTTTCCAACCCAGGCCATCGCCCCTGCTGGCTGACTCCCCCAGGCCACTCACCTTGAACACCTCCTTGACAGCGTGCATCAGCTCAGGCCCCACGCCGTCTCCTGGTAGCATAGTCACGGGAAAGGCGCCCTCCACCCTCACGTCCTCGCCCTGCGAGCGGGGTCAGCAGAGCTAGAGCTGGGGCTGGGGCAGGAGTCCTGGGGTAGGCCAGGAGAGGAGGGGTCGGGGCGTGGGCCAGACCGGAGCCGGACTTGCACTTACCTGGCTCCGCGAGGCGGCTTGCGCTACGGCCGAGGTACACAAGCTCCTCCATGCCCCGGGATTCGGGGCGGCGACCAGCGTCTACGACAGTCACATAAACCTTTGAGGTCGGATCTGGGAGCCTCACGCCCCGAATACTTCGGTGAGCCCGGTACAAACCCGCCGCCCTCCCGCCTACCCCAGCATGCCCCGGGCCTCACTCGGGTCACCCAGCGGACACCGCCAAGGACCGCCATGCTCTCCACAGGAAGTCGCGGCGAAATGACGCCGGAAGCCGGCGCGGCCCGGCGCCCCTATTTCCGGTCCGGCACTGATGCTGGGAGGTAAGCTCATTTTCTCCAGCCGAAACCTCCCACCCGTTCTTCTTCCTCCGCTTCTTCTTCCTCCGCGTTCATCCATTTCTACTCACCACTTCCCTTGGACCGTGATGCTGCACAGCGCCGCTTTGTCTATTGCTTTATTTTCAGACACCGTATTTATGTTGAAACTTCAAAATAACATTAAAGGCGAATATGAGGTTTCATTTTATCAAACGAGTTTAATAACAAGTTGAAAAACAATACTGGAGAATCTGTCTTTTCTTAATGTTTATGTGTCCACGTATTTGTTATTCTTTTAATCAATTCTCACTGAACAATCGTATGTCCGACACTAAAGGCATTAATGAACGCCACACAATCCATGGGAGAAGGTGTGTGTGTCTGGCTTCTTCAGTCTCCTAGCCTGCCCGGTTACTCTGTATTAATCAAGTTTCCTTGTTGTTTTTTCCTAGGTGGGCTTGTTCTTTGCTCTGACAGTTGTTTCCCTAATAGTGTATCCTAGGCCTGAACTCCTCTGAGCAGGATTGTAATTGGAGACAGAAATTACAAGCTTGTAAGTGTGACTAAAAGGGAATTTAAGACCTATTTTTAAATTGCCAGTCACATGCTGTTTACAAACGACATGGCTAAAACAGATGACACAAGTGGACCAGGGGCACTTGTTAAAAGTGCAGACTTATGAGTGTCACCCCAGACTTGCTGAATCCAAATCTCAGAATTGGGGCCCCAGAAAATACATGTCTAACAGGCTCCCCCAGGTGATACACACAAATTTACGAACCACTAACTAGGTGATTTGTATACCTAATCCATCCAAAAAGATGCAGAGCATTCTCCCAGCCCAAGGGAAAGAATGCAGTGGTTCTAATCTTGGGGATCAAGCACAAGCTTTGTGTCTCTTTTCTGCATTCCTTTAGGAAGGACATTCTCTACTGTTGGGTGAAAAGATTTAAATTAGATAATAAATGCGTAAGAAACCTGAACACATGAAAAGTGCTTGAACACCTGAAAAAGCTGTTAATATTGTAGCTAATTGAATAATTTATCAATGTATAATATTAATATGACATACTCCTCCATCTCCAGAATCAAAACCAGAAAACATTCACACCATCTTGCCTCCTTAGACTCCCTAGTTCCCGGTTCCACACTGCTATTGCCATCCACCACCATTTCTCTCTTCCAAATGTTACTCTCTTTTTTTTTTTTTTTGTGGTACGCGGGCCTCTTAGTGTTGTAGCCTCTCCCGTTGCGGAGCACAGGCTCCGGACGCTCAGGCTCAGTGGCCATAGCTCATGGGCCCAGCCACTCCGCGGCATGTGGGATCTTCCCGGACCGGGGCACGAACCTGTGTTCCCTGCATTGGTAGGCGGACTCTCAACCACTGCGCCACCAGGGAAGCCCCAAATATTACTCTTTCTAATGGAGAAAAAGTGGGAGATTTACACTTTTTAAAAACTATATTTTCTGTTACTTTAGGAAATTTATGGTGGGAAAGAAGAGAGTGCCATCTTGGTCTAATTTCTGATAATCTATTTTTCATCCCAGAAAATATTAATTTTCTTGAGGGCAACTACAACATTATTTCCATCCCTAAATTCTGCACAGATCTGAGCCCAGCCTGACAAACAACATCTGCTAATTGGTATAACACCATGTGGTTGTCAAAAGGGTGAAAGGAATTGATGAAGGATGCCAGTTGATTCAGGCCAAGGAAATGTGACCATCACTGTCTAAGGCCATTGTGTTCTTCTGGTGAGTTTGGTGAGTTCTCCTGGACTTCGAGTCCCTATTAAGGCATCTCTCGCTGATACTACCTGAGAATAGGGAAGTTCAGTCAGGACCCTTGAAAAGTTCCTTAACCAGACTCTTGGGCAGGTGAGGGAGGTTAAACCATCTTGTCCCTTCTAACTGTTATGAAGCATATATGAGTGTTCAGTATGAGGCTGGATGAATTGAATGTCGGTTTCCTAGGCCTATAAATTGTCCAGAATGGGGTCCTAACCAGAGCTCCAGGTGTCCATGAATATAAACCAGTACCATGAACTTGGAAGGGGAAAATCAAAAAAATCACATCTTTATTCTCACTAAACTCTAACTGAAATTTAGTATTTCCTATCATTATGAATGTAGAGTGAAATTGTAGTGCTACCTTTAGTACCCTTGACTTTGTCACTAATAGAAATTATAATTCATACCGCATTTCAGTTGTGGCAGATATCCTGAAATATCCTTTACTCTGACCTCTACTTTGACATTATTTGACCTAATGCTAGATTTTGTTATTTAATGCCCAAAAAAGCAGCACAAATAGCACTGTATTACAAGGTTGCATTATTATTATCAGTGTAGTGAGTTTTATTTGTAATTCTATTTGTTTTGGTTTGTGCATTTAGAATCCTTTCCTAAGAAGAGGGCAGGGGATGGAGCTCAGCAAGATGTAGCCTCAGCTGGAGTCTACCTCAGCTTGTTCTGGGGAGCCCTGGAGCAGGAATGATGTCTCAGGGTTGTCCCAATTTGAGGCAAGGCTTAGTAACTCTGCTTCAGCCCTGCATGGGCAAATCTTCCAGGAATCTCTGGCTCTTGGAGGCTCCATTGACCATGGACAACCCTCCCAGAGAAGGGGGTAGCTGTGAGCAGTTAATGACCAACACCAGAAGCAGTTGGACTGGATGCACCACCTGGCAAAAAAGAACTGGAGAAGGCAGCTACTATTCTGTGGAGGTGAGAATGGCCATGGTGCACTGGGACCCAGTGAGGAGAGCAGGCATGTTTGAGGAGATGAGGTACAGTAAGGAGTAGTGAGTAAGATTGGTTCAAGTTCTAGAGCTGAGAGAAATGGAGAGGGATTAATGAGCAATACTAAGGACCTGTTGGAATGGTGACCATGAATTTACCATGATATGATTATGTGTGATTTCATGGAGAAAGCCAACACTTGGGTTCATCTGAAGATGTATTTTGCCAGAGAGAGGTACAAGAGAGTTGAGGGTGTTGGCAAAATGGGATCAGGAGGGAAGTGAAGACAGTGATCTAATGGATAGAAAGGTGAGAAAAGGATCAAAGATCCCAAAATAGTCAGAATAGTGCTCGTGGGAGTCACTGAGCAAGTAAGATGGAAGGAAAGGAGGGTGTCTCCACCAGCCGTTTTGGAAATGGAGCAGATGCCAGTGATAGAGGAGTCCCAGATGGGACTATGGGAGTGGATCCCAAAGAGAGCTCAAGGAGACCTCTGCAGAGAGGACTCAGACCTACGTTGGGTCATCTGTGTCCCTGTGGGAGTCACCTAGGATAGTGTCATGGCAGAGGCAGGAGAAAGGCTAGGATCCAGGAGCTGGGGCCTGCTCTTGATGAACAGGTGAGACCAAGAGGTCAGAGATGGCAGAGAATGAGAAAGGTGATTTCAGTGGGAAGAGTCCCCAAAAAGTAGAACTTCTTTTTTCTTGTTAATTTTAGACTATTACCTTTTTTTTTTTTTTTAAGAAGATGTTGGGGGTAGGAGTTTATTTATTTATTTTTGCTGTGTTGGGTCTTCGTTTCTGTGCGAGGGCTTTCTCTAGTTGTGGCAAGCGGGGGCCGCTCTTCATCGCGGTGCGCAGGCCTCTCACTATCGCGGCCTCTCTTGTTGCAGAGCACAGGCTCCAGATGCGCAGGCTCAGTAGTTGTGGCTCATGGGCCTAGTTGCTCCGTGGCATGTGGGATCCTCCCAGACCAGGGCTCGAACCCGTGTCCCCTGCATTAGCAGGCAGATTCTCAACCACTGAGCCACCAGGGAAGCCCCTCTTGTTAATTTTAATATAAAATTTTGCTTGAGTATTTTTAATTGGACAGTAGGTAAATGATTACATTCCTTTTTTAAAAATTTATAAATTATAAATAAGGCCAAAGTTTCTTACCACCCCAACCACAGCCCCAATCCTTTTGCCCTGTCCCTATAGGCAGCTAGCTGTCTCCCCTGAAACGTTTTCCATATGCAAGCACACCCCCTTACATGCACAGAATAATATATAGTATTGTTTTTAGTGTATGGGTGTGTGCTTCAGAATAAATGGTTTCATACTCTATATACTTACTGTCTTATAATTTACGTTTTTCCCTCAGCACCATGTCTTAGAGATCTAAGATACCATGTTTTAGAAAATGAGCAGACTTATTGTTTTATTTTGCTACATAGTATTATATAATGTGAATTTACTAAATTTATTGAGGTTTTCTCACGTCAATGGATTCTTAGGTGATTTCTAGTCTGGGCTATCACCAGCGATGTTGCTGTGTACATTCGTGTACAATTTTTTTTGTACACATGATAAATGTTACAAAAGTGCATCCAAAACACCTGTATATGTTTCTGTTATGAATGTGATCTGCTGCAATAAACAGAAAACTCATTAAACAAATAAGGGTTGTTGGGTTTTTTCACATCTTTTCTGAAGGTAAGGAGTTACTGGGATTGGTTTAGTTGTGTGGTGATGCACCCTGAGATCCAGGCTTTCGAAATTTTCACTCTGCCAGCCTTAGTGTATTGTCTAGTGTCCTCATCCTTGGTGCCTCATACTCACCATATATGGTTGCTGTGGCTCTGGACAACACTTCTGGATTCAAAACTAGAAAGGGGGGCTTCCCTGGTGGTGCAGTGGTTGAGAGTCCGCCTGCCGATGCAAGGGACATGGGTTCGTGCCCCGGTCCGGGAAGATCCCACATGCCGCGGAGCGGCTGGGCCCGTGAGCCATGGCTGCTGAGCCTGCGCGTCCGGAGCCTGTGCTCCACAACGGGAGAGGCCACAACAGTGAGAGGCCCGCGTACCAAAAACAAAAAAGCTAGAAAGGGGGAGAAAGAACAGTCACAGCCACGTATGCTCCTTTTTATCAGAAATGTAAACAGTATCCCAGATAAAATCTCAGCGGATTTCCACTTAGGTAGCACAGGCCAGAACTAGGTCCATGACCTCTCCTACTACAAGGGAGACTGGGAAGGAAGGAGGGGAAGAAGTTTGTCCTTATTGGCTGAAACTAATTCTTCATAGTCTGACTGCGTATTAGACTCATAGGGGAGCTTTTTAAGAATACCCATGTCTGGACCCTACCACCAGAGGTGTTGATGTAATTGGTCTGGGGTGAGATACTGTTGTTCTTTAAAAGCTCCCTGGATGACTGTAAAGGTTAACCAGAGTTGAGAACCAGTGGCTTACACAAACAATCATGATCTTTCACCTAGGGCTGAGAAGGTGTATCAGTTAGGATTAGATTCAGGTGCAAAGTGATAGTGCACAACATAACCACAACCCAAACAAGAAAGGGCTTTATTTCTTGCTCACCTAAGAGTTCAGTGATAGTTGGTTCAGGGCTGGATTGGCCTCCATCCTGTCAGAGGCTCAGACTTCATTATCCTGTTGGTCCACCTTGCAAGGTCTTCATTCCCAAGTTGATTCAAGACAGTTATTCCAGCTCCAGCCACCGTTTATACATTCCACCCAGCAAGAAGGAGGACAGGGAAGAGGTAGAGCAGAGGCCCCCAGCCCTTTAATGATACTTCCTGCCAGTTGCACACACCACTTCTGCTCTCCTTCCACATGATACAGAAAGAAATGTGTCAGTCTGTCTCCAATGCTCTAGCTTTCATTTCAGAAGGCCTCCTGTACCTTAAGGTGCTAAGCATATTCTCCAATATTTTTTCTAATGCTATTATGGTCTTGTGTGTTTCTCTGGTTTAGGTCATTAATTTATCTGAAATGTAGTTTTATAAAAGGTGAAATATAAATACCTACGTTTATTTTTTCTGAAAGTTTAGCTAATTGCCCCAGATAAGAATTTCTACTTTTGTCAAATATTAAATTCCCACATATATATTAGGTGAAACCACGTGAAACTGCTGATATCTATCACTTCACTGGAGCTTTATTTTCTCAGTTTTACCAGTCACTACTAGATGTCATATTATGTATTTGTTTCTTTGTTTTCTGTCCGTGTCTCTCACTTGAATGTAAGTTCATTGAGGGCTGGAATTTTGTTATTTTTGTCAACCCTGGGCCCATATGTATCTGCTAAATGAATGAATGAAATTTATCCTTGCATCTGTTAATACATATTGATAAACTTTAATGCTGAGCCATCCTTATATGTTAGAAAAGCTTGGTTATGATATATTATTCTTTAAGTATACTGCTGTATTTGATCTGCTAAGATCTATTTAAGTCTTTTGCATCTGTGATCTTAAAAGAGCTTGGGGGGACTTCCCTGCAGGTCCAGTGGTTAAGACTCCGTGCTTCCAATGCAGGGGATGTGGATATGATCCCTGGTAGGGGAACTAAGATCCCATGTGCCACAGTGTGGGGAAAAAAAAAGAGCTTGAGTTTCTCTTTTCTTTGTTTCTGCTGCCATGATCCAGTCTGGGTAGACTAGAGAAGGGCAGCAGAAACTGCTGATCAGGACTGAGAAACGGAGCTTTTAAAAAAGAGACAAGCGTGGCCTGGAAACAGACATGGAGTAGGAACTACTAGGAGAGGCAACCGGCCATGAGCCCTGGCGTCCCTGCCCAGTCTTCCTGGGTATCCCAAGGATACAGGGTCCTAACTGCTCTTTGCCATTTCTCAGGCTTGTGTTTGTAGTGAGCAACCTTGAGGGATGAAGTAATACCTCCCTCTAGGACAAAAAGCAGGCTTGCTTATTTCCTGCTATAAAACAGGTGGGTTCCCCAAGCTCCGTGTTCCTCAGATGCAACACAAACCCATTGTATGCATGGCATCTACTGGGGCCCTGCATGCTGCCCCTGTGGGACTTGGCGGGGCAAGGGAGCCAATGTAAACATTATGCTTATGCTGCTTAAGGTGCCGTGTGTAATAAAGTCCTTTGTCTCTATCACTAGAGTCTCATCTTGGCCAGCATCTATGAAACAGTAAGAGGCTAATTATTCACTTATCAGCAGGGTAAATTCAAATGCCAGACCCTGACAGTTTTGGCAATGAGGATAGGGTGCTGACAGAGGTATGGCTTTCTGGAATAGGAAGGACAAAGGACCCTGTGGACCAGATCAGGGGACATGAAAAGACTCCCCGGCACATGTTAGTGACTCCTCTCACCCAAACAGGGGGTGGCAGGGTAAGGGTGGCTAGAGTGAGCGTCTCACATTGTCCTACCTGTCAACGAGGCTAAGCAGTGAGAGGCAGGATTGAAACAAGCCACCTGAATGGTGCTTTGGTTCCTGCTCACTCTCCCCCATGCAGGAGGAGGAAGGATGTTATGACAATGGGGCAGCAAGCTGCACAGCCCCACCCAAAAGTCAACGTGGATGAGGCTGCTGAATCAAAGGGTCTCCAAAGCTGAAATAAATGGCATCAGCCAGGATGTTTGGAATAGAGCTTTAGATAAGCCAAAAACATTACAAGTTTATTTGATTGAGCCCCACAAATGGCATTCAAACCCAAAGTGAACAAACACAAAGCCTTGCTTACTGGCACAGTCCCACTCTTTGACCCTGTGCTCCCTATCCCTCTCTCCCATCCACACTCCACCCTTAGCCGCTTTGATGAAATAGCAGAGTATGCTGGGAACTTCATGGAGCTGAGGATCTCAAACCCTTACAGCTCTGTAGGACCCAATGTCCATGTCAGCATCTTACCCAGTCCTGTGGATGGATGCAGGCAGGGGTGGCTGAAGGCACCCAGGGCTGCAGTGTGGACTGGGGGAGAAATGGTCCTGGGCTCAGGTTCTCCCTGGACTGATGCTGGAGTTTCATGAGGGAGGAGGCAGTGGCACTCCAACCCTGAAGCCAGAGGCCAAGAGAAAATGAAAGTCTTCCAGCTGCCTGCCCCCTGCCATGAACTAGCCTCTCCTGCCACCCAGTACTTCCTGCTCTCTCTTCTGGAATACCATGATCTCCTGAAGCTGTTGCAGTAGCTCCTGATCCACACACATTAAACCCCTTGGTCTGTTTTCCCATAAGGTAAAAATATCACCCAATTTCAGAAATCTGTTGCGTTTCTATACACTAAAAATGAACTGTCAGCAAGAGATAAATTAATAAAACAAGCCCATTTACAATTACACCGAAAAGAATAAAATACCTAGGAATACTTCTAACTAAGGAGGTAAACGACCTATACTCAGAAAACTATAAATCACTGATTAAAGAAATTGAAGACTACACAGACAGATGGAAAGATGCACCATGTCCATGGATTGGAAGAATTAATATTGTTAAAATGACCATATTACCCAATGCAATCTACAGATTCAATGCAATTCCTGACAAAATACCAATGACATTTCTCATAGAACTAGAAAAAATAATTCTAAAATTTGTATGGAAACACAAAAGACCCCAGATAGCCAAAACAATCTTGAGAAAGAAAAGCTACAGTCATCAAAACAGTATGGTAGGGATTTCCCTGACGGAGCAGTGTTTAAGAATCTGCCTGCCAATGCAGAGGACGCAGGTTCGAGCCCTGGACCGGCAAGATCCAACATGCCGCAGAGCAACTAAGCTCATGCGCCACAACTACTGAGCCTGCGCTCTGGAGCCTGTGAGCCACAACTACTGAGCCTGCGTGCTGCAACTACTGAAGCTCACGTGCCTAGAGCCCATGCTCCACAACAGGAGAAGCCACTGCAGTGAGAAGCCCAAAGAGTAGCCCCCGCTCGCCGGAACTAGAGAAAGCCCGAGCACAGCAGTGAAGACGCAATGCAGCCAAAAATATAAAATAAATAAATTTATGAAAAAAATAAAAACCACAATGAGATATCACCTCACACTCATCAGAATGGTTATTATCAAAAAGACAATAAATAACAAGTGTTGGCGAGGATGCAGAGAAAAGGGAACACTTGTATGCCATTGGTGGTGGTACAGCCACTATGGAAACAGTATGGAGAGTTTTTTTTTTTCAAAAAATTAAAAATAGAACTACCATATAAACCAGCAATTCCATTCCTGGATATTTATCTCAAAGAAATAAAAACACTAGTTCAAAAAGATATATGTCCCCCTATGTTCATTGCAGCATTATTTACAATAGCCAAGATATAGAAGCAACCTAAGTGTCCACTTAGATGAGTGGATAAAGAAGATGTGGTATGTATAATAAATGGAATATTACTCAGCCATAAAAAAGAATGAAATCTTGCCATTTGCAACAACATGTATGGACCTAGAGGGTATTATGGTAAGTGAAATTGTCAGACAGAGAAAGACTGTATGAATTCACTTATATGTGGAATCCAGAAACAGAGTTATAGATACAGAGAACAGTTGGTTGCCAGAAGGGAGAGAGGTGGAGGCAGGAAAGAAATAGGTGAGGGAGATTAAGAGGTACAAACTTCCAGTTGCAAAATAAATGAATCAGTGGTATAAAATGTACAGTATGGGGAATATTGTCAATAACTCTGGCCTCCCAGCAATTGGCCTGGTGTTGGTACAGCCTTAAACCAAGGAGGTGGAGCTGGGTTTCAATTTTTGAAATTAAAGTAGGTCTACATGTTAGGAACTCATGTCTTTTCTTGTAAGTAAATAGAGTGAATTAGCCATTTAGTCTCGGAAAAGTTCATTGTTGGGGGCTTAAGAGATTTGGAACCATTTGGAGACCAACGAGGCAAGCTCAGAGTCGATAGCATCCTTCACTAAACAGGAGATCATGAGTAGCTTTCTGCCAAAGGGAGGGTGTTATGAGCTACTCATCGTTACAGGCAAAGGATTCGAGGACCTGATGACTGAATCTAGCAAGGTACAAACCAATGGGAAAGTACGTGACTGTACGAAGGATTAACCTAGAAGCTTGTTCCAATGAGCTGGTGACATACTTGCAAGGGGAGCTCCGTGTCTCTAAGATCTTCAGCCATCCCAATATCCTGCCATATCAAGCCACCTTTATTACAGACAATGAGCTGTGGGTTATCACATCATTCATGGCATATGTCTCTGCAAAGGACCTCATGTGTACACACTTCATGGACAGCATGAATGAGCTGGGAATTGCTTACATCCTGCAGGGGGTGCTCAAGGCCCTGGACTACATCCACCACATGGGATATATGCACAGGAGTGTCAAAGCCAGGCACCTACGTTCTGATCTCCACAGATGGGAAGGTCTACCTGTCCGGTTTAAGCAGCAACCTCAGCATGACCAGCCATGGGCAGCAGCAGCGTGTGGTCCATGACTTTACCAAGTACAGTATCAAGGTTCTGCCCTGGCTCAGCCCAGAGGTCCTCCAGCAGAATCTTCAGGGTTATGATACCAAGTTTGACATCTACAGTGTGGGAATCACAGCCTGTGAACTGGCCGATAGCCATGTCCCCTTTAAAGGATATGCCTGCCCCCCAGATGTTACTGGAGAAGCTGAACGGCATTGTGCCCTGCCTGCTGGACACCAGCACCATCCCTGCCCAGGAGCTTACCATGAGCATCTCGCGCTCAGTGGCCAACTCTGGCCTGAGTGATAGCCTGACCACCAGCACCCCCAGGACCTCCAATGGCAACTCACTGTCCCACCCCTATCACCGCATCTTCTCACCCCACTCCCACCACTTTGTGGAGCAGTGCCTTCAGCACAACCCAGATGTAAGACCAAGTGCCTGCACCCTCCTGAACCATTCTTTCTTCAAGCTGATCAAGCGACGTGCCTCAGAGGCTTTGCCTGAGTTGCTTTGTCCTGTCACCTTTGGCCTGGTAACAAACCTGGAAGAGCTGGAGGTGGACAAGTGGGAGTTCTGAGCCTCTGAAGAAGGTGCACATTCTCCATCCTGGGCCATATGAGCCTCTGGGACACTTCCTGAGGGCTAGCCACATTCCCACCCTCCTGGGGGCAGATTGGGCAGAAAGGACATTTCTGCCAGAAAAGTCAGCTGCTTACTGACTGGGAAAGAAATTCCTGGAGAGAAACTTTTCTTTACTGCTCCAAGGCTTTTGAGACACAAGGGAATCCCAACAACCATGGATCGGGAGGGGCTGGAAATCTGACATTCCTGGTCCTGTGAGCTCAGGCGACTTGACCTCTTCAGAAGAAAGAGATGCTGTTCTGGCCCTTGGGGCTGAAGTCCAAGCCCAGGGTTTGACTCATCCACCCAGGGAACTGTGTGACTTCTCACTCTGGTTCTCCTACCAGCCTGCTTGCATTCTTCTCCCCTGCTCTCAGATCCTATAGGTCCATGGAGGGGCAAGCAATAAGAAACCCCTCCACTCATACCTCTCCCTAATAACTGAAGGGAAGGGTATTTTTTCTTTTTAAGCACTAGGTTAAGGCTATGGCAGTCCATCCTCACCCCCCTTTTCACTTGGGCCCTGACCCCTAAAACCTTCCCTTGGTTCATCTGTGTAGCTCATTCCTTTCCCACCAAGAGTCCATCTTACCGTCTCCTGCAGGCAGCCTTGGTGCTTCTTCCAAGGGCCATGATGTCTTGCCTAGCCTGAGGGCCTAAGTCCTTATGCCGTGTGAGTTTCATTGACAGAACAAATTAAAACTTCCAGAGAATCAAAAGGAAAAAAAAAAAAAAAAACCTCTGTAAGGTTTTTATGTCTGTAAGGTGACATACTGTAACTAGACTTTATATTGGTGATCATTTTGAAATGTTATAGAAATATCAAATCACTATGTTGTGTAACAGGAACTCACATAGTATTGTAGGTCACTTATACTTCAAAAACAAACAAATCCATAGAAATAGAGATCAGATTTGTGGTTATGGGACGGGGTGGTATAAAAGGGGAATTGGATGAAGGTAGTCAAAAGGTACAAACTTCCAGCCATGAGATAAATAAGTACTAGGGATTAATGTACAACACAATAAATATAATTAACACTGCTGTATGTTATATATGAAAGAGAATAAATTCTAAGAATTATCACAAGGAAAAAATATTTTCTATTTCTTTAATTTTGCATCTCTATGAAATGATGGATACTCACTAAACTTACTGTGATAATCATTTCACGATGTATGTGAGCATTGTGCTGTACACCTTAAACTTATACAGTACTGAATGTCAATTATATCTCAATAAAACTGGAAGAAAAAAAAGTACCCAATTTCAGCTGACGGGCTATGAGCAAAGTTTAAAGTGGGGACAGGAAATTAAATTGGCCCTACGGTGGGTCCTTTGGGTCAATTCAGTGTACTGTTGTTGGAGCTGCCACTGCTAGAAGTATAATTGGTATTGATGTTTGTACAGGTTTGTACTGTGAACGCCCATAAGTGTCAGAGGGGATTCGCTCATTCAGGGATTGCTGTATGTACAGAGGTGATTCCTGAATCCTCCAAGATGGTCCAGGAGAAACCCTATAGGCTTCCAAGAAGAGAAAGGAAAACGGGAAGAAATAGACTCAGTGGTCACGATTACTCAGAGGAGGCCAGTTTCCCGCACAACAGCATCGCCTTTTGGACACAGTCACCAAGTACATTCCTTTAGGAGCCTGCTAATTTCTTACTTACTGACCCATAGAAGTCCTGTGACTCTTCAACCTGACATTCCCATTTGGGGATGGGTAAACTTGGATTTGGTGGCTATCCAGGGATGAACACAAAAGGCCTTGCTAGTCAAATGGAAATGCTATACGGTAAGTCCCCTACATATGAATGAGTTCCATTCCGAGAGCGTGTTCATAAGTCCAATGTGTTCATAACTCCAACAAAGTTAGCCTAAGTACCCAACTAACACAATTGGCTATATAGTACTGTACTGCAATAGGTTTATAATACTTTTCACACAAATAATACATAAAAAACAAACACGAAAAGTAAAGAAAACATTTTTAATCTTACAGAACAGTACCTTGAAAAGTACAGTAGTAGAGTACAACAGCTGGCACACAGGGGCTGGCATCTAGTGAACAGGCAAGAAGAGTTACTGGCTGGAGGAGGGAGAGGAGGTGGGAGATGGTAGAGCTGAAGGATCATTAGCAATAAGAGACGGAGGGCAAGCTGCAATTTCACTCATGCCTGACGTTGATGGCTCAGGTTCTGGTTCCTTGCTGGATTCAATTCTATCTACCCTCTTGAAAAAACGATCCAGTGATGTCTGGGTAGCAGCTCTTTTTTTTTTTTTTTTTCTCGTCATAGATGACACAGTAGCACTGGATTGCATTCTGAATGGCTCCCGCAAACTTCGTGTACCATTCTACATTCGGGTCCTGTGCCTCAAAAACTAACAGTGTCTCCTCAAATAAAGAAAACCCCCTTGCTATTTCCCGCGTCGTGAATCTCTTCGGTTCTTCAGTTACTTCTTCTTCCTCTTGTCTCTCCTCATGCTTTCTCTGGGCCTCCAATTCCATCAGGTCTTCATTAGTAAGCCCCTCGTGTTGCACAGCAAAGAGTTCAATGAAGTCGTCCTCTTGCAGAACAAGCTGCAGCTTCTCGCTGAGGGTCACTAAGTTGCTGAAGACTTCTTTGGACTCTTCATCCAACTTCTCAAATCCATGAAAATCATGAACAAACTGTGGGCAAAGGTTCTTCCAAACCCCGTTCATGGTGACAGCGGTAACCTCACGCCAAGCAAATTCAATGTTTTTTATGGCCTTGTAGATGTTATAGTCCTTCCAAAATTGTCACAAAGTTGTTCCCGATTCGTCACTCACCTTTACTGCCTGACAAAAAGTGTGACATAAATAATATTTCTTGAAAGTCGCTATAACTCCGTGGTCCATAGGTTGGATAAGCGACGTGGTATTTGGTGGCAGGTGCACTACTTTGACATTGGGATGAAAGTCGTCCATGAATGGGGGGTGGCCTGGAGCACTGTCGAGCAGCAAAAGAATGTTGAATGGATGTCCTTCTCCAAGCAATATTTCTCTACCTCTGGGATAAAGTGGTGGAAAAACCAGTCCTGGAAAATGGCCTGTGTAACACAGGCTTTGGGGTTACTCTTCCATACAACAGGAAGAGAGCCCTTGGCTATGTTTTTAAGGGCTCTTGGGTTCTCTGAATGATAAACTAAGAGAGGCTTCAGGTTCACATCACCAGAAGCATTGCCACCAAACAACAGAGTTAGCCTATCCTTTGCTGCTTTATAACCTGGCATCAACTCTTCCTCCTTCCTGATGCAACTTCGGTCTGCCATCCCCTTTCAGTACAGTCCTGTCTCATCCACATTAAAAACCTACTCGGGTAAATATGTGCCTTCATCAATAATTTCTGGAAGTGTTTCAGGAAATTCCCAGGCAGCTACCGTATCTGCACTCACTGCCTCGCCACTTACTTTTATGTTCTGAAGGTTGGCTCTAGCCTTGAAGCAATGAAACCAACCATGGCTGACATTAAAAGTTGCACCCTCTGATTCTTCGCTGTGTTTCTTCTTCAAGTCTTCATAAAGGCTTTTAGCTTTCTCTTAAATCAGCATTAAGCTGAGTGGGACTTGACACTGATGCTGATCCTGTATCCACACACTGAGGAGTTTCACCATCTCTTCCATCACTTTTCCACGCTTCCTCGATATTATTGTTGACATAATTGGCACAGCAGACTTCACATGCCCCATGATCTTGTCCTTGTTCTTTAGAATCGTGCCAATGGTTGAATGATTCATGTTATAAGAATAAGAGACGTCTACCATCTTTTTGCCTCACTCTCAATTATTTTCACTTTTGTTTCCATCTTTATCACTTGGCGCTTCTTAGCAGTACCAGCTACATCACCACTGCTTTTACTCTTGCTTCTGTACATCCTGGGCTTGAAATAAAAATACTATACTACCGTACTCTATACAATACTGTACAGTAAAGTACACAAAGCACAACCACTTGTGTAGAGGATGCACGCACGTGACAATGTACGCCAGATGCGTGAACTAACTTACATGATTGGACATGGGAACACACGTTCGCATCTTTGGAAGTTTGCAACTTGAAGGTTCGTATGTAGTGGACTTACTGTATTCAAGAGCACACCTGACCTAGCTCTGACATTACATCTGGGTTTTACATGAAAGGGTGGCAGCAATCCCTTTGGGAAAAACTTTATTCCTCACTTCATCACCTGAAGCATAACTGCTAGCTCAATGGGACCCTCAGTTCACAGAGGGTCCCCTAAGTGCCTGCCTGGTTTTCAAGCACACCAGCAATGTCCATGTTCAACCTCAGCATCAGCTATGCAGAATCAAAAGCAGGCATGGTCATTCTGCTCAATGGGCAGAACTCAAGGCAGTGCTCATAGTCCTGGCCAATACCTCCCCTGAAGAAACTTAGGACATTTTTACTGACTTTTGTGCTGTTGCCAATGGCTTAGCTGTCTTGTCTGCAAGACTGGCAAATTAAAGGCATTCTTCTTTGGAGCTGCAAACTGTGGAAACAAATTCAGCTGCCAATCAGACAACCTGGGTCTCCCATGGAGATGCCCGTGGTAAGGGCCCTTCTTTAATAAGACCAACTTAAATCAAGCTGCTGATCCAGCCTGTACTGCCCATACAACCACCATCACTGCCTGGATCCATCCTTGCACCAGACGCAGCAACACATCCACCATCATGGATGGGGCACAAAGTAAAGAACTGTATGTTTCTGACGCAGAAGCCACCACTACCTACCAGACTTGTGACATCTCCCAAAAGTTGAGCTGTTTGTCTTATAGTAAAGAGGCCACATTGCACAGGGCATTGCTCCCACCTACTCCTGGATGATTGACTACTCCAGATCTTTGACCCCTTCTTTGGACTATCGTTGGTGCCTCACTGCTCTGGAGCACATTTTCAAGTTACAGTATTGCTGTTCTAGTCTGATCAGGAGACTCTGGCCACCACCATTGTGGCCCTTGTAACTAAGCCATGTCAAGTTTTTGGCTTTTCAGATCATCTACAGCCTGACAATGATGCACCCTCCGTTGCAAAAGCCACTCAACCAGGGGCCAATAGTCAAGGTATCCAATGGCCGTGCCATACTCCCTACCACCTGCTGGCACCCTGTATTATTGAGCACTGGAATGGCCTCCTCAAAAATAAACTCAAAAACTTCTGACTACTTCCCTCATCTCCTTTTGTCCACACACCTCAGTGAGGCAGTGTGGTCACTGAATGCAGCCATCCCCAGACAAGGATCATCTCCTCTCAGCCATTTCCTCGTTAATGATCAGGACAAAAAGGGTGGAGGAAGATTTGGGATTCTGACTATTCCTGGGCATGGTGCTTCTTTTTTCTCCCTAACAACAATCCCAAGCTAACCTCCAGGTGTCAGATTAGCAAAAGGGGGCCTAGGGGGTTCAAACTTAATTCTGGTTTAGCCACCTAGATTCTCTTGGTGGATTAACGTGATCCTGAATCATAAATGTAATGACCACTTGGTTGAATATACTGCTTGCCAAGTCCCCCTACAGTGGCCCACACAGTCCAAGGTGGGATATATCAATATAAGGGGTCTCTGTATATTTTGCTCCCCTCACACCTGGCCCCTCCAATTAAAAGATCAGGGTATGAGTAGGGAAATACTGGGGAAAAGGTGAAGATATGGGTACTGGCGTGGGATACACTGCTTCTGTGGCTATGGAGGACTGGCAAGAAGACATCTTAGGTGCCAGCAGGTACAGGGAGGGGGGACGATTAGTGTTCTCTTTGTCCCCTAGATCCAGCAGTGCAGCCTAGCAACACCATCACCTCATTCACATGAGCCAAGTTTCAGCTGGCAATCTGATCCCTTCCCTCTAGGTTTGTCATCCTGTCCACATGCTATGGAAACAGGAAACCCATGTGGGCATGGCTGGTCTGAAACAATTTGGCTGTGCCCTTTGCCATCAGTGGCAGCTCTTGAACATGGAACCTCCCCCCTTCCCTGTGCTGGTAGTACAAGCACACCATCCAGCCATCCAGCACAACCTTGTTTCAATCCAACTGGTACAAATGCACATAATTTTCCTGTCACCTGAGTGGCCTTGCTTGCTACATGGCAGCTAAGCTTGCAACTATTTGGTGACACTGCCCATGTGGCTTAACCACATGGTGATGCAAATCAGATTTAACAACAAATCTTAAACTGGAATGACACGTAACCTATTGGGGTGTGTGTTTGTATGTGGGCCATGGAATGTCTCTCCATCAGGGATGGGGAGTATTTTGGGCCCATCTAATGCCTCCTATAATTATTGGCAATGACACTAAAGATCAGCAGATTAGTCTAAAATTCACTTGTGAGAATTTTAGTGGATAATAACCTGGGTTTAGACTATATCCTGGCTGTCTGAAATAAGACCTACTGATCCCCTTGGGATTTACAGATGACTGAATCTGGGACCCTGGGTGGCATGGTTGAAGCCAACACTTCAGGTTAGCCTCATCTTCCTTCTTGAAGTTCTATTGATAGTAGCCTTAATTAAATTCTGTATGAGACAGATTGAGCAGATTTGGTCTCAGCCTCTATTTGATCAGACTAAACAGTGTGGCAAATGGAATGGCATATTCATGTGAATTGTCAAGTTCAGCCAAGAATGTGTAGGGCCAATTGTTGAAAGAATTTGGACACCACAGGCCCTGTGCATCACTGCACATTTTTACGTGGCATGCCAAGAATATAAGGTCCTGACCACTCTGCCTGCACTATTTCTCAGGGTTGTGTGTGCAGACAGCAACCTTAAGGAATAAAGTAATTTCTCTCTCCAGGACAAAGAGCTTGTTTATTGCCTTCTATAAAAGAGGTGGGTCCCCCATTCTCCTGTTGCTCAGATGCAACACAAACCCACTTGTATGCAGAGCACCCGCAGGGCTCCTTCACACTGCCCCTATGGGACTTGGGAGTGGGGGCAAGAGGAACTGATGCAAGCATGATGCTTTTGCTACTTGCTTTGCTTTGAGTAATAAAGTTCTCTGTCTCTGATCCAGGAATTTCATGTCTTCTGCCAGCATCCATGAAACAGTAACAGGTAAACCTATTAGCTTGAGAGTAGGGCAAAATCAAATTCCAAGTACTTACATGCCATGGGGTGAAAGAAAATAAACAATAACTGCTGGAAAGAGCCTTAGGAAAAAGGGTGTCCTAGGGTGTTGCTTTAGTCTGCTCAGGCTGCCATAAGGAAATACCAAAGACTGGGTAGCTTAAACAAAGAGACTTATTTTCTTACAGTGCTGGAGGCTGGGAAGTCCAAGATCAAGGCGCTAGCCAATTCAGGTTCTGGTGAGTGAAACCGAGCAGAAGCCTGCAGAACCTTCCCAGTGGCAGACCCCTCTGGTCCCCCATTTCTTGTTTGTAAAAAAAAAAAAAAAGGCTTTAGTATCCTAGGCCTTGACCGCATTCCAAAGAGCAGACTCAAGCAGTTACTAATTAGAGAAGTGAGGGAATACAGAGAATAAAGGAAAATCAGTCAAGCAAGAAAAGTAATAATAGCTTAAACAATAGTTCAGCCATAAAATAGAGTCACAGGACCCCTAGTTCCTCCTCAAGGGGTAAAAATACAATCTGACACATATCTTTGAGTTGTTTTACAGAAATCAGGACCCCACTGGATAGAAAGTGCTGACCACAAACACAAATACCTTAGACTGTTTGGAGCCAGAAGATTAATGATTAAGATACCCAAAACACCACCCTGTTACCTCACCACCAACCAATAAGAAGACTGTCCATGAGCTGATCATGCACCCCACAACCCTTAACCCTAATGTTGCCTTCAATAACACTTCCCTAAAAAACATTGAGGAGTCTGGGTCTTTTGAGCATTAACTACCCATTCTCCTTGCTTGGCGCCCTGCAAATAAAGGCTGTACTTTCCATCACCACAATCCAATGTCAGTAGATTTGCTTTGCTGCACATCAGGAGAGCAAACCCAAGTTCGATGTGGTAACATGAGGACTCTCTTCCTGGCTTGCAGATGGTTGCCTTCTTGCTGTGTCCTCACATGATGGAGAGAGCTCTGGTATCTCTTCCCCTTCTAATGGCACAGCCCTATCAAATCAGGGCACCATCCTTATGACCTCATTTAACCTTTATCACCTCCTCACAGGTCCTGTCTCCAAATACAGTCACATTGGAAGTTAGGGCTCCAACATATGAATTTCAAAGGGACATAAACAGACACCATAACAGGTGTCATCCAGGTTTCAGTTAAGGCTAGAGATGAGAGAAACCTTTAAAAGATATGTTGAGAATATGAGGAAGTTGGCTAATTAGGGAGAAGGGTTCTGAAGGGTGTGGCAGATGTTTTTTGGGGTGAAGAAATGGTGGCAGATGAGTCAGGCAGGGCCAAGGAGAAACAGAGTATTATGGGACTGAGTATGTAGCCCACCTAACTGTTCCTACCCAACTCCAGATCCTAAGGGAAGATTTAGGTTTGGGGGAGGGGTGGGGTGGGGCTTAAGCTTATACAATTGGAGGGTGGCCCTTTAAGAAGAAAAATACAACATTACAAATACACAATTATATATAAGCATGGGAACACATTGCAAGGAGTTTGTGAAGGGCCTTGGAAAGGGCCTGTGTGGATGAGCTTAAGCCTCCTGGAGAATCAGCCTCTGCCAGGTCTTCTCCCCACTTCACCCAGGACAAGGTGAACAATGGCCCCCTCCAACCTACCCACTCCACTCCCCTGACCCCTACCCACCCTGCTCCACTTCAGGGGTGATGGCGTCCTTTCTTGTTGACCCCACAGCAATCAGAAAAGAAATTTGACCTTCCCCATGCCAAGTTATATATATAAAATTAAATCATGCACTAAATATAGCTGTTCACATAGTTCCACGAAGAAACAAAATGGCTAGGGCCATCCCAGAAGGCTTTCTGGTGGGTATGTTCCAGCTCTTAGCCTTCCTCCCTGCTGACTGAAGCTTACACAATTGGGGGTGGGGGCTGATGCTGTCATTTCAGACTTTCTGCCACTGCCTGTGGGTAGCTAAGGGGCAGCCCTCCAGGGATACTGCTGGTGCTGTTACAGATTTAGGTTAGAAACCTGCAGGTCCTGGACCCTCTCTGAAACCTGGAGGATGAACAAAGGGTCAGTCCTGTGCAGATCTTGCTCCACAAGGGAAATGGTTCCTTTCCTCTTCCTCAGCAGGGACTGAGATTGAGATTGGTTGTCTTTGAGACGGTTTGTGATTGGAAGGGGTGTGAACAACTTGGAATATTGAGGGGACACACAGCCTGTGCTCCAGCCCAGAGATTGAAGATGGGAGTACAACTCTCCTGATGAAAGTGTCCACCATTGTGGCTCCCATTGAGTTATTATATAAAATTTAATAACTCAGCCTCGATGCGGGGAACGGGATGGATCCTAAGGTCAAATAACACCTGTAGTGCAAGTTTTCCTGAAGCAGATGAAAAGACCTCAGGAGGCAAAAGGGAGGAAGGCTAAGAGCTGGGGCATGCCCACCAGGAAGCCTTCTGGGATGGCCCTAGCCATTTCTGTTTCTTCACAGAACTATGCGAACAGCCATATTTAGTGCATGCTTTAATTTTTAAATTCTTCCTGTATTTTAATTCCCATCAGGGAAGTTGACATGAAGTGGATCCGAGTGCTGACTTAACACTTTGGGGCCTCCAGGGGGCTCTATGGCCCAACACACAGTCTGGTCAAGGGCACTTCTGCCTAATGTGCCACTTTGGATTTGTTTTCTACGGTGCTGCACCCCCCTTTGGTGGGGGGAGAGAGAGAGAGAGTTCTGTTGATTTTTTAAATATTGTTTTAAGGCCCAGGCCTACAGGAAACATTCCACGCTCCTCAGCATGGCATCCTAGGCACAAGCATGATGCTCCAGGTGCTAGAAGCTTCTACCTTGAAGCAAGTGCTGCAAACCCACTCACTCAGCTCTGCCAGTCGTTACAGATGCTGATCCTTCTGCCCAAGACCGCTTTCTCCCCTCTTAGGCTCAGGCCCTTCTTCTGTGCTGGTCCCAGTATTTGCACCTGCATCTTTATCAGCCCAGGTCATTCTGGAGTGACACTGAGTGTTTACACATCTCCCACCACCACACTGTGGTACCCATAAGGACACAGCCTGTGTTTTAGGCTTTGCTTATTCTCTAGCACCAGGCACATGACAAGAACCCTTCCTGTGGTATGAGCACAAATGTCCATGATGGAGAAGGATGAGGTCAGAGGCTCTGGACTGGTGACCTGGGGTGAGCCTCTGCCTGGGCCAGAAAGGACTGGCGTTCTCTGTGGCCTTGGACCCAGCATCCTCTATCTGTCACTACCACCCCTCCAGCTCTCTGTGAACACAGCTACAGCAGGCCCCCAAATCCCTTTCTCATGAAGCTACAACGGTTTGAGAGGAGAACTTTGTCAAAGGAACTAAAATAAAAAATACAAAATAAAAACACACAAGGAGTTCCAAGAAACAGACTTCCTGGATCTAAAGCAGAGATACTTACCTCTGACTCCAAAAGCTGACCCAGAATTTGCCCTGCTGGGCCCAGTTGGTATTCTCATCACCCAGGGCCTTGCCCATTGGTTCAGCGGCTCTAACCCAGAACTTCTCAGGGGCTGCAGGCCCTGGGAAGCCTCAAACACCATCCTGGTTGGTTTCTTTCTAGTCCATGTGGTTAATACAAGATAGAAACCCACACAAGTCAGGAGCCCATCTCTGGGTTGAGTGACTCCCCTTTCTGCCCAGGTTAATTCTGAGCACTTATCCCCCAAATCTACCTTAGGAAGAGGCTTCTAGAACCATGAAGACTTGCAACACCAAAGCCATTCAATCATCGTGAAAAGAATGTGGACCCCGTTGCCTCCCAGAGAAGAAAGGTGTTGCAAAAGTGAGGGCACTACAGCTGGAGGGCACAGCCAGAGTAGGGGCATGGAGCTGAGAGTGTGGGACCTGTGTCTGCATTTGGAAAACAGTAGATCTTCTGTGTCAGGCAAGCAAGGGACTCACACAGCAAGGGAATGGAGGGAAAGCTGGCAAGAACGTTTGGATCAGGCATCAGAGGGCCTAGAATATCCCTAAACTAAGTCCCTAAATGTCTACTTGGGGAGCCAAGAGAGACACTTGGAAGTTTCTAAGCAGGTGATGGCTTGCTTTTAAAAACTGGCAGGAGGATGGAGGGTGGTTGCAGGTAGACAGGTGGGGGCAAGAAGATAGCTAAGGAGGCTGTCCTCAGACTGGGGCAGATTCCTCTTCCAAGCCAGGGTGGAGTCCAGTGGAGGGCAAGTAAATTCATTGTTAAAGATATTCACTGTGCGCCCTGGGGTAGAGAGAAGGACAAGGAGGGAGAATCCTTGAGACTTGACAAAGAGGTGGCTATTGGGCAGGCAAGGAAAGTATCAGAGATGAATTCCTGGGCCCCAAACCTGGTGGGCATCAGGAGGAGGTGTCATGGACAGACACAGGGGAGCCAGGAGGAAGAGCTGGTTTGTGGGGAATGGGCATGAACGTGGCTGGGCATGTGGAGATGAAGCAACCCCAGCCCCGGCTCAGGGGCAGAGCTACTTGGGAGAGGGCCGCTCCCTGGAAGCTGGTGCTCCCCTCCTCCCCAAGGGTCAAGAACAGCTCTATCCTCACCAGTGGATGTTCAGGACTGACAGAAGCAGATGGAGGCCCACACTAGGACATCATTTCCCCAAAGATGTCCCCTGAGACTGTGGGAAAGCCTGAGTTCTCTAAGAGAAGAAAAGGAGAAGGGAGCAGGACACAGCAAGCTGGGGCGCACCCAGGGGTAAGAGGAGAGACGGTGTGCTCTGGTCATCAGGATGGCCTTCCCAGGTGTGTGGAGGAGGCAGGTGCGCCGGGCCCAGTGCTGCACGGGGGTCAGAGGGCCTGAGGCCGAGAGAGAGGAACAAACAGCGGCAGAACTGGAAGGGAGCCAGACCAACAGGGCTTCAAGAGTGGCTTGCTGGGGGCTGGCAAGGCAGCCTTGGCGGAGTGCGCCTGTGAACTTTCTCAGAAACAGGAGTGGCACAAGTAGGAGGAGGAGGAGGCGGGGACAAAGGGAGGGTTCTTTTAAGAATGGGGAGGTCTGAGCAGAGGAAAGGAGTGTCAACACACGAACAGATTGCATGGGACAACATCAGGAGGTGCAGAAGAAGGGACTGAGCAAAGAGGTCCCTGAGCCCACATGCTTCTCTGGGTGCAGAGGGAAAAAAGAATGGGTGAGAAGACTGAGAAAGGAGGAAAAACATGGACGGCTGAGAAGGCCAGCAGGATTCTGCCAAGATTCCCTGTAATCTCTCCAGTAAATAAGAGGTAGGCTGTCTGTTGGAAATTTTAGAGAGCCAGAGGTAGGTTTGAAGGTTGGAGAGAGGGGTGGAGCAAGTATGTAACAGCCTTGGGGGGTTTCTCTAGAGCATTGCTTCTCAAATGTAATGTGCTTGCAAATCACATGGAATCATGGTACAAGGTCGGCTCTGATTTAGCAGGACTGGGCAGGGCCTAAGATTCTGCATTTCTGACAAGCTCCCACTTAATGCTGAAGCTGCTGGTCCAGGGACCACACTGGGAGGAGCAAGGATTTAGAGTCAGATAAGGAGATGGAGAAAAAGACTGGTATAAGAATTCACCTTAAGGAGAGACTACCTTTGATAATCCCTGGGGTAAAAACTGAGACCTTGAGAAGTCTGGGTGGGAGTGACAGCAGGTGATGGGGAGGGGGGCATAGGTCAGAAAAGGAGGTGGGGGTGCCTCTGGGGTAGTAGGAGGCCCAGTAGTGGCCCCAGGACCTTCATTTGGGTCCATGTGGGGTGGACCACTAACTGCACACTTGGAGTCCCCCCAAAAGAGGATGGGAGTCAGCTGGGGCAGGAAAGTGATATTCCAGGGCTGTCTGAAAATGAAGCAGCAGGCTGGGTAGGCCACCCCCATGCTGTTCTGCAGGGAAGTGCTGGACTCATTCTGGGCTTGTTCAAAGCCTGGTCAGGACACACCAAGCCAGAATGTGGGGAGAGGGTCAGAAACGGCTCAGCCCTCCGGTAAAGGGCGAGATGATTTCTGGCCCGGGAACTAAGAGGAATGAAATCTGAGAGGGAAGATTCTCTGGCTGGGGAACAAGAGGAAGTGAGTCCTAACTCAGTATCCAACATGCATCAAAAACCAAGAGGTGTCTGAAAGGCACAGGTTGGAAACGAAAATGCTTTAGTTTTTAGACAAGCCACGGACTGGACTAGGGATGGGGGATGCAGGGACTGCGCTCGACGCGTCTGGGGCCCAGCCTAAGGGAGAAAGGTTTGAGTCCCAGGCTGAGGTTAAACCGAGGTCAGGGGAAGGCGGACAGGACCAATGGGGCGAGCAAAGAACATCAAGAGTAAAAGCCTGAAGGCGTCAAAATGAGCGGCAAGTGCAGGAACCGGGCGTCGGCGTGGAGAGTACGGCGGGTACTTGGGAGACGAAGATGAGTGGAGAAGAAGCCGGGACTTCGTCCAGTGGCGACCCGGAGGCGGCGGAGGTTTCTTGAGTGCGGCCCTGCTCGCTCCTCCGGCTTCGCCCGGGCTCCCCCGCCTCGCAGCCCAGTCAGCTCGTTGCCCGGGCCTCCCGGGCCCACGCTGGTCCCTCCCGTTCCTTCCCGCGGCCTCGGGCAGGCCGCAGCCCCCAGCCCCGGCGACCGACTCGCCAGGGTCCGCCCCGCCGCGGCGGCCCGGGCCCGGCCGCTCCTCCCCCGATGATGTCACGTCCCTGGCCGCCCCTCGGCCGGCCGCGCCGCCCCGCCCCCGCCTCCCCCGGCCCCCAGTCCCCTGGGCCCGCCAGCTCCCGCCATCCCTCCTCCCGCCCGCTCTCCCTGCCTTCGGCTCCCGCTCCCCCGGGAGCGGCGGCGGTGGCGGCGGCGGCGGGATGGCCCGGGCCCGCGGCCAGGCCCCGGGGAGCGGCGGGCGGCGGCGGCCGCGGCGGGGCGGCGCGGGAACCGGGCCCAGGGGGGAGTCGGCCGGGCTGCTGCTACTGCTGCTCCAGGTGCTGCCGCCCGGGGCTGCGGCAGGGCCGGGGCGCCGGAGCACGCGGGGCGCCGGCGGCGGAGGCGTCTGCTGGCCCGGCGCTGCCCCTGCCTTTCCTCGGGACGCACGGCTGCTGCTGCTCTTGCCGCCGCTACCGCCGCAGTCGCCGCCGCCGCCGCCGCCGCCGCCGCCGCCAAGCTCCGCGCCCGCAGCCTCCTCCTCCTGGATGGTAATCAGCGTCCCGCGCCGGCGCCGCGGGCGGGTGGGCGGGAGGTGGGGGCGGCGAGGGGGAAAGGGCGGGCAGCCCCGCGCCCCCGCCTCGCCTGAGGCAGTTCAAGGGGTGCTCGGGCCCCCCCTCCGACGACCGCGGCCCTGGGCAGCCGCCAGAGCGCGCCTCTAGGGCGCCTCTGCGCGGACCGGGTGCCGTCTCCGCTCCCCTCCCTCACCGCCCCGCGCTCAGTCAGCCCGCCGGCGCTCAGGCCGCGGGGAAATCCCTCCATCTCCCCGCCCCGCGCCCCGGGAGGGGAGGGGACAGCGCCGGCGCTCGCGGACCCGCTTTCTCCGAGGGAGCGCCCAGGAGGCTGGCGCGCACTGAGCGGCCGGGACTGGCGCTGCGCTGCGCTCCTGCAGGCGCCGGGTGCCGTCGGGCGGGCGGAGCTGAGACGCCCCGCAGCCTCGGCGGGACCGGATCCCCGGCTGTGGGAGCGCCCACCGACTGCGCGCCCTTATGTTTCCTGCGCAGGACGCTCTGCCCCGCGGCGGGCTGAACCTGAAGGAGGAGCCGCTGCTGTCCGCCGGCCTGGGCTCGGTGCGCTCCTGGATGCAGGGCGCGGGCATCCTGGACGCCAGCACCGCGGCGCAGAGGTAAGCGCTCGGACGCGACAGGGCGCGCTCGGGTTGGACGGCTCCGCGCCGCCGTCTCTCAGCTTGCTGAGCTGCTGGGGCGAGGGGTTGGAGGGAGCCCCAACTCTGCACTGTCCCGGCAAGCTCTTGTGCCCACCTCTCCCTGAGCGCCTCTGCTTCTTCCTGAGAATGTGGGGCGGGCCGGGGCGGGGCTTCTGCCTCCACTCCTGGATGTCCCGGCTCTGATTTCTGACTACCGCTCGCTGGCCCAGCAGTCCATGGCTCTAGAGGAGGAGGTCTCCCGGCTGCCCGCAGTCCCACAGCCACCAGCTGTTAAGGAACTGCTCACCCCTCCTTCTCAGGCAGTTAAGTGCCCCTCCTTGTCGAGTTCCATAGATCTCGGCCAGGAAAGGCACGAATCCCAGCCCCCTTTCTGCTTTGTCACATCCCTCAGAGTTGGAGGATGGGGATGTGTGGAGCTGGAGAAGCGGCTGGTGGGGAAGAGATGAGGTGGGCAGTCGGCTTGGTGGAATGATTGGGGCTGAGGATGGGTCAGGGCCTCTCAGGTCCCTCCAGGTGTTTTTCTGGTGGGTCCTACCTAAGGCAGGGGGTTCCTGGGAACCCAGCACCCACACCCATCTCCTCTGACTCCTTTGCAGGAGTCTGGGCAGGGAGCCTGGGTGGGGGATGGACTCCTGGATTTGGAAAGGAAGCATAATGGTTCGTTGACCAGCCCCCCACAGCACCTGGGCTTTTTGTATCCCCAGTTGTGAGCAAGGGGAGGGGAGGTTAGACATCCTACCTGGAGTTCTCAGTGCCTGGGACTAGGGAGGTGCTGCCTCTGCAGACATATGGGACACTTGGGAGCTGGGCTTCCCAGAGGTCTGAGCAGCTGATTGTCCAGCAGCTGGAAGGGATTCTGCTGGGGGGTTTCCAGGGCAGACCAGACCTGGATGCCAGCCACACATTCACAGCCCCAATCCTGTTCAGGGGATACCACCCCACCACCAACCCCAACCTCACCCCTTAGCAGACACACATCTTGTTTCATGTTCAAACTGAATGGTGTTCCTGCATTCCTGTGCTTTCATGACTGTCCAGAGGGAGCACCAGGGCCTCACTCTGGAGCTCACCTTTTTAGGAAGAGAAAGGGTCTTGCCTATGAATTAATATCCATATTTTTACTCATGGTATAACTTTTCTAGAAAAAAAATGAAAATAGAAAACAAAACCCCATCTCTCTAAATAGCTACTGTCAATAGTTTAGTGTATTTCCTTCCCATCTTCCCATTAACATATTTTTTTCCTGTGTTATACATACAATTCTGTATCCTGTTTGTTTTTCTTTTGGTTCTGGTTTTTCACTTAATTTGAGTTGGTCAATTTCTTTGTCTTTTTCTCCACCACCGCCTTTGTGGTGAGAGCTCCTTGTAAGAGGATGAAGTTTTCCAGTGGGGCCTCATGGTTTAAGGTTCCTATTTCTCTCTGATGCTCCCCTCTGTCCCTGTCAGCAGGTTTGATGAGCAGGAAGCCGATGGGAAGGAGGCAGTGCCCTTGTAGCCTGTGTGGGTGCAGGAAGTGTGGCGATGAGGCTCTTCCCATGAGATTGTTGTCTGCACATGGGGAAGAGGTCTTGAGTGGGGTTGAGGTGTCCAGTCTGAGTCCCCAGGGCCGCATCACCAGGACTCAGAAGGCCTCCCCAGTTTGAAGAGAGGAATTTCTTCAGGGCTGGGCTGCTCATCTCCAAGTCCAGAGGCTTCTCTGTCTCAGGACACAGATTGGGAGCCCCCACACGTTTGGTTGCCTCTGGGCACCTCCTGCCGATGGGAGCAGGTGGGAGGTACTTCTTTCTCATTTTTCCTGAGATGTCATTATCTCATCCATTGGTTCTTGATCCTCCATCAAGTCCTCTGTTTGGGCCTTTTCATCCTAAAACAACAATGACAGGAATTCCTTTCCCTGCCCCGCCCCCCTCTTCCACCTCCGAAGGCTCCTCTCCCTCTGTCTCGGAGGAACTTGCCCTGGAACACTCCCTGCAAGGTTGCTTGGGGTCTGACAGCTGTCTTTGATGCGCTCTTTGCCTTCACCCCACAGCCGCCAGCTTGTCAAGGCTTCCGGACGGTGCCTCTGGGTCCTATTCTTAATCACAGTGCCCACGGCAAGCCCGTAACCATGAAACACACTCTTGCCCTCCACGACTTTCCTCCCTGGCTTGAAGGTTAACCCCAGTGTATCACCTCAGCCTGCTAGCCCACTGTCCCAGCCTCCCACCTCGCCCCCCGCCCCGCAAACCGTCTGCCATGCACCAGGGGCCAAAGAAACATTTCCAAAGAACTCTTCTCTGATTGTGTCCCTCCCCAATTAAAAACTTCAGTGACCCCCACACACACACTTCCTCCCAGATACTCAGCAATCAAGGCCCATCACAGTCTGATCCCAAGCTTCCTCTCAGCCTCTGTATGACTCTTGGCATCCAACAATGTCTCTTGAAACAGTTCCCCTGCTCCCAGCACCCACACACCCACTGAATAAAATCTTACAACCTCTGGAACCCTCCCCCCCAGCACCTTCCCTCTCTGTGCCCTCGCATCCGGCCCAGGGGAGCAGTTCTTAGTGCTGTCTAAGGATGCTTATCACAGGCCAGAGTCAGCTGTGCCCTGCCTGCCCTGGGCTTCCTTGCCCTGCCAGCCTACACCTTCCTTTAGGGCATGGATGGTGGCTCATTCATCCTCGTGTCCACAGCACCAGGCTCGAGCAGTCAATAGGGGGTAATGAGTATCTGCTGCAGGAAGCAGGAGTGCGTGTTAGAAGGTTACTAAGTCCGTTTTTGTTGGGCTCCGCTGTCCACGTTGGTGAACTACCTGACCCCAGGTACCAGGTACTGGAGCAGCTGCTGCTGCCCAGCTTTACAGCGCCAGGGTTTTTCAGAAGGTGGAGAAGGAGGAGAAAGCCCAGAGCCTGCTAAGATCAGTGAGGGAGGGCCCGCCAACAGGAAGGAAAGTTCTGAGCGCAAGAGGGGTAGGGAGAAAAGAGAGGCTGCCTACCAAACACTGGAGGTAAGAGGGAAGGCTGGCAGGGTCTTCCTGGTGGGGAACTCTGCACAAGGATCCCTGGCCTACCCTGGGCCAACAGGACTTTATCTCTCAGCACAGAAGCAGTTCTACTCTCCTTCTGATGCGACTCCCAGCCTGGGGAGACTCCTGGAGCACCCAGGCTAGCCCTCCCCCTTGAGCTGGTCCCAGAACACTAGCTGGGCCATGAGAGGGAAGCCAGCTGGGGCTGCGTTTCCTGTAAGCAGCAGCAGGCTAGCATCCCTGCTAGGAAATGCTTTTGTTTGCTTTAATAATTAATAGCTCTTCCTCAGCCTGGGACCTGGCAGGCAGGCCTGTGGGTGGGTGGCGAGGGGGGTGGGCACAGAGAAGAGGGTGGACAGTCTTTGGGTAGAATTGAGAGCAAGAGGAAACATGGGAAAGCTGGCTAGTGAGATCCTCCCCTCCCCCCTCATCCAGGGACCTGATGGCTGAGATAATTTCCTGGGGCAAGTGAGCAGAGCCCCTGCTGGGGCAGTGGGACAGGGGATATGAAGCAGCCCCAAAGCCTCATCTCTGGCAGGCCCTTCTAGACCCAGGTTCCGGGCAGCTGCCTCTAGGCACCAGGTCCTCCTGCCTGCACTGTCGCATTGTTGGGGTGGGTTCACCCCAGTGAGCCTCTGCTTTTATCTTCCCAGGCTCTGGGCTAGGCCAATAGATCTTGGCTGGAGTCGGGAATGCCAGGCCCAGCTTGATGATTATCAGCAGTCCCAGGGACCCAAAGGATGCCTGCAGGGAGATCTACGACCAGTAGGATGCTTGGAGGAAGAGAGGATGCAGAGGAGAGGAAGGTGGGACTTACGCAACCATGCTAGCATGGGGAAAAGAAGATCTAGATTTAGCAGAGACAGTAGGGAAATCTGAGACAAAGGATGAGATGCAGGAAATACACACTTTTACTCCTTCCACCTCCAGGGTGGAGGGGGGATCAAAAAGGAGCCTCCCCCAACTGCTGATAACAACAGGGCTTCTCCCCATTTCCCCAGCGTCCCAGATTCCAAGATGGATCAGGCCCAAGCCAAGGCACTGCTCGGAACCTTGGGCTGCCAAGACAGGCAAGAGTTAGCATTTAGTAGAGGGCAGAGGAGTGCAGGGGAGACAAAGGCCTGAAGGTGCCTCTGGGGGAAGGCCAAAGCTCCAGTCTCGGCCATTGTCCTCTGTGGGATTTGAGATGCTTGTTTTAAATTGCTAGCACTTATAATAAGTACCTAATCAAGGATGTAAAGACTTATGAATGGCCTTCTGACCCGAGCGCCGAGACTGACTGTGAGGGAGGCGTCCTCTGTCCTAGACAGCTGTGGCGAGGTCCAGCTGCTGCAAGAAGGTTCCTGGGGCAACCTGCTCAGCCTCGAAAAGGAGCATCTCCAGGGACTCCTGGGTGGCCAAGCAATAGCAGCCAGACAACTCTGCAGCCCCCAGATGCCCCCATATGCATCCCTCTGTACTCTGAAGCACAGGTTACCTGAATGACTCAGGCTGTGAAGGTCTGGTTGCCCTTGGTGTCACCTTCAACCTGGATTCCCAGCACAGTACTCAGGAAGCCCACACACACCCATACTCGGATGTCCTCCAACCAAAAAAATAGCTGTGCACACCGAAGCTTTTCTGTCCCAGTCTCCTTTAATTTGGGGGCTATTTCAAAAGATGGGAAGGGGGTGAGTGGGCCCTGGTGGAAATATGAAGATGAGCACTTTCTCCTCCCACATCCGTGCTCTTTACAGGAGCACATGCCCACCGCCTCAGCACACTCCGGAATTGATAGGAAAGTGTTTTGAACATTTTGTTGAAAACAATCTTTTTAAGAAAGCAAGGAGATGTGCAAATCATTTGGGAGTCTTACAAAAGTGGTTAATGTGGCTGTTTTCATCACTCAGCTGCATTTACCTGGAAAAGGCGTGTATGTGGCACGCTTTGTGCACTAATCACGCTAAGTGAATGAGACGTTTCTGAATTATAGCCTCCAGCAATACACGCACCAGGTGAGGCAGTTCTCAGTGCATATTGCCAGGCTGCACGCAGGCCCTTGGGCTGTAGCTTTGCTGGCTTCCATCACACCGCAGGCCTCTGGATGGCTGGGAGTTGCTACCCCACCCATGTCCCTGGGGACCCTTGGGAAAGGGTCTGCTTCCTCTACCAGCAGCTGCCTCCTAAGACTCTTAGACGGCCAGAGCCTGCTCCACCCACCTGCACAACAGGCCAGAAGCACCTGAGAGATGACGCCCCAGAAGCCCTCAGCCAGTGACTGACTGGAGTTGGACGATGAAGACCCCAGCTCCCTTGCTCAGCCCTCTGACTAGCTGAAGCACATGTTCTAGACTTGTTTCCAGAGCTCCCTGGCGGCTGAGTTGCAGCTGCCCACAGTGGTTACTCATGGATAATGCACCTGTTAGGGACTGCCTTTCCTTCTCTCTCTCACTCCCTATACCCGCCAAGGTTTCCTGGACACCTCCCACATAAAGTGTTCACATATGAATCCTTGTCTCAGGGTCTGCTTCTGGGGAAACCCAGATAAAAAACACTTGCCTCTCCAGACTTCTGGGGCTCTCCTCCTGCCTCTCTCCCTTCTTCTAGATAAAGGATTCCTATCAATAAGCATCCTTGCAGTTTCTCTCCACACCCCAGTGGGTGTCGTGGGCCACCCCACTTTGGAGACCACAGAATCAGAGACCTTGGCCTTCATCCACATCTCTGCCTCTAAGGTACTGTGGGAGCACATGTCTTCTCCCAGGGTGCCCCAGCAGGCCTCTCAGACCTCTCCACAGCCCGGGTCTATCTTCTGAGCTGTTTGAGCATATTTCTGTGTCTCTTTCTTTCTGTTCTTTAATCTTGGTTTGCTTTCTCATTACAAGAGCATCAGCTCTTCCCAAGGGGAGAAAAGCAGAAGTCCCCCCCTCCCCCTCCGCACCCTCTCCCTTTGCAGCTCTGCTCAGGGATGCTGATTCGTCACCCACTGCACGGGCAGGTAGGCCATGGAGGTGCCTGGGGGAACCAGAAGTCCAGACAGACTTGCATCTGGCACTCCAGCTGCTGTTCTAATCCTCATGTCCTTCTCTGTGTTCATAGGAAATATGAGGATTTCTTTATTTTATTTAATTTACTTATTTATTTATTTGTGTTATGCGGGCCTCTCACTGTCGTGGCCTCTCTCATTGCGGAGCACAGGCTCCGGACGCGCAGGCTCAGCGGCCACGGCTCACGGGCCCAGCCACTCCGCAGCATGTGGGATCTTCCCGGACCGGGGCACGAACCTGTGTCCCCTGCATCGGCAGGTGGACTCTCAACCACTACACCACCAGGGAAGCCCTGAGGATTTCTTTAAACCAAAACCTTTTCCATTTCATCTTGGTCTTCTCACTTGTCTCACAGGGGTATGAACAGGGTAAACTGGAGACATTCGCAGACCAGGAGCAGTCCTGGGCATGCCCAGCAGGGGTTTTGCCTATTCTGCCATCCTGTCCTGGTCTGCTTGGGGTCATATTGTTCTGCTGTCATTCATGATAGAGATCCCTGTCCCAGGCTATAAACTAGCCGCCTCTGTCCCATTGCTTTGCGTGGATGTGTGTGATTGTGCCTCAGACCCACTAAGCAAGGTGGAGAATGGAGGCTGATGCTGGGCTGCCTCGAGGGAAGTAGAATTGAGCCTGATCCCACTGTGGGGTAGGACAGTGCAGCCCCTTGATGCCCTGCAGCTGGCAGCACTGGCTACTGGTCCACAGACCCCAGGCAGGGATACCTGCTCCCTTTCCCCTCCCCTGCTCCCCCGAACCACTCTCCCTAGGAATCCCCTCCTGCTGAGAGGGCAGGCCCTGTGAAGGGAGCTTGGCTTGGGGCTTAGGGCAGACTTCCCAGGTCTGGTCCTTAGGAGCCTGGTAGGAACCCCAGGCAGCCAGGACCCAGGACTGACTGGTATTTGCCAAGAGGGATGGATGGGAGAGGAAGCTCAGCATTATTGATTGACTCTTGGCCTGGGAAGTACAGGAGTGTCTGTGTAGATAGGGTATGTTGAGGGGTCCAGGGGATTGTGTGCTCGCTCAGCCTCCACCTCCTCCTCTGTTAAGGCCTCTTTCTTTCTCTATACGCTCTTTCCTCATTGTCTGAGAGCCTTCCAGGCACCTCTCCTGGGCTAGATGACAGAGTAAAGGGCAGAGTGATCTGGGATGGCCCCACAGCCCATCTCCTTCTGACCTTATCTACCCCCAGGTGGTCCTGTCCCTGGGGAGCCTCACTGCCCCTAAGCTGGTCCTGGGGGCTGGAGGGAGGAGTCAGGGTTGCTGCCTCATTAGCATATTCATCAACAGTAATCAGGGACCTGCTGTGATCAAAGCTGTCTTCAGGCTTCCCTGCCTCTTGGCAAGTGGGAAGCGGGAGGGTCAAGGCCTGGACTTTGGACTGTAAGCCTGAGGCTAAGGAGAAGAGAGGGACACCGAGGAAGGAGGGAGGAGGATGATCCTGGAGCAAGGAACGTGTAGAAATAACCTTTGGTGGGGAAGAGAAGGTGTTGGGGGCCCCCTCCTCATCTTGATCAGGAAGGAACAAGCAAGACCCGTCACTTCTGCCTCCAAAATTAGCATTTTACATGGACGACTGAGGCTCCCGAGCAGGCTTTCAAGAGGAGGAACGGTTTTCATTTTATTGTTTATTTACTGTAATCTGTATGAGTAAAAACACAACAAGCTTCTGAAGCCCATGACATTTCAGATATTATGGCTTTGCAAGAAGCCAAGTAAGAGTAAGTTGATTTAAAATTATACGAAGAAAAATATTAAGGAGTGATGAGTATGGCAGATGTTGTCACAGTGGCATGTCCATGATGGGACTCTGGTCTAAATGGCTCTCAAGACAGTTCCACCATTCTCATCCTCACCTCTGCATCCCTGAAGCAGCCTCTCACTTTTCTACCACACTGTGCCCTCCTTGCTTACAGCATCTTCTAAGCCCTGCCTGACCAGAACCTTCTGGTGGCCTTTAGTCATACTTTCCATACCACATCCGTCCACCAAAATGCTCTGTAGTCAAGTAAGCATGGCGTGTTAGTTACCTGTTGCCACATAAAAAAAAAATCACCCCCAAACTCAGCAACGTAAAACAACATTCATTATCTCACACAGTTTCGTAAAGTTAGAAATCAGGGAGCAGTGTAGCTGGGTAGTTCTGGCTCAGGGTTTCTTATGAGGCTTCAGTGATCTGAAGGCTTGACTGGGGCTGGTAGGCTTCACACAGCTGATCAGTTCGTGCCGGCTGTTGGCAGGAGGGTTCAGTTCTTCGCCACGTGGACCTTCCATAGGGCTGCTTGAGTATCGTCACAACACAGCAGCCAGCTTCCCCCGAGTGACTAATCCAAGAGCGTGAACAAGGCAGAAGCCACGTGTCTTGTATGACCTAACCTTAGAAATTGTATGCTATCGCTTGTGCCATATTCTATTGGCCACACAGACCAATCCTGATGCAGTATGGGAGGAGACTATATAAGGACCTGACTACCAGGAGGCAGGGATCATGGGGAACCATCCTGGAGACTCGCTACCACATGGGGAGCACTGGCCTGAGCGGGTCAAGGAGGGTCCATTCCTGGAGGGTGTCCCAGGGCCCCCCACATACACTTGTGTATGCATTTCCCAGCAGTTGTGGGTATAGCACTCTTTCATAGAATGAGGATCTGGAGCCATGAGAGAGCTAAAGAACACACTTTGGAAGACCTTGGCCCAGAGAAGAAAGTCTAAACTCCATGGCCTGGTTTCTGTATGCATGGATAGTCTGGCACTTCCAATAAAACCTTTTCTCTCCTCACTTCAGTCTTTGAAGTGGTCCAGTGACACTAACCCTCATACCTACAGCCATTTCTTATGCTGTTAGTTCTGCCCTTTTGCCTCCTGCCCCTGTTGAGCTCCTATTCATTCCTCAAAGACCAGGGGGAAGGCCACCATCACCGTGAAGTCTTCCCTTCATCACACACAGAAAGAATTAATCGTTTTTCCTTTGCTTTTACCGTTTTTTATATAGTGACATCTCTTAGGGGGCACCCACCACTCTGTCTTGTGTTGCAGCTCTCTGTATCTGTCTTCCCTCCCCTTCCAGGTGTTTCACTCTGGCCCCATGTGGTGCCATGTGGCCAGCACTTGGTACATCATTGGGGTTCAAGAAATATTTGGTGAATAGGGCCTTGGTTCTTCTCCTCCTCCTGCTCTCACCCTGGCTTTGCTTCTGGGACTGGTTTCTGATGAGCCAGGAGAAAGCAAGGCCAGACCAGAAGATCCTTCTGCCCAAGGGAGCCAGTGGTGTCTTCCTCCAAGCATGGAGGCAGGTCCCCCTATACCTAGGGAGGACATTCCCACCTTCAGCCATAGCCCAGGGTCCAGGCTGGCCAGACTGGTGGCCCTGAGCCAGTTCAATGTCTCTTGAGAGTCTGATGGACTTCATCATCTCCCAGGCAATACCGTAGGCTCATGCACATAGCCAGGAGCTGGGGTACAGTGGGATATTCATTCCAAAACCTCCCAGCTTCTCCTTGAAGCTGTGAGGCCCTAAAGGGCAGTCACAGGAGCCTGTGTTCAGTAAGATGGGTTGCTTGTTCATTTGGTTTTAGAGATCAGCCTTCCAAAATGTGAGGCCCAGGGAAAAGTCTGGGAAGGAGTCTGCCCGGGATGCCTCTGTTGTCACCTGTGCTTGTGCTGCTTATTCCCATGGGAGCAGGCTGGGGTGACCTCAGGGCTGAGAGGCCTCTTCTAGAACTGAGATGGCCCTGGCAAGGGTGGAATGGGCCCATCCCGTTTCTTGCCCAAACTCTTGACACATCAGAGCCAAGTCTTGGCCAGCCCACCTACCTGGTCAGAGGTGACGGGGTCTTTCTCTCTGGAGGGCACTTCCAGTGGTTTCCCAGCAACTTTCCTCCCCACAGTGGCGTGGGCCTGGCACGAGCACATTTTGAGAAGCAGCCCCCCTCCAACCTCAGGAAATCCAACTTCTTCCACTTCGTGCTGGCCATGTATGACCGGCAGGGGCAGCCGGTGGAGGTGGAGCGTACAGCTTTCATCGACTTTGTGGAGAAGGACCGAGTGAGAGGCTCATGGGCTCGCTGGGAAGGAACAGGGTGGGGGGCTGGGGAGGGTTTCAGGGAACCCCCTCCCACTGGAGCAGATGATGGATAGGTGGTGGAGAAGTGGAGAAGGGGGTGGTGAATGGATGGGAGGGAGGGGGGTAGGGAGGAAGTTTGGGTGGGAAGGGAGTCGGGGGGAGGGCTGTGGCTGGAGGATCCCCGGGAGCACCATGCATCCTCCGTATCTTGTCCCTGCAGGAGCCCGGAGCTGAAAAGACAAACAACGGGATCCATTATCGCCTCCGGCTGGTATATAACAACGGTGAGTGAGGCCCACTGCCCACTGGGTACCGCAGCACCATGTGACACTTGGTGCCCCACTGTCAGGGTGGAGGGGGCCTGGCTTCAGCAGGGAAAGGTGTGGAGTGTGTTCAGTCATCAGAAGCCACAGGGGCTCCCCAAATAGCAAGCCCTCTCTGCCTTTCCACCCTTAGGACTTCGGACAGAACAGGACCTCTATGTGCGTCTCATCGACTCCGTGTCCAAGCAGGTGAGCCAGCCCAGGGGGCGCTCAGGCCTCTCCAGCCCCTTCTCTGACCCCCATCTCCCTGTGGTCTGAGCAAGCATCCTTGTCCCTGCCCCCACTTCCCCCATGCCCTTCATCCTCACCAGTCTAGCTGTCCACAGGAGGAGGATGTGTAGCTTTTGCCCTCTAGACAAGAAAAAGACAATATTTGTTCAACGACTTTGTCTTAGGTCCTGTTACCTAGAAGTTCAGCCTAGATGGGGATTCAGGTACATATGGTTTATAGGGGAGGAGGGAAGAAGCTCTTAGAAGGGGAGGGAGGAGAAGCAGGACAGGGCAGGGGATGCTCAGCAAGGATGTGGTCTCAGCTGGAGTCTAGCCTCAGCCTGATCCACGAGGAGCCCTGGAGAAGGAATGGCACCAGAGTTGTTCCCCCTTGAGGCAAGGAGGCCAGGATTCTGTCCCCTGTATTGGTCAGTTACTGGCTGGGACCACTCCCAAGGGGAGAGTGTAACCTTCCAGACATTTTCAGGGGAAGCAAGCTCCTGTCTGCTGAGAGCAGTTCTCAAGAGAAAGCCCTTAGCAGCTAATGCTACCCACAGCTGGGGGAAGGGTGCACTGGTCCAGGAGAGGGGACTGAGTGGGGCCCCAGAGCTTCCACTGCAGGCCCTCAGTACCTTGCTGACTTGAAAAGACAAGAGAAGGAGGCTCAGGGACCAGCATGAGGAGCTCGGGGCAACTGAAACCTGAGTCAGCCCTGACGGATTGTGCAGCCACAGGGCCCCAAGCCTCAGGCTTTTCAGAGAGGTTGTGTGCGCTGGTAAAGGAGCAGGGCTGAGTCTCAGATGTGAAAATCAGTGGCCTGCAACTTGAGGTGGAGACTTGGGCTTTCCCACACAGACAGTCTTCCAGCAGCCCCCACCCAATCCCAGGGCAGAGGAAGAAGTGGTGTGTATCTAGGAAGCCTGTGGTCGCCATGGTGTGGGAGGCGGACCAGGCAGTGGCAAAGTGGGATTGCATGGTCAACAAGTGTGGAAGGGGTTGGAGAACGTCCGGAGAGAGAGGGACCCACAAATAAGGGATGGCTGCGTGGCACAGAGGTTATAAGGTGGAAGCCAAATGTGTGGTTTGGGCAGCTCACTCCTTGCTTCAGGGCGGAGGAGAGGCTGGGGGACTGGCTGGGGGGGTGGGGGGGGTGGCTGATCCAGCAGTCCAAGAGGGAGCCACTGGCCTGGCCTGCGGAGGTGATAGGGGTGGGGAGAGGGGCCAAGGAGCCAGCGGGACAGCCTGGAGGGACAATGCTTGTGAGAACCGTGGAGGTTGGAGTGTGTCTGCCCTCCCGGCAGCCTGACCTTGGTCATGGTGATCTGGGGACCTCCCTGCCCCTGAGCAGAGCTGGCTCCGGAAAGAGCTGCCTGTGGACAGGCAGAATCTGTAGACCTCATGCCACTCTTGCCCATTCTGATAGTGGTACTGGTTTGGGAAGCCAGGTTCCCAGCTCCCTCTTTGCATTCCTGGGCTCCCAGAGAGAGGTGGAGGGCGTACTCTTCCCCGGGAGCAGGGCCCAGCTGCCCTTCCACCTGGCCTTGAGAGGAGCCTCCTTCCCCTCCAGCCTGCGCACTTCCCCTTCCCCAGGCCATCATCTACGAGGGGCAGGACAAGAACCCCGAAATGTGCCGCGTGCTACTCACCCACGAGATCATGTGCAGGTGAGAAGGGCTAGGTCACCTGCCCCTGGCCTCTTGCCCCGACCCCTACCACTGCCACCAACCCCCTCCCCACTGATCCCCAGGGAAGCCTGGGGGTGGGGGGTGATGAGGGAAGAGTGAGGCCCCTGGGCACAGTGCTGGCTGAGGAGAGGGTCCTTGAGGACCCATTAGCCTGACCTGTTTATGTGGCTTCTCTGAGTGTTTTTGTAAGAGAGGCCTCCTGCTGCTACTGGGAAGCTTAACTAATAAAGCTCTGGGGAGGGCTCCCTGGGAGATGGAGGCAGGGCCTGGGCCTCCTGGGTTAGCTCAGAAGCTGGAGGAGGAAACTTTGCTGCCTCTTATGTGAACTTAAGGGCACCCCCTGGGCAGGCAGGATGGGGAAGAGGGAACACAGTGCTAGACTCCCCTTCCCCATTACCCCAGAGCTTGGCATTTCTAGGCAAGGGCTCACCAGGAGATGTCAGTCAGGAAGGGTCCTCCGAGGCAGCTCTTCATACGTGGAAAAGAAAATAGTGTTCAAAAATCTGGTTGGGACAGTGGCTACCCTTGGGAAGGGCAGTGACCAGGAGGAGGCATGAGGGGGCTTCTGGGACGCTAGTCACATGGTATTTCTTGGTATGGGTGCTGGTTACATGGGTGGGCTCACTTTGTGATAATTCATGAGGTTCATGCTTACAATTGGAGCTCTTTTCTACTTGTATAAAAAGTGTACAGAGAGAGTAGGTGGTCAGCAGCCTGCCCTTTTCTGGATCCTCCAGGAGCAGCATGCCTTTGGGACAAGGGTTTCTTGGCCATCCTTATCCCCAGGGATAAGGGCTCTCCAGGTCCCTGTGTAGGACCCTCACTGCCTGTCTCCCCCAGGCCCCTGAGAGTGAGCCCCTCTGGCCCAGGGATTCCATACTCAGAGACAGGACATCAGCATCCTCACCCCGGAGCCACACACACACACACACACACACACACACACACACACACACACACACCCCCCATGTGCTGTAATCTCCCTCTCCTTCACCCGCTTCCTCCTTCCCTCCCTTCTCATCTTTCCTTCAGCCGGTGCTGTGACCGGAAGAGCTGTGGCAACCGGAATGAGACACCCTCAGACCCCGTCATCATTGACAGGTACAGACCGGGGGAAGAGGGCCTGGCAGCTGCAAGGTCAGGGTAGGCTGGGATCAGCCACAGAGCGCAGGGGCACCCACCACCCTGTTGGTGACTCTGAGCAGAGAGAAACGGTCCCCTGACTGAAGCCCCTGGTGGCAGACCTTCTGGGGCTGGGCATGAGAGTTGTGTGTCCTGAGGGAAGGAGCTGGAGAGGGCAGGGGTGGAGGGTGGTAGAGGCTAGAGGGGCTGGGAGGGCCTGGCAGGGAAGCGGGCTCTAATCCTGGTGCCTGGTGCCTCTGTGCTGTTTGACTTGACTTCTCTGATCGTCTGTTTCCTTTGTTTAAAAAATAGGGAAATACTTAGCAAGCTTCAATCATAGGATTGTCAAGGTGATGCATATGAAAATGCATTCTCCCACCATGATTTTTTAAAATTATTTTATTTCTTTTTGAATAGGAAATGCATATATAAGGTACAAAATTCGAAAAGTATAAAAGAGTAAATAACGAAAAGTATGTCTGCCCCACCCCTATGTATAGCATACTGTACACAGTCTTTTGTACTTACCTTTTTATTTGTAACAATATATCTTAGAACTCATTCCATATTGGAACATAAACCCTGCCTTGTTCTCCTTTTAGTAAACCATTAAACCATTCACGATGTACTAAAATTCAAGTTTAGGAGGGTTGACAGCAAAGTCTCCCACCGCTGCTGCTGACTCATCCATTGCCCTCCAAATAAGCAAGCATTATCACCAGTTTCATGGGTATCCTTCCTGAGATAGTCTGTGCAAGAAAATGCAGACACAAGCAGTCTCCTTATTCTTTTTTCTACTGCAAAATATTCCATTGTATGGATGAACTATAATTTCTTTAGTCTCTATTGCTGGACATTTTGGCTGTTTTCATTCTTTTTCAGGGATAAAATATGCTGTCGTGAATTACTTTGTCCATGTGTCACTTAGCACATGTGTGAATTTATATAAAGGAAATTACTAGAAGCAGAATTTCTGGGTCAAAGGAGATGTGCATTTGTACTTTTGATAGTTACTGCCAATTTGTCCTCTGTAGAGATTATACCAATTGATATTCGTACCAGCTATTTTGAGAATGCCTGTTGCCGTATTCTGGCCGATTAGTATGTTGTTTATTCATTCAACAAATAATTTTTTAACATCTATTGTTAAATGTTAACATCTACTGTTAATATGGACCCTGTGCCAGGGTCTCTTCTATATGCTGTGGATTAAGCAGTGACCAACGCAGACAAAAAGTCTTGTGTCGATGGGCTTACAATCTAGTAGGAGAGATAGACATAAACTAACTGAATAAAATGTACAGCATGTTAGATGGTAATAACAGCTAAGGAGAAAAAGAAAGCCATCAGGAAAGATCAGAGAGTGCCCAGGAAGGGGCTACTGCAATTTTAGAGTATTTAAGGAAGACCTCACTGAAACTATGACATTTGAGCCAAGACCTGAAGGAAATAAAGGAGCGAGCCAAGTATGAATCTGGGAGAAGAATGTTCTTGGCAAGAGTGTACTTGTCGTGTTTTAGGAACAGCAAGAAGGCCCAGGTGACTGGAATGAGGGGGCCAGTGGGAGATGAAGATGTCAGAGATACAATGGGTGGGGCAGGAGGAAGGCCAGACCATGCAGGGCCTTGTAGGTTGCATGTAGGCCATTCTTGTAAACCATTGTAGGGACTTTGACTTTTATTCTGGATGACATGGAAGCCAGTGGGGGTGTTTGAGAAGAATGATATGACCTGATTTATGTTTTGACAAGTTTTTAACTCTAGCTCCTGTGTTGAAGATGACGCGCAGGAAGCAAGGGTGGAGACAGGGAGATGAGTTAGGAAACCATAACAATAATCCAGGAGAGATGATGGAGGCTGCAACAGAAGGAATGTTATAGAGAAGTTTGTAAGAAGTGGTTGGATTCTGGATACACTTCATAGGCAGAACTGACAGGATTTGTTATGGAAGGAGAGACATATGACATTTAAGGTTCTTGCTAAACCTCCAGGTGGAGATGTTGAAAAAGAGCTGAACACATGAGTGTGGCTCTTGAGGGGAAGGTCCAGGCTACAGATGTAGATTTGAATGAATGAAATCATTGAGGGAACAAGTGTTGTAAGAAAACATGAGAGTTCCAAGAACTGCATTCCGAGGTGTCCAGTGTTGAGGGGTCATGGAGATGTGTAACCAGCAAAGGAAAATGAGAAGCAGCTGCCAGTAAAGTAGAAGGAAAATCAGGGGAGTGGAGTCCCAGAAGCCTAGATAGAAAAATTATCCCAAAAGGAGGCAATAGTCAACTGCATCAGATGCTGCTCATGGATATGATAAAAAGACTAAGGGTTAATCATTAGATTTAGCAATGTGGGGGACATTGGTGACCTCAACAGGAGCCATTTCAGTGGCAAAAGGGGCAGAATTCTGATAGGAGTATGTCTAAGAGAGAATGGGAGAAGGGAGATTAGAGACAGTGACTAAAGGAACTCTGGACTTTCACCCTAAAGGGATCAAAGAAATAGGATGGAACAGGGTGGTGATAGGAGCACAGTGTAAGGCCAAGAAAAAGATACAGCTTGTTCAGATGCTGATGACAAAAACCCAGTAGGAAATGGAAAATTATGGTGCAAGCGTTAGAAGGGAGAATGGCTGAAGCAATGTCCTCTAATCAGCGAAGGGCAGGGTTTCTCCTGCACACGTGGAGGACTGGCTTTAGCTGAGAGCACAGACGTTATCCATGGAGGCAGCAGGGAAGATAGAGAACCTGGACATGGGTAAATGGGAATATCCAACATAGGAGCTTACGGATGTGCTTTTCTGATTGCTTTGTTTTCTCAGTGAAATAGGAAGCAAGGTCAACAGTTGAGGATGAGGATGGAGAGGGAGACACTAAGGCATGAAACAGTTGTCCAAGAGAGTGAGTGGACCATGGAAATGTTCTGTGATTGCCAAGTGGCACTAAGGGCCCACCTAAGATCTGTGGTCATAAATTTATTTATTTTTAAAATTTATGTTTTTGGGGCCATGCCACATGGCTCGCGGGATCTTAGTTCCCCAACCAGAGATTGAACCTGGGGCCATGGCAGTGAAAGCAACGAGTCCTAACCACTGGACCATCAGGGAATTACCTGTGGTCATAAATTAAAAGAGCAATTTCCCCAGTCCTGCTGAGCTGTACAAGTGCAGGTGCAGAACAGGTGAGTGGTTGCATATAGCCAGAGTTAGGGGTTTGCTATGTGAATACGATGAAACATGAGAGGGCAAGAGAGTGAAAAGTGTAAGCAAGGGGTGTTTACAAAAATGGAACAAGGAATTTAAGCTCAGAAAGGAGAGGACTATGGGAGAGTGAAGAGAAGGCAGGATGAATGGAACATAGGTTTTGATGGGGCCAAGAATTACTAGAGTTGAGGTACTAGAAGGGGTTGGAGCTGGTGGTTAGGGAGTGGGTTGTCTGTATGTAGGATTTTTTGGAAATTCCGTTTATTTGTAATGTGTGGCCAAGGGAGGGTAGAGGGAAGGTCATTGGAGGAGAGATACTCAAGGAATGGAGAGAAGAATGTGTGGAAGAATTATCTATTTACATTAATACTGAAATCACCAGGAATTATGATTGATCTTAATGATTCTTTATAGATCCTAGATACTGATCCTTTGTCAGGGAAGTGTATATCAACTAACTCAATGTAGTTGCATTTATCGATATTTTCCTCATGGGTTTCATTCTGCATTTTGTTTAAGAAACCTTTCTCTATGCTGAGTCATAAAGATATTCTCCTATATTTTCTTCTAAAGATTTCACAGTTTTTCCTTGTACATTTAGGTTAGTAATCCATGTGGAGCTAATTTGGGGGCATGGTGTGAATTAAGGTATCAATGTAATTATTTTTATTTATGAATCACTAATTATTCTAGTATCATTTATTAAATAACTCATCCTTTCTTACTGAGCTTCAGTACCACCTATGTCCTAAATCAAGTTTCCTTCTATTTGTGTGTCCGATTCTAGACTCTTGTGTTTTATTCTCTTGATCTATTTGATAATCTCTGTGCTAACATGGCATTGTTTGAATCACTCTATCTATATAAAAATAATACAGACAAGCGTGTAAGGTAAGGTTCCCATCTTCTCTTGTTCTTCAGGGAAGAACTGACTATTTTGGCCTTTTGTGCTTCCATATAAATTTTAGAATCCATGTAGAAAGTTCCACACCAACACACACACACACACACACACACACACACACACACATACACATACACACAGACATATCTTTGGGGGTTTTGTACAGTTAACTTATACATCAATTTGGAGGAGAATTCACATCTTTATGCTACTGAGTCTTCCTATCCATGAATATGGTTTATCTCTCCATTTATATAGATCTTCTTTAAAGCCTTTCAATAAAGGTTTATAATTTTCTCAATTAATTTTCTCCGTAAAGTCTACATACACTGATTGCTTTCATTCATTCAGTAAATATTTGTTGAGCATCTACTATGTACCAGGCACTGTTGTAGGTTCTAGGAATACCACAGTAAACAAAGCAGACAAAAATATCCATGTTCATGGACAGAGAAGACATTGGGGAGTTGGGCAATAAACAGTAATTATAAGTATGTTAGAAGGTGATAGGTGGGAAGAAATAGAGAAAAATAAAACTGATCTGGAATTTGGGGGTGGGGGAGGTGTGGTTTTAAATGGAGTGGTCACAGTAGGCCAAATTAAGAAGATGGAGTTTGAGGAAGGACTTGAAGAGGTGAGGGAATGAACCATTCAGTTGCATGGGTAGCTTATTTCTAGGTACAATTTATATTTTGTTGTTATTGTAAATTATATCTTTTGCTATGTTTTCTAAGTCTTTGTTGATAGTATAAAGAAATACGATTGATATTTGCATGTAGATATTTGTCTTTAGATTTCTTTTGTTTTGTTTTTTCTATAGAGACAGCCATGTAAAAAATGACTTGTTTTTCCTATCCGATCCTTTTGCATTTTATTTATTTTTCTGACATTACTGCACTGACTAGAACCTCAAGTACAACCTTGAGAAAATAAGGAGTGATAATGGGCAGTCTTGGCTTGTTTTTTATTTTAAAGAAAATGCTTCCAGTGTTTCACCATTTAAAATGTTGCTAATTGTAGCTATTTGGTAACTATACTTGATCAAGTTAAAAATGGTTGGTATGAGAGTTTTTTAATTTTTGTTTTTTGGGTTTTTTTCATGAACAGATGTTGAATTTCATGTGTTGTTTTTCTCTACATGTATTGAATTGATCATATGGCTTTTCTCCTTTAAACTGTTAATGTACTGAATTTCATTAATGGATTTTCTGATACTGAACTACTCCTGGTATAAACCTAGCTTGATGATGATTTACTATCTACTTTAAATGCTACAGGATTTGCTTTGTTAATAGTATTTAGGATTTTTGCATTTATGTTCAACACGATTGGCTTGTAATTTTCTTTTCTTACAATGTCCTAGTATGATTTTGACAGTCCGTGGTATAAGACCCTTAAATAATTAGACGGGGCATGTTATTTCTTTTACTATTTGCTGAATGAATTTGTATTAGTTTGTAATGATTTGTTCCTTGAAAATTTGTTACAATTTGGTTTTAGTTTGTGGGGTTGAGGAGAGAGGATTTTTAAGTCTTTTATTCATATTTTAATGGTCATAGGACTATTTAGGCCTTTTATTTCTTTTTTACTCTATTTTCATGAGTTACATTTTTAAAGGAATTTGTACAATGTGCCTAAGTTTTCAAATTTGTTTCCGTAAAGTCGTTCATAATGTTCTCTTATCTTTTTGATCTCTGCTGTATCTTTTTAAAAAATATTTATTTATTTGGCTGCATCGGGTCTTAGTTGCAGCACATGTGTTCTTCATTGTAGCTTGCTGGCTTCTCTCTAGTTGTGCCACGCAGGCTCACTAGTTGCGTTGTGCGGGCTTTCTAGTTGTGTTGCGTGGGCTCCAGAACACGTGGACTCAGTAGTTGTGGCATGTGGGCTCTCTAGTTGTGGTGTGCGGGCTCCAGAGCACATGGACTCAGTAGTTGCAGTGCGTGGGCTTAGTTGCCCTGAGGCAGGTGGGATCCTAGTTCCCCAACCAGGGTTTGAACCTGCGTCCCCTGCATTGGAAAGTGGATTCTTAACCACTAGATCACCAAGGAAGTCCCTCTGCTGTATCTTTAGCTGTGAGCCTTTTCCATTTCTGATATTAATTGTTTGTATCATATCTTTCTCCTTGATGAGTTTTGCTAGCGATTTTTACTTTTATTTGTGTCTTCTAAAAACTGACAGCTTTATCAAGCTTTTTCTAATGTTTGTTTCACATTACATTAATTTTGCATTTATCTTTATCATCTCCCTTCTTAGTTCTTTAGGTTTATTTTGTTGTTCTTTTTTAATTTCTTAAGTTGGATGTTTAGCTCATTAATTGTTGACCTTCTTTACTAATATAATCATTTAAGGCTATGACATTTCCTTAAAATACTATGTTTCCTCTATGTCACATTATTTTTTATTTTTATTTATTTTTTTGGCTGCGTTGAGTCTTAGTTGCAGCACGCAGGATCTCCATTGAGGCATGCAGAATCTTTTTGTTGAAGCATGTGGGCCCTTCGTTGCAGCACACGGGCTTCTCTCTAGTTGTGGCACGTGGGCTCCAGGGTGCAGGGGCTCTGTAGTTTGTGGCAGGTGGGCTGTCTCCTTGAGGTGCACAAACTCAGTAGTTGTGTCGCGGGGGCTTAGTTGCCCCACGGCATGTGGGATCTTAGTTCCCCGACCAGGGATCAAACCCTCATCCCCTGCATTGGAAAGCGGATTCTTTACCACTGGACCATCAGGCAAGTCCCTATGTCACATTATTATATCTCATATTTTCATTATCAGTTCCAAGGATTGTTAAATTTGTTATGATTTCTCTTTTAATACATGGACTATTTAGAAGTATGTTTCCTTATTCTTTATTTTTAAATTAACTTTATGAGGTATAATTGATATTCAATAAAACAGGCATAAGACATACAATTTGAAAAGTTTTGACATAGGTATACACTGATGAAACCATCACCACAGTTGAGATAGTGAACATATCCTTCATTCCCAAAAGTTTTCTCATGCCCTCCCTGGAATCTCTACCTCTCTCCCCTTACCTCCATCCTCAGGCAACAGTTGATCTGCTTTATGTCATCATAGATTTGTTTGCATTTTCTAGAGTTTTATATAAATGGGATGATACAGTATGTGCTTTTTCTTTTGTCTAGCTTCTTTTGCTCAGCATAATTTTTTTGTGTTATCCATTTTGTTACATGTATTAATAGTTCATTTCTTTTTATTGCTGAGTCGTATTCCATTGTATGAATATAGCAAAATATGCCTTCATCTCTTGATAGACATTTGGGTTCTTTCCGGTTTTTGTCTATTATAAATAAAGTTTTATAAACATTTATGTACAAGTTCTTATATGGACAAGTGCTTTCATTTCTCTTGGCTAAAATAAGTAGTAGAATGGTTGTATATGTATATGTGTATGTGTATGGTAAGTATATGTTTAACTTCATATGTAGTCGCCTATTTTCCAAAGTGGTTGTACCATTTCATGTTTCCCACCAGCAGAGTGTGAGAGTTGTAATTCCTCTACATTCTCATCAACATGAGAATGATCTCTGTTTTTAATGTTAGCCATTCTAATAGATGTGTAGTGATATCTCATTATGGTTTTAATTTGCATGTCCCTAATGACTAATGATGTTGAACAACTTTTCATGTGCTTATTTGCCATCTATATTTTTTTGGGGGGGGAAGTGTTTGTTCACCCCCTCCCTTTTTATAGGGTTGTTTTTTAATTTCTGAGTTGTGGGAGTTCTCTATATACTATGGATAAAAATCAGATAAATATTTTGCAGAAAAATTTTCCCAGTCCGTGGCTTGTCTTTTCATTCTCTTAACAGTGTTTTTGAAGAGCATGAGTTTTTAATTTTGATAAAGTCCAAATTATAGATTTTTTCTTTTGTGTATTGTGTTTTTGTTGTCATAGCTAAAAAATCTTTACCTAACCCAAGGTCACAGAAAACTTCCCCCTTCCTCTATAAGTTTTGTAGTTCTAGGTTTTACGTTTAGGAGTAGGAACCATTTTGAGTTAATTTTTGTAGATGATGAGAGGTATAGATTCAAGACGTTTTGTTTTGTTTTGCAATATATATTTGTTTTGCAATATACATACATATATATATATATATGTTCCAGCACCATTTCTTGTAAACTTTGTAAAAAATCAATTGTTTATATAAGTGTGGGGTTATTTCTGGCCTCTATTCTGTTCCATTGATTCCTTAGTCTAGCTTTTATGCCAATACCACACTGTTTTTTTTTTGTTCTTTTTTTTTTGCGGTATGCGGGCCTCTCACTGCTGTGGCCTCTCCCGTTGCGGAGCACAGGCTCCGGACGCGCGGGCTCAGCGGCCATGGCTCACAGGCCCAGCTGTTCCGCAGCATGTGGGATCTTCCTGGACCGGGGCACGAACCCAGGTCCCCTGCATCGGCAGGTGGACTCTCAACCACTGCGCCACCAGGGAAGCCCCACACTGTTTTGATTATTGTTGCTTTATAACAATTCTTGAAATCAGGTAATATAGGTCCTCCAACTTTGTTTCTTCATTGCAACTTTTTTCTTTGCATTTCCATATGAATTTGGGCATCAACTTGTCAATTTCTACAAAAAATTCCATTGAGAGATTGACTGGGACTCTGAATCTCTAGACTAATTTGGGAAAATTGATATCTTAACAATATTGAGCCTTCCAACCCATGAAAAAGGCATATCTCTCCATTTATTTAGATTTTCCTCAATCTCTCTCATCAATATTTTGTGGTTTTTAGAATGCAGATCTTTCACATCGCTTGTTCAGATTTATCCTTTAGTATTTCTTTATTTTGATGCTATTGTAAATGCTGTTTTGAATTTCAATTTCCAATGGTTTATTTATGGTATATATAAATATGAATTTTTGTATAACTGATTCTGTAGCCTGCAGCCTTGCTAAACTCACTTATTAGTTCTAGTAACTTTTCAAAGAGTCCAACAGATTATCTTTATAGACAGTCATGTCATCTGCAAATAAAGACACTTTTATTTATTCCTTTCCAATCTGGATAACTTTTATTTATCTTTCTTGCCTGATTGTACTGGCTAGACCTTCCAGTACAATGTTGATAGTAGCAGTGGTGAGGATGGACACTTATCTTGTTCCTGATCTTAGGTGGAAATTACTCAGTCTTTCACCAGTATGTATGTTTTTTATGTATGTATGTATGTGTGTGTGTGTGTGTGTGTGTGTGTGTAGCTATAGGTTTTTCATAGATGCCTTTATTAGGTTGAGAGAATTCTCTACTATTTTTTGTTACTGGGAGTTTTTATCAGAAATCGGTATTAGATTTTTGTCAAGGGCTTTTCTGCATCTATTAAGATTTTTTTTTTTTTTTTAGTTTAATATGATGAATTACATCAGTTGGTTTTCCGATGTTAAACCAACCCTGCATTTCCCAGATGAGCTGCACTTGGTTATGGTGTATTATCTTTTTAATATATTGTTGGATTCAATTTAATAAAATTTTGTTTAGAGTTTTTGCATGTTCATGATGAATATTTGTCTTTAATTTTCTTATAACTTTTGTCTGGTTTTGGTATCAGGTGTGCTGATATACTGGCCTATAGATTTAGATGGGAGGTATAACCAGCTCTTCAATTTTTTGGAACAGTTTGTGTAGAATGGGTATTACTTCTTCCTTAAGTGCTTGGTAGAATTCACCAGTGAAGCCATCTGAGCCTGGACTTTTCTTTGTGGCAAGTATTTTAACTATAATTTCAATGTCTAATAGAATAGCCTATCTACTTTTTTTAGAATGAACTTTGGTAATTTGTATCTTTCAAGGAATTTGTCCGTTTCTTATAAGTTGTTGAATTTGTTGGCACAAAATTGTTTATAATGTTCCCTAGCCAATATCTCTAGAATCCGCAGTGATGTCAGCGCTCCCATTTCTGATACTGGCAAATTGTGTCTTCTTTTTTCCTGATCAGTCAGGCTACAGGTTTATCCATTTTACTGACCTTCTAAAAGAACCTTTTGGTTTCATTGATTTTCCCTATTGTTTATCTATTTCCTATTTTGATATTTATTAGTTCCTTTCTTCTGCTTATTCTGGGCTTAATTTCCTGTCCTTTTTCTGGTCTCCTAGAGTAGAAGCTGAGGTCATTTATTTAAGACCTTTCCTTCTGTCTAAAACAAACTTTTAGTGCTATGCATTTCTCTCTAAGTATTGCCTTAGGGTCATACCACAAATCATGATATGTTATGTTTTCATTTCCATTTAATTAAAACTAATTTCTGATTTCCCTTTTGAGTTTTGTTTTAACCCATGCGTTATTTAGTTTCAAAAAGTTTGGGGATTCTCTTAGGATATTTCCATTACTGGTTTCTAATTTAATTCAATTGTCAAGGAATATATACTTTGTATAAAATGAATCCTTTTGAATCTTTTGAGACGCATTTTATGGCCCAGAATATAGCCTGCCTTGATAAATGTTTTGTGTGCACTTAGGAAGAATGTGTTTTCTGTTGTTGTTGGATGGAGTGTCCTATAAATATCAAATAGGCCACATTAGTTGGTAAGTGTTGTTTGAGTCTACTATATCCTGACTGACTTTTTGCCTGTTTTTTTTTTCTGTTATTGAGAGAAGGGTATTGGAATGACTAACTATTATTGTGGATTTGTCTATTTTTCCTTGAGGTTCTATCAGTCTTGTTTCATATAATTTGAAAAACTGTTATTAGGTACATAGATATATAGGATTATTTTATGTCCTCTTGTTTAATTGACCCCTTTATTATGAATCCATAAAATCTACTTCGATATAGTAATATAGCCATTCAAACTTTCTTTTGACTAGTATTAGCATGATAAATCTTTTCCATTGTTTTATTTTTAATCTATTTGTGTCTTTATATTTAACATGCATTTCTTTTTTTTAAACTTTTTTTATTGCAGTATAACAGAAATACATACAGTTTGGGAAAAGAAAAATTGCTCATTTGTAATTTTTGTTAAATTAATGATGTAAATACTCTCTTAATGGTTAATTTTAAGCTACCAACAGTTTGACACTTGACTCACAAATTCCTGTTTAGTAATTGGCCCTCATGAACTAGGGTGGACCAGCTTTAGCACACCACTACAACATGTATACAGAAAAATGTACAAATCATTAGTTTATAGATCATTGTATATCAGCAAAGTGAACACACCTACCACCCTGGTCAGTAAATATAATTATACCTTTCTTTCTTCCTTAAAGGTGACCACTGTACTAACTTCTAACACCATAGCTAACTTACTTTTGAGATTTATTTTATTTTATTTAAGGGTGATTTATTTTACTTAAGGGTGGCAGTGGGAATAGTCATAGATTTCTAATACAAACCAAATACAAAAATCAAACAACCATAAGAATAATGAAAATCTAAATATGAAAAAAGCTAATCTAGGAGAAAAATAAGGAGACTATCATTTTTTTTTTTTTTTGGCCAATGGTAATGGATATGTAAGGATATTGACAACAACATTGGAATAGCAGAGGAATTGAAAATGCTATACATTGATCAATGGGAAACTAGCTAAATTAATTATATTGCATATACACAATAAAATACCATGAAGAAAGCAAACACATATATAGTCTTTGGTTGAACCATATACCATTCTAAGTGCTCTACATTACATATACTATCTCACATAATTTCCCAACAATACTACTACTATCCCATTTTACATATGAGACAAGAAGTTAAGTAACACGCCCAAGGTGACACATACATATATTTTTTTCTGTCATAATATTGACATTCAGTCCAGTAATCCTCCACTGTAACAGCTCTTTTACTTTGCAGTGAAATTTGATTTGTATATTTTTTTTGCCTCTGAGTCCTTAACATGCATTTCTTATAGTCAGCATGTCGTTCAGTTTTTCATCTGATCTGATAATCTCTGCCTTTTAATTGGTATATTTAGACCATTTACATTTAATGTGACTGTTGATATGATTAAGTTTGAGTCTATCACCTTGATATTTGCTTTCTATGGTGTTCGGTCTCTTTTTTGTTCTTTTCCTTTTTTTCTATTCTTTTAGATTATTCAGGTATTTTTTATTATTCAACTTTATCTCCTTTGTTGATTTATTAGCAAAATTCTTTATTTTGTTATTTTAATAATTGATTTAGGACTTAAAGTACACATCTTTAACTTATTGCAGTCTACCTTAAATTATACCACTTCATGCTATTGTCTTAAATTTTATTTTTATATATGTTCTATAATCTACAGTACATTGATATTATGTTTGTTTCAACAGTCAATTATTTTTAAACAGATTTAAATTATATGAAAAATATCCTATATTTACCCATGTAACTATTTCTATTGCTCTTCATTCTTTTCCATAGATTCATATTTCCATCTTGTATCATTTTTCTTACGCCTGAAGGGCATCCTTTAATATTTCTTGTAATTTTTTGAAAGATATTTTCACTGGGTATAGAATTATAGGTTGGCAGTAGTAGTAGTAGTTGTTGTTTTAAGATGTTGCTCCACTGTCTTTTCTCTTGCATTCCCAATAAGAAATCTGATACCATTATTATCTTTATTCCTGTGTACATATTTCTTTTATCTTTGGCTGCTTTAAATTTTTTTTCTTTATTACTCATTTTTAGCAACTTGATTATGACGTGCTTTGTTGTAGTTTTCTTCATGTTTCTTGTGCCTGGAGTTCATTGATCTTTTTGGATCTAGGAGTCTACCATTTTATATATGCCCATTTTTTCAAGATTATTAATTGTGTTGTTCACGTCTGTATTTATTTATCTTTGTCTGCTTGACCTATTAAAAATTGAGAGGTCAGGTTATAATCTTGCACATGAACTTTCAGCTTACCTTTGTGGGTTTCATCAATTATATCCCACAAAGATAAACTGAAATTTCATGTGGAAGATTAATATAAAATTAATTATATATATATATATATATATAGAGAGAGAGAGAGAGAGAGAGAGAGAGAGAGACTATTTTGTTAAATGTGGACAGGTTTTAAAATCTTATAGCTTCCTTCTGGATTGAGCCTTTTATCAGCATTGATCCTTTATTTCTAATAATAGTTTTGCTTTAAAGTCTATTTTATCTGATATTATTTATTTTTGGCCATGCCCCAAGGCTTGTGGGATCTTATTCCCTGACCAGGGATTGAACCCAGGTCCCCAGCAGTGAAAGTGCCAAGTCCTAACCACTGGACTGCCAGGGAATTCCCTATCTGATATTATTTAAAGGATCTCTCAACTTTTGGTTATATTTGCCTCATATACCTTTTTCTGTCCTTTTATTTTCAACCATTATGTGTCCTTATGTTTCAGATATTTCTCTTTTCTTTTTCTTTTTTTTTTTTTTTTTTTTTTGCGGTACACGGGCCTCTCACTGTTGTGGCCTGTCCCGTCGCGGAGCACAGGCTCCAGACACGCAGGCTCAGAGGCCATGGCTCATGGGCCCAGCCGCCCCGCGGCATGTGGGATCTTCCCAGACTGGGGCACGAACCCGTGTCCCCTGCATCGGCAGATGGACTCTCAACCACTGCGCCACCAGGGAAGCCCCAGATATTTCTCTTTTAACAGTATATCACTGGGTTTATTTTTTTTAATCTAGTCTATTTTTTAACTGGCAAGTTTATCCATTTACCTTATTGAGATTATTGATTTATTTCAACTCTTTTCTACCATCTTGCTTTGAGCCTTCTATTTGTTCCACTTCCATGTTTCTTTGTTTTCCTTTCTTGCTATTTAAAAAAATAAATTGAATATTTTCAATTTCAATATTTCAATAAATTGAATATTTTGATATTTTGATGTAGTGTATGTATTTCTTATTCAGTTTTTCCATTTACTGGTTTAGAAGTTTATTCACTTCATTTCTATGCTTTTATTTATTACCCTTGACATTTACTATATACTCCTAACAAAATTGTAATTCCTTTCCTGACTAATACTAGGATTTTTTTTTTTTTTTTTAATAATACTAGGATTTTTGACAGTGGTGTGCTGGAGCTGGCTCATACTGGTCCATAGGAGCTAATTGTTAGCATCTCTTCTCAACTCCATATTTAATGACATCATATTGGTAGCTTGAAATCAGCCATGGGGGAAACATATATATTTATAACCATAGAAATCAACAAACATTATAAATCAGGGGTTTTCCCCCCAGAAGTTGTTGTTAAACATTTACCAGCACACCACTGATCTTAGATTGTTTTATTACCCCTGTCCCATTTATAAGCCATGTAGCACAGAAATTTAATTCTTTTAAAATTCCACACATTGTTATAATTCTTTTTGTTATAGATGAACAGTTTTTCTTTAGATTTGCCAAATTTTGTTGCTCTTCTTTTCCTTTGTGCATCTCACAACTTCCTCTGGGGTCATTTTCTCTCTTTCTGAAGTACCTCTTTTAAGAAGTTTGTACTTTAGTGAAGGTCTGTGTTGGTAAACAACGTGCTCACTTTTGTTTTGCTATTAATGTCTTTATATCAGTCTCTTTCTTGAAAAATGGTTTTCCTGGGAATATAATTCTAGATTGATAGTTTTTGTGTTTTTTTTTTTTTACTTAGCAATTTGAAAATATTTCCATTGTTGCTGCAGAAAAGTACAGCACAAACTAACACAACATTCTCTATTTGATAGTTCCAATATCTAAAGTCCTTGGGGTTCTAAATCTATTGTTCATTCCTTCTGCTGACTCTCATTCATGAAGCTTGTTCCTTGGTTTGGTGCTTTTGTTATTATTGTTGTAGTAGTGATAATTTTAGCTCATATTTTGTTGAACCAAATCGGGTCCAAAATGGGGTATGCTTTCTTCTGGAAGGATTTTTGTTTGATTCTAACAGGAACGGGGGTGCTACCAACCTGGGACCTTTCTAGGTTCCTCAGAGGATCCAGAGCCCTCCTCTGAGGTGTCTCTGTTCTCCATCCCAGTGTTTATATTGGCATTTGCTACCACTACAACCCTAATATTTGTGTTAGCTTATAGTTCATGGTTTCCACTCAGATTTCAACTTACTTGTTTTTGATTTTTAATATCCTTGGAGATTTTCCTTACCTTTTAGATAAAAGCACAGGATCTAGTTATAATGGGAAGGCACTTCAAGATATGTAGTCTGCCATAATGCTGGAAGAGGAAATCATCCATTTGGAATTTACCCTGGTGAACGGTAGGAAATATGGGTCCATCTATATATTTTTTTCTGATAGCTGCTAGTTGTCCCAGCAGCAATTACTGAATAATCCATTTTCTCCCACCAATTGTAAATATCACCCAATGCTATAGTCTAAATGTAATTGCATGTATTTCTGAACTTTCCATCCTATTTTATTATACCTACTATCTATTTATTCATATGGAAATGTGATGCTTTTTTACTTTTTGAAGATATATAAAATGTTTTGGTAACTGGTAGATCTAGTACTCTTTCTTCATTACTCTGTTTTCCCAACTATTCTTAATCATATTTTTCATATTAACCTTACAGTTAGATTGTCTAGGTTACCAAAGAATTACTTCCTCATGTCATTTTTTAAATTATGGTAAAAAAAACCCACATAATATAAAATTTGTCATCTTTACTATTTTTGAATGTACAATCCAGTATTATTAAGTATATTCACATCGTGGTGCAACAGATCTCCAGAACTTCTTGCAAAACAAAAACTCTATACCCATTAAACAACAACTCCCCATTTTCCCCTTCCCTAGTCCTCACAGCCACCATTCTACTTTCTGTTTCTATGAATTTGGCTACTTTATACATATATACTTATACCTCATATAAGTGGAATCATGCAGTACTAGTCTTTTTGTAACTAGCATAGTGTCCTCAAGTTTCATCCATGTTGTAGCATGTAATAGGATGCTACATGTTATGTGTATTTCCTTCTTTTTTAAAGCTGAATAATATTCCATTTTATATATATACCACATTCATGTATTGATAGACATTCAGATGCTTCCATCTCTTGGCTACTATGAATATGAGTGTGAAAATATCTCTTTGAGACCCAGCTTTCAGTTTTTTTTGGTATATATAACCAGAAGTGGGATTGCTGAATCATATGATTGTCTTTTAAATTCTTTGAGGAACACTATACTTTTTACCATGTCAGTTGCACCATTTTATAATCCCACCATCAGTGCACAGGTTTCTAATTTCTCCACTTCCTCACCAACACTTGTTATTTTCTGTGTTTTTTTACATTTTTATAGTAGCCACCCTAATATGTGTGAGATGATGTATCATTATGGTTTTGATTTGCATTTCTCTAAGGACAAGTGATGCTGAGCATCTTTTTAGATGCTTGTTGGCCATTTATACATCATCTTTGGAGAAATGTCTATTGAATTCCTTTGCCCATTTTTAATTGGGTTATTTGTTGTAGTGTTGTTGTTGAGTTGTAGGAGTTTTTATATATTATGGATATTAACCCCTTATCAGATATATGATTTGCAAATCTTATCTCCCATTTTGTAGGTTGCCTTTACACTCTGATTGTGTGTCATTTTTATGGAGACCGTGTTTAATTCAGATCACCCTAGGTGGAAATGAAATCTTTATTATGCTAAGTCTTGAAGGCGCTATGTAAAATGTAATTAATTTATTGTGTGAGTTGCGATAAGGAGTGTTATTCAAGTCTTCTATTTCCTTGTTGATCTTCTATCTAGTCATTCTATCCATTATTGAAAGTAGGGCATTGAAATCTGCAACTATTATTGTTGAATTATCTATTTCTTCCTTTGGTTCCATCATTTTTTGTGTCATGTATTTTGGAGCTCTATTATCAGGTGCACATATGTTTATAATTGTTATTTCTGATAGATTGACATGTTTATAATTATAAAATATCTGTCTTTGTCATATGTAACAATTTTGTCTTAAAGTCTATTCTGTGTGATATTAATATAGCTGCTCCAGAAATTTTTGGTTAGAGCTTTCTTAACCCTTTTCCAAATCTTTTCCAACACTTTTATCATCAACTTATTTCTGTCTTTGAATCTAAACTATATCTTACATAAACAGCATATAGATAATGTTTTCTAATCCATTCTTCCAACTTTTGCCTTTTAATTGGAGTGTTTAATCCATTTATATTTAATGTAATTACTGATAAAGTAGGATTTATGTCTGCCATTTGCTATGTTTTCTATCTGTCATATATATAGTGGCTCTATTCCTCCATTACTGCTTTTCTGCTTAGTGGTTGCCCTGGGAGTTACATTCGGTGTCTTAATTTAGGACAATCTGTTTCTTTTTTAATTCATTTTATTTATTCTTGGCTGCATTGGATCTTAGTTGTGGCACACAGGATCTTCGTTGAGGCATGCGGGATCTTTCACTGCAGCATGTAAGCTCTTCGTTGCAGCGTGTGGGCTTCTCTCTAGTTGTGGCGGCAGGTTTTTCTCTTCTGTAGTTGTGGTGCTCAAGCTCCAGGGCACATGGGCTCTGTAGTTGTGGTGCGTGGGCTCCAGAGCATGTGGGCTCTGTGGTTTGTGGCACACGGGCTCTCTCGTTGAGGCACATGAGCTCAGTAGTTGTGGCACGCAGGCTTAGTTGCCCTGCAGCATGTAGGATCTTAGTTCCCTGACTAGGGGTCGAACCCACGTCCCCTGCATTGTAAGGCAGATTCTTTACCACTGGACCACCATAGAAGTCCCTAAGACAATCTATTTTAGTTGAATATAAACTTAATTTCAAAATTAAGTATACAAGTACGTAAAATAATATATAATGGATTCCATATATAGCTCCAATATAGCTCCATTCCCCCTCCTCTCCTTGTCACATCCTTGTCAATCACATTATATCTTTACACATTATAAGCCCATCAACAGTTTTATAATTACTACTTTCTGATGTTTTCTTTAATAGATTTTATTTTTAGAGTAGTTTTAGGTTTACAGAAGATGTGAGTAAAAAGTACAGTGTTCCATGTACCCCCTACCCCCCCACATGTGCAGTTGTATTTTATTTTATTTATTTATTTATTTTTGCGGTACGTGGGCCTCTCACTGTTGTGGCCTCTCCCATTGCGGAGCACAGGCTCCAGACATGCAGGCTCAGCAGCCATGGCTCAGGGACCCAGCCGCTCCGCGGCATGTGGGATCTTCCCGGACCAGGGCACGAACCCGTGTCCCCTGCATTGGCAGGCGGACTCTCAAAGCCCACATTTGTATTTTAAATTAGGTAGGAAAACAAAATACTTACAAACAAAAATGCATTTATAATGTCTTTTATATTTACCTGAATAGTTAACTTTTACCAGTATTATTTGTTTCTTCATGGGGATTCGAATTACTGTCTTGTATCCTTTCATTTCACACTAAAGGACTCCCATTACTATTTCTTATAGGAAAGATCTGTTGGTGATGAATTTTTTCAGTCTTTGTTTATCTAGAAATGTCTTAATCTTTCATGTTTATTTAATTTTGTTTAATTTATCCTTCATGTTTGAAGGGTAGTTTTGCTGGATATAGAATTTTTGGTTGACAGTCATTTTCTTTCAGCACTTTATATCATCCCACTGTCTTCTGACCTCCATGGTTTCTGGTAATAAGTCAGTTGTTAATCTTATTCAGGCTCCCTTGTACATGATGAGTTGCTTCTCTTCCTTACTGCTTCCTAGATTCCTTCTTTGTCTTTGTCTTTCAATAGTTTGATTATGATGTGTCTGTCTATATGTGGATCTTTTTGAGTTCATACTACTTGGAGTTCATTAAGCTTCTTGTATGTGTGGGATAAGGTTTTTCATCAAACTTGGGAAGTTTTTGGTCATTATTTCTTCATTGTTTCTGCCCCTTTTCCTTTCTTCTCTTCTGCTGAGACCCCCATTATGCATATGTTGGTATGTTTGATGGTGTCTCACAACATCATGGGCTCTGTTCAGTCTTCATTCTTTTTCCTTTCTGTTCCAGAACTGTATAATCTCAATTGACTTATCTTAAGTTCACTGAAATTTGTCTTCTGTCAACTCATTTTTCTTCTGCTGTTGAGTTCTTCTAGAAAATTTTTATTTCAATTATTTTTCTTTTCAGCTCCAGAATTTAAATTTGGTTCTTTATAATAATTTATATCTCTTTATTGATGTTCCCTATTTGGTGAGATATTATTCTCATTCTTTTCTTCAGTTCTTTAGACATGGTTTCCTTTAGTTCTTTAAACATATTTATAATAGCTGATTTAAAATCTTTGTCTAGTAAGTCTAACATGTGGACTTCCTCAGGAACAGTTCCTATTGACTGCTTTATGTCTCACATTTGGACCATACTTTCCTGTTACTTCACATGTTTCATGATTATTTGTTGAGAACTCAATATTTTAATAATATAATGTGGTAACTCTTGATATCATATCCCTCTTCCCAGTGTTTGTTGCTGTTGCTGTTTGTTTGTTTAGTGACTTTCCTGGACTGATTATATAGAGTCTATATTTTCTGTCATGTGTGGCCACAGAAGTTTCTGTTCAGTTAGGTTAGTGGTCAGCTCATGATTGGACAGGCATTTCCTTAAATGCCTTGAACCAATAAGTCTTCAACCCTTGCCAAAATGTTCTGTGTGTGTGTTGTGGCATGCCTTCAATGCCCCAGCAATTTACAACTTTGCCTTAACCTTTACTTCCTGCTTGTGCAGAGTTTCGGGGTCGGCCAGAGATGAGAGTAGGGCCTTTGGAGATCTTTCCTGGACATGTTCTCTTCCCTGCACATACACATGGCCTTTTAGATATCCAGAAATATATAAGAGCTTTTCAGAGCCCCCTATGAACATCTCATTCCCACTTTTTCCTTTAAAGTTTTTTGGCCAGACACTTGTTTGCCTCAACCAGTGTCATTGTCTCAAGCAACAGCAGTGTTCAACAATTGCTACAGGTTGTTTTCAACAAACACCCTGAGAGTAGGGTTTTTCCCACTAAGCAAGTTCTAAGTCAGGTCAAATAACAAGTCCTAAAAATAGGGCTGTTTGGAAACTGCCAGACAGATCAAATAGTGAAAATTGTCTGGGAATACAACTTGTTGAGAAGTTCCAAATCGAATCTGTCCCTTTTAGTGGCCACTAGGCTGCTAGTTTTTACAATTACCATGGTTGCAAGCCTACTGAAGAGCTGGGAATAGGGCAAATTAAAACACTACAGGGAATTCCCTGGTGGTCCAGTGGTTAGAACTCCACACTTCCACTGCAGGGGGAGCAGGTTCAATCCCTCGCTGGGGAAGTAAGATTCCACAGGCTGTGCAACATGGCCAAAAAGCAAAACAAAACAAAGCAAAAACCACTGCAAAATTCTCTGTTTTTACTAAGATTCAGCCATTTTTCTTGAATAAACACCCCTTGGATTGTTATAAACCTTTTGTTAATTTTCAGAGTTCTGAAAATTTTGATTTTGACAGTTTTTGCCTATGTTCCTGTTGCTTTATGGAGGAACAGATTTTCAAAGATCCTTGCTCTGCAATTCTCAAAGTTCTATTTGGGGGCTTTGATACAGCATTTATCCTGTCATAGTAACTATGAATCAATGAGTACCTGCTGTGGGGCAGGCACTATGATAGATGCTTGGGAAAAGATAGAGAAGTTTAAGCAATGATTCCTGCCCTCTGAAAGCTTACAGAGCAGTTGAAGAGACAAAACGCAATTACATAAGCCTTTACATAATGATAAGAGGAACTAGAGAACAATATAAGGCTTTAAGACGACACTATGGAAAAGAATTTCCTGCAATGATGGAAATGTGCTTCACTGACCCATATGGTAGTCAGTAGTCACATGTACCTATTGGGCATTTGAAATGTAGCTACTGTGGCTGAGAAATTGAATTTTAAATTTTAGTTAATTTTAATTAATTCAAACTTAAATAACTACATATGGCTACCTTACTGGATGTCACAGCTCTAAGACTAAATATTTACTTGATTGGCCAGGATGACTGTGATACAGGAGTGAATGGGGAAAATGTCCTCCCATGGGAGGCCCACAGCTCTCCTCCTCTGACTCCTGCGGTTGGACAGGCACTGCGGGCTATGGATACTCCCTGGCATGTAGCTGTGTCTGGTGAACAGTGGATGTTGTACAGTGACCCTGTTGAAACAGGTCATGTCTGAGCCACTTGGCAGAGGTAAGCTGTAGTCTACCCCATTGTGGGCAAACTTAGACCCCAATGCGTAGGTCAGATACAACCTGACAAATGCAATTTGATGAGAAGGGTTGTGGGAGCTGTGAAAGAATCAGCCCTTCCTCCTAACCCAGTGGTCATTGTAACATTCATTCTTTTTCTCTGCAGCCACAAAACAAGCTCACAGTAGCATCTGTCTCCTTCTATGCTTTCCAGTAGGGTCTCTTGGCTCCCATACTAATGCTGCAAACACAGCCTTGTGTCTAGGGCCCATTCTGGCAATTCCCCTTGGGGTAACTGAGGTCCTATAACCTCCCTGCTGGGTCAGTGCTGAAGTGGGACTGAGGTTTTCCCTCTTGCCTACAGAATGAACTGCACTTCCTTCCCTACTCCAGCCTTTTCAGAGCTAGGTGCATTTGATGGAAGGAGATGCAGAAGGGGTTAATAAGAAATTCCCCCATGTACCCTGGGAGTCATGTGGACTGGATGCCAGTCACAAGGACAAGGGTCCCCAAGCCACCCTTAATTCAGAGCAAGGACTTATGGGAGGACATCTGGGCAACTGGGGTCAGAGTGGCCCCCGTGCTGAGACAGGAGTAGAGCTGTGGTTAATGCCCCCAGAGGATATTGAAAGAGAGAGGGAGTGCAGGCATGGGGACTGTAATAGGTGGAGTGGGACGTGGCTAGTGAGTGAACTGTCTGCAATTTGAATGATAAATTCTCTCTAAAGGGCTAGTCAGTGCTGGGGACTCGTGCCAACCTGGACTGTCTCGTCCTATGGCTCGGAGCAAGTCAGCCTCAGTCTCCTCATTTGTCAAAAGAAGCTGACCTCAGATGGTAGGGATGTTGTAAAGTTAGGTAAGATGTATCGATGCGGTGCCAGCATAGTGCCTGCCACAATATTATTTCATCCCCCATCCCACCCTCACCCCAACTGATCCTCTTTGAGGGTAAGTACAACTGAGCCTAGACAGTAGCAGGGAAGTTTAGTTAAGAGCCAGAGAAGTACTTCCTGACTCTGACCACACAGATGAGCAGGAGAGGAATGTGAGCCCCTGCCAGGGGCCCTGGGAGGTCTAAGCTGGGAATGGGTCCTTCTCTAATAGGATAGGGGCAACATTCAACCTTCTGTCTATTCTCTCTGCCCTGGGTTGCTTGGCACATTGTGGAAGCTTGCCAACCCCCCACCTCTTTGTCACATGATTCACAAATAGGAAGTACCAGGGTCTCTGGCTTTGGAGCCTGGCTCACCCACCCAAGGCCAGAGGAACACATGACTTCTTCCTCCCTTCAGTCTTGGGACCCCACCTTCCCCTTTACATCCCTAAATCACTCACAAGCACACCATCCTTCTCTGTGACTTCCATCTGCCCATCCATCCCCTGTCACCCAGCCCTCCTACTTTTTCTCAGTCCCTCCTCCTGTTCTGTTCTTCCCATGGAATCCAATATTCTGCATTCACAGAAGATTCCCCAGGCTGGGGGATGTGCAAGGGGTATATGTGTATGTCTGTGTCCACACAGGAATAAACAAGCTTCATCTCATGTGACCCACTGCTCCAGCCTGTCCCTGACACTCCACATGGGGTGCCCAGAGACCTCCCATTAACAGCCCCTTCACCCTTCTTCCCTCCCCTCAGGCCCCATTAAGGGAAAGTAGAATCACCACCACTCTTCGTGGGCAGCTGGGGGCCCCTTAGTAGTCTCTCCACCTCCTCTCCCCCTCTCCTCAGGCCCATGCCCAGCCCTGAGGTTTGGAGAGCCTAGTAAGTGCCCTATCAACATGTTAATCAAATTACTTAGGAGCTAAAATTGACGCTGTTCATTAATTATACAAGATTATGCTAATTGTGCATGCAAATGCATGCAGGGGAACAGAAGGTGTTCAGGCACATGGTGGGCCATTAGCATAGAGGATGGGGTGCGGGTGCATTGGCATGCTAATGTATGCGCCCCAGCTATTTATAGTCCCCCAGCCCATCTGCACTGCAGCCACCTCTGCCCCAAGTGGAGATCATGGTAGGGAGGCCAGGTCCAAGCCTGGCAGGGGTCTATGGCCCTAGGGGTACTCAGCCTTAGCTGTTGCCCCAAGCCAAGGCCAGGAAGTAGCATGTGCCACCGCCACTGTGGCCACCCCCACTTGGGCTTAGACTATCACACCAACCTCCTCATTCACCATCCTTTCCCTGGCCTAGGCCCTTTGGTGCCTCGCTCTCCTTGGAAGCCAAATGACTCTTCCAAATGACACAGCCAATATAAGGCACCTCCTGCTGACTCTCCATCACCCACAGGGTCCAAATCCTGCATGTTTTGGTGCCAATCCCCCAAGAGCTCTGGTCCATAGCTGCCCTCCTCAGTCTTGTCAGGCACCACTGGGCACCATGCATACCACCTACCTCTTGGCAGGACTGTTATTCCTTTTGCATGGAGGGCTCCTGCATCCTACTTCTATTCAAGGAAAAAAGCCCCGAGTCCTCCAAGACCCAAAATGCCCAAGATCACGTGCGACTTCTAGGACTTCTTCCACCTCTCCCAGCCAGAGTGGCTGCCGCAGATTGGCCAGTTATCCTGCTGTGCCCACCGTTCTATCTTCCTGGTTGTACTTTGAGTTTTTGTCTTTCTTGCTGGATTGTCATTTCCTTAAGATCTTTTTCACCTCTGGAGTCTACTGCCTGACATAAAAGGTGTTTAATACATCTTTTTTAATGGATTTGTTGAGTGAGTGAATGGTCCAGCAATCTGTATCCTTCTCTGTCCTTGAGCCGGGGACAGAGAGCAGCAGACAATGAAAACAGTGGAGAGCACAGACCCTGTCCCAGATGTTCCATTTCATCTGAGGCTCATGAGCCCAAAGGCGAGGCCCTTTGGGGTGAAAATTAGGAGGACCCCCCTCCCCATTTCCCCACCACAGGCTGCTTTGCCAACTTTGCACTTGGAAATAAATTTCTAGTTTGACTCTGCCCTTTGCTCTCAATCTGCTTTCTTTCCCAAAGCCTTCATAGGACACTTGCTTTGAACACCTGCTCCAACCCACGTACCTCTTGCAGCTCTTCCTCTTTCTAGGTCTATATTGTCTGATAGGGTGCCTACGAGCCACATGTGACTATTTAAGTTTAAATTAATTAAAATGAAATAAAATTGAGGGAGTTCCCTGGTGGTCTAGTGGTTAGGACTCTTTGCTTCCACTGCAGAGGGCCTGGGTTCGATCCCTCCTCAAGGAAATAAGATCCCACAAGCCGTATGTCACGGAAAAAAAAAAAAAAATTGAAATTTTAGTTTCTCAGTCACACTAGCCACATTTCAAGTGCTCAAAAGCCACATGTGCACAGGGAACTCTACTCAGTGCTTGTGGTGACCTAAATGGGAAGGGAATCTAAAAAAGAGTGGATATATGTATATGTATAACTGATTCACTTTGCTGTACAACAGAAACTAACACAACATTGTAAATCTACTCCAATAAAAATTAATTTTAAAAAATAAACAATTTTTAAAAATAAAATAAAATGGAAAGAAAATCCACCTGTGGCTAGTGGATATCATTTTTGGAAAAGTTCTATCAGACCGCATTTGTGATCTAGATTTCCGTTTCCCTGCTCCTGACAGGCCTGTAGCTGCAAGCATCCTTGGGCTCAGCCCAGCTCTTTCAGTTCCTAACAGCTTTCTCTTTGGAAGCGCAAACATAATTTTAGCTCTAAGTAAGTATCTCAGAGTGATGTAGGAAGGGAAAAGCTGGTGAAAGTTCTGTGCCTGATTTTTTAGGATGAGATTCCTAGAAACAGAGCTGGAGATGGGGATTCTTGTGAAAGTGATTTATTGGAGGAGAGCTCTAGGGAGAAAAGAAGTGAGGGAAGCAGGAGCGGGCAGGAGAAGCAGCTTAGGAAGGAGACAGTCTCAGCTGGAGTCTAGCTTCAGCCTGATCCTTTGGGGAGTTTGAGTATGAATAGTACTAAGAGTTGGTCCTCCTTGTGATGTCGGTCTTTCTTTGGTTGTGGGCTGCTGGTGAGGAGCATATGCTTCTGGCTGAGGATAATTCTCGAGTTGGGGGCAGCTGTGAGCCATTTATTTATTTATTCATTTATTTAGCCACACCACGCGGCTTGCAGGATCTTGGTTCCCCCCGACCAGGGATTGAAACCGGGCCCCCCCAATGAAAGGGCAGAGTGCTAACCCCTGGACCACCAGGGAATTCCCCAGCTGTGAGCCCTTTAATAGCCAACACTCACAGGAGCTGCGAGTGGGGGAACCCAGGCAGGCACCAACCCACCATGATACCTGGGCACAGCCTTCCAAAGAGCAGCTCCATCCCACTCTGCTCTCCACCCCCTGAGAACCCAGAGTTTAACAGTGGACTCACATCCATCACCTCCACATTTTCCTTATGTATTGAGTGTCTCTTGAGTAAAGCACTCTGCGAGGGGAGCTTTCCTTGTGCAATGGTGTCACACCTGAGAAGTTATGTGCAAGTCACATGTTTGCACTTGAGTCATATTCAATCCAGCATTTGCTTCTTTGGTATGGAATATTCCATTGACAAGGAAAGTCCATTTTAATTTCATCCTGAGTTGTGTTTACAGGGAGGAATAAAAAGCATTTATAGAAATGATTAGGAAGGCTAGACTAAGTTCAGGATGTGGCAAGGTAGGTGTGTGGGTGAACTGCTCTTATCTTTCACTTATATCATAGGCATCAGTCGTGATGCATAACTTCCACCTTTTACATGCTTTATTAGCTGGATGACCACTGTTCAGAGCTCTTCATCTGGTCTTTTATTTATTGAACTTTTTATTATACAGAATGTTGAACATATAGGCAGAATAGAATAATGAACCACATCTGTCCCTCACTGAATTTCAACAATGATCAACTCTTGACTCATCTTAAAGTCCTGATCTTTAATCCTGAAAATCTTCTCAGACTGAGAGCAGCTGTCACAATAGCCAAAGGCCCCAACTAGGACCTGAGTCTCTCCTTTGCACCCCTGATCAATTTGTAACCTTGAGGAAATCCCCATGAAATGGCTAATCTGGTCCCTGCACAGCCTGCCTCTCACGGCTGATTTTGAAGGAAGGCTTGCTGCACTGTCCTGCATTGGCAGCCTCGTGGCTGGGGCAGGGTTGGACTCGAAAACCCCACTTACAGGGACTTTTCCATGACTCTTGTCAGTATCAGTGGTTCATAAAGTCCCGAGTTCGTATCCTGACTTTGGCATCTACTGTGACTTTGTAGCTTAGCCTTGCTGATCCTTGGTTTTCTCATCAGTAGAGTGGGAATGATTGCAGACCTACACCACACCACCTCGGGATTATGAGAGGATTAAATAAGATAATGCAAGTGGTAGGCTCAGCAGAGTTGCAGGCACTTGCTAAGTGCTCAATAGATTAGACTTGGATCACTTAAAAATTTTTTTGCATAGTTTTGCATTTTATTTGTAACTCATGCTTATATTTATGGTGGTTTCTTCTAGTAATTCTAATGGCAGCTTCTAGCACTTGACCTTTCTATGAGGCCCAGATGAGGAGTCTGTGCCCCCAGAGAACCTTAAGGCCACAATAGAGATGGCACTGGGCACAGGTCATTGCCCCAACCCAGGGGGCATCCTAAAATGCTCACCCTCAGGTCAGCCAACCCTGTGGGCTGTGGCCCATCACAGCCAGGGAAAGGGGGCTTCCCCAGGCTCTTTTCCAGCCCCTAGGTGGTGGGAGGGGAGATGCTCAAAAACACTGGCACTAGGGCTCATCCAGGTTTGGGATGTGGGGGGTGCTTCCCTGGTGAAAAGCAGGATTTTACAGGCCCTCAACAAAGTGCACATCCCTTCCTGCCTTAGGTCCCTGTAGGGTGTCCTCCTACAGCTCCCCTTCCCACTGGGTTACCTGACCCTCTCCACTTCCCAGCCTCCACATCTGTCCTCTGCACAGACATGGCTTGAAGGATCTGCTGTTCCTCCTTCCTCTTCCCGACACCATTCTCATCCTTCCCGGACTGCTCTGGGTTCTCCTCTACCCCCCAAGGTGTAACAAAGTGTCACCCTGTGGTGCCAGCCTGTGGAGAAATTTCCTGGACTGTCCTCACGTTATTCCCACCCTGGCCTTCCAGCTTCCGGAGGTGTGGATGGTGTGTCTGTCTCCCAGCGGTGGGGAAAGAAGGGCCCAGAGCCCCCTTTCCAAGGCTGAGGATAGCCAGGCACTGTTGGGAGGAGTGAGAGGTCTGGGCACTACTTCCGGTTCTCCTAGACCAGAACGGAAATCCCCCAACTCCAGGCCATGTGCTGCAGAATTTCAAGACTAACCTTGGAAGACAGGACCCTTTGGGTGCTAGTCACCCTTTTTAAAGCATAATATTCAAAATGTTAGAAGTATGATTCTCATACAAATTATTACTGAGCGTGTGTTGAGGTTTTCTGTAACTTATTAATGAAGGAACCAGCAGGATGACAAAGCTGGTTCAAAGAAGGCTCAGAGAAACTGATATAGACAGTTGAGGAAAGAGTTGAGAAGAGAGAGAAGGAGGGAGGGAGGGAGAGAAAACAGGATATGTGAAAAATACTTGAATAAGATTCCCAAGTTAGACACAAAGCTAGTTAATGTCCATAGGACAATAAAATTGTAAGCTTTAGGGCTCATTTCTCTACCAAACAGAAGTTATTTATTTCTCCCAACAAAAATCATTTGTACCTTATCAGTTTTCTGCAAATTAGCACCTAACTTTATACAGTCTGGCCCCCATTAATAGCAAATATTAGTCAAAGATTTTTCTCCTAGAGAATCAGCTAACTCTTAGGTGGCTTTGTCCACGTAATACTCTGGAACAGCACTGTCCAATATAAATATGATGTAAGCCATTATACATTTGTCATTTAAAATTTTCTAGTAGCTACATTTTAAAAAACGAATTGAAACTGGTAAAATTAATTGTGATCATTTCACCTAAGATATTATTATCACCTAAGATATCCAAAATATTATTTCAGCATGTAATCAACACCAAAAAATTACTAATGAGATATTTTTACATTCCTTTTTTCCTAAGTGTTTGAATTCAGTATGTATTTTACACTTACAGCAATTCAGACTAACCAAACCTCAAGTGCTCAGTGCCACTCGGGGCTGGTGGCTGCCATATTGGGTAGTGCAGCTGTAAAGCAGTGGTTCTCAAACCTCAGGGTGCATCGGAATGACCTGGAGGGCTTATGAAAACACAGATGGCTGAGTCTCACCCCAGGAGTTTCTGATTCAGTGGTCTGCAGTGGGGCCTGAGATTCTGCATTTCCAGCAAGTTCCCAGGTGATGCTGATGCTGCTGGTCTGGACACCACACTTTGAAAACCACTGTTCCAGAATGACTTTGAAAGGACTCACTGTCATCTTTTTGCCTTATTTTCGAGTTGTAGATGCTTTTGCTTAACAACCCTGAGACTGGTGGTAGGGCTGCAGGCTGTCTGCAGTGTTAGTATCGGCTTGGCCTCTGACTGGGTGGGTACTGGCTGGACACAGCCTCACCGACTACCATCTCGTGGTGGGTGAGATTTCAGCCACCCTTCTTCCACCACTGATGGCATTGACTGTGTGCAGCTCTGAGCTAGAGGCTCAGGGAGAAAGAAAAAGGGGACTGACCGTCAGTATCCCCCACAGAAGGCCCAGGTCTTGTGTGGCTGCTTTTTACTCAACACCACTCTGCAGATAATGCCAACGAGGCTCAGAAACTGCAATGTCCCAGGACAGGCCTGCATAGATGGAGGTACCGGCAGGGCCCTGAGGTTCTCAGGGAGGGGTGGTCTCCAAAGCCTAGAAGGGCCAGAAGAGGTTGGCCAGACAGGGAGTGAGAATTGGTGTGGACCCAAAGGACAGATGCAACCTGTACTGGGAAGGGAGGGGGTGGGAGACCTGCCAGGCAAGGGCTGCAGGAGGGGATGAAAAGGGGGACTCCCCAGGGGGAGCCAGGATCCTGCAGGAAACAGCAGCCTGAGGCTTTGGGAGGCTGAAATGAAGACAGGATCGGAAGGGACCTCAGCAAGCATCAATTGCTACTCTCCTGGTTCATGAATAAGGAAGGATCTCAGAGATGTGAAAGGATTTACCCCAGGCCACACAGTGAGGCAGTGCCTGGAAAGCCCTCATCTCCAGCCACATCCCAGGGTTCTGCAGGTTTGGGAGTGGGGTTGGGTACAGAGGGCACGTGTGTGGTGTCTACACGAGTGTGCACTTTTTTGGGGTCACATGAGGTGTCTTCACCTCCAAATGCTCTGCAGGGGTGTATAGAAGGTCTACACTACATGAAAGTATTCTTTGGGTGGTGTCCACTATGGATGAAAATGCGTGCCGATGTAATGTCTCTATGGAAAGGGAACTAAAAACAGTTCCCAGAAGGGTGCCCATTGTGTGGGGGAATATGACAGGGGCTGAGGGGGTCACAGGCAGAGTGCAAGGGGAGATGCATCTCCAGGAAAGTGACTGCTGCCAGCTCCCAATGAGGGACGGCCCCCTTGGGAAACCTCTGTCCAGGAGTGGTGCCCACCCCTCCCAGAACTTGGGGACCTCCTCTTTGGGGACTAAGCTTTCAGAGCTTGTAATAAATCTGATTTCATGTTCGTAGAGCTTGGAGGCAACTCTGATGAGTTAAATGGATATACATATCTGGAGTTCAAGACCAGGGGGCTGATAAACAGGCAGCTGCTGGAGGAGCTTATAGAGCGGCCCAGGAAGCTGTGCCATGTGCCAGGACCCCCACAGACTTTAGCCCAGCACACTACAGCTTTGTAAAGGGCATCTTCCCGGATACTCACAGAGTCCTGTAGGGGTGAAGGCAGATTACTGATAGTATCCTGAGTTTATGAAGAGTACAAATCCAGAGTATTATCCATGGTTACCTCACGGCGGGGCGGCGGGGCCAAGGCCTCACCGTCTGCATCAACTGCCCGGAAGGACTGGAGGATCAAGTTCTCATGTGTTTGTCTAAAAAGCAGTCACATCGCTGCATATACTGTGCTTTTTTCTAATTACCGTATGTGAAAAAGAAGGTATTCACCGTGTATCTGTACGGTGTGTCTGACAGGTATACCATGTGTATGTGATGGCTACATGCTCTGTGTGGTTAGGTTTTTGCTATGTGTATAAGGGATATAGAATGTGTATGAGGGAGATCTGTTTGCGGGGGATGTGCCGGGGCAGGGAGTCTATTGTGTGTGAGAGGGATTTGTTGTAGGGGGGACCTCTACATACAGTACATTGTACTTTACCGTAATGACGGTACAATATTTGCAATGACTATATTCTGGGTAATCATATACAACATAAAAATGGTGCACTAATGCATATACGCATATTCTTTCTGTGCCTATACTATGTAGGATGGGCACACACTGTGCATGATGGTATAGATTCTGTGTGATTAGCATACCACATGTGTGTGATGAGTCCAACCTGATGTGGAGCATATATTGTGTATGCCTCTGTGAAGGTATACCCTGAGTGTGGTGGGTCTACATTATGTGTGATGGCTGTACCTTGTGAGTAGTAGTATATTAGGCGTATACAGTGTGGATATAATGGTTATACTGTTGTAAGTAAACATCTTGTGGCTGATAGGCGTACTCTGGGGGAAGGATACACTATGTGATATGGATGCCCTCTGTGTGTGATGGGCATATACTATGACAAACGTACATGGTGTGGGTTAAGTTTACAGGTAAGTGGAAGTACCTGCTACGTATGGTGTGTATAATAATTCATGAGTCCTAGGTATATGTAGTATATATAATGGATGTATTCTCTAGGATGAATATACTGTGTATAGATGTGATGAGTATATACTTTGTGAGATAATTAAGCACTGTGTGATCTGTACACTGTGGAGGTGGGGGATTTTCTGTGTAGGGAAGTTGTCGTTGGGACAGGTCTACTGAATGTGTCACATGTACCCTGTGTGTGTGCAGCTTAGGATGGGCATGTGGGGTATGTGCCTCGTGTGAGCAGGCAGAGGGGAAGTTACCCTGCTGGGAGAGGGCGTGGCAGGAAGCAGTTGGATCTTCATCTGTTTCTAGAACCCCCAGACCCTTGAGCCCACCGACCACACTGTTTCAGGTTCTTCCTCAAGTTCTTCCTCAAATGCAACCAGAACTGCCTAAAGAATGCGGGGAATCCCCGAGACATGCGCCGCTTCCAGGTGGGTCTGAGGAGAGAGTTCTCCCCTGCAAACCTGCCCTATCCTGATGGGGCGGCCGGGGCGGCTGTGGCCCTGCCACCCTGAGAGAGGCCCCAGGGACAGACCCCTGCACAGACTAGTGCTTTGGAGCCTGGTGCTTGCTGGGGGTGGGGCAGCTCTGTCTCAACTTAAGCTGGCTGCCAAGGGAGGCTTCATTAGAGTCCCACTTAAGGAGATGCTAATTGTGACATTTTTACATGATTAACAACCCAGCTAATTTGCATAGCGTGAAGCAGAGAGCAGCTGCCCTTAGCACATCCCCAACCTGCACACCCCACCCAGTGAAGGGTAGCGAGGAGAAGGAGGTAGCCCCAATTTCCTCCCAAGAGCGGGGGCTCCTGCTGATGGGCTCTCAGGCCAATGCTCCCCCTCCATCAAAACACTCACTCCCACTTGCCTAAGACCCATTCCTGCCTTGGAGCGCTAGGGATACAGCCTGTGGTATATGTGGGTGCAAAAACAGTAGCCACTCTGCCCAAGGAGTCAGAGATTTTTCTTCAGGGCTTTTGATTTTTCTGGCTCCTGGAGGTCAGTTCCCCTGGGCAGCTAGAGACTGTGCATCTGAGGGTGTCACCTAACCCAGCTGGTCCCCCTTCCACCAGCTCAGCTCCAGAGGGGCTGAAGCTCTTCCCCATGCCAGTGACCCTGAACTCCAGTATCCAGCCACCGGCCTCAAGTTGCCAGTGCCTCCCAGCAGTCCCTTACTGGAAGCCCCAGCCAGGCTGGCCTTGGCTCTCCCCACAGGTGGTGGTATCCACAACGGTGAGCGTGGATGGACACGTGCTGGCCGTGTCCGACAACATGTTTGTGCACAACAACTCCAAGCATGGCCGCAGGGCGCGCCGCCTGGACCCCTCCGAAGGTCAGGACCCCCAGGCCAGCCCCGCTGCCGCGGGCCCAGCCAGCCCCAGTCCCCACCTTGGCATGGGCCCCTGACCTGGCTCCTCTCCTGCCTCCCAGCTGCCACCCCCTGCATCAAGGCCATCAGTCCTGGGGAGGGCTGGACCACGGGCGGCGCCACCGTCATTGTCATCGGCGACAACTTCTTCGACGGGTTGCAGGTCGTGTTTGGGAACGTGCTCGTGTGGAGTGAGGTGGGCCGCTCCCGCCGGTCTCCCTCCCAGCCTGGGGCTGGACCCTGCCCTCGCCGGGTCAGAACCCGCAGGCCTCCCCTCTCCCCTCGCAGCTCATCACGCCCCACGCCATACGGGTGCAGACGCCCCCACGGCACATCCCTGGGGTGGTGGAGGTGACCCTGTCCTACAAGTCCAAGCAATTTTGCAAGGGAGCCCCCGGCCGCTTTGTCTACACAGGTAAGGAGTCAGGGGGTGAAGGGAGGCCCAGGGTTGTGGGATGGAGCCCCACGCCGCACACACCAGCCCTGGTGTAGGAGTCAGCGAATAGCCAGGCCCCCTAAGCCCCTGCTGGCACTCACCCCACATCCCAGGACACCTCCTCTCCAGACCTTCTTTCCCTGTGCTTCTGTTTCCTTCCCTGGCCTCCACGTCCTCAGACGCCCTGCCCGGACATTCTCTCTGCCTCCAGCATTCTCCAGAGCAACTCCCCCCACCCCCTTCACCTTCTGCACTCCCCAGTGTCTAGAACATCTCCACAGGGAGATTTATTTCAAAGATGCCCCCAAATAGCTTGCTGCTCCCCAAATCTTCCCGGTTCTCTTGGTTCCCCCAAAGCCACCGCAGGCTTCACGTTGCATGCACACGAACACACACACACACACCCCTTGCATGAAGCCAGGGCGAGAAGTTAACACAAGACAGGAGTGTAAGCTACTCCTGAAGATGTGGCTTCATCCCCCTTCCCAGGTCTATCTGACCACTGGCCCGTATCCTCTCCACCTCCACCATCTGGCACTTTTCCCCATTCCCCCACCCCACCTAACAGACATTCACCAAGCCCTTCAAGGGGCACTGGACACTCAGTAGTGACCCTACTTACTGTCGGGGAGCTCTAGTATAAGAGTGAGGGGGGAACACAGGGAACACAGCATGGGGTGGGTAGAGTTACACAATAGAGGAGCTAGTGGTTGTCAGAGAAAACCTCCAGGCACGAGTGTGGACTAAACTGCTAAGCTGGAACCAGAGGGGTGAATAAGGAGGTAGAGATGAGGAGGAAAAGGCATCCCCGGAGAAGGAATGGCAAGTACGAAGACCGGTGAAGGAGTGCCTTACATTTTAGGGGAAACTAAAGGAAATTCACTAAATCTAGAGTTGGAGGTGGAGAAGGTAGGTAGGCCTTTGAGGCTGGTAAGATAGGTCGGGGCCAGGCTACAGGAGGAGGTGAGGAGGAGGAGGAGGGCTTCGGGAGCCAGGTTAGGAGGCTGCAGTGTCCTCCCCAGAGCCCTGGGTGTGGGGCAGCCCACTCCTGGGACACAGGCATACCCCTAACAGTCAGGTGCCGCTGAGAGGCCACCAGAGCTGTGATACATGAAGACTGTTGGGTATTTTTTTTTCTTTTTTTATAATAAATAATTCACTCCTGATAAGACCAAATGCAGACAAAACTTTCCAGTCCTGCCCCTAGGAATACTGAAGCTAATATATATACAGTTGCCTTTTTTCTAATCACAAATGGGATCGTATAGTGCATGTGTGTTAATGCCAAGCAGCTGGCTCAGTAAACATTTGTTGAATGAATGAGCAAGAAAGGAACTGAGGAAACTTCCCGAGCCTCGCTGACCCGAGTGCCCGGAGTTTTCCGAGAGGCTTGGGCTGGCCTTGGAGGAGGTCTGCAGCAAGGCTCCCGGACTGGTTGCTGGCGGGCTTGGCCCTGCCCTGGCGCCGTGCCGGGAGGGGCGTCCTCCAAACACCGCCCCTCTCCCCAGCCCTGAATGAGCCCACCATTGACTACGGATTCCAGAGGCTACAGAAAGTCATTCCCAGACACCCCGGAGACCCCGAGAGGCTGCCCAAGGTACTCAGAGGAGCGGGGCGGGGATAAGGATGTCCGGTGGCCGAGGGGAGAAGAGGCGGCTCCCGGCCCCTCTGCCGCCCCCGGGGCCGCCCCTCCGTCCGGCTGTTTTCCTCCTTGCCCCCAGGAAGTGCTGCTGAAGCGGGCGGCCGACTTGGCGGAGGCCCTGTACGGAGTGCCCGGCGGCAACCAGGTATGGCGCCTCCGCCCGCCTCCCCGCGCCGGGCCCGGGGCTGCCCGCTTCCCGGTGCCCGCGGCTGCCCCGGCCGTGCCCGCTCTTGTCTTCGCAGGAGCTCCTCCTGAAGCGCGCAGCAGACGTGGCCGAGGCTCTGTACAGCGCCCCCCGCGCGCCCGCGCCGCTCGGGCCCCTGGCCCCCAGCCACCCGCACCCCGCCGTCGTGGGCATCAACGCCTTCAGCAGCCCGCTGGCCATTGCCGTCGGGGACGCCACGCCAGGGCCGGAGCCGGGTGCGTCCCGCCGCCCTCGCCCTCCCAGCCGCCGGCGCAGCTCAGACTGCCCCTTCCCTGCCGGCGCGCGCCCCTGACGGCCGCTCTCCCGCAGGCTACGCGCGCAGCTGCGGCAGTGCGTCCCCCCGCGGGTTCGCGCCCAGCCCGGGCTCGCAGCAGAGTGGCTACGGCGGCGGCCTCGGAGCTGGCCTCGGCGGCTACGGGGCGCCGGGCGTGGCCGGCCTCGGTGTGCCCGCGTCCCCCAGCTTCCTCAATGGCTCCACGGCCACATCGCCCTTCGCCAGTGAGTGTCCCCTGCCTCCCGGGGAGTGGGGGAGGGACCAGGCCCCGGGGAGCAGAATGGGGCTCAGCCCAGCTCCATCCTAGCCTATGAGGGGTGGGGGGAGCTCCTGTCACCTGTCGCGTGAGCACCGACCCTGGCCTTGCCCTCAGAGGCAAGGGCAGCCCGCTCTGTGTTCGACCTCTCTCTCTCTGCCTTTGGAGACCCAGCCCTCAACCCCGGCGCCGGGGCACTTCTTGCACTTTTAGTTCTCTTTGCTGACAGCAGTTGTGCACATCGCTTCTAGCCTTCCCCTCCTACTGAAACGAGCTTTAACACGGGGACATCCTGCTTAAACCTAGTGGACCGCCAACCTTTCCAGTCTTATGCCAGGACTTCAGGAGGAGGGCTGGTGCCCCCTGCCGGAAGCCCAAGGGAACTCAGGGCCCAAGAAAAGTAGGTTTCCACCTGGCCCCACGCCCCCCAGGAGAGGCAGGGGCCTGAGGAGGGAAGACGTGGCTCCCAGCAGTCTGGTTGGGCAGAGCAAGAATTCTGTGTAGTCAGACACCTGGACTCACAGTTTGATTGTCCAAATCAGGAGCTGTCTGACATTCAGCAGGTTACTTCACTTCAGTTTCCTCTCTGTAAAACCGGATCAGTACCACCTGTTGCCTAGGGTTGTTCTCAGACCTGAATGTGCCACTGTGCATAAAGGGCCCAGACGCAGTTCAGAAAGCGTGTGTGAATTTGCATCCCAGCACTGGCTGTGGGCATTAACCGTCTTCTGTCTGGCTTCTTGGGGTGGGCGGCTCAGAGCTGGGTGGATGCGCGACGGGGCGTTTATGCTTTTACCATGCACTGCCCTCAAGTCCCTCCTTCCAACAGCAAATTCCAGAACAGCCTGTCTGCAGGTTCTTACAGCTTAGCTATTCAGCAGATGTGTTTTTAAAGCACCCAGCTTGGGGGATTGCTCCACCCCTGCTCACATACAAGGAGCCTCCCCCATCAATTGTAAGAGAGATTGCACCTTGAGTCCTGGGAGACACTGTCGTGCCAGAGGAATGGGGAAGGTTGGCCAAGAAGGCTTTCCCTGCCATTCCTTCGCCTGTCCCCTGTCATATGTTTGCTATTGCTGAAGACCAACATATCTGGCACCTGCCTAGCCTTCCTTCCCATGGCCTACATCCTGAGTACTGCTCTTTTTGGCTGTGGGTTTGAGTCTGGCTCTCTACCTCTGGCATGGGCTCAGTGTTTGGGACCAGAAGCCCCATGTTGCTGGTGTCCACACAAACCATGACCCTCCGGTGTCCCCACCAAGACTCCTGTCTCCCCTTTGCTCAGGCCAGGCTCCACTGCTCCTACTTCCCTTCAGTTCTGGAAAGTATTCTTACCACCTCTCTCAGGGTGCCCCCCAGGTCGAAGCTGGTGGAGTTTGGAACACCAGCCCCCCTTCTCCACCGCACACACAGCAGTCAGCAGTGGAGGAACACACTGCCCCAGTGGGCAAAAGCCAGCCACCCGGGGTCTTCCCGTTCAGCCAGGAGATCAAGAGTTCTACAGCTGCTTAAGCCTCACTCCAGCATCAACTGGGGACACCCTGGGCTGGCCTAAGGGTCAGTCCCATCGGGTGGGATTGTCCTGTCTAGTCCCCATCCTCTCCCCCTTGTGCACGACGCTTTGTGGTGAAGCTCCAGTGGTCATCATTCTCATTGAGTTTGCCAGGACGTGCCTGTAATGACCTCCGGAACTGTCCCTGCCAGAGGCTGTCTGCTCGGACCTCCCCTCTGTCTTCTGCTTCAGCCGCCAGCAGCCCTGGACTGAACCACAACTCCCAGTACTACCCAAGCTACAAAATGTGGCTGTGAGCTCTGGGCCTTGAGAGATACAGTACATTTTCTGGCATTTATTTCAAGCCCTCCACGGAGCTCCATGGGCCTCATGAGCTAGCAGTCAGCATTGTCTTAAAAGGAGACGGTGATCCATGGGGCCGAGTACATTTGGAACAGGGGCAGCTGTTGAAGGCATCACTGTTCCAAAGGGGGTGGGTGGGGGGTGTTCTGATACCAAAAGCATCTTTCTCAGGCTGCTGGTTTCTTTCAGGAAACCCCCACCCTCATCCCATTGCCCGCTGCCTGGACAACACTCAAATCACAGTCTTATTGGTCTTTAGAAGAGAGAGGCAGGGAATTGTGTTCAGATGAGGTTGTAGAAAGGGGAATTCAGAGATGCCCTGGGCAGGAGCCCCCAGGAGAGGAGGCTGCAAGAAGGAGGGGCAGGCAAAGGCTGTGTGCAGGAGGCTCCCTGGCTATTCCCAGGAGAGCAAGCCACAGCCATGGGGGCTAGGGGGTTAGGGAACAGGAAGATCTGAGGATTTGGATCTCTGTACCTTTCTTTAAAATTGACCTGCTGGAAGAGGGAGATACAGGAGGCCTCCAGGACCAGGGCTGAATATGATGAGGACCTGCATTAAGCTGGAAGAGAACAAAGTGTCGGGGGTTGGGGGGAGTGTAATTGGTAAAGGGAACATATTTGTGGGGGGAGTAAGGGTTCTTGTGTGAGCTGTGATCCTGGACAGAGGGGCCTTATAACAAGAGCCTATGTGTACCCCCCAAACTTCGTCCCTGGCCACTTGCCCCAGCTCTGCTGTGAACCCTGACCTTTGACTCTGACCTTGATGCCCCAGGGCCCGTCAGTGTTTCTTAGTGTCTCAGAATCCCAGTGGTTCTCAGCAGGAATCCTAACCTGTTTCACTTCTTGCTCATGACTCATCTTTGCGGGCACCTCTCAGTATCTGCTTTTGTTGGATGTTCTGGTTTTGCTTTCGTTTTTTGGGTTTTGTTTGTTTGTTTTTAACCTCATCTGACCCTATCATCTCCAATGCTAAGAAAGGGTCTCCAGAACCCCCAAAAGGGCAAATGCTAGCCCGCAACCCCAGAGGCTCCCAGCCTGCCTCCAGACTCTACCCTGTACTGGTCTCCCCAGGACCCTCACAGCCCCCAGTCTGGGCTGAGCCTGGCACCCAGGTCAGCAGCCCGCACAGGGCATACTTCTCATGCCAGGGCAGCAACCGAGCTGCTCACTCTGGTGCTGTCTCCCTGTTGTGTCTCCCACCGCCTTCCCTGCTGCGCCTGCCCCTCCCCGCCCTGGAGTCATGCCCTCTAGCCCCCCGCTGGCCGCTGCCTCCTCTATGTCCCTCCCGGCGGCTGCCCCCACCACCAGCGTCTTCTCCTTCTCGCCTGTCAACATGATCTCCGCTGTCAAACAGAGGAGTGCTTTCGCCCCCGTGCTGCGCCCACCCAGCTCCCCACCCCAGGCCTGCCCCAGAGCCCATGGAGAGGGGCTTCCAGGTGAGTGTTCCGTGCTGCCTCGCTGGAACCTGGCAGAGCAGCTGGGCCTGCGCAGCCCACTCCATCCACATCTCACAAGAGCTTCAAGCCAGGTGACCAGTTCTCCCTGGGGGTTGCAGAGGAGGGAGCTCCGCAGGGGTTCAAGGAGGTCCATCTGGACCCCACTTCCCTGGGCCTCATAGCTTGGGACGGTCTCACTCTGGACCATCAAGGAGACAACAGTACCAGTTGGAGAAGGTCTGGAAACCACTTCAAGGCCTCATCCAGAGGCCAGAGTAAAGACCCAACATGCAGAGCTGGAAAAACCCCACCGTGGGCTGCGTGCCTTTGACCTGCACCTCCCTATGTCCACTGGAGGATAGCATACACCACTGTGAGAGACCAGGTCACTTGCTGGATGGAGGGGGACTGACCTTAGATAAGGTTTAGCCCAGCTTCACCTTCCCCATTTTACAGATAGGGAATTGAGACCAGGTCACCCCTCCTGCAGCCCATTAGTGAAATGATTGTTATTTGCCATTTATCAATCTCCTCCAAGTCAACATCCAACTTAAAGCCTGGGTTCTAACCAGTAGTATATATAGCAAGTCAAAAAGACTTGCATCCCTTAGAATAAGATGACCCTTGGGGTGGGCTTGTTAGATGATGCTCTAGGATAATTCAAAGTGGAACACAGTTATATTTAGCCTTGTTTCCAAGTTTTGGATAATTTTTCTTAACCTAAGTGTGTCTGGAGCTTAAAAATGCAGGGAATAGGAAGGACAGAAGGCCACCAGTTTCTCCTGCAGCAAACCATGGGAAGGGGGTTAGAAAGAGGCAAGGGTGATGGAAGTGATGAATTTCGTGGGGGTGTGGGAGGAAGACATGCTGCTACCGCTGCATTAGGTATCTGTACTCCTGGAGGCTGACCTCTTCCCTTTGCTGTCCTGATACATGGCCGTCTGCTTCATCACCTTGAGACAGGCCCTCTGAAGGAGACAGGCTGGGAAGAAGAGCCCAGAGTCATGTCTCTCGATTGAAGAAACTAGGGGGTCAAGGGCTTGGGGCTGTACCTCCTAAGAGGTCTGGGGGGCACACCTCACCTAACTGTCTGCAGTGCTGGGCCTAGGCTAGGACTGGGGGTGGCTGACTACCTTCAAGGCTCTTGATAGTTCTGCCCTCAAAAAGTGCCATATGTCCTGCATGCTGCCCCCAGTCGAGAGGGGCACAGGCTACACATGGCTTATGGCTCCCCTGCTTTGGTTACTGCAGACCAGCCTTTTGAAGATTCTGACAAGTTCCACTCTCCAGCTCGGAGGCTTCAGGGCCTGGCGTACTCCTAATTACGGTAGGTCTCTTGCTGAGTCTTGCTTCCCTTCCTGACCTTGGATGGGCTCTCTCCAAAAGACTTTAGCAGGGATGGGGTGTTGGGGTCCATGTCTCCCTCTCCAGGGCCCATCTAGACAGCTGTCAGGGCCACATAGCCCAGCCCAGTGGCCCAGGCTGAACAAGAGGCGAGAAGTGGCTTCCTGTCCCCTTGCAGCCAGCCTTCCTACAGGACCTTCATCTTTTCCTCTCCCCACCAGGTCTACAGGTGTTGTCCCCACTGAGCCCGGACTAGTGGTCCCTCCAGGATTCACGCCCATGCCCTGGATGGCAGCACAGACAGATGCAGGGCCAGGGCTGCAGGCAGACTTCAACCCACAGGCCTGAACAGGGAGAGGCCTTCCTCCCTGTGCTCAAGGGCCCCTCCGTCCCACAGACTTCTCTCACCTCCCTTGAGGCTGGTTGGAAGCCCCAGCACTGTGCTGATGCTCTTGTTAGGAGAGCGTCCCGTGGAGGTGCTGGATGCCTGACCTCACTTGCTGGGTCGGTTCCTCTGGAAGAGATGGACCTTGTGCAGACCAAGGGCATCTGGTGACAGGAGCATGGGATGGGGAGTATGATAAGGAGCTCAGGAAGAGGTGGCCTGGGAAGGTCCTGTTTGCGTCTGACCCATCTCAACCATCCCGGCATCCCAACTACTCTCCAGGACAAGGGGTGGTGCCCAGCAGCCTCAGGAGGCCTGCCTAGGCTCCCATGGAGCTTCTGACAGCCACTTGATTCTGTGGCTGCCCCACTTCCTTTGAGTCCTGAGCGCTCATGCTTGCCACATCATGAATCCCGGTGGGGGCTTTGGGCATGAAGGGTGCAGAAGAGGAGGTGCCAGGCCCCCTGGTTGTGGATCTTGCCCTCAGTGGATGTCTCATGGACTCTGGCCCCACACACAGATGACTCTGGCTGGCCCCATAGAACCACGGAACGAGTCCAGCTGCCCCTGGTCTCATACTCTGCTCTGCTGAGGTTGGAGAAAACAATAAACACAGGTGCAGGTGGCCACCCAGCCTCTTTTGTCTGCTTCCTTGGTGTGGGTCTGCTTTTCTCAGCAGCTCTGCAACTCTAAACCATGCCCCTGGGCAGCCTTCTTATACCTTGGACTTTTTCAACAGCATCAGAGTTCAACTGAGCAAGTATTCCCTGCCCCATATCTGCTCTTGGGTACTGAGTTGGGGGGTTTGGGGAGGGGTGGGAAGACCCAGGACACGGGCTCAGCCCTGAGAACTCTGGCTGGGAGCCCATTCTGGGCACTGAGGACTCAGTCCCCCAGCTGTCTGAGCAGGACCAAGGTTGGGGGTGTCAGAAGGACATTGCTGGGAACCAGAACAGAGCCAACTAAATACTACCCAGATGTACAGAGGCTCAGAAGTGAAATCCTTCTTGACTGGAGGCTGCTGGGTGGGGCAAATTTTGGCTCCTAGGATTGCCTGATTAAGTGACACCCCAAACTTCCTCCCTCCTTCCCAGGCCTAGGCACTTTCCAGCTCTCCTGTCTCAGAGTTTTGGAGGATGGGTGGTAGAAAGGCAAGATTCCCAGGCTCATCTACCCAACTTCTGGGATGAATCCCAGTTCTCTCCCTGAAACGTGTTCCCTAGACCCCAAAGGTCTAGCTTTCTGGCACTGGAAGCCACTTTTTTCATGCACTGTCCAGAGATCCCAGGGTCCAACTCCAGGCCTCAAGCTTCCTTTTCTCTCCTCCTGACAGCAGTCCTTTGCTCTGGCCACTGGAAACCTGTCCTTCCCCAACCCATGAGCCCATGCCTTGCAGCCCTCTGGACAAATTATACTTGCCAAGGCAGAGAGACTGGCCCTGTCCTTTAGAGGCCTCCACTTGCTTCTCTTGTGTTCCTGCCAATACCTGGGATTCATCTCACCGGGGCCCGCGATGAGATAGCCTCCTACCTAAGAATCCTGCTTTATTCTCAGTGCTCGCCTGGCCTCCCCTCAGTTCCTGCCTTCAGCCTGTGTTGCAGAGCCCCAAAGCCTGCCAGCCATGCCCTGCTCCGTTCAGGCTCCGAGCAGTTTCCACAGTCCAGGGCCCTCCCAGGTTGATAATCTGCTGAGCGCTAATCTGTACCAGATGCAGGTTCCTGGAAGGGGTCAGGTGCCGTGGTTCGTATAAATAAGATGTGATATTTGTCCTCGTAGATCTCACAACTGTCCTCAAGCCACCATTTGAGTCAACACTGCCCACTCCTGGGAATTCCCTGGCGGTCCAGTGCTTAGGACTCTGCACCTCCACTTCCAGGGGTCCCAGTTTAGGGAGCTAAGATCCCGCAAGCAGCACAGTGTGGCAGGTTAGAGAGAGAGAGAGAGAGGTAGGTAGATAGATAAATACTGCCCACTCCCTCATCCACAGCAGGCAGAGCTAATCACTGTGATGTTTGCTCTGGACTGAATTGTGTCCTCTCAAAATTCATACATGGAGCCCAAACCCCTCTGCCTTTGTGGCTATATTTGGAGACAGGGCCTTTAAGGAGGTGATTAAGGTTAAATAAAGCCATAAGAGTGGGGCCCTAATCTGATAGAACTGTGTCCTTGTATGAAGAGGAAGAGACTCCAGAGCTCTCTGTCCACTATGTGAGGACACAGGCAAGAAGGCGGCCACCTACAAGTCAGGAAGAGTCCTCACCAGGGTTCAAATCAGCTTGCACCTTGATCTGGGACTTTTCTAGCTTCTGAAACTATGAGAAAATAAATTTCTTTGTTTAAGCTGCCTAGTCTATGGTATTTTATTATGGCAGCCCAGGCTGACTAACACAGTGTTCTTCCTGCATGTCTTGGTTTTGGTTCCCCAAGAAGCAGAACCCGAGACAGGTTCCCTGCTGGAGAACTCTGGAAGACAGTGTAGAACATAACTCAGGGTTTTCCCACCCAAGGGGGCAGAGGATCTGGGATATTGATCCTCCAGCCCTCATCTGTCACTGTCTGGGGGCTGCTCCCAGGAGATTAACTCTCTGACCCTTCTGGCCTGCCTGTGTCTCCTGCAGAGAAAAAGCCATCAGTAGACTTTGTTGTAGGATATTGTAAGCAAATTCTGGAGCGGTGAGTCTGAGGGGGTATGAACAAGTAGAACCAACAGTTCTATGCCACAGACCCACCAGGGTCACAAAATCATTTTTAACACAGTCTCTAGTCAGGGCCACCACTTGAGATGAAAACTATTAACCAAATCTGGCAAATATCACACCAGGTCATTTTGTAGCCAATAAATCAGTGAGGAGTGAGTGAAACTGGACCATGAGTCATGGGTCAGTACCAGACAAGCCTGCAGCCAAGTCTGGGTCTGCATCTGGATCTGCAGCAACTCCAGCAAAGCAACAAGGGCGTTTTTTCCTGGGCCTCACAGCCAGAACAGCTCTCTGGGCTTGCAACATTCTCTAGTCGAAAGGGACACCATTCTCCATAGATCCAGCCGTCCTGACTCAGGACGATATTAAACTGAGCAGCAGAAGCTTGGTCTTGATCTTACATAAATCTGTGTGGAGAACCCACTGCCCAGTAAATGCTAGCATATTTATTTATTTATTTTTGGCTGCATTGGGTCTCCATTGCTGCACATGGGCTTTCTCTAGTTACGGCGAGCAGGGGCTACTCTTCACTGGGGTGCGCGGGCTTCTCATTGTGGTGGCTTCACTTTTGCGGAGCACGGGCTCTAGGCACGCAGGCTTCAGTAGTTGTGGCGTACGGGCTTAGTTGCTTCGCGGCATGTGGGATCTTCCCGGATCAGGGCTCGAACCCTTGTCCCCTGCATTGGCAGGCAGATTCTTAACCACTGCACCACCGGGGAAGCCCCTAAATGCTAGCATATCACCAGGTCCTAGCCTAGTGACAGTCCTGAGGCCTTGTGGACAAGACAGGATTGATTGGTTCATGAGGACTGACCCCTGCAGGTGCTGGACATCCCAGGCCAGTGGTGGAAGTTCTAACCTTGCCCCAGTGCCTACGTTCATATCAGTCAGGGTGGCATCATGTACCCGGAATGGAGGTTGTCTTCCTGTGGATTCCCCCAGGAGCAGAGCCTGAGACAAAGATTTGTGCTCAGAGGGTTTATTTGGGAGGCAATCTCAGGAAGCACCAGTGAGGGAGGGGGGAAGGGAGGCAGGGAGAGTAAGGAAGCCCAATACAGTGTACTTGTGAGCAAGTCACTCCTGTGAGTTTTCTGGAGCTTAATCCCACCAGGGAACTCTGGGAAACTGTATAAAACACACGCCTCAGAGATTTCCCACCTGAGGGGCCAGGGAGCTTGTGTACTTACTTATACACCGACTTCTGTCAGTCAGTGGTCAGCAGCTTCCGGGGGCAGCAGGAGGGGAGCACCACCTTCCTGGAACTTCTAGGTGGCCTCGCAGGTGGTAACAGGCCCCAGAAGCTAGAGAAAGCTCTCAGGGGAAGAGATGCAGTGCTGGCAGATGGGGTCAGACAGGTGTACACTGAAGAGGTAAAGATGAGGGGTCTGGATGGGGCACAACAGTGCGTACCGGAGGTGGCCCCGGGCAGTCAGCCTGTGGAAGAGGAAGTTTTTCCTAGTTGAAGTAAGTTTATGAATTTTCCGTCATCTGTAGGTCCTGCCTCTCCTGGGACCAGGTGACAGAAATTCTGCTCAGACTGTTTCTAGTTGAGGTACCAAGATGCCAGGTGACAAAGGGGCCCTTCCCAGCATCAGCCTACCGCCGGGCTTTCTTTCCACAGGGCCGTTGGGGTGGAAGTAAGATGGGGGTCAGATACTTGGTTGCTTGACCTTTAGAGAGAGAGCATCTCCCAGGAAATCCTCTGCTTCCTTCCCACATATGTTTCCCAGCAGAACCAGGCTGCTGTGCCCTGCATCCTCGAGCAGCCTCTGGGGCTGTACTTGGCTCAAACAGGACCCACTGTGGACAGGTCTCACTGACTCAAGGGAAGCCCAGCAGCAGCTTTGACCAGCCCTACTGCTGACTGTTTTGCAAAACGTCCTCATTCTTCCCATTCCTGCCCTTATTGGCAGGGCCCTTATTTTTTTCCAAAAGGAAAAATCTCCCAGGGAACTCTTTGGTGGTCCAGCTCTTTCACTGCTGTGGTCTGGGTTCAATCCCTGGTTGGGGAACTAAGATCCCACAAGCCACACGGTGCAGCCAAACAAAAAGAAAAAGAAAAATCTCCCAGAAAAATGGAATCTGCTATGCAGTACAGAAAGGATGGTCTTTTCAGTAAATGACATTAGGTCAACTGGATATTCATAAGACAAAATGAAACTTGACCTCTACCACATACCATTCACAAAAATCAGTTAAGATGGATTGTGGACCTAAATGTAAAAGTTAAAAAAATAAAGCCTCATGCCCTTGAAGATAAACTAGTAGTTGTTTGCCAGAGTAACCTCTAAGGTCTATTTCCCCCGCCATATGGTCAACTTAGAATGAGGCAAGCATTAAACATGGTTGAGGTGGTTCAAGTGGACCCCCAAATCTCTTTTCTCTTCCCGAGGATGATTTCTCCAAATAGGAAAAAATTCACAGATCACACACAGTGTCTTTGTCCCCTAGAAGAGCCAGGCTCTTCAGTGATTCTCAGAAGCTCCTCGCTCTTGCGCCTGGGCCGGCCACCCTCCCCTCCCTGTCCACACCTCTGCACGTATACCCACAAGCTTCCTTCCTCTGCTGCCATTCCAGTACGCGGTAACAACACCCTTTGGGTGACCGAAGGGCATGAGCCACCTTGAAGCCACCAGCTTTGAAGTCTGGTGTTCATAAGAACACCACACCAGACAAGCTCTCTCTCACCAACCCCAACGTGAGAGCCCTCCTATCACTTGTTTCACACTCCCCTGCTCTTCACTCTCATTAAGGGATTTTTTGATAACTAGAATTTCTTAGTTGAATGTAGTCTAAGTTATCAATCTTTTCTTTATGGTTAATGTTTCTTGTATCCTTTTAAGAAATCTTCACCTACCCCCAAATCAAGAAGATATTTTTTTTATGTAGCTATAATTTATTGCCACATTTAGTGTATTAAATTGTAACAGGTATTTCTGATTCTTACTCCCCACTTCTCCCTTAAAAAAAAGCATTTGTTAACTTAGCATACCTCCTTCTGTCTGTTCCATGAAACTATAATTTCTTTTTTTTTTCATCTTTATTGGAGTATAATTGCTTTACAATGGTGTGTTAGTTTCTGCTTTATAACAAAGTGAATCAGTTATACATATACATATGTTCCCCTATCTCTTCCCTGTTGCGTCTCCCTCCCTCCCACCCTCCCTGTCCCACCCCTCCAGGCGGTCACAAAGCACTGAGCTGATCTCCCCGTGCTATGCGGCTGCTTCCCACTAGCTATCTACCTTAAGTTTGGTAGTGTATATATGTCCATGCCTCTCTCTCGCTTTGTCACAGCTTACCCTTCCCCCTCCCCATATCCTCAAGTCCATTCTCTAGTAGGTCTGTGTCTTTATTCCTGTCTTACCAAGAAGATATTTTGATTTTTATATATGGTGTGAGCTAGGGGTCAAGTTTATTTATTTATTTATTTTTTGTATGGATAGTCAAGTGGTTCATCACCATTTATTAAAATGACCATCTTTTCTCCACTGCAAGTCAGTGGCACCTTTATCATAAATTAAGTTTCCATATGTGTACGGATCTTTCTGTCTACCTTTATAGCAATTCCACACTATCTTAATTTCTTTAGATTTATAGTACGTTTTGATATCCAGTACAGCAAATTGTCGAACTCAGTTCTTCATGATTATCTTAGCTACACTTGGTCCTTTGCGTTTCCATTTAAATTTTATAATCAATTTATTAATTCTTTCTGTGTGTGTGTGTGTGTGGTACGTGGGTCTCTCATTGCTGTGGCCTCTCCCGTTGCGGGTCACAGGCTCCGGACGCGCAGCCCCAGCGGCCATGGCTCACGGGCCCAGCCGCTCCGCGGCATGTGGGATCTTCCCGGACCGGGGCACGAGCCCGTGTCTCCTGCATCGGCAGGCGGACTCTCAACCACTGCGCCACCAGGGAAGCCCAATTTATTAATCCTTTAAAAGCCTCCTGAATTTTCATTGAGATTGTATTGAATTTATAGATCAGTTAATGGAGAATTGATATCTTTAAAATGTTGAAATTTCAATCTATGAATATTATGTATTGTTCCATTTATTTAAATCTTTTAAACTTCTCTTAACAGTATTTTATAGGCCTCTGTGTGGAAGTCTTACACATCTTTTATTTTTTCCTCAGTATCTGATTATTTTATGCTGTTATATATGATATCATTTTCTTAATTCCACTTCCTAGCTATTTGTTGTGGGTTTATAGAAATACAGTTGATTTTTGTACAATAACCTTGTATTCAGCAACCTTGCTTAGCTCACATATAGTAATACTTTATCCATAGATTATCTTGGATTTTTTTTTTTTTTTTTTTTTGGCTGCATTGGGTCTTCATTGCAGCACACTGGCTTTCTCTAGTTGCAGCAAGCAGGGGCTACTCTTTGTTGTGGTGCACGGGCTCTAGGCGCATGGGCTCGGTAGTTGTGCGCACGGGCTTAGTTGCTCCGCGGCATGTGGGATCTTCCTGGACCAGGGATCGAACCCGTGTCCCCTACGTTGGCAGGCGGATTCTTAACCACTGCGCCACCAGGGAAGTCCCATCTTGGATTTTCTTAAGTTGATAATTATGTCATCTGTAAAGGACAGTCTTATTTCTTCATTTCCAATCCTTATTTCTTTTCTTTCCTTTTCTTGCCAAAATACATCACTGGTGCCTTCAATACAATGTTAATTAGAAGTAGTGTTAGTGAGCAATTTTATTTTGCTCCTGATCTTGAAAGGTAAACTTCTAACATTAAGTATCATGTTTGGTTTTAGAGCATCCTTCTATTCCTGAGTTTCTAAAAAAAAATTTAATTATGAATAGATGCCAAATTTTATGAAATGCTTCTGTGCATACATTGAGAGAATCATGTGAATTTCTCCATTATTTTGTTAACGTGCTGAATTACATTCATTATATGTCTAATGTTAAACCACTGCATTAACTGCATTAATTGTATGCTTAATGGTACACTTCCATGTCTCCTTTACCCAGGGTATAATATTTGTTAACATATAGCCCCATTCTCTCTCTCTCTCTCTCTCTCTCTCTCTCTCTCTCTCTCTCTCTCTCTCTCTCTCTCTTTCTGTCTCTTTCTCTTTCTTTATCTCTATCTCTTTCTCTCTTTGTGCTACTCTCCCAGAATGTACCCATTGGCCCTCACCTTCCCCACTTCTCTTCAAGAAGCTAGGTTTCTGGGAAACAAAATGCAGAGATCTGAAGACCACCTCAGTACTTCACCCTGTCATGATACCTTCTAATGCCTTCTGGGAGAGGGGGAGGGAAAAACACAAGAACAAAAGCAAATCAGTCTCTCACTAAGTCATTCTACCTCAATTCTAACCTGTCTGTCCTCAGCTGGACTCTGAGCTCTGGGTCTCCTCTTTTGGAGTTCCAGAAAGTTGCTCGTGGGCCATCTGTCCAAGAGCCCCTATCCCCACTCACTTCTCAAAGGGGAAGGTATCCACCCCCACTCCCACCCCTCCTTGCCTCAGTCCTGGCAGGGAGCACAGAGGGCCACCCCCGGGTAGATGGGGGTGAGGGGGGGGCAAGTGCTGGGATTAGAGCTGAGGGGACTGCCAAGGGGAAGGAGGGTGTTCTGAGTCCATAGACACTCCCCACTGGAGACAGACTGGAAGAGACTTCATGATTCTAAAGATATAGAAGAGGCTTCCCACCAGGGCAATAACAGAAACTAGACTGTTTCTGCACGAGAGAAAAAGAGCCAAGTGTTTAAAAGGGGAAGGAAAACACCGTCAACAGCAGGTCTGTTATTCCTTGGAGCCCAGCATCCTGGCATCTTGGTTCTCCAAAGCCTTTCCTTCCTCATTCCCTGCCAGCCTGGGAGTGAACGCTGCCCCTGAGAGACCCTTCGCTGTGCAGTGGGCCCCTCGAGCTGGGCTTCCAGGGTTCCCAGGGGAGGTGTAGGTGCCTCTCCATGGCTAGGGTGTAAGGGGCTATCCATCTAGCACCATGGCCAAGGGCCACGCTATAGTGGGCAGCCATCCTGTGAGTCCAGTTCTTGAAGGCCTGCCTTAGGGTGGAGGGTTGGGCAGGAAAGCCCTCTGGCCTGCGTCCCTGCCCCTGCTGCCTCTCTTGGGGTTCCCCCAACTGGGAGCCTAGCCCCCTCCACACATCCAACCCCTCACCCAGAGCCTGAGTCCACCTTCAGGTGGGTGGAGGAGGGTCTGGCCACTGGGGCTGGCACCGACTCAAGCCCAGCCAGCTTTGGCTTCTGTGGCGAAAGCGGGTTTGTCTGGGCTGCTCCCCAGGCCTTCTTGGAGTCGGGCCTAGAGGGCCACCTCGCCAAGACAAACTGTGGCTGCCGCGTGGAATGTGGTCGAGTGGCTACTCAGCAAGCCTAAACCCGGCAGGCCTGTCAGTGATGCCCCCGCGGTTCTGCAGTGTGGAGCCCTACAGGGTCCCCAGGGTCAGGTCAGGCCAGGCCGGGAGCAGGTAACAAGAGGCTGCCAGTTGTAAAGCAACTATACTCCAGTAAAAATTAATTAAAAAAAAAAAATAGGCTGCCAGGCGTCGCTCTGTTCCTTTTTGAGTGAGGTGGGGCATCCCTTCTCTTGGTCTCATCTGAAAACCAAAAACTCATAATCAAGCCTCAAGGTTGACAGAATTCCTCCAAGCCCACTTCCTCGGGGGAGCAGCTCAGTAGCAGAAGGTGGGGGAGGAGGGGCTGCAGGGAGGCATATGTGCCTGTGTGTGTACGTGTGGAGTCGGAGCTGACAGAGCAGGAGAAAGAGAGGTAGCAAGGCCTCTTCTTCCCTCAACACTGCCCAGGAGGAGTGGCGACATTGACATTTAGACCCACAACTTACGCAGCACTTGCCGTAAGGGGATTCCCTGGAAGCAGAGCTTGAAATGGGGGCTGGGGTGCATGTGGAAGTGCTCTCTAGAAGAAAAGGGCTGAGGGAGGCAGGACAGGACTGGTGTGGGGATGGGGGGATGCTAAGTAAGAATGTGGTATCAGCGGAGCCTAACCTGATGCCATAGGGAGCCCTGGAGCTTGAAGGGCATGACAGTTGGCAAGGAGATGGCTGTAATACCCCTGGGTGCATGGGCTTAATTGCTCAGTGGTATGTGGGATCTTCCCAGACCAGGGCTCGAACCTGTGTCCCCTGAATTGGCAGGCGGATTCTTAACCACTGTGCCACCAGGGAAGCCCCTCTGTAGGTTTTCTTTCTGCCCCACATACCCCAGATTTGGAACAGAAGAAGCCGGCAACTCAGAAATGCCAGTGGGTGAAAAGAACAACAAAAGGCCCCAACAAAAACCTGCTGTCTCTCTAGTCAAGAGACCAAGAAAGGAGCAACCCGGTAAGACAGAAACTTTTAGACAAAAAAGTTTATACTCCAGTCAAATCCCCCAGAGGAAACTGTAGCGCCACCTACACTCACAACAGCAAAGGCCCAGTGGGGAGCCTAAACTTCCATTACGTCCAGGCTGCAAGGAGGTACCCCAACACCCTGCCAGTGTGATGCCAGAGAAGACCAAGTAAAGGGCGGAGACTTTCATCTCCGCTGGCTGGCGATGAGGCCTCCCCTGGGGCCTCACTCGTGTTTCACCATGTTAGTGAAAACCATGTGAAAAGCCTGCATTTCCACCCCACTCAGCAGTAACAAGGGGCTTCTCATTCTCCCTGCTGGGATGGTGTCACAAGAAACCTAATGAGTCAGGACTTTGACCATGGCCCAGAGGTAACAAGGCTACCCCCAACCTGTGGTGTCAGTGGAGATCACACTTGGAGCCAGACCTCCCACCTCTGCCCATCAGTGAAAAGGAACACCACCCCCTGGGTGTCAACAGAGGTCAAGTGAGAAACTTAGACTCTCTACCTCTGCCTGGCAGCACCCCACCTTGCCCTGGTAGACTGGTGTCAGAAAAAGCCAGTTAAAATATAAAATTTCGGGGCTTCCCTGGTGGCACAGTTGTTGGGAATCCTCCTGCCAATGCAAGGGACACGGGTTCAAGCCCTGGCCCGGGAAGATCTCACATGCCGCAGAACAACTAAGCCTGCGAGCCACAACTACTGAAGCCTGTACGCCTAGAGCCCGTCCTCCACGACAAGAGAAGCCACTGCAGTGAGAAGCCCGCGTACTGCAACGAAGAGTAGCCCCACACTCGCCGCAACTAGAGAAAGACTGCACGCAGCAACGAAGACCCAATGCAGCCAAAAATAAATAAATAAATAATATATTTTTTTAAAAAGTTAACATTAGTGTCAACCAAGTCCCAGAAGGAAAGATAAAAAAGTTAGGACTGAAAAAATACTTGAAGAAATAACTGAAAAATGTTCATTTCTCACTCAGGTCTTAAGGGCCCCAACCTCTGAGAAAGGCAATTCCATATTTTTGTGTTTCTTATACAGCTGTAATTAAAAGAACATCTGTGGGCTTCCCTGGTGGCACAGTGATTGAGAGTCCGCCTGCCGATGCAGGGGATGTGGGTTCATGCCCCAGTCCAGGAAGATCCCACATGCCGCGGAGCAGCTAGGTCCATGAGCCATGGCCGCTGAGCCTGCGCATCCGGAGCCTGTGCTCCGCAACAGGAGAGGCCACAACAGTGAGAGGCCCGCGTACCGCAAAAAAAAAAAAAAAAAAAAAAAAAGAACATCTGTAACTTCAAAGTTCCAAGAAACCTGAGGATTTGGGCCACTACATTGTTCCTGCAATTCCTCCTACACGCAGAGTTTCGTAAGCAATAGTTTGACATTAAATTTTGAGCCTTTGGCCTTTATTTCTTCCACACTTTCCAAGCTTTCACAGACTTGAGGGCATTTAGCTTGTGTCTTATCTCACAGGCTAGAACCATCATTGTCTTCCTCTCCATGGATATCAAACAAGTTTCATCTCAAGCACATTCTAGTACATATGGTGTCTTGGTTCAAATTAGAAAAAGACGTCCCTTTTTCAAGTAAAACAAACAAAAAAAGTATTATTTTTTTCTTAACAATAATAATTAAGACAAATATACAGGGACTTCCCTGGTGGTCCAGTGGTTAAGACTTCACCTTCCATTGCAGGGGGTGCAGGTTCATACCTGGTCGGGGAGCTAAGGTCCAACATGCCTTGCAGCCAAAAAACCAAAATATAAAACAGAAGCAGTATTGTAACAAATTCAGTAAAGATTTTTTAAATGGTCCACATCAAAAAAAACATCTTAAAAAGACAAATATACACGAGCACATGATCCCTCCCAAAGTTGAGAGCATTTTGTGTCACCTGGTACCTGGGCTGGAGGAGTATTCCTAGATGAAGACTGTGTTGTCTCCAGGGACTTCTCTGGTGGTCAGTGGTAAAGAATCCGCCTTCCAATGCAGGGGTTGTGGATTTGATCCCTAGTCAGGGAATTAAGATCTCACATGCCATGGGGCAACTAAGCCTGCATGCCACAACTACTGAGCTTGTGCGCCTCAACTAGAGCTGGTGTGCCACAACTACAGAGCCCACATGCTCTGGAACCGCACGCCACAACTACAGGCCCACGCTCCCTGGAGCCTGTGTGCCACAACTAGAGAAGAAAAAAACCCACACACCACAAGTAGAGAGAAGCCCATGCACCTCAATGAAGAGCCTGCACACTGCAACAAAAGATCCCGCATGCCTCAGTGAAGATCCTGTGTGCCACAGCTAACACCCAATACAGCCAAAAATAAATTAAATAAATAAATCTTTTTTTTAAAAAAAGAGAGCTTCCCTGGTGGCGCAGTGGTTGAGAGTCCACTTGCCGATGCAGGGGACGCAGGTTCGTGCCCCGGTCCCAGAAGATCCCACATGCCGCGGAGCGGCTGGGCCCGTGAGCCATGGCCGCTGAGCCTACGCGTCCAGAGCCTGTGCTCTGCAACGGGAGAGGCCACAACAGTGAGAGGCCCGTGGACTGCAAAAAAAAAAAAAAAAAAAAGAATGTGTTGTCTCCAGAATCCAAAGAGGCCACCAGTCACTGTGCTTTCTCCTTTGTGGTGGAGGACACAAGATGCAGCAATTAGTCTTTTACTTTGGAGGAGATATCATGGCATGCCCTTGATGAATGGATCCCATAGGACCTTACCAAAGTGGCAGTTTCCTGAATCTTCATAGCATTTATTTCCCACCATCTGGAGTGTGTGTGCCTTACCAAGGTCTCTAGTGTGCTAGCTGTGTCATGTTCATCCTGCCCAGCCAGTATGATGTCAGCAATGTAAAGAACCATTGTAGCATTCTTCACAATGTACAGATGGCCCAGATATATTCAAACTATATTATGATAGAGACCGGGAGAGTTAACACCAGTGTGAAACTCCAAGTGATTATTTTTGATCATTCATTGTGAACTAGAACTGTTTCTGATCCTCTTTTCTAACTGGGATGGAATTCTAATATGGAATTCACCGTATTAACAAACTGAAAAAGAAAAATAGAAATGATCATCTCAATAGATGCAGAAAAAAGCATTTGACAAAATCTAACATTCATTCCTGATCAAAATTCTCAGCAAACTAGGATTAGAAGGGAACCTTCTCAACATGATAAGGGGCATCTATAAAAACCTAATAGCTAACGTCAAACTTAATGTTTCCCTCCTAAAATCCACTCTTACCACTCTTGTACTTCTTTGATCTACAGATTTATATCTTTCACCAAAGTTGGGGAGTTTTCAGCCATTGTTACTTAATTCCTATTTGATATAGTACTGGAAGTTCTAGCAAGTGCAATAAAGCAAGAAAAAGAAATAAAATGCTTAATATTGTAAAGGAATTAATACAATTACCCCTATTGATAGATGATATGATCATCTATGCAGAAAATTCTAGGGACTCTATATTTTTTTAAAGTCCTATATCTAATAAGCAAGTTTAGCAAGGTCACAAGACTTGAGATCAATATACAATATTCCATCATACTTCAATATATTAGCAACAAGGGGCTTCCCTGGTGGTGCAGTGGTTAAGAATCCGCCTGTCAATGCAGGGGACACGGGTTCAAGCCCTGGTCTGGGAGGATCCCACATGCCGCAGAGCAACTAAGCCCATGCACCACAACTACTGAGCCATGTGCCACAGCTACTGAAGCCCACACACCTAGAGCCCGTGCTCTGCCACAAGAGAAGCCACCGCAATGAGAAGCCCATGCACCGCAACGAAGAATAGCCCTCACTCGCCGCAACTAGAGGAAGCCCGCAAGCAGCAACAAAGCCAAAAATAAATAAATATAATAAATTTAAAAGAAAGAAAAGAAATGTACTTATAATTTAAAAAGTGTTCCTTAAAAAGAAATATATATATTAGCAATGAACAACTGGAACATGACATTTTTGAAAATAGTAATTGTATTTTTTTGCTAGGGCTGCCACAGATCGGGTAGCTAAGAGGACAGAAATTTATTTTCTCACAGTTCTAGCTATGAAGCCCAAGATCAAGGTGTTTCAAGATTTCGTTTCTCCTGCCTGACCTCTCCTTGTTTTATTGATGGATGTCTTTCACTGTGTCCTCACATGGCCTTTTCTCTGGGCATACATGTCCCTGGTATCACTCCCTCTTTTTATAAGAACACAAGTCACATTGGATTAGGGCCCACCCATCTGACTTCATTTAACCTCAGTTACCTTTTTAAAGTCTGTATCTCCAAATATAGTAACATTCTGAGGTGTGTGTGGGAGCGGACTTCAACATACAAATTTGAGGGGGACAGAATTCAGTCCATACAGTACCATTTACAATAGCTCCAAAAAAATGAAATACTTGAATATATCAACAAAACATATACAGGATCTGTATGCTAGAAACTACAAAATGCTAATAAAAGCAATCAAAGAAGAATTAATAAAAGGAAAAACATACCATATTTATAGATTGGAAGACATAGTATATTTAAGATATATATTCTCCCCCAATTGAACAATAAATTTAATGTAATTCCAATTAAAATTCCAGCAGGACTCTTTGTAGATAGAGACAAGCTAAATCTAAAATGTGTATAGGGACTTCCCTCCTGATCCAGTGGGTAAGACTCCACGCTCCCAATGAAGCGGGCCCGGGTTCCAACCCTGGTCAGGGAACTAGATCCCGCATGCTGCAAATAAGATCCAGTGCAGCCTAAATAAATAAACATTAAAAAAATTTAAAATAAAATGTATATAGAAAGGTAAAGAAACTAGAATAGCCAAAACAATTTTGAAAAAGAAAAACAGGGCTTCCCTGGTGGCGCAGTGGTTGGGAATCCGCCTGCCAATGCAGGGGACGCAGGTTCGAGCCCTTGTCCGGGAGGATCCCACATGCCGTGGAGCAACTAGGCCCATGCATCACAGCTACTGAGCCTGCATGCAACAACTACTGAAGCCTGTGCTCCGCAACAGGAGAAGCCACCGCAGTGAGAAGCCCGTGCACCGCAAGGAAGAGTGGCCCCTGCTCACCGCAAATAGAGAAAGCCCACATGCAGCAACAAAGACCCAACACAGCCAAAACTAAATAAATAAATTTTAAAAAGTAAATAAATTTAAAAAAGAAGAAAAACAAAGATGTAGGATTCACATTAACCACTTTTTTGTAGGTTTTTTTTTTAACATCTTTTTTTTTTTTTTTAATCTTTTGGCCACGTCACACAGCATGTGGAATCTTAGTTCCCCGACCAGGGATTGAACCCGCGCCCCCTGCACTGGGGGCGTGGAGTCTTAACCACTGGACCAGCAGGGAAGTCTCTGTAGGGTTTTTTTAATTTAGTTTTTTAATTGTGGTAAAATTTAGCATTGTAATCATTTTTAAGTGTACAATCAGTGACATCAAATACATTCACAATGTTGTAATGCTGGAAGTGCTATCTATTTCTAGACCTTTTTCATCATCCCAAACAGAAACATGTACCCATTAAGTTATAACTCCCCATTCCCCTTACCCCCAATCCTTAGTAATCTCTACTCTTTTTTTTCTTTAAAATTTCTTTAACTTTTATACAATTTTTAAAGGTTACTTTTCATTTACAGTTATTATAAAATATTGGCTGATTTCCCCATGTTATACAGTACATCCTTGAGCCTATCTTACACCCAATAGTTTGTACCTCTCACTCACCAACCTCTATAATGCCCCTCCCCCTCCCAGTGGTAACCACTAGTTTGTTCTCTGTATCTCTGAGTCTGCTTCTTTTATGCCATATTCACTAGTTTGTTATATTTTTTAGATTCTACATATAAGTGATATCATACAGTATTTATCTTTCTCTGACTTATTTCACTTAGCATAATGCCCTCCAAGTCCAACTATGCTGCTGCAAATGGCAAAATTTTGTTCTTTTTTATGGCTGAGTAGTATTCCATTGTATATATACATACCACATCTTTATCCATTCACTTAATTTGGTTTCATGTCTTGGCAATTGTAAATGCTGCTGCTATGAACATTGGGGTGCATGTGTCTTTTCAAATTAGTGTTTTTGGTTTTTTCAGATGTATACTCAAGAGTGGAAATGCTGGGTCATATGGTAGTTCTATTTTCAGTTTTTTGAGAAACCTCCATAATGTTTTCCACAGTGGCTGCACCAACTTACATTCCCACCAGCAGTGTACGAGGGTTCCCTTTTCTCCACATCCTCACCAACATTAGCTATTTATGTTCTTTTTTGTTTGTTTGTTTGTTTGTTTTGCGTTACGCGGGCCTCTCACCGTTGTGGCCCCTCCCATTGCGGAGCACAGGCTCCGGACGCGCAGGCCCAGCGGCCATGGCCCACGGGCCCAGCCGCTCTGCGGCATGTGGGATCTTCCTGGACCGGGGCACGAACCTGCGTCCCCTGCATCGGCAAGTGGACTCTCAATCACTGCGCCACCAGGGAAGCCCTATGTTCTTTTTTATGATAGCCATTCTGACAGGCGTGAGGTGATATCTCATTGTGGTTTTGATTTGTATTTCCCTGATGATTAGCAATGGTGAGCATCTTTTCATGTGCCTGTTGGCCATCTGCATTTCCTCTTTGGAAAAATGTCTATTCAGTTCTTCTGCCCATTTTTTAATTGGGTTGTTTGTTTGTTTTTGATATTGAGTTGTATGAAGTAACCTCTATTCCACTTTCTGTCTCTATGAATTTGCCTTTTCCGATACCTCATATAAGAATTATATGGAGGGCTTCTCTGGTGGCACAGTGGTTGAGAGTCCGCCTGCCGATGCAGGGGACACGAGTTCGTGCCCCAGTCCGGGAGGATCCCACATGCCGCGGGGCAGCTGGGCCCGTGAGCCATGGCTGCTGAGCCTGCACGTCCGGAGCCTGTGCTCCGCAATGGGAGAGGCCACAGCAGTGAGAGGCCCACGTACCGCAAAAAAAAAAAAGTATTATATGGAAACATATATTTGTCCTTTTGTGTCTGGCTTATTTCACTTAACATAATGGTTTTTGCTAACAAGTTTTGTCTTTAATGGCACATATCAGAATTTCATTCCTTTTCATGGCTGAGTAATATTCTATTGTGTGTATACTACATTTTGTTTATTCATTCATTTTTTGATGGACACTTGGATTTTGTCTACCTTTTGGCTATTGTGAATAATGCTGCTCTGAACATTGGTGTACACATATCTGTTTGAGTTCCTGCTTTAAATTTTTTTGGATATATACCTAGAAGTGGAATTACTGGGTCATTCGGCAATTCTGTTTTTTTAAAAAAAATTTTATGCCTTTATTAAAATAAACTTATTTATTTTAGTTATTTATTTTTGGTTGTGTTGGGTCTTCGTTGCTGTGCGCGGGCTTTTCTCTAGGTGTGGAGAGTGGGGACTACTCTTCATTGCTGTGCACAGTCTTCTCATTGCGGTGGCTTCTCTTGTTACGAAGCACAGGCTCTAGGCATGCAGGCTTCGGTAGTTGTGGTTCATGGGCTCCAGAGCACAGGCTCAGTAGTTGTGGCCCACGGGCTTAGTTGCTCCACAGCATGTGGTATCTTCCCGGACCAGGGCTTGAACCCTTGTCCCCTGCATTGGCAGGCGGATTCTTAACCACTGCACCACCAGGGAAGCCCTATGTTTAACTTTTTGAGGAAACACTAAACTCTTTTCCACAGCAGATGTAATATTTTACATTCCCACTAGCAATACACAAGTGTTCCAATTTCTCCACATCATTGCCAAAACTTGTTATTTTCCATTTTATTGCTAATAGCCATCTTAATGGGTGTGAAGTGCTATCTTATTGTGGTTTTGATTTGCATTTCCCTAATGACTAATGATGCTGAGCATCTTTTCCTGTACTTATTGGCCATTTGTATATCTTCTTTGAAGAAATGTATTCAAGTCCTTTGCCCATTTTTGAATTAGTTTGTTTTGTTGTTGAGTTGTAGGGGTTCTTTATGTATTCTGGATATTTAAACTTCTGTAAATATTTTCTCCCATTCTGTGTGTTATATTTTCAGTCTTTTGCAGTATTCTTTGATGCACACAAGTTTTTAACTTTTATGAAGTCTAATTTATCTACTTTTTTCCCTTGTTGCTTGTGCTTTTGATGTCATTTCCAAGAAATCATTGCCAAACCGAATGTCATGAAGATTTCTCCTTTTTCTTCTAGGAGTTTTATAGTTTTAACTCTTAAGTTTAGATTTTTGATACATTTTGAGTTAATTTTTGTATATGACATAAGGTAAGAGTCCAAATTCATTCTTTTGCATTCTTCATTCTTTTGAATTTCTTCATTCTTCATTCATGTGCATACTACCCAATTGCCAAATGTATCATAAAACTACAGTAGTCAAGACAGTGTGGTATTGGTGAAAGAATAGATGCATACCAATGCAATGGACTAAAAATTCCAGAAGTAGACCCATATCAATACAGTCAACAGATTTTTAACAAAGGTATAAAGGCATTTCAATGGAGAAAGAACAGTCTTTTCACCAAAAGGTGCTGTAAAAATACTGGACCTCCATATGCAAAAAACAAACAAACAGGGACTTCCCTGGTGGTGCAGTGGTTAAGAATCTGCCTGCCAGTGCAGGGAACACGGGTTCGATCCCTGGTCTGGGAAGATTCCACATGCCTCAGAGCAACTAAGCCCGTGCGCCACAACTACTGAGCCTGCTCTCTAGAGCCCTCGAGCCACAGCTACTGAAGACTGTGCACTCTAGGGCCAGTGTGCCACAACTACTGAGCCCGTGTGCTGCAACCACTGAAGCCCACGCACTGCAATGAAGACCAAACACAGCCAAAAATTTTAAAAGATTAAAAAACAAACAAAAACAAAAAACACCTCAATTTACATCTCACATATATAAAAATTAACTCAAAGGGATCATAAACCTAAATGTAATATGTAAAACTATAAAACTCTCAGAAGAAAATATAGGAAAAATATCTTCATGATTTTTGGTCAAAGAATTCTCAGATAGCACACAAAAGTACCACCTATAAAAGAAAAAATTGATAAACTAAACTTTTTAAAATTTAAAACTTCTCTGCAAAGAACACTAGCAAGAGAATTAAAAGATAAGCAAGAGATTGGAGAAAATATTCGCAAGTCACTTATCAGACAAAGGACTTATATCCAACTCTCAAAACTCAAAAATAAGAAAACCACCCAAATTTTTAAGTGGACAAAAGATCTCTTTTTTGTCCCTTGTACATGATGAGTCACTTCTCTCTTGCCACTTTCAAGATTCTCTCTTTGTCTTTGGTTTTTGACAGTTTGATAATATGTCTAGATGTAGAGCTTTTTAGGTTAATCCTGCTGAGAATTCACTGAGCTAAAACAAAGATGTAAGAACAGAAATATGATCAGTGGTTGCCTAGGGTTGGGATGGGAGGAGAGTCTGAATACAAGGGATGGCACAAGTGAATTCTTTATGTCTGTGTCTATGGTGGTGGTTACAAGCATCTTTGTGCATGACTCATTGAAATGTACATCCAAAAAGTGAATTTTATTATATGCAAATTTTTAATAAATGAAAATGGATACTTTAAGTACATAAAATGTTCACACAAAGTTTAACATATATTTTTAAGTGAACACCAAAGGATTCTCATCAGGTAAAGAAAAAAAATGTTACTAGCACTTCAGGAGCCTCCCCACCCCCTGCCATATTCTCCTCCTTGACTGTTGCTCCATTGATCCTCCCAGAATCAATCACTATCCTAACTTTTATCATAATCATATCCTTGCTTTTATTATTTTATGCAATCCATAAACAATATAATTTTCCTTTTGTGCTTTGCTTATTTCACTCAAAATTGTTTTTGTGAGTCATCCATGTTGTGTATAGTGGTTGTTTGTTTTCATCCTGTATAAAATTCCATTGTATAAATGTACCATATTTTACTCTCCAGTCTACTCGTTTTTTTTGTTGTTTTTGTTTTGTTTTGTTTTTTGCAGTACGCAGGCCTCTCACTGTTGTGGTCTCTCCCGTTGCGGAGCACAGGCTCCGGACGTGCAAGTTCAGCGGCCATGGCTCACCGGCGCAGCCACTCCGCATGTGGGATCCTCCCAGACCGGGGCACAAACCCGTGTCCCCTGCACCAGCAGGCGGACTCTCAACCACTGCACCACCAGGGAAGCCCTCCAATCTACTCTTGATGGATTTGGGGGTTGGTTCCGATTAGAGTCTACTGTAACTAAAGCTGCTATATGCATTCACGTATCTTTTTGTACATGTGCAAGGGTTTCCCTATAGTATATATTGTATACCCAGGAATAGGGGCATGTGTGCCTTCAGTTTTACTAGATTACGCTGAGTGTTCTTCATCTTGTCATATATGTCAATCATAATGCAAAGACAAACACCTCTAATGACACATGGTACAGATACCAATAAGGGTTTATTGGAGGGAACTTCTCAGCAAAGAGCTGGGATCATGCATATAATGCCTCAAAGTCCCATTATCCAAAAGATGGCTTGCTAGGCCAGGAAGGGCTGATCTCGCTGTTAAAAGAGCAGGAGAGGGGCCCCATTTTCATGCCACTTTGCATATTTATGAGGAAAGTAGAAGGAACCTTGGAATTCCTTGACAACTATGTAACAGAGGGAGTTTGCTGGCCAGGGAAATGTCTTACTAGAAATGGGGGAAATTCAGAGCTTGAGTTCACATGTCATTTCAGTTATGCTGAACTAGCTGTTTCTAGGGTACCTAAGAGAGAAGGGAAAGATTCACTGGAAACTTCCAGCAGACAAGGCTGGCTGTGTTCAGTTACATCATTATATAATGTCCCTTTCTGTCTCTGGTAATTTTCTTTGCCCTGAAGTCAGCTTTATCTGATATTAAGATAGCCACTCCTGCTTTCCTTTAATTAATGTTGCATGATACACCTTTTTTTATCCTCTTACTTTCAAGGTGCCTGTATCTTTACACTTAGAGTTTGTTGTAATTACAGTTGAGTCATGTCTTCTAATTTACTGTGCCAATAAGCTGTGCACTTATGTGTACTTCTAATTATATATATTAACCTTCAATGAATAAATTTTTTTTTTTTTTGGAAAAAGTTTTGCTGTATAAGAAGCATTGGAGGTGGGGAGAAAAGGAGCAGGGAGTTGGGAGATGTGGTACTAAATCCCTCATGGTGATCTGAGATTGAAAATGAGAGACAGGCAGAGACAATACAACAGCCCAGCACTAGGCAAAGATTACATAATAGGCTACATGGATGTCTTTGTGCCATAGTTTGCCTGTTAGCATTTGCCACATTCCTGCCCTTGCAAGCTCTCCTCTGAATTGCAGGGGGCTTAAGGTGCCTGGAAACTACATTTTGTGGACTTCTTTGCAAACTAGGTTACAGTTAGATTTTGCCAGTGGACTTCATAGGTTGGAGATTAGAAAATGGAAGGAAGGGAGAAATCTTTCTGACTCCAGCCACACCAGGCAACCACAAGTGATCACAGCTGGCTACTGGTGGCCACAGGTGATTGTGGGCTCCAGCACCAGCACCAACATCAGGCTTATAAACACCAGACCAGGATTTCCCTCGTGGCGCAGTGGTTAAGAATCCACCTGCCAATGCAGGGGACACAGGTTTGAGCCCTGGTCCAGGAAGATCCCACGTGCCGCGGAGCAACTAAGCCTGCGCGCCACACTACTGAAGCCCGCACGCCTACAGTCCATGCTCCGCAACAAGAGAAGCCACCGCACTGAGAAGCCCGTGCACCTCAAGAGTAGCCCCCACTCGCCACAACTAGAGAAAGCCCGCGCACAGCAACAAAGACCCAACACAGCCAAACAATACTAATAAAAAACCCAAACCAAGGGTGTTATCAGCTTCCTGACTTCTAAGTAAAACTCCCTTCTCCCTTTTTCTCATCCAGTTCTTCCAACATCTTTTTTTTTTCTTAAAGACTGCATTTCCTTGCTTTATTTGCATATACAGACTGGATTTTTTTTTTAACAGTTTCCCCAAAGGAATGTGTCTTGCTTATTACTGACATTTGGTATGTTTCATTCATTGGAATATTTTTTTTTAATTTTATTTTTGGCTGCGTTGGGTCTTCGTTGTTGCGTGCGGGCCTTCTCTAGCTGTGTCCTCCGGCTTCTCATTGCAGTGGCTTCTCTTGTTGTGGAGCATGGGCTCCAGGCGTGCAGGCTTCAGTAGTTGTGGTGCATTGGCTCAGTAGCTGTGGCTTGCGGGCCCTAGAACGCAGGCTCAGTAGTTGTAGCGCCCGGGCCTAGCTGCTCTGCAGCATGTGGGATCTTCCCGGACCAGGGCTCGAACCTGTGTCCCCTGCATTGGCAGGTGGATTCTCAACTGCTGCACCACCAGGGAAGCCCTCTTCCAACACCTTTATACCCAATGTCCAGCATTAAATTCCCCTTCTTGAAATATCTAGAGTGGGTTATTTTCCTGGCAAGATACTGACCGACACATAACTTCCCTTTCAGATTGAAAGAAATGAATCGAATGCTGTCATTTACCAACACTCTCCAAAATGGCTGGTGAAGCAAACCCAAATGCTCTCAGCTGTTCTCTCTCTAGTTTTCTCCTTGGAGCTGTCCCTGTCCACACCCCGACACCATACCCGCCTCCCACCTAAACTTCGAGAACCGTCACCTCTATTGCATCCTGACTGACCCTCAGCGATTTCACTCCCATGTGTACACCTCCCCAGTCTCTGCTCCCAGAGCAGCCAGCATCCACCTTGGCACGCTTGTCCCCTCTCTTGACTGGGAGCCCCAGGAAGTTGATGGGCACTGTTTATCCTTCACTCCTTGCATGCTTGGCACTGAGCAGGTGCTTACAGAATGTTTCACAGCACCGAGTGGTGTCTGCCACAGAAGTTGATGGGTCGAAGAGTTGCTCTATCAAGCCCTGGTTCAGGAAGAACCCAAGTGGGATCCGCTTTCCACACTATTTTTCCAGAAGTCGACTGATGAGAGTATGCAAGTGTGTGCAGAATAGGATCGGGGAAGCTGAGGGCTGGCCCAGGTGGAGGACCTGGGACATAGAGACCACAGGAAGACTGGCTAAGGTGCCAAATGGCTTTAATGAGCCTGAGCATCTTTCCCCCTACTTTGTCCCTCCCTCCCAACTCTCCGTGTCCCCTCCTTCATTTCTGGACAGGTCCAGCCTGCCCAAGGCTCTGGGACTCTTCGGCTAGTGTTAATTCTGTCCCCTCAGTCGCTCCAGCCGCCTCCTAAGGTCCGGGGGCACCTTGGCCCCAGCTGCCAGCAGCTCTCGAAGTCTCTGTTTGGGAGTCTTGGTGAGGTGGAAATTGCAGGGCACAGGGCCCTCTTCAAAGGTGACCCGGCAGTTCCGAGTCGCTGCGTGGTAGCCCTCAGCACTGGCAGTCACCACATAGTCCCCTGGGGTCAGCAGGCGCCAATAATCCCCGCCCCATGCTGAGAGGAGTGAAAGGCAAGATCAGAGTCCAGTGGTCCTCAGCTTCTGACCCAGCTAAAGCCTCCCACACCTCCCCCCATCCCCTCCCCGACACACCCACCCGTTGTTACATCATGGTTAATCCCATCCACAGCAATGACAGCATCAGCAATCCCAATCTCCGTGTCCTTGTCCCTCACAACTCCGGCAATGCCCATGCGCACCTGTGTGGGAAAAGGTTATCAAAACCCCTTTCCTTCTGTGTGAAAACGTGGTCTTCAGTTCATTTTCTGCCTCTGTTCCCCACAAATTTGATAGAGGTGGTGCGTCTACTCTGTTCTACGTGACAATACTCTGGTGAAAATATCTCCTGGTCGACATATTGCATCTGGATTGGGAGAACTATAAATGCCTGGCAGGAGGGCATATCTATGGGCTTTCCCAAGTTCAGTGACTCTTGTTATTGGCCTTGTGTTTTAGAACTCTTGGAAACTATACTTACGGAGTCATTCCAAGGGACATGAGTTCTGTGAAAAGTGAAGTGTCTATGCCAGGGCATTTCCTGCACTTGCAAAATTGGACTCTCTTCAGAGAACAGCTCTGGATCAGCTCTATGGACAATTCCCTGGACTGCTGTCAGGTCTATTCCCACCCGCTAACAATGTCTTACGCCACCCCGCTGGCAAACTGTGATTCCTGTCCTGTATCCCTCCAAGTCAATCTGATGCTGAGTGAGTGTGACCCATGGCACCTGTGAGTCAGAATGCTCAGCCTGACCCTAGGCTCAGTTCCCTATTGGGAGTTGCATCAACATGGAGAAGAGACCAGTCAGGAGTGACTCGGGCAGGCTGGGCACAGGGGGGATTCAGGTCCGACCTGTTCCAGGTAGGTGAGAAGGGCATCTTTGTTGTTCTCCCACTCCTGGCGCAGCTCGTTCTCGTGAGGGAACTTGTCACAGGACAGCTCCACAGTGACCTCAAAGCAGTTGGTGTGTAGGTAGCTGAAGTCATTCATGCCTAGGGGTACCGCAGACACTGGAGCCTAAAGGGGCGGGATGGAAGCCCTGCCCTCCTGGTGCCCTCCTCTGGGAGACACTTCCTGGTGACAGTTGACACCAGTGGTTATGTGAGAGCAGACTGTCTTATTGGGCAGTTATGGGGACGGAGCTAACCCCACCCTTGGGCACATACTCCCAGGAACTGTGTGCCAGTCAGCCCCGTTGATGATGTTGCCATACGAGGAGAAGTCCTGGCTGTGGCAGGGTCGGCGATCTGGGTCCTGCATTGCCCAATTAGTGCCAGCATAGACAGTGCTGAGCCAGCGAAACACTGCCTCATCTGGGGTGGGCGTGAGTTCACGGGCAGCCCACGGAGTCCGAGTCATGTCGAAGGGATAGGACACCACGAGCTCACCCCCGTGGAGGTTGGCACTTAGCACAAAAGGGATCCGTTCCATCCACTTGATCACTGCCCGTGTTTCAGGAGCCACCTGGACAAGGGCAGGTCAGGGGGGTGGGAGACAGAGACAAAGGCCCCTAGGGTGGCCCTCCACCACTGCCCCCAGAATACTCACAGTGGCATTGGGCAGGGTGTAGTAAGTAGGCAGTGGCAGGTGATGGTTGGGGACAGTGTCAGGCACCAGCCCATCATCCTCTGCTTCCCACAGTGGTGTGTTGAGGTCAGCAAAATTATGGTTAAGGTCAATGCCCTGATGGTTCCAGCGGCCCTCTGCCCAGCCCACCAGCTCCGAGCCCTGCCAGGGACGAAGTTTGTTCAAGCCAAGCAGGCTCCGGGCACCACGACGGAAGGAGCAGGCTGGCCCTCGGGCCAAGTGGCCTACCCGGCGGAAGGCAGTCTCATAGCCGTCAGGGTTCATGGAGGGCAACAGGTGAATGCGCGTCTCGGTGAGCAGCCGGGTCACCCGCGGGTCCCCTCTCAGGAACTCACGGCACAGGAACTGCATCAGGAGCAGGAGCAACTCCCGCCCCAGGGCCTCATTCCCATGCATGCCGGCCACGTAGCGCACCTCAGGCTCTCCTGGGAGCACACAGGTGCTCGCAACTGGCTCGTGCCCCTGCCCCTCCCCGCCACTGTGCCCACCTCTCCCACCCCACCTGCCAGTACCCAGCTCATGCTCCCCAGGCTGGTCCGACATTTCCATCACATACAGCTTCAGGCCCTGGTGGCTCTTCCCGATGCTGTAGACGCGGGTGATGTTGGGGCACTGCTCGTTCACCTGCTTCATCAGCTGGGGGGTGGAGTGCACCTCCCATGGTGCAGGGCATGGGAGGATCAGACCCAGGGGTCAGACCACATGTGGCCACGGAAGGACTTCAAAAGCTTGTGGTGGCCCATACAGATGGGGACACCACGGCACAGTACAGGAGTGGGCAGCAGCAGACCAGAAGGAAGGGTCAGAATAAGGGAGGCACCATAACAAGGGAAACTGGGGCAGTTTAGGGGTCAACAGGAGGGTGAGATGAGGGTGGACATGAGGGCAATCATAGCCAGTTATGCCCTGGTAGGCGGAGGACCTGAGATGGGCAGATCCCTCCCTCCTGGGTCATAGGGGTTACCTTCCTCATGGCTTTATAATCATGATGCCGGAAGTCCAGTGTGTCGGAGGATTCCAGCACAGGGACCTCAGGGAACAGACCATTAGGATCTGGTAGAGGATGAGTTCCCAATAAAGGGGGAGTTCCCAGTGGAGGGTGCACCCTGCCCATCCAACCCTTGTCTTACAGCCCACCTGAGACTGGACAGGCTAGGATCTCTGCCCGGAGGCAGGATGCACCTCCCTGGAGCCAGGTCTGGGGCAGCAGGCGAATGAAACGGGCCACCTGCGGCTCAGGCAGGAGGTTCAGCACTGGTGTCTCTGGGTCCGAATTTGCAGGAAATACCTGGGGGCATCAAGTTCTTTGTAAGGGTGGCTTGAACCCCAGCAGCCAGCCTGGCGGAGGGCCCAGGGAAGGAGCTCAGGCCGCTGAGCTCACTGAAAAATCCACCCCGGTAGGCTCAGCTGGAGACTTGCCCACTGTGTCAAACACAGACCGCTGCCCACAGCCTTTGCCAGCAGGCAGCCCTAGGCAGCCACACTTTCCATTTTGGTCACAGCTCATTAGACCAATATGGCCATGTGACTCAGGAGCAGCCAATCCTAGAGGTGGCCAGGACCCCACACTGTAGCCTGGGGTAAAAAGGGGTCATTGAGATGGGGAAGCCAGAGCTATGAGGAGGTGAGAAGTGATGCAAGGACCAGGGGCCCATCACCAGAAAGGGTGTTCCAGCAGGAGGCTGTGGCATGGAGGAAGGACTGGGGGAGGATACAGGCATCCAAAGCAGCCTTCCTCCCAAGGCTGTCTGCTGGGTGCCACCCATCCTGACAACAACCCCCCTTCTCCTGGGATGCCCAAGTGGACACCTGTTCCTTGTCCTCAGAGGAGCCCCAGCCCAGCCCAGCACCCTACAGTGGGCCAGGAGCCCAACTCTCAGCATAGAGGGCCCCAGCCACCATGGGACCTCTCACCGCGTCCATCCCACTGCTGCGATTCTTACTCCCCCACCAGGTAAGACTGTCATTGCTGAACTGGACCTTGTATGATGTGACCCAGTCATACCTGGCAGGAAAGATGGGTAAAGATGATGGGTGGCTCCCAGGACTCCCACCCCAGTCCTCCTGAGTCTGCCCATGACTTCCCTGGTCTGGAGATATCCTGCCTCACCTCCAGATGGAGTTCCTGCCCTGTGTGATAATGCCTGAGAAGTGGGTGGGGTGCCTAGCATCCACCTGAAGCCATGGCTCGGCATCCTGCCGCTCGGCACACCAGGCACCATCAAAAAGATCACCATCCTCCAGGCCTGACTGTGGGCACAGGACACAGTAATCACAACCAGGCAGGCAGTATGGGGTAAGCCTTAACCGAAGGTGGGAGGGGCAAGTAAGTAGGTCCTAGGGGTTGCCTTGCTGACCTGGATGTTGAGCCGTCCTCGGTGTGGTCCAAGACCAAAGGACTGGCTGCTAGATGCATCAAGCTGATTATCTGAAACTCGCAGGGACTCCAGGCCCAAAGGGGGACAGTCTGGGACAGGGACAGAGCAGTAAAATGGGACCAGAGAAAGAGTGGTCAGAGCACGTAGGAAGCTGAGCCTAAGCTTGCCAGTGTGTTGGACAGGCTGGGGGCATGTCTATGCCCAGGAGACCAAGAGCTACATTAGTTTGTGCCCCAGAGACTGCAAGTCTGGGCAGGGCCCCTGAAACGGTGGTACCTGGTTCTTGCTTCTCAGGGAGGTCAAGGGTCCTGGCAGGGCTGGTGGTCACTGAAGCCCTGGCAGTCACCGGGGGTCTGGAGGGAGTTAGCTTCTTTCGCTTCTTCATAATGATCTTTTTCTTCTTGATGACTCGAATCCGGACATGCTGTTCTGAGGTCCCTGGGGACCAAGGAGGCAGAGCACCAGGGAGGGAAAGGATGACACAAAACCCCAGATGGAGAGGTCTGCCAGCGCAAGAAAGCCTGCAAGTCCACAACAGGCCCCACCACACATATCCAAGAACATTGGCATGGACTTAAAGGCCCACAGGCTGACCCCCAACCTATCTCTCCAGCCACTTCCTTGATTCCTTCTCCCCTCTGACAGCTTGGCCCTCACCAATAGAGAGCTACACTGCCACTAGGAACTATCTGCTTACTCCAAAGAGCTGAATTTGGTTTTTTAACTCCTTCTTTGCCCGGCTGTCCGCTTCCCTGTCATCCACCACCTTTGATTTTATTGCCTAATTCCCATTCTTCCTTTGCATCCCAGCCCAGATACACTTCAAGGAGCCTTCCTTAGCTCCAGACTCGGTCTCATGCCCCAAAGCCTCTGTACCACCTCCATCATTATGTTTGCCGTCTGAGCTGAGATGTCCTGTCCTCAAATCCATGTCTGCCCGGGTGCTCAGGCCTTCCAGAGCTGGACCCCTGCCCTGCCTGCCCTTCAGTACAAAGCATTCATTGAACAGGGCAGGTGCCACTAGTTCCCCACCCAGCCTAGCTCCACAGATGCCCCTAGAACATGCTGTACATTTTTGTGTTAGGTGCCCTTTGCCTTTGCACAGACTGTTTCCTTCCTGGATGCCTTCCTCTTCAGCTCTTCCTAATTCAGAGATACCCTTCAGGACCAGTTCCACTTGCCTCTCCCAAGAAGCCCTCCTAGGCTGCCAATCCCCTTGCTTTCCTCCTCTTACTCCCACATCTGAAAAGGTGGGAAGTCAGGCAGCCTTCCCCCTCCCTTCCCCAGGCAGTGCCACGTTCCTCCTGGCAGAGAGCTCTTCTTCCCTTCCTTGGTTCTTTCCTTCCAGGCCCTGCCCTCAGTCTTGCTCTGCACCCTCCTCCTTTGTCTGCACCTCTTTCTCCCCTCCTCCTGGCTCTGGCCTCAGTTTCCTCATCTGTGAAAAGGGAAAGTTTGGGGCTGGAAGAGGCAGCATCTAACTGGTTCCTGTCCCAGGACTGCTGACTTGGTTTGGCAGGGAACTGGGGCTGCTGATTCAGCAGCCATTGTACTGGGCAGGGAGCGTGTGTGCGTGGGGAAGGGTCGCCACACAGGGGCTGGGCACGGAGTGTGGCGTGTGTGGCGTGTGTGTGGTGTGTGTGCGCGTGCTGGGGAGGGGTCGCCACACGGGGGGCGGAGGAGTGGGACAACCGGCCCGCGGAAGAAGCGGGCCGTGGGTCGGGAGCTCACCGTTCTTGTTCCCTGCGGACAGCTCTGCCTGGCTGCTACGCGGGGCCGGGGTCGAGACCGGGGCCTCGGTGGTCGCGGGCGACGCCAGGCCCAGCACCGAGGCGCCGGACGCCCCCAGACTCACCCCGACGGCAGGCGCGAAGGTGGCCAAGGCGAGCAGGAGACCCCACATGGCTGGGCCCAAAGCGAGGACACGCGCTGGACCCACGATGGCCGGTGGGTTCGCCTCTTCCTGCTGGGGCTCGGGAGCCCCCCGCCCCTTCCTGCCGCCGCCGCACGCCCCCTGCGGCCTTCGACACGCCCACAGCCCGCTAGTTGGCCTCGGACCCTGGAGCGGAGGGGTAGGCAGGGGAGGGGAGAGGAAGGTAGGGGCGGGGAGGGGCCAGGGCTGCAGCCCAGGGTCTCCGCACCCGCCGACCCTCCCCCTCCCTCTCTGCCCCGCGCCCCAGCCCCCCGCACCTAACCACATATTATCCTCTCTCGGCAAAGACCCTGCACCCTGGATTCCACGCGATCCTGTGCGCCTGTCCCACAGTGGGCACTTACTGTGTACCATGCCCCGTGCCACGCGCTTTACCCGTGGCCTCTCAGACAAATCTCATCTTATAAACTGGTAAACTGAGGCTCAGGGCGGCTAATTGACTTAGCCTAGGTAGCGAAGCCGAGAACTTTGGGGAGGAAACTACAACCCGAGAGGGAAATCTATCCAGTCAGAACCCCCTGCCAGGACGGGTGGGACGGAAAGAAGGGTGAGAGGAAACTGAGGCGGCGGCTGGCGTACGGGGTGGGGGAGGGCTGGCTCTCCAGGAATTCTTCTGAAGGACACCCAAGGGGCCCAGCTAGAGGCGGTGCTTCCCACCCCCCCACCGCGGCGCCCCGCCTCTCCTCTCTCTTCCTTTCCCCAGCCTCCTCTCCTTTGCTCACCCGGCTGCCACGTTCCGGGGTTACATAATCCGAGTAGAGGCGTCTGAGCCTATGCCCAGCGGGCTGGGGCAGGGGGTGGAGGGCGAGGCTGATGCATGTCCTGCCCTCCCCCGCCTCACTCTCCTCTGGGAGCCGGCAGCCCTGGGTCTGTGTCTTCGGGACCACCTCCGACCCCGGGATTCCAGAGCGCAGGACCCTCCCCATCCCCCTCCGATGTCCCCTTTGGCTCCCCCACACCAGGGTCGCCTCCCCAGAAGGAAGGCATTCGTCCACTGTGCGCCTCTGGCCGGGGCTTTGCCTTTGCAAGGATCCCGCCGGGGAGACACTGCCATCCCCAAGTAAGAAGAGATGCCCAGAGGTGGCCGGGAATCCTCCGGAGTGCGCGGGGCCCCTGAGCAAATGTTTTCTGCAAGGTCACTACCCACATGAACAATTTGAATTACCCTAAATCTGCGTGTCAGCACCAATCTCGTCGGATCTCTCGAAAGGAATATGCGCTCCTGGAACTGAGACCCACCCCCAGTAAGAACGATCTCATAGACTCGAGTCCTGGAGCTCCTCAAGGCATTTGGTCCACCCCATGCGCTCTGGGTAGAGAACCCCCGAAAGGGAGTAACTGGGACAGGGCCCCCGCGGGTCCTGCTCCCGCCTTAGAGCGCCCCGCCTGGACACTACTGCCGGGTCCCAGTCACCAGAGGAGGATCTAGAAAAATTCAAGGAAGGCATGCCGAAGCGGAGGGTCCCTGAAGCGCCGGGCCGAGTCAGCGGCAGAAAGACGGTACTGCGGCCCCAGGCTTCGCAGAGGTGGGAGGCAGGGAGAGGCTCTGTGGAGCTAGAAGCGGGTCTGTACGAGTCCTGAGGACTACTCCACCTCCCGCCAAAACAAAGTCTGCCCACTTCCCGGGCCCCACCCTCATCCAAGTTTCACAGAGTGGTGCAAGAGGGTCGGGGCAGAACCTGGCTAGGACAGGTCAGCCTCCTGAGGCTCCCACCTCCTCCAAGCCCTTCCCTACACCGCAGCCAAATTGTCCTAGTGCGCTCACCTTCCAGGCTATTCCTGAAAATGTTCTTCCCCACCCACAGCTTTCCCACCTCATCTCCCTGTGTTCTCCCCCTGGCTCATATCTCTCCAGCCACACAGGCATTCTAGGTGTTCCTCCAATGCACCAGACCCATCCAGCCTCAGGGCCTTTGCACCGGTTCACCAAGTTTGTATCCTATCACTCAGATGGCCTTTCAATGTTACTTACTTCCCTGACCATTCTGACAAAAGTAAACTCCAGCCTCTACACGTACTATATCCTCTCACTCTGTTTTGTTATTGATTCAAGGTACTCAACCCTCTCTGAATATATCTTGTGTTATTTATTATGTGTTCTTTGTCTGGGTCCCCACTCCCACCCAGCAGAAGGTAAGCAGCCCCACAAGAGCCTTTTGCACCCAAATATTCACAGCTGTACCTCAGGGCCTAGAACAGTGCTTGGTCTCTAGTCAGTGCTCAAAAGTATGTGTATAATATGTTCAAGGTTAGAGGGAACCCAGGGCTGGAGGGAAGCTCCCACCCAGCAGAAGGTAAGCAGCCCCACAAGAGCCTTTTGCACCCAAATATTCACAGCTGTACCTCAGGGCCTAGAACAGTGCTTGGTCTCTAGTCAGTGCTCAAAAGTATGTGTATAATATGTTCAAGGTTAGAGGGAACCCAGGGCTGGAGGGAAGCTGGCCTCCTCAACAGTGCCAGGTTTTACAGGAAAGGAGTTGGCCAGCAATGAACTGGGAGACCTGCCCCCAAAGAGACTGGTGGGACGGGGCATGCTGGCCATCTCCCACCAATCTCCCACCTTCTCACGCCCCTTCTAACTTGCTCATCCCTTCTGTTCTCCCTGCTCAGCTGCTGCCTTTGGCCCTTGCCATTTGGTTGCCTAGAGCTGCAAAGGCACCAAGTCCAGAAGCAGGGTCTAGAGGTGGCGGCTTCCAGGGTGCAGGTACTTGCACAGCCAGATCTCTAGCCCTGGGAGCCAGGTGGAGGCTTTTTCGTGGCCTCCCGAGAGCAAGGTTATGTTGCAAAGCACAAATGAGCAAGACTGAGCTGGACTGGGTGGAGATACCTGCCCCAAAGGGATTTTGGCTTAAGGGATGGTCTGGGACTCTCCTGGTTGCTCCCCAGTGTGGTCAGGTGGCTGGAGGCAGAGATGATAGATGACTTTTGTGCCACACAGGCTTAATGTCACATCCTACTTCTGCTGTTCATTTTGTTTGTGTATCCTTGGGCGGTAATTTTACCTCTCCGAGCCTCAGTTTTCTCATCTGTAAAATGGGAACAATAATATCTTCCTCTTTGGGTTGCTGTGAAGTGAGATAATATGTGGTTCTTGGGGGCCACTACCAGATGAATTAAAGGTAGGGAAACAGCTTAACACAGTCCTCTTGCTCCCACATACGCAGATGGAATAAAACATTATCAAGAGAAGAGAGGAGGCTATGTGTCTGGCTGTACAAATTGAGAAGTAGGCAAATCTGCTGTCTCTCTGTGCCTCCTAATCTCCTGTCCCTGGTACTCACTCCCCACTAAGTGCTCTCCCTATGATGCAGGTGAGCTTTGATGGGGACTCCTGTGGCACCTAGAAGCATCTCCCCACGTGCCCGTCTCCCCTCACCACTACCTCCCCCAGCTATCTCTCTTTTGTACATCAACATCTTCTAGAGCCTTATTCCTCAAAGTGTGGCCGAGGACCAACAGCATCAGCAACCCCTGGGAGCTTGTTAGAAATGCAGAATCCCTGCCGAGACCTACTATATCAGAATCTGCATTTTAAAAAGATCCCCAGAGGATTCAACCCTAGGAGATTCAGGTGGGCTGAGAAGCATTAGGTGGAGGTTTAGAGCAACTCCATCTAAAATACATGAGATTCACAGCTTTCTGAGTTTGATGGTGTTTGATGCTGTTACTGGAAATTTTATCTCAAGCCATATGAGGACATCCACGTAACATTAGGAAATTGGTATTTCATTCATCCTGGGAGGGTATATTCCTGATCTCCACCAAAGGACCCTATACTGATTTGCTTGTTTTAAATGAAATCATTTTAATCGGAATACTACAGAATATAATTTTTAAGACCCTTTAAAAATATATATTTATTTATTTATTTTGGGTACACCAGGTCTTAGTTGAGGCAGGCAGGATCTTCAGTTGCAGCATGCAGACTTCTTAGTTGCAGCATGCGGAGTCTTAGTTGTGGCGTGCATGCAGGATCTAGTTCCCCAACCAGGGATCGAACCTGGGTCCCCTGCATTGGGAGTGTGGAGTCTTACTCACTGGACCACCAGGGAAGTCCATGTAGAATATAATTTTAAAGGTAAATCACATATAGGCCTGTAACAGAAGATTCTTCTCTATGCTTCTCTATTCTCAAGTCAACCACGTTTAGTTCTGTTTGTTATTCCTTCTTGTATTTACCTTTATGCTTCTATTGCTATTTCTTGGATTTTTATGTTTAGATGTTATCTGTGGATTTCCTGCTATGGAATTAAGGATTTAGCTTTCCTACCACCCCTCTCCCCAACATACACCAAAATACACATACACATTTCCTCCTGCCATCCTCCCAAAAGAACTAAATCACTGGAGTCAATATTCAGTGCTTATATTATGACCATGTAAAGATTATTGTTCAACTTTTTTTGTTCCCTGGAGTTAGCAATTACTTTGTTTTACCATTTGCTTGGTTTTCAAGGCACTAGTTGCTAATTCAATCCCAAAGCTTCCAACAAAACTAAACATTTTGCATATGTCTAAAAACAGCAGATAGGGACTTCCCTGGTGGCGCAGTGGTTAAGAATCTGCCTGCCAATGCAGGGGACATGGGTTCGAGCCCTGTTCTAGGAGGATCCCACATGCTGCAGAGTAGCTGAGCCCGTGTGCCACAACTACTGAAGCCCGCACGCCTAGAGCCCGTGCTCTGCAACAGGAGAAGCCACTGCAATGAGAAGCCCTCATACAGCAACGAAGACCCAATGCAGCCAAAAATAAATAAATTAGAAAACAAACAAAAAAAACCCAGCAGATAATCAGTTTCATTTTCTTCTGGAGACATCCCTCCTGGAGCATCTATCTTTTGATTCCAGGCTGGGTTGCTTGCTTTCTTCGCCTGGAAACATAGCTGATGTCCCAGGTCTTTCTCATCACCACTCTCCTGTGTTTAGCCTCACTTCTTTCTTAGTTTAGTTCCTTATTTTTCTGAAGCACATGCTCTAGTAGCTTCCTAAGAAAGAGTGTATGCAAGGTCAAGTTTTTGAAACCTTGTTTGGCTTAAAATGTCTTTATTCTACCCTTATACTTGATAATCGTTTAGACAGATATGTTACTAGGTTGTAAATCATTTTCCCTCAGAATTTTGTGGGCATTGCTTTATTGCTCTGGGAAGACTCAGAGAAAGGCAATCAATGAATGGTTCCAAGGGCTGGGGGCATTGGCTCTATGACTGTTGAGCTCACCACCACCAAAGATCTCAAGGTCACCAGGCTTGAATCTTTGAACAGAATCCCCTGGAGGCAGATATGCAGCCGGACCCTTGCTCTGTCTCCTCCTCTCCTAGGGCCTGTGTGGTCACTGTCCCCCTACCCCTACCTCCATCAGTTTTCCTTCGAAGTATGATATGTGAACAAGGATTAAGTTCTCTCAGTTATGACCCATTTCCACTCTTGCCTCTCAAGTCACTAAACTGAACCTCTGTAACCATTTACAGATTATTAGTGGAGATAGGTTTCCTTTCCAGGTGACCAATCCCTTCATACATGCTCATTTTCCATAATTTCATTCTTGGAGGATGACCTTAATCTCCAATTTTGGGGTTACTATGTTGTAGCCCTCTTACAGTCATTCTCTGTGCCATTTCTGGAATGCCAGTATCCAGAACACCTCCCACAAACAGCAATGCTTCAAACAGCTAAACAGCCCCTTCCTGCCCCACCCCCATTTAGTAGGTCATGTGGGAGCCCTGCCCCAGAAAGCCTCTGGTTGCTTCCTGGCAGAGTCTATCTCTGCATTCCAGGACTGCAGTTCTGAAAAATCCCCCACAAGAGCCCACAGGCCTCACCCTACTTTCAGGGGAGAGAGCTGGGGACAGACAGATTGAGTGACTTGCCCCTGGACACCCAGCCCCAGGAACCCGAGAGACAAGCAGCCCTTCATCCTGTGGTAAGCTGCCCAGGTGGTGATGGGGTTATAATGCCTTCCTGGCAACTCAAATCCCCACCGGAGGGCCCTAGGGCGGAGAATTAGCAAAGACAAGAGGATTAGTCTTAGCTCTCAAAAGTCAGACCTCCCTTTGGCTAAACTCTGCCTAAGCTACCCGCTACTTATGAGGCCAGAACCAGCACTAGCCTGCCCCTTACCCCAGGTCCCCACCTGGCAGTAGGTCACAATGCTCCAGCCGCCCAACCCACCAGAATGGCTGACTGAAGTGGGAGGGGGTGAGGAGGGTTTGGTGGGTGGGTGCGTGGGGACGGGGAGATTTCTAAGGAGCCCAGCTCCCCACTGCCTGAGCTCACCCTTGAGTGTCTGCCAGGGCCCCACCCCCTCCCATGGTCCTCCCCCCAATACTCCTTCCCAGCCCTAGTCCTTCCTGTAACCTCCACCTCCCTCCATGACCCGCCTCTGCTTACCCAGGCCCAAAGCCCTTGCTTATCCTGTCCCAGTCCCTTCCAGGGGCGTGGGTGTGGGGAGGGATCGGGTAGCCCAGTGGGTCCATGTGTGTCCCCCTGGGGCCCTAGCCAGGCCCAGGTCCTGGACAGTGTCCTAGGGCTGGGGGCACTGGGGCTGGCAATTCGGGCAGTCTTTTCCACAGCTGGCTCAGCCTCGCTGCTGCTGCTACTGGTCAGCTTACTGGACTTCGACCTGCTCCACCGGTAAGTGGACAGCAGCCTGGCAGGTTGGGCAGGTGAGCAAGGGGTCAACCTCCCAAAGCCCAGCTGCCACCCTTTCTCTCCACAGGCCTGCAGGTCCCACCTGGCCACAGCACACACATCTCACAGGGGGCCAGAGTCAGGGGGCCGGTGAGGGTCCAGGGCAGCAGCAGGCTCCACTCCTGCCCACAGTGGCAGTCACAGGACGACTCAGCCTCCAGGAGGCTCTGCTGCTGCTGCTCCTGGGCCTGGGGCTACTCCTGGGAGCCCACGGCATGCCCTTGGCACTGCTTGCCCTGGCTTTCTGCCTCCATCCTTGGGCCTGAATGCCCTCCGGAAACACACTGACAATGCTGTTTCCTCAGGCCTCCTTTCCTCCACCCTGGTCTGGGAAGGTGGGAGAATACTCCTTTATCCCCCAGCCTGCACCTACCTTGGGGGACCTCTGAGGTCTCCCCACAATGTGGACAGTAGATACCTAGGTCTGAGTCCGAGGGCATCAGTAAAAAGTGAGATAAGGGACAGGGAGTCCAGTGCAGGGAATGGAGCCATCTCAGAACCTCTAGGTTAGGGGTCACTATTCTGGCCTCCACTGTGGTTCTAGAGAATGAGGGTCCAGAGAGAAAGAACTGTAAGAGAGTGGATTGGGACTGGATATCGGCCAGCAGGGAAAGGAGGGATCCAGAGAGGTCTTTCCATAAGAAAACATGAGAAACGACATTTGTGGGCTCACCAGGCTCCCTGCCAGCCTGGAGGGTCCATGAAAGAGGCTCAGGTAAGCCTCACATCCTGCAGTGTTTCCTCTCTTGGCTGGACCCCACCCTAGTCCAGGTCACAATGGGGCTCCTTTGGGAAGGGTGGGGGCAGTGAGAGTGGGGGCTCCACTCTGGCTGGACGCTGCAGGAAGCAACATGACCTAGGTGGCTCTGCCCAGAGGTAAGACCCATGCCCCAGCTCAAAGCCCCACCACACCCATGCTGGTACCCTCCTGACCCCTGCACCCTCACCCACCCTAAGGTGCCAGGCATCTCCAGGGCTGCTCCTGCAGCTGGCGTGGCTCTCTCCCCAGGTGCACCAGAGGTGATGCAGCAGCCGCGAGCGGAGACGCATGCCATCGGGGCTGGTGAGGGGCCACAGCGTGCGGTGCCCTGGTCGGCCTGGGTCACGCGGGAGGGCTGGGTGCGCTGGTGCGTGTGCCATGTGCCCCCAAGCTGGACACAGTGGTGGGCCACGTCAGGCTGGCGGCAACCGCTGCAGTGTGTGCTGTGGGGTCTGGAGGGGACCCTCTACCTGCTGCTGGTGCTGATGCTGTGCCACGCGCTCTTCACCACCGGCTCCCACCTGCTGAGCTCCTTGTGGCCCGTGGCAGCTGCAGCATGGCTCCATCTGCTGCCGGCTGTCCTGCTGCTGGTGCTCAGTGCCCTCCCCGCCCTGCTTTTCACCGCCTCCTTCCTGCTGCTTTTCTCCACACTGCTGAGCCTCGTGGGCCTCCTCACCTCCATGTCTCACCCAAGCCATGCTCAGGACTTGGACCAATAGAAGGGCAACCCCATCCTGCTGCTTGTGTCTGTTGAGCCCTGGCCTAGGGCCTGAAGCCCAGGGGAGAGGGAGGGCAGTTGGGACCAGGGCCTTCCTGCCTCAGCAGGCCCCAGACCTTCAGGCCTTAGTTGGGACTGGTCAGGGCATGCATGATGTTGCTGGAACTGGCAGGGTAGGCTGTCCTGACCTCTGGGCACCTCCCTCAAGCTGATGCTGCAGGTACTTAGGGTGGGGGGGCAGGGACTTTGAGAAGAGACATTAGGGCAGAAGGCTTAGCCAGGGGCAGAGCTTGACCAAGCCGTCAAGAGCTCCCACATGCATGTGGTGACACCACTGGGGCCCCCTTAGCAGCTGGCGGCATCTTTTTTTTGCAGCTGCTCAACTGTCTCAGCTTCAGATTCATAGAGAACTACTTAGGTACCTCTGTATTTGCCATTCCCCCCACCAACCTCCTCTTTCCACTTCCCCAGGCTCTAGAAAGGGCCCACTGACAGAAACTTAGCTGCGAGAGGTCTAGCCAGAAGCCTCATGGGACCTCAGCCAACTCACCTTCCGGACCTTTCTGCCTAAGCATTCCCCCACTCCCTAGACTTCCTACCTCCTGCCTCAGTCCACATCCCCACCTCTGGGAAATGGGCCAACCAGTGTAGTGAGGTTCCCAGAGAGCACTTACTCTTTAAGACTCCTGAGGTTTGCTACGGAAAAACAAACAAGAAGTCCCATTTCACCCACCTATGCAATGTGTGGCCTTGGCCAATTAGTTTCTTTGAGCCTTGGTATTAAGTGGGTCCTGTCATGGAGCTGTTGTGAGTCAAAGGCAATAATACCTATGTGTGAAGTACTTTGAAAAGACCAGAAAACTGCACGATATTGTATTGAACTCTAAACAGCAGGAAGCTTCTCCAGGCCTTCAGAGAAATGTTCTGTCATGGATACAACTGGGGCCCTACCATGGTAAACAGCGGATGGACGAATGTGAACAAAATTTAAAAGGTTGTATGCCATGAAATCTCAAAATATGCAGGTGTCGAACTCTTCTGATTGTGAAATGCTTGGGGCTGGGGCTTGGTGCCAGGAAAAGTCTTGCACAGCTATGTGAGTGGGGAAAGCATGGCCCACGGGTTTCTAAAACCAATCCAACAAGCTGCTTACAGCACCAGGAGGGCCTTGGAAGGTGGCATCCCTTGATGCCCAGGATGCTGGCTGTTCACACATCAGCTAACCCTCCAAATAAAACAGTGAGTGATCAGTTACTACAGGTAAGACGTTTGATAGATAAGACCCACCACCTGACCCCCACCTCACTCCAGACCTCCACCTAATCCCTGACCCTCCCCAATCTAGTCTTGACCCCACTATATACATAACCCTAAAATCCCTGTTCCTAAATCCCTCAACCAAAAGGCCCCTCTCCTGCCAGCTAAATACTCAAGCCCTGGGGACCAGCCCCTAGAACCCAGGTTCATTTTTGCTAAAACCCATTCGCTGCGGAGTTTCATAACTCTGGTCATCTGGCCACTGGTCATCAACAGCAGCTCCTGAAACCCCAGACACAGTCCTCCTTTTTTCCTTTCAGTTCTCCCTGAAATATGACCTGGTAGCAAGGGCAAAGGCAGGACATGGAGGTGGAATAGGTTCATGGTTAGCACGGGCTCTGGTGTATTAGCTGAAGCTGGGTTTGAATCCCAGCATTGTCACTTTCTAGCTCCATGGCTTTGGTAAAAATTGCTAAGTCTTCTTGAACTTCATTTTCCTCTTGGTTAAAACAAAGGCAAGAACACCTGTCTTGGGGCCCCTGTGGGGCACTTGGTATGTGAGGCAAAGTTTCTGGACTGACTCCTCACACCACAAACTGTAGCTATGCTGTTACCATCCCATTTTAGAGATGAGAAGTCAGGCACAGGATAGCTGCTTGCCAATGGCAAGGCCAGGTTGTTTTGAGTCCTAGTCCAGCCTAACAGGCTACTAAAGGGAAAGCAATGGAGGAAATATAACCTAACTGAAGACCCCAGGGCTTCTCAATGCCTGTTCTTTAAGCTCCTGTCAGAGATGAAGCCAGGATGCCAATCTTGGGCCCATCATTGACTTGGCCGTGCATTGCTAGCCAGGGACATCACTCCAGAGCCTTGGGGCCACTCTGATTGAGAGAGGAGGTTTCGGCCCAGACCAGACACACTGGGGGGCAGGATTTTGGCAGGAGCAAGGAGAAGGCCTTCTTCCCTTCCCCACATAAATATATATCTTCTACCCTCCTGCGTTGCTGGTGTGGGGTAGGGTGGCACAGCCAGACTGGAGAGCAGATAGGCAATACTTATCAAATTAGATCAACACATACCCTGTGACCCAGCAACCCAAAATGAATTCTCACAGAGGCCCATAATGGCCTTGTTCCTCAAAGTGTGGTCCCAGGGCTAGCAGTATAGGCATCACCTGTAAACTGGCTACAAATGTAGAGTCTCAGGCCTTGCCCCAGGTGTGATGAATCAGAACCTGCATTTTTAACAAGACTCCCAAGGGATAACTTTGCACACTGTGAGAAGTGCTGCAGGTGAGGAGATATGTTGAGGGGATACGTCTGAGAATGATGATTGCACTCACTGGTGGTGGCAGGAAATGGAAAATGTGAAACATGGTGGATGAGCACTGTGGAGAGGAGGCAGCAGTTAGAAAGGGTGGAAACTATATGGATTGATCTTGAAATCCTAGTGTTGAGTGAAAAGAAGCTGAATGAAAAATAATGCAATTTTTTTCACACAAACTTAAAATGCATGCCAACAAAACCAGACACTTTCTTCTTCTTCTTTTTTTTTTTCTTGATAAGAACAAAAAATAGAATGGAATGGCGAACTCTAGAGCCAGCCAAATGGGATGGATGGAGTACACAGATAAAAGGAAATAAAGTGAGGGACCTTGCAGAGAGGAAAGAAAAACATAACTCCTGAAATTACTTTAAATGTAGACAAAGTCATCCATTTAGACTTAAAACGCTTAATAATGCAAGCCTGGGGAGAATGAACATGCTAGAATGAAGTTCTAAGCCCTTCCGTTTGGGCCAAGAAGGGAAAGCTGTCCCACTGGCCTCAGTGACCTGGGAGGTTGGGTGAGTTTTCTTTGCTGGCCCTACCCCATCCAACCCCGCAGCGGGCTCAGATGGGGTGGGGTTCCAGTAACGCTCGTGGCCTGGCCAGAAAAATAATCAGATCAGGCGGAGCATAAAGAACCGGAGTGGAGGAGGTGTCAGCCGCGAGGGGCCTTGCATGTGAGAAAGCAGAGAGAGGATCCACAGCGGCATACACGCACCCTGGGGGGGCGCCTAGGAGCAGGAGCGCCCGGTAGGACTTTCCTCTGCCCCAAGGACCGGGGAGCAATGAGTAGGAGCGGCCAGGATGCGGGAGGGTCAGAGAGGGCGGTGTCAAGGGGGATCATAAGGCTGGGGGCTCCACTTGAGCTAGAGTTGTCAGTGGCCACCCTAGAGGGAAGAAGAGGGGTCTCTGGAAGCAGGCGGTGCGGCGCCCAGGGAACCGCTCAGGACCAGCTACGTGAAGCCGGGAGGGGGCGCTCTCACCCAGACGCTTCTGTGCCGGGGAAAGGGGGCGGCCTCGCCCCCGCTAGCGGGTGAGGGGAGCAGCACTACTCGCCGAGAGTCCGTGGCCACAGAGAAGGAGGGGGCCGACTGGATCCTTGGGGGAGGAGGAGGAGGAGGAGAAGACCTGCGCTGCGCGGGGAGGTTGCCCCAGGAGCGACCTCTAGGCTCAGGTGCGCGGGAGAGGGGTCAGGGCGACGGCTGGAGAGCGCCGAGCTCGCGCGTTGACCGTGGAGGTACAGTTGGGTGGGCATGGGCCTGATGTTGGGAAGGAAATTCCTAGCCTTGCCAGGGATCAGAGGGCTGTGGGCACCCACATAGGGTAAGTGCTAGCCACCCCCGTAAATCAACACCTCCCCCCACCTCCACCCCACCCCCGGAATCGCAGCCCCTTGACTCGGTGCATGGCTTGCTCCCCTAGCGGAGACCTCCAGCTCTGGCTACGAAGAGTCGGGCTTGGCTGGGTGTGGGAAGGAACTGAGGAGGGGGAGAGGTATCTCCCGGGCCGGGCCGGCAGTGGCGGAGAGGGTAGATCCTGGGGCCAGGAAGGAGCATCTCCGGCCCACTGGCGGCTTCATTGACTCCTCAAAATCTCCTTAACCCAAAACTCTAGCCTGAGTTCCCCAGCCTGAAACCCAGAGGCATCGAGGGCAGAGCTCATGAGAATCCAGGAGAAGGGCCCAATCTAGCCGGCTTCACTGTCTCCGACTGCTGTCCTAACCCTAGTCTATTATTCCATCCTTCCGGGGTTAAAGACCTGTCTTTTGTAAGGTTCTGTCAGGATATGGATGCAACCAACTTTGGACAAGTTATTTTCTGCTGAGCAAACTTTTCTATTACCTTTCAAATATTTTCCATCTTCAAAATAGAAGAACTTAGGAGCTGTAGCTTTTATATTTTCTGGCCTGTGTCTTCAAATGTCTAAAACCAAAAAAGTTTTAAAAATTGATATGTGATACTGTATACTTGCAAAATATTTGTAACATATATGTAAGTTGTGAAGCCCTCTAAACCCAAGGATACCACATCCATCTAAAAGCCAGATGTTATGAGAATAGGTCCTCTTCCTTTGTGTTCATCTTCTGACTATACAAGCTGGAATTCCCAGACAATGGTATATGGAATTGCTGTTCACAGGTAACTTTGACTTGATCCTGATTTTGAAATAACTGCTTTTAGGTTTCCACCATTAAGAATTACTGTGGAGTTTTGATAGTTAACTTTTATCCAGTCAAGGAAATTCCTTTCTACTCCTAGTTTGCTAGTAGCAGTTTTGATCATGAGTGGATGTTGAATGTTAAAAAAAAATTTTTTTTCTTCATCTACTACAAGGACTACTTATTCTGCTTTATTCTGTTTATATGGTGAATTAAATTTTTAGGTGTCTTTTTAATGTTAAACCACTCCTGGATATCCTGATTCTTTTTTTTTTTTTTGGCCAAACTGCATGACTTGTGGGATCTCAGCTCCTGACCAGGGATTGAACCAGGCCATGGCAGTGAATCCTAACCAGTAGGCCACCAGGGAACTCCACTGGTTCCCTTTTAATTGACATATAATTCATACATTTTACATGAATAACATGCAGAAATATCGAGGGTATGGCTCAATTAAAAAAATTTTTTTTGCCCTCACTGCACGGCATGCAGGCCGACCTGGGATTGAACCCATACCCCTGCATTGGAAGGGCAGAGTCTTAATCACTGGACTGCCAGGGAGGTCTCTGGCTCAATAAACTTTAACATATTTGTGTGTCTTTGTGTGGCCATGTAACTACCAGCCAGATAGAACTTTTCCATCATCCCAGGTAGTTCCATCATGCCCTTTCCCAATCAATACCTCCCCCAAAAGGTAACCACAATTCTGATTTCTATCACCATAGATTAGCCTATTCTTGAAATCATGCAGAATAAAATCATATAAAATGTACTCTAGTTTCTGGCTTCTTTCAACATTATATCTGTGAGATTTATCCATGTCATTATGTTTTTGGCTGCATTGGGTCCTCGTTGCTGTGCGCGGGCTTTCTCTAGTCGCGGTGAGCAGGGGCTACTCTTCATTGCAGTGCGCGGGCTTCTCATTGCGGTGGCTTCCCCCCGGCTGCGGAGCACAGGCTCAAGGCACGCGGGCTTCACCAGCTGTGGCACACAGGCTCCGCAGTTGTGGCTCACAGGCTCCAGAGCGCAGGCTCAGCAGCTGTGGCACATGGGCCTAGTTGCTCTGTGGCATGTGGGATCCTCCCAGACGAGGGCTCAAACCCATGTCCCCTGCATTGGCAGGCGGATTCCTAACCACTGCGCCACCAGGGAAGTCCCCACTCTCCTGTTGATGGACATTTGGCTTGTTTCCAAGTTTTGGCTACTATAATAAAACTTTTATGAATATTCTTGCACAGGTCTTTTGGTAAATCTGTCTAGATGTACTCATTTCTCTTGAAGTGAAATTGCTGAATCACAGAGTACATAAATGTTCAACTTTAGTAAATGCTGCCCAAGAATTTCCAAACTGATTTGTATCAAGCAGTGGTTCCACTGCGTTTTTCAGCCTATCCACCTAATTCACTGTTTGGAGTTTCTGCTCTTTCCTGGTCATCAGATATGGTATTTACATTTCTGTTTCTCATTTTCACTTTTGCTTGGGTGATTTCTGAGAGGAGGAGGGTTCTAATCAGTCTCCCACATGGGCTCAGGAGCTTTTTGTTTAGTTCCAACCACTTAATGAGTGTCTACCATGTGCCAAGAAATTGTGCAAGGTGTCTTGTATCTCCAGGAGCAGATGAGTGTTGAACATACACATGAATGTGTGAGACTGGTATAGGTGAGATCTAGCCAGATTCCAAACTGCATATAAAATATTGACAATTTCAACTCAGCCCTTGATACTTCCCAATCCCAAAGAGCTGCTGACAACAGAGAACCCCTCCAAGGTCTTTGTTAAGTACACGTGTGTTCTGGTGAGGGTGTAAACAAGTGAGACAGTAGGAAGGATGCATTCAATGATTTCTAAACAGCGTGGGTTAAAAGGTCCAAGGTCGCAGAGAGCCCAGAGGCAGGCTCCCCAACTTTTAAGATCATGGCTGGGAGACCTACTCCCTTACACAAAAAGATGCTACTCTGTTCTTCCATGCCTTTATTGGTGACAGCAATGGACAACAACAATGCCAGGCATAGCAAGATACCCTGGCCCAGCACCTGGGGTGGCAAGCAGGCACTGCAGGGCCACTGGCACATTCAGCTCCAGCATAAGATCCACTCTACCCAGGCCACGTCCCCGAATGGGGAGGAGGCCATTTGTCCAGTTTGTATGTATGGATCAGCCTGTCTGAGTGTCTGGGACGCTGCCTGCAGGGTGCCCCTGTTCTTGGCACGTGGTAGGGGCTGGTGTGAATACAGCGTGGCATCCCCCGGTGGACGGCCAGGCCCCGGTGCTGACCATGGGGGATAGGGCTGGGGACTGGAGGAGGCAGGGGGCCAGGCACAAAGTTCACTCCGGGGCTACATCCTACAAAAGAACCAGCCATTATCAGAGTGGGCTTCTGGCCAGGGTGAGCCCAGCTCTGCATTCAGGCAGTTCTGGTCCTCCAGGGTGAGTTTCTCTGGGCTTCAATTTCCCCATTTGCAAAATGGCAATACTACTTCCCCTACTTCCAAGTCAGGAAATTGTGACAATCAATGAGCTAATTAATGAGTCTAACAGATGCTGCTCCAGACTCAGTTGTGACTGAACCCAAGCCTGGGGGGCACAAGGGCTACCCAACTCCTCTCAGCCCACCTGGACACAGGAGGCTAGGATGGGGGAGGTTCAAGGGGATGCTGGAAAAGGTGTGCTGGGAGGTTGTAGAGGCACCTACCTAAGTGGGGTGGCATCGAGCAGTCTTCTGTTGGATTAAAGTTGAATTCATGGGGTGGGAAGGGCTGGCCTGGGAAAAAAGGGGGATCCTGGGGCAGGAGTGGAAACAGAGGAGGTGGGGAGGGCTGAGGAAGAGGGTAGGGAAAATGCATGGGAAGGGGTAAAGGAGAGGGTGGGGGCAAGGCCAGCTGCTCCCTGAAGGCTGGGGTCTGCCCCTGGCTCCCCTGGAAGAGATGATCCGGCTCTGGCCAGTCCTCAATCCATGGGTCTAGGAATGGGATGGTTGTTTTAGGTAGGGCTGGGGAGCCAGGCCGCCCTGAACTGTGGCTGTCCACACTTCTAAACCTCTACTCCCTCCTCTTGGAGAACACAGCACCCTCTACTTCCTACCCAGGTTTCCTCATCCCCTCTCATTTCAGGCCAAACCCAAGCTGCACTCTTTCTTCCCTGCCTGTCTCAATAGTCAGTGGATTTGCCTTTGTTCTGACCTCATGCTCCCCTCCAGTCTCCTCCCTCTGTTGCCCAGCTCCTGTATCTTTAGCTTTTTCCTCTCCCAGCTCCTTGCCACAGACCAATAAATAAGCTTAGTAAACCTTCTCTCTTAAAAACAAAGATCCTGTCACTTCCTTCTCCCAGTAGGCCCTTGTTCCTTTCATATTTCCTCCCACAAAGAGTATTTTGCCCAGGTGCCATTCTCTCCATCAACTGCTCATTACTTCTTTTAACCCTACTCCACTCCTTCAACACTTATCCTATGAAATGTAACCACTTCCTTGCTTCCTGACAAGTCACATGGCCAAGAGCCTCTGTCCTCCCTGAAAGTGACTCTACCCTTGTCTCCTCCATCAGTCCCTCTTCCCTTCCAACTCCTAAACATGGCTATTGTTTTCTCTTTCCGTCACTGTTCACATTCATGCCCTCAGCTGCCATCTCCCTGCTGGGCATCACTGACTCCAAATCTACTCAACATCTTCACAGTACCTCAAAGAGATCTGCCCTAACCAAACTTACCAACTCATCTTCCCACCCAACTCTTCCCTTTGATGTTCCTATTTCTGTGGCTCCAAACTGGATTCAGAAGACCTGAGCCACGATAAACTAGCCTTACAACCTTTAGAGCAACCCTTCATTTGTTGGGGATCAGTTCTCCAACTGATTTAGATGAGATTTAGTTCTCACCTAAAAAAACAAAGAAATTGGACTATTATATAATCAAGGTCCTAATTCACTTCCCTGATGCTCCAACTCCAGGCTAAAAGTGACATTCTTGACCTCTCTATGCCCTCACATCCTTTAATGCTACTACAGCCTTCTAACATGACTCGTGTCTCCAATTCAGTAAACACTATCCTGTAGGTAGTATGTACACAGCAATTGTCCTAGACAAGTGGCTTAAAGGGATGAGTTGTCAACAAGTGAGGCAGGAACCTTAGCCTTGGAGGACACGATCCAGCGCAGAAGCAGACATGGAATAATCACTCACGATGTTCCCTTTATAAGCAGGCAGGAACTGAGGGGGTGACAGCACCAGCCAAGGGGCTTCGTTGTTTCTGCCACACTGTCTGGATTACCTTTCCTCTGTTTCTGCCTTTCCACCCCCCACATCTACTCCTACCTAAAAGTATTCCCATTCCTTTTCCGTTTATCTGTAGCATAAGGGTCTCTGACATGCTGCCTTATGTGCTCAATGCTCACTCACATACACATAGGTGACCACACGGCTAGACCATACAGAAACCCAGGGGAAGGAAGGAGCACTCAGGATCCACAACGGTCCTTCAAGGGGCCTCTACTCCCCTTGAGGATCTCTGTCCTGTTGTTTATGAGCCCTATGCTTTGAGGGCCCTCTTTGCATCACTACCGTCCCCACCTGTGGTAGGGCTCACCATGGGGATAGTCACGCTTCGGCAGCTCCACACCCCAGGCATCAGCCACGTGGGTCAGAAGCAAGTGTGAGAGGTGGCGGTGGGCATGCTGGTCCCAGTGGACACCGTCCCGGTGACGGTGCTGTACTGCATGCCGGAAATGAAAGTGGAGGTCCAAGACATCGAAGCAGTGGTCCCCAGCCAGTGTAGCGCTATAGAAATTCCCTTCAACCACATCCCGCCGCAGAGAGCCTGCCAGAGGCTGGAGCTGAGTGATAAAGTGCAGCATCTAAGAGCCACAGAATGAAGCAGGTTTGGGAGGGAGGGTCCTCTATCTACCAGTCAGCTGCCCCGTCCTCTATCCTAAGGGGCTCTGGTCACTTGCCTCAGGCAGAAGGAAACCCCCAGTGACACGCTCTCCTAGGGGCATTGCCATGTTCCACACCAGCAGGCAGGAGTCTGGCAACACCTGGTCCATGCGCATGAACACCCGCTCCAAGTTCTCTCGGTAGCTCTCCATCGAGCAGCGGCCATACCTGTTGGGTAGCACAAAGGGTGGGCAAGAGCACAGGGGTGGGTGGCCTCTGAGCCATACCTCCACCCCTGGTTTCCCTCTCCCCCCGCCCCAACCTGGAGAGATCCCAGAGGCAGGAGTTGATGATCACCAGGTCCGGGGCAGGCCCATACGTCAGCTCCTCCAGGATTCCCTCGAGGTACTCGGAGTAAACGCGGGTGAGGAAGTAGAAGCGTACAAGGTGGTGGCCAGAACCCGAGCAGAACTGGCGGACCTCTCGGTACTGTGTCCCGTTGTGCAGCTCACCCAGCTGACCCCCAGCCATCAGCTGGTCCTGTTCAAAGCTCAGCTCCCCCTGCCCACCCCCCGACCCAGCTAGTCAGACCCATGCCAGGGAGGAGGACCCTACCAGGCCAGAGTCTGTGCCCACCCACCACTGGCATGGCCACCAAGCTTCCCTCACCTTGGCTTTCAGCTGGGCGGCTGTGAGCAGTGAGTCTTTCTGGAGCAGAAGCACCAGGTCTTTGTACACAGCCCGCTGGACTGCAGGGAGACAGAGATCCTGCGGCTGAGGCAGGCTGCACTCCACCCCAGCTCCTTCCAAATCCAGGCCTCCCATCTTCCCAGGGCTGGGGTTGCCCAACACCACCTTTGTGGAGTGTTGACTTAGAGACAGAAGAGAAGGTGAGGTTACAAAGTCCTGGCACTATCTCTGTTCCTTCTAGCTGTACATCACTTCTCAACTCAGTATATGGTGACCCAAGATCACCTAGCAGAAATAAGTCAGCCAAGTCACCCAAGAGACAGACGGCACAATCCACTGCTTCCATGAGGGACATTGTGGGGGACTGTCAGGAAGAAAAATGCTGAGCAAGGATGGGGTGAAAAGCTTGACAGGCTACATCTGTCAGGACACCTGTGTAAGGCGTTAGGGAAATAAAAAGAGAAAACCTACTGGACCGTTCCAGACTAGGTATCAGGAAGGAGATTTGAGATGGAGGCAGAGGGTTCAGATGCAGAAAAGAGGCTGCAGGTGTGGGACCGGGAAGTGTGATTCTAGAAGGGCACTCACTTGAGTCCCCCAAGATGACCACGAACTTGTTGTGTAGCAGCTGCTGGACTTCAGAGGCCTGGAATTGGACCATGGTGCTTCCCAGCGGGCAGCGCGCTTCCTCGTTCTCCAGACAGAAGACCATGACGCCGCCAACAACGACGGACTGCCGGGAGATGCCACTAAGCCGCGCGAGGGTGGGGACTCAGGACAGGTTGGCTCCAGGGCCCACACGGAATAAATGAGACCAGCGGCGGCCCCTTCAGGGCTGCTCTGGGCTACAGGGACCAGGTGGCGTTAGCAGAGTGGGGCCCATGGTGGCGCCGGTCTCCATTACACTTGGCACATGAGGCAGGAGGTCGCCAGGCCCGCAGGGCTCCAGGACACCGAGGCGCTTCCCGCGCGGTGCAGCCCTGCGCCCCGCCACGTGCCCGCCGCCGCCCCGCGCATGCGCGCGCTCGCTCGCGCCAATTACCGAGTCCCGGGGCGCCGCGCCGTTCACCCGCGACCCGGGCAGGCCCTCACACCGCGCGCCACTCCCGCAGCGGGGTCCGGGCCTGGCCTCATGTTCCCGCGCCCGAAGAGGCCGGTCGCTTCAGCACAGTCTCTGCCCCGCGGAGCCCGTGCGTCCCGGTTAGCGGTCGGTCCGCAGCCCGACGCCCAGCACTCTCCATGCGTGAGTCGCGGAGGCCCGACAGCGCCTGGGCCCTCCCCGCCCCGGGCTGCGACACTCACAACTCCCACTTCCGGTCACCCATGTCCTGCTCTGCCCGACGCCCGAGGGGACAGGAAGGCAGCAGGGGTGGCCGCCGTGGGGAGTAGGAGCCAGCGCCGGGCCCACCCGGGCGTGGGAGGGGCGCGGCGGCGGCCAAGTGCAGCCGCCCACAGCGGTGACGGCCGTGGCCGCGGCGTCGCCACGTGACCCGGACGGGCGGAAGCGGAAGTGCCTGCCTGGAGCCCGCGCTAGGTGCGTGTCACCTCGGCGCTGGCTGGCTGCCACCTGCACCAGCTATGGACTGCTACACCGCGAACTGGAACCCGCTTGGGGACTCTGCCTTTTACCGGTGAGTCGCCCCGCCCTGCCTCCCACGGTCTGGCTTATCCCGCTCGCCTGCCGGCTTGAGTCTCTGAGCGGAGCCGGACGCGCGCGTCGCGGTCTCTACGGCGCTGGGGTCCGCCCCTCGCCGGCTCTCCCGCGGCGTCTACCACTTAACACACAGCCACCTAGGGCCGGGCCTTCCCCTTCTCCGGAGAAGGAAACTGAGGCAACCGTAGTGGTCACACAGGTAAGCGGCACAGCCCAACTGAAGCCCAGGGCTGTCAGCCTCTGGAAGGATGCTCAGATCACTTTGAGGGTGGCCGCCCACGGGTGACAGTGAGTGATCGGTCTCCTGCCGGGAAGTGCTGCTGAAGTCAGACCAGGGGTGCTCCTACGGGGGCTTGCTTGCACGGCGGGCGGGGTAACAGTGCTGACCAAGGCTGGGAGAAGGAGGCGAATCGCCACTAAATCCAGAGGCAGGACGAGTGAGGACCCCCTCCTAGGGGCAGCCCTCTCATGGGAGTCGTGGAGTCCTAAACCACTAATCTTTCTAAAGTGTAGACTGATCACATCATTACCCTAATTAGGATTTTTTCCAATGACTTCTCTTCTTTGAAAAACAAAGTACAAACTCCTTCTCGTGTTATATCTATAAACCGGCCTTATTTGTCTTTTCAACTTCGACTTCAATTTCTTCTTCAACTCCTACCCAAATCTGTGTTCCGGTTGCACAGAACAGGATCCCAACACATCATGACGTTTCAGGGCTCCCTGTGTTCGCACCAGCCTGCAGTTCCTTCTGTGAGCACTGCCATTTCCCTCTTTACTTCACTGGAGAATTCTTACTCATCCTTCAGGACTTAGTTTAAGGGTTCATTCTGAAACCTTCCCTGATCTAAGCCCAACAGACTTGACTTTCAGCTGACTTTCCTTTGGGTCTCACAAGACCCAGTGCTAAGGTCTGTTATGTATGGCACAGTAGGGCAATGTTTGTATAGGTTTCTTCTGCTAAACCAAATTCCTTGAGGGCTGAGAGCGTTTCTTGCATCTCTTTATCTCCAGTGCATATTTAGAACAGTGCCTGCTATGTAGTGGTTGCCTAATAAAGTTTAAAAAAATACTTTATTGATTGTAACTAAAGATCACAAAGGCATCGCATTGGGGTCTTATTTCAATAGAAGACAACTGTTAATGCTAGTGAAACTGTATACCATTGTTATTCACGTTACAACTTTTCACTGTAATCTTTAATACACAAAATGTCAGCTCTTAACACTTCTGAGGTGGACAAATGCCTTGATGCAATTTTTAGAGCTCTGTTGCATTTGTTGTTTATTTCTGATTCTTATAAATGTGCCTGTACAATGTGAAAAAAGTGGCAAAAATTTAGTTAAAAATCAGGGAAGTCAGTAGGAAATAACAGTGATTTAAACTTTTTGTGGAGAAGGGTTGTCAGTTGACATAGGTCATGTAATTTGGTGTTTACGACACAGCATATACTTTTAAAAATATTAACTTGGGGCTTCCCTGGTGGCGCAGTGGTTAAGAATCTGCCTGCCAATGCAGGGGACACGGGTTCGAGCCCTGGTCCGGGAAGATCCCACATGCCACAGAGCAACTATGCCCGTGTGCCTGCAGCCCGTGCTCTGCAGTGGGAGAGGTCACTGCAATGAGAGGCCTGTGCACCTCAGTGAGGAGTGGCCCCCGCTCGCTGCAACTAGAGAAAAGCCTGCGCGCAGCAACGAAGACCCAACGCGGCAATCAATCAATAAAAAATTAATATGTATTACTTTTGAAAATATATGTTGCCTATACAGGCTTATTAAATAGAGTACTGAAAATGGTGACCTCATTGCCATAGAACTCCTGGTTATCATATGAAGTCTTAGCTTTGTTTATACACCAATAAAATTTTACTATCTTTTTTTTTTTTTTTTTGCTGTGTTGGGTCTTCATTGCTGTGCGGGGACTTTCTCTAGTTGCGGCGAGCGGGGGCTACTTTCATTGCAGTGCGTGGCTTCTCTTGCTGTGGAGCACAGGCTCTAGGCCCGTGGGCTTCAGTAGTTGTGGCTCGTGGGCTCTAGAGTGCAGGCTCAGTAGTTGTGGCACACGGGCTTAGTTGCTCCGCGGCATGTGGGATATTCCCGGACCAGGGCTCGAACCCGTGTCTCCTGCATTGGCAGGCAGATTCTTAACCACTGGGCCACCAGGGAAGTCCCCCAATAAAGTTTTAAATGAGTGTAAATGTTGAGTACATGCCATAGACATGATCTGCATGGCTAGCCTACCCTTACCTGTACTGTACCGCCCCAAGGGAGTAGAGGTATAAGCCTTGCTGCAGACGATGTGTTGCTCTTGGTAATGGGTGTTGAGCCTTTCTATGTACTAGACACCATGCTAAGTACTTTATGTTTATTAAATTGTCTAAGTCTCACAGCCCCATGAGGTAGGTATCATTATTTTAACCCCATCTTACTGATGAGGAAACCAAGGCACAGAAAAGATAGGTGACCAGGTTACACAGATAGTGGAGCCAGGATTTGAGCCCGGTCTTCTTCTAGAACCTGTGTTAAAGCATAGGTTTTTTGTTTTTAAGTAGGAAAATAAAATAAGTAGAAAATATTTTAGGTGCAGATACTAGGTTTATTTGTATTTGTGCATAACCTTACGCCAAGACTTAATACATGTTCAAATAAGTGAATGAATGATAAACAGGGTGGCGGACATTTCAAGTCCTATCTACAGGATGGGATTCTTTTGCATTGGAAGTAATGTTCTGGAAAAATCACTAATTTGGGAGGGCAAGGAGAGGTAATGGTGATTAGTTCTTATGAGGCTCCAGAATTTTAACCACTTTTATTCTAAAAACCCAGTTTGGGATAATACCATTAAATAATTTTGCCCAACCCTTTGCCACGCTGCATGTATATTGGGCCAATAAAAAGACATGGACCCTTTCTGCCCTCAGAACTTATAGCCAGCAGGGAGACAGTTGATAACCACTAATGACTCTGTGTTTGATCATAAGCAGTGAGGTAAAGGAGAGTGTAGGGTCCTCAGAAAGCATATAACAGATTGGTAAGTCAGAGGAAAAGAAGACTTTCTGAAGGAAACAATACCCCATCCAGGAGATGAGTAGACCTAGGTGCAGGGAATGGGATCCAAGAAGAGCATATACAAAGGTCCTGAAGCGAGAGAGACAGGGACACTCTCAGTGACCTAAATAGAGAGAGCCAGTGTGGCTGGAGTGCCACAGACAAGGAGACAGGATAAGAGACCACTTTATCTGAAGACCAGTGAGAAGCCTAAGTGAAAGGATTGATGTGATTGGATTTGCAGGGTGTGTGTGTGTGTGTGTGTGTGTGTGTGTGTGTGTGTTTTAAGTTCCCCTGGAGGCAATGGGGGGACAAGTTGGAAGGGGCAAGCAAGAATGGAGACTGGTTAGGCTGGTGGAATAGACCAAGGAGAAGTTGATGGTGGTGAGCACTGGAGATGGAGAGAAGGGGACCAGTAGGAGAGATATTAAGGGGGTAAAATTGAAGGACATTGTGATGAGTTGCATTTAGTAGGGAGGAGGAAGAGCAACAAATCGAGGATGACTTGGATTTTTGGCTTAACATAATGAGAAAGGAAGAGTGAGTTTGGTGGGGAAAAGGGTGAGCTTGGTTTCGAACACAGTGTTTCAGGTACTTTATTTTTTAATAAATTTATTTTTATTCATTTATGTATTTATTTATTTTCATTCTTGGTTGCATTGGGTGTCTGTTGCTGCACACGGGCCCTCTCTAGCTGTGGCGAGTGGGGGCCACTCTTCGCTGCAGTGTGTGGGCTTCCCATTGCCGTGGCTTCTCTTGCTGCAGAGCACCGGCTCTAGGCGTGGGGGCTTCAGTAGTTGTGGCTTGTGGGCTCCAGAGCGCAGGCTCAGCAGCTACAGTGCACGGGCTTAGTTGCTCCGCGGCATGTGGGATCCTCCCAGACTGGGGCTCGAACCCGTGTCCCCTGCATTGGCAGGCAAACTCCCAACCACTGCGCCACCAGGGAAGCCCTTAGAAACATCCTTTATGGTGAAGGAGACTGAAGATACATTTCGTACTTGTGGAACTCTTCGTAGAAGAGAGGTTGACTGTTTTAGTAGGTTTTATGGCTTTGTACGTTTGTCTGTTTTGCACATATAAACGTGAACATTAAAAAAAACTGTGGTTAAATACACATAATATAAAATTTACTATCTTATTCATTATAAAGTACAATTCAGGAGTGTTAAGTATATTCACATTGTGCAATCAATCTCCAGAACTTTTTCATCTTGCAAAATTGAATCTCTAGGGCTTCCCTGGTGGCACAGTGGTTGAGAGTCCGCCTGCCGATGCAGGGGACGCGGGTTTGTGCCCCGGTCTGGGAAGATCCCACATGCCGCGGAGTGACTAGGCCCGTGAGCCATGGCTGCTGAGCCTGCGCGTCCGGAGCCTGTGCTCTGCAACGGGAGAGGCCACAACAGTGAGAAGCCCGCGTACCACAAAAAAAAAAAAAAAAAAAAAAATTGAATCTCTATACCCATTAAATGATAACTCCTCATTCTCCCTTTCCCCTAGCCCTGGCAACTACCATTCTACTTTCTGTATCTATGAATTTGACTACTCTAGATAGCTCATACAAGTGAAATCATACACTATTTGCTTTCTTGTGGCTGGCTTATTTCATTTAGCATACTGTCCTCAAGGTTCATCCATGTTGTAGAATGTATCAGAATTACCTTCCTTTTTAAGGCTGAATAATATTCTTTTGTATGTATATACCACATTCATGCATTCATCTGTCAGTGGACACTTGGGTTACTTCCACCTCATGGCTATTGTGAATAATTCTGCTATAAACAATGGTGTACAAATATCTCTTCGAGACCCTGTTTTCACCCAGAAGTGGAATTTCCGGATCATATAGTAATTCTGTGTTTAATATTTTGAGGAATTATCCTACTGTTTTCCATGACAGCTGCACCGTTTTACATTTCCAGCACAAGGATACTTTAGTAGTATTTATTTTTAAGGCAGGCTGGAGTCAAGGGATTTCAGGGGTGATTGTGGTCTCTCTTCAGGGCCTGGGGATTTTGGAACTGATGGATTATTCCCCAAGGCTAGACCTGATGCGCTTCTTCCTCCACAGTGATCTGACAGCTCAGCCTGGACAGGCTGGAGATCATCTATTTTCACACAAGCTCTTCTCTTACTGCAGTGGACTGTGCTTTTCCAGCAGTTCAGCTGCACTGCAGCAGGGATTTTGTCACTGTTTCTTGGAGGGGGCTGGAATTGAGACTACCATACCTGCTAGATTTAGTGATTTTCTGGTATTAGACCCAGGGTCCATTTACTGCTGCTCTAGGGATTTCCACTTCCAGGACCTGCAGGTAGAGGAGAAATATGTAGCTGACCTTCCTCACTGAAGATATGGCCTAACGTCACAGAGTCCTCACCTCTAGACTTTTCTGAGATGCTGCTCTCAGTCTGTCCATCCACGCCCCAGGCCAACCTCGAGGCATAGCTTGAGTCACCTCACTGTCCCTGAGAAGCCTTCTTTACCTTGAAGGCTTGAAGAGGTGGCCCATGCTTTGCTGCTCTTCGCTCCCTGACCCTTACTCCTGTACCCGTACGCTTCTTTCCCACCCTAGTCTGTATCGATGCTAACCTCCTGGACTGCAGCCAAAGCCTCCTTGGGTCTCTCCTGCCAATCGCTGACTTCACCTTGTGCTTCCCAGAGAGCTGGAAGTCATTGCCTAGAAGAGTGTAGGGTTCCCCTGACGAAATCTGCCTGTTGTGTTGCCAACCTGCCGAGGAGGTGTGCCCCGTCTCCCTGCCTTCTCAGAAACCATGCGCCGTCCATCCACCCTCCTGCCACCACAGGTTTCTCCAGCTGTTGTTACAGGACCCCCTGCATCAAGGTCACCTGAGATGCTGGCTGCATGCAGCTTCCTAGGCCAGATCTACTCCATTATCTCTGGGTTGGGTCCTAGGAATTTGATCTGTATTTTAACAAGCAGCCAGGTGTTTCTTTGCTGCAGGAAAATTTGAAGACCTCTACATTGTTTTCCACAATCCTTACCCCCAAGGGCTCCCTTTCAGACCTCAACCTCTATATTCAAATCTCCCCATCGTAACAAAAAATAAACTTCCCTATTCAAAAAATAAACAAGTCCCTCCTCCTCACCTCACCAAAGGTCTGAAAACTGCCACCTATACTTGCTTCCATTTTCTCTCTTCCCACCTATCACTCACTATGGTCTGACCACCCTCTTCTCAGTGACATCCTGTTACTGCACTGGACACAGCTCAGGCCTCATTTGAGCTTGACTGCCAGGGGCATTGGATAGAGGTGACCTCCCTTTTTTCTTGGAATTTGTATATAACTTTTTACAGTGAAAAATTTTAAATGTACAACAAAGTAGGAATAGTAGAGTGAATACCCATAGCCATTGTTTAGGCTTAAAAATTGTTATCGTGTTGTAATACATTTGCTTCAACTACTTGTAAGTTTAAAAAAAATTAAGAAAAAGTTCAAATATACGTAAATGTTCTAAAAGTAGTGTAGTGGACATCCATGTGCTCATCACCCAGCTTCAACAAGTGTCAGCACTTTGCCATTCACTTCATCTATCTGCCCCCCATCCCTCAACACACACATACTTTTTGGGACCATTTAAAAGCAATATCCGGACATCTTTTCAATCAAATACATTTTCTGCTATATTTTAAAGTAAATTATAGTCACACCTTAAATGTGTATTACTTTGAAAAAAAAAAAAACAGTTTCCTATAAAATTATAGTGTTATTTCACACCAAACAAAATGAACATTTAATATCATCTAGCAACCAGTCCTTCTTCAGACCTCTCCAGTTGTCTTCAAAATGCCTTTTTATAACTGGTTTGTTCAAATTGAGACCCAAATAAGAATTATTCATTTGCTTACCCACCCCACCCCACGCCCGCACTGCGTGGCTGGCGGGGATCTTAGTTCCCTGACCGGGGATCGAACCTGGGCCCCCGCGGTGAAAGTGCTGGGTCCTAACCACTGGACCACCAGAGAATTCCCTGCTTATCTCTCTTAATTAAGTCTCTTGTAAACTTGAACATTATTATCCTTACTCTCACCCCTACCCTTTGTTTTCATGACATTGACTTGTTTTAGAGACCTAGTCGCTTTCTGGATTTGTCCCCTTGCTTCCTTGTGGTGCCTTTGAACTTTTTTCTCTATTATAGCCTGTATTTCCTGAAACTGTGTGTTAGATCTAAAGGCTTGATCAGATTCAGGTTGACATTTTTGGCAGAAACACCTTGTACGTGATGTGTGTGTGGTGTTCATCTGGAGGCATCATTGTATCGGGGTGTCTGCTACGAGGGAAGTTGAGATTGACAGGTAGTTTGGAGGCTGATGGCCACATCCTCACCTGTTTTCCCCCTTGTGACAAGCAAGTGGTCTGTGGAATGTGACACAGTTAATATCACTATGATTCTAATTAGGAGACAAACCATACAGTGATTAAATAGGGGAAGTTTAGTATAAAGAACTATTAAACAGTGATAACAAAGTAACTATAAGATAAAATAAAACTGTCCTTTCCTAGGGCTGAGGAGAAAGGAAGGACAAGTTGGGGGGCGGGGAATGCCCTTCTCAAGCTGGGGTTCCTACCTCGCTGGGGAAGGTATAGTTGCAGCCCACTGGATGGTGGGGGAGTTGCTGGTTTGCCTGGGCCAGAGCTGGTCCACAGTCACTGGACAAGCAGGAAGCAGCCCTCCTGGGCACAGATAGGGCACAGGTGAGCCATAGCTAGTGGCCAGGTTCATGGGCTTGCACAGGGGGCACCAGTATGAGCAGGAGACCTGGAGCATGCGGTGTCTTGTGGAGAGAACCACAGGAAGGTGGATGCCAGTCCAGGCCAAGGCTGTGAGGTCACCAAGGGATTGTGTGTTCTGGGCGCATGGTTGGGGCAGAGTATCACCAGATGTCCTCATACCCACACTGCTGACTGACCTTGCAGCTGCTGGAAACAGCCAGAGACCCCCCTCCTCCTACAATATCCCTTTACTACAGGGCCCTCTACTGAGAAAGCTTAACATCTAGCTCTCTGTGGAGCATGTATTGAAGGATGAATTTGGAGCTGGGAGGCAATAATTTGATAACTGGCACAGTCCATTCTTTGGCTGATCAGCTTCCACAAGTGCCCTCTACACTTCAACTCCCTCACAACAACAAAACAACTTTATATTTCTGCTTAACAAGATACCATCCTTCTTACAAGTAAACTTCTTTTTCCCAAAATGAGAAGACATACAGTCTTAACAGTCATTGTATCAATCACTATATTAGTTACTCCTCAAATTGCATTACAGTCCCACTGAATATTCTGTTACCTAAAAATTGAATTTTAAAGTTAACCTCTAATAATTTGTGTATAAACTAAAAATGGGAAGGAGAGAAGATAGTGGCTGGTATATATATATATATAAACGCATGCATACAACAAACACAGAGAAAATACACAAAGTGGCTATAGTCTTCATTTCTGTAACTGGTCACAAGATCATAGTATCTATGGCTTCCTTTTTCAACTACCCATCCCATATTTCCCTTGCTCTCAGCCAGAACCTTCACTGCTCTGCTCTTTACATAGTGAAGTGACCCAAACCTCAGTCATTCTGCTTTTTTTTTTTTTTTCCTTTTCCCCTTTGCGGTACGCGGGCCTCTCACTGCCGTGGCCTCTCCCGTTGCGGGGCACAGGCTCCGGACGCGCAGGCTCAGCGGCCATGGCTCACGGGCCCAGCCGCTCCGCGGCACACGGGATCCTCCCGGACCGGGGCACGAACCCGCGTCCCCTGCATCGGCAGGCGGACTCTCAACCACTGCGCCACCAGGGAAGCCCCATTCTGCTTTTTTTGATTGCTGAGGTTTTTCATTAACCTTTTTTGTTAGACATGGAAGTAAGTACTAAGAGGTGCCCCAGAGGATCCCTTGGGTTTCAGACAGTCCTCCTTGCCTCCATTGTGTAGCAGCAGCTTGATTTCCCCTTGGCCATCAGGATAATCACTTCAACCAGTAAATTAACCCCAATTTCTTGGCTGTTGTTTCAGTGGCATAAGGAGCCCCAAATGGCAAGGTAGCACCCTTTATATATATATATATATATATATATTTATTTATTTATTGGCTGCGTTGGGTCTTCGTTGCTGCGCACGGGCTTTCTCTAGTTGCGGCGAGGAGGGCTACTCCTCATTGCAGTGCGCGGGCTTCTTATTACGGTGGCTTCTCTTGTTGCGGAGCATGGGCTCTAGGCGCGCGGGCTTCAGTAGCTGTGGCACTCAGGCTCAGTAGTTGCAGCACACGGGCTTAGTTGCTCCACAGCACGTGGGATCTTCCCGGACCAGAGCTCGAACCCGTGTGCCCTGCATTGGCAGGCGGATTCTTAACCACTGCGCCATCAGGGAAGTCCCCAAGGTAGCACTCTTATCTTCTAATTCAGTGAATCCATTGTTGTGTCCCCTGGTGGAAACATTCTCCCCTTGGAGACTAAGCTCTCCAAACCAATAGGTCTCAAAGTTAGTGAAACTGGAAGCAATATTTTAATGAGAGTCATTAGGTGTAATAGTGAGAGGAGCCACTCCCACTTCCACTCCTTGATTCCAGGTCCCCCATATTCTGACTGTGGAGGAGATAATACTATATAATGGTCTCTGATGCAAAGCATAAGCTTGCATCCTGTAAGACAGGGCCGCATACTTTTAGGATACTGTCTCCCAATTGGTGCTTTAAGTGAGTCGTCAGTACATTTAGACCAGCCACTTCTGGGTAATGGGATATAAGGTAAGACTTGTTGATTCCATGGACCTGAGCCCACTGCTGCACTTCCTTTGCTGTGCAGTGAAGTCCTTGATTAGTCGCAAGGCTTTGCAGAATGCTACAACGGTAGATGAGACATTCTGTTTATTTATTTATTTATTTATTTTGCTTGTGCTGCGTTTTAGTTGCGGCATGCGGGCTCTTAGTTGCATTATGAGGATTCTTAGTTGTGGCATGCACATGGAATCTAGTTCCCCGACCAGGGATCGAACCTGGGCCCCCTTCATTGGGAGCATGGAGTCTTACCCACTGGACCACCAAGGAAGTCCCATGGTACATGAGACATGCTGTAAGTCCATGATGGTAGGTGCTAGCAAAGGCATTACAGGTAAAGGAGACAAATCCACATCCAGAATATGTATTCCAGTGAGGACAAATCTTTGTCTCCTCCATGATGGAAGAGGTCCAGCGTAATCGACTTGCGGACTGCTCCCCCTGGGAATGGTGCCATACTGGGACCACGTATTGGTCTCTGCTCTTGGCCGATTAACCACTCAGCAGTAATGTTAGCCAGGTCAGCCTTGGAGAGGGAGGCTCCCAAGACATCTACCTCAAGTGAGAGCATAACAGGGTTTTCAAGTAGAGGAAGGCTAGTCTCCTCGGACACAGGAGGGCAAGCTACTTCCACTGGTGAGGAAGACTCAGAATGACTTGGCGCCTCAAGATTGTCAGTTTCATCTGGGTCTAACCAGTTATCTCCCTTCCAAGTTTCAGGATTCCTTTCTTTTCTAATTAGTGCCCTAACTTTCACATGTGCCAGTGAATTTAACTGTCATTGTTTGACAACCCATACGATTAAATTCTGTCTTTGATTTTCAGCAGTAGCAGCTGTGTGACTACAAGAAATAAGATTCTTTTAGGCTGTTACAGAAGCTTTCTGCTTCTCAGACCATGACTGCAGCTGAAAGTTAATGGACCTAACCTTGTCATTTTCTCTTTGTAAATGTTCAAGTGCACTCAAAATAACCCATCCACACCACAGCCTTTATAATCATCGTTATTGCCATACAGTCAAGCACGTGTTTGACTTGGCATTTCACTACACTGAACTACAGGTTTGGTTAATTGTGATGCTGCTGCACGCAGTGGGTTACTAGCATCCGTTTTGCATTGTCAGGGAACACGGCACTGCACCCAAGCCCAAGCACATGACCAAACCAGTCCTCAAATCCCATCTTTAGGGGTCTGTCTCCTGGGGCCACTCCCTGCACCAATTAGTCTGGGTCCAGTCAAGAGATGTAGACCAGGCAAGTTTAATAAATGTAAGGAATTATTAAGCTGTCGTAAAGAGTAACTATAAGATGTGAGAAATTTTTATATGGTAGCCTAGGGCTAAGGGAGAGTACTCAAGAAACGACAAACTTGGAAGGAGGGACCTTCCCCAGGCTGGGGTTCATTTCAGACCTCAGAGAAAATACAGTTGCAGCCCACCAGATGGCAGTGAAGTTTACCGGTTTCCCTGGGCCAGAGCTGGTCCACAGTTGCTTGGCCAGCAAGAAGCAACCCTCTGGGGTTCAGCAGGTAGGGGCCACAGGTGAGCTGCAACTAGGGGTCAGTGGTGTGGGCTTGCAGAGGGAGTTGGGGAGCTGATGCCGGCAGCCTGGAGCACTTAGTGTCTGTAAGGCAAGCCACAACCAGTGACTGGGTGCATGGTTGTGCAGAGGGGGTCAGTGGAAACAGGCTACGGGCAGGGCAGTCAGTGGCCGGGCATCTTGGCATGCAGAGGGAGTAGGGCCTGGTGTAGGCAGGAGGCCAGGAATGCCATGTCTGTCCAGGGAGCCAGTCTGGGCAAGCCTTGGAGGTTGCTGCATGGCTGGTCAGAGCACCGCCAGATGTCCTCACACCCTAGCTGCTGGGTGACTGCCCTGCTGGAAGCAGCAGGAGAAGCCTCTTCCTCGTGCAGTGTTCCTCCAGCGCCCTCTACTGAGGAGGCTTAACATCAGGCTCACTGTGAAGGAGAAACTCTTAAAAGAATACTGTCTGTTATCACAAAACACATATGGAAGAGTGAATTTGGAGCTATGTGTCAGTGAATTGATAACTGGCATGCTAGGTCTGTTTGGATACCTATCTTCCCATCAGATTTCATCTAAGGATTTTAGTAACAAAAGGTCAAAAGAAATGTACATGGGGTTGAAAAATTCAAATAATGCAAAAGTATATAGCCTACAAATTGTCAGTCTCCCTATTCCCCTCCCCCATTCACCACCTCTCCAAAGGTAACCACTGTCTCTCCATGCTGGCTCAGTGTGGAGGCCTATGAGAGTTCTTCTATGTATTTACACACATACATGTGATTATATGTAAATATGCTTATAAAAATATGTGCTCAGTTTTTTATTGTGTAAGTGGATTCATATGGTTCATACTGCACTGCAGCTTGCCTTTTTTTTTTACTTAACAATATATCTTAGAGGCCACTTCATGTGAACATACCCAGTCACTTTGTTAATAGGCACATAATATTCCCCAAAATGGGCATAAGTAGTTTATTTAACCAGTCTCATTTTAATGGGCATTTAAGGAGATTTTTCCAGGATTTTTAAAAACTATTTTAAACAGTGCTGCAGTGAATTCATACCGTTGTGTACTTGTGCAAGTAGTTTCATAGGTTAGACTCTTGGAAGGAAATTGCTAAGTTAGAGTGCATACACATTTAAAAATTGGATACATAAGTGCTTCATTCTCTTCCATAAGGGTTGAACCATTTTACACTCCCACCAATATGTAGGAAAGTGTTCATTTTTCCACATCTTCAACAATATTCCACGTTATTTATTAACCTCTTAATTTTTTGCCATTCAGATGGCCAAAACATAAAACTAATTTTTAAATTCATATTTACCTAGTTGTTAAGTATGTCTGTTCATATCCTTTGACTATTTTTCTATTGTGTTGTCTCTACTGATTTGTAAAGGAGTTCTTTACGTGTTCTCCATGATAACCCTTTGTTACAAATGTTACAGATTTTTTCACTGTAGTCACTTGACTTTTATGTATTAATGTTTAACATACATATGTTAAGTTTTATGTGATAACGTCTATCAGTCTTTTCCTTTTTAATTTCTGGGTTTTGTGTCTTACTCTGAAAGACTTTTCCATAGTTCACATTATGAAAATACTAGCTTACATTTTTCTCAAGTTTTTTATGTTTCGTTTTAAAATATTTTCACAGTTATGATATAGCCCTTGACCATTTTTCTTTTACTTTCATTTTTTTTACAATTAATTAGAGCTTTTTTTTAAAAGTATTTTTGTTTTTATTTATTTATTTTTGGCTGCATTGGGTCTCCATTGCTGCGCGTGGGCTTTCGCTTGTTGCGGCGAGCAGAGGCTACTCTTTGTTGTGGTGCACAGGCTTCTCATTGTGGTGGCATCTCGTTGCGGAGCACGGGCTCTAGGCACGCAGGCTTCAGCAGTTGCGGCACGCGGGCTCGGTAGTTGCGGCACGCGGGCTTAGTTACTTCGTGGCATGTGGGATCTTCCCGAACCAGGGATCGAACCCATGTCCTCTGCATTGGCAGGCAGATTCTTAACCACTGTGCCACTAGGGAAGTCCTTAACTTTAGTTTTTAAGTGTATTCAATATCTGATATATATATCTGTTTTCATATTTTCAAATGTTCTTAAATATTATCCAGTATTTTCTCTTTCAGATGACATTTTTTTGCTCCCCCCAGATGAACTGTAGAATCAGTTTGTGCTTCCCTACCCACCAGAAAATTGGACTGATTTTTAATGGAATTCTCGTGCATTTATAGATCCTTTAGAATATTTCTTCATGTTTTCTATATCCTTGAGTAAACTGATTTGATTTTGCAAAAAATGTTTATTAGGTTTATTCTTCGGTCTCATAGTTTTATTGCTATCAAGAGTTATATTTCTAATTAGTTCTTGCTATGGTATAGAAAACTAGTTGGTATAGAAAAAAAATATTGATTTTTGTTGATCACTTACTGAGCTCTTTCTTTCATTGTTCCATAGACTGCTTTGGATGTTCTAAGTAGACTATCTCGTTATTTGTAAATGAATAGTAGCAACCTCATTCCTTCTTCAAAATGGAAACCTCTGGAGGTTTTTTCTTAAATTATTTTGGCTAGAATGCCGAGAAGAATGTCAATAGAAAGAAATGATGGACATCTTCCTGATCTTTAACGGGAAGTTTCCTGAAATGATACTAGCCGAAACACCCTCCTTCTTGAACATTGTCTTCTCTTGGTATCCTGGTGTAGTGTCCACTTCTTCTCTGTCCCCTTTTCCCCACCTCCAGCCTTCAAATGATGGCATGCCTCAAGCCTCCTACTCTGTCTTCCCATGCAGCACGTCTCTTGGTGATCCATGCATATCTCAGATTGCAGTCATCTTGTGCCAGTTTGCCAGTTTGTAATCTCAGTTACCTCCTGTGAGTCAAGCATTCATATATTGGCATCTGCAACCCAGGACTCTCCCTAGCTCTAGGCTTACTAAAGAGCTCCTCTTGGATTTCTTTCAGGCACTGCTCACTCAGTACCTCTAAAACTGAGTTCATTATCAACAGGCGTTGAGCTGGACCCCTGGGTGTAAAGCCCATAACCAGATTCAGTGTTAAGAACCAGAAATAGAAGAAAGGATGTCTATCCTGGGAGGCCCTCCTGGAGGGTCTTATTTCCTGCTAATGCAGGCTCAAGCCAACCACCCCACCCTAGTCCCACCTCACTTTGTGCCCTGGATATTAGCCACACAGCCTGCCCTCCAAGCACCCTCTGCTCCCTCACCTGCTGTCCCTAAGCATGCATGTGGTCAGCTGGCCTAGCTGTTTCTAGTCATCACCCCCCTCCCTGCCCCTTGGGGGGGAACAGATGGAGGCATTAGGGGCTCCTCTGGGGCTCAGCCCATCTGGATGCAGGATCATGACGAGTCTAATCTCTGTTTGTCACTGTGTGGGCAGGAAATATGAGCTGTATAGCATGGACTGGGACCTGAAGGAGGAACTGAGGGACTGCCTGGTGGCCGCTGCGCCCTATGGGGGCCCCATTGGTAAGTCGCCCCTCTGGCACTGCATGCTCTGGGACCACGGGATGAACTCAGGGTCCTTGATTCTTGGGGTCCTTGCTGTTGGGTGGTTCTTGCTGGCATATGCTACCCACCCCCACTCCACCCTACTGAGATACTTTTAGTCCTGGTTCTTGGGAGGCCTGCCGTATATGGGGCGGGCCTAAGGAGCTAGTTCATAAGGCCTGCTTCACATGGGGTGGGCCTGGGCAGCTAGGACAGAAGGTTTCTTCTCAAACCACAGCGCTGCTGAGGAACCCCGGGCGGAAGGAGAAGCCTGCCAGCGCACGGCCAGTTCTTGAGATCTACTCAGCTTCTGGTGTGCCTCTGGCCAGTCTGCTGGTGAGCACCCTGCCTGCCCTGCGGCTGGGGGCTGGACAGGGTTCTGCATCCCGAGGACAGCTTCCGGAACCTCCCTCTCCTCTGCAGTGGAAGAGTGGGCCCATGGTGTCCCTGGGCTGGTCAGCTGAGGAGGAGCTGCTCTGTGTGCAGGAAGACGGGGTCGTGCTGGTTTATGGGCTTCATGGTGACTTCCGGAGACACTTCAGCATGGGCAATGTAGGGGCCCCAGGGGGCTGGGGAAAAGGGATGGAGTCTGGGAATCTGCGGCTCCCTCAACCCACGGTCCCTCTCTCCAGGAGGTGCTCCAGAACCGGGTTCTAGATGCCCGGATCTTCCATACTGAGTTTGGTTCTGGGGTGGCCATCCTCACAGGGGCCCACCGCTTCACCCTCAGTGCCAACGTGGGCGACCTCAAACTCCGCCGGATGCCAGAGGTGCCAGGTGAGCCCTGACACCCCTGAGGCAGCATTCACTGCCCACAAATGTGCCTCCAGTCCATGGGACCATCAGAGGCAGAAACTGTGGGCTCTGGTCAGCCTGAGGTTGTCCTCTTCCCTGGCCGCAGGTCTGCAGAGCGCGCCATCATGCTGGACCACAATGTGCCAGGACCGAGTGGCACACATTCTTCTGGCTGTAGGACCTGATCTTTACCTCCTGGATCACGCAGCCTGCTCTGCAGTGGTGAGAGGCCTTGAGTGGGAGTGAACTGGAGGGACTGGGGGAGGCAGTGGGAGTCTCTGAGAAGTCAGTATCTTTGGTGTCCTCCCCGGCCCTGCCCCAGACACCCCCTGGCCTAGCCCCAGGAGTGAGCAGCTTCCTGCAGATGGCTGTCTCCTTCACCTACAGACACCTGGCGCTCTTCACAGACACAGGGTACATCTGGATGGGGACAGCGTCTCTCAAGGTGTGATCCTGGGACAACACAGGGGCACCATGCCTTGTCTAGGAAAGATCTCTTGTGGGTAGGGGAAGGGCTTTTGAACCAGACTGGTGACTGCTGAGACAGGACCATGACATTCCCTGCACCCTTTCAGGAGAAGCTGTGTGAGTTCAACTGCAACATCCGGGCTCCCCCGAAGCAGATGGTCTGGTGAGGATGAGGGTGTTATCCTGGGGGTAGAAGTGGACATAGCCTTGTCTCCTGGGACATGTTGATTCATCCTGTCTACTGACCTAGCCAAGTGGAGCTTGAATCTTGTCTTCTCTGCCAGTACATATTTGAGGGGCCAGTCCCCTGTGGGCCCCAGATACCCCTGGGAGTTGACAGCACAGGATGAGAGGGAAGCAGACCAGTCAGCCAGAGGAATGGGATAAGCGGCAGCAAGCCTGTGCAGGGTTGTCCCAAGGCAGAGTGATATAAGCAGCGATGTGGGAGACATGGCTGTGGACCAGGCATCCTGTATGTCCCTCTGTGTGTGTGTGTGTGTGTGTGTGTGTGTGTGTGTGTGTGTGTGTGTGTGTGGTGCTGTCCACAGGTGCAGCCGTCCTCGCAGCAAGGAGAGGGCCGTTGTGGTAGCCTGGGAGAGGCGGCTAATGGTGGTGGGCGACGCACCTGAGGGCATCCAGTATCCTTGGAGGGCTGCTGGGGGTGAGGAGGGGGAAGGAGGGTCGCCTGCCCTGCGCCATCTCTGGGTGCTCTTAGGAACCTTGACCAAGCTCAGGTTCGTGCTGGATGAGGACTCCTACCTGGTGCCTGAGCTGGATGGGGTCCGCATCTTCTCCCGCAGTACCCATGAGTTCTTGCACGAGGTTCCAGGTGAGGCCCTCATAAGAGCGCCGGGTGACCCAGGGCAGGGGTTCCTCGGCACCACAGCTGCCCTGGGCCGGTGCCCTGGAGTAGGATCAGGGTACTGAGGTAGGGATGAGGGTTTCCTGACCCCCTTTCCCACTTACCAATTTCCTCCCAGTGGCCAGCGAGGAGATCTTTAAAATTGCCTCAATGGCCCCTGGAGCGCTACTGTTGGAAGCCCAGAAGGAATATGAGGTAAAGCCTTGGGCTTCTCCTTGGGCCTCAGGATGCTGTCCTTCCCCTTCCCCTAATTGGCCCAGCCCATGCCCCTGCAGCCAAGTGCTACCTGTCAAGACAGGGGTCCAGACAGGACATTGGGCTGGGCTGGGCTAGAGAGAACTGGCTCAGGTGGATTGAAGGGACATGGTGTCCTTCGTGTGGTGATAGGGAGGGGCAGGGAACCCCCAGTCTAGGCACAAGTCAGGGCTCTATTGAGAGGTCTCAGGGCCCTCACAGGCAACTGTGGGCTGCTATGGGGGTGTGTGTGGGCACCTTGCGGGGAGGACTGAGTGGGCTGAGGGGATTTGGGGTCTGGCCTCTGCAGCCTTCCAAACCAGCCCATTTGAACCACAGCCCGGAGGGGTTAGGGGCCAGACATGGAGGTGTTCTCAGTCATGATGCACTGTCCCTGGCACCTTCCCCCCTCCCCAGAAAGAGAGCCAGAAGGCGGATGAGTACCTGCGGGAGATCCAGGAGCTGGGGCAGCTGCCCCAGGCCGTGCAGCAGTGCATCGAGGCTGCAGGACATGAGCACTGGCCAGACATGCAGAAGAGTCTGCTCAGGGTTGGGCTGGATGGCAGGGCTGGAGGGAGGGGGTGCTGGGCAGGGGTGGGCTGGCAGAGAGGGAAGCTCTCTCTTGCCCTCTGGCTCTTTTCAGGCGGCCTCCTTTGGAAAGTGTTTCCTGGACAGATTTCCACCCGACAGCTTTGTGCGCATGTGTCAGGACCTTCGTGTACTCAATGCCATTCGGGACTATCACATCGGGATTCCCCTCACCTATAGCCAGTATCCCCAAGTGTGCTGACAGGGTGTTTACTTCCAGGGGTGGAAGGGCAAGGGGATGGAGATGCCTCCTGAAGTTCCTTGGCAAATAGGACTTATCTCCCAACTGGATCCTTAACCAAATAAAATACAGATACAAGCAGCTCACCATCCAGGTGCTGCTGGACAGGTACAGCAAGCCCAGGGTGCTGGGAGGAGGGCTGTAAGTGGGCGGGCATTACAGCCCGTGGTGTGCTCTTGTGGTCACTGCTCGTGATTCATTTCCTTGGGATCTGGGAGGCTGGAGTTACAGGCTGGGACCACTCTGCCCTCTTTCTACCCCACTTTATCCCTTGTGCCCTTCACCTCCCTTGTCTGCCAGGCTTGTGTTACGGAGGCTTTACCCCCTGGCCATTCAGATATGTGAGTACCTGCGGCTTCCTGAAGTGCAGGGCGTCAGCAGAATCCTGGCCCACTGGGCCTGCTACAAGGTGAGGATATAGGACAGAGTTCAAGGGCATTTAGGGGCTTACAGGCCCTGGTGAGGTATAGGAAATAAGTGTAGAGCTGAAAGGGTGGGTCCTGATCAAGGCAGTGGGGGTGGGGGTTAAGGGGTGAGAGCCAGGTTTGTGTGACACCCCCTTCCCTCTGCAGGTACAACAGAAGGACGTGTCTGACGAGGATGTTGCTCGTGCCATTAACCAGAAGCTGGGGGACACACCTGGTGTCTCTTACTCTGACATTGCTGCACGAGCCTATGGCTGTGGCCGCACGGAGCTGGCCATCAAGGTGCGGGTGCCTAGCCCTCCCTGTATGCTCTGATGTGGGTGTTAGAGGTCCCCAGCCCAGCTCCTTCTCTCTGTGCCTTCCTCCCCACCCCACAGCTGCTGGAATATGAGCCACGCTCTGGGGAACAGGTTCCCCTTCTCCTAAAGATGAAGAGGAGCAAACTGGCACTAAGCAAGGCCATCGAGAGTGGGGATACTGACCTGGGTGAGCAGGGTTTGGGTGAGGACAAGGCTGGGGACCCTGGGCTGAGGAAGGGGCTGGGCTGGACCCTCATCCCACCTTATTGTCCCATAGTGTTCACGGTGCTGCTGCACCTGAAGAATGAGCTGAACCGAGGAGACTTTTTCATGACGCTTCGGAACCAGCCCATGGCCTTAAGTTTGTACCGACAGGTGTGTGCAGGGGGCAGCGTGGGGTGGAGCCTCCTGAGCCCTTGAGTTGGCTTTGCTGACTGCCCACCTGCTGTGGCCCCAGTTCTGTAAGCATCAAGAGCTAGAGACGCTGAAGGACCTTTACAATCAGGATGACAACCACCAGGAGCTGGGCAGCTTCCACGTCCGAGCCAGCTACGCTGCAGAGGAGGTCTGAGGGCTGCAGGGCGGGTGGGGCCCATGGGCTGGGCCGGTGGTCTGGCTCCTTCTCCAGGAGTCTAGGCCTTGAATGCAGCACATACCCCATTTGGTCCTCACTGTGGGGGGGAGAGCTTGAGAAGACATGAGGCCAGGCTGGGGATTGGTCCCAGAGGAGCTGGTCTTTCCATTAGGGACAGCAGAGCCGTGTGCCCAGTGGCCAAGGCTGGCAGTGGCAACCCTGGGCACAGCGATGGGGGAGAAAACCATAGCCTGGGTGGGAGGGCCGAGGTCCTTTGTGCTATGAGCTCAGGTGTCCCTTCTTGCCCTTGCAGCGTATTGAGGGACGAGTCGCAGCTCTGCAGACGGCAGCCGACGCCTTCTACAAGGCCAAGAATGAGTTCGCAGCCAAGGTTTGTCCCGTTCTTCTCTAAAAACCTCCTCTCCTCCCCTCCCGGTCTTCCCTCCTTGTCCCTCTCATCCCTGTCCTGCCTTATCCCTGTCCCCAGGCCACAGAGGATCAAATGCGGCTCCTACGGCTGCAGCGACGCCTAGAAGATGAGCTGGGGGGCCGGTTCTTAGACCTGTCTGTACACGACACGGTCACCACCCTCATCCTCAGCGGCCAAAACAAGCGCGCGGAGCAGCTGGCACGTGACTTCCGCATCCCTGACAAGAGGTAGGTGAGGGCGTGGTGTGCCTATAGGTCCCAGGACCCCCTGCCCCTCCTGGAACACCTCCATCCCCAACTCTCCCACAGGCTCTGGTGGCTGAAGCTGACCGCCCTGGCAGATCTGGAAGACTGGGAGGAGCTAGAGAAGTTTTCTAAGAGCAAGAAATCACCCATCGGCTACCTGGTGAGATGGGGCCCTCCCTCTACCCCACCTCCAGTGAGGTAGTACTGGGGAGAGGGCCAGGCTCAGACAGTCTGTTCACACATCTGTTCGGCTCTCCCGCAGAGCTAGTGGGAGCTTCCTGGGCCAGGCACATGGGAGGATGGGCCTGAGTCCGCCTGCAAATGTTGAGGGGGAGGGAGAATGAGCTGCTTTCCCCAAGGAGGGCCACAAGGGACACCACGTGCCTGAAGGAAAGTCCTGTTTGGGGGGGAGGGGCACAGGGAGGGCACATATGTGAGGCAGTGGAGGATGTTGAGGGGTTTGTTTTCTGTGGCAGGTGGTTCAGAGGTGTGGTGGGTCGGTGGGATAAGGGCAGCCATGAGAGAAAACTCAGGCCCTGGGAGGGCAGGAAGGTGCCTGCTGTGAGTGAGTAGCAGTGGATGGTGGAGTGGACACATGGAAATAATTGGTTTCAAAGCTCTAACAGATCTTTGTGGTAGGTTGTTTCTGCCCAAAGAATGTTGAGATCACAACTGTTGGGTGGGAATGGGGGGTCATTATACAGACTGAAGGGTATATAAAATACATTGGGATAATAAATCCACTGGACTTTGCTCATAAGAGAGAGAACAGGAGGTCTCTGCCTTATCTTCCCTCTCCACCCTCTCCCTCTCCTAAGCCCTTTGTGGAAATCTGCATGAAACAACACAACAAGTATGAAGCCAAAAAGTATGCTTCCCGCGTGGGTCCCGAGCAGAAGGTCAAGGCCTTGCTTCTCGTTGGGTGCGTCTGCTGAGAGCCCTAAGGGTGCTGGGTGGCTAAGCCAGTGGGCTGATGAGAGGCATGGTTTGTGCCCTTGGGCAGCGCAATACCATCTCCCCTCCTGCTGAAACCCCAGGGACGTGGCTCAGGCTGCAGACGTTGCCATCGAGCACCGGAATGAGGCAGAGATGAGCCTCGTATTGTCCCACTGCACTGGAGCCACAGATGGGGCCACGGCTGACAAGATTCAGCGGGCCCGGGCTCAAGTCCAGAAGAAGTGAGGGTCCTGCCTGCTCATCTCCGCAAGCCCTGGGCCTGGCAGAAGTGTCACTGCTCATCTAGCTCTTACCCCCAGAGCAAAGCCCGAAGAGCTGGGGTGAGAATGAGGGTTCTGGTTGTAAATAAAGTCGAAACCTTTTAGAGTACTTGTCTATGCAAGTCCATTCTAAGCAAAAGCAAGCTGGAGGCAGAACCTTCCAGATACCTCAGCAGAACCATGTGTTTGATTGTGGGGTACTGGAGAGGGAGCTTCTCCAGTGATATTTATAGACCCCTCTCCACAGTTACCAAGGAAAGTCCTCTCAAGCTCACAGCCCCTAGGAAGATTATGGGGAAAGATGGCACAAAACATAATAAGCACCAAGTCATCAAGAACCACACTGAAAAGCATTACACACACACACACACACACACACACACACACACACACACACACACACACGAAACATGCTAAACACTTTACCATTGTTTTCATTTATTCTACAAGACAGCCCTGTGAGATAGTTAATATCACCCCATCTTACAGAAGAGGATCGAGGACGGGGGAGCAAGTATGTGGCAAGACTGGGATTTGAAACCTTATTGGACATTTGGGGGTCTTAGACCTTCTCCTTGGCTGTTGTGACAGAGGAGGGATGACTCAGCTGGACCTCAAATCAGGCCCTCTGAGCAGGGGATCCTGAAGCAAGGCCCCCCTGGTTTGCACTACAGTGAGAATTGGAGGACTAATGAGAGGCACGTGGCCATTGGATTGGAGGGATCAAGGAGGAGACTTTGGAAACCCTGCCCCCTGGATAGTGGTGAGCAATTCTGAGTGGTCTCTGGGCTGAAGAGAAAAGGAGAATGGAATTCTCCTTTTGGCAGTTCTGTCAAGGAAGAACTGCAAACTGGAGACCCCTGGCTCCCCACTCCCCTCAATGGAGGCTTTGCCCCGGGTCAGTGGGAATGCTTTCGTGGCCCTCCAGGCTCTCTGCCTCTAGCCTCTGTACTCCAGTGCACTTTGGCTTCATGCCCCAGCGCCCCTACCCAACACTGAGGGCATTACCTTTCTTTTTGTTGCCCCGGTTAAGTCTTGAAGGAAGACAAAGGAGGAAACCAAAGCCCAGAGAGAAGGTAGGCCTCCCTGGAACATCTGACTTTCCCCTCTTTGACGCCCCTAGGGCTATGCTTAAAAAGAGTGAGACTCAAGCTTGGTAAGATGTTTGTTTCTTTTTCTTCCTCCACCTGATTTGTAAATGTAAGTTTGTGAAAATCCTGCGAGGGGATATAAATCAAATTGTAAAATAATCATTTGTTATTCTCACCACTTAGAGAACTTGAACAGGATAAAACAGGGATGGTTTGTCTGCTCCACAATGTCTAGGACATCAGCTGGAAGACTCAAAGTTTGGGGGTGACTTGACAGCTAGGGACTAGAATGAGGGCTTGGCAACTCACATGTCTGGCAGTTGAAGCTGGTTGTTGACTGGAACCTTAGTTCTGTCAGCCATAACACCTGCCTCATGACATAGCATCTGGGTCCCAAGGGCAGCATCCCAGGAGAGCCACGTAGAGCTGTACTGCCTTCCCTAACCTTGTTTTGGAAGTCACACAGTATCATACCTGCCATATTCTGTTTGTCAAGGCAGTTACATGGGCCTACCCGATCCAATTCCAAGGGGAAATAGATGCCATCTTTTGATAGAGGAGTAGCAAGGCTCTGGAAGAGTGTGTAAAACTGGAAATTTGGCCAGTTTTTGGAATCACCGTCTGGCACAATCTATCAACCTTCCCTCTTAGAATCAGCAGACACCTTCAGGGAAAGGAAAGGAGATTCCCAATACTGGGGTCACTCTGGGATTTTTTTCCTCCTCAGTCTTGCCCCCACAGTTCTCCACTGCCCTGGTAGCTCTTCATTGCCTTTCTTTTTCTTGGCCACGCTGTGTAGCATGTGGGATCCTAGTTCTCTGACCAGGGATCGAACCTGTGCCCCCGGCAGTGGAAGCGTGGAGTTCTAACCACGGGACCGCCAGGGAATTCCCTTCAGTGCTTTTAACAAATGTTTTCTCCAGCTTTTCTAACTAGAAAAAGGGTTGGAACCATCCAACCCAGTCCTCTTTCTCTGGAAGGGGGGCCCTGGGCAGTGCATTTAGAACGTACACAATAAAAGCCTGTGTCCTCAAACATACAGCATATTTATTCATATGATATACAAACTCTAAGCACTGTACATGTGGGGACTTCCCTCGTGGTCCCGTGGTTAAGACTCGGCACTCCCAGTGCAGGGGGCCCAGGTTCAATCCCTGGTTGGGGAACTAAGATCCCACATGCTTTGACTAATCCTGCGGGCCACAACTACTGAGCCTGGCACGCTCTAGCACCCACATGCTGCAACTAGAGAAGCCCTTGTGTTGCAACGAAGACCCAGCACAGCCAAAATTAATTAATTTATTTTATTTTATTTATTTATTTATTTTTGTGGTACGCAGGCCTCTCACTGCTGTGGCCTCTCCCGTCGCGGAGCACAGGCTCCGGACGCACAGGCTCAGCGGCCATGGCCCACGGCCCCCCCCGCTCCGCGGCATGTGGGATCCTCCCGGACTGGGGCACGAACCCGTATCCCCTGCATCGGCAGGCGGACTCTCAACCACTGCACCACCAGGGAAGCCCGTTAATTAATTTTAAAAAAGCACTGTACACGTGAAGTTTTAGAAATATGTGAGAACGATGACATACAAACAGTGATTACAACTTTATAAAAAGTGTGTATGCATGTGGAGAAGCACTGGAATTGTCCATGGGGAGACTTGTTTGAAAATTAAAAGCAGTTTTGTGTACTTTCTAGTAAAGATGAACTTTGATCTCCCCCCCCCCCAACATTTTATCCTGAAAACTTAAAAACATACAGCTAAGTTGAAAGAATTTACAGTGAACACTTGTATACCCACCACCTGGATTCTACCATTAACATTTTACTATGCTTAGTTTGCATACATCTCTCTATCCCTCTATTCATTTTATTAATCCATCTTATTTTTGATGCATTTCAAAGTAAGTTGCAGTCATTGGTATAGTACCTCCCTCTAAATACTTAAGAATGCATTTCATTAACTAGAGTTCATTAGTGTGCAATTTTTTCTTTTCAGGCAAAATATATATAATGTTCAACTTTTAATTGTACATTTGCTGAGTTTTGACAAACTCACTTATACACTTACAGTGATTTTATTTTATTTTATTTTTGACCATGCCATGTGGCATGTGGGATCTTACTTCCCTGACCAGGGATCGAACCCACAACCCCTGCATTGGAAGCCTGGAGTCTTAACCATTAGACTGCCAGGGAAGTCCCTAAATAGTGATATATTAAAAAAAACTAGTTTGCTGCACAAAAAAATTAAAAAAAAAACAACTAAGATTTATTTTTCAAATCCTTGGTTGCTCAACTGTAATTAGTGTAAAATGCCTTCTCTACCCTGAGCGAGTTGCACAGCAGGCCTGGGCCTACAGTCACAGGTCGGGTCATCATGGCCAATGGAAGGAACTAGGATTGAGCCTTGGACCAGGATTTTGGGCCTGGGGGCAGAGAATTTGGAAACATTTCTTCTGGTTTAGGATATCCATGCATATCCCTGGAGTGAGAGTTGCGGCAAAGGCTCCTATAAGCCATCTTCTCAGGGTGAGGGGGCTGCAGTTTCTTCTAGGCACAAAACTCCGGCAAATGACGCTTGGGAATAGAACAGTGAATGGCCTGGGAAGTCACTTGGCTCTCATTTACTTCAACTTTGTATCATACTGCCTTGCTTTATTTTCATTACAGCATTTAGGAAATTTTTTTGTTCACTTGTTTATTGTCTGTCTCCCCATCTAGACTGTAAGTTCCTGAGAGCAGAGACCTTTTCTGTCTTATTCCCTGCTGTGTCCAGCTCATGGTCGGCAGCACTTAATAAGTATTTGTTGAACAAATGACTCATTGGTCCATTTACTAGATGGGGAAAGGAGGCCCTGAAAGGGGAAGTGACTTGCCTAAAGAAACAGGAGTCCTTTACTCACACCCTCCAGTTCTCCTTCTAGTCTAATCCTTCTCTCATGAAATCTGTGACTTCTGGGGCACCTGTGGGGTGGCTGACAAGTGCCTGCCGCTAGGTGTGTGCTCCTTTGGGCTGGGACTAAAGCAGGGTCTGGAGCAGAAGACTGCCTCCCCACCCTCTTTCAGTTCCTTTCCTCTCCTCTCCTCTCCTCTTGGAAGATAGCCCTTTGCCTTGTGGTGATGGGTGGAGCTGTGGACACCCTGGGCATCAGGTAGGATGGGGAGTTTGGACAGGTCTCCGCAGGTGGGCAGCTGAGGATGGGACTCTGTCCTCTCCCACTGCAAATAGGGTCTGTGTGGTCGCCAAACTGAAATTTCCTTCTCAGGGTCTCCAGGATGGAATATGCAAGGCCCTGTCTCTCCTTGGTGTGAGGTCCTGTCACCTCTGCACACACACCACAAATGCTCTGACCCCAATGCAGCTGTCTCATGGAGAGAAGGAGCTGCATTTCCTGAGGATGGGTTACTTACCAAACTGCACATGCCTGTAATTCTCGGTACAGCCTTGGGAGGTTCCAGGAAGAGTGGCGGAGGGAGACTCGGGTCAAGCAGCCAGTGGTGAGGCTTGAACCCCAGGGCTCTCTGACTACCACACCCAACCACAGCATTTTCCCAAGTGTAGTCAGATCTGGTGGGGATCCTTCAGATGACCTCAAGGATGAATGCTTTTTATTTTAATATATATTTATATTAATGTAGGTTAGGAAATATAAGTAGCATGGGAAACCCTTTTATGGTAGTATAAGTAAAACTATAAATAAAAAAATAAACCAAAAGAAACATACTAAGAAATAGTAGTGTAGGTCAGATGTAGGTAGGGCAAGCCTGGTGGGGATTAGTTCTAGCCTACTGCTATCCTAGCTACCCAGGTATCTCCAGCACTCACAGTCATTATTTTTCAGGGTTTCCAAACCCTTGAGTTCAGGCTTTTTCACCTTTGCAGTTCAGTGTGTGGATAGAGGGAGTTTTTCTACTTTCTGGGTAATTAAGTGGTTGGTATATAGAAGGACCTGTCCTCATTCGCTGCCCTTGGGGCTCTAACAGGAGACTGGGTGTGTGGCCTCTGGGTCTTTGGGCTGGAGTGTCTGTCGGGCAGAGGCGTCTAGGATTAAGTCATTTCACAACACTTTTGGGCCAGCCCTGCTGAGAGGGAGTGGGAGACACAATTCCTACTCAGGGAGGAACTTCCCTGCTGGGGAGGGGATGCCCCGAAGGACGCCCGCCGCACCCGGTATTCCCAGTCCGTGGCTCTGGTCAGCACACTCTTATTCCACAAATCGGGGCAGCGGGTTGCATAGAGTTCCAAATTGACGCCCCAACTGCAGGCGGTAGTGGGGAGTGGAGGTGGTCACTGATGTGGGCTTCTGCTCCTTCGCCTAAATGTCCCCGCCATGCAAATGGATTGCAACCAGCCACAGACCCTTCCCATGGGGCGCGTTGAACGTGGAACTGTCTTCCGGGCCACGGACGGGAGAGGGAGGCTCGCCACCGCCAACACCAGGCAGCTCAGGCTGCGGGTCAGGAATGAAGAGTCTCCCAGCAAGCTCCGCTTGCACACTGCTGGGCAATCTTTCTCCAGCCTACAGACTCCCCGCCACTCCCCCTGTGCGGGTTCCGGTGCGCCGAGGGACCCTGTGTGGGGACTACAACCTGAGGAGTGTCTCACCCGGCACCCACCACGACTGTGTAATCGGCCTTCAGCGATTCCTGAAGTCCTGCAGCCTGGGAACCCGCTGTTGCCGGGCATACCAACCGATGGCTTTGAGGTGGCCACGTGCGGCGGGGTGAGCTGGGGAGGAGTTACGCACCTCCCACCCGGTCCCCGGTCCCTGGCCTCAGGGGGAGACGCATATCCCGGCCCTTTCGGCGTTTTGAACCTCCCCTTCCCCGCCAGGCCTATCGCAAACACCCCCACCGCAGAGCACAGTGTGTCGTGTTTCTACCCGGCTCGGTGCAAGCCAGGCCCGGATATGCGCATCTGGAAAGCTGGGGAGATTTCCCTGGGGCTCGAGTGGGGATGGCTAGGTTCACTTGATGGAAGACCACAGCCACGGTGCTAGGCCTCTTCCAGCGGTTTTGCAGGTTCCTCTCCCTCCCCATTGAGAGCCTCCGTCCTTTAAATACCTTGCACCAATTAGAAAAAGGGAGGGGGGGAGTTCGAGGGAACCCGTTTGGAGACAGGAGTGGAAAGACGATTTTTGAGTTCCAGGCTCCCTGATCGCTAGACATTGGTGTAACTTGTGTTTGGCCTCAGTTTCCGCATCTGTAAACTGGGAAGAAGGCCCACATCCAGGCAGGTGGGACAGTAGAGAGGCGGACGGTGTTGGTGCACGGTCGGCCGATGCTCCCAGGGTCCATGTGCGCTGCCTTGGGGCGCACATCTCCCGGGCCATCAGTGAGACGGTGACAGCGAGACCCGGCCTTGCGCCCCAGGCTGTTAGGCGAGAGAGCGCTCGGAGGCTCACAAGGGCGGGACCCAGGAGAGCCAGGAGACGCCCGTTCTGTCTGGGCCAACCAGCGCCCGTCTCTGAACCACCAATGAGGAGGCTCTTTACAGCCGAGGCCGGGTCGGGAGCGAGGCTGCGGCGAGTGCGGCGGTGACAGAAACGCGCGCGCGCGTTCCGGCTCGGACCCGAGGCTGCCGCCGCCATCACCGCCGCCCGCCCGGTAGCCCCCTCAGCCGCTGCCCCTCAGCCGCTTCCCCTCGCCATGGAGGCGAGGCAGCCGCCGCCGCAGCGGGGCTCCGAGCCGTGGGCCGGGCGGCGGCCCTGAGGGCGTGTGGCGGGCCGAGACGCCGCCGCGGCACAGAGGCGGAGCCGCCGTCCTCGTCCCCAGCGGTCCCGCCCAACGCCGGACTCGGTGAGTGTTCGCGGCTGCCGCCGCCCAGGCGGGCTCCGGAGGTGGGGGGGCGGCTCCGGGAGCGGGTGGGAGGGGTCCCCGGCCCGATCCCAAATCCCTCTTTTCCGGGCCGGATCCATCCGGCTTTCCAGGAATCCCACATCCTTGCGCTGTCCGTGTGTGTGTGTGTGTGTGTGTGTGTGTGTGTCTGTGTGTGGTGGGGGGTGTCCCCGGAAACGCTGTCCGTGTGTGTGTGGGTGGGGTGGGGTGGGGGGTGTCCCCGGAAACGCGCCGGCCCGGGCGCCGACCCCTCTTTACTGCCCAGGAACTTTGCGTGTGTCCTCCTGGGGTCGGGCGGGGGCGCTGCCATAGTTCATTCTGAAAGAAGAAATTTGGACAGCGAGAACAGAATTTGCTCAGGTCCATTTAATGGGAAGAAAGAGGAAAACTCCTGGCACGAGAAAATTTGCTCTTGCAGTGACCAACTTTTCTTCCCCGGGCCTCTCTCTTTACCGTCCACTCCCTACAGTTGAGGCCGCTTAGGAAGGGAAGCAAGGGCTCATAGCTGCCGAGAATTTAAAATGAGCCAATTGGGAATGCAGGTCTCCTCCTTTTTTTTTTTTTTTTTACTTTTGGTGAATAAAACAAAGAATACCGTTTTTTGAAAAATTAGTTCCTAATTGTATTTCCTGAAGATAAAAATAATAATGGCAGAGCTGAGCCTAATGTTGAGGGTTTGTTTGTTTTTTTTTTGAGGTCAGTGAATGATGTTTGTAAGACAGGAAAATAGGAATGTTTAAAACCTCTCTAGGAGGGTGAATGCCTTCAGAAGCCTTTGCCCAGGGTAGGGATCCCTGCTCTAGAACCAGTCACATCTCCTGAAAGATCTCTTCTCTTGCCACCTGCTTGCCGTTAAGGCAGCTCTAGAACCAGAAGATGGTGGGCAAGGAGAGGACTGGTGGTGGAAGATGGGCGAACATCTTCCTGCCTGGCCACTCCTTTACAAAACACAGATCTGATGCTGTCACTTGTTTACTTAAAACTCCCTCGCTTTCCTTTTCCCATAGGGTGAATGAAGCCCAAAATGCCTTAACAGGTCCTACAGGGCACTTGACAGTCTTGCTTCAACTTACTCTTTTACTTTTAGCTGAATCCTTCAATTCTCCTTCCTTTCATCCCCCTCTCTGGCCAATCAGAATTGCTTGACTGCCTCTTTTTTTGCTTGTGTGATCCTCTTTCCTCCCCACCTTTACCTGCCAACCTCCACCTCTTCCTTTAAAGCCCTTCTCATTTGAGAAGCTTGATGAGGGCAGGAGCTGTGCCTTGTTCAACTGTTCATCTTCCATATTGAGAGGTTTCTTCCTCCCGATTGTCTTACAGGTCCTGTCCCATCTCTTCCACTTACGTTTACTTCCAGGTACCCACTTCCTGAGAAAATCTTTTTTTTTTTTTTTAATTCAATGGAATCTTTTTTTTTTTGGCTGCGTTGGGTCTTCGTTGCTGTGCGTGGGCTTTCTCTAGTTGCAGCAGGTGGGGCTACTCTTTGTTGTGGTGCACGGGCTTCTCATTGCCGTGCCTTCTTGTTGTGGAGCATGGGCCCTAGAGTGCATGGGCTTCAGTAGTTGTGGCATACGGGCTCAGCAGTTGTGGCTCGCGGGCTCTAGAGCGCAAGGTCAGTAGTTGTGGCACACGGGCTTAGTTGCTCTGTGGCATGTGGGATGTTCCCGGACCAGGGATCGAAACTGTGTCTCCTGTATTGGCAGACGGATTCTTAACCACTGCACCACCAGGGAAGTCCTCTGAGAGAATCTTTCCTGAGTGTTTCCTGCTTGGCGTGCACACCTATGACTTTTAGTATCTTGATTCCCCATCTCTTCATGTCCATCCCATCCAGCCCCCATAAGTAATCAACAGGCAGAAACTGGCCGGTCTCATATCCCACTGTCCTTCAATCTGCTTGACTGTCTCTGAAAGGCTAAAAGCCCCACCATCTCTTTTTCACCTCTGCCTGCCTGAAGTGGCCTGGCTATGTGCGTACTGTAAGGCAGGGTACAATCTAGGAGACTGTTCACTGGGTACCTTTTAGACACTAATTTACCACCTAGGTGAAATTCAGAAACCAGAAAAGCCAGTCCTCTGACTGAACTACATTCACATGTATTCTGTTTGCCAGGTGAAGTGCTTGGCATACAGAATAAAAGTGAGGAAGTCACATCTTTACCTTTGAGGGGCTCACAGCTTAATGCAGGACAAGTGGATACAAATACTTATATCAATACTTATATCACAGGTACTATGAGAGTGTAATAATACATTTTATTTGCCTTGTGTCAGGCTAGGTAATAAATGCTTTCCACGAATTATCTTATATAATTCTTTCTACCATCATGTGGTGGCTAATTCTTACTAGACAAGGGTGGAAACTGAGCCCATACAGTGTGCAGATGAGGGAATAGTCAGGATTTGAATCTTGGCAGTCTAGTTCCAGAGTATCTGCCTGGCTGTATAGACAGCATTCCCTCCCTGGGTGGTCTGAGAAAACTTGACTGGAAGGGAGCCTTTGGGCCATGAAGGATAGATAGGAGTTTATGTATGGTGGACAGGATACAGGAAAGAAGGAGCAGCACAGGCAGGCTTGGCGGTGGAAGGAACCCATTGTCTTTGGGGAGCAGGGAGAGGTTAAACGTAGTTGGATTGGGTAGAGGGAAGAAGGGTGGGAGATGAGATTAGGTTGGCTTGAAGGGCTGTAAGTGCTGTGTTAGAGTTTGGGCAGTGGAGACTTTAAAGGGGGATTTTAAAGGAGGTCAGGGGGACTTCCCTGGTGGTGCAGTGGTTAAGAATCCGCCTGCCAGTGCAGGGGATATGGGCTCGAGCCCTGGTCTGGGAAGATCCCACATGCCGTGGAGCACCTAAGCCCGTGCACCAAAACTGCTGAGCCTGTGCTCTACAGCCTACGAGCCACAACTACTGAGCCTGTGCGCCGCAACTACTGAAGTTGGCGCACCTAGAGCCCGTGCTCCACAGCAAGAGAAGCCACTGCAATGAGAAGCCCGCCATACCACAACGAAGAGTAACCCCCACTCGCCGCAACTAGAGAAATCCCGCACACAGCAACAAAGATCCAAGGCAGCCAAAAATAAAAATAAACAAAATAAATTAAAAAAATAAAAGATAAAGGAGGTCAGGGACTTGGGCACACCAGGCTTTTGAAAGGTCATTCAGGGGCAGTGTGGGGCCAGATGTTAATACCCTTCCAATTTAGGAGGCAATGGTGAGGCTTCACAGAGGCAGAATCATAGCCTCTTAGACCCAGAGTGAGGCCTAAAGAGAATACTGCTGAGTTTTGGGAACAGGTCATACTTATGAGAAAAAATTCCAGCAGTACGAAAGCATATGTATAGAGGGGGTTGTACTAACTTATCCTCTTTGCAAAAATGTGAATGGACCTCAAACAGATCTTCATCAGAGTATGTATCAGGGTAGCCTGGGCTGCTTTTTCAGATAGACTGCTTTTTCAGATGCTTTTCCCTCACCTAACCTCCTCCCCTCATGTGATTCTAGCCTACTTCTTTCTATCTGCAGAAGGAGACATTGAGTCTCAGAAGGATAAAGTGACTTGTGCAAAACACTGGGTGGTGGTGATTTTTTTAAGCAGCTCTGATATTTGTATTTGCCCAGCATCTTTCATTGGAGGTTCTCAGAGTCAGTTTGTAAACATTGTTGCATTGTTTTTCTCTACCTTCATGTGGGAAAAATGAGGTGCAGGTGAAGCTTAAGTTATAAGCAGGAATCTGGCCAAATATACAATCTTGTCTTTTTACTTCTAATGTAATAACTAATATGTTCCCAAATGACAAATTTGAAGAAATTTTTTTAGTGAGTCTGAGTACAACAAAAATAGCAATAATATAACACTAACAATACAATTGAGCAACAAACCCTCAAATAACCCAGTGTTAAAATTTGTTTTAATATATTCTCTGTGGAAAAGAGAATCCATTAAATGTGAAATTGTATTTACTTTAAATTCACATCCATTTGTGTCAGTGTATAGGCATAGATTTTTTTTATAGTTAAAACCTTTTATATGTACATGGCAATTAAAGTAAATACAGCATATGATTTTTGTTTTCTTGAATAACATCAAATATTTTATATTTACTCATTTTGTTATTTTAAATCACAGAATAGTATTCTATGCATTGATAGCTGTAGTTTGTGCGATCGTTTTTTATTTTCCTTTTCTCTCTCCTTTTTACTATTATAAATGGTACTTCTGAGCACCCTTGTTCAAATACTTCCTTTGGATTATTTTCTTGCACTTTTACCCCTAAAATGGGTTCACTGCATCAGCATATGGTTTCAGTGCCAAATTGCTCTCTAGAAAGGTTGAACTGGTTTACAATATCATTAGCAATTTTTGTGGCTCTATTTCCTGACAATACAGCCAATGCTGTTACAAACAAAACTTAGTATTTGGGCTTCCCTGGTGGTGCAGTTGTTAAGAGTCTGCCTGCCAATGCAGGGGACACGGGTTTGAGCCCTGGTCCGGGAAGATCCCACATGCTGTGGAGCAACTAAGCCCGTGCACCATAACTACTGAGAGTCGTGTGCCACAACTACTGAAGCCTGCGCGCCTAGAGCCCATGCTCCACAACAAGAGAAGCCACCGCAGTGAGAAGCCTGTGCACCGTAATGAAGAGTAGCCTCTGCTTGCTGCAACTAGAGAAAGCCCACACGCAGCAACGAAGACCCAACGCAGCCGAAAGTAAAATAAATTTTAAAAAACCTAATATTCGATTTTGTTAATTTAAAAGAAATGTAATATTACTTTGAGTTAGGTTTAATTTACATTTCTTTAGAAAAACTTTAGAAAAAAATCTAAATGAGCTACTAAATGAGTTTTAGTAGCTCATTTAGATTTTGAATGAAGTATGGTGCTGTGTTATATATCATATCCAAGTGTTATGTAGCTAAAGTCAACTTTTTTATGAAGAAAGACATGGTTGATAGGCCAGAAATATTTTGAAAATTTAGGATAAGATCATACTGGTATGAAATAGAAAACTGGGTGCTGTTCGGTAGAAAATACCAGACATTGTGCTGGTAGTTAGGGATACTCCAGATAACTGGATACTGGATACTCCAATAACTTGGATGTGATGTCTGTCCTTATGGGCTAATGCAGAAGGCAGATATTAATCACCTGATGGTAATTATAGATGTGATCAAAGGGGAAGAATAAGATGTCTTGGGAGCACCAGAGAAGTTCAACAATGCTTGCAGTTTAAAGAACACAGAGACCCTGAGCTAGGAAGGGGTTTGGTACCTTACGTATATATATATATATGTATATGTATGTTTTAATTCCCTAGGTGATTCTAATATGCAGCCAGAGTTCAGAACCACTGGACTAGAGAGAAGCAGGGGCCAGAGTTGAGGGCCCTATACACCACGTAAGGATTTTGGACTTTATCGTGAAGGCAGGGCTAAGCCATTGAAGGATTTAAAAGAGGAGTGAACTGATCTGATTTGCAGTTGTGAAAAGTTCACTGTGGCTGCAATCCAGAGCAGTAGTTTTCCAAGTGAGGTGGATAAGATGCTGAGATGCTGAACTTTTTATTGTTTTTATCTAAAAAATGATAAAACATTACATTTAGGGATTGTCACTGGCATCTTCTTGGGTCTGTACGTCAAACAGTGTTTGGGTGTCCAGAAGTAAGAGGGGAGTCCTTCAGTAAGCAAGCAGAGCTGTATATATACATTTTATATATATATTTAAAAAATTTTTTTAATTTATTTGTTTATTTGTCTGACCTGGGTCTTAGTGGTGGCACAAGAGATCTTTGTTGCGGCATGTGGGATCTTTAGTTGCGGCATGTGAACTCTTAGTTGCAGAATGTGGGATCTACCAGGGGTCGAACCCAGGCCCCTGCATTGGGAGCACAGAGTCTTAGCCACTGAACCACCAGGGAAATCCCTGTGTACATACATTTGCTTTCAGTGTATTGCAACATATTGATAACAGTTTATATTATTCAGCTTTCATTAAACTAACCTTCACAAAATGAACAAGTGGCTTAAAAGGATCCCTGCAAAGAAACCAGTGATTGAAGAAAATATTAATAACGCAAGCACAAGGAAACAAACAAAATGGCAGAGCTGACCCTTGTCTAGCTCCTATTATGAAGTCCTGGTGAGCAGTTTTTTTTTTTTTTTTTTAGTATTTATTTATTTATTTGGCTGCGCCTAGTCTTATTTGCAGCATGCATGTGGGATCTAGTTCTGTGACCAGGGATCAGACCTGGGCTCCCTGCATTGGGAGCTCAGAGTCTTAACCACTGGACCACCAGGGAAGTCCCTGCTCAGTGAGCTATTAAGTCAGATTAAATAAGTCAGCTCGTATTACATTGGAAGGTATCAAGAACTCTATTTGAAACATAGACTTACATCCTCTGTCATTATAGGAATCTTGTTTTAAGATTATGTAGAACCTGAGATATTAAATAGTAAAATATGAGGCTATCACTAATAACAAGACATTTGAAAACTAAGCATCTGGAGCATAAAGAGAAGTTCTGCATGTTTTTTTTCCCCCAATGATGTTTAAAGCCATAGCCTGGGGAGTTCCCTGGCAGTCCAGTGGTTAGGACTCAGCGCTTTCACTGCCGTGGCCCAGGTTCAATCCCTAGTGGGGGAACTAAGATCCCCCCAAGCCATGGGGTGCAGCCAAAAAGAAAAGATAAAACGACATAGGCTATTCAATCAGATGCTGTACATAATTTTACAGCCTAATGATTAAAGTATCTAGTTCAAGGTTTTCTGTTCTTATAAATGAGCAAAAGGCACATACCATTGGCAGGTTCTCCTGTCCGCACTGCCTGCACCCGCAAAAAGGCTGAATATAGTGTATGGAAAATAATATATCAAGCAACTAAGACTAAATTTTGTTTGCAGATACTCTTGTAAGATGTAGTAAATGTTGCTGAAGATTTGAACAAGCAACATTAGAATAAATTTTTCAGTGTTGGAGGTTTGTTACATAGTTTTAAAAGTATAGAAGCTTCTAGCATGCCTTAGTATTTGCTAGATTCTCTTTATTAAAAGAAATCCAAGAAAAATCACTTCTTTTGTGAGCTACTGGAGAAAGTTATACTGGAGAAAACATTCTTAATAGTAAATGACTGCCTTCATAACAATGCTGTATGGAATAATTGTCTAAATGTAAACAGAACATACACTTGAATGAAAAATGAAATGCGTTCATTGCCTCTTCATGAACTATTGAGGCAGGTTATCCTGTTGGTTATCTTGTGGTGGAGTTGTTGATGTTATACATTTTACTTCTACCAAAAAAAAACAAGCCTACTTTTTCTGTGATAAATGGCTATCTAGCTAATATTATTTGAGAAGTTAATATCCTTAATCTGTCTCTTCAAGTAAAGATGTTATTTTAACAGTGAATGAGGAAGTAACGTCTTTTTTCTTACAAGTATGCTATGGGATAACATTTTCCTTGTAATTTAAAAAAGAAGCTTTATCATGATATAATTTACATACTATAAAATTCAGCCTTTTAAAGTGTACAATCAGTGATTTTTAGTGTATTTGTGGAGTTGTGCAACCATCACCATTATCTAATTTCAGAACATTTTCATCACACCAAGGAGAAACCCTGCACCCATTACCTTCACTCCCCATTCCACCCTCCCTCCAGCCTCTGGCAGCCCCCACTCTTTCTATTTGCCTGTTCTGGACATTTTATATAAATGGAATCATATAAAATGTGGCCTTTGTTGACTGACTTCTTTTAATTAGCATAATGTTTTGGGGAGTTCATTCATGTTATAGCATGAATTCATTCATTCCTTTTTATAGCTGAATAAATAATCCATTGTATAGATATATTGTTTAGCTATTCATCAGTTAGTGAATTTTTGAATTGTTTCCACTTTTTGGCTATTACGATTAATGCTGCTGTGAGCATTCATGCACAAGTACGTGTGCGGGCATACGTTTTCATTTCTCTTGCATATAGAGTGGAATTGCTGGGTCAAATGGGTCTGTTTAACTTTAGAGGAATTGCCAAACTGTTTTGTAAAGCACCTGTGCCATTTTACATTCCCAGCAGCAATGCACAAGGGTTCCAGTTTCTTCACATCCTCACCAATATTTATGCTGTCTTTTTTTTTTTTAATTTATTTTATGTATTTATTTTTGGCTGCATTGGGTCTTCTTTGCTGCGTGTGGGCTTTCTCTAGTTGCGGAGACCGGGGGCTACTCTTCCTTGCGGTGTGCGGGCTTCTCACTGCGGTGGCTTCTCTTGTTGTGGAGCACGGGCTCTAGGCACGCGGGCTTCAGTAGTTGCGGCATGTGGGCTCAGTACTTGTGGCTCACGGGCTCTAGAGCGCAGACTCAGTAGTTGTGGCTCACGGGCTTAGTTGCTCCGCGGCATGTGGGATCTTCCCGGACCAGGGCTTGAACCTGTGTCCCCTGCATTGGCAGGCGGATTCTTAACCCCTGTGCCACCAGGGAAGTCCCCTGTTATTCTGTCTTTTTGACTGTAGCTATCTTAGTGGTATGAAATGATAGTTCATTGTAGTTTTGATTTGCATTTCCCCAGTGACTCATGGGCTCATTGTGATTTTGTTGCATCTATAAAAACTCTCATGTTTTTACACATGAAAAACTTGGAAACATAAATTTCTTACCTGATAAACATCTCCAAATGTATTTCTAAAAAAATTTCCAGATGATCTAATGAAATAAAAGACCTAGACATTGATCATCAGTTGCAATTAAAACCAGTAGGGAACTTTATAATAGAAGAATCAGAATGACAATCTTCTAATCAGTCATAACATCTCTAAAATGGGTACAACCAAACTTTATGTTCCTCTCATGTGGTACAATAGGAAAAATATAACACCATTCATGAAATAGTCTTTCCCTACCAAAATCAAATCAAACCTGACTCTAATTAAGCATCTAGATCTAACAATCAGCTTATAGACTGTAATTAGAAAATTCAGAATGTGAGAAATCCAGTAGGACAAATGAACCCAGTTACTTCAAATAAATGGCAAGAAAAAAAGTGGAGAAACTATTACAGGTGAGAAAAGACTTGAGACATATTAACTAAATGTAATGTGTAGACCTTGATTAGATCTTGTGTCATACAAATTAACTGTAAAAAGGTATTTATGAGGCAATTGGGAGTAATTTGAATACCACTTAATATATTAAATGATTTTTAAACTACTGTTTTAAGTTTTTAAAGATATGGTAATAGTATAGTTATATTAAAAGAAAAAACTCTTTTCCCTTGGAGATATGTACTGAAGTATTTATGGATGAAATGATAGGATGTCTGGAATTTGCTCTAAGATAATTCATTGTGTCTGAGGGTTGTAGGTTATTTACCATTACTGATAATCATTGAAGCTGAATAATAGGTATATAAGGGTTTATTATAGAGTTACTCTTGCTCTTAGTTTTAGTGGGTTTCACATCCATTTGTTAGAAATTTAAAAAGTAAAATCTTCTGACTAGTTTTCAAGAGTAATTTCAAGAGTCGTTTCCTTTTCAAGGGAAGATAGACATTTGCTAGCCAAATTTGAAGGGAAATGTTTGTATAATTGGATGGGGTTGGAAAAAGAAATACCACTCTTTAGTAAGCACAACCGTAGTGCTTCTTCCTTTTGGACCCATATTTCTTTTGGACTATGATAACCATTAAAACCAAGTATTGGTTTGAAACCAGGCTTTCAGATTGCTTTGTCACAAAGTATTAAAATGAGATTTTTCAAGCATAATAAATATTTGATCATATGGATCACACTAAATATTTTTAAAACAAGGTTGGTATTAGCATCTTAGTGATAGCAGTAATGGTTTTTATATTTTCCCATATAAAAACCATTATTACAATCATTATTACATTTGGAAATGAATGACTGTTTTTTGTAGTATTTATATATATTAGTATCTTTGTCATATGTGTTGGTGAACACATGTTGGGGATGTGCGTGTTGATTGATTGATTGGTGTGCAGTCAAAAAATTTGATTGTCATTACTGTGGAGAATGAACTGGACAGAGCATAGAGACTAGTTTCATGATTGTTAGAGCATATTTGGCCAGGGTTGATGGTGTTCTGGACTGGTTAGGCATAGGGGAATGGAGATATGTGGATAAGCATGATTTAAGCAGTAGAAGCATTAGTAGGGTTCCACATTTTTGGCTTTTTGAAAGTGAACTGAGCTTTTGTGTGTGGGGAGAAGTTAAAACCCGGCTGCTATAAATTGTTCAAGAGTTCTCAAATATTGATTGACAAATAACCATCAATTAGTTTTCAAACACTGGTTGACAGGTGGCTTAATGCAATATTATAAACGCATTAGTAATACCCCATTAATAAAGAGAATGTCTTCCATTTGGTGTATCAGCAGTACATCAGTATATGGAATAGTTCCAGGACTTCCAGTGTTCCTCTAAAAGGAAAGGTGGGGAAATGTGGGGGAGAGCTTTCACAGGAATGCTTCTGTTCTGGTGCCCCTTTCCATGCCTCGACTGATTTGAATGCTTTACCCACCTTTCAAGGAATGAGGCCAGTTCCTGGATCAGTGCTTCTGCTGCTGTCTGTGAGACCACTGCTCTCCAGCGCACCTTGCTTCCCACCTGGACCTGTTTGCTTTGTTAACAGGGGCTGAATATACAGTGACTTCCAACTGGTATTTCTCTGTTTCTCCATTCTGGGGAGTTAGCCTGGCCCAGGATCTTGCTACTAGTTGGTGGAAGTGATAGAAGATCCTTTTTCTTCCTATAGTTCATACCCAGTTAGCAATAGTGCTGTTGGTAGCAGTTGTGAACCTCTGAGGCAGTGATTCTCAATAGTGGCTGACTGTGGTGGGAAGGAGAACGTAAATTTGAGAAAGCATCTTTTTAGAAAATGGAAAAAATAATGCCTTTATGTTTTTTAATCAATGTGTGTATTTTTATTTTATTTTTTATTTTTTTAATTTTTTTTTTTGTGGTACGCGGGCCTCTCCCTGTTGTGGCCTCTCCCGTTGTGGAGCACAGGCTCCGGACGTGCAGGCGCAGCGGCCATGGCTCACGGGCCTAGCCGCTTCGTGGCATGTGAGATCTTCCCGGACCAGGGCATGAACCCATGTCCCCTGCATCGGCAGGCGGTCTCTCAACCACTGCACCACCAGGGAAGCCCCAGTGTGTATATTTTTAAATTTGCTTCATTTAAAATCATGTATGCATTTGAATGATACATGTACATGTTAAAATATTCAAATGCTAGTACTAAAAATATACGTAAAAGGTAATTCTCTCTCCCTCATCTTCCAAGTTCCCCTTCTCAGAGGCATCCCTAGGCACTATGAACAGTACTTGCGAAACCTTCCAGAAAGCGTCATGCCCGTATACTGTGAGAGTTACTTAAGTTTGACATTTCAACTAACATTTCCTGCTTATTCACTTGCACTTAGCTTTCAGAAGTTCTACTTTGAAGAATGCTGTTGTAGAGCAAGTAGTGGTTAACAGAGCAGTTCAGTTATGTGTGTTTTGTAATGTCTGAGTGGGGCTTTTGTTCATGAAAAGGACTAAAAATTACTTGGGTTTCAAATTAATGTTCAATTTATTTAAGTGGCAAATTTAAAAACCTAGTTTTTCTTTAGTCTTGTTATTGTACTTGTAAGCATTGTAATTTATGCATAGAAATAAGAACAATAACTTTCACTTGCTCTTTAAATAATGTTAATTCAAGCTTAACTGATTAAATTCCTTCATACCCCTTTGTTAGTGAATTAAATTTTCTTAGATATTTAAAATACATTTATACTGTCAGTCTGTCAGACACTGCCAGTCCTTGAATCAGATTAGTTCCTCCCCCCTCCTCCCCCTGGCCATGTTGCATGGCATGTGGAAATCGTAGTTCCCCGACCAGGGATTCAACCCACACTGCCTGCATTGGAAGCATGGAGTCTTAACCGCTGGACTGCCAGGAAAGTCCCCAGATTGGATTTTGTATTTCTTTCATATTTTCCTTGTCAGGCTTTATAGTTATTTTAATTTGGGGAGTTGGAAGTGACTAGAGTTCATATCCCATACCTGCCATGCTTTGTGAACATGGACAAAGTATTAATACTTAACCCTTCTGAGACTGTGTCCTCACCTAATAAATGGGTTCAACAGTAGTACTCTTTTACTGCATGTTTGTTTTAAGGATTAGATCGTTCACCCCAAGTGCTTAGCAGAGTTCTTAGCATGTAGTAAACTTTCAGTAAATGTTAGGAAATATTATAATGACCTTGATTTTGTCTTTCCTCTGTAGTAGTTGGTCAGGATACAGTGTAGCTGCATAATTGATCACAGAGTAACTTTTATCTTCCTGGGGTTTCAATGGGGGAAAATGTGGCAAGGATGGGAGAGGGAAGAGAGAGGGAGAAGAATTGAGTAAATGGAATAAACGGTACAACATTTGCTTCCTGAACCATCTTCCCCGGTGTTCTGTGACAGACTTTCTTGGTTTTTCTCTACCTTTCTGGCCACTCCTCAGTTCCCTTAGGCCTCTCTTCGGTGACCACTCTTTGACTTACCAAAGAGTACATCCTTAGCCCTCTTGTGTTTCATCCTACGCATTGTTCCTGGAAGCATATGCCTATGCCCAGGGTTTCGGCTGCCAGCTCCTTGCTAAGTAGGAGAAAATTCGTCCTCGTGCTGGATGATAGCCAGCAACCTACTGGTAATCTTCACTGGACTGTTTCCTAGGCACCTGTAACAGGCTCAGAACTGACCTCATCTTCCCTTTAAATGTGTCACTTTTGTATTCTCTGTCTTGATGAATGACAAAACCCTGTAACCCAAACCAGAAATTTGGATGACACTGTTCTTCTGGTTGGTGTTGCATTCCCATCTGTTTTACCTTTAATATTTTTCAAATTTGCCTGCTTTCCCCCACCTCTTCTGTCCCTTAGTTCTGGTTTCTTCTCATTTAGATGACTGCTGCAGATTCCCTAGTTGTCTACCCATTATTATTTCCTTATTCCAGGTCATGTATCACACTGCTGCCAAGAGTGATCTTTTTGACTTCCCTATCTAATCATAGCACTCCCCAGTTTAAAATCCTCTGGGTAAAATCCAGACTCCTTATCAGAGCAAGTTTTTGTGACCAACCCCTCTTAACCTTTTAGCCTTACCTTTTCCCCGTATCCTTGACTGTGCTGTGCTCTTTCAGACCCTCTGTCTTTTGGACTGCCCATCTCCCTCTTTTTTACCTTGCATTATAATTTCTTAGGTAGGGATCAGTTCCTCCAATGAGCATTACCTTACTGACTGTCTCAATTCTGATCTAGGTATAGATCCTTGTGCTATTTCTATCAAGTCACTTAATCATATTATGTGATAATCCAGACACTTATATAATAATCCATACATTGACACATGCAGATTAATGGTTTTAGAAGGATCTTGGTGGTCCAGGATGTATAGTAATATGTAATTTTGCTGAGGCATGGATTCATATTACTTGCACTTTGAGTTTGGTGGCAGCAGGTGAGTTCCCTTAGTTCTTCAGTGAGCCTAACCTCACTCAGCATCTAAAGTTGTCTTATTATTATTTCCTTCTTTTTTCTGTTCATTTCCTAGTTTTGTAAGTTTTCTGATTCCAAAACTGGAAAATACCTTTAAACAAGAAACTGTAAGCCCATGTAATGGCTTGAAAACTCAGAAGGTTTTTAAGATGTCTTTTTCTTCTACTCTCTTCTCTCCATCTCCCTTATCTTTGGCATTAAGTTTGTTGGGGGATGCAAACTCAAATATGTCTTTGGAAGCTGGGCAGCTTATATGAATGAGAGAAGTAGATCTCTTGGGTCGTATGTCATACTGGAGTTTCCATGGCCTATCTAAAGGAGTTCATATTCAATATTTTTATAACACAGTGTGCTACCAGTTTGCAACCTTCACTGTAATTGCCAAAGACTATACCTATATGATTTAGTTTATCTTTCTCTTTGAAACTTAATTCATTAAATAAACAAAAACTTAAGTAACCGTACTACTACATAGTCTTCTAGACCCTGCTGAAGTATCACCCACTTATGGAAGTCTCCTGAATTCTCCTAGGAATTGTTCTTTCCTCCTTTTAGGGTTGGTATAACAAATACAGTATTGATCACAATGTTTTTTGGTTTTTTAAAAAAATATTTATTTACTTATTTGGTTGTACAGGGTCTTAGTTGCAGCACTTGGACTCCTTAGTTTTGGCACGCGGGCTCCTTAGTTGTGGCATGTGAACTCTTAGTTGCAGCATGCGTGTGGGATCTAGTTCCCTAACCAGAGATCGCACCCGGGCGCCCTGCATTGGGAGCGCAGAGTGTTATCCACTGAGCCACCAGGGAAGTTCCGATCACAATGTATTTTAATTACTCATTTTCATGTCTTAATTTCCTGTTAGTTTATTGAGGACAATTATGTATTGAGGAGCATGTCTATTAATTCTATTAGGTGTTCAATACATTGATGTTGAACATTGAGCCAAGTGCTAGGCATATAGTAAACAGACATGTTTGTTGATGAGCAGGTATCGATACCAAAATCTGGGGGCTCTGTAATATAACATTTATTTTTCTTTTGATGATTCGAAGGGCTGTGTAGCTACCCTAAATTTCAACTTTGTTTCTTGGAAATTACCAAGAATGTTAGGGATGATCGATTATTGGGTTGGCCGAAAAGTTCATTTGGTTTTTAAGTAAAAATAGAAGACACATTTTTTCATTTTCACCACGAACTTTATTGAACAATAAAGTTGTTTACTTTTTATTCACTGTTTTGTTCCACTACCTTCTGCCATTTTTCAAGCAACGTCATAATTCCATCTTCCCAAAACATTTTATCTTTTTGAGCAGAGAACTGTTCCAGGTGCCTTTTACAGTCTTCCAGGGAATTGAAATTTTTTCCATTAAGAGAATTTTATAGAGACCAAAATAAATGGAAATCTGAAGGTGCAATGTCTGGTGAATAAAGCGGTTGAATCAAAACTTCCCAGCCAAGCTGTAACAGTTTTTGCCTGGTCATCAAAGAAACATGCGGTCTTGCATTATCTTGATAGAAGATTATGCATTTTCTGTTGACTAATTCCCGACACTTTTCATCAAGTGCTGCTTTCACCTGGTCTTATTGGGAGCAGTAGTTGTTGGAATTAATCGTTTGGTTTTCTGGAAGGAGCTCATAATAGACAACTCCCTTCCAATCTCACCGTATACACATCACCACCTTCTTTGGATGAAGACTGGCCTTTGGTGTGGTTGGTGGTGGTTCATTTCGCTTGCCCCACGATATCTTCCGTTCCACTTTATTGTACAATATCTACGTTTCATCGCCCGTCACAATTTGTTTTAAAAACGGAACATTTTCATTACATTTAAGTAGAGAATCACCTGTGGAAATTGGGTCAAGAAGGTTTTTTTCCTTAACTTGTGTGGAACCCAAACATCAAAGCGATTCACATAACCAAGCTGGTGCAAATGGTTTTCAGCACTTGATTTGGATATTTTGAGTATGTCGGCCATCTCCCGCATGATATAACATTGATTGTTCTCAATTAATGTCTCGATTTGATTGCTATCAACTTCAACTGGTCTACCTGACCGTGGAGCATCGTCCAGGGAGAAATCTCTAGCACGAAACTTCACAAACCACTTTTGATATGTTTGATCAGTCACAGCACCCTCTCCATATACTGAACAAACCTTTTTTTGCGTTTCAGTTACGTTTTTCCCTTTCTTGAAATAAGAAAGCATAATATGCCGAAAATGTTGCTTTTTTTCTTCCATCTTCAATACTAAAATGGCTACAGAGAAATCACCAATTATGATAAGTTTTGTTTTTAAATGCACGCTGATATGAAAGCTGTCACAATACAATCTGACAAAATTGTTTCAATTGAAGTTAAAGACAACTAAGCCCTACCAGAGACATCTGAGGGAAAAAAATCGAATGAAGTTTTTGGCCAACCCAATATGTTGCTGTGTTTGGTGCAGACAGATCTGTGTATCAATGGTGACTAAACAGACTTAATTGGAAATAATCAGTCGTTCATCCCCTGAGAAAAGCTCTGTTACAAGGGGAACTTCTTGCTTCTAATTTCATACGGTTAAGACAAATTAATCACCTGATGGCTGTGGAAAGTGTAAAGAAATTTGAGTACACCTTGGATAAAGAAAGGGTTTGGAGTAAGCAGACCTGAGTTCTATTTCTGGTAGTACTAATTAGCCTTGAGACTTTAGGCAAGTCTTTCCCAGTCACAGTTTCTTCCTCTGTAAAGTGATAAGGGACTTGATGGTTTAACATCCTTCTATCCCTAAAATTATTTAATTCTAATACACTGTAATTTTGGGACTTCCCTGGTGGTCCAGTGGGTAAGACTCCGTGCTCCCAATGCAGGGGGCCTGGGTTCGATCCCTGGTCGGGGAACTAGATCCCACACGCATGCTGCAACTAAGAGTTTGCATGCTGTGACGAAGATCCCAAGTGCCACAACGAAGATCCTGCATGCCGCAACTAAGACCCAGCACAGCCAAAATCAATAAAAACAAAACAAAACAAAAAACAACTAAAAAAAAAACAAACAAAAAACCACTGTAATTTCTAAAATATTAGGACCAGTGAAGGAAATACTCATGGTCTAGCTCATTCTAAGGAGAATTTGAAGTAATTTACTGATACAAATATAATACCATTGTGTGTGTGTTTCTAGAGAGAGTGCATTTAGGAGTTCTCCAGAAAGACACCAAAGAAGCTGGTCAGTAATAATGATCACTGGGGAGTGGGGAACTGGATGCCTGGTGGGAAGGATACCTTCTATTCAGCGTATTTTCTTTTGTAATGTTTGATTTTTATAGTGTGTGCTTGATTATGGTAGTGCAGTCCATTAGATTCTATGCAGTTATTTAAAGAAGACTGTATACTGAGCTCTCAAGTTATATTAGCCGAAGGTTCTAAGAGATTCACTTGACTTACAAGATAGAAACCATCATCAGTAGTGAGAAACAGCCTTTCCTGGCACTGTGGTTTGAGGCATTTTCCTCTTAAATGGGATATTGTGTGATATGGTGAATGTTTTCAATAGAACCTCTACAGTCATACTGTAATGCAGTATCTCAAATGGGGGTCCTTGGATATATTTGAAGAGAAATTTCTCTGAGTAGACTCTAATAGTTTTTAAAATTTCAGTAACCTGAACTGTAAGCATATGAATGACTGCCCACCTTGTAACTGAGTATTGCCACGCAATTTCAGTGCCCATGTTTGTGTGTGTGTTTAGGATCATTGGTTATCTATGTCTTTATTTGTAAGTAAGTAGTTTGTGGGACCAGTCAGTGGAAGGCCAAGTAGTGCTGGGCACGCTGGGCAACTTGTTTGCAGTTGTTTGAATGGGAAAGTGATGGGAGAATTAGTATTATATGACGTATGTGTTTAGGCATGCCAAGCTTAAAAAAAAAAGAAAACTGTTGTAGTAGGTGATGCAATAGCCATGTTGTGACTAGTAATTTAATTTCAGCATTAAATCTATTGTTATCTATTAATATTGTTAATTTGAATCTTACTGGTTTTATATTTTATATGTTTGTTTTGGTTTTATAGCTGTATAATAGCACAGTGTTATGTTTATTCATTAATAAAAATTTTTTAATTAGCATTGAAGGTGTGTTAAAAATTTTGTTTCCTTTAAAAGGTAATTTGTATCTCTCAAATTTGAGAAATCCTGCAGTAGTGATTACAGCTTTGCTTATTCTAAGCTGAGTCCACAGTTGCCCAAATAAGAGGCAGTTTTCTACTCATCATTTCTCATAATTGAATTTTGTTGAATTAGGAAAAAACTTTGAAGTCATGAGTACAGTTGCTGATTAGTGACACATCCAACTTACTTTGAAAATAAAGAAGGCTGAAGACAGCAGTGGTGCCTTGAATAGGTGGTGACTCCATCTCTGTTTACATGGAGCAACTGCAGGCAGGACTGAGATGGTTATCAGGAAAGAGTTCACCTGCTCTAACGCACAAATGAATGGATAGACCAGGCTCCAACCTGCTCAGTTGAAGAGAACATGACTTGAATGAGTTTAGTCTGAAAAAAATGTCAAAGTTGCAGTACCTGGTTATTCATTTTAGCTATAGAAAGATATCACTAATCTGCCAAATTTCAAAGAGCATAGTTTTCTGCTGAGTCCTCTAATAAGGACAACTCTTTTGGAAAAGGTTACTCTAGAAAACAGAATTGTACTATTTTAAAAAATTGTTGGATATTAACTTTCTGCTCAAAATGATTTTGATTTTATTTATTATTTTAAAATATATTTATTTATTTATTTGGCTGTGCCGGGTCTTAGTTGCGTCATGTGGGATCTAGTTCCCTGACCAGGGATCGAATCCGGGACCCCTGCATTGGGAACGTGGAGTCTTAGCCACTGGACCACCAGGGAAGTCCCTCATTTTGATTTTAAAGTTGTTGATCTGAAGCCATTTTTTGCTGTTAGTAGCTTAGAAGAATCGCTTTCCTGTTAAGGTAATTGTTCTTGACATCAAAACAATATTTACCAGCACAGAAGAGATAACTACTTTTTCTGTCTTTTACATTTCAAATAATTGTAGTAGAATTTTAAAAGAAGGGTGCAAGGTTTTATATTCTGTGCAGTGTTATCTGATCTGGCAGGAGTCTGTTGAATCCTACCGTGTGATCTTAGGGCTGTAGACACCATTTATCAGATTAAGGAAGTTCCCCTCCATTCCTTGTTGCAAAGAGTTTTTAATGAGTGGATGTTGAATTATATCCCATGCTTTTTCTGCATCTATTGATATTCATATGCTATTTCTTTAATCTGTCAATATAATAAATTACATTAATCAATTTCCATGAGAAAATGCTGTTTTATTCTTTTGAGCTCATTTTATATAATTTTTATTGTAAAATATACATAACAGGACTTCCCTGGTGGCGCAGTAGTTAAGAATCTGCCTGCCAATGCAGGGGACACGGGTTTGAGCGATGCTCCAGGAAGATCCCACATGCCGCGGCGCAACTAAGCCTGTGTGCCACAACTACTGCACCTGCGCTCTAGAGCCCACGTGCTGCAACTACTGAGCCCGTGTGCTGCAACTACTGAAGCCCGTGTGCTTAGAGCCTGTGCTCCATAACAAGAGAAGCCACCACAATAAGAAACCTGTGCACCACAACAAAGAGTAACCCCCACTCACCACAACTAGAGAAAGCCTGTGTGCAGCAACAAAGACCCAATGCAGCCAAAAATGATGAATAAATGGATTTGCCTTAAAAAAATTAATTAATTAAATAATAAATAAATAATTTTTAAAAATACGTAACAAAATTTACCATTTTTACTATTTTTAAGCATACAGTTCAGTGTACATTCATATTGATTGTTGTGATATCATCACCGCCATCCATCTCCAGGACTTCTTCACCATCCCCAAGTGGAACTCTTAAACAGGACGTTCCTGTTTCTACCTCTCTCTAGCCCCTGGCAACTACCTTTCATTAATTAGAAAGGTAGCTTTTAAATGAAACACAATTTGGTCATGGTGTGTACCATATTATCTTTTTATCTTATACATTGATGGCATCAGATTACTAATATTTTGGTTGGAATTTCTTCAGTAACAGTTCAGACTATTTTCTAATTTCCATTGTGGTTTTATTCTTCGATCCATGGGTTATTTATAAGTGTGTCTTTTAATTTTCAACTGTGAGGTTTTTTAATATTGGCTTATAGATTTAATTGCATTGTAGTTAAGGAATATGGCCTATATGATTTTAGTCCTTTGGAAATTAGTATTTATTTGCTATTTGGCCAAGTATATTCTTCACTGAGATTACACATTGTTAATGGTAAATTGTTAACATTTTACCATAATTGCTTTACCTTTGTCACTATATCCATGTAGCTATACAGTTTTTCTGAATCATTTGAGAAGTAAATTGCAGACAGAAGGCTCTGTAACCTCTTTTTTTTTTTTTTTTTTTTTTTTTGCGGTACGCGGGCCTCCCACTGTTGTGGCCTCTCCCACTGCGGAGCACAGGCTCCAGACGCGCAGGTCCAGCGGCCATGGCTCACGGGCCCAGCCGCTCCGCGGCATGTGGGATCCTCCTGGACCGGGGCACGAACCCGTGTCCCCTGCATCGGCAGGCGGACTCTCAACCACTGCGCCACCAGGGAAGCCCTGTAACCTCTTAATCAGTATGTATATCCTCAAAACAAGCATACTCTTCTGTTGAACCACAGTATACTCATTAATATCAGGAAATAAATATTGATATAATACTGCTAATTCACAGATACCACTCAGATTTCGCTGATCTTCCAGTTATGTTCTTTACAGTAAAAACAAACAAACAAAAAACCCAAAAGATAACAAAAACCCAGTCCCCCCTCCAAAAACAAAAGCAGAAAAACCTCTTCCTTTCCCTCATATTTCTAATTCAGAGACCATCCAGGACCATACATTGCATTTAGTTTTCGTGTCTCTTCAGTTAAAGTTAGTTCAGAAGTGTTTTGCACTTCCTAGTAAGTAAACATTATACATTTTGTGAGATGATACTTTGAGGCTATATGAATAGTTCATTTCTCATCAACTTTTTACCTACTAGTTGTAGCATCTATTGATGATTTGTGCCTGAGTCAGTTATTACTACAGTGGTTACCAGATGGTAAAATTTTTAAAATTTCATCATTCCTTCTGCATTCATCATTTGGCATTTCACTGTAAGAAAAAGCTTTCTCTCCCCCTTTTTTTCTTTGTATTTATTTATGTATTTATTTATTTATATATTTGCCATGCCACGTGGCATGCAGGATGTTAGTTCCCTGACCAGGGATCGAACCCATGCCCCCTGCAGTGGAACTGTGGAGCCTGTTTTGTTTTTTTTTTTGTAATAAATTTGTTTATTTATTTTTGACTGCGTTGGGTCTTCACTGCTGCGTATGGGCTTTCTCTAGTTGCAGCGAGCTGGGGCTACTCTTCATTGAGGTGTGGTGACCTCGTTGCGGTGACTTCTCATTGCGGAGCACAGGCTCTAGGCGCACGGGCTTCAGTAGTTGTGCCACACAGGTTCAGTAGTTGTGGCTCGCAGGCTCTAGAGCTCAGCCTCAGTAGTTGTGGCACACGGGCTTAGTTGCTCTGCGGCATGTGGGATCTTCCCGGACCAGGGATTGAACCCACGTCCCCTGCACTGGCAGGCAGATTCTTAACCACTGCGCCACCTGGGAAGTCCCAAAGTGTGGAGTCTTAACCACTGGACCACCAAATGGTCCCTTTTTTCTTTTTTAAAATCATTTAAACATATTAGCATGAACTCCTGGATTCCTGTGTTATTCATTTATCATTTACTTTGATGCTCGAATTGTCCCAAATTTGGCCATAGGAGCTCTTTCAAGCTGGCTCCTGTGCTCTTTTTTCATGTCCCCATCATTCTTTGATCACTTACTTTTCTTAACTTTTTTGCACAGTGAGATTTTCCAAGCTCATGTTGTACTTTCACTGCCCCAGTTGTGGAATCAACCATTTCATCAAGGAACTCTGGTTCAGACCTTTTATTAGGGGCTATATTTAGAAAACAAGATCTGAATACCAGATATGTTCTTTTCTTCTGGGGTATCATTGCTCTTAGGCTCTGTTAGAGGCCAGAGGTAGGATATTGTTTTAAAATATACCTGGGATTTAATTTATAAGTACGACTGAGTGATGGCATGAAGAAGTCAATGCCATTGAAGCAAGTTTATTACTCATAGTTCCTCAGACGCAGGAGGCACCATGCTATGCAGGGCCACATGGGAGAAGCACTAGGGTCAGGAGGCAGAAGGAATGAGGGGAAAATATGGATGAGGGCCTTTATCATCGTGGTGGTGGGAAGTTGTTAGGTGGAAATTTTCCCTATTGGGCAGGAAGTGAAACACAGATGCTGGGGTTTGTGGTTGGAGGGTTTGTGATAATTTATACATATACATACACATGTATATACAAAACATACACAAACATCGATATATGCCTATAAATATTGAAAGCCATGATTTCACTCTGATATGTTTAGTTCTGTTTCAGTACCACAGGATTTTTTCTAGTGTTTCCCCTTTCTGAATTTGTACCTCCTTTCTCTGACATTTAGAATCTAGCTTTCCATCTTTTTTTACTCCAGCCCCATTGTGGGTAACAGCCCACATGAGGGTAACAGCCCACATGAGGGTAATAGCCCTCATGAGGGCTATCTCATTGACCCCAGCCCCACTGAAAGTGCTGGCTGAGCACCCCCATATAGTTCCATGAGTCACTTTTATATACAGAAAATTCTTACTTTGCATAGTTCCAATATGCATGAATTTCTAACATGGTTTAACGGAATGACACTGGTCCCCAAATAACAGTTAATATAACTTGTGATCAGGAATAGCTTCTCCAAAAACTTTAAAATTTACTCTGACCCTGTAATAGCTGATTAATACCTCCCCTAGACAGTATTCAATTGAAGGTAGCCTTTTTTTATTTTTTAAAGGAAAATTACAGTCTCTGCATTGCTCTCAGCTTAACTTTACACAGCTCTGCATTTCCCTCTGTCAGTTCCTCTTGGAATGGTGGGTGGGTAGCAGAAGAGAGGATATGTACAAAAATGTATTTTTAGTTCTTTTGAACAGAGAGGTTGCTACAGCCATTGCTATTGATGACAGGAAGTATATTTATAGCTCCAGGGAAGTAGGGTCCTGGTTTAAGAAAACCTGGGAGGCTGTACTTAATATTATTTCATTAAAGCTCATTTGCACTTCATAGAAAGTGAAGTTGAAATGAATGGACCTGTAACTTTTCTTATGAAGTATAGTTATTTTCATAAATATATTCAGTCTGCTCCTGAATTTGGAAAAACCTTCCATTTTGAAATTTCACAATTGGTAGCACCTAAAACAAAGGACACCTCTAGAGTATATGGGGTGTGTGTGGACAGTTCAGATGGTGGCATGCAGTTGTACAGTTGAGAGGTTACCAAATACTGGTCCCAGTTAGACGTTATTTATGAAGTTCTACTGGTAGAGCTTCTGTTGTGATTTTCTTTTAAAGTCTGAAACGAAAATAATTGTTTATGGGTCATAAGGTAATCTCTGTAAAACCAATTTGGGGTTTTCCACTAGGCACCATATAACTTTCTCACAAGTTTGATTGGGACAGGACTTTTGCCATTGATTATCATGTGCAGTGAACACATTAAACACAAGTTAAATTATTCTGAAGGCTTTTCTCTTTTTTTCCCCACTCCTTTTCTTAATTGAGAGAAGCCAAGAGTTGGTTTCCAAGGACACGTCTTCTCTCTTACAGGAGTCTCAGATTGATGTAGTCATGGAAACCAGGCAGTAAACTCATTCTTGGCAGCTGCCACCACTGGTCTGATCCTTTCTTTTAAAGGCATGAGATTCTTTAATAATTCATTTTGGGAAGGCTGGGGCCAGATGATTCCGGGTCATCCCAGAGGGGTGGTTGGGAATGTTGTTAAATAGATGTGATTCAGTATTAAGAGCTTGATAAACAAAACTGCAGTGATTTAACTAAAGATTTTATGCCTAATTTAAATAGGAATTTAAATAGGAATTTAAAATACAGAATTATTAATGTTTAGTTCTTTTTAAGAATATTTTAAAACATTCCTAAGTATAATTTGAAGATTTTATTTTTTGTTTTTAACTTTATGAATTTAAAATGTTAAGAATTGTAGATACGCTGACCTTTATTTAGCACAATGAAGGTTTTCAACTGGCCCACTAAAGGCTATCCACTGATGAAATAAAAATATGAAATAATGTGCTCTTTAAAATATTTTTTGTGGATTCTGAAGCTGACTGCCTTGGTTCAAATTCCATCTTAGATATGTAACCTTGGGCAAGTTACTTAACCTCTCTGTGCCTCAGTTTCCTCTCTGCAAAATGGGGCATAATAACATCCACTTCATAAGGTTGTGGTGAGGAGTAAATGAGCTAAATTATGTAACACATCTAACTTACCAGGAGCATTCAGCAAATGTTGGTCATTCCATTTATACATAAGGAATAGAATTATTGGTGAGGTTGTAAAGGCTGAAAAATAACTAAATTCAGAGAAGGTTTGTATTGAGTTCATTTATGAAAGACTTTTAAAGGAAGGAAGATACCTTTTTTTAAAAAAATTTATTTTATTTTTGGTTGCATTGGGTCTTCGTTGCTGTCCACGGGCTTTCTCCAGTTGCGGCGAGCGCCGGCTACTCTTTGTTGAGGTGCGCGGGCTTCTCATTGCGGTGGCTTCTCTTGTTGCGGAGCACCGGCTCTAGGTGTGCAGGCTGGGTAGTTGTGGCTCGTGGGCTCTAGAGCACAGACTCAGTACTTCTGGCATATGGGCTTAGTTGCTCCGCGGCATGTGGGATCTTCCCAGACCAGGGCTCGAACCCGTGTCCCCTGCATTGGCAGGTGGATTCTTAACCACTGCGCCACCAGGGAAGCTCCCAAGATATCTTTTTTGACGTGTACTATTTTTTAGGTTAACAAGGGTGGTGGAGGATTTAGAATCTCCTCCGTATCCCAAATGAATAAACCATCTGTTTTCTTCTCCCTTTTAAAGATTTAGTATCGGGTTTACATAACTTAGCAAGATATTTGTCAGTTTGGGAAACAGTAATTGTTTGATTGATTGCTACATACTGGGCAGGTACTTAGTTTTCAAAGGTGAATGAGGCACATCCTGTTTTGGAAGGGTATGGATGGAGAAGGGTAAAGAAGTGAGGATGACCTATTCTTACAAAACTTAATTCTTTATAAATTGTGTTAAATGCTACACTAGCAGAATTTTAAATTAAAAAAAAATGATACGGTGATAGGAGAGAACATAAATTAACTTAATAAGAAATATGCAAAACTAATATGAAAAAACTAAAGCTTTACTGAAGGATCTTTTAAAAGATATAAATAAATTCAATATTTATGCTCTGTTCCTCAATGTGAGAGACTTAAATATTATAAAGATATTATATAGATGTCAGTGCTCCCCAAGTTATTCTACAGATTTAATGCAAATTGTTTGTAAACCCAGTGATGTGAGCCTTTTCGAGATCTTGACAAACCACATATATAGTTCATTTGGAAGAGTAAATGCAGTAGTTGAAAAATTTTGAAAAACTTTGAAGAAGAACAATAATTGGAGGGCAGTAGAAGTGGGGCGGGTACGTGACACTTGACCCTCCAGATAGTACCATATACCAGGAAGTTAAAGGTGTTTAAGACAGTATGGCATTTGTGTTAGAATAGACAAAACAAGTATTTAGAGCATAATAGTAAGTTCAGAAACAGACCTGGATATGTGGGAAATGTAGAATGTGATAAAAATAACATATAAAAATCAGGGAGAGGACTTCCCTGGTAGCGCAGTGGTTGAGAATCCACCTGCCAATGCAGGGGACACGGGTTCGAGCCCTGGTCTGGGAGGATTCCCACATGTGGTGGAGCAAGTAAGCCTGTGCGCCACAACTACTGATCCTGCACTCTGGAGCCTGTGAGCCACAACTACTGAGCCCTCGCACCACAACTACTGAAGCCCGCGTGCCTAGAGCCTATGCCCTGCAACAAGAGAAACCACTGCAGTGAGAGGCCCGTGCACCACAATGATGAGTAGCCCCCGCTCACTGCAGCTAGAGAAAGCCTGCGTGCAGCAACGAGGACCCAGTGCAGCCATAAATAAATAAATAAATAAAATAAAATAAATCAGGGAGAAAAGGATGGAGTATTCAATAAATGGTCCTGCCACCGTAGGCTGTTTTGGGGGAAAATACATAAAGATTACTAATTTAGACTATGCTCAAATAATCACGAGATTACAGAGTATGCTTAACCAGATTACTGAATTAACCACGCTTTTTTTTTTTTTTTGGCCGTGCTGTGCACGGCATGCAGGATCTTAATTCCCCAACCCCGGGGATTGAACCCGTGCTGCCTGTAGTGGAAGCGTTAGAGTCCTAACCACTGGACTGCCAGGGAATTCCACACCACACTTTGCATTCTTTAGAATGTACTGAATGATTCTTAAAGTGATCTGAACACTGATGGCTGACAGACTACTCTCGAGTATACCTTGCCTTCTGCAATCACTAGTTGAATTTTTACTTTCAGGAGTCAGTTTGTTCTAAACCTGCTTTTATGCCAATTATACTTATTGTAATCTTGTAACCTAATTATATATTATTTAAACCAAGGAAATATGTAAAAATAGTTGTTTTTAAGAAAGTTAAGTTGAAGATCCTGGAAGGATTGGATAAATATAAGTCCCTCCCTTCCAGATCACTTTCTTACTAGTTTTGGGCATGAACACTTTAAAAGATTAAGGGAAAGAAATCATAAAAATCTTATTAAAGGTTCTGTGCTCATTTGTCTCACAGTTGTCTAAGTTTTTGTTCCATGCTAAGGAAACTGAAATTTGAAATCAATATGTATTATGGATATGATGATCTATGCAAAGAAACATTAATTAGCATATCTGTACTTAAAGAAGAGGCCTTGGTATTCTTCCAAAATATTGGCAGATGAATGTACATGTATTTTTTAAGTAAAAATCAAATATTTAATTTACATACATATATATATTTTTTGATTACCTGATTTACTGTATTTTTTCATGTAACCAACCAGGCCCAGATCCTATTTGTGTTAGGTAAAAGTTTTTACCATTCCCTGGAGGAAGTAAGAGGTGATGCTTTTATGTGCTTAGGCTAAAGAAAACCCTTTCTCCAAAGCAAGGTAATTAGACAGTTTCTGTAAAGGACCAAAGAGTACGTATTTTAGACTTCACAGTCCAAAAAGCAAAATTGAGGCTCTTATGTAGGTACTTTATAACAAGAAAGAAAACACATTTCCGCAAATTTATTATTGATGAAATTCAAATATGATAATAGTAATAATAATTATTACTGAGTACAACTTTTTGTAATACAGGTATACTAATGAGAAAAATGGACTTCTCTTTTAGGTGATACATTTTGCTTAATTGGGGTTCAGAGTTACTGTTTCCTGTCATCAAAATTGATTGCAAATGTTCATCTGTTAATGCTGATCTGTAATGAGATTTTACATATTTCATCTTTAGAAATATCTTCACACAGATGTACAGCCAAATATTGGTGTCAGCCCACAAGCATATGATTTTAATTGAACATATTAATCAATTGGGAAACATTTATAGAACTACATTAGATTTTTCTTAGTATTTGCCTTTTAGCATATCATTACATTGTAGATTAATTACTTCCAGTTGAAAGTTAGGTGTAAGTGCCATAATTGCACTGTTAAATAGATTTTGAAAGGTGGAAATTTTCTTTGCACTTGCGTTGAAGTCCTAAAAATGCTTCCAGAATTATAGTTTGAGCTAAAAATATATATCCACTGCAAATTTGTTTGAGAACTGAGATCTCACTTTTTGTTTTAACTTTTGACAGCAGCTTGACATTACTAGCTTTTGTGTAAACAAATTAACTGCAGTTTAAGTTTCACATGTAAGTCCAGTGCTGCCCTATAAGGTTAGGTTGAATTTATTAAATAGTATAAAGTCTGCAGCAAAAGCTGTTTCATTTGTGATGATAGTGATAATAGTGACTGAAAACGGTCTTATTGTTCTGAAACTTCAATCTCAGCCCTGAGCTTTAAAAAATAGATATCACAGTAAAACTTTACAGCTGCTAAGCCATCAAACTGCTGCATGGGCAGGCAAGACAGGTTATTCTGCTTCTGCTGCTGACAGTGATTTAGCCCATGACAGTGAATGAAGTTCACCATTGACACTATTGGTTCAGTACCATGATAAATTCAAATATTTTCAATACCTGCTGATGAAAAATAATAAACAACCACCTTCTATCTTCACAAGCTTTGTAAGTTCCAGCTAAGCCTTTTTCTACTCCATATATATTTTTACAAACATCATCAGTTATAACTCATCTTAGCAGATTCTACTTCAGGTTGTTCTAAATTAGTATTTTCTCAGCTTCTAGCCACACATAGACATAGAAGCTACTTCTTCAAATACTTTAAACTTGGCATTGACTCCTTTTGTAAACAACAGCAACTGAGCAGTATTAGTAACATCTAACTCATCAAAGGACAGGGGAATCAACTTGAAATCATTTGCCTTTTTAAAAAAATAGATTATTAATTTTATTCCCATTGTCCTCAACTTTTGGAGCAGCTGGTTTTGCTGAAAGGCTAGTAAGAGTCTTAAGTTTATTTTCTCTGAATACATTTCTTGAGCTCCTGCGGTCAAACATTATTTTATTTAATTTTAATTTTTATTTTTGGCCACCCCACATGGCTTGCGGGATCTTAGTTCCCTGACCAGGGATCGAACCCAGGCCCCCAGCAGTAGAAGTACAGAGTCCTAACCATTGGACCGCCAGGGAACTCCCAGCATGATTTTATCAACTCACAATTGGCAAATTACTTTCCTTGCTTGGCTAACAAATGAGCTTCTTGGAAACTTACTTTGGTTGCAGCCTCATTTTTTTTTTCTTCTCTCCGTCTCTTTCTTCCTTCCAGAAATTCTGCTGTGATGAGATATTCCATTTCACATTTTCTACTTTTTCTGACCATTGCTTTCCTGTGAATTGGGAATATTGAGATGACTACTTAGTCTGGTAATGTTGATGTATATTGAATTTTTCTAGCACAGCTGTAGTGTCATTGCATAATAAACACAATGCTTTCCCATCTGACTTGATAACAAAATAATCCACACTTTCCACTGTGCCTTAAAAGCATGACAAAGTCCACTTTTCTCTTTTCTTGGTTTTTTTTTTTTTTTTTTTTGCGCTATGCGGGCCTCTCACTGCTGTGGCCTCTCCCGTTGCGGAGCACAGGGTCCGGACGCGCAGGCTCAGCAGCCATGGGTCACGGGCCAGCCACTCCGCGGCATGTGGGATCTTCCCAGACTGGGGCACGAACCCGCGTCCCCTGCATCGGCAGGCGGACTCTCAACCACTGCGCCACCAGGGAAGCCCTCTTTTCTTGTTTTGATTTGATGGCTATGCACTGGTAAAAAAAAAAAAAAACCCCAAAACTATCATAGTATGCCAGTATGCATGTGTAGCACTCAAAACGCTGTTGACTTGCAACTTCATCACTGCGATGTGTGGTACACTGAGCAGCAGTGCAAAGCTCTGTGAGTACCACATATACAAGGAGCCACTCGATTCTGCCATTGTAATGTTGAAGCCAGCCATACATAGCCAATACATCAGTGAATGAGTACCATTGTGTCTGATAATTATTTGTGGACACTGGAGTTTGAATTTCATATAATTTTTGTATCATGAAATATTGTTCTTTTTATTTTTTCCAACCATAAAAAATGTAAAATTGTTTCTTAGCTTGCAGGTCTTACTAAAATCAGATGATTTGCTCACCTCTATTTAGGGTAAAGCATTACACAAGGCCAGAATCAAGAAGGAAAAGATTGCATAAAATTTGACTGCTTAAAAAGGTAATATAGGGCTTCCCTGGTGGCGCAGTGGTTGAGAGTCCGCCTGCCGATGCAGGGGACACGGGTTCGTGCCCCAGTCCAGGAAGATCCCACATGCCGCGGAGCGGCTGGGCCCGTGAGCCATAGCCGCTGAGCCTGCGCGTCTGGAGCCTGTGCTCCTCAACGGGAGAGGCCACAACAGTGAGAGGCCTGCGTAATGCAAAAAAAAAAAAAAAAAAAAAAGATAATATAAGCAAAACTAAAATATAAACTGCAAATTGGGGGAAAATATTTGCAACCATATGTCAGGAAAAGGTTAATATCATCCTAATATGAGAGAGTACCTACAGATAAGAAACAGACCAATATCCTGTTAGAAAAATGGGCAAAGACAGTTCACCAAATAAATACAAATGTCAGTAACTGTATGAACTGTTGATCCAATACTGAACCAGGAAAGGCAAATGAAAACACGGGATGCTTTCACTTTTCACTTCATAAACTTGAGTATTGCTTGAGACTTTTACAGCAAGCAAATACTACATTTATCAGTGTTTAGAAACCAAAAAAATGTTTTTTCTTGTAATGTTTGAATTGCTGCTTTTTTTTCTGGTACCTAAGTTTTCTGTATTCCTGAACAGAGGTAGAAGAGGGTAAGTCCTGTCCCTTTCTTGCCTCTGCTGTACTATACATGTTGCTTCGGTTCAGAAGCCAGAGCATGTGGAGTTGAGGCCCCAGAAAATTCCCCCACCCCAGTCTTTTGTATCATCTCGGGTGTTTTACTGGGAAAGCATGACAAGCACTGCTTGCATTTGATACCTGTTGACCTTGAAGTCTAGAGTTTGATTTTTCAAACGAAGCTAGAACTTTGCTGGTTCCATTAAGCATTTTATAAATAACTTTGTTGTTAAGAGTTTTGAATTGCTTTTTAATTCCATTTTTGTTGTTTTAAATAGTTATTAATAGAAGCAAGAGGGGGGAGAGAATTTTCTAAACCAACTCTTGTTTAAAATAGTTCTAATTTTGATAGGATTCTATATTTTCCTAGATTTGTTAAATATTTCTAAAGATGTTTGGCATAGGTATTAACACTTCGTGGGCCTGTTGTATACAAACCAGTTTTTTTTTTCTTTTTCTAGTTCTGAATTAAGTCAGTCCTGAGCAATAACCGAACCTGCTAGGTGTGTGACTGCTACTGCATTTGCTCAAGGCATTAGGTTAGCAAGGTGGATCACAAGGGATGAAAATTCTACTTTGCATTTCTTTTCAAATCAGGAGTTGTAGAATTTGATGTGTATGAAGCATGTTGTGTTATTCTTTTCCTATTTTCTATGTAGATGATTTCATTATAGGGACTTTGACTTTTAGATCTTGGTTTAAAACACTGATTGACTAAGTGATAATTAAGTATATTTCATGTGGAAAAGGAATAATATGCTTGTCCTGAAATAAGCTGATCTGATCAGGAGGAACCTTATCCTAAGCATGGGAGGAAATAAACTTGTAACACCAGTTACATACAGTGTAGCAGCTATGATTGGGGGGAGATGAATATGAGAGAGAGTAAGTAAAGTATAAATTATAAGAAGTTTGAGAGAAAGTGACTTTGTGATCTAACTTTGTGAGAGACAGAGGTGAGAATATTGGATAGGCATGTACATGTCCCTATATTTTTAGGAAGGCATTCTTCAAAAAGGTAGAGAAGACATGGGTATGAATCAATAGGAGTGGTATACCAAAAGGAACGTCAGTTTAGAAAAAAACAAAAACTGCTCTCAAACTAAAGATAGGTGGTTGCTTCTAATAACCATTCAGATTTGAATAAGAAATTAGAAGATAGGAGTACTGAAAAATATACAGGGTATATTAGTCTATCAGCAAATATAGAAAAAGTAAAGTAACTTAACTTCTCTTAAAATCTAATTAGTGTTAAACTAATTTTTTATGAAAAAGCTTTTAAATCTTTTATGGCTTTTACTGCTGTTCTCTCGAACTGCACTGTTCAGTATGATAGTCATCAGCCACGTGTGCAAGTGTATTGGGTAGCACTATGTAGAACATTTCCAACATCACAGAAATTTCTGTTGGGGAGTGCTTCAAAAATGAGATACATTATTAGAAAAGCTAGTAAAAAAGTAAGTTGGGGTATAAGGATACTTTTCTGTACAGAAATTTTGCTAAGGAAGAATTAGATTTTTATAATACTGAGACATTGGTGTGTCCTTTATTGTTTTACTTGCATTTTGTCCTTTATTTTGAAATAATTTTAAATTTACAGATAAGTTGCAATAATAGTACAAAGAGCCTTTTCCTTTCCTTAACCATTTGTGAGTAAGATGCTCACTTGATGCCCCATCAGCCCTTAATACTTTAGTGTGTATTTCCTACAAACAGGGATATTCTCCTGTATAACCTCAACATACCATGTAATCAGGACCTTAATATTGATACAGTAGTACCAGCTAATCCTTAGATTTCACTGATATCAGATATCCATAGATATCATTTGTCCTGATAAAAATATTGTATAGCAGGAGAATCCAGTTCAGAATCACATATCGCATTTAGTTGTCATGTCTGTCTTTGACTTGATCATCTTGATACTTTTGAAGAGTATAGGCTAGTTATTTTGAGGAATATTCCTCAATTTGGGCCTGATGTTTCTTCATGGTTTGATTCAGAATATGCATTTTGTCAGGAATACCACATAAAGGGTGCTGTATTTTTATTCTAATCTTATTCACAATTTCCATTGTGTCCTGTTTCTCGTAATGTTAGCCTTGATGACTTGATACTAAGGTGGTGTCTACCAGTTTTCTCTACTGTAAATTTATTCACTTTTCCCTTTGTAGTTAATAAGTGTTTTGTGAGGAGGAGGTACTTTGAGACCATGTAAATTATCTCATTTCTTGTCAAACTTTCACCCACTGGTTTTAGCATCTATTGATAATTTTTGGCAGGATTATTACTATGATGGTTGCCAAATGACAGTTTTCTAATTTTATTATTCCTTCCACATTCATCAGTGGACATTCCATTGTAACAAAAAGCTTTCTTTTCTTCCATTCATTTACTAAATTGATATGGACTTATGGATTCCTATTTTATTCAGTGAGTTATTATCTATTAATGTAATTTGTTACTCTGAGCCTGAATTTGTCCCACATTTGGCCAGTGGAAACCCTTCAAGTTGGCTCCTATATCCTTTTGACATGTCCTATCATTCTTTAATCACTTCCCTTTTTACCTTCTAGCACAACAAGATGTTCCAATCTCTTGTATTATACTTTTCCTCCCTCAGCCCTAGAATCAGTCATTTCAACAAGCCCTGGTTCCTTTTACTGAAGAGCATATTTAAAAAGCAGGTCTAATGGGACTTCCCTTGTGGTGCAGTGGTTAAGAATCTGCCTGCCAATGCAGGGGACATGGGTTCGATCCCTGGTCTGGGAAGATCCCACATGCTGCGGAGCAGGTAAGCCCGTGCGCCACAACTACTGAGCCTGAGCTCTAGAGCCTGCGAGCCACGACTACTGAAGCCCGCCCGCCTAGAGCCTGTGCTCCACAACAAGGGAAGCCACTGCAATGAGAAGCCCGTGCACTGCAACGGAGAGTAGCCCCCACTGACCGCAACTAGAGAAAGCCCGCGTGCAGCAATGAAGACCCAATGCAGCCAAAAATAAATAAATAAATTTTTTAAAAAAAGAAAAAGAAAAAAACAGGTCTGGGCTTCCCTGGTGGCGCAGTGGTTGAGAATCCACCTGCCAGTGCAGGGGACACAGGTTCAAGCCCTGGTCTGGGAAGATCCCATATGCCACGGAGCAACTAAGCCCGTGACGAAGAGTAGCCCCCACTCGCCGCAACCAGGGAAAGCCCGCCCACAGCAACGAAGACCCGACGTAGCCAAAAATAAATAAAAAATTAAAATCAAAAAAAAAAAAGCAAGTCTGGGAATTCCCTGGTGGTTCAGTGGTTAGGACCCTGAGCTTCCATTGCAGGGAGCATGAGTTTGATCCCTGGTCCGGGAACTAAGACCCCACAAACTGCACAGCACAGCCAAAAAAAAAACAGGTCTGGACGCTAGGTATGATTGTTCTACTGAGACATTGCTGCTTGTAAGCCTCTCTGGACAGAGCTAGGGAATATACATATACATACACAAAATATACTCTTACATATGCATCCATATCTATATTTTCTCTCTGTATATATATGTATATATAAAATGCTGTGAGTTCACGTTGGAACCTCCAATTCCAGGCTAACACCTCAGAGTTCATTTTATTTTCTCCTTTTTTGTACTTGAAACACCCTTCTCTGACAGAGAATCTTGCTTGTATTAATATATTTATTTAATTGCTCAGACCCCTTTTAAAAATAAATTTATTTATTTTATATATATATATATTTTTTGGCTGCGTTGGGTCTTCGTTGCTGCGTGCAGGCTTTCTCTGCTTCTGGTGAGCAGGGGCTACTCTGATGCAGTGCACAGGCTTCTCATTGCAGTGGCTTCTCTTGTTGTGGAGCACGGGCTCTAGGCGCACGGGCTTCAGTAGTTGTGGCACGTGGGCTTAGTAGTTGTGGCTCACGGGCTTAGTAGTTGTGTCTCGTGGGCTCTAGAGCGCAGGCTCAGTAATTGCTGAGTAGGCTCACACGGGCTTAGTTGCTCTGCGGCATGTGGTATCTTCCCAGACCAGGGCTGGAACCCATGTCCCCTGCATTGGCAGGCAGATTCTTAACCACTATGCCACTAGGGAAGTCCTTGCTCAGATCCTCCCTTTAATGTACCCAGTCTTTCTTTCCTTCTGAAACCAGGTGGATGCCAGCCTTGCTTAGCACCACCTAATGAGTTTTAGACTTAATTATTCAAGAAGGAAGGAAGTGCAGTGGATCAAAATTATTTGTAGATTTATCTACTTGCTAAAATTTATTTGTGACCCCAGAATCAGTACTTGAGCTTTCACGGTTGTTTGGGGACATGTGCAGAGGGGTGCAAAATTTGCATCATCCAACACGTATATTCCCAGCTAAAGTCAAACAAGGTGACTCTCTGCCTTCTTCTTTCAGCTCTCATACTGTCAACAAGTGTTCTTTTTTACAGTCTATTTAGTGCTATGTTTTTTTACATTTTTGTGCTTTTATTGGTAATTGGCCTCCAAGTGTGCTGTCTAGTATTACTAAGTTTCAAGAAGGCTGTGATGTGCCTTATGGGGAAAATACATGTTTTAGGTAAACCTCATTCAGTCATATCTTACAGTTCTGTTGGCTGTAAATTCAGTGTTCATGAATCAACATCCAGAAAAAGGAAAGGGAAATTTGCTGATCTATACATGAAAATACTAAGGTAACATGTATAGTGCATGTGAATCTGTGGAAAAGAGGGGAAAGTGGGTAAATTTGTGGATTTGTGAGGTGATAAACATGAAAAAGGTATAGTGGACAGCACTGTTATAAGGCTGAAGGCCAAAGAAGTTTACAGTTACATTATCCAGGACAAAGAAAATATTAAACCCTTCTTGGCTAGTGCTGGCTGTTTTACATTTCTAAAGGTGATACTGAGTGAAAAATGGTAAACTTGGAGGCAGTGCAGGTTCTACAGATCAGGAACCTTTGGAAAAAAATTTCTAAATACCTGCTAAGTGTCATTCAGGGAAAGGGTTATGTGGAAAAGTTTTCAATTCTGAGATTGGTTTGTTTTATAAAGACATTGACGAATGAACTTATATTAACACAAATGGCATTTTGGTTGACAAAATGTTGTGACCATGATAACATAACCCTGTATTTCTCCTTAGGAGTAGTAGTTCAGTATTTGCTAACTCAGTGTTCATAGCAACTTTACAGAACATAACTACCATGAATAACAAGCATTGGCTGTAGTTTTACTTTGTTTTTTTTTTTTTAAGAAAACAGTTGATTTTCTTTTTTTTTGTGGTACGCGGGCCTCTCACTGTATTGTGGCCTCTCCTGTTGTGGAGCACAGGCTCCAGACGTGCAGGCTCAGCGGCCATGGCTCACGGGCCCAGCCGCTCCGCGGCATGTGGGATCTTCCCGGACCGGGACACGAACCCGTGTCCCCTACATCGGCAGGCGGACTCTCAACCACTGAGCCACCAGGGAAGCCCGAAAACAGTTGATTTTTTAAAAAATTAATTAATTTTTTTTGTCTGCGTTGGGTCTTCGTTACTGCACGTGGGCTTTCTCTAATTGTGGCTAGCGGGGGCTGCTCTTCATTGCGGTGCGCAGGCTTCTCATTGCAGTGGCTTCTCTTGTGGAGCACGGGCTCTAGGTGCTCCGGCTTCAGTAGTTGCGAGCAGGCTCAGCAGTTGTGGCTTGCGGGCTCTAGAGCGTAGGCTAAGTAGTTGTGGCACATGGGTTAGTTGCTCTGCGGCATGTGGGATCTTCCCGGACCAGGGCTTGAACCTGTGTCCCTTGCATTGGCAGGCAGATTCTTAACGACTGCACCACCAGGGAAGTCCCAAAACAGTTGATTTTTATTCTCCATATAGAAGTAGCATCATTTATTATCTTTAGTCTTAGTATCACTTGAGAAAAACCTTGTAAAAAACTCAAAGTCTTAGCTTTTCTCCCAGTTTGTGATTGGTCTCATCCTTCCTCTCTACACACGCATTTGAGAATCTCAAAGTGAAGATTTCACTGTTCATGGTATACATGTGAAGAGGTATCACAGGCAGAAAAAGAGGTTATCTCAAATTTAGTTGGTGTAAAAACCTCACTTGTGCAGACTGTACCACCTTAATTGGTTTTGCTTGCATAGCTAAATTCTTAGTCATACTTTAAATTACATGGACTTTGCTAAAAATTGAGGCAAAATCCACATAACATAAAGTTAACCATTTTAGGGCTTCCCTGGTGGCGCAGTGGTTGAGAGTCGGCCTGCCCATGCAGGGGACACGGGTTTGTGCCCCGGTCCGGGAAGATACCACATGCCGCGGAGCGGCTGGGCCCGTTAGCCATGGCCGCTGAGCCTGCGCGTCCGGAGCCTGTGCTCCGCAACAGGAGAGGCCACAACAGTGAGAGGCCCATGTACCGCAAAAAAAAAAAAAAAAAGTTAGCCATTTTAAAGTGTACAGTTCATTGGCATTCAGTATATTCACAATGCTGTGCAACCAAGACCTCTGTCTAGTTCCAAAACATTTTTATCAGCCCAGAAGGAAACCTTGTATCCATTAGGTACTCACTCCCTATTCCTCCCTATCCCCAGCAACCAACCACTAATCTGCTTTCTGTCTGTATGGATTTACATATTCCATTTCGTATAAATGAAATTATACAGTATGTGACCTGTTTTCTGGCTTCTTTCTTTTAGCGTAACATTTTTGAGGTCCATCCATGTTGGAGCATGTATCAGTACTTTATTCCTTTTTTTTTAAACAATAATGTCTATCATTTATTTAGAATTTATATGGAATTTACAGAGCTTTAATAGCTTGCTTCAGATTACCATTGGTTAAATGGCAGAGCAAGAAATGGCAGAGTAAGAATTCAACCCTGTTCTTCTGAATCTGCATAAATGACTTTACCATAAATAATGCCATTATTATATTGGGAGAAAAAAATCTTATTCAAATTTTGGCTGGCAAATTTTAGGTATTTAATTTTGTTCTTTAGACATAAAATGCTCTAATTCAAGTGATAGTTTGCTAGCTTCACACTGTATTGAGACTACTGTTAGTTTATCCTCTAAAAACTAAACATTTCCTTTTGCTGCCCTTCAGAGGTTATAAAAAAAAAAGTGGTTTTTTTTTTGCTTTATAAAAACTAAAATTTCAGAATGAATGTAATCATTTATATGCAACTCAACTGGATCAACTGACATATGGTCGTTGTATTCTTTCGAATATTGCACTGGAAGATTGATCACCAACTGTCACCTACACGAACTGTTTTGATGAAATCAAGATGGTCATATAGAAGAGTTTGGTTGCTTTCAGCATTTAGAAAACTAAAATATTCTAGTAACCAGTAAATCAGGTAGATTTTTCATACATCACACAGGTAAATATGCATTCCAGTAAGTTATCCCATTTTATTCTGAGGGCAAATACATCTTATTTCTTTATCCTGTGTCATGAAGTTTGTGCTCTATCATCTATGTATTGGGTCGGCCAAAAAGTTTGTTTGGGTTTCCCGTAAGATGGTATGGAAAACCCCGAATGAACTTTTTGGCCAACCCAATATATATCTATTTACTTCTTTATATTTATCTGTCATCTATCTATATTACTTAGAATATCAGTCAGAGAAAATAACATAAAATTCAACTAACTCATTTAGTAATAAAGGCACTTTTTTGGCTAACTAGCTGAAAAGTTTAGAGCTAGAGAATAAATACTTTGTCTGATGGTATCTTTAAGGCTGCATATCCATTTGTTTATGATGCTTTCAGCTCTTTCTCACTATGTTGGTTTCATCCTTACCTTATTTTTCCTCACAGTACTTTATTACTTTTTAAGGCTGAATAATATTTTGTTGTATTTGTATACCACATTTTGTTTATCCATCCATCTAGCAATGGACATTTAGGTTGTTTTCACCTTTGGGCTAATGTGAATGATACTGCTGTGAACTTTCATGTACAAAATTTTGTTCGAATACCTGTTTTCAACTTTTTGGGATATATACCTAGTTGTGGAATTGCTAGGTCATATAGTAATTCTCTGTTTAACATTTTGAGGAACCACCAATATGTTTTCCACAGTGGCCACATCATCTTATGTTACCACCAGCAGTGTACAAGGTGTCTCAATGAAGTGGTTCTCATTGTGGTTCTTACTTGCATTTCCATAACAACTAATGATGAACATTTTTCCATGTGCTTGCTGGCCATTTGTAGATCTTCTTTTTGGAGAAATGTCTAGGTGAGTCCTTTGCCCATTTTTTAATTGGGGGACGGGGTCTTTCTGTTGCCAGGTTGTGAGAGTTCTTTGTATATTCTGGTTACTAGACACTTAGATACGTGATTTAAATTTTTTTTGTTTTGTTTTGTTTTTGTTTTTTGGCGGTACACGGGCCTCTCACTGTTGTGGCCTCTCCCGTTGCGGAGCACAGGCTCCGGACGCGCAGGCTCAGCGGCCATGGCTCACGGGCCCAGGTGCTCCGCGGCATGTGGGATCTTCCTGGACCGGGACATAAACCCGTGTCCCCTGCATCGGCAGGCAGACTCTCAACCACTGTGCCACCAGGGGAGCCCGGTGATTTACAAATATTTTCTCTCATTCTATCTTTTCACTCTATTTTTAAAAATTTTTTTAAAGTTTTATTTATTTGTGGCTGCATTGGGTCTTTGTTGCTGCTTGCGGGCTTTCTCTAGTTGCAGCGAGCCAGGGCTTCTCTTGTTGTGGAGCATGGGCTCTAGGCACATGAGCTTCAGTAGTTGTGGCTCACGGGCTCTAGAGCACAGGCTCAGTAGCTGTGGCACATGGGCTTAGTTGCTCCGCAGCATGTGAGATCTTCCTGGACAAGGGCCTGAACCGTGTCCCCTGCATTGGCAGGCGGATTCTTAACCACTGTGCCACCAGGGAACCCCTCTTTTCAGTTTCTTGATAGTGTTCTATATTGTGCAAAATTTTAAATTTTGATGAAGTACACTTTATATTTTTATTTGTGCTTTTTAGTTTTTTCTTAAATCTAAATTGTGCCCTTAATGCTTAGGGTGTTTTTGTTTGTTTGGTTTGGTTTTTTAATTAATTAATTTTTATTTTTGGCTGCGTTGGGTCCTCGTTGCTGCATGCGGGCTTTCTCTAATTGTGGTGAGCGGGGGCTACTCTTCGTTGCGGTGCGTGGGCCTCTCACTGCGGTGGCCTCTCGTTGGAGAGCCTGGACTCTAGGCACGCAGGCTTCAGTAGTTGTGGCACGCGGGTTCAGTAGTTGTGGCATGCGGGCTCAGTAGTTGTGGCTCACGGACTCTAGAGCACAGGCTCAGAGCTGTAGTGCGCGGGCTTAGTCGCTCCACGGCATCTTCCCGGACCAGAGCTCAAACCCGTGTCCCCTGCATTGGCAGGCAGATTCTTAACCACTGCGCCTCCAGGGAAGCCCTTAGGGTGTTTTTTTGTTTGTTTAATTTGGGGTGCATGGGGTCTTAGTTGCGGCATGAGGGATCTTTAGTTGCGGCATGCAGACTTCTTAGTTTCAGCGTGCTAACTCTTAGTTGAAGCACGCATGAAGGATCTAGTTCCCCAACCAGGGATTGAACTTGGGCCCCCTGAATTGGGAGCACGGCGTCATCCCCACTGGACCACCAGGGAAGTCCTTGTTGTTTGTGCTTTTGGTGTCACATTTAGATAAGCTTTTTAGGACTCTGTTTCCAAATCCAGTATCACAAAGACCTACCCCTTTGTTTTCTTCTATGAATTTTATCATTCTTTTCTTATATTTATGTCTTTGATTTGTTATAATTTTTGTAAACAGTGTGAGGTAAGGGTTCAGCTTCATTCTTTTGCATGTGGATATCCAGTTTTCCCAGCACTATTTATCGAAGAGCCTGTTCCCCCCACCTTGAATAGTCTTAGCACTCATGTCAAAAAATCAGTTGATTAAATAAAGATGTATGTGTTTATCTCTGGATTTTCAGTACTATTCCTTTGATCTTTATCTCCTTATGCTACTACCACACTGTTTTGATTTCTGTAGCTTTGTAGTAAGTTTTCAAATTGGGACGTATGAGTCCTCCATCTTTTTTATTTATTTTTTGCAGTACGCGGGCCTCCCACCGCCGTGGCCTCTCCCGCCGCGGAGCACAGGCTCCAGACGCGCAGGCTCAGCAGCCATGGCTCACGGGCCCAGCCACTTCGCAGCATGAGGGATCCTCCCAGACCGGGGCACAAAACCGCGTCCCCTGCATCGGCAGGCGGACCCTCAACCACTGTGCCACCAGGGAAGCCCCATCTTTTTTATTTTTTAAGACTGTTTTGGCTGTTTGGGGTCCCTTGCAGTTCCATATTAATTTTAGGGTCAGCTTTTTTATTTCTGTTTAAAAAAAAAGTACTGTTGGGATTTTGAAAGGGATATTGGCTCTGTTGGTTGATTTGGGGAGTGTTGCTAACGATATCAAGTCCTGTAATTCCTGAACACAGGATATGTTTCCATTTATTTAGGTCATGTTTAATTTATTTCAGCAGTGTTTTGTACTTTTCAGTTTACAAGTCTTGTACCTCCTTGGTTAAATTTACTCCTAAGTATTTTATTTTCTGATGCTATTTTAAATGAGATTTTTCTTAACTTTATTTTTGGATTGATCATTGCTAGTGTATAGAAATACAACTGATTTTTTTAAAGATGTATTTTATTTTTTTTTTGATTAATTTATTTTTGGCTGTGTTGGGTCTTTGTCGCTGCGAGCAGGCTTCATCTAGTTGCGGCAAGTAGGTGCACGGGCTTCTCATTTTGGTGGCTTATCTTGCTGTGGAGCTCGGGCTCCATGTGCGCGGGCTTCAGTAGTTGTGGCGCACGGGCTTAGCTGCTCTGCAGCATGTGATATCTTCCCGGACCAGGGCTCAAACCCATGTCCCCTGCATTGGCAGGCAGATTCTTAACCACTGCACCACCAGGGAAGTCCCTACAACTGATTTTTTTTTAAACATTAATTAATTAATTTATTTTGACTGTGTTGGGTCTTTGTTGCCGCGTGCAGTCTTTCTCTAGTTGAGGCGAGCTGGAGCTACTCTTTGTTGCGGTGTGCGGGCTTCTCATTGTGGTGGCTTCTCTTGTTGTGGAGCATGGGCTCTAGGCACGCAGGCTTCAGTATTTGTGGCATGTGGGCTCAGTAGTTGTGGTTCGTGGGCTCTAGAGCACAGGCTCAGTAGTTGTGGCACACAGGCTTAGTTGCTCCGTGGCATGTGAGATCTTCCTGGACGAGGGCTGAAACCTGTGTTCGCTTGCATCGGCAGGCAGATTCTTAACCACTGCACCACCAGGGAAGTCCCCTACAACTGGTTTTTGTGTTGATCTTGCAGCTTTGCTGTATTTATTAGCTGTAACAGTTTGTGTGTGTTTTTTTTGGATTTTCTGTATATGAAGAGAGATAGTTTTACTTCTTCCTTTCTATTTTGAATGCCTTTTATTTTTATTTTTCTTGCCTAATTGCTCTGGCAAAAACTCCCAGTACCTTGTTGAATGGAAGCAGCAAAAGTGGGCATTGGTGTTTTATTCCTGCTATTAGGGGGAAAGCTTTCAATTTTCCCCCATTGAATATAGCTGTGGGTTTTTCATAATTCCCTTTGTCATATTAGGGTAGTTCCCTTCTATTCCGAGCTTGTTGAGTGTTTTTGTCACGCAAGGGTGTTTGATTTTTGTTAAGTGATTATTTTCTGCATTAGTTGAGATGATGTATTTTTCCCTTTTATTAATATGATGTATGACATTGATACATAGACTTTTAAGTAGTAATTAATTAGCTGTTATCTTGTGTTTTATCCTATCTTTTGCATTGTATGTAGCGTTTATTATGAATGACTGTTCTGCAAGATTGTATTGCAGGCATGTCTTCAGGATATCAAATACTAAATGATATTATCTTCTTAAAATCAACTTTATTGAGGTATAATCAATCTTCTTACAATAAAATGTGCCCATTTTCCGTATACAGTTGAATGAGTTTTGCCAAATTTATATACCTGAGTGACCATCACCACAGTCAAGATATATAACATTTCCTTAAACCCAGAAAGTTCCCTGTGCCCTTCTCATTCTTCTCTCCCCTTACTTCCTGCACCCCAGGCAACTGTGGATCTGCTTTCTGTCACTGTAGATTAGACTGTCTTTTCTAGAGTGCTGTATAATTAGAATCATACAGTAGTACTCTTCCATCTCTATTCTTTCACTCGGCATGTTGTTTTTGACATTTATTCATGCTGTTAGGTATATTAGTAGTTAATTCCTTTTTTCTTTTTTCTGAGCAGTTTTCCATTGTATGAATATACTATAGTCTATCTTCCATACATTAATAAGCATTTAGGTTATTTCTAATTTGATTCCCTTATGAATAAAGCTGCTAGGATCAAATGTGTACACGTCTTTTTGTAAATATATGTTTTTATGGAATTGCTGAGTTTTATGGTTTAAGTGTATGTTTGGCCTTACAAGAACCTGCCAAACTGTTTTTCATAGTTTTACACTTTATATTCTCATCAGCAATGTGCAAGAGTTGTAGTTCCTCCACATCCTCACCAACACTTGGTATTGACAGCTTTTAAATTTTAGTCATTGTTAACGAGTTTGTGGTTGTGTCTCATCGTGGTTTTAATTTGCATTTTCCTAATAACTAATGATGTTGAACATCTGTTTATGTGTTTATTGGCCATATTTGCTCCTGTGAAGTATCATCTTAAATCTTTGGCCTTTTCTTTTGGATTATCATTTGTTAAAATTATCTTACACATGAGTTGTTAAGAGTCCTTTATATATTCTGGATACAGTTCATTAATCATATATACGTATATGTATATAATATTGGGTTGGCCAAAAAGTGCCTTTGGTTTTTAAGTAAAAATAAAAGACACATTTTTCATTTTCACCAAGAACTTCGTTGAACAACATGTTCACCATTTTGTTCCACTACCTTCTGCCATTTTTCAGGCAACGTCATAATTCCATCTTCCCAAAACTTCTTATCTTTTTGAGCAAAGAACTGTTCCAGGTGCCTTTTACAGTCTCCCAGGGAATTGACATTTTTCCGTTAGAGAATTTTGTAAAGACCGAAATAAATGGAAATCTGAAGGTGCAATGTCTGGTGAATATGACGATGAATCAGAACTTCCCAGCAAAGCTGTAACAGTTTTCACCTGGTCATCAAAGAAACGTGCCGTCTTGCGTTATCCTGATGGAACATTATGCGTTTTCTGTTGACTAGTTCTGGACACTTTTCATCAAGTGCTGCTTTCAGTTGGTCTGACTGGGAGCAGTACTTGTTGGAATTAATTGTTTGGTTTTCCAGAAGGAGCTCATAGTAGAGGACTCCCTTCCAATCCTACCATATACACAACATCACCTTTTTTTTGAGAGGCAATATCTACTTTAATATTTCCTTCGTTATCAATTTAACGTCAGTTTTTCAAAAAAATATTTTAAGATGTACACATCATTGATAACAGAAATGTGGTTAAAATGTGGTGGTATGGAAACTACATCTTTGATTCTAAGAAGCACTGTAGTTTTTTGGTTTCACAAACCCATTGTCATGAAACTCACATCTCAACATAGCATGAACCTCCATGGTGAAACAAGGATTGGCCATTTCAGACCTTGATTTTATTCACTGTCATAAACCATAACCTGTCGGTGTGGGATAGTTTAAATTATTATTTCTATTTTACAGATGAGAGAAACAAAGAAAGATTGGAGTATCTTTTCCAGGGTCAGACATTTAATAAGAAAGAGGCAGGGCCAGGATTTCAACCCAGGTAGTCTTCATTCCAGAACCTTTGCCTCCTGAGCATTATGCTTCCAAGTTGCTAAATTCGATTTTGGACATGTCGAGTTCAAGGTGTTTGTGGGAGGGCCAGTGGCAGATGTTCAGTATGGTGTATAGGTTTGGGGCTCAATAAGTAGTGAAATTGTTGTCGAACCCAAGTTCGTGTGCCAACCCACAGTGAGGCCAAACAAACCAAAACGTGGAATTGGGAGCGGAGAAAGGTTTATTGCAAGACATCACCTTCTTTGGATGAAGACCGACCTTTGGTGTGGTTGGTGGTGGTTCATTTCGCTTGCCCTACGATCTCTTCTGTTCCACATTATTGTATAGCATCCACTTTTCATCGCCCGTCACAATTTGTTTTAAAAACAGAACATTTTCATTATGTTTAAGTAGAGAATCACATGCGGAAATACGGTCAAGAAGGTTTTTTCGCTAAACTTATATGCACTGAAATATCAAAGCGATTCACATAACGAAGCTGGTACAAATGATTTTCAGCGCTTGATTTGGATATTTTCTGTATGTCAGCTATCTTCCTCATGGTATAATGTTGATTGTTCTCAATTGATGTCTTGATTTGATTGCTGTGAACTTCAACTTGTCTGCCTGACCATGGAGCATTGTCCAGGGAGAAATCTCTAGCACTAAAGTTCGCAAACCACTTTTGACATGTTTGATCAGTCACAGCACCTTCTCCATACACTGCACAAACCTCTTTTTGCATTTCAGTTGCGTTTTTTACCTTTCTTGAAATAAGAAAGCATAATACAGGCTTCCCTGGTGGCGCAGTGGTTGAGAGTCTGCCTGCCGATGCAGGGGACACGGGTTCGTGCCCCGGTCCGGGAAGATCCCACATGCCGCGGAGCGGCTAGGCCTGTGAGCCATGGCTGCTGAGCCTGCACGTCCGGAGCCTGTGCTCCGCAACGGGAGAGGCCCACAACAGTGAGAGGCCCGGGTACCACAAAAAAAAAAAACAAAAAAAAAACAACATAATATGCCGAAAATGTTGCTTCTTTTCTTCCATCTTCAGTATTAAAATGGCTACACAAAAATTCACCAATTTGGATGTGAAAATTTAATTTTATTTAATTATTTTAAAAATTAATTAATTTATTTAAATATTTTTTACCGCATTGGGTCTTTGTTGCTGTGTGCGGGCTTTCTCTAGTTGCGTCAAGCAGGGGTACTCTTTGTTGCAGTGCGAGGGCTTATCTGAATGAGGTAGCTTCTCTTGTTGAAGAGCATAGGCTTCAGTAGTTGTGGCATGTGGGCTCTAGAGCACAGGCTCAGTAGTTGTGGCACACAGGTTTAGTTGCTCTGCGGCATGTGGGATCTTCTCGGACCAGGGCTCGAACCCGTGTCCCCTGCATTGGCAGGCAGATTCTTAACCACTGTGCCAGCAGGGAAGTCCCTGATAAGTCCTTTTAAATGCACGCTGATATGACAGTTGTCACATACAGTCGAACAAAATTGTTTCAAATGAAGTTAAAGACAACTAAGTGTCACTAGAGCTATGTTATGGAAAAAACTGAATGAACTTTTTAGCCAACTATATAAATAAAATAAATGTTGTCTCCCAGCCTGTGAGTTGCTTTTTTAGTTTTTAATGGTGTTTCTCAAAGAGCAGAAAGTTGTAATTTGGGGGTTCAGAGTCAGCAAGGAAGAGTCAGATGATTTAAAACATGAGAAGGATTGAACAAGAGGGAGATTTTCCATTGCTGGCTTTGAAGATGGAAGAGTCCATATGCAAGGATTGCAGATGGCTTCTAGCAGCTGAGAATGGCCCTTGTGAGACAGGAGGGAAGGGGACAGGGCACAACCATTGAAAGAGTGACACAGCCGTTGAGAATATGATAAAAACTAGTTAGAACCAACTAGGCGCAAGGTGTCGCAAGATGACTTCCAGCATACCTTGAGCCTCATTATGCACTCAGTGTAATATATTATCATGCTAAATGACACACCCACCAGTGCCATGACAGTTCTGAGGCTGGCCAGAAAAGGGTAGGTGGTGGCCCAATTCCTGGAAATCCCTGCCCCTTCCCCCAAATAGTTGGAATTACCCAGCCCATAAAAACTAATCACCCTCACAGCCCGGGGCCACTCTCGCCCTCTGAGGTGGTCCACCTTCTGTCTATGGAATGTGTATCTCCTAGGGCTCTTTCACCTTCTGATACAGCCCGTACTCTGTCTATGGAGTGTGTATCTCCCTGAATAAATCTGCTTTCACTCTACTTCTGGCTTACTCTTGAATTCTTCCCTGTGCGAAGCCAAGGACCCTCACTTGGCGGCCTATCCCAGGGACTTGCCCGAGACCTGGGATGTGACCATTCTCTCGTGCCCCCCTCTCCTGCAACCATTGAATGAGAAGTAGCAAAGAAGCAGGGACCATTGTTCTACAGCCGCATGGAACTGAATTCTGCCACAACCATGTGAACTTGGAAGAGAATCTTGAGCTCCAGATGAGAACATAGAATGGCATAAATCTTGAGTTTATCCTGATGAGATCCTGAGCAGAAAATCTAGCCAATGGTGTGCCTGGACTTCTGACCTCTAACCTTGTGGTAACTTGTTATGCCTTTAGCAGTTTCCTTTACTCTCTTCAGAACTTAGCTAAACTTTTCAAAGCATGTAAGCATTTATCCAGTATCTTTAGATTTTTGTGGCTGGAGAGTTGTAGCAGATTTTCTAGACTCCTGTATTTGAAGATTAAAAAGATAAGACTGTGTGCTTTAAAGATTGAGTTTAATGTACAGAAATATTGGGTGTCAGCCAAAATATAAAATCACTTTTACATATTCATTTATTAATTTCCAGTTTTAAACGACAGCTTTCCCTTTAAAGAAAGAGATCAGGAGCCTGATTTTCTTGTCTGTTTCCTGAGGAAGCAAAAAGGCAGAAACTTTGTGAATAGCAAGACCAGTGGTTGCTATAGTAAGCATGGGACTTCCTGACAATGGCTCTATTAACAGTAGGAAATGGAACCATGGCAGTGTTCTAATTTGCCATAAGATTTTGTTTCCCATCTTTAGAGTAAGAGGTTCCACTATATCAAGGAATTGGCTCTTCCAGTTTATTTTATTCATTTAGACAGTGATTAGAAAGCCTCACTGGTTGTGTACGTGGCACCATACTCAGGAGTTTTGTGACAGTTATGATACATTTCAAACAGGGCTTTGAAACTTTCCTTCTGGAGGAAGCCCTTTTCCTCCAGTGGCTATTGACCTACCTTGGTTATAGGCCCTATTCAACCAGTGGGGAGAGCATAGATTTTGGAATCATATATACCTGGGTTTGAGTCTCAGTCTTGTCACCTACGAATTGTTTGACTGTGGACAAGTTATTTAACTACTCTGTGCCACAGTTTCTTCATCTGCAAAATGAAGCATCTGTTTTCTGTGCTTGTTTTGAAGATATGTTAAATACTGAACATTATACACTTTGACACAGTGCCTGACACATACTAAGCATTAACAAATGGTTATTATTCTGATCCTTGTTGAGCTGCTGATTTTTGATGTTTCTGGTTATGTCTTTAAATTTTTTTTTCTTAGTATGCCTGGTTTTCCTTCTTTATTGAATGACTTTCAAGATGTGATTATAGTTGAAGGTGCCACTTAGAAAGGAAATGTGTGTAGAAGGCATAAAGGCTGCTTATAGACCCAGCTCTCGTGGTGATAGCAACAGTACTGGCATCTCAAGTTGATTGTTTCAAAGTTCCATACAACATTTCATGGCCTTGAAAAGCAGAAAACACCCAGAAAACAGAAATCGAGCAGTTATTGAAGCATTGAATAGCAAAGATCATTATTAATTGTACTTGATAAGGAATATCCTTCATGTTTGCCTGAGCCTTTATTTAATGCATTTTAAAATTTGTTGTGTTTTTCTTTTCCCTTTAAACCTTACTGTTAAGTTCAAAAATGAGCTGAACTAAAAAGAAACTGATGTCTTAGAACAGACATGTTTCTTACCTTCAAGGATCTTACTGTCAGTTGAAGGAGGCCATAAACACTTATAATAGTTTGTAACAAGTACTTTACTAGAGGTAATGATTGATTCTTGTGGCTAAAGGAGAGGAAGGAATTGGGACATCTAGGATCTCTGGCTTGGGTAAGGGGAAGACCATAGTTGGCAAACTGACCTGCTTGACAGTGTTTTGCACAGCCCACAAACTAAGAATTGTTTTAACATCTTTAAATGGTTGGAAAAAGTCAAATCAAAAGAAGAATGATATTTAATGACTTGTGGAAATTATATAAAATTCAAATTTCAGTGTTCATAAATAAAGTTTTATTGGACTATAGCTCCACTCAAACTTTACCTGTTGTCTTTTGCTGCTTTTATGCTACAACAGCAGAGCTGAATAATTGTGACAGAGGCTGTATGACCTACAAAGCCAAATGTTTACTATGTGGCTCTTCACAGAAAAGGTTTGCTGATTCCTGGAATAGATGGTGATTTTTATCCACTGAGATAAGCAATTAAGGAGGAATAGCTATAGGAGAAAATAACATATTTCTATGAATGTTGGTTATTTGAATCAGAGGTGCTTGTGAGCTATGCAGGTCTAGAAGGCAAGGGCATATATAGATATGGGATTCTGAAGAGAATTTGAGGCTGGAGATACATAGGAGGAGAAAAGATGAGATCCAGAAAGCCTGATGGAGGAGTGGTTCTCAGCCCTGGCTGCACATTGGAATCACCCTGGGTACTTAATTAAAAACAACCCAAAAAACCCAAACACACACTGTCAGGGTTACTTCCTACCCCCCACCCTCTGAGATTGTGATGTCCTTGAGTTGGGGGCAGTGGGGAGGTGGTTTAAAGAATTCCCCAACCTTCTAATGTGCAGCCAGCTTTGGGAACTGCTGGGATAGAGTGAGAAGGTTGGGCATGGAACCAGTATTTAAGGGGCAGTTCTATATTTACTGAGATGAAGTGCTGTTTGAGTAATGATGGGACTTGTGGCAATGGTCAGATTCACAGTTTGGTGGTGTAAATAAGGATTGTGAAGTCTTCTTTGGAGATCGCTGTTGACTCTATCAAGAGGAGTTTCTGTGGAGACCAAGTGAGAGTATATGTCGAAGGGTTTGAGGTAGAGGAGGAGAGAAACTGAGTGTACTATTGAGAAGATTGGCAGGGAAGGAAAGGGGAGAAATTGATAGCTGGGAAGGGGAGGCATTGGAGATTTGGTTTGAGAGGTTCTTTAAGATGATAAATGCTTGTGTCTATTCATGTACTGAGGGAGTCAGCACTTGGCAAGGAAACTGCCTGGAATGGCAATATCAGATGACACCATTCAGTTTTTCATAGAAAGAGATAGATTTTGAATAGTTCTTGGAATAATCTTATTTTATCCTTTTTGGAATTGTATCTTTAATGTGCTTCCTACATTTGGACACAGTATCTGTATAGCTGGAAAGAGAAATAGACATAGGCATTGAGAAACAAGGCCAACAACTGTTCTTCCCTTATCCTGTCTGGGGCATTGATCTCATCCATGAGAATAGGAGGGTGAACTGAACAGGCTCCATTATCTCTTCTAAAAATCTTTCATTTAAATGAGTACAAATTTTAATTACACAAATGAGGAACCCTATGAAATGTCTGTGAAAAGCCTGTGAAATGTGTGTGAAACCCACTGCCTGATCTTTTAGTTCCTTAGTACCTGGGCATGTGCTTTTTTTGAAGAACACCAGCAGTTTGTTTATGACTCACCCCTCAGTGAATATTTGGGCACATTGTGTACAAAATATACCAATTTATCCTACCCTTAGAATATTTCCTCAGGAGCAAGATTTAGTATAGAGTCTTCTTTTAATGTTTTTTATTTTTATTATGTACAAGCAATAGATGTTGGTTAAGGAATACTTGGATAGTATAGAGTTCCCACCATTGTTGTTAACATTTTAGTTTATCTATTGGGAGTCTTATTTTTCCCCACTGGTTTTTGTTTCTCAATCAGAGTACATTTAATATATGTGCCAGTTGCGTTCTTCAGGAATCAGATTGAGACGGAGTAGGAGGGCAAAGGGCTTATTGAGGAGTAATGCCTGTGAAGAAAAAGAGAAAGGATTAGGTTGGGTATGGGAAGCCATCAGACTGCAGTTCACACCTGACAAAATCTCTGCCAGCCCAGATTGCCAGATTGCCTCACTGGTTGGAAAGGGCTAGGCCATTGTACCACCACATTGCCCAGTCATTGGCTGGGGGCAGTCCTGAGGAAAGGGTGCCCTCTGTTTGAAAGCTAAGGTGGATTCTAAAGGGGTTAACAGCAGGAAGCTGTCAGCTAACCACAGTCCTTGCAACTAGACAGGAATTCCCTTACCGAAGAGGGATCTGAGCAGTATATCTTTGTGTCTGCTAGGACATAAAATGTACTGTCCTGCTCACATTAATTAGGATGGCTACTATCAAAAAAAAAAACCAGAAAACAAGTGTTGGTGAGGATGTGGGGAAATTAGAACACTGTGCACTGTTGGTGGGAATGTAAAGTGGTATAAAAGCTGTGGAATACAGTATGGAGATTCTTTAAAAAATTAAACATAGTATTACCATATGATCTGGCAATTCTGATTCTGGTATATGCCCCAAAGCATTTAAGCAAGGTCTTTAAGAGATATTTGTACACCAGCATTCATAGCAGCATTATTCACAGTAGCTAAAATGTGGAAACAACCCAACTGTCCATCAGCAGATGAATGAATAAGCAAAATGTGGCATATACATACAGAGGAGTAAAATTCAGCCTTGGGAAATTCTTCGGTATGCTACAACATGGATGAACCTTGAGGACATTATGCTAAGTGAAATAAGCCAGTAACAAATACTGTGTGATTTCACTTATATGAGGTACTTGGAGTGGTTAAAATCATAGAGACAGACAGAAGAATGGTGGTTGCCAGGGGCTTTGAGGGAGGGGAGTATGGGGAGTTATTGTTTAATAGGTATATAGAGTTTCAGTTTTACAAGATCAAAAGAATTTTGGAGCTAGATGGTGATGATGGCTGCATAACAATGCTAGTGTAGTTAACACCACTGAATTGTGCATTTAAAAATGGTTACGGTGGTAAATTTTATGTAACGTGTTTTAACATAATAAAAAAATGAAAAAAAAGTTTCCCGTTTTTCCTATTTACGTAAGTGGGTTATTTTGTAAGTTTTCTAAACTTTTTAAATGGATACATAATATTCTAACATAATATTCTAACAAGTTTATATATCCATTCCCTAAGTTTCTAAATTTTCTATATTAATAAAAATAGAGCAATGAGCATCTTTCTATGAAGTTCTTTACTGTACTTAGGATTGTTTTCTTTGAATAGACTCCAAGAAGTAAAGTAGATTGAAGAGTGTGAATATTCTTATGGCTCTTCATGTTGAAAGTTCTTTTACAGTGTCAGTGCAAGGTATAAGCAGCCTATAGCATCAGATCCTCAACAGTTTCAGATTTTGTTTTCTTAATCTTGTCTAATTTGTAGCTTAAAAATAGTGTCTCTTTGTTTCTGACCTGCAGTCTGTATGGTCTTTAGTGGGCTGTGAATTGAGGGATTTGGTTAACTCAGTCCTCTGTCCAAAGGTAAAAGGATGGAGAAGATAATGTTAAGAATGAGGGCTCCAGAATCAGATTGATCAGGTTCAAATCCTGGCTCTGCTGCTTACCACTTTGTGACCTTAGGCAAGTCTCTGTGCATCAGTTTATTCATCTGAATAAGAAGGATAGTGGTAGCATCTGCCTTATAGGGCTATGTTGAAGGTTAAATGAGGTAGAACACATAAAAACACTTAGTATGATGTCTGGCCCATTGCATATGCTTAAGTGTTAGGTATTATTTCAATATAAATTTGATTATTTTAGTATCTTAACATTTAGAATGGGAGAGAATATTAAATTCAGACTCTAGTCTTTTTCCAAGGGAGAAAACTGAGGCTTAAAGAGGTTAATAAATTTGGCCTGGGTCACTTAGCTAATGGGTTGCAGAGCTTGGACCTGAAGGTGAGTTTTTGACCAATGCTGGGGTTTTCAACTTTGGCCTTTGGGATAATTCTTTGTCATGGAAGGGCTGTCCTGTGATTTGTTAGACAATCAAAACTATCTTCAGACATTGCCAGATGTCCCCTGGGGGGGGACGTTATGGTACATAAACAACCCTACAGTGGAATAGTCCAGGTTTGGGGATTAGGGAGGAAGGTCCTCCACAGGAAGGACCTAATATATTGTTGAATTCCGTTCTCATGAGTTCTTCAGTGATCTGAATTAACTGTTTAAGATGGAGCTTTGTCCTGTGGCTACTGAAATGTTCAGCACAGCTCTATGAGACATCTTGTTAGAGTGTACTCCTCTCCCCTGGAACAACCAGTGGTATTTAAATAGGGCTGGTTTATCTTTCTAAAGGTTTTTTCCTGTAATTGCAGGTGGCACAACTGAAAAAAGTTATTTATGGAATTCCAATGAGTGTTGATGGATGATGCAGTTCAAGTAACTAAAGTAAGAGAAATAAAACCTGAGCTGCAAGGAAACTTTGTCACCCAACTTATTGTCCTCACAAAATATAGCTAAAATCAGATTCTCTCCCACTCCATTTTATTTCCAAGCTATAAGAGTAGTGTATTTTTTATGATTAAAAATGTTGGGGCTTCCCTGGTGGCGCAGTGGTTGAGAGTCCGCCTGCTGACGCAGGGGACACGGGTTCGTGCCCCGGTCCGGGAAGATCCCACATGCCGCAGAGCAGCTGGGCCCGTGAACCATGGCCGCTGAGCCTGTGCGTCCGGAGCCTGTGCTCCGTAACAAGAGAGGCCACAACAGTGAGAGGCCCCCGCAAAAAAAAAAAAAAAAAAAAGTTATAATTATCATCCTTTAAGACAGTGGTTCTCAACCTGGTCATGTATCAGAATCACTTAAAGAGCTTTAAGAAATAAAAAACCAAAGTCTGTGGCCTGCTGTCCTGCCCTTGTTGAATTAAAGTTTCTGTGGGTAGAGCAAAAGTTTCTGTGGGTAGAGCACAGGTGATCCTGACGTCAACTACAAATTGGCACTTGCCATCTGCCTCTACAAGGATCAAATCACAAGCTGCAGCGACCGCTGACCTTCAACACACCCTGAAAGGAGTTCAGGTTGGAGATCAGGAATGAGGCGTTCTGTGCTCTGGGAAAAACTGGCAGAACAGCCCTTCAGATAGATATTTTCAGGAGGAGATTTTATGAGCCCAATTCTTGCATCTCCTTGTATCTAGAAAAGCACTAAAATCTTTCATGGTGACATCTGCTCCTTGTGACTGGCAGTAACCTTCACGAGACTAGCAGCAACCTTCTGCAAAAATGCATGCTTGATTGCGTGTACTCCACATTCACCAATCGCATATATACTGACCTTCCCCCCTAACTCTTCGGAGCAGTTTCTCAGAGCTATCTGAAATGCTGACTCCCGGGCTGTAGTCCTCATTTTGCCCCACATGAAACTTAACTTACAACTCTCAAGTTGTGCAATTTTTTGGTAGACCCCCGAATATGGATCCTTGTTGCAAAACTGATGCACTGAGAGATTCAAAGCATTCAGTACTTAGTTTGTGTAGCATTAAACAACTAGTATTAAAAAGGAAAAACAGGTTTTCATTATTCAACTTTGCCATCACTCTAAGTATGAAATGGCAGTGTAAACCAGCACTACAGTTTTGGAAGACTGTTGAATATTTTCTACAAAGCTAAACATACATGTATCCAATGACTCAGAAATTCCACTCCTAGGTATTTACCCTTGAGAAATGAAAACATATGTCTACATAAAGACTTGCATGGGAATATTCACTATAGCTTTGTTTATAAAATAGCAAAAAAAAAATAATCAAATGTCTAAAAACAGGTGAAAAGAGGTACAAATTGTGATATATTCATACAGTGGAATTCTACTCAGCAATAGAAAGGAATGAACTACTGGACAACAACGTGGATGAATCTCACAGATATAAGTTTGAGTGAAAGAAGCTGGACGGAAAAAAAGTAGATATAGTTCAGTTGCCAGAAGATATGATGATAGAAATCAGACTAGTGGTTCCTCTGGCTGGAGGTGGGAGAAGGAGGAGGTATGAGACAGCAGCATTGTAAAGGTTTTACATGTTAATGTATTCATATACATATTTTTCTTTCTTGTGCAAAATAAAGATTGTGTTGTACATAACATAAAAATTACCGTTTTAATCAGTTTTATGTGTACAAATCATTGACATTAAGTACATTTACATTGTTGTGCAGCCATCACCACCAACAATCTCCAGAACTTCATCTTCCCCAACTGAAATTCTGTACCCATTATACACTACCTCCCCATTTCCCCTTCCCCTGGGCTCCTGGCAACCACATTCTACTTTGTTTCTGTGAATTTGAGTACCCTAGGTACACATGTAAGTGGAATCGTACAATATTTGTCCTTTTGTGGCTATTTCACTTAGTATAATGTCTTCAAGGTTTATTCATGTTGTAGCATGAATCAGAATTTCCTTCCTTTTTGAGGCTGGATGATTTTCTAGTGTGTGTATATACCACATTTTGTTTATCTATTCATCCTTCAATGCACATTTGGGTTGTCTATACCTTTAGGCTCTTATGAATAATGCTACTATGAATATTGGTGTACAAATACCTGTTCAGGTCTCTGCTTTCAATTCTTTTGGATACATACCTAGAAGTGGAATTACTGGATCAGATAGTAATTCTATGTTTAATTTTTTGAGGAACCACCATAGTATTTTCTATACTGGCTGCACCATTTTACATTTCTACTATCAATGCACAGTGGTTCCAGTTTTTCTTCCTCACCAACACTAATTTCTGTTTTTTTGTTTGATAATAGCCATTCTAATGGGTGTCAAATGGTATTTCATTGTGGGATTTTGTGGGTTTTTTGAATTTTTGAATTTTATTTATTTTTTTTATACAGCAGGTTCTTATTAGTTATCCATTTTATACACATTAGTGTATATATGTCATTCCCAATCTCCCAATTCATCACATCACCACGCCCCCTGCTGCTTTCCCCCGCAGTGTCCTTACGTTTGTTCTGTACATCAGTGTCTCAATTTCTGCCCTGCAAACCAGTTCATCTGTACCATTTTTCTAGGTTCCACATATATGCATTAATATACGATATTTGTTTTTCACTTTCTGACTTACTTCACTCTGTATGACAGTCTGTAGATTGATCCACGTCTCTACAAATGACCCACTTTCGTTCCTTTTTATGGCTGAGTAATATTCCATTGTATATACGTACCACATCTTCCTCATCCATTTGTCTGTTGAGGGGCATTTAGGTTGCTTCCATGGCCTGGCTATTGTAAATACTGCTGCATTAAACATTGGAGTGCACGTGTCTTTTTGAATTATGGTTTTCTCTGGGTATATGCCCAGTAGTGAGATTGCTGGGTCATATGGTAATTCTATTTTTAGCTTTTTAAGGAACCTCCATACTGTTCTCCATAGTGGCTGTATCAATTTACATTCCCACCAACAGTGCAAGAGGGTTCCCTTTTCTCCACACCCTCTACACCATTTGTGGTTTGTAGATTTTCTGATGATGCCCATTCTACCTGGTGTGAGGTGATAGATACCTCACTGTAGTTTTGAATTGCATTTCTCTAATAATTAGTGATGTTGAGCAGCTTTTCATGTGTTTCTTGGCCATCTGTATGTCTTCTTTGGAGAAATGTCTATTTAGGTCTGCCCATTTTTTGATTGGGTTGTTTGTTTTTTTAATATTAAACTACATGAGCTGTTTATCTATTTTGGAGATTAATCCTTTGTTGATTCGTTTGCACATATTTTCTCCCATTCTGAGGGTTGTCTTTTCATCTTGTTTGTAGTTTCCTTTGCTTTGCAAAAGCTTTTAAGTTTCATTATGTCCCATTTGTTTATTTTCGTTTTTATTTCCATTACTCTAGGAGGTGGATCAAAAAACATCTTGCTGTGATTTATGTCAAAGAGTGTTCTGCCTATGTTTTCCTCTAAGAGTTTTATAGTGTCCAGTCAAACATTTAGGTCTCGAATCCGTTTTGAGTTTATTTTTGTTCATGGTGTTAGGGAGTGTTCTAATTTCATTCTTTTACATGTAGCTGTCCAGTTTTCCCAGGACCACTTACTGAAGAGGCTGCCTTTTCTCCATTGTATATCCTTGCCTCCTTTGTCATAGATTAGTTGACCACAGGTGCATGGGTTTATCTCTGGACTTCCTATCCTGTTCCATTGATCCAATTTCTGTTTTTGTGCCAGTACCATATTGTCTTAATTACTGTAGCTTTGTAGTATAGTCTGAAGTCAGGGAGTCTGATTCCTCCAGCTCCGTTTTTTTCCCTCAAGACTGTTTTGGCTATTCGGCGTCTTTTGTGTCTCCATACAAATTTTAAGATTTTTTTGTTCTAGTTCTGTAAAAAATGCCATTGGTAATTTAATAGGGACTGCATTGAATCTGTAGATTGCTTTCAGTAGTATAGTCATTTTGACAATATTGATTCTTCCAATCCAAGAACATGGTATATCTCTCCATCTGTTTGAATCATCTTTAATTTCGTTCATCAGTGTCCTATAGTTTTCTGCATACAGATCTTTTGTCTCCCTAGGTAGGTTTAACTAGGTATTTTATTCTTTTTTTTGCAATGGTAAATGGGAGTGTTTCCTTAATTTCTCTTTCAGATATTTCATCATTAGTGTATAGGAATGCAAGAGATTTCTGTGCATTAATTTTGTATCCTGCTACTTTACCAAATTTGTTGATTAGCTCTAGTAGTTTTCTGGTGGCATCTGTAGGATTCTCTATGTATAGTATCATGTCATCTGCAAACAGTGACAGTTTTACTTCTTCTTTTCCAATTTGGATTCCTTTCATTTCTTTCTCTTCTCTGATTTCTGTGGCTCGGACTTCCAAAAGTATGTTGAATAATAGTGGTGAGAGTGGACATCCTTGTCTTGTGCCTGATCTTAGAGAAAATGCTTTCAGGTTTTCACCATTGAGAGAGATGTTTGCTGTGGGTTTTGTTGTATATGGCCTTTATTATGTTGAGGTAGGTTCCCTGTATGCCCACTTTCTGGAGAGTTTTTATCATAAATGGGTGTTGAATTTTGTCAAAAGCTTTTTCTGCATCTATTGAGATGATCATGTGGTTCTTATTCTTCAGTTTGTTAATATGGTGTATCCCATTGATTGATTTGTGTATACTGAAGAATCCATGCGTCCCTGGGATAAATCCCACTTCAGCATGGTGTATGATCCTTTTAATGTATTGCTGGATTCTGTTTGCTAGTATTTTGTTGAGGATTTTTGCATCTATATTCATCAGTGATATTGGTCTGTAATTTTCTTTTTTTGTAGTATCTTCGTCTGGTTTTGCTATCAGGGTGACAGTGGTCTCGTACAATGACTTTGAGAGTGTTCCTTCCTCTGCAATTTTTTCGAAGAGTTTGAGAAGAATGGGTGTTAGCTCTTCTCTAAACGTTTGATAGAATTCACCTGTGAAGCCATCTGGTCCTGGACTTTTGTTTGTTGGAAGATTTTTAATCACAGTTTCAATATCATTACTTGTGATTGGTCTGTTCACATTTTCTATTTCTTCCTGGTTCAGTCTTGGAAGGTTATACCTTTCTAAGAATGTCTCCATTTCTTCCAGGTTGTCCATTTTATTGGCATAGAGTTGCTTGTAGTAGTCTCTTAGGATGTTTTGTGTTTTTGTGGTGTCTGTTGTAACTTCTCCTTTTACTTTGTTGATTTGAGTCCTCTCCCTCTTTTTCTTGAGGAGTCTGGCTAATGGTTTATCACTTTTGTTTATCTTCTCAAAGAACCAGCGTTTAGTGTTATTGATCTTTGCTATTGTCTTGTTTCTATTTCATTTATTTCTGCTCTGATTTTTATGATTTCTTTCCTTCTGCTAACTTTGGGTTATGTTTCTTCTTCTTTCTCTAGTTCCTTTTTCTTTCTCTAGTTCCTTTAGGTGTAAGGTTAAATTGTTTATTTGAGACTTTTCTTGTTTCTCGAGATAAGTTTGTGTTGCTTTATACTTCCCTCTTAGAACTGCTTTTGCTGCATCCTGTAGGTTTTGGATCGTCGTGTTTTCATTGTCATTTGTCTCTAGGTATTTTTTGATTTCCTCTTTGATTTCTTCAGTGATCTCTTGGTTATTTAGTATCGTATTGTTCAACCTCCATGTGTTTGTGTTTTTTACGTTTTCTTCCCTGTAATTGATTTCTAATCTCATAGCGTTTGGTCAGAAAAGATGCTTGATATGATTTTAATTTTCTTAAATTTACTGAGGCTTGGTTTGTGGTCCAAGATGTGATCTATCCTGGAGAATGTTCCATGTGTGCTTGAGAAGAAAGTGTAATCTGCTGTTTTTGGATGGAATGTCCTATAAATATCAATTAAATCTATCTGGTCTATTGTGTCATTTAAAGCTTGGGTTTCCTTATTAATTTTCTGTTTGGATGATCTGTCCATTGGTGTAAGTGAGGTGTTAAAGTCCCCCACTATTATTGTGTTCCTGTCCATTTCCTCTTTTATAGCTGTTAGCAGTTGCCTTATGTATTGAGGTGCTCCTGTGTTGGGTGCATATATATTTATTGTTGCATGTATAAGATACTGTATATCTTCTTCTTGGATTGATCCCTTGATCATTATGTAGTGTCCTTCCTTGTCTCTTTTAACATTCTTTATTTTGAAGTCTATTTCATCTGATATGAGTATTGCTACTCCAGCTTTCTTTTGATTTCCATTAGCATGGAATATCTTTTTCCACCTCCTCACTTTCAGTCTGTATTTGTCCCTAGGTCTGAAGTGGGTCCATAGTAGGCAGCATATATATGGGTTTTGTTTTTGTATCCATTCTGCAAGCCTGTGTCTTTTGGTTGGAGCATTTAATCCATTCACGTTTAATGTAATTATTGATATGTATGTTCCTTGGACCTTTTTCTTAATTGTTTTGGGTTTGTTTTTGTAGGTCCTTTTCTTCTGTTGTGTTTCCCACTTAGAGAAGTTCCTTTAGCATTTGTTGTAGAGTTGGTTTGGTGGTGCTGAATTCATCTTAGCTTTTGCTTGTCTGTAAAGCTTTTGATTTCTCCATCAAATCTGAATGAGATCCTTGCTGGGTAGAGTAACATTTGGTTTTAAATTCTTCCCTTTCATCACTTTACAAATATGTCATGCCACTCCCTTCTGGCTTGTAGAGTTTCTGCTGAGAAATCAGCTGTTAACCTTATGGGAGTTCCCTTGTATGTTATTTGTCATTTTTCTCTTGCTGCTTTCAATAATTTTTCTTTGTCTTTAATTTTTGTCAGTTTGATTACTATGTGTCTCAGCGTGTTTCTCCTTGGGTTTATCTTGAATGGGACTCTCTGCGCTTCCTGGACTTGCGTGGCTATTTCCTTTCTCATGTTAGGGAAGTTTTCGACTATAATCTCATCAGATGTTTTCTCTGGTCCTTTCTGTCTCTCTTCCCCTTCTGGGACCCTTATAATGCGAATGTTGTTGTGTTTAATGTTGTCCCAGAGGTTCTTGGGCTGTCTTCATTTATTTCCATTCTTTTTTCTTTATTCTGTTCCGCAGCAGTGAATTCCACCATTCTGTCTTCCAGGTCACTTATCCGTTCTTCTGCCTCAGTTATTCTGCTATTGATTCCTTCTAGTGTAGTTTTCATTTCAGTTATTGTATTGTGCATCTCTCTCTGTTTGTTCTTTAATTCTTCTAGGTCTTTGTTAAACATTTCTTGCATCTTCTTGATCTTAGCCTCCATTGTTTTTCCGAGGTCCTGGATCATTTTCACTATCATTTATCTGAATTCTTTTTCTGGAAGGTTGCCTATCTCCACTTCATTTAGTTGTTTTTCTGGGGTTTTATCTTGTTCCTTCATCTGGCACCTATCCCTCTGCCTTTTCATCTTTTCTATCTTTCTGTGAATGTGGTTTTTGTTCCACAGGCTGCAGGATTGTATTTCTTTTTGTTTCTCTCATAGGTTCTTAATAAGCCTTCACCAGGCGGACAAGAAGAACAGTAATTCAAAGGGCTCAGGTGCGTCTCACCAGTGCGTTTGTTGTCAGGCTCCTAGCAGTCAGCTTCGGAGCCCACTCCTCATCAACAGAAACTTTCGTAGCGTTTTGTAAGCTTTGCCCTTACTGTGGGTGCCAGCCCGTCTGACAGTTGTTTCCTGAAGAGCAGGGAAGGGTGTTTTACAGCTTGGTTGCTGGGAAGCACAGATGTTGCAGGCTGTGCTGTGGCGAGGTGGTCAAGGCTCTTGCTGTCATGATTCTGTGATTCCTGCACCATCCAAATTAGGTACTTTGGGCAAGTTACTTGACCGCTCTGAACGTTCAATTTCTCATACTTCAAAAAATGTGTGCTGAGGCTCCGTGGCAACAGAACTGTACTGCTGGCTTCCTGTGTTGCTTTCCGTTTAACAGTTTGTTGTTTGGGGGACTGCTAGTGTTGGAAGGTCTTCTGCAGAGGCAGGGGGTGGCTGTGGCTCACCATGAGAACAAGCACACTGGCAGCAGAAGTCTGGGAAGTACTCCTTGGCGTGAGCCCTCTCAGAGTCCACCATTAGGCCCCCCAAAGAGCCGGGTAGGCCCTCATTGTGGTTTTGATTTGTATTTCCATAATGATTAGTGATGTTGAGCATCTTTTCATATGCCTATTGGCCATCTCGTATATCTTCTTTGGAGAAATGTCTGTTCAAGTCCTTAGGTCATTTAAAAAGTTGCATTGTCATAGTTCTTCTTCAAAAGTGAGATTATTCATGTTTTAGTAGCTTGTTTTTAAAATTCTAATTTTTATTATACTACGCACACATGAATGATCTGCAGCACACATGAAAGAAGTGAAAGAGCCTGAAATAAACATGTTCTTCAGCTCCCCATCCCACTCTGCTGAGACAGTCTTTAATTGTTTGAGACTTTTTCATGACCTCCATAATTCTAGGTTATATATTTATATTGCTGTTTAACCTTAAAAGAAATCAGCACAATTTTCTGCTTCTCCAGTATGAAAGAAGAGGGTTACCTCACATCATCACCCCTCGTTTGATATTTTTCATTGTTTTTTGTTCTTCTGTTATGTATTAGTTTCCTGGGGCTGCTGTTAATAAAGTACCACAAAACTGTGTGCCTTAAGCAACAGAAATTTATTGCTTTACAGTTCCAGAGGCTAGAGGTCCAAAATCAAGGTGTCGCTATGGTTGCTTCATTCTGAGAGCTGTGAGGGAGAATCTATTCTTTGCCTCTCTCCGAGCTTTTGGTAGCCTCAGGCATTCCTTGACTTGTAGATGGCATTTCCCCCCATATCTTCACGTAGTCTTCCCTCTATGCATGTCTATCTCTGTGTCTGAATTTGCGCTTTTTATAACAGTCCAGTGGACTAAAGTCCACGTTAATGATCTCATCTTAACTTAGTCATCTGCAAAGACCCTATTTCCAAATAAGGTCCCATTCACAAGTACTGGGTGTTAAGACTTTTGGGAGGATACAGATCAACCCATAACAAGTTGGTTACCTTTCCAGTTATCAGAAGTGTTCTTGAACTTCTGTTTTTTGTTGTGTTAATTTTGAGCAGTATTACTTGACTTCCACTTCGTCAGATGTGGAGGTTAGTACCCCTGCCTTTCTGTCAGGTATAGTTTTCATTTTAAGCTGTCAGAATTGTTAATCTCTGTCTACTGTCCTGTAAACATTGCAAAGCCTTTCGTGGTCTGTCCATAGGTTCTCTTTAAACTGGAAAGCCAGTAATCAGCATTTATATTATTATAGCTTTGTAAATATTGCTCATTGTCAAGCCAAGCATTGTTTTCTGGGTTTATATTTCTTTCTCTGTGGGTTTTATGTCATGGACCCTGCGCTGTTCAAAGGAGAAAATGAAGAAAAAGTTAATTCTCTTTGAAACTATCAGTTGCTTCCAGTCATATCTTTATTTCTTGTTTGGACTATAACTTTCTCATATAATTTTCTCCCTGGAGTTTTTCTTATCTGTCTGTCTTTATTATTATCCTACTTTCCCCCGAGCTCTCAATCACACACATTCTAGTCTATCAAGACCCTGCTCCAATTTGTACTAATTGTTCTTTAGGTCATCTGAACAGCTTGTTTTCTTGGGATTTTCCTTATTGCATGTTTGAGTTGGATCCATCCCGCTGATCTTAGATCTCAGTCTTCTTTTTTAAATTAAAACAAAATTTTTTTAAATTTTTGCTGGAGTTCATTCTCAAGTAACTTTTTTTTGGGGCGAGTATAGTTGTTTTATAATGCTGTGTTAGTTTCTACTGTACAGCGAAGTGAAGTAGAGTTCCCTGTGCTATACAGCAGATTCTTATTAGTTATATATTTTATACATATTAGTGTACACATGTCAATCCCAATCTCCCAATTCATCCCAACCCCCACCCCCCACTCCCTGTTTTCCCCCTTGGTGCCCATACGTTTGTTCTCTACATCTGTGTCCGGTAACTTCCTGAGAGAAAGAATACCTGCAGATAAACTGACTCTTTCTGATGTCTGTTCTTCCCTCATGTTTGAGTGATGGTTTGGTTGGGTTTAGAATTCTAGATTGCAGGTTATTTTCCCTCTGAACTTTGAAGTCATTGCTCGGTTTCCTCTGGCATCCATTGTTCCTCATGAGAAGTGAAATTTAGTCTCATTTTGTTTCCTGTAGGAAATTTATTTTCTCTCTTCTCTGTAAGCTTCTCTTTTTTCCATATATTTGACCCTGAATAACACAGGTTTGAACTGCACAGGTCCACTTATACACAGATTTATTTCAATAAATAACAGGCATACTTCAAGGATATTGTGGGTTTGGTTCCACACCACCGCAGTAAAGTAAATATTGCAATAAAGTGAGTCTCACGAATTTTTTTGGTGTCTCAGTGCGTATAAAAGTTATGTTTAGGGGGAATTCCCTGGCAGCCCTGTGGCTAGGACTCCGCACATTCACTGCCGAGGGCCTGGGTTCAGTCCCTAGTCAGGGAACTAAGATCCCCCAAGCCACACAGCGCAGCCAAAAAAAAAAAAGTTTATACTATATTAAGTGTGCAATCACATTATGTCTAAAAAATATATAAGTACCTTAATTAAGAAATAGTTTATTGATGAAAAATGCTAACCATCATTTGAGCCTTCAGTGAATCGTAATCTTTTTGCAGTAGTAACATCAAAGATCACTGATCACAGATCACCATAACAAATATAATAATAAAACATTCAAAATATTGCGAGAACTACCAAAATGTGGTGCAGAGACACGGAGTGAGCAGATGCTATTGGACAATGGTGCCGACAGAGTGGCTGATGCAGGATTGCCACAGACCTTCAATTTGTAGGAAACACAATTTCTGCAAAGCACAGTAAAGTGAAGTGCAATAAAAGGAAGCATGGGTGAATGTACTATAGCACCACATGATGGTTTAATCTGGGGATGCCAAACCTGGGATGAGGAGGGCAGACTATAAAGTTATACATGGATTTTTGATTGTGTGTGGGGGCAGTGGAGGGGGGGTCCTAGTCGACACCTCTAACCCCCAAGTTGTTCGAGGATCAGCTGTATTCTAGAATTCCATAGTGGTGTACTTGATGGGCCCCCTTAATCTGAAGACCCATATTTTTCATGTTTAATGATTGTCTTATGTTTTTTCTTAGATAATATTCTCCCCTCCATTTTCTTGTTTCTTTCTGTCAGAGACTCTTTGATATTGGGCCTCCTGGATTGATCTTATACTGTTCTTATCTATTCTCTCCTGTTTTCGAACTCTTTGCCTTTGGTTTCCTTTTTTAGGTTCTCTCTTCTGGGAGATTGTCATGACTTTATCTTTCAGTCTTTCTATTGAATTTTTTTCAGTTTATTTAAAAATTTTCTAGAACTGTTTCTTGTTTTATGATTTTTAAAAATTGCATTCTGTTTTTGTTTTCTCTGTGAAGATAGTTTTTTAAGTTTTGTGTTTTTTTCTGGAATTATTCCTCTTTGCTCCAGTCATTTTCTTTTCATGCTTGTTTATCTTTGGTGATCCTTGCCTGTTCTTTCATTTTTAAGAATGAAAGATTAGAAAAGTTGAGTAAGAGCTTTGAGTACATAGGCAGGGCTTGTCAGCTGGCAGAGTTAAGTGGGCATTAGCTGGCTTTTAAACTTTGAAGAATGCAGAGGGCTTGACCACAGCATTAGCTCTCTTTATTCTTCTTATTTCTCCAACTTTACTTTAGCCCTTGCTGTGTGTTTACACACATTCTTTCTTATTTATTTAATGTACATCCCTGCTTTTGAACACTGTGTCTTCATTAATGAATGAGGTAAGATTGTAGGTATTGACATCAAAAAATGACCATAAAATAGTGTAGGACAAAAAAAAGAAAAATCAAGTTGCAGACTTCTGGTTCATGTTGCCAGATTAAAGACATTTATTCATTCCTTCTTCCTGATAACACCTCACTGAAACGATAGTGGAGGAATAATAAAAAAAAAGTTTAACAACGAGAAATTTGGAGTAGGGCCCATAGTAGGTGAAAGAAAGGGAATTGGAAGAGAGGAACTAAATGGAGGAAGCCACAGCCCAGAGAACTCATGGGATGGACTCTGGATCAGGAAGGATCTGTAGTAGGAAAGGCCCAGAACATGGAAATGTTGGCAGTGAGGCAGGCACTGACTGGAGAAAATTTACTTGAAGGTTTGTGGATACTCCAAACCCCACCTAAAGCCAGGCTGCCTGGAGTCAGAAGATTTCTAGTTTATGGTAGAAGGAACCCCAGAGTAAGCTCCCAGCCTCTAATCACATCCCAGAGTGGCTGTAGAAATGAGGAACAGAGTGAGCTGTTACTACCAACATAAATGCATTACTGTTTTCATTCTCATCACTACATGTGCAAATTTTGAGGTTCAAGGAACCTGTAGAATGCTTCTTAGGGAAAAAGTTTGTGTAAAGTCTTACAAATTTGGGTGTTATGAAATTGAGTTATATGGAATTTGAGTTCCTCATCTCGAAAGTGTACACCATAAAAATCAAGGCAAAGAAATGTATAATTTGAATACAAATGGTCATTTAATCATAATGAAGGATTAGTGAATAAGGAACATGTGTAGGGAGAAACTTGGATAGTGCCTGCTGTATACTAGACTTTATGATGTGGATTTACAGTATTACATGTAGATATATTTACATTTATATTACTTTTTTTTTTTTTTGGCTGCGCTGTGCAGCATGCCTGACCAGGGCGTGAACCCATGCCCCCTGCAGTGAACTCATGGAGTCCTAACCACTGGACCACCAGGGAATTCCCTGTATTGCATTTTTAATAGTACTCACAGCAGTCCTCTGTCATCAGTGGGAGACATTGCTATTTTAAAGATGAGGAGATGAAAACTCAAAACTTAAATACCAAGAGCTTTTCTAATCTGTAGTAGTGACAGAGCTAAGATTCATATACAGGTTTGTGTGACTGCACATTTCATGCTTTTTTCACTCCATCCTGTCGCCTCTCTAAGGAAAATAATTGCTTTCTCAATTTCTCATGTATTGGGCATTTGCTGAGTGAAGTAGACTTAGATTCTGCTTTCAAGGAGTGTATAGTGTAAGTTAGGGGCACAAAAAAGAAGTTTGCCTGTGGGCCATGAGCTCATTGAAGACAAGGACTGGTTTGAATTGGCTTTCTGACCCAGCACTATACTACTATGAAATTTTATCAAATTGTATAACCACTGCCACAATCAGGATACAGTACTGTTCCATCACCACAAAGAAAAAAAAATCCCTCATGCTGCCCCTTTATATCAGAACTTCTCCCCAACCTAAAGCTTGGCAGCCTAATCACTGTAATTTTTCATTTCAAGAGTGGTATATGAATGGATGTATATAACCTTTTGAGATTGGCTTTTTCACTCAGCATGATGCCTTTGAGATCTATCCAAGTTTTTGTGTGTATCAATAATTTGTTCTCAAAAAAAGTAATAAAAATAATTAGTTCTTTTTGGAGCTCGGTAGTATTACATTGTGTGGATGTACCACAGTTTATTCATCTGCTTGTTGAAGGACATTTGTATTATTTCCAGTTTGGTGGTATACAAAAAACTGTTATGAACATTCATGTACACATTTTATGTGTGGACATGTTTTCCATTTCTCTGGGATAAATGCCCAGAAGTGCCATTGCTGGGTCGTGTGGTAAGTGTACGTTTAGTTTTTAAAGAAACTGCCAAGCTATTTTGCAGACAGGTTATAACAATTTTATATTTCCACTAGCATTATATGAGAGATGAAGTTTCTCTGTATCCTCACTAGCATTTGGCATTGTCACCTTTATAAAAATTTGGTCATTCTGATAGTTGTGTAATAATATCTCATCATGGCTTTAATTTGCATTTCCCTGATGTCTGATGATGGTGAACATCTTCATGTCCTTATTTGCCATCTGAATATATTCTTCAGTGAAATGTCTCTTCATGTGTTTTGCCCATTTCTAATGAGATTCTTTGTTTTCTTACTGTTGTGTTTAGAGAGTTAGTTATACTTTCTGGATAAATGTTCTTTATTAGATATGTGTTTTCCCCCCATCTGTGTCATGTCTTTTTATCTCCCTAACAGGGTCTTTGAGAAACTTGATTTTTAATTGTGATGAAGTCCAATTTATGATTTCTTCTCTTATAGGTCTTGCTTTGGTGTCATGTCTAAGAACTCTTTGCTCAACCCTAGGTCACAGAGGTTTTCTCCTGTGTTTTCTTGTAACATTTTTATAGTTTTACCATAAAAGGTAAAAAATTTACATCTAGGATCCATTTTGAGTTAATTTTTACATAAATTTTATATCTCTGTTTTTTTCTCTGCCTGTGGAAGTCCATTTAGTCCAGCCCCATTTATTGAAAACACTATTCTTCCTTCATTGGATTGCTTTTATATCTTTGCAAAAAATCAGTTTAGGCATACTTGTAAGTATATTTCTGAATTCTCTATCCTGGTCTACTGATCTCCATGTCTGTCCCTTCTTCAATACCATACACTCTTTTTATTTATTTTTTTTTTTTGTGGTATGCGGGCCTCTCACTCTTGTGGCCTCTCCCATTGCGGAGCACAGGCTCCGGACGCACAGGCACAGCGGCCATGGCTCACGGGCCCAGTCACTCCGCGGCATGTGGGATCTTCCTGGACCGGAGCACGAATCCGTGTCCCCTGCATCGGCAGGCGGACTCTCAACCACTGCGCCACCAGGGAAGCCCCACTCTTCTTTTTAACTAGATTTTATTGATTGATTGATTGGCTGCGTTGGGTCTTCGTTGCTGCGCACGGGCTTTCTCTACTTGTGGCAAGCAGGGGATACTCTTCATTGTGGTGTGCGCGCTTCTCATTGCGGTGGTTTCTCTTGTTGCAGAGCACAGGCTCTAGGTGCACAGGCTTCAGTAGTTGTGGCATGAGGGCTTCAGCAGTTGTGGCTCGTGAGCTTTAGCAGTTGTGGCTCACGAGCTTTAGAGCGCAGGCTCAGTAGTTGTGGCACACAGGCTTAGTTGCTCTGTGGCATGTGGGATCTTCCTGGACCATGGCTTGAACCCGTGTCCCCTGCATTGACAGTTGGATTCTTAACCACTGTGCCACCAGAGGAGTCTAGTACTGTACACTCTTGATTACCATAGCTATATAGTAAGTCTTAAATTGGGTAATATGGTTCCTCCAAGTTTATTTTTCAGTATTGTTTTATTCTAAATTCTTTGTCTTTGCATGTAAACATTACAATTAACTTATCCATATCTACTAAAAAAAAGGCTGCTGTGGGACTTCCTGGGTGGTTCAGTGGTTAAGACTCTGCACTTCCACTGCAGAGGGCATGGTTTCAGTCCCTGGTTGGGGAAGATCCTGCATGCCACATGGTGTGCCCCCCCCCGCCAAAAAAAAAGCTGCTGTGATTTTTGATAGGATTTGTGTTAAACCTGTAGTTCATTTAGGGGAGAGTTGACAGCTATACTAATGTTGAGTTGTCCAAAACATGAACACAGTATGTCTTTCCATTTATTTAGGCCTTATTTCATTAGTGTTTTGTAATTTCCAGCATACAGGATCCTAAACATGTTTTCTTAGATTTATACTTACATATTTTCTATTTGGGAGAGTGATTGTAAATGGTGTTATGTGTAAGTTTGTTTTTCATTTAGTCATTGCTAGTACATTGAAACATTACTGATTTTTCTGTGTTGATCTTAATATTTTGTAACATTGTTAAACTCAGTAGTTTCAAGAATTTTTAAATTGATTCCTTGGGATTTCCTATGAAGATATTCATGTCCTCTACAAATGGGGGCAGTTTTAGTTCTACTTTACAATCTGTGGAAATTTTTATTTCCTTTTCTTGCCTTACTGCACTGGCTAGGGCTTCTGGTACTATGCTGAATAGGAGTGGTGAGAGCAGATATCCTGGCCTTGTTCATAATTTTAGGAGGAAGTATTCAGACTAGAGTTTTTGTTTCTTTAGATACCTTTTATCAGGTAGGGGGACAATCCTTAAATTCCTAGTTTGCCAGGAGTTTTTCTCATGAGTGGTGGTTGGATTGTTTCAAATATTTCTTCTGCATCAGTTGATAGGATCTGTTGATTCACATATATAAAAAAAAATTTTGGTGGAGGAACCAAGATGGTGGAGTAGAAGGATGTGCTCTTCCTCCCTCTTCTGAGAACACCGGAATCACAACTAGCTGCTGGACAGTCATCAACAGGAATATACTGGAACTCACCAGAAAAGATACCCCACATCCAAAGACAAAGGAGAAGCCACAATGAGGTGGTAGGAGGGGCGCAATCACAGTAAAATCAAATCCCATAACAGTTGGGTGGGTGACTCACAGACTGGAGAACACTTATACCACAGAAGTCCGCCCACTGGAGTGAAGGTTCTGAGCCCCACGTCAGGCTTCCCAACCTGGGGGTCCGGCAACGGGAGGAGGAATTCCTAGAGAATCAGACTTTGAAGCCTAGTGGGATTTGATTGCAGGACTTGACAGGACTGGGGGAAACAGAGACTCCACTCTTGGAGGGCACACACAAAGTAGTGTGTGCATCAGGACCCAGGGGAAGGAGCAGTGACCCCAGGGGAGACCGAACCAGACCTACCTGCTAGTGTTGGAGGATCTCCTGCAGAGGTGGGGGTGGCTGTGGCTCACCATGGGGACAAGGACACTGGCAGCAGAAGTTCTGGGAAATACTCCTTGGCGTGAGCCCTCCCAGAGTGTGTCATTAGCCCCACCAAAGAACCCAGGTAGGTGCCAGTGTTGGGTTGCCTCAGGCCAAACAACCAGCAGGGAGGGAACCCAGCTCCACCCCTCAGCAGTCAAGCGGATTAAAGTTTTACTGAGCTCTACCCATCAGCTACTTTAACCACCACCAGTCCCTCCCATCAGGAAACTTACACAAGCCTCTTAGATAGCCTCATCCACCAGAGGGCAGACAGGAGAAGCAAGTAGAAGTACAGTCCTGCAGCGTGTGGAACAAAAACCACGTTCACAGAAAGATAGACAAGATGAAAGGCAGAGGGCTATGTACCACATAAAGGAACTCCAGAAAGCAACTAAATGAAGTGGAGATAGGCAACCTTCCAGAAAAAGAATTCAGAATAATGACAGTGAAGATGATCCAGGACCTTGGGAAAACAATGGAGGCAAAGATCGAGAAGATGCAAGAAATGTTTAACAAAGACCTAGAAGAATTAAAGAACAAACAAACAGAGATGCACAATACAATAATTGAAATGAAAAATACACTAGAAGGAATCAATAGCAGAATAACTGAGGCAGAAGAACGGGTAAGTGACCTGGAAGACAGAATGGTGGAAGTCACTGCTGTGGAACAGAATAAAGAAAAAAGAATGAAAACAAATGAAGACAGCCTAAGAGACCTCTGGGACAACATTAAACGCAACAACATTCGCATTATAGGGGTCCCAGAAGGAGAAGAGAGACAGGAAGGACCAGAGAAAATATTTGAAGAGATTATAGTCGAAAACTTCCCTAACATGGGAAAGGAAATAGCCACTCAAGTCCAGGAAGCGCAGCGAGTGCCATACAGGATAAACCCAAGGAGAAACACGCCAAGACACATAGTAACCAAATTGGCAAAAATTAAAGACAAAGAAAAATTATTGAAAGCAGCAAGAGAAAAATGACAAATAACATACAAGGGAACTCCCATAAGGTTAACAGCTGATTTCTCAGCAGAAACTCTACAAGCCAGAAGGGAGTGGCATGACATATTTGTAAAGTGATGAAAGGGAAGAATTTAAAACCAAATGTTACTCTACCCAGCAAGGATCTCATTCAGATTTGATGGAGAAATCAAAAGCTTTACAGACAAGCAAAAGCTAAGATGAATTCAGCACCACCAATCCAGCTCTACAACAAATGCTAAAGGAACTTCTCTAAGTGGGAAACACAACAGAAGAAAAGGACCTACAAAAACAAACCCAAAACAATTAAGAAAATGGTCGAAGGAACATACATATCGATAATTACCTTAAACATGAATGGATTAAATGCTCCAACCAAAAGACACAGGCTTGCTGAATGGATACAAAAGCAAGACCCATATATATGCTGTCTACAAGAGACCCACTTCAGACCTAGGGACATATACAGACTGAAAGTGAAGGGATGGAAAAGGATATTCCATGCCAATGGAAATCAAAAGAAAGCTGGAGTAGCAATACTCATATCAGATGAAATAGACTTCAAAATAAAGAATGTTAAAAGAGACAAGGAAGGACACTACATAATGATCAAGGGATCAATCCAAGAAGAAGATATACAGTATCTTATACATGCAACAATAAATATATATGCACCCAACACAGGAGCACCTCAATACATAAGGCAACTGCTAACAGCTATAAAAGAGGAAATGGACAGGAACACAATAATAGTGGGGGACTTTAACACCTCACTTATACCAATGGACAGATCATCCAAACAGAAAATAAGGAAACCCAAGCTTTAAATGACACAATAGACCAGATAGATTTAATTGATATTTACAGGACATTCCATCCAAAAACAGCAGATGACACTTTCTTCTCAAGTGCGCACGGAACATTCTCCAGGATAGGTCACATCTTGGGTCACAAATCAAGCCTCAGTAAATTTAAGAAAACTGAAATCGTATCAAGCATCTTTTTTGACCACAACACTATGAGATAAGAAATCAATTACAAGGAAAAAAATGTAAAAAACACAAACACATGGAGGTTGAACAATACGTTACTAAACAACCAAGAGATCACAGAAGAAATCAAAGAGGAAATCAAAAACTACCTAAAGATAAGTGACAGTGAGAACACGAGGATCCAAAACCTATGGAATGCAGCAAAAGCAGTTCTAAGAGGGAAGTTTATAGCTATACAAGCCTACCTCAAGAAACAAGAAAACTGTCAAATAGACAATCTAACCTTACACCTAAAAGAACTAGAGAAAGAAGAAAAGACAAAACCCAAAGTTAGCAGAAGGAAAGAAATCATAAAGATCAGAGCAGAAATTAATGAAATAGAAACAAAGAAAACAATAGCAAAGATCAATAAAACTAAACGCTGGTTCTTTGCAAAGATAAACAGAATTGATAAACCATTAGCCAGACTCCTCAAGAAAAAGAGGGAGAGGACTCAAATCAATAAAATTAGAAATGAAAAAGGAGAAGTTACAACAGACACCGCAGAAATACAAAGCATCCTAAGAGACTACTACAAGCAGCTCTTTGCCAATAAAATGGACGACCTGGAAGAAATGGAGAAATTCTTAGAAATGTATACCTTCCAAGACTGAACCAGGAAGAAATAGAAAATGTGAACAGACCAATCACAAGTAATGAAATTGAAACTGTGATTAAAAATCTTCCAACAAACAAAAGTCCAGGACCAGATGGCTTCACAGGTGAATTCTTTCAAACGTTTAGAGAAGAGCTAACACCCATTCTTCTCAAACTCTTCGAAAAAACTGCAGAGGAAGGAACACTCTCAAAGTCATTGTACGAGACCACTGTCACCCTGATAGCAAAACCAGACGAAGATACTACAGAAAAAGAAAATTACAGACCAATATCACTGATGAATATAGATGCAAAAATCCTCAACAAAATACTAGCAAACAGAATCCAACAACACATTAAAAGGATCATACACCATGCTGAAGTGGGATTTATCCCAGAGATGCAAGAATTCTTCAATACACGCAAATCAATCTACGTGAATCACCATATTAACAAATTGAAGAATAAAAACCATATGATCATCTCAATAGATGCAGAAAAAGCTTTTGACAAAATTCAACACCCATTTATGATAAAAACTCTCCAGAAAGTGGGCATAGCGGACACCTACCTCAACATAATAAAGGCCACATACAGCAAACCCACAGCAAACATCATTCTCAATGGTGAAAAACTGGAAGCATTTCCTCTAAGATCAGGCACAAGACAAGGATGTCCACTCTCACCACTATTATTCAACATAGTTTTGGAAGTCCTAGCCACGGCAATCAGAGAAGAAAAAGAAATAAAAGGAATCCAAATTGGAAAAGAAGTAAAACTGTCCCTGTTTGCAGATGACATGATACTATACATAGAGAATTCTAAAAATTTCACCCGAAAACTACTAGAGCTAATCAATGAATTTGGTAAAGTTGAAGGATACAAAATTAATGCACTGAAATCTCTTGCATTCCTATACACTAATGATGAGCAATCTGAAAGAGAAATTAAGGAAACACTCCCATTTACCATTGCAACAAAAAGAATAAAATACCTAGGAATAAACCTACCTAGGGGGATAAAAGACCTGTATGCAGGAAACTATGAGACAGTGATGAAAGAAATTTAGGATGATACCAACAGATGGAGAGATACACCATGTTCTTGGATTGGAAGAATCAATATTGTGAAAACAACTATACTATCCAAAGCAATCTACAGATTCAGTGCAATCCCTATCAAATTACCAATGGCATTTTTTACAGAACTAGAACAAAATATCTTAAAATTTGTTTGGAGACACAATAGACCCAGAATAGCCGAAACAGTCTTGAGGGAAAAAAACGGAGCTGGAGGAACCAGACTCCCTGCCTTCAGACTATACTACAAAGCTACAGTAATCAAGACAGTATGGTCCTGACACAAAAACAGAAACATCGGTCAGTGGAACAATATAGAAAGCCCAGAGATAAACCCATGCACCTATGGTCAACTAATCTATGACAAAAGAGGCAAGGACATACAATGGAGAAAAGACAGCCTCTTCAATAAGTGGTGCTGGGAAAACTGGACAGCTACATGTAAAAGAATGAAATTAGAACACTCTGTAACACCATACACAAAAGTAAACTCAAAATTGATTCGAGACCTAAATTTCGGACCAGACACTATAAAACTCTTAGAGGAAAACATAGGCAGAACACTCTGATATAAATCACAGAAAGATCTTTTTTGATCCATCTCCTCAAGTAATGGAAATAGAAACAAAAATAAACAAATGGGACATAATGAAACTTAATAGCTTTTGCACAGCAAAGGAAACTACAAACAAGATGAAAAGACATCTCTCAGAATTGAAGAAAATATGTGCAAATGGACAAAGGATTAATCTCCAAAATAAACAGCTCACGTAGTTCAATATTAAAAGAACAAACAACCCAATCCAAAAATGGGCAGAAGACCTAAATAGACATTTCTCCAAAGAAGACATACAGATGGCCAAGAAACACACGAAAAGCTGCTCAACATCACTAATAATTAGAGAAATGCAATTCAGAACTACAGTGAGGTATCACCTCACACCAGGTAGAATAGGCATCATCAGAAAATCTACAAACAACAAATGCTGGAGAGGGTGTGGAAAAAAGAGAACCCTTTTCCACTTTTGGTGGGAATGTAAATTGATACAGTCAGTATGGAGAACAGTATGGAGGTCTGTTATAAAACTAAAAATAGAATTATCATATGATCAAGCAATTCCACACCTGGGCATATACCCAGAGAATACCATAATTCAGAAAGACACATGCACCCCAATGTTCATTGCAGCACTATTTACAATAGCCAGGTCATGGAAGCAACCTAAATGCCCTTTGACAGACGAATGGATAAAGAAGTTGTGGTATATATATATAATGGAATATTACTCAGCCATAAAAAGGAACGAAATTGGGTCATTTGTTGAGACATGGATGGATCTAGAGACTGTCATACAGAGTGAAGTAAGTCAGAAAGAGAAAAACAAATATCGTATATTAACTCATGTATGTGGAACCTGGAAAAATGGTAGAGAGGAACCAGCAAGATAGAAGTTGAGACACAGATGTAGAGTACAAACGTATGGACACCAAGGGGGGAAAGCCGTGGGGTGGGGGTGGGGATGGTGTTGTGATGAATTGGGTGATTGGGATTGACATGTGTACACTGATGTGTATAAAATTGATGACTAATAAGAATCTGCTGTATAAAAAAATAAATTAATATAAAAATTAAAAAAAATAATTTTTTTGAACCAGCCTTCGATTCCTGGGATAAACCCCACTTGTTTATGGTATATTGTTCTCTTTATGTATTGCTACATTTGATTTAGTAGTATTCTGCTGAGGATTGTTGTTTCTGTGTTCATAAGGGAAATTGGTCTGGAATTTTGTTTTGGTTTACTGTCTGGTGTTTATCAGGATAATGCCAGTATAAAAATAAGAATTGGGAAGTGTTCCTTCCTCTTCTATTTTTTGGAAGAAATTGTGTAGAATTGGTGTTATTTCCTTCTTAAATATTTGTGGGATTTGCCAGTGAAGCCATCTGGGCCTGAAGATTTATTTTTCTGAAGTTAAATGTTTAATAGTTATAGGAGTTTGTGATTTTCAAGGAATTCATCCGTTTTGTTTGAGTTGTCGGATTTCTGTATATTGAGTTGTTCTTAGTATTCCCTTATCCTTTTTTTTTTTTTTTTTCTTTTTTTTTTTTTTTATGCTGTACGCGGGCCTCTCACTGTTGTGGCCTCTCCCGTTGCGGAGCACAGGCTCCGGACGTGCAGGCTCAGCGGCCATGGCTCACGGGCCCAGCCGCTCCGCGGCATGTGGGATCCTCCCGGACCGGGGCACGAACCCGCGTCCCCTGCATCGGCAGGCGGACTCTCAACCACTGCGCCACCAGGGAAGCCCTCCCTTATCCTTTTGATGTCTGTGGTTTCTATAGTGATATCCCTTTACAGTTGTGAAGGTTTGTTTTATGAACCAGCATATGGTCTGTCTTGGGGAATATTCTATAGGAGCTTGAAAAAACATCTAGTCTGCTGTTGTTGGATGGAGTGTCCTATAAATGTCAATTAGGTCTTGTTGGTTGATGGTATTGTTCAATTCTTCTGTATCCTTGCTGATTTTCAATCAGGGGTTTGGTCAGTTACTGAGAGGGGGTTATTGATTTGTCTGTCTCTCCTTTCAGTTCTGCTAGTTTTTGCTTCATGTATTTTGAAGCTGTTTTTTGGTGCCTACATATTTAGAATCTTATGTCTATTTAGAATTGGCCCTTGTATCATTATGTATTATTCCTCTTTGTCCTTGATAATTTTCCTTGCTCTGAAGAATACTTTATCCAATATTAATATGGCTACTTCATCTTTCTTTGGTACTTCAATGGTGTGTCTTTCCTCATCCATTTTTAAAAAATTAATAGAAAAACAGTTTAAAGTAGAAAATGCAGAGTTCCCATATACCCTCTTCTCACCACCCCCCACCAGTTTCCCTTATTAACATTTTGCATTAATGTGGTCAGTTTGTTACAGTTGATGAGCCAATATTGATATGGTATTATTAACTAAAGTCCATAGATTACATTAGGGTTCATTCTTTGTATTGTACATTTTATGAATTTTAACAAATATATAATGACATGTATCCATTACAGTATCATACCAAATAGTTTCACTACCCTGAAATCCTTCTGTGCTCTACTTTTTTATCCTTCCTTCCCTCCCCCTAAAACATGGAATCCATTTATTTCTAACCTGTCTGTACCATTATATTATATTTGAAGTAAATTTCTTGTAGACAGCATATAGTTGCGTATTTTTCCTTTTTTAACCAATTCTGCTCATCCTTGTGTTTTACGTGGTGTATTTAGATCATTTATATTTAATGTAATTTTCAGTATTTTGCATTTAAGTTTGCCATTTTATGAATTGTTTTGTTTTTTCATATTTTTCTTCTGCTTTCTCTTTCTTGTTTTCTTGTGGGTTATTTGAATTTTTTTTTTTTTTTTTTTTTTTCTGGCTGTGTTGGGTCTTCATTGCTGCATGCAAGCTTTCTAGTTGTGGCAGGAAGGGGCTACTCTTCATTGCAGTGTGTAGGCTTCTCATTGCAGTGGCTCCCCTTGTTGCAGAGCACAGGCTCTAGGTGCACGGGCTTCAGTAGTTGTGGCATGTGGGCTCAGTAGTTGTGGCACATGGGAGTTGCGCCGCAGCATGTGGGATTTTCCTGGACCAGGGATCAAACCCATGTCCCCAGCATTGGCAGGCAGATTCTTATCCACTGCACCACCAGGGAAGTTCCGAACATTTTTTTAGCACTCCATTTTGGTTTTTCTATAGTGTTTTGAGTGTATCTCTTTGTATAATTTTTTTATATGATTGCTCTAGGGATTAAAATATATGTACATAATTTATCACTGTTTACTAATAATCGACCTTTTTACCACTTTAAGTGGAAACCTTACTACATTTTAGGGCCTTTTACCCTACCCTCTTTATGATACAGTTGTCTTAAGTATTACCTTCATATACATTGAGAACCACAAGGCAATGTTTAAATTTTTACTTTCAACCATCAAACATAATTTTAAAAACTCAAGAAGGGAAAAATTGTTTAATTAGTGTAAATGTATTTATGTATATATGCAGTACATGTACAGCATATATACGTGTGTGCACACACTCTTTCTACTGCTCACTGTTGCTGATGTTTGAGGTTTCCTCCTGTTATCATTTATTTCCTATTAGAAGAAATTCCTTTAGCCATTCTTTTAGAGCTGTTTTGCTGATGACACATTGTTTCCCTCATCTGCCAATGTCTTTCTTTCATCTTCACTCCTGAAGGATATTTTTACTGTAATGTATTTTGGCTTGATCCTTTCTTTTAGCATTTGAAAAATACTGTACACTTCCTTGTGGCTTCCATAGTTCCTGATGGAAAATATGCTGTCATTCAAATTGTTATTCTCTTAGAAATAGTGTATCATTTCTCTCTAGCTGCTTTCAGGACTTTTTCACTGGTTTTCAGCAGTTTGAAGGTTTATATCCTTAACTAAATTTGGGACATTTTCAGCCATTATTTTTCAAATAATGTTTTCTATCTCTGCATTCTTTTTCTTCTCATTTTTTAGGACTCTGGTGGCACAAATGTTAGGTCTTTATTATTGTCCCACAGGACTCTGAGGCTCTGTTCATTTCTATTGAATCTCTTTGCTCTCAGTAGTGCAGATTGGACATTTTCTATTGATTTGTTTTTAAGTTCATTGTTTCCTCTGTCATTTCCATTCTGCTATTGAGCCTATCCAGTGTTTTTATGCTTTTTTTCAGTTTCAGCTATTGTACTTTTTAATTCTAAAATTTCCATCTGGTACTCTTTATATCTTCTGTTTGCTGAGTTTTTACAAGTTCTTTTTGGAGAGTTTTTAGGATATCTGCTTTAAAATCATTTCCAAATAATTTAAAATCTGTATTATCTTGGTGTTGGCATCTATCAATTGCCTTTTCTTCATTCAAGTTGAGATTTTCATGGTTCCTGGTGTGACAAGTAATTTTGGATTGCATCCTAGACATTTTGAGTATTCTGATTCCTATTTAAATCTTTTTATTTAACAGGCAGTCAACCTGCATAGGTTTAGAGCAGCACACACCCTGGCCTACTTTTGTTGGCTGTGGTTCAAAAGTCAGTTTAATTTTCGAAGTCTTGCTATGCTATTCTGGTCTGCCCTACTTGTGTGCTACCAAGAGACCAATCTGAAACCTGGGCATTATTTCAGACCAGTATTTTGTACTGAAACCTTTTACTGTGTTGCTTCTGGTCACTTTTACAAATAGGTCGCTCAGAGGTAGTCTAGGATTTTGTACTGATATTTAGAGGATTCATTTCTCTAGCTCCCTCTTCATCATAATCTTCCCCCCATTCTCTAGGTGGGCTGGGGTTGGAGCTCCACCTTATTATTCCAGGGTAGAAATGGAAAACAGGGCTCCACCCACATTCTCCAAAACTGCAGCCTGGTGGGGGTGGGGGAGGTGCTGCCTCATTAATACAGGACAAGGTTGGGAAACAGTGCCTGGTGAGGAGAAAGAGGGGTGCCAGTTTTTTTTATTGCTGTTTGCCTGGAGTATGTATGTCGAAGTGTTTCTGTCTTGCTGTGCCTTTTCCTGGTTCTTTGTCTAGAGAAAGCAGGCTTTTCTTGGTACTTTTTTGTTTGTGCTCATTGTTGTTTTCAGGTTGTAGACCTCTCCAGAGCTGAGGACAGGACATATTAGAAGTCAAACCAAGCAAAAAATAGGAAACTTCCTACGGGGTCAGTCCTTGTGTCCCATGGTCTCTAGCCAGTCCATCTTCTTTTTTCTCCTTTTTGGAATCATCTGTTAGTTGCTTCATGAATTTTATGTGGGCTTTTTGTTAGTGGTGTTGTTGTTGTAAATTAATGGGAGGAATAGGGTGAAGTATGCTTATTCTACCTTGTCCTGAACTGAAAGTCCCTGTTTCAGTTTTAAATTATAAACATTAATTTATGAATACTAGTTTTCACCTATGTACTTTTTTTTCTAACTACACAGTCATGCATCTACAGGTAAATTGGGGGGGGTTCCCCAGTAATTATACCTCATTTTGTTTTCTCTCTCCATTAATTAGAACTTGTAAAACAGGTCAGCAAACTATGGCCCATCTCCCATACTCAGCCTACTGCCTTTTTTTTTTTTTTTTGGTACAACATACGAGCTCAAAATGGGTTTTACATTTTTAAGTGGATGGAAAAAGACTCAAAAGAAGACTACTGTATGAACATTACATGAAATTTTAAGTGTTCATGAATAAAGTCTTTTTGGAATACAGCTGTGCTCATTCATTTACATATTGTCCATGGCTGCTTTTATGGTACAGCAACAGAGTTGAGTCTTTACAGAGACTGTGTGCCAGCCCCTGTTGTAGAAGATTACAAAATCATTATGGTGATAGCCAACATGCTTTTTTTTGTCCTGGTTTAGTGATAAATGATTTCAGTGTTTTGCTTTTCAGTATATTGTTGGCCATTATTTTGAGATAATTTTCTCAGTTGAAAGATTCTTTTGTTTCTGGTTTTTAAGGATTCCTGAGAATTTTCCCTCACATATGTGGTTCTTTTCCTTTGTTCTCTGACTCACTGAATGGCACAAACTAGGTAAACCAGAAACCCAAGAGGAGTAGCATTTGACACCTCCTCTCCCTCCGCTTGAGCAAATCCACTATCAAGTCCTATGCATTTTACCTCGAAATGTCTTCCTACTTGTAATACTTTACATCTTTGCCAGTAGCCTGGCCTCCTAACTGGGCTATCCACGTCCTGTACACTGTCCTCTGTACCCAGCTAGAGTGTTCATTCCAAAATGCCTGGCAGGTAAATTACTCTCTAGTAGAAATAGAAGTCATGCTTCTACTGTTCAAAGGCTTCTTAATGCTCTTAGGACAAAGAAAAATCCCCCTTATGTGGTCCTGACCTGCATACATCCCCACCCTTCTCTGGTACTGTGATCTTCCTTGTTCTCTGTGCTCTATAGATACAACGGCTGCTTTCAGGCCTTGTTCCCACCATTTCTGAGACTATTGGCTAGAATTGAGTTCCCTATACTCCTTGTCTGCTTAACTCCTAGTCATCCTTGACATCCCAGTTCAGGAGTCAGGAGTTCTCAAGGAGCTTTACTGAGCTCCCAGACTACGTCAGAGTTTCTTCTTATAGGCTCTTAAAGTCTTGTAATTCTCCTCTCACGTTTATCTCTGAGGTGGGTTGTTTAATGTCAGGTTTTTTTTGCTCCTAGACTGTTAAGTTTCATGAAGGCAGAGATTCAGTTAGGTTTTGCTTACTGTTTCATTTCTAGTACCAGGAATAGGACCTAGCACAAAATGAGTGCTCGGTAAATCTTTTTGTCTAATGAATGCCTTTTTTAAAAATCAAGAGGTTTACAAGCAGGTTTTCTGGCAACCATCAGGGTAATCATGAGGCTTTTTATATTTTGAATTATTTTTGTGAGGATTTTTATTAATATGTTTCCTAGTAAGAGACCATTGCTAAATTTCTGAAGTAAGCTTTACTTGGTTATGTTGTAGTATAATTATAACACATGCTGCATTTTCTTGGTTAGAATTTTAAGATCTTTACAGTTACTGTGTGTGTGTGTGTGTGTGTGTGCTTTGTCAGATATTGATATCAGAGTTATCCTATTATTTTCATGTTTTATTTTCTGTTTTTTTATTTTCAACTTTCTATATACTTATGTTTTAAACGTCTTACAAACAGCAAACAGTTGGGTTTTTTTGTTATTAGGTCGTATAATTTTCATATTTTAATTGGAACATTTAGTTCATTTAATGTAATTAATTGAATTTAAATCTGCCATCTTACTCCTTGTTTTTTTAAAAAATAAATTTATTTATGTATTTATTTATTTCTGGCTGTGTTGGGTCTTCATTGCTGTGTGTGGGCTTTCTCTAGTTGCGGCGAGCTGGGGCTACTCTTCGTTGTGGTGTGTGGGCTTCTCATTGTGGTGGCTTCTCTTGTTGCGGAGCAGGCTGTAGGGCGTGCAGGCTTCAGTAATTGTGGTGCATGGGCTTCAGCAGTTGTGGCTCGTGGGCTCTAGAGTGCAGGCTCAGTAGTTGTGGCACACAGGCTTAGTTACTCCGCGGCATGTGGGATCTTCCTGGACCAGGGCTCAAACCCGTGTGTTCTGCATTGGCAGGCGGATTCTTAACCACTGTGCCACCAGGGAAGCCCTTACTCCTTGCTTTCCATTTGACCCATCTATTCTAGGTTCCTTTTTCTTGCTTTTGGATTGACTGGCTTTTTTACTATTGCATTTTTTTCCCTCTTACCTTTGAAGTTATAGACTCTATATTGTTTAGTGGTTATTTTAGAGATTACAACAAGCAACTTAGACTATCAGATTAATGTTAACAATATATTGGTTCTTAAACACTACAAAGATCTCGGAACACTTGATTTCTTCAATCTTCCTCCCCATAAATATCTATTTTTGTTGTGTATTTTTTTTTAATTTTTTTTTTTTTTTTGCGGTACGCAGGCCTCTCACTGCTGTTGCCTCTCTCATCGCAGAGCACAGGCTTCGGACGCGCAGGCTCAGTGGCCATGGCTCACAGGCCTAGCTGCTCCGCGGCATGTGGGATCTTCCCACACCAGGGCACGAACCTGTGTCCCCTGCATTGGCAGGCGGACTCTCAACCACTGCACCACCAGGGGAAGCCCCTTTTGTTGTATATTTTAATCGTATGTGTTTTAAACCCCAAAAGACATTATTATTGTTTTATATGGTTGGCATACACTTAGATCTACCCACATATTACCATTTTCATTTTTTGGAAATATTTATTTATTTATTTATTTATTCATTTATTTAGGATGTGCCAGGCCTTAGTTGCGGCATGTGGGATCTTTAGTTACGGCATGTGGGCTTCTTAATTGTGGCATGCAGGCTTCTTAGTTGCGGGTGGACTCTTAGTTGCAGCATGCATTGCAGGATCTAGTTCCCTGACCAGGGATCACACCCGGGCCCCCTGCATTGGAAGCGCAGAACCTTACCCACTGGACCACCAGGGAAGTCCCACCATTTTCATTTTTCTCCACTCCTTTCTGAATCTTTTTGAAATTGTTTTTCTTCGGCTTGAAAAATGTCCTTTTGTAATTTCTTACTGTAGTTTTGCCAGTGATGAATTTTGTTTCCTTTTCTTGGTCTGAAAATTTTTAAATTTCATCTCAGGATTCTTATAAGATATTTTTGCTGGGTACAGAATTCTAGGTTGGCAGTTTTTGCCCTTTGAAGATATCACTACATTGTCTTCTGGCTTCTGTCTGTAGTAGTCAGGATTCTCCATAGAAACAGAACCAGTAGGTTGTATGTGCATGTATATATAAAAAGATTCATTTTAAGGAAATGGCTCACCCAGTAGTGGTGGCTTGGCAAATACAAAATCTGATGAGGGGTTGGGCAATATGCTGGAGACTCAAAGTTGAAGTTTGAAGGCAGTTTGCTGGAGAATTCCCTCTTACTCAGGGAATCAGCCTTTTGTTCTGTTCAGGCTTTCAACTGATAAGATATAGCCCACCCTCATTATGAAGAACAATCTGCTTTCCTCACAGTCTACCAGTTTAAATGTAAATCTCATCCAGAAACACCTGCACAGAAACATCAGACTGTTTGAGCAAATATTTGGGAACTGTGGTCCAGCCAAATTGGCACATAAAATTAACCATCACAAGTCTATCCCTTGCTAACGTGGCACCCACACACATCTTAAACCATATTTAATCTCCAAATAAAGACAATAGCAAGGCCATACTTATACCTAACATGATATCATTATCCTGCATACAACCAGAAGCTCACTAAACTTTTCCCAGAAGAGGATGCAAAGCCTGGATGATGTTTACTTTTCTCCCTGATATCTTATAACTTAAATACTGAGATATAAAGTTAACACTATGGGGCTTCCCTGGTGGCGCAGTGGTTGAGAGTCCGCCTGCCGATGCAGGGGACACGGGTTCGTGCCCCGGTCTGGGAAGATCCCACATGCCGTGGAGCGGCTGGGCCCGTGAGCCATGACCGCTGAGCCTGCGCATCCGGAGCCTGTGCTCCGCAATGGGAGAGGCCACAGCAGTGAGAGGCCCACGTACTGCAAAAACAAAAAAAAGTTAACACTATGTAAATACTATGATCAGCTGTTTAGTCTGATTGCTTTTTCTTGAAGAAAATATTTCTGTATTTTCTACTGCTGCAAACCTAAGATCCCCAAACCTAGTGGTTTAAAACAACAGCCATCTACAAACAGTCCCCAGCTTACAATGGTTTGACTTATGATTTTTTTCAACTTTATGGTAGTGTGAAAGAAATATGCATTCAGTAGAAACCATATTTTGAATTTTGATATTTTTCCTCCAGGTTAGTGATACATGGTACAATACTCTCTTGTGATGCTAGACAGCAGTAGTGAGCCACACCTCCCAAGTCAGCCTTGCGATCACAAGGGTAAACAACCAATACTCTTATAACCATCTGTTCCCATACAACCATTTTGTTTTTCACTTCCAGTACAATATTCAATAAATTATATGAGATATTCAACACTTTATTATAAAATTTTGCTCAACTGTAGGCTAATGTAAGCGTTCTGAGTATGTTTAAGGTAGACCAAGCTAAGCTATTATGTTTGGTATAGGTTAGATTATTAAATGCATTAAAAAAATTTTTTAATGCATTTTTGACTTGGACTTTTTTCAGCTTACAATACGTTTATCAGGACATAACCCCACCCTAAGTTGAGGAAAATCTGTAATTAGCTTGTGATTCTGTGAATCAGCAATCTGCTGGGTTTGCTGTTTGATTCCTCTGTAGTTTTGACTGGAGTCATTCGTGCAGCTGTAGTCAGCTAGGACTGAGATTGGGACTGAGAGTGCCTCAAGTACATGTCTGGCAGTTGGTGTTACCTGTCTGCTGGAGCTCTTTATGTAAAGAGGTCAGCAAGGGCTACTTCACCTTATGGCAGCAGTGTTCCCAGAGAGCGAAATGGAAGCTGTAAGATCTCTTTAGGTCTCAACTTAGAAGTTATGCCGTCACTTCTGCTGCATTTTATTGTTTCAGTCAAGTCACAAGGCCAGATCAAATTCAAGAGATGGGGAAATAAATTTCACCTTTTGGTAGGAAGAGTACCAAAGTTTCATTATAAAAGGTATATGGGGCTTCCCTGGTGGCGCAGTGGTTGAGAGTCCGCCTACCGATGCAGGGGACATGGGTTTGTGCCCCGGTCCGGGAAGATCCCACATGCTGCGGAGCGGCTAGGCCTGTGAACCATGGCCGCTGAGCCTGTGTGTCCGGAGCCTGTGCTCCGCAACAGGAGAGGCCACAACAGTGAGAGGCCCACGTACTGCAAAAAAAACAAAAAACAAAAAAAAGGTATATGTACCGAAATGAGAGGAATGTTTATAGCCATCTTTGCAGTCTGCCACAGTGTCTTTTTTTCCCTTTTGAACGCTTAATTATTTAAAAAAAAGAAAATTGTTTTTCAGAAGTATTACTTTAGTGTATCTAGACACAGATTTCATTTTTATTTATCTGTTTGGGGTTCTTGGGACACCTTAAATCTGTGGCTTGATGTCCTCTGTCAGTTTTGGAGAATTTTTAGCCTTTGTCTCTTCAAATATTTCTTCCGTTTCATTTCCCTCTTTCCTCTTATCTGGGACTCACATTACATGTAGGTTAGATCATCTCACTCATATTCTGTCTACCTGTTATCCTCTCTTGTGTATTTTTTATCTTCTTGCCTCCCTCTGCTTTATTCTAGATAAATCCTTTAGACCTATCTTCCATTTCATGAATTCTCTCTTCAGCTATATTTTATCTGTTCTTAAATACGTCTATTGAGATCTTTGTTTCAACTATTGTATTTTCTCAGTTCTAGAATTTCTGTTTGTTCTTTTTTGAGTTCTGCCATTACCTTTTTTAATAGCACTGACTCTTGGCTGAAATTCTCAATGTTGTAGTAGTTTTCTGTTTTCTACTTATTTGCATGTTATTTCTTCACGGACCAGACACTGTATTTTTAAAATTGTTTATAGAAATAATATGAGACACGGGATGATATCTTTTTCTAGAGGATTTACGTTTGTTTCTGGCCTTTCATAGGGGTCTTGAATCGTTATAATCCAGTTTTGGGGATTCATTTGTTTTTAAGCAGGGGCAGGTCGACTTCAGTCCACTACCTAGGCTACCTGTTATGTGTGGGGAACTTTGCTAGGTGCTGGGTAGGTCCTGTGAGCAGAGTAGTCATAGTCTTTGATTCACATGGAGCGCAGAGTATTGATTACAATTGACAGGTAAATGTATATACAATTAAGTTTTGGGAAAGCAATGAATAGGCTGTTATGGTAGTGAATATTTGGGGTGGGGACGGAGTGAAAATGATCCTATTGTAGCTAAAATGGGGCAGGTTTTGTTTAAGCCGAGATCTGGCTGATATGAGAAGACTGGGAGCAGAAGCATTCAAACAGCAGCAGTGCCAGTGTAAAGGATGGATGGCAACAAAAAAAGTGGGTAAGGGGAGAGGTGGGGGGAGAGAGTTGGAATTGATTTAGAACCATAATAATGAGCCTTGGAGACAACACCCCCCCTCCCCTGCTGCCACCGCCATTTTTGTTTCATTTTCCTTCAGAAAGATTAGTGAATTGGGAATTGACAAATCTAGGTACTAGATCTAGTTCTGTGATCTTAGACTAGTTATCTAATTCTTCATTGAGAGCAAAATGGAGGGAGGGAGGGAAGGAGGGGACAAATGTGGAGGTGGGATGGGAAGTAACGAAAGGAGCACATGAGGAGAGAGACTGTCAAGTTTCCTTGTATTCCTCACAAGTGTTTGCACTGTTTGGCATGTATGGTAGGCATCATACACCTGTTGATTTAGCAAAATGAGAACAGATCAAATCATATTTTTAATGGGGAATTAATCATGGAAGAGAAGAATAAGAATTTTCTATCTTATTCCTCTACTACTTAAAGGAAAGAGAGTAAATGAATCAAAATGAAGAATAGTCATATTCATCTACCTCCTGGATGACAAGGATTTTATTGACTACCCTAAGATATTTCGGGTAACATGAGAATGGTAGATGAGAGAACACTTGAGAGAAGCAGGAGCTTCTCTCTCCTTTGCAGCCCCACTTGGCACAAGACAATTGCCTGAACAAGTTAGCAAATGAGTGTTTCCCTGATTTGAAGCAACTTTGGCTGTCCTTACCTTATCAGACAGTTTACCATCCATTTGCTTTGTATAAGTTCCAGGGAGGGATTAAGAAACTATTTCCTCTCATAATATTATTAGCCCAAACTTCTGAACTGATTGATGGATTATAGAACTTAAATTTCTTCATAGCCAGCAGTCAGAGAACACATTGTTACACTAAGGTAAACAAGATCATACCTCACAGATCCTTATAAAGTATTCTGTCTCTGGCCACAGACCGTAGGGCTTGAGCTGATATTTGAGAGGGAAAGATTGGAACTTAGTAGAGTTACACTCCCTGTTTCTTAATTTTCCAACCATTATGTAAGGTTTTCTTTTTCTCGAAAGAGACTAAACTGGAATGAGAATGAATTCTCATCAGTAAAAGCAAAGCTTTAAGTAGGTCACCTGACTTTGCTTTTGTGCTCCACATTCACTCTGGTTATAAAAGGGCCTTTCATGAATTTTCTATGCTTTCATCACTGCCAGACACTCTGCAGGCATTATAAAAGAATTAACCCCCCCCCCCCGCCATGCCTGTCTCATTGACTCTTTCATAGAGTACACACTGCACTATGTTTAGCTCAGTGGGAATTCTTTGCAGACACTGAATATATGAAAAATCCTCCTTCTAGATAAGAGAATTCAGTATTGATTAGTGTCATAGCTACAAAAGTTAGTGTCTGCTAGAATCTAATACATATAGTGACTTGCAGCCTAATTTTTGCCAAATTATTAGGTCAAAGCTTAATAAGTATTTATATTAAAGTTATTATATGTAAAATTGGCCTATAGATAGTTTGTCTAATCAGTTGGATAGGAGATTGATGAATGCTTCAAACAATCTACATATTCATAATTAACTTTTCTAAAGAATATTTATTTATTTGGTTGCGCCAGGTCTTAGTTGCGGCAGGCAGGCTCCTTAGTTGCAGCTCGCCTACTCCTTAGTTGTGGCACGTGTGCTTCTTAGTTGTGGTTGGCAGGCTCCTTAGTTGCGGCTCACCAGCTCCTTAGTTGTGGCATGCGAACTCTTAGTTGTGGCATGCGAACTCTTAGTTGTGGCATGCATGTGGGATCTAGTTACCTGACCAGGGATCGAACCCAGGTCCCCTGTATTGGGAGCTTGGAGTCTGAACCAGTGTACCACCAGGGAAGTCCCTCATAATTAACTTTTTAAAAGGAGACAGCACTGAAATTGTTTGTTTTGCCTGCGAGAGTAGAGGAGGAAAGTAAACATGGAATTTTGAAGGGATATAAAGCAAGCTGCTTGTGGCATTATCTGGTAGTAAAGGATTTGCATTTTTTTTTTTTTTTTTTTTTTTGGATTTGCATTTTATTGGCACCCTGTATATCTCAAGGAAACTATAACTGCAGTTGACTGTTGAACAACATGGGTTTGAACTGCGTGGGTCCATTTATATGCTGACTTTTTTCAGTAGTAAATACTACAGTACTACATGATCCACAGTTGGTTGAATTCCGAGCGTAAGGAACCATGTATACAGAAGGCTGAGTATAAGTTATATGGGGATTTTCAACTGCATGGAGGGTTGTTGCTCCTAACCTCCATATTTTTCAAGGGTCAACTGTATGTAAAGTTAACCACAACCACATTTATTGATTTTTCAAGGACTACAGCCTATCATTTACAATGAATTCCAAACAATTCTGGTGAAATTAGTTTCTTGGAGCATGGGGGGCTTCCAGTTTATTTACTCTGTTGTTCCCACTATAAAATATTCTCCAACAGCTTTTGAGTTTGTAGTCACTTAAAGTCTTTATTTTCTCTAATCATCTTTAATATCTACCTTCCTCTCCTACCAAGGTTAGATTGGTTCTGCAATTCAGCTGTTCTCTTGCTAGTACTCAACTCTGTTGGTTATATTTCTATTACATTCATCCAGCAAAACCTTAATTCTGTATGTTCTCCAAACGATTATTACTTAGAGCATTTTTCCAAAAAAGAATTCTTGAAAAATGGATTTCATCTCACTTGAGCCCTCAGGGCTGTCCAGTGTCAACACACTGCCATTTTCTGTAGCAGCACTATTAGTCTGATCACTTCTTAAAGCTTTATCCCACTATCTCCTGCTCCTTTTTAGCTTTTAATTTTGCTTTGTACTTCACAGGAAATCTTGAAGATGAAAGCTCCCTCACTTTTCTACTAGTTCTCTTATCTCTTCCTATCTTTCTTATATACCTTCCTTTCCTTCCCTTCTGATTCCTTCTTACCAGCATTTACACATGATTCATTCTCTTCACCTAACAAACCAACCCTCTCTTGAGTGCAAATCAGTGGCTATTTTTGCAGGGTATAAAAGCCTATATCTCGGGCTTCCCTGGTGGCGCAGTGGTTGAGAGTCCGCCTGCCGATGCAGGGGACACGGGTTCGTGCCCCGGTCCGGGAAGATCCCACATGCCGCGGAGCGGCTAGGCCCGTGAGCCATGGCTGCTGACCCTGCGCGTCTGGAGCCTATGCTCCGCAACTGGAGAGGCCACAACAGTGAGAGGGCCGTGTACTGCAAAAAAAAACTATATCTAGTCACCTTGGTAACCCCCTGGTAATTTGCCTATATGTTATTGTGGATTTTCTGTGTAAATGATAATATTTCCTGCAAATATGTAATTTTAATGATTAATTTTTATGATTTTGATTTTATGGTTCTGATTTTTTCTTACTGCAAAGGCTGGGACTTTTCATACATTACTAAATAGAAGTAATAGTGCATAGCCATGTCTTATTCTTCCTTTTTAAAGAGAATGCTTTCAATGATTCCCCATTGAAGATGATAATTGCACAGTTTTGTTGTTGTTTTAAAATAGCTGTTTTATCAGGTTAGGAAATTTTCTTCAATTCCTAATTAAGAGAGTTTTTTTTTTAATCGTGAGTTCATGTGTTTTAATTCAGTGCTTTTTCTACATTTATTGAAATGATTATATGATCTTTCTTCTTTAATATGGGTGAATTGTATTTATAGATCTTATATTAAAACATCCTTGGGGCTTCCCTGTTGGCGCAATAGTTAAGAATCCAGCTGCCAGTTCAGGGGACACGGGTTCGAGCCCTGGTCCAGGAAGATCCCACATGCTGCCGAGCAACTAAGCCTGTGCACCACGACTACTGAGCCTGCACTCTAGAGCCCAGGAGCCACAACTACTGAGCCCACACACCACAACTACTGAAGCCTGCACGCCAAGAACCCATGCTCTGCACAGCAAGAGAAGACACCACAATGAGAAGCCCGTGCACCGCAACGAAGAGTGGCCCCCGCTTGCCGCAGCTAGAGAAAACCCACGCACAGCAACAAAGACCCAACGCGGCCAGAAATAAATAAATTTCAAAAAAAGAAAAGAGAAGAAAACAACATCCTTGCACTTCCCTGGTGGTGAAGTGGTTAAGAATCTGCCTGCCAATGCAGGGGACATGGGTTCGAGCCCTGGTCCGGGAAGATCCCACATACCACGAAGCAACTAAACCCGTGTGCCATAACTACTGAAGCCTGCACACCTGGAGCCCATGCTCCACAACAAGAGAAGCCACAACAATAAGAAGCCTGTGCACCACAATGAAGAGTAGCCCCTGCTCGCTGCAACTAGAGAAAGCCTGAGCGCAGCAACGAAGACCCAACACAGCCAAAAGTAAATAAATAAATAAATAATTTTTAAAAATCCTTGTACACCTTGGATAAACTCAGTTTGATCGTGGGTTATCTTTTTCGTATACTGAATTCAGTTTGTTAATATTTTGTTTAGGATTTTTGAATCTATATTACTGAGTGGAAGTGGTCTTATAATTTCCTTTCTTCTAATGTTTTTGTCCAGTTTTAGTGTCAGGTTTTACTCACCTCTTAGAATGAGTTGGGAATTAGTTCCTCTTTCTTCTCACTTATCATCTGGGCCGAGTGTTTTCTTTGTGGGAAAATTTTAAACTGCTGGTTCACCTTGAAGTTTTCAAAATTATTGGCCTATAGTTATTGAAAACAGTATTGATTTTCATATGCTGTAGTTGTAGTTATTTCCACTTTTTACTCATAATATTTTGTTCCTTCTCTTTTTATTTTTTTGTTTATCAAAGAACCATCCTTTCACCTTATTTCATTTTTATTGTATATATATATATTTTTTTTTTTTGGTTAGTTTCTGCTTTATAACAAAGTGAATCAGTTATACATATACATATGTTCCCATATCTCTTCCCTCTTGCGTCTCTCTCCCTCCCACCCTCCCTATCCCACCCCTGTAGGTGGTCACAAAGCACAAAGCACCGAGCTGATCTCCCTGTGCTATGCAGCTGCTTCCCACTAGCTATCTATTTTACGTTTGGTAGTGTATATATGTCCATGCCACTCTCTCACTTTGTCACAGCTTCCCCTTCCCCTTCCCCATATCCTCAAGTCCATTCTCCAGTAGGTCTGTGTCTTTATTCCTGTCTTACCCCAGGTTCTTCATGACTTTTTTTTCTTAGATTCCAAATATATGTGTTAGCATACGGTATTTGTCTTTATTGTATATTTTATGTACTTTTATTGTGTCTATTATTTCTGTAATTTTTAAACAACTTTATAATTGACATACAGTAAACTGTACACATTTAAAGTTTAAGATTTACTAGGTTTTGACATATCTATACAGCAGTGAAACACCACAGTCAAGAGAGTGTGAACATACCCATCACCCCTCAAAGTTTTCTTATGTCCCTTTGTAATCCCTCCTTCTTGCCCCTGCCTACTCCTCCATCCCCAAGCAATCAGTGACCTATTTTCTGTCACTATAGGTGTTTGTATTTTCTAGGTTTTTTAAAAAAATTAATTCATTTATTTAGTTAGTTATTTGGGCTGTGTTGGGTCTTCGTTGCTGCACGTGGGCTTTCTCCAGTTGTGGTGAGGAGGGGCTACTCTTCGTTGCAGTGCATAGGCTTCTCATTGCTGTGGCTTCTCTTGTTGCAGAGCACAGGCTCTAGGTGCGCGGACTTCAGTAGTTGTGGCAGATGGGCTTCAGTAGTTGTGGCTCGCAGGCTCTAGAGCGCAGGCTTCGTAGTTGTGGCACATGGATTTAGGTGTTCTGCATCATGTGGGATCTTCCTGGGCCAGGGCTTGAACCCGTGTCCCCTGCATTGGCAGGCAGATTCTTAACCACTGAACCACCAGGGAAGTCCTCTAAGTTTTTATCTAAGTGAAGTCATGTGTTACTGTATTAATCATGTGTTTATGATGCTTTGACATCTGGAACCTTGCTGACCTTGGAGAGACTTCACCTCCTGGGTTAGCCGGGTTTCTGTAGATAGTAAAAAACTCACCTGCTAGAGTGCCTTTCATATGCAAACCAACCAATCCAGAGCCCACACCCTAAATACCTCCTTTATTGGGCTGTCATACTCTGGGTCACTGTTGACATGCCCAATTCACCCTAGGGCCACGTACCAGGTGACTAAGGACAACCTTTAAGCCCCAGAGCTATTTTTGTTTTTTTGTTTTTTTTGCTTTTCGAGGGCTCTCACTGTTGTGGCCTCTCCCATTGCGGTGCATCGGCAGGCGGACTCTCAACCACTGCGCCACCAGGAAAGCCCTGTTTTTGTTTTTTAATTGAGATATAGTTGACTTACAGTATTATATTAGTTTCAGATATATAGCATAGGGACTCAAATTTGTATAGATTACACTTCACTTAAAGATATTATAAAAAGGGGCTTCCCTGGTGGCGCAGTGGTTGAGAGTCTGCCTGCTGATGCAGGGGACGCGGGTCGTGCCCCGGTCCGGGAAGATCCCGCATGCCGTGGAGCGGCTGGGCCCGTGAGCCATGGCCGCTGAGCTTGCGCTTCCGAGCCTGTGCCCCGCAGCGGGAGAGGCCCGCGTACCACAAACAAACAAAAAAAGATACTATAAAAATACTCACTGTAATTCCCTTTACGGTATAATATATCCTTGTAGCTTACTTATTTTATACATAGTAGTTTGTACTTCTTAATCTCCTACCCCTATCTTGCCCCCCGCTTCCTTCTCCACACTGGTAGCCACTAGTTGTTCTCTATGTCTGTAAGTCTGTTTCTGTTTTGTTATATTCATTTGCTTGTTTAGTTTTTATTTTTATTTTATTTTATTCTATTCTATTCTATTTCCTTCTTTCCTTACTCCCTCCCTTCCTCTCTTCCTGTGCAGCATGCAGGATCTTAGTTCCTCAACCAGGGATCCCATGCCCCCTGCAATGGAAGCACAGAGTCCCAATCACTGGACTGCCAGGGAAGTCCGTGTTTATTTTTTACATTCCACATATAAGTGATAACATACAGTATTTGTCTTTCTCTGAGTTATTTTACTAAGTATAATACCCTCCAGGTTCATCCATATTGTGGAAATGACAATTTTTCATTCTTTTTTATGGCTCAGTAGTATTCCTGTGTGTGTGTGTGTGTGTGTGTGTGTGTGTGTGTGTGTGTGTGTGTTTGTACACACCACATCCTGTTTATCCATTCATCTGTTGATGGACACTTAGGTTGCTTCCATATCTTGACTATTGTAAATAATGCTGCTGTGAACATTGGGGTGCATGTATCTTTTCAAAGTAGTGTTTTTGTTTTCCTCGGGTATATACCCAAGAGTGAAATTGTATCATATGGTAGTTATATTTTTAGTTTTTTGAGGAGCCTACATACTGTCCTTCTTTGTTTCGTGTTAGTCTTAGTTTTAAAGTCTAAGTTGTCTGATATAAGTGTTTGTACCTCAGCTTTCTTTTGATTTCCATTTGCATAAAATACCTTTTTGCGTCCCATTACTTTCAGTCTATGTGTGTGTCTTTAGATCTGAAGTGAGTCTCTCATAGGCAGCATATATATGGGTCTTATTTTTGTATCCATTCAGCCACTTGGTCTTTTGATTGGAGTATTTAGTCCATTTACATTAAAGTAATTATCGATAGGAATGTACTTACTGCCATTTTGCCACAATTTTTTTTTTTTTTTTGCGGTATGTGGGCCTCTCACTGTTGTGGCCTCTCCCATTGCGGAGCACAGGCTCTGGATGCTCAGGCCCAGCAGCCATGGCTCACGGGCCCAGCCGCTCCGCGGCATGCGGGATCCTCCCGGACCGGGGCACGAACCGGTATCCCCTGCATCAGCAGGCAGACTCTCAACCACTGCACCACCAGGGAAGCCCCTTACTGCCATTTTGTTAATTGTTTTGGGTTTTTTTTTTTTGTAGTTCTTTTTTGCTCTTTTTGTTCTCTTGTGATTTGATGACTGTCTTTAATGCTGTGTTTGGAGTCCTTTCTCTTTTTTGTGTGTGTATTATTATAGATTTTAAGTTGCTGATCTCTTAATTTCAAATGCATTTTAACAACCCTTCATTATTTTTTAACTCCCTCCTCCCATGATTACTGTTTCTGACATCATGTTTTTCATCTCTTTGTTTTGGGTATCCTTTACCTACTTACTGTAGATATAGATGATTTTATTACTTTTGTCTTTTAACTTTCCTACTAGCTTTTGTATGTGGTTTATTTAATACTTTACTGTTCATTTGCCTTTATTGATGAGTCTTTTCCTTTTGTCGTTTTTATGTTTCTAGTTGTAGCCTTTTTTTTTTTAAGAGAAGTCTAAAAAAACATTTAACGTTAATATTTCTTTTTTATTGATTGATTGACTGGCTGCGTCAGGTCTTGGTTGCAGTACATGGGATCTTTCGTTGTAGCACGCAGGCTCTTTGTTGTGGCACACGGGTTCTAGAGTGCATGGTCTCAGTAGTTGCAGCATGCGGGCTCTCTAGTTGTGGTACGCGGGCTTAGTTGCCCCGTGCAGCATGCATGTGGGATCCTAGTTCCCCAACCAGGGATCGAACGCGTGTCCCCTGCATTGGAAGGCCGATTCTTAACCACTGAACCACCAGGGAATCCCCCCTTTAACATTTCTTGTAAAGCAGTTTGATGGTGCTGAATTCTTAGCTTTTGCTTGTCTGTAAAACTTCTGATCTCTCCATCAAATCTGAATGAAAGCCTTGCCAGGTAGAGTATTCTTGATTGTAGGTTTTCCCCTTTCATCACTTTACATATATCTTGCTACTCCCTTCTGGCCTACAGAGTTTCTTCTGAAAAGTCAGCTGATAGCCTTATGGAAGTCCCCTAGTACATAGCTTGTTGCTTTTGCCTTGCTGCTTTTAATATTGTCTCTTTATCCTTTTTTTTTTTTTTTTTTTTTTGCCATTTTAATTACAGTGTATCTTGATGTGGTCCTCTTTGGATTGATCCTGGTTGGAATTCTCTGTGCTTCCTAGACCTGCATGTCTGTTTCCTCTCCCAGGTTAAGGAAGTTTTCAGCTGTTACATCTCCATATATGTTCTCTGCCACTTTCTCTCTTCTTCTGGGACCCCTGTAATGCTAATGTTAGTACTCTTTTTTTTGGCTGCTCTGGGTCTTAGTTGCAGCACACTGGCTCTTCATTGCAGCATACAGGATCTTTGTTGCAGCGTGCAGGGTCTTTTTAGTTGCGGCATGTGGGTTCTAATTCCCTGAGCAGGGATCGAACCCAGGTGCCCTTCATTGGGAGGGTGGAGTTTTAGCCACTGGACCACCAGGAAAGTCCCGAATGTTAGTACTCTTGATGTTGTTCTCGCAGTCTCTTAAACTGTCCTCATTTCTTTTTGTTGTTGTTGTTCAGCTTCAGTGATTTCTACTACTTTGTCTTCCAGCTTGCTGATCTGTTCTTCTTTATCATTTAATATACTGATGATTCTTTCTAGTGCATTTTTCATTTCATTTATTGTATTCTTCATCTCTGGTTCTTCTTTATATTTTCCAACTCTTTGTTTAAAACTGCGAAGTTCTCACTCTGTTCATCCATTCTTCTCTCAAGTTCTTTGGTCATTTTTACAATCATTACCTTGAACTCTTTATCAGGTAGACTGCCTGTCTCCACTTTACTTAGTTCTTCTTCTCGGGTTTTATCTTGTTCATTCATTTGGAACATGTTCCTTTGTCACCTCATTATACCTAATTTGCTGTTCTTATATCTGTGTATCTGGTAGGTTACATTTCCTGACCTTGGAGAAATGGCCTTTTTTTTTTACTTTTTTTTTTTTTTTTTTTTTTTTTGCGGTACTTGGGCCTCTCGCAGTTGTGGCCTCTCCCGTTGCGGAGAACAGGCTCCAGACGCGCAGGCTCAGCGGCCGTGGCCCACGGGCCTAGTCACTCCGCGGCACGTGGGATCTTCCCGGACCGGGGCACGAACCCGTGTCCCCTGCATCGGCAGGCGGACTCTCAACCACTGCGCCACCAGGGAAGCCCGAAATGGCCTTTTGTAGGACACGTCCTGTGCATCCCAGCAGTGCACTCCCCTCTAGTCACCAGACCTATATGCTCTAGGGGTACCCACTATATGAATTGCATGGGTCCTTCTGTTGTGGTGGTCTGGTAGGTGTGGCTGGCCCCTGGTCCATTTGGTTGCCAGGCCCTACCTTGTGTGGAGGCGGCTGGCCACTGGTTGGCTGGGCCAGGTCATGAGGCAGCTGGCTGTGGAACCCCGAGGGAGTCCCAGGGCTAGTGCTGGATCACTGGTGGGCATAGCCAGATTGGGGGGAGGCAGGTTGCAGGGCCAGGGTTCCTAGATGTAGTGTAGCCTGCTGGTGAGTGGGCCCAATTCCTGACATGGCTGGCTGCAGGTTCCAGGATGTTACAAAGCTGGTGCTGCTCCACTGGTGAGTGGGGCTGGACCCTGGGGCACCTGGCTGAGGAGTCCAAGGCATCTCAGAGATGGTGTTGGCCTGTTGGTATGTGGGGCCATGGCTGGTGTTGACCAGCTAGTGGGCGGGGCCAGGACCCAGGGGGTCCTGGGGCTAGTGCCAGCTTGCTGCTAGGAGGAGCTGGGTCCTGGGGTCTCTGGGTGCAGGGCCCCAAGATCCCAAAGCTGGTTCAACCTGCTGTTGGGTGGGGCTGCTGGCTGAGGGGCCCAAGGTATCCCAGAGCTGGTGTTGACCTGCTAGTGGGCAGAACTGGGTCCTGGGTGAGGGGGTCCCAGGGCTGGTGCCAACCTGCTGGCTTGTTATCTGGGTCCTGACAGGGCAGACTGCAGGGCTGCGGTGGCCCTGGGGTTGGTATCCACCAGCTGGTGGGTAGGATTGGGGTACAGGGGATCCCAGGACTGGTGCCTGCCCATCAGTGAGTGAAGCCAGGTAGCCGGGTCTCTGGCTGCAGGGCTAAGTGGTCCCAGAGCTGGTATTGAACCTCTGGTGAATGGGGTCAAGGTCTTAGAGGTTCTGGGGCTAGTGCTGGCTCACTGATGGGCATAGCTGGGTCCTGTGATTTCTGCTGTAGAGCCCTGGGAGTCCTGGAGCTGGTGTTGGCCCGCTGGTGAGTGGAGCCAGTTCCCAACACAGTTGGCTGTTCTCTCTAGGGTGTCCCGAAGCTTGTACCCACCCACTAGTGCATGGGACCAGATACCAGGCTGACTTGCTGAGGGGCCCAAGGTGTCTTGGAGTTGGCGTTGGCTTGCTGGTGGGTGGAGCTGGGACCCAGGGGGTTCTGTGGCTAGTGCCTGCCCACTGTTGTCTGAGTCTGGCCCCTGGACTAGTGCCAACTCATAGGTGGGCAGAACCAGGGCCCAGGGTCTCTGGCTGCAGGGCCCTGGGGGTCCTGGAGTCGGTGTGTTGGCTCACTGTTGTGCCTGCCCACTGGTGGGTGGAGCTGGGTCCTAGGGTCTCTGTCTGCAGGTCCCCGGAGGTTCCAGGGCTAGTGCGTGCCCACTGTTGTATAGGGCCAGGTCCTAGGCCCTGTGGTAGACAGGGCCATGTCCCAAGTTGGCTGTGGGCTCAGGAGGTATTAAGGTAGCCTACCTGCTGGTGAGTGGGGCTGTGTCCCTGCCTGGCTAGTTGCTTGGCCTGAGGCGACCCAGTACTGGTGCTGACAGACTGGTGGGCGGAGCAATGTCCCAGTGCTAATAAGCTAGAGGGAGGATTCCAAAATGCTGCTTGCTAGCACCAATGTGCACGTGGTAGAACAGGCTCCCCAAAATGGCTGCCACCAGTGTCTATGTCCCCAGAGTGAGCTCCAGTTGCCTCCTGCCTCTCTGGGAGACTCTCCAAGATTAGTAGGTGGGTCTGACCCAGCCTCCTTTCAAATTACTGCTTCTGCTCTGGATCCCGAAGCATGTGAGATTTTGTATGTGCCCTTTAAGAGGCTATTTCCCACAGCTCTCTGGGACTCCCACAGGTAAGCCCCCTTGGCCTTCAAAGCCAAGTATTCTGGGGGTTTGTCTTCCTGGTGCAGGACCCCAATGTGGAGCTCAGACCCATTGCTTGGGGAGAACCTCTGCAATAAAAATTATCCTCCTGTTGCATTTTGCCCTCCTGGGGCTATGGGTCTTGACTATATCGAGACTCCATCCCTCCTGCCCATCTGGTTGTGGTTTCCTTCTTTATATCTGTGTAGATCTTTTCTGCTAGATTCCAATCTTTCTCATCAATAGTTGCTCTGCAGATAATTCTGATTTTGGTGTGCCTGCGAGAGGAGGTGAGCTCAGGGTCATCCTACTCTACCATCTTGGTCAGTCTCCGTCTCTGGCTTGTTTTTAAATTTTATTTTATGCACATAACCTGTACTATATTTTGGTTTTATATCTCCAGTAGTTTATTCCAGTATGTGCTTTAAGCAGAACAAATACTTTTCCATATTGCTCTTTGTGTTAATTAATCTGCAGTATAAGTTTAGTATAAACTATTTTGTTTATTGAAGTAAGCTGATTTCATTGTCTCCAGGCTCATCTCTCTCCAGGCCCCAAATTGAATCTTGCCTTAGGTGTAACTCAAAGACAGTAGAATTTAACAATCTATTTCTGAGCCTTAGTGGGCCTTTTTCATTCTCTACATAAGCTCATCTTTGGAAATGAGCTGCTCTTGAGAGCTTCAGACTCCTATTAATTTTAGGGGTTCCTCTCCCCTTTATTTGGGTCCTGTATCACGTTGTCTTTCTTCATTGAAGACCTATAATGAAAGTTGATTTCTGGTGTTCCAGGACTTCTTCAGGAGCCCTTCAGCAGTTTTTCAGGTTCTTTTTTCTCACTAGCAAGTATTCAGCGTGTGTGTGCCATTCCTACTCCACCCTCCCTTAGTGGCATGTGTCAAATTTTTTTTTTTAAGTTGAGAATTATATTTTGTTGTTGGCTTGTTTGATTACTTATTTATTTATTTGGCTGTGCCAGGTCTTAGTTGCAGCATGTGGGATCTTTTGAGTTGCTGCGTGCGAACTCTTAGTTGCGGCATGTGGGATCTAGTTCCCTGACCAGGGATCTAACCCAGGCCCCTGCATTGGGAACTTGGAGTCTTAGCTACTGGACCATCAGGGAAGTCCCAGGCATGTGTCAGTTTTTTACTCGTCAGCACCCACCTACTCCTGCCTCCTGTGTTTGTCAGATGTCTCCTGCCTGGCTTGCTCGTTGCTGCTTTTGTCAATCTCTACAGCTGTCTTCTTTTCTTTGGTTTATTGCCTGACTTCCGTGGCGGCTGCTCTGTCATTGCCTGTCTGCCGTTCTGCCCCTCCTCCAACCCTTCACCCCCATTCCTTCCCCTGTAGGTACAACATGTACTGTAGTACTGTACTGTTCTCAATGTTCAGAACTAAGCTCATCACCTTCCCTGTGGTATGTCTCAAAGCAATCATTCTCCTGCATATAGCATTGAGATTCATCTAAGTCAGGGACCTGGGCCTTCCTTACCTCTGGCATCTCATTGTTAAGTTTTCAGTTCTGTCCCTATACACTTATCAGCCCTGCTCTGAGGTCCTCCTGGTTCATTGGCTAGATTATTTCAGAAAGCTTCAGTCAGCAGCCCTTCTAACCTCAAACCACACCAGTTGATCCTCTACCCTACTGTTAGTCATTGTTTGAAAATCCATATTGTTATGGTCAACCTCCCTGTGTTAAAGCCTCTGGTGGTTCCTCAGTGTGTTCAGTGGAAAGTAAAAACTTTTTATTGTGGCCTAACAGGCCCCTTTGTGATCTGTTCGCTGCTGCTTCTAGCCTCATCTCCTGCATTTCCTCCACATATCCTCACAGACCCCAGTCTTTCATGTCTGCCATTTTCACATTCATTTAGCAAATGTTTATCGAGGTCCTGCTTCATGCCCTTACCTAGCTCTTTGCCATTCCTGGAACAAGATAGATCTTTTCAAGCTTCAAAGTCCTCTTTGCTTTAAAGACTTTTTCTTGTTTCTGACCCTTCTCCTGGCTAACTGCTCTTTTTCCTTCCAAGTTCATCTCAAGCATTGCCTCCCCTGAAAATCCTTCTGTGGTGTGCAGTTTTACTACCTCGCCTTAGTGTTAATTGACTAACATTATGCCAGGTGATAATTCAGGGTTTGAAATAAATAGCTTATTTGTGCCTCACTGCTGGTTAGTGAACTACTTGATGGCAGTCTATACCTAGTCCATATCTAATCTGTCTGTGTATTCCCATTATCTGGTTGGAGGTTTTTTGTTTTTTGTTTTTTGTTTAAATTTATTTATTTATTTGTTTTTTTGGCTGCTTGGGTCTTCGTTGCTGCATGTGGGCTTTCTCTAGTTGCGGTGAGCAGAGGCTACTCTTCGTTGTGGTGTGGAGGCTTCTCATTGCGGTGGCTTCTCTTGTTGTGGAGCACGGGCTCTAGGCATGCGGGCTTCAGTAGTTGTGGCTTACGGGCTCTAGAACGCAGGCTCAGTAGTCGTGGCGCACGAGCTTAGTTGCTCCACAGCATGTGGGATCTTCCTGGGCCAGGACATGAACCCGTGTCCCCTGCATTGGCAGGGGGGAACTTTGGAGTTTTAAAAGCCCTGAGTTTGAATCCTAGTAGGCACTTACTAGGTATGTGGCCTTGGACAAATTCCTTAACCTCTGTGATCTTTATTCATTTGTAGAATGGAAAAACAGTACCTAACTCAAAAGGTGGTTGTGGGGATTAATTAGGTTAAAGTATATAGAATGCCTCATACAAATGCCTAGCACATAGCAGGCAACCAAGGATTATAGTTGTAAAAATAGTTTTTGATCTTAATAATAAATAATATAATGTTAATGAGTGAACAGTTAGCTGAAGGAACTGAACTCTCCATCTAGGTGCCTTGTTCTCAAATCAGAGAACCTGAAAAGCTCTAGAAGAAGGCTCAGGCAGAACATAACATTCCTAGCTGCCGCTTTGTTTCTTCCACACCTGGGAGACATCTTTCAACAGTCTTTAAGCTTTTGAAGGGTCAGTGATATGTGAAGAAAAGTCCGGTAGACCTGGATTTGAATTCTGCTTCTACAACTACCAGCTATGTGACCATCTCTCAATTTCTTTATCTTCAAAATGGGAATATGAAGAATCTCTCTCATGTAGAGTTGCTCTGAGATTTAACTGAGATAAAAGGCCAAATATTGAGATAAATTGTACCTGATACTTGATCATATTTTATCAATGTATTGAATATTGAATGCTTAGCTTTGTATAGATGGACTCTTAATGGAAGCTATCACAGCCAGAGTCTCTACTCTGGAGAATGTGCAGATTGGCTGAGCTCTCCTTTGCTAGTGGGAACTTCATAACATTAATTCTTTTAACATTTTTTCTTTAGCAAACGTATGCCACATTGTGCTTCCTAGCAAGAGCACCAAGGAAAATGCATTTCAGAGCACCCTCATCGTTTCCATTCCTTATCCATAGCAAGTCATAATGTTAGGAGTTGGTCTTCTTATTCTTTATAACTATCTGTATCAGGATTGGGGTTGGTTGCATATATCAGAAAATAGGTTTATTTCTTTCTTGTATATATGAAATCTGAAAGTAAGCAGGACTGGTATGGCAGTTCAACAGTGTCATCAGAGAACTTGGTCTCTTTCTAGCTCTCTATTCTATTATCTTGAAAGTCACTTCAGGGCCCATAATGGCTGCTGGGGCTGTAATCATCACATCTGAATTCTAGATTACAGGAGAGAGAGAACAGGGAAAAAAGACTCCCTACCTCCCTCCCTGTTAAACCACCTTCCTAGAGATCTCATAATATACTTTAGCTTATATCTCCTTGGCCAGAATTTAGTCACTTGTCTACACCTAGCTGAGGAATGGGCGTGTTCTCCTTAGTACTAGCATCCAGTTTTCTTTCTTTCTTCCTCTCCTTGTTCTTAGGTGAGGGTGGCATGTCTCTCCGGACCTCAGGGTCCATTGACAGGGAGTGTACATCTGGGCAAGGAGTGTTTCTCTTTGGCCAGAAGCTCAAAAATTCTTTCTTTACTAGATACTCAATATGCCTGTGATGGTTCCTTCATCTTGGGTGCAGTATATATATTTAAAATAATTTACCCCTGAAATGTGTGTAAGCATGTATAATTGATTGCAATTCAAGAAAGACTCCCTCCCCCACAAGGTACACAGCATGGTAAGTTGTAATAACACCAATATCAGCATCATAGGATTGTGAAGGATTAAGTGAGAGGAAGCATACCAAGTGCTCAGTGCAGACTGGGATTTGAGATGGGAGGGCAAGTGTGAGTGATTTAACAGCCAATGAACAATGCCCACCGTCCATGTCCCCACTGCAGAATTCAGCCTCCACATGATTTCCTGGGGAATGTCTCAGATCTGCTATGCTGAATTTGAATTTTGAGAACGTTTAGGAAATGTTCTTAGACACTAAAATATTAGGAAAACAATAGCTATAATTTTTCAGAACTTGCTTTGTTGTTTGTCCTAAGGCTTTTAAGTATCGCTAATGGCATCTTGGTTTTCCTTTGTTATTTGAATGTTAAACTTTCCTGGTTTATCTCCCTAATGTATGTGCAGTGGAAACAAATTTTTTTAAGTAAGAAATGTTTTTGTAATGAAAAAAGAACTGTATATTAGCCTTTTGTCTGGGTGTGGTGGGGTAGGAGAAAGGATACAGTGTGTATGCCATTGTGTCCAATAAATTAGGGAACTGCCCAGACCTTCATGACTCATCTCCCAAAGCCTCCCTGCTCATTTATTCTATACTCACATAACCAAAGGCTTATTATTCACAAGGGTGTTTGAAAAAAATGAAAAATGTATAAGCTTGAGTTTCTTCCATTATTTGGCTTTCCTGGAGTATATAATTCAGTCTTTACTCAGGCCACTCTTGCCCAATCAAAAATAACGTGTAAGGACCTCCTGGTGGCACAGTGGTTAATAATCCGCCTGCCAATGCAGGAGACACAGGTTCAAGCCCTGGTCTGGGAAGATCCCACATGTCGTGGAGCAACTAAGCCCGTGCGCCACAACTACCAAGCCTGCACTCTAGAGCCCGCGAGCCAGAACTACTGAAGCCCGTGTGCCTAGAGGCCGTGCTCCACAACAAAGAGAAACCACCACAATGAGAAGACCGCACACCGCAACAAAGAGTAGCCCCCACTCACCGCGACAAGAGAAAGCCTGCACGCAGCGATGAAGACCCAACGCAGCCAAAAAATAATTAATTAATATTAAAAACGTGTAAGATAGAGGAGGAAATCATATACAGTTAACTCCTACCTAACAAAAGCAAACAGAAAGACTGGTTAAAATGATTGTGGTATATCCATATGATAAAGCACTATGCAGCTACTGAAAAGAAAAGTAGCTGGAAAGTATTGATGTGGAAGATGTCCAGGATTTATTATTTAAGTAAAAATGCAAGCTGTAGGCAGCAGATCTACTATCCTGTTTATTTATTTATTTTTTATGTGTAGGTATATAATTTTATAGTATAGGAAATCTCTAAAGTATATGAAAGAAAGTGTTTAGTGATCACTTTTGGGAAATGGGACAGGCAGGAGGTGAATGAGACTTAGATTTTTCTTTATATCCATCAGTTCCATTTGTGTCTTTTGTTGTTGTTGTTTGGATGTGCCATGCCTAGCTTGCAGGATCTTAGTTCCCTGACCAGGGACTGAACCCGGGCCCCGGCAGTGAAAGCACTGAGTCCTACCCACTAGACCACCAGGGAATTCCCTGTTTGTATGTCTTGTAATGAGCATGCTTTATTTATTTATTTTAATAGCTTATAATTTCAGTGAAGGGGAGGAGGACCAATGTCTTTCCTATATAAGAAAAGTAATCTATTAATAAATAACATTAAAAGATTCCACTCATTTCAGCTAGAAGATGAATAAGGTCTAAGGATCTAACATAAAAGATGGTAACTATATTTGACATCACTCTATTGTATAATTGAAATTTGCTAAGAGATTAGAACTTAAATTTTCTCTGCCCCCAAAAAAGATAAACAGGTGAGGTGATGAATGTATTAATTAACTAGATGGGGGAAATTCTTTCACAATGTATATGTATATAGTATCACCACAGTGTACACTTTAAATATCTTATAATTTTATATGTCAGTTTTACCTTAGTGAAGCTGCAATTTTAAAAAAAGATTCCATTCATAATGGTAACATAATATTTAAAAACCAGGAAGAAATGAATAGGACAAAAAATACAGTAACACTTTGAACATAAAAACTTGAATAAATGGGCAAAATACTATGTCCCAAGATTATGCAGTGCAATACCATGAAAATACCAGTTCTCTCAGAACTGATTTTTGTAATCAGCCTTTTATTCTAAACATTTCAAATGTAGAGAAGAGTTGAGAGAATTTTATATCCACCCAGCGAAATTCTACAATTGACATTTTACTCTACTGTATCTGTCTATCCATCCCCTGTATTCATCAATCCATATTGTTTTTAATGTATTTCAAAGTAAGTTGTGTATATCAGTGTACTTCTTCCCAGTTATTTAAGCATACATATCATTTACAACATGTGTTTATGGGTGGAATCTTTTTAGAGATAAAATTTATGTACAGTGAAATGCACAAATCTTAATTTATCATTCAGTGAGTTCTGAAAAATTCATACACCCACACAACCCATTTCCTTGTCAAGATATAGAATATTACTGTTGTCCAGGAAGTACCCTCATGTTCCTTTTCAGTAAATCCTCCATCTCTTTCCCAGGCAACCATTGTTCTGATTTTTCCACCACAGATTAGTTTTGCTTTTTCTAGAACTTCATCTGTATGGAGTCGTATGTTATGTAAGGCTTTTTTCACTCAGCATGATGTTTTTTAGATTCATCCATGTTTTTGTGTATATCAGTAGTTCTTTCCTTTTTATTACTGAGTAATATTCCATTGTAAGAAAAAAACCACTTTCCGTTTATATTCTGTTAGCGATAGTTACTTGGATTATTTTCAGCTTTTTGTTATGAACATTCTTGTACTAGTCTTTTCTTGGACATATGTTCTTATTTCTCCTGTGTAAATATATAGAAATGGAATTATTGGGTCGTAAAGTTAGGTGTATATTTAGTTTTAAAAGAAGTTGTCAGACAAACTAATTTTTAAAATAAAATAAAAGTATCACAAATAGCTCATCTAAAAATCATCCTGTGACAAGGCAGAACCATTCCTACTATTAGAATTTGTGCACAGGCTTCCTGGCATCATGCAGACTATAGCTGAAAGGGAGGGCTGGTTTCCTTCTGACGTTTGACAATGCATATTTCCCTCAGATTCAAACTATTTACCTGTTCATCTGTGTCAAGACTAGGCCTCCGTCATAGAACCAGCTTTCAAAATCCTCAATTCAGAGAGAGGTATGGGGAAGAGATAAATTTGGGAGAGTATAGGATGTCAGTAAATCAGATGTGACAGAGAGGTTGAGGGATTTAACAACAAAGAAGTCGTGTGTGTGTGTGTGTGTGTGTGTGTGTGAGAGAGAGAGACAGACACACACAGAGAAGGGTGGGGAAGAGAGGAAGAGAAAGGGGGATGGGCGAAGGAGAAAGAAATACCAGTAGGCTTTTCCTCTTGTGAAATTTTTTAAAAATATTTATTTATTTATTTATTTATGGCTGCATTGGGTCTTAGTTGCAGCATGCAGGATCTTTCGTTGAGTCATGAAGGCTCTTTGTTGCGGTGCACAGGCTTCTCTCTAGTTGCAGTGCGCAGGCTCTCTAGTTGTGGCATGCAGGATACAGAGCATGTGGGCTCTGTAGTTGTGGCACATGGGCTCTCTAGTCGTGGTGCACGGGCTTAGTAGTTGGAGTGCATGGGCTTAGTTACCCCGCGTCATGTGGGATCTTAGTTCCCCAACCAGGGATGGAACCCACGTCCCCTGCATTGGAAGGCGGATTCTTAACCACCAGACCACTAGGGAAGTCCCTCCTCTCATGAATTTTGAGTTTTTTGCAAAAGTTATTATTATTGTTTTTTTGGCTGTGTGGGGTCTTCATTGCTGCACGTGGGCTTTCTCTAGTTGCGGAGAGCGGGGGCTACTCTTTGTTGCAGTGTGTGGGCTTCTCATTTCAGTAGCTTCTCTTGTTGCAGAGCATGGGCTTTAGGTGCACAGGCTTCAGTAGTTGTGGCACGTGGGCTCAGTAGTTGTAGCTCGCAGGCTCTAGAGTGCAGGCTCTGTAGTTGTGACACATGGGCTTAGTTGCTCTGTGGCATGTGGGATCTTCCTGGACCAGGGATGGAACTCGTGTCCCCTGCACTGGCAGGCAGATTCTTAACCACTGCGCCACCAGGGAAGTCCCGCAAAAGTTATTTTTAAGATGGTTCAAAATTTTTAAAAAAGGCTTGTGTGCTAAAATAAAATGATCTCCAAAGAGCCTCATTTTGTTTAATAGCTGCATAGTATTCCATTTTATGAATATGCCATAATTTATTTAAACATGTCTCCCTCTCCCACTGGTAAACATTTAGGTTATTTTCAGTCTCTTTCTATTGCAGACTATGTTTCATTGAATAACCTATAGGTCACTTTAAAAGTATGGGTATATCTGTAAAATTCTCAAGTAGAATTGTGTCAAAGTGTTTGTGCTTTTGTAATTCTGATAAATATTTACAGATCATATGAGAGTACTTGTTTACACAAACCCTTGCTCCAACGCAGTGTTGTTAAAGTTTTTTTATATTTGCCTATGTGACAGGTGAAAAATGATACCACAGTATGGCTTTAATTTGGCTTTCTTTGATCATGAGTGAGTTTAAGCATTTTTTCTTATTAAGAGAACTATTTAGTTTTCTGTGAATTGTCTGTTTCATCTCTTTTACTCTTTTGCCATCTCTTAATGTGTAGGAGTCCTTTATATATCGAGGAAAATAGACCTTTGTGAATGAGTTGGAAATATTTTTAAAGAGCTCATTCTTTAAAAATATGGAGGTAGCTGTTTTAGTGGAATGGTGGAAAAAGAAGCCAGATTGCCATGGAGACAACTCTTTCTAGAAATTTGGCTGTGAAGTGGAGTAGAGAGAATGCTAGCTGGAGGATTGATACAGACTAAAAGGAGTTCTTTTCTTTGAGAAATTCTTAATTGTGTTTAAATGCTGTTATGAAAGGGTGTTAAACCTAGGAGATGGTGTTAGAGGATCTACAGGACAAGGTTCCTAAGGGACTGAGATTCTTGGGAGGAATTGCAGAGAAGGAAGAAATTTGTAAATAAGGTGACTGGTAGGTAAGGGTATCCCAGTCTAGTGGTTTCTCTTATCTCTGAAGTGAAGGCAAGACCAACAGCCAAGGATGTGAGAGGAGATGGTTGGAGAGGAGAGGAGGTTCTTTGAAATCACTGGAGCATTAGAGAGAGAGCTGAGTAGGGAAATATAGAAAGATTGCAGAAAGTGTTCAGAGTTCCACTGAGGCAGAAACAGTGATCTTAACCTTATGGGTTGTTTGATTTTCTTAAGGAACATTTGGCAGTCCAGGTGTAGGGCTGACAGTTGGATTAGTTCACGGTTGGGGAATATTTCCCCCATGTAGGTGTAATAGAAGAACAACGTAGCAAAAGAATTTAGGATATTAGCAAGGTAGTGATTGAGCTAACACCAAGTTTTCTTGGTTGAGTAGAGAAGGAAATAAGACAGAACAGAGATATTGGAAAGAAAATTAGAGGTTCAAGGGACTGAAAGCCTGGGTGAGGTCAAAGTGCAGGTATAGTAGACATAATAGAGTGTGAACTGCAAGGATAAAGGAGTATGGTTGGAGAGTAGGAAAGTAAGATTCAGTATGAGAGCTTTTCCTGGTGCTGACAAAATCTAGAGTACAGGGCTTCCCTGGTGGCGCAGTGGTTGAGTCCACCTGCCGATGCAGGGGACACGGGTTCGTGCCCCAGTCCGGGAGGATCCCACATGCCACGGAGCGGCTGGGCCGTGAGCCATGGCTGCTGAGCCTGCGCGTCTGGAGCCTGTGTTCTGCAACGGGAGAGGCCACAGCAGTGAGAGGCCCTCGTACTGCAAAAAAAAAAAAAAAAAATCTAGAGTGCAGCCATTGTCATGACCAGCCCCAGTGGAGTGGAGGTATAAGGTCATTGGAGGTGAGGAAGTCAGGGAACTCAGAGACTTGTCTGGATGTGAATTGTGGCTGTCATCTGTAAAGGTGTTGAAACAAAATCTTCCAGGAGAATATCAGGACTTTGGAATGGGAAGAAAACTGTGAGCCACAATGCAGTGTCTTCAGTGACAAGTGAGTGCCAGGAAATTATAAGGCAAAAAAGCCCTCAAGAACAGGGCGTATTAGAGCAGACTCCAGGAAGGATGGTTTGCATATGGCATCCTAGAGGGCTGAGGAAACCTCAACTGTACTTCCTGACTTTGCAGCTTTGGAATACTTGGAATGAAAGACTTGGAGACTGGAGGAGGGAAAGTTAAGCATAGGTGTGGTTGCAGTTTAGTCAGGGTGTCAGAACTCACAGGAATTTACCTGAGGGTCTTTATATCCTCTGGGAAGAATGAGGCCTTTACGATGGTTTTCCTGGTTGTGGTCCATGGATCTACCTTGTTACTGACATGGCTCTTCTTAAATTCTGACATGCCTTTCACTCCCTAGTTTATGCATACAAATCCTCTCCAACTTGCCATCCAGTATGCATTTGTTCTTTTCCTTGAATTCTTTCACTTCACTTTCCTCTGCAGTTTCCTTCCTTTAGTTTTGATTCTTATATTCATGCTTTGTAGTGAAATCTATTTTCTTTTTAACTTACTTTTATTGATTATTTTTATTTATAAAAATATCATCCTCCTTATTTGAAAAATCTTGGAAATAAAATACAATATAAAGAAAATAAAAATCAAAAAATGCTATGCTAAAATGTTTATAGATTTTTCCTTCCAGGCTTACTTTCATGCATATACATTCATATACATACATAACTTTAGTTGAGATCAAATGGTATATCAGAGTTTTTTTAGTATTTATTTACTTATTTTATTATTATGTATTTGGTTGTGCCAGGTCTTAGTTGCAGCTCTCGGGCTCCATAGTTGCTGCTCTCAGGCTCCTTAATTGTGGTGTGTGAACTCAGTTGCAGCATGCATGTGAGATCTAGTTCCCTGACCAGGGATCAAACCTAGGCCTCCTGCATTCGGAGCATGGAGTCTTAACCACTGCACCACCAGGGAAGTCCCTATATTCAGTTTTGATCTGATGGGTTTTTTTAAGCTTAAAAATGATGGGCTTGTTCCATTTTCTTAAATTCTTCGAATATAGCATATCGAATAGCAACAATTATTGTCTTGAAAAGCAGCGTAATACTACTGACTTTTCCCTATTTTCCCTATTTTTGGGTATTTGGATTGTTTGTATTTTTCCACTTAATGAATAGCTCCATATCATTTTAATCTGAGTTTCAGATTATTTACATATACTCAAGAATAGAACCTTGGAAATGGGTCAGAAAACAATGTGGGCACCTTTAAGATTCTTGTATAATCTTTCTGGAAAGGAGTTTTTTATTATAGGCTAATTGGTATTACCATCAGTAGTTTGAGTTCTATTTTGAGTACCAAGGAGCACAATTGCTTGGGTCATATGGTAAGAATATGTTTAGTTTTGTAAGAAACCACCAAACTGCCTTCCAAAGTGGCTACACCATTTTGAATTCCCACAATGAATGAGAGTTTATGCTGCTCCGCAGAAGCACCGGGATTTGATGTTGTCAGTGTTTTGGATTTTGGGCATTCTGATCGGTGTGTAGTGGTGTCTCATTGTTTTAATTTGCAATTCCCTAATGACATATGTTGCTGAACATCTTTTCATATGCATTTTTGCCATTTGTGTATCTTCTTTGTCTGTTCAGGTCTATTTTTTAATTGGGTTGATAGTTTTTTTATTGTTGAGTTTTAAGAGTTCTTGATTTTGGATAGCAGTCCTTTACCTGATGTGTGTTTGGCAAATATTTTCTCGCAGTCTGTGGATTGTGTTCTCATTCTCTTGACATTGTCTTTTGTAGAGCAGAAGTTTTTAATTTTGATGAAGTGCAGCTTATTGATTATTTTTTTATGGCTCTGCCTTTGGTGTTGTATCTTAAAAGTCATTGCTAAACCCAAGGTCATGTAGATTTTCTCCTATGTTATCTTCCAGGAGTCTTTTGCATTTACATCTAGGTCTGTGATTCATTTTGAGTTAATTTTTGTGAAGAGTGTAAGGTCTGTGTCTAGATTTTTTTTCTTTCTTTTTTTGTTGTATATGTATGCTGAGCTATTCCAGCACCATTTTTTGAAAAGACTGTCTTTATCTTTGCTCCATTGTATTGCCTTTGTTCCTTTGTAAAAGATCCATTGACTATATTTATGTGGGTCTATATCTGGGTTCTCTCTCATGTTCCATTTGTCTATTTGTCTGTTCTCTCACCAATACCACACTGCCATGATTACTGTTTGCTTTTTTATATTACTATTTGCTTTTACAGTAATCCTCCAACTTTGCTTCAGTATTGAGCTACCTATTCTCAGTCTTTTGCGTCTCTATATAAACTTAACCAGTTCTTGATATCCACAAAGGTAGGATTTTGATTGAGATTGCACTGAATCTATAAACCAAGTTGGGAAGAATTGACGTCTTGACAATATTGAGTCCTCCTATCCATGAACATTGTTTATGATTGATTTCTTTTATATTTTGTAGCTTTTTTTTTTTCTATTGTCAGATATTCCATTTTTACCTTTGTGATTTATTCCTTTGTGATTTCTTACAATGCATTTATGTTTAGAAAATCCTTCCTCACTCTGCACTCACATTTGCATTTATTCCCTCTTAAAATGTGTTTGTAAGCATTTAATTTTTCAGCCCATCTGGATCTTATTTTGATATATGGAATGTGGTGATGGTCTAACCCCCTCCCCGCAAATACATTGTTATTTTTCCTAAAACCATGTCCTATTGGTTTATCAAGAATAGACATGGATACATACATAATAATCAGCCTTCCAATCTGTTTTCTAACCCTTATGGAGGGAATTGTATGCTTTCCCAATTTTGGATAATGATCGGGGGGAAGAGGGGAACTGGTCAAATCTTGTATGGCTGTGCCTTGGGAAGGCCACTGGCTGAACCCAATTCCCTGCTAGGCATGGTTATTGGTACCAGAGGCAAACTCCTGGGATGTGCATAAACCACCTGCATTTCTTCACGCTCCCTCAGAGATTGTCATGTGCCCCATGGAGAGGCATGTGCTGATTCCCTTGGAGAGTCACTACCATATTAAATTACCTCTAGGCTGTGAGTCTCATGAAAATGGGACCTCTGACGGTATTGCTCCCTAGTTGTTTCCCTAGTACCTAGCTTAGTATAGGGCATAGACATCTGAATGGATGAATGAGCCACTACTACCAATGGGAATGTGCCATAGCCCTCTGATATGGTTTGAAGTGAAATAAAAGGTTGAGAACAGCTGTATTACGTCTCCTTTGGAGGGCAGTACATTCATGCAGTCAACCTACCTTCTCCATACTTCTCATTCTGAAGACACTAAAGCTGCACATAGCAATTAACTGGGAAGCTTTTAAACGGATTGCTACCTGCCTCTCACCCCCAGAGATGTAATCTGGCACAGGGATTTGTTGTTGTTGTTGTTAAGTTCTTTGAGTGATTCTAAAGTACAGCCAAGGTGGAGAACCACTGCTCTTACTTATAGTTGTGTAAAGATTCAATTAAGTAGCTGGATTCCTGGGGAATTGTGCTTACCAGACTCCCAAAAGATCATTGGTCCTGTGTGTGCACTTTAATAGCTAGGAAGAGTTTGCCCAATATACTCCTTTGGTGAATAGTTTGGGCATAGTTACAGTATAATGGGACCTTATCTAAAATGGCTCTCTATTTTCCAGGTCAACATGGATTCCTGGTTCCTTCTTGTTCTGCTTGGCAGTGGTCTGATACATGTTGGTGCCAACAACACTACCATAGGTAAAGTGCCATTTGATAAGACTGGTATTTGGAATAGAATTTTGGTTTTATGTTTAATGACCCAAATTTGAAGGCCTCGGTGATACTGAAGAAAGAAAAAATATTAAAGTTGTACTTAAAAGTGATAGTAAAATGTCTTTGCACATCTCTGGGTTATAGTGTATGCTATGCTCAGCATTGTTCTATATACCACATACTACTTTAAATAAAAAGGTGTATTCATTCCTGAAAAGTTAAAAAAAAAGAAAAGAAGACGGTTGCTATTTAAGACTCATATATTGATTCTGAGGAACTAAGTAAAGAATCCCGTTTCTCCCTCCATTAGACAGTAATCCTTTGGAAGTGAGGGAAGGATTCAGCATTAAAAGAAGAGTATGTGCTACTTGGCATATACCCAGAGAAAACTGTAATTCAAAAAGATACATGCACCCCTATGTTCATAGCCGCACTGTTCACAATAGCCAAAACATGGAAACAACCTAAATGTCGATCAACAGATAAAGATGTGGTACATATATACAATGGAATACTACTCAGCCATAAAAAAGAATGGGGGAAAAAAGGAACGAAATAATGCCATTTGTAGCTACTTGGATACAACTAGAGATTATCATACTAAGTGAAGTAAGAAAGATCCCATATGATACCACTTTTATGTGGAATCTAAAATATGCCACAAATGGACCTATCTACGAAACAGAAATAGAGTCACAGACATAGAGGACAGACTTGTGGTTCCAAGGGGGAGAGGGGGAGGGAGAGGGATGGACTGGGAGTTTGGGGTTGGTAGATGCAAACTATTACATTTAGAATGGATAAAGAATAGGGTCCTACTATATAGCACAGGGAACTATATCCCATCTCTCTAACAAACAATAATGGAAAAGAATATTAAAAAAGAATGTATATATATGTGTAACTGAGTCACTTTGCTATACAGCAGAGACTGACAGAACATTGTAAGTCAATTATACTTCAATTTTTTAAAAAGATAATAAAATAAAAGAGGGTGAGTGTGTGTGTGTGTGTGTGTGTGTGTGTGTGTGTGTGTGTATGTATCTGCTCATTGGTCGTCAAGTGTTTGAGAGTGTAGTAAGGGCTTGCTGCTTTGTGCCTCATACCTGTTGAGCTCTCAAATTCTTTGTATGATGTTTTCTTGCTTTTTTTGTGTTTGTAGTTTCACCTTCAGTAGGCGTTACAACATCTATTAAAGCATCTACAGCAGAATCACTTAAAGAAGAGACCAAAACTTCAAATCCTACTTCTTCAGTAACTTCTCCTTCCTTGGCACCAACATTCAGCCCAAGCCTAACTCTGGGACCCACCTATGTAACCACTGTCAATTCTTCAGACTCTGACAATGGGACCACAAGAACAGTAAGCACCAATTCTGTAGTCACTGCAGTTTCACCAAATGGAACATGGCTTCCAGATAACCAGTTCACAGATACCAGAACAGAACCTTGGGAGGGGAATGCCAGCACTGCAGCAACCACTCCAGAAACCTTTCCTCCTTCAGGTACTAGAGGTGGTTTCTATTTGTTCTTTCTTTTCCTCTTTGAGTTTGTTCACCCTTTTATTTTTTTTGTTTGTGTTTTCTAGCCATAAAATTTCTTGAAGTAAGTAAAATCGCCCAAGCACAAAGTAATGAAACCTAGATATAGGGGATTCTCAGGAATATCTGGTTAACATAGTTAAGAGGAAAGAAGATAGGGGACTTCCCCTGTGGTCCAGTGGTTAAGACTCTGCACTTCCAATGCAGGGGGCCCAGGTTTGATCCCTGGTCAGGGAACTGAGATCCTGCGTGCCGTGTGGCCAAAAAAAAAAAAAAAAAAAAAAGGAGGTAAGAAGAGAGATTCTGGAGGTTATCCTGCTTTGCATGGGATCCTGGTTAGACTGGGGAGACTTAATCATGTTTAATGGTAGAGAAGAAGATTGAAAATATAAGAGAAAGAGGAGAGCTAATTGATGATGTGAGAGACTGAAGATGAAAGGATAGTGAAACTGAGTAATAGTATTAGCCTTAAAAAGGAAGGGATCCATGGAGACCATGGGAAGGAGAAGGGTTCTGGGTGTCTATAACAATTAGATAAGAGTAGAAGGCCTGTGGCCAGGAGTAGAGTTAGGAAGAGGAATTCAGGGAAACAGTTAAGTTACACTGTCAGTTTGTTCAGGGCCTCAGCCCAGCCCACTTCTCTTCTTGAATCAATCACTGGTTGAAGTGGAAGTGGCTTTGAAGATAGAACCAGAGACCTAAATCTGAGACCAGGTGGGGTAGGACAAATTTCCGAGGACTGGAGGGGGTCCCTCTAAGGGCTTCTGTGAGTAGTAAAGGAAATAATTGTTCCCCAACAGCTGTATAATTGTCATTCCTTTTCTAGCAAAAATCACTGTTACTCTTTGGTCTTATCCCCTTGGCTCATATTTTTTCCTTGTTAGAAGGTCAGTGCCCCATGGAATCACATATGGCTCCTGGGGGGCATATTTACTGAATTGAATCTCATTTGCTGATGACATCTTTTAGCTAGACCTTACAACTCAGACCCTGCACCTGCCAGCTTTAATCCCATATGTTCTACTATAAAGGTTATGCAGCATTTGCAGTTAAGAGCACAATCTGCTGAGCCACACTACTTGATTTTGAATCCTAACTCTGCCATACCCTAGCTGTGTGAGAATAGGCAAGTCTATTTAACCACTTTACCTCAGTTTCTTCATCAGTATATAAGAATGAATGATGATGATAGTACTTACTTCATAAAGGAGCTGTTAGAATTAAACAAGCTAATATGGGTAAAATATTTATAATGGGGCCTACATATGGTAAGCACTAATTTTAAGTGTTAGGCATTGTACTACGAGTTTTATAGAAGTAATTCCTGTGAAGTATCCTATGGATCCTATTAAGTAGGTTCTATTTTATGTTTTATAGGTGAAGGAGTTTTACAGTGTTTTTCAAAGCACAGGTCATGACCGATTCTTGAAATCAGTTTAGTGAGCCACCACAAATTTGTGTGTGTGTGGATGGTCCTCTTCCATTTTTATTCTTTTCATGTTATATATATTATTTTGTAAAACTTTTGTTTCAGTTATACACAAACACATACTGAGTAATGGTGTAAAAATTTATTTCTTTCTGTAAATTATGGCCATTGCTTAGAGAGGAAAAGCAAAATAACTTATACAAGCTGAAGTAGTAAATGGAAAAGGTGAGACTGTCACTGACTGTCTTCACGGCCTATGTTCTTCTGTACTGTCTTTCATTTAACAATTCTGTGAGATGACCAGGAGTAATTATCTCTTTTTAGTAGTTGCTTGACATAAGACCTTAGATCTGCCTTAGATCTGAAGGTTGTCAAGTAGCAAGTAAGACCTATTTCTCACTTCTGTGGTCTCTCCACGTTGCTGTTAGGGAACCGAGCTTTCTGTAATCTGCTGTAGGTCCAAATTATGCTGTAGCTGAGAAACCAGTTACTATACAGTTAACACATTTCATGTCTCAGAGGAGGCTGAGACTGCCTTTCACTGGTGGCTCTTATTCAAGATCAGTAGAAGGAAAACTTTATGGTACATCAGGTGTTACAGCCTGAAACCCCACATCTGCCGTGTCACTACCATTTTATAAATCCTCCCATAATTGTTACATCATAATTTTGGTAAAATCAGCATTTGATGTTTTATATTACTATGACTATATAATACTATTCCATGCTGAGCTGTGATGTGATTATTTTTTCTTTCTTGTACAACTTTTTTCTGGATTTCATAATTACCTTTTTTTTTTTTTGCTATTGGAAGCCGCTTCTTCCCAGACTTTCCATAGGCTTGTAATACGGTTAGTTTTCCACAAAGTCAGACCTATTAGATAATCTGTTTATTTCTTTTTTTCCTAGAGATCATCCTCCTGAGTCCTCCATTGTCATTGTCTCATTGAAGCCTAGGTTTTTTCTGATCACTAGGGCTGCTACTCAAGTGTCAGCCTGGGATTTCCCTTCTCTATCATTCTGGGAATTTCCTTTGCTGCTTCCTGGCTTCCATATTGTCTTCTTTCATGGATTACCCCATTGATTGATAGAACGTATCCTCCAGTAGCTTCCTGAGAAAGGGGTCCATGGGAGGTAAATTGCATGAGGAATTACATGTCTAAAAATATCTTTAGGGGTGTGTATAGAATTTGAGGACATATTTTTTTTCCCTGGAATTTTTAAAGCATTGTCCTAACTGACTTCTAATTCCCAGGCTTGGAGAATTCTACTGCTATCCTGATTCCTAATTGTTTGTGTGTCTTTAAAGATCTTCTCTTCATCATTGGTGCCCTGAAATTTCATAGTAATGGGTCTTGATGTGGGTCTTTTTCTTTCATTAATTATTTTGGGATAGGAGCTTTGGAGCTTTCATCCTTCAGTTCTGGAAATTTTTCTTGTATTTGTTCAAAAATGTTCTTCCCTCTTCCATTTTCTCTGTTCTGTTTGTCTAAAATCATTATTATTTGGATGTTGGACATATCCTGAATTAATTCTTTAATCTTAATTTTTCTTTTCTATTGACCTTTGCTTTGAGTTTTTTTTTTCACTTTTCTAAAATAGCAAGTGTGTGTGTGTGTTTGTGTGTATATATATATATACACACACACATATACATACACACACATATACATACCTTTTTTCTTCCATTTGTAACACAGATAATAAATGTACTGTGTACATTTCTACACATTACTTTTTTCAGTTAGCCTATCATACTTTTTCTATATTATAGTAAGGGGCTACCTCATTGTATGGCTTTACCTTGATGTATTTATCCAGTCTGCCCTATCAGCCAATGTTAAGGTTGGGGTTTTTTTTCAATTAATTAATCTATTTATTTATTTTGGGCTGCATTGGGTCTTCGTTGCTGCATGCAGGCTTTCTTTAGTTGCTGTGAGCAGGGGCTACTCTTCATTGTGCTGCAAGGGCTTCTCATTGCGGGGGTTTCTCTTATTGCAGAGCATGGGCTGTAGGCGCACGGGCTTTAGTAGTTGTGGATCGTGGGCTTTAGGGCGCAGGCTCAGTAGTTGTGGCGCATGGGCTTAGTTGCTTCGTGGCATGGGGGGATCTTCCTGGACGAGGGATCGAACCCGTGTCCCCTGCATTGGCAGGTGGATTCTTAACCACTGTGCCACCAGGGAAGTCCCCCCACTGTTTTAATAACTGTAACTTTATAAAATACTTAATGTTTGATAAGATGAGTTATCCCTTGTTAATCTTATTTTTCAGAATTTTGCTAGCATTTCTTGATTGTTTTTCTCCATAAGTGTTATAATCAACTTGTATAGCTGGAAAAAAGTTTTTATAGATCATGTTAAGTTTATAGATTAACAGGGACAATTGATATTTTTAATTCTTCCTATCCAAGAATGCTGCATATTCCATTGGCTGAAGTCTTTTATTTTGTATTTCTTGGAAGTGTTTTAAAATTTTCACCGCTCGTGTTGCACGTGCTTTGTTCAGCTTATTTCTACATATTTCAAAGGTTTTTCTTTTTGTTTTGTTTTTTGTTAGTATAGGTGGAATATGTTATCTTCTAACTGGTTGCTGTTGGGGCTATGGAACCTATTTTTTAAAATTGAGATACAATTGACATATAATATTGTTTTAGTTTTAGCTGTATAACATAAGGCCATTGATTTTTGTACATACAATATATTTTATACTGATCATCTTAATTAATTTCCTTTGTGTTTGACATAATTTTCTTCAGTTATCATAAGTTTTCAAATCATCTCATCTGCAAATGTCTCTTTTTATTATTTTTTATTTATTATTATTATTTTTTCTTTTGCGGTACACGGGCCTCTCACTATTGTGGCCTCGCCCGCCGCGGAGCACAGGCTCCGGATGCACAGGCTCAGTGGCCATGGCTCACAGGCCCAGCTGCTCCGCGGCATGTGGGATCTTCCTGGACCGGGGCACGAACCCACGTCCCCTGCATTGGCAGGCGGACTCTCAACCACTGCGCCACTAAGGAAGCCTGAAATATCTCTTTTTAAATTTCCAAATATTTAGATTTCTTTCCTTCTGTTTAAATGAATTGGTGAATACCTCTAGAACAAAGTTAGGAAATAATAGTAAAAGTAGATAGCCTTGTTTTGTACTTGATTCTAAGGAGGATGATCTCAGTCGTTTTTCATTAAACATGGTGTTGACTCTTGTGTTGAGATAAACATATTTATCATGTTCAGGATTTATTGACTCATTCCTGTTTTAAAGAGTATTTATGTCAAGAAGCGGTGTTAAATTTTGCCAGTTGCCAGCTGAGCATCATTGAACAAGATCTGTATGGGTTTTTTTCTTTTTTTTATCATATGCTTCAGTGCATCATATTAATTGATTTTCTAATTTTGAACTATTTACATTCCAGCAAAAATAGCTCCACTTGGTCTTGTATTTTTCTTGAATAACTGTTGCAATTTATTTGATATTATTTTATTTCAAAATTTTTCATTGATATTTCTAAGTTATTTCTTTTTTTGTTAAAGATTTAATTTTTTATTTATTTTTGGCTGCATTGGGTCTTTGTTGCTGCACATGGGCTTTCTCTAGTTATGGAGAGCAGGGGCTACTCTTCGTTGCGGTGCACGGGCTTCTCCTCGTGGTGGCTTCTCTTGATGCCGAGCACAGGCTCTAGGTGTGCGAGCTTCAGTAGTTGTGGCATGTGGGCTATAGAGCGCAGGCTCAGTAGTTGTGGCGCGCGGGCTTAGTTGCTCCACGTCATGCGGGATCTTCCCGAACCAGGGATCGAACCCGTGTCCCCTGCATTGGCAGGTGGATTCTTATCCACTGTACCACCAGGGAAGTCCCTGTAAGTTATTTCTAAATGAGATTGGTATATGTGTTTCCTTTGTATGTATGCTATTTTTGATAAGTTTTGTTTGTCAGTGTTTTGTTTTGCTTCATAGAAAGAATTGAAGTTTACCTAGAAAATTTTGCATTTCATTTAGATTTTCAAAATTATTCAAATAGATTTGAGGAAAAGTCGTCCCTTAGGGTTAATTTCTTACATAGCTCTGACTATTTCTTATTTTATATATTTAAGTCCTTTTTCCTGTTTAGGTTGACTAACCATTTATCTATTTCATGGTTTGTTGCTTTTTTCTTCTAAAGAACCTGCTATTGTATATTTTTTAGTTCTGTCATTTTTGTTTTTTATTTCATTAATTTCTTCTTTCTTATTTTTTCTGCTTTTCTTAGATTTATTTTGTGCTTTTTCTATCTTCCTGGATTGAATGCTTCATTTGTTTATTTTTATTCTTAATTAATATGTATTTAATGCTATGAATTTTTTATAAGCACAGCTTTAGGCATATCCTATAAGTGTTCCTGTAGGTAGTTATATTAGTTAGGGAGTGGTCTAAGCTACTCTGACAAAGATATACCGAAATTCATTGACCACTTAAGTCACTTAAGACACAGATGTGTCTTTCTCTCCCCTTTCACATTCCAGAAGTAGACAGGGGGGCTTTACCTCATCAGAGACCAAATTCCTTTTTTCTTGTGCCTCTGGCATCCTGACAGTTGCCCTCATCTGCTTGGTCAAGAGATGGCTCTCATCACTGGGTTCTGGTTCCCGCCCCTGGGAAGGAGCAACAGAGGAAATAGTTACAAACAATTTCTTTTCCAAAGGGTGTGACCCAGAAGTTACTCTCATTGGTTTTGTTCACATCCCATTGACTGGAATTCTTCATATGATTACACCTAGAGTCTCAGAAATGTAGTCTCTAAATGGACAGGTTTGTGCTCAGCTAAAAGTGGGGGATATTCTGTACTAAAGGCAAGAAGAGGAAGAGACTGATATTGGGGGAGTGTCAGTAGATTCTGCCACAAGTGTGATGTGTTATTTGTTTAGGCATTTTGCAGTTCGGTTTTGATTTTAATTTTCAAGTGTTTTCTTACTTTGTTAGTTTCTAGTTTTATTGCATCATGATAAAAGAATATTGTCTGTACTATTTCTACTATGAGGAATTTATAGGGGCTTGTGGATATTTCATAAGCCTTTGAAAAGGTTTTCTCTGTTAGTATACAGAGTTTGGTCTATGCCATTTAGATTTTATTATCTATTATCATTTAAGGTCTTTTATATTTTTAACTAAATTTTGTCCTGTTGCATTTTAATGGCTTAAAAAGACATAAAGACCTCAAGTACTATTGTGTTTATATTTCTCTTGGCATTCTTGTATTTTTTATGAATGTTGACGCTGCATTGTTTTTGTACTCAGGGAGGACAAACCATCGATAAAAGTTTAGTGAATCTGGGCAGTCTTATTTCCCAGTTGTTGGAGGGTGCCTCATTGTAGCTCCAGCATATACAAAGGGAAAAGTATCCATATTTCTAGAGCTTATTTTGTTTTACATTAGATTGAATAATAATGTTTGTTTTTAATCTGAGTGAATGTTTCTATTTTTTTTACTTATTACACAGGTAATTATGACTCCAAGGACAGAAGAGGTGAGCCATTCACCTTATGTTTCTTGTCCTTTTTACAGTGTACAATATTTGTTGCGTTTCCTCTGCTCAGTCTGTGGTAACCTTGTGCATCTCTGACTGTTACTTGTTTCTTTTTCCTTAAGTTGTTTCCATATTAACCTCATGGAGAAGAGTAACAAATAAGTATTCATTACGTTTTTAAATGTAGATGTTGTTTTTTCCCCTAGTCTATAAAATGTTGACCTCTTTTCACTTTATATGGATTTTATGGATTTTCAGCCCTCTGGTGTAACGTCCCTATGACTGGAGATATTATGTCAGTGGTCTAAGCAGGACTGCAGAATTCCTGTTCACCAGAGAATAGAATACATGGGTACTCTTGTAGAAGTGGCATATTTCTCTTAGGACAACAGTAAGGCTACCATCAAAGAGCGTAAGATAGATTATCCAATGGTCTAAGAAATGATCATTGCATTTGAATTTGGAAAATGTTAATCTGTGAGGCAGTTTTTCTCATCTTGATTTCCTATTTTATCAAATCAGGCTTGTGTTTTGTTTTGTTTTTTTCTGATTCCATTATTTAACCATGCACAATTTTTCCTGCATAAGTAATGGAACACTTGAAGGTTTATGAAGTCCCATTAAGTAGGGAGCATTTGAATCAGAAAAGTACATACTCTGTACAGCAACTATAATTTAAGAAAGGAAAGAAAAGTAGATACTCTAACCCAAAGTGTTGCCCATCTGCCACTGTGTCTGGTGAGGAACAGTGAGGTGTTATCACACTGTGTACAGATTTCTCTTGATTTTCCAGCTCTCGCTTTCTTAAACTCAGGAACTGGATTTGATTAATGTAGTGCCCTTGCTATTCACTTTCACTTACCAGATTCTCACTATCAAATGTAGAACCTAATAGATTTATGTTGCAATAGGTACTTATATTTGCTCCCTAAAACGGCTCTTTTAACCAATCTTATAATAAAATCAGAAGTCAAAGTGGTAGGCTTCAAAATTAAACATAAGATCTCTGATTCCTTCCTCTACTTAGTGTGTATTTTCTTACTCTTCAGCCTTTTTCTTGCCCCAGATATTATCCCTATTTTACCTAGCTGACTAATATAGATGTGAGTAGTTTCAGTATTATGATTAAAAAGAAATAAATTACCTTAATTATCTAGATTATTGCTAATTGTGACATACTAATATAATAAATCTTTTTAAGTTTAAAAAATAATTTTGTATAATTGCCTTTGACCAAACAGGAAAATGAAGAGGCATACATAGTCTCAGCCCCATATGTTATGATGATTTTACCAGAGCAAATCCTTAGAAGTATTGCTATAAATTTTGATATCACATTCTAATTTTAAAGCCAAGTGCTTTTTGAGAAATGAGGCTATTGTTTTGAAACATATGCATTATAATGGGTTTGCTAAGCAAATGATGTCTTATGCAGATGATTAAGAGTTATAAATTTTTATGCATTGGCCTTTGATATGCTTCTTTTTTTTTTTTGCGGTATACGGGCAAAAAAGGCCACTGTTGTGGCCTCTCCCGTTGTGGAACACAGGCTACGGATGCTCAGGCTCAGTGGCCATGGCTCACGGGCCCCGCTGGTCCGCGGCATGTGGGATCTTCCCGGACCGGGTCACGAACCCGTGTCCCCTGCATCGGCAGGCGGACTCTCAACCACTGCGCCACCAAGGAAGGCCCTTTGGTATGCTTTTGAACAGCAATAGCTGGTGTTTTAATTGCCAGCACATATAAGCATAAAAAAGAGAGGACGGGAGGCAAGCAACTTTGCTTCTTTTCTTTCAAAGTTGAAGAAACTAGTTATTTTCTCATGTGTATTATTTTTTAAATGTATTCCAAATTATTTTGGTAGAGCCAGCCTTTTCCCAATTTTGAAAAATATAAATCATATAAGATTTACCATTTTAACCGCACAGTTCAGTGGCATTAAGTACATTTACATTGTTGTGCAATCATCACCACCATCTGTCTCCAGAATTTTTTATTTTATTTTTTTAATATCATCCCAGACTAAAACTCTGTAACCCATTAAACAATAACTCCTCATTTCTCCTTCCCCCAGCCCCTGGTAACCACTAATCTACTTTCTGTCTCTGTAAATTTGTCTGTTCTGTGTACCTCATTTAAATGGAGTCATACAGTATTTGTTCTTTTGTAACCAGATTTTCTTTTAAAACATTTTCACTGGTGTTTAATTTGGATGATTTGTGTACTATATAGTAATGTATTAAATCCAGTTCTGGCATTATCTACCAAGTACCTCTTCACCATGAAGTCAGTGGTCATGAGTATACTTTCCAGTTGTTATTTAGTCTTTGCTAGTTTTAAATCTCGGTTTCATTAGTTTTGTTCTAGGGGAAACAGACTCTGAGATAAAGATTCTCATGCAGCCCCTGTGAGACAGTGATGGCAGTAGTATTGGGTAGAGGGAGGAAATGAGATACCATGGGGTCAGAGCAAAAGCATTAGTATATGTGGTTAAAACATGGGCTCTGGGGCTTCCTTGGTGGTGCAGTGGTTGAGGGTCCGCCTGCCGATGCAGGGGACACGGGTTCGTGCCCCGGTCTGGGAGGATCCAGCGTGCCGCAGAGCGGCTGGGCCCGTGGGCCGTGGCCACTGAGCCTGTGCGTCAGGAGCCTGTGCTCCGCAACAGGAGAGGCCACAGCGGTGAGAGGCCCGCGTACCACAAAAGAAAAAACAAAAACAAAAACATGGGCTCTGGAGCTAGACCGCCTGAGTTTGTGTGTTGACTCTCTACCACTTAACCAGCAGGGTGGGGTAGGTACTTAACTCCTGTGCCTCCTTTTGCCATTGGCAAAATAGGATGGGAACAGAATTTCCTTCATAGGGTTGTTGTGAGGAATGAACTAACGTTGAACTAGTGCTTGGCCTACTGCTGGGTCAGCATATAGCAGTTGCTCAGCAACTCTTACCACCACCACCACTCTGTTACTATTACTGTTAATTAGATGGGAGCCTAAGGGGATCAGGAATCTCAGCCAGCCAGTCAGAATTTGTGGAAACAAGGGTGCACTCCAAGGCAGGGTCACACTGCAGTTTACTACCACAACTGTAGACATTAGTTTATCCTCTGCCCTGTACCTTTCAAACAAAGTTCTGCATAAACCTGTCTCATCTTACTTTTTATTTTAATAGTTTTTTAACTTAGGGTTTTCACATGAAGACTTTATAACTGATATTTGTTAAATAGCAAGAATACAGGATAAAACTAGTCTAACCATACTTTACATTGTTTTAGATGTAATCATTTCTATAACTGGGTTTTTTCAAAAAATCTGGACTAGTACCCTGTTAGTATTTGTGAAAGAGTCCTTGAGCTACAGAGTTCTAGAACCAGGCAGGGTAAACATTCTGTTGCACCCCAGAGGCTCCTTAAAGTTTCTCAGCTCTCAAATGAGATCACCTGCTCCCCCTGGGTTTCTCTTTCAGTACTTTGCTAGAGTTGAAGTCTAGAAGGGAGTTGGCATTCTTGTTAGAGAGGTATTTTGGGGGCTTCCTTTATGGCACAGTGGTTAAGAATCCTCCTGCCAATGCAGGGGACACAGGTTCAAGCCCTGGTCCAGGAAGATCCCACATGCCACGTAGCAGCTAAGCCCGTGCACCACATCTAGTGAGCCTGCGCTCTAGAACCCGCAAGCCACGACTGCTGAGCCCGCGTGCTGCAACTACTGAAGCCCGCGTGCCTAGAGCCTGTGCTTTTCAACAAGAGAAGCCACCGCAATGAGAAGCCCATGTACCACAACGAAGAGTAGCCCCGGCTCATCGCAACTAGAGAAAGCCTGTGTGCAGCAGTGAAGACCCAACACAGCCAAAACATAAAAATAAATAATTTTTTTAAAAAAATAGGTATTTGGGGATTATCACAGCAAGTGACATTATTAAGTGAACTCCATTTATAATGGCTTTCCCTAAGCACCTTTAATAATATATTCATTCAGCACCTATGAGGTGCTGAGGATTCTAGAAAGAAAAAAAAAAGTTCCCTGTCTGATGGAAGAAACGTGTGAACACCAAGAATCAGAGCCCACTCAACTACATGCTATTGGATATATACCATACAAAGTGCTATGTGGGGAGCTTAAAAGGCTCACTATACCTGGGGAGTGGGAAGGAGGCATGAAGGTGAGTTTTGGGCAGTTTAATATAGTAACTGAGGAGGTTTCCCTGGTGGTGCAGTGGTTGAGAGTCCGCCTGCTGATGCAGGGGACACGGGTTCGTGCCCCAGTCCGGGAAGATCCCACATGCCGCAGAGCGGCTGTGCCCGTGAGCCGTGGCCGCTGAGCCTGCGTGTCTGGAGCCTGTGCTCCGCAATGGGAGAGGCCACAACAGTGAGAGGCCCGCGTACCGAAAAAAAAAAAAAAAAAAAAAAAAAAATATATATATATATATATATATATATATATATATATGGAAAATGAGGATGCATGAGACAGGGTAAAAGCAAGGACACGTGAAAGAGCCAGTCATGTGTTTGAGGAGCTGTGCATGGTTGACATGCATGAAGTGGGAAGTGGTCAGAGGTAGCCTCAGCAGCAGTGCATTGAGCTCAGGGTGTCTCCTGGTGATGTTAAGGAAGGAAGTGACATGGTCAGATATTTGTTTTAGAAAGATAACTCCAGAGGCCCTAGGGAAGATGGATGGGCAATAGAAATTAAGGTTTCCAAATGGTAATTTGGCCCAAGACAACAGTGATTGGGTTTATCCCAGATGTTTGGGCACTTGAGGCAACTTTTGATGACTTTTGCTGTTTTTAGAGCACTTAACAACCTATAAGAAGCACTTAAAACAACTTTGCCTTTGAGTGTTGATAAATATTTCTACCAAAAAGTGTGAAGATGACAAAAAAAAATGGGCCTTAGGAAGTGAGGCTAGAGGAGTATGGCTTTTATTTCACTGATTTTTTTTTTTTTTTTTTTTTTGGCTGCACTGGGTCTTCATTGCTATGCGCGGGCTTTCTCTAGTTGCGACAAGCAGCTGTTGCGGTGTGCGGGCTTCTCATTGCGGTGGCTTCTCTTGTTGCAGAGCATGGGCTCTAGGTGCACGGGCTTCAGTAGTTGCAGCACACGGGCTCAGTAGTTGCGGCACACAGGCCCTAGAGCATGCGGGCTTCAGTAGTTGCGGCGCATGGGCTCAGTAGTTGCAGTATGTGGGCTCTAGGGCACGTGAGCTTTAGTAGTTGTGGTGCATGGGCTTAGTTGCTCCATGGCATGTGGGATCTTCCTGGACCAGGGATGGAACCCGTGTCCCCTGCATTGGCAGGCGGATTCTTTTTTTTTTTTTTTGCAGTACACGGGCCTCTCACTGTTGTGGCCTCTCCCATTGTGGAGCACAGGCTCCGGGCGCGCAGGCTCAGCGGCCATGGCTCACAGACCTAGCCCGGACCAGGGCATGAACCCATGTCCCCTGCATCGGCAGGCGGACTCTCAACCACTGCACCACCAGGGAAGCCCCAGCAGGCGGATTCTTAACCACTGTGCCACCAGGGAAATCCCTTCACTGAGTATTTTTGCGGTTGACCAAGGTGTGTCTTAAGTCCTTGAGTGATTCACCTGTCTACATGTGAGCCCTTAAAATAACATGACCCTTTGTTTTCTTGGAAAGGGGATATAAGCAAATAGACAACTCTTGTCCCAGAACACCATTTTAGTATTTTTAAAATGCTGTCCTCTGGTCTGAGTCTAGGGAGTGAACTTCTGGTAGAATGGGTGGTTGGGGAGTGGGACGTAGGGGTGGGAGTGGCAGGGAATGGACCACTGTTCCTGCCTTGCCTGCATCATGCAAGGCCACATCTCCAGAGGGCCCAGATCAGGACAGGGCTAAGCACAATGATATGATGAGTCCGTCCGGTTTGGGAGGAGCGCTAGGAAGGTGGCTGGATTCTGAGCCTGTCTCCAACTCTGAGATTTGACACAGGGAGCTGTAAATTCTCTCCTACTTTATTAATAGATCTGAGTCTCCTTCCCTCACACAGGCCTGGGAACATCTTTACTATCTGTATTGTCTTTAACTGTATTAAGAACATGGGTGTAATTCAGATTCAAGAGGTAAAATCTGACTTTTATGATAGAGGACTCTTCTGGCCTGAAAGCTTGGGAGAGTTAAAATGTTTTTCCAGCCAACCAACCAACCAACCAACCAACTCGTAGAGAAAGAGATCAGATTTATGGTCACCAGAGGCAGCGGGTAGCAGTAGGGGGAATTGGATAAAGGCAGTCAGAAGATACAAACCTCCAGTTATAAGATAAATAAGTACTAGGGATGTAATAAACAACATGATAAACATAATTAACACTGCTGTTAAATACGAAAAGTTGTTAAGAGTAAATCCTAAGAGTTATCATCACAAGAGAAAAAATTTTTCTGTTTAATTTTGTATGTGTATCAGATCACGGATGTTCACTAAACTTATTTTGATAATCATTTCATGATGTATGTAAGTCAGATATACCTATATACCTTAAACTTTCTGTTTCTGTGATTTTCACTGCTCTGGGTACCTCATATAAATGGAATCATACAGTGTTTGTCTTTTTGTGACTGGCTTATTCACTTAGTATAATGTCTACAAGGTTCATCCTTATATTGTAGCATATGTTTCCTTCCTTTTTAAGACTAAAAAGATTTCATTGTACACGTATACCACATTTTGCTTATCCATTCATCTGTCAAAGGACATTTGGTTGCTTCTGCATTTTAGCTATTGTGACTAAACCCATGTTTAGTTATGAAAATGGATATTCTTTTGGGCATATACCCAGAAGTGGAATTGCTGGATCATATGATAATTCTATTTTTAATGTTTTGTGGAACCGTCATACTGTTTTCCACAGCAGCTACACCATTTTACATTTCCACCAACAGTGCACAGGGTTCCAATTTCTCCACATCCTGGCCAACACCTGTTATTTTCTGGGACTTTTTTTTTCCTGATAGGTATGAGATTGCTCCTCATTTTATAGTGGCTTTTTTTTTTAATCGATGCAGGGTCCTCTTGCATAAATTGCTGTATATTTTTAAAGATTTATTCTATTTCTTATACTGCCTCTGCTGTCGTTGGTATTTGTGAAGTCTCCTGTAGGGCTCTGGTTGAGCTTTGCTCTGGAGCACTGAGTTTATTGGAATGTACTCACAGTAGGTGTCCCTTCAGGAAGACAAACAGGAACATATCCTAAACTAGGGGTTCAGTCATTGTTTAGGAAGTTGGACACAGTTATCCTCTAGGCGGAACTGCCTTTCTTTTCCCCTCCTTCATGTCTTGTGGCCTAGAATTACCTCAGGTACCACTCTTGTTCTTCCTCTGTCTTTAGGGCCCACCCAGGAAACCCTCTGTGGACCTAGTGTGGCAGTCATGAGCATCCTCTCTGGATGCCAGTTTTAACCAAAGCAAAACAAGCACTTATGAGACTATCAGGAATACTTAAACAGTAACTGAATATTAGATTATATCAAGGAATTAGTGTTGCTTTTTGGGGGTGGGGCAGCTGTTGGGTCTTTGTTGCTGCACAGCGGCTTTCTCTAGTTGCCGGTAGCAGGGGCTACAGTGTTGCTTTTTAAATAGGGTAAAGGTATTGTGATTATGTTAAGAACCCTTATCTCTTAGTGCCACATGCTGAAGTAAATACAGTTAAAATGATACGTCTCAGGGGGCTTCCCTGGTGGCGCAGTGGTTGAGAGTCCACCTGCCGATGCAGGGGACACAGGTTCATGCCCCGGTCCGGGAAGATCCCACATGCCGCGGAGCGGCTGGGCCCGTGAGCCATGGCCGCTGGGCCTGCGCGTCCTGAGCCTGTGCTCTGCAACGGGAGAGGCCACAACAGTGAGAGGCCCGCGTACTGCAAAAAAAAAAAAAAAAATGATACGTCTCAGATTTGCCTTAATGTAATCCAGTGGTTCTCAGCTCAGGGTGATTTCCCCCCCAAGAAGACATTTGGCAACGTCTGAAGGTGATTTTGGTCATCACAATTAAGGGTTTGCTACTGGCATCTAGTAGCTAGAGACCAGAGATGATGTTAAACATCCTACAGTGCACACGAGAGCCCCCCACAGCAGAGAATTATCTATCCCAAAATGTTATTAGTGTGTGGCTGAGAAACCCAACCCTGGTATAGATGAAAAAACTGGCATCTGGTAATATTGTCAAAGTGAATTGGTCAGTGCATAGGGATTTACTGTAGTGTTCTTTTACTCCTGTGTAAGTTTGAAAGTTTTCCATAATAACAAGTTAAAAAATGTATATGCAGCCTATATATTTTTATATATATTTTTTAGTAAAGAAGCCATCAGCACACCCCCACTCTGTACAGAGTGCTGTTTTTCAAACTGAGCCCAGATGAGACACCACAGCTTGTTGCTCATCCTGTGGGTGTACAGACTGCGTTGGCAAGCCTTTGGTTAAATACCCTACTACCCCAAGACCTACTTTCATCCCCAGTCCTGGTTTGACGCTGAACTTGAGGTGTTTCTAGGCTCAGATTGATGGAACTAGTACTTACCTTTTAACTTGGAGGCTCTTCAGCTGTGATTGATCTCTTCAGCAGTCCAATCCCATCTGCTTTGTTGTCCACAAATCCCTCAAAGTTTCTGGTCTGCTGATGCCACTCTTTGCTGCCTTCCAGATGTGCTTTTTTTTTTTTAAGATTTTTTTCTTTTTTAAAAAATTTATTTATTTTTGGCTACATTGGGTCTCCATTGCTGCATGAGGGCTTTCTCTAGTTGCAGCAAGCAGGGGCTACTCTTCATTGTGGTGCGGTGGCTTCTCTTGTTGTGGAGCATGGGCTCTAGGTGCACGGGCTTCAATAGCTGTGGCACATGGGCTCAGTAGTTGTGGCTCGTGGGCTCTAGAGCGCAGACTCACTAGTTGTGGTGCACAGGCTTAGTTGCTCCACGACATGTAGGATCTTCCCAGACCAGGGCTCAAACCTGTGTCCCCTGCATTGGCAGGCGGATTCTTAACCACTGTGCCACCAGGGAAGCCCCAGATGCAATTTTTATTTCATTCGTATTTTTATGTTTCTTCTATTGTTTCAGTGTCCTTTTGGGAAGAGAAAGAAATAAAATTATGGATTCAGCCCACTGTCTTGAGCCAGATGTCTCTAATTACCTTCTTTTTTTTTTCTTCGGTACACAGGCCTCTCACTGCTGTGGCCTCTCCCGTTGTGGAGCACAGGCTCCAGACACATAGGCCCAGCGGCCATGGCTCATGGGCCCAGCCGCTCCGCGGCATGCAGAATCCTCCCAGACTGGGGCACGAACCCGTGTCCCCTGCATCGGCAGGCGGACTCTCAACCACTGCGCCACCAGGGAAGCCCTAATTACCTTCTTTTAATACCTGGTATACAGCCCTCTGTGAATGGCATTGAACAAAGACATATTTAGTGATAAATCATTAATTATTTTATTCATTCGCTCAGTGTAGTCCATCCAGTATTTGTTTAGTGCCCACTATGTGTGAAATTCTGTGCTAGGTGTTAGGTATATGGTGAGAAGCAAAGTAGGTATATAATCCTTGCCTTTGTGGAATTTATGGTGTAAAGGAAGGACACTCATAATCAGCTATACTCAAATATATAATTATGAAGTGTGAGGGTATTATCAAGAAAAATAACAGAGTGCTCTGTGAGACTAATAAAAAACAATAATAGCTAACACTGACTGTGTACATAATGTGTGCAAGTTACTGTGCCAAGAGCTTTACATGGATGATCTCATTTAATCTTTAGAATAACTGATTTTACAAATAAGGAAACTAAGGCTTACCTAATTTAATGTTAAGTCAGAAAAGACCTCTCTGGTAAAAGTAACACTTGAAATGAGAACTGGATGACTAGGAGTTAGCCAGGCAAAGAACAGAGGGAGGCTATATACAGCAGAAGGAATAACATGTTCAAAGGCCCAAGGAAAGAGTGAACCCAGCATGGAAGGATGCCAGTGGCTGAAGTTCAGTGAGCAAGGAAAGAGTGGGAGGAGATAGAGAAAGCAGGGGCTAAATGGGGGAGGTTGTTATTGGCCAGGGTAAGGATATTAGATTTCATTCTAAAGGCTTGGGAAACCATTGAAAGGTTTTTACATAAGAGGGGAACGTGATCTGATTTGCTTTCTTCAAGATCACTCTCCCTGCTTTCTGGAAAATGGACTGGCAGGGGATAGCAGCTTACCATGATTCAGTTGAGAGAGGACAGAGATTTAGACTAGAGTGATGGCAACAGAATAGAAAAAAGGCAGACAAATTTGAGGTGTTGGTTTTAGTGCTACAACATTACTTGCAGCTGGGTTGGATATAGATGCTAAGCATGGGGAAGAAACTAAGGGGATTTCCACATTTCTTGCTTGAGCAACAGGGTGGATGGGTGGCAGTACTAGCTACTGAATCACCAGTGAGGGAAATTTTTTTAGACCCAGGAAGTTTGCATTGCCTGTGAAATTTAAAGTAGAGGTGACATTATAGTTTCAGAAGAGTTCGAAGAGAGGTCTGACCAAGCAGTGCAGATGTGGGAATTGCTAGCATATCACTTGAGCTTCCAGCCTGATCTGATCAACTAGATAGCATATAGAGAAGAGCGCCAAGAACAGAGCCCTGAGGAAATCAGACATTTAGAGATCTGTGTTAGAAGAGCAACAACTGACAAGGGAAAATAATTTGAAAGAGACAGGACATAGAATCAGAAGAGTGCTTTGTTGTAGAAACCAAGAGAGGAAAGTTCTTCAAAGAGGAGGGAGGGACTTCCCTGGTGGTGCAGTGGTTAAGAATCTGCCTGCCAGTGCAGGGGACATGGGTCCGAGACCTGGTCCAGGAAGATCCCACATGCTGCGGAGCAGCTAAGCCCGTCTGCCACAACTAGTGAGCCTGCGCTCTAGAGCCCGCGAGCCACAACTACTAAGCCCGCCTGCCACAGCTGCTGAAGCCCGTGCACCTAAAGCCCGTGCTTTACAACAAGAGAAGCCACAGCAATGAGAAGCCCATGCACTGCAACGAAGAGTAGCCCCCACTCGCTGCAGCTAGAGAAGGCCTGCGCACACCAGCGAAGACCCAACGCAGCCAAAGATAAAGAAATAAATTTTTTAAAAAGAGAGGAGTGCGTAGTCAGCCAGTTTGAATGCTCATTTTAGTATGAGATCCACATACCAGGGTATGTTTGAAAATTGCCATCAACAAAGAAGCATTGTATAATATCTCCCATCTCTTTAAAAACAAACTTTCTACCCCACTTCTCCCTCCAGCTGCTGCTTTTCTCTGAATCTCTTTACGATAAAAGTCCTCACCTCAAATAAGGAGTCAGTATCTCACTGTCTCTTCTTTCCATCTTTATTTCACTTCATTTGGTCTTTCTCAACAACTGCTTAACTGAAACCACTCTTGAGAAGGTCACCAATAACTGCCCTCTTGTCAAATCCAATTTCACATCTCTGTTTTCATCCTACTGAATCTGTTGATTGAGTATTTGATTGAGTTGACTACTCCCTCCTTCTTGAAAAACTCTCTTCTTGGCTTGCATGACATCACATTCTCCTGGATTACCTCCTACCTCATGACTGCTGCTTATGAGTCAGTTTAACTAGCTGATCTTTTAAAAGAATGTAAATCCATTTATATCTCTCTCCTATTCAAACCCTTCCAGTCACATAGTGTTTCTCATCACATTCAGAACTAAATCCACACTCATTACCATGGCCTGCAAAGCCCTAAGTCTTCTGGCTTCTGCCCACATCTCCAGCCACATCTTGTATGAAAACTGGTCTTTGTGCTATTTCTTGAACCCACCAAATTCCTTAGGGCTCTTATGCTTTGCTGTTCCCTGTGCCTAGAAAGCTCTTTGCACAGATCTTTTTGTGGTTCACTTATTCACATTATTTAGACCACTCTAAGTAATGGCTCAGTATAACCACTTCAAACCTTCCCAAACTACTCTAACATAGCCAACCAATTCCCCCTCCCCAAAACCCATCACTCTCTATCCCTTTACCCTTCTTTTCTTCATATATCTTGCCCCTATCTGAAATTGTTTATGAACAGTTTTCTCCCACTTCCCCCAGAATGTCAGCTGTCTGTCGCTTGTCTGTTTAATCAATTCTCTATTCCCAGTGTCTGGAACAGTGCCTGGCATACAGTTGCTGGTCCATAAATTTTTTTTTTTTTTTTTTGCGGTTCCCAGGCCTCTCACTGTTGTGGCCTCTCCCATTGCGGAGTACAGGCTCCGGACGTGCAGGCTCAGCGGCCATGGCTCACGGGCCCAGCCGCTCCGCGGCATGTGGGATCTTCCCAGACTGGGGCACGAACCCGAGTCCCCTGCATAGGCAGGCGGACTCTCAACCACTGCACCACCAAGGAAGCCCCATAAATTTTTTTGTAAATTTATTTATTTTATTTCTTTTTGGCTGCATTGGGTCTCCATTGCTGCGCATGAGCTTTCTCTAGTTGCGGGGTCTGCTCTTGTTGCAGAGCACAGGCTCTAGGCACGCGGGTTTCAGTAGTTGTGGTGCGTGAGCTCAATAGTTGTGGCTCGCGGGCTCTAGAGCACAGGCTCAGTAGTTGTGGCACACGGGCCTAGTCGCTCTGAGGCATGTGGGATCTTCCCGGACCAGAGATCGAACCCATGTCCCCTGTACCAGCAGGCGGATTCTCAACCTCTGTGCCAACAGGAAAGTCCCCATAAATATTTTCTGAATGAATGCTGCTAAGAAGTTGAATTAGATGAGGATGGGATTGTTTCCATTGGATTTGGCAATATACCATTTGTTGGTGTCTTTGATGAGAAATTTAAATGGCTCACTGAAGGTAGGAGTCAGAGCAAAATAGATTAAGAAGTACCCAGAGGTAAGGGGTTGGAGAAAACAACTGTTAAATAAGACAACCATTGTGAGAAGTTAACTGTGAAGAGAGACATGGGGCTGGCTGTTTGTGGTTGGAGGAGGGTAAATGAGGTCAGGAAGACAGGTCTTTGAAGTGACAGTAATAGATGTAATACAGAACATATGTGACAGGATTGACCTTTACATGGGGGGATCTCCTAAAGAGGATGAAAAGTGGTGCTGCTAGGAAAGATGGAAAATGGAGAAGATAGTTACAAATTCAGGCTGGTCGTGTAGTTCGTGATGGGGGCATGAGAGTGCAGGAAGAGGATGAGGTGGCACCTGGTCAGCTGCCATGAGGTTCAGTGTCAGGTGGAAAGGAAGCCAGGCCCTATGGAATGGAGGGCAGAGTTGCTGTATCTCCAAGCCAGATGTCGCTGTAGTTGGGGTCCTGGTAAAAGGTAGCTGTGGAAAGAGGGAGAAAAGAGTACCCAGCGTTTTTTGACACAGTGCTTAAGGATCTAATAATGTGTCCTTGCTTTAATCAGGAACAGTATTCTCTGTGCCAGGAAACCATTTGGATTTATGATAGGAAAATTGTCATTTTTCCTTTCTCTCCCATCTTCCTCTAGATGGAGCGCACTGAGCCTGGGAGAAAGTACATTGTTGGCCCTGCACACCCAGCTTGCCATTAGGAGTGATGAATACTCTATGAAATATTTGAGTATTTCTTATGTGCTGAGCACTGTTTTTGTTTTAGGCTCTATAGCAATGAAAGAAACAGTCTCTACCTTCAAAGAGCTTTCATTGTAATGCAGGGAGACACAAAATAAACATATGTATGATAAATCAGAGATGGGGTGGACATGTCACCCTGGGCTCTTACCCTACTGTACCCTCCTCTTCACCCAATAGCCCTGGGCTGGCAGTGGAAGGTGTCTCTTTCCTCCCTCCCTCCCTCCCTCCCTCCCTCCCTCTCTCTCTCTCTCCCTCTCTCTCTCTCTCTCTCTCTCTCTCTCTCCCTCTCTCTCTCTCTCTCTCTCTCTCCCTCCCCCCCTCTCCCCCACACCCCTCCTTCTCTCCCTCTCTCCCTCCCCATGCCCAGCCATCTACATAAGCATTTGGAGGAGCCCTTCTTCCTCATTTGGGTGTTTCCCTGAGTAGCCAACTTGAGCCCTCCATTACATACAATGATAATAACATGTTTCGTTCTCTTGATTTCAGATGAGACGCCAATTATTGCAGTGATGGTGGCCCTGTCCTCTCTGCTAGTGATCGTGTTTATTATCATAGTTTTGTACATGTTAAGGTGAGCGTGCTAATGCTTCTGCATTCTCTTGGACTCTGTTTCAATACCCCAGGGTCTCAATAAGCCCACACAGTCCAGAAGACAGTAGGATAAAGACAGTGAATGGGATAGAGGGGAATGACTCATGGTAGCACTCCTAAGATTAAAATTCTGCTTAGAAATGTTTTAAAGTTTTACATAGTCTTCCTTAACACCTAGCCCCTCCCCTTTGCTTCCATCTGTCCCAAGTCCAGTCCCTCAACTCCAGTTCACCCTAAAATCCAGGACAGTGGTTTAGAGGTTGAGGGAAGAAGCCACAGTCTGTTGTTACTAATAGGCATTTTAAGATCTTCAGATTTAGCCCTATTGAAACAACCCCTGAAAGCACCCCAGTGAAGATGATGTGCTCAGTAAAGGTCTACTTTATTTCTAGTTGGGGCTTTGTCCCCAAACCCTTCTAGGGCCCCTGACTCTGGCATGCTGAACTGAACCATGTGAGCTACAGAGTTTCTCTTTCTGACTTTTCTTCCAGGGTCTTGTAGGTATTACTCTTCAAACAGGTACCAAAGCCAGGAAGGGAAACCTAAGGGAGGGAAAAAGAAGGTGATTTGTTCTCCTCCTGCTGAAGTCTCCACCCTGACTAATTGGGTTTAACTCTACCCTTATTTTTGGCTTAAGCTACTCTGGGCTCCCTCTCTTCTTCTGCAGGGATAAAGAGAGGGAAACCTTGTACACCCCTACAGTTTGTCGTGTGTCTCCACCTTTCTGCAGGAGACTTGTGGCCAGACCTGTGCCAACCCCGTCTGAAGCTCTGGGCTTCTCCCTGGTTACACCAGGGAAGTACCAGGATTTTTGTTTGATACTCTTATCACCCCCCACTGTATTCTACCCACACATCCTACTTCCACCTGGTGTGGCTATGATCTGCAGCGAATCCTGGAACTGGAGCTGCACAGAGGAGCCATTCAAGCCAGAACATACTGTGCGGTTCTCTGGGTTGGATTCTAGTGTGCTGAGGGTGAGCAAGAGCACAATGAGGTGCTCAGTCACCACTGGAGCGGCTTCCGTGTGTGCAGAACCTGTCTCTAAAAGAGCCTGTTTTTTGGTAAAGGATATTTTAAAAGGCTGAATCAGTAAGTGGAGCTACAAAGCCAATGATTGGTCTCTCCTGACTCTGTGCTTAGTGTTTCACTATGAACATTTTCTCATTAGGTTTAAGAAATACAAGCAAGCTGGGAGCCACTCCAATTCGTTTCGCTTATCCAATGGCCGCACTGAGGATGTGGGTAAGACACCCCTAAATTACATGGGGAACCTTCACAGAGAAAGAAAATAGGAGTTTCCCCATCCTGAAAGGAAAGGAAAAAAGAGACTTGAAAGCAGCCCTAGTTTTTGGATGCCTGACCAATGAGATAGAACCCCTAATTTAGTCTCCAGAGAAGGGCTGTGTCCCCAGGGCACCTGACCAACCTTCCCCCTTATGCACTGCAGAACCCCAGAGCGTACCACTTCTGGCCAGGTCCCCAAGCACCAACAGGAAGTATCCGCCCCTGCCCGTGGACAAGCTGGAAGAGGAGATTAACCGGAGAATGGCTGATGACAATAAGCTCTTCAGAGAGGAATTCAACGTGAGTTCTTTGCTGAGGCTGGTGTGTCAGCAGGGAGGAAGGCAGACCTAAGGTCAAACCTTTTGAATCATGGGGTAGAAAACAGGTTTCTAATGGGTTAAGAGGTGAGAAATTTTTTACCAGGTTCATCTGACTCCTTTCTATGTGACCATGGACAGGAAATGCAAAAAGATTTGCCATACCTCCCTCTTCTACCCATCTATCCATTCATTCATCATTGCATCTGTTACTTTTGTTTAATAAATACTTATCAAGCATCTGATATGTGCAAGGTGCCAGGGATTTGCTGGGGAGCAAAAACAGATCTAGTCCCTACACTCAGGGAACTTGCTGTGTAAGTTCAAACAGCAATATAGAACATGAAGAACTGGTGTAGAGGCATAGGAACCTATATTAAGAGGTGGCCTTTTAGAGTCTAGAGCCAGGGGTCACAGGGTATCTTAAGTAGACATTAGGAATAGGTCATTGTGGAAAATGAGGACCATGGCAGACTGCAGAGCGCAGGCCTCATCCTGGGTAGTATTTACATTTGTGTGTTTTATAACTCTTTCAAGGAAGCAGAACATGTTTGTGAATCTACCAGTTGATGATTCCAGTCCACCAGTTCAGAACTTCCTTTAAAAATGATATTTTAATTGAGACCTAATCATAGGCAAGGGCATTGAGGAAAGGGGGATGGGGAACATTCCAGGCACTGGGAATATCAGGAGCAATCTGTCAGTAGTGAGGGTGGGTGAGGGAAGGGCACATTCAAAAAATAATGAAGGACTGGGAGTGGCTGAAGGGCAGAGACTTAAGGGAGTAGTAAGAGATGAAAATGTAGAAGACTGGGCCAGACTGTAGATCTTGTAGAATGTCATGAGAAGTGGGAAGCCACAGACCAACCAGATTTGTAATTTGGAAAAAATGACTCAGACTACTAGTTAGAGAATAGCCCATGGGGAGACCAGGATAGAAGCAGGAAATACAGTTAGGGGCTGCAGCAGTTAAGACCAGAGTCGCTGATAGATTGATGTAAAGTGGTAATGATTAGGGAAAGGGGAATGGATTTGAGGACACAGGAACAGTTCCAGAGTTGGCTAATTCATCAACTTGGGCATTGTTAAACTCTGTCTCCTTCATATCTTTCCACTCAGCCATGTGTCAGTCCTGTCTCTTAGGCTGGCTTTCCTCATGTTGCCAAAATGGCTGCCCAGGGAATTCCCTGGCAGTCCAGTGGTTAGGACTTCGTGCTTTCACTGCTGAGGACCCGGGTTCAATCCCTGGTTGGTGTACTAAGATCCCATAAACCATGCAGCGTGACCCCCCCAAAAAATAATGGCTGTCCCAGTTCTAGGCACCACATGGGGGTAAACAAGGTCCAGTGGGAAGAGAATGACTGTTTCTTCCTGTATGTCTCCTTTTATTAGTGAGGAAAACTTTCCCAAAAGCTTCTGGAGACTTCCCTGGTCACATATTCCTTCTTAAACTAGTCATAAGCAAGGGAGAAATAGACTTACTGCAACTGGCTGAGACCAATCCAGATTATTCCAGTGTCATGTAGAGGATAGGCGGATAACCCACAGAATGGGAGCTCTAGTAGCAAGGAGGAATGTTTATTGAGTGGGTGGGTTACCACTCATATCTGCTCCACCTCTGAAGGGCTTGGGGGAGTGGAGAGTGATGTGGTCAGATTTGTACTCTGAGAAAATCACTAGCTACAATGTGGAGAATAGATGGGAGGGAAGCAAGAGGTGAAGCAGAAGACCATTTACCAGGCAAGAGTTAAGGTAATAACTTGGACCCTTTTTTCTGGCTGTTAGAAAAACAACACCATTTAATGCTCATTATTGATTATGAACATTCACCTCATCCCACAGGATAGCACCTCAGCCTCAACACTATAGCTAGGTCTCCAGTAGGCACTCTGCTGTTTTTTAAATATGATGCAAGCTACTTCTGGGTGATGGGTATGTGACCTGGTGGCTGTACTTTTTTCTGTGAAATGAGTTCTTTGTTTAGAGGTGATTCCCTGAGATCCCATGATAAGGCATTCCAGTGAATACCTGGATAGAGGTGGTGTTCCTAAGAGGCATGGTAGGCAAATTCAGATAGGTATTGTGACAGTCAATTGCCGTGGTATCATGGCCACTATGTTCATGGGCTCATTGGGCCAGCACTGGGGTGGTGAGGGAAAGGGCCGACCAACATCTCCTGGGTTCTTGCAGTGAGTGCCATTCAGTGAGCATACACATGGAGCATAAATATTTTCTGTCTTTTTTGTCCCGGTTATCTACTACCCAGGGATCAGCTTAGATCCGGACATCCAGTGAAGTGGATGGTGTGATACCTTGCTTGAAGTTCTGTTCATTGGACGGATTTCTCTTTTATACTCATTCAGAGCCATACCTTAAGTAGATTATCCCATAGCAATCTGCTTCCAGAATAGGCTAGCATGTCTCACAGAGCCATTTGTACACTAGGCTGGACTTTTTTCTCCTTTAGTCAACTGTTAATATCATCAGGAGATTAGAGGAATGTATTGAAGGAGTGGGTGTGTGGCACATGTTCTGTACACATCAGTTTCAGCTGAATTCTGGACATGTCCCAATTTATAGCTTATTGAATCACATAATACTTAGTTTATGATGGGTAGTTGACGTCATATGGATATCTAGTGTCCCATGGTCAGGCTTACAGTCTCTACTAGACCCCAGTGCTAAGCTAGGATCATAATCTTGCTGACAGGATCATGGTCTTGTCCCCAAATCCTAAGGTTTTTCATCATGATTCTCCTGCTCAGCCTGAACTACAGACACTTAGGGCCCCGTAGAATCTACCAGAGCTAATTTCTCTATGGCCTGGATCAGCTAGAGAGCCGTCTCTTTTCAGATCACTCAATAAATGAGTCAGAATAGGACACCAGCATGTGGTATACACATGCTGTCTCCAAAATCCATAATGGCCCAGCAAGCATCACTCCTCCTCTTTGAAGTGGGCGGTGGGGAGGGCGTGGGGGCAAGGAGTGGCAACTTACCCTTTACGTTGGAGGGGATATCCTGACGTGCTGCTGGCTTTTGACTTTCAGAAAACTTGGCCAAGGTGGCAGGCCACTATATAGTTGTCAGGGTGATGTCCTGTGAAACAGTGAGACAAAATCCCAGTGAACCAGTTCACAGCAGAGAGAGGTCAAGATGATTTATCACTGAAGCTGCTCCTGCCATGAGAAAGGGAAACTGCTTCATGTAGTCCTTGTGCATCATAAAGGAAAAAATAAGTGTACTTGCCTCATTAATAGCGAAATTCCAGGTACCACGGGTTATCTTAATCTGTAGGAAATATAACATCTGGAAAAGCAACTGCAAATCTGCAGCTCCACATGGTTCATGTATGACATTATACTGACATTCTTAAAAACTGTCAGCTTATCTGTTTGGTAACTTGCATGGAGAGTAATAGGAAGCATCAGAATAGCTAATATTAGTAGTTATTGAGCACTTGCTTCATGCCATCACTAAACTCACACATCTAAATGGATTATCTCATCATTATCCCACAACTTTTTAAGTTTCCTGTAGCACTTAGGAGCTCTGTGACTCATCTAGGGACCTAGCCTTTTGGTAAAGGGAGATGACTGCTCCAGCAGCTTGCATTTGCTCTAGCTACTGGAATGGTACCTATCCAAAGGGTTAGGGGACCAGTGTGGTTATTCCTGCTCCTTGCTGTAGAATTCCATTCCAGCCATACATTGGGAAAATAGGTAGCTCCTAACATGAGACTACTTCAAGCCAAAAATCCTTCCATCTCCTGGGCTACAAAGGCTCCATTCAAACTAGCATGAAATTATAGCATTCTGGGTTCCCAGGAATTAGTTATCTGAAGGCCAGAACCCAGTAGACCCCAAAAGGTGTATTTGCCTTTACCCAGTGATTACCATGGTAAATGCCTGCAGATTCTTAAGGCAAGACGAGGAGGAAGGTTCATGGTATAGGAGTGTTGATGTGCTGTGGCAGGGTTCTTTCTTACATGTGCCCATCATTGAAGGGTTCTAGGTCTGTGAACTGACTCAGGCCTGAGAGTTGGATGAGAAGGAGCCCTTCTCTAGCATGAGAGTCTAGTCAGGCCCCCTCAACTGACCTGAGCTGGCTGCCTCCCATTTCCATTGTTGGGAGCTTCACAACAAATTATCCACCTCAGAGAAGTCTGAGCCCTGGTGAACTGTGGCCTCTGAGGCTTTTTTCTTCCCACTAAGATCAAGAATCCCTTTTTGAAGTCAGTTCCTTCTTCTAAAAGATGCAGGTGCTTTCCTCACCCATGTACACCCTCTAGTGAGGCATGCATCAAGGACATGATGAAGGTGTCAGTGAGAAGGTTGAGGCTGTTGGATCCCCTGTAACACTGATTTCCTCTACTTTGTGCCAAGGGCTTTCTGGCTTTTCTTTGTTACCTAGCTGAACCCAACATTCCGTCCAGGTTCCTACTGGCCACCACACCCCACCCCACCATTAGAACCGTGGCCAGTTTCCTGAGCGGTTACACTAACTGCAGAAGTTCAGATAACTGTACCATAACTAGAAATCTAGCCGTATTCAAAAATTAGAATTAGACCCCTCCTTGGTCTAACATCCTCAAAATGTATATCAACAACTATTCCTATGGTTTTTGGTGATCCAACTCAGTGAATTCCTGCAGTTTCTTCTGGGTGTTAGTTCTTTGCTTTTCTACCTTCTTTATGTATTTTACCCTCCAGATCGCGTTATGCTTGCATCCTGATTATCCATGAGCAATGAGAGCTGGGTTGTGGGGCAGTTTTCATCATGAAAGCAGGATGCAGTAGAGAGCACAATAGAGATTTTTAGAAGTTGGCTTTCCCCAACTCCTCTGTTTCCTTTCTGCATCATTTCAATTATCTCACTTTAAAGCCGTGTCTTTCACATGACCAGCCAAGGAAAGATGTGAATTCCATTGGCATTAACATTTAACAACCAGCAAAATTCTGAAACTTTAACTTTTGTTTCAGCAAAATACATATAGCACAGTCATAGAAGGGCCCTGAATTTTGTGCTGTCTTTGGAGATAAGTATTTGATTTTGGAGCTGGGCTTTTTCTTGTTTTACTATCTAAAATTGTCAGAAATAATCCTATTCCTTGGTTTCAGCATTTCTCATGTCCTTTTAATTGGCACTCCCCCTCCCCCAACTCCTTTAAAATCAGCTAGAGCATATCCCAGGTGATTGCAAGCCAATATGAAGTAACTGTTTTACAGTTGTGAGGTATGAGTGGCTTGCCCTTTCCCATAATGCAAGTTGGTTGACAGTTCCTTTCCCTTCATCTGAACTCGGTAATCAGGTTCACATCACCCGTATTTTCCCCATCAGTATCTCACCTACAACCCCACTCTCTGTTACTAACTGCTAAGTGAGTTAAGGTCTTTTACTTAAAAACAAGAGAAGTCAACTCAAGCAAAGAAGTGGGGAAGCTGGCAGAATCAAAAGATGAGATAGACTACCAGCCTTTGGACAGAGCAGGTCCTATTCTGGTGGGTCTGGGCCCTCTAGGGAAGCCTCTGCTTCTTCCTGGGTTTCAAAATCCTGGAAAAGAGAATCTAGTTGATAACAAATGTAGGTCAGGTGTGACTGTGCTTGCATCGGTCAGCCCTGGCAGGAAAGAGGAGAGTTAACACATAGGACAAACACACTAATTTGTGTCCGCTATCATAGAATAATATTCTTGTAATCATGGGGTGAGGAAGGCCTTTCTAAGCAAAACACAAGATTCAGAAGCTAGAATAGAATAGATTGAAAGATAATAAATATATTAAGATGTTAAGCATCTCTGAAAAATAACACCATAAGGAAGTGGCCAACTGGGAGAAACTATTTGCCACAGGTAGACAGAGAATTTTCCATAATATATAGAGCTTCTCCAAACCTGTGAGAAAAAAGTAAACATTGCAGGATAAAAATTGGCAGTTCAGAGGTGAAAAACAAATGGTCTATAATCATAGGAAAAGAAGCTCAACTATATTTAGTAATCCAGATATCCAGATTAAAACTAACCATTATTTTGGGCCTGTTAGATTTGAAAATTTTATAAGATTGATATCAAGTATGGGCAGGGGTAGGGGGATAAAGAAACTCTTACACACAGGTAGGGGAAGTTTAAATTGATACAGCATTGGAAGGATGATTTGGCAGTATCAACCAAATTTTAAATGCTTATGCTATCTGACCTAACTTATGGGACTCTATCAGAAAACAAAATATATATTTGTACAAGGATGTTCATTGTAGCATTACTTATAATAGCAAAGAAAATAAAGTGGAAAATATTTATCTATCAAATAGCAGAATGGCTAAATAATTTCTTGCATCTATTATGAAATTCTGTACTGTCATTAAAATAAATATGTTAACATAGAAAAATATGGGAAAAAACATATTCCAAGGGACTTTACATGGTATAATCCCCTTTTTAAAAAAAAATCTATATATGTCTGCATTTGAGTGTGTTAATGCCTTTTTTTTTTTTTTTTTTTAAGTCTGGAGGAATACTGTGAACTGAGCAGTGGTTGCCTACAAGGACGGGTAGAAGACAGGAGAGACATGATAGGGAACTTCCACTTTCTACTGAATTATTTGACTTTCTTTTACAACAAGCATATTTTTAAATAACATTTTTAAAAGCAGACATTAAAACCTTAAAAGGAGCTTCCCTGGTGGTCCAGTGGTTAACACTCCGTGCTTCCACTGCAGGGGGTGCAGGTTTGATCCCTGTTTGGGGAGCTGAGATCTGCGTGCCTTGCAGTGCAGCCAAAAAGAAGAAGAGGAAAAAACTTTCAAAAGTTTTTTTAATATAGTAAACAAAGCTATTCAAGCTTATTAGCTTTAGCATAGTATCCATTATGCTTTAATGTATAGATGGCATATAGAATAGAGTTGGTGTCCCCAGCTTGAACTGTGCCAAGAGTCTTGTGGTCAGGTCTCTGTGAAAAGGAATATCATTAAATGGGAAGTTGTTTTGGAGGAAAAACTGGACCGTGGGGGTGAACAGCTGAAGAAACAACAAGCATAGGAAATGACAGCTGTTTTCGGATATCTGACAGACTAAATGGGGAGTGTGTAACATTTCTGTGAAACCCCACTGTGGTTGAAAGTTGTGGGTAATGGAACTTTTGTCCTAAAGTTATAAGCTGGAACATTTTACTGACCAGCATTTGTCTCAGAAGGAAGCACTGAAGTTGTTTAAAAGAAACACTTTGAAAAGCCACTTATTGAGGTCCCTAAAACATGTTTAAGGTTTAATAAATAAATAAATAGACTTTAGTTAGCTCCTGAGATGAAGGGGATAGGAGACAGCTAGGGAAAGAACTAGAGGCTATGAGGTGGTCACAATCTGTGAATTGTGAAATGTGAAACCCCCCAACCCACGCAGGACCCTGCATCTTTAGTAGAGAGAGCTTAATTCTTGGATTGCCAGGTAAAGAGACATTTATGTGTAATTTGGTGACAGAACTGTGTGGCATCTGAGTGAATCAGAGGCAGAATAGTCTCTGCATTGATGAGTTGTCTCCAAATAAATGTATCAGAGCCAAAGGCCTATAGGAATTATCAGTACCTATGTCAAGGGCCTTAGAATTCAACAGTCCAGGGAATTGGGAGTTCAGGATTTCCAAGGGGCAGAGAAGGTACCAGCTGACCTCCTGGGTTTTACACTAGTCAGTACAAGGGGAAAGCAAATTGTGTATCTGGGTGTTAAGTCCTTCTAAACAGAGCTGTTCCAAGATCAGGGGAACTGCCTTGGAAAGTAGTAGTCTCCCCATCACAGCAGAGTGTTCAGGCACTGGTGACTGTGGCCAAAGTATTTGGAAGGGGATTCAGACTTTAAAGTGAATGAGATTCAGTACTATATTGGAGACGTTAACACAGTAAGGCAAGAAAAGAAACGAAAGGTATTACGGATTGGAAAGGAAGAGACAAAAATCAGTTTTTTTCACAGAGGAGATTATTGTCCCAGAGAAATCCAAAGACTCATCAGATAAATTATTAGAATTCATGTTATTTTAACAGAGTTGATAGATACAAAAACAGCATAAAAATGAATGCATTTCTGTTTATAAGCCACAATCAGAAAATCTAATAATTTTTAAAAGATGCCATTTACAATAGCATCCAAAATGTGAAGTACCTAGGAATAAATTTAGTAAAATATTTACAAAATCTTTGGAGAAAATTATAAAAATGTTTGAAGACATTAAAGAAAAAAACCTAAATTAGTGAAAGAAATAAGATCAATGGATTAGAAGGCTCAGTATTGTAAAGTTGTCAATTCTCCCCAAACTGATATATAGATTCAATGCAATTCCAATAAAAATCCCAACAGGTTTTTTGTGGAACTTGACAAGCTGATTCTAAAATTAATATGGAAGAGAAAAGATTCAAGAATAGCCAAGACATTCCTGAAGAAGAAGAACAAGGTGAGGAGACCCGCCTTACCAGTATAAAGAGTCATTATAAAGTTTAGTAATTAAGACAGTTTTGTATTGGCACTGGAATAGATTGACCAGCGGAATAAAATAGAGAACCCAGAAGCAGATTCATATGTAAAGGGAAACCTATTTGTGACAAATGCTGTTGTAGTTTTGCTGGGGTAGAGGATGGTCTTTACAATAAATAGAGCTCAGACAATTGGGTAACCCCATGGGAATAAATGAAATTGAATTCCTGTCTCATACCAAAAATCAGTCCCAGTTGATGTAAACACTGAAATTTAAAGGAAAAAATGTAGAGACAATAATGTAGGAAAATATACTATGATCTCACATAAGAAGGTGTTCTTAAGACTTAAAATGTTTATAAAGGGAAAGATTGATCAACTTGACTACATTAAAATGCAAAACTTCTGTTCATAAATAAATACTATAAAGAAAATGAAGGGGCAGGCCACAAACTTGGTAAAAAATACTTGTAACACTTATAACTGATAAAGAATGAGTTTCCAGAACACATAAAGAACTTCTACAAAGTAGTAAGAAGATAAATAATCCAGTAGAAAGATGGGGAAACACTCAACTAGGTTCTTCACAGAAGAGGAGAAACCCTGTTGACCAGTAAACTATGAAATGATGGTGAACCTCATTAATAATCAGAGAAATATAAATTAAACCTACATTTGATACATTTAAAGTCTGACCGTAGCAAGTGTTGACAAGGATACGGAATAACTGGAATACTTTACATTGCTGGTGGGAGTGTAAATTGGTACAGCTACTATGAAAAACAATTTGGCCTCATCTGGTAAGGTTAAAGATAGTCATACCTGAAACTCTTGCAAATGTGCATGAGGAAACACATACAGTTAGTGCTCAAAGCAGGATGGTTAACTGTAAACAACCCAAATATTCACCAGTAGTAGAATGGATAAATAAATGTTGGTATGGTCTAAAAATGGAGGACTACAAAGTAGTTAAAATGAAAGAACTTTGGCTACATGGAACAACCTGAGTGGAATCTTCAGAACATAATGTTGGGCAAAAAAAGCAAGTCACCATTTATCATTGCATTTTTATCAAAAAATAGACTGAACAATAAAAAAATATATTTTTAAGGATACAGAATATATGGATACAAATAAAGCAAGGGGATAATAAATACAAAATTCCAAGTTTACTTGTGAGAGGAGAAGGAAAAGGACATGATGAGGAAGGGTCCAAAGAGAACTTATAAGTTAAATTGGGTGGTGGATATACTTTTTAAAAAAATAATTGTAAAAATTGAAAAAAAAATTTTTTTAACTGACACTTTTTAAAAAATGACAGCCTTGCTTCCAGTAAAGGCCTGAGCAAGGGATGAAGTGGTCTTTGATGCCACCTACTGTTTGTGGAGAATTTAACATCTTAGAGCCTTCTGGTTCAGCTGCTTCTGCCCAGCTCTCGAGGCTGGGATTTTCAGAGTAGAAGCTAAAAGTAGGATTCCCCTTGTTTTCATCCTTGACCTAAGCTCTTTAATCTGATATTTTACATCTAGTACAGTGTTCTCTAAAGCAAATCTTTTATTTTCTCTTGTCAAACAGTGACTCCTGTTTCTTCCTAACTTTCCTTTTAGGAGCCTCAGCCTACCTGGAGACCTAATTTTTCTTCATCATGACTGGGGGAGCTAGGGGTGCTGACAGGACTTTGAGATGTGGTCATTGTCATTACTGACCCTGAGGACTATTTTCAAGAATCTTGTTATCACTACATCTGTTCTACATCATTTTAGACAAGGGATGTACAGGAAAAGTAATGCCTCAGGATTAGTCTTGAGGGCTTTTAAAAACTTGTGTCTCATCCTGCCCTGCATCAAGGTGGAAATCTAGCCTATCTGGGTGAAGAGAAGGCAAACTGTGGGTGAACTGGGAAATTCCAATCTTCTGGTCCAGGAAACTCCTTTTTCCCCTTTATGTATTGACAGCAGTGGGTCTAAAGAAATTGGCTTTCTTAGTAAAATAACAGGCAGAACCTCCAGGGTTTTAACTCTGAAAAGAAAATCTCTTGAATAAGTGAAGGTAGATGGACTATGAGACCTTGACTCCGGTTATCTTGGGATATTTCACTTTAATTTCTCCGACCACTATCTTGCTGGTTCCTAGGAAGTATATTTGCTCCTTCTTAAAACTCTTGTTTCTTTCTGGCGAAATTGGTTCCTTTTAGGCTGGCATTTCCTTTACTTAATCTTTTTTATTATTTTTATCCAAGCTAGAAACCTGAGAGTCATCCTTCATTCCTGTCTCTTTCTCTCCCCAACTTTTGTCCATTCCATCTCTAAATCTAGTCATTCTGACTTCATAATATATCTCGAAGGCATCTATTTCCTTGTACCATCATCTTTCCACATTCGGTACTTGCTTTCCTCCCAGCCCATTTTCCATGTAGCAGCCAGAGTGATTCTTTAACAGGTAAAGTGGATTGCAGCTTATAAAAACCTTGAATGGTTTCCTCGTGCACTTAAAGTAAAATTCAAACTTCCTATTCAAGGACCTATGTAGAAATATGTGATCAACCTTGTCAAAAAACTCATCTCCTCCCACTTCCTCTTGCCATCTCCACCAGCAACATTTTATACATAACACCCTCACTGACACTTTATTTCCTCACACAAACCAAGCCTTCTCCTGCCTCTGGGTCATCATACATGCTGTTCTTTGCCTGGAATACTCTTTTCCATACTCATCCTTCCTCATAGAGACCTACCCTTAATCTGTATTGGGGTATTCCTTGGGCTTTCTGATACTTTCTCTAATAACCTGTGCTCTCATTGCATTTATCATGGTATGTAATTTTATATTTACTTGTTTTATTTATTTAATATCTGTCTTTCACCCACAAGTTTGCATTGTTCATGAGAGCAAGAACTGTGTATATGATTTGATTCACCACTGTTTGCTCTGTACCTAACTCGGTACCTAATAGGTACACATTATATGTTTGTTGAAGGAATGAATGAAAAGTAATACATGAACCATAATTTACTTAACTGTTCTCCTACTGCTGAATACTAAGGTTGTTTTCAGTTTGGGGTCATTCTAAATAATGATGAAGTAAATAATTTGAACATAGAGATTTTTATTTATTTAGGCTAGAATCCAGATTTGCTAGGTCAAAGGGTATGAATATTTTTAAAGCTTTAAGACATATTTCCAAATCACTTATCAGGAAGGTTGTCTAGGTTGTAATTTTAAACTGTTTCTCTTTTTGCTTTCTTAGTTTTGAATATATAGAACACAGAAGAAAACAGTTCAAATAATAAAGTTTAGCTTCCTACTCCTATAAAACGAATTTATTGAATGCTTATTCTATGCCAAACATGAGATTATCTTATTTACTCCTTATGTAGCAGATATCATTGTCCCAATTTTATGGGAAACTTTGGCCGATTTGCTCAAGTTCATACAATCCAGACTATCTCATGTCAAACCATTTATACTTACCCACATACCTCCCAGTGCTAGCTGATTTACATTTGCTCCAAAACTGCTGCAGATTCAGTGTTACCTCATCCAAGTCCTCTGCTTCCTAACTGCTGCATCCATGTGAATGCCCTCTCACCCACTCACCTGTCCTTGCTTCCTTACCACATGATGCTAGAGGCTGGGCTGCCATACCCCCTTGTCAGGCTCCTAACTCAACTGACCATCCAGACCCCTCCTGTGTGGTTTACTCTGAGATACATCTCCAGCTTTGCATGGTGGTCAGCATGGGGATAAATGGCCCATCCTTTCAGTTATGTCTGCAGTCCCATATACTGGGGTGGTCCATTTTGACCCAGCATTGCAACATGCTCCTAACCACATGGTAATCATATAAAGAGCATGCTGTGCTTATAGTAACAGGAAAGGCATTCTGCCCTCTGGGCATTCAAACTCTAAGGAGCTTAGAAGCTATTTAGAAGAGAGGTGCACTCTCTGTATTAGATGCAAGTATTCACCTGGGCACATCTTTTCCCCCCCAAGAAAAGGTAGAACTTGCTGCCAGGTCAGAGTATGGTGCAGCAGTTTACATGTTTGGTGTTTATCCCTTTTAATAACTTCTGTAATTTCTCTTAACCTTTCAGGCTCTCCCTGCTTGTCCTATCCAGGCCACCTGTGAAGCTGCCTCCAAGGAGGAGAACAAGGAAAAAAATCGATATGTAAACATCTTGCCTTGTGAGTGTTTGTAGGGTTTCTTGGGATGTAACCTGAAACTGCATCTGTAGCCAGATTTTCTGAGGATGGAAAGAATCTTGTAATTGATCATAGGAAGGCTGGTAATAAGAATAGAGTCAAGCTTTTGGACTGTAAGAGCCTTTATGGCTCCCCAGGCAACCCCAGGTGCTCATAAAGTCAATAGGGGTGCTTGACCAGGTTTTTTATGGCAGGCCTAAAGTTTCTGGGAAGTTAAGGAGAGCAGTTTCACTAAGACCAGACAGCAAGTGCATGGTTGTTGTGGGGGTTTTTTGTTGCTCATTGCAAAGAAATTCCAATTCAGAGTTCTCTTTGTAACTCCTTCCCAGAGTTAGCCATTGCTAATCAGTTTATCTATAACCTAACAGACATTTTTCTAGGCTAGTGGTCTCCAGAATGGAATATGCATAATCTAGTGGGATGTGAGAGCAAAATGTTTGAACTTTGCTTTTTTTTTTTTTTTTTTTTTTTTTTTTGCGGTACACGGGCCTCTCACTGTTGTGGCCTCTCCCATTGCGGAGCACAGGCTCCGGACGCGCAGGCCCAGTGGCCATGGCTCACGGGCACAGCCGCTCCGCGGCATGTGGGATCTTCCCGGACCGGGGCACGATCCCGTGTCCCTTGCATCGGCAGGCGGACTCTCAACGACTGCGCCACCAGGGAAGCCCTGCTTTATCTTTTATAATTGCTTTTTTAAAAAACTCATCCTTTAAATAATTCCTGGTGCAATTTTGGGTGCATAATATATTAAAGACCACTGTACTAGGCATTTACAGATACTTATGTCTTATTTGTGTATAAATGCATGTATATATGTTATATATTTTTAGTATAACTGGTATGCTGTATACATTGCTCTGACTTTTTTCTTTTTTTCCCCAATATATATTGGAAAATAAGTCAGATGGAGAAAGATAAATACCATATGATTTCACTCATGTGGAATCTAAAAAAACAAAACAAAACAAACACAAACTCATAGATACAGAGAACAGATTATTGGTTACCAGAGGGGAAGGGGGTTGGAGGTGGGTGAAATGGATTGGTGGGGGTGTCCTACTGTATGGTGATGGATGGTAGCTAGACTTGTGGTGGTGATCACTATAGTTATTACAGATGTTGCACTATAATGCTATATACCTGAAATGACTATAATATAGAGAAATGTATTGGTGTATTGGTATATATATATATATACCGATATATGTACTGGTAATTGTCAAGAAACAGAAGTGTTCACTTTCCTTTTTATCAACTGCTTACTATTCCATATTATGGATATATCTTAATTTATTTAACTTAGTCCCCTAATGATGGTTGAGATGTGTCCGAATTTTTGCTGTTATAAATAGTGCTGCAGTGACAACTTTATACTTGTGTGTCTCTCTACACATAGTCATAGATGTCACAACTAGCCTGGTTGCATTGGGACCAGTGAAAAATAAAATTGAATTTAATTGAAAAAAAAAATTTTTTTTTCTAGATGACCATTCTAGAGTCCATCTGACACCAGTTGAAGGAGTTCCAGATTCTGATTACATCAATGCTTCATTCATCAATGTAAGGAACTTGAGCTTTTCTCATTATTTCCTTGATTCCTTCTCAGCTGCATGTTAGAAGGAATATTTGTCATTTCAGTTTTTCCCGGAGGAGTCTGATTTTTTTAAAAGACTGAAAAAATTTTTTTAAAGATCAGACAGTTTAAAATGTATTCTTATGTTTACCTGTCATCATTCCCAAAATTTTCCCATGCAGAAATCTGAACCTAAATGTATACTTTTCTGTAAGAGTCAGTGAATCCTTTATTGAGCTTATTCAGATAACTAAGAACAAAAGCACACCTTGTCCTCCAAACAGGACTAGAATATCTGACTCCGGGTAAGTCTGGTTAGTCATGTCTACTATGAATTGAGAGAAGAGCTGAAACTGAAAGGAGGTTTTTAGGGGTGATTTAGAGAATGTTTATAGAGATGGTGTGCGAGACTTGAGTATGTTTTATAGGCTGACGGGAGGGAACCAGTAAAGAGAGAGTTTGAAAGGAAGAGAGAGCAAGCAAGAGAGCTAGAGAGAGCAAGCCTGACTACTGAAGCATGAAGAGAATACTGATGGAATTTGTACACCCATGATCATAGCAGCATTAATCACAATAGCCAAAAGGTGGCAGCAACCCAGGTTCCATCAGTGGAAGAATGAATAGGTAAAATGTGGCATATACATGCAATGGAATATTATTTAGCCTTAAAAGGGGAAGAAATTCTGACACATGCTACAACATGGATGAATTTCGAAGACATTATGGTAAGTGAAATAAGCCAGTCACAAAACAATAAATATTGTATAATTCCACTTATATGAGGTACCTAGAGTAGTCAAATTCATTAAAACAGAAGGTAGAACGGTGGTTGCCAGGGGCTAGAGGGAGGGAGGAGAAGGGAATTATCATTTAATGGGTACAGAGTTTCAGCTGAGGAAGATGCAGAAGTTTTGGAGATGGATGGTGGTGATGGTTGCCCAACAATGTGAATAAACTTAATGCCACAGACCTGTACACTTAAAAATGGCTGAAATGATCAGTTTTATGTTACGTATATTTTACCACAATTTTTTTTTTTTTTTTTTTTTTTTGGCTGCATCGGATCTTAGTTGTGGCACGTGGGAATCTTCGTTATGGTGCGAGGGCTTCTCTCTAGTTGTGGCACACAGGCTTCTCTCTAGTTGTGGTGCGCAGGCTCCAGAGCACATGGGCTCTGTAGTTTGCAGCACGCAGGCTCTCTAGTTGAGGTGTGCGGGCTTAGTTGGCCCACAGCATGTGGGATCTTAGTTCCCCAACCAGGGATCAAACCCACGTCCCCTGCATTGGAAGGCAGATTCTTAACCACTGGACCACCAGGGAAGTCCCTTACCACAATTTTTTTTAAAAGAATACTCATGGAGAGATTAGCGTTGAACATAAGAAAGGATGTTTTTTCCCTCTGAGACTGATGGTAAAGGAATATAGAATAGATAGAGGTGGTTTGTAGGTATGAATAAATCAAGCTGAGGGAACTCATCTGTTTTTTCTAAGAAGTAAAGTCAAGGTTATCTGCTGAAAAGGGAGGATGGGACTGTGACATGAGAGTACTGAAGTCAGTAAGAAAGAATACTGAAAAGGGCATGAAAAAAGCATGTTTAGCTGCACCGAGGAACTACCTAAGATGGAAATCTTTGATATATAGGGGCCTCAGTTGTGTGATTTTCTCCAGTTGTACCCTAGGATTGGTGATATGCAGAAAACATGTGGTACTCAGACAAAGGGGCTAGGGAAGTCAGTTGTTGCTTCAAGTAGTCAGCCGAGGGCTTCAGGTTCAGTAGAGAAAGGAAGGGATCAAGGACTAGGTCTCAAGAAATTGAAAGAGCAGTCTTGGGATAGGAAAAGGAGAAAGATGGAAGAACAAGAGGCCATGGCTAAAAAATAGGCTATCAGATGGACTTCAGAAATGGAGTAGTGCAGGCACCCTCACGAGTATGGATTTGCTGAAATTCCTGTATATGTTTCTTAGTGATGGTTATATGTTTATAGTTAGAAGGAAAGGAACCCTGGTAGAAATGATTGGTGTAGTAGATAAGGAAAATGGAAAAAGGCTAGTAACCAGCTAAGAGTCCCAGGATTTAGATCAAAGATTATGATGAAGTGGTTGGGAGGAACAGGTTGAGTTTAACATTATATGGAAGAGTATAACAATATCAGAATGTTTCCATCTGCAGGTAACAGAATACTCAGCTAGAAGTGGTCTACACAGGAACATTTACTTCTCATTTAATCCGAAGGCAGGTGTATAGCAGTTCTGGGGTGGGCTGAGTCTGTGACTCAGTGACATCCTTAAGAAACCAGGTGTTTCCATCTTTCTACTCATATCTTCAGCCTATTGGCATTGTCTCTTGCTCACAGGACGGCTACAGCAGTTCCAAACGTTTCTTATAAACACAACAAACAACATAGAGGAGGAGGAGGTGGAGAATTTCTGCATATGCTTTTCTTTTTTTTTTTTTTTTTTTCTGGTACGCGGGCCTCTCACTGCCGTGGCCTCTCTCGTTGCGGAGCACAGGCTCCGGATGCGCAGGCTCAGCGGCCATGGCTCACGGGCGCAGCCGCTCCGCAGCATGTGGGATCTTCCCGAACCGGGGTACGAACCCGCGTCCCCTGCATCAGCAGGTGGACTCTCAACCACTGCGCCACCAGGGAAGCCCTATGCTTTTCTTTTTATTAGGGGCATGACCTTTCTCAGAAGCCTCTCCGGTACAGTGCCCTTCAGAGCCCGCAGGCCAGGATTGGATCACGTGCTTACACCCTCTCTCCAGTTACTGGCTAGGGTGCTGAGAATTATCATGATTTACCCTTCTGGGGCTGAGGAATGATCACCTTCCAAGCCAATGAAAGGTAAATGTCTGAACAAAAGCATGGTTTTGATGGCAAGAAAGAAAGGGAAGGAATAGCTTTTCAGTTAGTGACCAGCCATGTCTGTCACCATAACCAGTTTGGCTCCTTCCCACATTGAAGGTGAAGACAGACAAAAGTAAGTTGGATGTTAAGGCTGGTAAGCAAGTAAGGTGGGTCTATTCATGGTCATGATAAGCAAGGCACTAGAAGGAAACAAGCCTTCTCCTTTGGCCATGCTTAGTTGGAGCTCACAATAGGGCATCCTATAAAGGCTTGATGGTTATTGGAGGTTATTAATAGGTAATATGAAAGTTTAGATGAAGAGGGTTAAATTGGAGGTACTTATGAACTCAGTGAAAATAGAAAAGCAGGAAAAAGCTTATGGTTAACCATTAGTAAGAGTCAGGGATTAAAGAAGATTTAGGTTTATTAAATTCAGTCAACATTTTTTGATCACCTGCTGTGTGGTAAGCACTGGGGGTATGCTCCAAGGTTACAGAGATAAGATATGGTCCCTAGTGTGATCTACCTACAGGTAGATCATAACCTTTAGTGTGCAACATGTGTGAAGGAGGTATTCCCAGAGTCTTTGGGACTTAGAGGAAGAAACATTCAGCCAACCTGATGAGCCAGTAGAGCTGAATATTGAAGGGTAGGTCTGAATTCAAGAGAAGAAAGATGGGCAGAAACTTCAAAGCAAAAAGAGAAGTGTGAGCAAAGTCAGAGACTGGAAACAGTAGTCTTAGTTATAAGATACAAGATGGGAAGTCATGGGAGATGAGGCTTGGGGGATTGGTAGGAACTCGATCTTAGAAGGCATTGAATGTCAAGTGTGTCTGTTGGGGTTCTTGGTTGAAGATGACAAGAGTCCACTTTCTGTCTATTCTTTTCAACAGGAAGGGGTTTATTTATAAGATAGTGTGTGGCTTACAGAATCTGTGGGAGAGTCACCAGGAACAGAGCAGCCGTAGATGTACCCAACTACCCTGTATGACTCTCGTAGTGAAACCCCTGCAGAGGTGCTACAGAAGAACTCAATGCTTCCACTGCCGTGCTTGCCCAAAGACCAGATCTTCCTAGCACAGTCACCATCTCACATTACTCACTTCTATCCCAAGTCTTGTGTGGGACTGCTAGGAAGAAACTGGGTTCTTAGGCAGAACTGAGCTGCAAGAGAGTCTAGGGAATTTAGCTTTTAGTTTTTCAGCCTCTATAGAAAGAAAGTCAAGCTAGAAGTGGGTGGGACTGGATGCTGATTGAGTCACCTTACGGTATCTAGAAATTTTCAGTACAGCTTAGAGTTTTTGTTTTTTATTTATTTTTGGCTGCGTTGGGTCTTTGTTGCTGCACGCGGACTTTTTCTAGTTGTGGCAAGTAGGGGCTACTCTTTGTTGTGATGCGTGGGCTTCTCATCGCGGTGGCTTCTCTTGTTGCGGAGCACGGGCTCTAGGCGCACAGGCTTCAGCAGTTGTGGCACACAGGCTCAGCCGCTGTGGCTTGTGGGCTCTAGAGCACAGGCTCAGTAGTTGTGGCACACAGGTTTAGTTGCTCCGCAGCATGTGGGATCTTCCCAGACCAGGGCTTGAACCCATGTCCCCTGCATTGGCAGGCAGATTCTTAACCACTGCGCCACCAGGGAAGTCCCCAGCTAAGAGTTTTGATTTCTAGGCAATGGGATAACATTGAAAGGTGTTAAAGACAAGGAGCGATATAGCCACATTTGTATATTGATCACTCGGGTTACCGTGTGCAACATGGATTTAGGAAGGGCCGATTGAGGGCTGTTACAGTAGCATGCTACAAATGGTGAGGGTAGAAGGGTTGGAGAAGATGCATCAAAGTAAAAACCACTTTGGAGGTAGAATTTAGCAGGATATGGTGATTGACTAATATATGAGAGAGTATAGGGTGATACTCTGTAGAGTGTATTTAGGTTGGAGTTTCCTTCTTTCTCCATTTCTGGGCTGGAGGAAACACCCGAACATGTGGAAACCCAGTGCTGGGCAGCCAGGGCCATATCCACAGCCCTCTAACGTCGGGTACCCTGGAGGTTGCAATCCTGCTCATCCACCACCTGCCAACCTGACCTTTCCTCCAGACCCCTTTCCCACTCCCCCAGGAGCACCCCAGGGGAATCCAGCTTTTCCCCCTGGTGGGCCTTGTCATCCTGTGCCACAGCTAGGGTATCCAGGATGCCAACCCTCAGGTCCCTACCCCCCTCCATACCCACCACCTGACCCTGGCGTTGGCTCCTGGCATGGTAGGACCAGGAATGGTAATGGACAAGAAGATGCAGAAGAAAATGAAGAACGCTCATAAAAAGAAGCAGGAACACCACAAGCATGGCAAGCATTCCTCCTCTTCCAGCAGTGACTCTGACTGAATACAGAGGCTGGACCCTTTCCTCCAGTCTCTCCAGTTCTTCTCTCCCATCAAGCTTTAGATGCCATCTTGTACTGGGGAAAATTAGCCCTTGTGTCCCTCCCCACCTCACGTCCGCAATCTGAGCCTCACTCTGCTATTCAGCCCTAACTGGCGAGGGAAAATGGGAAAAGGATTGCCATGGGCTAGCAAAGGCCATCTGCGCAGTGCTTTGACAGAACTTTTAGCTGATGAGTTTTGCAAGAGATCTAGTTTTTGAAGATGGTGAGATTTGAGCTAAATGCTGAAGACATGTGATTTTTTAATACACATTGTGTAAATGTGTAAAATGTGATTTTTTACATTCTTTTGTAATACTTATGCTTGGAGAGATGCTGTGCAAATTTAATTATGGGGGAAAAAAACAACCTATACCTTTCTTGTTTAAAAAAAAAGAAAAAAGAGTATAGGGTAATCCATGTGGATGTATCCAGCATAGTTGGGCATCATTAATCTGAGCTCAGGGGAGAGATTCCAAAGCCATGGCCTTTGAAGTCATTAGAGAGAGGAGTGGGCCCTGGAGCCCACAAACCTCAGCCAAGGCACACTGGGCAAGAGTTGCTCATTAGTGAGACAGAAGGAGACCAGAAGAGAAGAGCACCTCAGAGGGCAAAGAGTAAAGCATGGAGAAGTGTTAGGTGGTCAACGGGGTTGAGTGCAGATGAGAGATCCAGTGGGAAAGAAGGAGCAGATGTCCTTAGGACTTGGAGTATAGGGGCAGGCAATAACCTTTGCTGAAACAAATTGTGGCCATTTGTTGTGAGCTGCCAGTTACACTTACGAAACCCTTTTTTCCTCCCAACATGATTGAGGTACAGTTTATATAACAGAAATTCAAACATTTAAAATTTAGAATTCAGTGATTTTTAGTAAGCTTACCAAGTTATGCTGTCATCACTATAATTGTTTTAGAACTTTGTTAGTGGCTTTATTGATGCAATTTACATACCATAATTTTCACCCGCTTAAAATTTACAATTCAGTGGTTTTCAGTATATTCACAGATACGTGCAACTATGACCGATTTTAGAACATTTTCATCACCTCAGAAGAGAAGCGCTGTACCTTTTAGCTATTGCCTCTTAGTTTTAGAACTTTTTGCTCACCCCAGAAAGAACCTTCTTGTCCATATATAGTTACTCCCCATTCCCACCCCCTGACAATCATTTACCAAGCCCTTTTTGCACACAGAACCAAGATCACACATGTATCTTGAAGAGAGGTGGTGTCAGGCACCACGGAGTGGTGGCAGTAGGCACGGGGGATGGGTTCTGTGGTTTGGAGAATACAAAGGTCTGAAAGTGAACCTGACATTGGTAACAGGAGAAGATGAAATAGACAGTACAGATGCCAACTGGGCTTCCCTCCTGGAGTCTTAGGAGGACCAGCTTCCTCTCTCACCTTGAGGTGTCTAAGGGTATAGAGGGTCTTTAGAAGTGTTTTGTTTTTGTTTTTAAACTGGTAGGAATGTAGGTGCCACCTAGAGCCAACTTGGCATTTGACTTTCAGAATCCAAAGATGTCTCAGGAACCAGGGAGCCACATTTCATCTTTGCCTTGAACATAACACAAGGAATCAGTAGTTTTGCCTCATTCTAGTTATTCCTTATTGGTTGAGCAATGTCAGCATATCACTATGTAGGCATGTTTTCATGGGGGATATATAACACACTACTGGTAAAGATGGAGCGGGAAGCACTTTGGGGCTGGGCCTTCCAACAGTGCTTTTAAGCTATTCATGACCCACATGCTCCAGTGAGAACTTGGCAGCAGCTTCTCCTGAAGCAAGCATATTATACGGCTTAACATACTCTAAGAGCTTCTCAGTTTTAATTACAAGTTTAGTGCTATAAGCAGAATGCAGCATCCTGAATTAAGGCTTTATCAGTTTCCATCTTCTAGTGGTTAAAAACTTTTGGAGAATTCCTCTTAATAAAAATTTTAACAAGCTTCTTATTGTTAACTCTAAACATGTCCATATTGAGGCCTAAAGCTTTCTCCAGTGCTGGGAAGCAACCCTGCCCTGCCCTTGTTTGAGCTGGAATAGGAAGCGGCTTCTCAGGCCCCCTCCTTTATTCTGCCACTGCCTTGCAGACTAGTATTTCACATCACCACCTTGGTATGGTATCCCATCCATGAAGTTGCCTCCCTCATTGCCCATCTTAGTGCTGTCTGAGAGAGGCAGAAGGTGATTTACAATCCTTAAGTCAAATGATTTTTCACTTACCTGGGACGTCTCAAGTGAACACTATATTTAAACAATGAGGTTGAAGAGATGTATGACTAAACAGTAAAGAAAGTTACTGCGAGTGTCAGTTTTTCAGAGGCTCCTTATCTATTAAGTGACGTCCCCAGGCTCCTTGGCTTCTTTGTCTCCTACTTCCTGTAATGGAGAACCCTCTTGTCAAACACTGGGAGCTGTTACACCATACCCATGGGCTATTCCCTGAAAACTTTTGCACCTGGGTACAGCATCAGCAAGAAAATAACCCTTTTTCCTTCCTCGTGTGGGCCCAGCCTCACATGCTTCTGACTTGGAGGGTTCCTACCCAGTAACACCAAGACTCAGATTGTCAGCAACTAAGAGAGCGTCAGAACAGGGTCTAGCCTAGGAGTTGTTATTTGGATGTTCTTATACTAATGTTTGTTAATAATTCACTTTAAGAAGACTGCCTAGACCATGTAATCTTTGCTTCCTGCTATCCAAAGCTAATCCCATTAAAATTTCTAGAATGGAAATCCTTGTTAATTGCCTGGACCTTTTCACAAGGAAGCCTTTGTAAACTGGTTGGGAGTCTGGAGAATTTCATTCCTATCCATTTTTGGGTTTTCACTTTCTGTTTCTCCTCTACTCTCCCACCCCACCCCCAGGGCTACCAAGAAAAGAACAAATTCATTGCTGCACAAGGTAAAGTAAGATAATTTTTTACTCTTAGGCTTAACCATGAATGGATTTGGGATTTTTCTTCCAAATGCTAATAGATTACTCAGAATATATTAGCTTTTCTGTAATTATTACCACCTGAAAAAAATATAATCTACCTTGCAGGTTTATAACTAAGGGCCTTCATCTTGATGATTTAGTGTCCAGGGATCCTTTGAAAGAAATTATTTTATATATGTGCATAAAAAATACTGGAGAAGGCTATACACACACATACAACACAGTCTAATGAGGTTCTCTGTCTTGGGGTCATTTGGGAAACTTAAGCTCAAACCAGGCTGCTCAGAATTTGAATTTGGATTTAGTCTCCAAAGAGGATTGGCCACCTCACTGGTCCAGGCTGACTCATCTCCTCCTCCCACTCATGGGCCTGAGCTCCACTATTATTCACAGATAAGTGGTCTAAGAACCCTCAGAGCAGGGACCCAGTGCCATGGTCTTATACATGCTCTGCACACATTTCCATAGCCTGAAGTTCTAACAAGTGTCCTCACCTTTGGGATCCTAGCAAAAAAAAATCTTGATGTTTGCAGCACTAAAAAGTAATTGATGTTATTATGGTCCATCAAAGCCCATTTATTTAATCACTCAACAAATATTTATTGACCATTTATTAATATTATGTGCCAGGCACTGGCCTAGGTGATGGGGATATGTAGGGGAATAAAACAGAATATGGTCTCTGCCTTTTTGGAGCCTTTAGTTGGTAGAGGATAATTTATAGCAAAATAAACAGGAACTTTGGTAAGTGGCTATCGTGTTCAGTATGGTAGCCACTGACCACATGTGGCTATTTAAAATAAAATTTGGGGGAGCTCCCTGGCTGTCCAGTGGTTAGGACTCTGTGCTTTCACTGCTGAGGGCCCAGGGCTCAATCCCTGGGTGTGGAACTAAGATCCCACAAGCCATGTGGCGAGGCCAAAAAATAATAAAATAAAATAAAATTTTAAATCCAGTTCTTCAATCACACTAGTCACTTTTTTTTTTTTTTTTTTTTGGTACGCGGGCCTCTCACTGTTGTGGCCTCTCCCATTGCGGAGCACAGTCTCCGGACACGCAGGCTCAGCGGCCATGGCTCACGGGCCCAGCCGCTCCGTGGCATGTGGGATCTTCCTGGACTGGGGCACAAACCCGTGTTCCCTGCATCAGCAGGCGGACTCTCAACCACTGCGCCACCAAGGAAGCCTGCACACTAGTCACATTTTAAGGCTCAATAGCTACATGTGGCTAGAGGCTACCATATTAGTGCAGATATGAAACATTTCCATCATCACAGAAAGTTCTGTTGGACAGTACTGTGATCGTGATAAAATAGGGATAGAGGTAAAATGAGGCAGAGGTGGTCAGAAGTCTTAGATCTTCCTTGCCCCTGCAGTCTCCCACCAGGACCTGGCCCTTGCCTAACTGGACCCCACTTTCCCTCCCTCTGTAGGCATCTGTCATTTCAGGTCCACCCTCCAAGGCCCACCTCAGCTACCACCTACTCAGTGATGATTTTGGCACCAACAACCACATATAATCTCATCCTCTCTTTGTTTGTCATGGGGCCTTGTTGATGCTAAAACAGTTCTTAAACTAAGTTCACCTTTGATTTCCCCATTAGCCTTTTCTCAGACTCCCTCCCTCTTGAACTTCTCCACAGTACTTCACACTCCTTGAAACCCTCCTGTTATTTCCTGCCATTCAGTTCTCTTGATTTTTCTCACTTTTCTAAATATTGTTTCTCTAGCTCTTATTCTTCTTTCTGCCCTTTAAATATAGTTTCTCTTCAATACTGTGGATGACTACTTCCCTTGAAACTCCATTCTTGTCTTTCATGGCACATTTCTGTCCATTCTTCTGCCTCCTGGGCTTTTTGTTCTGTCTGAACTTGAATAATGCTTAAAGATCCCCAGCGTTCTGTGTTTGACCCCTTCTTTACTCCTCCCCCTCTGTATCCTCTTTGAGAGACTTCATCTAATACCCACCTCTGTTTGACTGGCTGCTGCCTCTCTTGAGCTCCAGAGCCACATTTTTTTGTTCTCTTCTGCTTGAATACCCCCACAGACTCTAGATTCAACATCAGAAACTGAAACGTGACTCTTCCTCGCCCCAAAGCTGCTTTTTCTCCTCTGTTCTTAAGAGACTGGAATGTAATCTATATTCATGGTGACTGGAATGTAATCTACCTAATCAACCAAACCAGATTTGGGGTCATCCAGATCTCCTACCTGTCCCTTGCTTTACATATGACTAGTCCTCTTGTTTCTCTCTCCAAAATCTGCCTTCTCTGACACACTTCCTTACTCTCATCTCTTCTTCCAGCTCTGTTGTAGCAGCCTACTGACTGATCCCTCTGGGCCCTAGCTTTGCTCCTTGGATTCCTTCCACCAGAATGGCCTTTCTTAATGCAAAATTTTTGTCAGACTCTCATGAAAATCCTAGAATGATTTTTCATTATCTGTAAAACAAGCCTTCCTTAGCCTGGCCTCCATCCCTTTAGATCCTGGTACCTCACCTATCTTTCTAGCTTCATCTTCTACCTTCTACACACCCTACACAGTGACCTCACTGAACTCCTTACAGTCCCTGGATGTCTCATGCTCTTACTTGCTGCTAGCCCCCTGCACCTCTGCCTGGAGTACCTCTTCTCCCTATGCCTCCTTTCTAGACTCCCATCTACTTTATCTGTCCTAACATATGGCTCAGATGTCATCTCCTCCAGGAGATATTTCCTGACCTTGCCAGGCAGTGAAATAATTCCACCTCTGTACATCTTTCAGCTATGTGTCCACTTCTGTCATTATTTGTTTTTCTTTTTAATATTTTTCTTTTTACCAAAGGGAATACAAATTTTAAGAAAGTCAAAAGGTATTACAAGGTCTATAAAAACAAAGTTCTCCCCCCTTTCGTCTAAACTTTTTTAGTTTAAAGCAGCCATTTTTATCTGTTGACTTTTTCTTATGATAGATAACTTATTTAATCCTCTTACAAACTACCTCACACTCAGACAGACATGTCCCTTTTCCCCATTCTCCCAGTGGAGTTAAATCACAATTTGTGGTAAAGATAATGCTTGTTATTTACATTCTTATTACTATGCCAATATTATTCACAGCTAAAGCACATAATATTATATAATTTTTTGGTACAGTTTTTGGTTTCCCTCTTTCCCAAGAGTTAATAATTGCCTTTTTTCCTTATTCACTTAGTTCTTTATATACCTAGCAGTGATTTTTTTTCTCTTAAACTCTTTCCTAGAAGTATATATTTCCTCTCAGTACTCACAGATACATGAGGTTTAATTTTTTAGTTTAATTTTTTATCTTGGGGTCCTTCTAGAACCTTCTTCCTTCAGTTCCATTCTGGATTGATCTAGCCTCTGGCAGAGTAATTATCCTGAGCCTTCCCTTTACCAACACCCTGGGAATTCTGTTAGTCTCTCTCCTGTGTTAGATCCCACTTATTTCTTATTCTTTGTTTGTGCCCTTCTAGTGACTTTCTGGAAACGGCTGTGTGGGAGGTAAATTTTAAATTTCAGCCTAAGCAATTTACCCAACCTCTCTGGCTAATGACACCCACCTCAGAGCATGGTAAGAAGGAGTAAATGAGAAATAAAGCACATAGCTCACTATCTCGCCCATAACATAGGTATTCTGTAGGGGTCGTGATTTCTAATCCTCAACTATAGCATCCTTGGGAAACATTGTTCATGTGTTCTCTTTTTATTTTAAGAACCTCACATCCCCACTTCACTCCCTAGTGAAGTGCCTGGCACATACATGGTGGATACACAGGAAATGTTCAGTTAGTAGGTAGGTGGATGGATAGATGGATGATATATTTAGCTGGGGGCATGTGGGCACAGGCTTCCAAAAGTCAGGAATGAATGTTCCCAGTTTCCCAGCATCTTTCTTCCTCTTGGTGTGTGTTCTCATCTTTGCTGTTGGCTACTATAGGACCAAAAGAAGAAACGGTGAATGATTTCTGGAGAATGATCTGGGAACAAAACACAGCCACCATCGTCATGGTGACCAATCTGAAGGAGAGAAAGGAGGTGAGTGGAGAAATTAGATAGAATGGCCCCTGATACAGGCATGACCAACAGAGGGACTGCTTTGTTGGAGTTCTGTGTTTGAGCCTAGGCTTTCCACCCTTTGTGGCTTCTGTGCCTGTCATTCATCCGGACAGAACCCAGGCCAATGTGCCTACTACACTTTCCTGTGGCCTGGAAGCCTCCGATGAACTCAGAGGTATACCTAGGGCACACCCTGTGTCTGGTGACGAAACAGCTTACCTTAGATCCAAAACATCCTGGAAGAAAGACTTGGGCCATTAGACAAGGAAAAGTCACAGTGGGGCTTTTCTCCCCTGGCTTCTCTAGTCCCTCACTCCCCTGGTTTTTTTGTTTTTGTTTTTGTTTTGTTCCTCCTCCTGAGATAGCAGAGGGAGCCGTATGAACTGAGACCCTGCAGGGCACAAGGAAATGTGAGCCCCTGAACTGATCCTTCTGGCAGCCTTCTGACTGGTTCTTTTCTTTCTGTGGCTGCCAAGTCCATGCCTGGTCAGCTCCATCACTGGGCCACAGCCAACACCAGTCCTGAGTCCTGGATCAGGCCCCAGAGAGGAATCCCAATTCGGGACAGTCTCTCTCCAGGATGGCCCTAGAGTCAACCTGATACCCACACTGGGCTGTTGGATGTATTGATTGGCTTAGGAGGGATAGCTTTAGGGCTGGGCTTTAGGTTCATTTTCTCCAACCCTACCTCTGGCTCTTGGGAGCTGTCCAAGGCCTAGTCAACCAGAGAAGGCCTTGGGCCTCTCGTGGCAGGTTTTACAGTCTGCATCAATCCACCCTGGTGACTCCCTCATAGCAGGTTGCTCATTCCAGGGGATCAGACAGACTTACCCCTAGAGCATGACCTAGGATATTGTGGAAGTACAGATTTTGTAGGTAAAATGGCTTCCGATTTGCCCTGAACTAAGAGACTAGAGGTGGGAAAGAGTGAGAAGTATAGGGCTGGGGCTCTGCATAAGTTAAGAGATTGTGCTAAACAGGATAGAAGCTGAGGAACTTAAAAAAAGAACAGTTAGGGAGTTACTTGGTGGCCTGGTGGTTAGGATTCTGGGCACTGCTGTGGCCTGGGTTCAATCTCTGGTCAGGGAGCTGAGATCCTGCAAGCCGCATGGCATGGCAAAAAAAAAGGAACAGTTAAGTCTGTAGCTGACTGAGGTGAGAGAAGAGGCCATAGGGCTTTCTGAGGATTTTAGTCTGGGCTTTTGTGGTCCTTTTCTTTAGGGCCTTTTGCACCTGTTGTGGGCGGGAGGTCTCAGGTCAGGGGGGTGCATGTCTGTTTCTTTCCAGTGTAAGTGCGCACAGTACTGGCCAGACCAAGGCTGCTGGACCTATGGGAATATCCGTGTGTCAGTAGAGGATGTGACCGTACTGGTGGACTACACAGTGCGGAAGTTCTGCATTCAACAGGTACTGTCTCCTACCTCCTTTCTTGGTTCTCATTTAGAATCTGCTGACCATTAAGAGGGCAGAACAGGCCGAGTCATCCCCATCTTACTCAGGGTGGTCAGGAATTGCTGAGTGTGCCAAATGTTCGAACTCTGAAATCAGAGTTCTGGGCTCCCAGGGGATTTTTCTTTTTTTCTTTTTTTTTTCCTTGTTTTTTTCTTTCGGTCAAAGCTAAGTGGGGGAACATTTTCGTGACTTCATGGTTGGGAGAAAAAGTATTACTGAGATGGAGTTTGGTCATCTTAGGTGTGAACCAAGTGCATCAGGAGGTATTGCACCAGTATCTTCTGGTACTTGACTTACCTCTCCTCCTTTCTTACCCCAAAGGCTCCTGACATCAAGGATGTGGTGGGCCCTGCTCCTGACCCTCCAGGGTGACCCTGGAGGCTTGAGCAAAGGTTGCCTTCAGCTGAGGGCACTGTGGTGCTATGAAAAGAGGGCTTACCAAGACTCAGGAGACCTGCATTTTAGTTCTGACCTTGCCTTTTACTAATCCTGGGACCTAGACCAGGTCATTTAACTTTTCTGAGTTTCACATTTCACATCTGTAGACTGTGAATAATAGTAACAGCCTGCCTACCCCATGGGTTTTCTGGGAAGGTTCTCTGTCCATGGTTAAAACTTGCTTGGGAAGTTTAATCCTCTCACTTTGCCATTGTCAGTGATAGCCACAGCTGGCCCTGGCCCCTAAGCCTCACCCTCCTTCCCCTGGTGCTGCCCTACCCCAGGGTATCAGGGCCAACACACAGGGATCTCTTCAATTCACAGGTGGGCGACGTGACCAACAGAAAGCCACAGCGCCTCATCACTCAGTTCCACTTTACCAGCTGGCCAGACTTTGGGGTGCCTTTCACCCCGATTGGTATGCTCAAGTTCCTCAAGAAGGTGAAGGCCTGTAACCCGCAGTATGCAGGGGCCATTGTGGTACACTGCAGGTCAGTGTGGCCTGACCCTTGGCTCCCCACTCATGTCACATTCTGCTCCCATGCTGAGAGCAGGGAAGGCACAGGGGCCCTGGCTGAGGAGGCTGGCACAGAGCAGATGAGCTCTTGGGGTGCCAGGGCAGCATTCAGAGAGACTCCTCAAGAAAACTAGGTGCTGGGTGGGAAAGCACTTGAAGAAAGAGGGAAGGGCAATCCTCCAAGACTGTGGGTGGGGTGACCACTGCTCTGAAGCCAAGAAACTAGGTTGAGTGCTGCCTTGCGTACTTGGAATCTTCAGACCATTCTAAGTGTCAGGGTTCTCTGGTCCTGATAACTAGAGGTAGGGAGTTCAGGGTACAGTGGAGTTGTTGGCTCCGTGAGAGTCCCAGCTCTACCCCATACAGAATTAGAATTTAAAGCCTTGAAGAAAGAGCCCTACCCTGTGCTGCCCACTCCCTGGGTGTTCCCACAAGACATGCTAGCCATCCCAGTAATACTCCTGCTCTCTGGCTACAGTGCGGGTGTAGGGCGTACAGGAACCTTTGTCGTCATTGATGCCATGCTGGACATGATGCATACAGAGCGGAAGGTGGACGTTTATGGCTTTGTAAGCCGGATCCGGGCACAGCGCTGCCAGATGGTGCAAACAGACGTGAGTGGTTTGTGGGTAGGGGGCATACCAGGACCAAAACATCTACCCGCCTCATGGATTACTCAGCCTCCCAGGTTATTGTAAATGGTCATCATACAGTGTGATGAAGGGCGCTTATAAATTATGTATTAAAAGAACTATGGAGCACAGAGGAGGCTGTGCCTAGGGGAATCTGGAAGGTGGGGCAGATGTCATTTGCACTAGACTGTAAGGATATGGAACAGGTCCTGAGGGAAGTAGGTATGTGGGCAGCCAAGGGAGCCATTGCCACAGAGTTGTGATGCAGCTTAGCCAGGTCCAGGAGCAGCAGTGAGATCAGCTCTGTGGTTAGGGCATGGAGTTCAAAGGGCACAGCACTGGGAGGGGAGGGGGGCTGGCACAGGTTTTGTGTGTCACCAGAATTTGACAACCCCTCAGTCTATCCAGTCTGTGCTCTCTGAATGAGCAGGAGTTGGAATTGTCCTTCTCTCCAGGAGGGTACCAGAGTAGGACCCTCCCTCCCAAGTTTAAGCACCCCCAGAGGGACTCATGCCTTTTGAGTCCTGCCTCCCTGAATTGGGACAAGAGTGAATCATTTTATCTCTGCTGGGATTGAAGAAGTGGACTGAAGTGAAATGGGAGTGGGAGGGAGTGCTCTGGCACCACCAGGACCATGTGTGTAACTGGGAACTCGGGCATCATCTGCATTTCAGATGCAGTACGTCTTCATATACCAAGCTCTTCTGGAGCATTATCTCTATGGAGATACAGAACTGGAAGTCACCTCTCTAGAAACACATCTGCAGAAAATTTACAACAAAATCCCAGGGTCCAGCAACAATGGATTAGAGGAGGAGTTTAAGGTAAGTTGGAGCTGAGCTCTTTCAGGATGAAGGATCTATGTGACCTCCAGAATACAGGATGCTTGACTCCTTGTGGATTTACCAACAAATGGTTAATCCCCTTGCAAAGCATGTGGGTGGTTAAGGAGGTGGGTCTCTGGCCCTTTACTCATACCCTAGTCATTCTCAACCCGTCCTGCATGTTAGAGTCACTTGGGTTGTGTTTAGGGGGGAAAAAAACAAAAACAGGCAATGGTATTTGTTTTAAGTCCCCCAGCTCCCCCTCCCAGGTAATTATAATGTACAGCAAGAGCAAGCATTCTCTGCAAAGTAAATATTTTTGGCTTTGCATGCCATACGGTCTCTATTTGCAACTACTTAGCACTGCTGTTATAGCACAAAAGCAGCCATAAACACCCCATAAGCAAATGAGCATGGCAGTGTTTCCGTAAAACCTCATTTGCAATCAGCAGACCAGATTGGCTCATGGACCGTAGGTTGCTGACCCCTGCTGTATGCCATTAGACAGTGGTTCTCAACTCACCTAAGGGACATGTCACACTCTCATCAATTAAAGTGCTCCCAGAAGCAAGAGATTCTGGATTGGGATGGGGAAGACCAACTGCCTTAAAGCGCTCCTGAAGCTATAATGTACACATGAATTACCTCGGGACCCTATTATGATGCAGGTTCTGTTTCAGCTGGCCTGAGTTGGGGCCTGAGATTCTGCATATATAACAAGATGAGGCTGGTGCTGGTTTATGGGCTACACTTTGAGTAGCAAAAATCAAGAAGGAACTTTGGAATAAGGAGAAGGGAGGATATATATTTGAATAAGGTTTTCTAAAGAATCTAAGACAGCCTCTGGGAGTAGAACAGCAGGGAGAGAGGGAGAAAGGGCACATTGTCTCCTATAAGAGTAGATTACTTGTTCCAGGATCATGAAATTTCAGTCTAAGGGAATCACAGGAACCGGGAAAACAGTGTTTCCCGAACACTCTTGGCTTATTAAAGACAGAAAAACAGTGTTCTGATAAGAACATGTGAAAATGATGGAGGTCAGGGCTCTGCTGAAAAGAGCAGTATGCCAGTGTGCCCTGGATGCAGGTCCAGTGACAGACATAATCTTGTCAAGTCCAGTTACTGAGATCAGTAATGCTTCCCCTCCCCTTCCCAATTCAGAAATTAACATCAATCAAAATCCAGAATGACAAGATGCGGACCGGAAACCTTCCAGCCAACATGAAGAAGAACCGGGTTTTACAGATCATTCCATGTAAGAGCCCTCTCCCCACCCAAAGCCTTAATGCCCCATCCCCCTTTCCCTTCACCCTTTGAACTTCTTGGGTACTAGTTAATGATCAGCTTGGAGACAAGAATTATGGCATTGTCCCTTATTGTTCCCAGTTCTTCAGTGGCTTCTGGAAAGAGCATGAAGCCCAAAGGTTTTCTGCCTCCTGGGCTAGGAACAGGCATGTTGTTGCCCAGCTGGAATTATATCTTCTCAGAGCTGAGGTTGGGGGGGATAGATGGAAAGAGAGGGAGAAGACGACAGGTGATGCTGGGGAGCCACAGGCTGCTGTCCTTCTTGCAGATGAATTCAACAGAGTGATCATTCCAGTTAAGAGGGGTGAGGAGAACACAGACTACGTGAACGCATCCTTCATTGATGTAAGTGGTGGCTGTGTCCCCGGAGCTCCCAGCACTCCATGGAGATTCAGCTGGGCCTTGCAGTGCTCCTCTCCCAATGCTTGGAAGGGTGGTCTTTGAGTCAGTCATCAAATGCAGAACTGATACCCTTCCTGTACACTAGGTCTGTCAGGGCCCCAGTTTGGAAGGAAAAGTTCACAGCACAGACCAAAGGCTAAAAACACTAACCTCTGGTCCTTCCCATTCCTGCTGTCTCCATCCTAGCCCCAGCACCCCCTTCCCTCATCTTCTTACAGCGACCAGCATGCCAGCCAGGGTTAGGTCCTTGGCCAAAGGGGAGCTCTGCCTGGGATGTGTTTGTCTCCAAGCAGCCCCTGTCCCATCCCAGTGGCCTGTCTTCTCCACTAGCCCCTCCCTGATCAAACCATTTCACTCCTGCCATTGACCTGGATTGTATAGGGCTACCGGCAGAAGGACTCCTACATCGCCAGCCAGGGCCCTCTTCTCCACACAATTGAGGACTTCTGGCGAATGATCTGGGAGTGGAAATCCTGCTCTATCGTGATGCTAACAGAACTGGAGGAGAGAGGCCAGGTGAGCTCAAAAAGGTCCTGGGCTGTAGGAGACAAGAGACACATGAAAAAAAGCGGGGGAAGGAGGGTGATGCTAAGAGGGTATTTGGACTTTTTCTTTGACTTAAACTAATCAAAGAGCCATTGCCCAGCTGCTTGGTATCTGAATAGTCAGCTTCTCTCAGGACTGGTCAGAGCCTCCATTCGGTTCCCAGACAGTTCATACCCTCTCATTTCTCTCCTGAATACGGTCTCCCCAAGCCTAGCTTTGTGCACACCCTCTGCACCCCACCTCCACGGGCAGGGTAGAACTAGTGAGAGGAGAGATACAGAGCCAGACTGAGGTTCCGACATGGAGCTTGTGTGAGTGTCTCTAAGGAGAGAGTGCCTTCCAAGCCAGAGAAATTAACTAGAAGACTGGTGGGAAGATGGGTCACTTCTTTGCTGACTAAACAAAAGAAAACAATAGAATTTGAGAAATAACTTTTGTTAACATTCAGTAACAAGGAAATCTTCTAAAGAAAAAAGCCCTTGAGAATTGTCAGCGTACTCAGAATATAAAGGGACCTTAGAGGCCCCCTAGGCCAGCTCCCATTCAGTGTTGGAAATCTCTTAACACTATTTCTGGATCAGAACCTTGCAGCCTCTACTGAGCACTTTCAATCTCAGGGGTCACTCTTTCTCTGCCCACCTCCCACCGCACCCCTCTCAGTATTACTTGTGGCTCAGTCTGTGTTCAGATAGTGCTTATTATCTTCAGACTCTTTCTGCTGTGGTGCACAGTGCAGTAAATGGGTGCTTCATGATGCCTGGTGCGCAGCTTAACAGGGGTCAGAATCAAGAGAAGGAGTGGGAGAGGTTAGCAAGGGCCCAGGGGAAAAGGTCCTTCTAAGCCATAGTGAAGAGTTTGAATTTTGTAAAGCAGTTGAAGAACTCTTGACAATATCAGATTTGTAGTTTTTTTAAATCCATCTGGCTATGGTGAGGAGGACAGATTAGAAATGAGCAGGCAAGCCAGAAGCAGAGAGGAAACTGCAGCAGTAATGCTGGTGGCCTGGACTCAGCAGGGGTGGTGAGAAGGGATCTGCCCCAAGAGATGGTGCAGAGGTGGGGTGGACTGGACTGGGGGAAGGGGGGAGAGGAAGAATTAAATACGTTTTTTACATTGGTTTTTCCAAGCCACATCTTTCCCATTCTGTACTTGGGCAGTTTGTTTATTTTAACCTTGATACAGCCTTGATATTTGCTCACCCTGATGTACCGTTATGTCAAGATTTTTTTCAGATTTAATCGTTTAACTCATTAGTTGTTGTTCTCGGATTTGTATCATGTATCTAATCAACAGACATACGTTATAGGTCTTCACCTATCATTAATAACAATACTGATGAGGTGAGAGATTTGGAGGAAGCGTACACCTGAGTGACAAAGGCCAGTTGGGGGATGAGCTACTTTGTTATCAGGAATTAGGTGCATGTCTCCTGACCCTCTCTGATAAGCTGTGATGGAACGTACATATAGACCAGGGACCTACATGAGGTTCCCTCCACACTTCCACCCTCTGGATCTATGATGAGCAGGTCCAAAGAGCAGGCAGAAAAAGCTGGAATGGCGAGCACATTCTCAGTCCACTGCCCTGTAATAAAAAGCAGCCCAGTGAATACCTCAGACTCTGTCTAGTCAGATTGTCAGGCTTTTCCATCCTTGAAGTAGACCTAGTGAGAGTACAAGGCAGAAGGGCAGGAAGCATTTCTCACTGGTAGAGGTGGGGAGAGAGAGGACATGCACCCACAAGTTTTCCTGCCTGTTGGCCAGGCCTGCAGTCAGTTGGATGAGGCCCATTCCCCTCTACCTACTAACGCTGTGCCTATGCTTCTGTCTTAGGACCAGTGAAACAGAAGCTTCTGAAGTGGAACAGAACAGGTTATAGTAACATTCTTTACCAGCCTCACCAGCCTCTAAGATAAAATTTTACTTTCTTTTGCACCTCCCATTCATCTTATCAAGTGTAGCTCCCAGAGATATTAACACAGTAAGCCTAAGTGAGACAATGAAGGGTGTCTCCATTTATACATTCTGACACCACTCCCTACCCCCAATTTAAATTCCGAGAAAAAGTCTGATCCAAAAATGTAAATTCTGTATACATTAAAATTCCAAAGGAATTAAAACCTAAAATTCTTTTCTCCCTGTTTTATTTTTCTGCACCATTTAAACCGGGGGGTGCACCAAGAGGCTTGGTAAGGCCTGAGTTCCTCTCATCAGCTGCAGCTTGATGCATCCACCATCATCATCAGAGTGAGCAGAGCAGCTCTAGCAGTTTCTGCATGGTGTCACCTCAACCCAAGGCCACATTCTGCTTCTCCAGAGAGACAATAAAACATGATAGACCCTTGTTAGACCCTTGCCCACAAAGCTCTGTATCACCATCACTGTTTTCAGCCCCAGACCATAGCAAGAAACTTAGTGCTATCTAGGGGAAAGAGGGTAAACAAAGACAACAAGAGAAAAGACTGAAAAGCTTCTCTGTTTCAGCTTCTTTAGGGATACCAATATCTAGAGTCCATAACCTGAAAATATAAATATTAGATTAAACCCCAGTTCCCAAGCATTCTTCTACTAGACTTGAACACCAGCTCCTCATCTCCGATCACCCACAGATGACTCCAACACCTGGCTTGCTGCCCCTTTTTTGATTCCTATTTCTGTTTCTATTCTTGGAAGCAAAAGTATGTATGTGGGTGATCCATCTACTCTTGGAGCTTCTCAGCCTCCTTAGCCATCCAGTTCCATGGTCAAACCACAACCTTGTCATCCCCCCATATCTGCACTGCCTTTGGAATGTCAACATTAGGCATCCCGCCCTGTTTACCATCTCCTGTCCTTTCACCTCACTACTTCTCTTTTCTTACTCCAGTAATTCTTTGTCTTCATCAGGTCCTTAGAGACATTGGCTTCTCCATTTTTCAATCTCAATCACCCCAGTAATGTCCCCACCTTCCTTCTTACTCTGTTAAGAGTTTTTGTGACTTGTCATGATTATAATCCCTCCCTTCTTAACATGCACTATTCCCTCATGGTCTCTTACTTTCATGGCAAGGTCTCTACCCTATTAAACTCAATTATATGCCTGCATCTGGTATCAAACATTACTGGGAGAAAACGCAAAATGGTGCTGAGTGGTCTCACATTGAATTCGTGACCACAAATCTAATATGGGTAATTAGTGTCACCTACCAATCCTACTTCCCTTCCTTCTCTTTCCTCAGACCTTCAACATTCCCTATTGCCTATCCCGTCACACTCACACCTTATCTTTTGATCTCGTTCTTCTCCGAGAAAGCAGACAAGAATGCTCTCATCTTCTTACCCCCAAGCAGCCAGCCTGGGGCTGGATGAATCTGTATCCATTCATCCATTCTCTTGTCTTCTCTCTGGTTGCAGTAGAAAAGTGTTCCTACATTTCTCAGTCCAACTATCCACTGTGCCCTGATCCCTTCCTCTCCTGTCTTCTCAAGAATGTTGCTGCTCTCATTATCTTCTCTCACCTCCATCCGTAAATAGTTCCCCTCTCTCCTCTATACTCTTATCAGCCTATTGTTACTTTCCTATCTTTAAAAAACAAAGATCTCCTAACCCCACATTTCCTTCCATGTGCCATCCCATTTCTCTGTACCCCTTCCTAGCAAAACTCCTTTAAAAGACATTGGCTTTCTCCCCTCACATTCTCTCATCCTGTTCCCTCTAGCCTTGACTCCTTGGACTGCTTCAGTCAAGATCACCGGTGACCGCCGTCTGCCCAACGCAAAAGTTATTTCTCTTTTCTTGTCTTTCTTGTACCTTTGTAGCAGCGTGTGAAACCATCAACACACACTCCTTTCTCCCCAAGACGTTTTCTTCCCTTGACTTCCATGATGTCACCCCCTCCCCGCTCACTGGCCTGGCAACTCCTTTGTTATTTCTTTTGTGACCTCCTCCTCCTCTGCATGACCTCTAATCATTGGAGTGTCCAACACCCAGGTCTTAACCCACTTCTGTTCTCTTCTGATACACTATTCCTTGAGGATCTCATCCAACTCTGAGGCTTTAAATACTATATGTCAGGGACTCTCACATCTATGTCTCTAGCCCAGTTACCCCCCACCTTCCCAGTTGTGGACCACATAGCTACTTGTTATCTTCTCATGGATGTCTGTTAAGAATCTCAAACTTCATATGGCCCAAATAAAATTTGGTTTCCTCCTTTCCCTCATGCTGGTTCATCCCACCCTACCCATCTCAGTAAATTGTACCACCTTGCACTCAGATGCTTGTATCAGAAGTCTAGGAGTTACCTTTATTCCTCTCCTTTTCTCACTCTCCACAGCCAGTCTGTCAGTGAGTCCTGATGTATGCTGAGCATATCCACTTCTCTTCAGTGTAACTCCTGTCACCCGCATGCAAACCATCATCTCTCACCTGCATCACTGAAGTAGTCTGGCAGCCAGTCTGCCTGCTTCCATTCCCATCCCCTTTTAGCCACTTCTCTACATGGAGGCCAGTGATCCTTTTGAAAATATAAATCTAATTATATCACTCCTTGTCTTAAAATCCTCTTTGGGCTTCCTCATCTTGAGGGAAAATCTACCCATGCATTCAAAATTTAGGGCTTTCCTGGTGGCGCGGTGGTTGAGAGTCCGCCTGCCAATGCAGGGGACACGGGTTCGTGCCCCGGTCTGGGAAGATCCCACATGCCGCGGAGCGGCTGCGCCCGTGAGCCATGGCTGCTGAGCCTGCGCGTCCGGAGCCTGTGCTCCGCAACGGGAGAGGCCACAACAGTGAGAGGCCCGCGTACCAAAAAAAAAAAAAAGAAAAAAAACAACAAAATTTAGAAACCTTTTCCTGTTAATATCCAGTCCCAAGACTTGAATTGGGTCCTTCTTCCTCTTCTGTTTCTATTGCTTATTTTAAGTCTCCTAGTTTCCATTTTCCCTCATCCCCATCTGCCCTCCACGTACAGAGTGGAGCATAGATTCTGAGGTGAGCCACAGCCTCTACTCCCTGAGGGTTGGGTCCCACATTTGTCACAGCCTTGCATTCCCCACAGGCCTACTCTCCAGCTCTGTGCTCTCACGTCTCCATCCTCAGCAGGATACCAAGGCATTTTTAGCCCTGGGCGACAGTGGGTACAGCCACTGCTGGCCCCTGCTCTGGATTCTGTTACAGCTCTTTTTGCCATATCCCTCCCCACAGCCATGAGAGGCAGCTCGGGAGTCAAGTCCCATTTAAGCCCAACCTGATTTTTCTGTTTGTGTTGTTGGGCCCACACAGAGGGCTAAATTAAATAAGCCTTCACCTGGGTGAGTAGGGTAATTTCCTGCCATCGGTCCAACATCTGCGATCATCTTATGTGGCTTCTCTTTATTTCATGTAGTCCCTTAAATCCTATCCCCATAAGTTTACCAGGCTTGCTTTCTCTCAGCACACCGTACCTGCTTCCCTACAATATCTGTGTCACCTTGAAATTTACCCTACAACAGCACTGATCTAACTTCTTGGTCCTACCACAGGTAATCATTTTGGCTGGTTAGGCAGCCAGAGCAGACATGCTTTCACTGTTGACCAACTCCTTGTCCAGAGTTTGAAGAGGGGATTTTTTTTTTTTTTTTTTTTGCCGTACCGCATGGCTTGCGGGATCTCAGTTCCCGACCACGAATCAAACCCATGCCCCCTGCAGTAGGAGTGCAGAGTCCCAGCCACTGGACCACTGGGGAATTCCCTAAAGAGGGGACTCTTTTTTTTTTTTTTAATTTATCTTTATTCTATTTACTTTTTATTTTTGGCTGTGTTGGGTCTTCTGTGCTGTGCGCTGGCTTTCTCTAGTTGTGGTGAGCGAGGGCTACTCTTCGTTGTGGTGCGCGGGCTTCTCATTGCAGTGGCTTCTCTTGTTGCGGAGCACAGGCTCTAGACGCACGGGCTTCAGTAGTTGTGGCACGCAGGCTCAGTAGTTGTGGTGCACGGGCTTAGTTGCTCTGCGGCATGTGGGATCTTCCCGGAACAAGGATTGAACCCATGTCCACTGCATTGGCAGGCGGATTCTTAACCACTGCACCACCAGGGAAGTCAAGAGGGGACTCTTAATGGTTCAATTCTGCATCCCTGGGAGTCCTCCTTGCAATCTGCCCCTTTTCTTCTCTGTTATGCCTCTTTTCCTAAACTAAGGAGATCTAAAATGTCTGAAGGCTGTTAAGTGTGGGACCATTAATATTTCCTTTTCTTGCCATAGTGTGATTCTGGCTCCTACATGCTGTTGCTGTAAAGCTCTTTGTATCTTAGCAGTTCTAATGGTTTTAAAGCAGCCCCAGTCTTTAGTTCTGACTGGTAAAACTGCATAAAGGCAGTGTTGGGAAGGAACTGTGGTAACAAAACTCACTCCACCCACCAAGCCCTGAAAACCAATGTAGTCTCTGTTTAAGATGTGCCTTAATTAGATTTTTCTAAAGCTGTTCTGGTTGAAGAGAGGGCCCAGAGCTCTGACCCTCAGGGTATCCCCAGGGCTCCTAGTGGGCACACATTGAAAAGCAGTGGTCTGTGACATTTCCTTGATCTACCACTTTAATAATCCCGTATTTTAAAATGAGCTCAGTGTCATTTATAAAGGGGGTAATGAATGATCACACATGAAAAGCAAGAAAAGTCATTAAAAGGGACTTATAATACTGATTTTATTTGGACTATCAGTGATTTTTATTTTTGTATTTAATTTCCCCACATCTTTTCCAATGAACATAGAGTACATTTATGGTTGAGTATCTTTATTTATTTATTTATTTATTTATATTTTTGGCTGCATCAGGTCTTCATTTCTGCGCATGGGCTTTCTCTCTAGTTGCAGCAAGCAGGGGCTACTCTTTGTTGCAGTGTGCGGGCTTCTCGTTGTGGTGGCTTCTCTTGTTGCGGAGCGTGGGCTCTAGGCACGCGGGCTTCAGTAGTTGTGGCTCACGGGCTCTAGAGCGCAGGCTCAGTAGTTGTGGCACACAGGCTTAGTTGCTCCGCGGCATGTGGGACCTTCCCAGACCAGGGCTCGAACCCGTGTCCCCTGCATTGGCAGGCAGATTCTTAACCACTGCACCACCAGGGAAGTCCCATATGGTTGAGTATCTTTAAATTGCCAACAGTGAAGTATCTAAGATCTCCCCTAAAATGATCTAAAGAAAGGACAGCATAACCGTATTTTGTTTTTTTTATGTATTTATACCCTGGCTTGTTCTGCAGACATTAATAAACACATTCATTTACCAGATACTTATTGAGAACCTACCAGATGCAGGCAGTGTGCAAGGTGCTGGGAAAACAAAGATGAAAAGAGGCAGCCCCTGCCCGCAAGGAGCTGTAGAAGGAACTGAGCCAGGTGCAAGCAGAGACAACAGTAAACCATCTTGTGCTCACTAATAAGGACAAAAACACAAGAGCTAGCAACTATAAGGTGCCACTGCAGATTAAAGAGTTAAAGAGGAGGGACTTCCCTGGTGGCGCAGTGGTTAAGAATCTGCCTGCCAATGCAGGGGACACGGGTTCAAGTCCTGGTCCGGGAAGATCCCACATGCCGTGGAGAAACTAAGCCCCTGCACCACAACTACTGAGCCTGTTCTCTAGAGCCAGTGAGCCACAACTACTGAGCCCTGCGTGCCACAACTACTGAAGCCTTCGCACCTAGAGCCCATGCTCCACAACAAGAGAAACCCACGCACTGCAACAAAGACCCAACGCAGCCAAAAATAAAATTAATTAATTAAAACAAACAGAAAAAAAGAAGTTACACTTTTTTTTTAAAAAAAAAAAAGTGTTAAAGAGGAAAGGAATGAAAGCATACTGTGGACTGGGCTTTGGTGAAGCACCGTGGCTGGGTGAGAATGTAATTGGGTTCAGTTTTTCTGGATTAGCAGTCTGATATACATAAGTAACTACAAATGTGGGAACACCTCAAAGGAGCAGAGAAAAAGGAATTGGAACAAAGACACTGATTCCTCCTCTCCCTCCACCCTGCCATTGAGTGTTAGAAGCAGCTATGAGCTGATGGTCAGAGTTCTTCACAGACCCTGTCAGTGTTGCAAATTAGACTATAAGTAATAGCAAAAGGTTAAGTGATTAGTGGACTTAAGTTGTTAAATATGGATGTCCTGCTGAGGATCAGAAGTTAAACTGGAGTGATGTTAAGTAGTAGAAGGACCCTCTGAGTTTTTGATACCTTGGGGAAGAAGTGTGTCGGTGTAAGTGGCTGTATTGAGAGGAGCAGTCTGCTCACAGGGCAGCCCTGCTTTTACCACACATGGTATTCTGAGCCCCTCACCTCTCCCATTTGTCCCCCAGGAGAAGTGTGCCCAGTACTGGCCCTCTGATGGACTGGTGTCCTATGGAGACATCACAGTGGAGCTGAAGAAGGAGGAGGAATGTGAGAGCTATACCGTCAGAGACCTCCTGGTCACCAACACCAGGGTAAGATGCCTGGTGGGTGGCCTTCTCCCACAGGGAAAGCAGGGTTGCACCTACCTCTCTGATCCTCCTTCCTCCAAAGGAGAACAAGAGCCGGCAGATCCGGCAGTTCCACTTCCATGGCTGGCCTGAAGTGGGCATCCCCAGTGATGGAAAGGGCATGATCAGCATTATTGCAGCCGTGCAGAAGCAGCAGCAGCAGTCAGGGAACCACCCCATCACCGTGCACTGCAGGTATGCCCACCCCAACCCTCAGGGGGCAGAGAGAGAAAGGCATGGGAGGCAGGCAGAGGGGTGTGATGGGAGCCTGTATCAGACAGTGAGGAAAGCCATACAAGAGTGGGATGTTGGCGAGCACGTGGCAGTCAAGTTTAATGACCAGAACAGGCCCAGATGATAAGAACTTCATACTTTAAGTGCTAGGGAACAGCAGTCCCTAATGTTAAGATATTGGGCAGGGGAGGTGATGCAGAAGGGGAACAGCAGGGGAGACTGACAGTGGAGAAGACCAGTTGGGCAACATGGGAATGAGGGCTGTTTCCCTAAGAAACACAGGAAAAGAGAAAAGGGCAACTATTTTGAAAATAGTCAGAAGAAAAATGAACAAGACTATAAACATAGCTGTGAAAAAGAGGAGTCTCCTAGGTTCGAGGCTGGGTAATGGCTGGTGTCACTGACAGAAGGAGGATAGCAAGGGGACCCATGGGGCAGGGGGTGGATTTTGTTTGGGGCACATTGTATGAAATTGCATTTTAGAAAAAATTTTACCTTGAGTTTGTATTGCTTTTATAATTGGGGGAGGGAATCTCTTTTAAAAGGGAAGGAAGAATATATTTAAAATTCCTACAAATTGGTTTTGAAGATAGAAAAATGAGCAAAGGAACTTCTAGAAATGTATCTAGTAAATGTTCTTCAAATGGCCAAAATGAAATATGTAATTACAAGAATCGAAGTACCGTTTATAATAGTAAAAGATGGTAGGGACTTCCTTGGCGGTCCAGTGGTTAAGACTCTGGGCTTCCACTGCAGGGGGCATGGGTTCAATCCCTGGTTGGGGAACTAAGATCTGGCATGCCATGCGGTGCAGCCAAAAAAAATTGAAAAAAAGATGGTAAATAATCTAAGCATGTATTAAGAGGGGACTGGTTCAGTAAGCTCTGATATATCTCATACTACAGAGCTTCAGATAATTAATTAGAAATCTGTTTATGTACTGGTATTCAGTAATCCTCAAGATTTATTGCTTAGTGAGAAAAGCAGTGGGAGACAGGGAAAGAATATGTTCATGTGGGTATATGCATAAATTATCTCTAGAAGGACACACAAGGACCTGATGACATTGGTTGTTTCCCAGGAAGAAACTAAAAGGATGAAGAAGTAGAGTAGGAAGGAGACTTTCCACTGTTTCTGACCTTTTTGAAATTTGAACTATGCTAATTTATTACCCGTACAAAAATAACTCATTTGAAAAAATGTTTTTAAGAAGAAAAAGTGGCAAAGTCCACCATCTAATGCAAGTGTACAGTAAACATGAAAAGATGCTAATCCTTATTAGCAATATGAGAAACGGGGATGAAAACAGTAAAACATGGCTTTTTGTCCATTGGATTGGCAAATTAAAAGGATTCCTTGAACTACAAAAATAAACACTTCCTTGCCCACACTTTTAAATCTCCCATGCTGCTCTCTCCCTTAGTCACCCTCTCTTGGCAAACCCCAGATTCTCTAGCTACCCTGCACCATGCAGCTGAATATGGCTAAAGGAAAGCATCATGTTACAAGCCTCATTTTACGTTTCTGATGACTTCATCGTTGGCGATTAGTGCTGCGCTGCAGTCCTTCTGCATCTCCCACTGTTCTAGACCAGGGCTAGGCAAACTAGGGCCCAGTGCCAGAGCTGGCCTGCCACATGGTTTTGTGGGGCCTGTAAGGTAAGACTTGTGTTTACATTAAAAACAATTTTTTTTTAATCAAAAGAAGAATATTTCATAACATGAAAATTACATGAAATTTACATTTGTGTTCATATATAAGGTTTTATTGGAACATGGCTATGCTTATATATTATCTGTGGCTGCTGTCCTGCTCCAGCAGCAGTATTGAGACCATTCGTGGTACTCTTACTACCTCACACTGCTGCTCAGCACACAAGAAGCACAGTTGTGCAGTTGTAACTTGACTTTGTCTCTCTTCCCAGCAAAACCTAAGATACTTACTATTTGGCCCTTTATAGAAAAGTCTGCCAGCCTTTGTCCTGGATGATCATTTCATCCTCCTCTCAAACCTCAAACCTCCAGTACCTCTCCCATCCTCATATTTAAGAAATGACCATGTTTTCTATTTGCCTAGGAAAAAAGAAGCAATCAGAGAATTTCCACTTGCTCTTAACCACCACAGCTCCCCATCTACCTGCATTAGTGCTGTGGACCCTGCATCCCTCCTGTTCAGTGGTTGAGTTGTCTGAACTCTCTCTGAAGTCAGCTACATTAGTCCTCTATTGCTGTGTAATAATATTACCACACACTTAGCATCTCAAAACAACACACATTTATCTTGCAGTCTTTGTGGTTAGGAATCTGAGCACATCTTAGCTGAGTCCTGTGCTTCAGGGTCTCAAAAGGCTGCAGTCAAGATGTTGACCAGATGGGCTTTGGTCCCATCTGAGGCTTGCCTGGGGAAGGATCCACTTCTGAGCTCACTTGGTTGTTGGTAGCATTCAGTTCCTTGTGGAATTTTGTATTTTGAAGTTTCTTGCCACGTGGTGGACCTTCCCAGCATGGGTGCTTGCTTCTTCCAAACCAACAAAGGAGAGAGTATTTCCTTACAAGACAGACATTATGATCCATGTAACATAATCACATACATGTAATTGTATACGCTCCATCACCCTTGCTACATTCTGTTGGTTAGAAGTACATCACAAGTCCTGCCCACACTCAAGGGGAGGGGAATCACACAAGTATGTGAACACCAGGAGGCAGGGATCTTGGGAGTCAAGCTAAAGTTTGCCACACCCACCCTCCACTTGGATACCAATTCCATCCTCTTTTGTCTCTTCAGGGACCTGACTTCACTATCCTACATCATCAGGTTTTCTTCTGGATTCCTACTGTCTTCATAAAAATGTGCTATAATTTCTCCCATTTTAATATTTTTTAAAAACTTTTGCCTCCAGTTCCCCTCCAGCTATCCTCTATTTCTCTGTTTTCCTTACTTGTAAAATTTCTCAAAATATTTGTTCATACTAACTCTCCAGTTCCTCTCCTCCCAGTCTCTCTTGAGCCCATTTCCGTTAACCCCCCACATACGCCCTTGCAACTGCCCTGTGAGGGCCGCCTGTGACCTTCACATTGATGAGTCCAGTGATCACTTCCTAATCTCATTATCCTTGACTTTCATCAGCATTAGACACAGTTGGTCATTTGGTTCTCTGTGGAATGCTTTTAGCATAGCTTCTCTCCAGGGTTTTTGTCCTCATTGGCTGTTCCTTCTCTGTCTCTTTTGCTAATTCCTCCCCATCTGTGGTCAAGGGCCAAGTCCTTGGACCTCTGTCAACTGACAGTCACTCTCCTAGGTGAATTCATCCAATCTCCTGGCTTTAATACCAACTTCCAAATCTTTATCACCAGTTCACCCTGTCCCCTAAACTCCAGATTTATATATCCAGTTACCTACTCAACATTTCCACTTGGGCCTCTTCAGTTTTAAAGGGTTATTTCAGAACTCCCTATCTTTCTTTCCAAGCCTGCTGTTTCACAGCCTTCCCCACATCAAGAAGTGGTATTTCACTTAACTCAGATAAGAAGCCTGGAACAATTATTTTTCTCACACATGTACATTTGTTCTACCTGCAAAATAATTTCAGAATCAAGTGTTTATCACTCCCCCCACCATGGCCCTCTGTCCAAGCCACCATGCCCTCTCCTCAGTAACTATACTGGCCTCACTGGTTTCCCTGCTCCCACCCTTCCTCCTGTAGTTTGTTCTCAACACAGCAGCCTGAGAGCTCCTTCTAAAACTTCAGTTAGACCACTTCACTCCTTTACTCAGAATCCAGACACTGGCTCACGAGGTACAACATGTCTGAGGGCTCCTTGCTCAGGCCAGGCAGGGAGTGCACCAGGGGTCTGGCCTTCTCCCTGAGGGCCCTGACCTTACCCCGCCCACTTCCCTCCCTCCCTCAGATGCAGCTACAGTGGCTTCAGCACCTAGACACACTCCTGTGTCATTCCTGAGATGCTTATTTCCAAGGGCCTTGTCCTCACCTTCTCAGGGTCTCTGCTCACATTCCCTGGCCACCCTGTTCACAATAGCACTTCCCACACTGACTAAAACTGCTGTTCTCTTTTTCCTGCTCATACTGCATATCTTATTGTCTGGGGGTACTGCTACCCACCTCAGCCCCTACCACACAGCAGGCACTCAGTAAGGGTCTGGTGATAACACATCGAACAGGTGGACAGTGTCAAGGTGAGAGTCTGGATTCCTGGGATTTAGGAAGAAAATGAGCAGCATGGAAAAGCATCAGCTACCATATACCAGTGCAGAGGGGCAGGAAAGAGGGGGCCAGAACTCTTGACATGAATGAGCAGCAGGCCAGGGCCCCGCAGGCCTGTTTTTGTTTTTGTGTGTTTTGTTTGTTTGTTTTTTGGCTGCACCACGCAGCATGTGGGATCTTAGTTCCTCAACCAGGGATCGAACCCGTGCCCTTGGCATTGGTAGTGCGGGGTCCTAACCACTGGACCGCCAGGGGATTTTCCCCCCCACCCCACCCCAACCCCAGCTTGTTTGTAGGTGGACAGCGAAGCCTCAGTGCTGGGGGTGGGGGTGAGGTTCTTCACCACTGCCCAATGAGTGAGCCCCTCAGCAAGCAGAATGGGTCATACAAGAAGGGCAGCAGGGGTGCACCCGCCTCCCCAGAGCTGTGTGAGCTCCTGTGCCCACCCCCAGCAGTTCCACTGGATGACTGACCTTCCCAGGAGCACCAGCCTCGGCCTTTATCTGCTCATTGTCATTGTCACTCGCCTTCTTGGCACAGGGAGTCATTGCAGGTGTGATAAGTGTATCTGCTTTGTTACAGTGCGGGGGCAGGACGGACAGGGACCTTCTGTGCCCTAAGCACAGTCCTGGAACGGGTGAAAGCAGAGGGGATTTTGGATGTCTTCCAGACCGTCAAGAGCCTGCGGCTGCAGAGGCCACACATGGTCCAGACACTGGTATGCTGCCCTGCGTATTTATCCATGCCACCACACCATCTGCAGCTCCTCTGCCAAAGCCAGCTCAGGGGGGAGGCTCTTTTGAGGGGCCCATCTGATAGTCAGAAGACTGTGTAACCACAGACTCATCCTTCCTCAAGGTGCCTCAGACAAACAGAATGAGCTTTGGGAGGCAGGAGAGCAGTGGGGGCATAGCCTAGCCCCACACCAGTAAGAGATGCAAGTGGCCTCTGTGAAGGCCACAAGAGGGTGTCCAGGTGCCCCATGGGGCTCTTCACTTCTCCATGGGTCCAAGGTGGGGAAGACTCAGAAGTACCTCCTCTCCTCTCTTCAGGCTCCCTTTCAACAGGTCTCCTGACAGTCTAGATGACCAGTAACCACTGAGTATGTGGACAGGCTTGAGCTCATGTCTGACCTCTGCAGGCCTAGGAGTGCCATCTGCATGTCTAGTCACTTCTATCTGTAGAAGATAGCTGCACTCAGCCCAGAGGGGAATGCTGTCAGAACTCTGGCAGGCAGCTCAGGGCTCAGGTGGAAATCCAAAAACATTCATTTCCTGTGAATTTTCCATTTTTTAAAAAATGGGTTTGTCAGGAGCTGCAGGTACATTTTTCTCTTCTGTAACTACCCTGGCCTTTTCCCCCACCTTTCACTCTGCAGGAACAGTATGAGTTCTGCTACAAGGTGGTGCAGGAATATATTGATGCATTCTCAGATTACGCCAACTTCAAGTGAGAAGCCATGAGGCCCCGTGGACAGGAGAATTGCCTTTAATATTTTGTAATATTCTGTTTTGTTAATATACCCAAAATTGTGTATATATCTTACAACTGTTTTAGAAATTGGTACATAGGCTTCTATTACCTATTAGGTGGAGATTTTATATGTAAATGTGTTAGCACTGATAGTCCTTTTTCCAATGTTTTATTGGGGAATTAAATAGTGTGATGTTTGGATTGATATCATGAAATCCTCTGCCTGGAAATTGGGCTCTATTGTTCTTTGGTTTATACATCTTTTCCTAAAGAAGAAACACAAAACTCATTCCAGGTAGCTAGGCATTAACTAAGAAAAAAAGCACAAAGGTATCAGAGCTCTTGAGGAAATTGGTTGTCCCAGTGCCCCCAGTTCAGACAGCTCTCCCCTCCCTGCTCTGTAAATAATCTCTCCCCTTTCCAACCTTGCCCACCTTCTCGTACCGCCTACATCCCACCATGGTGAGTAGAGGGACCAGAGTGTTATCTCTGGCACCACACTAGGGATTATCAGGTAATAAAAGCTTTGACTCCCTGAGGAAATGTCTCTCCCTTTGTCTGGGGTGGGGCAGTCATACCAGGGCTGGGGTTCTCCTGGGCCACTCCCGTCCCTGCCGTTACTGTTCTGTCTTAGCTGGCTGCAGAGAGGGTACAGTCTCCCTAGCTCCTTCTTTCCAACAAACACAGCCCCTCTAGCCCTTAGGTAGTTATCAGGACTCTTCTTTCACTCCCAGCATATCTTTGGTGCAGTGGTCCTAGCCAGCCTTGCTCCCTGGGGAAGATGGCCAGGGTCCTCACTGCTTCCCTAAGTACAGAGGCATGGAGGAGAGAGGGGTGGCTTGGCTTTCGGGTTTGAGTCAGTTTGACCTCTCCAGTCCTTGGTGCTTTGCTGCAAAACTATCTGGATCATGTCGCTCTGTCCAGAGCAAGTGTTTATATCTACATTTATTGTGTTAAACCGCTTCCATTTCCTTTCTATCTGTCCTCATTTCCAGGACTTTTATGTGGAAGTGCCTCAGATCCAGAGGCCAGGATGGTGGGAGTCTTAGATCCCAACTCGAATTTGAGCCTAACATGTTAGACAAAGTGTCTTAAATAAGGTGGATGTTATTTTTCATGTTAACAGTCTGCCCAGTCCAGAGACCCAGTATCCTCCATCTCATGGTCCCAGTGTCGCTTAGGATGTTGTTCTCATCCTCATGGTTGAGGTCGCTGTCTTTTCCCATGGAGAAGCAAAAAGAGCATGGGCAAACAAATTCATTTTTAAAGACATGAAGCAAAAGTTGCACTTTTCACTTCCACTCATACCCCATTAGCTAAAACCTAGTCATAAGACCACACTGAGCTACAAAGGGTGCTGGGAAATGTGGTCTTTAGTTGAGGGCACAGCTGGGAGGGTGTGTCTGTTCATGGCCTCCTTTCTTCATGATCAGCCCAACACAGGAACAGGAGAGGAAACTGGTTGCCATGACTGTCAGTTCAGGGCTGAGAGAACCTTGCAGCCCTCAGGGCCTTTCTTAAGGATCAGGGGCCAGGGGCACCTCGGGGCTGTCAGGAGTGAGAGGTGGCACCCCCGTCTGGCCCATGGAGGAATGCACAGAGATCACCACTGCCGTGCTTGCTGGAGGAGGTAGGACTTGAACTGGACCTGCAGGATATTGGAAGTTTAGGTGAGCGAAAGGAGGAAAGATCAGCGGAGCAGCATTACAGAGGGCCTCAGATTCCAGGCAAGCAAAGACACAGTGGCTCCAAGATAGAAGCCAAGTTCTGCACCACATATTCAGGGTGTATGCACGAAGCCCAGGTGCCACGACAGACCACCTTCTGGAAGGTTGCAAGGGGTGAAGTCGTGTAAGTCAGTAGGTGTACTGTGGTCCTTCTGTAGGAACCAAGGAACTCTAAGGGATGATAAACTCAAAAAGTCAGTAGGTTTAAAAGAAGCATGGATAAATTAAGCAAAGACAGAATCTAAAGAATTTCGGGTGAGGGCTGCCATGCTTGGGAAGTCTTGCCCTGTCTCTTTGCAAGCTACCTATTGGCGCCTCTGTGTAACCATGTCCAGGCAGATGGAGGAGGGCAAGCCTTGGGTCAGCAAGCCATGCAACAAACATATCCCCTGGTTGCTAAACAGATATCTTCAAGCAGGAATTAGCCCAGCTCTTTGCTCCCTTCTCTCCCTCAGCTTATAGGTGTGGCTCATCACTCCCTCTTCACCTCTTTCTTTTCCTGTATTATTCAGAGCTCACATGGTGTCAGGAGACATAGGCTCAAAGGGACATGTATTGACGCTCACGTGGCACAATTGTGTGGGAAGGACAGAGGAGATTGCTGCATCTAGTGCCCACTCGCCAGTCAGTCAGCTGTGACTGTGCTCACTGCACACCCAAACTTCTGGGGCCTGCCACACTTGCAGAGACCTCACTTCATCAGATTGTCTCTGTCCTGGGTTTTCCTTCATCCTCTACCCCCACCTGCCCAATATGCTCATCTTTCATTTAAAAGAAGAAAAAAAAAGCACTTCCCCTGTGCCTAAGTTCTTCCATTCCCACATATTCCTTCCTTACCCTTTTATCCTCAGTGCTGAGCCCGAGGGATCCACTGTCTCCCTGTCCACTGGCACCCCCTTGGTGTAATGACTGCCTCCTGACTTTTATCCTCCCTCTGTAGCTTTTCCTCCACAGCCCCCTTCCTCAGAGGTCAGGCATTCCTGCAGTCTGTGTGGTGTGGACCCTCAGCCCTCCTCCAGCCCTGAGCTCCTGGTCCACACACCCCACTTCCTACTGTGACTCCACAGAGTGGCCCAGAGGCACCAGTCTCAGGCTCCGCACACCCAGCAGTTTGCCTAGTCTCCAAAGCCCACTGCCCTTTCATGCAGCCTCCAGCATTCTCTGCCCCCACCCACCCAGTCCCAGCCCTACTCCCACTGAGCACCAAACCCACAGGCCTGCCCCCCCACCACAGATCCCCCCGTAGTTCCTGTGTTAGCTCTTCTCCATTTTGTCTCTTACCCTAGAGCACCCACTGCAGCCCTATTGCTGAGACTAGCTAACTCTCCATCCTTCACCCAGACCACCTGCTCAGGGGGTGTGCCCCTCTGTGCTCCTACAGCACCTGAGCATTCAACTCAAAACCTCTGCTTTCCCAACTGATTACAGCAGCCCCCAGACTGGAATAATGGGGCCTCAGGGCTGAGTGTGAGCTAGAGCTCAGTGGTGAACAAATGGCTTTCTGTGTCCTGCTGCGAGGGATACAAGGATGAATTCCAGAGTTTGTAATCTGGAAGGGGAAAGCAAATATTCCTAAAAGGCGAACTATGTGGCCAGAAAGAAAGGGAAGCTTTCCCCTGGGAAGCTTGTTCTTGTTTGGAATTTTCAGGAAAAACCACAATCAAATTACAGAAAAAATAAAGGCACCCCATTCCTTTTTTAAAATAAACACCAGGGCCTTTGAATAAAACATTCTGTAAACCCAAACCAGAACTAAGCTAGTTTACTGAACTCAAAGAATTGTTTTCACTAAACCACAAAGCAAATGTTTTCCTAAAATTTACTTGGTTAACCAGTACATAAAGGGACAAAACCTGTTTCCCAAAACAGTTTAACTGATCATACAGTCCAAATATTCATTTCAGGTAAGTCAGTTTGGAAATTCACCCATGCCCTTCTGCCTGGGCAGCTGAAGTCGAGGTGCCCATGATGTCATCTCCCCCATCTCTGCCACAGAATTTGACACACCTGCTCTCCCAGTGACCAGACACTGCGATGCCCAGCCTGACCCTGCCCTTGCACTTGCTGTTCAAATTGCTGTCCAAAGGCGGAGATTGGCTAACCCTATAAATTGGCCTCTGCCCCCCAGAGGCTGGTGGCTGGCAGCAGAAAGCTGAGCTGATGCAGACTAAGGCGGGAGCCTTTTCTGGCATTCCAGGGGCTGTGCCCAAATCCATGAATGGTCCTGGGCCAAGTACAGGATGAGGAGGGGTTGGAACCTTGAGGGACAAAATTATTCCTACCACCTTCGGATAGGCCCACAAAGGCTGCACTGCCCCCTTAACTGGGCCCCCTGTCAGGGACCTGCTTGGAGGAGAGAGAGGCCACCTGTGGGGTAGCTATGCCCCACCCAAACCTACTTCCACATGGAGTGACCCAGTCCTGGTGCCCAGGTGTGTGGTTAAGGACATCCCACCCAACCCATTTTACAAGTGGGCAGAAAATCCCTCAGGAAGAGTGGTCGTAGCTCTCCCCAGACTTCTTAACAGGCTGCTGGACTCCTCACTCTTAGGCCCCCACTTTTCTACCAGGGAAAGCCCTGAGCTGGGTGGGACTCAGGGAGACCCCAGGCATTGCCTCTCTTAGGGCCATAATTTGCTGTGTCAGAGAGGGCTGTGAGGGCTTTCTAGACCTAAGGGCAGGAGCTTGAGAATGCAGCTAGGGAAGTGGCTAGATGAGACTTCAGAGGCATAGGCCAGGCTGAAGCAGGAGTCCTGTGACTTCAGATCCCTGGGAAGGTGGAAGGAGGAGGCATCTGTCTGGTGACCCCAGCGCCAGCAGCTGAACATACACTGGGAAGGGAAGAGAGTTGGTGGCGAGCTGCCACCCGTCCCCTCTTTGAGACGTCATTGGAGTCTGTGGGCCCAGAGCAGTGGGTGGAACTACCTGAGCAATAAATCTTGGGTCTGGCTGCCTGGGTTCCACTGCTGCCTGGAGGAGCCACTTCATCCACAGCTCTCCCTCGGTGAGTGAAAAGGCTGCCCTCCCCAGGGTTGGGGCTCCGGGATGGAGCTCTATTCTGGGTATACTGCTCCTCTTCCCCCTCCCAAGTCCCTCTACCCCTGACCCATGCCCAGAAAAGCCCCCTTTCCCTCATCTCTCCCCAACAACACTATTCCTGTGCCTGCTGCCCCTAGCGTGGGAGGGACAAGGGGTAGAAACCCTTGCCCCTGTAACCACCACACATCCCCAACTGCCATGGAAGAGAGATAGCAACCCACAGGGAAAAGGAGCTGAGGGCCTGCCAATAACGTCTCCCAGCACTGGGTGCCCCCAGATTCCCCCACACTGCTGCCTGTCTCTTGAACAACTCCCCTGTTCCCCTCTCCAACCTCCTCTCACTTCTGGGATCCCTGAGGGAAGAAAGGGTAGTCCTGCCCTACTGGGGAAGGCCCTCAACTGGCAAAGCGGGGAGCCTCTGTGCCCCAGGGGTTCTGAGAGGTGGCTAGTTGCCAGGAGCCCTCAGGGTCCAGACCCCTGTAGTCCTGGTATAAGGAGCAATAGCAGAAGAGAGAAGAACATTAGGAGACACTGAAGCTGCCCCTGAAACGCCAGTTGTCCAAGGGGACCCCGGAGGAAGAGGAAGGGGGTATGGATGGGAGCACTCCCTGAGTGCTGTCCACTGTCCATGGGAGCAGCCCTGCCATGGCCAGCTTTGGGCTAGGCCTCCTGGTGCTGCTGCTGACCACCCACCCTGAGCCCTCGAAGGCTCAGCACTGCTCCCACAGCTGGCACCCTGAAGGAAAGCAAGCCTCCAGCTCACTCCATGACCCCCAACATACTCCTGGGCCCCCAGGTGAGTTGAAGGGTCTCCCCAGCCTAAGTGAGAAGAAGGTGCTGGCTGGGGCTCTTTCATCTACCTCAAGCCTTGGGTGGAGGTGGGGAGGGCAGGCTGCAGCCTCAGTTCCCTTCTAAGGAAGGGTTCTGGGCACTGCAGCTCACAGCCCAGGCCAAATTGTCCCCAACCTCCCAAGCGATGTTCTGGCTCCCCCTGAGGACAGTGTGCCCTGGGAGAGTAGGACCATGGCCTGGTGGCTCCTCCACAGGAAGCAGCATCTGGTGCAGACACTGCTGGTAAGTAAGCTAAGAACTGGCTGGGGGTGAGGGGGAATGATACACCACTGAGTTATTTATTTTTGGCTGCCTTGGGTCTTTTTTGCTGTGTGCGGGATTTCTCTAGTTGCGGCAAGGCGGGGGGCTACTCTTCGTTGCGGTGCGCAGGCTTCTCATTGTGGTGGCTTCTCATTGCGGAGCACGGGCTCTAGGCACACGGGCTTCAGTAGTTGTGGCACATGGGCTCAGTAGTTGTGGCTCGCGGGCTCTAGAGCGCAGGCTCAGTAGTTGTGGCTCGCGGGCTTAGCTGCTTCTCAGCATGTGGGATCTTCCCGGACCAGGGCTCGAACCCGTGTCCCCTGCACTGGCAAGCAGATTCTTAACCACTGCACCACCAGGGAAGCCCCAATCCTAGACAATTTATGATGAAATACTATGTTAGATTAAAGTAAAAGATTAGAAGTCACTAGTGGAGTAGAAGGAGGTACTACAAACCTCCATAAATAGGACAGTGGCGGCTGTGAAGTCCCCTAGGCTTCTAGACAGCCAAGGGAAGCCAGTGTGGCTCAAGGTGGGCAGGCCCACAGCCAGTGGAAAGAGGTGAGGGTTGCGACCTCACACTCTACAGTACGGCCCCGATAACCAGGTGGTCATTGATACGTGCCCTGGGAATGACTCAGTGATTGCAGAGCTCCCCAAGGCCAATAGCGGAAGACAGGTGTAGGGAGATAGTTTATTATTTTGCAAATTGTATTTTAAAGTGCACCACGGGAGCACGATAACTAAAGGAGAAAGCGTAAATTCCTATAAGGCAAGACCTTATCGCCTAATTTCAGTCGGTGTGAGCTCGGGTTTTTAGATATCAGGTGGGCAACACCCGTTAAGCCCAATGAGCTAGAGAACCCACAGGCTGGGTCTTCTAGGAGGCTAGGGGGCGTCCGCAGGACGTGGGAGCCACAATTCCGGCCGTCGGCCAATCCTGCGCAGCGAGGCCAAGCCGGGAGGCGAGGGAAGAGGAGGGGAGGAGAGGAGGGGGCGGGTAAGGCCGCAGCTCTGCGGTCAGGTGACCAGAGCGTCCGGGGGAATGATCGCGCCCCCCTCCCGCAGACCAGACCCCGAGCGCCGCGCCCCGCTGCCCTCCAGTACAGGTGTGAGGTCCCTGAAGTTGCTGCATCCTTTGTTCCCTCTCTCTCCATTGAGACCCTTCCCCGGGTGGGGGCTGGAGGGATGCAGGTCAGAACCCGGTCCCCCAGAAGGGACACAGCCAGGTTCCGGGGGGCGGGGCGGACGCAAATGTCAGCGGGCAACAGAGATGGGGGCGGACTACGCGTCCCGTGGTGCCCCGCGGCCACTTCCGGGCCCCAGTGATGCCCTGCGGCGCGCCGGAAGCTAAGTGGTCTGGCCATGTTTCGCGCGCTGAGCGCCCTGGGCGCGCGGCCCATGGGCCGGCCCCCAGCCCCGTTTCTGCTCCCCGTGCGCTGCCGCAAGACCCGCCACGACCCGCCGGCCAAGTCCAAGGTTGGGCGCGTGGCGACCCCACCCGCTGTGGATCCTGCGGAATTCTTCGTGCTGACGGAGCGTTACCGGCAGTACCGCCAGACGGTGCGCGCCCTCAGGTGTGTGTGACGGAGGGCGGGAGCGGTGCCGTCCGGCGTGTGTGTTAGGGCGGGCGGGCGAAGAGAGTGCCAACCTTGGGCGCGTCTCCGTCCAGGCTGGAGTTCGTGTCCGAGGTGCGCAAGAAGGTGCACGAGGCCCGGACCGGGGTCTTGGCAGAGCGCAAGGCACTGGAGGACGCCGCTGAGCACCGCGAGCTGATGGCCTGGAACCAGGCGGAGAACCAGCGGCTGCGCGAGCTGCGGTGAGTGGGGCGGGAGGCGGGGCGGGGACGCCTTGCCGGCCCGGAGACACCCAGCCACGCTCGACCTCGGCCTCTCACTCCTCTCAGGATGGCCAGGCTGCGGCAGGAGGCGCGGGAGCAGGAGCGGCGGCAGGCGGAGGAGGAGGCCCGGCAGGCCCGAGAGGCGCAGGCTTGGGTGCAGCTCAAGGAGCGTGAAGTGCTGCAGCTGCAGGTGGGCCGTGTCTCCAGAGGGTGGGGCTGCAGGCCGCGAACTCCGCCGGTGCCGCGAGTCCTGCGCGCAGCCAGGTGGGGGAGGTGGGGCCACGGCTACATACAGAGTTGGAAGAGAGTAGCCTTGAGTCTTGACAAGGGGTTACCAGGTGAGGATTTGGAAGAGGAGGCGTGCAGGGAGAGTGCCTGTCAGGCGCGAAGACCCGGAGGTGAGAGTTGACAATGCAGTAGTGTTCACGTGGCTAGCCACTTGGCTAGCCACTGTCTGTGAGACTGGCCCCCACGTTCCCCGAGGAGTTTATATTTTGCCGTGAGGATGGGAAAGTCACCGAAGGGTTTAAACATTTTGGCCTGGGATGCCAGGTGTGAGACTTAAAAGCAGGGAGACCAGTTAGAAGTGATCCAGCGAGAACGGATGAGGCTTGAGTTAAAGTAATAGAGGGAGGACAGTTTGAGAGAGATTGAGAGACTGATTCCACCCAGTGAATTGTCACAGCTGGTGTGTCTGGGTTTTGGCCGAAATGTCCGGGGGATGATTGTCTAAGAGAACTGAATGTGGCAAAGCTGCCTGATATTCTTCCACTGGAAGGTCAGCGGGGTGCTCAGAGAAGACCTGGGCTGCAGACATCTTTCCCACAGGAGAGCTGGAGCCCCTCCCTCAGTGGGCTAAAGGCTAGCAGGCATGTTCTGAGGGCTTCCATTCAGTTGGCCTTCTCTCTTCCAATAGGAGGAGGCAAAAAACTTCATCACCCGAGAGAACCTGGAAGCGCGGGTGGAAGAAGCGTTGGACTCCCCCAAGAGCTACAATTGGGCCATCACCAGAGAGGGGCTGGTGGTCAGGCCACAGCACAAGGGCTCCTGAGGGCCCAGTAAGGACAGTGTCCACCCAGGGACCGTGGGGGTAGGGGGGTTGGGCCTGATCTGGAATAAAGCAGTTGTTTCTTATGAAGGAGGAGGCTCTACCTATTCCAATGCAGCCTTCACTTTTGGGCCTCAGCACCCACCACTTGGTCAGAAACTCCACACACAGTGCCCTGTTCTGCACTCATGTACAACTCTTAGCAAAGCACCAGACCTTAGAAGTTTCCATCTCACAGAGGAGCATAGTCCCCTCGGCAGCCAGGTCATCTCGTGAGTATCCTCAAGGTCCAGTGGTTGGCATATTGCAGTCCTTGGGCCAAATCTGGCCTATTGCTTCTTTTTGTAAATAAAGTGTATTGGAACACAGCCACAGTTATTCATTGACTGCTCTCATACTACAATGGCAGAGATGAGCAGGTGCAACAGAGACCTTATGACTTGCAAAGTCTAAAATATTGTTATATGCTTTTTTAAATTGAAATATAGTTGATTTACAATGTTTTGTTTCAGGTGTACGGAAGAGTGATTGAGTTATACATCTATTCTTTTTTAGATTCTGTTGTAAGTTATTACAAGATAAATATAGTTCCCTGTGCTGTACAGTAGGTCCTTGCTGGTTATCTGTTTTATATATAGTAATGTGTATATTTTAATCCTAAACTCCTAATTTAGCTGCCCCACCCCAATTATATGACTTTTTTGGGGGGGCGCACCATGTGGCATGCAGAGCTTCCCCTACCAGGGATCAGACCTGTGCCTCCTGCAGTGGAAGTGCAGAGTCTTAACCACTGGACCACCAGGGAAGTCCTATATGACTTTTTACAGAAAAAGTTTGTTGACCCCTGATCTAGGGCTTTCAGGCTCCAGCAAGGAGCAGGTATCACCCAGTAACTGAGCTACAACCTAGCCATTGGCCAAAGATATGCTTCTGCTTGACCCTGAGTTTTGCTGGCCAGGGTCTGGTGTGCCCAAGGCACAGAAGGCAAGAAGACCCCATTTCTTCTGGCGGCCCTCTCCACCCTTGGCCTCAATGACCCACATTTACCCTGGCAGTGCAGCTTCCTTGGACCACACACCAGACTGGTGCTGGCAGAGGCTTGATTGACCTTTATAAGGTCAGTGTGGCTTGTCAAGCACTTGGAGCAAACCAGAAATACTTGTGATTAAAGTTCACAAGCTTAGGGACTTGCCTGGTGGTCCAGTGGGTAAGACTCCGTGCTCCCAATGGAGGGGGCCCGGGTTCAATCACTGGTTGGGAATCTGTATCCTGCATGCATGCCGCAGCTACGAGTCCACATGCCACAACTAAAAGATCCCGCAGGCCTCAACTAAGACCCGGCGCAGCCTAAATAAATAAATATTAAAATAAAGTTCACGAGGTTGAATAAGTGAGCATACAGATCCACAGCCCCTACTCAGGTGCAGGCCCTCCAAGAGCATCCGGGGTGAGAAAGAGACATGTTTCTCTGAGCCAGAGCTTATGTCCCTTTGCCACCATTCACTGAACTTTGCCTAGATACCAGCAGAGGAAAAAACAAAACAGAATCCTTGCTTCTTTCCCTAATTCCCATGTTGTAGGTAGGACCTGAGACCCTCAAGAAATGAAAACCTTTTAGGGAATATGGGCAATCCCTCATGTTCAGGTAGGGAAGCAGGTAATAGAGATGCAAGCAAAGGGCCATGATTATCATAGTGCCTAGGACACAGTCCCCATCAGGGTATCGCATCGCTGAGGGCAGTGGCCTCCCTCCTCAGGCTAGTAATAGCTCTTCTCTTCCCTGGCACTGAGCCCAGGCACAGTGGAGTCCTGGATTTCAGGTGCTCAGCGTAATTTCTAGGGTGAGAGGATAGGCACACATTGTGGGCCATGGTTTATGCCCACAGCTTTGGGCTTTGTTATGGTGAGAAGTGGGCCATCTGGTCCCCTGCAGAGGAAGCCTTTGGTGAGCTTTCACATGGGACATTGAGCCTGTTTGGGGAAGTCCCTGCTCGTCTATCAGGATCCAGACAAGCCATCTGTCTTCAGGTACAGGAGACAGTGTCATACCTTCTTGAAACTCTGTCTTTGGGCTGTTTTTCCTTCACTGGTGTCCTGCATGGGGCTATAATTCCTTAGCATTCACTGCTGATGGCAGCAGGTCATGCAGAGCTACCTGTAAACCAAGCTTGAACATTTTTGTTCTCCACCCACAGCCATCTTACTGGTTTTGGCACAAATAGGCAGTTTAGTAACTTCAGGGTTAATTCAAGCCTAATGCCATCTGTACCTGCATTTAATGGATTGTAAGGTGCTGCTAGGTGCACAGGTAAGCTGTCAGATCATACCCAGTCCAGGTTGCAGAGTTATTTGGTGTCCCATGGAAGAATGCTTAATCTCCAGTAGAACCCTAGTAGTTAACCTGATGGGCAGTCTTGCTCAGAAACACCAGGATCTCTTCTGATTCTTACCTCAAGTTCCAAATACGGTTTGGATCTGCTACAGACAACGTGAGCTTGTACCTCCTAGAGAGAATCTTCTCTTGCTCAAGGCCCCACTTAGTAGTAGATTTGAGGGCTACCCAATAAATGCATTTGGAGCACAATACCCAAATGTAAATGCTTTCACCAAAATTTGAAGAGGCCTACTGTGCTTTGTGCACAATAGGATAGAGAGGATAGGGGACAAGTAGAATTTGTGTTTCACTTGTTGGGAGAGGTATGCTGACCCCCAAAAACTTGGTTGAGTGAGCACTTTTTTCCCAGGATTTATGTCCCCAATCAAGCATAGGTGTTTTGGGAAGTTCCGTGGTGGTCCAGTGGTTAGGACTTGGTGCTTTCACTGCTGTGGCACGGGTTCAATCCCTGGTCAGGCACCTAAGATCCCGCAGGCACCTGCAAGCCTCACAGTATGGCCAGAAAAAAAAAGCATAGGTATTTTACCAAAACACGCAGGATTCTTGCCGCTTCCAGTTCTCCAGGAAAAGCAGCATGATGTCAGCAAAGTGGACCACCATTATGTCCTTGGGGTGGGTGGTCAGGGTCTTGAGGATTAGGTTGTGCAGAGTTATTCACTTCTTAGGCTGGGTTGTGGTGATACACTGCTGCCAGGGCAAGGCATACTGCTAGTAGTAGTCCAAGTGAACAGAAAAGAATGTATTTGCCACGTGAATGGGTGCCGGGTGCCTCCTCAGTCTGTTCCATCAAGGAGACCACCTAGACCTCAGTAAGCCCAAATTCATTCCCCATATTTTTGCAGTATACTCCAAAGTTTCTGTGTGTATACAATGTTCCCTGAAATCTTTGGGAAATTTCCCCCTGAACTTACCCTGTGTTTATTTTCCTGACACAAGTACAGAAGTGAAATTGATGCCTAGGAAACAAGCCTAGTTAACTGCTAAAATGAGGGCAATTCTGAATTCTGGCAGGAAGAGTCAAGCTTGGAACTCTTTTTCCTTCCCAAATAGGAAATCAGAAGCGATATTTGCAATCCCAAATCCTGAGACAAACAGGCATTTCTCCCGAGGGGTGCTCCAATGATTATTTCCTCAATGCAGGTAAATGCATAAGCCATGAATGTGAACATCCATGTCTGGGTAAATTCATAGGGCAGTTTACAAAGCCTTGAGATCAAGAACCTGTAAGGAAGAACACCATACTGCCATGGGGCCCGATAAAGTGACATAAAGAAAGGCAGAGCTGCATAAGCCCCTCCCTCACCAGTACTCTACAGTGGCTCTGTGGGTCACTGATATCTAATAATCTTCCACCATTCTTTGGGCATTTTCCCTCGCTGAGGGAAGTGTTACATTCACAGTCTTTTTTAATGCTGGCTCATGGCGGGAGAAAATGGTCTGAGAGTGGGACTTTGTGTCTGGGAAACCCATAACTCAGGTATAAACGTCAACCATGACTATCGCACCTTTGCCTGTCACTGCCAGAGCCAAGCCCGCAAGTGCTGGTGCTGGCTGGCCCGTTGCTGCTGCTGGAACTGCAGTGCCTGTGCAGGAAAGAACCCAGGAGCCACACTTAACCACCGCCACTGCTGCTGCAGCTGCCAGAAGTACCAGAAGCTGAGGGGAAATGTGGATTTGCCCTTCCTTTGGCTTTAAAAACAAATCTTTTGTCAGTGACTCCTATGTTACTGTCATAATGGAAGCCAGCTGGCAAGGAAGGCTGGGAAATGTGTGCAGGCCTCCAGCCTCCTGTGGAACTGAGAGCTATGGATGAATAACCGGTACAAACCAATTTTTTTAGAAGCACTGTTTCTCACAACTTACAGTATTTAGAATAGGATAGGCAGAATTGTTTTGTGGGGACTTCTTTAAAATAAGGTGAAATGAAATTTGAGACAGTCATATATTTTGGCAATCAGGGATTCACACTTTCTGAAATTCTGCAAAAATTATCAATAGCAACAAACAGCATATCACTAGCTTGTTTTTTAATCTGAAAAATGTGATACTTTCAAATATAATTTTGTCTTAAAACATAGTTTAATTCTAACTTTTAATAATAGACAAATTTAATTTGTCAAGAAGAGTTTCATGTAAAATATCTCCAAATTATTGTTTGACAAAGGTCATTAAAATACATATTTTTGAAAACAGCAGTTTGTAAGCAGCTGTTCTATATACATCTCTTTTATCATCATTTATCAGGATTGTCACTTCTTTGTGTGAGACACATGGTTTTTTCCCTCTGAATATTTTATTGCTGCCTGTGACATTCAGCACTTTGGAAATTTTTTTAAATGACAAATTTCCCAGACAACATATGGACTGGAAGAAAATATTTGCAAACGATGTGACCAACAAAGGCTTAATTTCCAAAATATACAAACAGCTCATACAACTCAATATCAAAAAAAAGACAATCCCACCAAAAAATGGGCAGAAAACTTAAGTATACATTTCTCCAAAGAAGACATACAGAAGACCAACAGGCACATGAAAAGATGCTCAGCATTGCTAATTATTAGGGAAATGTAAATCAAAACTACAATGAGGGATCACCTCATATGGTCAGAATGGCCATCATCAAAAAGTCTACAAATAAATCACTCGGCCCATAGTAGGCCTTCAATAAATCATCATTCCCCCACATTAAAAAAAAAAAAAAGTCTACAAACAATGAATGCTGGAGAGCGTGTGGAGAAAAGGGAACCCTCCTACGCTGTTGGTGGGAATGTAAATTGGTGCAGCCACTATGGAGAACAGTATGGAGATTCCTTAAAAAACTAAAAATAGAGTTGCCGTGTGATCCAGCAATCCCACTCCTGGGCGTATATCTGCAAAAGACGAGAACTCTAATGAGAAAAGATACATGCATCCCAATGTTCATAGCAGCACTATTTACAATCTCCAAGACACAGAAGCGATCTAAGTGTCCATCAACAGATGAGTGGATAAAGAAGATGTGGTGTACATACACAATGGACTATGAGCCATAAAAAAGAATGAAATAATGCCATTTGCAGCAATATGGATGTACCTACAGATTATCATTCTAGGTGAAGTAAATCAGACAAAGACAAATATATGATATCACTTATATGTGGAATCTAAAAAAATGATGCAACTGAACTTATTTACAGAACGGAAACAGACTCAGACATAGAAAGCAATCTTATGGTTACCAAGGGGGAAAGGTCAGGGGGAGAGATAAATTGGGAGTTTGGGATTAACAGGTACACACTACATAAAATAACCAACAAGGACCTACTATATAGCACAGGGGACTATATTCAATATCTTGTAAAAAACCTGTAATGAAAAAGAATTTATATGTATGTATGTGTGTATATATATATATATATATATGTATGTGTGTATATATATATACATATATATATATATCTGAATCACTTTGCTGTACACCTGAAACTAACAACATTGTAAATCAACTATACTTCAATAAAAATAAAATTATATAGCCAATAATAACAAACAATTTCCAGTATTTCAGTTACTTCCTGACCTGGCAAAATTTAAGTTTTTGTTTTTGAATGATCTTTGCAAGTAGAATAACTGCTCCAGAAAACTAATTTGGGGATGACCTGAGCTGATTGAGTCACACCTTGTGGCTTCCGGGACCCTTTTGTGAACTTATAGTAGAAATTAAAAATCTCCAAGAGGTATGGGAGTGTTTGCATGATTTTCCTGCTCACTGCTTCAATCCAGAAATCCATATGAATAAGTTAAAAATAGAGAAAGCGTGGTGAGAGGCTACGTTGCTTAGTGGTTACAAACCTGATGCAATCTGCCTGGGTTTGAATCCCAGCTCCCCTTCATACTACTTTGTTCCCAATGTCTTTGGGAACATTTCTTAGTCTCTCTATGCCTCAGTTTCCTCAAAAGTAAAATAGGAATAATAGTGATATCTACCTATAAGATTATTGTAATTAAATGAGACATTCATGTAAAGCTAAAGTTCAGTGCTTGGGACTTAGTAGGTGCTCAGTACATGTTAAATGCTATTTTTTAATGAAACTAGAGAATGGCCTTAAACTCATACCACGAACTAAAACAATATGGTGATTCCTCAAAAGAATTATATGCCAAATACAGTAAAATTGGGAATCAATTGCCGGAGGAAGAAAAGATCCACTCTGCAGCTTCCCCTACCTCCAGCAGAGGGCAGCCTCACCAAGACAGTGACAGGGCCTTCAAAAGTTGGTAAATTTGACATTATTTTTACAAAGAAATGAAAGAAGGAAAGGCAGCAGGAACCTAGGTAGTTGTTCTCTCAGTCTGTTTCCTCTAACATCACTCTGTCTTTTAAATCTGTTGCTCTCTGTACATTTGCAGTCTGCCTCTCTCTGTCTCTCATTTGAAAGTAAGTTGCAGCCATCACAACACTTTAAACATTTAAACATATATCATTTCAGAACAAGGTCATTTTCCAAAATAACTCTAATGTTATTATCTACCCAAGAAATCAACTCCCTATTTCCCCCTCCTTCGAGCCTCTGACAACTACCATTCTACTTTCTGTCTCTATGAATTTGACTATTCTAGATATCTCATATAAGTGAAATCATACAGTATTTGTCTTTTTTGTGACTGGCTTATTCACTTAGCATGATGTCTTCAAGGTTTATCCATGTTGCATCATGTGTCAGAATTTCCTTTTTTGGGGGGGGGCATGCCACACATCTTGTGGGATCTTAGTTCCCTGACCAGGGATCAAACCCAGGTCCAGCAGTAAAAGCACCAAGTCCTGACCACTGGACTGCCGGGGAATTCCCTCCTTCCTTTTTAAAAAAGTCACATTGATCATTGAAATACAATGGTATTCCTTTGTATGTATATACCACATTTTGTTTACCCATTCATCCACCCATGGACACTTAGGTTGCTTCCACATTTTGGCTATTGTGAATAATGTTGCTATGGACATGGGTATACAAATATCTCTTCAAGACCATGCTTTCAATTCTTTTGGATATATACCCCAAAGTAGAATTGCTGGATCATATGGGAATTTTATTTTTAATTTTTTGAGGAATCACCATACTATTTTCCATGGCAGCTGTACCATTTTACATTCCCACCAATAGTGCACAAAGGTTCGTTTGTCTACATCCTTGCCAACACGTTATTTTCTGTTTCTGTTTTTGTTTGTTTGGTTGATTTTGATAGATCCCAGTGGGTGTCTCATTGTGATCTTTATTTGAATTTTATAGTTTTGATGAAGCCTAGATTATCGATTTTTTTTCTTTCATGGATCATGCTTTTGGTGTCATATCTAAGACTCATTACCTAATCACAGGTAATAAACATTTTTTCCTACTATTCTAAGTTTGATAGTCTTCAGTTTTACATTTAGATCTATAATCCATGTCAGTTAATATTTGTATAAGGTGTGAAGTTTAAGTCAAGTTTCATTATTTTACATATGATACCTAGTAGTTCTTGAACCACTTGTTGTAAAGACTAGCTTTTCTCCTTTGAATTGCCTTTGAACATTTGTCAAAAATCAACTGACTTGGGACTTCCCTGGTGGCGCAGTGGTTAAGAATCCGCCTGCCAATGCAGGGGAGGTGGGTTCGAGCCCTGGGCCAGGAGGGTCTCACATGCCACAGAGCAGCTAAGCCCGTGCACCACAACTACTGAGCCTCCACTCTAGGGCCCGCGAGCCACAACTACTGAGCCCATGAGCCACAACTACTGAACCCACATGCCACAACTGCTGAAGACCACATGCCTAGAGCCCATGCTCTGCAACAAAGAGAAGCCACCACAATGAGAAGCCCACACACCACATCGAAGAGTAGCCCCCGCTCACTGCACCTAGAGAAAGCCCACTCACAACAACGAAGACCCACTGCAGCCATAAATAAATAAACTGACTTTGTCAGTTTCCTGGTTTTGGGTTATGTAAAACACTATCAATGGGGGATCTTGAGGGAAGCTGTGTAAAAGGTATAGGTTAAATCTCTGTATTATTTTTTGCAACTTTTTGTGAGTCTTTAAATATTTTAAAATACAGTATTTTAAAAAATCAGTTGGCCATATTTGTGTGGACCTATTTTTAGATTCTCTATTATGTCCCCCTGGTCTATGTGTCTTGATTATTGTAACTTTATGGTAATTCTTAAAATCAGGTAGTATGGTTCCTCCACCTTTATTCTTCTTTTACCAAATTGTTTTGGCTATTCCAGTTCCTTTGCTTTCCATTTGAATTTTAGATTCAGCTTGTCTGTATTTACAAAAATTCCTGCTGGAATTTTGATTAAAGTTGTGATATTGTTTTATCAATTAGATATTATTTTATAACCCACAGTATAGTCTGTTGGTCAATGTGTTCCATGTGCTTTTGTAAAGAATGTATATTTTAAACAAGTTATGACACAAATGACCCTATCTACGAAACAGAGACAGACTCACAGACATAGAGAACAGACTTGTGGTTGCCAAGGGAAAAGGGGTTAGGGGATGGAGTGGGAGTTTGGGGCTAGCAGATATAAGCTATTATATATAGAATGGATAAACAACAAGGTCCTACTATATAGCACAGAGAACTGTATTCAATATCCTGTGATAAACCATAATGGAAAAGAATATTAAAAAAAGAATATATATATGGATAACTGAATCACTTTGCTGTATAGCAGAAATTAACACATTGTAAATCAACTATACTTCAATAAAAAGCAACAACAAAAACAAAGACCTACTGTATAGCACAGGGAACTATATTCAATGTCTTGTAAGAATCTGAAAAAGTGTGTGTATATATATATATATATATATATGTATATATATGAATCACTTTGCTGTACACCTGAAGCTAACACAACATTGTAACTTAACTATAATTCAATATTTTTAAATGGTTTAAAAAAAATCCCAACAGGAATAAAAACAAAAAGAAAGAATGTATATTTTGTTTTTGAGTGATGTGTATATTGTTTTTGAGTGAAGTATTGTATAAATGTCAATTAGATCCAGCTGGTTGGTGGTGGAGTTCAGTTCTGTATCCTTGTTGATTTTCTGTCTACTACTATCAATTACTGAGAGTGTAATATTAAAGTCTGTGATTATAATTGTGGATTTGTCTATTTCTCCTTTTAGTTCTGTTAGTTTTTGCTTCGTGTATTGTTACTGAGTCCAAGCTTGCTCTGCTTGCAGGCACGACAAGCCAATAAATTGGGAGACGAGGTGTTGAGGCAAGGAATAGTATCTTCATTCAGAAAGCTGGCAGATCGAAAAGATGGCAGACTAGTGTACCCCAAAAACGTCTTATCAGGGTCTGGATGCCAGTTTCTCTTATAGAACAGAGAGGGGGGAGAGGTGAGGAAGTAAAGTAAAAAGACCATTTGTCTTGCAAAATCTCCTCCCTCAGCCCACATGGGGAGGGGATGTGTTAATTTCTTCTTTTCTGCAGCCATTCACAGGTGGGCAGGGTCAGAATGTCTCTCTGTGAGCTGAATAAAGGCCTTCTAGTTTAACAGTCAGGCAGAGGGGCAGGGTTCCTTGTGGCAGGCCATTTTGTATGCTTACAGCTATAGACAGTGATTATAATAATAACAAAAGCAACGAAAAGCAAAGGTTAAAGTAAAGGAAACAGAACCAACATGGAGTCAGAATTTGCTCTTCCCTGTTACAGTTCCCCACTGTCAATGTCCATTCCACAGTCTTGTGGAAAAAGGGGCGATGACCGTTGTAACTGCTTCTTGTTGTGTCTCGTCAAATGGATCTTTCTGGGAATGTCCGCCATCAGTGCCAGTGTTCCAAATGTTGCTTCTCTTGTTCCTCTTTGGAAAGTGTCTACTTTACACCTGTAGACTTAAAGAATATTCACAGCCTAAAAGTTGAGAGTCATGTTTTATTCAACGGGAATTTTGAGGACTTCAAGCCCAGGAGGCAGCATCTCAAGTGAAGGAATTTAGTGCTTTTCTATGTAGGGGAAGATGCAAGAGCCTGGACTCACTGAAATCATTCCTTTGATATGCACCTCAGCTATCTGGGGCCTGTATCCTGTATTTTCAAATCCTGAGGTTCCTCGGGGCTCACCATAGGGAGTGGCTGCAGTCTAATGGCTGATATGGCAGGAAACATTCCATTTCTTAGATCCAGAGGATCTCTGGATCCTCTGTCAATTATGATCCAGGAGACATTTTCCCTTGTTGCTTCTTCCCATACTTAGAATCACATTATTACAATTATTTTATGTTATAAATGTGATCTGTTTCCTCAAGATGTTTAGCCATAAAAGTTTTGTGGGAGGCCTTGTTTCACACTGAGTACTGTAAGAGACAACAATCTTATAAAATAGGATATAAGTAATGCAGCTAGTAACATTGACAAAGTACAAAGCACAAACAATCTGGAAACAAAGAACAAAGAACAAATTAATACAATGATTGGTATGACTAGTTGTAATCCAGTTGCAATAATGAGTGACCAAAGGAACCATAACTGATTTAATGAGCCATCTGCAGCTTCACTGTACCAGCCATGCATACTTAGACATACATGGTTTAATCTTTGAGACAAGCATATACTACTAGCAGGATCAACCAGGTAGAGAGAAGAAGATAAATGTTTTCTCTTTGTTTACAAAGGCATACTTTATCAACCTGTTGTAGGTAATAGCCTAAGAGAAAAGCTTTTTTCTGAAAAACTAAGATTAAAGCTAGTATATTTCCCAAAGTCATAAAGTTATAAATCATATTTACCAGTCCCCTCAGTCCATGTAATTAATTCCTGTTGATCTGAATGAAGTAATCAGGCTTTCCATTAGTTTTGTGGGTTTTTTGAATTTTTGAATTTCACTTTATTTTTTTATACAGCAGGTTCTTATTAGTTATCCATTTTATACATATTAGTGTATATATGTCAATCCCAATCTCCCAATTCATCACACCATCACCATCCCCCCCAGCCACTTTCCCCTCTTGGTGTCCATACATTTGTTCTCTACATCTGTGTCTCAATTTCTGCCCTGTAAACCAGTTCATCTGTACCATTTTTCTAGGTTCCACATATATGCATTAATATACAATATTTGTTTTTCTCTTTCTGACTTACTTCACTCTGTATGACAGTCTCTAGATCCATCCACGTCTCTACAAATGACCCACTTTCGTTCCTTTTTATGGCTGAGTAATATTCCATTGTATATATGTACCCCAACTTATTTATCCATTTGTCTGTTGATGGGCATTTAGGTTGCTTCCATGACCTGGCTATTGTAAATAATGCTGCAATGAACATTGGGGTGCATGTGTCTTTCTGTTTGTTTGTTTGTTTATTTGTTTTTTGCGGTATGCGAACCTCTCACTGTTGTGGCCTCTCCCGTTGTGGAGCACAGGCTCTGGACGCGCAGGCTCAGCGGCCATGGCTCACGGGCCAGGCCGTTCCGCGGCATGTGGGATTGTCCCAGACCAGGGCACAAACCCACGTCCCCTGCATCAGCAGGCGGACTCTCAACCACTGCGCCACCAGGGAAGCCCGCATGTGTCTTTTTGAATTATGGTTTTCTCTGGTTATATGCCCAGTAGTGAGATTGCTGGGTCATACGGTAATTCGATGTTTAGTTTTTGGTGTTTTTTTTTTACAAAATGTATTGCGTCCATTTATTCTGTCAGGCAAAGTTGGGTTCCTCTCATTTAGGACAGACTGCATGGTAGCATACCAGCAGAGTATATATTTTATAGGTAGCAATAAAGTCTTATTAGTATAAAATCTCATTACAACTAATGATACTTAAATCCCTTTTGAAGTAGGTGAGGTTATCTGGCTTTACAGGGAGTTGGCAGGTAGATGGATTGATAGTGAAAAGAACTCAAAAAGGTAAATCATGTCATCAGGGCCTGCATGGCTCCTAGTCTCTGCAGCCCACTCTCCTCACAGCTGCAGCCACTTGACCTTCAGCCTCAGGTCCTCTCTCTCGCTGGCCTTGAAGTCAGTGATTCTCGAAGTGTGGCCCCAAACAGGAGCCTCGGCAGCATCTAGGAATTTGTTAGAAATTCACACGCTCAGGGGGGAAGACCATGGACCTAAGATGGAGCTGACAAAATAGAGTCAGTGTGGTCCAGCCACACAGTAATAAATTCCCTCTTTCCACATTCTCTTATTTTATTATTGTTGTTCTTTTATAATTTCTTTAGATCCTGAATTCTTTGTTCTTTAGTCTTTCTTCTTTAATAGTAAACATTATTGAGATTATATGCATTTTTTCTGAGTTTGGCTGTATTCCAAAGACTTGGGGTTCATTGTTATCCTTTTCATTGTTTTTCCTATGGTCTGTAGTCTATAATCAGGGGCTTGTTTAACTTAATTTTCTTTTTTCATCTTTTTTAACATCTTTATTGGAGTATAATTGCTTCACAGCGGTACGTTAGTTTCTGCTTTATAACAAAGTGAATCAGTCATACATATACACATGTTCTCACATCTCCTCCCTCTTGCTTCTGCCTCCCTCCTACCCTCCCCATCCCACCCCCCCAGGTGGTCACAAAGCACCTAGCTGATCTCCCTGTGCTATGCGGCTGCTTCCCACCAGCTATCTATTCTACGTTTGGTAGTGTATATATGTCCACGCCACTCTCTCACTTTCTCACAGCCTACCCTTCCCCCTCCCCACATCCTCAAGTCCATTCTCTAGTAGGTCTGCGTATCCATTCCCATCTTACCCCTAGGTTCTTCATGACCTTTTTTTTTTCTTAGATTCCATATATATGTGTTAGCCTACAGTATTTGTTTTTCTCTTTCTGACTTACTTCACTCTGTATGACAGACTCTAGCTCCATCCACCTCACTACAAATAACTCAATTTCGTTTCTTTTTATGGCTGAGTAGTATTCCATTGTATATACGTGTCACATCTTCTTTATCCATTCATCCGATGATGGACACTTAGGTTGCTTCCATCTCCTGGCTATTGTAAATAGAGCTGCAATGAACATTTTGGTACATGACTCTTTTTGAATTATGGTTTTCTCAGGGTATATGCCCAGTAGTGGGATTGCTGGGTCATATGGTAGTTCTATTTGTAGTTTTTTAAGGAACCTCCATACTGTTCTCCATAGTGGCTGTATCAATTTACATTCCCACCAGCAGTGCAAGAGTGTTCCCTTTTCTCCACACCCTCTCCAGCATTTATTGTTTCTAGATTTTTTGATGATGGCCATTCTGACTGGTGTGAGATGATAATCTCATTGTAGTTTTGACTTGCATTTCTCTAATGATTAATGACGTTGAGCATTCTTTCATGTGTTTGTTGGCAATCTGTATATCTTCTTTGGAGAAATGTCTATTTAGGTCTTCTGCCCATTTTTGGATTGGGTTGTTTGTTTTTTTGATATTGAGCTGCATGAGCTTGTAAATTTTGGAGATTAATCCTTTATCAGTTGCTTCATTTGCAAATATTTTCACCCATTCTGAGGGTTGTCTTTTGGTCTCGTTTATGGTTTCCTTTGCTGTGCAAAAGCTTTGAAGTTTCATTAGGTCCCATTTGTTTACTTTTGTTTTTATTTCCATTTCTCTAGGAGGTGGGTCAAAAAGGATCTTGCTGTGATTTATGTCATAGAGTGTTCTGCCTATGTTTTCCTCTAAGAGTTTGATAGTTTGTGGCCTTACATTTAGGTCTTTAATCCATTTTGACCTTATTTTTGTGTATGGTGTTAGGGAGTGTTCTAATCTCATACTTCTAGATGTACCTGTCCAGTTTTCCCAGCACTACTTATTGAAGAGGCTGTCCTTTCTCCACTGTACATTCCTGCCTCCTTTATCAAAGATAAGGTGACCATAGGTGGGTGGGTTTATCTCTGGGCTTTCTATCCTGTTCCATTGATCTATCTTTCTGTTTTTGTGCCAGTACCATACTGTCTTGATTACTGTAGCTTTGTAGTATAGTCTGAAATCAGGGAGCCTGATTCCTCCAGCTCCATTTTTCATTCTCAAGATTGCTTTGGCTATTCGGGGTCTTTTGTGTTTCCATACAAATTGTGAAATTTTTTGTTCTAGTTCTGTGAAAAATGCCAGTGGTAATTTGATAGGGATCGCATTGAATCTGTAGATTGCTTTGGGTAGTAGAGTCATTTTCACAATGTTGATTCTTCCAATCCAAGAACTTGGTATATCTCTCCATCTATTTGTATCATCTTTAATTTCTTTCATCAGTGTCTTATAATTTTCTGCATACAGGTCTTTTGTCTCCTTAGGTAGGTTTATTCCTAGATATTTTATTCTTTTTGTTGCAATGGTAAATGGGAGTGTTTTCTTAATTTCACTTTCAGATTTTTCATCATTAATATATAGGAATGCCAGAGATTTCTGTGCATTAATTTTGTATCCTGCTACTTTACCAAATTCATTGATTAGCTCTAGTAGTTGTCTAGTAGCATCTTTAGGATACTCTATGTATAGTATCATGTCATGTGCAAACAGTGACAACTTTACTTCTTCTTTTCGGATTTGGATTCCTTTTATTTCTTTTTCTTCTCTGATTGCTGTGGCTAAAACTTCCAAAACAATGTTGAATAATAGTGGTGAGAGTGGGCAACCTTGTCTTGTTCCTGATCTTAGTGGAAATGGTTTCAGTTTTTCACCATTGAGGACAATGTTGGCTGTGGGTTTGTCGTATATGGCCTTTATTATGTTGAGGAAAGCTCCCTCTATGCCTACTTTCTGCAGGGTTTTTATCATAAATGGGTGTTGAATTTTGTCAAAAGCGTTCTCTGCATCTATTGAGATGATCATATGGTTTTTCTCCTTCAATTTGTGAATATGGTGAATCACATTGATTGGTTTGCGTATATTGAAGAATCCTTGCATTCCTGGAATAAACCCCACTTCATCATGGTGTATGATCCTTTTAATGTGCTGCTGGATTCTGTTTGCTAGTATTTTGTTGACGATTTTTGCATCTATAGTCATCAGTGATATTGGCCCGTAGTTTTCTTTCTTTGTGACATCTTTGTCTGGTTTTGGTATCAGGGTGATGATGGCCTTGTAGAATGAGTTTGGGAGTGTCCCTCCTTCTGCTATATTTTGGAAAAGTTTGAGAAGGATAGGTGTTAGCTCTTCTCTAAATGTTTGATAGAATTCGCCTGTGGAGCCATCTGGTCCAGGGTTTTGTTTGTTGGAAGATTTTTAATCTCAGCTTCAATTTCAGTGCTTGTGATTGGTCTGTTCATATTTTCTAATTCTTCCTGATTTGGTCTTGGCAGGTTGTGCATTTCTAAGAATTTTTCCATTTCTTCCAGGTTTTCCATTTTATTGGCATAGAGTTGCTTGTAGTAATCTCTCATGATCTTTTGTATTTCTGCAGTGTCAGTTGTTACTTCTCCTTCTTCATTTCTAATTTTATTGATTTGAGTCTTCTCCCTTTTTTTCTTGATGAGTCTGGCTAATGGTTTATCAATTTTGTTTATCTTCTCAAAGAACCAGCTTTTAGTTTTATTGATTTTTGCTATCATTTCCTTCATTTCTTTTTATTTCTGATCTGATCGTTATGATTTCTTTCCTTCTGCTAACTTTGGGGGTTTTTTGTTCTTCTTTCTCTAATTGCTTTAGGTGCAAGGTTAGGTTGTTTATTCGAGATGTTTCCTGTTTCTTAAAGTAGGATTGTATTGCTATAAACTTCCCCTTAGAACTGTTTTTGCTGCATCCCATAGGTTTTGGGTCGTCGTGTCTCCATTGTCATTTGTTTCTAGGTATTTTTTGATTTCCTCTTTGATTTCTTCAGTGATCACTTCGTTATTAAGTAGTGTATTGTTTAGCCTCCATGTGTTTGTATTTTTTACAGATCTTTTCCTGTAATGGATATCTAATCTCATAGCATTGTGGTCAGAAAAGATACTTGATACAATTTCAATTTTCTTAAATTTACCAAGGCTTGATTTGTGACCCAAGATATGATCTATCCTGGAGAATGTTCCATGAGCACTTGAGAAAAATGTGTATTCTGTTGTTTTTGGATGGAATGTCCTATAATTACCAATTAAGTCCATCTTGTTTAATGTATCATTTAAAGCTTGTGTTTCCTTATTTATTTTCATTTTGGATGATCTGTCCATTGGTGAAAGTGAGGTGTTAAAATCCCCTACTATGAATGTGTTACTGTCGATTTCCCTTTTTATGGCTGTTAGTATTTGCCTTATGTATTGAGGTGCTCCTATGTTGGGTGCATAAATATTTACAATTGTTGTATCTTCTTCTTGGATCGACACCTTGATCATTATGTAGTGTCCTTCTTTGTCTCTTGTAATAGTCTTTATTTTAAAGTCTATTTTGTCTTCTATGAGAATTGCTACTCCAACTTTCTTTTGATTTCCATTTGCATGGAATATCTTTTTCCATGCCCTCACTTTCAATCTGTATGTGTCTCTAGGTCTGAAGTGGTCTCTTGTAGACAGCATATATATGGGTCTTGTTTTTGTATCCATTCAGTCAGTCTGTGTCTTTTGGTGGGAACATTTAATCCATTTACATTTAAGGTAATTATCAATATGTATGTTCCTATTCCCATTTTCTTAATTGTTTTGCATTTGTTACTGTAGATCTTTTCCTTCTCTTGTGTTTCTTGCCTAGAGAAGTTCCTTTAGCATTTGTTGTAAAGCTGGTTTAGTGGTGCTGAATTCTCTTAACTCTTGCTTGTCTGTAAAGGTTTTAATTTCTCCATCAAATCTGAATGAGATCCTTGCTCGGTACAGTAATCTTGGTTGGAGGTTCTTCCCTTTCATCACTTTAAATATGTCCTGCCAGTCCCTTCTGGCTTGCAGAGTGTCTGCTGAAAGATCAGCTGTTAACCTTATGGGGATTCCTTTGTGTCTTATTTGTTGTTTTTCCCTTGCTGCTTTTAATATGTTTTCCTTGTATTTAATTTTTGACAGTTTGATTAGTATGTGTCTTGGCGTATTTCTCCTTGGATTTATCCTGCATGGGACTCTCTGTGCTTCCTGGACTTGATAACTATTTCCTTTCCCATATTAGGGAAGTTTTCAACTATAATCTCTTCAAATATTTTCTCAGTCCCTTTCTTTTTCTCTTCTTCTTCTGGGACCCCTATAATTCGAATGTTGGTGTGTTTAATGTTGTCCCAGAGGTCTCTGAGACTGTCCTCAGTTCTTTTCATTCTTTTTTCTTTATTCTGCTATGCAATAGTTATTTCCACTATTTTATCTTCCAGGTCACTTACCTGTTCTTCTGCCTCAGTTATTCTGCTATTGATCCCATCTAGAGTATTTTTAATTTCATTTATTGTGTTGTTCATCATTGCTTGTTTCCTCTTTAGCTCTTCTAGGTCCTTGTTAAATGTTTCTTACATTTTCTCTATTCTATTTCCAAGATTTTAGATCATCTTTACTATCATTATTCTGAATTCTTTTTCAGGTAGACTGCCTATTTCCTCTTCATTTGTTAGGTCTCGTGGGTTTTTACCTTGCTCATTCATCTGCTGTGTGTTTTTCTGTCTTCTCATTTTGCTTATCTTACTGTGTTTGGGGTCTCCTTTTTGCAGGCTGCAGGTTCGTAGTTCCCGTTGTTTTTGGTGTCTGTCCCCAGTGGCTAAAGTTGCTTCAGTGGGTTGTGTAGGCTTCCTGGTGGAGGGGACTAGTGCCTGTGTTCTGGTGGATGAGGCTGGATCTTGTCTTTCTGGTGGGCAGGTCCACGTCTGGTGGTGTGTTTTGGGGTGTCTGTGGCCTTATTATGATTTTAGGCAGCCTCTCTGCTAATGGGTGGGGTTGTGTTCCTGTCTTACTAGTTGTTTGGCATAAGGTGTCCAGCACTGTAGCTTGCTGGTCCTTGAGTGAAGCTGGGTGTTGGTATTGAGATGGAGATCTCTGGGAGATTTTCGCCGTTTGATATTACGTGGGCTGGGATGTCTCTTGTGGACCAGTGTCCTGAAGTTGGCTCTCCCACCTCACAGGCACAACACTGACTCCTGGCTGCAGCCCCAAGAGCCTTTCATCCACACGGCTCAGAATAAAAGGGAGAAAAAGAAGAAAGAAAGAAAGAGGATAAAATAAAGTAAGATAAAATAAAGTTATTAAAATAAAAAATAATTATTAAGAAAAGAAATTTTAAGTAAAACAAAAACGGACGGACAGAACCCTAGGACAAATGGTGAAAGCAAAGCTATACAGACGAAATCTCACACAGAAGCATACACATACAGACTCACAAAAAGAGGAAAAGGGGAAAAAATATATCTTGCTCTCAAAGTCCACCTCCTCAATTTGGGATGATTCGTTGTCTATTCAGGTTTTCCACCAATGCAGGGTACATCAAGTTAATTGTGGAGCTTTAATCCGCTGCTCCTGAGGCTGCTGGGAGAAATTTTCCTTTCTCTTCTTTGTTCGCACAGCTTCTGGGGTTCAGCTTTGGATTTGGCTCCACCTCTGCGTATAGGTCGCCGGTGAGTGTCTGTTCTTCACTCAAACAGGATGGGGTTAAAGGAGCAGCTGATTCGGGGGTTCTGGCTCCCTCAGGCCTGGGGGGAGGGAGGGGCACGGAGTGTGGGGCGAGTCTGCAGCGGCAGAGGCCGGCGTTACATTGCACCATCCTGAGGCGTTTGGTGTGTTCTCCCGGGGAAGTTGTCCCTGGATCCCGGGACCCTAGCAGTGGCGTGCTGCACAGGCTCCCGGGAGGGGAGGTGTGGAGAGTGACCTGGGCTCGCACACAGACTTCTTGGTGGCGGCAGCAGCAGCCTTAGCGTCTCATGCCCATCTCTGGGCTCCGTGCTGATAGCCGCGGCTCGAGCCCGTCTCTGGAGCTCCTTTAAGCAGCGCTCTTAATCCCCTCTCCTCGCGCACCAGGAAACGAAGAGGGAAGAAAAAGTCTCTGGCCTCTTCGGCAGGTCCAGACTTTTCCCTGGACTCCCTCCCGGCTAGCCGTGGTGCACTAACCCCTTCAGGCTGTGTTCGCGCTGCCAGTCCTCTCCCTAGGATCCGACCGAAACCTGAGCCTCAGCTCCCAGCCCCCGCCCGTCCCGGTGGGTGAGCAGACAAGCCTCTCGCGCTGGTGAGTCCCGGTCAGCACCAATCCTCTCTGCGGGAATCTCTCCACTTTGCCCTCTGCACCCCTGTTGCTGCGCTGTCCTCCGCAGCTCTGAAGCTTCCCCTCTCCGCCACCTGCAGTCTCCGCCTGCGAAGGGGCTTCCTAGTGTGTGGAAACCTTTCCTCCTTCACAGCTCCCTCCCACTGGTGCAGGTCCCCTCCCTATTCTTTTGTCTCTCTTTTCTTTTTTCTTTTGCCCTACCCAGGTACCTGGGGAGTTTCTTGCCTTTTGGGAGGTCTGAGGTCTTCTGCCAGCGTTCAGTGGGTGTTCTGTAGGAGTTGTTCCACGTGCAGATGTATTTCTGATGTATCTTTTTCTTTTTCCTTTGTGCTTGGTCTAGATGCACTTGCTCATAGGGGGCTGCGTGCAGAAGCCTCGCGCCTAGCCCTTCACACCAGTTCCTAGTGCAAACTGGCTTCGACTGACACTGTAGCTTCAAGGGCCATGTGCAGATGCATGTGCAGAGCCACGTGCAGACATGCTGAGCACCTCACAGCAGTTCAAGATGGTGGCGGCGGGCCGTGTGTCGATTTTTAGTTTTTTAAGGAACCTCCATACTGTTCTCCATAGTGGCTGTATCACTTTACATTCCCACCAACTGTGCAAGAGGATTCCCTTTTCTCCACACCCTCTGCAGCATTTGTTGTTTGTAGATTTTCTGATGATGCCCATTCTAACTGATGTGAGGTGATACCTCACTGTAGTTTTGATTTGCATTTCTCTAATAATTAGTGATGTTGAGCAGCTTTTCATGTGCTTCTTGGCCATCTATGTCTTCTTTGGGGAAATGTCTGTTTAGGCTTTCTGCCCATTTTTTGATTGGGCTGTTTGTTTTTTTAATATTGAGCTGCATGAGCTGTTTATATATTTTGGAGATTACTCCTTTGTCCGTTGATTCATTTGCAAATATTTTCTCCCATTCTGAGGGTTGTCCTTTCGCCTTGTTTATAGTTTCCTTTGCTTTGCAAAAGCTTTGAAGTTTCACTAGGTTCCATTTGTTTATTTTTCTTTTTATTCCCATTACTCTAGGAGGTGGATCAAAGAAGATCTGTCTGTGATTTATGTCAAAGAGTGTTCTTCCTATGTTTTCCTCTGAGTTTTATAGCATCCAGTCTTACATTTAGGTCTCTGATCCATTTTGAGTTTATTTTTGTGTATGGTGTTAGGGAGTGTTCTAATTTCATTCATTTACATGTAGCTGTCCAGTTGTCCCAGCACCACTTATTGAAGAGACTGTCTTTTCTCCATTGTATATCCTTGCATCCTTTGTCATAGATTCGTTGACCATAGATGCATGGGTTTATCTCTGGACTTTCTATCCTGTTCCATTGATCTATCTTTCTGTTTTTGTGCCAGTACCATACTGTCTTGATTACTGTAGCTTTGTAGTATAGTCTGAAATCAGGGAGCCTGATTCCTCTAGCTCTGTTTTTTTCCCTCAAGACTGCTTTGGCTATTCGGGGTATTTTTTGTCTCCATACAAATTTTAAGATTTTTTTGTTCTAGTTCTGTAAAAAATGCCATTGGTAATTTGATAGAGATTGCATTGAATCTGTAGATTGCTTTGGGTAGTATAGTCATTTTCACAATATTGATTCTTCCAATCCAAGAACATGGTATATCTCTCCATCTGTTGGTATCATCTTTAATTTCTTTCAACAGTGTCTTATAGTTTTCTGCATACAGGTCTTTTTTCCTCCTTAGGTAGGTTTATTCCTAGGTATTTTATTCGTTTTGTTGCAATGGTAAATGGGAGTGTTTCCTTAACTTCTCTTTCAGATTTTTCATCATTAGTATATTAGTAGTGCAAGAGATTTCTGTGCATTAATTTTGTATCCTGCAACTTTACCAAATTCATTGATTAGCTCTAGTAGTTTTCTGGTGGCATCTTTAGGATTCTCTATGTATAGTATCATGTCTTCTGCAAACAGTGACAGTTTTACTTCTTCTTTTCCAATTTGGATTCCTTTTATTTCTTTTTCTTCTCTGATGGCTGTGGCTAGGACTTCCAAAACTATGTTGAATAATAGTGGCGAGAATGGACATCCTTGTCTTGTTCCTGATCTTAGAGGAAATGCTTTCAGTTTTTCACCATTGAGAATGATGTTTGCTGTGGGTTTGTTGTATATGGCCTTTATTATGTTGAGGTAGGTTCCCTCTATGCCCACTTTCTGGAAAATTTTTATAATAAATGGGTGTTGAATTTTGTCAAAAGCTTTTTCTGCATCTATTGAGATGATCATATGGTTTTTATTCTTCAATTTGTTAATATGGGGTATCACGTTGATTGATTTGCATATATTGAAGAATCCTTGCATACCTGGGATAAATCCCACTTCATCATGGTGTATGATCCTTTTAATGTGTTGTTGGATTCTGTTTGCTAGTATTTTGTTGAGGATTTTTGCATCTATATTCATCAGTGATATTGGTCTGTAATTTTCTTTTTTTGTAGTATCTTCATCTGTTTTTGGTATCAGGGTGATGGTGGTCTCATAGAATGATTTTGGGAATATTCCTTCCTCCGCAATTTTTTGGAAGAGTTTGCAAAGGATGGTGTTAGCTCTTCTCTAAATGTTTGATAGAATTCACTTGTGAAGCCATCTGGTCCTGGACTTTGGTTTGTTGGAAGATTTTTAATCACAGTTTCCACTTCATTACTTATGATTGGTCTGATCATATTTTCTATTTCTTCCTGGTTCAGTCTTGGAAGGTTATACCTTTCTAAGAATTTGTCCATTTTATTGGCGTAGAGTTGCTTGTAGTAGTCTCTTTTCTGTGGTGTCTGTTGTAACTTCTCCTTTTTCATTTCTAATTTTATTGATTTGAGTCCTCTCCCTCTTTTTCTTCAGGAGTCTGGCTAATGGTTTATCAATTTTGTTTATCTTCTCAAAGAACCAGTTTTTAGTTTTATTGATCTTTGCTATTGTTTTCTTCGTTCTATTTCATTTATTTCTGCTCTGATCTTTATGATTTCTTTCCTTTTGCTAACTTTGGGGTTTTTTTTTTTTGTTCTTCTTTCTCTAGTTCCTTTAGGTGTAAGGTTAGATTGTTTATTTGAGATTTTTCTTGTTTCTTGACGTAGGTTTGTATAGCTATAAACTTCCCTCTTAGAACTGCTTTTGCTGCATCCCATAGGTTTTCATTGTCGTGTTTTCATTGTCATTTTTCTCTAGGTATTTTTTTATTTCCTCTTTGATTTCTTCAGTGATCTCTTGGTTATTTAGTAAAGTAGTGATTAGCCTCCATATGTTTGTGTTTTTTACGTTTTTTTCCCTGTAATTCATTTCTAATCTCATAGCGTTGTGGTCAGAAAAGATGCTTGATATGATTTCAATTCTCTTAAATGTACTGCGGCTTGATTTGTGACCCAAGATGTGATCTGTCCTGGAGAATGTTCCATGTGCACTTGAGAAGAAAGTGTAAGTTGCTGTTTTTGGATGGAATGTCCTATAAATACCAATTAAATCTATCTGGTCTATTGTGTCATTTAAAGCTTCTGTTTCCTTATTTATTTTCATTTTGTATGATCTGTCCATTGGTGTAAGTGACGTGTTAAAGTCCCCCACTATTATTGTGTTACTGTCGGTTTCCTCTTTTATAGCAGTTAGCAGTTGCCTTATGTACTGAGGTGCTCCTATGTTGGGTGCATATATATTTATAATTGTTATATCTTCTTCTTGGATTGATCCCCTGATCATTATGTAGTGTCCTTCCTTGTCTCTTGTAACATTCTTTATTTTATAGTCTATTTTATCTGATATTAGTATTGCTGCTCCAGCTTTCTTTTGATTTCCATTTGCATGGAATATGTTTTTCCATCCCCTCACTTTCAGTCTGAATGTGTCCCTAGGTCTGAAGTGGGTCTCTTGTAGACAGCATATATATGGATCTTGTTTTTGTATCCATTCAGCAAGCCTGTGTCTTTTGGTTGGAGCATTTATCCATTCACGTTTAGAATAATAATTGATATGTATGTTCCTATTACCATTTTCTTAATTGTTTTGGGTTTGTTTTTATAAGTCCTTTCTTCTCTTTTGTTTCCCACTTAGAGAAGTTCCTTTAGCATTTGTTGTAGAGCTGGTTTGGTCGTGCTAAATTCTCTTACCTTTTGCTTGTCTGTAAAGCTTTTGATTTCTCAATCGAATCTAAATGAGATCCTTGCTGGGTAGAGTAATCTTGGTTGTAGGTTCTTCCCTGTCATCACTTTAAGTATTTCATGCCACTCCCTTCTGGCTTGTAGAGTTTCTGCTGAGAAATCAGCTGTTAACCTTATGGGAGTTCCCTTGTATGTTATTGGTCGTTTTTCCCTTGCTGCTTTCAATAATTTTTCTTTGTCTTTAATTTTTGCCAATTTGATTACTGTGTGTCTCGACGTGTTTCTCCTTGGGTTTATCCTTATGGGACTCTCTGCGCTTTTTGGACTGGGGTGGCTATTTCCTTTCCTATGTTGGGAAAGTTTTCGACTATAATCTCTTCAAATATTTTCTTGGGTCCTTCCTCTCTCTCTTCTACTTCTGGTACCCCTATAATGCGAATGTTGTTCCAGAGGTCTCTTAGGCTGTCTTCATTTCTTTTCATTCTTTTTTCTTTTTTCTGTTCCACAGCAGTGAATTCCACCATTCTGTCTTCCAGGTCACTTATCCGTTCTTCTTCCTCAGTTGTTCTGCTATTGATTCCTTCTAGTGTAGTTTTCATTTCAGTTATTGTGTTGTTCCTCTCTGTTAGTTTGTTCTTTAATTCTTCTAGGTCTTTGTTAAACATTTCTTGCATCTTCTCGATCTTTGCCTCCATTGTTTTCCTGAGGTCCTGGATCATCATTATTCTGAATTCTTTTCCTGGAAGGTTGCCTATCTTCACTTCATTTAGTTGTTTTTCTGGGGTTTTATCTTGTTCCTTCATCTGGTACATAGCCCACTGCCTTTTTATCTTGTCTTTCTGTGAATGTGGTTTTTGTTCCATAGGCTGCAGGATTGTAGTTCTTCTTGCTTCTGCTGTCTGCCCTCTGGTGAATGAGACTATCTAAGAGGCTTATGCACTTTTCCTGATGGGAGGGACTGGTGGGTAGAGCCGACTGTTGCTTTGGTGGGCGGAGCTCAGTAAAACTTTAATCCACTTGACTGCTGATGGGTGGGGCTGGGTTCCCTCCCTGTTGGTTGTTTGGCCTGAGGCAACCCAACATTGGACCCTACGTGGGCTCTTTGGTGGGGCTATGGCGGACTCGGGGGGCTCACGCCAAGGAGTACTTCCCAGAACTTCTGCTGCCAGTGTCGTCCTCATGGTGATCCACAGCCACTCCCTGCCTCTGCAGGAGACCCTCCAACACTAGCAGGTAGATCTGGTTTGGTCTCCCCTGGGGTCACTGCTCCTTCCCCTGGGTCCCGATGCCCACACTACTTTGTTTGTGCCCTCCAAGAGTGGAATCTCTGTTTCCCCCACTTCTGTCAAAGTCCTGCAATCAAATCCCAGTAGCCTTCAAAGTTTGATTCTCTAGGAATTCCTCCTCCCGTTGCTGGGCCCCCAGGTTGGGAAGCCTGACGTGGGGCTCAGAATCTTCACTCCAGTGGGTGGACTTCTGTGGTGTAAGTGTTCTCCAGTCTGTGAGTCACCCACCCACCAGTTATGGTATTTGATTTTACTGTGATTGTGCCCCTCCTACCGACTCATTTTGGCTTCTCCTTTGTCTTTGGATGTGGGGTATCTTTTTTGGTGAGTTTCAGTGTCTTCCTGTCGATGATTGTCCAGCAGCTAGTTGTGATTCTGGTGTTCTTGCAAGAGGGAGTGAGCGCACATCCTTCTACTTGGCCATCTTGGTTCCAATCTAAAGATTTGTGTACAATGCAATTAGCAGGAAACTTGGATATTTCTGTGACATATAACATTTTAGAATAACTGGAATTATGATTGATAACATATCAGGACATATCAGATGTTAAGGATTCCATATAAATTTTGGAATATCTATATTAATAACATCCATCCGTTGTAAACTAAGGTTCATCTGCAATCACTTGACAATGTTTTTGAAGTAATTTAACAAACCAAATAAACTTAGTTTGATATTTCTCTCTGAGATGTCTCAGAGATGTTCTTTCCAAGTAACCCAGAGTCATCTGGAGGCTTAAAAACTTTTGTCAGATTTTGATATTTGGGAATTTTGTTAAAAATATCAAAAACGCTTTAAAACAAAACAGGATCATAGGTCACTGTGAAACAATACTGATTCATTTAACCAAAGTCACAAAACAATTAAAAGAAAGCAAATACGGACCACCTAAGGGCACAGAAACTCATACAATCTGTTATCAAAAAGGAGCACTTCTAACAGAGAGATCAAATTCCAGTCTTGTATTAGCTTACTTAACAAAATGCATTTACTTAGTTAAATTCAATCTAAATTTAGTTAATCCTGACCATGTATAAAACTTCCTCAGTAAAATGTAATTCCATCACTCATACCTTCTTAACTGAAAGCACACATTCTACTATACTGAAATGTTTTATTATTTTCAGTAGCTTTAATTATATATTTAAATTAAAATCCCCAACTCTTAAAAATCTTAATTTCTAGTGAAAACCAAGAGGCAAGTAATAGTTACCAAAATCTGGAGAGACTATTTTAGATAATCTTCAGAACATAATTATTCATATAGAGTTTACCTAAGGCTCTTATCTCATTTACATTTACTTTAAGCTTTCATCATATCAAGTTATTTTTCTTGCTGACAAATTTGCAACAGGTATAACAAGATTTCATTTAACTTCTATTAAACCTAGGTGCAGTGAAAGTATTATACTTAATGTTGATGACCCTAAAGACATGTCTATATTAATTAGATCAACAAAAACATTAACTTAATACTATTTTCCAGTTCACATGAACCTGAAACTCATTTATCTCAATTTCTCTTGTATTTAGAATTGTTTGGTTTGTAAGCACTTACTTTTCTTTAAGCCAGTTAAACAGAGCTCATCCAGCCACTCCCTAGATGAGGAGGTGAAACTCATCAAGAAGATGGGTGACCACCTGACCAACCTCTGCAGGCTGGCTGGTCCCCAGGCTGGGCTGGGCGAGTACCTCTTTGAGAGGCTCATGCTCAAGCATGACTAGGAGCCTCTGGAGCCCAGCAGCCTTTGAGGACCCCCTCTGGTGTCAGGGCCTCTACCTGAAGCCCCCCTCTGCAGCCAGTAGGCAACTTCTTAACCATCCTGGAGCCTTCTCCCAAGTCTTGGACCAAATGGAAACAATAAAGCTTTTTGCAGGAAAAAAAAACAGAGCTCATCCACAAATAACCTCAGCAATGTTATCCAAAGACAAAGATACATACAAACACACAAACAGAGAGACCTCATAGTTCTCATTTCAAAGTTTCAGCCCTGAGTTGGGTACAGCACTGTAAAACCCATCAGTTTACAAGAGAGTTTGGATTAAAATTAGGTTTTTGGCAGATGGAAAAAATCAAGCTCACTTGTCTAGGTGGCTAAATATTTATAGAAAAGACACTTAGGATTTGTATTTACCTTTGACGAGTCAATTTCTAAATTACTTTACCCTCTTTTCAAAATTTACATTTTATTTATTTTATTTTTGGCTGCGTTGTGTCTTCGTTGCTGTGCATGGGCTTTTCTCTGGTTGTGGTGAGCAGGGGCTACTCTTCATTGTGGTGCATGGGCTTCTCATGGCGGTGGCTTCTCTTGTTGTGCAGCACAGGCTCTAGGTCCATGGGCTTCAGTAGTTGTGGCACACGGGCTCAGTAGTTGTGGTTCATGGGCTCTAGAGAGCAGGCTCAGTAGTTGTGGCACATGGGCTTAGTTTCTCGGCAGGATGTGGGATCTTCCCAGGCCAGGGCTCAAACCCGTGTCTCCTGCATTGGCAGGCAGATTCTTAACCACTGCACCACCAGGGGAGCCCCCAAAATTTGCATTTTAAAAAGATGGCAAAGATGAGGGTTCCTGAGAGGACCAGATAGGACATTTGCATCTCAATACAGGCAAGTTTCTCCTAGGATGACTTTGTTTCCCCTTTGTTTAATACTTCTCAAGATAAATAGGGAGGGTTTGGGGAGCGGTATCTATTAGAAAGTCAATCAACTTGTTCCCCACTGTGAAAGTTACCCAGGGCTCCTGTGGGGAAATTAGAATTGGATGCCTCAAGTCCCAGGGAGTCCCCTGGCCTTTTACAGGATACCAGCACAAGGGAAACTGCCCTGCTGCAGAAGTGGCTCCCAGTCCAAATTGGGTGCCCTGTTGGGTGTTAGATGGTGATACTAAACCAGGTCCCTGTGCTCCAGGAGTTAACATGGAAACTTCTATTGGATCCCCATGGATAGGGGAAACAGGAGGCAGTGAAAGGAGTGACTATGTTGGCGGCATGGAGGGGCAGTTGGAACAACTGCTGGTGCAGACTGCTCAGCCAGTGGGGGAGCTGGATATGCCAGAGGGGGGTTTAAATTTTGAAGTAACATGTACCCACTCTCATTTTCTCCCTCTTCCCCTTGTAGAATAGGTTCCCCCCTTGGTTTTCCTTTCAGACCACTGCACCATAAGGTGGCAGTCCTCTGACTCCTTTTCTTCCTGGTGCAGTAGCATAAATGCTTCTTCATATGAAATCTCATCTCTTTTCCCTGCTCTTTTGCAAAACACCTCTAATTGCGAGATTGTATAATAATTGAGTGAGCCATTCGGGGCCATTGCTCTTCTGATCCTAACATATATTGGGTCCACACCCTATTACAATAGTATATCATGTCTTTCTTAGTCATAGGCTCACAGCTATGTTTTGCCCATTTATCTAATATACTCCCCAAAGGACTCTCCTTCGGGATGGAGTATTTCCCATTTTTATAAGTTTGATAACACCAAAACATAAAAGATACAAACAAATTCCAATACAAAAGGCCCAAACAAATTCCAACATCGATGCACACAAAGCCAAAACCAAAACCAACACCAACTAACCGATTCCCAAATTAGGTAGAGTCCAACAACAGTTCCCTCTCCAACAGGGTCCCCAATCAAACAAATTGGCTTGTCCCATAAAGGAAAAGCCCAAATTGAGGGGGGGACATGTTCCCAGTGTGCACACCTGAGAGACTCACCCTACAAAATCGAGGCCTTCGACTTTCAGAAGTTTGTCGTTTCCTTATTTCAACTGCCAAGCACTGGGGTAGCCAGTGACGCTTCAGGGAATTATGAAGGGAAGATCCTCAGGACAAATTGTCCCAGCAGCTGCTAGGGCTGCCCAAATATTCCCTGACCAGGGCCTGCTAGCCACGAGCAGCAAGGCTCCTGGTTGGCTCACCAAATTGTTACCAAGTCCAGGCTCACTCTGCTCACCAAACAACAGGCCAGTGAATCGGGAGAAGAGGTGCTGAGGCAAGGAATAGTGACTTTATTCAGAAACCTGGCAGACTGAGAAGATGGCAGACTAGTGTACCCAAAAAAACCCATCTTATCAGGGTCTGGATGTCAGTTTCTTTTATAGAAACAGAGATGGGGAGGAGGTGAGAAAGTAAAGTAAAAAGGCCATTTGTCTTGCAAAATCTCCTCCCTCTGCCTACATCAGGGAGGGGATGGTTAATTTCTTCTTTTCTGCAGCCATTCACAGGTGGGCAGGGTCAGAATGTCTCTCTGTGAGCTGAACAAAGGCCTTTTATTTTAACAGTCAGGCAGAGGCACAGGGTCCCTGTGGCAGGCCATTATGTATGCCTACATCTATAGACAGTGATTATAACAATAACAAAAGCAATGAAAAGCAAAGGTTAAATTAAAAGAAACAGAACCAACAGGGAGTCAGAATTTGCTCTTCCCTGTTACAGTATTTTGAAACTCTGTTGCTTGGCACATATACATTTTTTTTTAAATAAATACATTTATTTATTTATTTATGGCTGCATTGGGTCTTCGTTGCTGTGCTCGGGCTTTCTCTAGTTGTGGCGAGCAGGGGCTTATTGTGGTGCATGGGCTTCTCATTGCAGTGGCTTCTCTTGTTGTGGCACGCAGGCTTCAGTAGTTGTGGCTCATGGGCTCAGTAGTGTGGCTCGCGGGCTCTAGAGTGCAGGCTCAGTAGTTGTGGCACACAGGCTTAGCTGCTTCATAGCTTGTAGGATCTTCTCAGACCAGGTCTCGAACCCGTGTCCCCTGCATTGGCAGGTGGATTCTTAACCACTGCACCACCAAGGAAGTCCCACATACACATTTAGAATTGTTGTCTTCCTGATGAATTAACCACTTTATCATTATATAATGAATTTCTTTATCCCTGGTAATTTTCTTTGCTCTGAAATCTACTTTGATACTGATTTAGCCACTCCAGCTTTCTTTTGATTTATGTTTTCATGTCAAATCCTTTCCTATCCATTTACTTTTGAAAGCTGGACATAATATGTCTGGTAATAGAAACTGAGGTAACCAGGCTTTTAGTATGAGGTTTTTTATGTTAATCTGGTTAGAATCTGGGCTGTATGTAGATCTTTGCTGTAGCTGTAGGTTCCCAGGGCATAGTTTTCTCTAGTTTCAATGTTTTGTTTTGCTTTTCTCCCCTGTTATCTTTGCTTTTCTTTAAGGATTTCTTCTCACATAGAGTTGGTGTCTTGCAGCTTTCTCAATCAATTGTAATCCACTGTATTATACTGGAGCCCTATTGATGTAGTGGTAAAGTGTGGAGAGGAGAGGCATTCTACAGTCTTATGATTTAATCTCAGGTTTTTGTTGTTTTTTTAATGGGCCTATATCCCTAGGCTGTGACCTTCAGAAGCCTATTTTAGCCTTTCTTTTTTTCCTCCCCTTAATTGAGGCAGGAAGGCTATAGGGGGCTGGAAGTGTCTAATTGTTCTTCCCCCAGGTCAGATAAGGCTTTGATAAAGTAGTTTCCCTTGAGGGCAGGCCTTTGTTATATACAGTGCTCTGGGTGTATTTCAAAATCTTTACAGGATTTTTCTCCAATCTTCACTTTGAGAATTGATGGCTTTCCTGAAGGCAAAACCAACAGAACTCTAAGGGTCTTTCCTACCACTGGTCCCTTAGGAGTTAACTCTCAAGTTGGTGTGGACAGAAATAATTAATAACCAATCTAAAAAAGAATAGAAGAGTTTTATTTGAGCCAAACTGAAGACTATAGCCCAGGAGACACAGATTCAAGAAGCACTTGTGTTCCACTGAATATAAAATGGGGGAGGCTTACAAAGATGAAATTACATAAATTGTTTGTCAAGAATTAGGATTGGAGCTGGCAAGAAGTAAGGGTGCTTGTTAAGCAAGGATTGCTTGGGGTCTGAAATTGTTGCATAGTTACAAGTGATAGCTCAGCTTCACTGTACACTGGTGCCAAATTGAATCTCGGAGACAGAGCTTTGGGTGAAGCAGAAAAGGATAGCTTTACTGCTTTGCTAGGCAAAGGGGGACACAGTGGGCTTCTGCCTCAAAAAACTGGGAGGATTTGATGAGGGGTTTTATAGCAATACTTCAAGTGTGGTGTTGCTGACAAGATTAGGGTATGTGCAGGGCTTGCACTCCCTTAATCTTGTCTGAAGTGGGTTTCTTGGCTGTTTCTCCCTTGATTAGCAACTGTTCGAGTCTGCCCTTTGGAACTCAGGGAAGGTCATGAGGCTGGAGTCTTTCCTCCAAGAAATGGGGAACAAAAAGGCCTCTGTGCCTGAGAGTCCCACAGGGCCCCACTCAGTTTCACAAGGGGAGACCTTGAGACTGATACCGACCAGGGTTCTTGGCCTTCCCCAATCAATAGAAACTGACTAGAGGCTCAACAAGAAATTCAGGCAAGGCTTTATTGGGACCCCTGCTACAGCAGGGGGTAGTGAGAACAAACAACAGGTTCCCGGCTTGCTCGCTCCCTGAGTGGGGGCAAGCTTGTTCCTTACATGGGGTGAGGGTAGGGATGTGTCCAGTGGTCAGGCCAGAGGGGTGGCTTAGGTGTTTTGCTCACCACTAGGTGGTGTTGTGTGCAGGGGGGCATGCTCAGTACCCTGCTTTTGCTCCCAACACCCTGTTTATGCTCCGGGCTCTTCCAAAGTGGCAGTATGGGTTTTTTTGGTCTTTTGTATCTTTTTGTCCATAATTTGCCCCAACTGCGCATGCATGCAGTTATTTTCTGTTTCTTTGTATTTTGTTGCTTGAGGAGAGGTGTGTCCAGGTGCAAGCATTGCAGCACTGCTGCAAAGGGTCCCAGGTCTCAGCCTGTCTCAAGACTTATAAGGCTGCAGCTGGCAGCTGCTAGCAGATATTGTTTTGAGAATGGCTGGTGGTGTCCTTGAGTCTGATATAGTTCAGAAAATTCAACTTCTCAATAGTACTGGAACGTGTCCGAAACCATATCCACAATGGCCACCGAGCTCCATTTTGAATGCCTGAACCACAATTACTCTGTTTTGATTTTTAAATGCATTCTTTTCTCTAATGGTTAAAGCAGATGTATAATTCATGTTTGACAGGCCACAAAACAGGCTATTCTATATAACATAAAGTTCAAGTTAAATCATTTGTAAGCCAAAATGACTTCCCCATACCTCAATATGTGAAAATTTCTTCTATCACTAGTCCATACTCCACCTCCAGGATTAGTCAATTACCATTTGAGTGTTCCTAAAAATTGCTGGCTTCAGGGGCTTCTGCCCCCCAATAAGCTGATTTGGGCTCTGATTATCTATATTCATGAGTCTTTTTAATTTTTAAGGTGGCAGTTTGCCCTGTGACCTCAAGTCTCTGATGGATCTAAGAAAAGTCATTAATTTTCAGTTTATTCAACAGTTTTATTGTTGTGAGGATGGGAGTGATGATTTCCTAGCTCTTTACAAATCAGAGATAAATCCAGAAGTCCATCCATTTACTTTACATCTACATAAATCATTATATTTCGAGTGAGTTTCTTGTAGAAAGCATATAGTTGGGGCATGGTTTTTTAAAATCCATTCTGAAAATCTTTGTCTTTTAATTGGTGTGCTTAAACTATTTACATTTAGTGCATTTTTTGATATTTTGGATTTAGGGCTACCATTACCCCACTTCTGCCTTCTTTGAGTTATTTGGATTTTTTTTTCATATTTCATTTTAATTAGTCTATTGTGATTTGCTTATATCTTTATATCGTTTCCTTTACTGTTCACTCTAGGGATTACTTAATACTTAATTTTTCACAGTTGTCTTAGAATCAACATTTTACCACTTCAAGTGGAAACCTTACTACAGTAAATGTCCCTTTACCCTCCTTTATATTGTAGTTGTCTTATTATTACACCTACATACGTTAAAACTCCATTAGACAATGTTATACTGTGGCTTTTCCTTCAATCCTAATGTTCCGATTTTCCCTTTGATATCATTTTCTCTATCTGCAAAATGTCCTTTAGCAATTATTTTAGAGCAGGTAATGCATTCTCTTGGTTTTCCTTCACTGAGAATATCTTTCTTTTTTCTTGACTCCTGAATGATATTTTAACTGGAATAGAATTCAGAGTTAACAGCTCTTTTGTTTCAGTACTTTAAAAAGCTGTACCTCCTTCTGGCCTCCATAGTTTCTGATGAGAAATCCACGGTCATGTAATTTTTTCCCCAATTAAGTAATAGATTGTTTTTCTTTGGCAGCTTTCAAAATTTTTTGCTTGCATTTAGTATTCAGCACTATTGTTATGATTTGTCTGGGCATGAATTTCTTTGACATTATCCTATTTGAGTTTCACTGAAATTCTTGAATATGTGAGTTTATGTCCTTCACTAAATTTAGGAAATTTTCAGCTATTATTTCTTCAAATATTTTCTCCTGCTCCATGCTTCTTCTCCTCTCCTTCTGGGACTCTGATGAAACAAATGCTAATCTCTTCAGATTATACCACAGGTCCCTGAGGCTCTATAAACATTTTTAAAAATCTGTTTTCTCTCTGTTGTTCAGTTTACATAATTTCTGTTGCTCTATCTTCAAGCTTATTTACTTATTCCTCTGCTATCTCCATTCTGTTACTGAGTTGTTGGGCTGCACCCTACAGGCCAGCAAGCCCTGTACTTGCCCAGCCTCAAGACTGAAGAAAGAGCCCAGAGTCAGTGACAGAGACATCAATGGTTTAATGGATAGAGGGATCTTACATGTCTGAAGCAAAGCCCTGAAGTGACACCCCACCATGTGTGGCATATGGTGGGCAGGACATGGCAGCAGTCTTCACTACACAGGGGAGAGGAGGGGGGAATTGGCATCAGGTTGGCTCATCAGTTACCAGGGAAACCAGCAGAGCAGCATGCCCCTCACTGCCCCTTTGAGAAGCTATCATGGTGTAGATGTTCTGATCTAAAGATTAGAACAATCAGTAGCTGGGGCTAGAGGCAAGTATGTAGGCATTTACAGATTAGGCTCTATGATTAAGAGGGAAGGTCAGTCATGTGAGTAGTGTGTAGGTGAAGCAGGGACTGGTCAAACAGGGGATATACAGAAAGCAAGAGAACAGCCATCTTGGGTGGCCTGATCATACATGAGCCCATAGGGTTTTGTTGTTGTTACTGTGTTTTTCAGTTCTAAATTTTCCATTTCCTTCTCCTTTATGGCTTCTATTTCTTTGCTGAGACTATCTTTCCATTCATTTCAAGTGATTTCACCTTTATTTCATAGAACATGGTTATAACAGCTGTTTTAGTGTCTTCTTCTGATAATTCCAGCATTTATGTCATTTCATTATTGGTATCTGTTGTCTTTTCCTTTGTCAGTCAAGATTTTCTTGATTCTTCATAAGCCAAATAATTTTGGATTGTATCTTGATTTTTTTTTAATGCTTTGTTATCATCATTTACTTTATTTTATTTATTTGGCTGAGTCGGGTCTTAGTTGCAGCATGTGCGATCTTCGTTGAGGCATGTGGGGTCTTTTGTTGTGGTGTGCAGGCTCTTTGTTGCCTTGCAGTGCGTGGGTTTCTCTCTAGTTGCGGCATGCGTGCTCCAGAACGTGTGGGCTCTGTAGTTGGCGGGACACCGGCTCTCTCATTGAGGCATATGAGCTCAGAAGTTGTGGCACGCGGGCTTAGTTGCCCCAGGCATGTGGGATCTTAGTTCCCCGAGCGGGGATTGAACCCTGAACACACGTCCCCTGCATTGGAAGGCAGATTCTGTACCACTGGACCACCAGGGAAGTTCCTATCTTGATGTTTTAAATATTATGATGAGACTCTAGGACTTGTTTCAATCCTAAGAATTTGTTTGTTTGTTTGTTTTAGCAAACAGTTGACCGGGTTAGGCTCAGGTCACAATTTCTGACCTGCCTTTTGTGGGCTGTGGTTCTAATGTTTGTTCAGTTTTCAAAGCATTTGCAATGCTATTTGGATCAGACCCTCACGTGTGCCACTCAGTGACCGGTCTCAAATTTGCACTATGGTCTAGCTGAATTCTAAAGCCTGTGGTGTACCGTATAGCGTCAGATCTGCTTATGCAGCTTGAAGATGGGCTCAGGAGTTCATACCCAACTTTACGCATTTGCTCTCTTGACTCCCAACAGTCTCCCTGATACTTTCCAGCTTCTAAGGGCCTTCCTTCCTGGTCCTCTGGTCAGAAAGCTGGAGTTTTACATTCCCTGTTAGGCCACACCCTTCATGTGACTATATCTGTGTCCAGAGCCAAGTGGTAGAAAGATAGAGAAAGATGAAAAGCAATGGAGAGTGACCCCACACTCTTTGGTCAGAGAGGAAGCATTTCCCTCCCTCAGAGGTTTGGGTGCCTGTCTGGATGTCACTGCTTTTGCTTTGCTGCCACCTTTGCCACCATTTCTGTGGCCATAGCAGCATTGCCTGATGGCTGCACTGTGATAAGGGGGGATGGGAGGGGTAGAAAAAGGGGAAATTACTCTCTCTGAGCTTTAGGAGATACCTTCCACTCCTCAGATCAGGAAGAGAGGAGAAATTCTCTTGGAATAATTTCTTTTCAACATTTGATGCACTCTTTGAGTTCTAGCTAGGCAATACTAGAGGAGAAAAATAGTAAACCCACTGCCAGTTCTGGGAACTTTGAATGCTAGTCTACTTATCTGTAGACCTCATGTAGCCACTCTGTGTCCAAAATTTATACTTACATTCAAGGAGAGAGACCAGGTGGAGTATGCTTGTTCCACCTTCTTCAGAACAAGAAACTTTTTTTATTTAAAACTGTTATTTATTTGTTTGTTTGTTTTTTGGCTGCACTGCACAGCAGATCCCTTAGTTCCCCAACCAGGGATCGAACCCACGCCCCCTGCAGTGGAAGCTCCAAGTCTTAACTTCTGGACTGCCAGGGAAGTCCCTTAAACTTTTAAATTAAAGTATAACATACATACATAAAAGTGCACAAATCTTCAGTATTTACCTAATTTTCACAAAGTAAACATACTGTGAAGTCAACATCAGATCAAGAAATAGAGGCACCTCTCATGCCCTTGCCAACCGCCACCTGCTGCTAGTGGCCACTCTCCTCTTACTTCCAACTCAGTAGATTGAGTATGCCTCTTTTTGAACCTTATATAAATGAAATCATACATTTCTATTCATACACATTCTTTCATTTGACATAAAGTCTGTGAGATGTTTTCATATGTAATAGTAGTTTCTGCATTTTTCATTGCTTTATGGTATTCTGTTATATAACTTTACTTATTCCATTTTACTGGTGATGGACATTTGGGTAGTATCTGGCAGGGGGGGGCTATTACAAATAGTGCCACTATGGTAAACATTCTTGGACATGTCTTTTGATGCTCGCTCACATGTATGTATTTCTGGAGCATAATTGTGGGACCACATGGTATGTACATGTGCAGCTTGTGTAATACTGCGAACCAGGTTTCCTAAGTAGTTGTACCAACTTACACTCCCTCCAGCAGTGTATGAAGGTTCCCATTGTTCTATATTCCCTTGGTAATACCAGCCTTTTTTGTTTTTTTAACATCTTTATTGGAGAATAATTGCTTTACAATGGGGTGTTAGTTTCTGCTATATAACAAAGTGAATCAACTATACATATACATATATCCCCATATCTCCTCCCTCTTGCGTCTCCCTCCCACCCTCCCTACCCCACCCCTCTGGGTGGTCACAAAGCACCGAGCTGATCTCCCTGTGCTATGCGAATACCAGCCTTTTCTAATTTTAGCTATTCCAGTGGGTGCATATCTCATGATGGTTTTAATTTTAATTTCCCCAATAACCAATGGGATAAGTACCTTTTCATTCTTATTAGACAACTGTATAGCTTTTTTCGTGGTTTTTTTTTTTCTGGCCAGGCCACACGGCTTGTGGGATCTTAGTTCCCTGACCAGGGATTTAAACCCAGGCCCTCAGCAGTGACAATGCTTAGTCCTAACCACCGGACTGCCAGGGAATTCCCTGTAGGCATTTATTTTAGATTTTGACTGCAAACCCTTTGTTGAGTATATATGCTGGGTAATAAAAATGGTTTGATCCACAGGGATCTTTGGGAGGCACTAAGTGGTCACACGTGTCCTAAGGACTGAAATAATCAGGAAGCCCATTAAGGTCCCGCTTGTTCTATATGACCAAAAGTACTCTATCTGTGGCGAATCAGGGCCTAACCTAAGCCACCACAACATAGCATCCTAGTCCTTTACCCAGTTGCCAGACCTCTGTTTTGGTTACAGACCCAGAGCCACTTGGATGAAGGAAAGACCAGATGAAGGAAGAACCCTGCAATAACGTTACATATTTGTACTATAAATCTTTCTCCTGGCATTTGCCAAAGAGACCTGTGACCTGTGTAACTGGAGTGGGGAAAAAATACCAAGACCTTCCTAGAACGTAGACTAATCCCCAAGGACCCAGAGTTCCACTGTGGTCCAGTGATCAGAGCCAAAGCTTGTGGTAGTCAGGAGGTAAGTAGGATGTAGGTATCAGGAAATAACATCATACCTTTATAAAATGTATGTGTGTTAGAGGGCAGGAGATAAATCTCATGAAAATACAGAGGCTTGCACATCAATGAAGTTTCTAGGAATGCAGTGGCCTGGGCCATGTTGGGATATCCTGTCAAAAGTGAAAGAGAATTCCCACACTGTGGTGATAGGAAAAGCTAAACATACAAAATTTCTTGAATCTAGCAATTCCACTTGTAGGTATATACCCAAGAGAAGTGATGTTTGTGTTTGCGCATGTAGGAGAATGTTCATAGAAGCTTTATTCACAATAGCTAACAACTGAAAATAATCCAAAAGTCCATCAACAGAATAATAGATAAATATGTTAGTATATTCTTACAACTGAATACTACTCAGCAATGAAAAAGAATCAAACCACTGCTGCATGCATTATTGCATATGCATGGATGAACCTCAATGAGAGTATATAGAGCAAAGTAAGCCAGATATATAATTACATCTATATGAAGTTCAAAAACAGGCAAAACGAATCTATTGTGATACGCATTAGAGTAGAGGTTGTCTCTGAGAGAATACTGACTAGGAGAGAGCATGTGGGCGTCTTCTAGGGTGCTGATCATTGTAGTGTTTTACAAAGTATAAATGGGTAAAAGTCCACTGAGCTGCACATGTAAGATTTGTGCACTTTATGCAAATTTTACTCTGGTAAAAGTGAAGGAGAAATATTGCCCATCATGAGACAAGGTGACATAGCTAGAAATGACTGCATAAATTTGTTGGCCAAGAAAGCAGAGAGCGCATCATATGAATACCCTCTCTTATGTAAATAAGTGTGTCGCTCTTATAGTAACAGCAAAACAGATGTCTTTCTACCCCTAAAGAAACAATGGACAAGTTGCTATACCTTGAGCCCTTTATCCCTGAAAAAGAGATGCATTGAACAGTGGACCTCCAGATATTGGAATCCACATTGGCCACATTTGAATGTACTACTCTGACCCATTTAGCAGAACCAGAAGGGCTGTGGGCTTTGAGGTCATCCAGGGCAAGAAGCCACCACAGGAGATCCAGCTGTAAGGCAGGCAGCTCTGCCTTTTAGGCCTTAGGACCCAGCCGACCCCCCATGCTCAAGATGCCCACGGGTGGCCAGAATGCTGGGGAAGCCTGTGGCAAGCCCCAGTGGGGTCTCACATCAGAAGTCCCTAGGGTTTTAGAACAAAGCTATGACCCCTTCTGACAAGTCACTAGCTCCTTGGAGACTACCTGATGCTGAGACTCCAGGGTGTATCAGTTAGCTTATTCTGTACACAAACCACCCAAACATTATTGGCCTGAAACAATAAATACTTATTACTGCTCATGAGTCTCTAAGTCTTATGGATGATTCTTCTGCTCTTGGCCAGGCTCATTCACGGTGTGTGGTCAGCTGTGGGTCAGATTAGCTTCATGGACAGATGGACTCTTCCTGAGCTCATGTTCCCTCCCCAGCCCATACATGTGATCTCATGGGGAGTCTTATATGTCCAGTTGACCAAAGAGGAAAAAATGAAGTCCAGTTTTCAGACAGCTCATGTCCAGGTGGCAGATGGCTACAGTGTTGCTGTCTTGCTTAAGTGGCCCTGAAAGACAGTAAGGAGATGAATTTTCTCCAATTGGCTGTACTTGATAAATTACATCACAACCACTTAACCTGGAGCTAGAGAGAGCCTTAGGGACAGATAAGTAGCTAATGTTTTGGCTGCATGATAAGGGACTTGGGACTTAGAAGGAATATGATGGGAGGTTGGTGACGTGGAGGCCTGTGGAAAAGTATGTGGATGGACCTCTCAGAATGGACCTGAAGTTGGAGAATATTTGTGGAATATTTGTTGAATCTCACCAAAGGAACCTACTGCAGAGGTGGCTGTCAGTAATCAGGTGAACAAGGTGACTTGTGCATGTCAGACATCCTCTATCCCATCCACCCCAATTCTTGCTCAGTGGACTCATGAACAAAGTGGTCATGGTGGCGGGGGTTGAGACTGTGTGTGGACTCAACCGCAAAGGCTGACCTGGCTACCAGCACCACTGAGAATCTAACCCACCAACAGCAGAGACCAAGTTGGGCACCATCCCCTGGGGCTCAGCCAGTCACTGCTAGCACCAACATTTATAGACACACTGAAATACAGCATGATGGATATTCCGCCAAATTGCTTTTGACCAAAGAGCTCCCTTTATAGGAAAAGAAAGAGGGCAGTGGATTTTCCTGGTCTTACCGTGCACCTATTCATCAGAAGCAGCTGGCCTTGGAGAACACCAGAACAGCCTATTGAAGATGGAGTTACGGTATCAGCTCAGAGAAAACAATCTAAAATGCGTATCACATAACCTGGGGTTAGATTGTTTTCTGAATCTACAATCAGTGTGTGGGACTGTCTCCACATAGGCAGTGGTGTGGGAAAAAATAGCTGACTCAGCAAAGGAAAATAATTCGTGAACAGTACTGAGAGACTAGTTGAAATTAGAAACTGCTCACTCTTTGTAGCTGTGAGATTCCCATTAGCAGTACTCAGTCACTCTGACATAAGAATAGAGAAGGAAGCTGCAGCATTGAAGATCAAGGTTGTGTGGGACACCATTATGCACCAAAATTCTCTCAGCCCTACTCTTCCTCCAGCTGCTGCTGGGGGACCACTTCATGTGGGCTTTGACTGGCTCTGCACCAGGACCATCAGGCAGCACTTCCACTTAGGTGGAGGTGATACTGCTCACCTCTTTTTTTTTTTTAATTAATTTATTTATTTCTGTCTGCATTTGGTCTTCATTGTTGCACACGGGCTTTCTTTAGTTGCAGCGAGTGGGGGCTACTCTTCATTGTGGTGCATGGGCTTCTCATTGCAATAGCTTCTTTTGTTGCAGAGCACAGGCTGTAGGCATGCAGGCTTCAGTAGTTGTGGCACATGGGCTCAGTAGTTTTGTCTCGCAGGCTCTAGAGCGCAGGCTCAGTAGTTGTGGTGCATGGGCTTAGTTGCTCCACGGCATGTGGGATCTTCCCGGACCAGGGCTCGAACCCATGTCTCGTGCAGTAGCAGGCGGATTCGTAACCTCTGCGCCACCGGGGAAGCCCACTGCTCACCTCTTAAAGAGTTCATCGAACACTTACTATAGGACCCAGCAATTCTATTCCTTGGTAACTAACCAAGAGAAATGAAGCATATGCCCATGCAAAGACTTGTACATAAATATTCATAGCAAGATTATTGTAATAGCCAAAACTGGAAACAATTAAATGTCCATCAGCTGATGAATGGATAAACAAAATGTGGTCTATCCATGGACTACTTCTCAGCAATACAGAGGAACAAACTGGTGACACATACAATCACTTGAATGAACCTCAACAGCACTATGGCAAGTGAAAGAAACAAGACACAAAAGATTACGTACTGTGTGTGGTTCCATTTATAGGAACTTTCTAGAAAAGGTGAATCTATATCAGTGGTTTCCTGGGGCTGAGGATGGGAACAAGGAGTAATGGCAAACAAGCACGAAGGACTTTTCCTAGGATGGAAGCGTCCTAAAATTGGATTGTGCTGATGGTTGCACAACTGTTTACTAAAAATCATCAAACTGTGCTCTTACAATGGGTGAATTTTATGCCATATAAATTATACGTTATTGAAATTGTTTAAATAAAGAATTTCAACTTTTATGTCAGGCAGCATTTGGCACAACTGATCATTTCCTCCTCCTTGAAATCCCGTCTTCATACTCTTGTTTTCTCCGACCTTACTCAGGGTTCAATTCACTCCCCCTAAGCGACCTCCTTCAGGTCTGTGCCTTTACATACTGGCACCGATGATGTCCACATTTACATATCTGCAGCCCAGCCCTCTCTCCTGAACTCCAGACTCTAAAACCCAAATGCCTGCTCACAGTCTCCTTGGATATGTGATGCACACCTCAAATGTCATATGTCCACACTGAGCTCCTGCCCTTCCCAACCCCAATCTGAGCCACCCTCAGGGTCCCCATCCCAGCTGATGGCAGCTCCTTTCTTCCCACTTGTCAGGCCAAAAGCCTTGGAATTGTCTTTGACTCCTCTTTTTCTCTCCCACCCATATCCAACCCATCAGCAAACCTCAACTGGCGCTTCCTTCTAAATACACCCAGAAATGGGTCACTTCTGCCCACCACCTTTGTCCAGCCCATTGTCATTCCTCGCAGGCATTGCTGCAGTAGCCTCCTCTTCCCTGCTTCCACCTTTTTCCCACAGCCTTTTCACAACAAGATATCCAAAGTTGTGCTAATAACATGTAAACCCAATCACATCATGCCTCTGCTCAGAACCCTCTCTGGTTCCCCATTTCATTTGGGCCTATGTGACCCAGTCCCATGTGACCATTCTGACCTCAGGACGCGGTCACTCTGCTCCAGTCCCACTGGCTTCCTTGCTATTCCTTGAACATGTCAAACATTCCCACCTCAGGACCTTTGCACTTGCTCTTTCTCCTGCCTAGAATAGTCTCCCTCCAGAATTCTAAAATAGTCTTGTGATTCCCACCCCTGGTATCCATACCTTTGTGTAATCTCCTCCAGTTGCATGTGGGTAGGACCTGTAACTTTCTTCTAACCAATAGAAGAATGTGGCAAAAGTGTTGGGGGATCACTCCCATGATTATATTATAAGCTAAAGATGAAGGGATTTTGCAGATGTAATTAAGGGCCCAATTATCCAAATTAATCACTTTGATTTTGAGTTAGAAGATGACCCTGGTGGACCTGGCCTAATTAGGTGAGCCCTTTTAAAAGAGGGTTGAGGACTTTCCTGGTGGCGCAGTGGTTAAGAATCCACCTGCCAATGCAGGGGACACGGGTTCAAGCCCTGGTCTGGGAAAATACCACATGCCGCGGAGAAACTAAGCCCATGCACCACAACTACTGAGCCTGCACTCTAGAGCCCGAGAGCCACAACTACTGAGCCCGTGTGCCACAGCTACTGAAGCCCACTCACCTAGAGCCCGTGCTCCACAACAAGAGAAGCCACCGCAATGAGAAGCCTGCGCACCACAACGAAAAGTAGCCCTTGCTTGCAGCAACTAGAGAAAGACCGTGCACAGCTACGAAGACCGAACACAGCCAAAAATAAATAAATTTACATTAAAAAAAAACATACATAAAGTTTAAAAAGTTATTAAAAAAATAAAATAAAATAAAAGAGGGTCGCCTGCACTTATAGACTTGAAGTACCAAAGACTCTTTCTCTCTGTTGCTGGCCTTGAAGATGCAAATCACATGAGTTCTACAGCTGCAAGGCAATGCATTCTGCCACCAATATCCCAGGCTCCAGAAATGAATGCTGCCTGGCTGATATCTTGACTGCAGCCCTGTGAGACACTGAGCAGAGGACCCAGCTGAGCCGTGCCCAGACCCACAGAAACTGTGGGGTAATAAGTAGATGTTGTTTTAAGCTGCTAAATTTGTGGTAACTTGTGACATAGCAATAGAAAACCAGTCCACCCTCAGATATCCACATGACTTCTTTCCTCACCTCCTTCAAATGTCAGATGTCACCTTCACAAACAGGCCTAGACTGAGCACCTCAGGAAAACTGCAACAAGTCCCACCTTTTCCTCCATAGAACTTACTGCTTCCTAACCCACTGAAATATGTTTCTTGCTTCTCCCCATCCACTAGAATATAAGCCCCTGAGGCCTGGGATTTTTGTCTGTTTGTATTACTGATGTTTCCAAGCATCTGTACTGGGACCTGGTGCATCTTCAGATGACAGTTGTTGAACAGTTGAAGGAACACTGTCCTGTGGGGGACACTATGCTAAAATAATCTATGTGCATGTGTTAACTTGGGTGAGGTCACTGTGCTCACAGGGCAGGCGGGAGGGCTTTCTGGGGCTGCCTCCAGGGTCAAGCCCTTGGCCTTCTAGCCCGGCAATGCCAATGAGCTGATTTGGGTGAGAAACAAGACCAGCTGCTGACTGGTAATCCAGGTCAGCCTGATCTGCTCAGCTTGGCAGCCTCAGCACCCGCCTTGAGGGGGTCAACAAGAGTGCAGAGGAGGCTGTCTCCTCTCCCAGGGATGACAATGACCTCATTTTTTCCTATTGCACGTTGGGATCCCCAGAGAGCAGACTGAGATGGAGTTTAACATGCAGGATGCATATTACCAAGGGCCCTTGGGACCCACACTTGTGGGAGGGAGGAGGTGGAAACAAGGCTAGGAGGAGGGAGAACTTCCATGCAAGGCTCAATTGACCCCACAGGGATGTCCTGAGCTGAAATAATCCTTCAGAGTTGTCCGGCATTAGGCCAAAATGGACCAGTCATTGGATGTGGGCCACCGGGGGAGGATGTGACTATGACCTTGGGACAGGCGGCTCTCTGTAGCTGAGGCAGGCCTTGGATGGGCTGTCAGCCAAAGGCTATCTGATGACCACTCTCCCAGCAGCTGGGTGGCAAGTCCCTTCTTGAAGGAGGATCCATGCTGAGCACCTCCCTGGTCATGACAACACTGATCAACACCCTTTCCACTGAGGCAGTCTGTCTTTCTTTTATTTTTAATGATTTTCATTTTAAGATACTGTACATTAAAAATGCAAAAAAAAATCAGTTGTTTTTCAATTTTATTTTTGGCTGTGTTGGGTCTTAGTTGCGGCACGTGGGATCTTCATGCGGCATGCTGGATCTCTAGTTGTGGCGAGCAGGCTTCTCTCTCTAGTAGTGGCCCGCAGGCTCAGTACTTTCAGTGCACAGGCTTCATTGCCCCGCAGCATGTGGGATCTTAGTTCCCTGCATTGGAAGGTGGATTCTTAACCACTGGACCACCAGGGAAGTCTCCCAAAATCACTGTTTTCAAATGCATAACTAAAAACAGAGAATTACAAATGAAACCAGTTATATTTGTGAGCAGGTATCAAAATATTAAAAACATTTGAGATACAGTCACAAATGTGCTTATTTAAAGCATTAGATAACAAGATCTAGTGCCAGGTCCAATAACTGCCATAATTTCAAAGTGATGATGAGTCTGATGTTTAGAGACATTTGTGATAGCTGTTGTAATGGGCTAGGAGGACATCTGCCATTTTGATTTGCAACAAAGCCATGGGTATTGCAAATTCCACTGTGGTTTGTTGTCTACCTCACAGCTGAGGAAAGGCTGAATTTCAGTTAGAAATGAGAGAAAATAAAATCTTTTCCGATCCCAGTTCCGGGTGCAGGGAAATGGTTGCTGGTGTGGGGAGTGGGGCTGGGGTTCCAGGAAATCTGTGTTCAGGAAGAGGAGGACTTCTTTGTAGAGGGGAGCTAGGCTGCGTGTGTGGTTGGCCGAGAGGGCAGAGGGGGAGTCCTGCCGGAGTTTCTTCTGGCCTGGAGGGGCCCGAGGGTCCAGCCTGACCCCCACCCCAAGGTATTGGGAATGGGGGAGGGGGCTGCAGGGTCCCCCCCACCAAACCCTGTCCCACCCTAGGGCCCAGGCCACGGCACTGGCTCCCCTCCCAGAGCTGCTTCCTTCCCCTAGCGGCATTTGGCATTAGCTATCATCGCCAGGTCCATTAGCCATTAGCTGATGCGGTGACCTTGACCCGGCCTGGACCCTGCAAATGAGGGGGCACGCCGGGGGCGCAGGGCCTGACCCGCAGCGGCCTGCTGTGACCAGTCATGCGGCGGCCCTCTTAGACACTGCTCCGCCTACGCGGCCCCTGGGCATAAAAAGCCCGGCCAGAGAGACAGCGCAGCCGCCGGACCCCGGACCCAGCGCGCCCGCACCATGGCCGGCCCCAGCCTCGCCTGCTGCCTGCTCGGCCTCCTGGCGCTGACCTCCGCCTGCTATATCCAGAACTGCCCCCTGGGCGGCAAGCGGGCCGTGCTGGACCTCGACGTACGCAAGGTGAGCGCCCAGCCCTAGTCCCGCGGCACTTGAGGCTGGGCAACCCGCAGCCACAGGGTCGCCCCTGCCGCTCCCTTTCCCGCGCTGACCCTGCGCCGGCCCCGCCTGGCCTGGGAACCAAGGCAGCCGAGTAGCTTTTGAGTCCCCTCCTTCGATCGCTTCTGGGGGCCAAAGAGCCCCAGGGCGACCCCGAACCTCCGGCACTCCTCTGCCCTGCCCACCCCCACCCGGCTCAGCCCCCCGCCCCGCAGGCTCTCCCTCCCGGGCCCGGGCCCCTCCCCGCCCCCGGCTGGGCCCCTCCCCGCCCCCGGCTCACCCCCGCCCTCCCGCCAGTGTCTCCCCTGCGGCCCCGGGGGCAAAGGCCGCTGCTTCGGGCCCAGCATCTGCTGCGGGGACGAGCTGGGCTGCCTCGTGGGCACGGCCGAGGCGCTGCGCTGCCAGGAGGAGAACTACCTGCCGTCGCCCTGCCAGTCGGGCCAGAAGCCGTGCGGTAGTGGGGGCCGCTGCGCCGCCGCCGGCATCTGCTGCAGCCCGGGTGAGTCAGGCTGGAGCCGGGGCGGGACCGGGACACCGGGACCAGGCGGGGCGGGCCGTGGCGGGCCCTGACCCGGCGTCTCTTCATGCAGACGGCTGCCGCGGCGACCCCGCCTGCGACCCCGAGGCCGCCTTCTCCCAGCTCTGAGACCCGCCGGCCACCGACACCGTCGGAGCGCAGCCCTCGCTCCCTCCGTAGCCACCCCCAGGAATTATGACTATTAAATAAAGCAGATTTTTTCCCCTCCAACCCGACTCGCGTCTAAGTGTCAGAACTGGGAAGGGAGGGCGTTGGGGGAGTCGAAGATCGCCGGCTCTCGGCGCTTCATAGGGAATTAAAGCCGCCACCCCGAGGGGAGAAGGGTGACGCTCCGCGGTGACATCCTGTAGGGGTGGATGGAGGAAGGAGGGGGACGACACGGCAGGCTCCCAGGGAGATGGAAACAGCCCCCTGCTTCCCACTCCAAACAGAGGTGGGGGCCTACAGCAGGCTGGACATGAGAGGAACTTTCTAAGGTCCAAAGCGACAGAGTGGGCCTGCAGAGATAAGAGTCTGACGGGGCACCAGAGGAAGGGCAGGAGGTTGGTCGTAGAAAGTGAAAGACTTCCTGACATCTGGAAGCAGGCTTGGGCCACACATGAGGGCTGGCCTGGGGGAGGGGAGCTTCGCTGGGGCAGCTGAAGGGCCTTCACGTTTCCAAGGAGCTGGACTCTCAGGCCGCAGGAGGCCACCTGTACTCTCAGAAGGGATGGCCAAGCTGGGGAGGCTGGGCGGGAGGGCCAGCACAGCCACCCTGTGGCTTGTTGTCCCACCCAGGAGGCCCTGGGTTCCCAGTGTTGCATGGAAGCCAGGATCCCTGCTCCTGACTGTGCAGTAAAGAAACGTGACAGCACTGGGGACCCTGCAGAACAGGGTTTCCTGAGAGCCCATAGCCACAGAAATGACCACAAAATGCAGAGAACACTAACGGAGAGACTCTTGCAACCTACACTTCTCATCTGTTCCTGGATCAAAGACCATTTTGGAGCAGCTATAAAAGCCTAACCCCTCTCCCCCAGAATGTGCCGCCGTTCACTTACTCGTGCTGTGGGACAAAAGCGATTTCAGAAGGTGCATGCCCACACACCCATTCCAAATAAAACAAGAGTGCATCACTATCTGTTAGTAATTTTTATATGTTATTTCTGTGGCTTTCTCACACACTGAAGCAATGAGGATTCACTCAGAGGCCTCCCACCCACCACAGCAGTGTGTCGTCTCACAGAGTGGAGAGAGAAAAAGTATACTAAAGAGGACTGTAAGGTTTTCTTTGTATAAATTACAAAACCAGGCAAAACTAAGCTATGGTGCTAGAGGTCTTGGGTGTGGTGGTGATGGGAAGGGGTGTAAGGGGGCTTCTGGGGTGCTGGTCATATTCTGTTTCTTGGCCTGGGAGCTGGTAAAACAAGTGTGTTCAGTTTATTAAATTTCATTCAGATTGCACACATGTGATTTGTTCACTTTTGTATGTATATTATACTAGAATAAAAGTTTTTTAATGAAAAACTTATCATTATTACCAAGATGTATGAAGAGAAGAGAGATGAAGCTTTTGAAAGCCCCAGTGGTTCCTGACAAGGCTGTGAGAGCAGGTCCCTCCTCTTACCCCATATCTGGAACAAGAAATGACTGAAAGCTGAGCCCTGTTCAAATCAACCATGGGGAAGTATGTGATTCTCATAATTTGGTGTTTGAGAACCATGTCAAAGTTCTGTGGTCCCTCAGAAACCACACAGATGAAGAGGGAAGCAACCAGAAGGAACCACACTACTCAACTAGAGAGACACAAGGTTAGGGATTTGTGCTTTTCCAAGCTTGGGCATCCACCGGCCACATCAGCAGGAAGCCTGGGATCTCCCTCTGGGACCTCACTCTCTGAGTGCCCTGCATACCCTTCAAACCCCAGAGGATTCCATAGAGCAGAGCCATGTCAGCCCAGGTCTCCCCACCTGGAGAGAGAGTTCAGGGTCCCCTCACCCCTCCAGTGTTTTCTTTTCTGGTCTCAATAACACAGGGGCAGATTGACACCTCTTTTTCAGGGGATGATGCAGAGGTGGCATCAACCTGGGCCTGGTGAGGAAGAGGAGCTGGGAGAGCTGCCACGTGTGCTAAGTGAAGTGGTTCAGTGGCCAGACGGTGCAGAAGCCATTCTTCACTCTTCCTCCTGGTTCAGACCCATGGCCTTTGTCCTCCTTGGAATGACTCCTTCAAACTACCAAAGTACTTGGGGCTTGTGCAGTGGGGTGGTTCCCAACCCCTGCTTTGTATAACTAGTACTTTGTGAACCATTTAACTACCTGGGAATGAAATTCCTAGATAACATGCCCACCCACACACAATTTCAAAAACATATAATTAGTCCTAGCAGTAATATAAAGTAGAGAAAAGGAAAGTAATTTAGTACAAAATAACATTATTTTAATATGTAGCTAAACAGGTCAGGCTACACTGGGTGACATATACACAATAAGGTCATCTCATGATTATATCTGCTTATATCAAATACAGTAAAAAGAGATTGGAAGCCAATCTCTACAGGACATTCAGGAAAATAAGATGATCAAAGCACCATGAGGATCAATAGTCTTTTTTGTACCTAAAGAAAAGATGGACTCAAATATCAATGAATCACAAAGAATGTATTCATGGGACACCTGGGGAAATTTGAACAGTATATATTTGATGATAATATATATTGTTGAGTTTTGGCTTGGGGCTTGCATGTGTGTGGTAACAGTCTGTGGTCATATCTTTAACAAAAGTCCCTCTCATTTGAGATGCACACTGGAACATTTACAGATGACATGGGATGACTGCTGGGATGACTTGGGGGTGGGAGGAGGGAGTGGAGGTAGGGATGAAAGAAGGATCATGTGTTGATAATTGTGGGAGTGAAGGAGGGGGTAGGTATCCAAGGGGTCTTTGTTTAGTGGCTCTACTTTTTTGTATATTTGAAATTTCTCTTAATAAAAACTGAAAAACCAAAAAGATTGTGGTAGAGGTAAATATTCTGATATGAAGAGATGCCCCAAATGTACTTTGTTAAAGAAGATGTGAATTAGTATCTGTACATTATGAAATAATACTAATTTGTAAAATAAAAATTCATATGTGTGCATACCAGAACACTGTGGGCAACCTCAGAGATGAGCTCTTCACAGCTGTGAGAAGCTTTAGGACAGAGCATTCCAGTATGAAAACTATAATCATTGACTGCATCACTGAGCATTTATTGCTGTGATTTATTTTTATGTCACTCTGTACTATCCAGCTCCTCCAGTACAACCTTGAAGGACAGCAATTTCAGTTTTCTGTAGGGTCTATGTGGACAATAAGTTTGCCCTGCTTCCATACCTACTAAATTTCGTGTAGTTTAGTTTTTAAATCTGGAATGGTTTGAAATTATACCAGAAGTTTTTCCCGGCATCATAAGAGGTGATTGTCCATGGGACAGAGGTCAGAAATATTTTTTCCTTTTCCCGATATTTTCTTCCGTGTAGAGGGGTTTCCCTGAGATAACACTCCTCCCAGGGAGTAGCTGACTTGCGGGGCAGGGTGAGAGGAAAGGAGCAGGTATAATGCCACCCCTTCCTCTCTGATCCCTCTTGGGATGAAGCTGCCATCCCAGGAAGCATGTGCTGTCACAGTGCAAATGCAGGAGCTCAGCGGTAAGCCCTGTGAAGGTCCAGCTCCTTGTGTCTGGGACAGTAAACAGCTCTAGCTTGTTACTCAGCTTTGTGAAGCCTCCTTGCCAGCAGGTCCAAGTTGCATTGTTTAATATCAGTTCTATCAATAATAAAGGTAGTCTTCTGGCCTCCAAATGTCACATTCTTTTATTTCATTTTTTAATTGTTTCAGAATTCAGGGGTTATAGTTAGTTAAAGTTAGGCTGCCATTATAAAAACACCCAAACCGTAAGGAGACCTTAGGGAGGTAGAGAAGGTCACTGTTTAATTCCCTCTGTTCTATCAGTCCTCAGCATCCTCAGCTCTGTTGCACTTTGTCACTTAGGGACCCAGGTTTCTTCTGTCATATAGTTCTGTCATCCCCTAGGCCTCATCTCTGTCTGCATATTTGAGACCAGGACGTTGTGGATTCCACTGGGTGGGAAGGGAAAGAGTGTGGAGGAGGCTCACACTGTCGTTAAGACCCCAAGCTCACTATTCCTTTCACTCACATTTTATTGACAAGAACATGGTCATATGGACACACAGTGCAAATGAAGCTGGAAAATGTAGCTACAATTCTATTACTACACAGTGCCAATCAAACTCCCAGAAGGATTTTTTGGGTACAAATTGCAAAGGAACTAAAATAGCTAAATCAGTTTTGAAGAAGAAAGTTGAAAGAGTCTCACTACCTAATTTCCAGACTTACTGTAAAGCTACCACAGTCAGGACAGGGTGGGAGTGGAGAAAAGATAGGCCTATTGATCAATGCAACAGATCAGAGAGGCCAGAAATAGACTTACATGTGTATGGTCAAATGATTTTGAGAAAGTTACAAAGACAATTGAATAGAAAAAGAATAGCCATTACAACAAATAGAGCTGGAGGGAATTCCCTGGCGGTCCAGTGGTTAGGACTCCATGCTTTCACTGCCAAGGGCCCGGGTTCAGTCCCTAGTCAGGGAACTAAGATCCTGCAAGCCCCATGGCCAAAAAAAAAAAAGAAAGAAAGAAAAGAAAAATAATTAAAACAAACAAATAGAGCTGGAACAAATGAATATCCAGATGCAAACAGTGAACTTCAATTCACAACTTGCACCCTATACAAAAATAACTCCAAATGGATCATAGTTCAAATTCTAATCTGTTTAAAACTTATAAAGTTTTGATGATTACAATAGAGCCACTATAAACATTCACATACAGCTTTTTGTGTGAATATAGATATTCATTTCACTTGGATCACTACCTGTTAATGGGACTGGTGGGTTAAATGGTAATTGTGAGTTTAACTTTACGAGAAACTATAGAACAGTTTTCCAGAGTGGGTGAATGATTTTGCATCCACATCCACAATATATGAGGGTTACGATTGCTCCATATCCCTGTAAGCACATGATATTCTTAGCGCCCCCCTTTTTCTTAAGACATTGAAATGGTTTCTCACTATGGCTTTAATTTGCCTTTCCCTAATGACTAATGATGCTGAACATCTTTACATGTGTTTATTTGCCATCTATGTATCTTATGTGGTAAAGTATCTGCTTAAATTGTTTAGCCATTTTAAAAGTTGAGTCATTTTCTTATTATTGAGTTTTGAGAGGGCAGTCTTTATATATTCTGGGTATAAGTTCTTTATAAGTTGTGTGATTTGTGAATCTTTTCTCCCAGTCTGTGGCTTGTCTTTGTATTCTCTTAACAGTGTACTTTAAAGAGCAGAAGCTCTCTCCTGCTCTCATGACCACGTCCACACTCCTACAGTCCAGCCTCCCTCTGCCTCTTTCTCTCTCATAAGAACACTGAGATTACATGGAGGGACCGCCCGGATACTCCAGAGCCATTTTCCATCTCAAGATCCTTAACTTCGTTCCATGTGTAAAGTATCTTTTCCCACATAATAGAATTTCATGGGTCACAAGGATTAGACTCAGGGTACCTTTGGGGTAGTACTCTAACAAAGTATGGTAAGAACTTCAGAATGTTCTGTTTTCATATAAAGAAAGCTTTGAAAACTGTCCTGTTTTTGTCCTGTGTGCCTGATTGTGATAAAGTGTTGTCCCCATAATTGTACCTCCTCACACTCCCCAGTCTTGTGGGACGGTCCCATTGCTTCTCACACCCCCTTAGACATTTATTTGCATGGTTAGCTGTCCTTCCCTCAATCTGGTTGGAGGATGGTGACATTGGAATGAAAATGGGGCTGGGGGTCAGTGCACTTGTTCCTTGTACAGGAGCACTTCCTCTGGAGGTACAGCAAGCTCAGGTCAGATCTGGACTCTCTAAGAGGCAGACTTTCCAGGTTCTAAGCCACTCCTGGGACTAAAGCAAACACATGCTCATTGTGTCTTCCAAGGATTCAGTTATTTCATGTATGAAAGACAAAACTTCAAAATTTCTGCAAGGTAATACGATTACACGTTCATGGATAATGTATGAATATTTCTGACAGACAAATTAGTGACATGGGGCTTCCCTGGTGGCGCAGTGGTTAAGAATCCGCCTACCAATGTAGAGGATATGGGTTCGAGCCCTGGTCTGGGAAGATCCCACATGCCACGGAGCAACTAAGCCCGTGTGCCACAACTACTGAGCCTGTGCTCTAGAGCCCGTGAGCCACAACTACTGAGCCCACGTGCCACAACTACTGAAGCCCGCGTGCCTAGAGCCCGTGCTCCACAACAAGAGAAGCTGCCGCATTGAGAAGCCCATGCACCGCAATGAAGAGTAGCCCCTGCTCGCCACAACTAGAGAAAGCCCGCGCACAGCAACAAAGACCCAACGCAGCCAAAAAAAAAAAATAAAATAAATAAATAAATAAAAAATAAATAAATTTATAAAAAAAAAAAAAAAAAAAAAAATTAGTGACATGTCCAATAATCCAGCCATCAGTATTCTTAAAGCAGATGTCTATTCTTCGATTGAAGACTTTTTAAAATATATTTAGTGGGCAAAATTGTTCCAGTTGTATACAACCAAATCATCATTCTGCTGTAAAAACATTATATATTGTCTTAAATATGACATATCATGAACCAAAATTAATTAATTAAAATGAGCAGAAGTTTTTAATTTTGGTGAATTCCAAATGTATCAAATTTCTTCTTTTATGGATCTTGCTTTTGGTGTCAGAGCTAGGAAATTTTTGTATAACTTGAGGTCCTAAAGAATTTCCCCTATATTTTCTTCAAGAAGTTTTATAATTTTAGGGACTTCCCTGGTGGCCCAGTGATTAAGACTCTGTTCTCCCAATTCAGGGGGCCTGGGTTCAATTCCTGGTCGGGAACTAAGATCCCACGTACCACAACTAAGCCCACATGCCTCAACTACTGAGCCCGGCGTGCTCTAGAGTGTGCATGCCGCAACTAGAGAAGCCGGTGTGCCACAGCGAAGACCCAGCGCAGCCAAAATAAATAATAATAAATAAATTAAAAAAAAAATAAGTTTTATAATTTTAGATTTTATATTTAAGTCTATGATCCATTTTTTTAATTGAAGAATAGTTGATTTACAATGTTGTGTTAGTTTTTGGTGTACAGCAAAGTGATTCAGTTATACATATATACGAATATATATATTCTCTTTTTTCTTTTTCTTTTCTATACATTCTTTTTCAGATTCTTTTTCACTATAGTTCATTACAAGATATTGAATATAGTTCCCTGTGCAACAGTAGGTCTTTGTTGTTTACCTATTTTATATATAGTACTGTGTATATTTTAATGCCAAACCCCTAATTTATCCCCCCTCCTTCCCCTTTGGTAAACATAAGATTGCTTCCTATGTCTGTGAGTCTGCTTCTGTTTTGTAAATAAGTTCATTTGTATCATTTTTTTAGATTCCACGTATGTGGTATCAAATGATAGTTGTGTTTGTCTGACTTACTTCACTTAGAATGATAGTCTCTAGGTCCATCCATATTGCTGCAAATGGCATTATTTCATTCTTTCTTATGGCTGAGTAATATTCCATTGTATATGTATATACCACATCTTTTTCATTCATTTGTCGATGGACACTTAGGTTGCTTACCTGTCTTGGTGATTGTGAATAGTGCTGCTATGAACATTGGGGTGCATGTATCTTTTTTCGAATTATAGGTTTTGTCTTTTCTGGATACATGCCCAGGAGTGGGGTTGCTGGATCATATGGCAACTCTATTTTTAGTTTTTTTTTGTTTTTTTTAGGGGGGGCACTGCGGTGGGTCTTCATTGTTGCACGTGGGCTTTCTTTAGTTGCAGCGAGTGGGGGCTACTCTTCATTGCGGTGCACGGGCTTCTCATTGCGATGGCTTCTCTTGTTTTTGTTTTTGTTTTTTTTTTTGTTGTTTTTTTGTTTTTTAAAGAGATTTTTAAAAATTTATTTATTTTATTTTTGGCTGTGTTGAGTCTTCGTTGCTGCGCGCGGGCTTTAGTTGCGGTGAATGGGGGCTACTCTTTGTTGTGGTGTGCGGGCTTCTCATTGTGGTGGCTTTTCTTGTTGCAGAGCACGGCCTCTAGGAGCACGGGCTTCAGTAGTTGTGGCACGTGGGCTCAGTAATTGTGGCGCACGGGCTTAGTTGCTCCGCGGCATGTGAGATCTTCCCGGACCAGGGCTGGAACCCGTGTCTCCTGCATTGGCAGGCAGATTCTTAACCCCTGCGCCACTAGGGAAGTCCCGCGATGACTTCTCTTGTTGCGGAGCACGGGCTCTAGGCACGCGGGGTTCAGCAGTTGTGGCACTCGGGCTTCAGCTGTTGTGGCTTGCAGGGTCTAGAGCGCAAGCTCAGTAGTTGTGGCTCACGGGCTTAGTTGCTCCACAGCATGTGGGATCTTCCCGGACCAGGACTGGAACCCATTTCTCCTGCATTTGTAGGCAGATTCTTAACCACTGCGCAACCCAGGAAGCCTTATTTTTAGTTTTTTAAGGAACCTCCACACTGTTCTCCATAGTGGCTGCACCAATTTATATTCCCACCAACAGTGTAGGAGGGTTCCCTTTTCTCCACACCCTCTCCAGCATTTATTATTTGTAGGTCTTTTGATGATGGCCATTCTGACTGGTGTGAGGTGATACCTCATTGCAGTTTTGATTTGCTTGTCTGTAATAATTAGCGACGTTGAGCATATGATCCTTTTTTAAAAACCAAGCTGCCTCTTCCCACCGCCCTCTGTCTGGATGGGTTACTAAATTCCTATTAGGTCTGGTCCTGCCCCAGGTCTTCCCAGACCTGGGGACTGGTCCTGAGTGTGCCACACTAGGGTAGAGGCGGGAGGCCATGGCAGGGAGAGAAGCCAGTGTGGGCCCTGCCCCGGCCAGAATTAATCACGCTGGACACTGAGCTGGGTCAGGATGATGGCAGAGCAGAGCTCTAAGACCAGAAGAGAGCTTGCGGCTGACTAAGACTGAGTCACCAGGCTCCGCCCCAAGGCAGGGTATTGGGGTCAGGGCTCAGAGTGACTTCTCTCTGCCTGCGCTCCCTCCTGGCCTCCCTCCTGGCCTCCAAGTGTGGGAGGATTCCGGAGGAGATGCAGCCCCTGTGGTCCCAAGACCTGGAGCAAGAAATCCCAAGGAGAGGATGCAGAGAAGAGAAGGGGTAGAGAGAGAAGGATGGGAGGTAACGGAGGGGAAAGTTGGGACAGAAGAGGCAAGGAAGGGATGAAGAGGGATAAGGAGAGAAGCAAGAGGAACGAGAGGTCGGGGGGTGGACAGGGGAAAAGAGACCAGTGAGGGGAAAGGGGATAAGGGGCGAATGGGATAGAGGGGACAAAGAGGGACAGAGGGACATAGAAGAGGATCTGCCAAATGCTAGCAGACTTCTACCCTGAAGCTGCATAGTCAAGGCTGGAAGGTCCTAATGTGAGTGTGTGTGTGTGGAGTGTGTGTGTGTGTGTGTGTGTGTGTGTGTGTGTGTGTGTACATGTGCCTGTCTATGGTCTAGTCAGCTGGGTCTGCATTTCTCTGGGTGTGTCTGTGCTTCCCAATGTGTATCTCAGGGTCTGTATCTCTGACTGTGGACAAAGATCACTGGGCGTGTCCCAAACAATTTTTTTCTTGTCTGTTTGTCTGGCTGTGTGTGTGGTTGGTGTGGCTGTTTTGGGGGGGAGGGGGTATGTACCTAGGGTTTCCGTGGGCTCTGTCTCTCATGCTGGCTGAGTGGCCCGAATGGGGATGCTTAGTCTCCTCCTGGACCGACAGTACCTGGCCCTCTCTCTGCTGGGTCTGGGGTGATGTTGTCCCCTCCACACGGGCACATAAAGCACAGCCTTGGATGAGATAGGCTGGGAATTCCTGAAGCTGTTTGTGCCTCAGCCTCCCAGGATGTAAACGGGGATGAGAACTGCGGTCACCCTTGGTGCATCCCCTTGCCTCTCTCTCTCACTCTTCTCTCCGTGACTCTCAATGTTTCTCTCTCTCTCTCCATCGTTCTGCTGTCCCTCTGTCTCTTGCTATCTTGTCCACCCATGTCTTTCCCCATCTCTGCCTTTATTTCCATCCCTCTGCCAGATCCCCAACCCAGCCTCTCCACGGCCTGGACAGTGGCCCTTCCCCTCCCCGCCCGCAGGTCGCCCTGTCAGTAGTTCTATCTAGAATCGTGCTGGCCCAAGATCGCTTCCCGACAGGATCTGTCCCTTTTCTGGGGTGGATCTGCCCACGACTTAGGGTCCGGGAACTGGTCCCCCACCCTCCTGTCCTCTCCCCTCTCCACCCCCAGAGACGGAGACGCACGCTAGCCAATGCCTTTAAGACCGTTTATTTTTCGTGCTGCGAGGGCAGGGGTTGGGGTGGGGGCGCCTCAGTAGACGCCGGGCTGGGCGGGCTCAGCGGGCTCCGGCGCCCCCGCCAGCTGCACCAGCCGCAGCAGCAAGGCCCCGCTTGGCCCATCCAGCAGGGTCGTGTTGCTCAGGTCGCTGGCCCGGGCGCGTCGAGGGAAGCTGGCGCCCTCCCGGCACTCGGGTTCCGTCACGCAGCTCTCTGCGGGCAGCATGGGCTGAGCGCGCGGCGCGGGGGCGCAGCAAGCTGCCCAGGCCCCGCCCCCACCAGACCCAGGTTGGCCCGGCCCCCGCCCCGGCCAGGACCCAGCGCCCCCCGCCCCCAGGCCGCTCACCGTCGTTGCAGCAGATGCCGGCGGCGGCGCAGCGGCCCCCATTACCGCACGGCTTCTGGCCCGACTGGCAGGGCGACGGCAGGTAGTTCTCCTCCTGGCAGCGCAGCGCCTCGGCCGTGCCCACGAGGCAGCCCAGCTCGTCCCCGCAGCAGATGCTGGGCCCGAAGCAGCGGCCTTTGCCCCCGGGGCCGCAGGGGAGACACTGGCGGGAGGGCGGGGGTGAGCCGGGGGCGGGGAGGGGCCCGGGCCCGGGAGGGAGAGCCTGCGGGGCGGGGGGCTGAGCCGGGTGGGGGAGGACAGGGCAGAGGAGCACCGGAGGTTCGGGGTCTCCCTGGGGCTCTTTGGCCCCCAGAAGCGGTTGAAGGAGGGGACTCAAAAGCTACTCGGCTGCCTTGGTTTTCAGGTGACTAAGGAACAGCTCTCAGTGACAGCCCTCAGCATCCTCCCCCTTCGTTGAGGGAGGGGTCCCTCATGGGCTGCATGGGAGAGACCTTCCTTCTCACCTTTGGGGCCTCCTGGTGTGCATCCCTCTCTCAGCTGCCCACTACCCTCCCCTTAATGCAGACCTTCCTCCTCTGCCCGCGTTGCTCCAGTTCCATCTCTAGCATGCACCCCCTCTCCACACTCACCCAACCCCGTGCAGGGAGGGCCCCTGCCCCGCTCCAGAATACACTCAGGCCCTTCTTCATATGTCCTGTTCCCTCTCTGGCCTTACCCTGCCCCTCAAGCCAGTGGGCCTCACTGGGGCCCTGACCTCTGCTCACTCACCTATGGACTGACCCTGTGGGTGGCAGGGACATGAGCCCTAGAGGAGGGCATGAGGCACCTAGGTGACTCCAGCTTCCAAAGCTGCCAAGCAGAGGGAGGGGTTGTTTGTGGGGGCTGTCCACCTACCCACCGTAGTTTGTTCAGCAGCTCAAAACTGGCCACCTGTGGCCTTGACAGAATTGAGCATGGTTATTGGATTTCCTTTAGCTCTGCTGAAGGTGGAATAAGAGGGAATCACTGGACATGCAGCATGAAAGAATTGGGCTAGGTACCCAGCAGAACTTCCTTACAGGATACTTGGGTGGCACCTCCCACTCAGGCAAGCTCAGGGCAATGGCCAGCTTCTGGGGGATGGGGGGCTGGGGCCCATGGCTAGGAGAGGCCAGGAGTTGAACAGGGAAGGCCTCAAGTGCTGGAGAAGACAGAGCCTCCGAAGCTCCAGCTAGTCCTGGAGGAGAGGCCGCCATGGGCACCGCCGCCATGGGCACAGAGGAGGTCTTGCCATCCAGTTCTCCCTGATCCAGCACAGAGTCCAGTTACTGGGGAAACCTCTCTTTCCTGCATCCCTTCTCTGGATGGAGACAATGTTCAGGAAGTCCTATGGCCCGTCCTAGCCCGCCCGACAGCCTGGTCCCCTCTGTTTGCCCATGCCAAGCCTCCCTTCTTCTGTTGGGCACTTCCCCTAAAGCCTGCCTCTCCCACGACTTCCCTTCCTAGCCCCTGCACTGTGATGCCATCCCTGGGCCTCTGCCCCTGCCCAGTAACCCTGAGATGGGCCACGGTCATACCTGTCTCAGCTCCAGGTCGGACATGGCCCTCTTGCCGCCCCTTGGGCAGTTCTGGAAGTAGCAAGCGGAGGTGAAGGCCAGCAGGCCGAGGAAGCAGGCAGGCAGTGTGGCGTCGGGCATCCTGGCACAGGTGGGCACAGTCTGCAGTACTGCTCTGTGGACTGCTGTGCTGCCTTCGCTGGCTGCCTATTTATGTCTGCAGGTGTTCCCTCTGAGGTGACGTGGCCACCACCCCCCTCCCCAGTGGCTCCCCAGGAGCCCATGGCCGCCAGGTCCCAGTCGTCAGCAGTGATTCAGGCATCTGGGGACGCACGTGGGCCTGTGCAGGGGACGATGGGGGAGGGGTGCCAGCCTCTGGGCTGTCATTGGCAGCGGTGTGGCTGCGGTGTGACAGGAGCTGCTGTGACTGTAACTGTGACTCTCTGGACTCAGGGAGAGACAGACGTGGGGGGGGGGCCGTCACCTGGAGACTGTCTCCAAGCTTTCTGGTGCCCAGAAGAGGCTGGGGGTCAACAGGCCCTGTCCCCCAACACAGACCCCAGAGAAGGGGATGGGGGGGGACCCGAGGGGCTGCTGTGTAAGGAGCAGGTCAGGCCCCAGCCCAGGAGTGATGAGCAGGGGACAGTCACTATGCAGGGCCCCATCAGGAGCATTAGTCCTGTGAGAGGATAAGTGACCAAGAACGGCACACACTCGAGGTGGTGCAGACAGAGGCCTTTGTACCGGCTGCACTAGGACAGAAAGTGCTGCCTGCAGCCCTGTGTAATGGAGGCAAGAGACCAACATGGGATCGGGGGTCATTCCCACTTGGTGGGTGAGGCAGGTTCCCGGGGGGAGCTGAGGATGCTCCCACCCCCACCCCTCACACCCACACCAGGGTCCAAAGACTCAGGGACTGGGGACCTTGGGGACAGCTTCTTGGCATGTCCCCATCACTCCCCTTCCAGGCAGGAGCATGGGGTAAGGGGAGCATCTATGGGGGAATGAGGAAATCCAGACCCATTAAGGCTCAAAGGTTGGGGGGTAAACTGACAGCCAGTTTGCCCCAATTCCTACCCTGACCAGGACACTAGTTTGTGGGGACCAGAGCAGGTACCAGCTCAGGCCTGGGGCCTCAGGGGGCTTTGAGGCTCGGGGAGGGCCAGAGCCACAGCCAAATGGGCCCAGCCTGAGAAGCAGCTTTTGGTTTATGACCCCAGGCTGGTAGGTTTAAGGGATGGAAGTCTCCCTCCCTCGGCCGCCTGAGTGGCCCTCTGGTCCTTGAATCCAAGCTAGCCACCCTGCACCTCTCAGGCTCTGCACAGCCCCCAGCTCACCCAGCCCCCAGACTCTCGGCCTCCTCTCCTCTCGGCCTCCTCTCCAGAGTGCTGCCAGGAAGCTCCAGCTGCTTCCTGTCAACCAAGTGCAGTGCAGGGTCCCAGGTCCCAGAGATGGGGGGCTGTGAGGATGCTGGAGCCCAGCAGCCTGTTGAAATCTGGCCTCTGTTCCTCAAAACATCATGACTCGGGTAGATCACTTGACCTCTCTGTGCCTCATTTTTCTCCAGTGTGAAGTGGGGAAGATACTTGCACCCACATCACCAGGTTGTCATGAGAACTGAGATAATGTAATGCAGGAGGGATTTGGAAAAGTGCCTGCACCATTGTAAAGTTAATTACTAGTATCGTAGTATCATTAATGCCATTATTCTTAATAAGACCTTAAGAGAGTTCTTCCAGAGAGAGTAGCTTCCTGAGTTAATGCAGGATAAACTTTTTCATTCTGTTCATGGCCTAGAAATAAACTTGGTCTGGACATTGCCCTCCTGAGACTCTGCACTGTGGGGTAGACTGAGAGGGGCGACCAGAGGCCTGGCTTAGGCCAGCTGTGCCTTGGCCCAGCACCTTGCCCTCTCTGCACTTTTGGTCTGAGTTACCAACTGAAAACTGAAGGAGCTACAGGAAATTAAGGGCTCAAGCTCTGGAACAAGCTGTGTCCTGACTAGCCGTGTCTACCTGAATCACCATTCTAAGACTTGCCTCCCATACCAGGGCCCTTTGAAGATCCCAAATCCCACCTCCACACAGATACCAGAGGGCCTGCTTCTCCCAATACCACCTTCTTGGAGCCCACACTGGCTGGAAAAAGTCCCGTTACTGTGCTGACTGGCTGCATTTCCACTATAATACCTCCCAGGTCACATGGACCCTGAGGACACCCCCACCCCTTCTTCACTTCCCTTATATGTTCTCTTTCCAAAACTACTTTTTCACACCTTTGCCACCCTTACATCTTCTACAACTTAGCTCATGATCTTGATTCAGTGTCACTTAGAAAAAGAGGATTAACTCTTTTACCAGTCCTTCCTCACCACCCCTCACAGTACCCTCCCACACCATTTTCTTGATATAATAATGTCATAATGGTTAGGTCACTGTTACGAGTTAGACTGCAAGCTAAGCCTCCAAGCTAAACCATATGGTATATTATGATGACCTTTCCATCACTGAACAACTTTTTGTGTTCCCTGGAGTTAGTGATCACCTTTGTTTTTCATTGTTGTCCAACTGCCATTTTTATCCAGAAGCCAACATTTACTCTTCAACTCACTCCACTCAGGCTTCTGCCCAAACCAGTCCACTGGAACTCCTGTTATCAAGGTCATAAACTACTTCTGTATTACCAAATTTGGTGGTCATGTCCATGTCCTCATTTTACATTATCCCTTAGTAGCATTCAACATGGTTGAGCAGTTGTCTTTTTTTTTTTTTTTGCCGTGTCTTGTGGCTTGCAGGATCTTAGTTCCTCAACCAGGGATTGAACCTGGGTCCCAGCAGTGAAATTGCTGAGTCCTAACCACTGGATAGCTAGAGAATTCTGCACTTGTCCTTTTTAAATATATGCTTTTAAAATCCATCACACTGGGGCTCCCCTGGTGGTGCAGTGGTTGGGAGTCCGCCTGCCGATGCAGGGGATGCGGGTTCGTGCCCCTGTCCAGGAGGATCCCACATGCTGTGTAGCGGCTGGGCACGTGAACCGTGGCTGCTGGGCCTGTGCGTCCGGAGACAGTGCTCCGCAGTGGGAGAGGCCACGACAGTGAGAGGCCCGCATACCGCAAAAAATAAATAAATAAATTGCCAAAAAAAAAAAAATCCACCACACTGGATGTTCTTTCTCAGTCTCTTTTTCTGGCTCTACCTCTTTGACCTTGACTTCTAAATGTGGAGTATCCCAGGACTCAGTCCTGTGTCCCTTCTCTTCTCTTCTCTTCTTAGGTGATTGCTTCTAACCCCATAATTTTATATACTTTCTACAAACTAATGATTCTCAAATTCATACCTCCATCCTGGGCCTCTCCCCCAAGTGCCCAGTGACAACTCCCCTTGGATATTCAATAGGCCTTTCCAACTTAGCGTGGTCAACTCCTGATTCTTAGCTGCTCCCCTGTTCTCTCCCAGGGTTCTCCAGCCCTGCAATCATACCACCATCCAGCCAGCTGGTCCTCCCAGAACCTGGGACTCACCCTGATCCATTGCTTCCCCTCACTCTTTGTTAGTCCTACCTCTAAAATCTATATCAAACTATCTGCTTCTTTCCATCCCTGCTTTGGAATTTCAGAGCCTGCTGTCTCCTTGTCCTAAAAGGCTTGCCTACCCTCACCTATCCCTGGGGTTCACCTTGCTGCTTTAAAGTGTCATCTCCCAAGAGGAGCCTTCCCTGAGCACCCACGTGGAGCATACCTCGCACTTAGCTCAGTTATTTTTTAAGTTGGGTCTATGTTGATGGGTTTAATAGCACCTACTACAACTTGCAGTTCGTTTGTTTGTTTATTATTATTATTTTGTATGTATGACTGTACCCCCTCTAGAATGAAAGCCTCAGGGCAGAAAGGACTCCATCCTTTGTGTCCCGTACTGTAACACCACTCCTGGTACAGTGCTTGCCACACAGTGAGTTTTCAATAAATGATGGAAAAGAGGAAGGGAGGGAGGGGAGCCCTGGGTACCAGCCTCAGCTCTCCAGGTAGTTACTGTGTGACCTTGAGCGAGTCACACCTGTTCCCAAGGTTGCTTGATGTACTGACCCCATGTCCTATCTCACTGAGGTCTTAAGGGAATCAGATCTGAAGGTGCTATAAGGGGTTAGAATTTTCACAAATCTTTACATAACAAAGAGTTGCAAGCCTCCAGATTAAACTCCAAATCTCAGAATGTTCTTTAAATACTTCCTTACCCTTAGACCCTCTTTTCTGAGAACAGGTAACAACTGCCCCCCACTCCTGTTTCTTATTCCTTTTTTCTCAGGGTCAACCCAGTGCTTGTACTATAATGACATCTCTGCTACGCTCCGAAGGGGGTGGCCTCATTCTCAAACAGGTCTGCTAGCGTCTCATCTCATCTGCTTCCTATTAGTCTGACTCAAGGACCTTCAGCAGTGTGGTCACACAAATGCTCTGTGAACTATGCAGAGGAACGAAAGTGAGCAAACGTTGTGAGAGCCCAAGAACTGCTGACTGAATGAATCGAAGAGGGCGTGTTGAGCAGGGGCAACAAACAAGAAAAATGCTGGGCCTTAGCATGAAACTGCCTTGGGTCTGCACCAGCAGTAAGGAAAAAATAAAAAAGCTTTCCCTTCTTCATCAGACGGGAGGGAGCTGAATGTGAATATGAGATCTCTAAAGAGGGTTACATTAAGCTTAAAAGAAATCAGAAATGAGAGGTCATCATAAAAAGTCTTACCTGCAAAAATAACCTAAGTAAAAAGCAACATAACCTAGGAAAAAATATTTTTGAGAGGCTTTTTTCTGTATTAAAAGCCTGTACAGCAGCCAGGTGGGTGGATTCACATCTGGGGACTGTGGGCTCCAGCTCCAGGGCCCACGGGGCCGGCCTGACACCCGCTGGGGACAAAGGCTTCTGCTCCGGGGGCGATCGAGGTGGCCCCCTTTGGTCGGCTGGGAAGAGCCAGCGGAGGGCCACATGCGCTTCTCTCACGCTTCAGCCAGAGGACTGGCCAGAAATGCCGCGGGCCGAGGAGAGCAGAAGCGCAGTCAGGAAGCTTCGTGGGCCTCGGGGACCCGACGGGGTCGAGCACAAAGCGGGCGGTGCTGCCGGGGCGCACGGCCCGCCGGCTTGGGCTCCCAGGAGGAGTCTCGCTGCGCCATCTGACGCCCTGGCCCAGCCCGGCCCGGCCCCAGCCCCGCGCTCCCGGCGGAGAAAAGCGCGCAGGGCGGCCACGCGGGGCGCAGGCAGCGGGGCAACGGCACAGGGCAGATCCCCCTCTCCGGGACACCTTCGGTGCCTGTAGTTTGGAGAGTGAAGGCTGAGTGGGGAGCTCCGGGAAGAGGGGGCAGGGAGGGCGCAGTTGGCAGGATAAAGGACTTGTGCTGCAAAGGTGTGAAGGAAGAGGATCTAAGCATGGGGGCCGGGGGCGGGACATAACACAGGAGGAACAGGCCTGTTGAACCCCGGACAACAACAGAGACTTCCATAGCCCTGAGTACGCGGCAGTACTGTTCTCAGCCTTTTACAAACCTTTCCTCCTTGAATCCGCATAAAACCCTAGGAAGGAGGAAGTCATTTTTATCTCCATTTGTAGACAGGAAACTGGGGGACCGAGAAGTTGCCCCAGGAGGCCCAGGTAATAAACAGCAGACCTGGGATTGAAACACAGGCCCCAGAGTCTGTGCTCTTTACCACTCCATTGCCTGGAAACCCACTAACAGTGACTAAACCACCAGGACATTTATAACTTATTTAGGATTCAGGGTTGGAGGTTGATGGTCCTATGCTTGGCCTGGGGTCCAGGGATGTCACCTGGGAATTCCTTACTGCCTCTGGCACCTTCTTCATGTCTGGGTGTCCCTCCTCATGGCAAGGGAGGCAGTCACAAAATGGGTGCCCTCCTCCGAGCCTCTCCTTTCTCAGGGAGGAGAAACTTATCTGTCCATGTTCTACACTAAATAGGGGAAATGCCTAAACAGGGGTGATGGGGAATAGCTAACAATTACTGCAAGCTGACAGTGTGTTCCCAGCACTACACTATAAGCTGTGTAACAACGTCAGAAGATACGTTTATCACCATTTTATTGATGTGGAAACTGAGGCTTAAAAGGGTTAAGCAATTTCCTGAAGTGCCACAGCCAGCAAGGAACAGGGGCAGGACCCCAACACCAGAACACCCTGAGGGAGACGGGTCCCCACCCCTGCGCCTTTCAAGGCTTTGATGGGTTATTCCAGGTTGTGATTTGCTGTTTTTTTGGGAAGACAGAACTCCAGGAGCTCCTACAAATCATGTCCTAAATGTGTTAATCTGATGCCATCCTAACTTGCTTCAAAATAACATGAGAGGGGTGAATTTGGTGGGGGTAAGTAAAGAAGAAATAAGACTAGCCATGAATTGAAAGCTGTTGAAACTGGGTGATGGATACATGAGAGTTGATTATACTAATCTGTATTTTTGTATGTGTGTGGAATTTTCCATAATAAATTTTTTTTTTTTTTTAAGTATCAGCTCCACCTTTTTTAGGACCTGGGGTAAAATATGACTAAATATATAAAAGTTGTAAGTCAAGCTAACAAAATGTAAAATGAAACATGTTCTGCCCTCCTACCTTGAAAAATATATGTTCATAATGACCTGAAGTCATGTTCAGATTTGGAGGTCTGCAGCAGAACTTGGCAGCCTAGGGGGCTGGTCTCTCCCTATAGCTTTGTTCTGTCCCACATCCCAGGGACAGGCACACCGGTGGACATTCCGCGTTCTGCCTGTGCACCTCACAAATTGCCTCCCCTTCCCGCCACGTAGGCACATTTGCACAGCTGAGGGGCAGTCCACCTGGGCCACAGACCCATGGAAGAGGACTCTTCCAGCCATAGATACAGTCATGGGAAAGTTAGGCAGCAAGTTCCAGGCCACAACCCTCAGTGCACAGATTCTGTGTGGGCATGTCCCCTGGTCTCACCCTGAGGAGAGCAACATAATGGCTTCTCTTGTCTGGTCTTAGACATTAATGGTCCTTGAGTCTGCCAGAGCCCTGCCCTCAGTAGGCACATGGCTCCAACGACTCAGCTGCTTCCTCCTCCCCTGTCATAGGACACCAGGGTCCAAACCAGAGTGTAAAGACCCATTTCACTGCCTTCTGCCCCTTCCTGAAGAATCCTACCTGCCCCTCATGTTCTTGAGAGTCATATGTCCATTCCTTAAAGCTCCCTCAGTCTGTAGCCAATGGAGAAACGGTAGTGCCTTAAAAGAAAATCAGGATGCTATTATGAAGAGTCAGCGGATGCCTCCCCACAAAATCCACTGAGATCAGTACCAGAGTCCCATCTTTCTTGCCCTCATCCCTGACCTTAGCAGACTTGACTCTCCTTGCAGGTTGATGTAGTACTGTACCTAGACATCCCTTAATGTGTTTCCCCGTCTCCCTGCCCCACTAGACAGTGTTTCTTTCATCTTTGTGTCCCCAGGACCCTGCATCAGGCCCCTCACTGGCTCTTTAGTAAATGGCCAAGTCAGTGTGCTGGCCAGCCCGGGAGCATTAGGATCCTCTGTCTGTGCTGGCTGCCCACGGTCAGGTACAAAATATTAGCATAGGAATATTTTCAGGTTTTCCCCTCCCCTCTCTGCTAAGAGGATTCCGGTTTTGAGCTCCCAGGTTCTCCCCCTCCTTCCCCAGCCCCCTCTGCAGCAATTGTCTAGGATTTTGTGGTTGTTCCAGTTACTACTGCTGTGTAACAAACCACCCACAATGCAGTGCTCTAGACAACCACCATTTCTTTATGCTCATGGATTCTGAAGGTCGGGAGTCCCAACAGGGCACAGCAAGGACACCTTTTCTCTGCCCCACAATGTGTGGTGTCCCTGCTGGAAAGAGTGAATGGCTTGGGGCTGGAATCATCTGGAGACTTCTTCATGCACATGCCTGGGCACCTGGGCTGAGGTGACTCAGAGGCTGGGCCCAGCTGGGACTGCCAACTGGAGTGCCTGCCTGCTTGTGGCCTCTCTGTGTGGCTCCTCACAGCCTGGTGGCCTTGGGATAGTTGGACTTCTTGCTTGGTGGCTTAAGGCTTCAAGAGTGAGTGTTCCAGCAAACTAAGCAGACTGGCAGCCTCAGAAATCTCATAGGGTCACTGCTGCCACACTCCATTGGTCGAAGCAGCCACAAGCCTGTCCAGGGTCGAGAGAAGGAACAAAGTGCCCCTTTGGGTGGGAGGAGTGCTGAATAATGGGCAACCAATCATTTGAAATCATCCCAGTGGCATGAAGTCAGGAGGAAAGGATGAAGACTGAGGTTTGGAATAGATGTTTCCAGGGAGCACTGGAAAAATAGGTATGGGAGCAGGGGCACAAAAGGACTGCAGGAGGTAGGTGGGAGGATAAAGGGGGAATTTGAAGAAGAGTTGCTGACAGACATCACGTATCATGTGAAACTGCGTTTTGGCGGCTGAATCTGTATTTTTGCTCCAGATCACTCCATGACTGAGCCGTGTGGGCCACAGCTTTGCAGGCCTTAAACAGACCAAGCTTGAACAGGTCCACCCAGGCCGCTCAAGCCTGCCCACAGGTTTCTTGAGTTGAGGAAACTTTCAGGGGCTGAGGCACTTACCATCATTTCCGCCATCTCATTACAGAAGGTCAATCTGCCAAGGCCGCCTGGTGCATAAACGCATGCCTTGGCATCTCATTTACCCCCGGTGTTCATGCCCTCCTCCCCTCCTCATTCCCAGGGGCCAGATCCCCTCAAGCCTGATCTCATTCTTGGGGTGGGGGGGAGAGGAAGGCAGGTGAGAGGGGCTCTCTCTGGGGGATCCTGGTTTCTGAGACGGGCTAATTACAGGCTTCCTAATTAATGAGCCATGAGGTTGCATTTCATCAGCTGAGTCACAGGTGATGTCTGGGCCCTGGGCCCAAGGGGAGAGTATGAGGAATCATGGGAGGCGGAGGCCAGGCTGTGTCTCTGCCTCCCTGACCCTCATTCTCTAGATGCTCTCTTTTCAAACCCAGTTCTTCTTACCACCTTAGAGGGTGTCAGCAGCCCCCCTTCCTCCCTACACCTACCTCTGCTTCCTGATATTTTCCTGGGACTGTCCCCCAGTCTGTCCATCCCTTATGCCTGCGCACCCCCCCAGGACCACATAGAGCTCATTAGTTATTGTTTCCCCATCACCCAGTTTCTCTTTCTCTTTCTCCCTCAGCCACATACATCACACAACTGGAGCTGCTGTCTGTACCATGGCAACCACATCTCAGGATCCTAGCACCCACTGCCGTTGGCCACAGCCTGCCAGAGACCATTCCTGAGCCACTCTTCCACCTGTCTCCTCGCTCCTTCCCACACTCACCTCTTTCAGTAACTGTACATGACAGGTACTTTTCCATTTTCATTTCAACCAGAAGATGTATCCATTTACAGGAAGTTAATGCTGCTGAGTCTTTATTGGCAGTGGTGGGGGAAGGGGAATTCTTTTATTTTTTGTGCCTAGAGGTATAATATTTTTGAATTTTCAAAAGCTGTGCTGTAGCTTGGTCGTGAGTTGTTATTCCATAGAATTTTTTGTGCCTTTAGTTCTGGGTCTCATGATGGACTTGGGTCCAGGTGGAAAGGTTCTAGTAGGTCGTGGAGTTGGGTGGTTTCCCACCAGATCAGTGCTGGCAGTACCCCGTTCCCTGCACTAGGCTCCTGTTCAATGGAGGGATCCTTAGCGGCTCTGTGGTGACAACATCCAGGCCACCCCTGTAGAGGGGACCTGCGCCTGATCTTTGCCAGCCTCTACTACCTTCAGAGTGTCTCAGGGGTTAAGTTGGTGGCCTTGGAGTCAGTCAGATGAGCTCTTCATGGAACTGGGCCTCGGCTTACTCCTTCTACCGAGAGTTGTGAGGATTAAATGAGATAATATGTATGAAGTGCTTAGCACAATTCCCAGGACGGCATGCTCAATATATAAAAACTTTCTAAAAGACTTATTTATTTATTTTTATTTGTTTTTTTCGGCTGCATCGGGTCTTAGTTGTGGTGCTTGGGCTTCTATAGTTCTGGCATGTGGGCTTAGTTGCCCCTTGGCATGTGGGATCTTAGTTCCCCGACCAGGGATTGAACCGGCATCCCCTGCATTGCAAGAAAGATTCTTTTTTTTTTTTTTTTTTTTTTCGGTACGTGGGCCTCTCACTGCTGTGGCCTCTCCCGTCGCGGAGCACAGGCTCCGGAGGCGCAGGCCCAGCAGCCATAGCTCACGGGCCCAGCCGCTCCGCGGCACGTGGGATCCTCCCAGACCGGGGCACGAACCCGCGTCCCCCGCATCGGCAGGCGGACTCTCAACCACTGCGCCACCAGGGAAGCCCCGCAAGAAAGATTCTTAACCACTGGACCACCTGAAAGACTTCTGAATGCAAAGGTTTTTTTGTTGTTGTTGTTTTTCATACCTGGATGGGCTTCAAATTCTCTATAATCCCCTTGATATTTCATGCAAAATCATGTGTGTGCAAACCACTTGTTCCTGGGCCCATCTTCTGGACACAGCTGGCCACTCCACAGGGGGTGATGTGGCTCTAAGCCCCCCAGACCAGCCCTGGCTGCTCAGGCTGCCTGTTGGTAGGGTTGGAATCGTTCTCTTCATTTTTTGCCGAAGAATCTTTGGGCTAGAATCCTATAGGTGGGATGGCTTGGTCCGAGGGATCATGCATATGTAACTTTGCTAGATATTCTCCTCCACAGAGGGTGTACTCCTTGCATTCCCACAGCCTCATCAGCAGATTGTGGCCAAATTTTGAGATTTGTGCCCATCTGCTAAACAAGAAATGGTATTTCAGGCGTATTTTTATTTCATCATATTTATGAGCAAGGTTGAGCATCTTTTGACATGCTTAAAAGGCCATTTGCATTTCTTTGTGTGTCTTTATTTTTAGAAGCTATATATTGGAATATTAACCATTGTAATGCAACTTACATATTGTGTCTTCCCAGTTTGTAATTTGTGTTTTTGCTTTGCTAATGGTGGCTTTCTTTTTCTATGTAAGAGGTTTTTTATGTTTTAATTTTTTATGTAGTCAACTTTATCAATATTTCCCCTAACTATATGTGGATTCTGAAATCAGGAAAGGTTTTCTCACTTCCAGCTTTACAAGAATTTCCTCATTTTCCATTTTCTTCTAATTCTTAGATGGTTTCCTTCTTCCAGTGACTCCAGCACCACTTGCTGAGAGGTCCCCGCCCCCGCCCCGCCACCCCAATTTCCTTATGCAGTTGGGTCTGTTACTGGATTTAAAAATTTTTTTCATTGCTCTGTCTGTGTATTCATGGGTTAGTTTTCCCCACCCCCAAATCAAACTGTTCATTTTCAGATTTTTTCTAGTTATTCTGGCTTGTTCTTCAAAAAGATCTTTATAATAGGAATAGTGTGTAATGACAGCAAATGTCCATTAAATAATGTTAAGGGAAATAGCAGGCAACAGAACCACACAGTATATACACGTGCCTCTTTTTCCTTATAAAAAATTATTGGAAGAGAAAAGAGCCAGGAGAGCCATGTTTGAGTGGTCATCTCTCAGTAGTATGGCTATGGGTAGCATTACCTTGTTACTGATGCAGACCTTGGTGGAAAAAACCTGCCAACTGCCACATGGCTGCCTCTTCCTCCTTCCTCCTCACCTCCTCCCTGTGCCACTCGGGAGATCTTGTCACCCTCTGGGCCAAGGCATCTCTTTGTAAGGGAGGGAGAGCATTACAGCAGGGAGGAGCCTGTGGGCACGGCCTCTGCCAGGTCGGGGGTGGGGGTGGGGGCCGGCAAGGTGCTGGCGCATCTGATTCTCTACCCCACTGTCCTGCTCTCCGTTACAAGCTCCACCCCCGTGTAGGGGTGTTTCCCTACTTCCCGGGAGACAGGTTCCTAAGCGGTAAAGGGAACACCAAGGGCCAATAGAACTTTCTTTGATGATGGAATGTTCTGTATCTGTGCTGTCCAACAGGGTAGCCACTAGCACATGTGACTGTTCAGTACTTCAGATGTGGCTGGTGTGACTGAGGAACTGAGTTTGTTTTCTGTTTTTTGTTTTTTTGCGGTACGCGGGCCTCTCAGTGCCCTGGCCTCTCCCGCTGCGGAGCACAGGCTCCGGACGCGCAGGCTCAGCGGCCATGGCTCACAGGCCCAGCCGCTCCGCGGCACGTGGGATCCTCCTGAACCGGGTCACAAACCCGTGTCCCCTGCATCGGCAGGCAGACTCTCAACCACTGCGCCACCAGTGAAGCCCCTGAGTTATTTCTATTTACTTTAAAAAGCCACTCTATTGGCCAATTCCCAATCCAGCCACGCCCCTTCCAACCTAGAACTGGAAGGAAAGATCCTGCCTGTGTAAGTGGACTGAGAGGCCAAGCAGGCCGGTGTGGGCTGGAGAGGGGAGAGGGCAGCTCCGCGGGAGGGCCCAGCACACCAGCAGCCCCGCCCTTGCCCCAGTGGCCAGCACACAGGCAGCCAGCCCAGCATCACAATACTGCAGACCGCAGGTGAGCAGCAGCCTGGCAGCCCGGCAGCCCGGCAGCCTGGCAGGGGGGTCCCTCCAGGGGCAGGTCTCTTTGTCTGCAGACCTCCTTACAGCAACCCAGGCAGCAGAGGACCATTTCTTGGGGAATGGAAAAGCACCCAGCAACTGAGCGGCCTCAGGCTGGAGACCCATGGGAGGAAGCAGGGCTGACGAGGGGATGGGGGAGCCTTTCAGCTCCAGGACCCAGATGCAGCCGCCTGGAGATGGAGTACTCCGGGGCACAGAGCAGGTGCTCCTCTTGGTGATTTGGTTTCCCTACTTCTTCTACCTTCAGAACTACTTCTGAGTGGCCCTCCTTTCTGCCTGCCCCTGGGGCTGGAGGGCGAAGGCAGGGCGAGCATGAGTGAGGGTGGAGTAGCCAAGGCCTGGGGCCTTGGCCCCACAAGGGGACGGCCAGGTTATGGGGCAAGGCCTCACTCTGCACCTTGGGGATGAAGATTTGGAGACCAGCCACTGGGGCCCAGCTTCCTGCTCTCAAAGGGCCCAGGGCTGCGTGCCCCCAAATGGACTTTGGGTTGAGTAAATGCTACAGGAAAGGGGACATGTACCCGCAAAGACCCTGTGGTCAGGCAAGGAGGCAGTGGGGTCACAAGGCTTTGAAGTCCTGAGTCTTCTCAGAGTCAATAGAGTCCAGCTCCTTGAGTTTATTGGTTAGCTGCTTTGCGCCTGCCCTGGGCTCTGGTGAGAAATCCTTTGAGTCTAGTTGGCAGCAAGAAAAGTTATTCTCATTTTCTAGGGTAGAGAAACGGAGCCCAGCAGTGCTTTGTGTGTTCTGGCAAGGGTGGTGAAAAGACCACTTCATTTTAGGGGACTCTTTAAGATAAAAATGGATGCATCTCCAAAGATGTGGATATGGCTCCACCTGTCCATCACAGGGGCTCCCATGCCTGGTTTCCTCCCAGAGCTACCTGGGGAGCAGCAGCCTGTTCAAAATGCAGATCACTAGGCCCCCTGCAGGAGGGGAGGAACCTCTGCCCTCATCTGGGCACTCTGCGCTTTATGCTGACCCCACGCTGGCGGCTTCCTCAGGCTCCCAGTTTGGGAGAGACAAGACAAACCCCAGAGGGAAGGCCTCCCAGCAGTGAACTTGCTCTTGGGGAACTAGGCTGTTATCTTGAGGCCATGACAGGCTGAGGGTAGGAACTGCCCTCCCCTCTGCAGCACTGCTTTTGCTGCAATGGTGGGGCTTTTCCTAGAACACAAGCACACAAGGAAGATAAGGCAATAATCTGGACTGACCCAGACATTTAAAGCCGAAGGACACATGGGAGTCTCACCAGCCAAGAGGAAAGCCCCCCAATGCAGACCTTGGAGGCTCATGTGAGGAGGGGTCAAGGGAAGTGTCACCAGGAGGCAGAGGGGAGGGTGGGATTGCCTCTCCACAGCCACCTTTGTGGCCATACACACCTTCTAGGAACTCTTAAAAACACATTCTCTAACCCCAACCCCAGATCTCTAAATTCTTAGATCTGGAGTCCAAGAATGGAATTTTTAATAAGCTCCCTCCTTCCCCCATTAGTGTAAGAACTATAGTTCTCTCTGCCCTGTGAGCAAAGCGTGGAAGCCAGAGAGAACACTGGCCTTCTCCCCTGGAGGGTCCCGGAGGCAGCGGGCCTGTGGGAGTAGTGGAGAGCAGATGGCTCAGTATCCTGAGTGGCTTGAGGGACCCCCACAGGCTGTGCACCGGTGGCTGTGATGAAATCTCAAGAATAAACTAAGAAGCATCACCGTGCTCCTCCTTCCCAAACATGCTCAGAGGGAACAGGGAATAGCAGAGTGTATTTTTTCACGGATATTCTTCCATGACTAGGATCTACTCCATACAGTGAACAGTTGTAGGAATACATATTTTCCCTCTGGGACTCCAAAATTTTGAATGGGAAAAAAAATGCAATCTATCCACAAGTATCTTTGCTGAAATAGGCCCCATGCTGAAAAGGTACCTTCTCCCCTCGGAAGGCAGTGCAGCTCTGCCCACACGCAGCTAAGCAAGCTGTCACCAGCCTAGGGGGCTGCTCAACCCTTCCAACTGGCGTGCACACCCACCTGCAAACCCTCATGCATCAGATGCACCTGCAAATGCAACTTCTTGTCCCTTCAGGCCATTGACCCAAATTACAATCTGACAGGGTTGCAGTGACTGCTCACGGCTGCCCTGTGACAGCCCCACTTTGTGTGGGTGCGGGTAGGGTAGAGGAGTATGATGACACAGACAAGAGGAAGCCCACAGCAGATGTCAACCATTGCTTTATTAAGGCTCGGAGTGGTTTGCCAGTCAGAGGGGCTGAGTCATTTACTCCACAGATCCTTGCCATGCTCCACTTTTGGGTGACACTGAAGGTGGAGGCTCTCTCTGAGATCCCGAGCCACATTCACATCCACCTTGTAGGCTGAGGGGTGTGTGCAGACGACCTGGGGGGCCTCAGAGGGTGGGGCTGGCTCTAGCAGGCCCTGGGCTCTGGCAGGGGGGTGCTGGCAGGGAGGCACAGGAGGGCAGGGACATCTCCCCCATCCCTCCCAGCTCAAACTATGGCTTTGTTATCCTATTGCCAATTGAGCAGGCGTGGAGAGCCCCTTCCCTGACCCCTCACTCCGCAGGCCCATGTACTATGCTGTGGGAGGAGACAAAGGGAAAGCCCGTGAGAAAGCAGAGGCCCCCCTGTGCCTGGGACCTGGCCAGACCTCAGGAGCTTTGACCCCCCCACTCGCTCCTCCTCAGCTCCTCCCAGCGATAGGTCTTCTCAGGTTGAGGTCAGTCACTCAGAAGTGAACCCGCAGAACGTCCTGGCTGGCAAATGGCCGCTGGCAGGCTATGCATGTCATGGGCAGGGAGCGTTGCTTCTCACCCAGGCAGGGCCGGCACAGGAGATGGCCACAGGGAAGCTGGTACACGGGCTCCTTTTTGAAGTAGGGAGAGAACACTCTTTTGCAGGATGTGCACTCGGGGCCCAGGATGCTCCCAGGCTGCTCTGGTGAATCAGGGAAGAAAATAGGCCAGGGTTAGGAAAAGCTGCCCCCGGTCCAGGCTCCATCCTGGAGGCGGGCATGTGCCTGGAGTAGGACAAGAAGCTTCCCTACCCTGCATCCCTTCAGCAGCCTGGCTTCCTCCCTCCCTAGGCTGCCTCTGACTGATCTGGGAGGAGAGGATGCCAGAGAGCCTGAGAATCTGGGGAGCCTCCTCTCCATAATCAAATCTCGGTGCTCCAATGAATGCTCAAGAAAAGCTGGCTTCTGAGGGCTGCTGGGCAGCACTGGGCCCTTCCTGCTGCTCTCCCAGCAAGATGGACTTTCCCCTGGATAGGCTGCCAAGGTCAGGGCAAGGCACAAGCTCACCCTGACAACCTTGATAAACTGCAAGAAAGGTGAGATGTGACGAGAAGAAAAAGCAAAAAATGGTCTGAGGTACCCAGGTTGGGCAGGTCAAGGGGGGACGGAGGTCACCAGAGGGGCAGGGTTGAGGTCTGTCTGTAGCAGACCTGCCTGCTGAGCCTGGCGCCTGAGTCTCTTTGGCCCTGTAGCCCAGCAGTTCCCCTCCTGACCCATCAATCCCTTTCTTGTGCTGCAGGCTCTCTCCTTCATGCTTCCCACAGGGTGTCCTGAATGAGGGCCACAGCGGGCAGGTCTTGCCACCCCTCCTCCCCAAGCTATACCTGCTGCCCTTCTCTCATGGCCCTGGCCTAGGGAGGCTGCTCTTTCTCCCCCAGTCCACACCCATCTGGAGAGGGCAAGGATGACCTTTTGGGTGAAGAGCCATAAGAATGAAAGGGAGCCAGCCATGCATGAGTGAAAGGGACAGCAAGTACAAAGAGTGGCTGGTCCATTAAAGAAACAGAAAAAACAAAGGTGTGATGTGTGAGAGAGTGGCAGAGGAGGGTGAGGCAGGGCTGGAACATGCAGGACCTCACAGGCAGCAATTTGTATTTTATTCCAAGTTCAGCGGGATACCCTGGAAGGATTTTAAGAAGTGGAGTATCATGATCTGGCTTACATAAAAAGATCCCTCTCTGGGCTTCCCTGGTGGCGCAGTGGTTGAGAGTCCGCCTGCCACTGCAGGGGACACGGGTTCGTGCCCCGGTCCGGGAGGATCCCACATGCCGCGGAGCGGCTGGGCCCATGAGCCATGGCCGCTGAGCCCGCGCGTCCGGAGCCTGTGCTCCGCGATGGGAGAGGCCACAGCAGTGAGAGGCCCGCGTACTGCAAAAAAAAAAAAGATTCCTCTGGCTCCTATGAGGAGGATGGGCAGGCAAGGGTGACTGTGGAGGAGAAGCAGAGGCTGCTACAGGAATCTGGGGGAGCAGTGCAGGAGCTGGGGCCAGGGTAGCAGCAAGAGTAATGGAGCAGAGAGGACATCCCTGAGATCTATTTTGGAGCAGTGTAAACAAAACTTGATGACGAATAGAATGTGAGGAATGTTGACGAAAACGAAGGATGACCTCCATGTTATAGGCTTGACCACAGGGTAGAAGATGCTTGCTCTTTACCAGTGACTGGATGATGGGGGGCTATGGGGAAAAACCTTTGGAGGCGCCTGCAGTTCTGAGTTAGAAATTCACTTAAGATATCCATGAGTTTCCCACACAGGCACCAAGAAGCTGTAAGGGAGGTCAGGGTCTGAGTTCCAAGGAGAGGAAGGAGCTACAGGTGAATATGGGCAGTCACAGGCCAAGTGGGCTCTCACTTGAGTGACACAGAGTATAGAAAAGAGGGTCTAAGACAAGAGTCTGGAAGAGAAGGAAGAATCAGCAATGGAAATTGAAGAGAGACTCTTGAAAATGGGGAGAAAAAGAGCATAACATCCGGAAGGCCAAGACAGGTGTTTCAGAAAGGAGAGGCTGGTTAGCCACAATAGACGCTGCTGAGAGGGTAAGTGTCCATCGAATTTGGGGTCATGGAAATTGCTGGTCACCTGGACAAGACAGGTTCTGGGAGTGATTAGGATGGAAACATAATCAGAGAGACAGGGAGGAGGGGACAAGGGCAGAAAAGGTAAGATGGCCTGGGATCCAGGCAATAAGAGAACAGACTAACTTTGGACAGGCAGGAGGAAGCAAGTGTATACCTTATCATTAGCCCCACCAGATTTCATCTTGTAAAAAATGCTCCAGATCCTCTCACTTTGTATCCTAACCGATTCTATCATCCATTGTGGTCCCAGGTTCATTTTAGGCAAAACTTAGCTCAGTAAGCTATCACTGTTCTAAGATACTGGTGAAAATGTTAATAGGAAGGGATGAAGATGACATACTCAACTTGAAACCACCCTCCACATTTACATGAAGTACCCCAGATGTCAGATGAGAGACAGACTACATAAGAAAAATAAGCAAAAAGGGAGAAACAAACAAAAGTCCTCAGGACAGAGTAATTAACATTAGATCTTACCAAAAAATACCAATCCCCAGCGCCACAGAATTACTAAGAAATGACTAAAGAAAGACTTTCTTGTGAAGAGTTAAACTTCATAGGCAGCCCTTGAACTCACCCTGGAAAAGTAAAGGCCTGGGTGTTGGAGCTAAGGAGCTTGGGCATAGAGGTTCACAGAGCCCCAGAGGCATGGCCTGGCATCCTGTTCAAGGGCTCTGAGGAGACAGACAGGGCCCCTCTTACCCGAGCTGGAGCCTGGCCTCCAGGAAGTACTGCTCCCTCTTGTGCTGAGGTGCTGGAGCTGTCCCCTGGTCAGCCGAGCTGTGAAGGAGGGCATGGAGCCAAGGGTTGACGTCAAGGCAATTTCCAAGCTTTGCGACAGCTTTTGCTCATGGGATACTGGACCTGTTGAGAGACGCACAGACCACAATATCCAGAGGTTTGGCAAAAGCGAAGACCAAAACACAAAGTCCTCTGAGAACCACAAATGGTACTTCTAACTTCAAACAGACACAAACATAAAGAAGGTCCTCCCTAATGTCTACTAATAGACTGTGATGACAGGATACCAGGAGTTAAAGCCCTGGGGCCCCTGGCAGTTCTTACCCATCCCACACTGCTTTCAGGATTCCTGGGCTCTGCGCTAGCTTTTCTCCTCCTGTACAAATTGCTGGGCAGGCCTGGGCCACCTCCTGGCTCACCTGTAGAACTGTACCCTACTTTCTGAAGGCCTCCCTGCCTGCCAAGGAAATGACTGGGGCAAGTAAACACCCAGTTTTGTACCCCTGCTCCCTGCCCCCATTCCCTCCCCAACAGCCTTAGTCTGCTCTTTCCCCACCTCCTCCCTGCTAGGGCCCCCTCAACTCTGCAGGGCCACTGGCCTGCACTCCCTTGGTGTTCGTGTCCTCTTGCTTCCTAGGTAAAGCAAAGCAGTTATTATCGAGTGGAATAATGAAGACCTCACTCTGCCCACTCCACTATCTATAGGGCCTTCTCTGGATATGGGCTGAGGATGAAGGTAACAGGAGATGGGGACCGCTGCTGAAGAAAGGACGTAGAGATCTGCCTGATAGCAGGGCTTCCCCAAAGTAGCACCATAAAAGTACCCCAAAGCGGGGAGTGGAATGTTTGGTCTACAGTATGTAGGACATAGGATATCAGCTTGAGGCCTTGAAGGAGCACTGGTCAGCGTGGTCCTGTGTCACCAACAAATCTGTCAAGGCCAACACCACTGGAGACCTCCACAAACATCAAGGTCTAAGTACCTTTCTCCTCATCTTGCCCCACTGCACCTCAGATGCTTCCAGGAGTTTCTGGGGGTCTTGTTAACTAAAATTTGCACTCAAAGCCAGAGAAGATACATACGTAACCTTTAAGTGTGCTGTTTGCATAAGCCTTTTAGACTAAGAGAGGAACTTTAAAGAATGATACAGGTGGATGGACCTAGAGTCTGTCATACAGAGTGAAGTAAGTCAGAAAGAGAAAAACAAATACCGTATGCTAATGCATATATATGGAATCTAAAAAAAACGGTACTCATGAACCTAGTAGCAGGACAGGAATAAAGATGCAGACGTAGAGAACAGACTTGAGGACACAGGAGGGAAGAGGAAGCTGGGACGAAGTGAGAGTAGGACTGACATATATATACTACCAAATGTAAAATGAATGGCTAGTGGGAAGCTGCAGCATAGCACAGGGAGATCAACTCGCTGCTCTCTGACGACCTAGAGGGGTGGGATAGGGAGGGTGGGAGGGAGGCTCAAGAGGGAGGGGATATGGGGATATACGTATACACATAGCTGATTCATTTTGTTATACAGCGGAAACTAACACAACATTGTAAAGCAATTATACTCCAATAAAAATGTTAAAAAAAAAAGAATGACAGAATCTAAACAAACTAGTTTTCATAAGCAAAAAGAAAAAGTTGTCAAAGAGCTATCTCCAAAAGCACCAAGCACTGACAATCACAGGGGGATTCTACCAAACATGTAAAGAGTAAATGAGGGACTTCCCTGGTGGTGCAGTTGTTAAGACTCCACGCTCCCAATGCAGGGGGCCCGGGTCCGATCCCTGGTCAGGGAACTAGATCACATGCCGCAACTAAAAAGAAAAAAAGATCCCGCACACAGCAACTAAAAAAAAAGAAGATCCCGCATGACGCAACGAAGATCTCGCACTCAGCAACAAAGATCCTGCATGCCGCAACTAAGACCCGGCACAGACAGATAAATAGATAGACAGACAGATAGATAGGAAGGAAGGAAGGAAGGAAGGAAGGGAAGGAGGGAGGGAGGGAGGGAGGAAGGGAGGGATGGAAAGAGGGAGGGAGGAAGGAAATAAGGAAGGAAGGAAGGAAGGAAGGAAGGAAGGAAGAGTAAATTATTCTAATACTACTAAATTGTTCCAGAGTTTAGAAAAGGAAAATTTCCTAATTCTTCTTATGGAGCAAATCATTGATACCAAAACCTGACAGAAGATGATGTGTACTTGTACACACACACACACACAAAACTGCAGTCCAATCTCATTAATGAAGGCAAAAATCCTAAATAAAAACACTAGCAAACAGAATTAAGCAGTACACTAAAAGCAGCATGACCAAATAGAGTTTATTGCAGGACTATAACAGTGGTTCAATATTAAGAAGCCTATTAATATACTTTACTGTATTAAAAGATCTAAGGATGAAAAATCATAATATCATCTCTACTGATATTGAAAAGGCATTAGACAAAATCCAACCACCAATCTTGGGTAAATACATTGAATAAAATAGGAATCAATGGTGTGGGAGAGTGTCTGAAATGGCCCCCAATGAACCCCACCTGAACTTAGTAACTTGCTTCTTACAGAATACAATAAAAGTGATGGGATGTCACTCTGTGATTAGGTTCTACAAGACTGACTTCCACTTGTTTGCACATGCTGGTGTACACAGCTACCATGTTGTGTGCTGCCCCTGAGAGGCCCATATGGCAAGGAATTGAGGGCAGAATCCAGCCACCAGACAAAAGGGAAGTGAAGCCCCCAGTGCAACAATTCAGCAAGGAACTGAATCCTGCAACAATCACGAGTGACCTTTGAAGTGAATCCTTCCCCAGTCAAGGCTTGAGATGGCCGCAGCCCTGCCAACACTTTGATAGAAGCCTTGGAAGACCCTAAAGCAGACAATCCAGCTAAGCAATGCCTAGATTCCTGACCAGAGAAGCTGTAAGATAATAAATGTGTGGTTCTTTAAGCCAGTAAGTTTTGGTGTAATTTAAGCTAGCAAAGCATAAAACAAAGGGCAAGTGCCAAGTGTCACCCGGGAGGAGTAGAGATGACGACGGGCTTGGACATAAAACGAGGGATTACCTGTTGAACAATCCATGAGCTCACTGGCAGCTTTCATTTTCTTAGCAGTGTGCTCTGAGGTAGTGGGTGAGACCAGAAGGCTTGTGGTAGAAAAACAGGAAGCATTTAAGCCAAGGCTACTGTCTGGGGCATGTTCACCCTGCTCCATCTTCCTTTTCTGAGAGGGCAGAGCAATGGAAGAAGGGGTCACTGCCAATGCAGTCTGTGCTCTCCCAAGCAGGTGGCAGCCAGGGATGGAGTGCTGGAGCAGGAAATGGTCGATCCGGGCCTTCAAGTAGGGGTGAGGCAGGGGCTGGGAGTGCGGAGTAAAGGCTACTCCTGTGAAAGGGTCACTGGGCACTCGGCCCCATGTGGCTTCACTACGGTTACACTTCTCCAGCGTGCTCTGGTCAATGACCTTGCCTGAGGGCAGCAACATGGGGTAAGGCATGATCTCCAGGGTGATGGGATCCAGGAACTCTTCAGGTACATCCCGAATTACCTCAGCCAGCTCCAGGAGGCTGGAGGGGGCCTGCTGGCCCTCAGACTGGCCCCCAGGATCACAGTCACTCTCCATGGGCAAGGCTGGGGCCTGTAGAGACAAGTCCTGAGGGAGGCTCTCTGAGGCAACCAGCAAAATACTGTCTATCACCTCCTGAGAGCAGGTTTTAGCTGGCTGACCCCATACTTCCAACCGCTTGATACAAGGGATACCACTGCCTGTCACATGGGTGATACAAATCTTGAGATGGGCCACATGACTAAGAGAAAGAGCCCCTTTATTCCAGAGTTCCTGGGCCACAACAGCAGGGGAGGGAAGTGTGGCTTCCATCGGGCCAAAAGGTGGCCTGGCTTTGAAGCCCCTGTGGCTAAACACCACTTGGCTCTGGTTTTTCAACAAGACTTTGCCCACCAAAGTGAACGCTTCTTTCTCCGGAATGGATGGCTCATCTGGGCCTGGGGTCTGGCACTCGGGGGTATTCCAAGACACTCTGCTGGACAAGGCAGATGTATACATTTCCAGGCCAGTGACATTCTGGCCTCCCCCAGCTGTGAGGTCTATGTTAATCCTACAGATTTCCACATTGAAGGGAAAGGAAACTGTCACATAGACTGGTGGCTTAATGAAATACTCTGTCCTAAAACCATGACTTCTCTTTGTGAGGTCTTCAGAGATGAGATTTTCTACTTCATAACCATCAGCTGATATCTAGATTTAATGACAAAAACGAGACACATTGATTTGACGAGATCCAAATGAAGACAACTAGTTTTCAACAACTTGTCACTTCTAAGAAAACTCTTTAAAGAAAATCTGAAGTTCCTCATTTGAAATTTCCTCTATTACATCAAATTTTCCTGGGGTTTTCTTTTCTTTTTTTTTTGGCAGGCATCCAAGATCAGGTCAAAGGCTGAGGGCCACTGTGTCCCCAAATACTGCCCATCCTTAAAAAATGAGCATAAAACTCTGCCTAACCAACAAAAAATCCCTTCAAAATAACATGTCTGTGAAAAGGGGGCAGATTTACAAGTGTTTTTTAGATTGTTTTTGGGTTTTGGGGGTTTTTTTGCTTTTAAATTCAGAGGATGAAAATGTACAGATTTAGGGAAAAATAAAGATGTTCACTGAAATTCTCAATTTTGTATTTGGACTTGATCAGTTATAAGAGTTTCCCTAGGAAGGCATAACAAAGGAACTTCTTGTAAATCTATGAATGATGAAACTTGGAAAGAAAAGTTTGCACAGAGACAAGGACCACAAAAGACTATGGGAAATTTAAAACAGTAAATGTGCTAGGGGTGGGACTGTGAGTAGCTTTTTCCTTTCTCCCTTTTAATGTTTCCAATACCTGTTATAACCAATGGAAATTTTAAGATATCCTTGTCTGAAGGAGTCAGCTTAACAATCTGGGAACCTGAAATAATGTGCTGTGTGCAGAAATTCCAAATTGGGGAAGAAGTTCAATTCTCCCCTTGGAGTTTCCTTACTCCCTGCTCTGGACTGTGGAAGATATCCAGCTTTGTACAAAAGGGGAGGCAGCTTAATTCAAATAATAAAGAACAAGGAATCCATATAACAAATATAAGCCATTATTTCTAGCATGAGAAGTTAGCAAGAACAACAGCATGGGAGAGAGAGAATTCCTACCTTCACTCTGATCTTGAGTGAAATTAAAATTTTCTGTCAAAGGGAAGAGAACCCTCCACAAAATGAGTCACAACTCAGCTTGTAATGGTGCTGTCTGACTCTAGAGGTGCGGTCTGACCCATGCTTACCTAAATATCATCTGGTAGACTCTAAAACAATGAGGGTGAAAGCACATTAAGCCTGAATTAAGTCTACATACACAAGGCAGGAAATGGGGAAAAACATGAAAAATAGATGTCATATATTTATTTATGTGTATATACTTGTTTTGTTTACCTTGTTGCAGTAAATTCTTGGTCTGAACTGTGGGAGGCAAAGATTTATTACCATCCTTACGGCTGAAAGGATAGCTTCCAAGCATCAGAAATAGCCTTAAATGAAAAAATAAAACTTGGTATTAGACAAGTTAAAATTCAAATCTAAACTTTTAGGAGTTGATTCATAAGATCAGCTTGGTGCTTTGTGACCACCTAGAGGGGTGGGATAGGGAGGGTGGGAGGGAGGGAGACGCAAGAGGTAAGAGACATGGGGATATATGTATATGTATAGCTGATTCACTTTGTTATAAAGCAGAAACTAACATACCATTGTAAAGCAATTATACTCCAATAAAGATGTTAAAAAAAAAAAGGGACGAGAATCAAACAGGATAACAATAAAACTTTAACACACACACACTCTCATGGTCTATACTCACTCTTTTTGTATACTATATGGGATACTGGGAAATTCGTCACTGAAAAATTACAAAGCAGATTTCTTTTGCAGACTGTGTAGTTTGGTTCTCTGGATGACAGCTGTTCTAAAGCCCCAGTGGAGGCAAGGGCCTATCAGCTCTGCAGGGGGATCCCCACAGGAAAGAGAGGGTCAAAAGTGGATGAGCTCAAAGAAAAAAGAGGACTACTTAGCCAGAAGGTTTAGAATGAAAAGGGGCACAGAAAATAATCATAGTGGTGCTATGCATCATTGTCATTTAACACTTGTTAATGCAATTATGTTTTCTTATTAACACGAAAACAATTAGAAGAATCAAAAATGTCGTTATTGAGAAGTAGAAAATCTTAGAGTTGAAAAGCACCTTAAAAGAACATCTAGGAGCTTCCCTGCTGGCGCAGTGGTTAAGAGTCTGCCTGCCAATGCAGGGGACATGGGTTTGAGCCCTGATCCGGGAAGATGCCACATGCTGTGGAGCAACTAAGCCCGTGTGCCACAACTACTGAGCCTGCGCTCTAGAGCCTGCGAGCCACAACTACTGAGCCCACGGGCTACAACTACTGAAGCCCGCGCACCTAGAGCCTATGCTCTGCAACAAGAGAAGCCACCGAGATGAGAAGTCCACACACCGCAAGGAAGAGTAGCCCCCACTCACTGCAACTAGAGAAAGCCCGCACGCAGCAATGAAGACCCAACACAGCCAAAATTAAACAAACAAACAAAAAATATATATATAAAAGAACATCTAATCCAAATACAACTGACCCTCGGGACTTCCCTGGTAGCACAGTGGTTAAGAATCTGCCTGCCAATGCAGGGGACATGGGTTCAATCCCTGGTCCGGGAAGATCCCACATGCCGTGGAACAACTAAGCCTGCATGCCTACAGCCTGTGCTCTGCAACAAGAGACGCCACTGCAATAAGAAGCCCACGTGCTGCAATGAAGAGTAGACCCTGCTCACTGCAACTAGAGAGAGCCTGCGGGCAGCAGTGAAGACCCAATGCAGCCAAAAATAAATAAAACAAACACATTTGACCCTTCAACAACACAGGGTTTAAGGGCACTGACCCCCCACACAGGTGTTGAAAATCCACGTTTATCTTTACAGTCTGCCCTCTGTATTGTTTCCACATAAGTGAATTCAACCAAACTCAAATTGTGTGGTACTGTCGTATGTATTTAGTGAAAAAAAATCCACATGTGAGTGGATCTGCATAGTTCAAACCGGTGCTGTTCAAGGGTCAACTGTAGTCATTTTGATGACCAATAAGCAGGGTGAGGGAAATGGATGAAGGTGGTTAATAGGTACAAACTTCTAGTTAAGATAAATAAGTTCTGGGGATGTAATGTACATACAACATGGTGACTACAGTTAACACTGTATTGTACATTTGAAAGCTCCTAAGAGAACAGACCTTAAAAGTTCTCATCACAAGACAAAAAAAAAAAAAAAAGTAACTATGTGAGGTGATAGATGTTAACTAAGCTTATTATGGTAATCATTTCACATTATATACATATATTAAATCACTATGTTGTACACCTTAAACTTATACAATGTTATATGTCAGTTATAGCTCAATAAAACTGAAAGAAAAAGACTTTCTTTTGTCTTTTTCCAATGTCCAACAGCCTTCGTCTTTCTCTGTAGAGAAGTAGGGAAGGCACTAGAAACATCCCTCCCAGTGGTAAGCCTCTCCAATGGATTTGAACTCCTCGAATGAGGCCAGCCAGCCATCTATGCTTTTCCATCTAACAGACAAGGCCATGAAAAACTCCCGATAGCTACAGGGCCACCCTCTGGGGTCTTGGTATTGTCGTGCTCAGTAAGTGCCACTTGCAGAGGCCAGGCATATTGGGCATCCTGCAACATTTTAGTGAGTAGTTTCTGCACAGTGAAGATCTGCCATGAGACCTGTGAATGTTTATTATCTCAGCCTAGCCCCTATGTCAGTTTTACATATAAACACAGAATTTTTTTTTTTTAAAAGATCTTTAAATTTATTTATTTATATTTGGCTGTGTTGGGTCTTCGTTTCTGTGCGAGGGTTTTCTCTAGTTGCGGCGAGCGGGGGTCACTCTTCATCGCGGTGTGCGGGCCTCTCACTGTCACGGCCTCTCTTGTTGTGGAGCACAGGCTCCAGACACGCAGGCTCAGTAGTTGTGGCTCACGGGCCTAGTTGCTCCGCAGCATGTGGGATCTTCCCAGACCAGGGATCGAACCCGTGTCCCCTGCATTAGCAGGCAGATTCTCAACCACTGCGCCACCAGGGAAGCCCCAGAATATTTTTTAACATGATTTTAACACATGCTGAATTTTCTAGGAAGGGAACTTCCATGTCAACCACAGGAAGACCATACTTTACTTCAGGTCTTTACCAAGAAGTGTTCACTTCTGAAAACCACATCACTGTGGTATTCAGAAATGCTAATATATCTGACAGTCCACATTTTTTTTTTTTTTGCGGTACGCGGGCCTCTCACTGCTGTGGCCTCTCCTGTTGCGGAGCACAGGCTCTGGACGCGCAGGCTCAGCGGCCATGGCTCACAGGCCCAGCCGCTCCGCAGCATGTGGGATCTTCCCGGACCGGGGCACGAACCCACGTCCCCTGCATCAGCAGGAGGACTCTCAATCACTGCGCCACCAGGGAAGCCCCTGACAGTCCACATTTGTAGAAGTCTGCATTCATGTTGATTCTACATGTTGGTAAAAGCTTTTGATTACTTTTTTTTTTTTTTGGCTGTGCCACGCAGCTCAAGGGATCTCAGTTCCCCAACCAGGGATCGAACCTGGGTCCCCTGCAGTGGAAGTGAGGAGTCTTAACCATTGGACCACCAGGGAAGTCCCTCAGTTAACCTATTGAGCTCATTGATTTTAACAAAGTTTCAGGGACTTGTGGGGGCAGGAGGTTCTACAATCTCAATAATAATGAGAGCCTCTTTCTTAAAATGGTAACTCTTATTTCTGTCTCTCATCTTACTATACTAGCTAGAACTGCCAGAATTATATAAAATAATATTAGAGTTGCCATGCTTGTTTTGTTCCCATTAGAAAACACCTCTAGTGTTTCATCTTTGAACATAATGCTGACTGTTAGACTGAAATATTCTTTCTATGTTAATAAAGCACTCTGATTTTCATAGGTTTTTGAAAATCAGGGATATGCTTTGAATTCTGATTGTCTCTATATATTGAGTTTTATTTTTTTCTTATTTGACAGATTAATGAGATATATTTATTTTTTAAATAAATAAATAAATTTATTTATTTATTTTTGGCTGTGTTGGGTATTCGTTGCTGTGCGCAGGCTTTCTCTAGTTGAGACGAGCAGGGGCTACTCTTCGTTGCAGTGCGCGGGCTTCTCATTGCGGTGGCTTCTCTTGTTTTGGAGCTCGGGCTCTAGGCGTGTGGGTTTCAGTAGTTGTGGCATGGGGGCTCAGTAGTTGTGGCTCGTGGGCTCTAGAGTGCAGGCTCAGTAGTTGTGGCGCATGGGCTTAGTTGCTCCGCGCCATGTGGGATCTTCCCAGACCAGGAATCAAACCTGTGTCCCCTACATTGGCAGGCAGATTCTTAACCACTGTGCCACCAGGGAAGTCCCAAAATTTCCAATTTTAAGCCATCTTTTTATTCCTAAGATAGGCTCTAGTTGGTTGTGGAAGATTGTTCTTTAAATGTTTTTCAAACTCTACTGAATTTGATTGGTCATATTTAATTTTAGATAACACTGCACATTCATGTAACATTTACAAGCCCTATGCTAGGAACTGGAGTGGAGATAAAAATGAAATGGTCAGGTGGTGAAACTATTCTGTATGATACTGTAATACATGGCATTATACATTTGTGAAAATCCACAGAACTGTACAACACAAAGAATAAACCTTAATGTAAACTATGGATGCCAGATAAAAATAATATATCAATATTGGCTTACCAATTATAATAGATATACCACATTAATGCAAGATGTTAATAATAGGGAAACTGTATGCAAGGGAGAGGACGTATATGGGTACTCTCTGTATTATCTGATCAATTTTCCTGTAAGCCTAAAACTACTCTTCAATAGTCTAATAACAATAATAAAATAATAATAATGACTGGGGAAAAAGTGACTGAAAACAAATTAGGACTGGAGAGCAAACTGAAACAAGTGACTGTGCCGTTACAGGATTAGAGTAGCAGATCCTTTAAAGAAAATCTTACAAATCGTGGTATCTGTTTCTTTAGGAAATAGCGATGTCCAAACACTGTAGGATTCTATACGACTCCGGTTGCCACTGAGGTCTGTGCATGATCTTTTCCTCTCTCTTGTTCCAACACTCCTGATCTTTTAAGGCAAGTATTTCCTGCCTTAATGCTTAACACAGAAAAAAAAGAATGGCTCACCATATGAAAATGCAAACAGTCTCATCCAGGAAGACGGCCTCCTTAGCTCTGCCTAGGAAATAGCCAAGCTACCTGAATTCACTGCAAACACTCTCCAGTGAATACTTACAAATTATAGACTCCTTATCCAAATTTGGCAACTAAGTACAAGAGAGACTGTGTCTGAGTATAAGCTGGGGACCACAGACCATGGCTAAAGTGCCCTGCAGTTCAGAGAAGCAGCTTGAAGCCAGACAATATGGCCTTATAAGATAGTAAGATAATAAATATTTATAAGCAGATATCAATTTTCATTACAAAGATTTTTTTATTACAAAATATTTTAGATTAAAAGGTAAAGAATATAACAGAGTAGACATTCTTCTACCCACCACCTAGATTTAGTAAATGCTAACATTCTGCCATGTTCATGTCTCATTAATGTACCTTAATGATAATTTACCGTGTATTATCTTGCAACATGCTTTTCTATTAAGCATTATTATTTTAAGTTTTCTCATGTTGAAATGTGTATATCTAGTTTGCTCATTTTAACTTCTTCATAGTATTCCACGGTATGACTAAAACACAGTTTATTTCTCCATTGACCTATTACTTATATTTTTAATTTTTTTACTATGAAAAAAAGCTGCAGTAAATATTCTCTATAAGTCTTTTTGTGGGGAAAAAAAGTTAAATAACACGGTCCTGTCCTCAAGTCTTGAAGCATTACAAACTTCCTTCCAACAGTGATTATGGAATACAAAGGTTTGTAACAGAGCTTTTCACAGATGACATTAAGAGGAGGGAAGGATGGTCTAATCAATGTTTTTCAATTTGTTGTTTTAAAATCAAGTTATAGGTTGAAGAAAAGAAATATGAACTAAAAAAGTACAAAATACCAAAGTGCACATAGTGCATTATTTCAGGAGACTTTTGTTTCAGTTTTATACAAATACATATAACAAATATATACTAGGTTCAATATAAAATGTACTGTGGCTTTTGATGAAAAAGACTGAAAACATTGGCCAAAGGTATACCCAGAAGTCAGGGAAGAATTCACAGGAGTAGCATTTGAACTAGAGACAACTAAGACACATGTCTGACCTCACGGACAACTCTGAAGGACAGATACCACATACTAGTGGTAAATCGTACAGTATGTGCTTGACTATAGGAGCCAAGAGACAAGAACAGGAACAAAATAGGAAGGGCACTAGGGAGAAGGACCAGTAAGACTCAAGGCACAGAAACAGGACAACGTGAGGCCAATCCAGGAAATGCTGAATATGCCACTTAGCTGGAGGAAGCAGGGCTGGAAAGGCATAGTTATAGTGCAACATTACTACCAGGAATCTGACAATGATAGGATCTACTGATCCTACTCAGATTTCACCAGTTTTACACGTACTCATTTGTGTGTGCCTGTTTATTAAGTTCTGTGCAATTTTATTCTATGCACAGATTTATGTAATCACTTTGTGTGTACCAAAGTCAAGATACAGAACAGTTCCATCACAAGGATCCCTTGTACTGTCCTTTATAAATCCAAATACTCTACTACCACAGAAGTCTTAAAGTTCCTCACCCAGATCTAAGCTCCTCAACTGAAGACTCCAGTTTAATTCACTACCCACACTATAAGAAACAAACTTGAGGGACTTCCCTGGTGGCGCAGTGGTTAAGAATCCACCTGCTAATGCTGGGGACGTGGGTTCAAGCCCTAGTCCAGGAAAATCCCAGATACTGCGGAGCAACTAAGCCCATGCGACACAACTACTGAGCCTGCTCTCTAGAGAGCCCGTATGCCACAACTACTGAAGCCTGTGCACCTAGAGCCCATGCTCCACAACAAGAGAAGCCACCTCAATGAGAAGCCTGTGCACTGCAACGAAGAGTAGCCCCCGCTCGCCAAAACTAGAGAAAACCTGGGCGCAGCCAAATATAAATAAATAAATAAATTTATTTTAAAAAGAGGAAGAAGAATGAGGCTCCAGATACATGCTCTGGAGTATTTCTTGCAGCTGACAGCCCCTACGGGACTGGATGTCCACACAGAGACAGACCTTTCTCCTCTGCCTCCCTGTACCAGGCTGAGGAAGGGAAAATGCAAGGGAAGGACTAAGAAGGGACCCAGAGGTAGGGTGACCAACAATATGGTATACCCAGGACTGAGGGTTTTTTTCAGAACGTGGAACTTTCAGTGCTAAAACCAAGGAAGTCCCAAGCAAACTGGGACATCCTATCTGGTTTCTGTCTGTGCTTCCTTGGAGCTTAAAGCAGCCAAGCAAACCTTTTTGTTGCTGATGACTCAGAACCTAGAGGTGGGGAAGTGTGGAGGGATAACTTAGAAGTGAATAAGGTGACCATGACACTTTCTGGACACGTGTGCATCCATCTTCCTTTGGCTTACAAAGAAGTTGCCATAGCTGAGCTATACAAGCTGATTTTTGAGTCTCATGAAAATGTAATGGAAAGTAATTCTGGCAGGTGCACATATTTTAAAGACTAGGGTCAAACAGGTTACAGAATAAAAAAAAAAGATTACCTGTCAAATAAGAGAAAAGCATTTAGCATCAAAGAGTGGGTGGAATACCAAGGCACTGAGCAATTTCATAAATTGGGCATTTCAGCTTTTAAAGAAGTACAATACTTCTTATAATTTCTAAATTGAGTTACTGGTCCATCCAAGTAAAAAATCTGACTTGTGTGCATTTTTTTATAGCTGGTTAAAATGAAAGACAGCTGTCCCAGCCTATCCCACATAGTCACCCACAGATGAGAGGGAAGCAGGAAGACCAGAACCCAGGTGTAGGCCCAAAAGAAGCTTGCAATGTTATACATCTGGAGCCAATTCACCCTTCAAGAGCTTAATATGTGCAAGATACTCTGCTAGGCACAAGTGGACACAGTTTTTACTCTTAAGAAACTCACACGATCAAAACAAGGCACAGATGGGGAAGGGTTCTAATACCATTTACTCGGTACCTTAATAGCAGTGTCAGAAAAATTACATGAGAACCCAGGTAAGGCTACCAAGCTCCTCACATACAAACCTGACCCTAACTCTGTCCTTCTCCTCCAGGGCCTTATTCCATCTGTTCTTGCCTCTCTCTTGAATCTTCAACTTATCTCTGATTATTGGACCCTTTCCTCAACATGTAAACAACAATTCAAGTCTCTTCTGCCCCCATCAGCCACCTCAAAAGAACCCAGCCTTGTCTTTCTTAGGGTTGTCAATTTAGCAAATAAAAATTTTAAATGCCCACTTAAATCTGAAATTTGGATAAACAATGGATTTTTTTTGGTTGTTTGTTTAGTATAAGAATGTTCCATGTACTACTTGGGACATACTTACACTAAAAAATTATTTATTGCACATTCAGCAAACTACGAATAGAAAGGAACTTCCTCAACACAATAAAGGACATTTACAAAAAATCCACAGCTAATATCATACTCAGTGGTAAAAGACTAAAAGCATTCCCCCTAAGATCCAGAACAAGACGAGGATGCCTGCTTTCACCACTACGATTCAACTTTGTCTAGAAGTTCTAGCCAGAGCAATTAGGGAAGAAAATGAAATTAAAAAGTATCCAAAGTGGAAAGGAAGAAGTAAAACTATCTCTATACACAGATGACATGATCCCATATATAGAAAATCCTGAAGAATATACATATATACATACACAAAACTTACAAGAGCTAATAAAAGAATTGAGCAAAGGTGCAGGGTAAATCAGTTGTATTTCTATACACTAGCAATGAGCAATTCATAAAGGAAATTAAGAAAATTCCATCTACAATAGCATCAAAAAGAATAAAATACTTAGGAATAAATTTAACTGAGAAGGTGCAAAACTTACACACTGAAACTACAAAATGTTGTTGAAAGAAATTAAAGACTGGACTTCCCTGGTGGCGCAGTGGTTAAGAATCCACCTGCCAATGCAGGGGACACGCGTTCGAGCCCTAGTCCGGGAAGATCCCACATGCTGTGGAGCAACTAAGCCCATGCGTCACAACTACTGAGCCTGCACTCAAGAGCCTGCGTGCCACAGCTACTGAAGCCCGCGAGCCTAGAGCCCGTGCTCTGCAACAAGAGAAGCCACCGCAATGAGAAGCCCGCGCACCGCAATGAAGAGTAGAACCCCACTCGCCACAACTAGAGAGAAAGCCCGTGCACAGCAACGAAGACCCAACGCAACCTAAATCAATCAATAAATAATATTTTCTTTAAAAAAAAAGGAAAGAAATTAAAGAGCTAAGTAAATGGAAAGACATCCCGTGTTCATGGGTTGGAATACTTGATATTAAGATTGAAAAGCTACTAAACATCATCAGTCACTAGGGAAATGCAAATCAAAACCACAATGAGATATCACTTCACATCCACTAGGATGGCTATTTTTTTTAAAATAGCAAAGATGTGGAGAGGGCTTCCCTGGTGGTGCAGTGGTTGAGAGTCCGCCTGCCAATGCAAGGGACGCGGGTTTGTGTCCCAGTCCGGGAAGATCCCACAGGCCGCGGAGCGGCTGGGCCCGTGAGCCATGGCCGCTGAGCCTGTGCGTCTGGAGCCTGTGCTCCGCAACGGGAGAGGCCACAACAGTGAGAGGCCCGCGTACCGCAAAAACAAAAAAACAAAAACAAAACAAACAAAAAAAAAGATGTGGAGAAATTGGAAACCTAGTACTTTCTGGTAGGAATGTAAAATGGTATAGCCACTGCGGAAGTATGGTGGCTCCTCAATAAGTTAAACATAGAATTAATACATGACCCAGCAATTTCACTCCTAGGTATATACCCAAAAGTACTGAAAACAGGTGTTCAAACAAAAATTTGTATATGAGTGTCCACAGCAGCACTATTCATAATAGCTAAAATGTGAAAACAACCCGATGTCCATCAACTGATGAGTGGATAAATAAGATATTGTATATATATGAAATGGAGTATTTTTTGGCCATAAAAAAGAATGAAGTACTAGTAAATGCTATAACATGGATGAACCTTGAAAATATTATGCTAAGTAGAAGTCAGACACAGAAAGCTGCATATTGTACAATTTCATTTATATGAAATATCCATATATGCAAATCCATAGAGACAAAGCAGATTAGTGGACAGGGTCTGAGGAAGGGGGAAATGTGGGGTGACTGCTTAATGCGTATGGAGTTTCCTTTGGGGGTGAAGAAACTGTTCTGCAAGTAGATAGTGATGACTGGTTACACAACACTATCAATGTACTAAATATCACTGAATTGTACACTTTGTTTAAAATAGCCAATTTTACATGTATTTTACAAAACATTATTCACTACTTATCTGAAATTCAAATTTAACTGACCATACTATATTTTATCTGGCAATCCTAGTCCCATTCTAAATCCTGCTCAAGTTTCCCCATCCCTTCAAAGGTTCCCAAGGAATTGCCTCAATATTTGCAATCCATTCCTTAACTCCACTCATTCAACAGGTGTGCAGTCTAGCTTTTGCCCTGACAATTCAATTCAAATTGCTATTGTTAAGGTCATCAGTGATATACAAGTTGCTAAACTGACTGAAGATTTTTCAGTTCTTGCCTTAATTGCTCTCTCCCTAGCAACTGACTATACAATCCCTTTCCTTCTTGAAATACTCTTTACCCTTGGCTTCTGTGCAGTGAAAGGTTAACTCAGCAGGTTTGGGGTATTCAAGTCTTGCACATTCCAAAGAAACTTCACCAAGTCCTGGGATATAATCTCTAAGCCTTTGGAACACTGTGCCTGATAAGACTGTTTTACATACATCTAGGACCTCGGGCCACACCAGATAGTTTACAGTAACAAAGTAATTTATGGTGGGAGCCTTGTGTCATGCTGTATAAGCTGGACCTCTGGAGGGGTTGGGGACTGAGTAACTAAGATCAGCCATGTGGGCACTCACTCCATGTCTACATGACTGACCCCAAATAACAACCCTGCACACCAAGACTCAGGTGAGCTTCCCTGACTGGCAATATCTGTACATATTGGCAAACATCATTGTTGGGATGAATTAAGAGCAGACTGTAAGTCTCCACTGGACAAGGACAACTGAAAGCTTGTGACTGGCCTCTCCTAGACTCTACACTATGTGCCTTTTTCTTTTGATTTTAATCTGTATCCTTTCACTATAATAAACCATAACTCTAAATTTTTCTTAGTTTTGTGAATCATTCTAGTAAAAGTGGTCTTGGGGAGCCCAGACTTACTTCTATGCCCCTATTTTTTCCTAAGTCTGATTACCTAACTGTTCTTTTCCTGCCTTTATCACTGGATCCCTTTGCTTTGCCCTCCCTATAAATTCTGGTATTCTACTCTTGGTCATCTTTTCCCCTCCCTACCTGCAATAACCTACTTTCCACCTGTCCTAGGAAATTTCACTCATGGTTCTGCCATCTGACCTCATGCCCACTTGAGACCCCAGCCTGGACCCTTCTGCCTAGAGGCCCATCTCAGCATGATCCGGGCAGACTCAGCATTAACTCTGTACCCAAACACATCTCCTGCTTTAGTCTCAATTTTAGTTGCTGACTCCCTATCAATCTAGGCACTAAAATCATCATTCCCCAAACTGATCAATTAGCAAGTATTGATCTTTTTCCCCTTCCAAACATCTCCGAAACTTAAACTTTCCATTCCCATAATTTGGGCCTTCATTGTCTCTCACATGAGCACACATTTGTGAAATACTCTCCCTGGTTGATCTCACACACCCCCACCACTCAATCTAGTTATATCCTGCTTTTTACCTAACGTTTCTAAAACATGAATCTCTCCAATTACTTCCCGACTTAGACCCTTTAGAGGCACTCTAGCCCCTGTAAACCTAGGCTCTTTAGCAAGGCCATAAGGCTTGTAACCCAGATATTCTCTCTCTCTAGCCCCACCCTCTACCTTCCTTCTACCCCCAACTCTCCAGCAATGCCTAACCACTCTAAATTCCCCGACCACACTCACTAAACATTATTATGTCCCAGGACCCATTCTAGGCACTGCAGATAAATTCTAGACAAAGTTAACTCAAGGAGCTACCTTCCAACAGGGAAACCAGTAAGTAAATAAAGAATAATTTCTGATACTGCTGAATGCAATGAGGATAATGAAGCTGAAGGTGATAGAGCATGATCAAAGGCCAATGGGGTAATTTTAGTTAGCATGGATGGGGAAATGACTTTTGAGAGGAAACCTAAATAATGGTGGGAGGAGTCCATTTTAAAACAAATTCTCATAGACCCCAAGTGTTTATAAAAGTTACCTGTATCAAGTTTCTTACATATATATAATCTTCTTATGCTTGTGGCTCTAATACAAACCTGAAGCCCCCTAGACTACCTATTATGGGAGTAATACATTTCCTTCTTGTCAGAGCTACTTGCCATGAAAAACATTCTGCCTGGTCATCAGATTTGGGAACCACTGGCCCAACAGGCACTCATGTAATTCTACTCTTCTAGGTCCAATTTTAAGGAGAAAATATCCTTGGGAGTGGGGCGAGGAGGAATTATATAAGAGAAGTAGAAATGCAGACAAGGGAGCTAAGAGGAAGATATTAAGGTAATTCTAAAATGGCTCTTTGAAACAGGAAGAACGAGCAACCAACGACAACCAACCAAATCTAAACGAAAATGAAAAGGACTTTAATTTTAGAGGGTGTGAAGAAAACATGAATGGGGGAAAAATGGTGAAATGTAAGTGAAGCTGTAAAAGATTCTTACTTAAAACAAAGTATAAGAAAATCACTTATTTAAAATGAGCTTTAGACAATGCCTGACTACACTCCTGTCCTAAAAATTCAAAATAACCATGAGATGAGGCCAGTAAACTGAAAGGAAAATGAGATAGGAGTTACTTGACCATAAGACATTTTAAGATGTTTATTATTTACCTGCACAAATTAACAGAAACTTATACAACTGAACCAGGTTACAATTAATTCACAGTAACTAACGTATGCTAGCTTCTATCTGCCACAGACAAGAACACAACCAAGTCTCCTCAACAGATGATTTTATTACCAAATCTACATTCTGGCTTTTATAACTGTTTCACAACAACTGGCACAGTGCACATCTACAGCATTTATGACTAGAAATGACCCAGAAGGCCCTTCAGAGAGCAGAGGTGAACACTTTCTCATGGAGAAAGGCCAGCTTTTCTAAGCGAGTTCGTTTCAGTAGTGGGAGCCATTCCCAGTGAGATAACTCCACCACATGGTATCCAAGCTGATTCAGCTGCCGCCTCTTCATATGATGTAGTCCAAGCAGATCCCTGGAACCATAGCAATACTGGTTCTTGTTTGTCAACTGAATAGCCAGCTTCACTTGTGGGGCCTGCCTGCAGGCCGGGGGGCACAGGCCAGCCATCTCCATGGCCTCCAATCTGTCTGCCGTATTGCAAAGGGAGCCCCCCATAGGTATGGCCGCCTCCTCCTCTAATTTCATGGGCTGCTGCCCACTGTCTGACTCAGTTTCCCCCTGCAAATGCCCTCCTGATTTCCCTTTTAGTAGCTGATTCATCAAATCATCTGTAAGGCTGATTCCCACATGCTTAAGCCTTAATTTGGCTACATCTTCAGTTGGTGTGGCTTCTCTGTTAAATGGTAATGGCTTCATGTTACCATCAAGCTGAACCTCTAAATCAGAAGATCGGGTATGAGGCAAAATCATATGGTGTTTGACATACTGGGGCCCACCCAACATGGTCTCAAGTAAAAAGAGAGCTTCTAGGAATTCAGGCTTTGAGTTCATATCCTTCCTTGCTAAATTCCACAGCATTTCCAATGCCTTTTGCTGAAGGTGAGAACTAAGACGATTGCCTCTGTAATCTGGACACTCAATGCCAACTGTACCATCAAGAGTATAAAGCTCCTTGGTGACCTCAAACTTACTTCTCTCTTGAGCTAACCTGACAAACCCTGGACTCAAAGCGAAATCTATGAGCTCTACTGGAAAGTACTCAGAAAATGCCAGGCCCAGCAGGCAGGTGAGCAGGTGTTCTGGGTATCGGTTGAACTCAGGCATCTTTCTGTGAATCTCATTTATCAGGCTAGAATAAAACTCTTCTGCATTGGGTGGCTTATAATTCAGAGTTCCAAATGACCACAGAATCTTGGCAACATCTTTACTTCGACAGTATGCTACCCTAGGAGGCAAAGAAGCAGCTACAGCATTCATTACTCCTTCGTCCAGGATGCGTAAGGCTGAGCAGGCAAGAGTCAGGTGCATGACACCTTGAACTCCCAGGGAAGGAATTCGCTGAGGAGCAATCTGTCCAAACTGCTTCATGAAATTTACGTGATCCACATGAGTGAAACGGAACATTTTAAGAATATTCACTAAGGCATAACTACTCAGATGCTGCATGTCAGCACAAGCCAGGTCTCCAATTTTCCGCATGACAAATTCAGAGAGACTACTACTAGATTTAAAAAACCCCAAACAGATTGTACCAACCTCCTCTAAATTAATCAAATCTATATACTTGAGGATTAATGATTCCAATTTTTTCATTAGGTCCTGGGGTGCCTGACGACTTTCACCTATAATATAAATTAAGTGAATCAGCTGGGACAAGGATAGCTCTTTCCAGTGCAAATTAAGATAACTAAAAAAGATTTTTAAAAACCGAGGTACTCTGCGGCCCAAGTACCGCCAGAGGTCAGCCACCAAGAGAAGTTGATCCAGACTCACCTCCCATACCTTATGGCAAAATTTGGTTTCAAACACATCTAGCATTGAATGGGAATGAGGAATTCCTAAACTGACAAAGGCTTTCAAAATACTGATCAGATCTGGGGCATCAAAGAGATTTATGTTTTTCACACTCAGCTGGCAGAGCAGAGCAAAGCTGGCACTGGACAGCAAAACAGGATGCTGCTCTGCAGGCAAAGAGCTCAGCTTACAAAAATAGTCAGCAATAATTTGAGGCTGGAGATTATCTTGATAAACTGTGACTTTGTGCAAAATTAGTTCACCTTCTGAAACAGACAGGGGCTGACAAGTCTCAGACCTGTTATAGCTGTGAAGCTGGTATTCTGGTCTTAGCTGTAGGAAAACTCGAGGGTCTTCAAAGGAATCAAAAGTTTCTACATCCTCTTCATCAACTCTCATGGCCCTGGGTGAGCCCGGCTTCAACGTGCTGGCCTTAGAGGCAGAAGCCCTGCTGAATTCCAAACCGGGGAGGGTACTGCTAATTGTCAGAATTCTCCCAGAAGCAGAGGTGCTACAAATGTTAACTTTTTTGGCAGGATGGCAGAGGCTGTTTTCTGGAGAGTCCTGTCCTTTGCGCCATGTGCAGCTTCTCATATTCCAACATGCCACACTTTGGGTTGCAATGTAGGTAAAAGGATTGCAAAAAGCTCGATATCTTAAAGGTTTTAACAGCTTGAGAGTGGCTGCCATTCTGGTGTCAGAACTGATCATTTTGGCAGTCAGAACACAGTCCTCACTGGTTTGACCAAGCAATTTCTTGTTTACATGGTTCTTGATTAGAGCTGGATGAGAAGGCATTCCACAGAAACTGCCTGGAAATCTTCGGCATATCACAAGAGCCATGGATCACAAATGACTGGGCCAGAATTGGTGCCAGATACTGAAAGAAGGGCAGATGAAGAGTAAGTGGCTTCCACCTATCATAGTACCAAAATTTACACACTATAAAAATGGATTAAAACGACACCACTGTCCACTCAAGTAAGTTCAATGCTGGTGAACGCCCAAACCACAAGACAGCATACATCAAGGATAAACCCCATGTACCTTGAGTAAAGGCACAGGAAAGCCCCAAACCCAGGGTACTATTGGGCAGTTCTTCGGACTGCTCCTCAGTCTGAACTTCCTTTGTCCTCTGGACAGACTTCCTTTATGCTTAGAAACAGCTGTTCCACTAACATCCAACAGGAAGGAGGCAGGCAGATTTCCAAAAAGAAAGCTGGGAACAAAAGTGAGCAACGTATTCCACCTCTTTGATATCAACACATAAAGAGCACACTTGGAGAATAAGAAAGTTGGTAAAAGCTGCCATACTAACAGCTAAAGTAAAAAGTGGGATTTGGGGTAAAGTTTAATTAATTATACCCACAATAACCTTCCCTGTTCCTCCTTTTGATTACAGAATTTGGCTGTTCTAATGCTGCTCCTGTACCTCTTAGAAGATGCCTATCCTCCTTCCAGACCTCTCCAGTCTAAATCACTATCACAGAGTAGTCATGTACTTGGGAAGTAAACTCAAAAACTCACTCACAAGGAATGAAACTGTGCCATTTGCAGACATGGATAGACCTAGAGACTGTCATACAGAGTGAATTAAGTCAGAAGGAGAAAAACAAATATCATATAATATAGCTTATATGTGGAATCTAGAAAAAATGGTACAGATGAACTTATCTGCAAAGAAGAAATAGAGACACAGACGTAGAGAACAAATGTATGGATACCAAGGGTGGGGAGTGGGATGAATTGGGAGATTGAGATTGACATATATACACTACTATGTATAAAATAGATAACTAATGAGAACCTACTGTACAGCACAGGGAACTCTATTCAGTGCTCTGTGGTGACCTAAATGGGAAGGAAAACTAAAAAAGAGGGGATATATGTATATGTATAACTGATTCACTTTGCTGTACCACAGAAACACAGCATTGTAAAGCAACGATACTCCAATAAAAAATAAAAAACTCACCCACTTTGGTGGGGGAGGGCAGAAGGCCCAGGCCCCACTCACTGTCAATTCATGGGTGGGACACAAAGAGCATCTCAAAGCTGGGCTCAGGGAGCACCAATTCATGCAACTGCCCTGCTGACAAGGGGACAGCACAGCTTTCCTCTGGAGGAGGCAGATTAGCAATGCTTCCAGTGAGTCAGGTGTTGATTATCCTGCCTGTGAGCAGCCCAAGTCCCATTTTTCTCCTATAGTAGAAACCACGAGAGGCTATGAAAATGACTCTGCTGTACTCTTGCTTTCAATGTTTATTGTCTTTCCCTCCACTTGAGAAATACCAAGGCCCGACAAAGAAAACCCAGGGAGCCCTAAGCTGCCAAGATATGGACCAGACAGGGCTCTTGCTGCAGAAAATCCCATGAGGGTTCTGAGGGTGCCAGAATGACTTTCTGAAATGCCTAAGCAACTCCCGTCAGTCCCTTCCTTCCAGAGCCCACAGCATAAGAAATAGAGGACTGCAGGGCAGGCCAGTAGCATTTTTCAGGTAGCCCAGCTACACAGGCTTCTCTGGATGGCAGAAATGTATGCTCTAATTTCTTTGTGAACCAGAATGGAATTCTCTCATGCCAAATCTTTATACGCTTGGTTTCTTACTGTGGCCTGGGGACCATTCTGCCCACTATGTTTCAATCTGTGGGTCCAGATGCTATAGATCAGGTGTTAGCAAACTATGGCTCAGAGCCCAAATCCAGCCCCCCATCTGTTTTGTTTTGTTTTTTTAATTTTTTTAAATTTATTTTTATTTTTGGCTGCGTTGGGTCTTCGTTGCTGCGTGTGGGCTTTCTCTAATTGTGGCGAGCGGGGGCTACTCTTCGTTGCAGTGCGTGGGCTTCTTATTGCGGTGGCTTCTCTTGTTGCGGAGCACGGGCTCTAGGCATGCAGGCTTCAGTAGTTGCGGCGCACGGGCTTAGCTGCTCTGCGGCATGTGGGATCTTCCCGGACCAGGGCTCGAACCTGTGTCCCCTGCACTGGCGGGCAGATTCTTAACCACTGCGCCACCAGGGAAGTCCCCTTCCATCTGTTTTTCTAAGTAAAGTTTTATCGGAACATAGCCAGGCCATTTGTTAAATATTGTCTATGGCTGCTTTCTCACTACAAGAGCAGAGTTGAGTAATTTTGGCAGAGAATATATGGCCTGCAAAGCATAAAATATTTACTATCTGGCCCTTTACAGAAAAAGTTTGCTATAGACCATTAGCTTACTCCTATGAATGCATATGGCCCACTTTTTAAAAATTAGAAAACATCAGAAAAACAATACTGAAATAAAGTTTTCTTTAACACTTAGATGATAATTAAAGATTTATGCCTCAAAATAGTCACTAGGAATCTCAATTAATATTGCAGCACAGGCACAGTGGGAACAAAGGAGAGAGCAATTAATGGAACTCTTCAGCTGACAGGGCTTTTAAGAATACCTGTTTCAGAGGACTTCCCTGGTGGTCCAGTGGTTAAGAATCCGCCTTCCAATGGAGGGGATGTGGGTTCGATCCCTGGTCGGGAAACTAAGATCCCACATGCCGCAGGACAACTAAGCCCGCATGCCGCAACTACTGAGGCCGCGCACTCTGGAGCCTGCGTGCCACAACTAGAGAGAAGCCTGCACACCGCAATGCCCACATGCCACAACAAAGGTCCTGCGTGCTGCAACTGAGACCTGACGCAGCCAAATAAATAAATATTAAAAGAAAAAAAAAAGAAAGAATACCTGTTTTGGAACCTGGAATCTAAATTTAATTCAACACAACGTGCAACTAAAGCAATTGTTCAAAGTCCTTCTTCTCATCTTGGGAACTAGATCTGAAGAAATAACTTAAAAAAAAAAAAAAAAAAATTTTTTTAAGAGGATTCCCTGGTGGCGCAGTGGTTTAGAGTCCGCCTGCCGATGCAGGGGACACGGGTTCATGCCCTGATCCGGGAGGATCCCACATGCCGTGGAGCGGCTGGGCCCAGGAGCCACGGCCGCTGGGCCTGCACGTCTGGAGCCTGTGCTCCGCGGCGGGAGAGCAACAGTGAGAGGCCCGCGTACCGCAAAAAAAAAAAAAAAAAAAATTTTAACAATAGCAAAAAACTGAAAACCCATTATGTCTCTCCAGAACGAGGAGGGTGATTTACAGAATAAGTGTGTGTCAGGCATCAACACATGAAAAAGTACATACAAATAGTCAGTGGAACAAACAGAACACAACAAGTGCCATCACTTAAAATATACTGGGTTGGCCAAAAAGTTCATTCGGGTTTTCCCAAATGAACTTTTATAAAAGGAAAGTAACTATGTAGCTTCTTTGTTGGGAGACTTTCTGCTACACCTTTGATAAATTCACTTTTTTTTCCTTTTTATTGGGGTTAAAACTGTTAAATAGAAGAGTACATGGATTAATTTAACAAATACTTTTATAAATAATATAATTTTAAAAGCACATTAAATAATTTAAGTTACTGCAATTAATACTACCTAAGAGTACTTAATGAGATTACTGTATGTGGTCCTGAAATGAACAAAAGAACCACATGGAACATCATTTGACTGGTGTAGATCCAGTGTTTCGAATTGATGTGGCTCTTTTTGATACAGGCTAAGGGACTTCCCTGCTGGTCCAGTGATAAGACTTCACACGTCCAACGCAGGGGGGCGCGGGTTCGATCCCTGGTCTGGGAACTAAGATTCCACATGCTGTGCGGCACAGCCAAAAAAAAAAAAAAAATACAGGCTACGCCCCAAGATGGAAATAACAAGAGCCACAATTGTCTCAGGGTCTCCACTGTGGCAAGCCTTGAATGAGCTGCTTTATCTGCATCAGTTCCAATCCTTACAACTTTTCTGTAAGGTAAGTTTTATTATCTCCATATTGTTGATAATTAAAAAGAGTCTTCACAAGATTAAGAAACCTGCTGAAGATTACACAGCCAAGGGACAGAATGGGGTTTGACATCACATCAAAGATTATCTGATTCCAAAACCCACATTGCTAGTGTATTGGAGAGACAAGAAGGGGAGTCAGATTCCAGACAGGGGTGTGGGGGGGGACCCCAAACAATCTATACGGTTTCCAGGTGCCAGGAAGCTAGAGGACTAGAACTGGGTGAGCCCAAAAGCCCCTCATACCTCTAATAGTGTAAGATCCTAGCTATCACTAGTACATACTACTTATAAAAAGAACAAAAAGAAAATCTCAAAGACCAAAATCTACATGAAGGAATGAGTTTACAAGATGCCCCAGTATCGGGCTTTCCTGGTGGCACAGTGGTTGGGAGTCCGCCTGCTGATGCAGGGGACATGGGTTCGTGCCCCGGTCCGGGAAGATCCCACATGCCGCGGAGCGGCTGGGCCCGTGAGCCATGGCCGCTGAGCCTGTGCATTCGGAGCCTGTGCTCCGCAACGGGAGAGACCACAACAGTGAGAGGCCCGCGTACCGCAGAAAAAAAACAAAAACAAAAACAAGATGCCCCAGTATTAAGGTAAAGAGAACTATAATTGAAGTTTATACATAAGTTCAACATAGAAGGGAAGTAAAGGGAAACCCCAGGATAATGATGAAGATCCCAGGACTACAGCTGTGAGCAGACACAAAGAGCAACTAGTTTATGCTGGAGGAGATGGATATTACATAGGAGAGAAGATTTACATTTCTGATGGGTAATCTGAAGATGAACAAGTAATAGGTAGATGGAAAACCAAGCCAATAACAGCAACAAAAATGATTAATTCCAAACAACACAAAAAAGTTGTACAAGACAGAAAATGTTATATTACTCTCCTTACTCAGCTGTAAACAATATTTACATAATCTTACTTATATAAACCTTGAATATCTGCCTCACCAAAAATTATGAGCAACCTATGTTGGGACATTAAAGGGAGGGGAAGTGGGGTAGAAGAAAACTGAGTAGTGATACAAGAGACCTAGAGCATCAAAGTCCATAACAAAGAAGTCAAAAGATTTTATAGACATAGATATATCCTAGAAATCAAGAAATAGAAACACAAATGTTACTTAGAAATACACCAATGAATGCCAAAAGAAACAGGCAAATAGTTGAAAAGTGACTCTGGGTAACAAAAATGGAGGGAGAAAAGAAAATTAATTTTAGTGTTATAAGATCTGTCAAACTATTTGCCTTTTTTTTTTTTTTTTTGGCAGTGCTGCATGGCTTGTGGAATCTTAGTTCCTGGACCAGGGACTGAACCTGTGCCCTCAGCAGTGAAAGTGCAGAGTCCTAACCACTGGGCCACCAGGGAATTCAACTACATAAGCCATGTATTTTTTTTTTCTTAATAAATTTATTTATTTATTTATTTTTGGCTGCATTGGATCCTCGTTGCTGCACATGGACTTTCTTTTAGTTGTGGCGAGTGAGGTCTACTCTTCGTTGTGGTGTGCGGGCCTCTCATTGCGGTGGCTTCTCTTGTTACGCAGCACGGGCTCTAGGCGCGTGGGCTCCAGTGGTTGTGGCGCATGGGCTCAGTAGTTCTGGCTCACGGGCTCTAGAGCACAGGCTCAATAGTTGTGGCACATGGGCTTAGTTGCTCCGCAGCATGTGGGATCTTCCCAGACCAGGGCTCGAACCCATGTGCCCTGCATCAGCAGGTGGATTCTTAACCGCTGCGCCACCAGGGAAGCCCCAAGCCATGTATTTTTAATTTAAAAACTTAAATTTACAAAATGCATGTTCTAACAGGAAATTAAAGTGTTCTTCAAGAAGACAATCAGGGACTTCTCTGGTGGTCCAGTGGGTAAGACTCCGCGCTGCCAATGTAGGGGGCCCACGTTCCATCCCTGGTCGGGGCACTAGATCCCATATGCCGCAACGAAGATCCCACGTGCTGCAACTAAGATCCAGTGCAGCCAAAATAAATAAATAAAAATGAATATTAAAAAAAAAAGACAATCAGTGAATAGAGAAAGCAACCTTGGGACTTCCCTAGTGGTGCAGCGGTTGGGAGTCTGCCTGCCAATGCAGGGGACGTGGGTTCAAGCCCTGGTCCTGGAGGATCCCACATGCCGCGGAGCGGCTGAGCCCGTGCGCCACAACTGCTGAGCCTGCACTCTGGAGCTCTCGAGCCACAACTACTAGGCCTGTGTGCCACAACTGTTGAGGCCCGCGTGCCTGGAGCCCATGCTCCGCAACAGGAGAAGCCACTGCATGAGAGGCCCGTGCACTGCAACGAGGAGCGGCCCTCGCTCGCTGCAACTGGAGGGAGCTTGCGTGCAGCAACGAGGACCCAACACAGCCAAAAAATATTAAATAACTAAATTAATACTTTTTTTTTTAAAAAAAGAAAGAAACCTACATACTCAAGGAAAATGCTGAAAAGTTATTTCTAGTACAAGCACTTCCTATTGTCTGCAGAACTTCTCTGTGGATGCCCAGTAACAGAACGATGACAAAATAAATAATCTTAGAGCCATGCAGAGTGAAATTGCAAATGGCAAACAACAGCTACTCACTTTTTCACCATGTAACTTTTAGCACAACTGTATAGACACCATATCTATGTATACAGATCTGAAATATAACCACTTCAGAAGCTGGGTATTAAGTACTGTGGAGAAGGAAAGGGAAGAAACACAAGGAAGATACAGAACCAATAAAGCAGAAGAGTGAGGGGGAAAGGCACTACAAAAGAGAGGAGGCCAGAATGTTTTGCCCAGATAGAGAAAAATATAGCTGAGAGTTAGTTCCTCCTTACGTAAGGGCTCCCAGAAAATCCATAAGAAAGCTGGAAAGAGAACACTATGAGATGCCCAATCAATAACTCCCGATGTCTCCTCTAAAGGTTCAAATTTATGTGACATCATTTCACAAAACCCCTTTCCTAGTTAAGTGCCCCAAGGATACTCTCCTTCCCATCTCCTCTTTAGGGGTCCTAAAGAACCAGAGTGGAGCCTCAGAGACCACTGGACCAACCATGGCTGTTCTGAAAGGCACTGCCCAAACCACCCTGAATGATGTGATTTCACAAGAGTGAGAAATCTTACCTTTCCACCTTCCAGGTACAGGTCTGAGCAAGGCCGAATAGCTTCGTTTTAAACTACAGTCCAGAAGTTAGAGGAGGGGAGCCAGGCGGAGGAAGGCAGCCATGCTAACTGTAGATTAAGTATATGACACCCTCAGCATATTCAATTTACCAGTTACCGGATCTCATCCCTTAATTCTGATTTGATTCTTTTGCTAGAAAAATTTAACCCACTTATACCCTGATAAAATTACCACAAATAAATGGATACTTCAAACTCCATTTTTGTTTTAGCAAATAATATGTTGAGTAGCCCTGAGAATTAAAATAGCAAAAAACGAACTTCCTCTAGGCACTGCAGTCTACGAGAGGATTGACAAAAATCCCAACATGTAAACTACCTGCACCCACAACCATGTGAAAAAATTTCCAAATAAACAGTCCAAGTACCTATCACTGTTAGCACAACCGAACATTTGGCTTTATCTGTTTTCCTAGATTTGCAAGGCTGCACAGTATAGTATCTCAGACAAGTGAAGGGGAAGCATCAGAATTCTTTGGTATCAAAGTTGACTTATTTGCATGATGAATGACAAGGCTTTGTTGGGGACCAGGAAAAATAAACCAATGAATGGGGAAGAAAGTCATACTGACAAATTAGATGTGCAAAACTGCCAAAAACCTCACTTTCTCAGCTGTCTTATGCAGCACAGAGTCTTTAGGTTTTATTCTGGTCTACCAGGCAGAAGCAAATTCATCCCAGAGCTTGCCCAAGGCCATTCAGAGCAGTGAGTCACAGAATCTAGGTGACCGTTCTTACTATTCACAAAGTGTGAGCAAAGTGCAGAAAACATAAATTCAGATTCCAGCAGCAACAAATGACTAAAGCACAAAACATTAGCCATGTTGGTGCTAAAGCACTTGGCTCCAGCTCCACAGGATGAAGCACCGTCCAAGCGTCTGTAGTGAGTGGGCAATGAAGCATCACCCGAGGAGGCCCATGCACGTAACTGGTATGGAGAGGCCCCAAAGCTCCCTGAGTCAGGAAAGAAGAGCTGTGTCATGATTTGTACGGAAAGAGAAATGGCAATTATTTTTCTTATCCCTGGAGAGAAAAAAGGGAGGGGGACATCAATAACACCCTTAGACTTGTGCAACCAGAAACTATCTGTTAAAAAATGGGGAAAGGGTATATATCGTAGTGATATTTACTGAAGACTCAACCTCTCCCAGGTACTGAGCAAAATGCCGCAAGGCCTTGCTGCTCACAGTGCGGCCTGCGGAGCAGCGGCATCAGCCTCACCTGGAAACTGGTGAGAAACGCTGAATCTCAGGCCCCACCCCAGGCTTACAGAATCCGAACCTCCAGATTCCAGTGAATCGCATGCAGATTGAAGTGTGATAAGAGAAGCGTCAGAATATCTCACTACGCTCTCACAAAAGACCTGTGAAGCAAGTACTGTTATCATCTCCGTCTCACAGAGGAAAACTCAAGGTTCAGGTAAGCAGCCTGCCAAAGGCCACAGAACTCCGGGTCGCCGAGGTTCTCCCTAGAGCCGGGCCTTGGACAGGTGCCCGCAGCCCGCGCCGGGAAGCGCAGCCCAGCTTGGCAGGGAGCGCCGCCGCGGCCTCCTCTCTGGCCGCCGTCACTCACCTGAGCCTGTGGAGCGCGGGCGCCGCAACACCAGTCGCCACTCCCGCGAGTGGCCGCGGCTCGGCGACTCCTCCAGCTACCCCCGGGCCGCACAGCCCCACTTCCGGCCAACTGCCCGTTACTTCCGTATGCTGTGCGAGTGACGGGTGCGGCCGAGGCTCAAAAGACTCTGTCAGCGTTTTCCAAAGACGTTTTCCACAGGAAGATGTTGCTGCAGAGACAGGACCTGCGAAGGGAAATCCGCGCTGTGGATGGACGGCTCTGAAAGTCACTGAATAGCCTAGATACAGGTTGGAATCTCAGACCGCTACACAGGGTTTATGGCCTTGGGGAAGTCACGTAAATTTTCTAAGCCAAGTTTCTTATCTGCACAATGAGGTAATCATGCATTTATAATAGAGATATATCTAGAAAGCGTTCTCAGGAGGAGAGTTAGTGATGGATAGACGAGCCTGTTAGGAGAAATGGATGTGAGGAGCTGGGCTGAAAAGGCCAGGGCTTTGGCAGATGAGCCAGGGTGATCCTCCACCTCCCCAAGTAGGGGGGCTCCCACCTGAGTGGGTATGGGCAACCAGGCAGGGAAGAGACTCTCGAGACTTCCAGGAGGACTTGGCCCCAGACGGCCGTCCCTGGGGGCACTGGAGACGATCAGTGTGATCAGGGTGGTCACACCTTGTCCGTGCCTTGGCTGCTGATCCACCCATCCTAAGGGCTGTGAAGGGGACCTGAGAAATGGTGCTCCCTCCAGGGCACCGTCTTGACAGGGAGGACACTTCACTGCAAGGAGAGGCAAGCCTGGCATCCCAACTCCTGAGCTCTGTGGAGGGCACTGTTTGCCTGGGGGTGAGCATTTTGGGCCCTAGACCACTGACACCACTGCTCAGAGAGGGTTCTCTCACCGGGGCTGGACCAGGGCAAACACTGTGAGTTGCTGATTATGACTCTGTCCTTGCCAGCAGAACCCAGAGAGAGAGCCTAGGCGATGAAATGAACTGTAACGGCTCCTTGCACGTTGCTCCAGCCACGACAATCCCGTTCCTCTTTGCCAATACTCAATTTTCCAGGCTCCCCTGAAGTGAGAAGAGCATGTGACTCAGCTCCAGCCCACAAAATTTAAAGGGAATGGTGCTGTGAAGCTTCTTGGAAGGCTTTTACTTTCAAGACAGAGTGCTGCTGCCTCAGTCACTTCACGCAGCGGTGGCTGCCGCCTTGTGGCATGGAGGGAACATGCAAAAGTTGGGAGAGGAGGAGGATGAAAAGTCTAGGTCCTTGATGAACCAACACCTATGACACTTAGAGGATGCTTATGTCCAGACTTTTTGTCAGGTGAGGAAAAATGAACCACTCTTTGAGGTCCTGTGTATCAGGTTGTGTTACTTGTAGCAGAGTGCATTCTTGATTGAGGGTCTTTGTGAGGATGACCAAAGGAATTATAAAGGACAGCTTCCTACTTGCAGCACGCTTGGGTCGCTTCTGCCTTTGGGGCCTCACCACTAATTACAAACCAGTTCTCAGCCTTCATGTGTTCTGCCCTCAGACTTTGGCTAATCACTGTAAGGTGGCTCAGGATGCTGCAGGCTGCATCTAGTTGTCCTGCATCACCTGCCTTCTGACCAGCAGTCTGTTATCCAGATTCTGAGCTGGAACTAGTTTGAAACCCTTTTGGCAACAGTCTGAGCTGAAGAGAAAGCCCCTTTGGGCAGAAACGTGGAACCACTACTCCTCCTGGGCAACAGGGAGGAGCTTGGGCTTTGGGCCAACCTCCTGGCACGGCCCAGTGAGCACCTCCAGTCTCATGCCTCCTCTGGGAAATATTTACTCCGGCTTTGCCCTCCACACCCCCCTCACCCAGCCCCACCTCCCACACCTGCAAAGACACAAGCATGCCAAAAGAGTGCCACTCAAGAGGCTTTCTCCATTTTATTTCTTTGGGAAAAGAAAACGAAGTCTTTCCATCACATGTGGTAGAGATATATATTTATATATATTTATATATAATTTCTTTTGTGGCTGGAAATCCCAAAGCTAAGTCTGTTCATATTTTTTTCTTTTTTTTTTTTTTACCTACTAATGCCTCCTCTTCCCCCTGCCCCTCTGGCCCAGGCCCAATTTCTGGGGCAGGTGCAGTGAAGGGTGAGTGGAATGGGCAGTGATTGCCAGGACAGCCCCCCACCCAGCTCAGAGATCTGGTGAGGGGCACTGGAAAGGGCTGTGCAGAAGGACAGAGGCCACAGGGGCACTCCTGTTTTTGTGGGGGATGCACAGCTCGTTAAACAGTCACCAGTCATGGGAGGAGGCTGGTCAGGGGTCGGGGGATTGCTCACAGTAGTTGCCAGCTCCCTCCACCCTGCCCCACAAACCCAGTCTGTGGGTGGGAAGGAGAGAGTAAAAAGAGAGAAATACAAGGGCTGAGGGCCAAGCCTCCTCTGATTTTTATTGCTGGTGTGTTAGAAATTTGCCTTTCCCTTCTTATTTTGGGGAGATGGACTCTGAGACGGCCCCCAGAGGAGGAAGTGACATTGGCTTCCCCAGTCCCCACTGATGGCCATGCCAGGCCTACCCTGGGCAAACACTGGGCTACTTCAGGCCTCTGGGACCCAGGGGTCAGTGATCCTCTCAGTTCAGTCTTGCTCTTCAAGAGCAATCATAGCCACCCCCACCCCCCAAAACAGGGGCCTCAGGCTCAAGCTTGGGCCCAGTGGAACTTGGAAGTGGGCAGTGCACCAAAGATCAAGCAGTTTTCTATTGGAAGAAAAGGTGAAGTTTGGGGGAAGAGATGGCCTAGGACAATGATGTTCTGAGCATGAAAGCAATAGGCTGAGCACGAAAGCAGAAGGTGGCTGAGGGAATCAAGTCAGGGAAAACACAAGAAGACATCACAGACACTCATGTGACCTCAGAAACTAGGTGAGGGGAGTGCCTGAGAGGCAGGTGGCACTTAATAGCTGTAGTTAGAGCTGGACAGTGGCCCTGGGTGTGGGGTCAGCCAAGCAGATGGGGCTGTTGTCCTGTGGGATCCTGGTCAGAAGGGTGAGGGTAAAGCTAAGAAGCTTCTAGGTGACCCTTCTCAGGAATAGGATGGCAGATCTTCCCTGGGCACTGAGCCTCCAGCCCCAGCCCTTCTCTCCTCCAACACACACATATGGACACACACTCAGGACCAGGCCAGGCTCTGAGGCCTGAGTCCAAGAGACCTTGGCAGGGAGGGGCTGGGCAAGTAGCCCTCTCAACCACAGGTAGGCCACCTGCTCCCGTTTGTCCTGCCAATCTGCCCAGGGAGGGAGAAAAGTACTGGAAGGAGAGAGGCCAGGAGTCCAAGGTGTCAGCTTTGGCAGAACGCACGCAAGCCACCTCAAGTTACATGGCCAAGGAGATGGGTACAGAGAGCATCTCTGGACACAGGGTGGCCGACAGTAGCAGCCCAGACCCACCAAGGAGCTGGGCACATCATGGCACTGCAAGGCCTGCCACCTCTCCAATAAGGGAGTGCCAAGAAAAGGAGCATGAGTTCCCCTGCTGCCTGGGCTCCTCATCCCCACTCACTCTGCCCTTCCCCTGTTTCCTCCTTGGGAGGAGGGTTGAGTGGGCTGCCCAGAGGGGCAGTGGTAGAGCCGGGAGACACCCAGTGAGGGGAGGGGAGGGGAGGGGCCTGGTCACAGCTGCTTTGAGAACCTCTTTGGTCTGGGGATACAGGGGACATGGGGAAAAGAGATGGCGGAGGGGGGAACACTGGGGACTCTGGCCTTTGACTGGGTATTTGTCAAAAGGCCACATGCCCAGGTAGGGGATCAGATTTCTGTGGACTCGATACGCTCGAGGCGGGAGGGGGTCCAGGCTTTCTTCTCCCCATGTTGGGGTGTAGGCGTGCTGGCACCTCCCGCAGCCCCCCGCTCTCGCAGCCGCCGCTCCAGCTGCTGGTTGCGCTGGTACATCTCCACATAACTCAGCTGCAGCTGCTTCTGGTACTCGATGACCTTCTCCTTCTCCTCCAACCACACTCGGCGCTCCTCTGCGAAGCTGGCACCCTGGCGCTCCCGGGCTCGCCGCTCAGCTGCCAGCTCAGCCTGCAGGCGCCCCACCTCCCGCCGCAGGGCCCGAGTCCCACTCTCCCCCCCAGCATCCACCTCCCCATCCAAGGAAACCAGGGAGGCGGCAGCAGCCACCCCAGCCTGACGGCGCATCTTGGCCTCGTCGCTCTCGCAGGTGGCCAGCACGTCCTGCGGCTCGGCCGGGTCCACTGGGGTCAGCGCCGGCTTGAGGCAGGCAGAGGGCAGCTCGCCCTCACCCAGCTCCAGGCTGGCCTGTTTGCTGCTGAAGGAGTCCCTCAGGCTGAGCAGCTGCTCCTCCTTCTCCCGCAGTGAGGCCCGGCCCTCCCGCAGCTGCGAGCGCAGCCCAACAATCTCACTCAGCTTCTGGGACACATCCGCTTGCGAGTCCTTCAGCTGCTGCTTCAGTAGGGAAATCTCCCCAGCCTTCTGGCATACCTGGGCAGGGACAGGTGAGAAGAGAAGTCAGGGTGAAGGCAGAGCTCTGCTCACCCACACCCCAGCCCCCACATCCAGCCCCAGGGCATCAAGCTGCCCCAGGGCTCAGGGTCAGCTCCTCATCATGGCAGAAATGACATGCAGGCTTCCCTCCTCAGACTTGGGACAGACATGGCTAATCTCACACAGCCTGGGACAGCTCTGGTCCTCACAGACACTCCTAATTGATCCCTGCACAACCTTCACACCCCTTGTGATAGTTGTGGGCTGCTGCTCTGGGTTTCTCCAGAGAGACAGAAGGAAGGGGACACAGGGAGATGCCCAACCCCCCAGTCTGCACCTCCCACTTAGTTTCCTCCATCCGGGGCAGGAAGTCAGCCTGTTCCTTCTGGCAGGCGGCAACCTTGTCCTCAAGCTCTTCCCGTTGCCTCATCAGCCGGGCTGCCTCCTCCTGCAGCTGCTTCTTGTCCTGCTGCAGCCGCAGCACCTGCAGCTGTAGGCCTTGCTGGGCACGCTGGGCGCGACGGGCCACCTGCTGCAGCTTCCCACTGCAGCCCTGCCGCAGCTCGGCCAGCTCACGCTCCCAGGCCTTCTGACGCTCCTCCAGCACCTGTGCCACTGCCGCCTCGCTCTGCTCCAGGCTACGCCGCAGAGCTGCCACCTCCTGTTCCTTCTCCCACAGCCGTTCTTCTAGCTCCTGGATCAGAGCACTGGGCGAGGGTGGTGAGCAGGCCGCAAATGGCAGGCCTCCACCTCCGCCGTCCCCTGATCCCAGGTGGCCTGGCCGCCCCATGGATGAGGATGACCCACCCTTGCTGGAGGCCCGCACACTGTCAGAGGTTGCCAGGTCCTGGTAGCCTGACCCACCACCGCTGCTGCTGCCACCACTGCCACTACCATAGCTGGCAGTGCCAATGCGGTTGATGTGGCTGGTGGAGGCACTGAGGGGCGCCAGGTGCTGGCTATAGCTGGAGCTGTAGGTGGGCAGGCTTGTGAGTGAGTTCCGGCCTGAGTCTGAGAGGCCGCCCCCTCCCCCACCCGCTGGGGTCATGGTCCGAGACTTGTCCAGTCCACCCTTGAGGCCACCAGGGCCCTGTCGTCCCTCAGGGGTCCCGTTGGTCTGGGGGGGGCACAAGTTCTGCATGGAGTGGAAATTTTTGGGTACAACAGGCTTGAAGGCCGAAGGCCGAACTAGCGGCTCTGAGCACTGCACAAAAGCAAGGAAGGGGGAGTCGACATCAGGATGGGACCTTAGCCTTGCCCCCAGTCTCTTCCCTCTGATCTAGACTTGTTCAGCCCCACCTCCCACCCCCATTGGATCCCCATCCTGGGAGTCCCTCCTGGCTGGAGTCCCACCTTATATCCACCACCTGCCCCCCTCACAGCCAGGTCTTTACCCTTGACCTACCAGCTGGAGTTGGCCCCCAAGGCTCCCCAGCCCAGCTTCTATCTCAGCCCCTACAACCCAAAAACGTCCAAGAAGGCCCACTTCACCCTCCTCTATGGGCTGCCTCCTGCCCCAGGAAAAGGCCCCGGGGACTGACCTGGTCTAGCTTGCCAGAAGTGGCCAGGAGCTTGGGTGGGTGGCTGGGCTCACGATACTGTGGTGGGGCCTTGTCACTGCCGCCGCTGCTGCTGCTGCCACCACTGCTGCCCACCACATTGCCGCAGACATCTGTGTGGTCATTGCCCCGTAGCTCGCCATTGAGGTAGAGTGAATTGGCGAGAGCCTTGTCCTCCGAGGGGTAGCGGCCTGGCCTCTCCCTGCTGGCCCCACTGCCACGGGGGCCAGGGAAACTGCCTTGGCTGCCCCCACCCCCCGTGCGGGTGCCCACACTCTTCATGGCGAACTCCTGAGTGTGGGCCACCCCACTGCCCACACTGCCCATGGCCAGACGAGGGTCTGGGGGTCCGAGCTCAGAGGGCCGAGGGGCAAAGGCCAGGAGGGGATCCCGCCCTGGATCAGCGCGCACAGGCAGTGTCTCCAGCTTCGCCATGACTAAGCCAGGGGGGCACTGTGGGCACAGGTGGGAAAGCAGATAGGTCAGCTCCACCTCCACTCCCACCATCCCATGCAAGCCCGACCCGGCACCACCTGCATCCTGCCCCTCAGTGTCTCCTTCCTTATAGTGGGTACAAGAGTTCCCAAACACCCAAGGTAAAGGAATGGGGCTGGGTAAATAATGATAGCTTGGTAATAGGGGCTGCCCGTTGCACACCTGACAAAGCCCAACCCCCAGGGACTATGCACCTACCCTCCTAGCTTTGCTCTGCTCAGTATTCCATTCTTTAACTCCCACCTCAAACCCACCTCCTTCATGAGCCTCCCAGACACAGTGACCCCCTCAACTCTTCACTGCAACCCCCAGAACTCAGGTGTACTTTACTCTGGGTCTGGACCCCTATATCCCAACCTCATGGGCTGGGGAGAACTCAGGTGTACTTTACTCTGGGTCTGGACCCCTATATCCCAACCTCATGGGCTGGGGAGATGGGGTTGGAAGGGGACAGCAGTACCTGAATTCAGTAGGGAACCTCAGAACTTAAGGGAGGGAGAGAAACCCATCCCTATCCAAAAACTGTGGATGGGAGTCCTTCCCGGCCCCCTAACCCAGGGTGTTGCAGTCAAGGGCAGAAGTGGAGGCTCACTACCAGCGCAGGATCCTCTCCTTGCCTCTCCAAGGGGGTGGGGGGCCGACGGGTCCTCAAGCCTTGGACCCTCCGAGGCCCGGTCTGCAGGGGCCATGTGCCTCACTCTCGCAGCTCGTCCAGGACCAGCTGCGCGACTTTGGACGGGCCGACTGAGCCATCCTGGACTGCAGTTTTCTCCTCTGCGAAATGGGAGGAATGGAGGACCTACCTCGCAGAGCTGCCGCATGCCAGGCACCCCAGGGAGGCGGGCGCGGGGAGGGGACAAGGGTATTGGGGGTCTGGTGGGCGGGAGCTGCCGCGGCGGCGCTTATCTGGGCCACCAAGGGCATGCCCCGCCCCTCGCGGACTGCCGGGGACCCCAGCTGCAGCGCCTAGCAGGGGGCCCTACCGGAGGTCTTTCCAACTCCGCCGCATGGGGGCCTGGCACGAGAGGGCCCCCTACCCATGGTCAGTACCTCAGCAGAGGCCCCCGGGCTGGCTGAGGCCGGGGCAGAGGACGCAGCGCCGCCAGCGCGGGCGCCTGCCAAGCCTCCCTCCTGGCCTGCTGTTCCTACAAGTGGGCGGGGGCAGGAGCGGGGCCTCCGTGCCCAGCGGCGCCCAGGAGGATTCCGCGCCTGCAGAACCCCTCCAAGAATTCATTGCCTTCGGGAAGACTTCCTGGATTACTCCCCTCCCCCGCTCCTTGTGGACCTTGACCCTGCTTAGTTCACCGTGAATTTCTCTGAGCCCTTCAGTGGACGTGCGTCCCTCCTCCCCCAGGGCTGGCCCAGAGAAGCAGGGGGAGCAGGGCCTCGGGTTACCTGCGCTCAGGAAGGCCCCGCTTCCTGGTTCCTTTGTCTCAAGTCTGCACCTGGGAAGACCTGCCCCAGAGATCCTCATATCCAGCCAGGCAGTGGGAGCAGGCAGTGCCTGCTGTGAGTGTAGACGCTCAAATACGTGTGCCAGAAATGGCAGGGGGCGCCCTTCAGGCCTTTAACTCCTGTTCCCACCAGAAACCAGGCAGGGAGCCTTCCTTCTCTGCCAAGGTGAAGGGGTACTGGTAGCAGCCCTCGACCCCTTGAGTGCACTTCAAACTGTCTTCTACCCATATGCCCATTTTTAATGCTGTGTTTGTGCTATCAGGCCCCAGACCAGGGGAGCCTTAACAAAACTCTTGCCCTTCAGTCTTCTGGCCATCACACCTGGAATTACAGCCCTAGGTGGTTGGAAAACTTACCACAAACCAGTCCACACTGACTTCGTAAAATTCCATTCTATCAGCATCTCCCCCCGACCCCCCAGGTGTGGAGAACAGGACTTTACTACATTGCTCCCTTAAGCTAATCTGTTCCACATGTCCCACAAGGCTGAGACTTAGGGTGAGTCAAGAGAGGCACCTAGGGCGCAATTTAGGTGCAGGATCAGCAAGTGCAGGACCCTGAGAGTGAGTGCCTCCTTTCATCTGGTGCCCTAGGTGCCTCCCTTTTTTTTTTAATATATTTTTGGCTGCATTTGGTCTTCGTTGCTGCACGCAGGCTTTCTCTAGTTGCAGTGAGCGGGGGCTACTCTTTTTTGCGATGCGTGGGCTTCTTATTGCGGTGGCTTCTATTGTTGCAGAGCACGGACTCTAGGCACGCGGGCCCAGTAGTTGTGGCTCAAGGGCTCTAGAGCGCAGGCTCAGTAGCTGTGGTGCACGGGCTTACTTGCTTGGCGGCATGCGGGATCTTCCTGGACTAGGGCTCAAACCCGTGTCCCCTGCATTGGCAGGCGAATTCTTAACCACTGCGCCACCAGGGAAGCCCTACGTGCCTCTTGACTCACCCTGGCCATGCTGTCTCCACTCCCAGTATACTCCAGTCCAGATATCCCCCTCCCATTCTAAGCATGACCCCCTTCTCTTGCCATCTCTGGATGCAGTGTAGGGAGCAGCTAGGGACTGAGAAGGTGGAGGCTGGGAGGCCTGAGGCTTAGAACCAGTGGGAAGATCTGGGCAGGGAGGAAGAACGGACAGAATTTCATACAGATGGTGTTCAGGGGGTGGGGGCAAGGGAGGAATCTGGACTGGGGCACCAGGATGGGTGTGACACCCTTAACTTGACAGGAGGAGAATGTTTGGGGGAAATGGGTGATTTGAGGAAGACCAGAGAAAGATATCTGTCACATACCGGATGGAAAGAGAGACTGGAATCATGAGCATTCAAGGGTGGTGTGGGTGGCGCCCAGCATGGAGCTCGAGTGGTAGAGCCCCAGAAGACTGGGAGGTGGTGTGGGAGTGGGAAGAAGGCCAGGAGAAGGCAGGCCCTGAAGACCAAGATGGAGTGGGCTGCAAGAATGTGGGGGCAGCTCCTGGTGTTAAAAAAGGGGCAAGGGCTTCCCTGGTGGCGCAGTGGTTGAGAATCTGCCTACCAATGCAGGGGACACGGGTTCCAGCCCTGGTCCGGGAGGATCCCACATGCCGCGGAGCAACTAAGCCAGTGCACCACAACTACTGAGCCTGCGCTCTAGAACCCGTGAGCCACAACTACTGAAGCCCACACGCCCAGAGCCCGTCTCTGCAACAAGAGAAGCCACTGCAATGAGAAGCCCACGCACTGCAACGAAGAGTAGCCCCCGCTCACTGCAACTAGAGAAAGCCCGCGCCCAGCAACGAAGACCCCACGCAGCCAAAAATAAATAAATTTATATTAAAAAATTTTTTTTAAAGGGACCAGGTAAAATTGGGATTGGCGGGGGTGTCCTGAATTTGGCAGGTGGAAACATCACGTGTCTATGAGAGTATGATTTCAGAAAAGTGGTGCAAGGCAGAGCCAGACTACAGGAGTAGGAGGGGGGTCTGAAGGGAAAGATGGAAGAGTTCCCTTCTCTCTTTTTTTTTTTTTTTTTTTTTGCGGTACACGGGCCTCTCACTGTTGTGGCCTCTCCTGTTGCGGAGCACAGGCTCCAGACACGCAGGCCCAGCGGCCATGGCTCACGGGCCCAGCCGCTCCGTGGCATGTGGGATCTTCCCAGACCAGGGCACGAACCTGTGTCCCCTGCATCGGCAGGCGGACTCTCAACCACTGCGCCACAAGGGAAGCCTCCCCTCTCTTTTAAGAGGAGGCCAGAGAAGGCAGTAATTTAAGGTGGTTTGGGATCCAAGGGCTCTCTTCTAATTTTAGAATTTAACATGGTAGAAACCTGAGTGTGGTGATATCCTGAAGGAAGGCATCAATAGTGAGATTAGAGATCTAGGCAAGGGGGCGCCACCAGAAGCCTGGGTGTGGACAGGAGCAAACCTCAGAAGTGATCATGTTGATCATGAGAGTGACAGGAAAGTTCTTTGCAAACTGTAAGGTGCAGTACAAACATGCAATACTACCTTCTCTGAGATTCAGTAAAGGAGAATCTGACCATAGGTTAGGGCTGATCATATTCCACCCTGACCCACTGTTTCCCTGGATTGTGTGTGGTCCCCAGGAAGGCCTGGATGCCCAGAGTCCTGGATGGATGGAAATGAGGTCCCAGAACTGTTTCCTGAGCCTCCTATCCCTGTGGTTTACCTGGGGAATCTTTGACTACCAACCCACTGCAGCTCTCCCTGGAGTCTCGCTCTCCAAACAGCTTCTTGCCATAACTCTAACCTGTTATGGTCAGCCCCATACAAGCGTTCCCTGCCCCTTCTCTCTCCCAAGCTTGGGCTGCTGCAGCTTCTTTCCACAAAACCCCAGCAGGGACTGGTAGGATAAGCAGGGGCGTATGTTTCCCTGATAGGTGGAAACTGAGCCCAGGGGAAGGGTTTGAGCTTCATTTGTGGGTCTGGGTCCTGAACTAGCCCAGGTAGCTGAGTGTGGTCGGCAAAGACAGCCTCATGGCCTCAGCTCAACAACCTGGGATGACAGCCTGTTGCCCGATTCTGCCTCTATCTCTGTCCTATCAGCTCTCAGTGCCTAGGACATTACACACAGTATTAGTGGTCATGAACGGGCCAAAGAGACAATACCTGGGGGTTACATGGGCAGGTCCTTCCATCCTACAGTGACCACCCACCCCACCATAGCTGTGTCCCTCCCAAAACTAGGAATGCCCCACCCTTCTCTTGGGTCTCAGAGGTCCCAAGCTCAGCCCATTCACCCCCTAAAGATCTCAGCAGCCCCTCCTGCCAGCATCTTTGCGGGGGGCTCCTCACTGGGCTTTCTTTCTCAGCACTCCCTCCCCTGTGCAGCTGCCAAGGGACCCTTTCTAAAGGGCAAAGCTGATCTTGTCTGTGCTCTGCCCAAATTCTACTGCACCAAGTGCAATAGACAGAGTTATGGAGGTATCAGCTCCAAGTGTAAATCCCAGCTCAACTGATTAGGGGTGGAACTGCATGCAGGTTATTCCACCGTGGGTTCTCACACCTACCCTACAGGAATCTTAAGAAGTGAATGTATTACGGGTAAATGCCTGGCATTCCTCTCAGCCCTCAGAACCAGAGCAGAGCTTGAAGCAGGGCCCCCAAGGCCTCTCCTGTTGCTCATCCTATTTCCCTTGACCTGAGCCCCTCTCCACTCTACACACAAAATCTCTTCTCAGCTCTCTGTGCCCATCCTGCATCCTTCAAGGACCAATCCAAATGCTGCCTCCCAGGACAGCATCCCTGATCTACCCTGGGAGAGGGGGTAGGGTGGTCTTGGAGCACTTGGCTCAGGCCACTCCAGGGATATTTCATTCTGAGACTGGCCTGTGAGTACCCCCAGGGGGAATGGACGGCAGAGTCTTGGATCTCTGGCCCCTGGCACTGAGGAGATACAGAGAGAATGTGTGTGGGAATGCTAGTTATGAGCAATGCAAAGAGGCAGTGAATCGGACAGGAAAATCAGGAAGGGTTCCGAGAAGAAGGACTGAGGGAGAAAAGGTATCAGGGGCACTGTAGGGCTTTTGGGGGTGCAGAGGTCTCCAGAACTTCTTGGTTGGGATGTGTGAGGGAAGATCCATCTTCCCTTGGCGACAAAGGGGGAAGGGCCCCATCCCCTAGATCCTGGCTCTGATAAATCCCATGTTTCAGGAGTGAGGGGGCTGACAGCGCCCCCCCACACACATCCCGAGCACACACACGCGCACACACGAGCCTCCCGCACGGGGGTGGGGGTGGGGGGTGGCGGGTGCTCGGGCGCTGCCCACGACAGAGACCCCGGCCACAGGCCATCCCGAGGAGATGCCCGGGGGTGGGGTGGTCTCTGCGGTGGGGGAAATCCCTCCCGCACCTCTCGATGCTCCCCACCAAGGCGTGTGGCCCGGGGGGCGGGGCGCAGAGGGAAGAGGTGACATAATCCGGGCCGCACCCCCTCCGGCCGCCACCTTCCCCCAGGCCCTGCGAAGCATCCATGACATCATCGGTCTCATCTTCACTCTCCTCACCCCCAAGGATCCCAGCAGTGGGACGCGCCCCCTCCCCGGCTCCGGGTCCTACCGAACGAGCCTCGCGGTGCAGCGGGCAAGGCGACAGACAGGTCGGAGCCAGGAGGGGCGCCGCAGTGCGCCTGCCTCACTTACTCGCTATCTCAGGGTCCGGTGCGGGGTCTTCGGCGTAGGCGCCGCCGGTCCGGCTAGCTGGCGCAGCCAGAAGCCCGCCCGGCTGGGCGCGAGGCGCGGGCCCGGCTGCGCTCGGCGCCCCTCCCGCTCCCCGCCTGGGCCCCGCCCACTCGCGGCTGCGGCAAACGCGGGCACGCCCTCCAGCCACGCCCCCCGGACCCGCCAATCCCGGGGCTGGGGCGGGGCCCAATGCCTTAACCCTTTCGTCGCTGCGTCCAGGCCCGCGCGTGGGACCCCTCTCTTTCACCCACCCCAGGGCGCCACGAGTCTGCCCCGAGCCCCCTGCTCATTCCCTGTTAACCCTCAAGACCCTTGGGCTCAGCCCCCAGTCTCCTCTTCAACAAATCCAGTAGGACCGCGCCCTCCTTGAACCCCACATCTTTGGCGACAGGGAGGAGCCCCTCTGACTTGGGGAAGGGGCTCTAGAAGCTAAGCCCCGAGCCCTATTCCTCTCGCGCTCCCGTTCTTCGGGACGCGACTTCCCAGCGAACGCCGTGGAGACCTTGCAAGTCTGCAAGGTGGGGGCGGGGCGAGACGTCTGGAGTGGATCCGACAACGCGCTTGGAAGACCCGTCGCGGGCATAGGGGAGGCTTCGCGGGTCGTGACTGTGTCCGTCAGCAATCGGAACCGGTTTGAAACTTGATTGTCGCGGAGGATCACCGTCGTGGGGGAAAAGGCGGGTGACAAGGAAAAAGACATAACATTACAATCGAGCAGGGTTTGACTGCTTCACCCTGTGGGCCGAAACTGGCAGGATGCCCGGCCCTTCGGAGTGAGAGGGAGTAAGGTGGTTCGTCTCATATCTGGAGCACCAGCTTCGCACGCGCTTGCCAGGTCTGTGAGAAGAGTGCTCATTCCGCCCCTGGTGGCCCGGGAGGACTGCCGGGAGGAAGAAGTCTGTCTGGAAGTGAGGCCTTAGCCTTGAACAGGGTAGACAAGCAAGCCAGGCCTAGGGTTCAGAATTAGCAAGAGCCTGGAGGCACAAAGTGTCTGTCCTAAAAACTGCAGCGTCTCCACTCCGGCTGGCATTTAACCCATTGTAGCTCTACTGTTAACAGATGACTTGTTTGGTCATCTGTCATCTTATTTTATGGTTTTTATTTCTGGCTATTTCCTGTTTTCTGAATTTTTCCATATTTGCTTTTATTTGCTATAGTGATTTGCAATGCAGAAAGCCTGTTTTTAATTCTCCTGGTTGTTGCCTTTATCAAATAAAAATGCAGTTTATATTTCACAAATTATTAAAGTCAATGACAAATCATTTATTTTTATGTTCCTCCTTGTGTAATGAGAAATTTCCATCTCTTGGCCTGCTGCCCTCACACTTACTTTTATCTGTCCACTTAATCTAGGATGATAGACCCAACTTTTTTTTTTTTTTTTTTTTTTTTTGCGGTACGCGGGACTCTCACTGTTGTGTCCTCTCCCGTTGCGGAGCACAGGCTCCGGACGCACAGGCTCAGGGGCCATGGCTCACGGGCGCAGCCGCTCCGCGGCATGTGGGATCTTCCCGGACCAGGGCACGAACCCGTGTCCCCTGCATCAGCAGGCAGACTCTCAACCACTGCGCCACCAGGGAAGCCCTAGACCCAGCTTTTGTTTTTACACTTTTTTTTTTAAAGTCAAAAAATCCTCTTTTTCAATCGTTTTTGGCTTTTGCGAACCCTTCGTTTAATTAGTAACAATGTCACTGCCAGTTTTTTATGCACTAATTTTTCTGTTCCTCATTCAGACTCATCTCCCACTTGACTGGTGATTTCAAGAACTCTGGGATGTTACCTTTTTCTAAGTCTTTGCCCTAGGTGAGAATGCCTTTCTACTGTCTTTACACACATGGTGGCTTGACTATTTATAGAATTCTTGAATCTCAAACTATCCCCATCAAGACTCTCTTGTCCTTATCCCATTCTTTTGGCTCTTAAAATGGTAGCAAGTACACCTGAAACTAATATAATGTTATATGTCAATTATAGCTCAAAAAAAAAAGGTAACAAAGCTGGGCTGGTCTCTTTTATTATTTTTTTTTTTAATATTTATGTATTTATTTGGCTGTGGCGGGTCTTAGTTGCAGCAAGCAGGATCTTTGGGGCATGCCAGATCTGTTTTTAGTTGTGGCATGCAGGCTCCCTTTAGTTGCGGCATGCAGGATCTAGTTCCCTGACCAGGGATGGAGCCCTCAGTCCCCTGCATTGGGAGCGTGGAGCCCTAACTGCTGGACCACCAGGGAAGTTCCTGGGCTGGTCTCTTTTAGGCAAGCAATTCACCTCGTGCTTGTTGGGATTTTTCCTTACCCTCAAAATTCAAACATTTTGCCAGTATAATTCTCAGTATAGGCATTTTTCTGTTACTTTTACAGAAACAAAAAAGGTCTTCCTTTCAACTGAGAAAAGTTTCCTTCTATGTTCTTTCTTGTCCATTCTATGAACAGATTGTTTTGGATATTTTTCTCCCCTAAAATTATCACGTTGGATTGCCATTGTCAATGAAATCTCTTTGTCCCTTTTCTCTGAATCCTGGAGACACTATCTCAAGTTTTTTGTTTTTGTTTTTTCAACATCACTGATTTAATTTTCTTCAGAGTCAAAGATATGCTGTTTTCTCTAATAAAATATCTCATTCTGTTTATTTTCCTTTCATTTTAGCCATTTTCTACCCGCCTCTGTCTTGATCTCAACTTAATCCCTTTTCATAGTTCTCTGTTCTTATGTCATGGAGAATGTGGTTTTGCACCTTAAGAGCACCAAGAAAATAAGAGAATAACCATATCTGGCTCTGTTCTAATGCATATGAAAACCTTGATAATGTGGACAATTTTCTGGGAAATAAAATTATAAAAATAAGAAAGATGTTGAAAATATTATCCAAGAAAGATGTCCAAAACAGGCTCTAGGCCCAGATGGTTTAATGGAAGAATTCTCTCAAACTTTCAGTGAACAGATAATCCTCACCCTATAAGTCTGTATCAGAGCACAGAAAACCAAAAATGGTAAATATTTCATTTTATGAAGCCACAATTCGCAATAAAGGAGGATCAGAAAGGAGAACTACAAACCAGTCATACTTATCAGTTCAGAGGGGGAAAAAAATCCTAAATACAAATCAAGGAAATAAAATTAAATATTATTGTATATGAACTTAATAATCCATGAGTGTGTTAAATGAGAAAAACAATCATCATAATAGAGGCCAAAAAGTCATTCAAAAATCAATACCCCAAAGAACCCTCATAATTAACCAGGAATGGTTGAAATTAAGATTCAATATTTTGTGTTTTCTTGACAAAAATCCAGAGGGCCTCAAATGGCCTAACTGAAAGTTGCCCTAGTCAAACAATCCTCCTCATCAAATGGATGAGGTGCAGTTTCTGCTTATCTCTGAGTATTGTAGTGGGTTTCAGTTCTCTGCCGGCCCTCAGATTTATTCAAACAAGCAAATCAGATCCCCTGCAGGAACCAGTGGGCACTCACCCTCTTGCTGCTACAAAGTCTGCCTCCCACAGTCCCTGGTTGTTCACTGTATTCCTGAGTGCAACACCTGTGTGGCCCTGGGTGGCTTGTGGTGTTCTCCTCCCCTGGGCTGTGAGTATATGTGCTGTCAATCTCACCTGCTCAGTGTCAGGTATTGTGTTTGGCCATCCCCATAACCCTAAGGAGGGAATCTCTGCCTCACCAATGGGGTGAAGAGCAAGTAATTAAAACAAGAGTATATCAGACTAACAGGGAATTCCCTAGCAGTCCAGTGGTTAGGACTTCTCATTTTCACTGCCAAGGGCCCGGGAACTAAGATCCCACAAGCCGCGAGGCACAGCCAAAAAAAAGAGTATATCAGGCTAACAAGAATTAAAAACCCACGTTGGTGAGGATGTAGGGAAATAGAAAATCATAAAGTGTTTTTTTTTTTTTGGCTGCGTTGGGTCTTCATTGCTGTGCGCCGGCATTCTCTAGTTGCCGTGAGCAGGGGCTACTCTTTGTTGCGGTGCGTGGGCTTCTCATTGCGGTGCTTCTGCACGGGCTCTAAAGCACGAGCTCGGTAGTTGTGGCACATGGGCTTAGCTGCTCCGCGGATTGTGGGATCTTCCAGGACCAGGGATAGAACCCGTGTCCCCCTGCACTGGCAGGCAGATTCTTAACCACTGAGCCACCAGGGAAGCCCCACAAAGTATTTTTGAGAGTATAACTTGGTTCAACCTTTTGGGAGGACAATTGGGTAATTTATTAAAATGAGAAATGCGATATCCTCGGACCCAACAATTCCATTTCTGGAAGAAATACCATCACAAATAATATGACAGATGTACAAAGACAGTCATTGACATAATGGTGTAATAGTAAAAAAAAAAAGTTTTTTTAAACCTAAATACATCAATCTGCTAAGAGAAGATTGATCAAGTGAATAACAATGCAACCAATGCAATGCAAGTCCAAAAAAGCAAGTGGCAGAATCACATGTATACACACTATACTCTAATTTTTCTATTATTTTTTAAAGAATATATATGTACACGCATAGAAAAGTCTGGAAAGATACATACCAAACTATTAACAGTGGCTACCTTGAGATGGTGGGATTTCAGGGAGTATGACAGAAGAGAGGACACTAGGCACTTTGGTAATGTTTGCACTTTTTAAAACAAGCATGTGTTACTTTTGTAAAAAAAATTTTTTTTAAGGTAAAGAAGTTTGCTTGCAAGAATAAACAGGTGAGTAAGCTCTGAAAATTTAGACAGACTATTAGATATTAAATATTTGCTCAAAAATCCCTGCCCCAATGGAGTTTGCATTCTAGTGGGAGGAGACAATAAGTAAAATATATAGTGAATTAGAAAGTGGTAAGTACTAAGGAGAAGTTGAGACTGCAGGGGATCCCAATTCTGAATAAGATAGAAGGTCTTGCTGAAGAAGTGCACTCAAGTTACAGACCTGGAGGGGAGGGAAGCAAGTCTGAAGTATAAAAGAGGTTCCTAGGATGCAATCATTTTATCTATAACAAAATGAGCTTTTCTTTTTCAATGTTTTGTTTTATTGCACTAAAGCTTCCAGACAGAAAAATGGTTAAACATTAAAACATTATAATTTTTAATAAGATCAATAACTACAAAAAGAATTAGCATTGTTAAAAATCTACCTTTTGGGGCTTCCCTGGTGGCACAGTGGGTGGGAGTGCGCCTGCTGATGCAGGGGACACGGGTTCGTGCCCCGGTCCGGGAGGATCCCACATGCCGCGGAGCGGCTGGGCCCGTGAGCCATGGCCACTGGGCCTGCGCGTCTGGAGCCTGTGCTCCGCAGCGGGAAAGGCCACAGCAGTGAGAGGTCCGCGTACCAAAAAAAAAAAAAAAAAAAAAAAAAATTTTTTTTTTTTTTTGGCCACACCACGTGGCATGTGGGATCTGGTTCCCCAACCAGGGATCGAACCTGTGCCCTCTGCAGTGGAAGTGTAGAGTCTTAACCACTGGACCACCAGGGAAGTCCCAAAGGTCTACCCTTTTAAATGGCACTGGCCCTAGATTGTTTTATGGCTGAGTTCTACCTATCTATAAACAGGTCATTCTAAATCATAGGAAAAGAGGAAAAGCGCTATGGACCTAGAGATTATCATACTAAGCTCAGTAAATCAGAAAGAGAAAGACAAATACCGTATGATATTTTTATATGGAATCTAAAATACAACACACATGGACATATCTACGAAACAAAAACAGACTCACAGACATAGAGAACAGACTTGTGGTTGCCAAGGGGAAGGGGGGTTGGGGAGGAGAAGGATTGGGAATTTGTGATTAGCAGATGCAAAGTATTATATATAGGAATAATAAACAAGGTCCTGCTGTGTAGCACAGGGAACTATATTCAATATCCTGTGATAAACCATCACGGAAAAGTATATGAAAAAGAAAATATGCATGTATAACTGAGTCACTTTGTACAGCAGAAATTAACACTTTTTTAAATCAACTTTTTTATACTTTAATAAAATTAAATAAACTTTTTTATACTTCAATAAAATTAAAAATAAAGGAAAGCTCTCTAATTTATAAAGGTAGAATAATCTTAATGCCAAAATCTGACAAATGAGACAAAAGAAGAAAATTGTGTGATTGATTAATCACCTGTCTTCCCCACTAGCTTGTAGCACCTATGTAGACAGGATCCTTTTTTAAAATTCCATATTTCCATCTTAATACTCTGGTAAGCAGAATAATGGCCTTCCAAAGATGTCCAAGTCCTAATTCCCAGGACCCGTGACTATGTTAGGTTACATGGCAAAGGAGAATTAAGATGTAGATAGAATTAAGTTTTCTAATAACTTTAAAATTGGGAGATTATCCAAGTGGGCTCCATGTAATCACAAGGGTACTTAAAAATGGAAGAGGGGGATTTTCCTGGTGGTCCAGTGGCTAAGACTCAACACTCTCAATGCAGGGAGCCTGGGTTCGAACCCTGGTCAGGGAATTAGATCCCACATGCCCCAACTAAGGATCCTGCACACGGCAGTGAAGATCCTGCATGCCATAACTAAGACACAGCACATCCAAATAAATAAATATTTTTTTTAAAAAATGGAAGAGGAAGTCGGTGGTGGATTGGGGCGGGGTGGGGAGGGAGATGTGACTATGGAAGTATGGTTAAAGAGATACAACCTAGCTTGCTTTGCAGATGGAGGATGGGGGCCATGGAAATATGGGTGGTCTCCTGAAGATGGAGAAGAGCCTCCAGAAAGAAACATAGCCCACCTTGATTTTAGCCCAGTAAGACCTGTGTTGGACTTCTACATAACTACAAGATAATAAATTTGTGTTGTTTTACAACACTAAGTTTGTGGTAATTTGTTACAGCATCACTAGAAAACTAATGCAAGCACATAACAGACACTCAACATTCATTTGCTGAATGATGAATGAAACCACAAAAACCCTGGGTCTATAGATAAATGGGTAAAAGATAGAAATATATCATTCACAGAATACAAATGGCTAATAAGCAGTTGTAAACATCTTCAGCTGATATTGAAGAGATGCAAATGAAAACCTATCAAATTAGCAGGCTGTTGTGATCCTTTGGGCGTCCTACCCACCAAGTTATCCAGAAGGGAATTAGGGGCTTCTTCTCTGGGATGACTGGGCAGTTATCTCCAGATGCCAAATTGAGGAGCAGGCACTTAAATCCATGCTAAAGTTTGGATGTTTGTACTAAAGCTTCTTCCAGCTTGCTTTATAAATAAAGGAAATAAAAACCTCCCTAATTGGGACAAAAATTCTTAGGAATAACCAGTAAAAGTCTTGGGGGTTATCTAGACCAATATAAAACTATAAGTGAAATGTTGATGACCCAAGCATGCTGGGGTGTTTTACAAACTGCTGATGTTCACACACACACATGGCCCATGAAAAAATTTTAAAGGAAAAATACAAAAACATTATTAGACTATATTCTCTTTTTTACCACTATTCTTTACTAATGGCACATTTTACCTAAGACAGAGATGGCTTTATGTTCCCCAGGAATTTTTCTTTTCTGTAACATTCTTCTTTTCTGTTTTTACATAATTGATGCTTTGTTTATATAATACTAAGAAACAGACTTATCTGTACCTATATTATATAAACCTCACTGCAAGATATTTAGAAACAAGGTAAAAAGGAATACAAGTCACCACCCCATCTGCCATCTCAGGTGAGTTTCATGCACTCACCTCTATTTGTGAAGCATGTTGGTCCTTCTTAAAGCCCCAAGCAAAATAATATTTTAAATTATTATTGCATCATGGAAATTATGGTCATGCCCAAACCTCTAATCAATCTTATGGAAACTTGCAAACTCCAAAAATGTTACCAGATTTAATTTTTATAAAATCTGGGGTAAATTTGTCCAGCAGAAAGTCTTTTCTGTAAACTCTGTACATTATCATTACAGATAGGTACACTGGTGGTTAAATGAAACTTTTATAACCTGCCTTGGGGGCCCACATTTCCCATGTGTCCAATACACACAAACTAAAAAGGCATCAAGACAACTCTCAAACTAGACATCAAGCGTGTGTCTACACAGCTACTATGAGGTTTAGCTCAACAAAAAAGTGACTTGACTTACCTCATTGATGAGGAATAAAGGAAAATAAAACAGCAGAAGTATTTATCTCAGTTACTCAGTTACGATACAGTCATAACATTACTGGTTTTAGTTTTGGTGTAATTATTATTATTATGGATGCGTTTTTTGTATCATGTTAGAAATTTAAGTCAAATTATAAAATCATATAAGAAAGTTAAAGTGACTAAAATTGGTCAGAGTAAATCTAGCAGGTTATATAAAGGGATATATTTAAACAAGTTTAGTGTTACAGTATCAGTATTTGGTAGGTTCTCTTATGAGGTTCCTTTACACACTTACCTGTAACGAGTAATCAAATACTGCATTAACCAGTCAAAAATTATATATGGTGTCAGAATAAACCAAGCAAAAAAATTCTTTTCAATGTCCCCACTATAGTCTACATTGCTTTTGGTACAATTCTGTGACTACTAAAAGTTATGTATGATACACAACTCTTCACTCATACTGCCCTGTCAATACAAAAGGAACAGGCTCCTTAGAACCCTGTTTTTCAAATTGTAGGTCGAGATCTCTGAGTGGGTTAGAGAAACAGGGAGTTCCCTGGTGGTCTAGTGGTTGGGATTCTGCGCTTTCACTGCCATGGCCCGGGTTCGGTCCCTGGTTGGGGAACTGAGACCCCGCAGGCTGCTCGGGGCAGCCAAAAAAAAAAAGAATAGAGAAACAAATATCAACATGCATCAAACCATGATAAGCAAAGGATTACTGTGAAACTTTAGCCTGTTCATTATCTCTATATATGCACACACACATGATGTAAAACGGATTTCTTAGTAAGAGATACTGTCAAAAAAATTTTGAAAAACACAGCATTGGTAGAATAGTTGTCTCCAATCTTGGGGCCAGGGCTTAGGACTGGAGGTGTCTGGGGCATGCACTTGTGAAGGCTTGCTGCAGTGCCCTCCAACAGTACAACGGGGGCGTGGAGGGAGGAGGTGATAGAGTAATAAAGATTTGTGGGATATGAAGATTGCGAAGAAGGCTTAAGAAATGAGTTAGTGATTTAAAACACTAATTAAACATCCCCCTGACACTTCACTAAATACAGCCCAAATCTCTGGGCTCAGTATTTACCACCCTTCCCAGCTGGGTCCCAAGCTCCCTTTCCACCCTGTCTCACCTTTGCCCCCACCTTTTCCTTTCCTCCACCCAACACTCCATGCCCCTCAGTGAACCACAAACCTTTACATTCTGCACACCTGGCTTCTCCTCAGCCCAAAAGGCCTCACCTTGTAATTATAGGCCGTGCACCTGTTGGCTGAATGATGGGTGGTATCCCTGCTATATTAATAGCATTGCCCTGCCCCCACTTGTGGATGGGGACATGTTTTGTTTACTGTGATTCCCTGGGGTGCTTAGCATCCTGCCTCATACTTAGTATTTAATAATTTTCCAACTCTTGACCAATTTTGTAAACAACCATTTTGATAAGACAAGTTTATTATATGGCTCTCCAACCTCTGCTTGTCAATATACCTTGAAGGTGCCTTAAAAAGAAAAGTTGTAGGACTTCCTGGCAGTCCAGCGGTTAAGAATCTGTGCTTCCACTGCAGGGGTACACGGGTTCAATCCGTGGTCGGGGAACTAAGATCCTGCATGCTGTGCGGTGCAGCCAAAAAAAAAAAAAAGTAGTGATAGAAACTAACTGAACCACACTGGACTCTATTGGGAGCAAAGTGCTTTCAAAATAGACCTGTTGGGCTGGGCTGTGAGGATAAGGCACCTAGAACTAGCACAACAAGCACTGTGTAATTTAGGGGTTACAAAAATCAAAACTTATCTGATTGGTTGAAGCCATCAGTCTAGAGTTCCTGATGCAAGGGGGAAATCTGTGAAAAAGGAGCCACACAACAGGTTGAGGACTCAGATAGGTCCCTGGTTCTGAATCACCATCCTTCAGTCATTTATATTCTCAGCCACCTGAAATAACCACCCTGGTGCTCCAGGAAAAGTAAAAACTGTACCCTCAGGAAAAAATAAAAATAAAAATGGAGTTAGTGGGCTTCCCTGGTGGCGCAGTGGTTGAGAGTCCGCCTGCCGATGCAGGGGACGCCGGTTCGTGCCCCGGTCCGGGAAGATCCCACATGCCGCGCAGCGGCTGAGCCCGTGAGCCATGGCCTCTGAGCCTGCGCGTCGGAGCCTGTGCTCCGCAACGGGAGAGGCCACAACAGTGAGAGGCCCGCGTACCGCAAAAAAAAAAAAAAAAAAAAAAAAAATGGAGTTAGTGAATAAGCAAATGGAAATCCATGGTATTTAAATGTTTACAATCAGTTTTAGCATTACATGTACAGATCAGTAATGTAATCGCTATGATACCATGTGTGTCTGGTCAACTTTTTACGGTATAAAAGTATTTAAAATAATTTCATATACAGCTGACCCTTGAGCAACATGGGTTTGAACTGCTTGGATCCACTTACACGCAGATTTTTTTCAGCAGTAAATACTACAGTACAGCACAATCTGTGGCTGGTTGAATCCGCAGGTGCAGAATCACAGATAGGGAGGAACTTCCGTATAGAGAGCCAGCCATAACTTATATGCAGATATTTGCCTGTGCAGAGGGCCAGCGCTCCTGACCCACTGTGTTGTTCAAGGGTCAACTGTACTAATTTGGGGAGTTTAAATGCTTAGAAATATTTAAGTAATAATTAATGCTTAAACACTTGAAAATTTGTCTAAGTGGTTAAACCTGAAAGTTTTCATTTATTAGTTGTTAAAACAGTTTGTACATATTTAGAAAAATGTTAATCGCTTGCTATCTGAAGAACTATTCATTTGATACTTTTATTAGACTAGTAGATTGATTACTAAATAATGCACAGAGGGTTATAGGTTTTCCCCCTCTACACTAAGCCCCTGGGACTTAGAAGCCTTCTAAGTCCTGGACTGCCAGGAAGTCCTCATATCCCAGAGTCTTAGAAGCCTTCTGGGATATGAGGAAGGGTTGTGCCCTTTTCTTACTCCAGGCCTGTGGGCAGTGCCCTGAAGGTAGAATGTGGTGGCTTGGGCCGCCATAGTCATCTTGCTACGTGGATGGCAGTGGCTGAGGATGGTTGAGGGAAAGGATGGAAGAGACCTGGAGCTACTGTCTTGCTCTTCCAGAGAAGCTCCTTCCACTGGGGATTTTAATTACTTGCAACTTTACAGCCTGCCTTTCCACCCCACCCTCACTTCCTTCGCTGGCTCTCAACCTCGGCTACACATTGTAATCTCTTACTTATGTTCCCTGGACCCCAACCCCAGAGATTCTGATTGAACTGGTCCAGGGTGCAGCCTGGCACGAGACTGCGGTAAACTCCCCAGGTGATTCTAACGAGCAACCAGGGCTGAGAACCACTGCTCTAACTGTAAGCTCTTCTTTTCTCTTTGGAATTTTATCTTTCTATCTCTTACTGTGGTTATCTATGTCTATTTCTTCCTTCTTACTAGGCTGTGGGCTCCCAAATGGCCTTCCAAACAATGCATGTGGCCCTTCCCAGCTCCAGGTGACTTCAAGTGTCTATCGCTGATAGAAGTAGCAGAGTTATGCCTTATTTGGAATTTAGGTTCTATAGTCTATGCTTATGGCATCAAATGAGTCAAAATCACCCTTGACAATCCCTCAGGAAGGCTCTGTTCTGGGAGCCTGATGTCCTGTCTCCCCATGACCATCTACACAGACCGTTTCCTCCTAGACCAGAACAGAAAGCTGCCCTCCTCCACCAGGCACTAGAGGAAGTAGGTGGTTGTGTTTAGGGGCCATCTTGCATAAAAAATACACATTTAAACAGATGCCTCACCCTCAGCACAGCAGGAAGTTCATGCCATGAACAGCTCACAGGAACCAGAGTGCTGACCCTACAGGAGACACACATCTCCCATCTCAACCCACTCTCGAGCATATGGTCCTCACATCCACCAGTGGGTGGAATCACCCACACCATTCAAACTTTTTGTCAAGGATGTAGAGCTGAATTCATGTGAGGTACTATATGAAGCAATGTCCCTCCACTGCACAATTCTATCCAGCTCACACAGGTCTTCCCCTTTCTTCTCTCTGTCCCACAAGCAGCTGGCCCAGCCTCTCTCCTCCCTGACCTCCCTTCCGTCCCTCTTAAGGCTGATGTTCCCTAGGACTCTATCCTTGGCACTTCTCATTAACTCTTCTTCCTAAGGCCTCTCATGGTGAGAACTCCTTCCTCAGTTCAGGGAGATGTGGCCCAAGAGGATTCCCACTTTGGCTCTGGTAAAGTAGGGGAGGAGGAGTAAGACCTCATCCAGGCCTTGGGGGCTGGGCTTGCAGGACACAAAGGAACAGAGTAAACGCTTTTTATTGAATGAATGGATGAATGCATGCTTGATAAGAACAGAACTTGTATCTGCCTCCAAAGGACCCCACCCCCACTCCCAAGATATATTCTGAGGCTGAGATTTTCACCTGCTCACCTAGCACCCCTTCTGCCACACCAAGCCACACCAAGCTCACCAGTGCTCATAGACCTTTAATCTATAACTGCCTGGCCACACTCCATCACTGCCCCAGGACGGAAGGGAGGGATAAAGATGTATAGCCAGCTAGACCATGCCAGCTCTGAGTCCAAGAGGGAAGGGCTAGGTCAGGCTGGGACCTGGGCAGGGGGCTCCCGGCCCCAGGCGATGAGGGAGTTGCTGGCCTGGGCAAGCTCGGTGATGGATACCCGGCCCCGCTGTCGGATGAAGTTAGCCATGGCAGCCAGTTCCTCCGGGGTTATGTAGATGAACTTGCCCCGGTCGTCAATCACACCTGTGGGGACATGCAGGTTGTGGGGCTCAGCCCTCCCCACCTGACCTGAGGATGCCTACCCACCCATCCCTCCTGCCTGTCTACTTGGCCTTTCCTGGCTGTATCCAATCTTGACTAGGTGAGTCAAATCAGGCTTCCTTGCCTGTCCTCGTCACTCAAAGCCATCCCCAGGCCTTAGCATGTCCTCCTTGTAACTGCATCCCCCTCCTCAGTACACTGCTCCCCCAACCCGGGGTGGTCATCCTACCTCTGCAATAAGTCCCTGCAGCCCCACATGGCTAGATACTCCCCAAGGCCAGGGCCCGTAATGACTGATTCTTATCCTCTCACCTGTAAGAGTTCCCTCAGTCAGCAGGTCCTGGATGCGGTTTATGGTGTCCTATGAGGAGAACAGTTCTCAGAGCAGAGATGGGTGCTGCCATCCCCAAAAAAGGCACTCGCAATCTCCCTCCCACCACAGCCAAATCTCCTCCTCTCCTTCTCATGGCCACCCTGCAATGTGACTCCATGTTTCTCCTTTGGAGGGACCCAGAGCGAAAGGGCTCTGGTCCTGGGACCCTGCAGGACCCCTGAGAGAGTCTCTCTTCCAACCAGGGGAGAACCGTTGGTGACATTTGGCCAAGAAGGTTGGTATAGACTGTTGTAAGACAGCTGTCAAGGTAACTGGATTTGGGCTGCTAAGAGTGATGGGGTTTAGACATTTTTCTTTTTTCTCCCTGCCTGTTTTCCAACTAGTTAGAAAGGCAGGATTCCCGGGGTGCCAAGAGATTACTACACTCTACTCATTCTTGGTTGCGGGCAGGGTGGAAGGGGCATCAAGACTTTCCATCTTTAGGGCAGGCCCTCTCTTACAGCCACACAGACCCCACGGCCACACTCCATGTAACAGGCTACCTTGTAGGGCTTACCTGAGTCCGCAGGCCCACCTGGGAAGCCAGGTCTTCCAAGAGCACGACCTTGGACTGCTACAAACAAAAGGAGGAAAGGGAGTGAGGCTGAGCTTGGGCAAGTCCTTCTCAGCACTGGAACCCTCTGAAGTTGGCATTCTGATCCGATCTGCTCTGGGTGGCTGGATAAACACTGTGCAGATTCCTATGGGAGAGCCTTGCTCCCTTCACACATTACTCACGCACTCTCCCAACTACCCATATGGAGAGACACACACATTCATAACCTCTCTCATTCCCTTGCTTGTGGGCAGAGATCTGCCCAAAACTACCACCTGCCCCCCAGGCTCCTGGACTGAAGACCACCCTGAGAAAGACTCACAAGTGGAGAACCAAGCACAGCTGCCACCTTCTCCTCTGCAATCAGACGTATCTTTCTAACATCTTGGGCAGGTTGGAAGGGGAAGCACCATAGAGATGAAGGGGAGGGGTGACAGTCACCAAAAGCTATTTAAAAAAACTTTTTCTAGAACTTGTATTTGCTGAGAACCTGCCAGGACAAGGTACTGAGAAGGTGCTGGGGAAGCAATGTTGAAAAAGACATAGCTCACAGCCCCGCCAGGAGGAGTGTAAGAACGTGGAGAAGAACAGAGCAGATAAAAGGACCCAATAAGCCAGGGCCTCGGTAGAAGCTCATTCTTGCCTCGCCTTTGCTCAATGCCCCCCTGGCCTGGAGAGTACCACAACCCTGACACGCCCATACTTCTTTTTACCCATCCTCTTCACACCGTATGAGCCCCCCCTTAACATAACTGTTGATAACACTGCTCAGTGCTTTCCACACACAGCCATGTGCCACGTGCCTCCCTCACATCCTCAGGAGAAAGGTTAGTTCCCAGGGATGCAGCTGAGGGTCCACTGCTGGATCCTACGCATGCACCTGCCGCCGCCTCCCCCGCAAACAGACAGCATATGACTTGAGAGAAGGCGGTCTTTTGCGTTTCTGTGAATCTTCCATAGCAAATGAGCTGGGGTAGGAGTGACATGGTGATACCGCCCCAGCTGCAGATGGCACGTGACTGTTTGAAATGCCAAACCGAATATGTAAGCAGGGAGGCAAGTGAGTGGCAGTTGGGCCAGAGTGTGGGCAAGCACAAGGTGACCTGGCCAGCCGGCCTCTACCTACAAAGCAGAGAGTGGGTGTTGGGCTCCAAGCGACAGCTCAGAGTGAGAATATGGAGTCACCCCAGGTGGTCCCTGAAAACCTGGCCTGAGGGGCTGCTGGGGCCAAAAGTATGTTTGGAAAAACAAACCAACCAACCCAGCCTCAATCAGAAAGAAGAGTGGAGTAACAAGAGCAAGCTATGCCTGTGCACATAACTGCTGCTCACAGAAATGTCCCTCCAGTTCTGAAACCCTAAGACGAAAGGGCCCATCCCCTTGGAGCCAAGAGGAAGGCGGGCAGGCTGAATTTTGGAAGTTCTCCTTCTCCCTGCAGACAGCAGCTCTGGGAGAATCAGCTAGCACAGGCTGGAGAGACTTCTAAACTCCAAAACAGTTTGGAGAACCCCCAGAAAATGGCCCCTCCAGAGAGGTGCTGAGAGCGAGGGCTGGCACTGCCCTGGGTACCTTTTCTCAGGCCTCCGCCTTGGAGAGGGGGACCTGAAGCTGATGAAGGAGGGCTTCCTGGAGGAGAGACTCAGACTACATTGCTGCCCACTGGGTAGGTGGGGACAGTGAGCTCCAAACAGCAGCAGGAAAGTGTGAGATACCCTTCCCAGGGTTGCAGCCCTCAATCAAGTGTGCCAGGGTGGAGAATGGGCTCCATGAGAGGGGAATGGCGGCAGTCTGAGGGAGCCTTCTCCCTCTCGGGAGCCTTGGCCCCCAGCTGTGAGCCTAGCCCCTCGCCGGCTGGGAGGTGTCTAAACCCTGCTCTCTTCTGGGAGAGGTGGGGGAGGATTAGCAAGCCCCGGCTCCTTGGCACCCCTGGTTACCACTCCCACCACCGCCTCTGCTCCCTCTGCATTCCTTCCCTCAGCCGCCTCTGCACCCCTGAGCTGCACTTGAAAACCTCTCCCCTCATCGCATCCTTTGTGGGAGAGGAGAAGTTGCTTAGCAGCAAAGCAGAGCAGGACGTGCTTATGCAACGCAACCCGGAGCAGTATCCGGGAGGCCTGCGCTACAGCTGTAGACAGAAGGGGGCACACCTGCTGCCCTGTCCCAGGTTCCAAAGGAAACATCATCCTATATCCCCCGGAAGACCCAAGTTACTGGCTGGGAACACATGGCAGGGGATGCTTGTTTCACCTCAGTAGAGCCTCAGTATGACAGAACTGGCAGAAAACACGCATGAAGAAACTGGAAAACACAGTGACTCACTGAGCATGGGGTCTAAAGAGCAGGGAAACTGTCAAACCCTAAGCGTGAGGAAGCGATCATAGACTCGCACCTCCCACACAGACCAGGTCCTTCTCCACCTTTGGCGTCAGAGGAGAAGGGACTCTCCTGGCCAGGAGCCCAGCAGCTCAGCCTCTCTTTTTCCACCTGCCCACTCCTGCACGAGCTTGAGTGAAACGCCTGCAGCCCCCGCTCAGGCCTACTCCCTCCAGGCCCTGAAGATGCATCCAACATGCACACCAGAAGCAGGCAGCTGACACCCAGGTTCTGCTCTGTGGCTTCTTACCTTAATGTAGTTGATGAACTCGGCCAGGAAGCTGTGGGACTAGAGGAGCAGAGAAATCAAGGTGAGTATCCCCCTGGCAGGGGCCACAGGGTCTATGCCTACACACCTGCCCATCTGAGTGCCACCTGCCTGTCCTGCCTGTGTGCCTGTCCAACCACCTGCGTAAGCAGTCGAGCCTCCTGTGGTGTGGGGATCGAGGCACCACTTCTCCCAAAGACAAGGTCTCAGCCGCTAGAGCCTGCTGATCCTGATGCCCACCCGCTTCTCACTGTCTGACTGGGGAGGCAGGTGAGGAGCAGCGGGGTGTCTGGGACAGGGTGGCTCGTCTTTTTGGGCACAGGGAGGGGTTTCCTAGGGGCAGTGGGCCCACCTGCTCCTCAGTCATGGTCTCGCCCACACCCTCTTCCTCCACCACGAAGGCCTCCTTCAGTTTCAGATACTCTTCATGCTCCCGCTGGGCCTGCTCCTCCCGGGCTTTCCTCTCCTCCTCCTCCTGTGGACACAGAAGAGGCAAGAGTCAGATATTTTGGGGTGAGTGCCCACCCTATCCTGTTCTGGTCTCTGCTGCCCCCACAGGGCAGCAGAGCATCCAGACCAGCCCTTTCTCAGGGACAGAGCTCCTTTAAGACCTTGATCCCTCTGGCTCCTAAGCTGAACAGCAGGATCCCTCTTCTCAATCAGTTCCATCACCTCCCAGATGAATGCTGCTCAGCTCCCCTTTCCCTGAAAATCCTGCCACGAACCCCCCCATAATATCCTCCAGTCACCTCCCCTCCCACTTCCTGTCCTGTCACGTCCAAACTTCGTGAACAAACACCCAGTTTCCCTTTCCCACCAATCAGCCATCCCTCCAGCCCACTCCAATCTGGCTTCTGCATACTCAGCTCTACCAAAACAAGTCCTGCTATGGTCTCACCCATGTCCTCCAACCACAAAAGCCAAAGGACAACCATCAGGCCTCATACCCCTGTCTTCTCAGTGGCCTGGGGCAGAGGCAACCATCCTTTCTTCCCTCCCTTGGCATCCAGACCCTACCCTCTCCTGGATTTCCTCCTGTTCCTTGGGCCATTCTTCCCGCCTCCTCCATCACTCAGCCCTGTCCCTTCTTTCTCCTTCACTCTCTGGGCCACCTCACCATGCCCACAGCATCAATATGCTGTCCTTGCCAGTGGCTGCCACAGTTGTATCCCCACCCAAATCTCTCCTTGCAAACGCACGACTGCCCAAGTGGCACACCTACTGGGCTGTCTCACAGGCACCTCAAATTGATTATGCCCCAGAAAGACCCTGTGATCTACTCCCCACACATCTGGTACTCCTCCTGGGCCCCTGGCTCAGTGAATCACACAACCATCTGGCCAGATGCCCTGGTCAGAAATGAGGCCCCATCTACCACTTCTTTCTTTAACTTCTGGAAAACTTGATCCACCCATGTCATTCTATCACCAGCACAACGTACTGCAACAGTCTCGCCCCAAATCAACCCATTTTCCAGAATTCTCAGAACGATCTATTTTAAACATGAAGCTAAAGCTGGGACACGGAATATACAAGATGAGCCTGGAGCACTTTGCAGTGTCAAAAGTAAGAAAGTACTTTAAAAAAACTAAACAATAAGGGTATGTCAAAGGTACACAGGAGCCAACTAAAAGAGCTCCCAGTGGCCAAAGCTGGAACAATCTAAGCAAAAAAGTAAATAAGATAGCACTGGATGGGACTTCCCTGGCGGCCCAGTGGTTAGGACTTCGCACTTTCACTGCTGAGGGCCCAGGTTCAATCCCTGGTTGGGGCACTAAGATCCCAGAAGCCACGTGGCATGGCGGGAAAAAAAAACCTGATAGCGTTTGGATTATAATACAAAGTTCAAATAAATATCCATAAGTCCATGTGGATACAAATAAACAATTGGGGACTTCCCTGGTGGCATAGTGGTTAAGAATCCGCCTGCCAATGCAGGGGACATGGGTTTGAGCCCTGGTCCGGGAAGATGCCACATGCCGTGGAGCAACTAAGCCCATGCGCCACAACTACCGAGCCTGTGTTCTACAGCCCACAGCCACAACTACTGAGCCCATGTGCCGCAACTACTGAAGCCTGTGCGCTCTAGGGCCTGTGCTCCACAACAAGAGAAGCCACCGCAATGAGAAGCCTGTGCACTGCAATGAAGACCCAATGCAGCCAAAAAATAAATTAATTAAAAAAAGAAAAAAAAATTTTAATTGCTTTAAAAAAATAAAACAATTGAATAAATAAAGAAGAAAAGATAAATCTGTACAAAAGAATTCCAAATACTTTATGTAAATACTCTCCTCTTAAGAAGGTGGAGCATAGCTCCCTACCCCTTAAGTGTGGGCTGTGCAGTGACTTGTTTCCAAAGAAGCATGGGAAATGGAGAAATCTGGCAAATATAACCTTAGCCAGATGATCAAGGTTAACATACTAGTGATAAGTCAAGTTGATAACATGTACCCTTGCTATGTTGTGGTGAGGATGACACTTCACCTCCGGTCTTCCTCCCAGAAATCTATAACCTCCAGTCTAACCGTGACAATAACATAAGCCAAACGCAAATAGAGAGACATTTTACAAAATACTTGCCCAACAGGTCACAAAACTGTCAAGATCATCAAAAGCAAAGAAAGTCTGAGAAACTGTCACAAGCCAGAGGAACCTAAGGAGATATGACAACTAAGTGTAATGTGGTATCCTGGATGGAACCCTGGGAAAGAAAAAGGATATTTGGGAAAAGCTAATGAAATCCCAATAATGTGTCAAATTCACTTAATAATAATGTATTAATATTAGTTGTGAGAAATATACCACAGTAAGGTATGATGTTAATAATAAGGAAATCTGGGGTGCAGGGGAGAAGAGTCCCAGAATATTTAAGGTGCATTATTAAGTTCAATATTCAGAAAGGTAAAAAACTCTCTCAACTAATGCCTCCCCTCTGCTGTGTTCCAGCCCATCTGCTATAGCACCCATAGCCAGGCTTCCTGCCATCCAGTGTCCCTGGACAGTAGGGCCAGTAGAGGCCAAAGGCACCACGCTATGGGGTCTTCCCAGCTGGGCAGCCCTGGCTCTCACCCTATATACCCCACATCTTTGTGATGTTGCCTTTCTTCAGCACCTGATTCTCAGAAGGAAGGAAGCACCTGGCAAACAAAGGTTGATTCACCACCCTTACTGCAGTGGCCTCCATTCCCTGAGCATCTTCTCTATGCCAGGCCCCAAACAGAACCTGGTACAGATACAATCCACCATCTCTTACAATGCCCTTTAACAGCCTCAAGACCCTTAGGATCCAGAACCCCCCCTTTGCCACCTTACCTCTCTGACCCCTTTCCTTCTTCCTTACCCTGCTTTAGCCACTCTGCCTCAATGTTCTTCAAATGCTTTAGGTGTGTCCAATAAATCACATGCACAAATTTCAGTCTCAGGCTCACTTTTTAGCAGCAGCTTTACAGAGGCTGTGCCTAGAGCTCAGAGACCAAATAAACCAGGGCCTGCACCTGGCTCAAGGCCCCTCTTCTAGGCTGGAGGTGTTGGGAAGCAGCATGGGTATCAAGGCTGCCTGGGCAGCTGTCAGAAGTCAGCATCGGGGGCCTGGCTCACCTTCTGTTCCTCCTCCAAGCGAAGCCGCTCCTCCTCCTTTTTCCACTCTGCCTCACGCTGCGACTCAAGGCGTTTCCTCTCCTCACGCTCAGCCTCCTCTGCCTGGAGAAAGGCCGTCATGGGGGACACATCTCCACCCCCAGCTAGAGTTTGCCCACCTCCCAAACAGGCCAGGCCAGGCAAGGCCTGGCCACAGACCAACGTTGCAGGAGACAGAGACAGGCAAGCATCAAATACCAGCCCAGCATGCAAAGAGCCTCGAGGGGAGGGTCTGCCATTTAGAAGACTCTTTCCCACTTCTCAGAGCTGCACCCCATCCCTCCTGCTTGCCTCACGCTGGGCTTTTCGTGCTTGTTTCTCCTCCAGCTTCCGCAGTTTCTTAGCTCCAATTTTCCCTAACAGGTGAGTTTCCACTGGTTTCTCGATGTCTTCTTCCTCTTGGGCTGAGTATGGTCAGAGAAAGACACTTCAGGTCCTGGCCACGGAGGACTGATGATGATGGATCCACCTTAGGTCCTGGCCATGGAGGACTGATGATGATGGATCCACCCTACCCCTTGTACCTCTCCTTATGGGGGGTCTCCTTCCACTCACTTACAAATACCACTAGCCCAGCTCTGCCCTCTAGAGGCCTCTGCCACGCAGATATTCATCTGGTGGGGGGTGTGTTAGGTGTGGGGGAGAAGGGAGGGAACCATGGGGCAAGAAAACGGATGATAACTTTAGATCTACATAGCCATTAAGAAAGCACTCTAACCCAAGGGTTAAGCCCTCAGGAAATGAGTGTACCCACACAAGGAGAGTGCTGGAATAGAAGGAGTGGACTGGGCTTCCCTGGTGGTGCAGTGGTTGAGAGTCCGCCTGCCGATGCAGGGGACACGGGTTAGATCCCTGGTCTGGGAAGATCCCACACATCCGGAGCAACTACGCCCGTGTGCCACAACTACTGAGCCTGCACTCTAGAGCCCATGAGTCACAACTACTGAGCCCACGTGCCGCCACTACTGAATCCCATGTGCCTAGAGCCCTTGTTCTGCAACAAGAGAAGCCACCGCAATGAGCCCGAGCACCACAACGAAGAGTAGCCCCCGCTCGCCACAACTACAGAAAGCCCGCACGCAGCAATGAAGACCCAGTGCAGACAAAAATAAATAAATAAATAAATAAATAAATAAATAAATAAATAAATAAATAAATAAAAGACTCCTGCCCTCCTGTTTGGACACTGAGAGCCAAAATGAAGGAAGATGGGGTTGGCTCAGTGGAATAGGGATCAGGGTCCAGAGCTGCTAGTCCCCGGGAGCAAAGGCTGGATCCTAAGTCTCCCCTAACTATACCCTATGGCTCCCAGATATCCCTCCCACACTATGGCTTCACACCCCACTCTTCTGCCCAGCTTTGAGGGTCCCCTCACCCTCTAACCCAGGCCCTTTCTCCACCAGGCTGGGCCCCTCTCACCTGGGATGACGGCCTCCCCATCATTCTCAACTACTTCTGCCCAGGCCACCCGCTGGGCTCGACGCTGGGCCTGCAGGCGGCTGTCCAGGTCCCTGCGGCGCCGGGGCCTGCCCCCAGTTCTCTGCTCCTCGGGCTCCAGGGGCTGAGGCTGGGCCACTCGGCCTGCTACTACTGCCTCCTCCTCATTGTGCAAAGGCTCTTGGACAGCTGTAGGGAAGAGAAGAACCATGATTCTGTCTGGCAGCCCAAACCACCTCATGGCAGGGGGAACAGCGTCCTGGAAGCCTCACCCTCCTCTGCTCAACTTCCTCCAGGCTCCCGCTGCCCACAGCACAAAGTTCCAATTTCTCAGTCTGACTGTGGAGGCCTTCATAACCTAAACCCAGACCTTGGTCCTATGCAGCAAGATCACCCCATCCCTCCCACCTGTGCTGCTTATCTCTTTCCTCCCAAGGACCCACTTTTCCAGGTGACCTGTCAGGAAACTACCACCCTGCAAGATGGAGCTGAAGCTCTACCTCCTCTAGGAAGCCCACCTTGACCTCTCCAGACCTCATCTGAATGCCCACGGCAGGACTGCATTTATCTGTTGCCTAACACCACCTGCCATGGTTTTATCTGGCACCCCAATCAGAGAGCACACCCGAGGGCTGAGTCTCTCCTCTCAGGAAGATTTGTTGGCTATTTGCCTTACCTCAGCTTCTCTGTGCCCACCCCCGCCCCCACACATGCTCTTAAGTAGCTTGTGAGTCCAAGGAGGGGGAGAGACATATACACAAACCCATATGCTGATAAGAAATGATGGGGAGGGGGACAGGATGGAGGATGACAGGTGTATCTGTTCTGTGCCCTGGAGGATGACATGGACTTCCGGGCGTGGTGCAAAACAAGGAGGAAGGTGCATGGCCACATGGGTATTCTTGAGAGTGAAGGAGAGAGCTTCCTGGAGCTCTCTTCCTCATGCTCTGTTCAGCTCGTGGGTAGGTAGAAAACTTAGGTTCCCCCTCCTCGTCAGCTGCTCTGGAGCCAGCCTGGGAGGGATGGGAAACCCCTGTGGATACCCCAACTGGCGCAGAGAAGGGCTGCCCGGATGACGGATGTGAGTGCCCGTCAGGGCCTAGCCCTTCTGCAGTGCCAAGGGGCGAGGGGAGAGATGAGGAAAGGCTCTCTTTTGGGGCCAGGAGAAAGGCGTAGGTACCCTGCTACTCTGTCCCCGAGCCGCAATCCTGCTCGAGCCGCAATCCTGCTCTGCGGCTCCCCGCTGATCCCCCTTCGCGCACGTATGCGCATGCGCGCAGCCTGCCTGCCGCGAAAGGCGCGGCTATCTCGCCAGGCAAGCCGGCGCACGCGCAGGAATCGCGGCTCGACGGCCTACAGAGGCTCCGGAGTCAGAGAACGCGCGGCCTCACCGGCCATGGCGTGGCGACATCTCCTACCTGCTACCATCCGGCTCCGGCTGCGAGTCAGGAAGAGGATAAGGCCGACAAGCAGAGCCGCCGCCACCAAGTACACCACCGGGGCCACCATGACAACGGCTTCCAGATGGAACCAGCCAGTGCGTCCAGCCTGAGGCCCGGGATCTCTCAGACCCTGCCTAACGCCCATGTGGCCCCTCCCGTTTCCCATTCTAGGCTCCGCCCACCACTCGGTCCCGCCCAGGCCGCACACTTAATTTAGAGGCCCTAATTTTTTTCTCAATATGCTGTACAGCAATGAATGAATGAATGAATTAGCTGTATAGCAACGTGATTCAGCTATACATATATATCCTTTCTTTTTTTTTGGCCTTGCTGCGCAACTTGCAGGATCTTAGTTCCCCAGCCAGGGATTGAACCTGTGCCCTTGGCAGTAAAAGCACAGTCCTAACAACTGGGCTGCCAGGGAATTCCCTACTTTTTTTTTTTTTAAATATTCTTTTCCATTATGGTTTATCATAGGATACTGAATATAGTTCTCTGTGCTATAGGAACACAGAAGGTAGGAGCTTGTTTATCTATTCCATATATATCAATAATAGCTTACATCTGCTAACCCTAACCTCCCACTCCATCCCTCCCCCAACTCCTCCCCCTTGACAACCACAAGTCTGTTCTATATGTCTGTGAGTCTGTTTCTGTTTCATAGATAGGCTCACTTGTCATATATTAGATTCCACATATAAGGGATATATGGTATTTGGCTTTCTCTTTCTGACTTACTTCACTTAGTATGATGATCTCTAGTTGCATCCATGTTGCTGCAAATGAGAGGCCCTAATTTTTAACTTTAAAATGAATTCTGGGGGAGTAAAAAAAGTTAAGTGGAAATTATTGCAAATGATTATGTGCAGCGTGACATTTATGTATGTTTTAAAAGCACTAAATACCACCACAGTGTTTATGGAAGCACACATATGCAGAAAAAGTAAAAAAGATGCTTGGGAATGACACATACCAACTTCAGAATAGCAGTTACCTTTGGGGAGGGAAGAAGTTGGATGGCATTAACAGCAGAGCTTTGCCTATATCTGTGACATCTGATCTCACTAAAAGTAGAGACCAAATCTTCAAAAAAAAATAAATTGTAATATACTTTTGTACTCAGACTTGCAATTTTAAAGTAACTTATTGGGTTGTACAAGAATTATTGATCCAGTTTTCCACAGTGAGCACTAGGAAATTAAATACTCACAGGGAATTTAAATTTTAATTCTTGACACTGTTAAAAAAGAAAACAAAACTGGGACTTCCCTGGCAGTCCAGTAGTTAAGACTCAGCACTTCCAATGCAGAGGGCGCGGGTTCGATGCCTGGTCTGGGAACTAAAATCCCACATGCCATGTGGTGCAGCCAAAAAAAAAAAAAAAAAAAAAACCAACAAACAAAAAAAAACTGGGGACAAATTCTACCTCAATAAAGTTGTGTAAAAAAAACCCTAGGGACAGGATGTAAACTCAAGATTTTTTAAAAAGCAAAGAACAACTAAACTACTAGGAATTTGCTATTACAGTAGTATGAAGATTTTGTGTGTATGATGACATAAAGATCCCAGGACCCATGATGTGTGTGTAGGGAAGGATTTGAAAAAATATGGACACATGTTAACACTTTAACATATGTTAAATTGGAATGGTGGGAACTTGAGCATTTATGATTTTCTGTAATTTTGAAATAGTTCATAATTTATAAACAAGCAAAAAGGGCAGGACAGTGCTTTTGAAACATATAAATGTTGATAATCGTTAAAGCTGGTCAGTGGTTATATAGGGGCTCATTATACTGCTTTTTTTTTTTTTTTGGTAAGTTTGACATTTTTGTGCAAGTTTGAAATTTTCCATAATAAAAAATATTGTTAAAAAGTAAAAATTAAGACTTGATACATTTTTGTGTGTAATTTGCATGTGCACAGAAAGTTGTTTGGAAGGGTGAAACAAGAAACTGTCAATAGATATAACTTCCTTGCTGCCTCAGATTATATCACTTTCACAGCTTTCATTTGGAGTTCTGATTGTCAGGGTCCTGGACCCTAAGCATGTTGCTTAAGGTTTGTGGGCAGACTGAGTGGGGTGGAAGATGGCAGGGAGAACAACAGTGAGACAGCTGCTGCCCTGGTCCAGGTAAGAACAGAACAGGGCTGGATTCATGACAGTAGCATTGGACTGGTGAGGAGAGGACTGATTCAAGAACTATTTCAGAGGCAGAATTGATAGGACCTGACAATCTCCTTTGAGGGCAAGAATTGTCCTTCTTTGCTTAACTTGGTTTCCTCCACAATGAGGGAAGTGCAATTCCAAAGAGATTTTCTGTCATATTCCTTGCTAAAGGAAATAAAAATTTACATTTTAGGGACTTCCCTGGTGGCGCAGTGGTTAAGAATCCGCCTTCCAATGCAGGGGACATGGGTTCGAGCCCTGGTCCGGGAAGATCCCACATGCTGTGGAGCAACTAAGCCCGTGCGCCACAACTACTGAGCTGTGCTCTAGAGCCCGCTAGCCACAACTACTGGGCCCATGTGCCACAACTGCTGAAGCCAACGCACCTAGAGCCCATGCTCCACAACAAAGAAAAGCCATCGCAATGAGAAACCCACGCACTACACTGGAGTAGCCCCCGTTCGCCGCAACTAGAGAAAGACTGCACGCAGCAACGAAGACCCAACCCCAGCCAAAAATTAAAAAAATAATAATTAAAAAAAATTTACATTTTAATTCTGGCATAGGCTACTTAATGAATGAATAATGCAGTCCCCTTCCTTTCTGCTCAGAGAAACTAAGAACCTATTTACGTTGGCTCACCAGTTAAGTGAAGCAATCGATACATTTCTTTTTTGTTTTGTTGTTGCCTAAGAGGATTTCTGTTACTTGCAACCAAGGATCCTAACTAAAGATCACACATACACAAACTTCTGCCTACAATTTTAGGTATTCACACATCTCCTTCCTCCCCTCCCCCCGACCCTGCCAAGCTCTTGGGCTCCAAGACCTTCAGATTTATTTATCTAACTATTTACTATTTATTTATTGGCTTGTGGGATCTTAGTTCCCTGACCAGGGACTGAAGCCGGGCCTTCGGCAGTGAAAGCACAGAGTCCTAATCACTGGACAGCCAGGGAATTCCCCAAGACCTTCAGATTTAGAGTGAGGTCTATCTAAAGTGAATACTCATTTCCAATACTCCATGCTTAATAACCCCGTAGCTGAAGCTGTCAACAGTCAGGAGGTCGGCTTTGCTGACGGGAACCTCTTCTGCCCCTCCACCTCCCTGAAGATTCACCATGACTTCATGAATTAGGAAGACAAATGACATAGAGGGAAGGCAACCACTTCCTGATGTAACCCACTACTTCTCAGGCCAACTCCAAGGAGCCTCGCAAATCACATGGTAGAAGGGGATCACATGGTAGAATGGGAAACTTCAGGACCTGCCTTAGGACACAGTGAGGGCTTCTGGCCTATGCAATACTCCCGCTATGGTAAAGTCATTGAGCAATGGGATTTTTCCCCCTCCCCGCAGAGGACAAATTCTGGGATCTAAAAAAAAAAAATCATCCAGATTATTAGAAGTCTTTAACATTAACGAAAATAACTCATACAGGCATTGACAGTCCTCCAGACTTCCGATGACACTCATCTGACAGGAGTTGCCTCACCAGGAGTAGAGCTGGCCCTGAATCTGCCCTTATTGTTAACCTTTGGTTGCTGAGTCCATGAAGGAGGGAGACAGCTGAATTGCCCAGTGGGGGTGTCAGCAGTGGGTCAAGGCCTATCGCACAGGTGGGTCTGCTGGGGCACTTTCTACTCTTTGCTGTGTTAGGGATGAAAAGATGTGGCTGAGAAGGGATGATGGACTTAAAGGACTGGAGGGATGAGGTAATAAGGGATTCGAAATGCTGAAGTCGCAAATCTGGGAGATAGGGGAAAAGACCGGGCTAGATTTAGGCTATGCCAAGTTTAAGATCATAGTCAGAGAGCTGGCAAGCAAGGAGGAGCTAAGGAAGCGAGGCTGAAGGTGAGGTCAGAATAAAGAGCCAGGTTTGGGGGCCCTTGTCTAGAAGGAAACAGTTTCCAGAGACAGCTTTAGAGTGCCCGCGGTTAAGGTGAATCGTCCAGAGCCTAGGCAGTTCATCACCAGCCTCGAGGTAGGTACGCTGGGCTTCTTTGCTTCCTCGGTGTCCCTGTTCCAGAGAGGGGCGAAAGCAGGGGTGGGGCAGGTGGCTGGAACGGTCTCTTCTGACCTTGAGGAGAGCGTCTCTTTGCGGGAGGAACTGGTCTCGGCTTACACAACCTCCAGCGTTGGGAAGACCCCAGCAAATCCGACGCAGGAGGGCCGAGCCCTTCTCCTCCCTTCTAGCGCCCGGGGCCCCAGGCTGCTCAAACGAAAAGGGCGCTGTGCTCCCGGGGATCTGAGCAAGGATTCTGGGCGCCCAGCGCAGCCTTCCCGCCCCTAAGGTGCCCAGACTGCAGCTGCCGCCGTCATCATACCGCGCAACACGCAACAAAATCCACAACCGGCCTTCCTGGAACCCGAGGCCGGAAAACGGGCCACCCACTTCCGCCGCCAGGCGGAAGTAGAGGGGCATCCGGTGAACCGGCCAGGTACAATGGCGGCCTCCTTGTCCGGGAAGAAGATCGTGTTTGTCACGGGGAACGCCAAGAAGCTGGAGGAGGTGACGGGAGGGGTGGGAAGCCGACCAGGAGGCGGTTGGGGGGTAGCGTGTGGGAAGGTTGGCTGGGGAGAAGGCGGAGAAGTGGCTTCCAGGCGGAGGGAAGCGCGCGGGTGGAAGAGCAGAGGGGGAACAGAGTCCGACCCGGGGGGATGGGTTGGATCGGGAAGGGGATGGGCCGCGTGGAGTGGACCAGCACGTGTGCGGAGTGGGGGTGACCCGGGGTTGGACTCGACAGAATGAGGGCCTTGACAAATCTGGGCACAGGGGTTGTGAGCTTAGGGGCATCGGGAGCTGAAGGAGTGGTGAGGTCCTTAACACTTGTCCCAAAGGTCACTTCTTAAGCTAGGTCCCAAACCGGGACCCTGACACCCCTCTGGAGCGGATCCAGACCCCGCTGCTGGCCTGGGGTTGGCAGGGGCCGGACAGGGTGTGGGGAGAGGCATCCAAGCTGAGTTCCACACCCCACCACGGTCCAGAAATGTGGTCCTCAGCCTCTCCCAGCCTCTTTCCGCCATCTGTGAAATGGCCATTATGCAGGAGGTCTGCTTCACAGCGCAATGGAGAGGAGTGAAGGAGGCAGTGGATCCAAAGTTCCTGCCTACAGGGACTTTGTGGTCAGCTCTGAGAGTTCTGGGGGTTGATGGAACCGCTTTGGCTGCAAATAGTAGAGAGACACAGGGAGCTCATGTAAACAGCCAGGTGACAATCGTGGTAATACAATGGTATGCTGTCCCACAGGGCTTGAGGAGTCTTTCTCAGGAGTCCCTATCGAGGGGTTTATTTGTCCTTCTAGTTCTCTCTGGATGCTCATCCCTTTTCCTTTTGAGGTCTTTCTGCATTTTTCCCTTCTGATGGAGGAGGCAGCAAGGCTTCTGCCAGACATCAGCTCTGATTGGCCTTGCTTGGATCAAAGGTTTGCCCTTACTTGGTCAGCCGTGGTCAAGGAGGTGGATCATGTTTGGGGAGTCAGGATGACACCCACTAGATGTCTGAGGCAGATCAATGGGGTGCAGTCATTAGGGTCATTTGTCTACAGCATAGGGACCAATGACACTTGTGTGCTGTTACAGGGTGGCCTCAGAAGTCAGAGCCCTGTGCTGATAAAAGGTTTGGGATCTTGAGGCCAGACCAGACAGGCAGACAGGCAGTGCCACACTGAACAGAGCCCCATGCGAGATGGTGGGTGCCAGCTCCCAAGGCCATCTCTACCTCTGGTTGAGAATGTGGCCCTCCCACATTTAAAGAAGAGGGAGGGAATTCCCTGGAAGTCCAGTGGTTAGGATTCGAGCTTTCACTGCCGGGGCCCGGGTTCGATCCCTGGTCGGGAAACTAAGATCCTGTAAGCCATGTGGCACGGCCCCCCAGAAAAAGGAGAAAAAAAAAGAAGATGCTGGAGTGGCCAGAGGAGGCTCACTGGAGAAAATGGACTTGAAGTTGGCCTAAAATAGGGAGTTTTAACTCTTCATCTCATGGTACCCCATTGGCAGAGTGATGAAGCCTCTGGACCCTCTCTCAGGAAAATATTTTTAAATGTACAAAGTAAAATACATAGGATTACAAAGGAAATCAATTCTATTGATTTACAATTCTCAAAATATTATAAATATTTGTGATCCAGTTACATATGCTTTATTAATGCATACCGAGCTGATCTCCCTGTGCTATGCCCCTGCTGCCCACTAGCTATTTTACATTTGGTAGTGTGTATATGTCGATGCTTCTGTCACTTCGCCCCAGCTTCCCCCTCCCCCGCTGCCATGTCCTCAAGTCCATTCTGTATGTCTGCGTCTTTATTCCTGCCCTGCCACTAGGTTCATCGGTACCATTTTTTTTTTAGATTCCATATATATGCGTTAGCATATGGTATTTGTTTTTCTCTTTCTTTACTTTTTTTCTTTACTTCACTCTGTATGACAGAATCTAGGTCCATCCACCTCACTACAAAAAACTCTTTTGTTTCTTTTTATGGCTGAGTAATATTCCATTGTATATATGTGCCACATCTTCTTTATCCATTCGTCTGTCAGTGGACATTTAGTTTGCTTCCATGTCCTGCCTATTGTAAATAGTGCTGCAATGAATATTGTGGTGCGTGTCTCTTTTTGAATTATGGTTTTCTCAGGGTATATGCCGAGTAGTGGGGTTTGCTGGGTCATGTGGTAGTTCTATTTTTAGTTTTTACGGCACCTCCATACTGCTCTCCATAGTGGTTGTATCAATTTACATTCCCACCAACAGTTCAGGAGGGTTCCCTTTTTACCACACCCTCTCCAGCATTTATTGTTTCTAGATTTTTTGATAATGGCCATTCTGACCAGTGTGAGGTGATACCTCATTGTGGTTTTGATTTGCATGTCTCTAATAGTGATGTTGAGCATCTTTTCATGTGCCTCTTGGCCATCTATCTGTATGTCTTCTTTGGTGAAATGTCTGTTTAGGTCTTCTGCCCATTTTTTAATTGGGTTGTTTCTTTTTTTTAATGTATTTTATTTTATTTTAATTTATTTTTGTTTTTGGCTGCGTTGGGTCTTCATTGCTGTGCGCGGGCTTTTCTCTGGTTGTGGTGAGCAGGGGCTACTCTTTGTTGCAGCGCGCAGGCTTCTCATTGCGGTGGCTTCTCTTGTGGAGCATGGGCTCTAGGCGCGCGGGCTTCAGTAGCTGTGGCACAGGGGGTCAGTAGTTGTGGCTTGCAGGCTCTAGAGCGCAGACTCAGTAGCTCGGTAGTTGTGGCGCACAGGCTTAGTTGCTCAGCGGCATGTGGGATCTTCCCAGACCAGGGCTCAAACCTGTGTCCTCTGCATTGGCAGGAGGATTGTTAACCACTGCGCCACCGGGGAAGCTGGGTTGTTTCTTTTTTTGATATTGAGCTCCATGAGCTGTTTGTATATTTTGGAGGTTAATCCTTTGCTCGTTGTTTCATTTGCAAATATTTTATCCCATTCTGAGGGTTGTCTTTTCCTCTTGTTTATGGTTTGCTTTGCTGTGCAAAGCTTTTAAGTTTAACTAGGTCCCATTTGTTTATTTTTGTTTTTATTTTCATTACTCTAGAAGGTGGGTCAAAAAACACCTTGCTGTGGTTTATGTCAGAGTGTTTTTCCTATGGTTTCCTCTAAGAGTTTTATAGTGTCTGGTTTTACATTTAGGTCTTTAATACATTTGGAGTTTATTTTTATTTTTTTATTTTTTGGAGTTTATTTTTGTGTGTGGTGTTAGGTGGTGTTCTAATTTCATTCTTTTACATGTAGCTGTCCAGTTTTCCCAGCACCACTTACTGAAGAGGCTGTCTTTTCTCCATTGTATGTTCTTGCCTCCTTTGTCGTAAATTAGGTGACCATATGTGCATGGGTTTATCTCTGGGCTTTCTATCCTGTACCTTGATCTATATTTCTGTTTTTGTGCCAGTACCATAATGTCTTGATTACTGTAGCTTTATAGTATAGTTTGAAATCAGGGAGCCTGATTCCTCCAGCTCCGTTTTTCTTTCTCAGTATTGCTTTGGCTATTCAGGATCTTTTGTGTTTCCATACAAATTGTAAAATTTTTTGTTCTAATTTTGTGAAGAATGCCATTGGTAGTTTGATAGGGATTGCATTGAATCTGTAGATTGCTTTGGGTAGTATAGTCATTTTCATAATATTGATTCTTCCAATCCAAGAATATGGTATATTTCTCCATCTGTTTATGACATCTTTGATTTCTTTCATCAGTGTTTTATAGTTTTCCAAGTATAAGTCTTTCACCTCCTTAGATAGGTTTATTCCTAGATATTTTATTCTTTTTGTTGCAGTGGTAAATGGGATTGTTTCCTTAATTTCTCTTTCTGATTTTTCGTTGTTAGTGTATAGGAATGCCAGAGATTTCTGTGCATTAACTTTGTATCCTGCAACGTTACCAAATTTGTTGATTAGTTCTAGTAGTTTTCTGGTGGCATCTTTAGGATTTTCTATGTATAGTATCATCTCATCTGCAAACAGTGACAGTTTTACTTATCCAATTTCTATACCTTTTATTTCTTTTTCTTCTCTGATTGCCATGGCTAGGACTTCGAAAACTATGTTGAATAAGAGTGGTGAGAGAGGACATCCTTGTCTTGTTCCTGATCTTAGAGGAAATGCTTTCAGTTTTTCAACATTGAGTATGTTTGCTGTGGGTTTGTCATATATGACCTTTATTATGTTGAGGTAGGTTCCCTCTATGCCCATTTTCTGGAGAGTTTTTATCGGAAAAGAGTGTTGAATTTTTTTCAAAACCTTTTTCTGCATCTATTGAGATGATCACATGGTTTTTATTCCTTAATTTGTTAACATGGTGTATCACATTGATTGATTTGCGTATATTGAAGAATCCTTGCATCTGATGTATGATCCTTTTAATATGTTGTTGGATTCTGTTTGCTAGTATTTTGTTCAGGAGTTTTGCATCTATGTTCATCAGTGATATTGGACTATAATTTTCTTTTTTTGTGATATCTTATTTTGGTTTTGGTATCAGGGTGATGGTGGCTTCATAGAACGAATTTGGGAGCGTTCCTCTCTGCAGTTTTTTGGAAGAGTTTGAGAAGGATCGGTGTTAGCTCTTCTCTAAATGTTTGATAGAATTCACCTGTGAAGCCATCTGGTCCTGGACTTCTGTTTGTTGGAAGATTTTTTTTATATATAAATTTATTTATTTTTACTTATTTACATTTGACTGTGCTGGGTCTTCGTTGCTGCGCGTGGACTTTCTCCAGTTGCGGCAAGCCGGGGCTACTCTTCGTTATGGTGCACAGGCTTCTCATTGTGGTGGTTTCCCTTGTTGTGGAGCATGGGCTCTTGGCAGGCGGGCTTCAGTAGTTGCGGCACATGGGCTCAGTAGTTGTGGCTCGTGGGCTCTAGAGCATAGGCTCAGTAGGGCGGCACATGGGGTTAGTTGCTCCATGGCATATGGGGTTTTCTCGGACCAGGGATCAAACCTGTGTCCTGTGTCCCCTGCATTGGCAGGCAGATTTTTAACCACTACGCCACCAGGGAAGTCCTGTTGGAAGATTTTTAATTACAGTTTCAATTTCATTACTTGTGATAGGTCTGTTTATATTTTCTAATTCTTCCTGGCTCAGTCTTGGAAAAATTGTACATTTCCAAGAATTTGTCCATTTCCTCATGGTTGTCCATTTTATTGGCATATAGTTGTCTGTAGTAGCCTCTTATAATCCTTTGTATTTCTGCAGTGTCAGTTGTGATTTTTCCTTTTTCATTTCTAATTTTATTGATTTGTGCCCTTTTTTTCTTGATGAGTCTGGCTAAGGGTTTATCAATTTTGTTTATCTTCTCAAAGAACCAACTTTTAGTTTTATTGATTTTTGCTGTTGTTTTCATTTCTGTTTCATTTATTTCTGCTCTGATCTTTATGATTTCTTTCCTTCTACTGACTTTGGGTTTTCATTGTTCTTCTTTCTCTAGTTGCTTTAGGTGTAGGGTTAGATTGTTTATTTGAGATTTTTCTTGTTTCTTGAGGTGCGATTGAATTGCTATAAACTTCCCTCTTAGAACTGCTTTTGCTGCATCCCATAGGTTTTGAATCATCGTGTTTTTGTTGTCATTTGTTTCTATGTATTCTTTTATTTCTTTGATTTCTCTAGTGATCTCTTGGTTACTTAGTAGTGCACTGTTTAGCCTCCATGTATTTGTGTTTTTTACAGTTTTTTTCCTGTAATTGATTTCCACATAGCAGTGTGGTCAGAAAAGATGCTTGATACGATTTCAATTTTCTTAAATTTTCCGAGGCTTGATTTGTGACCCAAGATGTGATCTGTCTTGGAGAATGTTCCGTGTGCACTTGAGAAGGAAGTGTACTGTGCCATTTTCGGGTGGAATGTTCTATAAATATCAATTAAATCTATCTGGTCTATTGTGTCATCTAAAGCTTGTGTTTGCTTATTTATTTTCTGTTTGGATGATCTGTCCATTGGGGCAAGTGAGGTGTTAAAGTCCCCTACTATTATAGTGTTACTGTTGATTTCTGCTTTCATGGTTGTTAGCATTTGCCTTATGTATTGAGGTGCTCCTATGTTGGGTGCATAAGCGATTATAATTGTTATATCTTCTTCTTGGATTGATCCCTTGATCATTATGTAATGTCCTTCCTTATCTCTTGTAACAGTCTTTATTTTAAAGTCTGTTTTTAAAAATAAATTTATTTATTTTATTTTTTTATTTTTGGTTGTGTTGGGTCTTTGTTGCTGTGCATGGGCTTTCTCTAGTCGCAGCAAGCAGGGGTTACTCTTCATGGTGGTGTGCAGTCTTCTCATTGAGGTGGCTTCTCTTGTTGCATAACACAGGCTCTAGGCACGCAGGCTTCAGTAGTTGTGGCACACGGGCTCAGTAGTTGTGGCTCACAGGCTCTAGAGCGCAGGCTCAGTAGTTGTGGTGCATGGGCTTAGTCGCTGCACAGCATGTGGGATCTTCCTGGACCAGGGATCGAACCTGTGTCCCCTGCATTGGCAGGCAGATTCTTAACTGCTGCACCACCAGGGAAGCCCTAAAGTCTATTTTATCTGATATGAGTATTGCTACTCCAACATTCTTTTGATTTCCATTTGCATGGAATATATTTTTCCATCCCTTCACTTTTAGTCTGTATGTGTTCCTAGGTCTGAAGTGGGTCTCTTGTAGACAGCATATATACGGGTCTTGTTTTTGTATCCATTCAGCCAGTCTGTGTCTTTTGGTTGGAGCATTTAATCCATTTACATTCAAGGTTGTTATCGATTGTATGTTCCTATTACCATTTTCTTAATTGTTTTGGGTTCGTTTTCGTGGGTCTTTTTCTTCTCTTGTGTTTCCTGCCTAGAGAAGTTTTTTTAGCATTTGTTGTAAAGCTGGTTTGGTGGTGCTGAATTCTCTTACCTTTTGCTTGTCTGAAAAGTTTTTGATTTCTCTGTTGACTCTGAATGAGATCCTTGCTGGGTAGAGTAATCTTGGTTGTAGTTTTTTCTCTTTTATCATTTTAAGTATATCCTGCCACTCCCTTCTGGCCTGCAGAGTTTCTGCTGAAAAATCAGTTGATAATATTATGGGGATTCCTTTGTATGTTATCTTTTGCTTTTCCCTTGCTGCTTTTAATATTTTTTCTTTGAACTTAATTTTTGTTAGTTTGATTAATATGTGTCTTGGTGTGTTTCTCCTAAGATTTATCCTGTATGGGACTCTGCGCTTCCTGGACTTGGGTGGCAATTTCCTTTCCCATGTTAGGGAAGTTTTCTACTATAATTTCTTCAAATATTTTCTCAGACCCTTTCTTTTTCTCTTCTTATTTGGGACCCCTATAATTCGAATGTTGGTGTGTTTAGTATTGTCCCAGAGGTCTCTGAGATTGTCTTCGATTCTTTTCATTCTTTTTTCTTTCTTCTGCTCCTTGGCAGTTATTTCCAGCAGTCTGTCTTCCAGCTCACTTATATTTGTTCTTCTGCCTCAGTTATCCTATTGTTGATTCCTTCTAGTGTATTTTTCATTTCAGTTACTGTGTTTTCATCTCTGTTTGTCCTTCAGTTCTTCTAGAACTTTGTTAAACATTTCTTATATTTTCTTAGTCTGTGCCTCCATTCTACTTCTGAGATTCTGGATCATCTTTACTACCATTACTCTGAATTCTTTTTCAGGTAGCTTGCCTATTTCCTCTTCATTTATTTGGTCTTATAGGTTTTTACCATGCTTCTTCATCTGTGACATACTTTATTACCCTCTCATTTTTTCTGATGGGTGGGATTGTGTTCCTGTTTAACTGGTTGTTTGGCCTGAGGCTTCCAACACTGGAGTTTGTAGGCTGTTGGGTAGGGCTGGGTCTTGGTGCTGAGATGAGGAACTCCGGGAGACCTCACTCCAATGAATATTTCCTGGGGTCTGAGGTTCTCTTGTTAGTCCAGTGGTTCAGACTCAGAGCTCCCATTGCAGGAGCCGTTCACTTGGGGGTTCTTCCCGTCTCCTTGGGTGTCAAGGTCCCCCACCACCATCTGGCAGGCGCCCTAGTTGTAGGGAGACACAAACTCTGTGTCTTCCCACGCCGCCATCTTGACTCTGCCCCTTGTAAATGATATTTTGAGATATCTGCTACAACTGTAATGGGATATGACAACATCTGTGATTTTAATAGGTTTAAATATCACAGGAGATGCTAATGCTATTTGTGTTTGTTTTCTATATTCACTATTGAAAGGGATGCTAAATTTCAGGTAGGGGTTAGTGAAAATAAAGCGTTTTTTTTTTTTTTTTTCCTAATCCAAGTTCACAGATCTCCTGAATTCTGGGTAACCCCTGATGGAAAATTCCTGGCCCAAAGGATAGGTTTTGGGAGCACTGAGAAGGGAAGAGGGTGTTCTAGGTAGGTGGTTAGCATAAACAGAGACCTGAAGTAGGATGGAGGGATTGGAGAGTGAGGAGATGGGGGAACTGACCTGCTGGGTTGGGACCCTGAAGGCTGGGGTGAGGCTCGTGGGCCTGACTTGGTGAGCTTTAGGGGACTGACAGGAGAGTTACCTGACGAGAAAGGTGGGTGACAGCTTGTGTAGTAATGGGGAATAGTTAAACAAATGGTGATAAATGTTCTTTTGTTTTGGAACAGGTCATTCAGATTCTAGGAGATAAGTTTCCATGCACTTTGGTGGCACAGAAGATTGACTGTATGTCTCTGATTAGTTCTATTTTTAAAAGATGATTCAATTTCTCTCTCTCTCTGTGACCTGACTGTGTGTCTGTTTCTCTGATAAGTGCCAGAGTACCAAGGAGAGCCTGATGAGATTTCCATTCGGAAGTGTCAGGAGGCAGCTCGCCAGGTGCTTGCTCCACACATGTCCTGTACTTGCGCCTCTTGTCCTGGTGGCTTCTGGGGTCTGTGCCTGCTGGGGATGGGTAGAGAATATGGTGGGCACAGTTTATAATGACTTGAAGGACGTTTCCAGGCTTAGCTAGGCTGGAGTCAGTTAATATTGGCTCTGGAATACTGCCTTCCTTTCTCAACCTTGACTGCATAGTATCCCCCTAGATGACCACACACACACATAATTCACTCTTCCCAATTCTCAGGTACATACATTCCACCTCTACATTCTCCCCACATACATCCACCCTGCACTCACACATCTCTGTGGAACTGAAAAAGAGTGCTTTGTAAACAGTCAGGCTGCTTGAGTATGAATCCCAGCTCTCCTGTCACTGTACCTGGAGCAAACTTTACAACCTGCCAAGGCTTTGATGTCCCTACCTTTAAAATGAAGATAAGAGATTAGTCAACAGCTGTTACCCAGAGCAGATGGACCTCTATCTGCTGCTGCTGTTGCACATCCCAGCTAGCTGTGAGTGTGGCCCTGGCTTGGGTGGCAGGGGAATTCACGGTGGAGATGGGGCCTGCTGCTGGACGCGCGTCTCAGGGCTGCATGTTCTTGTGCTGCAGGTGCAGGGCCCTGTACTGGTGGAGGACACCTGTCTGTGCTTCAACGCCCTTGGGGGCCTCCCTGGCCCCTACATGTGAGTGCTCCCCCACCCTTTTGCAGGGCCCTGGCCACAAAACCACTTGAAATTTGAAATGATTTGTTACTTGATACTGCGGGTCATTCACTGTCTTGGCATCAACACCAGTATGTCAGATTGTCTTGAGGGAGGATTAGGGATGGGGAAGAGGCATACCTTTCTTTTGTAAAGTGTGAGAATGTGATTGTGTAAGTTGAGATGGGCAAGGGGAACTCACCCATTGGAGAGGTACATTCGTGGGCAGATCAGTTTCAGGAAAGAGGAAATAAGGAAGTTGAGATCTGCAGATGGATTTCCTTAAAGCTATCCAGTACCCTGGACCCCCTCAGAAGGTCTTTGTGTATCTCTAGGGTACAAATACCCCAATTTGTTAGGTCTTGGGTATGTATACAGTTGACCCTTGAACAACTTGGGGGGGTTAACCTGCGTTTAACTTACAGTTGGCCTTCCATATCAGTGAATTCAACTGTATATTACTGTAGTATTTACTACTGAAAAATATCTATGTATAAGCGAACATATGCAGTTCAAATTCATGTTGTTCAAGGGTTAACTGTATCTTTAACTTTTGGATTGCTAATTTGTTTGCCAAGGCAGTAGCACCCCTACACACTTATAGTGTATATCGCTCCATATTCTTACCAGCACTGTTTTATGACTTTTTAGTATTTTGTAATGGCGGGAGTGGGAAATGTTACCACATGCAATTTTAATTTGCATTTCCCTAATTACCAGTGAGATTGAGGGCTTCACTGGTTTATCAGTTCTTTTGTGGATTGCCTCTTTGTCTCCATTTCCTTTTTCCTATTGGATTATTTCTCTTCATTTTGAGTTGAAACATTCTTTGCTCTCCCAGGGCTCTAATCCCTGGGGGATGCAGCCCAGAAACAAGGTGGTAAGAACATCCATCTGATTGTGGTGTCTGACTCACCTTTATTTCTCTTGTAGAAAGTGGTTTCTGGAGAAGTTAAAGCCTGAAGGTATTATCCCCATGTCTCTTTCTTTAGACCTGTTTGAAATTAAGAATCTGTGGGTTCTACGGGAGGAGCTCCAACTAGTAATCAGGAATCTCGGGTTCCATCCCCTTCACGGAGTCTCCATTCACCTCAGTTTCCCCATCTATAATCTACAGCTCACACTCTCCCTATACACCCTGTGCCAGGGAGCACTGAGATTTGGGAGGAGTGGATGGGGTGGGGGTGGGTGGTGAGAGCTTTGTGTTTGAGGGACAAAGGGGCTCTAGTTGATTCTGGCTCAGAGAGGGACTGGCCCCACTTCTTGCTGTCCTTGCCTCAGTGGGGGGCGGGGAGGGGGACACCCTGCTGCTCCTCCTGGTCCCAGCAGCGCATACCCTGAAGCCCACAGTGGTAGAATAAGGAACCCCACATCCCCATCACCCAACTTCCTGGGTTATCAGCGCAGGGCCTATTTGGTGATATGTATAACTCCCCTTCACCACCTGGGCCCATTGAGTGCGGAGAGGGGGCTGGGGCCGGGCAGCGTAGAGTGCGCTGAGCCCTCACTACACGTGCCCGCAGGTCTCCACCAGCTCCTGGCTGGGTTCCAAGACAAGTCGGCCTATGCACTCTGCACGTTCGCGCTCAGCACTGGGGACCCCAGCGAGCCTGTGCGCCTCTTCAGGGGCCGGACCTCGGTGCGTACCCATGCTCGTTCCCCCCCCCCGAGTGCCGCCAGAGGGCGCTGTGACTCGCGATGATGCTGCAGGACTGTAGTGGGGAGGGCGCGCCCCTGGGTACCATAGCTAGAAGTGCTGTCAATCCCGAAACTTATTTGACCCCTGAGTCTGGTGTTTGGAAACGCACAGTGGCTTACAGCTGTTGGGGCCTGGTATACCCAGAGCTCTGCAGTGTATGCTCTCCTGAGAAGCAGATGTGGAAACTGAAGGTGACAACTCCTAGAGCTACATCTATGGCCCAGACTCCTCCAAGCTTGAATCTCCTCATCCCACTGCTGAGGCAACAGCTTCCCTTGAACATCTCACAGCCTTTCCGACTTTTTATGTTCATATAGAATCTTCCTTCTCCCCCCAACTCATTCCTTTCAAAACTGCCCTTCAGTGCCCCAATGCTTACCTATCAGACCGTAGGTTCAGCTGCTTCTCACAGGGTCCAGACCATCCTCTGGGCTGGCCTGCTTCCCCCACCCCCCCGCCCCAGCCCATCCATCCCCTCCCCGTGGCAGGAGTGTACCTTGAGGCACATCATTTCTCTGCTTTGTCCTTTCTGCTTAGGATAGAATCCAGAGTCCCACCCTAGCTCACATAGCGCTATGCCAGTGGCTCCACCAGGGGCTGTCCACAGATGTTTTACTTTACACTCCCTGATTAGATTTTTAATTTTTGTGGTGAAAAAAACAGGTAACAGAAATTACCATCTTCATTTTTAAGTGTACAATACAATAGTGTACACTGTTGTGCACCAGATCTCTAGAACTTTCTCATCTTGCAGAATTGAAACTATGCCCGTTGAATAATGACTCCACCTTCCCCACCTCTCTCCAGCACCTGGCAACCACCATTCTACTTTGTGTTGCTAAGAGTTCAGCTACCTCAGATACATCATATAAGTGGAATCCTGCAGTGTTTGTTTTTTTGTGACTGGCTTATCTCACTTAGCATAATGTCCTCAAGTATCATCCATGTTGTAGCATGTGACAGGATCTCCTTTTTTAAGGCTGAATAATATTCCATTGTATATATATACCACTTTTTCCTTTATCCGTTTACAGGCATACCTCGTTTTATTGAGCTTCACAGATATTATGTTTTTACAAATTGAAAGTTTGTGGCAATCCTGCATTGTCAGATGATGGTTAGCATTTTTAGCAATTAAGTATTTTTAAATTAAGGTATGTACACTTTTTTTTAGACATAATGCTATTGCACACTTAATAGATTACAATATAGTGTAAACGTAACTTTTATATGCAGTAGGAAACCAAAAAATTCATGTGACTTGCTTTATTGCGATAATTGCTTAATTGCAGTGGTCTGGAACTGAACCCACAATATCTCCGAGGTCTGCCTGTATTCATTGATGAACACTTGCGTGGCTTCCACTTTTTGGCTCGTTCATAATGCTGCTATGAACATGGGTGTGCAAATATCTCTTCAAGATCCTGTTTTCATTCTTTTGGGTATATATCCAGAAATGGGATTGCTGGATCATATTGCCTGGTTACATTTTTAACAGTTAGTTTTAGTGGTCTGCTACTTTCACAGAAATGTTCTCTCAAAAATCAAAAGTATGAACAACCACAGGCCCAACTTCCTGCACCATGACTGACTAGCAGCTATGCTGCTGACGGGGCCTGATCACTTTCATCCGACCATTCCCTATTGTCTCCCCAGCGTGGGCTGCTGTTTGTACTTTGTTGCTGCCAGCCCTGACTTTAACTGAGGTAGCCTTGTTTCTCCTTGTTCTGTTCTCCCCTGTGCTTTCGAAAAAACCCTAGCCACATTGTCCTTTCAGCAGTGCGTATGATAAGCCTTTTCCATCTCTGGACCTCAGCACAGCTGTGTCCTCCACCTAGAATATTCTTGCCCTAGTCCTTTATGTGGCCAAAGTGTCCCCTCCTCACTGAGGCCTTCCCTGAGCTCCCCATCTTGTTATTCTTGAGCCCAGCTCCCAGTTTGTTGCCTCAAAGACACTTTGTATTTGGTAATCATTAATGTTTACTGATGTAATGCTTGTTTTGCTTAAGAGTTCCATTCTGTGAAGGCAAGGCTACGATTTTCTGTTTTCCTGGTGCCTGCTTCGCTGAGGTGTTCAAAAAACAGTTGTTGCGTGGGTGAAGTTCAGAGTGGTTCAGTAACTGGCCTCAGTCACACAGCTCCCCATTAGCAGAAGCAGAATTTGCCTTTGGTCTGAATGACTTGGAATTTATATGGCTAATCCCCATCCTCTACTACCTCCCTTGTATTTTATAAGTTGTTTTTTTGTTGTTGTTGTTGTTGTTTTTTGCGGTACGCGGGCCTCTCACTGTTGTGGCCTCTTCCGTTGTGGAGCACAGGCTCTGGACGCGCAGGCTCAGCGGCCATGGCTCACGGGCCCAGCCACTCTGCGGCATGTGGGATCTTCCCGGACCAGGGCACGAACCCATGTCCCCTGCATCGGTAGGCGGACTCTCAACCACTGTGCCACCAGGGAAGCCTGACACTGGTTATCTTTGTCACATTTTCCTTTTGGAATTTGCCTATTACAGCCAGTATTTACTGAGCTCATTTTTGTGTTGAACATTGTGCAAAGTAATTTCTATTTTGTTGTTTCATTTGTTAGAGCCTCCCTTGTATTTTGAGAAATGCAGTAATAGTAGCAGGCACAGGGCTTGGCTGCAAGGTTCAGGGCCCTCAAACTTCCTATTAGGAGAAAATGTTTTCTGTCAGTCTTTCAAAGTTGCTTCTCTTCTTCAGTGAGGTCACAGTTTGTCAAAGCTTCAGAGAGGGAGGCTGGTCCCAGGGGTATCTGTGGGCTAATCAAGCATGTGGTTCCTCCCTGTCTGTGGGGAGCAAGCCGTCCTGCTCTGCATTTTATCTGTGTTCAGCAAACATTTGCCGGCACCATGGACCCCTTGAAATAATATATTTTGAGTAAATAGGGTTTAACCAAATTCGTAAACTAACCAAACTCAATCTGGCTACTGCCCTCCTCACAGTGCATCTTCTCCACACCCAGTGGCACACCTGTCCCCCTTTCCTCTGGCAGGGCCAGATTGTGGTGCCCCGTGGCTGCCGGGATTTTGGCTGGGACCCCTGCTTTCAGCCTGATGGATATGAGCAGACGTAAGGAGCCCCAGTTTCTTTCAGGGGTGTGGGGTGGGGATGGCCGTGGTCTGGGTTGGGTCAGTGCCCTGCCCAGGTGCAGGCACGCGGATGCAGGCGGGGCAGGCTCTGAGGTGCCGTTCCGGCTGAAGGCAGCTCTGCTGGGGTGGATGCAAGGAATCTGGGTGGCCCGGTCCACAGCTGGGAGGCAGCTGGGCATAGCTGAAGTCCTGGGCTCTCGGGCTCAGCTCAGCGCAGAGCAGCTTTGTAGCTTCAGTGGCTTCCCTGCTCTGACCTGGGCTTGTCAGCTTTGTTGGATGACTATCTGACCCCCATTTAGTCTGGAAAAATGTTAGCACTTGGCCACCACGTTACACCCCCACAGTGCTAGGAGTTTTCAGTATTTCATGCTAGCCCCCGCTTATTTACACGGGACATGTTGGCCATTATTGGAATCGGGTTTGTCAAGCTGGAGGGGGGCCCTTAGGGAGTGTGGCCTGAGGCCTTACAACAGCCAGGCAGGGCTGAGGACAACATGAAGCAGCACTTTGGTGACACAAAGGCTCTATATCTGCACTGTGCAATCCGGTAGCCATTAGCCACGTGTGGCTGCGGAGCATCTGAAATGTGGTTAGAGCAACTGAGGAACAGAATTTATTTTTATTCAGTTATAATTGGTTTAAATGGCCACAGTGACTGGTAGCCACCATATTTGACAGCATAGATGTGAAAGTGACAACTGGAGTAGGGATTCTTACCTCACTGGAGTCCTGCCATGGATGGCAGGCCACTGGCTGGCTGTTCAAGGCTCATCTGCTGCCCCCTGCCTCCACCTGCCCGTCCCACAGTGCATTGGAGGAGATTGCTATGTTTGCTCTGTCAGGCCCCACTGCTTCCCGTCAACAGATGACAAAGCTGATAAAGCATGCAGCTCATCCCCCTGTCCCCAGCTTCCCTTTGATGACTTTTGGACACACTAGAACCAGTTTAAGATCCTTTCACACTCATTAATATGGGTTTCTACCTACAGGGGAATTTAAGACTGATTTTTAAAAAATTAACTCTGGTTGCCAGGAGCTGGTAGCCCCACTACCCTTTCCTAGGGACTCTTTGAGCTTTGGGCTCCAGGATGAGGTGAGGTGTACATACCCTACCTGAATCTGGGCCCCCTCTTCTCTGAGCTGCTACTGTTGCCCCTTAGGTATGCAGAGATGCCCAAGGCTGAGAAGAACACCATCTCCCATCGCTTCCAGGCCCTGCTTGAGTTGCAAGAATACTTTGGCAACCTGACTCCACTTGGAGCTGGTGATGACCACTCTAGCTGAGGATCCGGGGAGGGCTAGCCTGAAACCGCCTCTATCAGGCAGGCACCAATCCAAGTACCGCCTTCAGGGTTACCACTTCCTGGGGGTGTTACCAGCCGTCAGGAGCAGCTGGCTCTGCTTGGAGAAACTTCGGCCAGAGGACACCATCCTCTTGTCCTCGGGGATTCAGTGGTCTCCTACAGCCTCCAGGCCTGGAATCCGGAAAGGACCTTGGGTGTTAAAACTGGCCTTGGCAGGGTTGAGGGTTTGGGGAAGAACCACACAAACAGCCTTAGATGTTTTTTAAATGCAGCAAATAAAAATTCCGGAGGGTACTTGCTTCCAAAATAAACTGGGTATATTTGCTTTGAAACTTGCCTCAGACAGGTGTCTGTTTCCTGAGTCCCCTTTGGCACGAGCAGGAAACCTCTCGGGTCGGGGGGGGGGGGTGCAAAACGGGTGTAGCGGGGTGGCTGGAGGAGGGCAGTGCTGTGTTGAGGCTGTTTGTGTGCCCTTGCTAGCTGGAGTATTATATCTTTCTTTTTGTCCTTGAAGTCTCTGATCATGGGCTGAACTTTTCCATGCCACATCCCTGCTGCCCGCCACCCAGCCACTGAGCAATGCCACCACCCAGCTGGCCTCTATTGTGTTTGCTGGGTTGGGGGACGGGCAGTGTGGGATGCTGAGTGCTTTTGCTTTATTCTGGTGTACATTAGAGCAGCTAAAATGTTGGTTTATGGTTATAACGCCAAGTTCATTTTTATGGCAGGGAGGAGGGATGGAGTTCTTGACCCCAGTTGGGTTGACATGCCACGGTTCAGCCTGGGGGGCCAGCTGAGTTGAGCCCTTCAGGAGGCCCAGCTCAGCTACCCCAGACCCGTACTGAGTCCTGGTGAAGCCCTTCCCTGGGAGGGACTTCAGAGGCCCGGGGTGGCTCCCTTACCTTCCTGCAGGTGTTACTCTGGTAAAGAGGAGGTGCCCAACCCCAAGGACAATCAGAAAAGCCTGTTGTGTGTTGGGGGGTGGGGGTCCTTAATGCTGGTGTGTCGCTCCCAAGCTTAAGTTACATCCCCTCCTCAGTCCTAGCAGCGCGGCCCAGGGCCTAGATTTAACAGTTGTTTCCTCCCCTAAAATTCATCAGCACCCGTGGGTGAGGACAGGACCTCATCCCTTTGCTCCCTTCTTGTCTGTGAAGCCCAGCTGGGTTGATTCCTCAGGAAGTGCCGGTGGTGGTGCTCAGCCTCCTCTGAATTGTCTGCTTGGCGTGGGTGGTGTCCGGCTGGAACTCAGGTGTGGGGTGCTGGGGGGCCTGCTTACTCCTTGCCTGGTGATCCTGGACACAGCCCCACCTGCAGGAAACACAGGCTACTGGGGTGGGGGCCCCAAAGAAGGATCACTTGCCACGTGGCACTTGGAGCAGGGCACCCCTCTGTGTCTGCTCCTCAGCTGCTTCCTCAGAGTTCTGTCCTGGATGCACAGTACATTTTCTGTCCCCTTTGAACTTTACCCATCCTGCAAGCAGCACCGTGAATGTGCTCATCCCACCCTACCAGCCACTGGGCTCTTCACTGGCCCCAAGCCCACTTTCCCTGCAGGTTCCTGGCAACATGGCAGAACAAAGGCCTCCTGGACCTTCCATGTTTCCCTGTTGAGCTACTGTGTGGAGTTGGAAGTAATAGCCCTTAGGCGGCACTCAACAAATCAGTCCCTTTTATCCCACCTCCCCTGGGATGGTTTCTCCCTCCTCAGGGCCCTCAGGTGGCCTTCAGAGGCTGGGGCAGGGCAGCATGGATGGAGGCGGTATGTAGAAGCATAGAAACAGGAGCTTTATTCTCTGATGTGCATACAGCAAGTTCCTTACACAATCAAGGAAATGGTTTCTCTTTCAGGCTCTTTTATCAAAAGAAAATCCGTCCTGCTTAGTCCCACCCTGGGCAGAAGCTGCCCTGAGCAGAGTTCCGGACCCAAAGCAAAAGGCTAATGGGAAGAGGAGCAGACACACACCTTGGAGCCCCCTCAATGCCCAGACACCCTAGGCCAGTTGGGACAGCTGTGAGGGGGTGCAGTACAGAGCAGCACCCCAAGATACCCACACACAGCCACAGAGCCAGCCTGGGAAGACCCAGAGGGATGGGCGAATGGGGTGTGGCCAGGGCCTGGTAGTCAGGACCTCAGTGCTCAGCGTCCATGGCGTCCAGGTACTTGGCTTCAATGATTTGGGGCAGCAGGTTGTAGCTGAGGGGAGGGGGAACAGGCAGGAGGATAAGCATTGGGTCAGGGAGGAACAGGCTGAGGGTAGCCACTCCAGCCCACCGTCTCCCGCCCAGCTGAGTCCCTTTTTCCTGCTGGCCACCCTCCCGTACCGGATGGGGATCATGGCGATCATGATGAGGGGAAAGATCATCTTCATGTAGGGCAGGGTGCTCATGCCAAAGGCACAGAGCAGCAGCAGCTGCAGGACCTGCAGGCCTGTGAAGTAGTGGATCTTCCTCTGAGGCACCCTCCGGATGTAGTGGGTGGGTGGGTACGAGGTCTGTGGGTGGCAGGGACCAGGTGTGGGCAGGTCTGCAGCCATATCCCCCACCCCCACCCCTCACTCTCAGGGCCAGACACTCACTTGGTCCTTGAGCAGCAGGACCATGCGTGCAAACAGCTGGTTGCCGTCGATGGAGGTGAGCGCGATGTAGAGAAAGAGGCCGTAGAGCACAGGCTTGGGGATCCACTGTAGCGGGAAGGGCAGCAGCAGGAGGGAGAAGCCCACCAGGATGCTGGCGCCCAGGGAGGTCAACCGTGTCTCCTTCACACTCACAATCCTGCGAGGTTCCAGTGCACTGGGTCACCTCTGGCCTGGTCCACAGGGCCGTGTCCATCCCCGGTCACATGTGCTTCCTGGGCTCTGTTACTTCTGGGCCCTTATCCCCCGAACCATATCCTTCCTTAGGTCATATGTGGCCCAGGGCTACCCCCCACCTAAGGGTCCACGTGACTCTGGCCTCACGTCTCAAGGGGCCACTTTCACACTCACGTCTCGTAAATGTGCCCATTCTCCACACGCTCCTCCACCAAAGCTAGTGCCCGCACGTGCAACGGGGAGTGGGGGTAGGCAGCATGGATCCAGGGCAGCCCAAACAGAGACAGCCCGGTGTTGATGATGGCGATGAGCAGGAGGTCCCAGTGGTAGGCAGTGCCCTTTACCAGCCTGCAGCAGGCAGGGTCACATGTGGACAAAGCCCCATGGTCCCTGGAGGGCTGGACACACGCTTACCCCTCCCTCCCCAGCCCTGCGAACCTGTTCTCTGGGGCATTAGCCAAGGCAGCCACCAGGTTCTGCTCGATGAAGAAGAGCATGGAGAGGAGGAAGCCGAGGCCCATGGCGCCGCTGACGGCCACCAGGGATAGTGAGTGCATCTCGGCCATCTCGAACAGGCTCTTGCTTGGGTTGTAGCGGAACTTGCCCACTGCAGCCAGGTACAGGTCCCTGCTCAAGCCTTCCTCCCCCACAGAGCAACCCACCACACCCCACCACACCCCACGCCTAGTCCCAACTCACTCTTAATCTCCTGGAAGCCGTAGGAAGAGATGAGGGAGAAGGTAAGCACTGAGATGGGCAAGGCACAGTCTGACAGGATCTCACGCATGTAGGGGTGCAGGTAGGGGCTAGGGAGGCAGGTGGGTGTCAGCGTGGCCTGCAGCTTGTGCTCCCTTCCCCTCACCCTGAATGGGTACCCCTCACCTCTTCTTGAACTGATAGAGGGTGTAGCTCAGCCAGAGCGTCCCCAACATGATGAGGAGGCTGAGCACAGCTGTGTCCCGGGCCAGGGGCTCGGGGCCCTGGCTGCCCACTGAAGTCAGCTCTGGTGGGCCAGCCAGGAGGCTGGTGTTGAGGGCAGCGTGGAGGCTGCTGTTGAGGCTGGGGCTGAGGCCCAGCAGGCTCACCGGGGAAGGCCTATCTTCGTAGTAGTTCCCGTGGTTGTGGCCACAGTAGTACTTCTGGAAGACTGGACACAGGCCAACAGGACTCAGCCATCTGGGCTCTGGGAGCCTGGGGCCCAGCAGCTTCCTCCTGGATGTGGGGGTGAGGGAGCCCCGAGGGGAGGAAGGGATTCTGGGGGGAGGAGGGGAGAGAGCTGGCCTTCTGTCAGCCAGGACCCCTTGGCCTGCCTGTCTACCCACCACCCCACACCCTGCCCTTGTCCATTTCTGACAACAAATCCTGCTTGGCCCAGGGCCTCTGATCCTGCCTAGGGCAGCTCTGTCACCCTCTAGCACGTGGGCCTGCTGCTCTTTGCCAGTCATGGCTCCCAGAGCACCCTGGGCCATGGAAGCAATCTTAGCGCTTACATGCTTCTTGGCTGCTCTGGGCACAGTCCATAGCCCCCCATCTCAACTCAGCTTCCCCTATAGCAGGTGGCCGTCGGCAATACACTCACTTTTGACCATGCCCTTGACAGCATCCAGCACGAATGTGATGGAAATGAACAAAGCAATGATCTCCTCTGTTGACCTGCCAGCAGGGGATATGCCTCATAAGACGGGGTGAGTTGTTAGTAGCGGGGAGGCTTCCCCGAGCCTCAGCACGGCCCCCTACCTCCTGCCATGAAGAGGACCAGGGTCCTAGGCTTTCCCCTTGGAGCAGTGATATGGTGGGGGCACCCCATCTGCTCTAGGGTTAACAGGGCCCCAGAGGCTGGCATGGAAGCTGACCCAGGCCCCTGGCTTTGGTCTCCCTCCTGCTTGTGAGTCCCAGAAGCTTAGGGAAGGCCCTGTCACCTCTTGAAGAGACTCATGACCAGGCTGAGGTTGAAGAGGGCATAAAGCGCGAGGAAGAAACTGTTCCACAGGCCTGTCCATGCATAGAAGGTACTGAAGTCCAGATTGTAGTCATCACAGATGCCACGGATCACTGCAGGCGGTGGGACAGGAGTGAGCAGTCAGGGCCAGGCTGGGACCAGGGACCTCAGGAAGCATCTCCCCGCTGCCACCCCCACTGCACCGTGGATGTAGAGGGCCAGGGGTGCGGTCGTCAGCAGCACCACCAGCGGCTGCCCGGAGAAGAGTGCGTACAAGAGGCCTCCAATGCTCTGCCCAGCTATGGTCTTCTGTACATCTGAGGAAGCGGGGCGGTCAGGGGGGAACCGTGGCCCTGGGCTCCACCCGGCATGCCCCACCAGGCTCCAACCCCTCACCAATGGCCCCGTTCGTGTTCTCATCGTTGAGGGACCCAAAAGCGATCGTGGGCAGGAGGCAGGCGAAGTAGAGGAACAGGGTGGTGGTGATGTATTTGCCCACAGCTTTGTTTTTCCCGATAATGCCTAAGAATGGGAGACAGGGCGGAGGGTGTGTTGGGGACACAGGACAGGCCTGGGGCCTGAGCTACAGGCCGAGCTCCAGGAGGGCCATGGGCCACTTACCATCAGTGAAGTCCAGCGGGTACACAGGGAATCTGCGCGCGATGTCCTCCCGGATGCCCCTCCCCATGGGAAGAAAGTCCTTGTGCCGTGGGGGCTGGGAGGAGGACACGCATCCATCAGCCCTGTGTCCCTGCCCTGTGCTGCCCGCCCAGGCCACCTCTGCCCTGCACCTGCGGGGGTCTGTGGGTGCAGATGGAGCTCATGCTGTAGTCCTTCGTGCTGATGCTCGGACAGTGGCTCATTATGGTGAGCAGCTGTCTCTGATGTACCAGGGCCTCCTTGAATTCCTCCTCCGTGCGGGTCTTCAGGAGCTTTTGGCGGAAGGTGATGTCTAAGAACATCGTGGCAAACGTGCGTCCCACCTCTGTCGCAGTCTTGGTGCTTTTCTGGGCATGGGGCAAGAGAATCACATCTGTAGCCACAGTAGAGCGAAGGGTGCCCAACCCCGGCCTGGCCATTCACGGACAGACATTCCCAAGCACGTGGCAGGTGCTCTCCCCATGACCTGGGTGTAGTCCCCCAAAGTTCAAGCATAGTGGACCCTGCCACGATTTCCACCAGGTCAGCAGATCACTAGAACTACCATCAGCCTAGTATTTTTTTTAAAATAAACTCAGGTATTAAATCTGTGTAATTGTGGATAATGATATCATGATGATGGAGAAAAATGTTCACCCAGCTACTTTTCACTGGTGGCATTTGCACGGTCGGCTGGTTTACGATTTTCAGAGGTGTTCCAGGCCCATCCGGCCTTCTGCCTCTTGCCTGGCCAAGCTCAACCCCGTCCATGAACTCAATGTTCAACCTCCACCACAGCAGCCTGTCTCACCTCCCCATCCTAGGTCCCCTGGGAGCAGCATGCACCCCCCTGCCCCCCACTCCGTGCTGCCCAAAGCTACAGTCCCGGGGCTGCACCGTGCACACTGTGCTTTCTGGTAGCTTTAGAACAGGCTTGTTCCCCCGAGGAGGAGCCAGGTGTCAGGATGGCTGGCGTGTCTCAAGGCACCAGTCTAGCCACTCAATCCTAGGGATTCTATTCCTTCCAGCTGTTCTGGCCACCTTGTCAGCTGTCACTCCCTCTGACCCATGAGCTGCCCGCTGCCCTAAGTGCCCTTCCTCTCTCCCCAGCAAAGTAACATCTGGAGAGATTCACAGCATGTCTATGAAAGCCCTGGGAGGAACGATCCCGTTAGCACCCCCTTTGCTTAGAGAAAGCCTGGGGAGGGGCCATCTGAAGCTCTGAGTCTACACCAGAGGCAGGGGCAGAATCATCAAGAAGCCAGTGGAATCTTAAGCATTAAGGCCCTTCCCAGGCCTGGGGAGGGGCCCTAGCCATTTTCTTTTAATGACTTTAAAATCCTTTTCCATAAAAGAAGATTCCCCAAATATACGTATAAGTCTCAGCCCCCACAAAAGCGAGATGCCCCTGGCTGGGGGGTAAATGCCCCAGGAAGGAGTGGGGATCTTTGGTCAACAAATCATAGCCAACTATAGAGTTAGGGTTGGGCAGGCCAAAGAAAGGCCCCTATGTTTGAATAGTAATAATCTTAAAAAGTATCTCTTGGGCTTCCCTGGTGGCGCAGTGGTTGAGAGTCTGCCTGCTGATGCAGGGGACACGGGTTTGTGCCCTGGTCCGGGAGGATCCCACATGCCACGGAGCGGCTGGGCCCGTGAGCCATGGCCGCTGAACCTGCACATCCGGAGGCTGTGCTCCGCAACGGGAGAGGCCACAACAGTGAGAGGCCCGCATACCGCAAAAAAAAAAAAAAAAAGTATCTCTTTTCAGTCAGGAAAGAAATAGAACCTTTTGGGCAACTTCTGGGGAAATTAGGCGTTGATGAAGACCTACCAAGTATGCTTCAGATAAACCCCAGTAGGGCAGAGATGAACGGAGAGGGTGAGAACGTGGCCTTCAGAGGCCAGGACTGTGGTGCCTCCAGCACTGGGAGAGATGCCTCCAAGAAGAGGGCAGGGTAACCTGGAACCCTCCTTCCTGGGAAACAGAGCAGCCACCCGAAACCCCTCCTCACCATCTTGGGTGGGGCCAGCACTAGGATGACAAACCGCACCTCACAGGAATTCTCCCCCCAGTTCTGCGGGCGAACCAGGCGGCTGATGCACACGTGCCGCTTCAGCAGAGCCTTGGAGGTACAGCTGGCAGGGACAGAGAGGGCACACGGCACACAGTTGCCACCCTTGGGAGCTGGGGCTCCCCCCTCCCCGAGCCCCCAACTATGACCCCAGTGACCTCTGTTAGGGAGGAAAAAAAAGACCAAATGGGATGGATTCCTCACTCTCCCCGCAAACTGAGCAAGCCAGCCTCCACAGGGACTGGATGCCTGGCTCCAAGGTGACGTGGGGAGGCCAGTTGTGGCAGCCTGGCAACTCACATGATGCAGAGCCACGACTGCTGGTATTGCACCCCCGTTACTGTAGCAGTGACCCCTTGGATTGTATCTGACAGTAGGTGAACTGCTGACAGAGTGGAAGGAACAGGAGGGTCAGATGGCCCCACCTCCCTGACCTCCCGCCCAGGCAGAGGGACAGCCCTTACCTTTACCCTCCATGGGGGCCCCGGCATCAGTGAAAAGCATGGCCATGAGCAGGTCCAAGTTGCAGTCGGGCTCGGTGTTGTGGGAGTCTTGGGCTAAGCGGCACAGCATGGCCCGTAGCACGTCATCCAGGGAGGTGGCTGTCTCGTTCAGGATGATGCTGGCCCGTGCCAAGAAGCCGTCTAGGTCCCGGTGCGCCCGGATCTCTTCCTCAAAGTTCTTTAACTTCAGGTACTGTGGGGGCCCCACACACAGAACCACACAGGCCCATAAATAAGAAGGACCTGTCGCTGTCTGGGTCCTTCCTCTGTGGTGGTCCCCGGCTGACCCTGCCCACCAGGACCCGACACCCGCTTCCCAGAGAGAAGACCAGCGAGGTTGGCCCCAGCAGCCGGGCCCTGGGCTAGTACGAGATCCAGCATCAGTGTGAGCTCTCTCAGGGAAGCAGCCACCTCCACCCCCACCTAGTGGCCCAGGACCAAATGTCTCCCATCCGGTCAATGGGCCACTTACCTTGCGGGAGGTGTGTAGGAGACCGTAGCCTCCAGGCGATTCACTCTCTGCTGGAGGAAAGCGGGGGGCTCAGGGGGCGGCCCCAGCCCTTCAGGTCTCTCTTGGTGGAGCGGGGCCGCATCTGCCCAGTCCCCAGTCCCCTGTGTGCCTCCCCCGACCCGTCCCTGCTACAACCCCCATACCAGACTGGGTGGGCTGCACCTCGAGGTTGACGTTGACAAAGAAGCGGATGCTCTCGCCAGACACAATGGAGGAGTTGACCGTGTCGAAGGCCTCATCCCCCAGGCTCTCCTCACGGGTTTCAGAGGCATCATCCGCGTCACACTTGAGGTAGCCTGGAGCCCCAACCACCACCAAGAGAGACCCCCCCCAAGAGGGCCTGGCTACACACAGGACAAAGGGGCTCCAAGCCAAAGGAGCGGGGGCCCCTGGGCTGTCCCACTTGGTGCAATCTCGGTGAGTGGTAAGGGAGGCCTCTCACAGGCTAGGAAGGAAGCCTCAGCTAGGCCCAATATCTGGTCCTGGCCCAGCCCCCTGAGTATGGCAGCCAGCTGGCACCCCCCACCCAATGGTTTTCTCCAACATTCTTCAGCAGCGGGAACCCTGCACTGCTCTGTGCCACACATATCCTTTAGCTAGAGAAAGAACATGTCCATTCCACAGACACTGAGCCAGGCACATGGTACAATGATGTAGTTAAGACTGACTGGCCCCTGCCTTCTCAGAACCTCCAGGTTGTGGGACCTGGACCTGTCTGGCTCCCCAGAAACGATTCAAGGAAAGCCAGAGCCCTGCAGTATCCGGACCTCATTGGCACAGGGAGGGCATGTGGGGCAAAGCATCAGGGCTGAGAGACCTTAGTCCAACATCAGACAAGGCCCAGGAAGCAAGAGAGCCAGATAAACAGAGCCAGAGATGGAGGTGACAGGACCCCAGAGGAGGCCTCATCTCAGGCCTCCACCCATGGTGGGCGGGGGGCATGTTATGGTACCTTGGGACTCCAGAGCACAGAACCTGCTGCCCCTTTCTTATGGTCTGCCTCTCAGTTCCTGCAACTGACCCCCAACACAGGCCCCCTCCTATAGGAAGCCTTCCTGATGACATGGAAAAGTTCCAATCTGCCCTGAGTCCTGCTGGGGCTCCCCACAGCCTCTGGGATGACAGCCTGAGCCAGACCTGCTACCCCTGGCCCCTCAGGCCCAGTCCCACACCACCCACCTCAATCTCTCACTCCTTAGGCCAGGCGGCCGGCACCCCAGGCATGCCAGCTCCTGTCCTCCAAGCTGAGGGCTTCCCTCCCTGGAGGGCCTTCTTCAAGGCTTGACAGACCCTTTCTTCTCTGGCAAGTCCACCTAGAGCCCTCCCTGCCTTACTTTTGGCCCAGCTGACACCTCTTCCTCACTGTCCTGTAGGTCCCCTGTGGTCCACCACTTGTGATTCACCCAGGAGCCCTTGTAGCTGAGACCCCACCAATGCCTGAAAAACACCTGTGCAGGAACAGGGACGGGTCAGCAGCATGCCTCCACCTGCCAGGCAGTGACTCACCCTGACTCACTTCCACTCCCTCCCACTGGTTTCCTCTGCACATCCCGGGCCCTGTTCCCCCAATGTCCTGTGCTCAGTCTGGGCCCTTTCTGGGTAGGAGGCACTAGGCCTCCACTGTCAAGGCCATCATGGACTGGTGACCCCTAACTCCAGGTCTGCACTGCACCCAGAGCCCAGAGAAGAACTATTAAGTCAAAAGATGTCATTCCCCCATTTGTCATGGAGCTCACGTCCATGAAAAACACCTTCCTCCCCAATTCTAGACCTGCTTTGCTTAGAATGCTTGGTTCCCCAGCCCCAAACTGTCCCAACCTCCCTTCTGTCGTCACCCCCACCAGCACCCACTATTCCCTGGCATGCCTCTCACACTGTCCCTCTTCTCCCCTATCCTGGGCTCTATCTAGGACCTACCCAGCAGACACTACCAGCTCCCTGCAAGGCTCCTGGGATGCCATGTGTGCCCTATCTCCACCCTATAGCCCAATCACATACCTAACCTGTCCACCAGCAGCCTGGCACATGCAGTCACCATGCCCTGGGGACCCTGGGTAGGAGCACATCACCACTGTGTCCAAGCACTGTCCCACTAAACACCCCTCTGAGGCCAGCTCCCGAATCTGGGCTCAGGAGAGGCGGCACAGAGCCAGCCCAGAGATATGGGGAGGGAGAGAGCTAGGCTGGTGCAAGCAGGGAAAGCTGAGGTGCAGAGAGGTTACAATTCTTTAGAGGGACAATGGCAGCCCCTCCCTCACAGGGCTGGGTGGGGTCTGAGGAATGTGGGCACACACAACACTTAGCCTATAAGCTGGTCAGACAACCAGAGCATTGTAACAGCAAAACCATGGGCTATCAGATGGTCCACATAGTGCAGGATGGGAGCAGTCTGCCCTCCCAGGACCACAGGACCACCAGAGATCTGCCAGAGTCCAGGGCAGTGTCAGCTGCCCCTCTGACCACATCACAACCTTCTGGAGGGTAGAATCCAAAGGCATCCCAGCACCAGCAGAGGACCATGAGTACCCAGGTAGATGGACTAGGTCCCCTAGAGACTTTTGACCAAGGAGCTCTCTATATACACACACCCATACCTGAAATGTACTCACCTGCATCCTCAAAGTACCCATTCTGCGACATGATAGAAGAGTTTTCTGCAAGGCAAGCCAAAGAATTGTCACCAGCTCCATGCACCAGCCCCGGACAGTCTACAGGGCACATCTGCTGCCCACCACACACCAGCCCTGCTGAGTCTTTCTTACCCTTCCCAGAGACCCTGGGAGAAAAAGGAGCAGGGGACAGTACAAGACAGGGGCTCCTTGAGGAGCCAGAGGAAGCCAGGCCTGTTATTCTTCAGCCCATCTGCTAGGGGCTGCCCAGGTGGGAAAGGACCGAGGCAGACAGGGAGATGTTTTCAGCATGTTTTCTCCAGGAGCAATTAACAGTACCCGGTGAAGGAAGGAAGGATTCGCTTGTTGCAGGAGTCTGGAGGGAGGAGACCCGTCTGGCCACCTTCCCTGTGGAAGCCGGCCTCCCTCTCTCAAGCCTTCGCTGCCAAGCCCAGTAACTGGGCTGGGGCTCTTCCAGCACATTTCGGCTCTCACTCTCACGTCGGTCCCTGGTGCCATCAACACCCACCACACGTGCAGTTGCCCCCAACCTCACGCGCCAGGGGTCACACTGGGGCGACCCGGCAACGGCCTCCTGCCCTCAGCACCACCCACTTTCTCCTGGGAGGCGGAGCCGTTGGTCCTCTTGGGAGATGCCGCGGGGTGGGGGGCGGGTGGTGGGGGAGGAAGGGAGCTGTCCGCGCTCTCAGCGCCGGGCCCCGGATGGATGGTCCGGACTGTTTGTGCCTCGCTGTGCGAGGAAGGAAGCGACAGGAAGGGCCGCGTGCACGAGAGGAAAGCGCCTCCGGACTCGGAGACCCTGGGGGTCGGGGGGCAGGATGCGGACGGACTCCCGGGGCGGGAGCCCGGGCGGCATAGAAGGGAGGGGCGGGGTCAGTAAAGCTAGCACCAGAGGCTGCAGGGATGGACAAAGGACGAGGATGACGACGGTATGGAAGGGTGGGGATGCTACTCCCATGCGGGGCGGTTCAAGTGCACGTAAATAGATGGTCGTACAAACCCCGGGCGTCAGAGCGGCGACAGAGAGACTGCTGCGGCCGCGCAGGGGACAGTCAGAGGCCCAAGGATCCCTAAGAGTGGGCAGGCTGCCGCGCTGCGCCAGGGGCGGGAAGGTGTCGGGTAGAACGTAAAGTGAGGCTTTCCGAGGTGGCTGCACGCCCGGCTGCGAAGACCCTGGCGCTCCAGGTGCTAGGGACCCCGAAACTCCGCCCCGCCATTTGCAAGCCCCCCACCCCTCCACCAGCTACCTCGTAGGTTGAAAAACTGTTAAGAGTTTCAAAACAGTGTTAAGTAAAGCGCGCAGTGCCCACGAAGTCGTCCTGGGCTTCCCCCAGCCACCCGCGTACCCACCCGGGCTCCCACTCCCTCGTGGCTGAACTCACCCCGGGCACCCCCGTCCCGGTTGGGAAGCCCCCACGACCCTCTCGCCCACCACGCCGGGGGCCGGTGCAGGCCGGCGGCGTCCGCATCCCCCCCAGCGCCTCGACGGCTCCGCGTCCCAGCTTAGCACGTCTCTGCGACGGAGACCGGACGGCCTTCCAGCCGCAGGCACCCACCGCATGGCTGGAGATGGAACATGCGCCTGGTGGCCGCGGCCATGGCCCCAGCTATCAGCCGCGGGACGGCTGCACACCAGTGCGCACGCCCTGGCTCCTCACCAGGTGCCGCGGGGCCGCAACCTCGGCGTCCAGGGCGGGCCGGCGGCTGGAGCCGGTGACACAAGCCTGTGCCGCGCCTGGGTCCTAATGCCGCGCCAACGGTCCTCCCCAGCGCGGCCCGGGCGGGGTCCCGTCCGCCTGCCCCGCGCCCTCACCCGCGCTCCTGTTCAGTAAGGGCGGGCTACTCCCGGGAGCCCGCGGCGACTTAGAACGCGTAGACTGGGCTTCTTCGGGCCCGCGCGCTGAGCGTTAGGGGCTGAGCGGGGCTGCGAAGTTTCTGGGAAGAAGGTCGGTGAGCTCGGAGACCCTCCGAGTTGAGGCAGTGAGGCGGGTCTGGGTAGGGCCTCCCTGCAGTCGGCTTTAAGCTCTTGGCCGGGCCCCCTCACCCCCTCCTCTCGGCAGGGGGCCTCTGCTGGGCCCAGCCCTCCTGGGCCCCGCCCCCTCCATTCATCCCGGCTGCTCGAGCGGTAAATCCTCCTAGTCCTCCTCCAGGAAGCGCGCCCCGACTAACTACACGGGCCGGCGCGCGTTCTCTGGGCTACGCCCTGCCCCGCGGAGCCCGCTGCCCTCCCGGCTCGGCGGCGTCGGGTTTACTGGCAGCGCGCCTCGCGGTTTCTCTCCCGGCCTCGTTGCGCCCTCGGCCTTCTCTTGGGTCAAGGTCTTGGCTTGCGGCTTTTTTCCTTCTCAAGATGGCCCTGCCGCCCGGTTTTCCTTCCCGGACACGAGGGAGCCCGGCCCGGGGACGCGCCTTCTCCGGCGCCTGGTCCTATGCAAGCAGAGTATGTGTTCGGGGGGAGGGGTGCAGGGTGGGGCGCGAGCTCTCTTGTGTAGGGAGGCGGTGGTGCGCGCGGCCAGGCAAATCCAGCCCATGCGGTGAACCCCTGGTCTGACCCTTGGTGGCTTCTCAGCAAATGAGCACACAGCCCTCAGGCCCCGGATTGACCCAGGAACTCTCCCCATAACAAGGTGTTAACTCCCCATCCCCTCCACACTGGCCACCAGCCTGAGGAATAGCAGCAATCCCCCCATCTGACCTCCTACTGGAAAGGAGTTCTCCGCCTCTGTCCCCCAGGCATGGAAGAGGGCAGGTGAAGCAAGCCCAGGGTGAGCCCTGCGGCCCCCAAGGGTTCCTGGTGCGTTGGGGCAGCCTCATGCATAGATCGGGTGAGGCTGACCTGGTTTTGCCTCCCAGCGAGATAAGAGAGCATTAGGAGCAAAGCTTCATGGGGTGCCCTCCTTGGCAGATGAAGGCCTGGGGGTCAGGATGGCCCAGAGCAACCTGCTCCCTGCTACTGCAGAAGATGCTGCAGAGGAGACCTGCGGGACTCTGACCACGACTGACTCGGGGCTGGCCACATGCTTCTCTGGTTGTGGTGAGCAGAGCTTGGTTGGAGACATGGGGTCACCTCCATTCATGGGTATCCCCTCAACTCAGCCTAGGGACCGTCTCTAGGTCACCATTTAGGTAGACCCGCAGCCCATGGCACAGACTCCCCCAGACAGCGGGGTGGGGGATGGAGATTTGAAGAGGAGCTGAAGATAGGCAGGCTGATTGCCCAGGAAGCAAAGTTCCATGTGGGAGGTGCAGGGGCTGGACCCCTGAAAAGACACCCATTTTGCCCTCAGCCCCTCTCATCTCAGAATGCCTAGGCTTCTACATCTGCCTCCCCATGTCATCAGCAGCTCCCAAACACCTGGACATTCCAAACCAACTGTTCCTAGAAGCCACCCTGTAATGGAGGGGACACCTCTCATCCCCTTACTGCAGCCTCCTCCTTCATCTGAGGCCCTTACGACTGAGCTCACTGAGGAAACAGGAGCCCACAGTCAAGATCTCCCGCAGTGGTCTGTGGACCTGACTCTCACAGAAACTGACACCAACCCCTTCTGACCCCTTCCCCACTATAGCCTCCTGCACTCTGCCCCTGTGGTTTCTATTCCCCTGATTGTCCTGGAGAGAGCCCCTGACCCCCACACCCCTGCTGCAAAGTGAGAAGCTGTTTCCTTTAGTTCTCCCACCCACCATCTGCCCTCTGTGGACTAGAGGCTGAGGGCAAATACAGGTGCTCCAGGTCTCCCTCCCCCCACACTCCCCATCTTCCCCCTCACCCTCCATGCCCCAGTGGGTCATTACACAGGGGTTTAGGGACCTGGACATAAACACACACATTCCCTCTCATTCCCATCCTTGAAGTCTCAGACTTTACTGGGCTGTGGACACAACCTTGAATTCTGGGTTCCACAAGGCGCTTAATGGCTTTCCGAAGTACTGAGTTTCAACTGAGTTTTCTCCTTTAGCCACTATGCCTATAGATTTTAGAACCTGGAGAAGTAACTCTATAGTATCTCATTAAAAAACAAAACCCAAAATACTCCCTTGAACTCCCCCCTCCAGGTACCACCCACTTCCTCAGTTGCACTTCAGAGCAAATTTCTCCAAAGAGTTGTCTCTAGTTCTCTGTATCCATGCCCCTCCAACCTCTCTTCCACCGATGCATACCTATCTTTTGTCCCCACCACTCCACTGAAACTGCTCTCAAGATCATCCTGCCTCAGCTTTCTGCCAGCCCCTCCCCCACCCCCTAGCAGCACCCACCACCACCAATCCCTCCTTTTTAAAAAAAATATTTATTTGTTTTGGCTGCACCAGGTCTTTGTTGCAGCATGCATGAGGGATCTAGCCCCCCGACCAGGGAACAAACCCGGGCCCCCTGCGTTAGGGGAGCGGAGTCTTACCCACTGGACCACCTGGGAAGTACCCCTCCTTTTTTCTTGCAACATTTCCTTCTCTCTCTCTCACCTCCTCGGACCTAGGAGTGTTGGCCTGCCCTGGATCTTTCCCTAGATCCATGGCTCTCTACCAGCCACAGCTGGCCACCAGGTTTCATGACACCTGTCACTGAGCTCCTGATTTCAATATGACATAGCCTACTTACACCCTCCCCCCTACCTGGATGGCTAATAGGGAATTCAGATGATAGTCAGGCAAAATAGAGCTCCCGAGTCCACTATCCACCACCATCCACCTGGCTGCTCTGGACCTGGGAGTCCCCCCGACTCATTCACATCTGATCCATGAGTAAATTTTGCTGGGTTTACCTTCAAAATAGAGCTCACTTCTGCCCACTTACATCCCCAGCCTGGTCCATCATCTGGCCCTCTGACTTGCCCCCACCCATCATCCATTCTCCACCTCCAATGGCTTCTCATGGCATTTAGGAAAAAAATAAAAGCAAACTCCCTGCTGTGGCCTAGGGGAGTAGGGGTGTGGGGTAGGGGATGCTGTACAACCTGGCACCTGCCTAAATAGGGAAATCCCAATTCATCCCAGACCTCCTGCTCCCAGGGGAGCACTGTTCCAGCCATGTGGCTGCCAACAGTTACTACAACACAACCGGCCCCCACCTGCCTCCAGGCCTGGAGAGTCTGAGTACTGGAAGGTGTGTCCACAGCTCTTATTGTGGTTCAGTTCATCCTTCAGCTCTCAGAGAGGCCTTCCCTGGAAACACCATCTAAAGTAGTTCCTGTTTTCTTCCATCACAGATCCCCATGTCCCCTAACTCTGCAGCACAGCCTTCTTTACTGCCTGGGCTGTCTCCCAGGCTAGACTGGGATCTCCCTGAGAGCAAGGCTATGGTGTCTTTCACCAGCGCAGCACTGGTGTAGTAGGTGCTCATGACATATTGAACACATGACCAACACCTCCATGTACAGTTCCTGGAGGCTTTCAAGCCATGAAGCCGCCCAGATGACCTCTTCAGCTGCCATCCTCCACTCCCACTCAGGTTTTCCAGCCAGATACTCCTGACTCCCTCTGCCTACTTCCTGTCACCTGGACTCTTCAGATGTCCAAGTCCCTGTATTTCTACTTCCAATCTGCCCTCTCCTACTGCCCTCACCTTCCTTGGACCCTTGGCAAGCATGGCTTTCCACACCTTGCAGCCTTAGGCTTTCCCTGGAGTCACAAGCTTCTTGGGGCTCCTTGCTGCCCAGGGCAGGCAGCCTTGACCAGCATTCCCAGCCCCTTAACAGCCCTTCTCCAGCTGCGGCTGTACTGCCCCCTTGCTGTTCCTGGGAGGAGAGATGATGTTCCCACACTATCCCTCCAGTGGTGCTGGAGGGGGCTGAGGGAGGGAACAGGGCCTCCACTGGCCTCCCCTCTTTCCTGGGGGACACCTCCAGGACCCCTGGGTAGGTGAGAGGAAGACCTTTTGGTGCTCAAATATCACAGCATGAAGGCTTCTCCCAGTTGCCATCTACCTCTACTGAGGGGAAGATCCAGGTTCCTATAAGGGCAGCCAGGAAGGCAAGGAGCCCTATGGAGGGCCAGAAGGACCTGCTCCCCTCAGGACAATATCCCTCTGTAGCCCCCATACTCAGAGTCAGAATCTAGTGCTAGACAGCAGGATATTGAGCAGGAAGGTTCCAGAGCTGCCCCACTGCCCTCATTCCTTCTGACCTGGGTTCCAGTTCCACAGCCCAGCTTCTCAGCCAAGAAACCCCTGGCAGACAGACACCACTAAACACTGACCTACTTTCACTCATCCTGCTCCAGGGTATCCCTATGAAGGGCCAGGAATCTGCATTCCCAGTAGAGCTGGCCCCCAAACTTCCCCACCCTCATCTACTCCCAGGCCCCACTTCATTTGAACCCCATCACCAGCCACCTGAGTCCTCCCAAGTGGTGAGTCCAGGTGGCCTATCTCCCTGCTGGTCATCACTGCCCTCCTTAGCCTTTATGTGTACCCCACATCCTCCTTATCCATGGCTCTCATTCTCACTGATCCCCCGTGTCAAGGAGCTGCCCAAGGTTCTGCTTCGAGCTCACTATTTAGGGCTGACACTGCCTGCCGCCCCACTTCAGCTGTCTTTCAAATGACCTCCAGCTCCTCCCAGCTCCTGCCAGGAAGCTGGATGCACAGAAAGGAAAAGTTAGTGGGGAAGGCATATAGGGCAACACCCTCGGGCAAATGTTCAGCCTCTTTGCATCTCTGATCCTTTTTATCTATAAAACAAAGAGGTTGAAATCGAGTGCTTTTTTCTTTTTTAATTTTTATTGGAGTATAGTTGACTTACAATGTTGTGTTAGTTTCTGCTGTGTAGCAAAGTGAATTGGTTTTACATATATATATATACCCACTCTTTTAAAAATTCTATTCCCATATAGGTCATTACAGGGTATTGAGTAGAGTTCTCTGTGTTATACAGTAGGTTCCTATTAATTATCTAGAAATAGTTTTTTTAGTTAAAAAGTTCCATGAATTTTTGGTTATCAAACCATCTTTCCTCCTCCTGTTGTCCTTATTTTGCTATTATTTGTACATTCACCCAGGCATGAAATTTCAGAGTAAAGATGTAAAGTTTCTTAAAATTTTGAAGCTATGAAGGAAAAAAATTAAACCTGTTTATTGGTATGGAAAAACAGTAGTAATGGTAGGATAAAATGGAAATATAGTCACACTTCATTTGGTTAGCTTTTTTTTTTTTTTACAGATTTATAATCATTTATTAGTTTGACATAAAATTTGTCGACCCTGATGCAAGTTTATTAACCAAATTATTTTGGCTAGTCAATTTAGCAATGCTGAGGCCTGGGCGAAACAGGAATAATTTGTGGATAAACAAATTTATTTTTCTTCAAATTTCTGGAGAATGAAACAAAAGAATTTTGGAATTGTTTCAAAATGTTGGGGTTTTTTCCACTTTGGCTTTTTCCACTTCTACCTTGAGGTCATTCATCCCTTTGGCTCTTGTTTAATTAGTCATTTCGTCTTGTCAATTGCTCCTTCAAAATCACTCTCTAGTTAGTCCAGTTCTCACCCCCACCAATGTGGAGTAGCATTACAGTCTACATGATCTTTTTTTTCTTTTGGTTGGGTCATTTCCCTGACCAGGGATTGAACCCGGGCCACAGCAGTGGAAGTGCAGAATCCTAACCACTAGACCACCAGGGAATTCCTGATCCTTCTTTTATTTAGGAAAAAAAAAGTATCAAACAGGTTCCCATGGAACACTGGTGTCCCTGGGTATACAGAGGCAGTAGGGAGCCTTTCTCCATCTTCAGGGGGGCAATTATCTTAGCGAATAGAACATTTTCAAGTTAAAATTTTTCTTCCCTTGTTTAAAAGTCACTACTACCATCACCACCACCACAACAGAACAACTATGCTTGCTATCACTTGTACTAGAAAAGACTAGCAGAAAGCAAAAAAAATTAAATCAGATAGGTATCTGACTTTAACAGAAAAGCTCAGAAATGGCCTTCAGGTGGATGTGCAATGCTGATCCAGGGGAGCAAACCCTTCTTTGGGGAACTCAGCTCCCAAATGATGTTGAAGTGCCCTCATAAATGTGCAGTGACCCCTGGCCAGGCCAATCAGAATACTCCTGACCATTGTGACTGATTCAGGGATGAGAATGTGACCCCAGATTTTGGGCCTGCCTTTGGAGAGAGAGGTCGGGTCTTGCCTTTGGGTTGTTGGGGCTGTTGGGTGGCACAGAGGAAGCTTACTGCCAGGGGAGAGTGAAGCCATTAAGGCCAGAGAGGGGGCTCTGATGACATCTGAGACCAGCTGAACTTGAAGCTGGTACTACCCTGGACTCCTCTTAGAGCAAACGAAGCCATTCCCTTTCCGTCATGAGCTGGCAGTAGGACTGTGGTCAGATTTTCTTCGGGCATGACTGTTCCCTAGAATATATGATAGAAATTAATACATCAGCATTTCTCTGTGCTCCTCAGAGAGGCTTGTGATTTTCAGCAGCTCCACCTTCTGCTTCAAATCACTTTCCACATGTCTATCCCACCAGGATTCCTTGATTCTGGGACTCTGGCTTGGTCAAGCATACCCTCAGGGTTCAGTTCAGTAGTCCCTGGCCCCTACTGTGGGCCACTGGTGGGGAGGACTCCTTTCCCCATCCCTGGACTTCTTGGCCTCCAAGTCCTCCTGGCCCTCAAAGATCATCCAGTCCTGGAGCTCTTTGCCATTTACTGTCCCCCCTTCTCTCTGACAATTACTTGTGGGTAATCCCCAAACCCTGGCGGTTTCTGGGAAGTGCAAGCACAGGAGCTCCTTCAAGGTTCAAGCCCTGTAGGATGGCGCGTGTGGTGGTGTGTCGGGGGGTGGTGTGTCGGGGGCCGTAGCGGGGAGGGAGGGGTCGTGTTGGGAGGCTCTGGGTAAGCCGGTGCTGAGGAGGGTGTATAGTACTGAGGCCAAGACCCCTCCCCCAATTCTCTCGGCTCCTCGCACAGTTTTGCGATCACATAGAGCCTCCAAACCCAAGACCACCTTCCCAACCATTTGAGCGAGGCTGCCTGTGGAGTCTGCACCCTCCCCCTCGGGCCAGCTCCCAGATCTTCCCAGTGGGTCACTTCCTTCGTCCGGAGGCCCCTGCATTGAGGGTGGGATAGGAAGCAGGGTCTCTGTGGATGCCGGTGGTGCCCCTCCTTAGTCGGCCCTTTTTCCAAAACGACAGAAGCCCCTGCACGGGGTGGGTCCTTGAGAGCTCCGGGGGTTCCGGCCGACCTCTCCCTTAGACCGTGCAGTTCCAAGGCCCGCCTGACCTAGGGAGCGCCAGGAGAGGTGCTCGGATCTAACCCGGCAAGGGCAGTGACTCTGCCACCCGAGCCAACTACTGTCCCTTCACGCCTTGCTCATCTCCCAACTGTAAAGTGGGACGAGTGGCCACCTGACGGAGCTTTGGCCGGGATTAAACCAAGCTACCAGCCTGTGAAGCAGTGGTTCCTAAGGCAGACTGGCACAGGCGGGGTGCCCCGCAGGCCAAGCGCCGGGACTGCGGATGCGGCTTCTCTGGGTGAGGGTGGGACAGCTTATCTCTGGGGCTCCGCAAGACCCCTGCGCCCACAGCCAGCTTCCTCGAGCCCCTCCTTGGGATCTGGGACTCCCAGAGAGTGCCCACCACAAGCCACGGTGGTCTCCTCATATGAACTGTATTCTCCGTGGCCGCTCAGGGGTCTGGGGAGGGGAGTGGAACTCCCAAGGATTCCTCCTGAGGCAGCCCCAGCAAAGAGGCGTCCCGGGGAAACACTGCGGGGAGGTCCCCAGTCCCAGGGGGAAGGCCACCTCCTGAACCCCCAGGGACACTTTGGGAATACAACAGGCAACTACTGGAGGCCCTGCTTGTTCAGTGATAAGTTTATTGGTCCTCAGTATTACATCTCAGTTAACAAGATAAATTCACATACACAACTGCAGGTAAAAAACATGAAAATAATATAAAAATAAATTGAAGGCTACTTTTATATATTTACTGAATTAAGTAGTGTAATAAATACTATAATAAGCAAAAAGCTTCAATCACACAATTGTTTCACTGAAGTTACAGCAGTGTTTGTAAATATGAGTTTTAAAATTTAAGTTATGAATATTAAAGCACTGAAAAACTAGTATAAAAGTGAATTTTGGCACGTAAGTGAGCTCTTCTGTCATTACTATTTGACAACCTGGAACAGTGAGGAAGCTATTTCTCACCTACTTTTTGAGGTACAACTATCCATCTAGGTCAGCAACATGGCTGGAATACTTAATAGCTTACAATCTTTGAGTTAACTTTTCCCTTTTGACAAGCCCAAAGAGCAAATCCAGAGCTTATTACTGTGCAAAAAATTTCTGAAATCCTAATAGAATTTAGGAGGGTACTTTTTTTTTTGAGACCCACAGGGCCTGGTGTCCAGGCCTCAGGTCACAGCCCCCAGGACTCTGTGGGGCCAACTCCACTCCTTGTCAGCGGCCCCTTCCTAGGGTGATCCCTTTTCTCCAATTTCTGCCTCCTTCCAATCAAAAACAGAAAAATCCCACATAAAAATGTAAAATAACCTATAACTTCAGCGACTTCAACACTATCACACTCACTCGGGGTGATATAAAACTGAAGCTGCTAATAGAAGAGTGGGCAAAAAGCATGTAAGACCCTGGAGGACTTCTGCCTATCCCTAGGAACCTGATGTCTTTGGCTGGATCTCTGGTATCCACTTCTAAGGTCAAAATTTCAAACACAGTGTCATGGCCCTTCCTCTAGAGACAGTCTAAGACCCCACACCTCCACCTGGAGTGTCCAGAGGAATCAAGTGGATATTAATCTTCACATCCAAGACCCAGAGGCCCCAAAGGTTACAGAAGGGGCAGTGTGAGGAGGAAGCATCCTCCCGGCCTCAGTCCTCAAAGAGCTCACACAGCGCACCGCTAGTGTGCCTCTTCACCAGGGGCACTGCAAGTACGCCCCAAGGAATGCCCTTTCGCCAGTGTGCCCTTCACACTCCCAAGCAGGCTGAGGAGTGTCTATGGAAGCCTCAGCCAGTTTTGCCTTTTTGGCTTTGAAACTTAACATTTTGACTTTTTTCAATCACAGTTTCATATTCAAGTTGAGGTAATCACAGTTTCCCCTCTAACAGGAGAGGAATTGGGACAGTGGGGCAAGTTGGTGAGAGAGCATTTCTATGGACAATGGTCAGAAACCAAGACCATCAGGAGGTATAGCCCCATGCAGTGTTTAAGACCCACTTTTATGGGCGGGCTCCGACCCCTCTTTAAAAACTCTTTTGTGCAGCAGCCAGGAAATGGCTCAAGTTCCTAGAAAGAGAGCTTTCATTTAAATGTTCACAGCAACCCACCTGGAGGAGATGGCCTGTCATCTCCCCCCCGCCCCACCCCTCACCCCCTCCCACCCCTGGCTCCCTTTTCTAAGGCTGCTTGAGTTTTTAAAAAGAGCTCGGTAGAGCTAAAGGAAGCTACAGTAACTCATTATTATTTCATCAATTGCACTTAACATCTGTTACTGATTCTGAAGCAGAGGCAGGCCCGTTGTGGACCCCAGCCTCTGGCCAGCTAGAAGTGAGGGGCTCCCAGATGGGGCTCCACACCTGGGCCCTTGTCACCAGCAGCTTTGGGAGCTGAGACTGGAGCACATGGGCCTTTTCAGAAGCCTTTCTTCAAGCAAGAGTTCTTATTAAATGGTATTTGGAGTATTGTTCATTTGGCTTCAAATGAAAAATTTTTTTCTAATATAAGTACATGTTACTAACAAGCCCTTAACAACTGCTTTACTACTTGTATGCAGGACTCTGTGTGACAGACTACATGTGCTCCATCGGTTTTCTGTCTCTCCTCTGTGCCAGAATCCTTTCTCAAAAACCCCTCTACATTACTAGAAACTTTGCTGGTTTTGCCTATGTGCTCCTTCCTAAGGCATGCAAAAAAATACGTGAAATTCAGAAAGCATTTACAATCTAGGCAGCTGAGGCGCTGAAGTCCTAACAGACATCACCTAAGTATCTGTGCCTGCGACCTTCCTCTTCCCCACACTAATTCTGGAGGTCAGGCATGGGATACACTTGAAATTCCCCTCTGCTTTTTAGTCCAGCTGAAAACAAAGCTACTAGAAGGAATTCTAACTTGGATATTGGAATTCTCCGAAATTCCTGGTCCCCTAGAGCCAAACAAATACAAGACTAGCAACGATGCTCGGAGACATGAGATTCCTGAAGGTTGGGCTGAAAACCAGGCCTTCCCTGGCAAGACTGAGGGGAAGTATGGGTGCTGAGACTGAACCCCCTTCAAGTGAAGATGCCCCATAAGTGACCAGAACCCTGGGCGTAAGACTACGCAGTTGCAGGACACTGCCCTTAACAGTGAGGCAAAGCGTCACCAGGGAGGCCTGAGCAGCAGTTTCTCTCGTCCCCAAATGAGGTAAACCAGAGTGATGACATGAGGAGGCTCAAAACCAGTCCCAAGGGGGGCTGCTTGTGTCAATTCAAAAGCCACATACTTCTGGAAAGCAACAAGTCTTTCCCCTCTGTTTAGTCCGTAAGGGACATTCCCTCATTTTAGAATAAGCTGCTGATCTCCGCCCAAGCTGTTGGCTCTGTGGGTTGGGATTGGCCAGGGCTTGTGCTGTTCCCTCTAGGACTGGGCACAGGGTCAGCAGGGCCCAAGCCTTCAGTGGAAGGGGCCTAAACAGGGAGGCAGGCACTCCACTGGGGTGAAAGGCTCTCCTGGGGTGGTGTCTGAGGCCCAAGGCCGGTGGTGGCCTGGGCCCCCAGGCATGGCCACAGTTTGGCAGCCAGGATTCTTTATGTCCCAGCAGCCACTCTGTGCAATCCAAATGCTCCTCCCACCCTCACACACTGCTGCAACAGCCCAAAGAAAATACTGTTATCAGAGACCCAGAGGTCCTGGACTGCCGGCTACACACAAAGGGCAGCCCCTGTCTGCTCATCCTCCATAAGGACCCCCCACCCCTGCTAAATCAGTGGTGCAGGTGATGCTCTTCAGCGCTGTATAGAGAATAAAGACAACATGCACTCAAGCCAGCACACAAAGGCCAAGGAGAACAAAGATAGCCCCTCTAAGGAGGGGCCTCTGGAAAAGCTGAGGTTAAGACACCCCGTTTTAAAACGTCCATCTCCAGGGTCTTCTTCCTCTAGGGCTTCTGCTCAAAGAGGTCATGATACTCCTGCTGCTCCAGCTCGCGGTTATACTTCTCGATTTCCCGGTTGGCTTCTTCTACGTAGTCATTCATGAACTGGTCCATGACTGGCACCTCATTAAGGAAGAAGGCCCTGAGCCTTGGGGCCAAGGGAGCTGCCCAGGCCAGAGGAATCCGTGGACAGGTGGAATAGGGGACACTGAGGTAGTGAGTGCTCAGCCTGCACAGAAGGTACCTGACTGGCTTTTTTTATATACTGGCAGCACCACAGCTGTAAAGAATGTGACAGGGATTGACACAGGGCCCTTCATGAGCTCTAAGAACTGAGCCCTTCAGCTTTCACTAGCCCACAGCAGCACCCCATCCACCTTTTCACAAATTAACTACTGTAATCAGACCCAGTCTCCAACTTGTAAATCATGACTCCCTGATGACCACAGGATGTCACCACAGCTGCATTTAAACTACAACCCCCAGAGTAACCTCAGTCATCACTGAATGAAGAATAAATGTAATTTTAATGACTCTAAGAGGACAAAATGAAAAGTCAGCCTCTGTGGCTTGCTGTGTATTCCCAAACCCAGCCGGCACCAGGGGCTAGGCTATGATGGCTCTAGCAGATACCCTCTTTACAGCCAGGTTTTCACACCCCCCCAGCCTCTCTGCCCCAGATTCCAAGGATACGTGGGTGAAAATCAGTCTTGTCACCAAAGAAGTTGACAAACTGGGTGCCATTATAAAAGTAACCTGCAGGTAGGGGGTCCAGGTGGCGTTTCACCTGTAGGAGAAGAGTCCTGTTAGAATTATCTGACCATTTTCTATCATTCACTCATTCATTAAAAACAAAATCAGGGACTTCCCTGGTGGTCCAGTGGTTAAGACTCTGCACTTCTACTGCAGGGGGCGTGGGTTTGATCCCTGGTCGGGGAACTAAGATCCTGCATGCTGTGTGGTGCGGACAAAAAAAAAAACAACACCCCAAAACAAACAAGCCTATTACCCTAGCAAAATAGCTCACTTTGCCCTGTGGAAGGCTAGGTGTGCCAGGGAATTAACACCATCCTCACAAAAGCCATCAAACAATGACTGACAGAGGTTCTCCCACCTCTCAGGGAGGAACTCTGGGATTATTAATGGGACCAAGCCCCAGGTGCCAACAGTGGTACTGGTTTGACAATACACGATTCACTTCTCTTACTTTCCCATTTTCCTAATAGTGTTTTCTAGAATCACTTCCAAAATAAACTACCTGCACTCAAATCCTTATTTAAGGTGTGCTTCTGGGGAAACACACACTGCCTGCCTTCTGAGGTGCCCATGGTGTCCTCAGCAGGAACACCCAGAGATGCCCAGGCCCTGGAGTCGGAATAAAGGGGCCCTCCTCAAATCCACAGCAGGGGCTTCTGGAAGCCCAGAGTCCTGCCCCACCTGCTCATTACTGGGACTTGTGATGCAGCTCATGCTGAGACCTGGACTCTCTGTCCCTTTTAGCCTTTTCCCCCAAACCCATCAGGAAAAGGCCTCAGTGGGTATGGGAACTGGGGTAGAGCCTGGGAGTCAGCCTGGAGTCTGAGAGGGCTCCTCAAAGGGCCTCTCGTCCTGGCCTCAGGATTTCACAACCTGCCCATGAGCAGCTTCAGGATCTAGAGTTTTTACCTGGGACCTCGCTGGTTTCTCTGTGGTTTATCTAGGACAGAGGAATGGGAGAAGGAAAGGACTTCTGCAGCTGCTTGAACACGGTGACAAAACAGACCTCCCTGTCACCCGTTTCTCCCACAGGCACTAGTTCTCCCCAATTTTGTAACCACATCACACCAGAGGCCACCCCGTCCTTCTCACTGAGGCTGCAAGACCAGGTGAGCTGAGGTTTCTCTTTACCCAGCTTCCCTCTGTGGCCTGAGAGAAGCAGGACCTCCAGCATGCCCTACAAACAGCCACCTCACTCAGGAATCCTAAAAGATAGAGCTGCACAAGAACATCCTTGGGACACTGAGGGGACTTAGGCCCCCAGGGCAGGGTACTCACATGGATGTTCCTGATCTCTTGCTGGGTCAGCATCCCCCTGGTCTTCAGGGCTTTCCTCTGAGGCTTCTGTGCAGAGATGTAAGGAGGTGTCAGTTTCCAACAGAGCTGATGGGTACACGGGAGGGTGAGGGCTCAGGGCTCTGGGGGCCAGTTACATGACTGAGATGCCAGAAAGGGAAGCACAAGCATCGTCATGGACTGGATACAATATCCTGCCTGTCTGTCCCTTGAGAAGACCACTTTCCCATCACAGAGTCCTGCGGGCCAGGAGGGAACAAACGGCAGAAGAGAGACTGATGCATTTGCAAATAGGCATGTTTCTGCCTCTTTGCAGATTCTCAATCCTAGGCCCCACCAGTGACAGACATGCAGACAAAAGAACAACTGGAGGTCTCACAGTCAAATAGCATTTAAGAGTCTATCCAGTGAGTTTGAGAAAGACCCAGTCTGCAAGCAGCCATTCCTTAGTATAAAAGACAGGTCCCAACTGAGCATGTACAGAAGACCCAGGCCCCAGCCAACTCTATTTCCAGAGCTCTAGAATAAGCTTAAGCTCAGACTGTGCTAAGAGGCTTAGAACCCAAAGCTAGCAGCATATGAAAGGATTTTAACTCCAGTCCGGATTTTCTTTCTTTGTAGTATTGGACTAAAGATGTTTGTGTGGATCTATAGGCAAGCCTCCTCTTCCCCTGTACCTCTCTCCAGGGCCTCCGGGCTCACTGCTGTCTATGCTTGGAGTCTTGGTTTGCAAAGGACTCTAAGGATATCTTTGTTTTTCCTTTCTAGAGAGAGAACCAAAGTACAGGAGATGCTGGGCTCAGAAGACAGGAGAGCCTATGAATTAGGTTCAGCTAAGAAGACATTTTTGAGTTTAGAACACTAAGCTGATCCAGGGTCCACATGAAACAACTAAGTTTCACCTAGGTCCTGGTTAAGCCATCTGATAATAACTCCAGCCTGCCTTGGGAAGCAGGACTGGAAATGGCTTTGAGCACCTGGGCTCGCAGGGTAGGCAGCAAAACAAGTCTGCCTGGAGTTTGCCCCAGGGGCTTCCTCCCACTCTCAGAGTCCCTGAAAATGCTGGCTGAGCCTGTGAGGGGTGAACCAGTGGGGATAAAGCAGGGAGAAGGTGGAGGGGCTTCTGCCTCAGGTCCATCAACAACTCTGAAGTGTCTGGTCATATCAGTGCCAGGTCTGTCTGGGCTTTGGAAACCACCTGCTTAGCTGACTGCCGCAGCCAGTCCTTGACACTTTCTTCCTTCAGGGAGCAGCCTATGAACACGAGGTAGCATTCCTGCTGCCCGCTGCTGCCTTGAGGTGTGCTTCTGGAGTCAGGCGGTGGCGTGGGTCCCTCCAAAACTGGCACGATGCTCAGGGAATTGGCCAGAGTGTTGTGGCAGACCTCCATGGTCCTCTCAGAGTCTGCAAGGAGAACACTTTAGTCCCTGAGACCCTGCCCCAAAAGGATAAGGCTACACTAAGACTGGATTAGTGCAGCTGTGGGGGACAGATTCACAAGACATGCAGGAGGGAGAACTGACATGACTGGCAGCAAATTAGAAAGGATGAAGTAAGAGAGGGAGGAACAATGTAAGTTTCTAGCTAAGCTGATTGGGGGATCAGGTGGACACTATTAACCCAGAAGGGGACTACAAGAAGAAGAAAAGGTTTGCAAGTGGGAGAAGAAGAGTTTGACTCTGCATCTGTGGCATTTGAAAGACTGTAGGACCCTGAGTGGGAGACATCTACACAGTCATTAGAAGAAGAGAATGGCTGGGGTCACCCCTATGGAAGAGGTAGTTGAGGAGAAGCAAGGAAAGCTCCCTTGGTAGAGGTGGAGGGGGTGGGTCTCAGCTGAGGTCTGAGAGTCCATGGGAGGAGGGCAAGCTTAACAGTACAAGTGCTGCAGGAGGGACACATGCATGGGAACAGGAAAGATGTAATCGGGTTTATAAGCTGAGGCGCTGGGGGCTAAAATATACTGGAGACACAAGGGTAAGGTTCCCCAAAAAGGCATGATGAGAAAGTGATCTAAAACAAAGAAAGGTTTACCTTTAACAAGAAAGGGGTCAAGAGTCAGTCTAAATAAAAAAGAAAAGGAGGTGATGATAGGGGAGAGGGACGAGCAGGTGGGGGTCTGTCAGAGCCTGAGGGAAGTGGGCTTGAGTAAGGGGCTTGTAGAGTGGGGCCAAAATTTCAGATTCAATAACATAAATTAAGCCAAAGGTTAAGGACCTTGAGAGATTCTTTTATAGAGGCTCTGCGACCTAATTCTATCTGAACCCAGATGATTCCATGCTTACAACTCTCAGTGGCTCCCTGCTGCAGACACCCCCGGTTACCTGCCCAGCATCCCCCTCTTCCTCCAATACCAATTCCCCATGGGCAATGGCAACTCGATCCTGGCCAATGAGAGAAGTTTGCTGAGGAACTGATAAAGACACCCACAGGAAGAGCCAGCTTCTTCCATCAGCTAGCTGTTGTGTCTGAATGTGACACTTAGACCTGCAGCACTACCTGGCAACCATGAGGGGTGGGAACCTGAGGAAAAGCTGACACCAAGAATGTAAGAACACAAAAGCCATATATTACCTGGGTCTTCACTGGCTTTGCTATGCTGCCAGACCTCTTGACTTCTTGCTATGTAGCTAACACCTGCTAGTTGAGCTGGGGTTTTCTGTTATAACCGCCAAAGATGCTCTAACAGACACACTCCCTCACTTCCTCCCCTGGGACCCAGACACAGTAAGCCTTTTTTGGTTCCTGAAACGTGCCTGTTTTTGCCTCACATCCACAGCACATGCTCTGCCTTTTCCCTGGAACATTCTGCTCTTTCTCAATGTTGAGTTAACTGGCTCCTTGTTTTCACACCTTCCCTGAACCCCAGCCCAGGACTGACAGACTTCAGGTTGCAAGGGCTGCAGGGGTCAAAGGCTGATAAACAGGTTTACTGAACGGAGGGGAGGAGAAGGCAAGTGGAAGGCTTGAAGACTTTGGCAGAAACGGATCCAGAGCTGGAAGGCTCAGCATTGGGGTAGCTCCTGGTGACAGGTCTAGGAGGAGGCCATGGATGGCTCAAGACGGGTGGAGTGTGAGTCTCTAGAACAAGGAAGTCAAGGAGCTGTGAGGAGAGGCCCTGGGCAGGTTCATCCAGGGGCAGGAAAACAGATCCTCCACTGCAGAGCAGAAGGACCTGGAGAAAGATTGGGACCTTGACTGAAAGGGATGACTGGAGGAGCCTATAGTGTAAGACCCAGAGGGGAGGATTTTTTGAGAGAGTCTAAGAGGCATCAGTGGTCTGCAAAGCACCAGCAGAGGCTATGAACTCACATCATGAGATGTGAGCACTCCACAGAGTAGCGCTCCCAAGTCCAAGCGCCCAGTTACCTGAAAACTTCACTTTGCCCAGGATGTGGTAGATGTTTCCAGAGAAGGGACTTGGCTTGATAGAGGACTGAATTGCTGGTGGAGGAAGAGGATAGGGTTGTTACTCACCTGGGGGCAGAGGCCAAGTCCAGGGTGGCACAGCTGGGAGGGTTAGGGACTGGAAAGGCACCTCCTCTAGGGTCCAGGGTTCACAGGTACCCCCACCAGATCTTCCCCCAGTGGCTCTGCCACTATTCCCAGGGGTAAGGGACTCCCAGGTCCTCAAATTCTTCTGCCTCAGAATACTAAAATGGTGCCAGGAAGCGGCGACAACTCTGGGGCATTCTTTTACCAGTGTCTGGGACATGTCCCGGTCAAGGCTTACCTTTACACTTGGCCACAAAGCGAGTCTTCTCCAAGGGACGACCAAACCATACACAAATCTGAACCATTAATGGAAAGACCGATCCAACATCAAATTTACCTTCATACCTTAAAAGGTTTAAAAAATTATAAATACAAGTAATTGGGGCTTTGAGTGTTACTACATACTACATTGGAAAGAACTACATATCACTTATCATATTTGAATTCTCCCTTAATTGTACGTCATTTTGTGTACAAAGCACTTATTTGAAAGCATTTATGTCTCTTTCATCTTGAGACTGAGAAGCATGTTTGCCCCCTTAGAGCAGGAAGGTCTTATCTTCTTTGGACTAGCAATCCCTTAAAGTCAAAGACCCCCTCTACCTTTGAAGCTTGCCAGTATCCCAACTGGGATTAGGGGTCCCTCCTGGTACCTTTGGAGCTCTTCCTCAGGATCCCCTCCCACTCTCTTCAGGGCTCCCACTATGCCCCACCCTCACTGAGGGCAGTTTAACAGACTGTACATTTGGATGTGCAGTCTCTCCAAAGGAACTAAAGTGCTGGGGCATCTCTGATCTATTTTCTCAGTTTTGAGTTCAGCAGACATACTGACTGCCACAGACTCATTAAGAACGCAGCATTTAAAAAATTTAACTTTTTATTATGGAAAATTTCAGAGATATGCAAAGATAGAAGGGTAGTGTAATGAATTCCTACCACCCAGCTTCCAAAGTTATGAAACTGTCATTCCTTCTTTTGAATGATTTCACTGAGATGAATCCCGTGATTGGAATCAGTCCAGGAGAGGGCATAACATCTCATGGGTAATTTATACCACCCCCAGCAGTAGATGAGTGTACTAGTTTCACAACAATTCCTCCAGCAATGAATTTTATAGATATTTTTGCCTAAATGTAACAGGTGTCAATCAAAGCAACAGTGAGACACCATTTTGCATTTGAGTATTACGTACATGGAGTTCTGTTACCACAGTTGCCATTTATACTTGGTCTTAAGTGGACTGTTCACATCTATATAATATGGGTTACTTTTCTTAAATATCTAAACAAACTTTCCAAATACTATATTAACCCTTCGTCACATTTGATGCAAACACTTCCCTCCAGTCTATTGTATTTTCGTATTAGTTTCCTTTGCTTGAAAACTGCACTGCAGTTTTGAATTTTACATTGTTCAAAGTATCTTACTCTTTAAAGCAAATTCTTTAAAGTAAGGTGGTGGCATAACATTTTTGCAAGACTGACATATTCTTTTTGTTCTCTCCCCATCCAAACATGAGATTTGGAGACCACGGGCTTCTCAGGCTTCTGTGTTCAGAGGCTGTATCCTTAGGGGAATTTGGCGGGGCCAGGGGAATAGTACAAGGTTTCCTTACAGACTAGGAACAAGCCCTTCTATCAGGGGAGGTGGGGGTGGGGTCGATGACAACAGAGGGCTGTGGGAGGAGAATGGCTAAGAATCTGCACAGCACAAAGCTGAGCACATCCTGCAGCTAAGGCCTGTTCACTCTGAGGTGGTGGCCCTCACCCAAGGAGAGAGGGGAGTAATGTACAGCGATGAGCAGGAATCTGATGACTGCCATCTTGTTAAAAGAGTAAATCATCTGATTCCTAGGAATGAACTTGGAAGGGAGGGCCTGAAGGGTGATTCTGAGGCCCCTCCATCTCTGATCCTCTACAAGGACTGATCTTCCTGATAAAGGAAGATTTCAGACTCTAGATTCACAGAGCCTTCTAATGAACTCCCTCATACCTGTCTCTGTACTAGATCAGTCTGCCTCCAGAAAAGTCTGTGCCCTGAGCTAGGTTAATGTATGCCATGCCCACAATGAGTTGGTGGGAGACTCACCCACCAACTCAATGGACTGGAGAATAGGTGCTTCCCTAGGCACCAGGTGGAGACGACAGAAGGCTCAGGACCAGGCCCAGAGGTGTGGGCAGCATAAAGGTCAGTAGCTGCAGCCACTGGAGAGAAGAGTTTCACCCCAGAAGCTCCATCTTTTTCTTTTTAGCTAAGATATTATTGTCTTGTTCAGGCATAAGGAATGATCCACTTACTCACTGTTTAAGTATGATGTGACTCAAACCAGAGGTTCCTTCTAAAAATAAGGCTGAAAACTTTCAATTTTACATATTGACCTTTTTTTTTAAAAAACAGGATAGTACAATCAGTTTTTTGCTGGTACAAAATACTGGTGATGTGAGGGGTGGTTGGAGGACTCACAGAGGTGGCTGACGGAAGTGAGTGACGATAATAAAGATGATCTAAATCAATATGAGGGATCAATTTTGGCTAAGCTTTAACTGTCTTCCCCTGAACCTTCAACAGAGCAAAACTAGTTATCCATTCCATACAGGGACAAGTGCAGCATGGTGGTTAAGAGTACAGGCTCTGCTGTACAGCAGAAATTAACACAACTTTGTAAATCTATTATACTTCAAAAAAAAAAAAAATACAGGCTCTGAAGCCACACAACCTGGGTTTGAAACCCAACTCTTTCATTTACTAGCTGTGGGACTTTGGACAAGACATTTAAGTCCTTGCTGCCTCAGTTACCTTATCTCTAGAATGAAGAAAAAAATGGAATCCACCTTGCAGGCTTGGTTTGAGGATGAATGAGATAACACAGATTGAACTCTTAGAGTGGCACTGTGAACAGAACTTTCTGTGGTGATGGAAATGTTCTGGATCTGAACTGTCCAAGACAGTAGCTGCTAGTCACAGGTAGCTGTTAAACACTTGAAATGTGGCTTGTGTGACTAAAAGGCTAAATTTTACTTTATTTTTATTAATATACATTTACATTTTATTAACTAGCCAAATGTGGCTAGTGGCTGCCGTACTGGAGAGCGAAGTCTTACAATGTGTAGCACACAGTAAGTGCTCAAGTGATGCTGGAAATATGATTATACTGCACTTCACACTCTCTTTTTTCTTCCTCTCCTATCTGGAGGACAGGTTCAGGCTAGGAGGCCACCTGCAGAGCACAGAACATCCCCTGGGCCACAATAGCAGGGAACCTACCTGTCAGATGGGAACCCTAGAGGACTGACTATTCTCAGGAGAGACTCTCTCACCCGGGAGGGTCATAACTCCTTGGTTCCATGCTGGCCACCTCACTCTCACTAGAGGCTAGAGGAAACAAAGGATACCATTGTGCTTAAGGCCTATAAGATGACTCCTTAAGTCTCAACATCCAGCAAGGGTCTCAATTTGGACCCCAAGATGTGGATCACTGGGCTTCCAGCAAGGCCAGTGGTTACTGGGACATGGCAGGCTGTTGCAGCTGCCATTGTCACCCTCCTAGAGCACACCTGGTATTTTCACTTTCTCTTTTTCTTTCCTGTAAATAAATAAATCACTGAGTTTATAAAGAAATCTTAGCTACTTTTCAATGATGATACTTGCCAGCCAGGGTACATTAGATATCGAGATCGTAGCATCTGAGGACTCGAAAAACTATTTTCTGAGAGAATCAGTTCAATGTCTTCATTCCTTTGAAAACATACAGAAAACCCAGGTTAATTAGAACTATTAACCTTAACCTGTACATTCTGCTTACTCTCTACACCCCCATACACACATACAAGTACATGTATATATTTTTTTTCTGTTATTTCACCCCTAAATACTTTAGTATGCATCTCTAAGAACAAGCACATTCTCTTGAAGAACCACAACAGTATAATCACACTGAGGGAATTTAATACTGAGGACAAGCAGCACTGGTATCACATGGGAGCTTGGTGGAAATGCAGGATCTCCAGCCTACTCCAGACCTACTGAATCAGAACCCTCGTTTTAATAAGATCCCCAAGAGGTTCATATGCACATTAAAGTTGGAGAAGTATTGATATAATATACATCCATTTTCAAATTTCCCCTTTTTGGGGGGATAGGGCACTCAGGATCCAATCAAGGATTGCTTATTAATTTATAATCTTTATTTTCCTTCAGTCTGGAACAATTCCTCCAACTTTTTTTGTTTGTTACTCATTTTTTTTTTTTTTTTTTTGCGGTATGCGGGCCTCTCACTGCTGTGGCCTCTCCCGCCACGGAGCATAGGCTCCGGACGCGCAGGCCCAGCGGCCATGGCCCACGGGCCCAGCCGCTCCGCGGCACGCAGGATCCTCCCTGACCGGGGCACGAACCCGTGTCCCCTGCATTGGCAGGCGGACTCCCAACCACTGCACCACCAGGGAAGCCCGGAGTTGACATTTTTGAAGAGTACATGCCAGCTGTCTTGTGCTCCACAACCTGGATTTGTCTGGTTGCTCCTCATGATTAGATTCAGCTAAGCATTTCTGGCAAGATTAATGGCCAAGTGATGTTGTGCCCTTCCCACAGTGTCACGAAGGAGGCACACGATGTCAGTTTATCCCATTAGTGGTCTTGCTAAGTTTAATCATTTGGTCAATGTCATGTCTTCTAGATTAAACCTCTCCATTGTGAAGGTACTTTTCCCTCTTTGTAAGTAGTAAGCAGTCTGTGGAGTGACAGATACTTTTTATTTATTCATTTATTTATTTAATTTATTTATTTATGGTTGCATTGCATCTTCGTTGCTGTGCACAGGCTTTTTCTCTAGTTGCAGAACAGCGGGGGCTACTCTTCGTTGCAGTGCGCGGGCTTCTCAGTACAGTGGCTTCTCTTGTTACGGAGCATAGGCTCTAGGTGCGCAGGCTTCAGTAGTTGTGGCACATGGGCTCAGCAGCTGTGGCTCACGGGCTCTAGAGAGCAGGCTCAGTAGTTGTGGCACATGGGCTTAGTTGCTCTGTGGCATGTGGGATCTTCCCAAACCAGGGATTGAACCCGTGTCCCCTGCATTGACAGGCAAATTCTTAACCACTGCACCACCAGGGAAGTCCCGTGACAGATACTTTGAGACAAGTGAATATCCTTTTCCTCAACAATCTGTCATCCACTGCTTTTAGCATCCATTGATAATTCTTGCCTAAATCAAGTATTATACGAAAGGTTACAAAATAGTGACTTTCTAGTACTATAAATCCTTATTTATTTATTAGCTAGCATTCTTCTATAAAGAAGAGATTTACTGATCTGTCCCTCTCCCTTTTTTTGTATCACCACAGACTCATTTTACTCCACGTGCTATATAATCCATTATTATCATGGTTCTCTCATATACTCAAGTTGTCCCAAATTTGCCTAGTGGGAGCTTCTTAAGCTAGCTTCTGTATCCTTTTGACATATTTTCACTAATCTTTGAATACTTCCCTGCTTTTTTGTCACAAAATGTACTAGGCTCACCTTGTACTTTCACTCCCTGAACCTGCAATCAGCCAATTCTCCAAAGAGTCCTGATACTTTGTAGTGGGGATTGGTACTTAGAAATTAAGATCTAGAAGTATTAATTGCTATTATTATTTCTAGTTCCTTTTAATGGAAAGGGTATTATTTCTGGTCCCTTTTAATGGAAAGAGCTAGGGAATATACTTTTTTTTTGAAATAAGGCATTTACATCGAGTCCCCCAATTCAACTCCAACATTTGCAGGGTTTTTCCTTACCTTTCCCATTTCATATTTATAACCTCCCTTCTCTAATCAGTGATGTTGTTTGGAATCAGGGTTCCAACAGAGGACTAAGCTCAGAAGCTACTTGAATTATTTTGCATATGTACGGCTCTTATTACTTTGGTATACAGATGGATTCACGTTTTTGTTTGTATTTTTTCCCTCCTTGTTGACTTAATTTTTGAATGTGTAAAGTATGTGCATTGCTCAAAAGTCAAAACTATATGAAAAGTATACACCTTTTAGCACTTTATTGAGCAAACAAAACTGCTATATGACAAAATGTTTTCATACATACATACACACAAAGTCACTAATTCTCTATTTTTAGTTTGTAACTTGAACCCAGGTCTATGAAGTAAAGATATAATTTCCCCATGTTTCTATGCCATTTCTCTCACATCTTAGCACAAAGAACATTGAGAGAGTCTTGACTTCCATCCTTTAATGATGAGAACGTGAATGCATCCAAACAGAACATCTCAAAACAGTACAGGAGGGCTTCCCTGGTGGCTCAGTGGTTGAGAATCTGCCTGCCAATGCAGGGGACACAGGTTTGAGCCCTAGTCTGGGAAGATCCCACATGCTGCAGAACAACTAGGCCCGTGAGCCACAACTACTGAGCCTGCGCGCCTGGAGCCTGTGCTCCACAACAAGAGAGGCCGCGATAGTGAGAGGCCCGCGCACCGCGATGACGAGTAGCCCCCGCTTGCCGCAAATAGAGAAAGCCCTCGCACAGAAACAAAGACCCAACACAGCCAAAAATAAATAAATTAATAAATTGCCAATGTGATACATGAAAAATTATATATATTAAAAAAAATTTAAAAATTAAAAAAAAAAAAAACCCAGTACAGGATACTAACATGTGGGGTCCTCTTGGTGATTTTTACACAGCATCAAAAGCACTTCAAGGGTTTCCCTGGTGGCGCAGTGGTTAAGAATCCGCCTGCCAGTGCAGAGGACACAGGTTCAAGCCCTGGTCCAGGAAGGTCCCACATGCCGCGGAGCAACTAAGCCCATGAGCCACAACTACTGAGCCTGCGCTCTGGAGCACGTGCTCCGCAACAAGAGAAGCCACCACAATGAAGAGTAGCCCCCACTCGCCGCAACTAGAGAAAGCCCACCTGCAGCAACAAAGACCCAACACAGCCAAAAATAAATAAAAATAAAATAAAATTAAAAAAAAAAAAGCACTTCAAGACCTGACTTTTATAAATGCTCAGGTCTTTGATACAGTGGAAAGACCCAGTGGGCCATAGCTAGACTGCTGCATCTGAGAAAGTGGCTGGTCCTGCGGAGTGAAGTGAACTGGTAAGTTTACCTGGTGACAATCCCATTTTCTGCAAGAATGAAGGCTGCGGAAGGATTGGCAGCTCTGATGAGGCTCTGCAACTGAATGAGGAGAGGGTGCCTCTGCTCTGTGGTGTGACTGGTGAACACCACATTACTCACCAGGCCTGGGGAACAAAACCAAAAACAGTTCAGCCTTTATAGAGTCCTGACTGGGGCTGAGGGTTTGCACAAATGTGAGCCCTTGCTCCCTCCCCTGATCATCCCTTCTAGCAGCCCCCTCATGTAGACACCCGCCACCCAACACTGATATACATAGCAATCATTCTGCTCCTCTTTCTGCCACTGCAACCTCTTGGAGTGAATGGCCTCAACTCTGTAGCTGCCTCACTTCCTAATCTCCTCTGTCTTCTTAATTCCGCTTTGATACCTGGAGCTTTTTCATCTAAGGGCCCTTTCTATATCCCATGTACTTAACCTCATCAGGAACCGGTGCCAGTGACTTTTCACCAGTTCAGAACACAGACATGTACCAAGCACAAACCATATGTCAGGTGCTAACTATTCTCAAAGAGTGCACAGTCAAGAAGTCTCACCCGTGGACCCACAGTTCCAAGGTAAGTGCTAACAAAGATATTCAGAGTGACACAGTAAGGAAGGGTGGCGCATGTAAAGAGAGGTTGTGGAGTGGGCCACAATCACTCTCAACCTTTCTGTGAAAATATAGAAGTAAAATCCACAGCACTACAGATAATTTTGAAATCAGAGAATTTGCCACATCCCACCATGCCAACACAATTTTAATACCTCTTCCATACTTATTTTTACATGGCTAGGATCACAGCATATACACCATTTCTGCTATAATATCATTTGCATTTGTGTTATTCAACCATTTTTATTCACTTAATATTGTGAAAATTTCAAACATATACAAAAGTAGAAAAAAATAGTATAATGAATGCCCACGAGCCCATCACTTGGCTTCAAGAAAGATCAACATTTGGCTAACTATTTCTTCTATACCATACCCCAACCTTTTCTCCTTTCCTCTCCTTCCCCACTGGATGATTCTGAAGCCAATAACAGACATCCTATTATTTCATCCAAAAATATTTCAGTATGTATTATCATAAGGACTCTTTAAAAAAATGAATGATTAACAATAAATTCTTTAATATAAAATATCTAGCCCACATTCAAACTTTTCTGTCTCAAGAATATTTTCTTAATTTTTTGGAAACAGGAACCAAACAAAGCCCATACATTATATTTCACTGATGCATCTCGTAATTCTCTTTCAATCTATAGTTTTCTTCTTACTTCTTTGTGATTTGTCGAAAAACTGCATCTTGTATATTTCTCTCAGTCTAGATTTTGCTGATTGCATCTCCATGGTGCTGCTTAACATGCTAGATATATCTGGTTTATAGATTCAATCTTTTTTATTATAATCTAGTTTTTAAAAAGTTCTTGTTCTTTTTCTAACTTCTTAAGTTGAATGCTTAATTCATTATTTAAAAAAGCCACAATGAGATAGCATTTCATACCTGTTAGAATGGCTATTCTTAAAAAGACAAGAAATAAGTAGTGTTGGTGAGGATGTGGAAAAAAGGGAAACTTGTACACAGTTGCTGGGAATGCCAGTTCTATAGTGGTACAGACATTATGGAAAACAGGATGGAGATTCCTAAAAAAATTAAAAGTACCATATGATCCAACAATTCCACTTCTGGAATATACCAGAAGGAACTGAAATCACTATCTTGAAGAGCTATCTGCACACCCATGTTCACTGCAGTATTATTCACAATAGCAAGATATGGAAACCTAAGTGTCCATTAGTGGATGAATGGATAAAGGAGATATAAGATAGATATATCTTGTATATATCTATCTTAGATATGATAATGATATATATATATGAATGTTACTCAGCCATAAAGAGAATGAAATCTTGCCATCTTGCCATGGATGGACCGCAAGGGCATTATGCTAAATGAAATAAGTCAGACAGAGAAATACCATATGATCTCATTAATATGCAGAATCTAAAAACAAAAACAAAAACAAAAACCAAGCCCATAGATACAGAGAACAAACTGGTGGTTGCCAGAAGCAGGGGGCAGGGGGTGAGAAAAATGGGAGGAGAGAGTCAAAAGGTACAAACTTCCAGTTATAAAATAAATAAGTCGTGGAGATGTAATGTACAGCATGGTAACTATAGTTAATAATACTGTATTGAATAACTAAAAGCTGCTAAGAGAGTAGATCTTAGAAGTTCTCATCATAAGAAAAAACTGTTTTGTAACTAGGTAAGGCAATGCATGTTAACTAGACTTATTGTGATTATCATTTTGCAATGTATACAAACATCAAATCATTCTGTTGTACACTTGAAACGAATACAATGTTATATGCCAATTATATCTCAATAAAAAGAAAAATTATTTCTTGTTTAGTAACATAGTAACTTAAAGGTATATGCTTTCTTTTGAATTATTTGGTACAGAAATATTCATGACAGGTTGTAGATGGTGTCCTTTATCATTAAAAATTGCCCTTTTATTTATTTACTTATTAGCCGTGCTGTGCGGCATGTGGGATCTTAGTTCCCCGACCAGGGATTGAACCCATGCACCTTGCAGTGGAAGCACGGAGTCTTAATCACTGGAACACCAGGAAAGTGTTCCCCGACCAGGGATTGAACCCATGCACCTTGCAGTGGAAGCACGGAGTCTTAACCACTGGAACACCAGGAAAGTCCCAAAACTGCCCTTTTTAGACTCTTCAATATTTTGCCTGGTATTCAACCCTGCTGTTATTAATATCAACCTCATTTCTTTTTGTTTGCATTCGTCTGTTATATCTTGTCCGTCCTTTCATCACCATCCTTACTTAGTTTTAGATGCTTCTCTTGTACAGAACATCATATAATTAGATTCTACTTTTTGGTTTAATCTGAGATACTTTTCCTTTTAATAGGTGTTTATTCCATTTATATTTACTGACACTTTGTTTCTGTTACCTTAATTACATGGAATTCTATTAAAAAAATTTTTTTTAACTTTTAGCAATATGATTTCTGCATTGTTTTCTGCTTTCCTTCTGATAAGTGGTGGGCTTATAGTCTGTTTTATGTTCTTATGATAGCTATCCTTATGTCACCTTTAGACAATGTCTTTTGACATTTCCATATGACAGACAAGGAAGTTCATATACCCTTAAATTTGCCCCACTTCTCCACTATCATGTTCTGGTTGGTTACATTAATAATTTTATAGTTCCTCTAGTGGATACTTTTTTTAAGTTTTACTGTTCTTATAAATTTATTTATTTATTTATTTATTTATTTATGGCTGTGTTGGGTCTTCGTTGCTGCGTGCGGGCTTTCTTTAGTTGTGGCAAGCGGGGGCTACTCTTCATTGCGGTGTGCGGGCTTCTCACTGTGGTGGCTTCTCTGGTTGTGGAGCACAGGCTCTAGGAGCGTAGGCTTCAGCAGTTGTGGCTCGTGGGCTCTAGAGCACAGGCTCAGTAGTTGTGGCGCCTGGGCTTAGCTGCTCCGCGGCACGTGGGATCTTCCCAGACCAGGGCTCAAACCCGTGTCCCCTGACTTGGCAGTTGGATTCCTAACCACCATGCCACCAGGGAAGCCCGAGTGGATAATTTTGTATCTTTAAAGAGTATAACTAACTCTTTACAACTTGACTTAACAGCTTTAAAATTTACTGCCATCTCCCACTTGAGAAGATGTAGAGGTAATCTCTCTCTCTTGTTGCCTCCTAATTTTTTATTAAATATAATTTCATTTATAGGGTTTTGAGATTTTCAACATTTATATTCTATTTTGTAATAGCATTCTCACAGGTGTTATAATTAATTCTATACCTAAGAAGACTCAATGCTCATCATCAGTCTTTTTACTAATAGAGACTAGTTTTTTGTTTGTTTGTTTGTTTGCTTTTTGCGGTACGTGGCCTCTCACTGTTGTGGCCTCTCCCGTTGAGGAACACAGGCTCACGGGCCCAGCCGCTCTGCGGCATGTGGGATCTTCCCGGACCAGGGCACGAACCTGTGTCCCCTGCATCATCAGGCAGACTCTCAATCACTGCGCCACCAGGGAAGCCCGAGACTAGTTTTATAAACGATTAGTTCATAAGTGAATGTCTCTAAATTATGAGACTTCAGCTTTCCTAAGTAACCCTGTAATTGTAGGATCCTGAATAATGAATATTCAGTACAGAGGACTCTTACTGTTCACTTTAGTCAAGTGTTTTGTTTTTTAAAACATTAGCTGTACTTAGTTTTTGAGGGCAAAATTCATAATGTACGGAAGAGTTCACAGAGAAAGTAAATTCCCTTCCTACCCAACAACCTACTTCTTTCCCTGGAGGCAACCATATTTATCAGAGTTTTCTTCCAGATATGTGCTGAGTATTTACAAGTAAATGTGTATGTATACATTTTTCCCACAAACAGTGGCATACTATACCATTCTGTACCTTGTTTTTTCACTTAAGCCCTTTAAAAAATTTTTTTGGTAAAGCTTACTTCTTCTTTACAATCTTCTCTAATACCGTTATCATCCCAATCCTCCCCTCATGCCACCTTGCTGTCTCCCTTTCTCTGAACTATGAGAGCTCCTTTGAATAACACGGGCAGTGCTTAAAATATAAGGCTTATATTTTTATTTATCTTCTTCATATATGTAAAAAGATAGCATAAGGTAAAGATTAAAGCGTGGGTTTTAGAGCCAAGCAAACCTGAGTCTGAATTTTCGGTTCCACTAATTATTCATGGGTGACATTAGGCAAATTGCTCAACTTTCTCTCTGAGCCCAAATTTCCTCCTCTGTCAGATGGGAACACATACCTCCAGGTTATCTGTGAAATGCTTTATCACAGGCTACAGAGAGTAAGAACTCATTAAATGCAACCTGACACTACTACCACCACCATCTCATCATTTGGGAATGGGACCCCTACATGTACACCAAGGAGCCTGGACCGATTCCTCAGACCGACAGAGGTGGCTGTGGCACACCTTAGCCACAGCAACAAGCAGGAAGGTAAGTCACATGACTCTCACCAGCCTAGGGTGCTGAGCCCATGGTTTAGATGAGTGGCTATCACTGGTTTGAAGGCGACTTCCAGGACCCCTGGCCCCTGCCTCTGGTCTGAGGTAGAAGTTAGTGATACTTCCTTCCTCTCACCAATCATATTTATAAAAAGTGTTCCAAAACTCTGAAGACTGAATCTAACCTCATAACCACATTCCACTCGCAACCAGGGAATGGGGGTTAGGAGCTTCATGTCAATGGTCGTGTGTTACAATGGGGACAAGGCACACACAAAGGGTATACAATATGCCTAGGATCATAGATGTCAGGAGGTAGGGCTCGACTACTGAGCACATAATCTGCTTCCTGCGTGCTTACACACTGTTTGGGAATCTATTGGTTCCTTGGTTCTGAGACATGAGTCCTGCTCTTCACAGGTATCTGTTAGTGCTCCACAGCAAGTCAGTCGGCCTTAGGTAAATATGGCCTATATGCCTCTGCACAGTGCTTGAGAGACCTCTGAGGATTCAAGGGTGAGTTTCCTCAATGGCTTCCCCTGACATCCAAGTGGTCACTTGGTGAAAGGCACACCGACTGCCTGGGCCATCGTCCATCCTCCACTCTCAGTCCCTGCTACCATTTGCCTGGTTTAGACCACTGCTCTCTCTTCACTAGGTTACTGCTCATTCTCTCTACTTCCAGGCTTCCTTTACTACAATTCATTCTTCCTATTGTAGTAAGAGTAATCTTTCAAAAACATAAATCTGATCAAGTCACTTCCCTACTTAAAATATTTAATGCATTCCAATTATTTTTAGGCTGATATCTAAACTTCTTGGCCTGCTTGACCTATCTGCATGATGCACTTCCTCAGGGCCCTAGTCGTACTCTAATCACCATCAGGCCTTCAATCTTGCTGTTTCTTCTGCCTGGAGCCATCCTTTCTCTCATTTTTTTGAAGGAGGGCCAACTCCTCCTTCAGGGTGTAGACAATTTGAATAGCACCTCTTCCAGAAGCCTTTCTTAATCCCCCAGGACTGGGTTACAGCAGGCATTAGATAAAAATTTGCTGAATAAATGAACGAATAAATGAAGTGTAATAAAAGACACATGCAACCTGACCTCCGAGGCAGCTGCCTAAGAAACTAAGCCGTGGGTACCCACATGCCAAAAATTCTCCCACTTGCAGGTCTGAGCAAGTACTATTCATCAGACAGCCATCTGGAAAGGTTTCTAAGATTTATTAGTATATACATATTTTTGGTGCAAAATTCGTAAGGTACAAAAGGGTGTTCTTCTCTGGCACCCTGAGCCTTATTTCTCCTCCACAGAGGCAACCACTAATAACCAGATTTTGGGTATGCCTCCTCAGATAGTCTATGCATATACAAGTATATACGAATACACAGAACCACATTTTCTTAACAGCTTCTCCTACACTTAAAACTTCTATTCTCAAGGTCTTCAGGTATGGCCTAGATGTGGTAACAGTACAAGACTTAGGAATTCAAATGGAGAATATGTCTGCATTTTGTTTATTCTATTTTAAAAAGGTTTCTCACATGCCTTCCTTGTTCATAAGCTTTAACATTAAGATGGACCATCTGCAGTCAGAGTTTTAGGAAAGTCTCCTAACAAAGGTGATACTGGTAGTGCCTGTGCTTCCATTCCCATTTAGAAAGGTCACTCTGCAGGCTGTGGGGAGGCAGTGAGGACAGCCTGGTGAGCCTACTGCCAGAACCCCATGTCCTGGTGCAGCCACAGGGAAGTGGCTGGGGCCTTTGGAAACTGAGTAAAGCAAGGCCAGGCAGCCAGGCCCAGAATGTGGCACCGTGGGGTGGCAGGCAGGGTTCTAGAAGGCTCAGCACATTCCAGAGATGGCAGTTATGAGAGCCGGCTCCTGCGAGAGGCCCATGACATTACCAGGGGTGGAAGACAAGAATAGCTGTGGTGGATCCTGCAGTGAGGAGTCAGAAAAGGCTGAGAGAATATCTATAAAGGTCCTAGGACTCTACTTAGCATCTACTTGGGCAGAAGAAACTGGAGAGTCAGACTACTGCGAATGTGCCAACCTGAGTGGCATGCAGCAGGGTCACAAGCACAGGCTTGGCCTGCCTGAGAAAAGGCTAGGATCTGAGTCTCTGACAGATACCTTGCCCGAAGTCCTGTCTGCCCCATGAGTACCATGTAGACAAACACTGTAGGCTTTGGATTCTAGGTCAGGAATTGGACATATAAAAGGGGCTTTGCTTTGTGGAGAAACAAGCAAAAGGATTATCCCCAGCATTCCTTAGGCCAGCTATGCAATCTGCTACCTGCCAAGAGGAAATGCCATCTTCAAGGCAAGGTACAGCAGTTATCTGGAGCACAGGGTGAAGAGGCCATCATGAGCGGTTTCATCTTGCTTGGGCCGGGAGCTTCCTTCTGCTCTGTTATCAAGGAGTGGATACTCTGATTTGGCCAACGCCTCACCAGTCTGGGTTGTGAGTGAGCAGGCAGCCTGGACTGGCCTGTTCCCAAGAGTGGAGAAACATCTCTGAGGTCTGTTTGACCATCCCAGTCTGGCTAAAGACTTCCAGCAGCCCAGAAGAATACAAATCTCACTTCTTTTGTCTATCTACAGATACATCTAAAAGCAGATCATGGTAGTAAATTATCTGCACTCTGTTTTAAAGCCAGCATTATAATGAGCCTTGCTTGTTGTTTAAGCATTGAGATTATTTCCTAATCCTTGGATTTCTGTAATACACATCATCTTGTGGCTGCAATACAGTGCTTTTCTCATTGTAAAATAATCCTTTGTTGTAAAAGCAATGAATCAGGGAGCTTGACTCATGAACAGGAGCGCAGGGAGGCAACTGTTCCCTTGGGACGTAAAATGTTTGTCTACCGGTGGCAGATTCTACCTCTACGAGAGCCACCAAATCTCTGAGGAAGAAGAAATACTTGCATTTTATCTCCTCTCTCCCCAGAGGGTCCATGCCCATGGTGAATTAGGTCAGATCAGTCTATAGTGTCCTCTTGGCCCAGATGTAAGGGGAAGATGTCTACCAAGGCACTATCACTTAACAAGCCCTTTGCAGTTCAGAAAACAGCATATATGGCCTCAAGGTTATCTGTCTACATCTGATCACATTCCCAGCTTTCTTTTTTTTTTTTTTACTCCTCCGACCAGGGACTGAACCCAGGCTGTGGCAGTCCTAACCACTGGACTGCCAGGGAATTCCCCTGGCTTCTTTTTTTTTTTCTTTTAATTCTTTTCTTAAAAACATATTTATTTGGGCTTCCCTGGTGGTGCAGTGGTTGAGAGTCCGCCTGCCAATGCAGGGGACATGGGTTCGTGCCCTGGTCCGGGAGGATCCCACATGCCACGGAGCGGCTGGGCCCGTGAGCCATGGCCACTGAGCCTGAGTGTCCGGAGCCTGTGCTCCGCAACAGGAGAGGCCTCAGCAGTGAGAGGCCCGCGTACCGCAAAAAAAAAAAAAAAAAAAAAATTATTTATTTATTTTATTTTTGGCTGCGTTGGGTCTTAGTTGCGGCACGCAGGATCTTTTGTGGTGGTGTACAGGCTTCTCTCTTCTTGTGGCATGTGGGGTCCAAAGCGTGTGGGCTCTGTAGTTGCGGCATGCAGGCTCTCTAGTTGTGGCTCGCATGCTCAGTAGTTGCAGTGCACGCGCTTAGCTGCCCCGCGGCATGTGGGATCTTAGTTCCCCGACCAGGGATCGAACCCGAGTTCCCTGCATTGGAAGGCGGATTCTTAACCACTGGACCACCAGGGAAGTCTTCCCACCCCCACCCCAGCTTTCTTTATAGAAGCACAGAATTGACACACATTGCCTTTAAACAATGAGTTGGAAGGCAGTGTTTATGAAATATGCCTACAAAATCCCAGACAGAACTCATTCTGTCTTGGCCTAAAAGAGCTTTCCTCTTGTAATACTGGCCCAGGTTCATGGACAGTAAAGACAGAACACTTGCTTAAGGTTCTTTGCCAAGGTAGCCTGATCATCTTTCTCCCACATGCAAAAAAAGAAGAGGGGCACTGAAGGAGAAAGTGTCAAGAAGCCAAGGGGCACTAGGGTGGCAATCGTCATGTGATCAGTTATGTGATCGATCACTATATGATCCATCATATAGTCAGAGGGGCTTACTACAGCCCACACCCTTGGCTTTGATCATGACTTCCAAACATTTATCGAAGGACCAGACAGCTCTCTTTGGTTATCTCCTGGACCTATGTTTTCTCCTATGTAGTCTATTTCAAGGATAGGTACCACCAACCTTTCCAATCTCCCAAGCTAGAAACCTAGGAGTCATTCCAGATACCCCCTTTTTCAATGTCCCCCCATCTAGTCTGTTACCGGATCCTACTAACCCAGCCCCTATAAAATCTCTTTAATCTACCTGGGGTGGACACCGTGGATAGACCCAGCCAACCTCCATTCAACTCTGCTACTGGGGTGCAGTGCCTAGAAAGCAACAGGGGCCTCTAAAAGCTAGACTTGAGACTCCCTGGTGCAGAAGTCCAACACACACATTCTTCTCTCCAGTGACCCGGCCTCCTGCCCTGCACAGCCTCCAGCTCAGCTCTTCCCCAAGACAACAGCTCTACGAATGCTCTGTTGTCTCCATTCCCTGTGGATTGGCAATGGCATCAGCAGGGCAAAACCGTGCTGGTGACACTGAGTTATTTTCTTCCATTTGATTTCTACTTGCTGGGCTGTTTCAGGAAGCCCAGACCCCAGGCCTTCTGACAACAATAAGTATTTTATCACCAACTGTAGGAAATTTAGAATTTATTCTGGGTCTCCAGCCATCATAGCTAATATGACTAAAAAGTGCTGCTCCCAGGCTGCCAGATGGTAGGACAATGCAAGGATGAGTATAACCTACAGGATGGGTGGATTTTTCTAAATGTTATAAAGGAGACGTGGAAAATTTCAGTATATGTAGCAGGGGACTATGGGAGAAGGTTCTACTCGGCCATACTCTCACTCATGGGACAGGAGAAATGCATCAAAATCTTGCTGATCCACAGGCTAGGAATACCTATTCAGTCCACTGACATTAGCTGGAAGGCCAGGGCAGACTTCAGCCCAGCTCAGAAGAGGTGTTGCCATGGCAATTTATTATCATTAAGAGACAAACTCTTGGAAGAAATCTGCCTATCAAATATGATGAAAGCAAAAAATGCCCAAGTTTTCCCTGGATCAGTTTTATTTGCTTTAGATTTCAGAATGGTAGGTGGGAGCACAAAGAAAAGTCTGTCGCATCTAAACATAATTTGAAAGGCTTGCAAGCGAAAACAGAGCATATTGCTTACCTTGTGAACACTGGTCGAGACATTTAGGAAAGAGAAATCTAGGGAGAAAAAAGAAATATTTTAAAACCATTAATCTCAGAATTTTCATTGGTTATTTCTCACAAAAATGTGAATATCACTAACATACAAGATGACTTACTCAGTGGGGCAACGGGCAGGCAACACTGAACATTAAGGATAGCCATGATTATACAAAAGGTTTTCATAGCTTTGAACCAAAGTCCCCTAAGCCAGAAACCCCACAGAAGTCCCAAAGTGGCCAACTCTTGGTGGAATGTTGAAGAGGGGATACTGAGGACAGGGCCAGCTCTCAAGACTATAAGAAATGGAGAAAGAGAACTTGGTCTTCTTTTCCACCCTCCCAAAGAGATACTGTCCTGACAGTAAAGGGGAAATTTCAAGGGAAAATGAGAATTATTTTGCCTAACTGTGCCAAGGGCCTTCAGTACCAAAGTTGCCATATTTCCCTTTATGTGCACAACAGAATCCGGGTTTCCCTTTAATCCTGTTCTGAGCTCAAACGGTGAATGAAATGTAGGAAACTGACTGATTGGATTGAGGGTGACTAATCCAAAGTGTGAGTTAACAACTGTAGCTCTGCAGTAAGCTCCAGAGAAAAGCCCATATTCTCAGTGCTTTAAAACTTCTAAAACACCACAGTGCTCTTCTTAGAGAAGAAAGCTAACACTAATGAGAATAGCTGCCTTTTATCAAGTTCTTACCATGGGCTGGGCACTGTGCAAGCAGTTCATATATACAATTTTATTCTCACATCCACCCTGTGCCTTGGGTACCTAAAAACCACAAAGAGTGGGTTTAGGTTGGCTAAGCAAGCTAAGCACTTGGCCCAAGGTCCCACATGCAGCTAGGAAATGGGAGAGCTTATACAGGGACCCAGGTTCATTTGGCACCACAGAGCTCCTGTGCTTTCTTCCCCTGCAAATAAGATGCTTGATGAAGCCACCCTCTGAATTGTTGCTGGTGTAGTTGGCAGGTATTAGTGCTGTTCAAAACACTGAGGGGAGTTTCTCTCCTGCAATTTTCTTGGTGGTGGCAAATCCTCATCTTTTAATTTGATTTCTGACAACAGCCAGACACACAGCATTTGGAACCAAATTTGGTGGATGAGTGTGCTGGATGAATACAACTTTGGGCTGTGGATCTAGTTCACTTGCCTGACTCCTTCATGGTTTCTAAAGAATTCCATGAGAGAATCCCCATGTGCTCTGAGCAAGGTCAGGAGCCCTGGAGCAAAGGAAGAGACATCCGCACCAGAGTCTCCCAAGAATAGAGGTCACTGACTTCACTGCATTCATAGTCCACTGAATGGCCAGCCACACAGCAAATGCATTCTTAGAAAAATGACTGTCCCCATCAAGTAAGTACCTGTGACTTTAGAGTACATGCCCTTAAAAGCCCTTCTCAGTGCCCTGCTTGCTTTCTTGCAGCAGCCCACAGAAATTCACACCAGTGGCATCTTAGACAAGGCTGAGCAATGTTTCCCCTCAAGGCATCTTATACAATCACAGGTTGGATGCGCATGTTTTAAACCCCTGACAGGGTAGAGGGCCATTAAGCTGCTCACTTTAAACAGCTGCAAAGAAAATACTCAGAACACATGGACTTGCACATACATGCAATTTCTTCTCATATCTTGGCATCTCTGGCATCCCTGTCCTTCAAATTCATATGCTGGCTTTCTTTACTAATCCAACTATGAGTTGTCATTGCTTTTTTATAATTCTTATAAAATTACATGAATCTTTTATTACAGCACTTCCTACCCTATATCATGATTAATTGCGTACATGTCATGGGTGTGGCATTTGGAAAATTATTTAACTTTTCTGAGCAACAGCTTCCTCATGGTAAAACATGGTAATGATGCCTACCTTAAATGCCTCCCAAAATACCTAAAGGGGATTTTGAGGTTTGAAAGGGGTAAAGCATCACAGTGTCTAACAAACAGTGGAAAACAAATGTTGGCTCACTCCTTTCCTTCTCTGCATATCGTCCTCCCTACTAAACTGTAATATTATTATTATTATTATTTTTTTTTGCGGTACGTGGGCCTCTCACTGCTGTGGCCTCTCCCGTTGCGGAGCACAGGCTCCGGATGCACAGGCCCAGCGGCCATGGCTCATGGGCCCAGCTGCTTCGGCAGGTGGGATCCTCCCGGACCACGGCACAAACCCGTGTCCCCTGCATTGGCAGGCAGACTCTCAACCACTGCGCCACCAGGGAAGCCCTAAACTGTAACATTATTGAAGACAGACAATAACAAGTATTGGTGAAGCTGTGGAGAAATGGGAACCCTCATACATTGCTGATGAGGATGCAAATGGTATAGTGGCTTTGGATAAGTTTGCAGTTCCTCAAAAAGTTAAATATACAGTTACCATATGACCCAGTAATTCTACCCAAGAGAACAGAAAACATACAACCATATGAAAACTTAATACATAAACATTCATAGCAGTATATTTATGGTAGCCAAAAGATGCAAATAACTCAAATGTCCATCAACTGATGAATAGATAAAAAAGATGTGATATATCCATACAATGAAATATTTGTCAATAAAAAGGAAGGAAACACTGACACATGCTACAACATGGATGAACCCTGAAAGAAGCCAGACACAAAAGGCCACATATTATATGATTCCATTTATATGAAATGTCCAGAATAAGTATATCCACAGAAACTTCAATAAAGCTGTTACATTAAAAGAAGCAATATACGTGATACTATAAAATATCAAATGGTTTCCCCATCATCCAACATTTGCCCCCAAGGAACTGGTCATTTCCCAGAAGGAACAACTATTTCACAGTCTGGCATGTATCCTTCTAGATATTTTCTATGCGTATACAAGTAAACATTTAAAAAATACACATTGTTTTGGTAATTTGTTTTTCTCACTTCATAAAATATTATGGCCATTTTCTATGTCAGAAGATAAAAATCTACTTGATTTTAAAAAATGCCTGCATAGCAGTCCATTATATGAATATCCCCAAATTTAACCAGTCACTTACTAATTGAGCATTTGGATTATTTCCAGTTCTTTGATATTATTAATAGTGTTGTCTTGAACATTGCAGAGCACACCTGTCATATTTCAGACTGCCCAGTACCTTCTAAACACCTTTCCCAGACTTGGAATTAGGAAGCCCGTCCCTGGCGTAAATGGCAGAAAACTGCTTTTCCAGCCTTTCTTGCCGTCTGGTGCAGGCATATGGCCGAAGTTCTACCAACTAGACTCCAAGTGGCAATGAGCATGGTGAGTGAGGGAATATATGGTAAGCAGACTCCATTTTCTGGTGGAAGAAGTGGTTGAGATATCCCCTTCACCAGGGCAGCCCTACAGGAAGTTTGAGTGTTCCACCTGGCTGCCTAGCCAATACAGCCTGACCCTCCTAGAGACTCTGCAAGCTATAATGTACATTAGTAAACTCCTTCCCAGCTAGACATGCTGGAGTGGGCTGTACTGTTTGGAATTAAAAATTCTGCCTGAAACAAACACCCCTATACGTATATATCTTTGCACATTTTTAAAAATATAACTGTATGATAAAATTTGAGCAATGGAATGGCCATATTTGTCTCCAAAGAGATTAAATCATTTTACATTCCTATCAACAGTGTATGGAAAAAAAAAGAGTGTATATGTGTACCTATTTTCTTACACTGTTGCAGTATAAAAAATCACCCCAAAACTAAGTGGCTTAAAATAATGATGATTTATTATTTCTCATGATTCTATAGGTTGAATGGGCAGTTGTTTTGGCCTGGGGCAGCTCAGCTGGGGCTGATGATTATCTAAAATGGTCTCACTCACAGGCCCAACTGGGTCTCAGTCCAAATGGTAGGAGTGGATGGCTGGGCCTCTCTCTTCACATGGTCTTTCATCCTCAAGCAGCCTAGCCCAGGCTTCTTCATAAGGTGGTCTTAGCTCCCAGAAGCAAGAGAGGGCAAACCCCAATGTGTAAATGCTTTTCAAGCCTTGGCTTGTTTCATGCTTCTTGATGTCCCACTGGCCAAAGCCAAGTCACAATGCCCAGGTGAGAAGTAGATTCGACTCTTCAGGTCTTGATGGGAAGGGCTGCTTCTGCTGTGGCCATAATTTTAATCTACCACAGTTGGCTATGTAAGGATGGATTCCTTCCTCCCTTCCTCCCTCCCTCCCTTCCTTCCTCCCTCCCTTCCTTCCTCCCTCCCTTCCTTCCTTCCTCCCTCCCTCCCTTCCTCCCCCTCCTTTGTTTCTTTCTTTCTTTTGGCCATGCCATGCAGCTTGCAGGATCTTAGTTCCCCAACCAGGGAGCGAACCCAGGCCATGGCAGTGAAAGCACCAAGTCCTAACCACTGGACTGCCAGGGAATTCCCAGATTGTTTTTGCTTTTTAAAAATTTATGGGCTGGGCTTCCCTGGTGGCACAGTGGTTGAGAATCTGCCTGCTAATGCAGGGGACACAGGTTTGAGCCCTGGTCTGGGAGGATCTCACATGCCGCGGAGCAACTAGGCCCATGAGCCACAACTACTGAGCCTGCGCGTCTGGAGCCTGTGCTCCACAACAAGAGAGGCCACGATAGTGAGAGGCCCACGCACCACGATGAAGAGTGGCCCCTGCTTGCCACAACTAGAGAAAGCCCTCGCACAGAAACGAAGACCCAACACAGCAAAAATAAATTAATTAATTAATAAACTCCTACCCCCAACATCTTCTTTTAAAAAAAAAAAATTATGGGCTTAACACTGGCCCACTTACTTTTTTTTCTTAATGGAATGGGATTAATGTTATTTAATAACTTTCTATTCTTTTTTTTTAACCAAGTTTTTAAAAAAAATATATTTATTTATTTACTTGGCTGAGCCACTGGGTCTTAGTTGTGGCACACGGGATTTTCTAGTTAAGGCATGTGGGATCTAGTTCCCTGACCAGGGATTGAACCCGGGCCCCCTGTGCTGGGAGTGCAGAGTCTTAACTGCTGGACCACCAGGGAAGTCCCAATAACTTTCTATTCTTGATCATGAGTCCCATAATTCTCTTATTCTATTCCACATGCACCCCCATGCACATGAAACAGAATAGCTCCACAGCCCATGCACAGGGGCTAATCATTAGTTTTCCAACAGAGCATTAGTAAACCACTATAGTAAATTACTTTCTGGAATGGTTTCAAAAGTAAATTTGGAAATTTCTCATTCATATCTAAAAACTGAGCAAAATCAGTAATTTTGATTTATTGACAAATATTATTTTTGATCTCTTATACTTTTTTTTTTTTTGGCTGCATTGGGTCTTCATTGCTGCACACGGGCTTTCTCTAGTTGCGGTGAGCGGGGGCTACTCTTCTTTGTGGTGTGCTTGCTTCTCATTGTAGTGACTTCTCTTGTTGCGGAGCACAGACTCTAGGTGCGTGGGCTTCAGTAGTTGTGGCTCACGGGCTCTAGAGCGCAGGCTCAGTAGTTGTGGCGCATGGGCTTAGTTGCTCCGTGGCATGTGGGATATTCCTGGACCAGGGCTCAAACCCGTGTTCCCTGCATTGGCAGGCAGATTCTTAACCACTACGCCACCAGGGAAGTCCTAATCTCTTATACTTTTTAACCCACCTGATTTTGTCATTTATATTTTTATATTCCATAACTATAATTCATATACTTTACCCTTATTTCTATATTTAAAGAGATTATATGCTTATCTTTAGCTTGTTTATTGATTTACTTATTTAAATTCTCTTCAAGGACACTTATTCCTCACATGCTGGCATACTCATTTATTCCACAGACACTTCATGAGCACTTACTATGTACTAAGCATTAAACAGAAATGATTTCTGTCCTCGCAAAAGCTAAATCTGTATTCTATAATTCCTCTCTTTTCTCTAATTGTCTTCATTTCTTTGTCTATTTCCTCTCAAAATTTTTTTTTGGCTGTGTGGCTTGTGGGATCTTAGTTCCCCGACCAGGGACTGGATCTGTGCCCCCTGCAGTAGAAGGGAGGAGTGCTAACCACTGGACCTCCCGGGAATTCCGTATTTCCTTTCCATTTTGTTTTAGCAGTGTCTACTTTTACTTCTCACTGCTTTGAGATTTTCATTTCTATAGTGAAATTTTTATTTTCTTTCTAGGACTCTAACAGTTTACCTTTCAGCTGCTTTTGTCAGCTAAATTCCTTTTCCCCTGATCTTTTCTATTTAACTGCTTTATTTATAACCTGCACACCATAAAATTTACTCATTTAAAGTGTACAATTCAATGATTATTTTTAGTAAATTGTTTACAGAGTTGTGCAACCATTGCCACAATTCTCTGTTAGAACATTTCCAATACCCCAGGAAGATCCCTCCTCCCCATTTCCCCAGACCTTTTATATCTCTTCCTTGAGCTCTTCCCTCACCACCCTGTTAGTTTCTCTTCTCCTTAACTTTTTATTGACGGTGTAGAAGAGTGCTTGTCTGGAGTGTAACCTTTGTCTGTTCTTTGTTTATTACTATCTTTTCCTACCTTTCTATGTTAATATGTCTGGTAGTGTCTAGTCCCCTGTTAGACCCCTTTCTGCTTTCATTCATCTTTAAGTAAAAACTTCAGAAAAAGAAGAGACATGGATGGTAGAAAGAGTGGCATGTAAGACTCAATATGGCATTCTGAAGTACAATGAGGATGCTCAGCATTCACTACAATAACCTAACCTAAGGCAGAAGGAAAAATAGACCACCTTAGCTTTATTATGGGAGAGCAGAACCTAGGTCAGAGCTAAAGAGAAGGGAGAATGGTGAAGACATTTCTTGGGATCAGTTAAGGTGACTAGGGAAGTAACTTCTAATGTAAATTCTACGAGAAGTCTAAAGATATCAACTTGGGACTCAAGAAGGGAGCTTTTTCAGATGAAGATCTAAGGATAGATCAATCAGTTACCAGGAGATGACAATAATATGGACTAGCCAGAAAAACCACATGATTAAAGACCTTGGATACATTCTACTAGGCTAAAGGGAGAGGAAGTCAAATAGCTCTATGAAGGGACACTGTAATGTTTGAAACTTCCCAGTGAGGATTTCTCTCATGATGAAATAGGTACTTCTAGATACCACTGGGGCAGTATAAACTGCAAAACCCACTCAGAAAGCAATTTGGAAATATGAATAAAGAGTAATAAAACTATCATACAATTAATTAATAATATATCTTTGAGGAATCTATTCTAAGGAAATTATCTGAAATTTCAGAAATTTATATGGATAAAGATGCTCTCATAGCATTATTTATGATAGTGAAAAGCTGGAGACATCCTATGTGACTAACAATGGGGAGCTGGTTAAGACTATTATGTCCATACATGCACATAATGATTACATACCCAATCAAAATGTAATTACCACTGTAATTGCAGGAACATATATATGTTCACTTACATAACATGTCTATACGTTAACCTAAGAAGAAGGATATAAAATTATATGTATACCACAACTGTAAAAAAGCATGCACATAAAAGACCAGAAAGGAATTCACAAAAATTATAATAGTTAACATTGAGTGAGATTATGAGTGAATTATACTCAATTTTCTTTGTTATTATATTACTTCCAAAGTAGAAAAAAAAAGTTCACCTGTTTGTAATGAAAATAAGTGTCATTAACTGAGGTAAGATGCTTTAAGATGGCTTAACCACATGAAAAAGTATCTGTGAGGTACTCCAAGTGCCTTGGGACACAAAGCCCCTCCCCTGCAGTAAAGAGTAAAATAAAAGCCTGCCATAGGCATTCTTTTTTTCTGGGAGAAGCTATTTCAAGTCCCACTGTCCTAGAAGGGTGACTTTTCAGTGCACAAAGTGGTGAGAAGCTGTCAGTCCAAATGGTAGCTCTGAGGACCTAGCACTAATCAAATGACAACTGGGCATTTATTACATACAAGGTAGACTGATGCATTCCAAAAGATAAACACACGTAAAGATGTGCCTCCTACTGGGAGGTGGGAGAAAACTGCTTTCTGTACACTTAAACACAACACACCCTGTGGGCCAGAGGTGGTCCTAAGTATGTACCTGTGCTCCATGTAGCAGCTCAGGGGCTCCACACATACTGTGATGGCACCAATGGTGAAGGAGGACTTGACATTTGAATCTGGATGTATCTGCAGGGCCTGGACAACATCAATAACATCTGTGTAGCTGGGGGGGAAAAAGGGAATAATTAGTTTACCGATTGGCGCTTTAGAGTGCGGGAAGAGGGGTATGCTTGCTGATTGGCTGAGTAAGGGTGGAAGGAAAACCAAAAGGGGGAGACTGAGACTAGGTTCCTTGGGGTCACCCCACTTCATGATTTAGAGCCCCTGGAGTCCACAGTGCTTCTGTATTTCCAAGTTCCATTAGTTCTAACCGCAAGAGTGAGTGGAAGAAAGAACCCTACTGCCCACTCCCCTTATGAGAAGCCTGCAGGCGACCCTGGGGCTCTGAGGGTGGGACTTGGTGTTTTCTAATCAAGTTAGGAGCTCCCGCATTGGTATATTTTCTTTAATAGCTCTTTCCTCTCTCCTTTCATCTCACAGAACATGCGGGCAAGAGAAAGAGGGATTATGAGACATATCTCCAAGTCAGTAGACACATGGCAAATACCAACTGCATTTGTATCTCCTGCCTGGAACTCCCTCCAGGGCCAATTTGATGTTTTCAATTACAACTTAATATGTTCCTGATCCAACTCTCCCACATCTGCTCCTCTTGAGGTCTTGTCCTTCTCAGCAGAGGATATTCCACTCTTTCAGCTGCGAGGCCAAAGGTTTGTTTGGCATCTTCTTTTACTCCATTTTTTCTTAATCTTTAAAATATAACTATGCTCATACTCCCACTCTACCACTGAGTCCAAACTGCTTCTGTCTTTGTATCTCCCTATAACCTGTTTTCAACACAAAAGTTAGAGGGGTCATACTAACCCCATCGGGTAAGCCACTGAGTGAGTGGCTTCCATCCCCCCCCAGCCTGAAAGCCAAAGCTCTTACAATGGCCCACACAGCCCTCTAAGATCTGACCCACACTGCAGGGATGAGTTTAATTTCTTACTATTTCTTCCTGTACCTGAATCTAACTGCTTTGACCTCCTGGCTCTTCCCTGAATGTGCCAGGTATAATTTCACCTTTGCACTCTCTGTCCCCTCTCCTGTAATGCTCTTTTCCTCAGATGTCTGCAAGCCTCACTGCCTCAACCCCCTTCGGGTCTCTGCTCAATTGGCATCTTATGAGAGAGGTGTCCTCTGACTTCATGCAGCCTATGGGATATAGCAATCCTCTCTCTTGATACTCCCCACCCTCACCCCAATTCTTCTCCAAAGCACTGACTACAGCTACATACACTGTATTTTCTAATTTGTTTATTGTGTGTCTCTGCAATAAGAATGTAAGGTAGTTGCTGGGTGCTGTAATCAATGGTGCCTAAAGCAAGGCAGGTGAATGAACTGGACATTGAACTCCAGGCAGACCCCTGGCCACTCCAAGAACATTGTCCTGACTGACCCAGTCTATCACAAAAGGTCAATTCTTACGGAGCAAAAGGCAAATCTGATGGGCAGCCTTGCTGATCATACAGACCTGGTCTTAGCCTGGGGCTGGGAGGATAGGTACAGCCTGCCTGGGCTATTTCCTGAGTTCCTACAAACAATTCATCTGTACAACGGTACTTGACTTTACTCCACACAACAACATTAGCACCCCCAACCCCAGGTCTGCCTCAGTCCTGACCAAACAGCAGTGGGCGCTTCAGTAGAGAACATGGTGTGCTAGGTTCTACAAAGAGCGAGCCCTCTGCTCCCTGGTTTCTCTTGAAGGCTTCTCCCACTGCCTGGGCATGTGTGTATATGACCATGTAGAGTGCTTTCCACTGGTTCTGTAGTGTTTGGATGGTCCTAGATGCTAGGAGAGCCCCTCACACTGCAGTAACACTCTGGTAAGCAGGCCTGAAGCTTACAAACTGCCTTAAATCTCTTTGTAGTTGTGTTTAATGGCCTTAATGCTCATGGTGAAGTGCCCTAGCTTTGCTCCTCAGCATCAGCTTTTTCCTCCTCTTCTAAAGAAAAGTGTCTGGGGGCTTTTTACTTTCCATGTTTGGTACAAGCTGTAGAGACTCTCATTTCTTAGGGTTAAAAAGAACTGAAAGGGACTTCCCTGGTGGTGCAGTGGTTAAGAATCCACCTGCCAATGCAGGGGACATGGGTTCGATCCCTAGTCCAGGAAGATCCCACATGCCGCGGAGCAACTAAGCCTGTGCACCACAACTACTGAGCCTGCACTCTAGAGCCCGCGAGCCACAACTACTGAAGCCCGCGCACCTAGAGCCCATGCTCCACAACAAGTGAAGCCACTGCAATGAGAAGCTGGCGCACCGCAATGAAGAGTAGCTCCCGCTCACCGCAACTAGAGAAAGCCCGTGTGCAGCAATGAAGACCCAACACAACCATAAATTAAAAAAAAAAATAATCTTATTAAAAAAAAAGAACTGAAACATTTATAAGTCAGTCCTGAGGATTTTGGCAATTTTAATACAATAGATTTCCCTTAGACAGGGTGACTGGGGAATTCCCAAGTTTTCAGAGGATTACATTAATTTTCACTGATTTTAATGGAAAATAGTTACAGCAAAAAACAGGCCCCAGGCTTCTTGGTGAGGCCAATGTATCTAGGTGAAGCATCTGGGCACTGCAGCCAGGAACCACTGAAGCAGACAGCAGGTCTTTGGTGTCGATCACTCTACTTGTTAATGGTGTGCCTGCTAATGCCCTCCCTTACTGCCCAGCCCCTGCCTTATAACCATCCTGGGCATGGCTTCCAGACAGCAGGAGGCAGCCCTCACCTCAGAAGGATGCACACCGATCCAACTGATGAAGCCTGTACCTGGCCACTCTGGCTAAACTGCCCCAACTGCATGATGAAGGCAAAAAACTCTTTGTGTTGCCTCTTTCTTGTCAGTATTCTCTTTATTAAAAACAAAAACAAGGGCTTCCCTGGTGGCGCAGTGGTTGAGAGTCTGCCTGCCGATGCAGGGGACACGGGTTTGTGCCCCGGTCCGGGAGGATCCCACGTGCCACAGAGCTGCTGAGCCTGTGCGTCTGGAGGCTGTGCTCCGCAGCGGGAGAGGCCACAACAGTGAGAGGCCCACGTACTGCAAAAAAAACCACAAAAAACCCCCAAAAAACAGAAACGAAAAACCCATCAGCGCTTTAACTTTCTTTCCTCTGAAACAACATATTCCATACAATTGTCTTTCGGGCTCTTTTTTACATTTGCAATTTAAGCCTACAATTTTACCTCGTTTTACATTAATTCAATTTTTGTTTTGAGCAATACTGCTTTAAATGTAGATAATGTAAAGAATAATTTTACAATGTTCCAGAGTATAAACAAATACAGCCCCTCAAATTCCTTAAAATTATTAAAACTCAGATTTCCGCAGTTTTACTTATTTGTGTATGTATTAAGTTCTATACAATTTTGTCACCTGTGTAGGCTCCACCACCACGATAAAGATACCGAACAGTTCCGCACCACAAAGCTCGCTTGTGTTGCCCTTTTATAACCACACCCACCTCCCTCCTGCCCCCAACTCCCATCCCTAACTCCTGGCAACCACTAATCAGTCCTCCATTCCTAAAATTTTATCATTTCAAAATACATTAATTTTTAAAACAACAACCTAATAATCCACTTGATGTCAAAGCTCAGCACCACTGCCCACCTGCTGCAGTAAGTAGAATGGGACCAGGCCACTCTAGGGGCAAAAGAAAACTCTGCCCTACAGCACAGAATCCTGTAAATCAAAATAAAGGCCACATTCACGGAATAAAATTCTCAACTTGAGAAGCCTCTGGGGTGTCCCCTCACCAACAACCTCAATACTGGGCTCTAAGGCCCAGCCCCAAGGAGATGGACATGCTACAAAGAGGCTGCCATGTGTTCCCTGCTGTGCCTCAAGAGAATGGGCCCAGCCTGTAATAACAGTGTCACAGTGAGCACCACAGCAGGAAATCCATCTGAGGTTCCTAGTGTCCTGGGGCTATGACTGGGCAAGAACTGGGTCTGAGAGTACAAGTGGGCTGGCCATACACTGTCACTGCAGTCCAGAGCAGCCAGGACAGCTAGCACTTTTGCAGACTTGTACAGTTAGAGACAAGGAGTCAACAATGCTTTCTGAAGTAATGGAAGATGGAAATGACCTCAGCTGCACAATGTCAAGCTACCAAATTTGACTCCAGGTCCACACCCCCAATGACTCAACTCTGGAGAAGCAGCAGGAGGTGATGAAGCTAGGCCAACCCATTCCTTTGACCATTAGAGAATGGACCATTAGAAGCGATGGAAAACAAGTGGTTTCTAGCCTTCTGGCTCTGTGGCTTCCACAACCTCAGCCCACTAGTAGGACAAAAGGGTCAACAGAAGGGAAGCCCAAAGCAGGTGTAAGAACAAGATCTAAAGAAGAGGAAAGATGTCCTGGCAGGGCACATACTCCCACCTGTCGCCTGCAGCACCATCGGCCTGGCTTTCCTCCAGTCCTCACCATCACACCCCAGAGACCAAACAGGGTTTTGGATCCGGGCCTACTCTCTACTGGAAATAATTAGCCAGTTGCAAATACTAATTATTATGAGCACAAAAAAACACAGCATAGCACAAAAGCACTTTGTGAGAACTGCCAAAAGCTTCTTTATCACCAACTATAATGACAGCAGCAAAGAGCACAGCCCATGTTTTCCTGATCTGACACGTTCTCCTCTGGGCCCAGGGGATGATGGGCCTGCTTCCTCCCTGGAAGCTCTTAGAACAGGTCAAGGGAAGCTCCTTGCAGCCAGGGCTCCCCAAGCAGCGGTACACACTCCGAAACTGTCCTCACAGGGAGCTCCTTGCCCAACTGGATTATTCATGCTCCTCACTGAGGGTCCAAGGAAACCCTCCTGCACTAGCCATTCCGTGGATGATGGGGCTCGAGACTAGAGTGTGGGGACTGTCTCTGCAACTCCACAGGAGGGAGGACTGAAAAAACTGAAGCTCCCTTGCCTCGGTGGCAAAGGAAGAAGCTTAGGGACCATTACTGTTAGAAGAATTATCAAAGAATCTTGCCCAGAAAACCACCTCCCTAACTCTCTGCCTCTGAGGATATTATGATGTTGAGGCCAAACTTAAAACTTGTGTGCAAAAAAAAAAAAAAAAAAAAACTTGTGTGCAATCTTCACCAGTCACTCTGGGCCACAGGATGGCAACAGTTCTTGTTGAAGGCATATCTGTGTAACACAGACACTTCTCATGCATGTGTGTTTGTTCTGTGCCCCAAGTTAGCCACACATGAAATAACAATAATGGCAAGGTCACCACCCTACCCCACTATCCCCAAAAGGCTTCCAGCGCTCACCCTTGTAACACCACCAGTAGTCTGGTCTTCTTGCGTATGTAGGCTGACTGGCGGGCAGAGCAGTTCTGTTGGGCCTCCAGGGCACTGGAAAGGTATCTCTGGAAGTGGGCAGCATGAAAACATTCAGAGCTGTCCATGACTTGACGGTATACCATCCACCTGGAAATGGCAAGTGTAATCTCAGCATGAGGACCAGGCCCATAGGCTCTGCCAGTGGATTCAAATGTGACCAGTACACCCACAGACTCTCTGTCCAGTGAACCCATACAGGAGAAAGCAATCCTGGCACCACAGAAACAGGCAGAGTGCACTGGCTGGGTGGGGAGCCCTGTATCCTGCAATCACTACCACTGGAGCTTTTGGCAGGAAATGCCTTGCCACAGGAGAAAAGGTCAGATAAGCACATGACCAACAGATTTCAGAGTTGAGAAAGACTCCTGAACAGGCAGTCACTTCCTGAAAGATCATTCAGTAAAATGGCTTCAGTCCAGTTTTCAGTAAAATTCTTGCTAAGAATAAGTAATGGGGGGAGGGGGAGTTCCCTAGGGGCCCATTGGTTAGGATTCGGCACTTTCACTGCAGTGGCCCAGGTTCAATTCCTGGTTGGGGAACTGAGATCGCACATGCCACGTGGCACAGTCAAAAAAAAGAATAATGGGATAACGGGTAGGGTGAAGAATTCAGATTCTTTACAGAACAAAAGCAATGGAAATGAGGGAGGAACTGGTTAGCTATTGAGTACTTATGAAGGAGGCTCCCCACAGCGCTCCCCCCACAATCTCCCACTCTAAACTCCCAAACTTCTAGGTGATTTCAGTCTTCTCAATTCTGCTATATGGCCTCCTGCAGGATGCCTTGCCTTTTTTTTTTTTTTAAATAAATTTATTTATTTATTTTTGGTTGTGTTGGGTCTTTGTTGCTGTGTGCGGGCTTTCTCTAGTTGCAAGTGGGGGCTACTCTTTGTTGCGGTGTGCAAGCTTCTCACTGGTGGCTTCTCTTGTTGCAGAGCATGGGCTCTAGGTGCACAGGCTTCAGGAGTTGTGGCTCGCGGGCTCTAGAGTGCAGGCTCAGTAGTTGTGGCACATGGGCTTAGTTGCTCCGCAGCAACTAAGTGGGATCTTCCTGGACCAGGGCTCGAACCCGTGTCCCCTACATTGGCAGGTGGATTCTTAACCACTGCACCACCAGGGAAGCCCAGGATCCCTTACTTTGAGGTAGACCAACTAGTTATTAAAAGCCTGGTCGGGAGGCTTCCCTGGTGGCGCAGTGGTTGAGAGTCCACCTGCCGATGCAGGGGACATGGGTTCGTGCCCCGGTCCGGGAAGATCCCACATGCCGTGGAGCGGCTAGGCCCGTGAGCCATGGCCGCTGAGCCTGCACGTCCAGAGCCTGTGCTCCGCAGCGGGAGAGGCCACAACAGTGAGAGGCCCGCGTACCGCGCAAAAAAAAAAAAAAAAAAAAAAGCCTGGTCGGCAAGGGTTGTTTAGCAATCTGCCAGCCAAATGGAAGCGATGGATGAATGATTTCCCCAATTTTGCCTAAGCCAGCATGTCCCAGTTCCACCTGAGCTCACGCAGTCCCCTTGTGGTCACGGAAGGATCACATCCACCAGCTCTCAAGTTCTAACCACCCTGGTCCTGAATTCCCCTGCTGACCAGGCACATTCCCAGGCCTCTGCCCATGCTGGTCCTGCTGCTACAGGGCTCTTGCCCAGATACCCAAGGGTTCATTCCCCCATTTCCTCAGGCCTTTGCTCAAATGTCACCTTCTCAGTGAGGTCTTCCCTGAGTACCCAATTTAAAACTGGAATCCCTCCCCCAGCCCAGCACTCCCTATAGCATTCTCTGCATTAATTTATCCATAGCACTTTTCACTAGCTAATATACTATTTTCTTATCTGGTTAACTGCCTATCTTGCCAAACTAGAATACAAGCTCCATGAAGGCAGAGATTTTCTCATCTGTTTTGTTCATTCGTCCCCTACAGTTAGAACAGTATCTGGCATACAGAAAGTACTCGGTATAAATGTGTTAAATGAATGGATGGATGGATGACCACTGCACTGATACCAGTGACACCAAAGGTCAGTGCATGTTGAAGGTTTCCCAGTGCCAAGGCAGACCCAGACATAGAATCCCTTTCCCCAAAGCAAAGGCAGCAGCCATACTAACCTGCCGTATTCCTTATGCAGAGTGACCAGAAAAGCACAGAGCTCGCTAGCATGACAGCCTGGGAGGCCAGTTACAATGCTGATAATTACCTACATGAAAGAAAAGCCATGTGGGTTTGTGATTCAACTGGGAGGCAGCGTTGTGTAAGAGGTTAAAAGAACTGACTTCTTGAGCCAGGTTCTATGGGTTTGAACCTCAGCACCAGCACTCACTAGTTATGTGACCTTGGGCTCACAACAGAATCTACCTTGCAGGGTGGATGTAATGATTAGCTGAGTTAATATATGTAAACAAAATGCGTGCAACAGTGTCTGGCACATAGCAAACACCATATACAACAATGTAGCGTTACTATAATAATTTCCACGGAGCAGGCTGTGACTAGATCAGTCTATGTGTGGAACAGATAACTAGTGAGAGCCTGCTGTATAGCACAGGGAACTCTACTCAACGCTCTGTGGTGACCTAGATGGGAGGGAAATCCAGAAGTGAGGGGATATGTGCATAAATATGGCTGATTCACTTCGCTGTACAGCAGAAACTAGCACAACATTGTGAAGCAGCTATACCCAATAAGCTAAAAAAACAAAAAAAGTATAATGGAAAATACTGGGCAGAAAGGAGGTTTGGGACAAAAATGCCACAGGCTAAAGTGGTGTCGCAAACTCAGCGAAGGAGGGGAGTGGCCTGTGCCTTCCAAGCCACAGGGCCTGAGCTAAGGAAACAAACCGGGTGGAGGAAGCACTTCTCAATCTTGATGGGGAGAAGAGGTGCCAGGCTGCACTTTCCTAATCTTGGCACACGACCACATGAAAACAGGGCCCTCTGCAGGCAGACATTCCAAAGCAACTCAAGAAATTCACCAACAAAGAAGGGGTCAAGCAGAGGAAGAAAGGAACCATGCATTTGCTGAAGGATAACGATGTCAGTGACATAGCATGGCAAGGGCTTCTTTAAGTATGTTTTATTTCACAATACACAAGACTCACTGGGACAGGTCTGGAGTGAAGTTCAACTTGGTGGCACTCATCACTTGAGCTAGTCCCATCAGCACAGAGATGGCTATGGATGCCTCTTTTATGAGAAACAGTTCTCCCTCCTCCCCTCTGAACAGACCCTTAGTCTGTATCCCTTTCTGTGCCTGTGGGCAGTACTCCATGTAACTGACTTTCTCTTTATACTCTTCCCATCCAAATTTTTCCATCTTGGTTCCCATTCCTCAGCACCCACGCCTCAGCCTCTCAAATCCCAGCAAACATGCTCACAGCCAGATACCTTCTTACTTTAAGGCCAGTCCTGTAGCACTTTGTTATATGAAATATCAATACATATATTAAAAAAATATGTAAAATATAACATTTTCATTTTTAAACTCTTGCTTAAGGGAAAAATGAGGCTTCTGACTGCTTAATGCTTCTATTTCCTTTTGCAGCTGAGTGTCTTCTAGATTTGCACAGAAATAAATGCCCTCTTTGAGCATATTATGACATATGGTTCCAAAGAAATGGTGGGCGGAGTCAAGAGGAGAGGCGTGTGAAGCAGGAGCAGATTAAAATCCACTCTTGGGAAGACAGTGTTTATAAAGTGTCACCTTATCCTGGTGGTGCTAGCAAGGTCTCGCTAACACTTCCCCTTACGAAGCTCAATGTGTCAGGTAAGTCCTTGCAACCAGAAAGAGCTGATGGCATGAGAGTACTGAGCAGGAGTTTGGAAGACCTGGAGGAGCAAGGGGAAGGCACAGCAATATGCCAGGCTTTCATCATTGCTATGGGGCTCAGCTGGGGTTAATGTAGATGCCTGTACACAGTCATTATATACAGCAGGTTTCATGTGTATCATTACATAAGTATCCAGGGAGGTGGAGAGTCTTATAAAAGGGACTCTGCCTGAGCTCCTTTTGTTAATTGACACTGAAGATTAAGGGCAGGCTATCAGGATTATCTTCCCATGAATTCCCAGCTTATTTGGTGAGCTGCTGTACCTTGTCATTTTCTACTGTGTGAGTAGGGTTGATTTCAGCTTGCTGCAGCAGGACAGGGAGATGGGTCCTCATCATGGGTTCCCGACTAACGCTGCTGACGGCAAAATGCTGGAGAAACCTAGAAAAAGAAAGACAATGCTATTATGTTACCATCACCAGCCTTGCCTGAATGTGCCCATTCACATGATAAAAAGAAACCTTAGTGAATATCTCTAGAGAATAAAATTGTATATGGTGTGTCACTACTACTTTTTATAATTATTCTTAAGAAGCTATAAAGAAAGAAAATGGAGCTTAGAAAGCACCAACTCTGAGGTTTCTGACATTTCAAAAGTCAGAAACAGAAAAACAGAGCTCACCCATCCAGCTCTGGGAGTTTAGCTGAGAGTAGCTTTAGAGGACTCCGTTTCTCCCCAGCAGAATGGCTCAGGACACTGAAGAGCTTCTGTGCACTGGAGTGTCTGGAATATCAAAGGCTCACAGATTAGAATTCCATCTCTCTACAGCAAACATACTTTACATAACTTGTTCTGATATTTTCAAGCCAAAGTCCTGTGACAGAGTCAATACTTCTAAAACAAGCATCTCACTGACTTAAGCAAAATTCGGCATTAATGCAAGATGACTGGTTTGCCCACATAGGAAGCCTGGCCTAAAACCTTTGGTAATACTACAGGTTTCTGATTCTTGGTGGATTTCATCTCTCTTGACTTTTGTTCCCCAAGGGCACTGGCTACCTGCAAGTTGGCAGCACTGGAATGATTGTGTCGGCCCTTTCAGAAGCCAGGACCCCTGTGTTACATAACACAAGTCATCCTGCAGAGAGAGCAGACACACACAGCCTAGGGAAGCAAGCATAAACACTGAAGGCAGCCACTTACAATCTCTTTTGTTCCACAGATAATCCATCTTCCTGGATCACTTTTAAAGACAGCCCTGAGTTAGCCTGCTGTTGTTGCCAGGGGGAGAAGACCTAAACAAAACAGAATTTGAGCAAAGAACACTTTAAACCCAACAACAGGATATGGAACCCACATGGGGATTTGATGGCTGTTGAAAATCTAGACTGTCAGTACAGAGAAAAACCATCATAACAAACAAGTTTGTTCCAAAATTAGAGGCCTGAAGCAATTCTGTTCTGTATTTTTAAAAACTAGAATTTCTTTCTGGGTTCTTCTCCCAGGGATTCTGCTCCTTAAGAGGCCAGGAAGCACAGAGGAAGGTATCAGGTAATACTGTTCTGGCAGCAGGGGCGTGTCTTCCCTGGTGATAGGGACAGACAGAAGGAGTTCAAGCAACTCCTGCCTAGAGGCAGAGGAATAGCTGAAGAGAATCTCTAGGTTCCTAGGCTGAAAGGACAAGCACAAGGAGGTAGAAGGACCAGCTGGCAGTAAGATGGAGACACAGACAGGTCCTAAAAGCTGCTCTGCAGCCAAGGCCAGTAATTGCCTCCTCTCTGTTCTATGAATCTATCCTGAGGGAATGACTGTCCTCTCAAAAGCTGTTACATCACACCTTTCCAAGCATTTCCACCAGAATAAGACTGGCCATTTGTATGACTCTGGCTACTGCTTGGTCTCTAAGTAGGCTGTATAATTCTTGGTGAGCTCCCTCACTCGTGCAATCTGTGCTGAAAGCCTATGGTGTGCAGCCTGCCAGGTGGAACCACTTGCAAGGGCAGGGCCTATGAACCATGGGGAGGGAGAGTTTGGGGTGGGGTAGAGAGCTCTGACCCAGTAGGTAGGGCCTAACAACTCCATAAAGTAGCTAAAAGGAAAATGAGTCTAATTATGACTTATAAGGGACAAAGAATATTTTTCTTAGAAGTTAGAAAGCCTTTTGTTCAGTTCCTTTAGGTTCTCACCTTTCAATGGCAAGAGTCTATTCCAGGACCCAAAAAGATCAGAAGCAGCCACCCTCACACCAGCCCTCCCAACTCTCCCTCTCAGCACCTCACTGTTAGCCCTGAAACATTGCCTTACCAACTAAATTGCTAGGAAAAAGGCTAGTAATTGTTTTGCTGAATAATGATTGATGTTACCTCTGAGTAAAATGTTTGGTATATCTTGGATTTGGGGAAAAGGGCAATCATCAGAAAATTGTTTGATCCACGGAAATGAACTGGAAGATGGGGAAGCAATGAACTTTTGAAGTCTATCAGAAGGGCAGCAACAATACTGGTGGAATCCTAAAGAGAAAAAGAGGGAGCATCACTGAGAAAAGCCATATGCATGATACAGCCCTCACATCTACTGTCAGAACACATATGGTGAATGTCAGTCCAGTTATTTTCACATTACGTGGTTTACTGGGATTCAGTTATAGATGTGCTTACCCACACCCAGTTTTAGGAGATATAGGAAGTACAGGGTCTTTTCTCCTAAACTGAAAATATCATCTCTTCCTAGGATATTAATCCCTTATCGGATAAATGATTTGCAAATATTTTCTCCCATTCTGTGGGCTGCATTTCACATTCTTAATAGAGTCTTTTGATGCAGAGAAGTTTTAAAATTTGATGAAGTCCAACTTACATATTTTTTTCTTTTGTTGTCTGTGCTTTTGGTGTCAAATCCAAGAAACTGCTGCCTAATCCAAGGTCACGAGGATTTACTCCTATGTTTTCTTCTAAGAATTTAATAGTTTTCGTTCCCACATTTAGGCTTATACTCATTTTGAGGTTTTTTTTATATACAGTGTAAGGTAAGAGTCTAACTTCATTCTTTTGCATGTGGATATCCAGTTTTTCCAGCACTGTTTGTTGAAAAGACTGTCCTCTTCTCATTGAATGATCCTGGCACCCTTGTTGAAAATCATTTGACCATATAAGCAAGACTTTCTTTTTGGGCTCTCTATTCTGCTCCATTGGTCTACATATCTAATCTTACACCAATACCACACTGTTACAATTATTGTAGCTCTGTAGCTAGTTTTGAAATTAGGAAGTGTGAGTCCTCGAACTTTCTTCTTTTTCAAGATCATTTTGGCTATTTTGGCAAGGGAGTCCCTTGAGATTCCATATGAATTTCAGGATGGGTTTTTTCATTTCTGCAAAAAACGCCATTGGGGTTTTAACAGGAATTGCCCTGAATCTATTGATTGCTTTGGGTAGTACTATCATCTTATTTTAATATTAAGTTTTCCAGCCCATGAACGTGGGATGTCTTACCATTTATTTAGGTCTTCTTTAATTTCTTTCAGCAATGTTTTGTGGATTTTGGTGTTTTAAGTCTTTCAACTCCTTGGTTAAATTTATTGGAATTGTTTCCTTTAAGAACCGTTTTGGATTATTCACAGTTTGGGTACAGAAAATGCAACTGTTCTTTTATCTGTTTATTTCATATTCTGCAACATTGGTGAATTCGTTTGTTAATTCTAACAGTTTGTGTGTGTGTGTGTGTAATCTTTAGGAATTTCTACATATAAATCATGTCATCCATGAACAGAGCTACTTTTACTTCTTTCTTTCCAATTTAAATGCCTTTTATTTCTTTTGCTTGCCTAACTGCTCTGGCTAGGACTTCCAATACTATGTTGAATAGACGTGGCAAAAGCAAGTATTTTCGTCTTGCTCCTGATCTCAGAGGAAAAGGTTTTTTTATAAAGTTAGTTTATATATACTTTAAAATTTTTATTTATTGATTTTTGGCTGTGGGCTTCTCTAGTTGCAGCACATGGGCTTAGTTGTGTTATGTGGGATTTTAGTTCCCCAACCAGGGACCAAACCTGGGCCTGCTGCATTGGGAGCATGGGGTCTTAACCACTGGACGGCCAGGGAAGTCCCTTTTTTTTTTTTTTTTTAATAATTTAAGATTTCATTATGAAAGTCGTATGTTCATTAAATAAAAATTTGAGAAAAATATAAAAATAGAATAGAGAATAAAGGTTAAAAAAATTAATCCAAGGTCCCATCACCCAACTCCAACTACAGCTAACATTTTAGTACTTTTCCTTCTAGTCTGTTCTTCCTATTCATTCATTGACTTCCCTTTTTTATGTACTGGGAAATCATATTCACTTTTACAGTTTCATATCTTGCTTTTAAAACTTAATCTACCATTCGCATCTACCATGTTGTTGTAAACTATCTGTAAACATTTTCTAAGGCTGCATCTGACTCCCCTCTTAGCCCACCACTATGACTGGACATTCATATTATCAATTCCACTTCACCTTTTGTTTACTTCACTGTACCTTTTATCTACTCTTTACTAATTTACTAATTTACATTAGTGGTAATTTACATTAGTGGTAGCATGTATCTGATGTGCTTCCACGTATCTGTTAACTAACCTCATGTCCTCTGAACATCCATGACCTGGCACTCAGTGTTTTCATGTTGATAAAGTTAGAGCTCTTCATAGAAAAGAAACAGCAACTCATTTTTTTATAATCACCAAAAACAGTTTTCCTGGTTTGTGTTTTTGTCTTTTAACTCCCCTTTTGAATACTTTTTAGAGTTTTAAATTATTAGTGTGATAAATTTTATGCTACATCCATACAGTGGAATACTACTCATCAATAAAGCAATAAAAAGGAAAAACTATTGATACACACAACAACATGGATGACCTAAAAATCATGTTGAGTGAAAAATGCCAGGCCCAAAAGGGTACAGAATGTATGATGTCCATTTATATAACATTTTAGAAAATGCAAACTAATCTACAGTGACAGAAAGCTAGTAAGTGGTTGCCTAAAGCCAGAAGCTGGGGGAAAAGATGATCTGCAAAAAGGTATTAGAAAACTTTTGGGGGGTGACAAAAATCTGTATCTTGACTGTGCTGGTGGTTTCATGAATATATAGATCTGTCAAAACTTTAAACAGATACAGTTAACTGTATGTATGTATGTATTTATAATATATTTTATTCAGTTGAACATATCTAAAATATTTTAAATGTAATCAATATAAAAATATTATGAGATATTTTACATGCTTTTTTTTTTTTTTTTTTTTTTTTTTTTATGCGTTACGCGGGCCTCTCACTGTTGTGGCCTCTCCCGTTGCGGAGGACAGGCTCTGGACACGCAGGCTCAGCGGCCATGGCTCACGGGCCCAGCCGCTCCGCGGCATGTGGGATCTTCCCAGACCGGGGCACGAACCCGCGTCCCCTGCATCGGCAGGCGGACTCTCAACCACTGCGCCACCAGGGAAGCCCTTACATGCTTTTTTTTAAGGTATAGCTGATGTACAATATTATATAAATTTCAGGTGTACAACACAGTGATTCACAATTTTTAAGGGTTATATTCTATTTATAGTTATTATAAAATATTGGCTATATTCCCTGTGTTGTACAATAAGTCCTTGTAGCCAGTTAATTGCACTTAGAGTATATTTCAATAAATTATCAGCAAAAAGTTAAAAAATCCTTAAGTGGTCAAATCTGACAAACTGTTTCTTTAGAATTTCTTGTATCATTTCTAAGCTTAGATTAGAAAGTCTTCCTGTCCCTAAAGATTTAATAAATATTCATTTTTATATTCTCCTTAACTGGACTTATTGTGGTGATCATTTAATAATATATATGTCTAAGACAGTAGATCTTAAAAGTTCTCATCAGAATCTGAAAAAGAATGGATATATGTAAACGTATAACTGAATCGCTTTGCTGTACACCTGAAACTAATACACTGTAAATCAACTACACCCCAATATAAAATAAAAATTAAATTTAAAAAAGTTCTCATAAGAAAAATAATTTGTAACTATACCCTTCTTTCTACTTACGAAATTTTAAAATATTTAATTTTCTCAGAAGTTTATTTTCATTTTTGATATGAGTTAAAAATCCATCCCCACCCACCCCAAAATTAGGTAACTTATCATTCCAGCCCTTAAGTTTCACCCTTTCCTTCCTGATGTTGGAAGACTCTTTAACCTAATTAATATCAAATATCAAAGCTTTCACCTAATATAGCCATCTAACCTGTCTGGTTGGTCTGTCTGCATTTTTGAACAGCCTTTAAGGAACCAGGTTCTATGTGGAAGAAAGATATAACTCTTTCTGACTTGCTCACATAATTCATTTTCAGAGCTATCTGACCAAACCACTTTACCCGGTCTCTGTCCCGGCTCCCAAACAAGCTGGTTTTGAGGCTGAGACCACAAAGGGTGGAGGGCCTGTCCTCTGCTCTGGTGTCACACTGTGATGAGCTGTGCCCTGGCCAAAGGGTACAGGCTAGGGGAAACTCATAGCTACCCCTATGGCTCACAAGAGCCTCTCCATGACTTTCCTGCCTGCCTGCCTCAAGGGCAGCGCTGGTTCCTAACATCCTGCCCTGTGGTGGTAGAGGGAAGACAGGGAGTTATTTGATTTTCCCTCAGAAGTGTGAGTATCTTTCTGAACATCAAAACCATGGACTGTAAAACACCTACCCCATCATAAAACAAAACGGAATTCATGTGATCCTTGGAAATGATGATATTTCCGTGATGACGGTCAGAAAACAGAAGTCCACCAGAGAAGAAATGTACTTTCCCTGGAACGAAAAGAGATCTGGTAAGAGCTGGAGGGCTGGATTCTGGGGGCCAGTATCACAGCGTTCTTCCTGCAGGTTCCAGGCCAAGACAGAGTGGTAACTAGAGACCATCTGAAGTGCTTAAGTTAAACGATCTTTATGCTGAGAACTGTGCTCTGAGAAAGCCAATGTACCCTCCTAGGGCCTCAGAGAGAAATGAGGCATCAGATACAGTCTTTGCATAAGAATTAGAAAAAGCAACAAGTGAGTAAGTTATCAGCTGATGGAGAGAGGCAAAATTCACATTCACTTATGGGTGTCTTCCAGGGAAATACACTAGAAAAGACTTTGGGTATATCTGCTCCATTACTGAGTTTACAGATGCTCCTTTCTACTATTTTGGCAGAAGCTGGCTCAGCTCTGAAATGACCACATCTCTCACATAAGGCCCAAGAAAGAGCACTAGGGCATCAGCTGTTGAAAGAATGGTGAAGGGTGCTTAGGAGCCCCTTGCCAGGAAAGGAACGTGTGAGTTAGGCAATAAGTGAATTCTACAGACACTGGAGGCTGCTGTTCTGTAGTTCCCAAAAGCAAGATGGGTGGGACATGGACACTGAGTGTGGGTTCCTTAGAATAAGGATTCAGGTTTAAGGAGAGCTGCTTGTTTCCTGGGTGGCCAAGGTTACACAGCAGCTCAGTATGGGCCCTAGGGAGTAGATCATAGAAATGATGGACACTAAGGTGACAAGGGTTAAGGCTGGGCCTGGGCTTGCTTTGGAGACCCAAATGAAGCACCCAGGGCACACATAAGACCCATAGGTGAAGCTGCTCTCTGGAATGGTCCAAGCTGGATCCTTCCGATTGCTGTAATAGCCTTTCTTTCCATGTTTTCACAAACAGAGAAGAGATAGAGTATTTCTTAGAGCTCAAGGCACAGGCTTGGGGAAAACCGCCAATATCTTATTGCTAAGGCAGAGGACATGAGACCAAGAAGAGGGACTGATTCCTTGAGCTGTAGTTCTAAAAAGGCAGCCCCAAAGCTGTGTAAGTTGTAATGACAAGAAGAGCAAAGGCCAAGTTTTGAAGGTTTCCTGAAAAGGTGGGGTTTCAGGAGGCAGAGAGGGGCCTAGAGAGTATGTGTGCTTGTGTGTGTGCATGTTAATGGGGGGTGGGGAGAAGTGGGGGAGATGGAGGCAGTTTTTAGGTACTAGAGGACGGTTTGAAGCCTGAATCATAACAAAAGAACAAGACAACCAGTCAGCGGGAACTAATGCCAACCTTACCAGCCAGCCCAGTTCAAGGCACTCAATGGTTCAAGTCCTGTAAGTCTCCTACCCTCTAACAAGTAAAACCTAGCCTCACCTACACACAGTCATGCCCTATGGCCCTCTTGAGTGGAGGCTCCTCATGCCCCAGCCTCATCCTGCACCCATGCCAAGGTTCATCACTGCTGTTCCCAGACCATTCCCTCCCAAAATGGCACAATATTTTCATTCCCTCAGAGACTCATGCCCCTCCTTTCCTTCACTGCTCACATCTACTGCCCTCCTAATTATGCTACAACACTTCAAACAGCTTCTGAATGTGTTCACAGTCTTCTCTTCCAAAGCCGACACTCCCATTCCCTCTGAGAGATCAAGGGGTGGGCCATGCCACGCTCTGGCCTTGCTGCTCCTCAATGCCAGTTCAATACCAGTAAAGCAGCACCCAGAATGTCTTAACTTCTGAAATCTTCAGCTCCAGAACCTACTCTCTGACTACAAAATGCCATCATACTTTTAACTATCTCACTCCCCAAACCTCATCCCGTGATGTCACTGAGACTTTGAAGCCTTCAGTTCCCCCATTTTCCCTTATTGCTCAGAAATTTCTGACTTTCCTCTCATCCACATTCAGGGCCAATCCCCAGGGACAAGACAAACTTTTGATCTCTGTTTTGTCAGGGAAAGGGATGGGAACAGATTTTATTTAGTATTTACTAAGCACCAACCATGTCATATACATTATAGTTTCCCATCTTTGCAACAACTGTAAGAGTTAGTATTATTTTTAGAGGACTGATGGGAAATTCAAGCTTAGAGAGATCTTCCCAAAAGTCATAGAACTGCTTGATAGTGGAGCCAAGTACAGAACACAGGTTTGTCTGATGCCAGGGCACTGTACCACGCTAGCCACTTCGATTCTCTTTTTTCCTTTACTTCTGCTCTACCCACAGCCCATTTGTGGCTAATCTGATGAGGTACCTTCTCTGCTTGCTCAACCTCAACAAGCCCTCAGTGCTGCCTGGCAGTCCCACCACTGCCATCTCCTTCCATCAACTCCTCCAGGGCCCAACCAAAGCCCTTAACACGCTCCTAACACCACAACTTCTTAAACTCCAGCCACAAGATGACTCTACCTACTGTTAAAGAGGAAAGAGGGGTCAACAGGTATAATCAGGTAGAAACTGCTCCCCTACCTACTGCTTAGTATCTGGACCCTTCCATGTCCTGGGCTCACCGTCCACCTGTATACCTCTAACATGAAGCTTCTCAGGAACAAGTACCACTCAAAGGCCTCCTGGACAAACCTCAGAATCACTCCAAAGCTTCCAGAAAACAGCACGTATCTGAGAGTTGGTACATTCCAAGTAGTCACTGGGAAGATGGGAAAAGAAGTGGATCAGGGTGGTCATCTCCAGCACTTCTTCTCCCCCTAGATTCTAAAGCCTCAAAACAAAATGGAAAAGAGGCGGAGAGAAATTCACAAGGCAGTGCTGGAAAAGTACTCACTATGGGGCCTGGCCCAGGGCAAGAGCTGATTTTAGTACTGGTGCAGACTGTTCTGTGTTGCAACTACCCTTTGCTCTGGGAATAGTAACTCTGTTATTATTCTCAGGGCACACATGAGATAACTGGAGTCTCTCACTGGGTGGTCCAATGCCAGTGCCCCAGTCTCTTAGATCCTAATCCATTTGAAGTATTAACACTTCCAGTATCTGTTCTGGACTTGTGACTGTCAAACTGTTATCTGATAGGACATGCCTTTGCAAGGGCTTCTCAGTGACTGGGGGAGCCAATTCCTGATGAGATCTCCCTGGCTCCTTAACCAATCCCTGGTGCCTTGCTTAATGGGCTCTTTCATTCCTTCTCCATTCTGTGAGTCTGAAAACCCAAGGTAAGAGGAAGTTCCCCCTCAGTACCCAAGAAGTAGCAGGGGACTACAGCAGGGCTGTCTTTGACTGACCTCTACATCCCCGGACATCTAACAGGAACGAGCCCTCAGGGCAAAATAAGACACCAAATGTTAATGAAGAATTTGGCTTTTCCTCCTTCAGACAACTGGCTGTACAAATAAAACCCCCTGGACTTCCCTGGTGGCGCAGTGGTTAAGAATTCGCCTGCCAATGTAGGGGACAAGGGTTCGAGCTCTGGTCCAGGAAGATCCCACATGCTGCGGAGCAACTAAGCCCGTGCGCCACAACTACTGAGCCTGCACTTTAGAGCCCTTGAGCCACAGCTACTGAGCCCGCGTGCCTAGAGCCCATGCTCCGCAACAAGAGAAGCCATCGCAATGAGAAGCATGTGCACCACAACGAAGACTAGCCCCCACTCGCCACAACTAGAGAAAACCCTCATGCAGCAAAGACCCAACACAGCCAAAAATAAATAAATAAATAAAATAAAAATCCTCCAATGGTCCAGCCTGTGTAAAGAGGGAACATTATCACTGCTGGGAAAATATTATGATGCAATGGCTGGATAATTTTCCTTCTGTGTGTGTGACAGTATGTGAAGTATACACATATGATTTAAAGAAAAAAACCTGGGCTTCCCTGGTGGCGCAGTGGTTGAGAGTCTGCCTGCCGATGCAGGGGATGCGGCTTTGTGCCCCGGTCCGGGAAGATCCCACATGCCGCAGAGCGGCTAGGCCCGTGAGCCATGGCCACTAAGCCTGCGCATCCGGAGCCTGTGCTCCGCAACGGGAGAGGCCACAACAGTGAGAGGCCCGCGTACCAAAAAAAAAAAGGAAGAAAAAAACCTAAACAACAACAAACCCTGATGCCTGTATATGCACCACTCAGCTTAAGAAATCAAGTATTCCTAGTGCCTTTGAAGCCTCCTCAATGTCCTTCCTCAAAGGCCCTCTCTCTTCCACCCAGAGGGAACCAACATCCCAAATTTTATGTAGCTTTACCATGCTTCAATGTATCTATAAACTATATATGATTTAGTCTTGTCTCTTTTACTTTCATACAAATGGAATCTTAATACATGTGTTCTTTTGTGACTTGCTTACTTCTTGCAGCATCCTGTTCCTGAGAGTCATCCACGCTGTAGGTAACACGCAACTGTGGGAAATGTGTATGTTGTAGGTATATGCTATATAATTCATTCATGCTCAGTGCTGCAGAGAAATTTCTCTTTTAAAGTGTCCCTCAACAGTTTCATATCAGCACAAGGGAACACATGAGAGGGTGTAGAATGAAGCAGATGGCCACTGCCTGGGCCTTCCCATCACAGGAAGGTGAAACTCAGTTTGGTCACCAGAGTTCTCAGACTTTATGTGTCAATGGTACCAGCATCTCTGCTCCTCATTGCTAAAAAATCTCTGCCTGATGGAAAAAATACTCTGGAATCTGTAAATTGCTACAGGGATAATGAAGGTGCTGCCCGAGGGCCAACCATTCACTGAGGCTTGTAGGAAATAGTAGATATATGGTCAATTGATATTCAACAAAGGTGCAAAGACAATTCAAAATAGAAAGGAGAGTCTTTTCAACAAATGGTGCTGGAAAAAATGGATATTCCCATGTAAAACAATGACCATCAATTCATACTTTGCACCAGATATTCTGCCCATTCGCACCAACCACAGTGGAAAACCTCATACTTCATAGGGATGGCAGGTAGTGTTCTCAGAATGATTTTGCCTCACTACCGGGGTAAAATTAGTCCTAAACTAAATGCTGCTCTGCTTCTTGCCTAACAAAGCTTAAAAGACAGGCCCAGATGATAAGAGTAGAAGAGAAATAGAGCAGTTATTATCACTGTATTCCCTATGTTCGCGGCTAGAGGAAAGACTGAACCATGCTAACCTGAGGCATGGAAGATGTAAAAAATGTCTAAATTGAACTTCTAGAGATGAAAAATACAACTTCTGAGAAGAAAAAAACACTGGATAAGACTAATGACATGACAACTGTTGAGAGCTTAGCTACTCCGTGGTACTGCTACCTCAGCATCCATCTTGTTTGGCCAAGCAGCCTGCACGGGCCGTAAACTGACACTAGCCCCCTCATGCAAGCGCATGCCCTAGACAACAGCCTGCAGAGTCACAAGCAAATGTAAGTTCCTGATATGACTTTCCCAGAAGCCCTTGTCATCAACAGTCTCCCCTGCCTCCTTAGTGCCTTCTCCTTGTATGCCCCTTATATAAGACCTCCATGGAGCTTACCAAAATTCCACTCTTTTTGGTTTGAATTGACCAGTTTGGCCTTAGCCAAAAGGCTAAGGAATCCCAAAGCACTCCAACCCACAGGCCCTAATAAAGGCAGGTACCCAGGTCCAGCCTGCACCTTGCCTTGACCACCGCCCCCTGACCCTACACCTCCGTGTAGCCCCTCAAGGCATGCCATTTCAATTTCTTTTGTGGTCTTTGGTTGAACCTGGCTCACCATCCAGCAGCCTGTGTTCCGTTCAACAAATGTTAATTTAACAAACTCATAACAACAATGCAGAACAAAAGATTAGTAAATCAGAATATGTAGAAACTATGCAAAATAAAACATAAAGAGAAAAAAGACTAAAAATAATTGTACAGAGCATCAGGGAGCTGTGGGACAACTTTAGGCAGCCAAATGTATGTAACTGGAATCCTTGAAGGAGAGGGGAAAAACTGAAGAAATAATGGCCAAAAAATTTCCAAATTTGAGGAAAACTCTAAATCCATCAATTCAAGAAACTAAATGAATCCCAAGCATAAGCAACATGAAGAAAACCACACCAGTCACATAAAGATCAGACTGCTTAAAATCTGTGATAAAAAGAAAGAAAATCTTAAAAGCAGCTGGTAATAAAAGACACCTTATATAGAAAGGAACAAAGATAAGAATGACAGTAGATTTCTGCTCAGAAATAATGTTAGTAAGAAGACAGTGGAGTGGAGCAACATCTTTAAAGCACAGAAAGAAATGGTCAACCTACAATTCTTTAGCAAGTGAAAATATCTTTCAAAAGCCTCAGGGTTGGGACTTCTGAAATGGCTGTGAGGAGTCTGGAAAATTCTCTCCCCAGGAAGCAGCCATAAAACTGGACTGTCAAAAACAACTAGTTAAGGACTCTGGAAATGACCAAAGTTATACAACAAAACTGAGAAGCATTTAAGGAATTCTACTGAAGCTTGGTAAGAACAGTGGAAATCTCTGGTATTTTAGCTTGGGGCTAATTCACATTACCTCCCCTCCAGCTCTGTGGTGCAGAAGTCTTATGAAGGAGAGAGGTTGGCCTGCTGGAGTGGCTGACTTTATCTGGGGGCAAAGCACAGAAAATTCCATACGTAGGGATATCAAAAACCAAAGCAATCCAAATGGCAAACATGGGACTTCTCTGGTGGCGTCGTGGATAAGACTCTGTGCTCCCAATGCAAGGGGCCCAGGTTCGATCCCTGGTCAGGGAACTAGATCCCACATGCATGTCACAACTAAGAGTTCATATGCTACAACTAAGGAGCCGGTGAGCCTCAACTAAGGAGCCCGAGAACCGCAAATAAGGAGCCCGCCTGCCGCAATTAAGACCTGGTACAACAACAACAAAAAAATAAATATTAAACAACAACAACAAGTGGGAAACATTCAGGGAAGACCAACGTACCAGAGATCTCAATGCTGGCTGGTACAATCAGCCAGAAATGTAACAGGAAAATCAGAGGATTGAGACCATAGATGGCAATTATGTCTTTACATACCACAAGAAAGATGTGTTGTAAGGCACTGTCCTGGTGCCAGGTGCACCAAGAGACAAGTACAGGAATGCTCATGAGAGCACTGTCTGCAATAGCAAAAAACTATAAACAACCCAAATGTCCATCAAGAGTCAAAAGGATAAACAGCATATTTTCATACAAAGCAATCCTATGGAACCATGAAAATGAATGAGCCTTATGGCTACGCACAACAACCTGGATGAATCTTACTTAGGACCAGAACACTGAGTGAAAAAAGCAAGTCCCAGAAGAACACGATAGAGTATGATCCTAATTTGTATTAAATTCAAAAATAAGACATTGTTTAGGGATATAGGCATATGTGGTAAAACTCTAAAGCAAGCTCCTGAGGATTAGGTACTGGGCAGCTTGCCTGACCAAGGTCAGCAGGGTAGGGAAGAGAAGGGCACATAAAGGAAATGAATGAAAAGGAAGCTGCATAACAAAAAGTCTTTTGATAGCAGAAGTCACTAACTGGGAAAGGGAAAAGATACCAGAGCTGGAAACATTTCAAGGTAAAGGAAGTACTATTCTTTTTGTCCATAAGTAGTTCACTGGGCCATCCCTAGACCAAAAATCAAAAGACCTGGACCACCCCCCGAGATGTCACCACTAACTTGTACTATAACCTCAGACCCATTTTTCACCTTCTATGGGGCTCAAGATACGAAGATCAATCAAGATAATGCATGCTGATAAGCTCTTTAAATGCCTTCAGAGGATGGGAACAGACAAATCTCAGTCTCAACTCCAGGCATATTTACTTAGATCCAAATGACATTTAAGCTTCAGGACCCCTCACCTGCTCAAGCCCCTTTTCAAGGCCGAGAGAAGAGACTTAACCCTTCTGTATGTACTATTTTTCCTTAAGAGAGCCCTGAAGTGGTATAAACTTCAAACCCTATAAAACTGACCTGAGCCCTGAAGTGGTGAAATGCTAAATATACAGCCAGAGGATACTCCTATTTAAATTCTCTGCTCTACTGAAATTTCCTGCCTCAGAAATCCATCTCCTTAATTCAAACTACATTTTCCTCAGGAACTAAGAAAGTGTGAAATCTAAGCTCTCAAGTGTGTGACTAACAAGGCCCCAGAAATTCCTGGCTTTATTCGTGTGTAGAGACCTCAGGATACACTGAATCTTGCTGGATAACTCAATACAGTGTAAGATTATTTTTCTAACAAGGACTTTTGCTAAGAAGGTGCAAACTAATTTTGGCAAATATCCTTGCTAAATATTATAACTGGCTCAACTATGACACAGCACAACCACCTCTGTGTTGTGTCTACAAGCTGATTTTAAAACATTATGCAACTTTGCCTCAAGGCTGGGGGTACTGTCACACACTCTCCTGTCTTTGGCAAATGTTCCTAACTTCCTGGTTTTTTGCACCAGGATCTGGAGAGGCAGAAATGCAGGGGGCACAGCATGATAAAAAATGCTACCTGGCATTTTGTGGATCGAAAACCAGGACTCCTTGTGCTTTATCTTCTATGACAACGGAGGAGCCAAGTTTAACCAGTGATCTGAGAACATGGAGAGCAACTTGTCACTGGAGAGAATATTTTCAAGAAGAACAAATTATCCAGAGAGAGAATTTGCTTAGTAAAGGATCAGGAATTTGTGGAGTAAGTCATAACTCCTCTTCCACAAAAAAGGCTTATCTAACAGGGAAAGAATAGGACTCATAAGAAAATGTTATTTTGAGGAAACCAAAAAGGAGCATGGAATGAATCCCCAGGAAATCCATGTAAGACCAACACAGTTCTTGAGAATTCTACATCAGCAGAAACACTGCCAGCTTGGACTGAAAGGGATAGAGAGAAGAGAAAAATGAAAGGAGACTGTTGGACCCCCAAAATTCTAGTGGCAAGAAGCAGGCTGATAAAACTAGTCAGCTACAAAGTGCCACCTTCATGAAAAGGAAGAACGACAGAGGTATAGCCACAGACCAGAGGGCAGAGTCGTGAGCCTAGAGGGCAAAACTAAGAGTTTAGAGGGTAGAACCAAGAGCCCAGGGGGCAGAACTAAGGGCCACGGAGGACTATTCCTAGGCCTTGAAACCTAATCTAGGAACTGGAGTTTGTCTAGCTGAATTTCAAAGCTGCCTTGGGGTTGGGACTCCTTTTTACCTTTCATTTTTCCCCCTTTTTAATATGAATGTCTATAACTGTTATCCTATGCCAGTCCTACCTTGTATGTTGTGAGGGCTGGGGCAGATAACTTGCCTCTAATTTCACAGGGCTACAGATGGAAAGGAATTGTGTTCAGGACCTGTACTTTATGAATTAGCTCCAGAGCCTCACGTACAGCTGATTTAAATAATCTTGATGATGAGATTATGGATTTTTCAGTTGGTGAGATTTAAGACTCTGAATTGTTACCATAATGGAATGAGGCTTGTGGGTGGGGGTGACTATATCTTGCATGTGAGAATCGTGGGGCCCAGAGGGCACACTGTGATAGGCAGAAATTTAAAACAGCCCCCATGATCTTCATCCTCTTAGGTTACTCCTGTATTCATGTAACATTATATGGCAAAAGGGAGATTATCTGATTGGGCCTCCTCTAATCACATGAGTCCTTTATAAGCAGACTTTTCTCTGCCTGGTAGAGGAGGAGTTCAGAGAGATTCGAAGTGTGAAAGAGATTCAACACAATTAAGGTTCTTTGTTGCTGAGATGGAGGGGGTCACAGGGCAAGGACTCCTGGGAGGAGGAGCTAAGAGTGGTCCCAGTTGATAGTCAGCAATGAAAGAGGCCCCTCAGTCCTACAGTCTGAAGGAAATGCACTCTGCAAACAACCTGGATGAGCTTGGGAGCAGGTTCTTTCCCAGAGCCTCCAGATATAAGCCTGGTTAATGCCCTGACTTCAGTCTTACGAAACCCTAAACATGAATCCAGCAAAGCCTTCCTGGACTTCTGACCACAGAACTGTGAGAAAATAAATGCATGTTGTTTTAAGCTACCGAATTTGTGGTAATTTGCTACACAGCAGTAAAAAAACTAACCCAGGTTTTGTTTTGGCCCAACAGAACCTATTTCTGGACATGTTGCTGCTCTAGCCCATTCTGAGAGCAATCCTCAGGCAGCAGCAAGAGGACCAGGTGCAGTTCTGGCACCAGTCCTTTCTAGCACAAGTTTCCTCATCTGGAAAATGGACAGATCAAAAGAGAAAGCTTTTGTAAGTAAGAAAGTAAGTAAGTAAGTAAGAAAACACTTCTACACCAACAAGTTTTTTCAGATATCAGATGTGTTATTAATTACAACACTCATGTTGAAACCTGTGAAAGAGGTACCCAGACAGAGTCAAAAACAGAAAAGTCAGAGCCGCTCACCTTCCTCAGGCCAAGACTGTTGATTACTAGAATAAAGATACGCCCCTTCTCCTCTAGTTAGAAAAGTGCCCAGGAAACACTCATCTCCCTTTAAAAAACAAACACAAAGAGCAGGTGATTTACAGCATAAACATTCAGAGAATCAAAAGTCCTGCCCAAGTTAGTCCATCTACAGAGGCTGCTAAGTCAGCCTCAGATTTACCCAGCTTCTTTCCTGGCCTTTGGCACTGCTTGGCTCTTTGCCATGTTACTGGTATTCGTGACTCATGCTGAGAAAAAGAATGTTAAGGTCCTCTCTGAGTCTAGGCACCATGGTCTGCAATGCTTGTTCATGTTCCCGTAGATTTATATCCTCTGATAAAAGAGGCAGCTTCTCCTTGGCCTAAAGCCTTGACCTCTTAGCTCTACATGTCTAGGCCAATTTGAGATCTGCATGTATGTAATTTATTTATGCCACACCACGTGGCATGTGGGATCTTAGTTCCCCAACCAGGGATTGAACCCGCATCCCCTGCACTGGAAGCGGGAAGTCTTAACCACTGGACAGCTAGGGAAGTCCCTGAGATCTGCTTTTAAAAGTACTGGGAGATTTTGAAAAAACACCTAAAGGTTTAAGTGGCAGAAAGAATCCCTCTAGTTTGTACCCCATACATGGTTATTTCTAGAGCTCTGCTGGGAAGGGGAAGAATACAAAAAAGAATTGAGACAAGAAGGTACAGAACATTTAGATTAGCAGTAAGAGGAAATATTTTAAGTTGTTTTATAAACTGTTTACATTTCATTTTGATATGATGTTAACATTAAGAATAAGAAGGCTGCTTACCATAACTGATTGCTGGGTTTTCTCAGAAAATTTTACTTCAATATCTTCTACCTGTGTCCAAAAGGAATGCAGATTTTCAGTTTACTACTTCAAAGGCAAAACTCTGCTAGGTCTCCCTTGTGTTCACATATTTCTAAGAGAGCAGTCCCTCCATCAAATCCAGTGTTCTCAGGCCCTGATGGCTGGCAGAGCTGGCTGCTGGTCACAAAGCTCAGAGCACCAGGCCATGATGGGCTCTCTCATGGGGACATGAAGTCCAGCTAAATGAGCCTACGATATGTGGAGAGGATATGTTAGTCTCCACTTACATTTCACTTCGGAGAACACTATTTTTAGGGGTGAAGGAAAGAGAACATTTTAAAGTATTTTGAATGTGTTCTCATTTAAACATATTCACATTAGAGGATGACTCTTGCTCTCCTCTATTCATGTCAGGATTGTAGAAACAGAATATAAACAGATTCTGAAATAGGTACTCAGACCATTACTAGACTCACTGCTGTCATATTTTCTGTGTCCCAAGGCACCAGAGTTTCAGATCAAGTCCCACAGATGAAGATGGGACGATTCCACATGTAGAGACGTGGTTGTAAAAACTTAGCAGCAACTATTCTGACCAGAAAAGGGAGCACATGATCCACTTCTCACTTTCCCTGTGACCTTGGACAGGTTGGTCAATTTCTAAACCTCAGTCTCCTCATCTGTAAAATGAGGGTGTTAATTTTTCCCTTTCACAATTTAACAGGACCCAGATAACTGAGTTCCTTTCTTTTGGAACTTTTCCAAGATTATAAGAAAGTTAAAGAAACTAGATTCGTCTGTATAAAGAAAAAGAGCAGAGATAAAAACTTCTATTCCTGAAAAGTGGCTAGGTAAGGATCTGACATCCCACCAGGACCCAATGAAGAGGCTCTTCCTTAAACGTTCTCCCCAGTTTCTCCACGTTTATGTCCACTTTCACCTGATGAATGACACTAACCAGCCAGGAGCAGAATCTGGGTATGGCTGCTGTCAGGATTATGAAGCTGGTTTCTGTGGTAACAGTGCCATCTGCAGGAAGACCATAGATATGCCAGTTACTGCCCACCACCAGAGCCCACCTTGCAGGCCCCAGACTGCTTCCCCTTCTCAGGAGTGAGGGCTCCTCTTATTAGTATACAGAGTCTGAGGCCTTCAGAAAATGAAAACTTCCTCATTTGGGTACAGGGAGTCTAATGAGGGGATGGAGAAAGGCTTCCCCATGTGATTAACTCTGTTCTTTTTACACCAAATAGAAATACATATTTAAATAAAGAGTCCATTTTATCTATACTTTTAATTTTTGTCAAGGTAGTACAGATGTACATATTAAAAACCAAACAAAACATTATCAAGCTCATCCTACTAGCACTGGATATTATCATTCTCTAGAATTTTTTGCTAACATAATGGGTAAAAAAAAAATTTTTTTTTCTAACATAATTTGCTAATTATTATTTCAAATTGTTTTCCTGACTATTAGTAAGGCTGTACATATTCATATATATATATATACATATACATACAGTGGACCCTTGAACAATGTGAGGGCTAGGGGTACTGATCCTCTGCACAGTTGAAAATCCATGTGTAACTTTACAGTCAGCCCTCTGTATCCAGTTCCACAACCACGGATTCAACCAACCATGGAACATGTAGTTCTGTAGTATGTACTTACTGAAAAAAATTTGTGTATACGTGGACCTGTGTAGTTTAAACCTGTGTTCGGGGTCAATTATGTGTGTCTGTGTATGTATAAATATTAAAATATATATATTTTTTAAATATTTAAATTTTTTTTTTGTTTTCCACTCTGGTAAACTGCCTGCTCATATTTTTTGCCCATTTACCATGGGGTAGCTTGTCTTTTTCTTATCAATTTATAAAAGCTCTTCATAAATTAGGATATATACCCTTTGTTTATTTTAAGTATTCTAATATTTTCACCAGTTTATTGCTGGTCTTTTGATTTAGTTTATGGTTTATTTTGCCCAAAATATATATATACACATAAACAAGTTCAAGTTTTGCTTTCCAAAGATGACATATACTTACCCTTTTCTTTAACCAAGATCTGAGATGTCAAAAATGATTCTGAGAAGACCACAGATCCTAAGCACCCACTTCCTCCCAGCAAGTCAGGAATGTCATAGAGGGTCATACAAGCCTGTATCAAATAAGAAACCAGAGCTAGTCCAATTGTCAGTCCTAAACATACAGGGAAAAATCCATAAGAAACAGACCACAAAATACTAAGGCACATGGCAAAAGAATACTGGAGAATTTCTAAGGAAAACTCAAGTATATCTTGAAATACATCTCAAACTGGGAGATGACTTCAGGATCACCCAGGCTTTTTGCTCCTTGGTCAGAGGCACACTTGGGCTAGATGAAGAATATCTTTACGTTTCTGTAAATTCCCTCAAATTGCTTATCCTCCCTAAATGGCAATGCAACAGCCTTCCTTCTTAACCATGACCAGTGTCACATCCCAGTGTGTCCACATGTTCATCCACTCCTTCTTTGGTTTGGGCTCGAGTTCTGAACAAATCTGGAAAGGGGGATACATGTCTTCATGGATATTTCTGGATACCTGTCAAAACATGCAAATGCTCCTTTCAGTACCAAAAAATTAAAAGAAAGCTGTTCGAGCTTTAATGGCCAAGACAAATAAAAATAGAGGCTTCAGTAGGCCAGAAAAAAACTAGAGCAACTCAGAGAAAGCTCCTGAATGGCTGGTAAGAAGGCTATAATTTAGTTAAAAACCACTGAAAATGACATAATTCTGAGATGAATCTAGCAGAGGAAATGCAGAAATTGGTACAAGCCAGAGTTAGAGTTTGAGATGACCGTGAAGATCTGGTGAAGGACATAGGATAAGCTGCACGATGAGCACTTCCAGGCCTTCCTGGCCTGACGATGCTGAATGGCCAGGTACAGAGCTCCTAAAGCCAGAGCTCATTTTCACACCTTGTTGTCCTCATATGGGATCCCTGCTCTATCCTCAGTACAGAGACAAAAGACCTAGGCCTCTTGAAGGGACTGCTAGATTCTCAAATAGATGGCAGGGGACTTCCCTGGTGGGCAGTGGTTAAGAATCTGCCTGCAAATGCAGGGGACACGGGTTCGAGCCCTGGTCTGGGAAGATCCCACATGCCGCGGAGCAACTAAGCCCATGTGTCACAACTACTGAAGCCTGCGCGCCTACAGCCTGAGCTCTGCAACAAGAGAAGCCACTGCAATAAGAAGCCCGTGCAGCACCACGATGAAGAGTAGCCCCCGCTCTTCGCAACTAGAGAAAGCCCGCGCAGCAATGAAGACCCAACGCAGCCAAAAAGAAATAAATAAAAAATAAATAAATTTATAAAGAAGAAAACAAAAAGATGGCAGAAGAGTTGAAAGGAAAAAAACCATAGTTAAAGTCCTTAATCATCCATGTTGTCATGATAAAGGAATGTACAAAGTGACAGACAGGCTTTATATTTCAGTTAACTTTCTCATTAGGCATGACAACTGGAAGGTTTATCTAAATTTGTTTCAAAGAATTTTGAGTACCTGAAGACACAGAACCTTCCTGGGCTACATGGTTCCTCTTAAGTGACAATGATCAGTTAGGTTCCCAAATCAATTAGGAAGACAAATCCTGTGGTTTCCTAATCCCCCACTTCCCTATTTGGCCTCTGGTGTTGAGGAAGGGGAGAGAGGACATTAAAAAGAAGACATGTAGCATTTTTTAGACACTTGCTATGTACTTCCCACATGTGGCATGGGGAGAGAAAAAATATGAAGCATCGTTCCTATCTTCAGGAAACCTATAAAGTATAGCTGGAGAGACAAGAGCATTCTTACATAGAAGTCATCATGTGACACATTACTATAGAATTACTCCCTAATTTATGTAATTTATCCCCTAATTATGTATTCCTATAGGAATACAGTACTTGTAGGGAGAAATCAGTAGGGTAGGCTTGGAGGAGGAGACAGTATTTCATCTTTGCCTGGAAGGGAGGATAGGATTTGGACAGAAAGCACCAACATCCTATCTTTTTTTTCCTATTTCATTAGCTGCTGCTGAATGTGTACTTAACGCAGTAGTATGATTCTACTGGACTGCTAATCACCTACTCCAGTGCAAAGCATCTTCCAGAGCACTGCACAAGAGTCTAAGAAGAGAAGTCAGGGAAACTAAAGTCCAGCAAGGAGACAAAGTATTATTACCTAAATATCAGAAAGTATTTCCCAGTGTCTTAATAATGTCACAAAAAAGTCTCCATTAGCTCTAAAAGAACATCACCACAAAATACTGACAGAGACAGGGAGCAGGTATGTTATAAACACAGAAACTACTCACAACCTTAAAAAATTACCCATGTTGTATCACTCTCTGTAGATGAGATAACACTATGCTTGTCCCCTGGTGATGGCAGTGGGCATGCATTTGCACCAAGTCATCCACATCTGCCCACCCACTTCCCTGTGACCAAAAGCTCACTGAAATTAAGGTTCAGGCAGTAGCCACAGAATGGACTGAAGGTACAACTTGTACCCATATATACTACAACCAGAATCTTGGCTGGATGTCCACCATCCTCTTATGCATTGCTTGCCAATTTTCTTCATATCAGGATACACTGGGGTAAACAGAGGATTTGGATGTGGCTGGGAGCAACTGGTTTAGAAACCCTGGCTCCCCAAGACCATGCCAGCTCACCTCAGGGACCAATAATTCTGCATCTCTACACCCATTCCCTTGGCCCATTAGTTCTGCCTTCAGCACGTAGGTCAGAAAGCTCTGTTCTCACTACCCCACTTCACAGGAGACTCAGGCCCAGATTTTTTTTTTTTTAATGTTAGCTTGTTTTTATTTTCATAAGCGCCTGTTAAATAAGGGCATAAGGACTTCCCCTGGTGGGGCAGTGGTTAAGAATCTGCCTGCCAATGCAGGGGAAATGGGTTCAAGCCCTGGTCCAGGAAGATCCCACATGCCGCGGAGCAACTAAGCCCGTGTAACTACTGAGTCTATGCTCTAGAGCCCACGAGCCACAACTACTGAGCCCACATGCCACAACTACTGAAGCCCGTGCGCCTAGAGCCTGTGCTCCACAACAAGAGAAGCCACCGCAATGAGAAGCCCGTGCACCGCAACAAAGAGCAGCCCTTGCTCGCCCCAACTAGAGAAAGCTCGCGGGCAGCAACGAAGACCCAATGCAGCCATAAATAAATAAATAAATTTATTTTTTAAAAAAAGGGCATCAACACAGGCCTTGGAACACAGAGAAGCCACTGAAAACTTGGTCTGTGTTGAGGCAGGCTTGTCATCAGCTCCCATTTCCATGTGAGGTCAGAGAAACCTCAGCCACTTGGAGGAAGCCTTCCTAATCTCAGGAAGAGGTGTCTACCACCCCCACACCCTCACCACCCCCTTTCCCAGCTAAGACTCTGCACCCAAGGGGCACCTAGACATGGGAGTGTGGATGTGGTAAGCCTTGTACAGCTGCTGGACACCCTCAGAAAGCACAGGCTCACCACCACTGCAGCTGGAACAGTCCTGAAAGTAGACTAGTTTTCTCAGGTAAGGGGTGGGCTGCCTAAGACTCCCACCCACTCCTACCTCACCCCTTGTAGATGTCCTCTACAGGCCATTCCCTGCCAGCTGACCTGTAACAGCTCTGCTTACCGTCTTCACAAAGTATAAGCTATCTTCACTGTCCAGAGGCACAATTCTACAAGAGGAAATTGATGGGAGAGACATATATTAAATTTACAGTGTTCTCTTTTTTTCAACTTGGAAACAACTCACACTCAGATTTCTCTCAGGGATTTTCAAAACACTGGGTTGCATGTATGCAGAATTCCACTTGGAGGGAACTAGGTCCAGCCCCCAACCCACCCTAGTCTTTCAGTGGAAAGCATTCAGGGCAAAGGGCCTCAGCTGAGCACAGCCACCTCCAAGCTCAGCCCTGGAGTGATGCCACTGCCAGGTGTAGAAGGGTGAAAAGATCATCCATGCCAGCAGTTACAAGGTAGTTGCTCTTCGTTTTGCTCCTAAAACTTGCCCCCAGTGAGGACACACCATAAACATATACTTACCTTCCCTGATTATTCACAGCATGTATATGAAAAGCCATCGTGGAGCTGTAGACCCAAAACAAAATAAAACAAAAGTCAGTCTGCTTTTGTGACCACTGTGTTGGCATCCTCCCCAGACACCTGCCACTGCAATGCACCTGTGCTGGGCTCTCACAGCCACGAGTGAGGTGTGTGTCGTCCTTACCTGCCTTAGGGTATCATGCCATCAGCAAACATGGGGTCAGTGTCTGACTCCAGTCACGGCCCTGCCTCTGTGCAGATTCTCAGGGCTATCTTGACTCTTGGACAGAGCAGGAGAGAACTATGATTGCCATCCATGGCTGATTGAGAGTAAACCTCTATTTGCCCCAGGCCTCTGGTCCACAGCTTGACATATTCTCCTGCTCCTCCTCCTCTTCACCACCTTTGAAGTCAAGCTGCCAGCCCTGCTCGGAGTCAGACTGCTACCCACAGTCAACTGCTATGTAATAATGGGCATGGTCAGGCCTTCAGAACTGAGGAATAACCAGAAAACCCTTTTGGCATCAACTCTTTTTGTAAAAGAAAGTTTCTAAATTGAATTAAATTTAATTTTTTTGCATTAACAAGTACTGGTCAGTCATATGCTAACTTCCCGTGTTCCTCTTGGGAGAAGATTTGCTAATTTGGTGCAGTTTGAGGGAAGTGACCATGTGAAGAGAAGGAAGTGGGGCTCTTGGGTGGAGGGCTGGCCCTGGAAGACTCTCCTCCTATTGCCTGGAATGTATTCTCTTCTCGTTCTTTCCTCCAGCCAGGGTGGTACACCCCATGCATAGGAGGCCATGGGATTGAGAGTGTGGCCTGCCCTAGAAAGGCAGAGTGGGCTAGGCAAGGCCCCGAGGACAGGAGGAATGGAATGACTTTGTCAGCCATGCCGATGATAAGAGAGGAGAACCCACTGAGACAGCAGCTACCATTCACTTGCCCAATCACTCTACAGGGCAGGAAGATGATGAAACAGATGCACAGAGAGCTCCCTATCTTGCCCAAGGTCACACAGCTGGAAAGCAAAGAAGCTTCCTTAAACTCAGGTCTCCCAGGAACAGACAGTTCAGGTCAGCACACAGCCTTAAGGGACCAAATTTCCTCTAGCCCTCCCCTCTCATGGTCAGAGCTACAAGATTCAGAAGACCCAGAAGAAAGGAAAAGAAACCTGAAGCAAGCCTACAGCTTTGCACCAAAGAGTTCTGGTTCTTTCCTACACTCCTGGAGCTATAGCAATAGAATTCTTCTTGTTAGATCATTAACTAACTTAGTTTTCCAAATGTTCCTTCTCACTACCCAGGGCGGCAGATGTAAGAAAATGTGGGGTATGGAACTGAGGTACCACAGGGCACATCCCAGAAGTGTCCTTAAAGAAACTCTCTGATATTGGTGTCTTTTGTCTCCTTCGCAAAAAAGTACACCACGTCGTCCTCGTATGGGACAGAAGCTTGAGTGGACTGGGTTCAAGAAGGTTTAGCTATGGACAAAGACTAAAAAGAGATACACTGTGATATGCCAGGACATGTGTGATGGGAAGACTGCCAGGAAGCCAAATTCCCAGACCTTCTAGACCCTGAGACATGGCCAGGCTCAGGGGTTTCTACCATCTGAGAGGCAGATGAGGCTCAGGGCAACTCTCTTCTAAGCAGTGACCATCTTCATGTGCCCAGGGCCCCTAATCCTAACAAACCTCACCACTCATGTCCCCAGCTTCATCTTTCTAACCTCTGAACCCAGGTCTGTCAGTTCTAATACTGATCTGCTTCCCATTCCAGCCTCAGGCAGTGTGTCTGACTCTCAAACAGTTCCTCCATCCTTGGCTCCTTGGCCTCTCAAATAAAACCCTGATCATGAATGACTCTCCTTCACATATCTTATTGATTTACTGGAACATTTCTCAAAGGGGAGACAGAATATCAAATACAAAGGAGAAAAGGGTTTTTAAAACACAAACATTAAAGAAAAGCTTTTATAGACAATATCAGCTATTGCTTACTGTAGGGCTGCCTTAAACTGCATCAACTCAAAGGAATTTAACCCAGATCCAAAGGTCTGCTCAGCTACCTCCTTGGCCTGTAAAATCAGTAACAAAACAGAGACAATTAGCTTTCACAGCAGGAAAGAATACACTTAGAAGGGCCCTTCTCACATATGGCCAGGAGAACACTTCCCATCCCCTCTAAGTGACTACTTTGTATACATCAATAGATTAAAGTGAAAACATCTTGTCAGGGGAAACAGGAGCCTGCTTTATTCGGGCTGGGTTCACATGAAAACACTTCATTCAGGCAGGTGGGCACTGGAACCTGATCTGGTGACCTGTAACCAGCTGGGACGGTGCCATTGTGAGGCCTGGAAAAGCGCTTTCTCCTCCCCTCGAGATATCACTGCCCTCAGTGTTTCTGCCCAGATGCTAAGCACATTCAAATAACTAAAGTTATAAAAAATCAGTTAAAAAACAAAGGTGCAGAACTGATACTGAAGAATAACCTACTGTTTTGCATAAACTTTCAGCTAAAGGGCTGAGAAATCCCAAGTACAGGGGGAATCAAGTTCAGTGAGGAGGGAAGATGGCAAGGAACTGGTGACAAGGAACTGGTGACTAGGCGATAGTCTCTTTGATATCTACAACACAACCTTTCCAATGTCAAATGGTTTGATTCAGGAAAGGTCCTATTGGCACTGGGAGGCATCAAGCCAACTCGTTCTCATCTGTCACTGGGTCAGATATAGAATCCAACTCAGCACAGCAGGTTAACCACAAAACAGCAAGGAAGTAAACGGTCAGAGAAAGGGAACACATGTGCCTGTCTAGGAAAGACAAGTTAGAATTTCTAATCTTTAGTTAATTTTTTAAAACACAGAATTATAGGAAATAAAACTATGTAGCTCAAAATCAACTTATCTAACTTTATTAAAATTCACAGAACAATCTATATTTTTCTTTATTTTTTAACTTTTGAAAGACTTTAAAAAAACTACTAAGTAAAACAATATACTACAGAATGATTTTTTTTTTAACAGAACCAGATATCTACAAAGAAGTGCTGATTAGTTGTCATTCATAAGACAAGCTCAGCACACTAAAGGCAACTCTTTGGTGCCCAAGTTCACACACAAAATTAAGTACTATAAGGTGTCCAAATTAAAAACAGATCGATAAAAAGTTTCACATTAAAATAACTACTAAGGAAAGAGAAATGCGGTATTTAAATTACCTTTGTTAGACTGGAAGTTTTAGCATAACATGCAATGGCAGCCAAAACAGCCTCAATAACAGCAGCATATACCTGTGACAAAAGCCTACTTTAAAAACAAAAAATAAGGGTTAACTACAGCATCACAAGGTTTCATCAAAAGCTGCGTGCACATAAATGACATTCTCTAAGAAACAGATTTTTAAACAGAATGAGAAAAGTATAATAACAGAACTTGTTGATTTCTAGACCTTTTAAAAGCTATATGCCCCATTCCCATTTTTACTTTGCTCTTGTTAAACCATGATAAGAACCACCTTTTCTTAATTCTGCTCAAAAGACCAACCTTCCCTGTTTGTGATCCAACAGAAGAAAACTATGTAGACTCCCTGACCCTCTACGAGGACCCGAAAGGTATCATGACACAGACTTGCTGCTTTTCCAGGAACCAACCACAGCACACCTTCAAGTCATCTCCTCCCCAGGCCTGCTAAGGGCTGGCTGCTACTGGAACCTCAGGGTGGGACCCCTCAGGGGGCAAAAGAGATTATCCAATTGAAGAGAAGACTCGCTCCACTTAAACGAAAAAAATTTTTTTTAAATTGGGGTATAGTTGCTTTACAATGTTCTGTTAGTTTCTGCTGTACAGTGAAGTGAATCAGCTATACATATACATATATCCCCTCTTTTTTGGATTTCCTTCCCATTTAGGTCACCACAGAGCACTGAGTAGACTTCCCTGTGCTATACAGCAGGTTCTCATTAGTTATCTGTTTTGTTTAGTTTTTTTTTAATTTTATTTATTTATTTTTGGCTGTGTTGGGCCTTTGTTGCTGCACACGGGCTTTCTCTAGTTGCAGCGAGTGGGGACTACTCTTGGCTGCAGTGTGTGGGCTTCTCATTGTGGTGGCTTCTCTTGTTGCAGAGCACCGGCTCTAGGTGGGCAGGCTTCAGTAGTTGTGGCACATAGGCTCATTAGTTGTGGCTCGCAAGCTCAGTAGTTGTGGCTTATGGGCTCTAGAGCACAGGCTCAATAGTTGTGGCACATGGGCTTAGTTGCTCTGCGGCATGTGGGATCTTCCTGGACCAGGGCTTGAACCCGTGTCCCCTGCACTGGCAGGCAGATTCTTAGCCACTGCACCACCAGGGAAGCCCTAGTTATCTGTTTTATACATATTAGTGTATATATGTCAATCCCAATCACCCAGTTCATCCCCCACCTTTCCCCACCCCCGCCTTGGTGTCCATACGTTTGTTCTCTATGTCTCTTTTTCTGCCTTGCAAACAGGTTCATCTGTACCATTTTTCTAGATTCCACATACACGTGTTAATATATATTTGCTCTTCTCTGAGTTACTTCACTCTGTATGACAGTCTCTAAATGCAAATTAATAGCCGGAGACCACTTTCTAAATAGCTCACCTGATCTAGAGAATAGAGTATGCTTTTGAGGGGAAGCATCCCCTGCTCCTGCCCAACTTTGCGCTTCCTATCTGACTTCACACTTCCCAAAGACATTATAAGGTTTTTTTCTTGGGACTTCCCTAGTGGCGCAGTGGTTAAGAATCCGCCTGCCAATGCAGGGGACACGGGTTCGAGCCCTGGTCCAGGAAGATCCCACATGCCGCGGAGCAACTAAGCCCGTGGGCCACAACTACTGAGCCACAACTACTGAGCCCGCGAGCCACAATTACTGAGCCCGAGTGCCACAACTACTGAGCCCACGTGCCACAACTACTGAAGCCTGAGTGTCTAGAGCTCGTGCTTGGCAACAAGAGAAGCCACCACAATGAGAAGCCCACACACCACAGCGAAGAGTAGCCCCTTATCACCGCAACTATAGAAAGCCAGCGAGCAGCAACGAAGACCCAACACAGCCAAAAATAAATAATAAATAAATTTATTTAAAAAGGAAGGTTTTTTTTCTTTGCCAGACAAGGAATGCCATGAAGATTCCTAGAAAATCCAAGTCTGGTTCCCTTTTGGGCAGGGTTTCTCAATCTCTGCATTTTGGGCCAGCTAATTCTTTGTTGAGAGGTCTTCCCTGTGCATTATAGGATGTTGAGAAGCATTCCTGGCCTCTCAGTAGTAACCTCAGTTGTGACAAGCAAAAATGTCTCCAGACACTGCCAAACATCCCTGGGGATGGGGGGTTGGGGAGGGACTGGTGGCAGTAATGTGGTAGAACTGCCCTCGGTTGAGAACCATTGCCTTAGGGGAAGGAGACCCAGGGTCTTATTAGGATAATTACAGAGAGAAGGGGCTCATCCACAAGGCCTCAAAGGCAAGGGAGGGGTTTGGAAAGTAACTGCCTTATCTAAGAATATGTTTATTTTTAAGCCTGAGAATCTTGTAACAGGTAAAGGAAGGCAAAAGGGAACAGGGAAGCGCAAATTCTGACTCCACTGTTGGTTCTGTTTCTTTTACTTTAAACTTTGCTTTTCATTGCTTTTGTTATTATTATAATCACTATCTATAGCTGTAAGCATACATAATGGCCTGCCACAGGGAACCCTGACCCTCTGCCTGACTGTTAAACTAAAAGGCCTTTGTTCAGCTCACAGAGAGACATCCTGACCCTGCCCACCTGTGAATGGCTGCAGAAAAGAAGAAATTAACACAACCCCTTCCCAGTGCAGAAGATATTCTTCAAGACAAATGGCCTTTTTACCTTTCTGCTTCACCACCTCTCCCTCTCTGATTCTATAAAAGAAACTGGCATCCAAACCCCGGTAAGATGGTTATTTGGCCACCTTCTTGGTCTGCTGAATAAAGTCTCTACTCCTTGCCTCAACACCTCGTCTCCCGATTTATTGGCCTGTTGTGCGGCGAGCAGAGCAAGCTTGGACTCAGCAACAGTTTGATAGCAGGAAGAACACAGAAATGATCTGGTCTAACACTCTCATCTTACAGAAGAAACAAGTAGGGCCTGTAGAGGAACTCAGGTCTGCTCTCAGCCTGGTGCCTTTCCATTGTGCCACATCACACTGCCAACACCTTCAATTTCCTCCTTGGCTCTCACACCACACCTCTGCAATGCAGGTAAGAGATTTGAATAAGGTAGAAGAAAAAGAGAAACAACACATAACAAAATGACAGCTCCAAGGTTCAACATATCCTGAAGATTGCTGACCAGGCCATGGCAGAGGGGTATGTCCTGGTAGGTAGGTAAGTGCCCGTCAGGGACACTGCCAAACAGCTTGGCCACTTCCAGGTATGACAAGAATCCTCCACATCTCAACACTAAGGGCAAAGATTTATAGAGGCCAAAGACATATAAAGATATCCTTACTCCCTCCCTCACCCAGCTTAATTCAAACATCACTCAGTACCAACACTGGTTCAGGCCAACCCCCTGCTTGGCCTTGTCCTATACAGACCCTCAGGCATGAGTTCAGTACAAAGCTATCTGGCTTCTGACTCATAGAAAGGCCTGGACAGGAGGCCTGAGACCCATGATTAGGGAAGGGCCTGCTCTATGCCTGGATGGTGCTGCTGTTGCCTTCAGTAGGACTCCATTAGGCCCCAATTCCACCAGCCCTGTGACTTAACAAGTCTCCTGATGTGGGCCCAAGCACCTCTCAACACCAGTCCCTGAAGTAGAGCACCAGTGACTTTGGTTTAAGCAAAATGTCTATGGGTCTAGAATGAGGGTCCAGGGCAATGGCTAAGCACAGCTGGCATAGAAACACAAACAGGTACAAAGTAAGACTATACATATCCACCAACACATGAGAATGTGGTTGACTTGCTGCTAACGTAAAGAAAACCCACACACAAAAATTGTATACACACTACAATTACAGCTACACAAAACCTATATGTATAATTTAAAAAAAAACAACAAAAAGATACACATTAAGATACTAATGTGTGGGGCTTCCCTGGTGGCGCAGTGGTTAAGAATCCACCTACCAATGCAGGGGACACAGGTTTAAACCCTGGTCCGCAGGGGACACGGGTTTGAGCCCTGGTCCAAGAAGGTCCCACATGCCATGGAGCAACTAAGCCCATGTGCCACAACTACTGAAGCCTGCGTGCCTAGAGCCCATGCTCTGCAACAAGAGAAGCCACCGCAATGAGAAGCCCACACTCACTGAAGCCCGCTTAAATGAGACTGCCCACTGCAATGAGGAGTAGCTCCCGCTCACCGCAACTAAAGAAAGCCCGTGCGCAGCAACAAAGACTCAATGCAGCAATCAATCAATATATTAAAAAAAAGAGATACTAACGGGTCGTGTCTAAGAAGAGGAATTATGGTTAATCTTATTTTTTTTTCCTCATTTCTCAAATTTTCAAGTGTGATTATATTACTTTATATTTTTCCAACAGAGCCTTATGGGTTCTACCCTAGAGATTCTGATTCAGTAGTTCTGAGAACTACTATAGCCTGAGAAATGTATCTTTTTAACAAGATCCTTAAATGATTCTCTGTGGCCTGTCACTGTTAGCCTTTGGGAAGCACAGACCTAACTAGTTTATGCTAGGATATTTAATTAGGTAATAACAGAACTCTATTACCTTCATAATTCTGAAAGAAAATTCCTTTACGGAATTCAGAAATTCCTGCATTATTATGGACTGATTACATCCTCCCAAAATTCATATGGAACCCGTAATCCCCAGTGTGACTATATTTGGAGATAGGGCCGGGCCTTTAAAAGGTAATTAAAGTTAAAGGAGGTCATAAAGTGTGGGCTCCTAATCCAGTAGGATTGGTATCCTTATAAGAGGAAGAGATGCCACGGACTTCCCTGGTGGTTCAGTGGTTAAGAATCCGTCTTGCAATGCAGGGGACACGGGTTCTATCCCTGGTCGGGGAACTAAAATCCCACATGCCATGGGGCAACTAAGCCCACGTGCCACAATCAGAGAGCCTGTGTGCCACAACTAGAGAGAGAGAAGCCCACATGCCACAACTAGAGAGAAGCCTGTGCACCTCAACGAAAGATCCCATGTGCCAATGCAGCTAAAATATAAATAAATATTTAAAAAAAAAAAAAAAGGAAGAGGCACCAGAGATCTTTCTCTCTCTCCATGTAAGCACAACACTAAGAAGGTGTGGTCTGCAACTCAAGGAGAGAAGCCTCACCAGAAACCAACTCTGCTAGTACCTAGATCTTGGACTTCTAGTCCCCAGAATTGTGAGAAAATAAATTCTGTTGTTTAAGCCACACAGTCTGTGGTAATTTGTTACGGTAGCCCAAGCAGACAAGCATTAATGAGTTTACTTCTTGTCTTTGGTTTCCTGCTACACTGGGGGGCGGGGGGTGGGGGGCGGGAGAGAAGTCAACACTAGGCCCTTTCTAGAGAGTTGCATGGCCTGAGTTGAGACCCTAGCTCTGTTCCATAAGTCTCAGTGTCAAATTCAGAGGAAACACCTCTCAGACCAGATGTGGTTTCACACAGGTTCTACCAATGGGTTTCAGGATGTTTTAATTTTTGGAAAGCCCTATTAAAAAATGCACTATATAGAAAATATATTAAGAAGCGTTATGCCACTTAAATGCATGGGTGTGCAGGCAGGAAGTCTCTGAGTCTGGAGAGAGGAGCAGATGGCAAACCTGGCAGTGTCTCTAGCCTAGACTTCAAGATGAAAGACAGGGGCTGGGACATTCTGGGAGACTACACAGCTCTACTTTACTTACTTATTTTACTTATTTATTTATTTATTTACTTATTTGGCTGTATTGGGTCTTAGGTGCAGCAACGTGGACTCCAGAGAGCATAGCCTCGGTAGTTGTGGTGCGGGCTTATTTGCCCTGCAGCATGTGGGGATCTTAGTTCCACAACCAGGGATAGAACCCACGTCCTCTGCATTGGAAGGTGGATTCTTAACCACTGGGCCACCAGGAACGTCCCTTTGCTCACCTCTTAAGCCAAATGTCCTACCCAATGCTGATCTCAAAAGGAGGTAAATGGGACAATCTCAACATCTGAGTAACTCAATGTGAGAAAGAAAAAAATGTAATAGAAATGAAGACTTACATTTGTTCAGTTTTCTTGGGCAGTTTGTTGTCATCTCCTGTGAAAGAGGACCATGTATTAAGAATGTGACAAGATTACAGGAGATGCAAACACTTTCACAAGGAGGCTAGAATTTCTTAATTTTTTTTTTTTTTTTTTTTTAGAATTTCTTAATTTGAAGATGTCAAGAACTACATTTTTTTCTTTTGAGTTAAATACTGTACAAGCACAAACAACAGTGAAACCTAGCTTCTGCCAGTATCCTCCCAGACCATCATCCCTGACACTGACCTTGACAACCAATCAGCATCACCACTAAACACGAGAGAAGACATGTAGAATCTTCATCTCTGGAATGTTTTTGCTTTTATTTTAAAATTTTTAAATTAGGAGGTATAAGTAAGCAGGCTCAGTTCTGCCTCTTTCTTCATCTCCTTAATTATCCAACCCAAGTCATGCTTCTTTCAGAGTTTCCTGGCTTATATAACAATGCTCAGGAGAAGATCTGGTTTCTGATGTACTCTCCTCTGTGGAACAGTGCTGGGACCCTCATTCATTCAAGAGTTCTTCTCTGTGTCTCTTTGGATGTCTGCAGCTTCTGGTTACCCCAGCAAAGAGGATAGTCTCAGTCAGCCTAGCCTTTCTGAATGGCTCCTCAGCATAGAGCACTTGCTCCTGTCAATGTTCCCAGCTTATGGGTACCCTTCTACCATGGCTCTTCCTCACCTTCCTCACTAGAACAACAGGCACCTGGCTGAGTCATCCAAACTCCCATTGCAGCCCATATCTCCTCCTGCTATCTCCAACTACAGCTGACGCATCTTTGCCTTCCCTCTGATACCAAGCACTTGGTCTCACTCATGATTGGACCTAATATATATTGAGCTGATAATTATTCCTCCTGAAATACATTGTGAGAAATGTGTTAGGCACATCAACAAGGAATTACAGGCTACAAAATGAGTTTCTGAGGAAAGTAGTAAATCTCAAGTCCACTTCTAGTTCATGGGAGAAACTTTTCATTAGATAAGTTGATGAGATGACAACTTACATGGACTTACCCAAGTAAGGAACATGAGTAGCTCCAAAAAAGTATGTTCTTGAACAAGCAAGGGGTCCCTTTGGTGAAACACACTGTACTACCTGGATATCAGAAAAAAAAAAAAAAAAAGTAAAAAAGGAGCAGGGACTTAAGTGTGTACTGTTAGAGAAACAAAAAGTGTATAGTTAATAGAAATCCATTTTATTTTACCAACAGCTGATTTATTATTTTTTAAACACATAGGGGAAAAGGTCACCTTTTTTTTTTTGGTGGTACGCGGGCCTCTCACTGTTGTGGCCTCTCCCGTTGCGGAGCACAGCCTCCGGACACGCAGGCTCGGCAGCCATGGCTCACGGGCCCAGCCGCTCTGCGGCATGTGGGACCCTCCTGGACCGGGGCATGAACCCGTGTCCCCTGCATCAGCAGGGGGACTCTCAACCACTGCGCTACCAGGAAAGCCCAAAAGGTCACCTTTAATTGTTGTTTTTCCAAAGGTATCTTGTGTGTGTTTTATAACTTTGGCTACATTGTGAGGCTGCTGTTGGGTCAGCCCAGGATGCTAAAGAATTAACAACTTAGAAAGAAAAGAAGACAAAATATGCTTGGGTTTTGACTGTCATTAATGTTTAGTGCAGAACTTTCACAGTTTGGACCTTGGCTGACATGATATGCACATGTGGGAAGGCAGCTACAAATTCAGGAAAGGAGGTGATACCCAGGTTCCCACCTTCACTTGTATTTTATCTCTGTACACAGGCCATCCAGAAGAGAAAATAAGTTCTCTAGATTTTTAAATTCTTATTTTTCTTCCCTGCTTAGTTGTTCATTTATACAGATGGAAATGGATGTCCTTTTCTCTTTTGAAAATCCAACAATCTCATCAGGGTTCCTAGGATAGTAGGTACAAAATGCAAAAATGCTACCACAAGAAATAGAGGAAAGGAAATTAGCACAGTATCTTATTTTTTTTTAATTAATTAATTAATTTATTTATGGTTGCATTGGGTCTTTGTTGCTGCGCGAGGGCTTTCTCTAGTTGCGGTGAGCGGGGGCTACCCTTCATGAGGTGTGCAGGTTTCTCATTGCGGTGGCTTCTCTTGTTGCACAGCACTGGCTTTAGGTGTGCAGGCTTCAGTAGTTGTGGCTCACGGGCTCTAGAGCGCAGGCTCAGTAGTTGTGGCGCATGGGCTTAGTTGCTCCATGGCATGTGGGATTTTCCTGGACCAGGGCTCAAACCCGTGTCCCCTGCATTGTCAGGCAGACTCTCAAGCACTGTACCATTAGGGAAGCCTAGCACAGTATCTTAAAAACAGCTAAATATGACACAAATATTCATTCCTTCTATTTTACTCCATTAAGGAAGTCACAAGAGAATATATGGCATTTTTCTGTAATCCAAGTTATAGATTTGAAATAAAAATTTAATTCTGACTAATCTAAACTATACCATAGTGAATATGATCAATACTGTCATGATCCTAAATGAAAAATCATGTATATAATTCTAATTGTTGGTTAATAGGCTTATTTCCTCAAAACATGTTCCTTGGATTTCCAAATTTTCCCTAACTAAAGGTTTTTTTTAAGGTGCCATGTATTTCAAACCTGCTTCCTTAGATGAGGTCACAAATTTATGTAAGCCTATATTAACATCAAATTTATTGATGTTTAGATACAACTGACAAGGGATTAATCTCCAAAATATACAAACAGCTCATACAGCTCAATATCAAAAAAACAAACACAATCCAAAAATGGGCAGAAGACCTAAAGAGACATTTCTTCAAAGAAGACATACAGATGGCCAAAGGGCACATGAAAAGATGCTCAACATCAGTAATTATTAGAGAAATGTAAATCAAAACTACAATGAGGTATCATCTCACACTGGTCAGAATGGCATCATCAAAAAGTCTACAGGGGCTTCCCTGGTGGCACAGGGGTTGAGAGTCTGCCTGCTGGGGCAGGGGGTGCGGGTTCGTGCCCCGATCTGGGAGGATCCCGCGTGCCACGGAGCGGCTGGGCCCGTGGGCCGTGGCCGCTGGGCCTGTGCGTACGGTGCCTGTGCTCCGCAATGGGAGAGGCCACAGCAGTGAGAGGCCTGCGTACCGCAAAAAAAAAAGTCTACAAATAATAAATACTGGAGAGGGTGTGGAGAAAAGGGAACCCTCCTACACTGTTGGTGGGAATGTAAATTGGTGCAGCCACTATGGAGAACAGTATGGAGGTTCCCCAAAAAACTAAAAATAGAGCTGGCATGTGATCCAGGAATCCCACCCCTGGGCACATACTGGAGAAAACCATAATTTGAAAAGATACAATGCACCCCAATGTTCATTGCAGCACTATTTACTGTAGCTAAGACATGGAAACAACCTAAATGTCCATCAACAGATGAATGGATAAAGAAGATGTGGTATATAAATACAGTGGAATACTACTCAGCCAAGAAAAGGATGAAATAATGCCATTTGCAGCAACATGGGTGGACCTAGAGATGATCATACTAAATGAAGTAAACCAGAGAGAGAAAAAGATAAATACATATGATATTATATGTGGAATCTAAAAAAAAAAAAATACAAATGAACTTATTTCCAAAACAGAAAGAGACTCACAGGCATAGAAAACAAATTCATGGTTATCAAAGGGAAAAGGGCGTGAGGGGAGGGATAAATTAGGAGGCTGGGATTAACATATACACACTACTATATATAAAATAGATAACCAACAAGGACCTACTGTATAGCACAGGGAACTATACTCAGTATTTTGTAATAACCTATAAGGGAAGAGAATCTGAAGAATATGTGTGTGTGTGTGTGTGTGTGTGTGTGTGTGTGTGTGTGTGTGTGTGTATATACACATACACACATATATATGTATAACTGAATCACTGTGCTATACACCTGAAACTAACACAATATTGTAAATCGACTATACTTGAAAAAAAATGTTATTGACATTTACATTAAAAAGGAAATTGGTACAACAGAATTTGCATGTGTAATGTAAAACTGCTCAGATAATCTGGATTTTCAGATTTAATATCACCTGTTAATTTGTAAATTATTCACAAATGGCACAGAAATGGAAAAGATAAGTACATCACCTTGAAACAGAGATGAATGAAGATGAAAGTTCATAACTAGGCCCCCCACCACCCCAGGACCAGGTCTCAGTAAGTTCCTTGACTTCATTAGGTTTTCATGTTTGTAAAATAAAGAACCCCAATTATTACAGAAAGTTGTAAAAATAACCTGCTACATTTTTGTTTTGGTAATAGACTATTTTTTTTTAGAGCAGTTTCAGGTTGACAGAAAGACTGATCCGAAAGCACAGAGAGTTCCCACATTATCTCCTGTCCTTCCCTCTGCCTCCACAATTTCCCCTATTATTTGTCTTGTAATATTATATTTGTTACAACTGATGAACTAATATTGATAAATTATTATTAACTAGAGTCCATAGTTTACATTAGGGTTCGCTCTTTGTATTGTACATTCTATGGGTTATACAAATGTATAATGACATGTGCCCATCATGACAATATCATACAGAATAGTTTCACTTCCCTAAAAATCCACTAAGATCCATCTATTCTCCCTTCTTCCCAAACTCCAGGCAACAACTGATCTTTTTACTGTCTCCATTTTTTTTTTTTTTTTTGGCTGCACCGCGTGGCTTGTAGGATCTTAGTTCCCCCGACCAGGGATTGAACCCAGGCCCTCGGCAGTGAGAGTGGCAGTGAGAGTGTGGAATCCTTAACCACTGGACCGCCAGGGAATTCCCTTTACTGCCTCCACTGCTGTACCTTTTCCAGAATGTCATATAGTGGGAGTCATATACTATGTAGCCATTAAAGATTGGCTTCTTTAACTTAGCAATATGCATTTTAGGTTCCTCCACGTCTTTTTGTGGCTTGATAGCTCTTTTTATCACTGAAACACAGTCCACTGTATGGATGTAACACAGTTTACTTATCTAGTCACTTGCTGAAGGACATCTTGGCTGCTTCCAAGTTTCCAAGTTTTGGCAATTATGAAAAGTGATGTTATAAGAAAAAATTCCTTGTGTAGGTTTTTGTGTGGACCTAAGTTTTCAGCTCATTTGGGTAAATACCAAAGAGCATGACTGATGTTAAAAGTATGTTTAGTTTTGCAAGAAACTGCCAAACTGTCTTCCAAAGTGGCTGTACCATTTTGCATTCTCACCAGTAATGAATGAGAGTTTCTGTTGCTCCACATTTGGTGTTGTCAGTGTTTCAGCCATTCTAAGGTGTGTAATGGATGGCTAAATTATTGCTCCAAACATTTTACAGCACCATCCTCACTGACTCTTCTACTAGTCTGTGAGATCCTTCGAGGCAAAGACCATGACTATATTTTCCATGCACCTAGCACAGTGACTGGCACATAGTAGACACTCAATAATGATTACTGAGTTAATGACCGAAAGCCCTTTGGCTTTGGAGTCATACAGACCTAAAAACAGAAATTGGCTAAGTCATCCACAATGTGGGTGTGCACTGGGGTTGGTTTCTTTTTTTGCAATTTTTTTGAGATAAAATTCACTATTTTAAAGTATACCAAAAAAACGTACTGGTTTTATCATTGTGTTCTTTTGTCCTCCTTATTGTTCCAAGATTCCTTCTTTTTTTTTTTTTTTTTTTTTTTTTATCATTTCTTCTTTGTTTTGACCAAACTTCCTTTAGTCATTCTTTTAGGGTAGGTCTGCTGGCAACAAATTCTCTTAGTTTTCTTTCATCTGAGCATGTCTTGATTACCCCTTCATTATTGAAGGAGGTTGTCACTGGATATAGATTTCTAGATGATAGTTCTCTTTTAACACTTGAAATGTAACAGTCAAGACATAACAAATTTAGGCTTGGAATGACTGTCTATTTTAAAGTTAATTTAAAATTCTTATTCTACTGTTGATACTACTTGGATAACTGAAAGTTTGGTTCGTGAAAGTATTTTTTTAACCTTTTCCCTTCAATATTTAAAAATTAAATATGATACTTTCAAATCATATCTAGTACTTATATAAAAATACACAGTCAGTTTGTGATCACTTTTCACACCAAAACAACTTCAAGTTCAAGGTTAAATCAATACACTAGTTGGAAAGGTTCCATTTATCCAGCTCCCCTCCTTCCTATTTGATAATAAAACCAATTAAGCACCAGGTAGTCAAGCCACTCACCATGTGTTTGGCAAAGCTCCCGCTGGGACCAGTGCTGCGTACCAGGTGCCCTTCAGAAGGGAAGTTAAAGTTGCCAGCATTCAGGTTTTCTTGTGTGGAATGATTACCAAAGAGAACAAATGGCTGCCTATTAGGGCTAGAGTGGCAAATCAAAAACATGTAATTAGTGAAGAGATTACTGGCTAGGGAAACTTCCAAATGAGTGAGTTCTTGGGCTTCTCTGACTGTCATCCTGCGGTTTGAGCAAGGTGATTAGTACAGTCCACCTAATACTCCCTGCTGGTTGGGAAGAGATACCAGATTATCTTTGACTCCTCCTACTGACCCATAGGGACATAACTAAACCCAAGCCATGTTTATATTTTTAGCTTGTCCTGCTGCTTAAGGAGAAAGTTCTGTAAGTTTGCTGTCCATGATACAGAGATGGAGCAAAATCCCAGTTTTATACAATAGCATTTTGATAGAAATATACATTTTCAAGAATGATAGCAGTTGTGATACTCACACTGTAGACAAACAATAGAGCTGTTAACCATTCCCAAGTAGCTTTAGGAGGGAAGGAGGAAAGTGGGGTTGCAAATGTTCTCACCACCACACCTACCCATCTCTGCACCCATCCCTCTCTTCCCTCTTTCCTCTTGGCTGCAATGCTTCCTCAGAGTTTCCCTACTTTCCACTCTGCTTCCACTCTGCCCTCCTATAATCCATTCTCCACATTGCAGAGAAGATAATCTTTTAAACATTCAAAGCCTTTATTTTCAGGAGAAGGGCTGAAATCTTTCACATGGCCAACAAAGACTAACATGGTCTGGCCTGGCCAACTTCTTTAGCTCCATATAAGGCCACTCTCTCCCAACTTCCACACTCCAGCCAAACTCATCTTCTTTTATGTTCCTCAACACACATTTCTTTTATGTTCCTTACGTTCTCATCTCAGGACCACTGCTTTTGTCCCTTAATTATCTTTACTCATCATTCACATCTCATCTCCCCCCAGAGGTCAGCTCTCCAGTGTGGTCTTCACAGTACCATGTTCTTTTTTCCTTCAAGGCGTCAATCAGAGTTTGCAATTACATATTTCTTTGTGAGGTTGCTTGATTAATGTCTTATTTCTCCACCACACTATTCACTCCATGAGGGCAGAGACTGTGTCTGGTTTATTTTTAAATCATGTATCTCTTGCTTAGTATGTCACACCTATTTGTCAACAAATAGTCAATGACTAAAGGATATTTTAAAAAGATAGTTTCTGCTATGGATTGAATGTTGTGTTCTCCCAAAATTCAACATGTTAAAATCCTAACCCCCAAAGTGATGGTATTACGAGGTAGGGATTTGGGGAGGTGATTAGGTCATAAGGATAGAGCCTTCACGAACAGGATTATAAAAGAAACTCTTATAAAAGAGGTTCCAGAGAGATCCCCCTTGCCCCTCCTGCTATGTGAGGTTAGAGTGAAATGACACCCATCTATGAGAAAGTGGGCCCTCACCAGACACCAAATCTGCCAGTGCCATGATCCTGGACTTCCCAGTCTCCAGAACTATAATGGAGAAATAAATGTTTGTTGTTTATAAGCTACCCAGTCTATGGTATTTTTGTTACAGGAGCTAAAACAGACTAAGACAGCTTTCTTTATCCCATACCCTTTCCTTAAATTGCCCTTAGAGTATGTCATGTGGAAAATCCTTTGTATTTCTTCTCATTGTTCTTAAACATACTTCCTTAAGCTTCAGGCAAACTGGGGCTGTTAAAAGTAAAAATGACCCTGATTCTATTCTGATGCTAATTCAAGTTAAGTGAGACTCTGTGCAGAAAATGACTCTGAGTCCCAGCCAGGGTAGTCTGTCTCATTACCAGATTGGACTGCAGTTGGGGAAGAAAAGAAAGGAAAGATCTACTCGCATTTATCCATCAGAGGAAGTATCCGCCGCTGGGCCCTCCTGATTATCATTGCAAAAGAGATACTGAAGGAAACACCTCAAGAAAACAAATGCAGCAACCCTCATTGCTCCCATGTCTACCTGGGGCTGGACCTTTATGCCCAATCCCTTTTACTTCCCAACAAGCCACTGTTGATCACTGCCCAGCCCTTGCACACTCTGCTTCCTCTAGCTTTGCTGGGTTACTGATGGAATAAAAAATTTCTTTCTTTAGATTTTAGCAAGTTACAATGTTTTAAAGGCCACCTTAATATAAAACTTTTTTTAATACAAAAATACAAAAGCAGTGAAACAGACAATTTTATAGAGTATGGATTTCTTACTCTGTGATGACTAAAGTCAACCCATATTTTCCTGACTCCAGCTTCTGTACTTAGATTCTCCCCCATTTCCACCCCCTTGTCAACAACCATTCAATTTCTTTCCCAAGAATCTTACCTATTTTCAGTTATATGACTGGAAATCATTCCATGACTAAAGTAACTTCTGAATGGCTAAAAAAGAAGTCAACATTATATATATTAAGATCACAATTTTATAAAACAATCACAAACCCATCATATATGCATGTATGTGTGTTTATAGTATGTGTGCGCGCGCGTGTGTGTGTGTGTGTGTGTGTGTGTGTGTGAGAGAGAGAGAGAGAGATGCATGTTTATAGATTGTTATAAGAACATGGGAGGACATATGTGGTGGATAACAACATGAATTTTGGGGATAGAAAGCAAACAAACAACAATTAGCAAAGAAAAAAAAAAGATAAAAGGCTGCAAAAGAGAAAGAAAGGAAAAGGAAGGTAAAGAAAAATCCTTGTCAAATTCTACAGTTTTTAACTACTGAAAGGAAATTGGACAAACCACCATCTGTGTTCTAAGTTACTAACCATATAGGAATCTTTTTCTTCTATTAAATTTTTTTTTACATTTCCAATAATTAGAATTATGTTAATTCTATAAATTATAATATATATTAATTCTAGTATACTAATTTAAAATGAGTAATGAGGGAGAATCCAAGGGACTTAGAAGTACTGACAGAAGTTTCCCAGGAAACCACAGAAGTACTTCTCAGCTTTGAGGTGCATAGTGCTAGGCTAAACACTAATCAGACACTGATATGCAGGGTCTTTGTCAAGAGTTCAAAACTTCAAAAGGCAATTCTAATCCCCTTAAATAATGCTGATTGTTTCCCCCCCATTAAATAAATAATATATGCTTATTTTAGAATACAATAAAAACCACCTACAATCTCTAAGAACTATTAACGTTCTGGTACATTTTCTTCAAATTTTTCTTCATGGTATATTCATAGAATATATATAGATTGTACCAAAGTTTATTAAATAGTCCTTTATTCTTGGAAATTTATATTGCTACTAACTCTTATATCATAAATAATACTGTAATGAATAACTTTTCATAAATTTTATCTATAGCTCTGATTATTTCCTTAAGGCAAATCTGGAAAGGAAATTATAGGGTAAGAAGGCAAAACTATATTGCCAAATTGTTTTTCAAAAAAGTCTGATCAATGTACACTTCCACTTACAATATCTGAGTGTGCCTATCTCAGGGTAAGCACTGTCCAATAAATGTCCTTTTAAAAATATATTTGTCAAGTTGACAAACGAAAAATGGTACCTCGTTGTTGTTTTTATTTTATACCCCTTTGATTTTTAATGAAGTAGAATATTTCAGATATGTTCAATGGCCATTTGGACTCCGCTCTGGTAATTAACTGTTTATTTACATCCTCTGTATGTTTATCAATTGGAGTTTTGGAGTCTGTCTTACTGATTTGTAAAAACTCTTTATATATTAAAGGAATAACAGGTTTACCATGTGAACTGTGACAGGTATTTAAATGTATTATCTCAAGTACAGTTGACCCTTGAACAACAAACGTTTTAACTGCACAGGTCCACTTATATGTGGATCTTTTAAAATAGTAAATACCACAGTAATATATGACAGGCAGTTGGTTGAATCTGTGGATGTGGAACCGCGGATGCCAAGGAACCGCAAATATGGAAGGTCTGCGTATAAGGAGGTGTTGTGTACACAAAGGGCTGGCTATAAGTTAAATGCAGATTGTCGACTGTGTGGAGGGTCTGGAGGGTCTGGGTCCCTAATGCCAGTGCTGTTCAAGGGTCAACTGTAATCCTAGTAACAACCTATGCAATTCATTCTATCATGATCCCCTCTTTACTCATCAGTTAGCTAATTTAATTAACTTGTCCCAGGTCACAGAGCTAGTGAGCTGCATAGTCAGGATTCTAACTGGATTTGGGAAAAAAAGATAAAATCAGATCCCTATCTCACATCATATACACAAAAAATCCCAAGTGAATTACGGATCTAAATTTTAAAAATTAAACCATACAAGTACTAAAAGGGTAAATTCCTGTTTAACCTTAGATTTATAAGCCTTTCTGTATATGACTGAAAATCCAGAGGCAATAAAAGAAAATATTAATAAATTTACATAAAGATAAAAAGTTTACATGGCAAAAAACCACCATAAACAAAGCAACTGATAAATAAGGAAGAAATATTTGGAATATATATCACAGACAAAAAGGTAATAGCCTAAATATATAAAGAACTCGTAAAAAACAAGGAACAAAAGACCTAAAACCTGCGCTCTATAGCTCAGTTAATAGGATTGTACCAATATTAAAATGGGAAAAAGACATGAAAATAAAATGGCCTTCAAACATATGAAAAAGTGTTCAAGCTTAGTCATAATTAGAAAAACACAAACTAAAATAATACCAAGATACCATTTCTCATCGATGAGACTGTCAAAAATTAAAAAGTATGACAACACATTCTATTGGTGAGGCTGTGGTAAAACAGGCACTCTCATATGTTGCTAGTGGGAATGCAAATCAGGACAACCTTTCTGAAGGGAAATTTGGCAATAGCTAACACAACTATATATGCACTTACCTTTTGACCCAGCAATCCCATTACTAGGTATACAAACCTCCAACAATATGAAAATACATAAGCACAGAGTTATTTACTATGGCACTGTTTGCAACAGCAAAATAACCTAAATACACATACATAAGACAGGGGTTATTCTGCATATAACTTATAGTTGGCCCTCTGAATTCGCGGCTCCTCTGCATCCATGAATTCAACCAATCCTGACTGTGTAGTACTGTAGTATTTACTACTGAAAAATATGCAAGTGGACCCAGGTAGTTCAAGCCTGTGTTGTTCAAGGGTCAACCGTACTATGAATTATAATAAAGAATGAACTGACCTAGAGAGAGTTCCAGGATACACTGTTAAGTGAAAAGAACAAAGTGGAAATGACTACATATGGTATGCTACTCTTCAATGAAAGAAAGGATATAAGAAAATACCTATGTATCTGATCATTTGTGCAAAAGAGACAGAAAACACAAACCACAAACTGAAGAGATTTGTTACCTACTGGTAATGGAATGAGTGGAAAAAGGGTGGGAAGAAAGTGGGAATCAGAATATGGTAGTAAGAACCCAGGAGTGACATGTCACCAAGTATATCTTTTTTTTTGCGGTAGGCGAGCCTCTCACTGTTGGGGCCTCTCCCGTTGTGGAGCACAGGCTCCGGACGCGCAGGCTCAGTGGCCATGGCTCACGGGCCTAGCCGCTCCGTGGCATGTGGGATCTTCCCGGACTGGGGCACGAACCTGTGTCCCCTGCATCAGCAGGCAGACTGTCAACCACTGCGCCACCAGGGAAGCCCTCACTGAGTATATCTTTTTGAATATTTTTTACTCTTAGAATCAGTAATAAGAAAAAAAGAATTAAAAAAAATTAAAAACTGAAATGGGCATCAGTGAGAGGTGGGACAACTTCAAGTGGCCTAATATAGAAGTAACTGGAGTCTCTGAAGGAAAAGAGGACAGAAAAAATAATGGCCAAAAACTTTCCAAACTTGATGAAACTAAAAATCCAGATCCAAAAAGCTCAACAAAACCCAAGCATAGGAAATATGATCAAAATTATAGTGAGACATACCATAATCAAATTACTCAAAACCAGTAATGAAAGAGAAAATCATAAAAGTTACCAGAGGGAAGAATGACAAGTTATGTACAGAAGAACAAAGATAAAGATCAATGACTTCTCATCAGAAATAATGCAAGTGAGAAAGAGTGGAACAACATCTTTCAGGTACTGTAAGGAAAAAACTGTCAACCTAGAATTCGATATACAGCAAAAATACTTTCAAAAATGAAAGTGAAGGATTTCCTTGGTGGCATAGTGGTTAAGAATCTGCCTGCAAATGCAGGAGACACAGGTTCAACCCCTGGTCCGGCAAGATCCCACATGCCGCCGAGCAACTAAGTCCATGTGCCACAACTACTGAGCCTGTACTCTACAGCCCGTGAGCCAGAACTACTGAGGCCCAAGTGCCTAGAGCCCATGCTCCATGACAAGAGAAGCCACCGCAATAAGAAGCCTGCACAGTGCAACAAAGAGTAGCCCCCGCTTGCCACAACTAGAGAAAGCCTGCGTACAGCAAATGAAGACTCAATGCAGCCAAAAATAAATAAATAATTAATTAGAAAAAAACGAAAGTGAAATAAAATTTTTTTTCAGACATACAAAAGCTGGAAGAATTAATCATCAGAAGATTCACACTACAAAAAATGTTAAATGATATCCTTCAGGGCGAAGGAAATCATACCAAATGGATATCTGTGTCTGCACAAAGAAATGAACAGCACCAGAAATTCTAACTACATGGGCAGATATGTACAATTTTTTAATTATTTAAATCTTTAAAAAATACTTTTAAAGATTTTTAAAAGCCAAAAAAGACAACTGTTTAAACAAAGATAACCCCAATATATTGTGGGGTTTATAACATAATGTAAAAGTAAAATGCACAGCAACAAAGATCAACTCCAGTTCCAAAGGGCAGGAGTAGGGCCTGTCCTGGGTCACAGTGGAACACAGCAGAACTGAGGACTGGCAGTGCAAGCCCAAAGTAAGCTCAAGTGCAAGCTCAAGATCACTCTTTTGATCCTTCCTGTTGACTAGTTTTGGGAAATAGTTTGGGAACCAGTTTTGTGCCTTACTTACTTTATTTATTTATTTATTTTATTTATTTTTGGCTGCATCTGGTCTTAGTTGTGGCATGCGGGATGTTCATTGAGGCATGCAGGATCTTTTGTTGCAGCGCGTGGGCTCTTTGCTGTGGTGCGCGGGCTTCTCTCCAGTTGTGGCCTGCAGGTTTTCTCTTCTCTAGTTGTGGCGCGCAGGCCCCAGAGCACATGGGCTCTATAGTTTGCAGCACGCGGGCTCTAGTTGAGGCGTGCGAGCTCAGTAGTTATGGTAAGTGGGCTTAGTTGTCCCACGGCATGTGGGATCTTAGTTCCCTGACCAGGGATTGAACCCGCGTACCCTGCACTGGAAGGCGGATTCTTTACCACTGGACCACCAGGGAAGCCCCTGTGCCTTAGTTCTTGATTTACATACCTCAGTTTACTCATGGAGTGGGTCTTATCCTGAACCTAGTAACTTCACTACTGTTGTCTGCCTAGAAAGAAAGCTTGGCATTACCTAGAGGTTCAACTGACAAAGGTGTGCTATTCACATGTGGAGAATTATTCCTAGGCTTATTAACTGGGGCCCAATAGAATTCCTGGCTGATAGGGGCACCACCTCTGACAAATGAGTATCTTTCTTGTAGAGAAACTGCACAGAAAAAAAAACCTTCTTATATAGGGGTTGGCATGGGAGTTAAAAACTTCTTTATAGCATGCAACAAATCTTAAGGAAATGATAGCCAAATTCAGATTGGTAGTGCTGTATTCTGAGAATTTTTTTTTTTTTTTTTTTTTTTTTTTTTGCGGTACGCGGGCCTCTCACTGCTGTGGCCTCTCCCGTCGTGCAGCACAGGCTCCGGACGCACAGGCTCAGCGGCCATAGCTCACAGGCCCAGCCGCTCCGCGGAATGTGGGATCCTTCCGGACTGGGGCACGAACCCGTGTCCCCTGTATCTGCAGGCGGACTCTCAACCACTGCGCCACCAGGGAAGCCCTGAGAAAATTTTTAATAAAAATAAAAACAATAAATAAACTAGTCAATTTCTTCTTTCTCTTTAACCCTTCCTTTACATACCTCACCCGCCTGAGATTCAGACAATTCCAGCAAGAAGGGAATTTCTGTGTCAAAACTGGCGAAGAAGCTAGTCCACTGACGTTCAAAAGCCACCAAATCCTAGAAAGAAAATGAAAAGATAATGTGGTCATTCAAGGAGGTACTTTAGAAAACCAGAATCATGAAACCGCATCTGATCTCAAAATACCAGACCGTTTAAATATGTTGTTTAAAAGGTAGTAGCAAACTACTGATACATGTTACCACATGGATGGACCTCAAAAACATTATGCCCAATGAAAGAGGCCATATATAAAAGACTACAGTATATGAAATACTCAGAAAAGACAAATCTAGAGACAGAAAGTAGATTAGTGGTTTGCTCAGGGCTGACCGTGGGAATGGAGGTTGACTGCAAGTGAGGACAAGGGAACTTTCTGGGTTGATGAAATGTTCTAAAATTCAAATTGTGGTGATAGTTGCACACCTCTGTAAACTTACTAAAATCACCAAACTGTACACTTAAAATGGGTAAATTTTATGGTATATAAATTATATTCCAATAAAGCTGGGGTTTTTTGTTTTTTTTTTTTAAAGGGCAGTAAATGGGCTTCCCTGGTGGCGCAGTGGTTGAGAGTCCGCCTGCCGATGCAGGGGACGCAGGTTCGTGCCCCGGTCCAGGAAGATACCACATGCCGTGGAGCGGCTGGGCCTGTGAGCTATGGCCGCTGAGCCTGCGTGTCCGGAGCCTGTGCTCCGCAACGGGAGAGGCCACAACAGTGAGAGGCCCGCATAACAGAAAAAAAAGGGCAGTAATGTCCTTTAAAAGCTGTTTAAAAAGGACAGTTAGCAACCCTTGTTGAAGAGGGAGTTATTTATGAGTCACCTAAAGCTATTTATGAGACACTACACCTAGCATATAAGCTCACAGAGTGAAGCTTTGTTTAAGGACAAATTAGTTGACTTTAGTTAGAAGTTCAGTGGGGCCAGAGGTGGCCCAGAGCCCTTTCCTCCCTCATCCTCTCCTCCTACAAGTATGAGGAACTCTGCACCTTCCCAGCTGACTCTCCTCTACATACAGCCTGCCTCCCTCCCCCATCCCAGCTGCTTTTCAGCCTCCTCTCTGAACTCATTCTTGTTCCCAACCACTACACATTGCTTTGTGTTCCCGGCTTTTTTTTTCAGGCATCATCAGTTAACCCAAAATATCAGCTATGACTTGCTTGATTGAGATACTCAAGTGACATCTTTGTCCTTATTTGGAAGTTGCTGTTAAATTGTACTCAAATTGGATAGTTCTCTTTACTGTCCATCTCACACTGTGTAAGTGTACATGACAAGCACCCAGCCTAGTGCCTTGCTTACAGCAGGCATCCTGTTTGCTGCACTAAAACTGGCTGTCTGGATCTATGCTCTTCCCTACTCTTCTCTTTAAGGATACATAAGTACTCATACCTATGAACTCTGTGTTAGACATGCAATGGACCTAGGCATAAAGCATAATGGATCTCTGCTGGGAATACTTAGTGTAAACAACATTCTCAAGTGACTTCACTATTTGCTGCCTAGACAATCTGTATTTTGTTTATTTTATATATAGATATTTATATACACGCACATGTATTACATTACATATATGTCAATATATGTCTAAAATTATTTTCAGTAATACGGAGGAGACAGTGCTGGTATTGTTTTCTGAGTATGTTTTATATATAACATAGGATAAAAATCAGGTATATATGTGTGTACATATGTATGTATATACATGTGCATGTATATATAAGTATGTATGTGTGTATACACACATACACACACACAAGGAGAGAAAAGGCGAGGGAGCAGGGAGAGCGAGAAGAGAATTTCCTAGTCTCGTCCACTGAAGACACCTAGAAACAATGACCAAACCAGGAGCAAGGAGCATTTCTAGCACCCAGACTGTGGTGCTGAAATGTGATTTCCCACTCAAAGAAACCGTAACTTACTAGAGAAATGACCAATTCCAGGTCTGAGACAGGAAACGTACAAGATAAGCCTGGAATATCTTGTCACAGTATATAGCAGAGAAGTTATTGAGGACTGTTAAGATTGTGTTAAAAGGATTTGTAACCAACTTGAAGTGAGACCACAGCCCAAAGATGGAACAATTTAGAGCATCGGTAAAAATGATAACTGCAATGGACAGAAACATATCAAATATATTTAAATCTATGAGTTCAAAATTAGATATATTTTAAAAAACTATTTTTTTTTTTACTGGTTACTTTTGGAAAACGGTTGGGAACCAACCTTATTTTGAAAACTTAAAAGTAAAAGCAAGAATTCAAGCATTTATCTTGCTTTTCCTACATGAACGTCACCACTGCATAAACAATATTAGCAAGCTGAATATTTCTCTTTAGAGAATATAAATGAAGAAGGAATTATAGAATTGGAATACCACCATTTTGCAATAGTGAATTAAGACTCTAATTAATGAAGTAAAGATCTGAAGATTGCATATCAATGGCTGTTCACAAAATAAAGAGAATCAATTAGATACACGTACTTCTTGGTAAGGAACACAATACCCTCTATGAAGTAATCTTCCCTCTAAAAATCAACCCTGAAACTGATTAAACCTCTAGATTCAATTACTAATAATCAGGAAATACAGAAGACAGGGAAACTGTTAAACTACATCATGGGAATGCAATCAACAAAATCCCAGTAAGGGGCTTCCCTGGTGGCACGGGGGTTAAGAATCTGCCTGCCAAGGCAGAGGACACGGATTCGAGCCCTGGTCCTGGAAGATTCCAAATGTTGTGGAGCAACTAAGCCCGTGGGCCACAACTACTGAGCCTGTGCTCTACAGCCTGCAAGCCACAGCTACTGATCCCGTGGGCCACAATTACTGAGGTCCGCGCACCTAGAGCCAGTGCTCCGCTACAAGAGAAGCCACCGCGATGAGAAGCCCATGCACCACAACAAAGAGTAGCTCCCACTTGCTGCAACTAAAGAAAGCCCGAGCGCAGCAAAGACCCAAAGCAGCCAAAAATAAAATAAATTAAAAAAAAAAATCCCAGTAAGGACAACCATATGACAATGATCTGGTTTCTTCTACAGTTAGCGAGGGATGGGTGGGAACAAAGAGAAGGAGGGGGAATCCATACATGAGAAGAAACCTAAAACACACACAGCAGGCAAAGCTAAACTATGATTAGATTCAGAAAGACCTGTGCTGGAAACTTTGCTTTGCCTCTTACTGGCTTTGTGACCTCCGGCAAGGGAGCTAACTTCTCTGAGCCGCAAATGCCTTATGTGCATAATGGCGGGGGCTATTATTTACCTTACAGAGATATTATAGGAATTAAATGAAATAACCTGTAGAAAGTGCTTATTACCAGGCCTTACACACTAGATGTCTGCAGTACTTGTCAATTTCTCTGCTTCTACTGTTGGCTAGCTGGAGTTGGCTAAGAACATCTGAGCCTCCACCTTGATTTCCTGGAACTTGTCTGCTCTATCTCTCAGACACCCATAATGCATATCACTGGCCTCAGGTAAGTCACATTTGAGGCTATGCAACCCATTGTGGGTCTGTGCTTTCCTTGATTGGCTCTGTCCAATCCCTTGGGCTATACCAGAATGCTTCACTTTGTGAGGCTTAGGAAAACAAAAAGAACCAATATAGCTATTAGTACAGAATACACTTTATTCTGTTTTCCAATTCTATTTAGAAACAAACTCAAAAGTATGTTTCTATTTTAATGGCCTACATGGTGACACTCACCTTGGTTTGGGTCTACGATAAGAAGTAGAGTTATACAGTTGGGCAGTCACCATTTTCTGGCTATCTTCTACGGAAAAACACTGCGTGCTTTGGGGGATACACAGAAAAGATAGGCACTTTGCTCCCAAAAAAGTTCCCTGAGGGAGGTGGATATGTCAGTACTAATTACAGAATAAGGTGGAATGAATCATTAAATACTGCCTTCAGCTCCACGCTATGACCAACAGTGACAAATCCTAACCACTAGACCATTGGGAATCCATGCTATGACTGAAATGGAAGATTTCACGTGTGTGTGTGTGTTTGTATTCAAATCTTCCTAATATCCTTGTGTACTTCTCTATGCCCACTTTATAGATGAGGAGACTGAGGTACTAAATGGTAAAATGACCTAAGGATGCAATACTAACAACTAGCAAAAGTGAAAATATATCTAGGTAAGGGATACCCAGAGCCTGTGTGGTTTCCACTAGACACACTATTCTCCAATTTTTCCCCAGCACAAACAGTGCATTTGTGGAAATGGATACTGTGTATGGAGGTAGAATTGGTTCGTTGGATCTGATGATGAAGAAGAGAAAGTCTCTCTGCTCAGACTCCTGAAGGCCGAATCCAGAAGACAGGCCCAGATGGATATCAAGATCAGATAAGCAGCAGAAGTCTGCAAACCCCAAGAAACATGCCAGTGTGCCTTGGCCCTTGGCCACCAGGAAAGGACCCTGAACTTCAGACAGAACTCTTGCCCCTATGCTGGCATCCGGCAGTGTCTGATCTCAGGTGACTCAAAAAGGGAAAAGAAGCTTAATTTCAATATTTAAAAGTATTTTTAAGAATTACACGAGGTAGGACTTCCCTGGTGGTGCAGTGGTTAAGAATCCGCCTGCCAATGCAGGGGACACAGGTTCGAGCCCTGGTCCGGGAAGATCCCACATGCTACGGAGCAACTAAGCCCATGTGCCACAACTACTGAGCCTGCGCTCTAGAGCCCGTGCACCACAACTACTGAGCCCACGTGGCACAACTACTGAAGCCCGTGCACCTAGAGCCTGTGCTACACAACAAGAGAAGCCACTGCAATGAGAAGCCCATGCACCACAATGAAGAGCCCCCGCTCGCTGCAACTAGAGAAAGCCCATGCACAGCAATGAAGACCCAACGCAGGGAGGGAGGGAGGGAGGGAGGGAGGAAGAAAAAGATTTAAAAGAAAAGAATTACATGATGTAATAAATACAAGAAAATGAAAATAAGTAAAATAGTAACAACCACCAGTGAGACTACCATCTTTAGTTTCTAAGACACTGAACACAAATTATTTTACAAAGATGGAAATACACTCTGCTTTTTACTTTTCTCACCAAACATATTTTGAACATCTTTCTAAATCAAATCTCAGAGCAGTATGCATTTTCTCTTTGCAGGATCTGACCAAGAAGCATGGAGCTGTAGGATCCCTGGCCATGAAAGAGTTGCCAGCAGTGACTGACCAGTAAAAATTAAGGCCTAGATGCTAATTCTGACTATAAGATTACCAGTCTTAGCAAAGAGAAAATACATGTGAACAGAAAAGTATTTGGATATTGAAGAGAAAAAGAGTTTGTAAAGAGAACTTTGGAGGCTATGAAGCAGCTAAGCAAGAGAAGAGAGAAGAAAAAAAAGTAGATTTTAAGAAGTAATATGGGTACAGATTGGCTCCCTTTTTAAAAATTTTTTATAGGCACAAGTAACGACTAGAATTGTATTTTAACTTCTTTTGGTTGTTGGATTTGAATTTTATTAACACTTGTAGACTCAACACAGAGAACCCTGCACAAATTTATAGTCATTTTCATACATATTTATTTTATCCTACTTAGGGTTTACTGAGCTTCTTGATCTGTGGATGGATGTATTTTATTTCATCAATTTGGAAAGTTCTCAGACATTATCAACTTAAATTTCCAGCCCCATTTTCTCTCTACTCTCCCGTCTGGGACTCCAATGATCTACTATGCTAGATCATTTGACACTGGCAGATACTGGATTCTCTGTTCCACCCCTTTTGCTCTTTTTCTCTCTGTCCTTCAGTTTGGAAACTTCCTATTGACTTATCTTCAAGTTCACTGAACTTTTCTTCATTCGTGTCTAATCTGATAAATTAGCCAACCTAATAAATCCTCCATTTCTATACCATATATTTTTCATTTCTAGCATTTCCATTTGGTTCTTTTTATAGTTTTCAGGTCTCTGCTAAAATTCCTCAACTCTTCACACATGTTGTCCCATTTTCTTCCAGATTCTTTAGCATTTTTATCAGTTACTTAAACAGATCAAATTTTCTTGTTTCTTCTGGTCTTATAATTTTTAAAAAATCATATGCCAGACATTTTGTATAAAAGACCAGTAAAAACAGAGGTAAACAGTACCATTTACCTCTAGGAAAGGGCCACTAGATCCCTTTCTTTTGTTAGGCCACTAAAGCAGGGATCTAAGTCAACTTGATCTATAATTGATCAGGGTCTGCATTTTGTAGCATTTGTAGTTTGGTTTACTTCATCACTAAATTCAAGTATTTCGAGGGTGGGGTGTGAACTTTGATAAAGATTTTGCTCAGAGTACTGGGACAAGATTCTGGAAATTTCTTTGCATTTTATAGCTGAGCTACCAGCTTGCGGAATCATGGACAATCTCTCCCTGCTTTACAAGCTGGCTACCACATTTCTGGGTGGCTAATGAGTTCTCTTTGCTCTCTAGTCCCCTTGGCTCTGTCTGTGTAGAGAGATCCTTACCTTGCTGCCTTGTACCCAGCCTTAAGAGGGCAGCTGCTTATACTCTGTAAAGACCTGGAATGCCTCCAAATGACTGCTCTCAGCTCTCCTGCGCTAATCCAGGTTATAGCTGAGTGTCAAGTACCTCAGCGGGGATGGTTCTCAGTGCTCCTGCCTGGCTCCTAATCTTTGGTGGACTACCCTGAGCGCTTGTTAAGACCTATGGTTTAGAGTTGAGGGGTAGGTGCTGACTCACTCACATACAGCCATTAAAAGCTCTTTAAAAGGTCAACTGATTTTTTTCTTATCCCTGTCTGTGATAGATTTCTCTTCCTCCTGCTGCTCTACTGGAAATGAGAACAGTGTCCTATGAAGGGCCCTACTTTTTTAGAAAACAGAGTTCTTTGAGGTTTCCTTGCATCTTCAGCTCTCTAATGATTTTACACTATTATTCTGTTGCATATTCAGATTGTTTTGGTTATTAGGGTGAGAATAATGGTCTCTTTTGACTTTCTATATCCCTAACTGGGAGTGGAAAACCATGGTCATTTTTATTTCTTATTTTGTGAACAGCCAATTCCGGTTGTCTCCTAGCTCCCCACTGTTGTATTTTTCTTATCAATTTGTAAGAGCTCTCCATAGTGTAGTGGGTATAAATGTGCTCAATCATATTTTGGTATAAGAAATATCACCTTACTTTATTCTTTCTAAATAAAATTAAATCTGGCCCTGAGTCCTCCTCACTCTTCCTGTGAGATGGGAAGTCCACTATCAGACATTAAAAGGTCTTCCTTTCTACTTCTTCATGGTATCACTTAAGAATACCAAGCTCACTGGAAGTCAGAAAACCAGGAAATGGCCTGGTCTACAGCCCATGATGATTACCACTGTTGCTTCTTCAGTTGCATGATGTCACTGCTGTTCTAGGTGTAATTAAAGATGCTCTCCTGAGTGGTCCCATTCCACTGACTCCAGAGATGCTTGTGATGTTCTCAAAACTACAATGCTATGTCTAGCTTCCATGTGTGACCTGAAGCATCCTCACGTTCAGGGCACTGCATGCAAGTGGGGCATGGGTCCCAGATACTGTGCAGAAACTCCTAAACTACTTATCTCTCTTATTTGTCTGTGGTTAAATTTTATTTAACATTCTTACACTCTTTTTTCCTCTTTTTTTTTCTTCTTGTGGCCATGCCACGCAGCTTGCGGGATCTTAGTTCCCCAACCAGGGATTGAACCTGGGCCCTCAGCAGTGGAAGCACGGAGTCCTAGCCACTAGAACGCCAGGGAATTACCATCATTCTTACATTCTTAATGTTGTAATTTTTGCATTTTCACTTTTTCCCATCATTAGGCAAGCCATGGATTGATGATGATGATTAGGTCTTTTTAAAGAACAAAAAGTTCAGGTTTTAATTTTCTTTTATATTCCTATTTTATTAGAAATGTTTAACAGAATGGATGTTCAATTTCATCAAATGCCTTTTCAGCATCTATGGAGCTATCATAAATGGTTCCAAGGAGAAAAATCAGTAGTGATTACATTAATAGATTTCCTGATATTAAACTAAATATTAAGCCCTTAATAAACTCTGCTTCATCACAGAATGTTCTTTTAATATGATACTGTTTGCTACCATTTTACTTAAAGTATAGGCATTAATATTTGTAAGACTGATGTGCAGTCTTCATTTTTTGAATTATTTTTGTTGGGTCTTGATTTCACAGCTCATTTCATTAAAAGGCTACATACAAGCTGTTCTTTTTCCATGCATATCCATCCATGACCCCTGAGAGACACTACTGAGCTGTTTAAACAAAGTACCTATACCTTAGTTTTGTTTGTTGCTCCTCATTGCAAATTGCTCTGTGCACTGTGAATTTTTTCTTCAAAGTTCAGATGAAAAATTAATGCCTGACCCTTTAATCCAGGAGTCAGTAAATTATGGCCTTTCCTTGAACACAGACACACTCATTTGTTAAAGCACTGTCTATAATGGCATTGCTGAGTAGTTCAAACAGAGACACAGGGCCCACAAGGCCTAAAATGTTACTGTCTACCCCTTTACAGAAAAACGTTGCCAACCCCTGCCTAATCCTTGATTCTTTTAAGGCATACACCAACTTTTTAATCTTTTCATGCCAGAGAAAGAGTGCAAAAAGACACCCTCTTTATTGTTCCAACGGAAAGAATGTCTTTAGGTCAAAACCTAAATCTTGGACCAGGCAGGCAGCCTTGGTCTCATCTCAGGTGAGGTTTCCTCACAGTGGAAGAGGTCCCCTTCCACCCCCCAAGAAGTTCAAGATAATAATTGGGGGAGAAACTGTTCAATTCTTTGACTAAAGCAAACTAAAATATATCCTGCGTTTCTACAAGTTAAATACCATTAGTGGATAATTGAGCTGGCTGTAATATTTATAAGTTAAATACAGTATAGCTCCTTACTTCTGAAAGCAAAGTCTCCAGAGACATAGGATCCATCTTGCTGTAGACATTCCATAGATTCAAACTCACATCCTGCAACTGCAACACAAGGGGAAAAACATTGAAATAACTGAGTCAGTATCATTAGGATGATCAGAATTATTTCCTGACATTTAGAAATGACTATCTTGGTAAAAACTCAGTGATTAGAATAATAAATAAAAATTTTATATTATACTAGAACCTATACATATTAATAAATGTGTCCCATTCAAGGAAACTATCTGTTCAGAAACTTTGGTATATCTTCTGAATATCTTCAATGATGGGCATATATATATTTATACACATATACACACAAAAATATTTTGTCTTTGTTTAGAATAAAATTTTAATTAAAATAATACATTCCTATAGTTTTAAAAAATCAAATACTAGTCCTAAAGGCTTGTAATAAAAAAATTTTAATCCCAACTCCAACCTTTCACAAACCTCCACTAGTCTTAATCCTCAGAGGCAACCACTTTCAAGTCTTTTAACATTTTCTTTTTGGTAATTACCTCCATATTTTGATATAAGCTTCTATCACTTTCTTGATTTATCAATTTAGAAATTAAATACTGACTTATGGTACTAAGATGTAGCTCTGCTACGCCTATCCCCATTCTCATACGTTTTCTCACATATACACCTTAACATTATCTAATATCATGACTTTTTTGGTTATACCAGTAGTTATTGTTTATAATATTAAGGATATATATATATAAATATATATATTAAAAAATATATAAAATTTACTGCAGGCCAAGTGCATACCATACTCATATTTGCTTTCTTAAACAAATTTTGTTTTTCCAAGAGCTACCAACAGCTTCATTCTTTTCACTTGTGTAATTTAAAAACTCAATTCTAAAATTTTTTCTACCTTTCCCACTTAATTTGCTAGTATGCTTACACTAGGGTTTCTCAGTAGCAACACTACTGTCATTTTGGGCCAGTTATTCCTTTGTTGTGAGGGGCTGCCCTGTGCATTGCCTTGTGCAAAATCCCTGACCTCTACTCACTAGATGCCTACAACCCATCCCCCAGCCCCGGACCAGGCAAATCAAAAGCATGTCCAAATATTGCCAAGTGACCTGGGGGGAGGGGGAAGAAGGGACAGCGAAATCACCCCAATTGAGAACCACTGGCTTAAAGATATCAGATAATCTATCATTGCTTTTTCTTCTTGCTTCATTCTGGTATGCCTGTTATGTAAGCTTGCTGTGCAACTGCAACTTTCACTATGAGACTTCTCTTTGCTATCATCCTGGTGCTCTCACGAGATGGATCTGATTCCATGGCTTAATTTGTCTCCTGTTCCTTGGTTAACTTGTTTGCTGGAGAACATCCTCCAACAGCTTTCTAAGAAAAGATTAATGGGAGGAAATTTTTTTTAGTTTTAAAATGTCTTTATTCTGTCCTTACGACTAATTTGGCAATCACTGATGCTCTTTCATCCTTCTGTATTCTTTAGTCTCTCTGTGCTTCATCTTGGATAGTTTCTACTGCTATGGCTTCAAATTCACTAATCTTTTCTTTGGCAGAGTCTAATTTAATGTTACTGCCATCCAGTATATTTTTTCATCTTAGATATTGCAATTTTCACTTCTAGAAGTTCAATCTGAGTCTTTTTTATATTTTCTGTTTCTGTTCAACACGTTCAGTCTTTCCTCTAGCTTCTTGAACATATGCAACAGTGAGAATAACTTTTAATGTCCTTGTCTGCTAATTCTAACATTTCTGTCAATGTTAGGTCAATTTTGATGGACTGATTACCTTATTATCAGTCATATTCCCACTTCTTTGTAAACTGATAATCTTTGGATGCCAGACACTGTGAATTTTACCTTGTTGGGTGCTAGATATTTTTGTATTCCTATAAATATTCTTGTGATTTGTTCTGGAATGCAGTTACTTGGAAACAGTTTGATCCTTTCAGTTCTTGCTTTTATAAATTGTTAGGAGGGTCCAGATTGGTGCTCAGACAAGGGCTGATTATTCCCCACAGGAGACAAAACCCTTCTGAGGACTCTATCCAATGCCCCTTGTGAATTATGCATTTTTCGAGTCAAACTGGTGGGAACAGGTACTATTCCCAGCTCTGAGCATGCATCAGGCACTGTTCTGGAATACTTTCAGATATTTTTTTCTTCCTCCACTTTCAGTAGTTACATCACACATGAACACATATATCAACAGGCTGTTGAATGTGGGGGTGGGGAGAAAGAGGAATCTTGGCAGATCTTGGGAGTTCTGTTTTGGAGCAAATATTTCCTCTTTAGTACTCTAGCCGTCTTGGTCTCACCAGACTCTCAGCTGCATCTACTCAGCTCAGGAAGTGCACTGGGATCGACCTGGGTACCCCCTTCCTGTGCCATAGCCTGGAAATTTTCTCAAAGTACAGTTGACCCTTGAATAAGGGGGTTTGGGGAACTGACCCTCTGTGCAGTTGAAAATCCATGTATAACTTATAGTCAGCCCTCTGTAAATGCAATTCTGCATCCATGGATTCCACCAACTGTGGATCGTGTAGTATTATAGTATTTACTACTGAAAAAAATCTGCATGTAAGTGGACCTATGCAGTTCAAACTCCTGTTGTTTAAGGGTCAACTGTAGTAAGCTAGGACATTCTTGGGGCTCACCTTGTTTATTTCTCTCTCTCAGGGCAATCACTATTCCTCATTGCCTGATGTCTAGTGTCTTGACAATCAATGCCTCACATGTTTTGTTTAATGTTTCTTTTGGTTGGGGAAGGAGAGAAATCAAGTTTCTGTTGTCTTATTGCATAAGACTTATTTTTTCTGATTTTTATGATATTCTTTAATCCTCAATGTTCAAAAAAGGCATAGACAGATTTAAGGTTTTTCTACTTTCACTGATGCTTGCTAAAAGCTTTTATTTCTCTTTATCACTGGAAATGTTTACTTTTTTTTTTTTAAATCTCCTCCCTTCTGATATCTCTGCTCTATTTTTCTAGAACTCCTACTTAATGGCTATCAAACCTCATGGATAAGTTCTCTATGACTTTTAAGTTTTTTCTCATATTTTCTACCTCTTTTATTTCTAAACTTTCATATTTTGAGATTTTCCTAACTTTACCTCCCAACTTCTGTTAATTTTATCAATTATCATTTTCCAGAGCTCATATTTTCCTTATATTCATTTATCACAAAATAACACTTATTCTAATAAGTCACCAAATCTTACATTTCTCTGGGCATCCTAAGGAGAGTTTTGTATCTTAACTTTTCCTCTATATCATAAATTATCTTTGGTCTTAATCAATCAGAGTTTTTAAAAAATCTTGATCTTTTTCTTTCAAGTTACAGGTATTTAATCAAATGTGTGGTGAGCTTCACTGCCTGTTTATATTTTCAAATGAAAAGGCTGATTGGACGCTTTCTGCTCTCAGCAGAACTTGTCAACTACCAGGAAGTTTTATAGGGAGAGTAGACAGGCAGGAGGCAGTTATTATAGGATCTCTACTCCCTCATATTCTAAGTGTGAAAGTGTAGATAGAGAGCTTTACTCTCAGCCATCAAAAGCTACGCTACCCAATGAGTTCTCTTTGTTTTGTTTTTCAGTTTCTATAGAGAAACCCCACCCATCCACTCACCTTGTTCCTTGTTTTTCCTAGTGTGGAGGTGGCAGTTGGTAAATGTCCGGTTGTTTATCACTTGGGAGGTGGGGAGGACGACACAGACTACTACATAACCTTCAGTTAATTCATTTTTGATGCCACCTATTTCCATTCTCTATCCTCCATTTTATTACCTTCTTCCTCACTGATTTAGCCTACTTGGCTCCTTCCTCTGTACTGTGGAACAGGTTTACAGGTGTGTCAACTAATTAGATTTTTGAGGTACTGAATTGATTTCTATTTTTAAAATTTATTTATTTATATTGAAGTATAGTTGATGTGTAAAATCATATAAGTTGCAAGTATACAATATAGTGATTCACAATTTTTAAAGCTTATACTGTGTTTATAGCTATTATAAAATATTGGCTATATTCCCTGTGCTGTACAATATATCCTTGTACCTTATTTTATACATAATAGTTTGTACCTCTTATTCCCCTACCCCTAATATTGCTCCTCCCCACTTCCCTCTCCCCACTGGTAACGACTAGTTAGTTCTTTATATCTGCGAGTCTATTTCTTTTTCATTTTATTCACTAGTTTGTATTTTTTTAGATTCCACATAAAATATCATATTTGTGTTTCTCTGACTTATTTCACTTAGCATACCATCCAAATCCATCCATGTTGTTGCAAATGGCAAGTTTTCATTCTTTTTTTATGGCTGAGCAGTATTCCATTGTATATATATACACCATATCTTCTTTATCCATTCATCTACTGATGAACACTTAGGTTGCGTCCATATATTGGCAACTGTAAATAATGTTGCTGTGAACACTGGGGTGCATGTATCTTGTTGAGTTACGAGTTTTGGGGTTTTTTTTTTTGAATGTATACCCAGGAGTGGAATTGCTGGGATATAAGATAGTTATATTTTTAGTTTTTTGAGGAACCTCCATACTGTTTTCCACAGTGGCTCTACCAATTTACATTTCCACCAACAGTGTATGATGGCTTCCCTTTTCTCCATATCCTTACCAACATTTATTTGTGTTCTTTTCGATGACAGTCATTCTGACAAATGTGAGGTGATATCTCATTGTGGTTTTGAGTTGCATTTCCCTGATGATAGTGATGTTGAGCATCTTTTCACATGCCTGTTGGCCATCTGCATGTCTTCTTTGGAGAAATGTCTGTTTAGGACTTCTGCCCATTTTTTGATTGGGTTGTTTTTTGGATGTGGAGTTGTATGAGCTTTTTATATATTCTGGATAGTAATTCTTATCAGTTGTATCATTTGCAAATATCTTCTCCCATTCAGTAGGCTGTCTTCATTTTGTTGACGGTTTCCTTTGCTGTGCGAAAGCTTTTAAGTTTAATCAGGTCTGACTTGTTTATTTTTAATTTGTTTATTTTATTTGCATCAGGAGGCAGATCCAAAAAACTATTGCTACAATTTATGTCAGAGTGTTCTGCCTAGGTTTTCCTCTAGTTTTATGGTTTCCAGCCTTACACTTCGGTCTTTAATCCACTTTGAGTTTATTTTTGTATATGGTGTTAGACAATGTTCTAATTTCATTCTTTTACATGTAGCTGTCTGGTTTTCCCAGCACCGCTTATTGGAGACTGTCTTCTCTCCATTGTATATTCTTGCCTCTTTTGTTGTAGATTAATTGACCATAAGTGCATGGGTTTATTGCTGGGCTCTCTATTCTGTTCCATTGATCTATGTGCCTGTGTGCCAGTACCATACTGCTGTTATTACTGCAGCTTTGTAGTATAGTCTAAAGTCAGGGACTGCGATTCCTCCAGCTCTGTTCTTCTTCTTTCTCAAGACTGTTTTGGCTCTTTGGGGTCTTTTGTGTTTCCATACAAATTTTAAAATTATTTGCTCTAGTTCCATGAAAAATGCCATTGGTATTTTGATAGGGATTGAACCAAATCTGTAGATTGCCTCAGGTAGTATGGTCATTTTAACAATATTACTTCTTCCAATCCAAGACCACGGTATATATCTTTCCATTTGTGTCATCTTTAATTTCTTTCATCAGTGTCATACAGTTTTCTGAGAATAGGTCTTTTACCTCTTTAGGCAGATTTATTCCTAGGTATTTTATTCTTTTTGATGCAATGGTAGATGGGATTGTTTCCTTAATTTCTCTTTGTGATAGTTCATTGTTAGTGTATAGAAATGCAACAGATTTCTGTATATTAATTTTATAACCTGCAACTTCACCAAATTCATTGATGAGCTCTAGCAGTTTTCTGGTAGTGTCTTTAGGATTTTCTATGTATAGTATTATGTCATCCACAAACAGTGAAAGCTTTACTTCTTCCTTTCCAATTTGGATTCCTTTTCTGTCATAAATTGCTTTTATTATGTTGAGGTATGCTCTCTCTATGCCCACTTTTTGGAGGGTTTTTAATCATAAATGGGTATTGAATTTTGCCTTTTCTGCATCTGTTGAGATGATCATATGGTTTTTAGTCTTCAACTTGTTAATGTGATGTATCACACTGATTGATCTGCAGATACTGCAAATTTCCATTGATAGATCCCACTTGATCATGATGTATGATCCTTTTAATGTGCTGTTGGATTCAGTTGATGATTTTGTTGACGATTTTTGCATCTATGCTCATCAGTGATACTGGCCTGTTGTTTTCTTTTTTTATGGTATCTTAGTCTGGTTTTGGTATCAGGTGATGTTGGCCTCAAAGAATGATTTTGGAAGTGTTCCTTCTCTGCAGTTTTCTGGAACAGTTTCAGAAGGACAGGTGTTAATTCTTCTCTAAATGTTTGGTAGAACTCACCTGTAAAGCCATCTGGTCCTGGACTATTGTTTTCTGGGAGTGTTTTTGTTTTGTTTTGTTTTTTGTTTTTGATTCAATTTTAGTACTGGTAATTGGTCTGTTCATATTTTTTATTTCTTCCTGGTTCAGTCTTGGGAGATTGTACCTTTTTAAGAATTGGTCTATTTCTTCTAGTTTGTCCATTTTATTGATGTATAGTTGCTCGTAGTGGTCTCTTATGATCCTTTGTATTCCTGTGGTGTCAGCTGTAACTTCTCCTTTTTCATTTCTGGTATTATTGATTTAGGCTCTCTCCCTTTTTTCTTTACGCGGCTGGCTAAAGACTCATCAATTTTATCTTTTCAGAGAACCAGCTTTTAGTTTCATCTATTTTTTAAAAAAATCTCTATTTCATTTATTTCTGCCATCTTTATGACTTTTTCCCTTCCACTAACTTTGGGTTTTGTTTGTTCTTCTTTCTCTAGCTCCTTTAGGTGTAAGGTTAGGTTGTTTATTTGAGATTTTTCTTGTTTCCTAAGGTAAGCTTGTATTGCTATAAACTTCCCCCTTAGAACTGCTTTTGCTGTGTCCCATAGGTTTTGGATCATCATGTTTTCATTTTCATTTGTCTCTAGGTAATTTTTTATTTCCTTTTTGATTTCTTCAGTGATCCATTCGTTGTTTAGTAGCATATTGTTAACCCTCCATGTGTTTTGTGGTTTTTGCAGTTTTTTTCCTTGTAGTTGGTTTCTAGTCAGTGTTGTGGTTGGAAAAGATGCTTGATATGATTTCAATTTTTAAAAAATGTACCAAGGCTTGTTTTGTGGCCTAGTATGTGACCTATCCTGGAGAATGTTCCATGGGCACTTGAAAAGAATGTGTATTCTGCTGCTTTGGGATGGAATGCTCTATATCAATTAAGTCTATTTGGTCTAATGTGTCATTTAAGGCCAATGCTTCCTTACTAATTTTCTGTCTGGATGATCTGTCCATTGATGTAAACGGGGTGTTAAAGTCCTCTACTGTTATTGTGTTACTGTTGATTTCTCCCTTTATGTCCATTAATATTTGCTTTATGTATTTAGGTGCTCCTATGTTGGGTGCGTATATATTTATAATTGTTATATCTTCTCCTTGGATTGATTCCTTGATTATTATGTAGTGTCCTTCTTTGTCTCTTATAACAGCCTTTATTTTATGGTCTATTTTGTCTGATATAAGTATTGCTACCCTGGCTTTCTGTTAATTTCCATTTGCATGGAATACCTTTATCCATCCCCTCACTTTCAGTCTGTGTGTGTCTTTAGACCTGAAGTGAAGCCTCTTGTAGTCAGCATATACAAAGGTCTTGTTTTTGTATCCATTCAGCTACTCTGTGTCTTCTGATTGGAGCAGTCAGTCCATTTAAATTTTAGGTAATTATTGATATATATGTTCTTATTGCCATTTTGTTAATTGTTTTGGGGTTGCTTTTGTAGGTCTTTTTTCCCCTTTTCCTTCTTTTGTTCTCTTGTGATTATCTTTAGTGTTTTGTGTGGATTTTTCTTTTTTGTGTATACCTATTACAGTCTTTTGGTTTGTGGTTACCATGAGGTTTTTATATAGCGATCTATATACATACTTGATTGTTTAAAGTTGTTGATCTCTTAATTTCAAATGCATTTTAACAATCCCACAGTTTGCACTCTCCTCCCCTCACTATGACTGTTTTTGATATCTGTTGGGAAAATTAATAAAGTAGTCTTGTTCAGGCTTCAGATGCAGAAGCAGGCCTCTGACTGACCTGTGACCCAGCCTGGACTGCACGCTTGCTTGCACACCTAACAATGCTGCTAGCAAGGCAAGCAGCACTCACAATAAGAAAGGGAGTGGGTCTTGGAATTTCTTGAGCCCCGGGGACCTGGCCAGTCCCCTGGGGTCTGGAAAATCTTGTGACCCACATGGTGAAACAAACAGCATTGCTAAAGTAAATCCAGAGCTGCATTTTGGCATGCAAACTGATTATCAGTTTGTGGCCTGGAATTACAAAGGGAAGCCCCTGGAACTCTGATCTGAAGTCTCACCCATGGGGTGGAGGCACCACCCAGGACCCTTCCCAACTGGGGCTCCAGACTGGTGTTACTCAGGACTTCCCAGCTGCTGTTTGGATCTGGAAGTAGGTGTTGGCCCAATTCCGTGATGTATATATACCGTGTTATGTTTCTCTAATATTCTTATTCCTTTCCTTCTAATGATTGTATATTAAAATTAAGCTAAATCATCTTTCATTAAAGGATTAAAGCTGTTTATTTGTGTGAAACAAGTGGTTATTTTGCCAGTGAATCCAACAAACCTTAAAACAGAAAGCAGGCTTTCGGCAAAACACCACCACATTTTACATCTAATTCTTCTGTGTATCCCTTAAGTGCTTATTGTGTATATTTGTGGATACTGTGGATTTTACTACTTTTGCCTTTTCACCTTTCTACTAGGTTTGTGCATGGATGATTTCCTATCTTTACTGTATGTTTTCCTTTACTGATGAGCTTTTTCATTTCATAATTTTCATGTTTCTAGTTGTGGCCTTTTCTTTTTCACCTAGAGAAGTTCCTTTAACATTGGTTGTAAAGCTGGTTTGGTGGTGAACTCTTTTAGCTTTTGCTTGTCTATAAAGCTTTTGCTCTCATCAACAAATATGCATGAGAGCCTTACTGAGTAGTGCATTTGTGCTTGTAGGTTTTTCCCTTTTGTCACTTTAAATTTATCATGGTACTCCCTTCTGGCCTGCAGAGTTTCTGCTGAAAAATCAGCTCACAGCCTTATGGGAGTTCCCTTGTATGTTATTTGTTCCTTTTGTCTTGCCTCTTTTAATATTCTCTCTTTAATTTTTGCCATTTTAATTATAACGTGTCTTGGTGTGTTCCTCTTTGGGTTAATCCTTTATGGGACTCTGCATTTCCTGGATGTGAATAACTGTAACCTATTCCAGGTTAGGGAAGTTTTCAGCTATTATGTCTTCAAGTATGTTCTTAGCACCTTTCTCTCTTCTCCTTCTAAGACCCCTATAATGCAAATATTAGTGCGCTTGATGTTGTCCCAGAGGTCTGTTACACTGTCCTCATTTCATTCTTTTTTCTGTTCAGCATCAGTGATTTCCACTACTTTGTCTTCCAGCTCACTGATTCATTCTTCTGTATCATTTAATATACTGATGATTCCTTCTAATGTATTTTTCATTTCCGTTATTGTATTCTTCATCTCTAGCTGTTCTTTATATTTTCAAACTCTTTGTTAAAAACTTCTAATTTCTTGCTCTGTGCATCCATTCTTCACCCACATTCTTTTTTTTTTTTTAATTTATTTTTTTGGTTGTGTTGGGTCTTCGTTGCCGCACGTGGGCTTTCTTTAGTTGTGGCGAGTGAGGGCTACTCTTCGTTGCGGTGCGCAGGCTTCTCATTGTGGTGGCTTCTCTTGTCGAGGAGCACGGGCTCTAGGTGCATGGGCTTCAGCAGTTGTGGCACGCGGGCTTCAGTAGTTGTGGCTCGTGGGCTCTAGAGCACAGGCTCAGTAGCTGTGGCCCATGGGCTTAGATGCTCCGTGGCATGTGGGATCTTCCTGGACCGGGGATCGAACCCATGTCCCCTGCATTGGCAGGAGGATTCTTAACCACTGAGCCATCAGGGAAGCCCCACCCACATTCTTTGTCATCTTTATGATCACTACCCTGCACTCTTTCTTGGGAAGATTGCCTTTTTCACTTCACTTAATTCATCTTCTGGGGTTTTATCTAATTCCTTTGACTGGAACATGTTCCTCTGTCCCCTCATTTTGCCTAAGTTGCTGTTTGTATTTTTATTTATCTGGTAGGTTAATTATGTTTCCCAACTTTGGAGAAGTGGTCTTCTGTAGGAGACATCCTATGCATCCCGGCAGTGCACCCCCCCTTGTCACCCAAGCTATATGCTCTAGGGGTTCTCCCATGAGGGCTGTGTGGGTCCTTCTTTTGTAGAGGGCTATTTGGGTGATGTGGTAGGCTTTGTTGGTGCCTGGTCCAGTTGGTTGCCAGGCCCTGCCTTGTGCAGAGGCTGCCAGCTGCTGGTTGGTGGGGCTGGAAAACCTCAGGGAGCCCCAGGACTAGTGCTGGCTCACTGCTAGGCAGAGTCAGGGTCCAGAAGACTCCAGGGTTGTTGCCTGTCCACTGGTGGGTGAAGCCAGGTCCTGGAGTTAGTACCAGACACCTGGCAGGCAGACCTGGGTCTTGGAGTCTGGTTTCTAGGCCTAGGGATCCCAGAGCTGGTGTCAGATCACTGTTGTGTGTGTGTGTGTGTGTGTGTGTGTGTCCTGACAGAGTTGGGTTTGGGGTCCAGGGTGTCCTGAAGCTTGTATTTGGCTGCTAGTGGGCAGGGGGCCGGGGCCAAAGTGCTCTCAGGGCAGGGTCTGGCCTGCTTTGGGCAGGCTGGATTCACAGGCTGTGGGAGTCTGGTTTTCTTGCAGCTGGTGTCTGCCCCTTGGTTGGTGAGACTGGTCCAAAGGCTGCAGCAGGCTTCTGGGAGGGTAGGGCTGGGGCCCAGAGGATTCTGGGACTGGTGCCTTCCCACAGGTAGGTGGAGCTGTGTCTAGAGGCAGCTGTGGGTTCAGGAAGTCTTCAGGCAGCCAGCCTGCTGATGGGTGCGGCTGTTCCCCTGCCTGGTTAGTTTGGCCTGAGGCATCCCAGCACTGGCCCCTACAGGCAACTGAAGCCAGGTCTTGGTGCTAATGAGCTAGAGGGAGGATTCCACAATGGCAAGCACTAGCATCAGTGTCCACGTGATAGAAGGGAGCTCCCAAGGAATGGCTGCCATCAGCGTCTATGTCCCCAGGGTGAGCTGCAGTTGCCTCTTGCCTCTCTGGGAGACTCCCCAAGACCAGCAGGTAAGCCTGGCCTGGGGTCCTATCAAATTACTGCTTTTGCCCTGAGTCCCAGGGCGTGTGATATTTTGTGCACGCCCTTTAAGAATGAAGTCTCTGTTTCCCCCAGTCCTGTGGGACTCCTGATATTAAGCCCTGCTGGCCTTAAAAGTCAAATGCTCTGGGAGCTCAGTTTCCCAGTGCAGGGCCCCCAGGCTGGGGAGCCCAATGTGGGGCTCAGAACTCTCACTGCTGTGGGAGAACCTCTGCAATGTAATTATCCTCCAGTTGTGGGTCACCCACCTGGGGGAAAAGGAACTGACTATATTGCAAGTCTGCCCTTCCTACCTGTCTTGTTGTGGTTCGTTCCTTATGTCTTTAGTTGTAGAAGGTCTTTTCTGGTAGGTTGTGGTCTTTTTTCATCGATGGTTGCTCTCCAAATAATTCTGATTTTGGTGTGCTTGTGACAGGAGGTGGGCTCAGGGTCTTTCTACTCTGCCATTTGGCCAATCTCCCTGATTTCTATTTTGAAATTCAAATCTTAATTCTACTAATGAATTTGGAGACATAACAATATTTCCTCATGTCATCCACCTCCCTTTTTAATTCTGCTTGCTCTACCTATCTCATTTCTCGTTTTACAAACTGCATTCTTAAAAAGTACAAAGAGATATTTTTCTCAATTTTTATTTTATTTCCTGGAGAAAATATTTTTTAAAAGCATGCCAATCTATCCCTGCATCTAATATGCTGTGGACTCTTTCTTACCTTTTGAATTTTTTCATAGGGTTTATCCTACCTTTCAGTACAAAAATCTTATGTTTGTCCATAAAAAGATGAATGAATGTTTACTCTGTAGTTATTCTCACTATTCAGAGGATTATTTTAGAATCCTCCCCTTGGGGAGCTAGTTAATGTAAATTTACATTACCAGGTCATACAGTTCCAGCAGCTGGAGAGTAAGAAGGAAGTTGGAGGCAGGGAAAGCCCTAGCAGAGGAACTTCCCTGTACTGCTTCCAGGAAGAAAGAGTTCCCTATATCCATAACTTAGTTTGGCTCAGCCTAAATACCAAGTAAATGCTATGTGGGTCTGGCTTCCTTTCTCATGCTGGCACCTACCACATCAGGGATGAAAACATCCTCTGAATTAAGGATTTTCTTCTGGGTATGAGCATGTAATAAAAAAGAAATTTGAAAAATTAAGATGTAAGTATCCGTAGTTCTCCTCCTAGCTTTCAAAGAAGGCAAGAACTTTTCTGGCTCAGGCAGTTATCAGGCCTTTAATATGTGAATCAGAGAGAAGTACAGTATAATGGCAGAGCTGATCAGTAGGCCAAACTACTCCATACCTTAAACGACCAGGAAGGACAGGGTAAGGAAGAGAAGTGAGGTCAAGGGAAATGAGATGGAGACGAAAGGAAAGTATCTGAGAGAATGAAAATTAGTGGCTACAGAGAAGGGCAGGATCTGAAGAAAGGGATCCTTGAGAGAAGACTTATAGTAGTAACTCTTACAATATGATGTGTGCTGTTTCCTCCTCACTGCCCATCCCATCCCCTAAAAACACCACCCTACAGGAAAAATCTACATTACCTGGATTTGACTTCATGGTATGATGCACCTTAAGGCAGAAGCCAGAGGCCTGCCCCATTTGAGCTGCATGAATTGTACAGCCTCCTAGTGCACTGCTTTCTAATTCTAATCTAGTGGCAGTCCAGGGGTTAGGAGCACAGGCTCTGAAGCCAGACTCTCTTGACTGGGCCCTAGCCCTGCCACTCACAGGCTACTAGCTCTGTGACTTTGAGAAATTCATTTAAACTTTCCAAAAAATAGGGATGGTAATAGTACCTACTTCGGAGGGGTATTGTAAGAATTAAAGTTAATTCATGCAAAATGCTTAGAACAGTGCCTGGCGTATACGAGACAGTATAAATGCCTAGTTTATACAATTAATTAAAAATAAACATTACCATTATCACTAAAAATTTTAAGTTTCCTCTCTACCTCCTATGGCTTGCCTCCTTTCAAGCCCCTCTTCTTCTAAATTAGAGGGCATTAGGTGCTATCAGGGGCAGCTCCCACAGCCTTGTTGATGTTCTGCTACCTGTGGTCAATGTGAGAAAACTGGTTTGGAGCAAGAAGAGTAGGGCTGATGTGGTGTGTGTCTCTTCATCCCTACAGCCCACGTTCCTCTACATTACAGGGTTTGCCAGGTGAGCCTCCAAACATTTCTTAGGGACACTGCTACTTCTCAGAAGGGGGTAGGACTTAGCCCTGGGTCTTGCTTCCAAAGGTCTCACTTACTTCTATCCCTAAGAGTATGTCCCCATTTCTAGCATGTCAATGTTCCCTCTCCCTGGTTTCCTGTACTGGGGGCAGGTCATTTCAGTGCAGATCCTATGGAGGCAGGTGGATACCAGGTCATCCTCCCTAATATGTACCCTGGATGATCCCCTCTCCCAGTCTCATTCATTAATTCACTTAACAAATATTTATTGGTCATCTAGATGCAAAGGATACTGAAATAAAAGATACTGTTCTTACCATAAAATCTAACCCTTTTATTCCTCTAGTACACAGTACTTATACAAAATTCTCATTGCTCCTTTCATTGCTCTTGAACAGTTAAATTATACGAACTTCTGAGCTACAAACAACAAGAATGCTTTTGTTCTCAAGGAGCTTCTAATCCAGAGATCAGGGGTGGGTGAATGGGTGAGTGGGTGTGACAAATATGGGTGACATAGGAGTCAGCCTAGGGTGCTACAGTGAACTTAGAATGGGGAAAGGAGAGGAAGGAGGACAGAGAGGAACTCCAAGAATAAAGGGCACAGGAGCTCAGTTTGGGGACTAGCCTTAAATAGCAACTATTTTCCATTTCTTTTAACTTGCTCCATGCCCTTTGGAGTCACTGCCAGCTTTTCAGAGTGTTATACACCTACATTGTGGGCCTTCATAAAAACAGCCCAGTGGTAGACAAAAACCAGGCACACTGCTTTTCATACATACCTCGTATTTCATGGTAAAAAATCCATCCCCTCCAATGCCCTCAAGTGCAAAGGCCTGTACAATTGGCCATTTCTCCACTACAAACATATCAAATATCTGCAAGTGACCTAGAGGAATCAAGTACAACATGTATCAAATACCGTCCTGGATATAGCAGTCTAAACCTGATCTAATGTGGTCATTAGACATCATTTCTCACAAGTTCACCACAGCCTCATCAAGCAAAATAAAACTGAAACAGATACACAAACAAGTTACAAAAATTCAGATTTCTCTACAGTATTTTTTCACATTCTGGTTTCCTAAGTAAGTAAATAAATAAATAAATAGTGGCCTACTACATCTGACTTGTGTCACTAAGTGGATATATTTATTAATAGACAAATTTATTAAAACTTGGCTCCTTTCCCTTAAGAAACACAGCTAACCAACTTCCTCAAGGGAAAATTACCAAATCAAAATTTTTCTTTTCTTATAACAACAAGCTTCAATGTGCAAAGTTTTTTTTTTTTTCATAAATAAGATACAAGCACTGCTAAGCTTGTTCATTTTTTCCCTCTGTTTTCACACTTTTTTTTCTCGGCCATGCCGTGTTGGCACGTGGGATCTTAGTTCCCAGACCAGGGATCGAACCTGTGCCCCCTGCACTGGAAGCACAGAGTCTTAACCACTGGACCACCAGGGAAGTCCCCTACACATTATTTTTGAGTCTCACTGTCAGCATATTTTTAACAGCTACCCAAATTACTATTTCTTATTAGCAAGAGGCCCCATATCTACACTTCAAGTATAATAAGTGGTATAGCATAGATGGCAACTATGGTAAATCCCTTATCAGTTCTTCTGACTGCTGCTGGTAGCATGCTGTGTTGCTGCAGAAACTTCAGTTATGAATACAAGCTTGCATAGGAAAGTTCCCAAATTTCATTCTGCTTGATCCTCTTTGCCTTTAGTGAAAACAGATCAACAGGTTTCCCAGCTGAATGCCTCCACTGAAAGGAGAAGTAAGGACATTCGACTCACACACCATCCCAGCAAGGTTCTAAAATGACTGACTGTCAGATACGCACCTTGGGAGCTGTAAGGAATGCCAATTCTACTACAGTCTCGAACCATGTCCACAAAACTGGCAATTTTAAATTCTTCTGCAGCTTCCTCATCTTCATACTAAAGAAGGAAATAGAAAGGGAACACGCTCTAATGAGACATCATACAAAATTCCATATTTTCTGTGCATTTTTATTAGTTGTCCCAAATGTCCCAAGAGGGTTTTTTTGTTTGTTTTGTTTTGCTTGGCCGCATTGCGTGGCTTGCGGGATCTTAGTTCCCTGACTAGGGACTGAACCCATTCCTCGGCAGTAAAAGCACAGAGTCCTAACCACTGGAACGCTAGGGAATTCCCATCAAGAGGGTATTTTTTTTTTTTTTTTCGGTACGCGGGCCTCTCACTGCTGTGGCCTCTCCCATTGCGGAGCACAGGCTCCGGACGTGCAGGCCCAGCGGCCATAGCTCACGGGCCCAGCCGCTCCGCGGCACGCGGGATCCTCCCGAACCGGGGCACGAACCCACGTCCCCTGCATCGGCAGGCGGACTGCCAACCACTGCACCACCAGGGAAGCCCAAGAGGGTATTTTTAAAGGCAGCTTTCAGTATTTGCTGGTCAGAAACACGTCATTCCCTTACCTTACACCACATACAAAAATCAACTCAAAATGGATCAGAGACCTAAATGCAAGAGATAAAACTTGCCCTCAAAAGTCCCCCAAATGCTCATATGGCAAGAAACGTTCTGGACCTACACTGGGTCACAATTTCCACGAAATCCTAAATCTTAAGTCCCAATTTGATTTCTAGCCAAATCTTGAAAAGGGTCTAAAGGGAAATAGAAACAAATACCAAGAAATCCAAACATGGAAATGTCACAGAGCTTATCAAATTCTCCTGGGGCAGTTGCTAGGCCCGAGAGAATGGACCCAGGCCGGGGATAAAGAAGCAGGGTAGGAAGGCAGGTTCACAAGCCCACTATTAGGTCCCAATTTTAATAGTCCTTTTTGTCTCTTTCAGGAGTATAATTTATTGCTAGGGTAGCCTCATAATGAAATATGAAAAGTTCCACTAAAAAAAATAACTTTTTTTTGTGTAAACACATTTCACAAATTTTTATTTTTTGGGGGGGCCATGTTGCGCGGCATGTGGGATCTTAGTTCCACAACCAGGGATCAAACCCATGCCCCCTGCAGTGGAAGCTTGGAGTCCTAACCACTGGACCACCAGGGAACTCCCCAATTTGATTTCTTTAAGGACCTCCTGTTCCCATTCTATCAATACATTTTCCTGAACGAATATCCTCAGAGTGTCTCTAAGCGCCTATTTTATCGTTTCTCCTCACCTCATTTTCGGTCATGCAGTGGAAATGCAGATTTCTCCAATGTGCCACATAGGGTAAAAGATAGCGATAATTTATAGGATTACAGTACAGATGGACACTATCTGATTTAATCAATATAATCACATCTGTAAGAAAAACAAAATTAAAACACAAGATTGTCAAAGGCATTTCCTTTACACATCTTCCGCCCACATAATCAGTAAAACCATTAAAACTACAGAAACAATGTAACAAAACTCTAAACTGAAAATTCTTTAATTAGGCAACGTGCTTCAAAGTGACTAGAGAACACTCAAGTGTGGACAGCAAGCATTTCCTCATCCCCATGCTATGCTTCCACTACTGTGGCCCTCTGGTTGTGGTAGAAAAGTCAAAAGAACAGCCTTCAGGGTGTTTCACAAAGTTCAACACAGCAAAATTTGTTGTACCAAACTCAACTGTGTACTTCGCTGTGGAGATAGATAGTAATTGGAAACTCTACAGGTAAAAGCCACTGAGGCAGGAAAACAGCACCAAATATGGCCAGTGACTGGTTCTCCTGCAGACATCAGTGTATAAAGCTCTTGGCTGCTGGCTCACCTGGCTCAAGGCAAATCGTGGGCCCGAGGATACCCTTTGCCTTGCAACCTGGGAAGGGTTATTGTATACAGATGTAAACTCTGTACACAGGAAAGGCTGAGAGGAAGGAAGTAGAGGCACGTGATCAGCAGCTCACAGATTTAGGGAATAACCATCGATGCTGGTGGGTCAAATAAATAAAGCAATCCCAAAGGTGCAAATAAAACCAAGTAAACGAACAAACAAGTCATGGAATGGGGCAGGAATATTAAAAGAGTTTGAACACTGAGAAAGAAAGCAGTCCTTCTTTTCCAGAAGAAAAGCAGAGGCTCCATTCTACGGCTCCTCAGAAACCAAAGTCATTAGGCCTCTTTCTAACAAGATGACACTAGGGAAGGGGCTAGAGGAGATGGCTGGAAGTGAGAGAGGAGCGTGGGGGCAGGAAGCAACTGAGGCAGCAGGTTTAGGGCAATGCCAACACAGTAACACAGTGTGACGGACCATAATCTACAAAAACATAAGCCCAGTGAATACTGATCTCAGCTGACTGCACAGCTGGGTGGCCCCATGAAATAAAGCTCCATGATGGTGGCCTTTTAAGCCACTCTGAGCTCCACACCTGGTCAGACCCTAGGTGTTCTAGGCAACACAGTATGGAGCAGGCTCTTCACTGCTGACTCTCAGCTAAGTGCTAGAGTTAAAAGGTAGCAAGGGATGGGAAAGAAGCCCCGTCTCATTCTGCTGGGAGACCCACCCTGAATCACCTGTAGGTCACCTACTCAATAGTGAGAGTTTGATGTCACTGAGGGCTTCCTGTATAGACTGTACTCTATACTAATGTGTAACATACTTCAAAGAATTAGGAACCAATAAAAGAAATAATGCAACAGCTACTAAACCTAATGAAGCATGCTCAGGATCTCACAAGACTGATGTCATCACTACAAATAAATTTTAACACAGTCAGGTAAAAGAAGAAAGCATAGAGCAAGTAAACTATTTTAAAAGTTTCTTTTTAAAATAAATCCTTTGTGTTTGCCTCTTTTTCTCTCAGATAATTAGGGATTGTAATGTAGAAGATAAATCTGGTGAACTCAGCTTTCTAGTTACTTGGATTTAAAAAATGAATTTATTAATTTGGAAGAAAACGCTCACTTTATAAGCACTCATTGTGCTAGGTGACAGGATAAAGACAAGATAAGCAAAAAGGAGCACCTCTGAGGATTTAAACTACTTCCTTAATTTCAGTACTGCAATGTCCTTAGCAACCTTGACTGCAGTGAAATGTGTGGTTGATACAAGTATCTGCCTTTTTGTAACTGTCTAAATGAGCTGCCAAGATGAATTCTTTCCAAACCAGTATGTTTTACAGTCTAAGAAAGCATTTTTTAAAATCAAAATCTGAAACTAAATTTGAATTGAAAAAAAATTAACAGAAGGAATAATTTCACCCTGCTTTCTGTACTTCCTGATAAAAAGAAAATCTTTCACCAATCTATAAGGATAGATACTATTAAGGACTTTACTACAGAAGAATTTTCACATACACTAGGCCAGGGTTCTTCACCTTCAGCACTACTGACAGTTTAGACCAGATCATTCTTTGTTGTGGGGAGCTGTCCTGTGTACGCATTGTAGGATGTTTAGCAGCATCTTTGGCCTCTACCCACTCTGCCCAGTTGTGACAATCAAAAATGTCTTCAGATATTGCCAAATGTCCCCTGGGGGATAAAACTGCCCCCAGTTGAGAACCACTGTACTAGATCCACAGCAAGATTATTTCAACATCAGATGTTTGCTTTCACACGTCCCCCAGCTGCTTCACAAGAGCTGTCTCTCATCCATTTTGACTTGTCTATTCCTGTGTCTCCTGATCCACCTGGCAGACAAGTCATAATGCTAAGTATGTGATATCAGAGATAGCTCCTGGGCATCACCCCATAGCAGCATGAACACAGGGTGAGTGTCTCAGAGCCAAGGAAAGGGGAATGTAAGCAGAAAGTCTGCATTGTAGTCACAGGCATCGTCATAAATTACAGCTCACAGAAAACAATTCCCAAAGACAGAGCAGGACAAAGAGCCTTTGTTCCTAAGCTGAAGATCCACATGAAGTCCTCCTTGCAGGAGTAGCCTGCAGGCTTATCCTTGAATCACAGCTGAGAGTGCTTTCATAGGACAATGGCACATAATATGAACCTCCCAGCATGTAGAGGCAATGGAAAATTCAGAGGAAAACTAGTACCTTGCCAAGAAGATATAAAGCCAAATATTGATGTTTACTTTTTTCCTCTAAAACCGATTTATCTAGTAAACATACTCTGAAAACTACTTGTCACTAGTCTCTTATAATCCAGCAGGTAACCTACAGAGCATATTACTTAACATATCAGCAAAGAAGAAATGTTGTTTTTCATTAATAAAAAAAGCAAAAATATACTGGATCTTCAGGCTATTTTAAATTTGATCATATTTTTCCATAAAAAGTCCATGAAATAAGAATCCAAAGTACTATATCACTTACTCCTCTCTCACACAGAGTTCACCAATATATACTTACCATCTAGAACCTCTTCAGAAAACCCTGTTTTCTCAAAATCACTGGTATTCTGATTGTACAAACCAAACAGAAGATAATTTGCCAGCTCTCTGCAGCCTTCATTGTACCTGCTATCGATTCCTGCAAGGCAAAAAAGGCTTTGATCAGCTGTACTGTACTACGGGGAACATATGAGTCCCAACGGTTTGCCCCTGCTCAGCAAAACCCTAGTGGTTAAGTTAAAGGCAGCACCTCAGACCAGTTTTGTGCCAGAAGCCAAACTAAACAACTCTGAAAGAAGCAGGCCTCAGCATCAAGTACTCTTACATGGATTCAAGACCTATATAGTTGAGACAATCAAACAGCACAGAACATAGAAGCTGTTAATTTAATCAAAAGCAATTCTTGAGGATAGAAGGAACCAGAAAATATAGTCCAAGTCCTGCCATAGTTGGTTAAAATTTTTTAATACTTTCAGTTAGAATAGGAATAGGCATCAGAAAAGTATTCTCTTCTAAAAGAGACCTTTACCAAAACACGTGGAATTAAATAAAGGAGGATTAAGGTGGTTTGAAAAGAACTCAAAGAAGTAAAAAGAGGACAAGTGAATGAAACCTCAGACATCCATCATTTCACAAATATTTATCAGGCCCAAGGCCTAGCACTCTGCTGGGTGCTGAAGCATGTAGTAAACATGCCTACAGATGGTCTTCACGAAGCTTACAGTCTAGTAGGGCTGGGTCAGAGACTAATAAAAAGGAAATTAAATACTGCCTTCACAACTGCCTTTCAATGCCACAGGCACATATACTACCTGGTTCCTGGATATCTGTGAAGGCCCAGAGCTATGACTCTGGACAAGAGGAACATGTCAAGGGCAGGAGGCAGCTGGCTACGTGAGGCTAAAAGGAAGGGGCTGGGCAGAAGAAGCTCCAAGAATGGAAATATGGCTGGAGCCTGGGAAACAGGACTGTCAGTTGTTATTCAGACCAGTGAAAAGTAATGGCATTCAGACCAGAGGGGCTTAGAGACCACCTGTGGCAGGGGACTTCAAATATGGGAAGACTTCTTTCTGAGCAAGATCAAAGCAGCACACCCTCTTTTATGCCATCCAACACTTTAGTGAAGAAAGAGATGAAAAAGATTCAAAAGCAGAAATTATCTGGCCTACATAAGGCCTGAAGTAGAAAGGGCTACAGAGTTAAAAATAACCAGTGGACTGCGCAGCATGTCCTCTTCTAAGGATTCCAGCTACATAAACTGCCACAAAAAATGCTAACATTAAAAAGACTGACCATGTAAAATTAAAGGTAAAAGATACTATATGTAACCACTTTAGTTAATAAAGTTGTTTCCCATGGGGGAATTTTGGGCTACAAATCTGATACTGCTAAACATGCATACTGGAATTAAACAAGTAAATGGATGGTAGACGGTAGGTGCCAAGTTTCTCACTGGTGGAGTGGAAGTTTACAGATAAGCAAGAGAAGGAGGCTAGAATGATCCATGTAGTAATGGGTTAGAGCTAGAAACACTAATATGAATTCACGTTTAGCTTAATACAGTAGAGACAGTTATATAACATTTACAGATGTGTATATATACACCACTTAAGGTACACACATATATTTCCTTACTTTGTCAGCTGAGAGGGCCTAAAAGCAATGACATCCCAGTAGCAAAGAGCATACCCAGTGCCCAGATCTTGGTTTCTAATACCATTCTCCAATAAAAGAAATCAGGGCTTCTTAGAGAAATAGCTGATTCTAGGACTGAAGCAGGTAATATACAAAATAAGACTGAAGCATCTTATAATGTCAGAAAGTACAGAAGGACTAAATAAACTAAAACTTTTATGGAGATATATCAAAGGGAGGGATGTAGGAACCAACTGAAAGAGCCCCAAACGGCCAAGGCTGGAACAATCTGAAGTAGTAGTAGGTTATAACCTAAGGTATAAATGAAGTAGTACTGGATTTTAACTCAAAGTATAAAATAAATCTCCATGAAGACATACAAACAAACGATTGAATAAATAAATAAATGGGGGATAAGAGACAAATATCCCATGCAGAAGAATTTCAAATAATTTATGTAGACACTACCCTCCTCAAGGCAATGGAGCATAATCCCTGCTCCTTAAGTGTGGGCTCATAGTGACTTCCTTCCAAAGAGGACAATATGGAAGGAGGGGTGGGGAGAGTACTTTACAATGCAGAACCTGACAAATATTATCTTAGCCAAGTGACCAAAGTCAATATAAACAGTGAAAAGTCTTGTGAGTATGTATCCTTGATATGTGATGAAAATGGCATGTTACTTCATTGGCCTTGCACTCCAAAATCTATAACCCCAGTCTAAGCATGAGAAAAACATAAGAAAAATCCCAAAAGAGGGATTTCACATATGTCAAAACTTATCACATCGTACACTTTAAATATGTGCAGTTTACTATACATGAATTATACCACCATAAAGCTGTTTTAAAAAAAAAGGTTAGCAGAAATTCAGTGAGAACATCTCCTACACCCTAATAACTAAATGAAAAATGCCAAAGTGGAGGGAGCTGAGTCAGAGTTGCTCAGAAGGATACTGTAGAGGCTAGAGGATAGATTAAACCAACCAACCAACCAACCATGAGATGCTATGATAACTAATTACCCAAAAAAGCAGAATTCACTAAACCCCAGAAGCTGTTTAAAAACACACAAGTGCCTCATTGATTTCTTGCTTCACATTCACATACAGCTGTTTGTCCTGAAGGTTTTTTTTGGCTGCACCACACAGCATGTGGGATCCTAGTTCCCTGACTAGGGATCGAACCCACAGCCCCTGCATCAGAAGCACATAGTCTTAACCACTGGACCGCCAGGGAAGTCCCTGTCCTGAAGGTTTATTAAGTTTTTACCTCAATCTTCACACCCAACTTCAAACATCAATTTCTGCAACATTTGTGTTTTCATTGAAAATATATATATAAATATGTATATATATATATATATATATATATAGTCTCATGATATTCTTATAAGTAGACTTTCTTCTCAATCCTTTAGTATTCTATATTCAAGTAGCCCACATGATCAATTTTATGTTGCCTATTTTTACTAGGTTGAGCCTTAACTAACAGAAATAATGGCGTAAGTCCAGTAACAAACAGGTGGCTTTATTCATAAGTAAATTCATGGCAAAGACAGCCCCCACACCCTTGATGGCTGCAGCTGGAAAGAGAATCCAGTGAGTGTTGTTTCAGCATTTGACTGGAAATCTAGGCCCACCATAAACTATGTCTCTTAGCTAAGTGAGTGATGAAGCCAAGATTCAAACCCAAAACCTGCCTGGCTCCAGAATGCACGTTTTTAACCACTCTGCCCACTGCCTATCGTAAGTTTAAATGCAAGTGCTATTAAGTGAAAAAATAAAATTATGCATAGACTATCTGAGGAAGGACAAACAAGAAAGTGGTTCGCTTCTGGGAAGGAAATTGGGTGGTTGACAGACAAACAACCTGACCTAAGCAAGTTTTATGACTCAATACTGTGAATGTAAATGAAAGTGAGATAAAGAAGGAGACTGACTTGACATAGGAAAATCTCCAAGATATACTTATCAAGTGAAAAATTTTCAGTTAGATTAACAACAATATACATAAAATGTTTCCTTTTATGTTAAAAAAATATGGTTGATATTATCTCTGGGGAGTGGGACTGGGTAACTGGGATGATTAGAAAATTTTGTTCATTATTTGTGTAATGTCTTAATTTTTAAATTATATGATGTGTTTTCATAATAAAAACAGTTAAAGAACAAATAAATGCCGAATTCTGCCACTCCACGGCCCTGAGCAAGTCTGTTTGATCTCCCAGAGTCTCAGTTTCCTCCTCTGTAAAAAAGGGACAACACTGCTTCTTGTAAGGTTGCTGTGAGGAGAAATGAGGTAACATGTACAAAGTGCCTGCTCTGTGGTACAGGCTCCCTATCTCACTGATATCTCACCTGACCTCATTAAAACAGCAACAGATCTCAGGGGAACAAAAGCTGGGAGAAGAATACTAACTCACAGCTTATCTCACAGTGATGATACTATTATTAATATCTTCCTGTGAACAGAAGCCAAGTTGTCCCAGCCCTGAGTCCCACCTTGTTAAAAGCACTGACCTAGGATGCAGAGGATTCCATCGGGTTGAGACTTGCTGCTCTGGGTCAGGATGCTCTGAACCTGGCGGAGTCGACTGCAGCTGCAATAAGAACAGAAATCAGCTTCCTGAGTGCCAGCATATGAAGGCATGAGGAAGGGAACGACTGCTAGGGATGGAAACTGGTCCTTATCTGACTTTGGTATCAGAATCACAACAAGAAATTAGGGAGTATTCTTTTTTCTTCTATTTTTTGGAAGAGATTATGCAGAAGTGGTCTGAAGACTAAATCTGAACTGCTGATTACAAACTGATGGTCAGTGGCTCTCTGGCTCAACAAAGGATGGAGCCAAAGGCCCTCTCATGATGAATGCTGGACAGGACTAGAACTGAGCAGCTGACCAGAAGGACTTCCAATGACTTCTCAATTTTGAAGTTTAATCAAAGAAGAGTTTCTACACTTACCTGTCCTAACTGTGGTCATCACTGGTCTGTTAAAAATGAAACAAAAAACAAACAGATAAAAACTAAAAACTGGCCTAAGGACCTAAAGGAAGCTCTGATGTATCATCATAACTACCCCCACAGAGAGTGTCAGTAGATGGTACTTGCTCCCATTTCTGTGCAGATCTCTGATTCCATTGGTTTTAGGCATATGCCCTTCCTCCCAAACAAAGCATAAGGAGAGACACGACCAGATGTTAATATCACTTCTAAGGACCCCATGCTTTCCATATCAATCCTTCCTCCTTCCCAGAAGTCCGAGAGAGAGCTGGTCACTTTCCTGCTTGAGACGGATCTTTCCATAAGGTCTGTCCACATCACCTTCAGGTCCAAGATCTGTCTCCAGTATTCATTCCCTAACACTCCTATATTAATTTTTTCCCCTACAGTCAACATATTCCCAGCCCTACCACATCATTATTATCTAAGATCCTCCATAAGCCAACTACAGTAACTGTTCCATCCATAACAATCAGATTTCATCCTCACCCCTCTGTTCCGGTACACTGCCCTACACTCACCCAAGCAATAGTGTATCCAGCCAAACAACACCACTTCCCTTCCTTGGATTCTCTTTCCCTGCCTGGATTCTTTCTGATGTTCCCATACCCCAAGTTCATGACTTAGTGGTCATTATCACTGTCTTCCCTCAAGATGTTCACAATCTTCCACCTAATACAGAAACCAAAGATAGCACCAAAAAATAGACACCTACAGATCAATATCTACCATGAATATAGATATAAAAATCATCAATAAAATATTAGCAAATAGAATTCAAAAACATACAAAAAGAATTGTACACCATGACCAAGATGGATGCAAGGCTGTTTCACTACTGGTAAATCAATCAATATAATCCATCATCTAACAGGCTAAAGAAGAAAAAAAAAAATCACACAACCATATAATTGATGCAGAAAAATCATCTAACAGAATTCAACACCCATTCATAATAAAAACACTTAGAAAACTAGAAATAGAGTTTCCTCAACTTGATAAAGAACATCTACAAAAAAACCTCCAAAGCAATGTTTGGAATATACTTAATGGTGAAAGAACTAAATGAGGAACAAGAAAAATATGTCTGCTCTCATTATTCCGATTCAACATAATACTGGAAGTTCTAGCCAATGTGATAAGGCAAAAAAAAAAAGGAAATAAAAGGCATAAAGATAGAAAAGGAAGACATAAAACTATTGCTATTTGCAGATGACATAATGACCTATGCAGGGAATCTCACAGAATCTACAAAAAACAAAATCTGAGAACTAATAAGTGAATTCAACAAAGTCACAAGATCAACATATAAAAACCAACTGTATAAATGAACACACAGAAACCAAAATTAAAAATACAGTATCATTTAAATATAAATCTAACAAAACATGCACAGGACTTACAAGCTAAAAACTACAAAACACTGATAAAGGAAACCAAAAAAGATATAAGTAAGTGGAGAGACATATTGTATTTACGGACTGGAAGACTCAACATAATATAGATGTCAATTCTCCTTAAATTAATGTACAAGTTTAACACAATTCCTATCATAATCGCAGCAAGATTTTTTGTAGATACAGAAAAGATTACTCTAAAACTTACATGGAATGGCAAAGGAACATTCTAAAATAGCTAAAACTTTTCTGAAAATGAATAAAGTGGGAGGAATCACTCTACCTCATGTCAAGACTTATTAGAGAGGCAAGTTCAAGATGGTGGAGTAAAAGGACGTGCACTCACTCCATCTTGCGAGAGCACTGGAATCACAACTAACTGCTGAACAGTCATCGACAGGAAGACACTTGAACTCACCAAAAAAGATACCCCCAAACCAAAGACAAAGGAGAAGCCATAATGAGACAGTAGGAGGTGCACAATCACAATAAAATCAAATCCCATAACCGTTGGGTGGGTGACTCACAAGCTGGAGAACAATTATACCACAGAAGTCCACTCACTTGAATGAAGTTTCTGAGCACCACGTCAGGCTTCCCAACCTGGGGGTCTGGCAAAGGAAGGAGGAATTCCCAGAGATTCAGATTTTGACAGCTAACGGGATTTGTCTGCAGGATATTGACAGGACTGGGGGAAACAGAGACTCCACTCTTGAAGGGCACATACAAAGTAGTGTGTGTGTCAGGGCTCAGGGGGAAGGAGCAGTGACCCCATAGGAGGCTGAACCAGACCCACCTGCTATTCTTGGAGGGTCTCCTGAAGAGGTGGGGGATGGCTGTGGCTCACTGGTGGGACAAGGACACTGGCAGCAGAAGTTCTGGGAAGTACTCCTTGGCCTGAGCCCCCCCCACAACCGGAATCTAACATTAGCCCCACCAAAGAGCCTGTAGTCTCCAGTGCTCGGTTGCCTCAGGCCAAACAACCAACAGGGAGGGAACCCAGCCCCACCCATCAGCAGACAAACAGATGGAAGTTTTACTGAGCTCTGCCCACCAGAGCAACACCCAGCTCTACCCACCACCAGTCCCTCCCATCAGGAAGCTTGCACAAGCCTCTTAGATAGCCTCATCTACCAGAAGGCAGACAACAGAAGCAAGAAAAACTACAATCCTGCAGCCTGTGGAACAAAAACCACATTCACAGAAAGACAGACAAAACGAAAAGGCAGAGGGCTAGGTACCAGATGAAGGAACAAGATAAAACCCCAGGAACACAACTAAATGAAGTGGAGACAGGCAACCTTCCAGAAAAAGGATTCAGAATAATAACAGTGAAGATGATCCAGGACCTTGAAAAAGAATGGAGGCAAAGACTGAGAAGATGCAATAAATGTTTAACAAAGACCTAGAAGAACGAAAGAAAAAAACACCTAGAAGAATTAAAGAACAAACAAACAGAGGTGAACAATACAATAACTGAAATGAAAAATACACTAGAAGGAATCAATAGCAAAATTACTGAGGGAGAAGAACGGATGAGCAACCTGGAAGACAGAATGGTGGAATTCACTGCTGCAGAACAGAATAAAGAAAAAAGAATGAAAAGAAATGAAGACAGCCTGAGACCTCTGGGACAACATTAAATGCACCAACATACACAATATAGGGGTCCCAGAAGGAAAACAGAAAGGACCCAAGAAAATATCTGAAGAGATTATAGTCGAAAACTTCCCTAACACGGGAAAGGAAATAGCCACCCAAGTCCAGGAAGCACAGAGAGTCCCAGGCAGGCTAAACCCAAGGAGAAACACACCGAGACACATAGTAACCAAATTGGCAAAAATTAAAGACAAAGAAAAATCATTAAAAGCAACAAGGGAAAAACAACAAATAACATACAAGGGAACTCCCATAAGGTTAACAGTTGATTTCTCAGCAGAAATTCTACAAGCCAGAAGGCAGTGGCACGATGTATTTAAAGTGATGAAAGGGAAGAACCTACAACCAAGATTTCTCTACCCAGAAAGGATCTCATTCAGCTTTGATGGAGAAATCAAAAGATTTACAGACAAGAAAAGCTAAGAGAATTCAGCACCACCAAACCAGCTCTACAACAAATGCTAAAGGAACTTCTCTAAGTGGGAAACACAAGAGAAGAAAAGGACCTACAAAAACAAACCCAAGGGCTTCCCTAGTGGCGCAGTGGTTGAGAGTCCGCCTGCCAATGCAGGGGACACGGGTTCGTGCCCTGGTCTGGGAAGATCCCACATGCCGCAGAGCGGCTGGGCCCGTGGGCCATGGCTGCTGAGCCTGCGCGTCCGGAGCCTGTGCTCCGCGACGGGAGAGGCCACAGCAGTGAGAGGCCCGCGTACCACAAAAAAAACAAAACAAACGAAAAAAAACAATGAAGAAAATGGTAACAGGAACATACATACTGATAATTACCTTAAAGGTGAATGGATTAAATGCTCCAGCCAAAAGACACAAGCTCGCTGAATGGATATAAAAACAAGACCCATATATATGCTGTCTAAAAGTAACCCACTTCAGACCTAAGGACACATACAGACTGAAAGTGAGGGGATGGAAAAAGAAAGAAAAAAATCAAAAGAAAGCTGGAGTAGCAATACTCATATGAGATAAAATAGACTTTAAAATAAAGAATGTTACAAAAGACAAAGAAGCACACTACATACTGATCAAGGGATCAATCCAAGAAGAATATATAACAATTATAAATATATATGCCCTCAACATAGGAGCACCTCAATACGTATGGCAAATGCTACTAACAGCTGTAAGAGAGGAAATCGACAGTAACACAATAATAGTGGGGGACTTTAACACCTCACTTACACCAATGGACAGATCATACAAAATGAAAATAAATAAGGAAACAGAAGCTTTAAATGACACAATAGACCAGATAGATTTAATTGATATTTATAGGACATTCCATCCAAAACCAGCAGATTACACTTTCTTCTCAAGTGCGCACGGAACATTCTCCAAGATAGATTACATCTTGGGTCACAAATCAAGCCTCACTAAATTTAAGAAAATTGCAATCATATCAAGCATCTTTTCTGACCACAACACTATGAGATTAGAAATGAATTACAGGGAGAAAAACGTAAAAAATGCAAACACACAGAGGCTAAACAATAAGTTACTAAATAACCAAGAGATCACTGAAGAAATCAAACAGGAAATCAAAAAATACCTAGAGACAAATGACAATGAAAACACGACGATCCAAAACCTATGGGATGCAGCAAAAGCAGTTCTAAGAGTGAAGTTTATAGCTATACAAGCCTACCTCAAGAAACAAGAAAAATCTCAAATAAACAATCTAACCTTACACCTAAAGGAACTAGAGAAAGAAGAACAAACAAAACCCAAAGTTAGCAGAAGGAAAGAAATCATAAAGATCAGAGCAGAAATAAATGAAATAGAAAGAAAGAAAACAATAGCAAAGATCAATAAAACTAAAAGCTGGTTCTTTGAGAAGATAAACAAAATTGATAAACCTTTAAGCAGACTCATCAAGAAAAAAAGGGAGAGGACTCAAATCAGTAAAATTAGAAATGAAAAAGGAGAAATTACAATGGACACCACAGAAATACAAAGCATCATAAGAGACTACTACAAGAAACTCTATGCCAATAAAATGGAAAACCTGGAAGAAATGGACAAATTCTCAGAAAGGTATAACCTTCCAAGACTAAGCCAGGAAGACATAGAAAATAAGAACAGAAAAATCACAAGTAATGAAGTTGAAACTGTGATTAAAATTCTTCCAACAAACAAAAGTCCAGGACCAGATGGCTTCACAGGTGAATTCTATCAAACATTTAGAGAAGAGCTTCTCAAACTCTTTCAAAAAACTGCAAAGGAAGGAACACTCCCAAACTCATTCTATGAGGCCAGCATCACCCTGATACCAAAACCAGACAGATAGTACAAAAAAAGAAAATTACAGACCAAGACTATTGATGAATATAGATGCAAAAATCCTCAAAAAAATAATAACAAGCAGAATCCAACAACACATTAAAAGGATCATACACCATGATCAAGTGGGATTTATCGCAGGGATGCAAGGATTCTTCAATATACACAGATCAATGTGATACACCATATTAACAAATTGAAGAAGAAAAACCATATGATCATCTCAATAGATGCAGAAAAAGCTTTTGACAAAACTCAACACCCATTCATGATAATACCTCTCCAGAAAGTGGGAATAGAGAGAACCTACCTCAACATAATAAAGGCCACATACGACAAACCCACAGCAAACATCATTCTCAGTGGTGAAAAACTGAAAGCATTTCATCTAAGATCAGGAACAAGACAAGGATGTCCACTCTCGCCACTATTATTCAACATAGTTTCAGAAGTCCTAGCCACAGCAATCAGAGAAGAAAAAGAAACAAAAGGTATACAAATTGGAAAAGAAGAAGTAAAACTGTCACTGTTTGCAGGTGACATGAAACTATATATAGAAAATCCTAAAGATGCCACCCCGAATAACCAAAGCAATCTTGAGGGAAAAAAAAGGAGCTGGAGGAATCAGACTCCCTGACTTCAAACTATACTACAAAGCTACAGGAGTCAAGACAATATGGTACTGGCACAAAAACAGAAATATAGATCAATGGAACAGAACAGAAAGCCCAGAGATAAACCCACGCAAGTAATCTACGACAAAGGAGGGCAAGGATATACAATGGAGAAAAGACAGTCTCTTCTAAAAGTGATGCTGGGAAAACTGGACAGCCACATGTAAAAGAATGAAATTAGAACACTCCCTAACACCATACACAAAAATAATCTCAAAATGGATTAAAGACCTCAATATAAGACCGAACACTATAGAACTCTTAGAGAAAAACATAGGAAGAACACTCTTTGACATAAATCACAGCAAGATCTTTTTTGACCCAGCTCCTAGAATAATGGAAATAAAAACAAAAATAAACAAATGGGACCTAATGAAATTTAGAAGCTTTTGCACAGCAAAGAAAAGTATAAACAAGACAAAAAGACAACCCTCAGAATGGGAGAAAATATTTGCAAATGAATCAACGAACAAAGGATTAATCTCCAAAATATATATAAGCTCATGCAGCTCAATAATAAAAAAACAAATAACCTAATCAAAAAATGGGCAGAAGACCTAAATAGACATTTCTCCAAAGAAGACATACAGATGGCCAAGAGGCACATGAAAAGCTGCTCAACATCACTATTAGAGAAATGCAAATCAAAACTACAAAGAGGGGACTTCCCTGGCGGTCCAGTGGTTAAGACTTCGCCTTCCAATGCAGGGGATGTGGGTTCAATCCCTGGCCGGGAAACTAAGATCCTACATGCCTCACAGGCAAAAAACCAAAAACATAAAAACTGAAGCAATATTGTAACAAATTCAACAAAGACTAAAAACGGTCCACATCAAAAAAACAAAAACAAAATCTTAAAAAAAAAAAAAAAACGACAATGAGGTATCACCTCACACCGGTTAGAATGGGCATCATCAGAAAATCTACAAACAACAAAGGCTGGAGAGGGTGTGGAGAAAAGGGAACTCCCTTGCACTGTTGGTGGGAATGTAAATTGATACAGCCACTATGGAGAACAGTATGGACATTCCTTAAAAAACTAAAAATAGAATTACCATAAGACCCAGCAATCCCACTACTGGGCATATACCCAGAGAAAACCATAATTCAAAAAGACACATGCACCTCAATGTTCACTGCAGCACTATTTACAAAGCCAGGTCATGGAAGCAACCTAAATGCCCATAGACAGATAAATGGATAAAGAAAATGTGGTACATATATGCAATGGAATATTACTCAGCCATAAAATGAATGAAACTGTGTCATTTGCAGAGACTTGGATGGACTTATAGACTGTCATACAGAGTGAAGCAAGTCAGAAAGAGAAAAACAAATATTTTATATTAACGCATATATGTGGAATCTAGAAAAATGGTATAGATGAACCAGTTTGCAAGGCAGAAATAGAGACAGAGAGGTAGAGGACGAAAGTATGGACACCAAGGGGGGAAAGCAGGGTGGTGGGGGTGGTGGGATGAATTGGGATGATTGGGATTGACATATATACACTAACACGTATAAAACAGGTAACTAATAAGAACCTGCTATATAAAAAAATAAAATTAAATTAAAAAAATTTAAAAAACTTATTATATAGCTTAAGTAATCAAGACTGTGGTTCTGGCTGAGAGACAGACACATAGATCAATGGAACGGAACAAAATAGCCAGAAATAGGCCCACAAAAATATAGCCAATTAATATTTGACAAAGGGTGGAAAGTGATTCAATAGAGGAAAAATAGTCTCTTCAATAAATGGTGCTGAAACAACTGCATATCCATAGACAAAAACATGAACCTCAACCTAAACTTTATAACTTTCACAAAAATTAAGATAGATCATAGATTTAAAAGTTTTAATGTAAAACTATAAAATCTTTAGAAGAAAAAAGAATAAATATTCAGGGCTTAGGATTTAATGAAGTTCTTAGGCTTGATACCGAAAGTATGATCCATTAAAAATTTGATAAATTAGACTTCATCAAAATTTTAAACTGTGCTTTGTGAAAGAACCTGTTGGGAGAATGAAAAGACAAGCTACAGACTGGTAGAACGTATTTGCAAATCACTTACCTAACCAAGCAGAATACAGAAGAAACTCTCCAAACTCAACAGTAAAAAAACAATCCAATTAGAAAACAGGCCAAAGGCATGAAAAAACATTTTCTCAAAGAGGATACAGAGGTGGCACATGAAAACATGTTCAACATCATTATCCATTAGGGAAATCCAAGTTAAAACCACAATGAGGTATTACTACACATCTATTAGAAAAGCTAAAATATCCATAACAGATGGTGACGATACCAAAATGCTGGTGACGATTCAGAGAAACTGAATCATTCACAGACTTCTGAAGTAAATTAAAGAAGACACCAATAATGGAAATACATTCATGTTCATGCATTGGAAGACTTAATACTGTTAAGCTATCAATACTACACAAAACAATCTACAGATTCAATATAATCTCCATCACAATTCCAGGAACTTATATATATAGTTTTATATATATATATATAAATTTTTATTGGGTCATAATTGATTTTCAATGTTGTGTTAGTTTCAGGTGTACAGCAAAGTGAATCTGTTATACAAATACACATATCCACTCTTTTTATTAGATTCTTTTCCCTTATAGGCCATTACACAGTATTGAGTAGGGTTCCCTGTGCTATACAGTAGGTCCTTATTAGTTATCTATTTTATATATAGTAGTGTATATGTGTCAATCCCAATTTTCCAATTTATCCCTCCCCTCCACTCCAGAAACTTTTTTTGAAGAAACAGAAAAATCCATCCTAAAATTCACAGTAATTTCAAGGAACCCAGAATAGACAAAACAATATTGAAAAAGAAGGATAAAGCTGGAGGAAACACTTCCTGATTTCAAAATTTATTACAAAGCTAACCATAACAGTTTGGTACTGGCATAAAGATAGACATATAGAACAGGGGTCCCCAATCCCCGGGCTGTGGACCGGTAAGGGTCCGCGGCCTGTTAGGAACCCAACCACACAGCAGGAGGTGAGCGGCGGGCGAGCTAGCAAAGCATCATCTGCAGCTCCCCATCACTCACATTAATTACCCCCTGAACCATCCCCCCCACACCTGGTCCGTGGAAAAACTGTCTTCCACGAAACCTGTCCGTGGTGCCAAAAAGGCTGGGGACCACTGATTATAGAACAATGAAATAGAATAGAGAGCCCAGTAATAAACTCTTTTTGTGACTGGCTTATTTCACTTCCTATAATGTGCTCATGGTCAAATGATTTTTGACAAGGGTACCAGGATTGAGAAAGGAGTGTTTTTTTCAACAAATGGTTTTGGGAAAACTGTATAGTCACATGCAAATTAAAAAAAAAAAAAAAAAAGGATTCAAACTCTGACTTTACACCATATACAAGATTTAACTCAGAATAAAGACCTAAATGTAAACCTAAAACTATAAAATTTTTAGAAGAAAACATATGGGAAAAGCTTCATGACATTAGAGTTGGCAATGATTTTCTGTCATTTTCCAATGACACCAAAAGCACAGATGACAAATGGAAAGATACATAAATTAGACTTTTATCAAAATTAAAAACTTATGTTCATTAAAGGACACAATTAACAGAGTGAAAAGACAACCCACAGAATGAGAGAAAATATATGCAAATCATGTATCTATTAAGAGGCTAATATCCAGAATACATAAAGAACCTCTATAACTCAACAACAACAAACAATTCAAAATGGGCAGAGAACATGAATAGACATTTCTCCAGAGAAGATACATAAATGGCCAATAAGCACATGAAAAGATAAAAGATGCTCAATATCACTAATCATCAGGGAAATGCAAAGCAAAACCACAACGAGGTATTACTGTCATGCAAATTAACATGGCTACTATCAAAAAAGCAGAAAATATAAAGTTTAGCAAGGATGAGGAGAAATCAGAACCTTTGTGCACCGTTGGTGAGAATGTAAAATATTGCAGTTGCTGTGGAAAACAGCACAGTGATCCTCAGAAAATTAAACACAGAATTACCATATGATCCAGCAATTCCACTTCTGGGTATACACCCCAAAGAAATGAAAGCAAGACTCAAAGAGATATCTGTACACCCAAGTTCATAGCAGCATTATTTGCAATAGTCAAAAGGTAGAAGCAACCCATATGTCTATGGACACAGATAAACTGTGGTATATACATAATACAATGGAATATCATTCAATCTTAAAAAAGGACAGAAATTCTGACATATGCTAAAACATGGATGAACTTTAAGGACATTATAATAAGTGAAATAAGCCAGTCACAAAAGGACAAATATCATATGATTCCATTTTTATGAGGTACCTACAACAGCCAAATTCACAAAGACAGAAAGTAGAAAGATGGTTGCCACGGGCCAGAGGGAACGAGTGGGGAGTTACTGTTTAAGAGGTACCAGAGTTTCAGTTTTGCAAGATGAAGAATTCTGTGGATTGATACTGGTGAATGTAGCATAACAATGTGAATGTACTTAATACCACTAAATTGTACACTTAAAACAGTTAAGATGGTAAATTTCATGTATATTTTACCATAATTAAAAAAATTTTAAATTAAATTTTAAGTTAAAAGCCAATGTGATGTAAAACAGAAAGAAGAGAGGGAGAACTCTTCTTATGTGAAAGAGATTAAAGAATAATAAGACGCAATTTATGAACCTTAGTTCGATTTAAACAAACAAACAAAAACCCAGGGAAACATCTATGAGACATCTGAGGAAATCTGAATATGCCTTGTATAACAGGTAATAATTATATATTATTATAATATTATTATCTATTATCCAGGGCATATTCAAATTGACTATTAATTTTCTTAGCTGAGATAATATTATGGTGGTTACAAAGTAGAATGTCCTTTTTCTTAGCAGATGCATGAGGCAGTACTCAGGAGCAAAGTGTCATTATATCTGCAAATTGAAAAACGTTTAACAGAAAAGAAGAATGAAAAGAAAAGAAAAAGTAAAGAATGCACATAAGGTAAAAAGTTAAAATTGGTGAATCTAAGCGATGGGCATAGAGTATTCACTGTACTATGTTTTCATCTTTTCTGTATTGTTCAAACATTTTCATAATAAAAATTTGGAGCTGGAGGTAAGGAGATGTGGAGTAACTCAGGGTTTGGAAGTAGCAGAATTTAAGCTGCAAGATGACTAAGATTAAAGTAAGAAAACTTCTTTCCCTGGGAAATGGTTGCCTGTCCCTCCCCACTTTCTCATGTTTAATATAAGATTCATTTTTCAATCATTCTCTACATGACAAATATTTCATTAAGTTGGTCCTTTGGTCCATTGCGCAACCCTAGCTGACCATCAAGGTTACCAAGAGCTCTTGGGCTTTCAAACTTAGAATCAGCCAGTGACAAAAAGCATTAACAGGTCATGTGACCAGGAAACAAACAGCTCCCCAACTACTGCGGTGGGAAGCCAAGACAATACTGAAGACAGGAGCAAAAAGAGGATTTTTTCCCTGCAAGTGTTTTGGGAAATAAATAAAGGGAAAAGTAAAACAAAGTGAAAGCATATAAAATGTAGAAAGACCTTCCTCTTCCCAGAGTAAAACATTATCATAGTATTTTCTTGTCTAATGGGTAGAACTAAATTTAGTTTTTTTCCTTTGAATATTTTCTTGCTTCCCAAATTTAGTTTTTAACCAGAACATAGCCTATTATTTGTCACTGAACCATTAAACTTTTCACTTACTGAAGTATTTACCTATTAAAAAACACCTGGTAGGGCTTCCCTGGTGGCGCAGTGGTTGAGAGTCTGCCTGCTGAGGCAGGGACGTGGGTTCGTGCCCCGGTCTGGGAAGATCCCACATGCCACAGAGCGGCTAGGCCCTGAGCCATGGCCACTGAGCCTGTGCGTCCGGAGCCTGTGCTCCGCAACGGGAGAGGCCACAACAGTGAGAGGCCCATGTACCGAAAAAAAAACAAAAACCAAAAAAACACCTGGTAAGTATAAAGAAAACCACAATCACTCATATTTACAGCACCTAGAATTAACCTATGTTAGTGCCTTTTTGAATTATGTAAAATATTAATTTATCATCCTTTTTTATTTAAAAAAATGGAATATGACATATAAAACTAAAGTCTTCACTGTTCCCCACCACTGGAGGTCACCACTATGAGTTTGTTGTGTAACCACCCACTCTTTTTTTCCTTTTTTTCAATAGAAACTTTCAAACACACACCAAGCCCAGCAATAGCACTGCCCTGTAGCTTCCAGGTCTACCTGAGCACAGGTGGCACGTCCTGGGTAGATGGCCTGTGGTCACCCACGACTTTACAAAGTTCCTCCTTTAGAATACCTGTAGATTCAACATATACCCAGTAATACTGTTTATATCAAACATGCTGCTTGTATACTATACTGTATTTCTCACTTTCCTTGGATTCAGGCTCAAAATCTAGACATTATAGATGACAAGACAAAAACAAGACCCAAAGAGAAGCAGTTTGCCCAAGATCACAAGGCTGAGTAAAGATTAACAGCCCCGGGCTTCCCTGGTGGTGCAGTGGTTGAGAGTCTGCCTGCCGATGCAGGGGAAACGGGTTCGTGCCCCGGTCTGGGAAGATCCCACATGCCGCGGAGCGGCTGGGCCCGTGAGCCATGGCCGCTGAGCCTGTGTGTCCGGAGCCTGTGCTCTGCAGCGGGAGAGGCTACAACAGTGAGAGGCCTGCATACAAAAAAAAAAAAAAAAAAAAAAAAAAAAGAAAGGAAAAAAAAAGATTAACAGCCCCAGGACCTGAATGACCAGGCACCCTGACTCTGAACTTCTCCTGATATATCTCACTGATTTCCTGACAATAAAGTTAGCCTCAGATACAATATTTCTGAATTCTAAACAATCATCTCTGTTTTCCCCATCTTCCATTTTATATATAATAGTTAATTCACTGCTCACTGCTTTTGTAACAATTACTGTATACACAGCCAGATATATTTTCTTGTTTGTTTGTGTTTCATTATCCTGGTTCCCTGGAAATGAAGGAGAAAATTTGATTTCTGCCTGTTTTTCCTCCATAATTTATGCTTTTTGATTTTCAAATTAAACAATTAAAACATGAATAATCCTCCTTATATTCTATATGCTTTGTGCTTTGAATGTTTTACAAAGTGAATCCTCATACCAATCTGAATCACTTTATCTTATAAAACTGCTGTGAACAATGTGATGTGAATCTCTCAGTAATACATAGTTTGGGTGAGTTTTTTGGGGAGAGAGTTGTTTTACATAAAATCATAACAACGATATATGTAACTGCTCTGCAACGTGTTTTCACTTAACATTGTACCTTAAGATCTTTCCAAGCTAGTAAATAGAACACAACCTCATTTTTAAAACTGTTGTACTATGTTCTTTTGTTTTTATTTAACCAGACACTATAATTGAACATTCAGGATTTTTATTATTTTTGCAAATAGCAAACAATGCTTCATTGAACAACCTTATATAGCCATCTTTGGCACAAGTACTAAAGTTTCTGCAAGGTAGAGAATAGCATTGCCAGGTTAAGAGGTATCTGCATTTAAAACTTTGATAGATCTTGCCAAATTGTCTTCTTAAAACGTTCACCTACAATATACCAGAGTACCTGTTTCGCCATAACTTCTAAACCATGTGTGGTTAGAATTTTCACTGTTATACAGTTGTCCCTTGTTATCATGGAGGATTGGTTCCAGGACCCCCTCAGATACCAAAATCTGCAGATGCTCAAGTCCCTTATATAAAATGGCATAGTATTTGCATATAACCTATGCACACCCTCCGGTACACTTTAAATCATCTCTAGGGACCTCCCTGGCAGTCCAGTGGTTAAGACTCTGACTTCCAATGCAGGGGGCATGGGTTCGATCCCTGGTCAGGGAACTAAGATCCTACATGCCACACAGTGCAGCCAAAAATTAAAAAAAAAATCATCTCTAGATTACTTATACCTGATATAAGTGCTAAGTGAACAGTTGTAAATACAGTGTAAATGCTATATAAATAGTTGCTTGTGTGCAGCAAATTCAAGTTTTGCTTTTTGGAACTTTCTCAAATTAAAAATATATTTTTTTCCCCCATTTATTTATTTATTTATTTATGGCTGCACTGGGTCTCTGTTGCTGTGCCTGGGCTTTCTCTAGTTGCGGCGAATGGGGGCTACTCTTCGTTGTGGTGCGAGGGCTTCTCATTGCGGTGGCCTCTCCCGTTGTGGAGCATGGGCTCTAGGTGTGCGGGCTTCAGTAGTTGTGGCACGTGGGCTTAGTAGTTGTGGCTCATGGTCTCTAGAGCGCAGGCTCAGTAGCTGTGGCGCACGGGCTTAGTCGCTCCGTGGCATGTGGGATCTTCCTGGACCAGGGCTCGAACCCGTGTCCCCTGCATTGGCAGGCAGATTCTTAACCACTGCGCCACCAGGGAAGCCCAAAAAATATATTTTTGATTGGGGTGGCTGAATCCATGTTTGAAGAACCTGTGGATATGAAGGGCTGGCTGTAATATTATTTTATTTAGGACTTTTGCATTTGTAGTTCTCCTTTGTACTCTCCTAGTCAAACACCAGCATTATGCCAGCATGAGAGAACAAATGGAAAGCTTTCTGAGGTATATACTTCACTTAGCATGCTTTCCATTTTCATTTCCCTTGGTAACATACACTGTGCCCCTTCTCTGCCACAGCATCCAATCATGACTCACCCAGAAGCAAGCCAGGTCAGCTGGAGAGTCCTTTCCAGGGATTTCCTATTTTAGAGGTAGAAGAGAAATGGCCTCTAGGGTTACAGTGCAGGAAGAATGTGGATTTCAGGTTATTATGGATAGAGGCAACTATTTTGATAGCAGAGTCTTGGTTCCAGTTCCTGAGGCCCTAGTTCTTACAGGTCTTCCTACAAGTCTATCTCCCCACTATTCCTTCCAGCCAAGTAAGCCAATACATTCACTCCCTTTTTTACTTTAATCTTTTGAGTTGGGTTTCTGTCACTTGAAATAGAGAGCATTTTTCTTATTATGAAATCAAACCCAGGAAATGTTTAGGGTTGAAGCATACCAATGTCTGTAACTTACTTTGAAAAGCATTAAAACATAGGATGGATTGATGGATGGATAGCAGGATGACTATATGATAAGGCAAACAGAGCAAATACATTAAGCAGAGAATCTAGGTATGAATATACATGAATGTCCACTGAACAATTCTTTCAACTTTTCTGTACTTCCAAACAGTTTTCATAATAAAATATTGGGGGGAAAATCAACAGCACGAGTAATACAACATATTATCATATCAGCATTAATTCAGACTTCAGGTACTGATTACAAGGAGCTACGGCAGGACTGCTAAGAAAAGGGTTTAAGGGCTTAAGAAAGTTGGCCCTGCATTAAAGTGGCAACTATTTATTCCCTCCATAAAACAGACTTGGAAGAAAGCCAAGAAGGCAGGATGTGTCTCAAGTCAATAAATGTCCTTTCCCACTGATGTCCTTTCTGGAGCAACAACTTGCAATGTAAAAAGCAAAGGCAACATTACTGCTATCATGACCAGCATGGTTAACCAGTGACCATAAAGTGACTCAAACTGAAGGGATACACACACACACACACACACACACACACACACACACACACGACTGAAAATGTGTTGGCATCATTTAACTATTCCATGACTTGAATTTTCTCCCAGCATTTTCATGTAGCTCATCACAGCCATTAGTAATCCTAAGCAATATAACTTTCATTCCACACAGCTACCTCTCTGTGGTAGGGACAAACAGGTGCCTAATCCATATCCATTCTCCCCCTTTTTTTTTTTAACTAATAATGGGTTGGCCAAAAAGTGCCTTCAGTTTTTAAGTAAAAATAAAAGACACATTTTTCATTTTCACCAAGCACTTTATTGAACAACATAGTCACCGTTTTGTTCCACTACCTTCTGTCATTTTTCAGGCAACTTCATAATTCCATCTTCCCAAAACTTTTTGAGCAAAGGTTCCCGGTGTCTTTTACAGTCTTCCAGGGAATTGAAATTTTTTCCATTAAGAGAATTTTGTAAAGACCAAAATAAATGGAAACCTGAAGGTGCAATGTCTGGTGAAGACGGTGGATGAATCAAAAATTCCCACCCAAGCTGTAACAGTTTTTGCCTGGTCATCAAAGAAACATGAGGTCTTGCGTTATCCTGATGGAAGATTATGCATTTTCTGTTGACTAATTCCGGACGCTTTTTGTCGAGTGCTGCTTTCAGTTGGTCTAACTGGGAGCAGTACTTGTTGGAATTAATCGTTTCGTTTTCTAGAAGGAGCTCATAATAGAGGACTCCCTTCCAAACCCACCTTATACGCAACATCACTTCTTTGGATTAAGACCGGCCTTTGGTATGGCTGACGGTGGTTCATTTCGCTTGCCCCACGATCCCTTCCATTCCACATTATTGTACAGGATCCACTTTTCATCGCCCATCACAATTTGTTTTAAAAACAGCATGTTTTCGTTACGTTTAAGTAGAGAATCACATGCAGAAATACAGTCAAGATTTTTTTCACTTGTGTGGAACCCAATCAAAGCGACGAACATAACCAAGCTGGTGCAAATGATTTTCAACGCTTGATTTGGATATTTTGAGTATGTCAGCTATCTCCTGCGTGGTATGATGTTGACTGTTCTCAATTAAAGTCTTGATTTGATTGCTATCAACTTCAACTGGTCTACCCGACTGTGGAGCATTGTCCAGCGAGAAATCTCCAGCAGGAAACTTCACAAACCACTTTTGACACATTTGATCAGTCACAGCACCTTCTCCATACACTGCACAATCTTTTTTTGTGTTTCAGTTGCATTTCCACCTTTCTTGAAATAATAAAGCATAATATGCTGAAAATGTTGTTTTTCTTCCATCTTCAATATTAAAGTGGCTACACAAAAATTCACAAATTTTGATACATTTTTTATTTACTTAAATAAAATTTATTTATTTATCTATCTATCTATCTATATATCTATCTATCTATGGGTGCATTGGGTCTTCACTGCTGTGCACGGGCTTTCTCTAGTTGCAGCGAGCAGGGGCTACTCTTCGTTGAGGTGCACGGGCTTCTCATTGCAGTGGCTTCTCTTGTTGTGGAGCACGGGCTCTAGGCGCGTGGGCTTCAGTAGTTGTGGCACACGGGCTTAGCTGCTTCACGGCATGTGGGATCTTCTGGGACCAGGGCTCAAACCCGTGTCCCCTGCACTGGCAGGTGGATTCTTAACTACTGTGCCACCAGGGAAGTTCTGATAAGTTTTTTTTTTAAATGCATGCTGATATGATAGCTGTCATAATACAATCTAACAAAATTGTTTCGAATGAAGTTAAAGACAACTAAGCACTACTAGAGCCACTTACGGAAAAAACCGAACGAACAACCCAATAGTATCCCAATTTTATTTGGAGCAGCAATAGGCACAGCTCCTTTGCTTCTAGAGCTGACCAATGAGACATGCAAAAGCGATCAGGTGGAGGCTTCTGGGAAAGTTTGCTGAAGGGAAAGAACTGACTCAACTAGGAAAGCTGCTGCTTTTCTTTCCCCTTCTTGCCTGACAGACCTGATGGCTAGAGTTCCTGCAGCCATTTTGTGACCATGAAGCTATGAAGAAAATGGAATCCATTTGCTAAATACAAACACGGAAGTGGCCTGGTTCCCTGATGACTTCATACCAGGACTAGCCTGCCCTCCTCTAGATAGACATCTTTTCGAAGAGAGAATAAACCTCAGTTAAGTCATTGTTAAGCATCTTCTACCAGCTGCCAAACATGGTTCCTGACAGGTCACCTTACCTAAAATAGTTAAAACTTGTACCCAACTGCAATTCATGTCTATGCATATTTCACAAATTGGAGTATATAAGACTCTCTACAAACTACATCTGAGAACTTCAGAGAATGCTCCCCACCACAAATGGAAAATGTTATTTCAAAGTCTGTCACTATGTTCCACTGTAACAATATATTATTTTCCATTTTCTTCCTTTTCTCCAGATTTCTCTGAGCATTTCCACACACAATCTGCTCTTTGTAAAGTCAGTCTCACAGGTCTTCATTCAAAAGGCATCCACAAGTACTTTCCCTCACTTCTTTGATTATTAAAAGCATGCCAAATATAAATGCACTGTGGAATCCTGGATTGAATCTTGGAATAGAAAAAAGACATTAGTGGAAAGACTGGGCAAATAAAGTCTGGAGTAATAAACTCCAAATAAAAACAAATTTACTAAGTAAACAAAGTTTACAGTAAACTAATGTACGGTACAAATATTAATTTCTTAGTTTTGATAAAGGCACCATGTTAACATTAGACGAAGCAGAGTGAAGGCCTTATAGGAACGCTATGTACCATATTTGCAACTCATCTATAAACCTAATATTATTTCAAACAAGTTGAAAGCAAAAAGCATGCCAAATTAGCTAACTTTCCATTGAACTAGGTTCAAAATCACAGAAAACAGTTTTAAATCCCCAAGTAGCAAACTCTGCTTTTTCTTTTCCTTTTTATTTCAGGGCAAAACAATATTTAAGCTGTGGAACTCTTGAGGGCATCTGCATCTCATCTACTCTCCCTCTCCAAAAATTAGAATATCACAGAAGAGCCCAAGAGCTAGGAAACACTGTTACAATATTGTGCACTATTAATGCAACTATACTCACTAAATAAGAGTCCTCAGAACACAGTCATCCCAGACATATGTGAAAATGCAGACAGGGGCATCCCCTGCTTTTCAAAGTTCGCTTTTACATAAGACCTACCTGTTTTCACTAACTGAAAGAAATCTGAAGAGGGTTTTTGCTTTTATGAAAAAAGGTGAAAAGCAAAGATAGCCAGCATCTGTTTTGCAGTGGAGCAATGAGAGTGGCACTGTCAAGCTCCTTCCCTGGTAACTACACTCAGCATTACAGCAACAAGCCTCCATAGCTTTGAACTGTGTCTGAGCATCTGTGATTTATCCTGATTTATTTTGTGCCTCTGTTAGCAAGATGTGTTCTAAGGTAATTGCTCCTTCACTTTAGGCTGTTTCACCTTACAAAAGGTTTCCTAGGAAGGCTCTACTTTCTGATAGCTGGGGGAAACCCATACTTATACCTCCACCCCGGGCCAGAAATAAGGTCATAAAAACGTAACTAAGCAAACCCTTTTTACTTCTATAAGCACCAAACCAAGCCTCCCTGGCCAGAATCCAAGCAAGTATACTGAAGGTGAAACTTCACATTTTCAGACACACAAGGTCATAGTCTTGCTCTGTATTTTGAGTTTTCTTAAAGCAGGGACAATTACCACTTCTGTAGATCTGTAAACCCAAAGGAGAACCACGGGTATTGGTACCTGACCAATAAACATCACCTGAAGAGATAACCTGTCTCTGTGAGGCTTTATGTAAGCGCTCTCTATAGAAAATCACTATGGTGACCCACCTTCCCACCATCTAGCTTACAACCGTGATTCTTCATTCTCTGAACACCCTTAGCCCAGAGTTTCACCTGTAATTATTCTTTATTCATTCAATAATTAGTGCAAGCAGTGCTTCATAATGGCTAACAACAGCAGTTCACATTTAGTGAGTACTGACTATGTGCCAGACACTGACCTAAGCACTAGGGCAAGCAATATGGGAAATGGCAATAAAAAATGGTCCCAGCCCGGGGCTTCTCTGGTGGCACAGTGGTTAGCAATCCGCCTGCCAGTGCAGGGGACATGGGTTCCAGCCGTGGTCTAGGAAGATCCCACATGCCACGAAGCAACTAAGCCCGTGAGCCACAACTACTGAGCCCACGTGCCACAACTACTGAATTCCACGTGCCTAGAGCCTGTGCTTCGCAACAAGAGAAGCCACCACAATGAGAAGCCGGCACACCGCAACGAAGAGCAGCCCCTGCTCACCCCAACTACAGAAAGCCCACATGCAGCAACGAAGACCCAACGCAGCCATGAATTAATTAATTAATTAATTAATTATTTTTAAAAAAGGTTCCAGACCTTTGGTAATTTCCAGAAGCAACAAAGAAGGTCCTTTCTTATGAGTCCCTTAACAAGGAAAAAATCCCACCTATACATGGTATAGAAGAAGCCCAGCACAGGAACTCCTCGGTCAGAATTTTTTGCTAGAGCACACGCCACCCAGTGAGTTCTTAAAGGGCGCATGGAAAGTCAAACTATGAGACCTCGCATGTGTGAAATGTCTTTATTGTTCCCTCACACCTGCCTGAGAGTTTGGCTGGATACAGAATTCTTGGTGGGAACTCATTTTCTTTAAGAAGGTACTCCTTGCTCCATTATCTTCTAGTGTCCATTCTTGCTACAATCTAATGATTCATGACTCTATGTGATTTATAGATCTTCTTCTGTCTTCATAGTGCTCAAAAATTTCATTATGTGGGGACTTCCCTGGTGGCACAGTGGTTAAGAATCCTCCTGCCAATGCAGGGGACACGGGTTCGAGCCCTGGTCCGGGAAGATCCCACATGCCACAGAGCAACTAAGCCCGTGCACCACAACTACTGAGCCTGTGCTTTACAGCCTGCGAGCCACAACTACTGAGCCCACACGCCACAACTACTGAAGCACACGCACCTAGAGCCCGTGCTCCACAACAAGAGAAGCCACCACAATGAGAAGCCGGTGCACTGCAACAAAGAGTAGCCCCCGCTGGCTGCAACCAGAGAAAGCCCACGTGTAGCAACGAAGACCCAATGCAGCCAAAAATAAACAAATAAAAAATAAATTTCTGAAAAAAAAATTTCATGATGATGTGCCTTGGCATGGATATTTTTAAATTAATTGTGCTGGATTCTTGGAGGGTCCTTTCAATCTAGAAACACACCTTTATTTGTGATAAACTATTTTATTTTGGATGATTTCTTCATGCCAACAAACAATAACCACCCACTACCCCTCCTTGTTACAGACATCTACAAACCTGTAGGTCACTCAGTCCTCCACATTCCCTCAAGATTTAGCTTCTGGATCATTGTCTCTTTGCTATTACTACTCCCATCTTAATTCACGATGATCTCAATATGCACTGAGATAACCCTTCCACTATCCTTACCTCTCAGTACCTTTACTCTTATTTTCCAATTACGTCCTCTATCCTACCTCAGCCACTCCCTCCCACAGTGCCCACATCCAAGCAGCTCAACACAGCTGAAGGCGAAGCATTCAACCATGCTAACTGGGTCTCACCCACCTTAAATTTATGACTACAAATGCCAAATGGGCACCTGGTGCCCTAAAATATTTCCTTATTCAACTCATTTTTTCCCACTCTCCTGGATGAATTTTACACCTTCTTTCTCTTCAAACTTCCAACACCTCCCCCACTCTTCATTTTTAGCTAAAGACCTTCCTTCTTATTTAACTGAGAATATGGAAGTAATCAGAAGTGAACATTCACTCTGTCCCACTACCAAGCTACCAATTCACCAGTATTTGGGTCAATATAATCACCACAGTTGAACTGTCCATGTAGCTACTGAGCTTAAGGTCAACATATCCATTTATATCCTAGATGCCATTCCCTCTCATCTACTCAAGGACTTCACCCCTGCAACTGTTCCTTCTCTCTCTTTAATCATCAATTTGTCTCTCTATACTCCACCATTCCCATTAACTTACAAACATGCTATCTGCCCACCTAAAAACAAAAAGAACTCTAACACTTCGTGCCCTTCCAGTCACAGCCCTATTACTCTGCTCTCCCTTATAGAAATCCTTGAAACAACATCACTGTGACTATCTATACTCACTGTCTTCAATTCCTCTTCTATATCCTCTTGAACCCACTGCACCAAAACTGTTCTTGTCAAGGTCGCCAATGACCTCCACATTACCAAATCTAATAGTCTATTCTTGCATTTATCATTTGACTATCCTTGATTCTTCCCCTATCTCAGAGGTAGGAAACCATTTCCCCTCAGAATTTGGAAGACATTGCTACACTGCCTTTTTTACATGGGATATCCCAGGGCTTGGATGTTGGTCCTCCTCTCTATCTACATTTACTCCCTGGGTCTCTATCTAGTCTCATAGCTTTAAAAAAAAATTTTGGAGTCACCAGTAATATGGGTGGTATTTCCAGTTTCAATCTCTCTCCTGAACTACAGACTAATATATCCAACTGCTAATCCAATATCTCCACTTGGCTATCTGTTATCTATTAGGAAACTCAAATGAACAAGGCCAAAATCGAACTCTATTTTCTCCACAAATCTGCTCTTATTCCAATGCTCCCAATATCAGTAAATGGCAACTCCATTCTTCCAACTGCTGAGCCCCAAATTGACTATGCTTTCTTACATTATTGTTCCTTCAGCCCTATTTCCTCCCCAATATTTACTTCTCACCACTCTGTATTATGATTTTTACCTCTCTCCACTTACAAAGGAGCTCTTGGAGGGCAGAGGCCTGCCTTATTGCTCTGAATCCACAGCACCTAGCACAGTGTATGTTGGATTATTTGCATAAAGCGGGAGTGAAATTTAAACTGTTAAACAAGTCCTGAGCAGGATCAGATTCCTCTGCAGGAAAAGATCTGAAGTAGGAAAGCATATTTCAACTATTTCCACTGGTTCTTTAGTGCAAGTAAAGACAGTTATTTGGTAATAACTCCAAAATCTCAGTGGCTTGAAACAAAGGCTTACTTCTTGCTCACTCTACATGTCAAACATAGGTCACCTGGAAGCTTGCTCTGGTTCCCAGACTGAGACTAGCCACCATCCGGAGCACCAACAATCACCAAAACAGAGGGAAAGAGTGGCAAATCACACACCAGAAGTTTTTACCATGAAGGGATACACATCATTCCTGTGCACATTTCACTGACCAAAAGCAACTAACAACGCCATATCCATCTTCAAGGGTGCAAGCAAGTACAATGGTACCACATGCGCAAGAGACAGAAACCAAAGATATTTGATGGACAGCACTGATGACTACCATATCATTAAAAAGAAGCTTTTAGGTCTAAGCAACAATATTTTAACTCCTGATCTCTACTGCTCATCTGTGAAAATGAACTCCATTGCTAGAAGAGAACCACTCACTTGCAAAGTACTATCTATGGGTCTCTAGGAATGTAGCTTCACCAGGTAGGCCCGCCTCTTTCATCACTCAGGTGTCAGAGTGCAGCAAAGAAGCCAAATATGGGTGACAGGAAAGTGCTGAGCACAAACCTTCTATAAACGTTCAATGTCAAAATCTGGGAAAGGCTTAACTGAATGAGTAAGAAAAACATGTTCAGTTAAAAACGGCAGGGAAAGGAGGGAAACTTTCACAAAATTTCTTTTACCAAAGGTATACAACCTCCAGGCCTTGGGGTTCCTTGCACTACCCCACGTCTGAAGACTAACGAGTTTCACTCAAACCACGTGATGGAAAATTCGGAGTTTGAGTATGATTAGTAAAGTTAGCCAACATTGATCTTTTTAACATAAAAACACTACTTACAAAAAAAAATGTATACTGACATGCTACCAGAAGCAAGGAAGGAAGCAGTTATTTTAGAGATGGATTTTATTCAGAAGCTCTTTTTTCCCTAAAAGTCTCAAAGACTCCAGACTTCAAAGCTCAAGATGATATGGGATGAACCCCAAGTCTACATAGACCCTGGATTTAAAGTGTGGCTGCTTCAAGTTCTAAAGTATCCTGTGCAGTTTCTATTTTATTCAAAGTTTAAATACTTTCTAACAGTGAAACTGGCTGCCAGAAACGTTAGGACAGACTGGAGATGGTTACCATAAGCTGCTAAACACTTGCAACTGTAAAGCCTACTGAAATTCCACTGAAGAGCAGAACAGGAGTCCAAATATGTCACCTAACGTCACCTGCCAAATCAGAAGCAAATTAGGACTCCCAAGTGCAACTAAGGGTATCTAGGCCCACCTCCCCATCCTTTACTTACTCAACCAACATGTGTTAGTAACTGAGGAGGTGAAAGAAGGAATGTCGGTAAGTAAGAGACGGACTGGATTTTAAGATTCAGTTCTTGTTCTCCATGAATCTGGTGGAGTTAAAACAAAATAAAAACAAAACAAAACAAAGAAAAAAACAGATTTGAGAGCAAAAATTCCAATACAATGCCTTAAATACCATAACAAGGATACAGGAAAGACCATTCTCACATGTTAAGCTGACAACCTTCGTTCAAGGAAACAACACCGTATTTGCTTTGTTAAGTAGCTAGAATAAAGAAAAAGCAAACAAAACAAACAAAAACCCTCTTCTGGTTTAATGACAGTTTAGCAGAACCAAAGCCCATTTCTCTCTCTTCCTCCCTTCCTCTCAATAGTCTCTGCCACAACCCCTCCATCATTCCAACCTCCACACTCCACTGGCGGCCCCAAACCAGCTCCATCACGAATAATACCGAGACTATCAAGGTCAGCTCCAAAGGCACAGGAAGCAGACAGCAGAAACAAATCTTCATATATCGAAAGCGGGCGGGGACCCTCCCTATACTGAGGCACCCGGGGGCTCTATCTCTAGGCTCTGTGGCCTGGGATCCGCAGCTTTCGGGGATTCTGGCCCCTTTTTCCTTATCCAGGCCCCTAATGACCTCCACCTGTCCTCAACCTGAGCTCCCCATCGTGGAGTGAGGGAGCCTCGGGCTGGGGCAAGGGGAGCTGGGGAAACGCGCAACAGGGAAGATGCTGTCCGTGTGGGTGTTTCTATGGGGCGGGAAGGGGGTACTCTCTAGGGAAGGCGCAGTGAGAGGGAAAGGCTCTAAAGGAGACCTACTGTAGGGGAGCATGAGAGGTAAGCCATTTCGAGGGAAACCCATTTGGGGGTTCTATAAGGGGAGCTATTGTGAGGGGACGTCTCCATAGATGGCCGTTTCTGGGGAAAATATCCTATGGGGAAGGCAAGTGAATTAATCATACAGAAGGCACTGTGGAGGTTCTCAATAGGCGAATCTTTCCGGGAGGAAATGTTCTATGGGGTTGAGGATGTCATAATAGGGGGTCTTCAGAGAGGAGCCGTTGTGGGGTTGTCGATACAGGAGCCATTGTGGGAACCTCTGCACCGAGACCCGCTCCTCGGGAAACGTTCGTCAGGGAACCGTTCAGGAAAAAAACGTCCGCAAGGAAGCCATATCGGGCCACGCCCTTCGGCGGGAGGCGTCTCCAGACCCCAACAGCCCGCAACCTCCTGCCCGCCCGCCAGCCCCTCTGCTGCCTCAGCCCCGCGTACCTGACGGAGGGCGACCCGCGGCCAGGGCCGCCGGGGGACCGTGCGCGGGGCAGTCCCAGCCGGTGTGGGGGGTACACGTCCATGGCTGCGAGAGGCGGAGGAGGACGGCGCCGCTGCGAGGGTCACTCGGGCCTGCGGGCGTCTCCTGGCCCGCTACGGCCGGGTGGGGCTGCTGGGCGTGCCGGGTGGGCGGGGGGCGCAGTGCGCGGGGGCACGTCGGGGGCGGGGCACGTCGGGGGGCGGGGGCGGAGCCGGGGGAAGGGGCGGAGCTGGACGCGCGCAAAGAGCGCGAATGGGGGCGTCGGGACGGGTTGGGGGTGGGGGCAAGCGCACGGCTGCGGGTCGAGTCTTCCTTAAGCTTCGAGGCCGCCGGGTTGGACGTTGGGAGCGTGGGTGCCCAGAGTGAAAGCTACCGCGCCGCCGCTCTGGCCTGTCCTCAGGCTTCGCATCGTGGAGTGGGACTCTGCGGCGCCCCCAGCCACGCACACGGGCGCGCCTGGGGGCGGGGCCTCGTTCCGCCCCGCCCAGTCCACTTCGGCCTCCAGCAAAGCCTTCTGCTGCCGCAGCAGGTCCCTGGCGCGGAGATCTGAACCGCCCTGGTGCTCGGCTTTCGTGCCCCGGTCTCCCAGGCCGGTTCCTTGCTGCTGTTTCCTCACCCGCTGCTAGTCAATTGTGCACCCTCCCTTCAGACGTTCAGCCGATTTCTAGCCGACCTAAGGTTAGCGGTGCGCGCCCAGCCTTGCGCAGACGTTAGGGGCTCACAGGGGCCCAGAGGATCCCTGCCCTTTATAGTTCAGATTCTGACTCGACCCGTTTCTGACTGCAGGGCCGTATGCAAGAAACCTAATCCCAGCGAGCGTCAGTCTTCTGTGTAATTGACAGTTTCCAGGCATCCTGTATATACAGGACGTATTTCATGATTTTGTCCTGCGTCGTATACTGACTTTGTCAGGATGCCTTAAATGTCCTGTATTTATCTTTTTATAATCAATTAAAAACTATTAGAGCTATTTTTCCGCCACCGCAATTGGTGCTTAAATCACTAACTGAAAATCCTACCTTTACAAATAAAAGATCTGTACAGTGTCTACGGTGTCTCCAGTGAGTTTAGCTGAGGGAAGACCAAAAGAAGGAACTAGAAATTAAAAGTACTTATTTTTCATATTCAAGAAAGGAAAGGACTTTTTTTGCTCAAGTTCTAAGTCCTGATCAAGTAACCACCATTATTTAGAGATAACTTCACATCAGTACACAGGCGCTACAAACCAGCCAATCAGCGACAGCCTCACTCCAGTGGCTTCTGAAAATCAGCCAGTGAACAACAGCTTCACTCCGGTAGCTAGGCTTCTGAAAGTTCGTAAATCAACGACAGTCCAGAGCTTCTGAAAGTCAGCCAATCATTGACAGCTCCATGCTTCTGGACAACAACCAATCAGCAAGTGCCTCACTCCAGGGACCAGGCTTCTGATAGTTAACAGGTAATCAGCTTCCTTACTCCAGTAACCACACTAACAAAGCTGGAAGCCCGTCAATCGCTAGACGCTCACGCTTCTGAAATACTGCCAGTCCCGGAAAGCTAGCTTCCCAAAACATTGGATTGGGTTGGCTCAGCTCCGACTTTGTTAAGGGAGACTGTTCCTTACAAGTACAGCTCTCCTTTGCAAGCAGACTAGATATTCACCTTTGAGTTCAATTTGCTTTTCGTAAAATTAAGTTCGCAACCCTTTCACGACTCAACTCCCACCTTACCGTTAGATATGAATTTGGGCTCGTGACAGATGCAATGATGCAGCCATGAGATTTATTAAATACAACTTTTTCAGTTCTTGCGTTGGTCGCTATTACCAATTTTTTTCTTTTATAATTCAATGGGTGTATTCACAAAGTTGTGCGATCACCACTGTCATTTTAGAACATTTTCAGCACGCCCAAAAGAAACCCTATACCTTTTAGTAGTCATTCCCCCATTACTTCCCAACCATCCCAGCCATAGGCAACCACTAATCTACCTTTCTCTCTCTCTCTCTCCTCCCGTCCCCCTTCTATGGATTTGCCAATTCTGAACGTTTCACATAAATGGAATCATACAGTATGTGGTCCTTTGTTACTGACATTTCATTTAGCATAATGTTTGCAAGGCTCATCTGTGTTGTAGGATGAACAAGGATTTCATTTTTTATGGTTGAATAATATTCTATTGCATGGTTATCTCACATATTTCTTATCCATTTCTCAGGTGATGGACATTTGTGTTGCTTCCACTTTTTTACTTTTTTTTTTTTTTTAGCTAATGGTGCTGTGAACACTCGTGTACAAGTTCTCCTGTGCGCACATGTTTTCAAGTCTCTTGGGTATATAACTTAGGAGTGGAATTGCTGGGTAACTATCTTTTGAGGAACTTCCAAACTGTTTTCCAAAACAGTTGGACCATTCACAGTCCCACCAGCAATGTATGAGAGTTCCAGTTTCTCCACCTCCTTACCAACACTTACTATCTGTCTTTTGGTTCATAGCCACCCTAGTAGCTGTGAAGTGGTATCTCACTGTGGCTTTGATTTGCATTTCCCTGACAGCTAATGATGTTGAGCATCTTTTCCTATACCTACTAGACATTTTTATGTTTTTACGGAGAAATGTCTGTTCAGATCTTTTGCCCATGTTTTAATTGGGTTGTCTTTTTATTAAGTTGTAATAGTTCTTTATATAGCCTAAATACAAGTCCCTTATCAGGTATACAACTTGCAAAATTTTTCTTGCACTCTGTGGATTTTCTTTTCACATCCTTGATAGTGTCCTATGAAGCACACAATTTTTAATTTTGATGGTATCCAATTTATTTTTTTCTTTTGTTGCTTGTGCTTTTGGTGTCATATATAAGAAACCATTGCCTAATCCAGGGATTTACCCCTACATTTTCTTCTAAGAGTTTAGTAGTTTTGGCTCTTACATATAGGTATTTGATCTATTTGAGTTAAATTTTGTACTTGATATGAGGTAGAAGTTCAGCTTCATTCTTTTGCATGTGGCTATCCAGTTGTCTCAGCACCATTTCTTTTCCCATTAAGTTGTCTTGGCACCCTTGTTGAAAATAAATTGTTACCTCGTTTTTATTTGCTATATTTGAACCCCTAAATGCCAAAATGCAAGTGTGAATTTCATGATACATTTTCTGAATTAAATGAGGAAAATTCCTTTTGAAGCTCTTTGTGCAGTATGCAAGTGTTCATTCAGTATTGAAAATGGTGGAAAGTCAGATATAAACGAGCATATACTATCAGCTTAGAGTAAAAGATGTGTGATTTCTTCAACTTGTATCAAAGAAAGTGATAAAATAAAATTTTGATTAAAAGAAATCTAGATGAAGAACATAAAATAATCACAGCAGAAGTTGTAACAGTCTCCCACATTGTATATTGTCATCAGTCTTTCAGCTCAAATGACTCTTTGAATGTACTGCTACCAGGGGGATTTTCTAATTCCAAAACTGGAAGCAAAATTTCAAATGCCAGGACAAAACCTACTGCAATAATTAAAAATATAATAACTCCATTTACTATTGCAGTGATTATCAAAGCCCTAAATGCCTCATCTTTTTATGGATTCAAGTAATGACAAAGCAGAAAAATTTGCTTGTGCAATAACCTTCTTGTGAAAAGGCTCACTTGTAAGGTTATTTTAAGTAAAGACTCTTCCAGATGAGACTTCAGAAACAAGAGCAAATTTTTGCAGAGACTCTCTTATTGACTTAGGAGTTAACGAAGAAAATTGTACTGCTTTTGGTGGAGATGATACCAATACAAATGTTGGTAGATGTTCACATAAAAGTGCAGACATTGTTTATTCAAAGCTGAAGTAAAGCACGAATGTTTCTTCGGAAGCCGTTTGGCTATCTGGCTCATATTCTACATGGTGCTGCTCTTACAACATCTGATGTCTTTCCTGTTGACTTTGATGTAATTGTCATGAAATTTTTTCTTAAGCGCCAACTGAACAACTGAGGAATTTTTGTGATTTTGTTGGCATTCAGTACTGTTCATTTCTCTTGCATTCAGAAACTTGTTAGCTTGCTTTAATAAATGGAGAATCCTCAGTTTATTTGAAGTACTGAATCACACTTTAATCCTAAAGAAAATGACCCTCAAATTCTTATTGACTTTAAGGGAAACTTAGTTACCTCTTGTTGATAGTTTATAATACCTCTTTAGCAATAGATTATGCAAAGTGAAAGAAGAGAAACCAGTGTTGTTGAAGCACTCCATTGCTTAAGGGAAGTGTAAAATGCACTAAAGAATGATTTTTTAAAAACATCTTTATTGGAGTATAATTGCTTTACAATGGTGTGTTAGTTTCTGCTTTATAACAAAGTGAATCAGCTATACATATATCCCCATATCTCCTCCCTCTTGCCTCTCCCTCTCACCCTCCCTATCCCACCCCTCTAGGTGGTCACAAAGCACTGAGCTGATCTCCCTGTGCTATGTGGCTGCTTCCCACTAGCTATCTATTTTACATTTAGTAGTGTATATATGTCCATGACACTCTCTCACTTCGTCCCAGCTTACCCTTCCCACTCTCCGTGTCCTCAAGTCCATTCTCTACGTCTGTGTCTTTATTCCTGTCCTACCCCTAGGTTCTTCAGAACCTTTTTTTTTTTTTAGATTCCATATATATGTGTTAGCTTATGGTATTTGTTTTTCTCTTTCTGACTTACTTCACTCTGTATGACAGACTCTAGGTCCATCCACCTCACTACGGATAACTCAATTTCATTTCTTTTTATGGCTGAGTAATATTCCATTGTATATATGTGCCACATCTTCTTTATCCATTCATCTGTTGATGGACACTTAAGTTGCTTCCATGTCCTGGCTATTGTAAATAGAGCTGCAATGAACATTATGGTACATGACTCTTTTTGAATTATGGTTTTCTTAGGGTATATGCCCAGTAGTGGGGTTGCTGGGTCGTATGGTAGTTCTATTTTTCATGACTACCATCTCATGAAGAATTTGATTCTTGTACAAGAACTAAATACTCTTCCGGCATGGGAACCAGTGGAATCATCATGTATAGTGTTGAAGAAGAAAGGAAGAAAAATTGATGACAATGTTCTTTTTCTGTTACTGGATAACATTTTAAAAAGTTATTGATCAGGGGCTTCCCTGGTGGCGCAGTGGGTGAGAATCCACCTGCCCATGCAGGGGATGCAAGTTCGAGCCCTGGTGCGGGAAGATCCCACATGCCACGGAGCAACTAAGCCCGTGCGCCACAACTACTGAACCTGTGCTCTAGAGCCCATGAGCCACAACTACTGAGACTGCGTGCCACAACTACTGGATCCCCTGCTCCACAACGAGAGAAGCCACCACAATGAGAAGCCCACACACTGCAACAAACAGTAGTCCCTGCTCGCCCCAACTAGAGAAAGCCCGCGCACAGCAATGAAGACCCAATACAGCCAAAAATAAATACATTTATAAAAAATAAATTAAAAGTTATTTATCAAGAGATGCAACATAATACTGAAAAATGAAAAACCATCTCATTCCATGAAAGATGGTATTTGCTTCAACAAGCCATATTTGAAGAGCAATTATCAGGGTTGTTAACTTCATCCTAGTATATGTTCAGTATATTGGCTCATAATGCTAATGTTGAGTATATTTTCTTATTAATGAATGTTCAATAGACAAAAGAACTAAAGAAGTTAGATGTGACCACTGTAGAAGCTATGATACAAAGAAAATGAACATAGACTGTGTCTGCAAGGAATTTTATAAGCAAATACCACAAAACAAGGAATTATTGAAAAGAACCAAATGATCAGAAGAATATAATTACAAAAATGTATGATTTAGATACTTATAATTTATTTTCTATGAATAACAAATACTTTTAAAGTATATGTACCACGCAATATTTTTCTTTTCTATCAATGTAGATATGCATAAGCAATTAGATATTATTCAAATTTAACTGAGCCCCCCTGTTTTTCATTTGCTAAATCTGGCAACCCTACTCATAAACGATCTGAGATACTATGTGTTACCCAGTTAAGAGGATCTTCTTAAAAGTTTTTCCCCAATAATCTTTTTTTAATGGAAGTATAATTTCCTTACAGTAAAATGGATAATAAAATACAGTACAGTTCAATGAATTTTAACAAATGTTTACAGTTTTAGAATCTTTGTGCCCTGCCCCCCTCACCAGCTAGGATACAGAACATTTCCATGACCATAGGAAAGTTCCCTGAGACCGCTTTGCAATCAAATCCCCACCTTGGCCCCAGACAATTACTGATTTGATTTTAATGGCCATAGATTAATTTTATCTGCTCTTGAAATTTATATAAATGGAATCAGTATAATGATTTTGGGATTTATTCATTTTGTTATACATATCAATAGTTTGCTCCTTTTTACTGACGAGTAGTTTTCCATAGTTTGGACAAAATGTAATTTGTTTATCCATTTACTAGTTGGTAGACATTTCAGTTGTTTCCAGTTTGGGGCTATTATGTGTAAACTCCTATAAACATTTATGTGTAAGTCTTTGCATGACCTTATGTTTTAATTTTTCTTGGGTAAATACTTAAGAGTGGAATTGCTGGGTCATATGGTACACGTATATTTAGCTTTATAAGAAACCATCAAACAGTTTTACAAAGTGTTTGTTTTCATTTTACATTCCCACCTGCAGTGCAGGACAATTCCAGTTGTTCCATAACGTCACCACCACTTGGTAGTGCCAATCTTTAACTTTCATTCTCCTGGCTATGCAGTGGTATCCCAGTGGGGTTTTAATTTGCATTTCCCTAATGATAATGATGTTGGGTACCTTTTCATGTTCTTATTTAGCATCCGAATATCTTCTGTTGTGAAGTGACTTTTAAGTATTTTGCCCACTTTTTTTTTTTTTTTTGCGGTACGCGGGCCTCACTGTTGTGGCCTCTCCCGTTGCGGAGCACAGCCTCCGGACGCGCAGGCTCAGCGGCCATGGCTCACGGGCCCAGCCGCTCCGCGGCATGTGGGATCCTCCCAGACCAGGGCACAAACCCGTGTCCCCTGCATCGGCAGGTGGACTCTCAACCACTGCGCCACCAGGGAAGCCCTATTTTGCCCACTTTTAAAAATTAAGTTGTATATATTTTATTACTGAATGAAAGGAATTTTTAAATGTATTTTGAATATGATTTGTTTCCCAGATATATGCATTGGGAATTTTTTCTCCTAGTCTGAGGGTTGCATTTTCATTTTCTTAAGCGGTATCTTTTATGAAACAGAATGCTTTAATTTTCATGAAGTCTAATTTATTTTTATTTAAGAAGTAAATGTGGCTAGCTATGGTATTGGGGCTGTAGGAACAAGAAGAGGTAGGAAGGCCTGGACCAGCTATGAGTCCTTACCTGAGATATTGATCCCCACCCCCCGCTCAAAGCCTCTAATCACAGTCTTGAACATGCAGAATAATAAAAGCTTGAACAGATTGAAGTTTGATTCTTTTGGCAAAGCTGTTACATAACTACCTATGGTGGTCTGGAAGGCTTCTCAGTAGAAGTGACATTTGTGCAGGGAGTCCAGAAAATGAGTGATAATAAAAGCTATTATTTAAAAACACACTGTGTCCCAAGCACCTTTCATGTACTTCTTTGTGGTAGCCAACCTCCAAGCTGGCCCCCAGTGATTCTCACCTCCTATATTCAGGCCTTTGTATAGTCCCCTCCATTAAACAGTTAAGAAAACTGGACTTCAGAAATGTTAAGGAACTTGCCCAAATAAGTATCAGAGTAGAATTTTTTCCCTTGACAAATAATTTAAATTTTTTTTTCAATTTCCGTGAAGAAATAATAAAGGGAAACATCACAGCTTAGATAACAAATCTCTTCAGGCTTTCTTGAACCTCCTTAATTTTTCTCTAATGCTGTAACTTCTCTCAAAAAACCCAAGGCTGCCCAACTTTACACACTCCTCTCTATATCCTGTCATGCATTTCCCACTAAGCAAAGCAAATACTGGCACTATTAGAACAGAGTTTTACTTCTAGCTCTATCTTTCTCCAATGCTCTGCCTCTTTGAAGGGTTTTCTAGGAAGAGAATAAGGGAAGAGCATTAGAGGCAGAGAAAACAACAAATGCAAAGAACTGAGGGTTTGGCAGGATCCAGCTGCTTCAATATGGCTAGAGAACAAACTTCTTGGGAAAGGAGCTGGTATTTGGTGTGTAGAAATCTGTAAGTCAGGGCTTCCCTGGTGGTGCAGTGGTTAAGAATCCTTCTGCCAACACAGGGGACATGGGTTCGAGCCCTGTTCCAGGAAGATCCCACATGCCGTGAAGCAAATAAGCCCGTGCGCGCCAGCTACTGAGCCCGCGTGCCACAGCTACTGAAGCCTGCGCACCTAGAGCCTGTGCTGTGCCACAAGAGAAGCCACCGCAATTAGAAGTCCATGCACCACAATGAAGAGTAGCCCCCACTCGCTGCAACTAGAGAAAGCCCGCACACAGCAATGAAGACCCAACACAGCCATAAATAAATAAATAAATAAATATATTTTTAAAAAGAAAGAAAGAAACCTGTAAGTCATGCCAACAATTTTGGATTCCTCTACAGTAAAAAAAAAAAAAAAAAAAAAAAAAAAAACTTTAGGCAGGGGAGAGACATGCTATATCTGAACCTTCAAAAGATCTTTTGGTGATTTAGCAGACACTGTTGGTGCTCCTTGGCACTTACCATTTCCTTGCATGCTAGCCACCTTCCATGTGAGCAGGCTGGAAGGGCTGGGAAATTAATGCCTGCTGGAAACCCTCAGTGACTGAAAGGAGTTTTTGTATAAATACCCCAGCTTCTCACTCCTCAGGTGGGATGATTCTGAGGCATGTGTTCCACAACATTTCTCAAGATTCCCCAGGATTAAGCTCTAGTTGCCCATAGTGATAACTTGCTTGAGAAAGGGTACTCCATTGATTGCTTTCCCTTCCCCGAGTCTCTTCCCCATTCTCCTGATGATTTTTCCTGTGATTACCTCACAAACAAGGAACAGTTGTCCACCCTTATCCATGAGGGATATGTTCCAAGATTCCCAGTTGGATGCCTGTAACTGAGGATAGTACCAAACTCTCTATACAGTATATTTTTCCCTATACATACATATAAAGTTTAATTTATAAATTAGGCACAGTAAGAGATTAACAACAATAACTAATAACAAAATAGAACAATTATAACAATATACTGTAATAAAGTTATGTGAATGTGGTCTCTCTCCGAAAATATCTTATTGTACAAATTTAATGCCTTTTTCATCTTAACTAAGCACTTACGCACTGTGGCTGTAACTTTTGCAGTTTGAGGTGTGACAACAAAACTAGCACGGACTTCCTTTTTCCTTCACAATTTCACAGACGGAAGATTTGTTCTCACTGTAGATTTTAGCAACCCCAGCGTCTGACTTTTTTTCTTTTCTTATTAAGTTGAGAATATTCACCTTTTCACTTAAAGGAAGCACTCTACGACTTCTCTTTGGAGTATCAGAATTGCCGGTGTCACTACTCTTGCCCTTGGAGCCATTATTAAGTAAAATAAGGATTACTTGAACACCGCACTGCGATGCTGCATCAGTCAGTCTGATAACCAAAACTATTGGGCGGGATATGAAGGACAAAAGGATGATTCACGTCCTGGGCAGGACAGAGTAGGGCAGCATAAGATTTCATCATGCTACTCAGAAGGGGATGCAATCTAAAATTTATGAATTATTTCCAGAATTTTCCATTCAATATTTTTGGACTGAGGTTGACGGCAGGTAACTTAAACCTTGGAAAGCAAAAGTGAGGATAAGGGGGGACTTATACTCAAATTCTCATCTCAGGGTCTACTTCTGAGCAGGGGGAAAGGGAGGACTAGAGACTCCAACAGATGGAATAAGAGGTAATATAGCCAATGTTTATTCAACTGCACATTAAAATGTTGATTCTTTCCAAATTACTCTATGAATTAAATGAAATTTCCAACAAAATTCTAACAGGATATTTTTAATGGAACTTAAAAAAACGGATCCCTATGGTCATTAACATTAAAGTCAGTTGCAAAAAAGAAGAAAAAGGATAGGACACTTGCCCTACCAAATTTAATGCCTTTTCTCTCTTAAGATTTACTATAAACCTATCATAATGGCACAGGGTAAACAGTCCTAAACATATATGAGACCTTATTGTATAATACACGAGGCATTACAAAACAATGGGGGAATCGATGTATTCAATTCAATAAGTAGTGCTGGACAACTGACTACCAATGTGTAAAAGAATTAAATCTTTATGTGACATATGCAAAATAAACTGCACGTAATTTAAATATGAAAAACAAAACTTGCAATTATTAAAGAATATATTAATGTTTATAACTCAGAGAAAGGGGAGGATTTCTTAAGTAAGACAAAAATCAGAAATCTAAAGAAAAGACTGATACATTTGATCAAATCAAAATTCAAAACATATGTACAATACATAGTATAACCAACTTAACCATCCATGCTATAACATGGATGAAACTTGAAAGCATTATGCTAAATAAAAGAAGCCAATTGTAGAAGACCACATATTGTTTGATACCTTTTTTCATATGTGAATTTTATTTATTTATTTATTTTAACATCTTTATTAGAGTATAATTGCTTTACAATGGTGTGTTAGTTTCTGCTTTACAACAAAGTGAATCAGCTATACATATACATATATCCCCATATGTCTTCCCTCTTGCGTCTCCCTCCCTCCCACCCTCCCTATCCCACCCCTCCAGGTGGTCACAAAGCACCGAGCTGATCTCCCTGTGCTATGAGGCTGCTTCCCACTAGCTATCTATTTTACGTTTGGTAGTGTATATATGTCCATGCCTCTCTCTCACTTTGTCCCAGCTTACCCTTCCCCCTCCCCGTGTCCTCAAGTCCATTCTCTAGTAGGTCTGTGTCTTTATTCCCGTCTTCCCCTTAGGTTCTTCATGACCTTCTTTTTTTTTTAGATTCCATATATATGTGTTAGCATACGGTACTTGTTTTTCTCTTTCTGACTTACTTCACTCTGTATGACAGACTCTAGGTCCAGATAACTCAATTTCATTTCTTTTTATGGCTGAGTAATATCCCATTGTATATATGTGCCACATCTTCTTTATCCATTCAACTCTTGATGGACACTTAAGTTGCTTCCATGTCCTGGCTATTCTAAATAGAGCTGCAAAGAACATTGTGGTACATGACTCTTTTTGAATTATGGTTTTCTCAGGGTATATGCCCATTAGTGGGATTGCTGGGTCGTATAGTAGTTCTCTTTTTAGTTTTCTAAGGAACCTCCATACTGTTCTCCATAGTGGCTGTATCAATTTACATTGCCACCAGCAATGCAAGAGTGTTCCCTTTTCTCCACACCCTCTCCAGAATTTATTGTTTCTAGATTCTTTGATGATGGCCATTCTGAGTGGTGTGACGTGATACCTCATTGTGGTTTTGATTTGCATTTCTCTAATGATTAATGATGTTGGGCATTCTTTCATGTGTTTGTTGGCAATCTGTATATCTTCTTTGGAGAAATGTCTATTTAGGTCTTCTGCCCATTTTTGGATTGGGTTGTTGTTTTTTTTATATTGAGCTGCATGTGCTGCTTGTAAATTCTGGAGATTAATCCTCTGTCAGTTGCTTCACTTGCAAATATTTTCTCCCATTCTGAGAGTTGTCTTTTCGTCTTGTTTATGGTTTCCTTTGCTGTGCAAAAGCATTTAAGTTTCATTAGGTCCCATTTGTTTATTTATTTTTTTAATTTCCATTTCCGTAGGAGGTAGGTCAAAAAGGATCTTGCTCTGATTTATGTCATAGAGTGTTCTGCCTATGTTTTCCTCTAAGAATTTGATAGTTTCTGGCCTTACATTTAGGTCTTTAATCCATTTTGAGTTTATTTTTGTGTATGGTGTTAGGGAGTGTTCTAATTTCATTCTTTTACATGTAGCTGTCCAGTGTTCCCAGCACCACTTTTTGAAGAGACTGTCTTTTCTCCATTGTGTATCTTTGCCCTCCTTTGTCATAGATTAGTTGCATGGTTTTATCTCTGGGCTTTCTATCCTATTCCATTGATCTATATTTCTGTTTTTGTACCAGTACCATATTGTCTTGATTACTGTAGCTTTGTAGTATAGTCTGCAGTCAGGGAGCCTGATTCCTCCAGCTCCGTTTTTCTTTCTCAAGATTGCTTTGGCTATTCGGGGTCTTTTGTGCTTCCATACAAATTGTGAAATTTTTTGTTCTAGTTCTGTGAAAAATGCCATTGGTAGTTTGACAGGGATTGCATTGAATCTGTCAATTGCTTTGTGTAGTATAGTAATTTTGACAATGTTGATTCTTCCAATCCAAGAACATGGTATATCTCTCCATCTGTTGGTATCATCTTTAATTTCTTTCATCAGTGTCTTATAGTTTTCTGCATACAGGTCTTTTGTCTCCTTAGGTAGGTTTATTCCCAGGTATTACATATTTTTTGTTGCAATGGTAAATGGGAATGTCTCCTTAATTTCTCTTTCAGATTTTTCATCATTAGTGTGTAGGAATGCAAGAGATATCTGTGCATTAATTTTGTATCCTGCTACTTTACCAAATTCATTGATTAGCTCTAGTACTTTTCTAGTAGCATCTTTAGGATTCTCTATGTATAGTATCATGTCACCTGCAAACAGTGACAGCTTTACTTCTTCTTTTCCAATTTGGATTCCTTTTATTTCTTTTTCTTCTCTGATTGATGTGGCTAAAACTTCCAAAACAATGTTGGATAATAGTGGTGAGAGTAGGCAACCTTGTCTTGTTCCTGATCTTAATGGAAATGGTTTCAGTTTTTCACCATTGACGACAATGTTGGCTGTGGGTTTCTCATATATGGCCTTTATTATGTTGAGATAAGTTCCCTCTATTCCCACTTTCTGGAGGGTTTTTATCATAAAGTGGTGTTGAATTTTGTCAAAAGCTTTTTCTGCATCTATTGAGATGATCATATGGTTTTTATTCTTCAATTTGTTTATATGGTGTATCACATAGATTGACTCACGTATATTGAAGAATCTTTCAATTCCTGAGATAAACCCCACTTGATCATGGTGTGTGATCCTTTTAATGTGTTGTTGGATTCTGTTTGCTAGTACTTTGTTGAGGATTTTTGCATCTATATTCATCAGTGATATTGACCTGTAGTTTTCTTTCTTTGTGACATCTTTGTCTGGTTTTGGTATCCGGGTGACGGTGGCCTCGTAGAATGAGTTTGGGAGTGTTCCTCCCTCTGCTATATTTTGGCAGAGTTTGAGAAGGATAGATGTTAGCGCTTCTCTAAATGTTTGGTAGAATTCGCCTGTGAAGCTATCTGGTCCTGGGCTTTTGTTTGTTGGAAGATGTTTAATCACAGTTTCAATTTCAGTGCTTATGATTGGTCTGTTTTTCCTTTTTTTTTTTCTTTTTTTTGCGGTACATGGGCCTCTCACTGCTGTGGCCTCTCCTGTTTCAGAGCACAGGCTCCGGACACACAGGCCCAGCGGCCATGGCTCACGGGCCCAGCTGCTCCGCGGCATGTGGGACCCTCCCGTACCAGGGCACGAACACGTGTCCCCTGCATCGGCAGGCGGACTCTCAACCACTGCGCCACCAGGGAAGCCCCGATTGGTCTGTTTATATTTTCTATTTCTTCCTGGCTCAGTCTCAGAAGGTTGTGCTTTTCTAAGAATTTGTCCATTTCTTCCAGGTTGTCCATTTTATTGGCATATAGTTGCTTGTAGTAATCTCTTATGATCCTTTGTGTTTCTGCAGTGTCAGTTATTAATTCTCCTTTTTCATTTCTAATTCTATTGATTTGAGTCTCCTCCCTTTTTTTCTTGATGAGTCTGGCTAATGGTTTATCAATTTTGTTTATCTTCTCAAAGAACCAGCTTTTAGTTTTATTGATATTTGCTATTTTTTCCTTCATTTCTTTTTCATTTATTTCTGATCTGATCTTTATGATTTCTTTCCTTCTGCTACCTTTGGTTTTTTTTGTTGTTGTTCTTCTTCTTTCTCTAATTGCCTTAGGTGTAAGGTTAGGTTGTTTACTTGAGATGTTTCTTGTTTCTCAAGGTAGCATTATATTGCTATAAACTTCCCTCTTAGAACTGCTTTTGCTGCATCCCATAGGTTTTGGATGGTCATGTTTTCATTCTCATTTGTTTCTAGGTATTTTTTGATTTCCTCTTTGATTTCTTCAGTGATCTCTCGATTATTAAGTAGTGTATTGTTTAGCCTCCATTTGTTTGTATTTTTTACAGATTTTTTTCCTGTAATTGATACCTAGTCTCATAGTGTTGTGGTCAGAAAAGATACTTGATATGATTTCAATTTTCTTAAATTTACCAGGGCTTGATTTGTGACCCAAGATATGATCTATCCTGGAGAATGTTCCATGAACACTTGAGAAGAAAGTGTATTCTGTTGTTTTCAGATGGAATGCCCTATAAATATCAACTAAGTCCACCTTGTTTAATGTATCATTTAAAGCTTGTGTTTCCTTATTTATTTTCATTTTGGATGATCTGTCCATTGGTGAAAGTGGGGTGTTAAAGTCCCCTACTATGATTTTGTTACTGTCGATTTCCCCTTTTATGGCTCTTAGCATTTGCCTTATGTATTGAGGTGCTCTTATGTTGGGTGCATATTTACAATTGTTATATCTTCTTCTTGGATTGATCCCTTGATCATTATGTAGTGTCCTTCTTTGTCTCTTGTAATAGACTTTATTTTAAAGTCTATTTTATATGATATTAGAATTGCTACTCCAGCTTTATTTTGATTTCCAATTGCATGGAATATCTTTTTCCATCCCCTCATTTTCAGTCTGTATGTGTCCCTAGGTCTGAAGTGGGTCTTTTCTAGACAGCATATGTACGGGTCTTGTTTTTGTATCTATTCAGCCAGTCTATGTCTTTTGGTTGGAGCATTTAATCCATTTACATTTAAGGTAATTATCAGTACATATATTCCTATTACCATTTTCTTAATTGTTTTGGGTTCGTTATTGTAGGTCTTTTCCTTCTCTTGTGTTTCCCGCGTAGAGAAGTTCCCTCAGCATTTGTTGTAAAGCTGGTTTGGTGGTGCTGAATTCTCTTAGTTTTTTTCTTGTCTGTAAAGGTTTTAATTTCTCTGTCGAATCTGAATGAGATCCTTGCTGGGTAGAGTAATCTTGGTTGTAGGTTTTCCCTTTAATCACTTTAAATATGTCCTGCCACTCGCTTCTGGCTTGCAGAGTTTCTTCTGAAAGATCAGCTGTTAACCTTATGGGGATTCCCTTGTATATTACTGGTTGTTTTTCCCTTGCTGCTTTTAATATTTTTTCTTTGTATTTAATTTTTGATGGTTTGATTAATATGTGCCTTGGCGTGTTTCTCCTTGGATTTATCCTGTATGGGACTCTCTGTGCTGCCTGGACTTGATTAACTATTTCCTTTCCCATAGTAGGGAAATTTTCAACTATAATCTCCACAAATATTTTCTCAGTCCCTTTCTTTTTCTCTTCTTCTTCTGGGACCCCAATAATTCGAATGTTGGTGTGTTTAATGTTGTCCCAGAGGTCTCTGAGACTGTCGTCAATTCTTTTCATTCTTTTTTCTTTATCCTGCTCTGAGGTAGTTATTTCCACTATTTTATCTTCCAGGTCACTTATCCGTTCTTCTGCTTCAGTTATTCTGCTACTGATTCCTTCTAGAGAATTTTTAATTTCATTTACTGTGTTGTTCATCATTGTTTGTTTGCTCTTTAGTTCTTCTAGGTCCTTGTTAAACGTTTCTTTTATTTTCTCCATTCTATTTCCAAGATTTTGGGTCATCTTTACTATCATTACTCTGAATTCTTTTTCAGGTATACTGCCTATTTCCTCTTCATTTGTTTGGTCTGGTTGGTTTTTACTTTGCTCCTTCATCTGCCGTGTGTTTCTCTGTTCTCTCATTTTGCTTCACTTACTGTGTTTGGGGTCTCCTTTTTGCAGGCTGCCGGTTCTTAATTCCTATTGTTTTTGGTGTCTGTTCCCAGTGGCTAAGGTTGGTTCAGTGGGGTGTGTAGGCTTCCTGATGGAGGTGACTAGTGCCTGTATTCTGGTGGATGAGGCTGGATCTTGTCTTTCTGTTGGGCTGGTCCACATCCGGTGGTGTGTTTTGGGGTGTCTGTGACCTTATTTATGATTTTAGGCAGCCTTTCTGCTAGTGCGTGGGCTTGTGTTCCTGTCTTGCTAGTTGTTTGGCATAGGGTGTCCAGCATGGTAGCTTGCTGGTCATTGAGTGGAGCTGGGTCTTGGTGTTGAGATGGAGATCTCTGGGAGATTTTCACCTTTTGATATTATGTGGAGCTGAGAGGTCTCTGGTGGACCCATGCCCTGAACTTGGCTCTCCCACCTCAGAGGCACAGGCCTGACACCCGGCTGGAGCACCAAGACCCTGTCATCCACACGGCTCAGAATAGAAGGGAGAAAAAAGGAAGAAAGAAAGAAAAATAATAAAATAAAATAATATAAACTTGTTAAAATAAAAAATAATTATTAAAAATTAAAAAATAATTTTAAAAAAAGGAAAGAAAGAAAGAAGGAAGAGAGCAACCAAACCAAAAAACAAATCCACCAATGATAACAAGCTCTAAAACTACAGAAAAAAAGAAAAAGGACAGACAGAACCCTAGGACAAAAGGTAAACGCAAAGGTATACAGACAAAATCACATACAGAAGCATACACATACACACTCACTAAAAGAGAAAAAGGAAAAATGTATACATATATTGTTGCTCCCAAAGTCCACCACCTCAATTTCGGATGATTCGTTGTCTATTCAGGTATTCCAGAGATACAGCGTACATCAAGTTGATTGTGGAGATTTAATCCGCTGCTCCTGAGTCTGCTGGGAGTGATTTCCGTTTCTCTGTTCGCACAGCTCCTGGGGTTCAGCTTTGCATTTGGCCCCGCATCTGCGTATAGGTCGCCTGAGGGCATCTGTTCTTCACTCAGACAGGACGGGGTTAAAGGAGCAGTTGATTAGGGGGCTCTGGCTCACTCAGGCCGGGGGGGGTGGGGGGAGGGAGGGGTACGGAGTGCAGGGCAAGCCTGCGGCGGCAGAGGCCAACGTGAAGTTGCACCAGCCTGAGGTGTATCGTGTCTTCTCCCGGGGAAGTTGTCCTTGCATCACGGGACCCTGGCAGTGGTGGGCTGCATAATGCTCCCGGGAGGGGTGGTGTGGATAGTGAACTGTGCTTGCACACAGGCTTTTTGGTGGCTGTAGCAGCAGCCTTAACGTTTCATGCCCATCTCTGGTGTCCGCGCTGATAGCTGCGGCTTGCGCCCGTCTCTGGAGCTCGTTTAGGCAGTACTCTGAATCCCCTCTCCTTGCGCACCCCAAAAGAAAGGTCTATTGCATCTTAGGCAGTTCCAGACTTTTTCCCAGACTCCCTCACGGCTAGCTGTGGCGCACTAACCCCCTTCGGGCTGTGTTCGCGTAGCCAACCCCAGTCCTCTCCCTGGGGTCTGACCTGCTAAGCCCAAGCTCAGCTCCCAGCCCCCACCTGCCCCGGCAGGTGAGCAGACAAGCCTCTCAGGCTGGTGAGTGCTGGTTGGCAGCGATCCTCTGCGCGGGAATCTCTCTGCTGTGCCCTCCGCACCCCTGTTGCTGCTTTCTCCTCTGTGGCTCCAAAGCTTCCCCCCTCTGCCACCTGCAGTCTCCGCCCGCGAAGGGGCTTCCTAGTGTGTGGAAACCTTTCCTCCTTCACGGCTCCCTCCCACTGGTGCAGGTCCCCTCCCTATTCTTTTGTCTCTGTTTTTTCATTTTTCTTTTGCCCAACCTAGGTACGTGGGGAGTTTCTTGCCTTTGGGAGGTCTGAGGTCTTCTGCCAGCGTTCGGTAGGTGTTCTGTAGGAGTTGTTCCACATGTAGATGTATTTCTGATGTATTTGTGGGGAGGAAGGTGATCTCCACGTCTTACTCTTCTGCCATCTTTAGAAATCTATTTATTTTATTTTTGACTGCGTTGGGTCTTCGTTGCTGTACGTGGGCTTTCTCTAGTTGCGGCAAGTAGGGGCTACTCTTCATTGTGGTGCACAGGCTTCTCACTGCGGTGGCTTCTCTTGTTGTGGAGCATGGGCTCTAGGCGTGCGGGCTTCAGTAGTTGTGGCACGTGGGCTCAGTAGCTGTGGCTGGCGGGCTCAATTGCTCCGGTGGCATGTGGGACCTTCCCGGACCAGGGCTTGAACCCGTGTCCCCTGCATTGGCAGGCGAATTCTCAACCACTGTGCCACTAGGGAAGCCCTATTTGATTTCTTTTTAATGGAAGATCTAAAATAAGCGAATCTGTAGTGACAGAAAGCAGATTATTAGTTGCCAGCGGCTTGGAGGAGAGGGGGAATGGAGAGTGACTGCTTCTGGATTTCTTTGGGTGATGACAAACATACTCTAAAATTAGATTGTAGTGATGATTGTACAACTTTGTGACTATATTGAAACCCAATGGGGACTTCCGTGGTAGTCCAGCTGTTAAGAATCCACCTTCCAATGCAGGGGACATAGATTCGATCCCTGGTTGGGGAACTAAGATCCCACATGCCACGGGTGACTAAGCCCACACGCTCTAGAACCTGTGCACCACAACTAGAGAGCCAGTGTAGCATGACTACTGAGCCCGTGTGCTGCAATGAAGAGCCTGTGTGCCCAGCTAAGACGCAATGCAGCCGAATAAATATTTTTTAAAAAAAGCAATGGATTGTATACTTTATTTTTTTATTTTTATTTTTTATTTTTTGCGGTATGCGGGCCTCTAACTGTTGTGGCCTCTCCCGTTGCGGAGCACAGGCTCAGCGGCCATAGCTCACGGGCCCAGCCGCTCCGTGGCATGTGGGATCTTCCCAGACAGGGGCACAAGCTCGTGTCCCCTGCATTGGCAGACGGACTCTCAACCACTGCGCCACCAGGGAAGCCCAGATTGTATACTTTAAATGGGTGAATTTCATGGTATGTGAATTATTTTTTTTTTAATTTTTGGCTGCATTGGGTCTTTGTTGCTGCGAGCGGGCTTTCTCTAGTTGCGGCGAACCAAGGCTGCTCTTCGTTGCGGTGCGCAGCCTTCTCATTGTGGTGGGTTCTCTTGTTTCGGAGCACAGGCTCTAGGTGCGCGGGCTTCAGTGCTTGTGGCACATGGGATCAGTAGTTGTGGCTCACAGGCTCTAGAGCACAGGTTCAGTATTTGTGGCACACGGGCTTAGTTGCCCCGTGGCATGTGAGATCTTCCCGGACCGGGGATCGAACCTGTGTCCCCTTCATTGACAGGTGGACTCTCAACCACTGCGCCACCCGGGAAGTCCCTGAATTATTTCTTTAAAAAACTTTTTTTTTTTTTAAAGGTAAGCCACACACTGGGAGAAGATATTTGCAGTGAATATTATTGACAGATTATATCAAAGAATTCTGTAAAGCAATAAAAATGACAAACAACCCAATATAAAAATGCATAAAGAATTGGAATAGACATTTCAAAGATGAGGAAATTCAATAAACATACGTAAATATGCTCAACATCATTAGTAATGAGGGAGAAGAAAATTAAAATAATGAGATATCATCACACCTATTAATTTGGGAAAAAAACTTCAAAAAGCTTCACATTATTCAGTGTTGTCAGGATATGGAAAAATGGGACCTCTTGAATGCTTCTGGTGGGAGTATAAATTCATATAACCACTTTGCACCACAATTTAGTAATATCTAGTAAAGATGCTTACATGTTCCTATAATCCAGCAATTCCACTTCAAATTTTTTTTTTCATATGGGAATATATGAAGTAAGTCCATAGATGTTTATGCCACATTGTAATAGTAAAATTTGGGAGGGGGGATTTAATATCCATCAGTAGGGGATCAGGTGTGTAATATGAATCAAATATGGAATATTCATTCAATGTTATATTATACAACAATTAAATGAATATGGATGAATCTCAAAAACACAGAGTTCAGTAAGCTACAAAAGAATATTTTCTATATGACACTTGTAATGGTTTTGGTTTTCCAGAGAAACCAAACCAGTTTTATATACATATTATTATAAGGAATTGGCTCATGCAGTTACAGAGGCCAAGAAGTCCCACAATTTGCTGTCTGCAACCTGAAGACTCAGGAAAGCCCGTAGTATAGTTTCAGTCTGGTTCCGACGGCCTGAGGGCCAGGAGTGCTAATGGTATAAAAATTCCGGTCTGAGAGCAGATGACTGATGTCTTAAGTCAAGTGGTCAGGCAGAGAGAGTGAATTCTTCCTTTCTCCACCTTTTTTTCTACTCAGGCCCTCAACTAATTGGATGATTTACATCCGCCTTGCAGAGGGCAATTTGCTTTACTCAGTTTACTGATTCAGATGCTAATTTCATCCCAAAACATCCTCGTAGATAAACAGAGAAAGATTATTTAATCAAATACCTGGGCACCCTGTGACCCAGTTAAATTGACACATAAAGTTAACCACCACAACACAATTAATGTAAATTAAAATAAACATATCTGAAATGATATCATGTATATTGCAGCAAAAGTATAAAAATATGACAGTTGTTGTTTCTGAGACTGGGGAAGGTAAACTTGGTGAGTATATCTTCATCTACAATGTTTTATTTCTTTAAAAGAAGATTTGAATCAAATATGACAGAATATCAACATTTGTTCATTTGGGTGATTGGTACCCAGGTAATTTTTTATATCAACCTTCCTTATTCTTATCAACATATTTATATTTTTTCAAATAAACAAGAACCTCTAAATCACTATGAAAATATAACCCCTCTCCCCCATAGAAAATGGACAAATGATATGAACAGGCAATTTACAAAGGAAGAAATGAAACTGTGCATCTCAGACTGGGACTTGAATCCAGCCAAATCCCAGACTGAGACTCAAACCCACAGTCTTTTTTTTTTTTTTCCGGTACGCAGGCCTCTCACTGCTGTGGCCTCTCCCGTTGCGGAGCACAGGCTCCGGACGCGCAGGCCCAGCGGCTATGGCTCAGGGGCACAGCTGCTCCGCAGCATGTGGGATCCTCCCGGACCGGGGCACGAACGCGTGTCCCCTGCATCGGCAGGACTCTCAACCACTGCGCCAACAGGGAAGCCCCCAAACCCACAGTCTTTTAACTGAGATCACACACCTGGTCTCAGGACTTAATGAAGCTCAGGTTCTGAGCTTCACAGAAAGAATTCAGTGAGAGACAAAGTGATAGTTAAGAAGTAGATTTATTTAGAGAGAAACAAACAAACTCCACAGACAGAGTATAGGCCATCTCAGAAAGCAAGAGCAACCCCAGGGTATGGGGTTATCAGTTTTTATAGAGGTGGGTAATTTCATAGGCTAATGAGTGGGAGGAATATTCCAGCTATTTTTGGGAAGGGGTAGGGATTTCCAGAAATTAGGCCATTGCCTACTTTTTGACCTTTATGGTCAGCCTTGGAACTGTCATGGCACCTGTGGGTGTGTCATTTAGCTTGCTGATGTATTTACAGTGAGTGTATCCTGAGGTTTAAGGTCTAGTGGAAGTCAACTTGTTTGCCATCTTGGACCTATTTGGTTCTAATCAGTTTATGACATGTCTTTGGGTTGTGGTATTCTTTTAAAGGTTGTGCCCTGCCCCCTTCCCTCCTGTTTCAGAAATACAAACAGTCAAAATAAAAAAGATGAAAATATGTTCAACTTGACCAGAAATCTGGGAAAGGAAAATTGAAACAACAGTAAGATGGCTTCCTGCTTCTTAACTAAATCCAACCTAAAAACATAACAAGCAGTGTGGAGAAATAAACACTCTGATATCTGCTAAATGGAGTAAAAATGGGTACAATCTTGCAGGAGGGCTCTCTGGCAAAGTATATGTAGCAGGTTCTCAAATTCTTTTTCAATCTGGCTTGAATATTGGACTGATTAGGATTACACTACTCTGTGAATGAATTTTACCCTGTAAAAGTTAATTAACAGTAGTTTAGCCTGGGTGGAAGAGTCTTTCTATGTTGAAGGTGTGGTGGCTGTGGCACAGTGATGTCAGAAACCAAGGTCCCTTCTAATTGTGCATCTGCTGGCTTTCATTCCCTAGATGTCTGTTCATGCTCCAGCCATCACACAGCAGAATAGAGGAAAGGACAAAGAAGAAAGAGCAAAGGATGACAATAGCTGTCTCTCAAGGAGGCTTCCTGGAAGCTTCCATATGACGTTCTGCCTTCATCTGGTGTCCTGAACCTAGGTATGTGGACATGCCTAGTTAGAAGGGAGTCTGAGAAATGTAATTTTTATTCTGGTTCAGCTAAGTTATCTTGTTTGTTTTTCTTTTTGGTAAAGGAAATAGGGAAGAAGGAATATTAGGAAAGAAATAGCAGTATTTGTTATGGGTGTGTAGAGAAAATGTAATTTTATTTTATTTTATTATTATTATTATTTTTGTGGTACACGGGCTTCTCACTGTTGTGGCGTCTCCCATTGCGGAGCACAGGCTCCAGACACGCAGGCTCAGTGGCCATGGCTCACAGGCCCAGCTGCTCCACGGCATGTGGGATCCTCCTGGACTGCGGCACGAACCCGTGTTCCCTGGATCGGCAGGCAGACCCTCAACCACTGCGCCACCAGGGAAGCCCCTGTAATTTTATTTTGATATGGTCTTTCATGAACGATATGTTAGATGTTGTAGGTGCCCTTACCAGATTCCGTTAACCTAGGTAGTACATACAATCCCTAGCTGTTGTGAGTTTTGGTTGATCTCAGATTACAGCTGCTACCTTCTTCAAAGAATTGTCTTTGGCCTACAGCTGCTACATCACAAAGAAGTGCCTGGGAGGTTATACCCACTCCAGGGGAGAGACAGACAGCCAATAGTTTACTGACATGGGGTAAAAAAGCCCAACTGTTGCCTCATGGCGGATAATTCAGTGGTACAATTCTCACTCCAGAGCTCCCCTGTGGGATCAGGCTGAGACTAGACTCCAGCTGAGACCATATTCTTCACTGCTTCCCTGATATATATCTTTCATTATGTGCACAAGAATTCCCGTCTCAGTCTCTCCTTCTAGTGAACTTGACCCAAGACAAGTTGTCCTGTCCAGAAACCTTAGTCTAATGTAATAATTTAGATGGTCCTTTTAGGTAATACCTAGTCCCTGCAGTAGATTGGATTATTGTTCCCAATTCTTCACTCCTTCCCTAATATACATTATACTTCCTGACCCATTGACTTTGGACTTGGCTATAAGATTTACACTGGCTAGTGGAATGTTGGTGGATGTGGTATGAGCAGAGGCTTTAAATGTGAGTGTGGTTCGGCTTGGCCTTTTGCAACCCTGTCTTCTGTCATGAGAAGAGCATGTTACAGTAGCCGCTGGCCCCAAAATGAGGAGACTTGTGGAACAGACTTGGATCCTACTCATGGCCTGGAGCCAAGTTCAGATGATCCCAGTTGAAGCCAAAAGAGCTCAACTGAACCTCAAACCTATGAGTAAGGAATCAAAGCTTGTTGTTAAAAATCACCGTGATTTAGGATTGTTGTGCAGCAGGAGTATAACTAAAAGTGTCTTTTTAAGAAGAAATGGTCAGATTTTTAGCTTTTTGCACCCATCTCACTTTCAAAGAGGACATGTGGATGACCATGGGGAGGTGGACTTACGTGTCCATCTCCTACCTGCTGACATCTATAGCTGATGAGATCAATTCTCTTTCTCAGTTTGAGCTTGGTCTGGTGTCTTTAGCCTCCCACTGGGTTTTACTTGGTCTTTGGACAACTCTGAGTCATTGTCCTGTCTCCTCTGTCCCTGTCCGTGGTGGTCAGTCCACCCATCAGCCCCTGCTGCCCCATGACAGACCCACTGGCTCTCACCTAGCATTTGCTCCACCCAAGGATCATGGGAGTCATGACAGGAGCCCAAGAAAAGCTGCATCCCTTTTTGGCCACTCTGTACATTGCTCTTTAGCAGGTTCTAGCAGGTTAAAGCATTGCTCCTCTACATGGTGGCCTCTTCCCAGAACCCCAAATAGGGAATAGAGTGATTTCTCCCACCCTTGAATCATAGCTGAATTCTTGAACTCTTTCTCCAGGCTGAAGTCTGGAACAGAGAGGCTAGAGCCTGTGAATTCCATATCCTCTCTCTGTAGCCCCTCCCTCCTTTTCTTCTCCATGATACCGTCAGGCCAAGGCCTAGGTTTTGAAAGCACACTATGGAGGAAATGCTTCAATCAGATAGCTATTGTTATGTCAAATGGAGCTAATGGAATTTAGAAAATTATTTCCCTCTCGACAATGCCTTGCTTTGGAGCCTATTGATATGCAGCAAAACTGTTGTGAATGTCCAAAGTTGAAAAAAAAATCCTCTTTGTTTATGTCCTGGAAAAAATCAAATCTTCACCAGCACCCCACCAGGAGGGATGAATTGTGGTGGACATGGAGATGTGTTGCTCAGATCCCCCTTCCAGAAGGACTGGCTGCCCAGCTTCAGAGAGCATGTCAGCAGCCAGCCTCCAACTGTCAGCTCCCTCAGGGTCTGCCTTAGCTGAAAAAACCACCCCTTCCATGGTCATGCCCTTCCCAAGTCAGCTTATGTGCGGTGACTGGGTCAGGTGGAGGTGTAAAGGCCTGGCTATTCTGGTCTAATGTGGGACACTTTCATGGGCAGTACTCACTCAAAAATTCCCTGCCGGGTTAGCTGAGGCTCCACTGGGCCTGCATCATAGTTTGATTTCTTCCTCTGCCCAGTCTGGCTTCTATCCCCTTCTTTTCCATAATAAATGTCTTGCACCCCAAACTCCATCTCAGTATCTGATTCCAGAGAACCCAACCTATGACGTGGATACTTTGGGCTGCATGTAAAGGTCCTTATACATACAATGGAATATTATTCAGCCTTAAAGAGGAAGGAAATTCTGGCACATGCTACAATATGGATGAATCTTGAGAACATGATGCTAAGTGAAATAAGCCTGTCAGAAATACTGTTTATCTACTTATATGAGGTACCTTGAGTGGTCAAATTTATAGACAGAAAGTAGAATGGTGGTTGCCAGGGGTTGGGGAGGAGGAAATGGGAACTTATTATTTTATGAGTACAGAATTTCAACTGGGGAAGTGAAAGTGTTCTGGAGATGGATGACAGTGGTGGTTGTACAACAATATGAATGTACTTAATGCCACTGAGCTGCACACTTAAAATTGGTAAATTTTATGTTATGTATATTTTATCACAATAAAAAATATTGGTTATAAAAGTCAGCCACAAATCAAAGAATTACACACTACAGGTAAGCTTATGAAATGTAAGGATGGTTAAATATTAGAAAATTTATTAATATAATTCACTGTGCTAATAGCACAAAGAAGAAAAAATATCTAATCATGTCCATAGATGTTGAAAAGGCATTTGAAAAAATGTAACATCAGTTCCTAACATAATTCTTAATTAAGCAGATATTAATTGATTCATCTTAATATGACAAATAAATTTTTTTCTTTTTCTGGCTGTGCCGTACAGCTTGCAGTCCCTGACCAGGGACTGAACCCGGGCCCTAGGCAGTGAAAGCACCGAGTCCTAACCACTGGACCACCAGGGAATTCCCAAACGACTAATAATTTATATCTAAAAACAAAAATCAGCAGTGTAACACTAGAAGCATTCTCATTAAAATAACAAACACCCATTATCACCACCATTATTTAATATTGTTCTTGACAACTAGCTAATAAATTTTTAAAAATCTAAAGTATAAAATTGGAAAATAAAAGATAGGTATAGAAGACAAAGATAAAGGATATAAACAAACTGTACACAGAAAATATATTCAACATCTTTTATAATAGAAATACAAATTAAAATTTAATTTTTGCTAAGATTAGCAAAGTTAAGACAATGGGCACTCATATTTGCTGGTAATGTGGAAACTGGTACTATTGGTCTATGGAGGGCAATTTGACATCTAAAAAAATCACAAATATACACACTGGACATGTCTTCTGACCTAGAAATTTCCACTTCTGGGAATCTATGCTATAGATTTGTTTCATATATGTGTGAAATTTTATCTGTTTAAGTATGTGACAGATACTGCTATCTACCAATATCAATTTTCCTTTTCTTTCTTATAAAAGAAACTTGATTTTGTTCAAGGTGACAATAAACCCAATAAAAACATATCACCTTGTAGCCTGGGTAGCCACATGACTCAGTTATGGTCAATAAGCAAAAGACATTGGTTGGAATTCAAGGAAAGTTCTTTGAGAAGGACAGAACTCATGGACCTGTCTTTTGGCTCTTTGCCCTCTTTTTTCTGGCCTGGAATGCAGAAGCAATGCCTGGAGGAGCAGCAGCCATTCTGTAAGTATGAAGATGAAAGTCATACACTAAGGAAGGCAGAGAGGGGAAGAGGAGCCTGGCTTCATGAAGATGGCATTGAGCGACTGTCTCTGTTCTGGAATTCCTTCCTCTGGACTCCTTTCTGTAAGAGAAAAATACACTCTATTTAAGTTTTTTAAAGTTGAGTTTTCTTTTACCTTGAGCCAAAAGCAATCCTCACTGAATCAAAAGATTTTTATGGTAATATAAATTGCTGCATTGTTTGTAATACCAATAAAATTGAAAACAATCTAAACGTCCATCAACAGAAGACAGGGTAAATAAGTGATGGTACACACATGCAATAAAATACTCTGTAGCAAGAAAGATGAATGAGGACACCCACAGGTATTGATAAGCAATGATCTTCAAAATACATCATCATTAAAAGAAAAAAATCAAGATGTAGAACCATGTGCCTATTGTTCTATCATTAATATAAACAAAAAGGGGAGGGGTGTAGTTTTGTTAACCGAGGGAAACAGGGAATTTGCAGGAAAGCCTGTTTCTTGAGGTCCCAGGGAAACACAGAAACATCCTGTTGGAGGAACAGAGAGAAATGAGGATAAAGGAGGCTGCTGCCCACTGAATCTCTCATGTTCCACTCTTCTGCTTTGGCAACCTTTCCATCCACAGGCCTCTGTGTCTTCTTGTGGAACAATTCCTTGTGTTATGATACTCTAAGGTGTCAAGTGGGCTGGTGAGAGAGTTCCAGAGTGAGCTGGATGACTGGGGAGGGGTAGATGGAAGGAGAAGCCTGTGCCTCAGAAGGCAAGTCTAAAAGACAGTGCTGACTAAGCCACTTTCCTCTGGCAAGTGCCTATGGACCCATTCCTCAGTCCTAGGGACACAGGAGAGAGAACAAAAACTGAGTGGTTGTCACATAAAATCTTGGTGAGATGCTGCAAGTCTAAAGTAGTCCTTTTAGGACCATCATGTAAGAAAGCGGCCTCAAGGTATATTTCAGCAGTTTCAACACAGAGTGATCTTGTCATTGGACACATTTCACAACGATATAAGAAATGGGACAGAGACCATGCTCATTCTTTTCATACGACAGAGGCGTGGCGGGTAACACTTCCAGAGGAAGAATGGAAGATTCTGAGAGGATTACACAAGAGTCTTCCCTGGTCTTTTCCAGAAAATAAGGGAGGCTATGGTAGAAGGGAACTGAAAATTTCAAAGTGTTGATCATATCCATTAAATAAGACATTGTGTTTAAAAGCACTATGACATCATGATACACAGGGCCTTGATTTCATCTGATTTTATTAAAAATAAAACTGGATTCAGATTTTTGATAGAAATATTAAGTGATACTGTATCCATCTCAGTGCATCACATCAGTCAGCTTGTCACATTAGTGGTGATGCTAAGTGTAATCCCTTGATCAAGATGGTGACTACCAGATCTCTCTACGGTAATGGTACTTTTTCCTCTTTGCAATTACTAAATATCCTTAGGGTGACACTTTCAGATCTTTTCAATATCTTTTCCCCAAACTCTTTCATTGCAATGGTTTTATCTTTCATTGATGATTCCTGTCTGAATCAATTATTACTAGAATTCTTATAAAATGATTTTTCCATTTCTATAATTCCTTCCACATTGACTAGTTGATAATCTTCTATGAAGAACTTTCCTTTTTATCTCCCTTCAAATGTGTTGAGTTCATATCAATATAGATGAATGGATTCCTTTTTACTCAATATATTATAACCCATTCTGCATTATTCATTTGCGGCTGGCATGACCTCAGATTTGACATGGGGCTCTCTTTAAAATGTAGATTCCAAGGCACCTCCTCCATTGTCTGGGAGTGGAGTCTGGGGTTCTGCCTTTATAACTGGCTCCCCCTAGTGCTACTTATGTCCATTAAAGTTTTAAAGGCTGAAGAGAAACCCTTCCAAAGGACCATCTGAGGGGTTTATGTTAACAGTGGTCCCCACCCCCCCCACCCCCGCCAAGGCAATAATCCTAAAATGTGAAAAGGCTGCTCTTTTGAGGCAAGGAATACCAGAATACCAGCAAGTCTGTCTTCCGTGGGTAGAGAGGGATGAGTAAGAAATGGAGAGGCTGGGAGGCAAGATAGCTACTATTTCCTTTACAGCAATGTTTTTTTGAATAATGGGAACCATTGGCTTCTATCCCCAAAGGTGGGGATGATATCTGGAACCAAACATTGATATAATTAAGAAAAAGCCTAGATGAGGATGGCATATAGAATGCATGAGTATACAGTGTCATCCCTGCTGGTATCCCAATGACATCCAGAAAAAACATGAAAAAGAGAAACTAATAGTTTTATAGAAGCATCAGGAAACTGAAAAACCAATAGGCCAGACAGTCTAAGAAACTCCTGGAAGATAGAGAGCAGAAAGCAATGTGTGGTTAAAAAAAGGAGGAATTGAGCTCATGTGTTAATGCCTGCTTCCTCTCCTAACCTCACTAAAATAACAGTAAATTAGAAAAAACAACAAAAACAAACACAAAACCCACAAGGAAAAAAGAACAGGCACTGAGGCAAGACTGGGTTAGTGATGCCCATAGTATTTTAGATGTTTTTTACCTGGCATAGGAGAGAAAGAGAAAATGATTCCACGCTCAGAAAAAAAGGCAAAATTATGATTGATCAATTCCTGATACCTCGAGGAAACACCTTAAATGCCCAGTTTGAATGAAAGCTGAAACTAGAGTCCTGAGGAATGTAATCCATTGCCACAAGATGTCTAATTGATTCACAGCTATTGAAGGAACAGAGAGTTTTATGGTCTACTATAGTTATAGTTTAACTTTAGAAACCAACAGATTCTATGATTTTACAGCCTGGTTGTATAGTTAAACACAAGGATTTTAATGCCATGTAGAAAGTTAACCGGTCTCAAATCTTACCTAGCAAGATGTCATAAATAAATAAATAAAATCAGATGAAATCTTACCTATGTCTTTGGAATTCCTTTCATTAACTCTAACTCAGTGTCTGTTTATACACATACACACTTCTGTTTTTCAAGCACTGGAAAACCAGCCTTTTTTTTTTTTTTTTTTTCTACCTGCTGTTTTTTTCCTTAAGGAATTAAATCTAATTTTGATAAATGCTCACAATCTCTTCGTTTTAGAATTTTGCTTTAACATTGCTTTCAGTTTTCTCAGTTCTGCAAAGTAAATTGGGGTGAGCCAACAAGAGGAAAAACCAATTTGTGCTTTAGTACTCCAGAAAGGCTCAGAGATTGGAAATACCACATCTCATGGTGGGAATGGGGGACATAGTTGAAAATCTCGGGCCTCAGCTATCAGGACAGAAAACTAGAATTTGCCATCTGGAAAGGTTGGATCCCAAAGCTCTTGGCTTAGGGAGATCAGGCACAGTTGGGGGTGATGCTGCTGGAGTGGATATGGGGGAATTGAGTGAAGTCATCCCCTGCTCTGAGCCATGCGGATTCTACCACTATCCACTGTCTCCCTTCTACTCACACATACACTGTCCCCTACCAGGCAGATCATAGGAGGAGCCTTCTCTAGAGAAACTGGCCAGCCCAGAGAAAAATACCTACAGAAATTGACCTTTGGGGGAGTCCCCCTAGGAGATTTCCAGGGCCCTGCTCATCTGTTACTATGAGGCCACAATCAATAAACTCCATCCACAAACCTAAAACTCTAGTTCATGTGTATATGAACAGATGGTTATAGGTCACCTAACAGCTGCTAACATGGAAATCAGAGACCTAAACAAACTGAAAAAAGGAACTTGAGGAAATTCTTCCCACCTTCCAGTCTCCTGCCAGTGCCTCCCACAGGCCAAGGGAGCTTGAGAAGCTATGAGGGTCAGTCCCCTGAAAGCACAAGATGGGCAGGCAGGGAGTGGATATATAAGCAAATAGGCACCTGGCCAGCACATCCTTGAAATACCAGCTAAATTCAGACAGAGGGAGACAGAGGCAAAGATAGTGAGATAGAACAGAGAGAGAGAGAGAGAGAGACAGAGAGAAAGATGAGAGACAGAGAGAGAAATAAGAAAATGGTGGGAGGAAACTTTCAAGAATATAATTCAAATCTCAAAATTGAAGCTTCTGGTTGGAAAGGTCTCATCATGATTCCAGCATAATGAATGAATTTAAAAATATAAACCCAGGCAATCAATATGAACTCATGGGCTTCCCTGGTGGCGCAGTGGTTGAGGGTCCGCCTGCTAATGCAGGGGACACAGGTTCGATCCCTGGTCCGGGAAGATCCCACATGCCACGGAGCAGCTAAGCCCGTGCGCCACAACTACTGGGCCTGCGCATCTGGAGCCTGTGCTCCGCAACAAGAGAGGCCATGATAGTGAGAGGCCCACGCACCGCGATGAAGAGTGGCCCCTGCTCGCCGCAACTGGAGAAAGCCCTCACACAGAAACGAAGACCCAACACAGCCAAAAATAAATATAAAATAAATAAATAAAAATTTAAAAATATATATATAAACTCATGTTTAGCTTAACACATATACAGATGAATAGATACAGAAATAACTTTAGAAATAAATACATGTCTACATGGGTTAGTATATGTATGTATATTTCCCCTTTCTACTGAGAAATCCTGGGAGCACTGACACTACAATAGAAACAAGTACACCCAGTGCTGAGATCTTGGTTTCTAATATCATTCTCCAATCAAAGGAACCAGAATTCCTTGGAGAAATGGACTGAATTTAGGTCTGGGGTCAAGAAACTACAAAATGATCCTAGAGAATTTTATAGAACCAGAAATAAAGAAATTGCTCAGAAACTACAACAACAACAACAAAAGATGGGGCAAGTCAAAGGGATACCAGAGCCAACTTGGAGGAGTTCCTAATGGCCAAAGCTGAAACAAATTGGGAAACAAAATAAATAATGTAATATTGAATTATAACACAGAGTATAAAATAAATATACTTGATATATATATTTATTGATCCTTAAATCAATAAAGTGATTGAATACATAAACAAATGGGGGAGATGGGACAAATCTCCTTTAAGGAATAATTTCAAATAATACACATAGACATGCTTCTCCCTTTGCAGAATGTAGAGTTTAATTCCTTTCACTGTCCCCTTTGAGTGTGGGCTGGACTTGGTGACTTATTTCCAAATGATAGAACATGGAAGGGGGAAAAATAGTAACTTTACAATGGAGAACACCACCTTGACCAAGTGATCAAGGTTAATATCAGTAATAAGTTGTGTTGATATGTGTCTCTGATATGATGTGATAAGAAGGTTACTTTACCGCTGTGTTTTTTATCCCCAAATCCTATAACCACAGTCAAGTCATGAGGAAAACATCAGACAAGCCCAAATTAAGGGACAAAATATTCTACAAAATATTTAGTCAGTACTCTTCACAGAGAAAGGTCAAGAAAACAAGACTGAGAAAATTTGAATAAAAAAGGATGGGAAATACATACCATGCAAATGTTAACCAAAAGAAAGCTACTGTAGCTATATTCATATCAGACAAAATAAACTTTAAGACAAACACAATATCTAGAAATAGAGATTTTTTCATAATGGCAAAATGTGTAATTTGCCAGGAAGATATAATGATCATAAATTTGTGGGCACCTAATAACATGGTCCTCAACATTAAAAGCTAGGTTGGGGGGCTTCCCTGGTGGCACAGTGGTTGAGAGTCCACCTGCCGATGCAGGGGACACGGGTTCGAGCCCTGGTCTGGGAGGATCCTGCGTGCCGCGGAACAACAAGGCCCGTGAGCCACAACTACTGAGCCTGCGCGTCTGGAGCCTGTGCTCCGCAACAAGAGAGGCCATGATAGTGAGAGGCCCGCGCACCGCCATGAAGAGTGGCCCCCGCTTGCCACAACTAAAGAAAGCCCTCGCACAGAAACGAAGACCCAACACAGCAAAAATTAATTAATTAATTAATAAACTCTTACCCCCAACATCTGAAAAAAAAAAAAAAGCTTAGTCCATGTTTAAAAAAAAATAAAAGCTAGATTGATAGGACTTGAAAGCGAAATAGATATGTGTACAATCATGGTGAGCCATTTTAACATACTTCTCTCAGGAGCTCTCAGGAACTGACAAAACAGTCAAAATAAGTCAGTGGGCCTGTTGTTTGCCTGTTCTTTCCTTCTCTCTTTCTCTTTTCTTGTCTTTTTTTGTTTTGTTTTTAGTTCCCCTTCCAGGGATCGAACCCGTGCCCTGTACAGTGAAAGCACGCAGAATCTTAACCACTGGACTGCCAGGGAATTCCCTAAATGAAATTTTAAATTATTGAATAAAGAAAAATTGAAAGAATCAGATTAATGGAGATAGGATCAAAGAGAACCAGAGCCCAAAATATGCCTGCCAGAAGTTTAGGGGCAGGTGAAAAGCAGGGCTTATCAATGAAGTTAACTCATTTAAACAACATGGAATTATTACAGGGATAGAAAACCACGTCAATGGAGCAATACATAGTCAAGTAACAGAACTATATAAATGTAGAATCTAGTTTGTAATGAATGTGACATTTACAACTGGTGGGGAAAAGATAGACTATTCAACATATGGTTTTAGGACAATAGGTTTTACATATGGGAAAAAAATTAAGTTAGATATCTACCTCATGCCATAAATAAAAATACATTCGGATGGAATACAGATCTGAAATAAGAAAACAATTTTTTAAAAGTAAAAAAAATGAGCAGATTAAAAAATATATAAACATACATATATATAAAATATATACAAATATAATTTGGGAAAAGGAAGGTTTTCATAAACAAGACACAAAAGATGGAGGTGAGTATGGTAGCTATCATACGCTTACCAGGTTTTCCCTCATCCAGTTCTTCCATAACCAAACTCTTTCAGTCCATGTGGAGCACATTCTGAGTAGTCTGAAATGACTGAACCAGCCACCAGACACAGGAATAGATATATAATACATACTGGTCAGGGTGCCCACAATAGCAAGCAGGTTCTCTTGGACTTCCTATGCCCAATCCGTCAGGAGAGTCCTTCTCCCTTCCTTTGGAACCAGGAAGTGTAATAATATGGGCCATGTTTCCAAAAAGATGAAGGAAGCTTCAGTGGGAAAGAAGCCCAGGGAACTGATAGACCAAGAGAGAAATGGTCCTAATGACATGGTTGGAGTTATGATTCTTGTTGTGGCTTAGGACTAAATACCTCTAGAATTCCCAATTTTGTTAGCCAATAAATTGTCTTTTTATCAGAACTAGATTGAGTTGGGCTTGCATCACTTTCAACCAAAGAACCATGTCCAATAATCCAAAGATGATAAAGGTGAAGCTTGTTGATTTAAACTCCATAAAACCATAACCTTCTCAATAATGAGAAATACCATAAACAAAGTAAAAGATATTATTTACAGCAAACAATGGACAAAAGATCAAGTCCAGAATATATACAGAAAGCCTTCAAATCAGTAAGGAAAAAATAAAACGGCTCAAAGGAAAAATGAGAAAAGGGTATTGTGTTAGAACTCTTTCCTTTGAAAGTAATAAAGCTTAACTCGTACTCCTTTAAGGAAAAGAGTGGGGAATTTTTGTGTTCAAATAATTGAGAACCCAAAGGAGCAACATATTTCAGGAATGGCAGCATTACGGTGCTTAGACATTGCCCATAGCAATTGCTTGCTCTCCTTCTCTCCATCTCTTAGTTTGAATTCTTTCTTTCTTATGAGTAGGTTTCGTTGTCACCAAGGGTCTCTTTACATGGCAGCAATATATTTTCCTGCAGCTGAGGGCTGCCCTCATTGTATTTGTCATAACTGTTTTGATTGTAAGTGTTATAAAATCCAGCCCAAACTGGTTTAAACAAAGAAGGGAACTGATTAGCCTGTGTAATCAAAGAGGTGTAATCTAAAGTAAGACTCTCTGAGTGGAGCTTGAACTAAGAGCTCCAACAACATCAACTAGGACTCATTTCACTCCCTCCACAGTATCCTGCCTTCTGCTGTGCTGGCTTTATACTCAGGTTCCTCATTATGGCCTCCAGCAGCCCTAGGTTTCCCTCATCCTTGATGAGGAAGAGTGAAATATATGTTAGGGAGTAAACATATATCTACCACAATGTTCTTAAATGTAGCTCATAACTTTAAAGACAGACAGATTTCCCAGAGTTCATATCAATGTGCCCAAAGACGTGCCCAAAGACGTGCCCAAAGACTCTAGCAATGCCAGGGCCTGTGTCTTCCCCTGGGCCAATCCATCATTGTATCTCACTGAATGGGTTTTTGGTTGGGTATCCTAGGAGCAGAGCCTGAGCCAGGGATTCAGCTGCACCTGATTGATTGAAGAGTGCTCTCAGGAAAATCTTATAAGGGAGTGAGGGAAACAGAATAGGGCCAGGGAAGAGACTAGGCAAAGGTGAGGGTCCAGCTGCAGTCTATCCTGATCTCTTGGGGAGCGTTGAAGCATAAATCATCATGCAGAATTGTCTCTCCTTATCTTTAGATGTGGAATGGGGATGGGGGTGGGGGGGGGCTGTGGTGTGCAAATCGGCCCTCTCCTGCTGCAGGCAATTCTCTGAAGAAAAGTGCAGCTGTCAGCAACACTCACCTGAACTGAAGGATGGGTGCCCTGATCAGTAAAGGGAATCTAACTGAGGTGCCAACAGTGTCTACTACAATGATTTAGCATGATTGGCCTACTTGGGTCATTTGTATGCCTTGTGACAAAGGAGATAAGCCTTTTGAGTGACACCCCACCAGAATCATATGCAATGGGAGAAGGGCGATTCTGAAAAGCAGAATCAGATATTGTCTGCTGTTCCCTTCAGAACCCACACACACATGCCTACAACTTTTTAAATGCCCCCATCTAAGATAATGCAGTTAGCTCACAATTGAAGAGAAACTCTTTCACTTCTTGCAGCAGATGCTGTCATTGCCTTTCCCAAAGTCCCTTGTCCTTACCACTTTAGTGCATACTGGCCTGACTTCCAGCTGCCAGTATGTGTGCTTCTCTGAATAAGGGCTTTCTCTGATTGTTCCCTATTTTATCACCTAAACAGCAGGCCAGAAGTACAGAGGAATTAATGTTTTTCCCTTCCTGGGAGCTGCTCTCAACCAATGGATGACAGGAGTTGATGTACAAACACTTCAGCTCCCTTACTCTTTGTAGTGGAAAAACACTGTGGTGCATGTCCTACAGTGGCTCCCAGAGTTTACCGTGGGATTAAGATCTAATTGTACACAATGGTAACTGGCATTATAATACACCCTATATTTGTTCTCTTACTTTTCCTGTGTCACTTCCTTACACTTCTACTAGTGTTCTCCTTTACCTCCCAAATAAATGACTACTTACAATTGATAGAAGTGTTCTTTGCTTTGACAGCTGACAATGTTCCTTGGTCAGTCCATCTCACTGCCTCCTGGCTACTCTCTGTGCTGTCCTCCATGGCCATATCTAAAAGGTTTCTGGAATGGATCCCCTTCTGAATTCTGTACAGCTTTAGCAGGTCATTTCCTGTTGATGTGAGATCTGAGGCCTTAGGATGATTTAAGGTATTGTCAGCCATACTTGCCTGATCATAAGACTCAATTGGGGTGCTTATTAAAAACCTAAATTCCCAGCACTGCTCTTCACTGTTCTAAAGGAAAAGATCCTGGGAAATTGTCTTTGCCTGGATTCCCTAAGGAACAGAGCAGGAGGCAAAGGTTTCATAGTGGGGCCTTAATGGGAGGTACAATCCCAGAGCAACAAAAGATAGAAATAGGGGAAGGAAAGAAAGCAAATGCAAGGTGGTCTATTGCTGGGCTCACCAAAGCGTCAAGAAAACATACCTGGTTGCTTAGTTACACAGGAGTCTTCTTTAAAAGTTATGCAAACCCGCCATGTCTTGGAATGTTCCACTGAGGGGTGAAAAAGAAAGATTATTTCCTGGTTCTCTCCTGTCTCTTTTCTTACACTGGCCAAAGTTCACACATGTGGTGTTAACTCCCTCATGACCTGGGATTCTTTTCCACTCCTATAGAAGGGGAGGCCAAGTTCCTTGGCTGCCAGGTTTACTAAATCACGGGTAGGAAAATAGCAGTTCCCCCCAAATGAGGAAATTCAGGGAGAGAATAATTAACTCGCAGAATTTGAAGGTCATAAGGTAAGGGTGATATTCAAGATACTTAACAATCAGTACATTATGGACACAGCTCAATCAGAAATTATTATAGGTATTATAGGACAAAGAAAATGAGTACTTGTGTTGATAACATTAGGAATCAAGATTCTCAGAACAGAATTTCTCCTGTATCTCTTTTCAGAGATACAAACATAGAATCAAAATTTCCTGAAACCTTGTTGCCCTAAATTTGAACTTGGAAATCGACATGAACTTAAGATGAATTTTCTTTAAAAAAACAAACAAAATTTTTCTAGCTCTGTATACTAAAAGCAAAAACAGCCACGTCTCTAGGAATGAGTACTCCTAGCCCCTAGATTGTGATCTCTAAATACTGTTTTTCTCTAAAAGGCACCAGGACTATTTGAAAAAATGATTCCATGTCTAGGGCAGAAAATGTACAAGATGACCTGAAACATCTTGCATTAGAAATGTAAAACCTTTAGGGAATTTGCTGGTGGTCCAGTGGTTGGGACTCGGTGCACTTTCACTGCCGTGGCCTGGGTTCAATCCCTGGTTAGGGAACTAAGATCCCACAAGCCTCGCTTGGCTTGAGGTAGGGATGGGGGGCGCGGGGGGGGGGGACAGACTTTAAATACTACTGTAGGAGCTGACTTACTATATGGGACAATTTGAGAATCAAAAAGAAGAGTGATTGTAATGAACTGAAAGACATCAAACATGTTGCACATGAGTTCATAATGATATTCAAAACAATAGAACAACAAAATGCTTTGATCAGCTTTGGAGGATGCCAGGGAATTATTTCATTGGTCTGAATACTGGTAAACAAAGGCTCATAAGCACTTATCATACTTCTACTGTACAAACTATACCTCAGAATAACTAAATAGTTGATGGAGGAATATTATTCTTTGTAGAACAATCACAGTTAACAAATGCATAAAGGATGATAGAATGAAATATTAGAAATTATAAATATTATAATTAAAATGAAATAATGACTCTAGGCTAGTTCTGTCTAATATAGCTTTCTGGATGATGGAAATACTCTATATTTGCATTGTTCAATACAGTAGCCTCTAGCTACTGAGCGCTTAAAATGGGGCTAGTGTGACTAAGGAACTGAAGTTTTAATTTTATTCAGTTTTCATTCAATTTAAATAGCCACATGTAGCTAGTTGCTATTGTATTGGACAGTACAGTTCTATGGCATGATTCGTTTTGGCTGTTAAAATCATTAGGTGAAAGACTGGTGGGGAGTTTATAATTGATGGATTAGAGTGACTACCCTTGAATGTACTGATTGGGACTTCCATGGTGGTCCAGCTGTTAAGACTCCGAGCTTCCAATGCTGGGGATGCGGGTTCAATCCCTGGTCGGGGAACTAAGATCCCACATGCTATGCAGTGTTGGGGGGGGGAGAAAAGAATTTACTGATTAATCTTAAAATCACAAAAAGAGACAAACAGACATTATGTCTACTGATGTGATAAAACAGGAAGTATGTAATACTACCCATGAAGTATTCTTGCCAAAAAATGAAACCAGAATCTTATCTGATCAAGCTTCTAGATCTATCAGTTTAGGAAACATAGGGAACAGAGGAACATGATAAACAACACCATAGCAAGAGAGATCAGCAAAATCTAGAATGTGGTAAACTCATCAGAACAAACAATATGATTTATTACGATAACCAAATAAGTGCAAGAGACAAGAAATGGAAGGGCATGAAACCTGTAGATTAGAGAGCTAAAAGACAGACCAGTCAAATGCAAAGGGTGGACCTTATTTGGAACCAATTATGTCTTAGTCTGGGTCCCCCAGAAAGCATAACCTGATTTTTAAAAAAGCTATGTGCGGGACTTCCCCGGTGGTGCAATGGTTAAGAATCCGCCTGCCAATACAGAGTACAAGGGTCTGAGCCCTGGTCCGGGAAGATCCCACATGCTGCGGAGCAACTAAGCCTGTGCACCACAACTACAGAGCCTGTGCTCTAGAGCCCCTGAGCCACAGCTACTGAGCCTGAGTGCCACAACTACTGAGCCCGCATGCCTAGAGCTGGTGCTCCACAACAAGAGAAGCCGCTGCAATGAGAAGCCTGCACACCTCAAGGAAGAGTAGCCTTGTCTTGCTACAACTAGAGAAAGCCCGTGTGCAGCAACAAAGATCCAATGCAGCCAAAAATTAATTAATTAAATAATTAAAAAAAAAATCTATGTGCAAACACATAGATTTCTTTTTTTTTAAAGCTGTGAATTATGTTTTATTCAGCAGACACGCTGAGGACTTAAGCTTGGGAGGCAGCCTCTCAGCTCTGAGGGATATTTCCAAAGAGGTAAGTGAGGAGCCAGGATTATAGGAGTTTTTGTAAGAAAAACTGGGTAGTCAGCATCAATAGTTTACTGTTAATTAAAGAAAACCAGATATCTCAGAGTTAATGAATTTAGCTCTTTGTATGGGAACATGCAAGAGTCTGGGCTCATTGAAATCATTCCTTTGATATGCACCTTAACTATCTAGGGCCAGTATCCTGTTTTTTTCCATACTGAATCCCCTCAGGGTGAACATTCAGGGTGGCTTTAGTGGCTGATGGCTAGATGGATGCAACATCCTTTGTTTACTGATATGGCAGGCGACTTTCTTCGACCACAACTGGAAGGAACCAGCTCTTCTGTCTCAGTCATGGGTCCCTTTGTGTGCGTCCCTCTTTCTGCTTCAATTTTTTTTAAAGTTTTATTGGAGGGACTTCTCTGGTGGTGCAGTGGTTAAGAATCCACCTGCCAATGTGGGGGACACGGGTTCGAGCCCTGGTCCAGGAAGATCCCACATGCTGTGGAGCAGCTAAGCCCATGTGCCACAACTACTGAGCCTGCACTCTAGAGCCCATGAACCACAACTTGTGAGCCCACGTGCTGCAACTACTGAAGCCTGCATGCCTAGAGCCCGTGCTCCACAAGAGAAGCCACTGTAATGAAAAGCCCATGCACTGCAATGAGGAGTGGCCCCTGCTCACCACAACGAGAGAAATCCTGCATGCAGAAACGGAGACCCAATGTAGCCAAAACTAACCAACTAACTAAATTTATTTTAAAAAATTCTTTTTATTTGAGTATAATTGATTTAAAACATTGTGTTAGTTTCTGCTGTACAGCAAAGTGAATCAGTTATACATATATATATATATCCACTCTTTTTTAGATTCTTTTACCATATAGGTCATTACAGAGTATTGAGTAGAGTTCCCTGTGCCAAACAGTAGGTCCTTATTAGTTATCTATTTTATATATAGTACAGTGTATATGTCAATCCCAATCTCCCAATTTATCCCTCCCACCCTCCATTCCCCCCTGGTAACCATAAGTTTTTTTCTTACATCTGTGACTCTATTTCTATTTTGTAAATAAGTTCATTTGTAACATTTTTTTAGATTCCACATATAAGGGATATCATATATTTGTCCTTCTCTGACTTACTTCACTCAGTATGACAATCTCTAGGTCCATCCATGTTGCTGCAAATGGCATTATTTCATTCTTTTTTATGGCTGAGTAATATTCCATTGTATATATGTACCATATCTTCTTTATCCATTCCTCTGTCTGTGCCAACACACTTTATTGAGCAGTGTGACCTCAGGGAGCAGGAGTGAGGGATGCTAAGTGAAACAAGGAAACAAGGAAATCCAACACAAGAAAGCATGATCAAGATGGCCACCACTAAAGGTGATTCCTTAATCCTGTAGACCTCCTAAGAGGCTGCATGTACTGTGTCTTAGGTCTGTTGCTCTGGGGATGAAAGGGAAACAGTTGTTCATTGGTTCTCATTCTCCATTGGTCAAAGTTTACCTCAAAGAGTGTTAAGTCCTTGGCACTTCTGGGTTGTGCATGCCTGGGTGCCAAGCAGATTTCCACAGTAGCCCACACTGCAGCATTAAAGAGAAGCCAGGAGCAGGTTCCGGGCTGTACCTGTGTGTTGAACTGTGCAGAGCTGTGCAGAACTGATCTAGGCAACAACTGCTGAATTAAGAGACAGGTGATCCCCAGAGGATCTGGAGTTATGCACAGAGGTGTCTGATACAAACTGTATAAAGGGAGAGGGGCAGGGGAGAAGGGCAAAATAAATCAGGGATGTTTCTTTTAATTAATTAATTAATTAATTTTTGGCTGCATTGGGTCTTCATTGCTGTGTGTGGGCTTTCTCTAGTTGCGGCGAGCAGGGGCTACTCTCTGTTGGGGTGCGCAGGCTTCTCATTGTGGTGGCTTCTCCTGTTGCAGAGTACAGGCTCTAGGCACACGGGCTTCAGTAGTTGCAGCACGCGGGCTCAGTAGTTGTGGCTCATGGGCTCTAGAGCGAAGGCTTAGTAATTGTGGTGCACGGGCTTAGCTGCTCCACGGCATGTAGGATCTTCCCCGACCAGGGCTCAAACTCGTGTCCCCTGCATTGGCAGATGGATTTTTAACCATCACACCACCAGGGAAGTCCCTAAATCAGGGAAGTTTGAAATGCTAACTGGCTGTTGGGTGATACTAAGCAATTATTGTCATATTGTTAACTTTTTGTGAGATAATGGTATAGTCATTATGATTCTTCTGGACTTACTTTTCAGAAAATCATACTAAGGTCCTTATACATGAAATGATATGATACCTGGGATTTTCTTCATAATAATCCAGTTGGTAAAGGAAAGTGGATGAAGGCGTAGCTGAAACAAGATTAACCATGAGTTATGTGCTGGTTTTAAAAATGTCCAGTAACTTTTCGATATTCCTCTCTTCAAAAGGTAGAACCTAACCCCTCCCACCCCCCACCTTGGATGTGGATGGGACTTAGTGACTCATTTCTAATGAATACAATGTAGTAGAAGTGATCTTGTATGTCTTCCAAGACTACATTATAAAAGCATTGCAACTTCCACCTTGCTGTCTCTCAGATCATTCATTCTCGGGGAAGCCAGCCACCATGCCATGATGACACACCAGCAGCTCTAGGAGAGGCCCAGGCCACAAGAAACTGGTGCCTCCTGCTAACACCTTACCAGCCATAGGTATGAGCCACCTTGAAATAGATCCTTTAGCCTCAGTTAAGGCTTCAGATGACTGTAGCTCAGGCCAACCATTTGCAGCCTCATGACAGAGCCTGAGCCAGAACCACCCAGTTAAGTCACTCCTGAAACCCTGACCCACAGAAATTGTGTGAGATAAAAATGTTTATTATTGGTTTAATTTGCTAGTTTGGGGCATAATTTGCTGCACAGCAGTGATCAACTAAAACAAGTTAATAATTTTTGAGGCTGGGTACTGGGTTCATCGTACTATTCCATTTTTGTGTATGTTTGATGTTTTTCATGATAAAAATTAAATATTGAATCTCTAAAAATTAAATATTGCATCATCATATAAATACTTGCCAGGTATGTTAAAGACTATCTGTAAAAAGCAAAAAATGCCTGGCAAATTATCATCTTTGTAACTTCAAGAAAGGAAAGGATTTTAAAAATATATATTTATTTATTTATTTGACTGTGTCGGGTCATAGTTGCGGCATGCGAGATCTTTAGTTGCAGCATGTGGGATCTAGTTTCCTGACCAGGGACTGAACCTGGGCCCCCTGCATTGGGACCGCAGAGTCTTAACCACTGGACCACCAGGGAAGACCCAAGAAAGGATTTCTTAAACAAGACTCAAAAAGCACAGACTATAAAAATTGATAAATTAATCTACACTAAAAATAAGGACTCTTTATTGAGTGATACCATAAAGAAAGTGAAAATTTGAACAAAAATCTAGAAAATGGTATTTGTCACACATATAATGAAGAAAAGATTAGTATCTAAATATATCAATCAATAATAAAACTATAAACCAATAGAAAAATGGGCAAAGGATATGAACGCACAATTCAAAAAGTATATGAACGCACAATTCACCTAAATGACCAATAAACAAAAAAAGATTGATCGACCAATATCTGCAACTCTGTTTTGGTCACCACAGTAATTGACACCTCTTCCCCTAGCAGCTCTCAACAATGGCTGACTGGAGTTGGTGTATAAATACCCCCAAATATGCCAGTCCTGTTGCCTCCCTGGGGTTTGTGTCCTACACCATTTCCCAGAGTTTCCCTTGAAACCAGAAACTGGTTTGGTAAAGCACCCTGTGTTGACTTCCCTTCCCTTCCATGTCTCACTTCCCCACTCCCCTACCAGCTTCCTAGGATTACCTCCCACAGTAACCTTGAATACTCGCCTCAGGGCTTTCTTCTGAGGGAACCTAAGTTAATATAAAATGTTCAAGCTTCCTTGCCAGCATGGGACAAAGTCTGAACCCCGGCAACTCTGTGGGGAGTTTTTCCCCACATTAAAAAAAACCTTTAGACTCCCTTGAAATGTATATGGAAGAAGGGCCCTGATGGTTTCAAGCCAGCCCTGCAGGTGGGGAAGCCCAGACCATGGCTTTAGGCAGAGGCTTCAAAGCTGCCCCATGGACTTCCTGCAGGTCTGCTTTTTTTCTGTCTTCTTTGAATCTTGTCCATAATCCATACCCTTGGCCCTGACTTGCTGGGGTTCATAGCTAAACTCTCCCTGTTCCTTGAGCCACTTTTTATATGCTGATCTGGCTTTAGCCTGTTTAACTTGGTAAACACTGCAATCTGGGCCATACCTCTAGTCACAGGCCAGGCTTTTGGTCAGCTGGCTCTGTATACAGGGTTACCTGCCGCTCCTCACCCACCTTGGGGTTCCTGCCACAGTCACAGTACAAGTGAATGCAAGAACCACTTCGCTGTTAGGAAGTCTGCATTACTGCCAGCGGCTTCTCAGATGATGGGAGCTGGTGCCAGTGGCTCAGCAGCAACATGAAACTTGGACCTCTGCATAGGCGACAGAGGCCTTGATCACAACCCTGGCAATAATCTGTATTATGGCCTTGGGCGAGCTCTAGAAATAGAGATGGTGTTTCTAGTGGCACCAGGACAGTGGACTTTGATGGGAGTCAGCTCGGAGAGGAGACGGCTTCTCTCTGAGCCAAAGCAGGAAATGAGGAAATGGACATCTTCCATGGATTTGCCATGTTGTCTCAATGCTAATATCTTCTGTTATGGCATTGGTTGTATGCAGGGGGACTTCCAAACTCTTGTTGCCTGTATAAGTTATTTATTGCCATGAGATAAATTACCCCCAAATTCAGTGGCTTACAAGAACAATTTACTATCCTCATGGTTCCTGTGGGTCGTCAGAAATTTGAGGGCAGCTTGACTAGGCAATCCTGGTTTAGGGTCTTTCATGAGGTCAGTTAAGATGTTGGCCAGGGCTTCCATCATCTGAAGACTTGATGGGGACTAAAAGATCCACTTCCATGTTGGCTCACACAGGTATCTGGCAAGTTTGTGCTGGCTCTTGATGGGAGGCCTCAATTCCTCACCACCTGGGCCTCTCCACAGGCTGTTTGAGTGGCCTCATGATATGATGACTGGCTTTTTCCAAAGCAAGTGAAGAGAGAGAAAAAGAAGTGGGATGGTGGGGAGAGAGAGAGAGAGACTGACTGTCCTTTGTATGGTCGCATTCTACCACATTCTATTTGTTAGAAGTGAGTCACTAAAACCTGGCCTACATTCTAGGAGAGGAATTAAACTCCAACTTATAAAGATAAAGGGAGTATCAAAGAATTTGTGGACATTTTTTAAAAGTACCACATTGCTTTTAGTTCAATAGCTAACTATAACTTGGATTATAAGGTCTTTTCCAGCTTCTATTTCTGACTAGCTACTCCATTTTTCTATTCTTTCCTTAAGTAATCAGTAAGGTACAAACCATCCGTTAGGAATATAGTATGGTCAACTCCTATTACTTTAATAACTAGAACACTTATCTGCCCTTATTAGGAGGAAATCCTAGAATGTCTTCCTCTAGAATCCCTCTCTTTCAGTGAATTACCCAAGAAACCTGGGGCTTATTCAGTCTAAAGTGGCCAGTCCAGCTTCCGAACAAGTCAGCCAAGTCAGGGTTGTGCATCTAACTTGTGAAAAGTAAGTGTAGAGAAGACACTGATTGAGAAGCCATCCCACTCATCTCCAGGGAGGTGGCACGAAGGAATATTGTCAGGTGTGGAGATCATGAAAATACAATGGTCAGATCTCCTGCTGTGTGGAGTGTAACTGACTGGCAGCCCAGCGGCCGCCAGTCTGGCTCCACCACCACATTTGTGCTAATGTAGGCCTCTTCCTGTGAAATTCAGGGCCACTCCAACAGGAAACTTTGGCTCCAACACTCACCTTTGGCCTGGACAAGCCTTTCTTGGAACTGCACTGCAGTCTGAGACTCTTCTTAACCAGTCCTGCTTTCCCCCTTTCCTTCACAGCTGTCAGTTTTTTATTCCAGTCTGATGCCTCTTCCTGCCTTTTCCTGCTTCCTTTCTCTTTATCCTTCACAGATGTTTCTCCTAATAAGTCTCTTGAACGAATTCTGTTTTGGCATCTGTCTGTTTCTTGGTAGGCCTCCCAGGCATTCACAGTGCTGGAGCTGATTCCCACTGGCTTGTGGGAGCAGATTCTGTGCACCACCTTCCTAGCTCCACATTCAGTGACATCATGTTGGTAGCTTGAAATAGGTCATGACGGGAGTATTTACACTGTAGGAATCAACAAATGCTACACATGAAAGCTTTTTTTCCCCCTAGCAAGCTGGTTGTTAAACATTTATCAGTATATCTCTGGTATATACCCAACAGAAATGTGTACATATGTTCACCAAGTGACCTGTGCTAGATTCCTAGACTGTTCATAGTAGAGAAATGAAAATAAATGACCTACTAGATACAACAATATGGATGAATCTCACAAACATAATGCTAAGTGAAAGCCAGTCACAAAAGAGTCCATACTGTAGCATTCCATTTACATAAAGTAAAAAACTGGCAAAACTAATCTATAGTGTAAGAAGTCAGGAGAGGAAATTCCCTGGTGTTCCAGTGATTAGGACTCGGCACTTTCACTGTCAGGGCTGGGGTTCAATCCCTGGTTAGGGAACTCAGATCCCTCAAGCCAAGTGGTGCACCAAAAAAAAAAAAAAAAAAATATGTGTGTGTGTGTGTGTGTGTGTGTGTGTGTGTGTATGCCTAATTAGTTCTATGAAGGCAGGGATTTTTTAACACAATTTTTAAATTGTTGTGGTTAAAAAAAACCACATATAATAAAATTTACCATCTTAACCATCTGTAAGTGCACAGTTCAGTAGTATTAAGCATATTCACATTGTTGTACAACAGATGTCCAGACCTTTTTCATCCTGCAAAACTCAAACTCTATATCCATTAAACAACCACTGCCCACTTTCCCCTCCTCCCAGTTACCTCATGTAAGTAGAATCATACAGTATTTATCTTTTTGTTCACTTAACATAATGTTTCTAAGGTTCATCCATGTTATAGCATGTGTCAAAATTTCTTTCCTTTTTAAGGCTGAATACTATTCTATTGTATTTATTTACCACATTTTGTTCATCCACTAATCCATTGATAGATGCTTGGGCTGCTTCCACCTCTTGGCTAATGTGAATAATGTTGCAATGAACATGGGTGTGCAAATATCTCTTCAAGAGCCTGCTTTCAATTATTTTGGATATATATATATACACAGGTGGTATTGCTGGATCATACGGTAATTCTATTTTTGATGTTTCCAGGAACTGCCAAACCATTTACCATAGTGGCTGTACAATTTTACACTCCCACTAACAGTGCACGGTGATTCCAATTTCTCCACATTCTTGCCATTTGTTATTCTGGATTTTGTTTGTTTGTTTATTTGTTTGATAGTAGCCATTCTAATGGACGTGAGGAAGAGCAGGGATTTTCTTTCATATGCTTTTTCACTGCTGCCTCCCCAGAGCCTAGGTCAATCTCTGGTACATAGTAGCCACTCAATGAGTATTAGTTGCATAAATGAATAAATTGAATGAGTTGACTTCATGTATAGGGTTGTGTAGTGGGCTGAACAGTGGTACCGCAAAAGATCTGTCCACATCCTTACCCAAGAACCCGTGAATGTTACCATAATTGGAAAAGGGTCTTTGTAGATGAAATTAATTAAGGATCTTGAGATGAAGAGGTCATCCTAGATTACCCAGGTGGGCCCTAAGTCTAATGACAAGTGTTCTTTTTTTTTTTAAGGGAACTTTATTTTTATTTATTTATTTATTTACTTTTCGCTGCGTTGGGTCTTCCTTGCTGTGTAGGCTTTCTTTAGTTGCAGTGGAGTGGGGGCTACTCTTTGTTGTGGTGCGCAGGCTTCTCATTGTGGTGGCTTCTCTTGTTGCAGAGCATTGGCTCTAGGCACATGGGCTTCAGTAGTTGTGGCACGTGGGCTTCAGTAGTTGTGGCTCATGGGCTTAGTTGCTCCACGGCATGTGGGATCTTCCCGGACCAGTGTTCGGACCCGTGTCCCCTGCATCCTGCATTGGCAGGTGGATTTTTAACCACTGCGCTACCAGGGAAGCCCGACAAGTGTTCTTATAAGAGAGATACGCACAGAAGAAGACAACACAGAGGAGAAGGCAATGTGATGACAAAGATTGGAGTGATGTGGTCACAAGCCAAGGAGGACAAGGAATGCCAACAGCCAGCAGAAGCTAGAACAGTCAAGGAAGCATTCTCCCCTGAAGTCTCCAGAGGGAATGCAGCCCTGCTGAATCCCAGAACTGTGAGAGAATAAATTCTTGTTGTTTTATGCCACCAAGATTTTGGTAATTTGTTACAACACTCACAGAAAACTAATACAGGCTGTTATCCATAATTCTGAGAAGTTTTTATCAAAAAGGATGGCTTCGGGTGTGGGGTGGGAGGATGAAAGAAATAGATGAGGGAGATTAAGAGGGACAAACTTCCAGTTACTAAATAAATGTCACAGGTATGAAATGTACAGTGTGGGGAATACAGTCAATAATAATGTAATATCTTTGTGGTGACAGATGGTAACTAGACATCATGGCGATCATTTTAGAAGGTATAGAAATACTGATCACTATGTTATAGCTAATGATACTGAGTTATATACTTGAAAGTTGCTAAGAGAGGAAATCTTAAATGTTCTCACCAACAAAAAAAGAAATGGTAATTATGTGATGGGATGGAGGTGTTAGCTAATACTATGGTGGCAATAATTTTGCAATATAAGTGTATCAAATCAACATGTTGTACACCTTAAACTTACATGATGTTATATGTCAATTCTATCCCAATAAAGCTGGAGAACAAAAAAAAGAAATACTGAGCACTATGTTGTACACAAGGAACTAACAGTGTTGTGGGTCAATTACACTTGAAAAACAAACAAACAAATAAACACACTTATAGAAAAAGAGATCAGATTTGTGGTTATCAGAGGTGGAGGTTGTGGGGTGGGGGAATTGGATGAAGGTGGTCGAAAGGTACAAACTTCCAGGTATAAGATAAATAAGTGCTGGGATGTAATATACATCATGATTAATATAATAAACTCTCTTGTATGTTATATGAAAATTGTTAAGAGGGTAAATCCTAAGAGTTCTTATTATAAGGAAAAATATTTTTCTATTTCTTTAATTTTATATCTATATGAGATGATAGATGTTCACTAAATTTATTGTGATAATCATTTCATGATGTATGGAAGTCAAATCATTATGCTGTACACCTTAAACTTATACAATGCTGTATGTTAATCATATCTCAATAAAATTGGGGGAAAATGGCTTTAGTTTGGGAAGCTCTAATTTGAAGTCATTCTTCATGGGTGTACTATTTAGCAAGGCCAGTTGTCTTTTAATGTTATTATTGTTTTCATAACATCTAATCTATGTACAGGAGAAGGCTTTTAGTTCTCTATCATAGAAATTTGGGGAAAGGGGCATGCATCCAGCTCATCCAATAGAAATTTCAAGTCCTCTGCCTTTAAATTGGTTATGTCTTCCCAAGACTGGGTTTTGTCCCTTGAGCTGATGTAAAGGTCACTTCCTATATTTGTGAGGCTTGTCTATGGAGGCCATAGGGGCTCTGCCATAGCTCAGGGGGCTAATTCTGCATTCCCAGGTCCAGGATCCCTAAATACTTTCCCTTAGAGCCTGCCAAAGAGTATTGGGATCTTATGTTTGTAAGTTGACCTATCCCTCACATGGGAGCTGCTACCCAATAAGCTTCATTCCTACATAGAACCCTCCCAGTTGTGATTGTTCCAAAGTTTCAGGATCAGCCTTTTTCACAGGCAATATAGTACCTTACCTGTTAGGTGAGATCCTGACACGTGTAATCAGGGAATTACTTCATTTCATGTACACTAAAAGCATAAGAAGACCTTTGGCATACTAAAATATGTTGATGTTTCAAACAGTTCAGAGAAAGGTCTTTTGATGCTTAGGGAAGGTCAGACAGCTGATCAGATAGATCTTACCAGGGAAGCATTCATCCTTGCTATATAGTGCTCAATAAATATTCGTTGTATGTAGTAAACTGCTGGTACCCCTCCCAAATTTCCTTTACTGGATCCTTCTTACTACTGTGAGTGATGGCTGCCAAATCCTGGCCCTTTTGCCTCAAGGTGGGATCAACTCTATGGTACAATTCATGCTCCACAGCTCTCCATAAGATCAGGCTGAAGCTCCAAATAAGACCACATCTTATCAGCTACCTTCCCTGCTCTATCCTGCTTCCTTTATTGCCTTTCTCCTAAGAGTACTCTCCCAATAAATTATGCACTCAAATCCTGTTTCAGGGTCTGCTCCTAGGGAAACAGACCTAAGACACTGCATGAATAAAAAAATATAAAATTTCATCCATGTCCATGACCTGGAGACAATGTTATAATGCAAGCAAAGATATAGAAAATGATGACATGAAATCAGAGAGAGCAGAAGGGCCACACGGAGAGAATGCTTTTCTTGAGTGAAAAAACCAAAAAACCATAAAACCGGCAGAGGCAACTTCAAACCATCTTAGTAGCAAATGTCCCTGGCCATGCAGTTAGTAAGAACTATGTTATTTAGAGTCTGGACTTAGAACAGTTCCAGATCAAAGGCTAAGAATTCTTTGCTGTTGGCATTAATGTTTCTGGGACCTGGAGCTGGCTGCTTTGATAAGGACTAGTGGAGAAACAGGTGGCATGGGATTTCAGGTAGAACAGCCACAGTACCTTGGTGATAAGGAATAAGGAGTCCAACAGAAGTGCTTCCAGAGCTGCAGTGATCCCTTTTGTTAGGAGTGACTGGATATTATACCAGAACCCACTTAATATTATATACAGATGACTAGCTATACATGATATTTGTATACATAATTATACAGCCATTCTTGATCAATTCTTAATCAAGTTTACCTCACAAGACTTGTTCTTGGTGGAAGCAAGTTACACAGTATTCTGGTAATCTATTGCTGTGTAACAAATTTAGTGCCTTAAAAAGTACACTTATTTATTTTGCTCGTGTACCTGTAATTTGGGGTGGGTTCAGCAGAGATGATACCCCTCTGCTTCATGAATGTCTGGGGCCTCAACTTGGAAGACTTAAATGGCTGTAGGCTGGCTTCCTCACAGCATGGCAGTCTTAGAGTAGCTAGACTTCTTTTAAGGCAGCTGGATTTCCCCAGTGCAAGTGTTCCAAGACACTCAGGAGGAAGCTGCAAAACTTCCTATGACCTAGACTCAAAAGTCTCAACACATCACTTCCATCATAGTCTACTGGTTAAACAAATCATTAAAGCCACCCCAGATTCAAGGAGTGGGGGGGTTAGTCCCCACCTCCCCACATAAATAGTGTAAAAGAATTTGTAGCCATCTTTAATGCACCATACAGAAACAGAAAGTGTAGTGGACTCTGACAACAACAGTAAAGGAGAAAGAAAATATCAATACTTCCCGTCACAAGAAAAGATTTTGTTTTTTAAGGACAAGATAATTTGAGCATGTTTGAAGGCTAAGGAAAAAGAATCAGAGAAGAGAGTAGGTTAAAGAAGTAAGAAAAAGAATGTTTGCTGCAGCAAGGTTTGAGAGCTTTGGAGAGCAGCCATACTGCTGCTGTGTAGATGCGAGCCATTTCCTGTTAACCTCAGGTGTTGGTAAAGTCACGTGAAACTTCACAGCCTGAGCTCAGTTTTGCTCTGGGGAGTGGTGGAATAGGCTGGTTCCACTTCTGGCCTGGAGGAGCAGTGCCTCCTGAGGCCAGAGCATGGCTCCATGTCAGCCTGTCCCATGGTAGGGCCATGTCTTCCATTTTCCTGTCTCATCCTGCACATCGCCATGTAGGAAACTGTAGCAAAACATAACCTGCAAACCAGAATGCCAGTGCTAGGGCCTAGGCTGAACAACGGGTTTCACGTAGGAATAGGAGGGATGTGTGGGTGGAGAGCTGGCTGTTGTGCAGTTCAGCTTCAGCAGGCTTAAGGGGATGCAGAATGAAGAAGGTCAGGACCTGGGTATGAGGTACATCGTAGAATTTTAGAATTCTGTGCTCTGTGAAGAGAAGCTTCACAGGTACATGAGGGCCTTTCTTTGTTTCCCACGGACTGCAAGGTGCCCAAACTATGAGATAGCTGCCATGGGAATATTCATCCCACCACAAGGCTTATGTCAGACAATGTTCTGGTTATCTATTGGTGAGTAACAAACCTCTCTAAAACTTGGAGGCTTAAAACAGCAGCCAGTTTATAATTTCTCAGGATTTTGGATAAGGCATAGTAGGAAAGACTTCTCTCTGTTCTACATAATGTGGAACGGCTGAGATGGCTGGAACAATGGCTTCTTCCCTCAGTGACTTTGTCCCTCAGCTGGGATGGGTCCACCAGGTTCTTGTGTCTGGGATCTCAGTTCTTGGTGATAACTGGGTTCCTACTTTTCCTCCATGTGGTCTCTCTGCAGCAAGGTGGAAGAGCAGCTGCAGCTCAGGACTATCAAGAGCTCAAAATCAAGATTCCTAGGTTGTTCTTAAAGGCTCAGAACTGGAACTGGCACACCATCACTTGCCCCACATTCTTCTTCAGTTAAATCGAGTCACAGGTCTGTCCAGATTCCAGGGTCAGGGAGCACACAAGGTTGTACTGTCAGGAGGCATGTTTCACTGGGGGGCACCAAAGTAACAAACTACCTGACAAGAAGGGCTCCAGGGGCAGAACTGTGTGTGAGGGGTGGAGAGGGGGGATGCTCCTAATTTTATGTCCCTAATTTTATGCTGCCCTTTCTTCAGAGATGATTGGAGGGCAAATAGCGGGGAGCAAGGTAACCTCAAACTTCCTGTACAGGATTAAAGGTGTGTGGTCTGGTCTGCTACTTAATCAGCCTGTATCAAGGGAGGCGCACTGTGTCTTCAGTTCTAGGCATTTATTGAGCATAGCCAATGCGCTAGGTTCTTAACACAGGTGTTATTTCGTTAACCCTATACTACAGTGGACAAAGCAGAAGCTCAAAGTCAGCACTGCTACAGTACCGCACTTAGCGTCACACCACGACGCTGACTCCTGGGCCCTTTCTGCCCCGCAGCGAGAGTTGGGGTAGAGCGATGACCGGCGCCGGGGTCTTCGGGACCGCAGCGCTCAACTCTGCCGGCTTGGTTAGCAGAGGGACCGGATCCGAGGCAGCGAACGGGAAAAGGGTGCTTCAGGACCGCTACGCAGGGGCTGCCTCGCCGGGCTAAGGGATAAAACTAGAGCACTAGGGCGCTTAGTTAGAGGTCGGAAAGGCCTCGCCTTAGCGCAGGATCCGCGTTAGAGGTCTGCCTCCAGGGCCGCGTGCCCCGCCCACGCACGCATGCGCCGACCCCCTCCTCCCGCGCAGCTCCGGCCCCGCCCTCAGGATTGACCGCCCGAGCCACCGTCCGCACAGCCCCGCCCCGCACGGCCAGGCGAAGGAGAGCCGGTGGTGCCCTGTGGTGTGCGCGCGCGCGCGCGCGTTTGTGTGTGTGTGTGTGTGTGTGAGTGTGTGTGTGTGTGTGTATATGTGTTCGTGGGGCGCCGTCTCAGCCCCGGGAAGATGGTGGCGGCGGCGGCGGCGACTGAGGCGAGGCTGAGGAGGAGGACGGTGGCGACGCCAGCGCCCGGGAGCAGGAACAGCAGGCGGTGCCGGGACTGGGACGCGACCAGGGCTGGGAGGCCAGGGCTGGGGACCCGGCTGCGCCTCCCACGGCGGCGGCGGCGGCTGCTGCTGTTGCTGCTGCTCCCGCCGCTGCTGCTGCTTCCCTGGGCGGCTGAGGCCGCGGCGGCCTCGACGGCGGTGTCGGGCTCAGCCGCAGCAGAGGCCAAGGAGTGCGACCGGCCCTGTGTCAACGGCGGCCGCTGCAATCCTGGCACTGGCCAGTGCCTCTGCCCCGCCGGCTGGGTGGGCGAGCAATGCCAGCACTGCGGGGGCCGCTTCAGGTGAGTGGTGTGGGGGGGGTGTCGGAGGGTAGGGCTCAGCCAGAGGCCGAGGCTTAAGGGCCGCTCGAGACGGCCCCAGGCCGGAGGCGGCTGCCCGACAGAAAGTGGGGGGGATAGGGCCGCCCCATGGTGTTTGAGGACCATTTGCTTCCTGGGAGATCATCGTCTCTGGTCTGGGGTCTTCCTGTAAGAGAAGTTGAAAAGGTTCGAGGCAAGGGTGGGGGCACCCCAAAGGGGTTTGGGCGCGGCGGACTACATGGGACGAAAGCTTAGGATCCCGAAGAGTTTCAAAGCCAGTCTCTGAAACTGGGCCTCTTTTGGAAAAACGAGGTATAAAAGAAAAGGTGAGAGAGCCAGTCTTCCTTAAACACTTCTTTGGAACATCCCCTCGTTCTCTAGAGCCTGATGAGTTCCTGGACTGATTGGAGATGTGGGGTACTCCGAAGAAATAGGGCCCTGGGAGAGATTCGTTGTCTGGAGATAGAAGGGAAAAGGGTAGGATTGTGAGATATTAGAGATAGAAGAACCATCGGTTATTGGCTAAAGGAAAGTGAAGAAACTAGCTTTTGGAAGCTCACTGGAGGGGGCGTATTGGAACAAGGTCTGTCATGGAGAGGGCATCGAAGGAGGTTCCTGTTTGCCCTGGTTTCTGGAGAATATGGAGTTCTGAGTTGGCCTGGTTCAGGGCAGTACCTCTTGGAGAGATCATTCATTAATTAATTAGTAGTTAACTATTACTTGCTTTAGTTGTGCAAGGATTTCTGGATAATACAAACAAATAGATTAGCCAGACTTTGGCCTAGTCCACAAGAAGTTTGGAATATAGCTAGCGAAAGATTTGTACATAGATAACCATAATCATAAGGGCTACAGAGTCATTCATGCTTTTGGCAGATATTTACTGAATTTTTTTGATGTCAGATAGGGAAGAGTGGGGAAATATGAAGAACAAGACAGACAGGGACCCTGCTCTCATAGATCTTACATTCTAGTGGGGAGACAGACAAGAAGTAAATAAATAAGTGAAAGAAAAGAACAAATAATTTTAGGTAATGGTAAGTGCTGTCAAGAAGGTAAGTCAGGATGGCCTGATAGACAATTATAACCAGTTGGTAACTTTAGGAGAAGGCACTCATTTGAAGTGACATTTGATCTGAGACCTGAATGAGGTAAGGGAGAACCTGTGGGAATTCAGGGGCAGAGAGGGTGTGACTAGCTGAGGGGGTACAGGGATATTTTGAGGAGGAGGTGACGTTGGATTTGAGTACTTGAGGATAGTAGGATTTGGAAGTGTGGCACTGGGAAAAAAATTTCAGATGGAACAAAGGATGCAAACAAAATTGTGGAGACCAGAAAGTAAAGTATTGCTAGTGCCAGGGTGTATAGAAGAGAATTGCGAGAGAGAAGTTTGGAACCGTAGAATTATAGACTCACGTAATGTCAGATCTTCAAGGGAACACGAAGAACGTTGAAGAGCTGAGCTCTTTGTCGTTATGGAGAAAGCAAGTGATTTCAAGACTAGTGTACTGTAGGGCTAGCCTTGTACCTTTACTTAGGGTTCTGGGTAATGTGGTTCTGGTTTATGAACTACATTAATCTACACAAACTTGTTGAGGGCTACTCTGGGTTGGGTTATGAGATTACAGTGGTTAACGAGACAGACACAGTCCTGCTCTTACGGAGCTTACATTCTAGCTTGGGAACAGTAATCAATTTCTTATGATTTTTCTTAAAGCTATGGAAGTGAATAGGAGGGGGCAAACGGAGGACTTGATTTAGTTTGGAAAGGTAAGGTTAGTGTCTGAATAAGTGGCTTTTGAGTTGAGATCTGAAGGGTGAAATGCCACCACCTACATGGGAGGTGGGGTGCTAAGGGTCCAGTATGTACAGAGGCTTGGAGATGAGAGGGATCATGGCAGGATGGATAGAAAGCCAGGTGGCTGGAGCAGAGAGAGCAAAGGGGAGCAAGACTGGTGAGATAGGAGCCGGGCCTTGTGAAGCCCTGTTGGTTGGGTTGAGAATTTTGACCTTTAGCCTGTGAGCAGTAGAATAGCATAGTTAATCTTGTTTTCATGACATTACAGGCTTTTAGATTGGCGCCGGAGCAGGAATGGCCTTTGAAGATGGGGCCAGACCATTTTGAATTTGAGGAACTTCCACGATCAAGTGAATGGATGGTTGGGTCAGAGGAGAGTTCTTCAAGTTCTGAAAATCTGGGATGCCTTAGTAGACTGTGGGGGCCCACAGGGTGGGGAGGGATATATATAGCTAGATCAGTCTGTCTGTAATGTTCACAGAAGGTGGACTCACTTTAAGCATGAGAGATGGTGGGCAACTAGATTGGAACTGTTGACATGGGTCAGGACAGCAGTAACGAGAACTTGAGATAAGCTGTGGGAATGGAGGCAGGGTTAGGTGCTCGGTGGTATTGTAGAGGTGAATGACAGATCTTTCTTTGAAACTGGCTTGCTCTTGGGAAGAGAGAGGGGGATGGTGAAGGAAAGAAAACTAGATCCTATCTTAGGTGATTGACGGTGTTACCATTAACAGACACAGGGACACAGGAGGAGCAGATTTGAGATGTTTAATTTTGCACATACTGAGATTGGAGTGTTTACAGGGTTTCTACCTTGTGGGACAGGTGTAAGTATTGGAGTCATCTGCATATAGAGAAAGCAGGTCCAAGTGTCCATGTGGACAGTCCAGAGGATTGGAGAAAAGCTACTTGTTAGAGGGAACATCCAGTCCTGACACTGGTTGTCTCAAATGGTGTCATCCGTGAGTGAAGGGGCACCCCTGGTTGTTGTGGACACTCCACTTGAGCCAGTTCCAGCTGGTGTCAGTGCTCTTTCCTGGGCAAAGAGTTATGACCTTTATTCTGATAATTTCATTATATTTTGTGGGATTCTCGAATTTGCATTTTAAAAAAAGGAAAGTAAGGGACTTCCCTGGTGGTCCAGTGGTAAAGAATCCACCTTCCAATGCAGGGGACGCAGGTTCGATCCCTGGTCAGGGAACTAAGATTCCCCCATGCCACGGGCAACTAAGCCCACACCACAACTACTGAGCTCGCAAACCTCAACTAGAGAGCCTGCATGCCGCAAACTACAGAGCCCACGCGCTCTGGAACCTGCACACCACAACTAGAGAGAGAAAACCCACACACCACAACTAGAGTGAAGCCCGTGTGCCCAACAAAAGATCCCACATGCCTCAGCGAAGATCCTGCGTGCTGCAACTAAGACCCGATGCAGCCAAAGATAAATAAATAATAAATCTTAAAAAAAAAGAAGCAATATTTTAAAAAAGTGAAAGTAAGAGGAACTTATATTTCTAGGCTTTTAAAAAAACCTTTCATTAAATTTTTAGTTGTAGGATTTTTTAGGGGAAGAGTGAAATGTTGGTTTTCATTATGTGTTGGTATGTGTCTTGATTTAACTTACAAACCTCTTTGTTATTAAACTTCGAGACATTAGAATGAATACCTTTCTGGTTTGGGTCAGCATTAGGTTGGTGTGATTTTTAAGCCTTTTAGTTCCATAAATCCTGTGTTACAATTGCTGTTATAAGGTCCTTTTCATTAATTGAAAGGAACGTAGGATAATAAGAGGGTTAGATTTCACTAAAGTTATCATACTGAGTCCATACTACATGCCATGGACTGGATCAGGCATTTTCATGTATATTGTGCCATTTAATCTTCAGGACAACTCTGAGGGTGTTGTTTACAATTTGGATTGTTGTGTGGTTATAGTTAGAAAATCACTTAATTTTTTTTCCAAATGTAAGATACTATAGAAATGATTAATTACAGAGGATAAAGTTAATGGTGTCAGTTTAATAAAAATAACTATGAAATCTTTGGTGGATGATTTCTAAAGCAATGCCAGTTCCATTCATTTTTATGTGATTCAGTAATCATGTTTTTTCTACTTGTGATATCGCCATCGAAACTTTTGTTTGGAGGATAAATATATCACATTAAGTTAGAAAATAAAGATGTTAAGCTCATTTATGAAATTAATATGCATTTAATTCTTTTAAGTTCTTGTATACAACTTCTGGGAGGTTAGAATACAGTAACCTTGCTGAATTAGAGCCTTATAGTTGCCCATGATATTAATACTGTCTATAGAAGAAAAAGAAAGGCATTTATTCAGCATTTGTTTTGTGCACAGCACATTGCAGTAATAGTAGTAGTAATAGTTGCAGCAGTAGCTGCTTCCATTTTTCTAGCATTTCTCCATTTTTTCCAGGTGTTGTGTCAAGGGCCTTTTAGAAATTATTCTTTTTAATCCTTAGAGTGAAGTTATTCCCATTTCACAGTTGGGTAAACCGAAGCTTGGAGATACAGAGTAACTTGCCCAAGGTTACACAACTTGTGAAAAATTGAGATTTGAACTCAGGCCTTGTCTAATTCCCAAACATGTGCTTTCCTTTATACCATTTGGCCTCTCATTTTTTCTGAGTCTAGTCATCCTTTATGGACATTATTTGGAAGGGCTGACATAATCCCAACACTCTGAGAAACAAAGGAGGGAAAATAGGTTTGTTACAATAGGAAAGCTAGCATAAAAAAAAAAAATCTTAATTTACTTGAATCTGTCTGGCTACTGGCCTGAGGACATAAATATGTTTTTCTAACTAGTGAAGTGAAAATTCTGGAAAATAAAATTTGATAAAAGAAGGTAAAATAAATACTTATTTTGCTTACAGTAATTACTAAGAAGTATTAACCTGAAGCCCTAAATTTATGTTCATGAATCAAATTTAGACTTGTCTGTTTTTCCCAGTAGAATATAAGCTCCATGAGGCAGGAATTTTTATCTGTTTTGCTCACTGTTATATTCCCAGAGCCTAGAGCAGTGGCTGAGACATAGTGCTCAATGACTGTCGTTGAATGAAGGAATGAAGTTCTGCTATATATTCTTTATGACTTAAAAAAAAAGTCATCTGTACCTATATGACTGCTGTGTTTGTCTTTTGTCCTTTTATTTCTCCTGAATTTCATTGTCTTGTCTTCCACTGTTTGCTGGGCATCTTTATTGGGATGTTGTGCTGTCCACCTCATACTAAGCCACATCGAAGACCAAACTTCTTATCCTCATTGAAAAAAATAGTGTTTTCCTTTGTACTTCCTTATTTCAGTAGCAAATTCTACTTTGGATAACCAAAGGTCAAAACTTAGGAGTAATCTTTTGCTCCTTCTGTTTGTTCTCCCTTCTCTAAAGTCTTAGAAATGTGTTCCTTTCCATTCTTCTGCTGCCATCCTAGTGCACCTGGCCCTTCACCTTATTGCTGACCTGCCTCTGTTGCACCCTGGCTGGTTTCTTGCACCTCCAGAATACATTCTACCCTGTGTCATATAATCCCCTGAGAACATGTATCACTGTCTTGCTCAGAAACCTTCCTAACATACAGAGGGACCTAGGGCCAGATCATTAAACTCCATACCAAGGAGTTTGGGCCTTATCCTCTTGTTTTGTTTTTGTATTTTATTTTGTTTTATTTTATTATTTTATTTATTTTGGCCGTGCTGCACAGCTTGCAGGATCTTAATTCCCTGACCAGGGTTCGAACCCGTGCCCTGAAAGCACAGAGTCCTAACCACTGGACCACCAGGGAATTACCTGTTTTTGTTTTTTGATTGAAATACAATTTATGTACAATATTATGTTAGTTTCAGGTGTACTACATAGTGATCTGACATTTGCATACATTATGAAATGATCACCATGATAAGTTTAGTAACTATCTGTTCCCATACAAAATTACTGTAGTATTATTGACCATATTCCTTATGCTGTATATTACATCCCTGTGGCTTATTTATTTTATAATTGGCTGTTTGTAACTCTTAATCCCCTTCACCTGTTTTACCCCTACCTGGGTCTTATCCTCTTGGAATTGATAACATGGTCTAAATTACTGACTTTTTAATACCGAATCTCCCAATGTTACAATCATGTTGGGCACATGATCCAAACCCTGTTACCGCGGGCAGTAGTTTTAACTTGTTTCTTTGATACTGCATAACTGGGATTGCCAATTTCCAGCTCAGAATCAGGCTGTTCTCACTGCCCTGTACTTCAGCTCTTTTTATCTAGTTTCATATTCAGAGGCTCATTAATTGTCACTCTATTTGTAAATTGTATTGGATACAATTTCTATCAAAGTTCTTTTAGTGACAGATGCCCAACTTAGACAAGCTTAAGAGAAAAACATGGGAGAGATTTATTGGTTTATGTGACAGAAAAGTCCAGGGGATATTGTTGGCTTCATATGTGGGTAGATCCAGGTGACCAGTTGGTCTCTCTCCTTCTCTCTTTACTGGGCTCACTTTCAGGCAGGCTCTCTACATGTGATGTCTCCAGGAGCTAAATCAAACTGGAAAAGAGTAACTTTTCCTTAGCAGCGTGTAACAGATAAGGAAGAGTGAGAGTCTCACTGGTTGGTCCCTTGTCCTTTACTGAAGCAGTCACTGTGGCTAGTGTCCTGGGAATGTTCTGACTGATCATACCTGAGTTGAGTACCTCTCTGGAGCTGGGGGATGAGGGTCCAACTCCATAGATGGAAGGACTGAGAAAGGGGAAGGAAAACAGAAAACACACTGTCACCAGAAAGTGGGGCCAGTACCGGGCAGGTGAGGACAGTGACATCGCTGCCTATTCTTAGAACCTGTTGTTTGGTGAATACCTCAGTAAGTGTTGATGATGAAAATTGGGAATGGTCTGGAAAATATCGTATCATGTAATGAGATGCTGGTCCCCCAGTTTATCAGAAATTTACTCCATGAGGGACCCACTATGTGGAATGTTGAGGTTACTGCAGTGAAGACTGTTCTGTGTTGAGAGCCAAGTCATTGAATGGCAGTTATTCATCCCTTGATATGTGACAGGGAAAAAAGAGAGGATTATGGGAAGAATCAACAAAATATGTGCTTATGTTGTGTGAATTTATGTTATTTTGGGTGGAAACTTTATATAAAATACATAACAGTCCTTTCAAGCTTTTGGCTGATTCCTGGAAGAGTTTACTTAGATGAAAAGGTAAAAATATGTTTATTGAGTAAAAAGAAAAATTTAGCATGAATGTCTTAATATAATTGCCTAATATGTTTGAAAGCAGGTATCTGACATTTAAACTTTACCTCTGTGAAAGGTTCCCAAGATAGGGAAATGCATTTTATTTACTACAGTATAGAAGACAGATAAATATATAGGAAAAAAGCAGAGTATGTTTATGATCAAAACAGTTTTTACTAATTGTGATTAACTTATTTAATAAATTTGTAGGTTATCTTTATCTTGAGAATTAAATATAGAAGTAGGTACCTGTTAGCGTGGTTGAACAGAAATCATATTGGTTTTTCTCTTTAAATACAATCTTGTTCCTAAAACTGAAATGAAACTGTGGTTGTATTTTCCCTAATGATTGTATCTAGAAATTTATCAGCCACTAACCTATTATGAAACTTGTTTCTCATTTATACTCTTTACTATTTCTGTGATTTCCCAAATACATGGTGGCAAAACTGCCCCTTATTCATATATTATATACTAATCTAATCCTTCGTTTTGTTGCTTTCTTCCTTCCATTTTTCCTTTTCTCCCTATACTTTCAAGCTGGCCCTTTATTGTTAGCCTGACTTTTTCTAATTTTTCCTCCTTAGGGTGAATTTCTTTTATTTACCTTGCTTTTTTCTTTCTCCTCCTTTTATTGATGTCATATCCCTTTAACTGCTTTTCTTTTAACACATGAGACCCTGGTTCGATTTCATCCTTTCAGTTTTTAATTCTTTAAGTTTTCTGTTTTTTCAAGTACATTTTGAGTGAAGCTTAATTCAGGCTATTTATTTACGTGTTTACTTATCTAGAATTCTCTTTCACTTATAGAAGTCAATTTTAGTTATGGCTGAATTGCCTCTTTATTGTTTTAGAATTTGACATTAACGGTGTACAGTTATTAAGTTGAATGAATTTTCCAATTAATTCCTCTTGGTACTTTTTGCATTCTAATTAAGGTTTTTCTAATTTGTTTATTAATAAGCCTATAAACATTAGAGGCTGAAATTGTGTCAGGTGCTGTTAAGGGACACAAAAGTAACCTCTTGACCAGTGTTTCCTATATTTTTTGATTCACAAATCCTTTCACAAAAATGTATAATCTTGTGGACTATCTTAATTACACATTAAAAAATGTATCCTATTTTTGATAAGGTGATTTTAAATAGTAAAAAGTAATTTCCTATTAAACATTATAACATACATTTTGAATACAATTTGTAATATTCACAATATAAAAAGAAAAATTTCTTTTCCCTCTTTAACATGTGGGCACATGTTGTTTAATGTATTTTAAATTAATTGAGTAAGGAGAAGCATTATTTATACACAAATAAAAAGTGACATTTAGTTTGGGGATCGAATATATATTAAAATAGAGACTGTATTTGGCTCTGCTTTATACTATAGAAATAGACAACTTTCCTGTCCTCATGTTTCTTATTCATGCATTTGTGCTTTAAAAATTATTTCTTAGAATTTTTTTGTGTTTTGTTTCTAAATGATAGTGGTTTTCAGCTGTATGTAAGCATTCCTTTGCAAATAGCATACTTCCTGTGTGGATCGTTTTTCAAAATTGAATGAAAAGGCCAAACTGGCTGTAATTCTCACTTAATTTTCCCCTTTCACATTGGTTTTTGAAATACTGGAGACATCTTGCAAAGTTATACAAGGATTTTTCTTTTTTCTCCCATATCTCTTCCCTCTTGCGTCTCCCTTTCTCCCACACTCCCTGTCCCACCCCTCTGGGTGCTCACAAAGCACTGAGCTGATCTCCCTGTGCTATGCAGCTGCTTCCCACTAGCTATCTATTTTACGTTTGGTAGTGTATATATGCCCATGCCACTCTCTCACTTTGTCACAGCTTACCCTTCCCCCTCCGCATATCCTCAAGTCCATTCCCTAGTAGGTCTGTGTCTTTATTTCTGTCTTACCCCTAGGTTCTTCATGACATTTCTTTTTCTTAGATTCCATAATATATGTGTTAGCATACGGTATTTGTCTTTCTCTTTCTGACTGACTTCACTCTGTGTGACAGACTCTAGCTCCATCCACCTCACGACAAATAACTCAATTTTGTTTCTTTTTATGGCTGAGTAATATTCCATTGTATATATGTGCCACATCTTCTTTATCCATTCATCCGATGATGGACACTTAGGTTGTTTCCATCTCCTGGCTATTGTAAATAGAGATGCAATGAACATTTTGGTACATGACTCTTTTTGAATTATGGTTTTCTTAGGGTATATGCCCAGTAGTGGGATTGCTGGGTCATATGGTAGTTCTATTTGTAGTTTTTTAAGGAACCTCCATACTGTCCTCCATAGTGCTGTACCAATTCACATTCCCACCAACAGTGCAAGAGTGTTCCCTTTTCTCCACACCTTCTCCAGAATTTATTGTTTCTAGATTTTTTGATGATGGCCATTCTGACCAGTGAGAGAAGAGATCTCATTGTAGTTTTGATTTGCATTTCTCTAATGATTAATGATGTTGAGGATTCTTTCATGTGTTTGTTGGCAGTCTGTGTATCTTCTTTGGAGAACTGTCTATTTAGGTCTTCTGCCCATTTTTGGATTGGGTTGTTTGTTTTTTTGTTGTAGAGCTGCATGAGCTGCTTGTATATTTTGGAGATTAATCCTTTGTCAGTTGCTTCATTTGCAAATATTTTCTCCCATTCTGAGAGTTGTCTTTTGGTCTTGTTTATGGTTTCCTTTGCTGTGCAAAAGCTTTGACGTTTCATTAGGTCCCATTTGTTTATTTTTGTTTTTATTTCCATTTCTCTAGGAGGTGGGTCAAAAAGGATCTTGCTGTGATTTATGTCATAGAGTGTTCTGCCTATGTTTTCCTCTAAGAGTTTGATAGTTTCTGGCCTTACATTTAGGTCTTTAATCCATTTTGAGCTTATTTTTATGTGTGGTGTTAGGGAGTGTTCTAATCTCAAACTTTTACATGTACCTGTCTGGTTTACCCAGCACCACTTATTGAAGAGGCTGTCCTTTCTCCACTGTACATTCCTGCCTCCTTTATCAAAGATAAGGTGACCATATGTGCGTGGGTTTATCTCTGGGCTTTCTATCCTGTTCCATTGATCTTTCTGTTTTTGTGCCAGTACCATACTGTCTTGATTACTGTAGCTTTGTAGTATAGTCTGAAGTCAGGGAGCCTGATTCCTCCAGCTCCGTTTTTCGTTCTCAAGTTTGCTTTGGCTCTTCAGGGTCTTTTGTGTTTCCATACAAATTGTGAAATTTTTTGTTCCAGTTCTGTGAAAAATGCCACTGGTAGTTTGATAGGGATTGCATTGAATCTGTAGATTGCTTTGGGTAGTAGAGTCATTTTCACAATGTTGATTCTTCCAATCCAAGAACATGGTATATCTCTTCATCTATTTGTATCATCTTTAATTTCTTTCATCAGTGTCTTATAATTTTCTGCATACAGGTCTTCTGTCTCCTTCGGTAGGTTTATTCCTAGATATTTTATTCTTTTTGTTGCAATGGTAAATGGGAGTGCTTTCTTGATTTCACTTTCAGATTTTTCATCATTACTGTATAGGGATGCCAGAGATTTCTGTGCATTAATTTTGTATCCTGCTACTTTAACAAATTCATTGATTAACTCTAGTAGTTTTCTGCTAGCATCTTTAGGATTCTCTATGTATAGTATCATGTCATCTGCAAACAGTGACACCTTTACTTCTTTTCCAATTTGATTCCTTTTATTTCCTTTTCTTCTCTGATTTCTATGGCTAAAACTTCCAAAACTATGTTGAATAAGAGTGGTGAGAGTGGGCAACCTTGTCTTGTTCCTGATCTTAGTGGAAATGCTTTCAGTTTTTCCACCATTGAGGACAATGCTGGCTGTCGGTTTGTCATATATGGCTTTTATTATGTTGAGGAAAGTTCCCTCTATGCCTACTTTCTGCAGGGTTTTTATCATAAATGGGTGTTGAATTTTGTCAAAAGCTTTCTCTGCATCTATTGAGATGACCATATGGTTTTTCTCCTTCAGTTTGTTAATATGGTGTATCACGTTGATTGATTTGCGTACATTGAAGAATGCTTGTATTCCTGGAATAAATCCCACTTGATCATGGTGTATGATCCTTTTAATGTGCTGTTGGATTCTGTTTGCTAGTATTTTGTTGAGGATTTTTGCATCTATGTTCATCAGTGATATTGGCCTGTAGTTTTCTTCCTTTGTGACTTCCTTGTCTGGTTTTGCTATCAGGGTGATGGTGGCCTCGTAGAATGAGTTTGGGAGTGTTGCTCCCTCTGCTATATTTTGGAAGAGTTTGAGAAGGATAGGTGTTAGCTCTTCTCTAAATGTTTGATAGAATTCCCCTGTGAAGCCATCTGGTCCTGGGCTTTTGTTTGTTGGAAGATTTTTTTTTTTTTTTTGCGGTACGCGGGCCTCTCGCTGCTGTGGCCTTTCCCGTTGCGGAGCACAGGCTCCGGATGTGCAGGCTCAGTGGCCATAGCTTCACGGGCCCAGCCTCAACGCGGCATGTGGGATCTTCCAGGACCGGGGCACGAACCCCTGTCCCCTGCATCGGCAGGCGGACTCTCAACTACTGCGCCACCAGGGAAGCCGTGTTGGAAGATTTTTAATCACAGTTTCAATTTCAGTGCTTGTGATTGGTCTGTTCATATTTTCTATTTCTTACTGATTCAGTCTTGTCAGGTTGTGCATTTCTAAGAATTTGTTCATTTCTTCCAGGTTGTCTATTTTATTGGCATAGTGTGGGTTGTGGTAATCTCTCATGATCTTTTGTATTTCTGCAGTGTCAGTTGTTCTCCCTCTTCATTTCTAATTTTATTGATTTGAGTCTTCTCCCTTTTTTTCTTGATGAGTCTGGCTAATGGTTTATCAATTTTGTTTTTGTTCTCAAAGAACCAGCTTTTAGTTTTATTGATCTTTGCTATTGTTTCCTTCATTTCTTTTTCGTTTATTTCTGATCTGATCTTTATGATTTCTTTCCTTCTGCTAACTTTGGGGTTTTTTTGTTCTTCTTTCTCTAATTGCATTAGGTGCAAGGTTAGGTTGTTTATTCGAGATGTTTCCTGTTTCTTAAGGTAGGGTTGTATTGTTACAAACTTCCTTCTTAGAACTGCTTTTGCTGCATCCCATAGGTTTTGGGTCCCCATGTCTCCAGTCATTTGTTTCTAGGTATTTTTTTATTTCCTCTTTGATTTCTTCAGTGATCTCTTGATTATTAAGTAGTGTATTGTTTAGCCTCCATGTGTTTGTATTTTTTACAGATCTTTTCCTGTAATTGATATCTAGTCTCAGCGTTGTAGTCGGAAAAGATACTTGATATAATTTCAACTTTCTTAAATTTACCAAGGCTTGATTTGTGACCCAAGATATGATCTGTCCTGGAGAATGTTCCATGAGCACTTGAGAAAAATGTGTATTCTGTTGTTGGAATGTCCTATATATATCGGTTAAGTCCATCTCCTTTAATGAATCATTTAAAGCTTGTGTTTCCTTATTTATTTTCATTTTGGATGATCTGTCCATTGGTGAAAGTGGGGTGTTAAAGTCCCCTGCTATGAATGTGTTACTGTCGGTTTCCCCTTTTATGGCTGTTATTATTTGCCTTATGTATTGAGGTGCTCCTATGTTGGGTGCATAAATATTTACAATTGTTATATCTTCTTCTTGGATTGATCCCTTGATCATTACGTAGTGTCCTTCTTTGTCTCTTGTAATAGTCTTTATTTTAAAGTCGACTTTGTCTGATAATGAGAATTGCTACTCCAGCTTTCTTTTGGTTTCCATTTGGATGGAATACCTTTTTCCTTCCCCTCACTTTCAGTCTGTATGTGTCTCTAGGTCTGAAGTGGGTCTCTTGTAGACAGCATATATATGGGTCTTGTTTTTGTATCCATTCAGCCAGTCTGTGTCTTTTGGTGGGAGCATTTAATCCATTTACATGTAAGGTAATTATTGATATGTATGTTCCTATTCCCATTTTCTTAATTGTTTTGGGTTTGTTGTTGTAGATCTTTTCCTTCTCTTGTGTTTCTTGCCTAGAGAAGATCCTTTAGCATTTGTTGTAAAGCTGGTTTGGTGGTGCTGAACTCTCTCAGCTTTTGCTTGTCTGTAAAGGTTTTAATTTCTCCATCAAATCTGAATGAGATCCTTGCTGGGTAGAGTAATCTTGGTTGTAGGTTTTTCTCCTTCATCACTTTAAATATGTCCTGCCAGTCCCTTCTGGCTTGCAGAGTGTCTGCTGAAAGATCAGCTGTAAACCTTATGGGGATTCCCTTGTGTGTTATTTGTTGTTTTTCCCTTGCTGCTTTTAATATATTTTCTTTGTATTTAATTTTTGACAGTTTGATTAATATGTGTCTTGGCGTGTTTCTCCTTGGATTTATCCTGTATGGGACTCTCTGTGCTGCCTGGACTTGATTAACTATTTCCTTTCCCATATTAGGGAAGTTTTCAACTATAATCTCTTCAAATATTTTCTCAGTCCCTTTCTTTTTCTCTTCTTCTGGAACCCCTATAATTCGAATGTTGGTGCGCTTAATGTTGTCTCAGAGGTCCGTGAGACTGTCCTCGGTTCTTTTCATTCTTTTTTCTTTATTCTGCTCTGCAGTAGTTATTTCCACTATTTTATCTTCCAGGTCACTTATCCGTTCTTCTGCCTCAGTTATTCTGCTATTGATCCCTTCTAGAGTATTTTTAATTTCATTTATTGTGTTGTTCATCGTTGCTTGTTTCATCTTTAGTTCTTTTAGGTCCTTGTTAAATGTTTCTTGAATTTTCTCCATTCTATTTCCAAGATTTTGGATCATCCTTACTATCATTATTCTGAATTACTTTTCAGGTAGACTGCCTATTTCCTCTTCATTTGTTAGGTCTGGTGGGTTTTTATCTTGTTCCTTCATCTGCTTTGTGTTTTTCTGTCTTCTCATTTTGCTTATCTTACTGTGTTTGGGGTCTCCTTTTTGCAGGTTGCAGGTTCATAGTTCCCGTTGTTTTTGGTTTCTGTCCCCAGTGGCTAAAGTTGGTTCAGTGGGTTGTGTAGGCTTCCTAGTGGAGGTGACTAGTGCCTGTGTTCTGGTGGATGAGACTGGGTCTTGTCTGTCTGGTGGGCAGGTCCACGTCTGGTGGTGTGTTTTGGGGTTTCTGTGGCCTTATTATGATTTTAGGCAGCCTCTCTGCTAATGGGTGGGGTTGTGTTCCTGTCTTGCTAGTTGTTTGGCATAGGGTGTCCAGTACTGTAGCTTGCTGGGTGTTGAGTGAAGCTGGGTGTTGGTGTTGATATGGAGATCTCTGGTAGATTTTCGCCGTTTGATATTATGTGGAACTGGGAAGTCTCTTGTGGAGCAGTGTCCTGAAGTTGGCTCTCCCACCTCAGAGGCACAGCACTGACTCCTGGCTGCAGCACCAAGAGCCTTTCATCCACACGGCTCGGAATAAAAGGGAGAAAAAGTAGAAAGAAAGAAAGAAAGAAAGAAAGAAAGAAAGAAAGAAAGAAAGAAAGAAAGAAAGAAAGAGGACAACAGAAAATAAAGTAAGATAAAATAAAATAATTAGAATAAAAAATAATTATTAAGCAAATTTTTTTAAAAAGTAAAAAACAAAAAGGACGGATAGAACCCTAGGACAAATGGTGAAAGCAAAGCTATACAGACAAAATCTCACACAGAAGCATACACACACACACTCACAAAAAGAGGAAAAGGGGAAAAAATAATAAATCTTGCTTTCAAAATCCACCTCCTCAATTTGGGATGATTCGTTGTCTATTCAGGTATTCCACAGATGCAGGTACGTCAAATTGATTGTGGAGCTTTAATCCCCTGCTTCTGAGGGAAGGAATTTCCCCTTCTCTTCTTTGTTCTCACAGCTCCCGGGGCTCAGCTTTGGATTTGGCCCCGCCTGTGCGTGTAGGTTGCTGGAGGGCATCTGTTCTTCGCTGAGACAGGACGGGGTTAAAGGAGCCGCTGATTCAGGGGCTCTGGCTCACTCAGGCCGGGGGGAGGGAGGGGTACGGAGTGTGGGGCGAGCCTGCGGCAGCAGAGTCCAGCATGACGTCGCACCATCCTGAGGCGCGCCATGCGTTCTCCCGGGGAAGTTGTCCCTGGATCCTGGGACCCTGGCAGTGGCGGGCTGCACAGGCTCCCAGGAGGGGCAGTGTGGATAGTGACCTGTGTTCGCACACAGACTTCTTGGTGGCGGCAGCAGCAGCCTTAACGTCTCATGCCCGTCTCTGGGACCCGCGCTGTTAGCCGCGGCTCGCGCCTGTCTCTGGAGGTCCTTTAAGCAGCGCTCTTAATCCCCTCTCCTTGCGCACCAGGAAACAAAGAGGGAAGAAAAAGTCTCTTGCTTCTTCGACAGGTCTAGACTGTACCCCGGACTCCCTCCTGGCTAGCCGTGGTGCACTAACCCCCTGCAGGCTGTGTTCACGCCGCCAACCCCAGTCCTCTCCCTTTGCTCCGACCGAAGCCCGAGCCTCAGCTCCCAGTCCCCACCCGCCCCAGCTGGTGAGCAGACAAGCCTCTCGGGCTGGTGAGTGCTGGTCGCACCGATCCTCTGTGCGGGAATCTCTCCGCTTTGCCTTCCGCACCCCTGTTGCTGCGCTCTCCTCCTCGGCTCCAAAGCTTCCCCCCTCTGCCACCCGCAGTCTCTGCCTGCGAAGGGGCTTCCTAGTGTGTGGAAACCTTTACTCCTTCACAGCTCCCGCCCACTGGTGCAGGTTCCATCCCTATTCTTTTGTCTCTCTTTATTCTTTTGCCCTACCCAGGTACGTGGGGAGTTTCTTGCCTTTGGGAGGTCTGAGGTCTTCTGCCAGCGTTCAGTAGGTATTCTGTAGGAGTTGGTCCACCTGTAGATGTATTTCTGGTGTATCTGTGGGGAGGAAGGTGATCTCCACGTCTTACCCTTCCGCCATCTTCCTGGATTTCCCCTATGCAAGGATTTTAATCAGAAGGTTTAGCAAGATGATCTTGAGGCAAATTTGCAGAATTAGGTTCATTTCGTACCCTTCCCTAAAGTGTATTTAAGTATCATGTCTTATGCATCTCTTTTAATAGATACCATTACTGTCTTTTAATTGGAACATCATTTGGACTCCTGGTTGAGAAACACTGACTGACCCTGACCAAGTAACTGGTTGCTTTGGTGCATGTATTTGGTGCTGGTTCAGTCTCTGAGCTAACTTTAACTTCCTTTCAACATGAAATATTTTAAGCTTGTGGAAGAGATACAAAGAATAATAAAATGAACATCTGTGTACTTGCAACCTAGCTCTTCTGAATTCCTTCATATTAATATTACTACATAATTATATAAGTTGTGTAATATAAAGCATTACAGATATCACCAAGGTTCCTATATTACTCCTTCCTCATTCTGTTTACCTTAACTCTCCCCAGAGGTAACTAGTGTGGTGAAGTTGATGTTTATTATTTCTCTTATATGTTTCTATTTCACTACAGATACACACACACACACACACACACACACACAATGTCTTGTTTCCAAAAACAAGATCATGATTTCAAACTTTATAAAAAGTAATTATTCTGTAATATGTTTTATCCCCACTCCTAAACCTATTTTTTTATGCTTTTGAGATGTTTGTGTTGATAAATGTAGTACTAGTTGATTTCATAGCTATATTCATTACAGAATTCCAATTTATTTACCTAGTTTTCCGCTGATGGGCATTTAGATTTTTCCAGCTTGTGCTGTTACGAACAGTGCTACAATTAACATTTTTACATATCTCTTGTGTACCTATGTATGATTTTTCTCTAGGGCTTTGATCTTCAAATTTTGAAGTACCTCCAAAATATTAAAAAATTCTGTTTACTTCCTTGAGTACTTTTAGGTTAACATGCAGTTGACATACACCATTTTTAAAAAAGGTCTTTATGTAGTTGCAAAGAATGTCATTTCTGGTGTATTATAAATAGAGTTACTGAAAAAACCCATTATATTACTTTACAAAATTTATTGGGTACCTGCAAATTTTATAGCAGTTTGTTAACCATTCTTACTTTTTTTTTTTAAACATCTTTATTGGAGTAAAATTGCTTTACAATGGTGTGTTAGTTTCTACTTTATAACAAAGTGAATCAGTTATACATATACATATGTTCCCATATCTCTTCCCTCTTCCAGCTCCCTCATTCTCACTCTTTTTAAAAATACGCATTTAGGGTCTTCTTTGACAGTCAATTTTTTCAGTGTCCCCTTTTTTTTTTTTTTTTGCCTAACTTCTTATTTCATTCTAATTCCTCTGTACAATTTTTCCCCCCTGGGTTATGAATTCTGTCCACTGATCTAAATGTCAGATAACATAAAAGTCACCATTTTAAAGTGTACAGTTAACGTGATTTTTAGTGTATTCATAAAGTTGTGCAACCATCATCACTATCTAATTCCAGAATATTTTCATTATGCCAAACAGAAACCCTGTACCTGTTAGCAGTCACTCCCCATTCCTCCTTCCTCCCAGTGCCTGAGAACCACAGTCTACTTTCTACTTATGGATTTTCTGTCCTAGGCATTTGTGGTCATTTGTGACTGACTTCTTTTACTTAGTGTAATGTTTTCAAGATTCATCCATGTTGTATCATATATCAGTACTTCATTCCTTTTTATGGCTGAATAATATTCCATAGTATACATATACCACATCTTATTTTTCCATCCATTAGTTGATGGATATTTGGGTTGCTTACACCCTTTGCCTATTATGAATAATGCTGCTGTGAACATTCATGTACAAATTTTTGAGTGGACATATGGGTATGTCTCTTGGGTGTTTGCCTAGGAGTGGAATTGATGGGTCCACGGTAACGCAATGTTTACTTTTTGAGGAAGTGCCAAACTTTTTCACAGCAACTGTACCAGTTTACATTCCTACCAGCAGTGTATGAGAGTTGCATTTTCTCCACGTTCTCATCAATACTTATTTTCTGAAGTTTTATTCATTTATTTATTTATTTATTTATTTTCTGGGTACAGTGTACTTTATTGATGGTACATGACAAGGTAGGGCTCCCTAAGCCCCTCCTTCTCCCCTTCCTCAGAGGGTCTGGGATGGAAACCGCGTGAAGGTCTGGAGATTCTCAGGTGTGTTGGAGGTCGGAGTTGGGGCAAGGACTCCCCAGCAGCAGAGGACCTCTCTCTTCCTCTCGTGCTCCTGCTGGGGCTGGTGGTCCAGGGACTCTTACTCCTTGGAGGCCATTGGACCATGAGGTCCACCACCTGTTGCTGTAGCCAAATTCATTGTCATACCAGGAAATGAGCTTGACAAAGTGGTCATTGAGGGCGATGCCAGCCCCAGCATCGAAGGTAGAAGAGTGGGTGTCACTGTTGAAGTCATAGGAGACAACGTGGTCCTCAGTGTAGCCCAGGATGCCCTTGAGGGGGCCGTCCACCGGTTGCTTCACCACCTTCTTGATGTCCTCGTATTTGGCAGGTTTCTCCAGGCGGCAGGTCAGATCCACGACGGACACGTTGGGGGTGGGGACGTGGAAAGCCATGCCAGTGAGCTTCCCGTTCAGCTCAGGGATGACCTTGCCCACAGCCTTGGCAGCGCCAGTAGAAGCAGGGATGATGTTCTGGGCAGCCCCTCGGCCATCATGCCACAGCTTCCCGGAGGGGCCATCCATGGTCTTCTGGGTGGCAGTGATGGCATGGACCGTCATCCTGAGTCCTTCCACGATGCCGAAGTGGTCATGGATGACCTTGGCCAGGGGGCCCAAGCAGTTGGTGGTGCAGGAGGCATTGCTGACAATCTTGAGGTGGTTGTCATACTTCTCATGGTTCACGCCCATGACAAACATGGGGGCATCGGCAGAAGGGGCAGAGATGATGACCCTCTTGGCTCCACCCTTCAAGTGAGCCCCGGCCTTCTCCATGGTGGAAGACGCCGGTGGACTCCACCACATACTCATTACCACCATCACCCCATTTGATGTTGGTGGGATCTCGCTCTTGGAAGATGGTGATGGCCTTTCCACTGACGACAAGCTTCCCGTTCTCAGCTTTGACTGTGCCATGGAACTTGCCATGGATGGAATCATACTGGAACATGTAGACCATGTAGTGAAGGTCAATGAAGGGGTCATTGATGGCACCAGTGTCCACTTTGCCAGAGTTAAAAGCAGCCCTGGTGACCAGGCGCCGAATACGGCCAAATCCGTTCGCTCCAACCTTCACCATCTTGTCTCCGGGATGCAGCTGGCACTGCACACAAGACACGGCTGTCTGTCGAACGGGAGGAGCAGAGAGCTTTTCATTCATTTATTTTTTAAAAAAATATTTATTTGGTTGCATTGGTCTTAGTTGCAGCATGCAGGATCTTTGTTGCGGCATCTGGAATCTTTCGTTGCAGAGCGAGGGCTCTTCGTTGCAGTGCGCGGGCGTCTCTCTAGTTGTGGCGTGGGGACTTCTCTCTGGTTGTGGTGCGCAGGCTTGGTAGTTGCGTCACGTGGGCTCTCTAGTTGTGCGCGCGTGCTTAGTTGCCCAATGGCATGTGGGATCTTAGTTCCCCAACCAGGGATCAAACCTGTGTCCCCTGCATTGGAAGGTAGATTCTTAACCACTGGACTACCAGGGAAGTCCCATTCATTTATTGTTATGAAATTATTTATATAAATAAATGAATGAATGGCTATCCTAGTAAGTACAAGCTGGTATCTCATTATGACTTTGATTTGTATTTCCCTAATGACTATTGGTTTTTAGTATCTTTTCATGTGCCTGTGTGGCCATTTGTATATCTCCTTTGGAAAAATGTCTACTCCAGTCGTTTGACCATTTTTAAAATTATTTGTCTTTTTATTGTTGAGTTGTAAGAGTTCTTTATATGTTCTGGATATTAGACCCTTGTCAGATATATGATTTGCAAATGATTTCCTCTTATTTTGTTGGTTATTTTTCACAAGAACAACCTTGATAATGCTTTTTACATACAAAAGTTTAAAATTTTGATGAAGTCTAATTTTTCTTTTCTTTTTTTTTTTGTTCATTTGCTTGTGCTTTAAGTGTCTTTCTTATCTAATCCTAATCCACGGTCATGAAGAGTTACACCTGTGTTTTCTTTTTAAGAGTTTTATAGGGTTAGCTTTTACATTTTGGTCTTTGATCCATTTTGAATTAATTTTTGTACATGCTGTGTGAGGTGGTGGTTCCACTTCATTTTGTTGCATGTGGATATCCAGTTGTTCCAGCACCATTTATTGAAGAAACTATTTTCCCCCCATTGAATGGTCCTGGTACCCATGTCAAAAATCAGTTAACTCTAGATGAATGGGTTTATTTCTAGACTCACAGTTATGTTCCATTGACCTATATGTTTGTTGTTATGTCAGTACCAGACCATCCTGATTAGTTTGTAATAAGTAGTTTTGTAATAAGTTTCAAAATCTTCATATATAGTTTTTAAAAAGTTTTATTTTGAGATAATCGTCGATCCATATACAGTTCTAAGAAATGATAGATTTCTTATATCTGTCACCTGTTTCTCTTAATAGTAACATCTTGCATAACCATAGTACAAAAGCACAACCAGAATATTGGCATTGATACAGTCCATCAACCTTATTCAGATTTCACCAGTTTTACGTGCACTAATTTGTGTGTGTACGTGTATTTCCCCCATAGAAGTTTATTCTAAAATAGTTCTATGCTTGAAGATAGTTTGAGTATCCTATCTTTTCTGTAATAAGGATTTGTAAAGAAATGATTTTTTTTCAGCTTTCTATGACCATGAGACCTCACATGCTGAAGATTTTCTTCTGAATTAACTAATTATTACAGTTATTTGTAGTATACAGCTGAGCAAACGACACAAATCTAATACACATTTTTTGAAAAAACTTTTAAACATTTTTTATTGGAAAAGCATCTCTTGTTGAGATGGATAGTACTTTTAAAAATCTGTGATGACAGACTTCCTTGGTGGCACAGTGGTTGAGAATCTGCCTGCCAATACAGGGACACGGGTTCGAGCCCTGGTCTGTGAGGATCCTACATGCTGCAGAGCAACTAAGCCCGTGCCCCGCAACTACTGAGCCTGCGCGCCTAGAGCCTGTGCTCCACAAGGAGAAGCCACCACAATGAGAGGCCCGCACACTGCAACGAGGAGTAGCCCCGGCTCGCCGCAACTGTAGAAAGCCCTCACGCAGCAATGAAGACCCAACGCAGCCAAAAAAAAAAAAAAATCTGTGATGAAATAATTTACTGTTAGAACGAGACAGAGTTTAGTGTAAATATTAATCCCTTTTCCCCCTTTGGTAAATGTAAAACTAATAAAACTTGTTAACATAAATAAGTTTTAAAATTATTTTTTAAAATATTTATTTATTTATTTTTTGGCTGCATTGGGGCTTAGTTGCAGCACGCGGGATCTTTCATTAATTGTGACACGCAGGCTTAGTTTCCCTGTGGCATGTGGCATTGCAAAACAGATTCTTAACCACTGGACCACGAGGGAAGCCCCAAATAAGTATCTTTAAATGGAAGAAACTTTGTTGTGGCAGGGTCTGTCAAGTATTTGAACTCCTTTTAAATTATATGCCAAAGGTCAAATGATAGTCTTTCATCGAAAATTCGTTTTAAGTATGTACCAGGCAACAGCTGAGTTATATCTGCCTTCAGTTTTGTTGTAAGCAAAAAATTGGAAACCACCTGACTTTCAAAAGGATTTGTTACCTAGTCATTAGGAGTAAAATTGCTGGGTCAGAGCACTTCAATTTTAGATATTACTAAATTGTTCTTAAAAGGGATTGGTCTAGATTTTACTCCCATGTTTGGGTTCATTTTACTCGTTCATGTTTGGGTGTTCTAGTTTTTTTTTTCACTCCAATCTGATGGGTATGAAATTGTATATGGTGGTTTTATTTTGCATTCTCTTGATTACTAGTAAGAGTGACTATCTTTCAATATGTTTAAAGGCCATATTTTGTTTATGTTCATTTGAATTGCTTTTTCTTGCCTTTTGCCCATTTGTCATTTGGGTTGATTTTTAAATTAGTTTATAGGAGTTCTTCATATATTCTGTATATTAATCCTGGGATTATATATGCAGCAATGATCTTCTTTTAGTAAATGGCTTATTTTATTTTACAGTTCAAAAATTTTACCTATAATTGATTGGATAAATAATTGATAAGAAGGAACAAATATTACAGAAGAATTCTGAATATTATAAGCAGATACTTCCCTGTCTAGGATGCGGAGCTTAATTTCTCTCCACTGCCCTCCTTAAGTATAGGCAGTATTTAGTGAATCTTATCCAAAGAGTAGAATATGGAGAGGGGAAAAATAGTAACTTTACAGTGGAGAAACTTGGCAAGCACTACCTTGACCAAATGATCAGGGTTAACATTGCTGTGGTAAAATGTGTTGATATCATGTGCCCCTGATATGATGTGATTAGGAGGGTATGTTGCGTCTGTGGCGTTTTTCCCAAAGCCCCGTAACCCCAATGTAATCATGAGAAAAACATCAGACAAATTGAGGAACATTCCACAAAATGCTTGATAGTACACTATCTCAAAACTGTCAAGGTCATGAAAAACAAGGAAACACTAAGAAACTGTCATAGGCCAGGGGGACAAAGGAGACATGATGAATAAATGTAATGTGGTATCCGAGAACAGAAAATAGTATATTAGTGTAAAAACTGGAGAACTTGGAATAAAGTCTGGCGTTTAGGGAATAGAAAAGTACCAATATTGGTTTCTTAGTCTGGCAAATGTATCATAGTAATTTAATATGTTATCATTAGGTGAAACTGGATAAGAGGTGTCTGGGAATTCACTGTATCATCTCTGCAACTTTTCTGTAAATCCAAAATTATATTTTTAAAAAATTTATTAAGAAATTTTTACTTAATTTTGTTGAATCTAAGATGCCATCAATTATAAGATACACCATTATTTTATGTACTACTAAGAAAGAAAAATGTTTCTAGTATTATTAAGATATTGGTATCAGTTCTAAGAAGCACCTTGATTTCAGAGATATTAAATGAGAAAAGAAAGGCATGTCTTCGAACAGATGAAATATGGTCTTTTCTTAAATTGGTAATGCATTCAAAAGCTACAAAGGGATATATGATAGAAAGTTTTCCTTTTCCTCTCTGGGAATAGTCTGTCATCAGTTGTGTAGCTTTCCAGATATGTTAGCAGCATATATAAACAATTGCATATTTTGTATGTTCTTCCTCCTTCTTTTTACATAAGAATGGCATATTTCCCCAATGATCTGTACTTTGCTTTTCCCTCTCCATCCTCACTGAGCAGCATATCTTAGAGATTCATACCAGTACATTTGAAAAAAAAATTCTTTGGTATTCCATTGCCTGGTTGTGTCTTAATTTATATAAAGGTGTTGAATGACCTTGTACACATGTCATTTCACACATTTCTGGGTGTATTTTTAGGTTTAGTTCTCAGAAGTAAAATTGCTTTATCAGAGGGATATGTGCATTTTTGATTTTGTCAGGTATTGCCAAAAAGCTTTCCATAGAGATTTAGCCAACTTACATTACCACCAGCAATTATGGCTTGTCTTTAACTTTCTTTATGGTGTGTTTTTAACAGAAATTTAAATTTTAATGTAGTCAGTTTTGTCACTTTTTTTCCTTTATGGTTTGTGCTCTTTTTGTTATATTAAAAAATTCCTTTCCTTTACTGACCTTGTCAAGATATTCTCCTGTATTTCTTCCTCAACGTTAAAAAATATTTGCTTTTTCACTTTTTTTTTTTTGCGGTACGCGGGCCTCTCACTGTTGTGGCCTCTTCCGTTGCGGAGCACAGGCTCCGGACGCGCAGGCTCAGTGGCCATGGCTCACGGGCCCAGCCGCTCCGTGGCATGTGGGATCTTCCCGCACCGGGGCACGAACCTGTGTCCCCTGCATCAGCAGGCGGACTCTCAGCCCTTGCACCACCAGGGAAGCCCTGCTTTTTCACTTTTTGATCTTTCTTCTACCTGTAATTTATTTTTATGTATAGTTTGTTATGACCTAATTTAGTTATTTTTATTTGGTAAGCAGTTGTCCCAGTCCCATTTATATAATAGTATGCTTTCCTCCTTACAGATTTGAAATATACCTTAGTTACGTAAAACTTCAAATTTCTCCTGGTTGTTTTTAGCCCTTTGTTCCTTTTATTTCAACAAAAATCCTTGTTGAGATTTTTGATTGGAATTTCACCTGATATTGAGATTAGCCTGGAGAAGTTCGTCATGTTTATCAATAGTCTTATCATCTAGAACATGCTTTATATTTCCACTTATTTAGACACCTTTTATGTCTTTAAGTAAATTCTTATAACTTTTTTCCAAATGGTCTCACATACTTTTATTGGATTTACCCCTAGATGTATAATTTTGTTGCTGTTGCTAAACCTAATTGATTACTGTAGTACATAGGAATGAAATTTTTATTTTTATCAGTATTATCATTATAACAGTAAGCAATATTTAGCTCATAAGTCTCTATGGTTATCTGGGTGACTTGGCTGATCTCTAGTGAGTTTACCTGTATGGGTCTAGGCAGGAGCTTAGCTGGGCTTATCTGGTAGGGGTGGGGTGTCGAAACTCTCTAATCCTCCTTGAACCAGAAACTGTCCGATTCTTACCATCGTTGTGATGGTAGAAGTGCAAAAGCAGAATTGATTTTCTTACATATTGAACTTATATCTAGGAAACCTTTTGAAATTCTTGTAGTATTTAGAGCTTGTGAATTCTACTAAGTTTTCTATGTTGATAATCATGCTGCCAATAAGTTGTAATAGTTTCTTTCTTTTTTTAAAATAAATTTATTTATTTTTGGCTGCACTGGGTCATCAGTGCTGCACGCGGGCTTTCTCTAGTTGCGGCGAGTGGGGACCACTCTTCATTGCGGTGCACGGGCTTCTCATCGCAGTGGCTTCTCATGTTGCGGAGCATGGGCTCTAGGTGCGTGGGCTTCAGTAGTTGTAGCACGCGGGGTCAGTAGTTGTGGCTTGCGGGCTCTAGAGCGCAGGCTCAGTAGTTGTGGCGCATGGGCTTAGTTGCTCTGCAGCATGTAGGATCCTCGCGGACCAGGGCTCGAACCCGTGTCCCCTGCATTGGCAGGCGGATTCTTAACCACTGCGCCACCAGGGAAGGCTGTAATAGTTTATTTCTGATCTGTGTACTCTGTGCTTCTTTTTCTTGTCTAATTATTGAATTGTTTAAGGTCTATAGGACCTTGTTGAACAGTCTTGTTTCTGACTTCAAAGAAATCTTCTAGAATAGTGCCTGGCACATAGTAGGTGACCAGTGATCATATAGCTTTTGTCCTTTAATCTGTTAATATGTTAAGTTACACTGATAGACTTTCTAATTGTTTGACCATCCTTATATCCCTGAAATGAACTCAGTTTGGCCATGATATATTTTTTAATGTAGATTTTCTGGATTTGATCTGGTAATATTTTGTTTTGGGTTTTTATATCTATGTTCATGAGGTTTTCTTTTGGCAAGGGTATCACATTTTGTCTATTGTCTTTATTTTGTCTTCACCCTTAAATGCTGATATGTTTGGGGACAGAATTTAAGACCGTCTGTATAGAAGACTGGCCAGTTCAGGGAGTTGGGCTGAGCTACTGTAGGAATAAGCTTGGATGAGAATTTAATCTAGGGCATGATTGGCCTAGGGATAGAAGAGGGACAAAATGGGGAGAGAAGAGGGACAAAAATGGGGGTGGTTTTGTAGGCTGAGTGAATGGGGTAAGGTAAAGGAAGAGTTGATAAGTTTTGAAAGGTAGGGTGGATGATGACAAAATTGTGGGGGGGAAAAAAGAAAAACCAAGAGGTAAAAAGAAGTGGATTTAATTACTTAATTTTTTTTTTAATTACTTAAATTTTTAATACAGGAAATATTGGTCTGAAAGGGGTCTGGCTTTGTGCTAGAAATATAGTTTGGGCAGTTGTTATCATATAGACGCTAGAGGAAGCTGTGAATGCATATGGGGTTGCATCTAGGGGGATCATAGAGAACTGGATTCAGGACAACTCCAAGGACAGAGCCCAGGATTTGAGCAAAGGAATTGTCCCTTTTATGGAGTCTTTCAAGGTAGATGATTTATTATTTTTTACAAATGTGAGGGATCCATATTACCTTGTGGTAGTTTTGATTATCATTATGGATGGTTATAGTAGGATATTCTAAACATTAAAGCATATAGCACTCATGATAGTTATAGATTTATTATTTTTAAGTAATTAGGACGTGCTTAATCTGTTACATTTTAGGGCTATTACTATAAATTTTCATGATAAACTTTTCTCATTGTATGTTGATTTTAAAGAATTATTAGATCAAAAATTTCTAACTAAAAATGAAAGTTTAGAATGTAGAAATATTTTTAGTATCGGTGTCAAAAATTCAGCCACTTACTTCAACACCTAGAAATTCCAAGATTGTATGTGGAAGATTTGTTCTTAATTCGGAGTATGTATTAGAATCATTTGTGGAGCTTTTAAAGACACTAATGCAATGCTGGGTCCCATCTGAGAGTGGTTAGTGTTGTGGCCCTATCATTTATCGTTTGTTTTTTAAGCCTCTATGGGTGATTTTGTTGTATACTCCAGTTGAGAACCCTATATCATGGATTTGGGCAGGGGCTAAATTTGTCAGTGTATTTTTTTCTTGGTTATATAGTTAACTTATTTGCTTAATACTGTGACAGCAGAGGCCAGAATACCAGCAGATTAGTTGATCTGTCCTCCTCAGTGAGACTACTTGCATTTTTATGTGAACTTGAATTATGAAACAAAATTCAATAGCAGGTTAGTCTGGGCTCAGATTACTAAGAGGACTAGTTAAATAAAATATGGTATGTCCACACAATGGAGTACTATAAATGGAGTAGCTATAAAAAGGAATGAGGATAATCTACATATCAGCTATGTGGTCATCTCAAGACTGTATTGTTAAATGGAAAAAGCAAGGAGCAAAACAATGGCATTGTATGCTACTAGTTTTCAAATAAGGGGGCTATACAAATATATACACCTACATTTTTGTGTATATACGTAGACCAAACAAAGGAATGATAAACCAAAAACTAAGAAAAATGATTACTCTAAGGAAAGGGAGGGAATGGGGTGGCAGAAACAGGTATAGAACCTAGACTTCTGAATGTACTTTGTGGATTAGGTTTTAGAATCATGCAAATGTTTTACCATATTATAAAACAAAAATGAAATAAAATTAGAGAAAAAAGGTAATTCCTAAATGCAAAATGAAACATGAACCTAAATGTATATCAAGTTTGAGGCTGAAGCACATAGAGACTATTTCAGGTCACCTTGAAGCATAGTAATTTGGATGTTTATAGTGGTATACACTCCCAAGGATAAGGAACTGCAAAGATATCATAAACTGTTTCTAGTAATCGTATAACTGGTAGTAATATTGGTATTGTTATTCTGGAGGTGTGTATCATAAAGTAAACAAGTGAATACTTATATTGGATAGAGACCCTAGATTTTTGAATGGAAAAGAGATATAATCAGAGAGTTGGGTAAGAATTCTAGGATCCTAAATTTGAGTTGGAAATGTCAGTATGAGCTCATGATGTATTTTTTCCCTTTTAAAAATGTATTTCCTAATTCTCTCTACTGAAAAATCTCAGAAATTAAGCTAGGTAGCATTAAGCACTTCTAGTGTCAGACTTTGTTCTCTTAAAAAATAATTCTCACTAGAAGGAACCTGGGGTACATTGGAAAAATGTCTTTTTTCAGGTTGGAGTCAGAAAATCTATAGTATGAGCCTGGAACATATTATCATCACATCACAAGCTATTGGGGAGATTTCTGTTTCTATCAATGGCAGAATAGCTTTTTCTGAGGCAGCACTCCAACTGAGAACAACTAGAAAAGCTGGAAAAACACTTTTTTAAAGTCTGTTTGGAGGCTTTGGAGAGTGAGCAAGGCAGACAACAAGGACTTGAGAGGCCAAAATTTTGGAGAAAAGGAGAGCACAGAGGGGTGAGGCCAACTTTTGGTATAGGTTTCCCCATGGAGTGATTGGCTGATTTGAAACATAGCTAAGAGGTTGAGCAGAAAGTGGTGGCAGAGAGGCTGAGATTCTAAGCAGAGATTTTGATAGTCATGCAGAATTGGGGGACAGAATTGGAGTTCAGAGCTTGCAAAGAATGACAGGCACTGGAAAACACCCCAAGCCTTTAGCTGAGAACCCTTAAGGATAGACTACACTTTATTCTTAAGGGTGAACTCAAAATAGATCAGCTCTCAAAAAAAGCTGAAGCCAAGCTTTCAAATCACCTCAATCCTTGATTGGATTAAGATCTGTTCCTAGCTTTGTTGCTTGCTAGAAGCAGATATAAATCTTCTCTGGAGGAAGACACTGTCATCAATCATTGATTCAGGTTATCTGTATAGTTTTTATATACTTAGTGATAATATATGATATATTTATATGTAACTATATATAGTATATATTTATAATGTGGTAAATATTTATAAAATGTAGTCTGGCATTCAATTTAAAAAAAGATGTATAAAAGTGAAAGAACTGACTGAAAATCAAGAGAGAAAATAGATAATTGAAAAGACCCATAGGGAGACTTCCAGTACAGATGAGATGGTATATACCCATTTTCCCCAGCTAAATCCAACTATAAGTCCTGGAATTTGTGCAGAAGACAACCAAAGGAGAACTGTGAATGGTTCTAGGAAGGTGATCTGGTTCAGGACCATAGGACTGAAAGAACAGCATAGCCATAGCATTTTGCATTCCCCCCACAAAAGAAGGCCACTTAGTTCTGGTGTTTCCTGGCCTCCCCATCCTGACCTAACAACAGAACACAGTCCAGGTAGGTTCATGCCTCCCCTGAATCAAATGGGAGTCCCTCTGAAAACATCATGCAAATTCGATACCATTGGCAACGGGGATCACCTATGAGCCCCCACTGAATATGAGTGCTGAGGAGAAGCATACTCCTTCCCACCTGTCTTGAGACTTCCCTTTTCTGCGGAGAGATATCAAGGCAGGTAGGCAGAACTGACAAGAGAGACTCTGCTACAGTAAGCATTCTAGTCTGAGAAGCATCTTTCTCCTTGAGGGCTTGAGACTCTCCTCCCCAACCCAAAGACCCCAAGGTGGGCACTACTGGCAAAAAGGACACAGCTACAACTGGCCTAGTCCTAAGTCTCTTTGGCTGTGTGGGCTTGAGCTGCTTCTCCCCTGCCCAAGAGACACAGGGACAGATGGGTGGAACTGGCAAGAGGGGTCCAGCTGTAGCAAAGGGCACATTCTGGGAAGCCTGTTTGTCTCTGTGGACTCATGACTTGCCTTTACTACTCAGAGACACTTGGAAACTGAGGGGAAACCTAGGGCCATTACAGACTTTCCCCACCAAGAGGCACTTGGCAACACTCCTTTTGCCCCTTCAGGCAGCACTAGCAGGGACCAGCGGGAGCCCAGTGGTACCAGATAAACAAAGCAAGCCAAATAAGACCACAAAGTCTCTGAAAATTAACCTGCCATTTGAACAATAGCCCAGAAAAGTAGGCCAAGATCCACATGCTAAAACTAAACAGGGTGACAACCTGCTAAAATAAGAGATTTAATAAGACCCTACGTTAGTGATGTTCTAACATAATAGACAAAATATTCAAGATACAATAGAAAATCACTCATCATACCAATAACAAAGGAAACTGCAACTTGAATTAGAAAAGGCAACAGACACAAACACATGGTGAATCAGATGTTGGAATTTTCTCAGAATTTTAAACTAGCTGTTATAAAAATGCTTCAAAATCAATTTAAAATATCTTGAAACAAGAAAACAAAATCTTAGCAACAAACCAAATAAAATTAATTAGAACCAAATTTAAAATGATATTAGAACCAAATGGAAATTTTAGAATTGAAAAACACAGTAGCAGCAACAACAATGAAAAAGTGGCTGGATGGGCTCAATAGTAGAGTGACCATGAATAATAGATGGTAGCATCAGTAAACCAGAGAACAAAACCATAGAATTCACCCAATCTAAACAGAAAACAGACTAGAAAAAATGATCTATGAAGGACAGAAGATACAGCATTCGTGTTACTGAAGTCCCAGAAGGAAAAGAGAGAATGGGGCTGAAAGAGTATTTGAAAGAAATATGGCTGAAATTTTACCAAATTTGGCAAAAGAAACATCTACAGACCCAAGAAACTGTGCAAATCCCATATAGGATAAACCCAAGGAAATCTACACCAAATGCATCTTGAATTAAACTCTTGAAATCTAAAGGCACAGGACACAAGATTAATATACAGAAGTAAACTGCTTTCCTGTGTATCAGCAATGAAGAAGTAGAATTTGAACTTAGGAACAATGCCATTTACATCAGCACTCCCAAAAGTGAAATACTGGGGATAAGTCTAACAAAATATGTATAAGATCTATATGAAGAAATCAACAAAACTCTGATGAACAAAATCAACGAAGAACTAAATAAATGGAGAGATGTTGCTTGTTCATGGATCAAAAGACTCAGTGTTGTCTTTTGATCTAAGATCAGTTCTTCCCAACTTGATCTATAAATTCAATGTAATCCTATTCAGAATCTTAGCAAATTATTTTGTGGATATTGACAAACTGATGCTAAAGTTTATATGGAGAGACAAGAAACCCAGAATAGCCAACATAAGATTGAAGGAGGAGGGCAAAGTTTGAGGGCTGACACTACCTGACAGCAAGGTTTACTATAAAGCTACAATGGTACCACAAGACATTGTGGTATTGGTGAAGGAATAGACAGATAAGTGGAATAGAATAGAGGGCCAGAAACCTAAAGACAAAAAAAAAAAGTCTTGAAAGTAGCCAGGTAGAAATGATGCAGTACCTATGGGGAATACCAATTCAAATAACAATAGATTTCTCATTTGAAACCATGGGCGCCATTGGAAGTGGCACAATATTTCAAGTGCTGAAATAAAAGAACTGTCAATTTTGAATTCTGTATCTAGCACAGTTGTCACTCAGGAAATAAAACATTCTCAGGTGATGAAAAACTAAAAGAAGTTGTTGCTAGCAGACCTAAAGAAACAATAAAGGAACGAATCGTGGAGCGTCAGGAAAGAGATGATGGCGAGGGTAGAAATATCGACGCATATAATAATAGACTCTCCTTTTCCTCCTGAATTTTAGCAGTCATTGATGATTGAATCAAAAACAAAACCATTTGATACTAAATATGATGGTAGTAAAGATAAAGGACCTAAATAGAAGTGAGGTTTCCATACTCCACTCAAAGTGGTAAAACATTATTACTAGAAGACTGTTGGGCTTCCCTGGTGGTGCAGAGGTTAAGAATCTGCCTGCCAGTGCAGGGGACATGGGTTTGAGCCCTGGTCTGGGAAGATCCCACATGCCGCAGAGCAGCTAAGCCCATGTGCCACAACTACTGAGCCTGTGCTCTAAAGCCCACGAGCCAAACTACTGAGCCCGCATGCTACAATACTGAAGCCCACCTGTCTAGAGCCTGTGCTCCACAACGTGAGAAACGACTGCGATGAGAAGCCTGTGCACTGCAACGAAGAGTAGCCCCCGCTCGCCACAACTATAGAAAGCCCATGTGCAGCAATGAAGACCCAATGCAGCCAAAAATAAATAAAATAAATTTATTTTAAAAAAAGATTGTTATAAATCACATATGTATATTCTAATACCTAGAGTAACCACTGAGAAAACTATACAAAAAGATAAAAACAGTATACATAAGTCAAGGTAAAATCTTTAAAAATGTTCAAATGACCCACAGGAAGGCAAAAGAGAGAAACAGAAGAATGAGATCCAGAGAAAACAAATATAAAACAACAGATAGAGTGGGAGACTTAAGCCTTAACATATCAGTAGTGATGAAAACACATGACCAAGTTATATGCTGCTTCTGGGAAAGTCACTTCAAATTCAACAATGTAGTAGGTAGAAAGTAAAAGAATGGAAAAATTATACCATATAAACATTACTTTTAAAAAGAGCAGGAATGGCTTTATTAATATTTTATAGATTAGATTTTAGAGTATAGAAAATTACCAGAGACAAAGAGACATTACATAAAGATAAAAATAACAGATTAAACATTGGCAGGGATTAAGGATAGTGAGTGTGTGAGGAAGATGTGGGAGGCAGGTGTGTGTGGTTATTAAAGGGCAATATGAGGAATCCATGTATTTTTGGAACTGTGCATATCTTGACTGTGGTGGTGGATACATGAGTCTACACAGGTGACAAAATTGTACAGAACTTACACAAACACACATACATGTACACATATAAGTAAAATTGTGGAAATCTGAATAAGATTGATTTATCAATGTCAGTATTGTTGTGACATTATACTGTAGTTTTGGAAAAGTGTTACTATTTGAGGAAATTGCTTAAAGTGTATAAGGAATCACTATTTTTTCTAACTGCATGCGAATCTATTATTTCAACTAAAATTTAAATTATTTAAAAAAAAGAGGCTCAGGGAGACTAAGAAGACATAATAACTAAATGCAGTGTAGGATTCTGGATTGGCTCTTGGAACAGGAAAAGGACATTAGTGGAGGCACACACACACCAGGAAGCCAGCAGTCGTAATGATTAGAAACAGGCTTTGAGATAAATAATAACTATCTTTAAGAAGTGACAAGATGAACAATTTCATCAGAGAATTAGAAAGTATAGAAAAGAAATCAGTGGAAAGTGAAAATACATTTACTGATTTTAGGAACCTTAGACACAGATGAAGAGAAAATCAGTGGGTTGCAAAATATATTGGAATAAAATAACTGGACAGAAATACAGAGAGACAAAAGGGGTGAAAAATACCTAATCATTCCCTCTCTCTGTAGGTGTGTCTCTGTCTCACACACACAAACACACGCACATACACAGTTTATTTCCTTGAAGCACTTGAGAGTAAGCTCTGTGTGTGTGTGTGTGTGTGTGTGTGTGTGTGTATGTGTATGTATGTATCATGGCTCTTGACCCTTTAAAATACTTTAGCATGTATTTTCTAAGAATAGTGATTAAGAGACTTAAGATTTAAGTCTTAAGGTATAGTTTTCACCATCAGTAAGTCTGACATTGATATAATGCTTTTATATACTGTTTGTACTCCCCATTGTCAACTGACCGAATAATGACCTTTTTGTCATTTCCCTGCCTCCAGTACAAGATCCAGTCTAGGGTTAGGTATTGCATCTGATTGTCATGTCTCTTGAGCCTGCCTTAATCTGGAACAAGGGTCAGCACACCTTTTCTGTAAAGGACCAAATAGTAAGTATTTTTGGCTTTGTCTCGAGCACAACTGCTCACTTCTGCTATTGTAGCACTGAGCAGCCATTGCCAGTAAGTGTGCAAAAGATTGTGGCTGTGTTCCAATAAGATTTTCATGAACAAATGGCAGGCTGGATTTTGCCCAAGGACTATAGTTTGCCAGCTCCTGATCTAAAACATTTCTACTGCCTTTCTTTGTTGTTCTTTTTAATGATATTGGCATTTTTTCATAAATACAGCCCCCCGGTTTTAATTCACTTTTTAAAATTTTGCTTTTGTTTCATGTTTCCTCATGGTTAGATTCACGTTATGCATCCTTGGCTGGGATGCTGCTTAGGTGGGGAGGTATCCTTCTCATGGTATCACATGTGGAGGCATACAATGCCTATCTGTCCCTTATTTTTTATATTTTATTTTCCTATTTGAGATATTGTCTTACTTTTCCACTAATTCCTCCTTGCAACCGTTAAGCAGTATGTGAGGAGACGCTTTAAGACCATGCACATATCCTGCTCCTCATCAGATTTGCTTCCTGCTTTTTTACATCCATTGATATTAAAAATACTTTAATACTCCTCTCTCAGTAACTAACAAGAAAGATTTGAAAACACTTGGCCTAATTGACATATAGAGAATACTGCACTATACAGTTACTGTACTCTTCTAATGTTCATGAATCGAAGAAGAAACCACCCCAGTAATTTGAAAATATTTCAAACCGGATGGTAATGAAAATATTTTATTTCAAAGCTTTGGGATACCACTAGTGCCATGCTGAGAATGAAAGTTACAGCTTTAAATGCATACATTAAAAAAGAAGAAAGATTGAATCAGTGATCTAAGTTACCAACTCAAGAAAATAGAAAAAGCACTACAAAATATAAAGCCATGGGAATGAAGTAATATAGATGAGAGAACAATTAATATAAAACCTATGCAATACAGAGGCTTAACAAAGGTAAGCATTAAAAGACTAGTAAAATTGATAAACTGCTAGAGAGATTGATAAAGAGAAAAAGAAACAAATTACTGGTATCAGTGATGATAAAGGGGCCATCACTATAGATCCTACAGACATTGGAAAAATCATACGAGGATATTATTAACAAGTTTATTCCAATAAATTTGAAAAATTTAAATGGAGTGGTAAACTCTAGTAAAACTAATTTACTAAAAAGACAACTCCAGGCCCAGATGACTTCAATAGTGAATTCTTGCAAACTTTTATAGGACCAATCTTACACAGACTCTTCTAGAACATAGGAAGAGAGGTGAAATCCATTGTTTTTATGCAGTGAGCATATGTTTGTTATCAAAACCTGACAAAGAAGGAAAGCAGCAGGTCAGTCTAACTTACAAACATATTAAACAAAATATTTGCAAACTGTATCCAGCAAAATATAAAAAGAATCATGACCAAATTGAACCCAACTTTGGGTTTCTTGGATTTGGGAAATTCAAGGTTGATTTAACAGAATAAAGGAGAAAAACCAAATGATCGTTTCATTAGATGGACAGTTTTTTAAAAAGAAAATAGAGTTCAGTACTCATTAGTGGTAAAAAAAAAAATCTTTAGTTTAAAGAATAGGGACTTCCCTGGTGGTCTGGTGGTTAAGACTCTGCACTCCCAATGCAGGGGGCCCGGGTTTGATCCCTGGTCAGGGAGATCCCTGGTCAGGGAACTAGATCCTTCATGCTGCAACTAAGAGCCCGCATGCCACAACTAAAAGATCCCAATGCTGCAACTAAAAATCCCACATGCCGCAACTAAAAGATACCACATGCCACAACTAAAGATGCCACATGCTGCAACGAAGATCCAGCATGTGGCAATGAAGATCCCACGTGCTGCAACTAAGACCTGGTGTAGCCAAATAAATTTAAAAAAAGAAAGAAAGAAAAAATAGAAAATTACTTCCTTAATCTGGTGAAGACTTCATACAAAGAATTTAGGGTAAATATCACACTGTAGGGTGAAATATTGAAAACTTTCACCTGAGATTGGGAACAAGACAGGAATACTTACCATTACCAGTTCTTTTCAGTGTAATAATGGAGATCTTAACCAGTTGTAATAAGACAAGAAGATAATAAAATATAATTAAAATGTTAGAAAGGAGAAAATAAAATAGTAATTTTTTTTTACAGATAATATGCCTGTATTGTTCATAGTTTTTGCCTGGGATAACCAGGAGAATGGTGTTCCAATCATAGAGATGATAGTTTCATTGTAAAAAATATATGCAGTTGGTACTTAAGGTTTTGAGACAGTTTTCCTGAGATCACTTACCCAGTGAATTTAGGTAGAGAAGCAGACTGAGGTTGGAGCCTTGGGGCATTCCTACATTTAGATATTGGGATAAGCAGTTGGACTTACTAAAGGGGACTGAGAAGAAGCTGCCTGTGAGTCCAGAGTGTAGGGTTTGGGAAACCAAGTGGAGAAAGTGTTTTAAGAAAGAGGGAGGCGCCCTGATTTCGAACTATATTACGAAGCTACAGTAATCAAAACAGTATGGTACTGGAACAAAAACAGACATATACATCAGTGGAACAGAATACAGAGCCCAGAAGTGAGTTCACACTTATATGGGCAATTATCTATGATAAAGGAAGCAAGAATATACAATGGGGAAAAGACAACCTCTTGAATAAATGGTATTGTGAAAACTGGATAGCTACATGCAAAAGAATCAAACTGGACTACTCTCACACCATGCACAAAAATAAATTCAAAATGAATTAAAGACTTAAATATAAGACATGAAACCGTAAAACTTCTACAAGAAAACATAGGCAGTATGCTCTTTGACATCACTCTTAGTTTTTTTGGATATGTCTCCTCAGGCAAGGGAAACAAAAGCAAAAATAAATAAATGGGACTACATCAAACTAAATATCTTTTGCACAGTGAAGGAAACTGTCAACAAAACAAAAAGGCCACCTACTGAGTGAGAGAAGGTATTTGCAAATGGTATTTTCAATATGAGGTTAATATCCAAAATATACAAAGAACTCATACAGCTCAATATGAAAAAACAAAGAAACAACCTGACTAAAAAACGGGCAGAGGATCTGAATAGACATTTTTCCAAAGAAAACATACAAATGGCCAACAGCACATGAAATGATGCTCAACATCACTAATCATCAGGTAAATACAAATCAGAATCACAATGAGATATCACCTCATACCATTCAGAATGGCTATTTTCAAAAAGACAACAAATAACAAGAATTGGTGAGGATGTGGAGAAAAGGGAACCCTGTGCACTGTTGGTGGCAATGTAAATTGGTGCAGCCACTATGGAAAACAGTATGAAGATTCCTCAAAAATTAAAAAGAGCCACCATATGATCCAGCAATTCCTCTTCTGGGTATTTTATCCAAAGAAAAGAAAACACCAATTAGAAAAGATATATATATATCCCTATGTTCACTGCAGCATTATTTACAGTAGCCAATATATGGAAGCAACCTAAGTGCCCATCAATAGATGAATGGATAAAGCTGTGGTGTATAAATACAATGGAATATTACTCAGCTGTAAAAAGAATGAAATCTTGCCATTTGTGACAACGTGGATGGACCTAGAGCATATTATGCTAAGTGAAATAAGAGAAAGACAAATACTGTATGAGTTCACTTACATGTGGAATCTAAATAACAAAACAAATAGAGTTGTATATACAGAGGACAAACAGGTGGTTGCTAGAGGGGAGGGGAGTGGAGGAGGAGAGAAATAAGTGGAGATTAAGAGGCACAAACTTAAAGTTGCAAATGAATCACAGGTATGAAATGTACAGCGTGGTGACTATAGCCAATAATTATGTAATATCTTTGTATGATGACATATTGTACCTGGACTTATCATTGTGATAATTTTGAAATGTATAGAAGTATTAAAACACTATGTTGTGTAACAGGAACTAACATAGTGTTGTAGGTCAATTATACTTCAGAAACAGACAGAAAAAGAGATCAGATTTGTGGTTACCAGAGGCAGGGGGTGGGGGGGGGGAATTGAATGAAAGTAGTCAAAAGGTACAAAATTCTAGTTATAAGATAAGGAAGTACTAAGGATGTACATGATACATTTAATTAACACTGCTGTAATATATGAGAGTTGTTAAGAGACTAAATCCTAAGTGTTCTCATCACAAGGAAAAACTTTGTTTTCTATTTCTTTAATATTGTATCTATATGAGATGATGGATGTTCACTAAATTTATTGTGATAATCATTTCATGAAGTAATTAGGTCAAATCATTATACTATACACCTTAAACTTAGGTAGTGCTGTATATCAATTATCTCAATAAAATTGGAAGAAAACAAAAGATTAAATGCAAAAAAAAAAAGGGAGTCATCAGCTACTTCAGATGTGTAAGAGAGTGAAGTCAGAAGGGATCTGAGAATGAAATAAGGGATCTGAGAATTTACTCCTCTATACCTTAACAGAAGGATTTCAGAGGAGGGGTGAGGGTTAGACCCCATTGGAATGAGGTTAAGAAATTACAAGGTAAGAGTATTGTCAGCGAGAGTAGATAATTCTTTGTGGTTTTTTCTTTGTTTGTTTTTTGGTTTGTTTGGGGGTTTTTTTGGCTGCACTGTGCAGCTTGCAGGATCTTATTTCCCATACCAGGGATTGAACCCACACCCTTGGCAGTGAAAGCATGAAGTCCTAACCACTGGACCTCAGGGAATTCCCAACAGTAGATAATTCTTAAGAAGACCTTTGTTGTAAAAGTAAAAAAAAAAAAAAAAAAAGTAGGGAATAGCTTGAGAACATGAGAAGGGAGTTTGTTTTTTAAGAAGGGAATCCAGCAGCTAGTCTTACGCTTATCCAGTAGATAGAAAAAGTATAGCATGGGGTTTAGAATTAGGTTTGTTCTGGTGAGGCCCTTGATTGAGTAGAGTTTTAGAATTCTGCACCCAGGTAGAGGGTGTGACCCTATCCATTGCAACTAGGGTTAAGGCAAAGTACCTGCATTTAGTAATGGTAAGAAAATATAGGTCTCTCCTGATTTATTTCTTCTTTCCACAGCTATTCACTTTGTGTCATTAGGATGCCAGACACACTTCTAGGCACTAGAAATAATGAACAAAGCAGACAAAAGTCCTTGCTGTCATGAAATTTACATTCCACTGGTGGTAAATAGATGTGAAACAAGTGAAGTAATCAATTGATCGTCAGCTAAAATTGAAGAGAGAGAAGAGGGTTTGGAAAGGTGAAAGATAATAAGGTATAACAGAGAATTGTCCAGGGAAATGAAAGGATTGATTGTCCCACAGTGCTGGGAACCTACTTGAGATATGTGTTTATAAATGTAAAGTGAGACCAGTCAGCACAGTGTTGTGTCACTAGCCTTATTTAGCTGCTTGGTTTCATATACAGAGTAAACAGAGAGTTGGATTCAGTCAGGTTTAGGGTTTGCAATAAACTGCAGTTTATTAAGATACCTTTGAGTGTAAAATGCACCCTTATGTACTTCTAAGAAAGAAAAGACATTTAAACTACGAACTGCCATTGGTTTTACAATGCATCCTGATATCTGAGCTGTTAAGAAAAACATGTTCATCTTGGAGTTGCACAGTCCAATATATTGCTGAAGGGGTATATTGCTGAGGCTGTGGGAATACTGGGAGACCTGAGAGCAGAGAATATTTATACCTAGATGATGGAAGTGTAAGATGGTATAACCACTTAGGAAACAATTTGGCAGTTTCTTTAAATTTATGTGTATATCTATACTTTGATCCAATGATTCCTTTTTTATGTTTTTATCCAAGAGAAATGTCCACACAAAGGCTTGTGCACAAGTGTTCTTAGCAGCTTTGTTCATAAGCATCTATAACTACATAATCCAAGTGTCTATCAACAGGAAAATGGATAGACATGTTGTGGTATATTCATACAGTAGAATACTACACAGCAATAGGAAGGAACAAACTATTGATACACACTGTACTCAGAAACATGCTGATCGAAAGAAGCAAGGCACAAAAGTGTCTCTGCATGATTCCATTAAATCAGGTTCTATAAAATCAGGTTCTATAAATCAGCTCTGCAATGATAGAAACAAGATCAGTGTTGAGAAGGAGTGCCTGCAAAGAGGTCTGAGGGAACTTTGGGGGGGTGACAGAACTGTTCTGTATCTTGTTTTGGGGTTTTATATGTGTATAAATTTGTCAAAACTTACCAAATTGTACATTTATGTTGGCTGCATTTTGTTATATATAAATTACTCCTCATTAAGGTTGATTTAAAAATTTGGTTGGAAGGAGTCAAATCAGTATAGCAGTCATTATTCTAAATGTGAATAGATTATACTGTGTCAGTAAAACTGTCAGACTAGGTTGAGAAACAAAACCTAACCACGTCCTGTTCAGAAGAAACAAACTTTTGCTCTCTACCCTTGACCTCACTGTGGCCCCCAGGTGTGCCATGTGCTTTCCAGGACCTATGGCGGAGTAGAAGGACATGACCTCCCCCCTTCTCATGGAAAAACCAAAATCATGGCTTACTGCTGAACAACCCCTGACAAAAAATTTTTGGAGTCTATCAAAAAAGATACCCTACATCCAAAGACAAAGAAGAAGCCAGAAGAAGATGGTAGGAGGGATGCAATCACGATAAAATCAAATCCCATACATGCCAGGTGGGCAACCAACAAACTGGAAAATAATTATAAAAATAATTATACCACAGGGGTGAAAGTTCCAAGCCCCACATCAGGCTCCCCAGCCTGGCAGCCTGGCAACGGGAGGAGGAGCCCCCAGATAATCTAGCTTTGAAGGCCAGCGGGGTTTGATCACAGGAATTCCACAGAAGTGGGGGAAACTGAAACTCCACACTTGGAGGGCATACACAGGATCTGGTGTGCACCAGAACCCAGGGAAAAAAGCAGTGACCTCATGAGAGACTGGGCCAGACTTACCTGACAGTATTGGAGGGATTCCTGCAGAGGCGGCAGAGGGTGGCTGTGACTTGCTGAGAGGACAAGAACATTGGCAGGGGTAGTTCTGGGTAGGACTCATAGGCGTGAGCCCTCTTGGAGACTGCCATTGTCTCACTACGACCTGGCCCCACTCAACAGCCTGTAGCCTCCAGTACTGGAATGCCTCAGGCCAAACAACCAGCAGGGTGGGAACACAGCCCCACCCATCAGCAGACAGGTTGCTTAAAGTCTTCCTGAATAAACAGCTGCCCAATAAACACACCCCCTGGCATGGCCTTGCCCACTGGAGGAACAAGACCCAGCTCCCAAGACCCGTTGGGCAGCTACCAGTCCCTCCCACCAAGAAGCCTGCACAAGCCTCTTAGCATCATCCAACACGAGGCAGACAGCAGAAGCAAGAAGAACTACAACTTTGCCATCTGCAGAATGGAAATCACAATCACAGAAAGTCACACAAAATGAGACAGCAGAGGAATATATCCAGATGACGGAACAAGAGGAAAGCCCAGAAGAACAACTAAGTGAAGCAGAGGTAGGCAATCTACCTGAAAAAGAATTCGGAGTAATGATAGTAAAGATGATCCAAGACCGTGGGGAAAAAAATGGAGACACAGATGGAGAAGATACAAGAAATGTTTAACAAAAACCTAGAAGAACTAAACATACAAACAGAAGAACAATACAATAACTGAAATGAAAAATACACTCGGAGGAATCAATAGCAGAATAACTGAGGCAGAAGAATGGATAAGTGAGCTGGAAGACAGAATGGTGGAAATCACTGCCATGGAACAGAATAAAGAAAAAAGAATGAAAAGAAATGAGGACAGTCTAAGAGACCTCTGGGACAACATTAAACACACCAACATTCTCATTATAGGGGTCCCAGAAAGAGAAGAGACAGAGAGAAAGGACCTGAGAAAATATTTGAAGAGATAATAGTTGAAAATGTCCCTAACATGGGAAAGGAAATAGTCACCCAAGTCCAGGAAGCATATAGTGTCCCAGGCAGGATAAACCCAAGGAGGAACACACTGAGACACATAGTAATCAAATTGACAAAAATTAAAGACAAAAAATATTAAAAGCAACAAGGGGAAAGCAACAGATAATGTACGAGGGAATTCCCTTAAGGTCATCAGCTGTTTTCTCAGCAGAAACTCTGCAGGCCAGAAGGGAGTGGCACGATATATTTAAAGTGATGAAAGGGAAGAACCTACAACCAAGAATACTCTACCCAGCAAGGCTGTCACACAGACAACCAAAAGGTAAGAGAATTCAGCATCACCACAACAGCTTTGCAACAAATGCTAAAGGAACTTCTCTAGGCGGAAAAGAATAGGCCACAACTAGAAACAAGAAAATTACAAATGGAAAAGCCCACTGGTAAAGGCAAACATAAGTAAAGGTAAGAAATCATCACACAAATATGATATCAAAACCAGCAATTGTGAGAAGAGGAGAGAACAAATACAGGTTACTGGAAATACATTTGAAATTAAAAGACTAGCAACTTAAAACATCTCGGTTATATAGACTGCTATATCAAAACCTCATGGTAACCACAAACCAAATATCTACAATAGATACACACACAAAACAGAAAAAAGAATCTAAACACAACACTGTAGTCATCAAATCAAAGAGAAGAGAACAAGAGAGGAAGGGAAGAAAAAAGACCTACAAAAACGAACCCAAAACAATTAACAAAATGGCAGTAAGAACATACATATTGATAATAAGCTTAAATGTAAAAGGATTAAATGCTCCATCCAAAAGACATGGACTGGATGAATGGATTCAAAAACAAGACTCTTACTGTCTACAAGAGACCCATTTCAGATCTATGGACTGAAAGTGAGGGGATGGAAAGTGTATTACGCACAAACAGGAATGAAAGTTGGAGTAGCAATACTCATTTCAGACAAAAAAGACTTTAAAATAAAGAATGTTACAAGAGGCAAAGGACACTACATAATGATCCAAGGAGAAGATATAACAATTGTAAATATATATGCACCCAATATAAGAGCACCTCAATATATAAGGCAAATACTAACATCCACAAAAGGAGAAATTGACAGTAACACAATAATAGTGGGGGACATTAACACCCCAGTTTCATCAGTGGACAGATCATCCAGACAGGAAATCAGTAATGAAACACAGGCCTTAAATGACACATTAGATCAGATGGACTTAATTGATATTTATAGAGCATTCCATCCAAAAGCAGCAGAACACACATTCTTCTCAAGTGCACGTGGAACATTTGCCTGGATTGATCACATGCTGGGCCACAGAGTGAACCTTGGTAAATTTAAGGAAATTGAAATCATAGTAAACGTCTTTTCTGACCACACACTATGAGACTGGAAATCAACCATAAGAAAAAAACCAAACATGTGGAGGCTAAAGAGTGTTACTAAAAAACCAATGGATCACTGAGGAAATCAGAGTAAATCAAAAAATACCTAGGGACAAATGAAAATGAAAGCAGGGCGATCCAAAACCTATGGGATGCAGCAAAAGCAGTTCTAAGAGGCAAGTTTATAGCAATACAGTCTTACCTCAGGAAACAAGAAAAATCTTAAATAAACAATCTAACCTTATACCTAAAGCAAATAGAGAAAGAAGAACAAACAAAACCCAAAGTTAGTAGAAGGAAAGAATTCATAAAGTTCAGAGCAGAAATAAATGAAATAGAGATGAAGAAAGCAATAGAAAAGATCGATGAAACTAAAAGTTGGTTCTTTGAAAAGGTAAACAAAATTGATAAACCTTTAGCCAGACTCATCAAGAACAAGAGGGAGAGGTCTCAAATACAAATGACACCACAGAAATAAAAAGGATCATAAGCAACCAATAAAATGGACAACCTAGAAGAAATGGACAAATTCTTAGGTATACTCTTCCAAGACTGAACATGGAAGAAATAGAAAACACGAATAGACCAATCACAAGTACTGAAATTGAAACTGTGATCTAAAAACTTCCAGCAAACAAAACTTCCAACAAACAAAAGTCCGTGACCAGATGGCTTCACAGGCAAATTCTATCAAACATTTAGAGAAGAGTTAACACGTATCCTTCTTAGACTATTGCCAAAAATCACAGAGGAAGGAACACTCCCAAATTCATTCTATGAGACCACCATCACTCTGATACCAAAACCAGACAAAGATACCACACAAAAAATTACAGGCCAATATCACTGCTGAACATAGACGCAAAAATCCTCAACAGAATACAAGCAAACCAAATCCAACAGTACATTCAAACAATCGTACACCATGATCAAGTGGGATTTAGCCCAGGGATGCAAGGATTTTTCAATATCCGCAAATCAGTCATTGTGATACATTACATCAACAAATTGAAGAATAAAAACCATATGATCATCTCAGTAGATGCAGGAAAAGGTTTGGACAAAATTCAACACCGATTTATGATACAAACTCTCCAGAAAGTTGTAATAGAGGGAACATATCTCAACATAATAAAGGCCATGTATGACACACCTACAGCTAACATCATACTCAGTGGTGAAAAGGTGAAAGCATTTTCTCTAAAATCAGGAAAAAGACAAACATGTCCACCCTTGCTACTTCTATTCAACATAGTTTTGGAAGTCCTAGCCATGGTGATCAGAGAAGAAAAAGAAATAAAGGGAATCCAAATTGGAAAAGAAGAAATAAAATTCATTGTTGGCAGATGATATGATACTATACATAGAAAATCCTAAAGATGCTACCAGAAAACTACTAGAGTTCATCAATGAATTTGGTAAAGTTGCAGGATGCAAAATTAATACACAGAAATCTCTTGAATTTCTATACACTAACAAGGAAAGACCAGAAAGAGAAATTACAGAAACAATCCTATTTACCATTGCATCAAAAAGTGTAAAATACCTAGGAATAAACCTATCTAAGGAGGCAAAAGACCTGTACTCCAAAAACTATAAGACAGTGAAGAAAGAAATCAAAGATGACACAAACAGACGGAAAGATATACCATGTTCTTGGATTGGGAAAATCGATATTGTCAAAATGACTGTACTACCCAAGGTGATCTACAGATTCATTGCAATCCCTATCAAATTACCAATGACATTTTTCACAGAAGTAGAACAAAAAATCTTAAAATTTGTATGGAGACACAAAAGACCCCAAATAGCCAAAGCAATCTTGAGAAAGAAAGACAGAGATGGAGGAATCAGGTGCCATGACTTCTGACTATACAACAAAGCTACAGTAATCAAAACAGTATGGGGACTTCCCTGGTATCGCAGTGGTTAAGAATCCGCCTGCCAATGCAGGGGACACGGGTTTGAGCCCTGGTCCGGGAGGATCCCACATGCCACAGAGCAGCTGGGCCCGTGCACCACAACTACTGATCCTGTGCTCTAGGGCCCGTGAGCCACAACTGCTGAGCCCGTGTGCCACAACTATTGAAGCCCGTGTGCCTGCAGCCTGTGCTCCGCAGCAGGAGAAGCCACCTCAATGAGAAGCCTGTGTGCAGCAACGAAGACCCAACACAGCCAAACATAAATAATAAATAAACTAAAATATATATATATATATGTATATAAAAATGTTACCATTAAAAAAAACAGTATGGTATTGGCACAAAACCAGAAATATAGATCAGCGGAACAGGATGGAAATTCTGTTAAATGTTAAATGTTTATCTTGGTGGGGAGAAGGGGTGGAGTGCTTGGGGAGATCAGTGGACAAGGGAGGATTGTCCTTTAGTTGACCCAAAAAAGCCTGTCTGATCATATCTATTCACTATCTGTAAAAGTATGTAAATGTGTATGTTTAAAGATATGAAGTAAATATTCAAAATTGACCTATATTTTCTCCAAAAGGGATGCAGATTTGCAAATATCTGAACATGTCCATGTGAAGTCTGTAGAAATTCTTAGAAACAAAAGAAGCATAGTAGAAAGCCACAAAACTGTTTGAACTACTGGGAAATTTATTTACCTGTAAACCTGGGGTGGTCTCTGTGGTTGTTTGGTGTGGCTCTTCAGGGACCTTGGCACTCCTTTGATTTGTCATCCTTGGTGTTGGCTTTGTGTTTAGGCTCATAGCGTGATGGCTGAAGTAGAATCCAAACATAGCAAAGTCCAGAGGAAGAAGGATGGTCTCTTTGGATGTCTGTCTGTCATAGGCTGGGTTTCTTGGAAGCATTTTCTGAGATGGATTTTGGGGTACAAGTTAATTATAACATCTGTGAGAGGAAGGGGCAGGAAGCAGAACTGGGCAAAGGAAGAAGTTGAGCTTCAATGCAGGCCTGACAAAGGAGAGTTCTGGAGTAAGGATTGCCTGCCAGAGTTGTCCCATGTTAGACTGAAAAATGCCCAGCCTTTATACCCACTCTGTGTGGGCTGTGCTGGGAAGGGCATGACCTAGGGCAAGGCAGCTCCAATGGAACTGACAACTGGATGCTGTCTGTTGACCACACTCATTTCTGCAGCTGGCAACAAGTCTTTTATTGAAGAGGAGATCTAGGTGTCGTAGCTAGGAATGAGGAAATATTTCCTAGAAACCCTCCATCAGACTTCCCCTCACATCTAAGATTAGATTACATGCTGTGACAGAAGTAGTAGTCTTCTCTTCACTGGTAAAGAGTCCTGATTTTTCACTGAGTATATGGTCATCTGGGATAATGGCTATATTTCTCAGCCTCCCTGTACATTTAGGTATGTCTAATTCTTGGCTAGGGGGTAAGTTGAATTGTCGTGTTTGACTTAGAGGGCAGGGGTATGTACCTTGTTTTCTTTCAACTCCTTCCTGCTGTGTAGAATATGGAAATAATAACTGGAGTTTGTGCAGCCATCTTGGATTATGAGGTGGAAGCACATGTAGAGGATGACAGAGCAACAAGATAGCAGAACATTAATTAGCTCCCTGATGAGCATAGAAATGCTTTATGTACTCCAGGTTGCTTATGTTTGGACTTTATATCTTTTTTTTTTTTTTTTCAGTACGCAGGCCTCTCACTGTTGTGGCCTCTCCCGTTGCGGAGCACAGGCTCCGGACGCGCATGCCCAGCAGCCATGGCTCACGGGCCTAGCCACTCTGTGGGATCTTCCCGGACCGGGGCACGAACCCGTGTCCCCTGCATCGGCAGGTGGACTCTCAACCACTGCGCCACCAGGGAAGCCCAGGGCTTTATATCTTGGTTAAAGCCATTACTATTTAGGTTTTTCTGTCAGTTGCATTAGAACTTAATCTTAACTAATACACATTTCTAATTGGCAAGGGGCACAGGAAACCATGATTGGCTTAGACTAATATTTTGGGAATGGAATGGATGTTGGGGAATAAGACACAGAGACATTTATATCAGGCAAGTACAGCAGAGAGAGAGAGAATGCAAAGAAGTCGAGAGATTTGCAGGGGATGATAATTGTGATGGACCCTGGAATCATACCTAGGTAAGCGAGAAAGTGAAATGTGTGAGTGATGAACATAAAGAAGTGATAGTTGTGTGGATTGGAGGTCGGGGCTGAAGATTCATTGGAGAGGGGGAATTAGGCTAAATGAAGTAGAGAGAGCAGAGATGGTGGTCAGAGTGTAGGTCGCTTTGAATGGAGATTTTATGGTAGAGCTTTCACTCCTAATAGCAGGGCTGAAAAGAGTGGGTAACTAAAGTGGGGTAGAGGAAAAAATTGTTAATGGTGAAGTTAAGAAATGGAGAGGCTGGGCTTTGGATGGAACATCTTGGATGTGGCTGAATGGAAGGCAGTGAGCTAGATGCTGATATCTGGAGTGGGTGGAGAGGAGTAATTGGGATGTCAGTAGATAACTCAGAAAGTAAGAGAGGCAGATCCAGAAGAGAGCATTTGTTTCAGAAAGGCTGACATTGTTGATGGAAGAGGGAGGAAAAGTGATCTGGAAACAGCAAAGAGGAAAGAAATAGCATTGTTAAATATTAAAAATTTCTACATTTCTACAATATATACTAGACATAAACTGAGAAAATATGTTTATAGTACATTTACCATACAAATGGGAGCTTCTTAATATAAATAGCGCTCTTAAACATGATTTTGGAAAAGATAACTTGGTAGCAAAGTGAGTAAAGAATATTGAGTCTTAATTTGCAAAGGAGAAAATGCAAATGACCAAAGCACATGAGAATCTTCATACATTAGGGTTAGTACTAGTAAAAGTATTAATGAGATACTAAGATATGCCTGTCATATTGGCAAGACCTAAAAATATTGATAAACTTCAAGCTTGGCATGTGTGTGGGAAGTCAGGTGCTGATGTGCACTGCTCACAGAGTGTGGTAGATTGCCACTTCAGAAGAAGCAACTAAATGGCTGTGGTGGGTCTGTTGTGTGTTGTGGATTGATGTGCTTGCGCATCATAGTTATGCTGGCCACAGCGTTATTTATTGCATTTACACATTTTACTTGTAATGGTAACTGTGTGGCCTTGTTTTTTAAAAACCAACTGATATTTATAACTAACTTCTTGTGGCCATTTATATGGAAACAAAGTGTGATTTTCCCATCTCAGATAGAAAGATGTATGTTTTTGTTCATTCCTGTTGTTTTTAATGTATTTGTATCCCCTTTTCTTAAGTATATGGCATGAATTTGTTTCATCCAGATTTGTGTAATCTGTGTATAACTATCCAGTCTTTTTCTTCTGGTCATAGTATGCATCAGTGTACCCACTTGGATTGTATTGAGAATTAAGAAAGATATTATTAATATATGAAATTTTGATGCATTTAAATTTTTTTATTTTTTGAATTACAGACTAACTGGATCTTCTGGGTTTATAACAGATGGACCTGGAAATTATAAATATAAAACAAAGTGCACATGGCTCATTGAAGGACAGTAAGTAGTAATGGCTAAGTTTGTTTTTTTTTTTCAGGATAGAGCTCATTGTGAGATTACTTTTCCAACATGTAAAATTAACAATCTGTGGCAACTTAAAATATTTTTTATTTGGTAACCTTTACTTTGACAAGTGAATTTGATTTTCTTATTTTTCTTAATCTTCAATGTTAATTGAAAAAAACTTCTGTGTTGATTTGATAATGAATTATACACACCAGCAATTTGTATATTTTCAGTTGTAATAGTTAAAAAACTGTTACAATATTTTATTGTGGTTGAGGTATATGAAGAAGATTAGACTTCACTTGAATATGTAGTAGGGAAGGGAAGAGATTTTAATAGGCCTATTTATTTATTTATTTACCATTTTTAGTGATTTAACATATGGAAGTTTATTTCTTCCTCACATAACAGTTCCAAGGCAGGTGTTCCTGGTCAGCAGGCAGCTTTCTTCCCATTGGTAGTAGGACCCAAGCTCTGCCGTTCATTCATTAGCTTCACTGTTGGCTAACTGCAGCCAGCAGGTGGGGAAGGAGGAAGTACGGAGAAAGCAGACCTGCTTCTTAAAAGCTTCTTGCAGAAAGTGTCACATGCATTCACTCGCATTGCAACCATTAATAACCCTTTAAAATAATTGTGGACAGTCATAGAAGACTGGACCAAAACTGGACAAGTGGTAATTTCTTAAAACTAAATTGCAGTGTGGAATCTGAAATGAACTTTTAGAACTTGTTAAGTTAAAACTGGTTTTCTATGGGACTTCCCTGGCGGTCCAATGGTTAAGACTCCATGCTTCCACTGCAGAGGGCATGGGTTCGATCCCTGGTCAGGGAACTAAGATACCACATGCCGTGTGGCATGGCCAAAAATAAAAAAAAATTTTTTTAATTGGTTTTCTTGTACTTTAAATAGATCTTTAACCCATGCATGATTTTGTAACATTTGGAAAATATTGGTTCACTGAATTAATGCAGGTCTTCCAGGTGTCGATACATTTCATTACATGAAATTTAAAACATCACTGTAGTTAAAAATCACCATCAATCTCATCAGAAAATTTTAAGTATTGGGAAGTTGTATCTGGGTGGTAGGTACAAATTTTCCAAAACTCATTATTGCTTGAAAGCTTATATTTTCTTTGGCAACAAATACAGGCTTGCTTTGTTCATTTTCAAGAAAATATCTACCAGATATCCAAGTCTAAATAACCATAGTTTTTACCTCTTGGACCTCCTAAAAGGGCCTCAGGGACCCTGGCATTGTGTGGACCATACTCTGAGAACTGCTGCTCTAAGGAGCTGTCTGCCCTTGCCCTTTCTACCAGTTCAGTCCCATCTGATGTCCTTCTCCACTGTTGCTCTGAGTGTGCTGTCAGTGGTTGCTCCACCTCAGCCTAAGCATAAAACTAAGCAAAAAACTTCAAGTCCTCCGTTTCCTTATCCACATATTCAGCCTGTCAGTAAGTTCTATGAGTTTTCCCCTCAAGAATATCTCCCCAATCCTCTTCATCTTCAACTCTACAGTTATTTTAAGAACCACCAACCATCCTCTCTTTCCTGGGCCACTGTAATAGCCTTGAAATTGGCCTCCGGTTTTTACCTTTGCCCCTTGCCCACCTCTCACTCACTTCTTATCTTATTCCTTCTGTTTGCTGTGTTTCAGACATGCTGATTTTCTTCATGTTGCTTGGACACATCAACTTCTAAAGTCTAAGACTTTAAGACTGTTATTCTATCTGCCTGAAACATTGTCCCCCCAGGCTTTTCACATGGCTTATCTCTCGCCATTCTAATCTTTTCCAAAACTTTCTGGGGTATCTCCCCACCACCTGTTGTACTACTACATCACATTCCTTTAATTTCTTCCCAGTATTCATCACCGTGTGAGTTAACTTGTTTATGTATTTATTTAATTGTTTGGTTAGACAAGAAGTATGGGGTAGATGAAAGGTTCAGGCTGGAGACGTATAATTAGGAATCACCAGGATATAGATGGTGTTGATATTACCAAGAACTTTTGGAGTAGAGTCTTTGGCCTAAAGCCAGGTTGGAGAGTGAAAAGGTGAGTGGGATGTGAGGAAATGGAGAAAACCGAAGTCTTCTGTGGAGTTTCAGAGGAGAAAGGGATAGGTCTGATAGTAGCTGGAAGGAGAGTTGGGATTTAAAGTTTTTTGTGTTTTGTTGTTTTTTGTAAAATATGTGATACTTAAAGAGATTTAAGTCTGGACTTGGAAGTTTCAGATGAGACGGAGATGTTAAATATTTGAGAGATGGAAGGAAAAGTAGGTAGATGTATCTATTTTAGAAAGTGGGAATTTGAGAAATTTTTGTCTGAGTGCTGAGCATAAGCAGGGAGGTGGGACTGGGTGGTCTGAAATAGAAATTGAGAACTAGTAGTAGGACTGCTGGCAGAATCGAAGCACCAATACTGGAACCAGCCTACCCAATGTTGTGAATTTCTCTAGCATGGCTTGGTTTTCTCTAGACCAGGGCTTCTTCCAGGGAGTTCCATGAAAAGGCAGAGGGGCAGGTGAGTTTAGAGGATTGGCAGGTGTGTTTGTAAAATGATGTAGTATGAAATCTTAAGTTGAATAAAAAGGCTGATGGATTGGTAAAGAATCGCCACTGTATAGACTGTAAGGCCCAAAGATGCATAGACCATGTCTATTTTGTTTACCATTGCATATTTAGTGGTCTCTTGCACATAGAAAGTACTAAGGAAATCTTTGACAAGTGAAGGAGTACTGATTACATACTATTAATTTCTTCTTTATATATAAATTCTTTAAAAAATCTATATTTTTTCTCAAATGTTTTATAGTGATTATGATTATTATAAATTACTTTTTTCTGTTCTTTTCAGGCCAAATAGAATAATGAGACTTCGTTTCAATCATTTTGCTACAGAGTGTAGTTGGGACCATTTATATGTTTATGATGGGGACTCAATTTACGCACCCCTAGTTGCTGCCTTTAGGTAAGCTCAGTCATATAAATACTGGTTAACCATTGTTTGATTTCTGCATTTATGTATCTCCTAGATTGTATTCTTACTGGATTCACCTTTTTTATCACTTAAAACATTTACTTCATGGAAAGAGTACTAGTTATGGAGTCCTATCACTTGTGTGCTAGTCCTAACTTGGTTTCCTGTAGCTTCTGGGTGAGTTTTTGGGCAGAGTACTTGACCTCTCTTTTTAGTTTCCTGATCTATAAAGTTGTGATAGTAGTATCAAATTTACCTACTTCTTGTGGTGGTGGTGAAGTTTACATCTAAAAATATTTTGTGAGTAATATATCGAATATATTATTTCTGTGATAAATTAAATCAGGAACCATGTTCATCTTGATCCTTGTTGTGTTCTTCATTGCATAGGCATTCAGGAGTTATTTGTTGAATTCAGATATAGCTCTGTGTGTGTGTGATGTGTAATTATGTATATACCTTAATATGGGTGAGGGAAAAGTTTTGGAAGAGTAAACATAAAATGAACAGTTGTTACCTGTGGAGAATGAGGAACATTCCAGTTACGTGTTGTGATTTTTTTCCTACAGTATATTCTGTGTTTGTTGTTAAACAGCTTAACACCAAATACTTGGGGTGCTCTGAATTGTTTTGACATTTTACTTTTTATTAATAGTAAGTAGCTGTGTTGTTTATTATATTTTTGACCACATGCAAATTCAAAACTGTTTTATTTTTCTTCCTTTTACTTGATAGAGGATTTTTAAAATATATTTTTTCTAAAATGCATATCCTTAGAGAGTCATAGTTGTCAGCTGACTTTCTGGATTTCTTTCCCTCAAATATTTGATTTCCCTGACTTTAAAAGAAATCAATTCAACAAATATTTTTTGTATTCCTCACATGGGGCTGGTTGATGTCTCTTGTAGGTGAGGAGATAACAGAGTGAACAGAACATGAGGAGGCAAAGGACAGCTGAGATCAGGGAACTAATGTGCCCTTGTATTTCTCCACTCTCTTTGGCTTAGAAATCTCTGCAACATGTCTTTGAACTGAGAACCAAGGCCATTTTCTGGGTTTTAGAGATTCACTTAGAGGGCCAAAGAACAGGGTGGATAGGCCATGCTAAGCATCAAAATATTGGCTACATGTTGGGCATATACATCTTTATGCCAGAATTTGACTCATACCTTGTGTTATAGCAAGAGGCACCCCAAACTTTAACACAGCACAAAAACTGTCTGTAGTATGATGTTATCATGATAATAGTACTTGTTGGAGGTTTACTTGATACTGCATTTGTTAATCAAAACTCATGGAGTCCCCTCTTTATGTGCCAGGCACTTTGAATCAGCTTGCCAGTAGTCCTGTGGGAACATCTGCCAAGAGGGTATGCATAACCCTGTAGTCCACCCAGACTGTGTATTTAATGAGCAGACATGTGAACCAACAGCAACCACAAAACAAGCAGAAGGGTATAACTGTTTTAGTCAGTGACTTTTGAGAGAAGCCACAGTATATGTACAGACAACAGGAGGATTTTTAAGCTTCTATAAAAAAGTTTATTTACTGAAATGTATAAATTAATGCATTGATTGTGTTAAAATTTAACCTATGAAATAATTGAGTGTGCATTTTCTAAAATCATAGTGAGATAATGTATGTTTAATAATTGAAATTTACCTGAAACACAGAACCCCTGAAGCACTGATGTGCGGAAGAATTTGAAAATAACTGTTTAGGTCATAAGGCAGTGTCACAAGATGGGGAGCTGAGGAGTGCTGTTGGGTCAGGAGGACTTTGGATAGAGGAATCAACCCAGTGGTGATGTGCTGGGGGCCCAGAGTGGAGTGAGCCTGGCGGCAGAGAGTTCAGCCAAATAAAGAAAAAGAGAGCCACACAGGATTCAGAAGATTTGGACTTTTAATCTGCGTTCTGCCCAAGGCTTTGCATGAGTCTGAATAGTTCATTTAAGCACTCTAGTCCTCATCTTCTGAAGCCTAAAATGAAGGTGTTGTACTGTGTTTTCTCTGGGTGTATTGCAGTCCATGAAGTTTAATTTGACTCTGAACTGGTTGATCACATTATCTTTTATATGCTGAAATTCTGAATAAAATTTGTTTAACAAACAGAGTTCCATTACTGGACAAATTTGAGAACCACTAGAGCAAGTCTCTTCCAGCTGCACAACATTATGACTTTGTGGTGCATTCACTTCAACAAATGCATAAGTGTAGCACTTTTGTGGAGTACCTGCTCGCTCTGCTCAGATCTTTTGGTAGGGAGATGCAGAGGTGGTAGTGGTGATAGAGCAGGGAGAATAGTTTTCCTCTCTGAGGAAATTCTTATTCCTTCTAGAGGTTTTTGTTGTTGTTATTTTTAAGAAAGTCAAATACTGATGAGGCATTTGTTTAGGCTGTGATGCAGAGCTGTTAGAGGAAGTCTTGTGAAAGCGGGAGTCAGCCTGTCCAGCACCCCATGGAAATCGTGGTCAGTTTGTGGCAGGTAATCAAAGGCAGGCACCTCTTTTGTGGCTGTGGACCCTCCTTCACCACTCAGAAGTATAGATGCTGTTTGGACCCATCCCCAGGCTCCTAACCCTGACTTTAAAAATCTGGCTTACCTTCCACATCTGTCCTTGCATGTATAGTTTTGCAAGGAGAGAGGTGTGTCAAACTGAGGATTTGCCAACTATGTAAACTTAACATAGTGTAGTTGGCAAAGTCAGACTGTGCCCCAGGTGTGTTCAGAGAGCCCATATCTGTCTGGGACAGTTATGTTGAATTAAGACAGTATCTTTAGTTCAGTGATTTTCAGAAATGGTTCTAAACAATGGTACTCTGTGTTTACAATATAAGATTATGAATAACCCCAGGGCAAGCAGTTCTTGATTTTCTCAAGTTGAACAGCTGGCTGCAGCCTAAACTGAGCCTGCATTTATTTACCTGCCTAGGGGCAGGGGACAGGGTGGTGGAGGCAGCTCAGGGTGACAGTTGAACGGCAAGCCTGCAGCATCACTTTCTCACCCACACACTTTCTATTGCCTTGCACACTGGGTTGAGGTTTATATTCATTTATTCTGTACAAAGTTTATTTTTGTCATAAACCAGTTGTTTTATTTTCACACTGGGAAAAAGCACGTTCTGAAGCTGTCACAAGTTTTTGAAGTGAAAAGAAGCAAATGCCTAAGTCTCTCTGACAGTAGGGAAGCTGATCCCCTTTCTCCAGCAACGTGGTCATCTAGTGCAGGTGGCCCTCCCACTCCTTCTGACTCTCCATCCTTTCTCCCTCCACCCATTCTGCCATTCGTTCTATACATTTAAATGTCCCCCCATATAAATAATAAATACCATTAGCCATCTCTTATTGAGCACCTACTAGTGTGAGATGCTATTTAAGCCCTTCACATGCTTTAACAGTTTGATTCTCATTACATTGCTGTGAGGTAGATAGGATTTCTTTCATTGTGCTTTTGAGGAAGCTAAGGCTCAGAGATGTCAGTGACATGCACAGGCTTGTGGAACAAGAATTGGAGCTCACGTCTCTGACCCTGAAGCTCATGCTAAGATAACAAAGAGTGTCCTACATGTGACTGAATCCCCCAGTCCTTTACTGTGCCAGTATTTCTTACGGCAAGATTGCTTTTGACATACGTGTTTCTAGGTGGCCCTGCTCTTGCAAGTACTTACCCCTCATCATTTTAGGGGATTCTGGTATATAAAACTGATGAAAGCATGATGATGGTTGAAACCTTCATTTAGGTCTGTGATCAAATGTCATTTCTTCCAAGAGTCCTTCCCTAAATGCTCTTTCTAAAGTAGCACTTTCTGTTCTTTTACTCTGTTTTATTTCCCTTCATAGTATTTACCTCTACCTGGCATTATATATACACACCTGTGGGCCAGGGGTTGGGGGTTCATATCTAGGCTTATTCTTTCTCTGGCATGAACTCCAGTAAGGGCAGAGACGTCTTCACTGTTGTATTCCTGGTACCTAGAACAGTGCCTCACTTGTTGTAAGTACTTAGTATTTGTTAGTTGAATGCATAGTAGAAAATGCTTCACCGTTTTGCAACCCCTAGTTCTGCCTGCATATTAAAAACTTGTTGAATGAAAATCCCATCCCTTCTTCCTCCTCACACCCTGCTTATATGCTCTTCCACTCATTTTTATATGCACTTGTATAAATACACATAAATGTACACATATACTAGGCCCATCGTCTTGCAGCTTGTTTTTTTCCCTACTCATCAGAATGCCTTGATGAGCGCCTTGTCAGTCCTGCAGACCTAACGTATGTAATGACTCATTCATCCAGCTCCCCGATGACCATTTAGGTGGTTTTCAACCTGTTCTCATTCTGAATAGTGCTGCGGTGAGGATTCTTATATATTTGTGTATGTGAGCAAATGTTTCTTCTACTAAGAAATAGAATTGCTAGGTCATAATGAATGAGCATTTGAGATAGTCATCAGCCCAAAAGCTTGTGCTTTAGGAAAGAAAAGAGGCCCGTGTGGCTGGGGTTGAGCAAGTGAAAGGAAGAGAGTACAGATTTTCCTTGGCTTATGATGGGGTTATGTCCTGATAAACCCATTGTATGTTAAAAATATTGTAAGTTGAAATGCATTTAATACACCTCACCTACCGAACATCATAGCTTAGCCTAGCCCACCTTACATGTGCTCAGAACACTTATATTAGCCTACAGTTGGGCAAAGTCATCTAACACAAAGCCTATAATGTTGAATATCTCATGTAATTTTGAATACTGTGCTGAAAGTGAAAAACAGAAAGGTTGTCTGGGTACAGAGTGGTTGTACATGTATTGGTTGTTTACCCTTGTGATCGTGTGGCTGACTGGGAGCTACAGCTTTGTGCTGGTGCCCAGCATCATGAGAGAGTATCAACAGCATATCGCTAGCCTGGGAAAAGGTCAAAATTCTAAGTACAGTTTCTACTGAATGCGTATCCCTTTTGCACCATTGTAAAGTCAAAAAATTGTAGGTCAAAAAACTGTAAGTCAAAAAATTGTAAGTCAAACCATTGTAAGTCGGGGACCATCTGTAATAGATGAGACGTTTGTTCACTGGATGGGATTGTGTGCGTGGAACAGATTGCACAGGGCCTGGTAAGGAGTTAGGCTTTAACTGAGTGAGATGATGGTCGTACTGAACAATAACTGGGCAAAAGATAGGAGCATATGAAGAAAAGCAAAAGACGCAAGTAAACATAGGAAAAAACGATTAACCTCAGAAGTATAAGAGAAGCTCAAAACTACAGGTTAAAAAAATCACTTTCACATATTAAATTAGCAAAACTAAAGTAGGGCTGGTAATTCTCCTTGTTGGCGGGGTTAGGTGGGATGGACACTTTCATTCTCTGTCGGTGGAATTTCAAGTCACCATCTCTCTTCTGGAAAGCAAATTGGTATATGGATTAAGAGCCTTAAAGCCATCATTTAGACCCTTTGACTTGGTAATTCTTTCTCTTTGTAGACACCCAACAGATACTATTGTGGGCTGAGCTCTGAGTAAGCTTCTAAAAGTTCTGAGGGAGCTCTTAGAGACATAGAAATGCTTATGGTATATTACCTGTAAAATAGAATATGATATGTAACATGGTATCAATTAAACAAAGAAAGTACATCAGAATGCTAATAGTATTGGGATGATGGATGTTTGTATATCAAACTTTATTTCTATTTTTACTTTTCATGTCTTTCAGTGGTATATGTTTGGTATCCATCAACTCATAAAGTTTGTTACTTTCTGTGATTGTGGAGGTTTACTCAGTTTTTCAAAGGAGTATTATAAAATGTTTTACTTAAAAAAAAAAAGAATAGGGTCGTCGGTTTCAAATCTCATTTAAAATATAACCTAGGGGCTTCACTGGTGGCGCAGTGGTTGAGAGTCCGCTGCCGATGCAGGGGACACGGGTTCGTGCCCCGGTCAGGGAAGATCCCACATGCCGCGGAGCGGCTGGGCCCGTGAGCCATGGCCGCTGAGCCTGCGTGTCTGGAGCCTGTGCTCCACAACGGGAGAGGCCACAACAGTGAGAGACCCACGTACCACAAAAAAGAAAAAAAAAAAAAAAATATATATATATATATATATAAAACCTAGAATAGAGAAGAGCTTAGCAAAAGATTCAGATCTGTTCCTGTGCATTTATCACAGGAATTTGGCCCTCTTCCTATAAGTGGCTTTTTAAATTACAAGGGTGAAATCCAGTTGAATTTGTGTTCTGTCACCATGTGATGTGTCTATGATTATGCTTCCCTTTATAAGACATGTGTTTTCATTTCAGCGGCCTCATTGTTCCTGAGAGAGATGGCAACGAGACTGTCCCAGAGGTCGTTGCCACATCAGGTTATGCCCTGCTGCATTTTTTTAGTGATGCTGCTTATAATTTGACTGGATTTAATATCACTTACAAGTAAGATATTTAAGTCTAATATTTGTGATTTTTTTCAGAAGACTGTATACTTTGTTTTAACAATAATAATGACTAACATATTGAGGGTTTACAATGTGCCAGGCATTATGCTAAGCAGTTTGCATGAATTTTCTCATTTAAAGTTCTTTTAAAAACTCAGTTACAGCCACTGTTTTTCTACTTCTTTTATAAATGAGGCAAGTGGCAGGAAAAGATAAAGTAAATTGTCAAAGCAGTGGGACCAGAGTTGCAACCCAGGTCTTGCTGCTGTTGAGCGTCTCCTGGAAAAGAGGGGCATTATCCATTCCTGCCAATGGATAAAAACTTTGGAGGAGTTTGCTAAGTACAATTTAACAAATATTAGTAGTTTTCATGTACTCAGTAGTTGGCCCATTGATGACAACTTAGTTGAGGTTACAAAGGAAATGTAGACAGACAGACTCTGGGCAGCTTTTGGAATTTGTTGCAGTAGGAGAGAAGCTAACTTCTGTCTTTTCCTTTTTTTCCTAAGAAATGTTTATTTTCAGAAGTAGTTAAATTCATACAATGCCATAAGCAGGGGGTCTGTGATAAAGAACTTCTGTGGCCCATAAAACCTAAAATATATATTATCTGGCCTTTTACACAATACGTTTGACAACTCCTGGTATAGCTGATAACCCCCATGTGTAACCTTTATACTGGGTTCTTTTTCTTGCCCATTTTCTCAGGATCTCAGTAGTCTTTCAACCCTAGTTAAAGCCATCTTTATCTTGATTGGTATGGTGATTCAGTTTTTCAGGTACCCAAGGTTTGTGACTTAGCAGCCTGGGCAGCTCATCACAAGCCTGGGTTTGAAAAGTAGGCATATGCATTTATTATATTATATTATAACATAGATTATAAAAATACTATATACACATACTTATAAAATTTTATTATAAATGTATCGTGAACTGACGTTAGGGTGTAGGTGTGAATGTTAATTAGCTTGTTTTGTAACTGATTCCTGATTTTCTGGCATGCTTTGCTACAAAATTCCTTTTTAGTTTTCTTTACACTCTTACAGTATCTTGCTAATCCTGTTATCCCCCCTTTTTTAAATCAGAATTATGTCTTTTCAAAGTGTTGTCAATATCATTGTCACGTTACTATGCAACACTTTATGGTTAAACTCATGTATTAAGTTAAACTACCCCTCCCTTTTCTTGCATCTGAGATGGGTAGATAAACTTGCTAAGGAATTTAATACACACCAATCTGAGCAATAATCTTAAGCAAATTCTGTAAACTTTTAGAGACTATCCAGAGGAATGAGGATGGTAGTGTATTGTTTGCAATTTGTTTTATCCTTTTCTTCTCCAGCCTTGCTAGCATGCATTTGGCAATTTTATAATGCTCATCATTTGTGGGCTACCAAGAATTAGGATAGTCATCCTGTCCTTAAGGAGCTAAGCCTGGATATTTTGCAAGAATCTCTTCTCTTCTTGTAATCTCTTTAACTGTCTCTTCTTATGAGAATCCAACAGGTTTAATTTGATTTTATTACTTGCCCTAGTTCTGCAGGGTTGAGTGACCCCATTTAGGCTAAATGGTAAGTACTGCAATTACGCTTGTGAATGAACTGGCTAGACAGTGAGATTTCTTAAGCCTTGTGTAGGAGGAAGTTCTGCTAAGTTAATCAAAATGTTGCTTTGTGTTGATTTAATTTCCCCCCACTATTTTTATAGTTTTGACATGTGTCCGAATAATTGCTCAGGCCGAGGAGAATGTAAGATCAGTAATAGCAGCAACACTGTTCAATGTGAATGTTCTGAAAACTGGAAAGGTGAAGCATGTGACATCCCTCACTGTGTAAATAACTGTGGTTTTCCTCATCGAGGCATCTGCAATTCAAGTGATGTCAGAGGATGCTCCTGCTTCTCAGAGTGGCAGGGTAGGAACTTCTTTGTTTCTTTTTTTTTCTTTCAATTTACAGAATGTTTCTAGTTTAATAAGTTGTAGATTGACTTTATTCCTAATATCTGCACCATTTATGTTAATCAAATATCAGGAAGCGTTTAAATTTTCATATCTCTTTATTCAGCTTCTTACAGATCTTTGAATTCATAGATGTATGGTTGTGGTCTCTAGAGATGTGGAGCAGTTTAACAGTCTTTGCAGTTCATTCATGAATTTAGAGAACTTGGTCTCAGCCATAAGACATAGAGAACCAAGCTGGGAGGTGGAACAAGAGCTAATAATAATGGTCTCTCCACAGAAACTTTCAATAAACTCAGAGAAAATTGGGGTTGATTATACAGTAGAATCCTAAAGCAGTCAGTTATTGGAATTATCTGCAGATACAGATTATTAAAGAAGCCCTTTAGCAAATTCTTCAAGGGGTGGGTGATAGCAGCTGTTACTGATTTAGTTTTGGGGTTTTTATTTACCCCTTTCTCGAACACATTTATTTTGAATTTCCAGAAATGTGCTTGTTTAGATGCTTTAGTTTGTTCGGTTTGGCTGACATTGAGCAGTTAAATAATTGAAGTATTTGACTACCTACCACTTTGCAAATGTTGGAGCAGAAGCCAAACCTCTCAAAAAAGGAGTTTCTTGATTTTGGAAATGGATAGTTTGTAATACTCCCAGGACTAGTCTTAACATTTTAGCTCTAAAGTTTTTTTAAAAAATTTATTTATTTTTGGCTGCGTTGGGTCTTCCTGGCTGCATGTGAACTTTCTCTAGCTGAGACAAGTGGGAGCTACTCTTTGTTGCGTTGCGCAGGCTTCTCATTGCAGTGGCTTCTCTTATTGCGGAGCACAGGCTCTAGGTGCGCCGGCTCAGTAGTTGTGGCGCACGAGCTTAGTTGCCCCACGGCACGTGGGATCCTCCCGGACCAGGGATCGAACCCATGTCCCCTGCATTGGCAGGCAGATTCTTAACCACTGCACCACCAGGGAGGTCCCTAAAGTTTTTCATTTGAATTAATAATTCCTTTGTATACTCTTTCCTCTGAGAGCTGCTTAAGCAAGTATTTCATTACTAAAAAATCCTAACCTAGATATGGTCAGGTTTTCATTAGAAAGTATGTGATTTTGAATTTTATTAGAGGTTACCCTTGGTTACTACCTTTGAGTAAATTGAAAGCACAAATTAAAGGGATATGTCTGATATTTAGATGCTAAAGGAAAGACTGTAAATATTCTTTAGATAATTTGTTGTATTTAGATGATTCAAACTTGAAACGCAGTAGTTTTCTTTTTTTTTTTTGTCCTTGCTGCACTGCATGTGGGAATCTTAGTTCCCCTGACCAGGGATTGAACCCAGGCTCCCTGCAGTGGAAGTGCAGAGCACTGACCATTGGACTCCCAGGGAATTCCTGAATTGCAGTAATTTTAAAGCTGCATTTTGTGAAGCTAATTTATTATGTTTTGTTAGGTCCTGGATGTTCAGTTCCTGTACCAGCTAACCAGTCATTTTGGACACAAGAGGAATATTCTAACCTAAAGCTCCCCAGAGCCTCTCACAAAGCTGTGGTCAATGGAAATATAATGTGGGTTGTTGGAGGATATATGTTCAACCACTCAGATTACAACATGGTTCTAGCGTAAGTTGTTTTAAAAATTTTTACAAGAAGCTTACTTTTCCATTTTGAAAATATTTAAAGTAGAGATAAGCAAAAAGAAAAGAAATCATTAGTAATTGCATTCCTGAAGAAAATCTCTGTATTTTAGTAGTTGTATTCTAGACTTTTGGGGACATATTCTTAGTTTTTGAAATTGGGAGCCACAAAGAGTTCATTGCTGTAATAAAGAATAACTCATCTTTTCCAGACACTGTCTCTCAGATTTTGTGTTAGATATATATAATAGGTTCTATATAAATAGGGGATTGCTTTGCCCCTTAATTTAATTAACATTTCTGTAGGTTAAATGGCTTGCATTTATAGTTTGCTAGTGGAAATTATGCCATTCTTTAATACTTCCCAGGGTTCAAGGTCTTTTGCTGGTTCCATGCTGCTCATCCTGAAGGGAGAGTATGTTTTCACAGTGGAATTAGCTATGGAGTTTGACTACGGGGAGAAATTTTTGAACACCTACTGTTGTGCTGATTTTGTGCCCTGGAAAGTTTTTCTAAACATTTTCTACCAATGAAGATTGTCAAAAATCAGCATCTGGGGCTTCCCTGGTGGCGCAGTGGTTCAGAGTCTGCCTGCCGACGCAGGGGACGCGGGTTCATGCCCCGATACAGAAGGATCCCACATGCCGTGGAGCGGCTGGGCCCGTGAGCCATGGCCGCTGAGCCTGCGTGTCCAGAGCCTGTGCTCTGCGACGGGAGAGGCTACAACAGTGAGAAGCCCGCATACCGCAAAAAAAAAAAAAAAAAAAAAAATCAGCATCTGTTCTTTAAGGAATTCTGGAAATATGGCAGTAATAGTATAGTTTCTGAATCCCCCAAACATAGTCATTAAAGCACAGAGAACAACTAGGATAGCAGAATAAAAAACACATGGATAGTATCTATAACAAACTTGGTCAGAAGGCATCCACACAAATAGGTGGGGTTAAACCGTTGACAGCTACAAGATCTTTGTGCTATCAGTATCTATGTAGGAGTAAGCAAAGGGGAGCGGTGGGCCCACCAGCAGTAAACCCAAAGACCCGCTGGAAAGCTCAGCAAGCTGCTTTGAGAACAGCAGCTGGAATTGGGAAGATTTTGCATGTTCTAGTAGTGGGGATGAGCTCAAGGGATCTGTAGTATGATCTGAAGGTGCTGGAACAGTTTGTGTCTTATTAACTTTCAAAAAACCAGCCAAAGACTCTTTGTAGGAGAAAGTCCCACACTGAAGAAAAGCTGCTGGGAATAGAATTCAAATTGAACAGGACAGGGACAGCAGAGAAAGAAAGTCCAGATAACAGTCTGAGAGGGGAACAGAGCTAGGAGATCTCAACAAGTAAGGTGCCAAATAGTTGGACACTACACTACAACAGAAGAGGAGCTAGTGAACTGAGAAGCTAGAAAAACTAGCTAAATCAAGCGTCTCCTATAAGGGTTCAGGAAATTTTTTTTTAAATTACAAAAAAATTAAAATTTAGCAACAGAAAAAATATCAAGGTCAAATCTCATAGAAAGTTACTATAAAAAAGAAGAGAATAAGTAGAATAATACCCCTTCAACGTGAAAGCATAATAGAAAAACTGACAAAAATTATAACTTAGTATTCCAAAGTAAGCTAACATACAATAAGAAAATGATAAAAGACATGAAAGAACAATATAACCAAGACTAGAAAAATTCAGAAATGAGATGATAGAAGTTAGGAAAGAATTTTAAAATAATTTCAGATTTAAAGACAAACCTAGAAGGAACACAGAGTAAATAAACACAAAAGATACTCCTTTAGAAATAGAATACGAAAAAAAAGAAATAGAATATGAAAAAGGAAATTTTAAAAAATCATAAATAAATGAAGGTCATTTCCCCCTATCCTTTGTATGATAAGTACAGTTAAAAAACCTGGACATTATATATAAAACAAACATAAGAAAACTCTGAAGAAGGCAGTCTTATTAGGGACCTCAAGACCCAAAAAATGACATAATGGTAAGTTCCAAGGGTTTTCCTTTAGTCTCATATATCTCAGACTTGATGTTGGAAAAATCAGCAGTCTGGAAATGTTAATAGGTATAAGCTGAAAAAGCCCCAAGAAAACCCTGTTTTCTCTAGCCCGAGGACCAGGAAAGGGGCAGCTTAGCAAGACAGAAAACTTTTAGAAAATAACCACTCGACCTTAGACAAACAGCACAGAAAGGACTGTGGCTTCACCCCCACCCCTGCTAGCAAAGTGTTAGTATAGAGTCTAGATTTCCATTTATGCCAGGATAAAGTGAGCTGCTCCAACCACCACCCCTCATCCCACCAGAGTAGGGTTAGAGAAGGCCATATAGGGAGCTGAGATTTACTTCTCCACCAGGCATTAATGAGGCCTCCCCCACCCCTGTGACATCAGTGGAGACACTGTGGGGAGCCTGGATTTCTACCCCTGCCTGGCAGCAACAGCAGTAATGAGTAGACTTTCCCTTTCTCCACTGGGGTGGTGTCAGAGGAGGCCTGCTATAACAGAAGATTTAAATAAGGTCCAGTCTCATGTCATGATACCCAAAATGTTGAGATTTCAATTGAAAATCATTTGTCATGGTAAGAGCCAGGAAAATCTCAACTTGAATGAGAAAGGCAATCAAGAGATACTGACACCAAGGTGACACATATATTAGAGTTATCTGACAAAGATTTTAAAGCAGCCATTATAAAAATGCTCCAGCAGTTCTCTCAGCAACAGAATGGAGAGGACAGAGGAGAGAATCAGTGAACTTGAAGATAGAACAATAGAAATTCCTTAATCTGAACAATGCAGAGAAAATAAAACATTTAAAAAATGAACAGAGTTTCAGAGACCTGTGGACTGTAACAAAAAATCTTAACATTTCTGTCACCAGAGGAGCCTTGGAAGAAGAGGAGGAAGAGGGTGTGTATGAAAAAGTATTTGAAGAAATAATAGTTGAAAAGTGCCCAAGTTTGGCAAAAGATATGCATGTACAGAGTCAAGAGGTTAGGTGAACTCCAACAATCCCAACTCCCACAGGAGTTTACATTTCATTAATTCTTTCTTATTCCATCTCTCATTCTCCTGCTCAGCTGTCATACTGTCTTTTCATTTTTTAGATCTCCACCACATTTTCTCCTGTTTTCCTGCTCAGCTAGTGGCCTTGTTTCCCATTTCTGTTTTGAAAGATAAAGTTTATCAAAAGAGGACTTCCACAAACTCCCACCACCACATTTAGCAGTTACCTACATATTGCTCATTTTTCTGTCTTCTGTTTCTTTACATCAGAACTGTTCAGTGGACAGTTTCTGTTTTGGTTATGATGGGAATGCTGTGTGTTTACACTGTCATGTCACTATCCACATGTGGTTATTGAGCACTTGAAATGTGGCTAGTATGACTAAGGAGTAGATTTAAAATTTTCAGTTCTTATTCCTCATCTTACTTGATCTTTCACAAACATTCGATAAAACTAGTCTCTCCCTCCTCTTTTAAACAGTTTCTTCACTTGGCTTCCAGGACTCCACACTTCCTTGACATTTTTTCTAACTGCCCATTCCTTCTCAGGCTCCTTAGCCTGATGATGTGCCCCAGGGCTCAGTCCTTGGTCCCCTTCTGTGAGAGTGTGTATTCACTCCCTTGGTGATCTCATGTAATATCTTGGCCTTTATGCTGGTGACTTCCAAATTTATATCTGCATCCTAGACTTATCACCTGTTCCCATATCCCCACCTCTTTATTTGACATCTCAATAGGCATCTAAAACTCCATGTGTCCCAAACTGATCTTTCCTCCAAGCCTGTTCTTGCCCCAGAAGTCCCTACCTCAGTAAACAACCACTCCATTCTTCTATTTGGCTTAAGCCAAAAATTTCAGTCATTCTTGTTTTTTCACACTCCATATCAGTATATGTATTAGTTATCTCTTGCTGTGTAAATTACCACAAACTAGCAGATTAAAACAACACACATTTATTACCTCATAGTGTCTGCTGGTCAGGGTTCTAGGCATGGCTTAACTGGGTTCTCAGCAATCAAGGTGTTACCTGGCCTGTGTTCTAATTTAGAGGTTCAACTGGGCAGGAATCCATTTCCAAGCTCACCCATTTCCTGGTGGTTGTAGGACTAAGGGCCCTGGCTTCTTGCTGTCTGTCAACTGGAGGGCACTTCAACTCCTGGAGGCTGTCCAGAGTTCCTTATTGGTAGGGTTTCCCCAGTATGGCTGCTTACTTATCAGGCCACAAGGAGAGTCTCTGGCCTGAGTCTGCTAGCAGGATAGATGTCATGGAAATGACATCTCATTATTTTTGCCATATTCTGTTGGTTAGAAGCAAGTCATAGATCCTGCTCACACTCGAGGGGAGGATATTATATACATGGGTATGAATACCAGGAGGCAGGGATCATGAAGACCACCCTAGTGTCTGTCTGCCACAATATGTCAGCAGATCTTGTTAGCTCTTCCTTTAAAATCTATCCCTAGGGCTTCCCTGGTGGTGCAGTGGTTGGGAGTCCGCCTGCCAATGCAGGGGACGTGGGTTCGTGCCCCAGTCCGGGAGGATCCTGCGTGCTGTGGAGCGGCTGGGCCCGTGAGCCGTGGCTGCTGAGCCTGCGCGTCCGGAGCCTGTGCTCTGCAACGGGAGAGGCCACGGCGGTGGGAGGCCCATGTACTGCAAAAAAAAAAGAAAATCTATCCCTAATCTAACCACTTCTCACTACTTCTAGTGTTGCCACCCTGAGAAGTAAAGGTAAAATTAAAGGTGTGAAGGTGATTGTCCCTTCCACTGTTATACTAGATATTATGAGTCATATATTCTACCATTTATGTGATTTTTGTACTTCTTCCTGTCATCATCCTCCCTTGAAGTAAGAAATCTGGGAGTCATTTTGATACTTCCTCTCCTTTACCTTCTCATAACATAATCTCATGTCAAGCCCATCAACTCTGTCACCAAATACATGTCATATTCATTCTTTTCTCTCTTAAGACCAGCTCGCCAATATCTCTCATCTAGGATTCAGCAATAGGTTCCTATAAAGTCTGTCTGTTTCCATTCATTCTGCTTAATCCATTTTCTAAATATCAACTGGGGTGATTTTTTAGGGTATACATTTTATCATTTACTACCTTCTTAAAACCCTTCAGTGACTTCCCATGGGACTTAATGATCTTACCTGATGTGACTGCTGCTTACCTTCCCATACTCAACTTGCTCCCCTCCTGCCCCATCAGCCCTCTTTCCTTACCTAAAACTCCTTATGCTTGCTCTTCCCTTTATCTAGACTGTTCCTGCCGTTGTACCTCAGGGCTGGTTTCTTCCTTTACGTATCCTGTCAGTTAAATGTCCCATAGTGAGATCCTCCCCGATCAGCTAGTTCAGACAGGTGCTCCCTGGTTTTTTTCATAGTTCTCATTTCCTTTAGAGCAGTGTTCATAATTTTTATTCTACTTGTGCCCATTGCTGTGCTTGCTCATTTTCTGCCTTTTCCACTATATGTTCTCCAAGGTTAGAGACCTTGTTTACTCAATTCGGCTTAGCTTATAGAATGTGCTCAAATAAGTATTTATCAAATGAATAAGAGAGTAAATGAATTATCTATTTCTTTCACAAATATTTGTTCTTAGAAATACAGATGTTACCTACTACTTTTGACGGGTGTACCTTGTAAGCCATGTTTATTTTTTTTAATTTTATTTATTTTTAAGAGGGTATTAAATAGTTTATTGATTACCCATGGTAATGGGTGATAAACAAGCTTCATTCCCATCTATAACTTTATCTTGTACCATAATAATTCTATTTAGATATATTGCATAGGATGTGCCAACAATCATATTAATAACCAAAAAACTCCATGACTTTGCTTGGGTGACCCTTTTAACGGTGAACTCCAGGTCACAATACAGTAACTGTCAGTTCAACTACACCAAGTTTCTGAAGATGTTGGCTTTATTCACAAGCAGGTTGTGAATAAATTTCAAATGGAACCTGGCATCACCCTGAAGAAATTCTGACCTCACACTGTTGCAGTCGTTTACCAAAATGTCTTCAGAGTAGACTAACTTTACAGAGCACGTTTTTTAAAAAGGCGCATTAATTCAGCGTCATGATCAGACGATTATATTTAGCAATCAACAGCATGGGTGCAAAAAAAAATTACATTAAAACCCTTTGTTGGAATGCTTTACACTTTCCACAGAATAGAAACTAAAACAACCTGTTATACAGTTAGTCGCGAATACAGTCCTCGAGGGTTTTTTGCCCATACACAGGAGTATTGTCTAAAACATGTCTTCTTTGAAGCAGCTAGGCCCTGCCAGCACTGTGCTTGGCTGAGTTCACAAATCTGTTGTAACCTGTAGCTTCCCTGTCACTTATCTGGCTCTCCTCTCCTGCGAAGCTTTGTTTCCTGGCAGTAATTAAAACCTTCTGCCAGTGCCATAGCTACTGCTGCTGCTGGAACCGCCATAGCCACGTTGGTTTTGTGGTTTGGCGAAGTACTGGCCTCCACCACCATAAGGGCCAGAACTTTTGCCTCCAAAGTTTCCTCCTTTCATGGGTCCAAAATTTGAAGATTGATTGTTGTAATTGCCAAAATCACTGTAGCTTCGACCACCTCCAGAATTGCTTCCATCATTACCAAATCCATTATAGTCATCCCCACTGCCACCATAGCCACCACCACCGCGGCTGCCACCAAAGCCACCTCAACCACTGAAGTTTCCTCCACGACCAAAGCTGTCATTCCCACCAAAACACCCTCCACGACCACCACCAAAGCTTCCAGAACCACTTCGACTTCTTTGGCTGGATGAAGCGCTAGCCTTCTCTTGCTTAGATAGGACTTTCCTTACTTCACAGTTGTGGCCGTTCACTGTGTGATATTTCTGAATGACAGTCTTGTCTACGGAGTCATGGTCATCAAAGATTACGAAAGCAAAGCCTCTCTTTTTGCCACTGCCTCAGTCAGTCATGATTTCAGTCACTTCAGTTTTCCAGTACTGTTCAAAATAATCTCTTAGATAATGTTCTTCAGTGTCTTCTTTAATGCCACTAACAAAAATCTTTTTCATAGTTAAGTGGGCCCCAGGTCTTTGAGAATCTTCTCTTGAGACGGCCCTCTTTGGTTCCACAACTCTTCCATCCACCTTGTGTGGCCTTGCCTTCATGGCTGCATCCACCTCCTCCACAGTGGCATACGTGACAACCCCGAAGCCTCTGGAGCGATTGGTGTTTGGATCCCTCATCACCACACAGTCTGTGCGTGCTCCCCACCACTCAGAATGGCTCCTCAGACTCGCATCAGTTGTTTCAAAGCTCAAACCTCCGATGAAGAGCTTCCGCAGTTGTTTGGCCTCTTTGGGAGACTCTGACTTAGACATGACGGCAGTGGAGAGGGAAGATGTCAATGATGCTTACTCGGCGGCGTCCACGTGCAGAAAGGAGTAATCTAACGAATGTATCTCCACATTTATTTTTTAGGTTTTAATATTTCTCTTCTTGTACTTGATCAAAACATGATTTTTACAGCTTTATGTATTTTGTGTAAGTACTAATATAGTTTCAAATAAATTTTTACTAACTCATGAAAAGTGAATATAGTGACTCCTTTTAGAGGGAGTATTTCTGGAACTTAGATCATAAATTTTATCATTGTCTATACTCTTATATAAGCATATTGCAGGAATTGCCCTCTCTATTTTCTCCACAACCCTGTTAACCCAAAACGTTTAAGTTGCATTAAAAAGCAGTTCCCATTTTATGTCACCCAAGGGTCCTCTTGCAAAACAAATTATCTTGGTCATCTGGTTAAGATTTCCAATTGAAATGTCACTGAATTTCCTTCCCTTGAGCAAAAAAACAGGGTTTTTTTTAAGCTAAAAAAATAATAGTAAGAAATTTGAGCAACAGGTAACCACACAAGGTAAGGAGTATCACCTAATAAACTTAAAACAGACACACAGAAACAGCAGGCCCCCACAGAAACCATATGAGTGAAATTCTGAGAGTTCTCACTAATAGCCCCAAATCTAGAGAGAAGCAAACTGAGTGGGTATCATTGTTTTCTTGCCCTTTTAGAGCAAGAAATAGTTGCTAAGGAGGATCAAGTGAAAAAGGGGGAAATTGATCAAGTGGCTGAGTCTGCCCAGAAGTCAGGGCTCCTATGTAATTTGGCTATCCCAAAATTTGAACCCTGGGATAGGACACTTAAACAAAATCTCAGAGGTGAATAGACTCTGGATATTTTATTCAAATAGACTGCACACCCCCACCCCCACCAGAGCCTCAGCATTTCTTCAGACTTCAGAAAAGTGGACATACATAAAATGCCAACTCTCACACTAAAGCTAGGATGGAAAGATAAACTTGTCTTAGATACAGTGGAAAAAGAATTAAGAAATCACCCACAGTTTGCAAATGTAATGTCTGGAGAGCAGTGTCTAACCACAAGCAAGAAAAAAGAAGTGACATTGTAGCAAATGCAAATATCTATGGTGAAAAGGTAAAAAGGAAAGAACACAGCCTGTAAAACTGACAACTGATCATAGAGGAAAAGTATTCCTTCCAACTGCTTTGTGCTATGGATCAATATAATGAGAATTTGAATTCAGAAAAACAAGCTGAAAAGCAAGAAGATAATAACAATGAGATGAAATGGGAGAGTACACATGTAAAGAAATATAAATAAGTTACACACAGCAAAAACTACAATGAAAATCGAACTGCTGCCAGCTTGGTAGACGTGATTCCAATGAATACAGATGAAAAAGTTAAATAGTTTGAAAAAGCAAAGACATGGGAGACAGAAGGTCCAATATAATACAGATAATTGCTGTCACTGAAGAAAAGAACCTAACAAATAGAAAAAGTGGATTGAAATAGTACAAGATGTTTCAGGAAAAATATTATAGTTGTTCAATGACAAAACCTGATTTGATCAAATTATTGAACTTGTAGGATAAACGGCAAATTATTGGGTGGGAAGCCTCAGGTAGTTCTTGACTCCTGCTGGCTGGGGTCAAGTTCAATTTCTGTAGAGCCTTTCCTGTGGTCTTTGGATGGCCAGACATTGTAATTGGAATACCAGGCCACTGTGAGGGGCAGAGGATGTGCCCTGTGGCATGATGGGCATTGTGTTACCAGCCATCAGGGAGGAGTTTGTGAGAGAGGTGGCTGCACCTTTATGGAAGACACCTACTTCTGAATTCCTGAGGTTTGTCTTTGCTTAACTGCACGTCCAGATCTTAGAACTAATTGTTCAATATTCCTTTATCTTGGACTCAGCTCCCAGAAGGAGCGTTTATTTGGCACTTGGCATTTCTTACAGTTTATTGCATCAACATTGTTCTTGTCTTGTGTTTGCTTCTCTGTATTGTGAAAAGAGTGACAACCTGTTATGTAAGTGTCTTTTGGCAGTTCATCTTAACCAGATTTGAGCACCTGCCGGCACCTTAGTGTCTCTGACCAGCTCTTGGGCTGACACGTTATTGATTGAGGAAGAGTAAAATGCATTAAGATACAGATTGAGCACCTTCCATGTTACTTGAAAGCGATATGGATTGGGTCACGTGGAGACTTGTTTCTGTGCTCCCGCTGTTTCTTTCCTTTCTTTCAAGATTAAAGAAACAGGCCTTTGGCTTGAACATATGGTATATATGTGTTTTTCAGAAGCCATGCTAGTTCTTCTTAGGAAACACTTTCCAGAATGCCATAAAAGTTGGAGTAGTATGCAGTCCATTTTGTTAAAACATTTACCTGGATGGATTTAAGTTATTTCCACCATAAGTAAAGTACAATATTGTGTCTTTAAAAAACAGTGAGAGAAATACATATATATTTATATATAATACATATATATATTTATGTATATTTATTTATTTAGAGAGAGGGAGGGAAGAAAGGAGGGGGAGAGAGAATGAGAATGATTGAGACTTCTGACTTCCAAGCAGAAAAGCAAACCACACAAAAGTGGAAAAAAATCAGATTGGCCTCAGACCTCCACTGGCAGCATTCAATACCAGCAACATTCAAGGGAGCAGCGTCAGCAAAGTTGTGCGGGAAGGAAAGGATGGCCCATGAGTATTACATGCAGCCAAGATGTCATTCACCTCTAAAGCTAGCAAGCAGATATTCTTCAACATGAAAGAATTTACGAGGAGGAGCATGTATAATCTCCACTAGGAATAACCACTTGACAGTGCAGTCTAGCCAATTAAGAATTAAAGACTCAAGAAGGAGAAGTTGTGGTAAGAGGACTGTGAGGAGACTGATTCAACTAACATACAGATCCAGTACTAAATAACTATGAAATTATAGAATGGAATGTGCATGTTTTGAACCTGGACAATGTAAAAATTATATAACAAAAATTGGGAGAAGAAATGGGAGGAAATGTGGGTGCTAATGTTTTCAACTTTCAAAGTAGGAAGTTAGTGGAGTCTGTCCAAAATTAAATTACATGTAATTTTAAAACTAAAGGGTGGGCTTCCCTGGTGGCGCAGTGGTTGAGAGTCCGCCTGCCGATGCAGGGGACACGGGTTCGTGGCCCGGTCCGGGAAGATCCCACATGCCACGGAGCAGCTGGGCCCGTGAGCCATGGCCGCGGAGCCTGGGCGTCCAGAGCCTGCACGTCCGGAGCCTGCGCTCCACAACAGTGAGAGGCTCGCATAAGGCAAAAAAAAAAAAAAAAAAAAAGAATAAAACTAAAGGGAGTTTACTCTCTAAATAACTTTTCATGTATTTTAAAAATGTAGCATATTCAAAAAAAATACATAAAATAATAGCTGGTATTGATTTAAGTGTTATTCATATTTAATGAAGTCACTATTTTATGTTTTCTTCAGATCATGTATAAAATATTTAAAACAAAGGAAAAGGTTTAGAGAAAAATAACGAATGCTAATACATTCATCATCCAGGTTAGGAAATAAAACATTGCTAATATAGTTAAGATCCCACATGCCCCTCTGAAATCCCAGAGATAATCAATATCCTGATATTGTGATGTCATTTGTTCACATACTTATCTTTAGACTTCTAATATATATGAACATTTTTAGAGTTAATAAATTTTCTTGTTTTAGTCTTTACAGGAACACTATTCTGCAGTTTGCGTTTTTAGCTTAACATTGTTTCAAGATTTGTGTTAATAATACGTTGCTTGAGTATATTCATTCTATAAATGTTATATAGATATCTATAATTTATTAATTCATTTTCTACTGATGGATATTTATTTCTCTTTTTTGCTATTACGTTGTGATAAAACTTTCTTACATGTTCTTGTTTACATAATGTTTTTCATAATTTAAAAATCTTGTATTCAGGGAAACTTATAGAAAAACATTTAAAATATAACAGTATTATTGGTTTTCCTTTGGTTTCTTTTTTCTATTAAATTATATAAAATTAAAATTAACACTGTTTATTAAAATTCACCTATATTAGGATCCCCTTTGTATAAATGTATATTATCAGTTTATTCTTCTATCTGTATGTATGCATAGAAAATGTCTGGAATGATGTTTACTTAATGATATTCATTTCTAGATGACAGAATGTGGGGTCATTTTTATTTTTTATTTATTTATTTTTTTGCGGTACGCGGGCCTCTCACTGCTGTGGCCTCCCCCGTTGCGGAGCACAGGCTCCGGACGCGCAGGCTCAGCGGCCATGGCTCACGGGCCCAGCCGCTCCATGGCACGTGGGATTTTCCCGGACCAGGGCATGAACCCGTGTCCCCTGCATCGGCAGGCGGACTGTCAACCACTGTGCCACCAGGGAAGCCCTGGGGTCATTTTTAAGTTTTTGGCTCTTTGTTTTTTTTGCATTGATTACCCTTTTTATAGTGAGTATGTATAATTTTAATAAAAACAATAGAATGATGTTTTCCTCAGAAACAAAACTAATATTCTAAGATATTGAATGTGATTAATGCTGCAATGTAAGAGTATAAATGATTTTCTTTGGGGCATTTTTATATTTTAAAGGTCTTTAAGTGTATTCATAGTATAATTGAAATGCTATAATGATATTCTAGTTTTTTTGAAAATATTACTTTTTAAAATAAATTAGATAAAGAAAAGGAAAGGCTAAGAATTTTTTTTAACTTAGTTATCATCCCTTTTTCAGTATTTGTCTTTACTTTTGCATGATTAAATGAAAGAAAAGTTATAGTAATAAAAGTTCCTTGAGTATAATGCAAACCTGCAAGTGATTTAGTGTGTAGAAGAGGTTTTCAGGAAGCATTAGAAAATTCCAGTAGATTTTCTTTCTCGTCCCAGAGCTGTGGAACCCAGCTCCCCCTTCCTGAGTTCTTATGTGCCCCATAGGCCCAGATGTTAGGTTTGTTTGCCCAGGTACCTCACCATATCCATTGCAGATTTAACGAGCATCTCCAAAGTGGATTAGATCACAAATAAAGACTTAAAGATGTTCTGTTTTGTCATTTGGGTGAAAATATGATCTGTTTGTTTTGTAGGTATGACCTTGCTTCTAGGGAGTGGCTTGCACTGAACCGTTCTGTGAACAATGTGGTTGTTAGATATGGTCATTCTTTAGCATTATACAAGGTAAAATGTCTCCACTCTGTACTAAGCTAGAAACTCAACTCTTCCACTGTTACTTTCTCATATTATGTGATTGAAATAGCTATTTAGTGTTGGATTTTTTTTCTAATCTTTTTTATTGTGGTAAAGTATGTATAACATACTTAGCCATTTTTAAGTGTACAATTCAGTGATAGTAATTTCACTCATAATGTTGTGCAGCCATCATCACCATCCATCTTGGTAATTCTTTTTTTTTTGCTTTGTTTTTCATCTTTGTAATTCTTTTGATCTTGTAAAACTGCAACTCTATGCCCATTCAGCAATAATTCCCCATTCCCTCCTCCTGCCTGCCCCTGGCACCCACCATTCTACTTTCTGTCTCTGATTTTGACTTCAGTGTTGGTTTTTAATTGGGGGAAAACTTTCTAATGTGGGGGGTATATAATTAGCTAAGTTATAAGTGGAAATTAAAGTTGAAACTACTTTAACCCGAGAGATTTAAATGGATTCATATTCAAACTGGGATATTATGATTGTGATACTAAATGGTTAAAAATTAATCTAGTGTAGGTTAGCTTTTACATTCATTAGCAGGTTTAGCCAAGGATAGCGACTTTACAATGTAACTGAGTAATCGTTTTCATTTCCCTGTTTTTTAGTTTATTTCAACTTTATTTTTCCAAGCCATTTTATATTGTAAAAGATCTTGTGTGAGGAAGTCCAAGAAAAGTGGCAAAGTATTAGGGATATAGGTTAGATTTATTTTATTTTGTTCTTTCTACATCCTTTACCTAATAATTCACTGAAAGGTACTTTTCACTAGCACTTTTTAAGCTAAGAATAATATTGAGGTTTTTGAACTGTTCCTTTTTCTGTGTTTAGATTTGATCCTTTTGATGTTTTTTAGAATTTTGTTTACATTTTTTCCATAGGATAAAATTTACATGTATGGAGGAAAAATTGATTCAACAGGGAATGTGACCAATGAGTTGAGAGTGTTTCATATTCATAATGAATCATGGGTATTGTTGTCCCCTAAAGCAAAGGAGCAGTATGCAGTGGTTGGGCACTCAGCACACATTGTCACATTGAAAACTGGCCGAGTGGTCATGCTGATTATCTTTGGTCACTGCCCTCTCTATGGATATATTAGCAATGTGCAGGAGTATGACTTGGGTACGTATATTTTTTTCAGTGAATCGTTTTTGAATGTCAGATTTAAAATTTTACTCTTATTATTATGACTGTTTAACAAAATTCAACCTAACATTGACCCAGTACTTGATCTTGAGATACAGTTAGCATTGATGAATTGCCAGTGAAGTTTAGATTATTGATGGTGCTATGTGGTATATATTTGTTACTGTCAATTTGGCAAGGAGCCAAAAATAGCACTAAATGCTTTGAGTGTTGAAAATAAAATAAATAAAAAGGGTTTGAAATAACAAATACTCTGAAGAAAAAAAAAAAATTTGAAAAGCCCTTTAGAGATTGGTTTAATGGAGCGTGATTTCCCCTTAGTATATAATCTTTCCTTTGGTTAAATTTTATTATATTTGTTTTTGTGGATGTGGATGATATTTTAAGAAAGTAGGCCTGTAAAGTACATCTGCAAATTGGTCCGTAAAGGTCATGGGGAATTAAGTGTTCAATTGAGGGGGATCTGAGTCTTTTAAATTTAATGTAATTCTTTTCCTACATATTAGAACATCAGAACATTTAACAGGTTGAAATTTGGCCACCTGGATTTGTTACAAGTTTTAGATGGCCTTCCTTTAAAAATAAAATGGTTAAAGAAAGTTACATGTATCAAGTCTCCTGAAATCTCTTCTCTTGTCTTAAGCTAATTGGTAATTTTAAGTATTAGGAGGAGCCTGCAACATTTGCCTTTAACTGTTTGCCCTTTCCAGGTAAGAACACATGGAGTATATTACATACTCAGGGTGCCCTTGTCCAAGGGGGCTATGGCCATAGCAGTGTCTATGACCACAGGACCAGGTCCCTGTATATTCATGGAGGCTACAAGGCTTTCAGTGCCAATAAATACCGGCTTGCAGATGATCTCTACAGATACAATGTGGACACCCAGATGTGGTGGGTGCTTTTTCTTGAGCTTTCACTTTAAGGTGGGAATTCTGGCAGTTGCTGGGAAAATTTTGCTACATTTTTGTTTTCAGGCCTTGCAGATAATTCTCTTCATCGTTGTAAACAGAAATTGTGAAATAAGCAGAAGGTAATAAAGTAGTAGTATCTATAATTTTGTAGTAGGTTGATTAGAATCTTGGGTTTTTTTGTTGGCTTTTTTTTTTTGACTGTTTTTCAATTTTCATACACTCAGTACCACTGTAAAATTTTAGCTCTTCAGAATCCTAAGGAATAAATTGTTCTGCCTAGCTGAGTTTATGCACACTGTTGTAATTAAGTAGAATATATCCACTTTTTAACCTTTTCTTGTTGACCAAGGTGTTATCATTAGGGTCAGTTACTGGCATCATTCCATGAAATCATCAAACAGAGGTGGTCTCAGTACCTAAAAGATTAGAGCTGTCCTCACTCTACTATATATTGATCTATATAAAGTATGCTAATCTTAAAAAATGTAAAGCAAATTTGAGTTACGAAATAATATAATTATAAAGCAATGGTTTCTTTTCATATTTCCTTACATATTTGAGACCATGCTGTGGACACCATTTTACATTGTCTGTCATTAAAATTGTCGTTTTTAGTGACTGTGTAATACTCCATCATGTGGGTATCCTGAGCCCATACAGTTGGAAGTTTTGGTTTCTAGCTCTTGTCTTATTAATAAAACATATGTAAGCTTCCATCCATATTTCACATAATATCTACTCAGAAACTGGAATTATAGAGTATGAACATAGAGTATGAACATTTTTAAGGCTCTTAACATATCTTATCAAAATTCTCATATGTCTTTCAATTTTACATGTTTATTGTTGAGAAAGTTACTTATATACAGAGAAAAATCTAGAATTATTTGCACACTTGGATCTGAAGTTAAGAAAATGGTTATGTTTGTATTAGCAAATAGATGATAAATATTCTAAAGAACTAACCTTGTATTTATTATTTTTAAATAAACTTAAAAGGACTATTCTTAAGGACAGCCGATTTTTCCGTTACTTGCACACAGCTGTGATAGTGAGTGGAGCCATGCTGGTGTTTGGAGGAAACACACACAATGACACATCCATGAGCCATGGAGCCAAATGCTTCTCTTCAGATTTCATGGCTTACGACATTGGTATGTTTCCCAAAGCCATTTTAGCATTAAGAATCTTTTTTGTCTGTAAGCAACATTTTAAAAGAAACAAAATATTTCTAGTTAAAAATGGTCAAGCTATTTGAAAGAGGTCCAAATGGAATTTTTTATGTTAATTTGACTGATATTGTAATCTGTTAAAAAGCATTACTTCTATATTAAATTCTTTTTGAAGTCCCTCCTTTGATGAGTTGCGGTGATTGGGCACTCCTGTGTCACAGATAAAAGCCTTACATAGTAATATGTGTTACGCAGTTGTGACCACCAGCATTGTGTTAAGTTGGTTTAAGTTTAACTTTATCTTATTCCCTTGAAACTGGTTTCACACATTCTTGATGTAATACTTGGACAGCGATTTTTCAAGAATTTGGTGTGGTAATGTACTGACCAGAAGAGGGCAATATTGGTTCATGCAAAACAGATATGAGAAATTCTTTAATATTTATCATATATCATATGATATAAATATGAATATCATCAGATGTTCTTTTTTAACAGACATTTATGTGCCAGCCACTGAACTTATACATTGGGGATCATAAGAGGAATAAGTTACAGTCCTTGGCCTCGTGGTGGGGGAGGCAGAGAACTGAGCAGACAATATAATTGCATTCAGGGTGTTACTTGCTCTGAGAAGAACATATGAGAGCATCTGTGAGCATCCCTTAGTTCATGAGGGGTAAGGGGTACAGTCAGGGAAAGTCTTCTTGAGGAGGCCATCCAGGCTGGGTCCTAGCACTGGGAAGTTGGCTGGGCCAAGTTAGGCAGAACTTATCAGGCAAAGGAAGCCCATGTTTAGAGACACAGAGGTAGAAAGAGACCATGCCACATACTTTGGGCCTATGAGTATTTAGTTTTGGCTGTGTTCTAGTAGCACATCAGGGAAGAGTGGCTCTAAGTGGAACTAGAAGCAAGCAGTTGTCTGGTCAGATCTTGAGGGACCTGTTATGTCATGCTGAGGGGTTTGGGCTTTTTGAAGAATCTTACAGAAGAGGTGATAGAATTGTATTTGTGTCTTAGGAAGATCTTTTTGTGGCATTGTGATGAGTAGTTGGGAAGGGGCAAGATGGGAGTTAGGAGGCTGTTAATGAAGTCCTGAGGAGGGTTTGAGCCAAGACTGTGGAAGTGGCAATGAGGATAAAGAGACATATGTGTTTGAGAATTACTGGGAACCCGAGGATTGTCCAGAGTGTGTTTTGAGAGCTGTGACAGCATCCTTATCTGGTATCTGGTGTGGGCCACAGTAGATGGTGTTTTTTACCAAGGCTGGAAATAGAAGTAGAGGGACAGGGTCTGGGAGGAAGTGAGTACATTGAATTTGGGGGCATGTTCAGCTGGAGATGACTGTGGGACAGAGCAGTACAGAGATCAGTGGGGAGCTGTAGGAGGGGGTGAACTTCTGTAGGGAGCCTGTGTCATCAGGGACAAGCAAAGAGCCAGGGAATAGATACATAAAGAAGTCTTAAAGAGAATGGAGATTGCAGAAGCATGTCAGAGAATAGGAGGAAAGTGAGGCAAAACTGGGGACCTGAGAGGTAGCAGTTAACAGTGGCTACAGAGGGATTAAGTAAAATAAGGACTGGAGAGTCTTTCACATTTAGCAACAAAGAGATCAGTTATTACCCTCTGGACATGGAGGGATGATCCAGATTACAGGAGGCTGAGAAGTAATATATGGTGAGATGTACACAGTGAATGTTGACCGTTTTAATTAAAAAAAAAACCACCTTTGTCTGTGAAGGGAAGAAAAGGGGTAAGTTGAGTGCCTCCTTGGGCATATTTAAATACTGTGGTAAAAGTCAGGTGGGATAAGAGGAAGGGCTCCTGCCACACTGGTTTTAGGGAAGGAAGCAAGGTGGGTAGTCAGGAAGCTGTGGGAGTTGATGGCCTCTGTTCTGCATGTGAGGAAGACCACAGAGTTTAGGCTGGGTAGGAGAAGAAAGTGAAAGCTTTTGTTGTGAGGGTTGAATAAATGTCCAGATTGAGTGGAAGAACCTTTGTTTAGTGAGTGTGAAAGTCTGTGTGTCTGGGAACAGAAGACAGTGAGTCAGAGGTTGGTATGGTTCAGCAGCACCTGTTGGTATTGAGGTCCAGAAGAGAAGTTGCTAGCATGAATCAGAACAAAGGAAAATTAGTAGATCTAGGGGGTCTAGGAAAGGACCTTTTAAAAATTAGATAAAGTTTGATTTTTTTTTTTTTTTTTAGTTTTAATTTTCCACCTGTACATTTCTGTTTTAGTTACTGAGTTTGGGCAAAGCAATATAGAGTGAAAAATAATTATGGAATTCACATGTTTTACTTATGTAAGCTTTGAAAAATGTAAAATTTGCTTAAGTTAAAAAACATTCTAGGGCTTCCTTGGTGGCGCAGTGGTTGAGAGTCCGCCTGCCGATGCAGGGGATGCGGGTTCGTGCCCCAGTCCAGGAAGATCCCACATGCCACGGAGTGGCTGGGCCCGTGAGACATGGCCGTTGAGCCTGCGCGTCCAGAGCCTGTGCTCCGCAGCGGGAGAGGCCGCAGCGGTGAGAGGCCCACGTATGGCAAAAAAAAAAAAAAAAAACATTCTAGTGGGTAATATTGATAGGCAACAGAGTGAGTGACGTGAATGTGCATTCACCAGTTAGAATTGCTATAGAGTCCTACCGTTCTTCCTTGCCCTTCTGTTCTGTTGCTGCTGCATTTTACTTCAGAAATAATGGTGTGACTAAGAAAAACTGAGAGATATATTTGTGTTTATTACAGTCTTCTTTCCCAAAGAAAATGCCAGTCCCTATTGATTATGAATGACAGTCCCTTCTGAAATGTGTTTTTCTTGCTCCTAGCTTGTGACCGATGGTCAGTGCTTCCCAGACCTGATCTCCACCATGATGTCAACAGATTTGGACATTCAGCAGTCTTATACAACAGGTAATTGAAGAAGAAGTGCTTGCTCCTTTTCTCTTGTGTTTAAAATGAAAATGAAGTAAAATATGAAGTGATATTGGACTTACATATTATTCATAGGATTACCATATCCCATTGTTTTTTCACAGAATTATGTTAGGTATGAATTTCCTGATCTATATTTAAAATATTTGATGTGGATTTGAATTACTTCTAATGCCATGTTTGTTGATGTAGTTTTGTTAGCATGCCGAAGTTAGCTATGTTTGGTGTTGTCTGAGTGCATGGGACAACAAAAGTTGTATGCAGTTACTGTCTTAGGCCCTCTGCTATTTGCTATTGTTTGTGGTGCTTTTGTCTGAGTGGTGAAGGAAGATTTGAAAAAAAGGAGAGAGGGCACTTTAGATAAGGGATAAGATATGGGAACAGAGGTGGGGCGATTCTGATGCTTCATATAGGTCAAGTCTGTGGTGCTTCATATATATCAAGTCTTTGGATAATCTGAGGTCTGCACTGCATTTCATTGCATCATTCAGAAGTGCCTGGCCCAAACTAATAGAGCTCTTCACAAATCTGCCCCTGGAGAAGCATCTTTCATATAAGGGAGCTCCAGAGTGGCCATGTGACCTGTACCTTATAGTGTGCTTTACTGATTTTTTCATTTGTTAAAATAGTCTAATCATGTTGTTAATTTTTTTTCATTTTGTTTCTTCTCTGATTACTGTTTACTTCACCTTTTAAAATTCTAGGCCTTATCAATCCTGAAACTATTTAAATGCCATAATGCCGATGGATATTATGTTAGGTTTCCCTTCATTTTCAAAATTTCTGTTGTGATAATGAAAGTTAGATGAGGTAATTCACCTTGGATTAAGAAAGATAAGAAAGCAACCTATCGTGGAGATTGAATTGACAGAATTCAAACACTTAGATATTGGAAAAAGGGACATCTTTCACAAAGTAAACAGCTGAAATTTAGCAATAAATATGGTTTTACTGTGGGAATATTTGATAGGTATAGATTAAAATGGAAGAATTTTTTTTTTTTTTTTTTTTGCGGTACGCGGGCCTCTCACTGTTGTGGCCTCTCCCATTGCGGAGCACGGGCTCCGGACGCGCAGGCTCAGCGGCCATGGCTCATGGGCCCAGCCGCTCCGCGGCATGTGGGATCCTCCCAGACCAGGGCACGAACCCGTGTCCCCTGCATCAGTAGGCGGACTCTCAACCACTGCGCCACCAGGGAAGCCCCAAAATGGAAGAATTTTTGACTACTAATTTGAAGTGTTATCTTTTTTAAAAATATTTATTTATTTATTTATTTGCCTGCGTTGGTTCTTAGTTGTGGCATGTGGGATCTTCGTTGCAGTGTGCGGGATCTTTTTGTTGTTGTGGCACGTGGGCTCTCTAGTTGCGGCTCACGTGCTCAGTAGTTGCAGCACGTGGGCTTAGTTGCCCCATGGCATGTGGGATATTAGTTCCCAGACCAGGGATCGAACCCGTGTCCCCTGCATTGGAAGACGTATTCTTAACCACTGGACCACCAGAGAAATCCCTGAAGTTTTATCTTAAATTATAACTTGATATTTCCTCAGTAAGGAAAACGCTTAAAGTTTTCTAGTAAGTGCCTCTTGATGTTCTTCATCTGAAAAACAGTGGGTCCATTTTGTCATCATCTTGCCTGTGAGTGCCTGGCCTCAGCTGTGTTCATCTTTATATTCATGGTGTTCTCCTAGCATAAGATTTGGCACATAATAGGCATTTGCTAAATGGCAGCTGTTAGTACCATAATGATAATTAGCAAATAAATGGATTTTCTATCAAAACATTTCGGAGGTTTTATATAAACTCAGAGAAGTTGACAGTTTACCGTAAGATGTAATTTAACCATGAATCAAAATTGGGGATGGCTTACCTGCGTTATAATAATGTGCTTTTTGTATAATTCCAGTGGAGTATTTGAGCCTATATGTGAGTATCTGTATGAATGGGCCAGGGTTGGAGGGGGGCAGGGCATGACAAGGGAGGTCATGTAGTAAAAAACAATGGTTAGTTTGATTTTTTTTTCAATTTTTAAAAATTGAAGTATAGTTGATTTACAGTGTTGTGTTCATTTCTGCTGTAATGGTTAGTTTAATTTTGTGAAGTAACTTACCTGAAGAGAAACTTTGATTCACCTGATTTCCACATTTTGAATGATGGTTCCCTTAATCGAGCATCTGCATTGGGCCAGCTGTGCTTCACTTAGTCGTTGTCCTTGTGGTTTTTGAGGGAGGCAGGAAGAAGAGTGGGCTGTGAGGCATTGAGACTGCTGCAGATGCAGCTGTTCTTTTCAGTTCCCTGCTCCAAGCCTCTCTGAAGGACTTTGCCTACCCTCACATAGCCGATGTGACCAGATGAATTCAGAATTGGTAAGAACACCAGCTGTACTGAGAGGCCGATGGAGCTTATTTGGTTTAAGCAATAAATTGACTAGCTGAAACCAGACTATATAATGTGATACTAAGTAAACCAATATGAAGTTAAAAATTAAACCTGATGTTCATTTTTGGTTACTGAAATATGTCAGTTTTCAGATATAGTAAAAATGCAACCACAGAATCTTCATGCTTTAGTTATCCTCTGTCGATTGAGGAAAATTGAGGCACAGTAAGAGTGAATTATTTGATACCTCATTGTGGGTTAGTACTAAACTTCTTGGTGGATTATAGGATCTCAGAGTTGAAAGAAATCCTTGAAATCATCTGTTCCACTAATTAAAATGTGACTTGTACTGTGTACTAAATTTTCATATGCACTTTTATCTCTTATTGGTCTGTGTTCCATTACACAGGTTTGATTAGAGAGCCTTTATCTATACTTCTTAAATTGTACATACTTATTTTTAATATTTAAAAACATGTAGATATAGGATTATGTGTATAATTTTAAAATATGCTAGCTTGCCCTGTCACTAAAATATTTTGAAGAATCCTGGTTAAAAGTCACTCACTTAGGAACAGGATAGAAAGCCCAGAGATAAACCCACGCACATATGGACACCTTATCTTTGATAAAGGAGGCAGGAATGTACAGTGGAGAAAGGACAGCCTCTTCAATAAATGGTGCTGGGAAAACTGGACAGGTACATGTAAAAGTATGAGATTAGATCACTCCCTAACACCATACACAAAAATAAGCTCAAAATGGATTAAAGACCTAAATGTAAGGCCAGAAACTATCAAACTCTTAGAAGAAAACATAGGAAGAACACTCTATGACATAAATCACAGCAAGATCCTTTCTGACCCACCTCCTAGAGTAATGGAAATAAAAACAAAAATAAACAAATGGGACCTAATGAAACTTCAAAGCTTTTGCACAGCAAAGGAAACCATAACCAAGACCAAAAGACAACCCTCAGAATGGGAGAAAACATTTGCAAATGAAGCAACTGACAAAGGATTAATCTCCAAAATTTACAAGCAGCTCATGCAGCTCAATAACAAAAAAACAAACAACCCCATCCAAAAATGGGCAGAAGACCTAAATAGACATTTCTCCAAAGAAGATATACAGAATGCCAACAAACACATGAAAGAATGCTCAACATCATTAATCATTAGAGAAATGCAAATCAAAACTACAATGAGATATCATCTCACACCAGTCAGAATGGCCATCATCAAAAAATCTAGAAACAATAAATGCTGGAGAGGGTGTGGAGAAAAGGGGACACTCTTGCACTGCTGGTGGGAATGTGAATTGGTTCAGCCACTGTGGAGAACAGTATGGAGGTTCCTTAAAAAACTACAAATAGAATTACCATATGACCCAGCAATCCCACTACTTGGCATATACCCCGAGAAAACCAAAATTCAAAGAGAGTCATGTACCAAAATGTTCATTGCAGCTCTATTTACAATAGCCAGGACATGGAAACAACCTAAGCGCCCATCATCGGATGAATGGATAAAGAAGATGTGGCACATATACACAATGGAATATTACTCAGCCTTAAAAAGAAATGAAATTGAGCTATTTGTAATGAGATGGATAGACCTAGAATCTGTCATACAGAGTGAAGTAAGTCAGAAAGAAAAAGACAAATACCGTATGCTAACACATATATATGGAATTTAAGGGAAAAAAATGTCATGAAGAACCTAGGGGTAAGATAGGAATAAAGACGCAGACCTACTGGAGAACGGACTTAAGGATATGGGGAAGGGGAAGGGTGAGCTTTGACAGGGCGAGAGAGAGTCATGGACATATACACACTAACAAACGTAGTAAGGTAGATAGCTAGGGGGAAGCAGCCGCAAGGCACAGGGATATTAGCTCGGTGCTTTGTGACAGCCTGGAAGGGTGGGATGGGGAGAGTGGGAGGGAGGGAGACGCAAGAGGGAAGACATGTGGGAACATATGTATGTGTGTAGCTGATTCACTTTGTTGTGGGGCAGAAACTAACACACCATTGTGAAGCAATTATACCCCAATAAAGATGTTTAAAAAAAAAAAAAAAGTCACTCACTTATCATGAAAACTTTTTAATATAGTAGCTGTAAAGAGGAGGTAGATTATTGGAACTATTCGGGGTAGTCACAGGCCATTGTGAAAGGTTGGAATTTGGGAGGTAAAGGTATAAGAATGTTTTTTGAGGTCTTGAAAAATAACTTTTTTACAGGACTTTTGATATGTGAGATTCGTTTAAAGATTATAAGAAGTATATCATGCATTTGTTTATGTAAGTTTCCAGTGAACTCTTTCTCTCTCTTTTTTTTCTTTTAGCACCATGTATGTATTTGGTGGTTTCAATAGTCTCCTCCTCAGTGACATCCTGGTATTTACTTCAGAACAGTGTGAAGCACACCAGAGTGAAGCTGCTTGTCTAGCAGCAGGACCTGGCATCCGGTGTGTGTGGGACACAGGGTCATCTCAGTGTGTCTCCTGGGAGTTGGCGACTGAAGCACAAGAAGAAAAGTTAAAATCAGAGTGTTTTTCTAAAGGAAGTATGTTTTTATCTCTTCTTAAAATTTAATTACTTTGAGATTTCATTTTATCTGAATTGTGAAGTCACTTATCCAATGTGTGCTTTTTTTTTTTTTTTTTTTTTTTTGCGGTACGCGGGCCTCTCACTGCTGTGGCTTCTCCCGTTGCGGAGCACAGGCTCCGGACGCGCAGCCCCAGCAGCCATGGCTCACAGGCCCAGCCACTCCACAGCATGTGGGATCTTCCCGGACCGGGGCATGAACCCGTATCCCCTGCATCGGCAGGCAGACTCTTAACCACTGCGCCACCAGGGAAAGCCATCCAATGTGTACTTTTAATGTTCATTTTATTATCCAAAATTATTCAGTAATAACTTGGGCAAATGCTTTATGGGTGTTTGAAAATTGGATTGTAAACATCTTTATAATGGATAGGAACGTGCCACGTATGCTGTTTGCTAACGATGAAGGCAAAACCTTTTAGCATTGCATAGACTTTGTATACCAACTCCAGAACCTAGTTTCAGCTGTTTTGAGGCACTGCAATCCGGTAGGACTTTTTATATCTGTGCTGTCCCAATATGTTAGCTACTAGCCATATGTGGCTATCAAACACTTGGAATGAGACTGGTGTGACTGAAGAACTGAATTTTAAAATTTTAATTAATTTAAATTAAAAACTGCATGTGGGGACTTCCCCAGCGGTCCCGTGGTTAAGACTGTACGCTTCCACTGCAGGGGGCACGGGTTCCACCCCGGTTGGGGAACTAAGATCCCACATGTCACGCAGCATGGCCAAAAAATAAATAAATAAAAACTACCTGTGGTTAGTGGCTACCATATTGGATTATGCAGTTCTAACATTAAGGATAAGATTAAGAGGGCCAATCCAGAAAAGCTGTGTTGGAGTAGATTGTTCTAGTGGATAGAGGTATTATTCTTTTCTAGCTTCTCTAGTTGGGCACAGCAGTGATAGCAAGGCAGACAGTTGCTGAGGATGAACAGTGATCCCTCCTTCTAGAACCACCCCTTATATTGTCCAAGCTTTCTTCATCTTACCTACTCAGCTCCTTTTACCCTTTTGCTCTGACATAATAGCACAGTGCAATACAATGAAGTCATATGTGAGAAAGTCCTTTAAAAGTAAGAAAAATGTCTCTGAAAAATACTGTTTCACTTCAATTAATTTAAACTATGTTGACTGAATTTCTTAACTATTAGGGTTGGTGTAGCAGTTACCCTGAGAGTTATGATGGATAGAGGCAGCTTTCACTCTCCTGGAATGCTCCAAATTAAGCTGAGCATAAATCCTCAGTAAGAACACCCAGGCAGCTTTACAGGTTCATTGGTGGGCTGGTGAGTGCTGGAGAACTAACATGACCAGAACTTGGTAGGGTTAGTCACTGTCTCCTAAAAGGGATACAATCAGTGAAATAGTTATTTTTTAACCATATTTAAAAAGTTCAAATTAAATGTGCAAGTTTATAGGAAGTAATATTTAATTACCTTAGGTGGTTCATTATGAACCCATTTGCTATGAACTCATCTCAGATGTCACCTTCCTTGGTTCACTCTGCTTTCTCTGTGGGCCCAGTCCATGGGGTGATGACCAAGGCAGGAAGAACAGCCTAAGGAGCAGGTTGTTGGGGTCTTCGTGAGGGTGGGCCCTGCCTTTTCTTGTCCATGGATTCTACCATGTGCCATGTCCATGAATGGTTCAGTAGATGAGGCAGCACTGTTGTGTCTCTTCTCTATCATTGCTGACCTTGACCTGTCTAGGGTCAGTAGGAGATCAACAGGTCTCTAGTAGCACAGAATTTCTTGGACTTACATATATGTGTATTGCCTTCTTTGGGGTTCTGTGGTGCTGCCTGCTTCCTGTGCCCAGAGCAGCCTTGCATTTATAGCTGGAGGAATGGCTTGGTCTCCTACATTTCTTTGTTTAGCCCCTGGGCTGTTCTTGGTGTTCATTCAACTGCTAGTTGATTTCTTTCTTGAAAAGAAAAATATTCGAAGAACCAGACCTATTTCCTTTATATCACATCGTTGAATTATTCTTTGTTTTTCACTTTCTGTGTACTTTTGTTAGGAGGGTGGAGTACAAAATGGCGTTTCTTCAGATTGTTTACTTATTTACTTTTCTTCAGATTGTTTACTTATTTACTGTTTTGACCTGAACACACCAATATATTTTCCTGCCAGTTTCACTCCTCATTTTACTTCCCAAGGCTTGTTATTTTATTTTATTTCATTTTTTTTGCCTCAGTGTCATATCTTGCTCAACAGCAGTTGTAATGGCCTGTGACATTTCTGAGGAGAAGCTGTCACAGTTGATGAATTTTTCTTCTCTTCACAGCTCTTGACCATGACAGATGTGACCAGCACACGGATTGTTACAGCTGCACGGCCAACACAAATGACTGCCACTGGTGCCATGACCATTGTGTCCCTATGAACCACAGCTGCACAGAAGGCCAGGTCAGAGGCTGTTTCTAAAGGATTTCAGAGGATAGAAAAATCCTGAGTGGGATTAGATGTAGATTTTAGAGCGTATGGTATAGCTCAGAGTTATCTTTGAAACCTTCAGTGTAGATTTGAATTTTATTATTGCTCAAGTTTCTTTTAGTAAGGGATGCTCTATATGTCCTAATTCCAAAGGTTCTGTTAGCCACGAGGATTGATGTGTGGTGTTTTAGAAGAAGGCAAGATTATTATTCTGAGTACACCCCAGTCCCTATGCATGGCTATGGCTAAATACTAGATTCTTGGTGTGAAGTTTGTAATGGTGTGCTCCCTCTACATATGCAGGGTTTGGGGAGCAATTTAGGACTTGAGAGTGAAAGTGAGTCAGGTGTGTAGCAGCAGCCAAACTGAATTGTGGAAATAATAGACTTTGCAAAATCTCCTTGTCTTATGTTATATCTTGGCTCAACATAATTTATGCTTACCATTTATGATTTTTTATTTAGGTTATAAGGAAAAAAAAGATGATGAGTCAACATTTATAATTTTTGACTGTTTATAAGACATTATTTGTCAGTCTGTAAAGCAGCTCATAAAATTAAAAACTTTTAGAATGTTTGGGAGACATTTAAAAAGCAGCAAGTTCAACATTCCCATTCTACAGATGAGCAAGTTGAAGCATGGTGCTTAAAAGAATGCACTGCTTCCTTGCTAGGTAAAGGCATGTCCTTGAACAGAACATTTCACTGTAGTGTTTCCACTGCAGTGCTGCTTCATCTACATCTTATTTATTTATTTATGTATGTATGTATTTGTAGTTTGCTTCCTCAGTTAGACTGTTGTTTTTAGTATCCTATTTGTTCTTGCCATGAGTTCTCTCTGTGGATATAAGAGAAAAGCTTTTGTCCATTGTATTCTAGATCTCCATTTCCAGGTATGATCATTGCCCCAAGGATAACCCCATGTACTACTGTAACAAGAAGACCAGCTGCAGGAGCTGTGCCCTGGACCAGAACTGCCAGTGGGAGCCTCGGAATCAGGAGTGCATCGCCCTGCCTGGTAGGCCTTGCCAGGGGCATCTTGATGTGTGTGGGTCCAAAGACTTCACACACACACACACACCCTCAATACTGTGCAGCCTAGATTGAACCCTGCAAAAGGGGCGAACTCGTTTTATCCATTCATTCCCCCTCACCACTATTGTGGTTGTTATATTTTAAAGCAGAAATACAGTTCTTAAGTATTTACTTCTACCATCCTTTGAAAGAAAGTGAAGTGTCATCTGCTGCTGTGGAGAATCAAGGACAGCTTGACTCTGTGTCATTGAGCCTGCTCTGTTGTCCCTACCCCACTCTGCATTGTCCCTACCCCACTCTACGGTAACCTGGGAGTAGAAAGCAGCAGTCTCAGCAGCCAGTCTGCTGGGCACTTCATTTTTTTATTTTTATTTTTTTTTTGCGGTATGCGGGCCTCCCACCGCCGTGGCCTCTCCCGTTGCAGAGCACAGGCTCCGGACATGCAGGCTCAGCGGCCATGGCTCATGGGCCTAGCCACTCCGCAGCATGTGGGATCTTCCCGGACCGGGGCACGAACCCGTGTCCCCTGCATTGGCAGACGGACTCTCAACCACTGCGCCACCAGGGAAGCCCCTGCTGTACACTTTATGAAGCGTACTTCTTACCACTGGGATCAGGTTTTCAGCACCTTCTGATAAGAAGGAAAGGAGAGATGTCTCTGTCAGCAGCACCTCCTGGGATGACCCCAGCCCCAGATACCTCAATTTATAGCACTTCTGAGGTTCAGAATGATGAGTTGGGGGCCTGAAGCCAGCCAGCCATGGCTGAAACTGTATGATATATTTGCTCAACCAGGAAGCCCAGGAAGGGGACTTCTTTGGCTCTGTGCAACACAAGTACAGGGTAGCTGGAGTCTACTGGGCCCCTCCTGAAATCCTTCGGAAGTACTTGATTCAGCTTGCTAGAGTGGGGTTCTTGTTCTTTTACCTCATTGCATCTCAAACTTTAGGGCATAGCAGAGTACCTGGGGGTCTTGCTAGAAGCCAGATTCTGGCACAAATTTGTGGTGGGGCCCTAGAATCTGCATTTCAGCGAGCAATGACACTGATGCCACACTTTGAGGAACAAGTCTTTATCTGCTCTGAAATGATCCCTTTCCCGTGGCACCTTCCGTTTATCTCACTGGCTGTTGATGAACATTGTTGAGGGCATCTCCAGGGTACTTTGGTTCCGGTGAAGTTGCTTTGCTTGTGCACTGTCTTCCAGGAAGCATGTATAGCTTCTGTGCAGTTCCTTGGGTGGGTACAGGGAGGTCACAGTAGCAGATTACAAACTTACCTGGTGTACTGTAGCACTTCGGTTTATTTCCCAAAAATCCTCTTTCCACCTCACTTTTTGGATGTTTTGTTTCACTTGATGTGAAAACAGTGCAGCTTGCTCACTCACCAACTCATTTCTGTTCTTGCAGTTTTCCACCCCATCTTTCCAATAATGCATATTCATTTTTCTGCTCTTAGGATTTTAGCCTTGTTTCTGATTTTTCTTCAAAAGGAGGTTTATAAGTTTAACAGTGGCATCAAACAAATGTTTTCCTCTAAAACATAGGAGGGTTGACCTCAGAATATGCATCTTGAGATCCAGGAAATATGACTGATAAACATTTAAAAAATTCTTCTGTGTATTCTGTATTTGGTCCTTAGTAATGTGTCTGATGCACTCACCACATCCGAATGAAGTATCTAGAATTCAGCTCACAAAAGCCATTAGGTTTTCAGCAGTTCAAGCTGCTAATATACGTAGTTTTGTGTGATTTCTAAAACTCTTTGTTTTTCTCTCCCCTCTTTAATAAAGAAAATATCTGTGGCATTGGCTGGCATTTGGTTGGAAACTCATGTCTGAAAATAACTACTGCCAAAGAGAATTATGACAATGCAAAATTGTCCTGTAGGAACCACAATGCCTTTTTGGCTTCTCTTACAACCCAGAAGAAGGTGGAATTTGTCCTTAAGCAGCTGCGAATCATGCAGTCATCGCAGAGCACGGTGAGTTAAAATCTTTGGAACTTAAGTTTCTAGTATCCATCCTTCTACTGACAGCATGACTGCAGCTTATCTGTGATGTGCTTGGCAGTAGGAGGAATGCTAGTAGGTACAGTGTAATACACTGAGGAACTACACTGTCAGATTCTCTTCTTTTAATAAAGTCTTTCTTATCTTTAAATTTCCAACACCTTATTTTTATTAGTCATATTCCATTAAATTATAAGATATATCAATAATTACATGTGTATTGAACAGTAACATGTTTACATATGCACATATCCTGTGACATCAGTAGATGATTTCATATCTGTTTTATCCCTAGGTTCTGTTGGGGTGGGGGAGGGGAATGCCATTACTAATTAGCTGAGCTGAATTAAGCCACCTGAGTCTCTCCGATTTCAGGTATTATTACAGTGTGTAATATGATTTAATGCTAATCATCCTAAGAAATAGACATCCATTTGGGTCTTTCTTAGATCTGACCAACCCAAAAGGAGAGGGCATCTTCTTATCAGGAGTTTCTGAGCACAGAAAGTCCCCAAGTTCTCTTCCTGTCCACCCAGTACTCTCAGGCAGCTTGTAGTTGATATTCCACAATCACATTTTGTCTTTTTTAGTCCAGAGTCCTAGAGCTGTGGTCCTACCCTCAATCAAGTAGATACAAGACAACGGCTCTTTCAACAACATTGTCTTTGGTATAGAGAAGTTAGGGGGAAATGTCAAGCAGGTAGGAGGAATGGGAAGCACTTCCTTGGGAAGGACATAGGAAGTGGGGTCTGGGTTTTGGCTACATGTGGCATCTGAGACAGACTTTCCCAGGAATTCATTGTCCTATTTTCTCTATAAATTCGGTGACAGCCAATACCCCCCACCTCCCCAGCTGAAGGTGGGAATCTTTAATCATCATTTATCTAAGCCTGAACTAGCCAGAGCTTCCAAAACAGGCTTAGATAATGATAGGCATATAACCAGTATTTCATAAATATCGATACGATGATTTCATGTATAAATAGACATTTAAACCAAGTTGGGTTTGGTCATTCCTTCATAGCATTTGTCATAGCATGTAGAAATTTAGGAACTTGATTATTACTTTGATATTGATGTCTTCTCCGAACTATATTTCTGTCCTTTGTAAAATGGCCATATTAAAGTGCCAGGCATGATATGTAACAGAAAAATGATGGTCTGCAGTAATCTACCATGGCTGAATCGGGATAGGGAGGTTTTCCTTTATCTTTTGGATGTATATAACTTAATGGTTTTTGTCTAGAATCCAGTTTTGGTCAAGACATTGATTATATTCATAGCTGTGCCTGTTTTGCCTACAGTCCAAGCTCACCTTAACCCCGTGGGTTGGCCTTCGGAAGATCAATGTGTCCTACTGGTGCTGGGAAGATATGTCCCCATTCACAAATAGTTTGCTACAGTGGATGCCATCTGAGCCCAGTGATGCTGGATTCTGTGGAATTTTGTCCGAACCCAGTACTTCGGGCTTAAAAGCTGCAACCTGCATCAACCCACTCAATGGTAGTGTCTGTGAAAGACCTGGTAAGTATATGGGTGAATTATGCGTTACTGGAAGTTCGTTGAAAGAGAAACTATAGAAGGCATAGTTAAGTATTATGAAATTTTCATGAAAAACTGATGGAGTATTGATTTCAAGCATATGAAGCAGAGTGTAACACAGAATTTTTAAAGCAGAAGGAAATAGTGTTTGACTCTGAATAGTGTGAGCCATGAACAAAACCAAAAATAACTAACACTAATATTCTGATTAACCGTGAGATTGATTGGTTTGTTGACCACAAAAAGTATTGATAATTTCTCTGAAAGGCAAATTTCTTGGTGTTGGCAGGGAAATGTTGTGGAAGAAAGAACAAAAAATCCAAAGAAAAGATCAGAAAAGCAAGCAGATCACTGCAGGGACAATGGGCAGAAAGATAGTGTCAGTGGGGAGAAAAATGATGGGAGTAGCTCTGTGTCAGGAAGCAGAAGCAAACCTTCAGCATGATAAAGCTGCAGGAGGGTGCTGAAGGACCAGACACTTGGGAGTAGCTTCACAGGCTTGAAGCTCTCTAGGCACATTTAGGCTTCCTAAAGGCAGGCACAGGGGTGGCGTTTGCAGCCCTAGACCAGTGTCCTCCTCCTGCAGAGGTACTTACAAGCAGTAGTTGGAATTCTGTGGCTGCTTTTGGGAGGCCGGACTCCATTGACATCATGTCTTATTTTAGGAAGGTACTGTCATTTGTCTGAGGAATACGGAGGTGTGGAAGAGAATTCATAGCACTGTAGGGCTCACCTTAAAGTATAATATCTAGGGAAACTTTTCAGCCATTTTGGATCCTGAGTGCTTTGGTGAATTTAATGAATGCTGTGGTTCTTTTTCCCCCAGAATATACAAAGATGCAATTTTGCATATTCAGGTGGGTTGTAAAACCCCTGAAGTTCATCCTGGGTCTCCTATATTATAAGGACCTTTAGAACCTCTACTCATATGGAAAGATTAGCTTGTTCCCTCGTGTCTGTCCTTAATGCTCTTGGAAAAGAAAAACTGTTTTTCCCCCAAATATATAAATATACTTGACTAAATAGTACTTGATGACCTAAGACTTGCTATTTTCTTCTTCATTTAGTGTAACCCACTGAATTGATTTCATGACACACTAGTGGGTCACAACCCACAATGAAAAGCCTTTGACCTTAGCTGACATAGTGGGAGCTCTAAGTGTCTCTCTTCGGTTTACTTCCTAGCGAACCACAGTGCCAAGCAGTGCCGGACACCATGTGCCTTGCGGACGGCATGTGGGGAGTGTACCAGCGGCAGCTCCGAGTGCATGTGGTGCAGCAACATGAAGCAGTGCGTGGACTCCAATGCCTACGTGGCCTCCTTCCCTTTTGGCCAGTGTATGGAGTGGTATACCATGAGCAGCTGCCCCCGTGAGTGAAAAGTGAGCTCTAGGCAGTATGGGTGACAACTCCTGTGTGTAGGGCAGTGCTGTCAGCCTCTGAAAATTCTAGGGATGAGACCAGACTTGACCTCCTGCTCAGGACTGTCCAGAGACTGCCTGAGTGAACCCGCATACAGAATGAAGAACAATGACACAAGTAAACAACTGTAGGATAGATCACAGAGTACAGAAATAATTTGCCCAACCTCAGTATTATATTGCTCAATCCATGTAATATTTCGACATCTTAATCTCCTAACTCATAAAGAAGTTATTTCCAGGAGATGATCTCTAAACATCCTGAGATTGAGAGAGGAAGGGAGGAGTCTCTATTATATGTTGGACGAGATATTGGGCTTTTTAAAGTTTTATTATGTCATTTAAACAATCACAATAGAATAGGAATTTTGACTCACAGAAGTTGAATAGTCTGTTAAAGAAAAAGGTAATTTGAATACAATGAATTTAAGACTACATATGATAGTGAATTGTAACTTATGTTTTTTTACAGCTGAAAATTGTTCAGGCTACTGTACCTGTAGTCACTGCTTGGAGCAACCAGGCTGTGGCTGGTGTACTGATCCCAGCAATACTGGCAAAGGGAAATGCACAGAGGGCTCCTATAAAGGACCAGTGAAAATGCCTTCTCAGGCCCCTACAGGAAATTCCTATCCACAGCCCCTTCTCAATTCCAGCATGTGTCTGGAGGACAGCAGATACAACTGGTCTTTCATTCATTGTCCCGGTAAGAGGTCTTGTGTATCCAAAATCAAGTGTTTCACTACCTATTTACAAAGAATAAAGCCTTGAAAGCTACATTATTTATATGGATTTCTTTAAGAAAAAAATAACAGATAGTTTAGGAAACTATTTGTTTCATGTGAAAAATATTTTTAATGTCAATTAATGAAAATACTAAGGACTTTAAGTGAGTTGTCTTGCTAACTTTCATTACAAAAGTATTGAAATGAGTTCATTGTAAAAAATCAACTATTACAGATGTAGGTAAAATAAAAACTAGAATTCCTCTTCTCGTCTCTAGAAGGAAAAACTTTTAACGGTATAATATAGATACCTCTAGATGTATAGTTTTTAAAATAAAAATACTATGCTGTACACTATGCATATGATATATTGTTCTACAGTTTGCTTTTACTTAAAAATACATTGTGACAATTGTTAGGGGAAAAATTAAAAATAAAATCTACTGCCAACCCAGAAATTCCTCTCCACAGATGTAGAAAAGAAAGAAACAGTTTTATTATTGAATAAGCATTAAACCAGGTTGTGGCCCACATCGCAGCAATCCACTAATGAGATTGCAAAAACAGAGGGAAATTCTACCCTTTTAAATATCCCAGCGTATATAATCCATTATATACATGTTCTCAAAATGAAGATAACTTGTCTTCATGTGAGGATTTGACAGCACTATTTGCTCTACATTCCTTCACAGTTCATTCTGAATTTACCTGGTAATTGGGGAGGCCACCGAGGTTAGTTAATTGCCTTTACCCAAAGGAGAAAACAAACTTGTATCTTTAAGGCAAGCAGGTGGTTACAGTTTGGACCCATTCCCACAGCAAGGGGAGGGGGGCTGGCTTCCTTGATGTGTACATTTCAAAGAGATGGCTCTTAAGCACTTAAGAAAAACATCTCTGCTTTGTAGTGCTGACTAGAGGCTTATTTAGGTTTAAAAATGTACATATATATACATATCAAAGGAACAGGAAGGGTTTTTTAATACAGGTTTTCTTACTGAAATGCTCTAAGAAAAGGGAGAAGGAAAACCATCTCTTTCCCTTTGACATGAAGAAAAAAGGAAAAATTCAGCCTGCCTGCCTGCCTCCCTCTCTCCCTCCTCCCCTCTCTTTGCCCTCTTCTCCCCTCCCCACTCCTTCCCTCTCTCCTTTCCCTTCTCCTTCTCCTTCCTTCCTATCCTTTCCAATGGTTGATGCCAGAAGGAACAAACCTTGAGTTGACCTAAACCTTGATCCTAGACCTGCTATGGTAGCTGTCCTGAGAAACCAACCTGAAAAATTGACCTTTGATTCAAACTTTCAGTAAATCTCAGGAATGTACTGATGGGCCTCCAGAGCAGTTGGGAGATGCTAGGCAGGTGCAAAGACTCCCAAGAGATGAGTGGATAAGAATTTCTCCAAGAACCTGCCAGACATTGCCCCTGAGCACTGGGTTCTTTGTGAGGACTTCTATAAGGGAAAGACCACTGTAAACAAAGATAAAGGGCCACAGGCAGACTGGAAGAAAATATCTGCAGGGTATATAACAAATGATTATCATCCAGAGTATGTAAACCTCTACCCTCCAGAAAAATAAAGCTGAATGTCGACCCAACAGAAAAAGTGGGCAAAGTGAAACCGCTAGTTGTCTTTTCCCCGGGGGTTGGGGGTGAGCGCCATGGCGCTCCAAGGAGCTCCAGTCCTTTATATCTCAGCACAGAAAGAATTCATCTAGATGCTAAGTGATAGATAAGAAGGGATTTATTAGAATAGGACACTTGTGAGGCTTACAAGTGAGCTGGCAAGAGGGTGCCACACTCCGAGAACTTAGTGGGCTACAGATTTATAATCAAAGGAAAAATGGGGTGGGGGAAAAGACCACCTTCTTCCTCGTTCTTGAGTAGACATCAGGCTTCCATCATAAGCTCCTCCTCCAGGTTGGGCAGGGGAGTTTTCTTGTCCCTACATGGTCAAGCCAGGACTGTCATGACATTATGGAAAAATTATTTTAGGTTTCAGTACAATAAGGGTCTTTCACTTTGAATGTCACCCTTCCATAAATTATTGTTTTTTATGTGTGCAGAGAGCATGTCCTAGGGGTCATTAATTTACGAGCTTACTGGGCAGGATGTGGGTCTCATGCCACCATTGTTTTATTGTTTGGGGGCGTGTCTCATGCTTCTGTTGCATGGTTTTGTTGCTAAGCAGGCCTGCTTAGTTTTATGGTTAAGCAAACCTGCTTTCTTGAGTGATCATTAACTTACAGGGGTCTCCCATATTTTTTTCCACTTACAGTCCCCTAGTGGGATTAACTATTTAATCACCTACTTTCTCCCTTTATCCTGTTCCTATCAAAAGTATATAAAGTCATTCTCAGAAAAGGAAGTAGAGCAGGAAAATGCAAAATAAAAATGAGAAACCAGCTTTTTATCTACAGAACTGGATTAAATTCTCTTTGTTCCTTTTTTCCTAAGATTTTGGAGGATCTACAGTTGCATTTCTAATCTACTAGCGGTTTGATTAATGAAATAGTTAAATTTGTGCTTTTCCACTAATATCAAGAATATATCAGGTAAAATGAAAATACGCAGGATATAGGAAGATATTTACAAATTATATGTCTGATAAGAAGCTAATGTCCAGGATACATAAAGAACTCTTTAAACTCAAATAAGCACATGAAAAGATGCTCCACATCATTTAGGAAACTGGAATTCTCATAAATTGTTGGTAGGAATGTAAAATGCTGGAGCCACTTTGGAAAACAATTTGGCAGTTCCTCAAAAAGTTAAACATAGATCCATCATATAGCCCAGTATATACCCAAGAGAATTGAAAATATATGTCCACACAAAAACTTGTACTGAGGGGCTTCCCTGGGTGTGCAGTGGTTGAGAATCCACCTGCCAATGCAGGGGACACGGGTTCAAGCCCTGGTCCGGGAAGATCCCACATGCCGCAGCACAACTAAACCGGTGCACCACAACTGCTGAGTCTGCGCTTTAGAGCCCGCAAGCCACAACTACTGAAGCCCATGCACCTAGAGCCCGTGCTCCGCAACAAGAGAAGCCACTGCAGTGAGAAGCCTGCTCACCGCAAGAAAGAGTAGCCCCCACTCGCCGCAACTAGAGAAGAGCCCACGCGCAGCAACAAAGACCCAACACAGCCAAAAATAAAAATTAATTAATTAATTAATTAATTAAAAAAAAAAAAACTTGTACGGAGTGCTCATAGAAGTATTATTTATAATAGACAAAAGTGGCAACAACCCAGATGTCTGTCAGCCAGCGAGTGGATAAACAAAATGTGGTACATTCATACAATGGAATACTATTTGGCAATAAAAAGGAATATAAAGTACTGATATATTCTGCAACATGAATGAACCTCGAAAATATGCTGTGCAAAAGCAGTCAGATACAAAGGCTATATATTATATGATATCACTTATATGGAATGTCCAAAAACGGGCAAATATATAGAGACAAAAAGTAGATTAGTAGTTGCCTAGGGCCAGGGAAAGAAATAGGGAATAATGGGCACAAAGTTTTCCAAAGTAGCTGTACTATTTTTCAATCTCACTAGCAGTATAGAAAGGTTCAGATTTCTCCACATCCTTATCAATACTTGTGTCTGTTTGATTGTTGCTGTTCTAGTATATGAGAAATGGTATCTCACTGTGGTTTTGACTTGCATTTCCCTAATGACTAATGAAGTTGAGCATCCTGTTGGCCATTTGTATGTGTTTGGAGAACTGTCTATTCAAATTCTTTGCCCAGTTTTAAATTACATTATCTTTTTACTGTTGACGTATTAGAGTTCATTATGAATCTAGATACAAGTCCCTTATTGGTTATACAGTTTGCAAATATTTTCTCCCGTTCCGTGGGTTTCTTTTTACTTTCTTTTTTTTTTTTTTTTTTTTTTTTTGTTGGGGGGGGGGGTGCGGTACACGGGCCTCTCACTGTTGTGGCCTCTCTGTTGCGGAGCACAGGCTCCGGACGCCCAGGCTCAGCAGCCATGGCTCACGGACCTAGCCGCTCCGCGGCATGTGGGATCTTCCCGGACCAGGGCACGAACCCATGTCCCCTGCATCAGCAGGTGGACTCTCAACCACTGCGCCACCAGGGAAGCCCTCTTTTTACTTTCTTTCTTTTTTTTTTTTTTTTTAACACCTTTATTGGGGTATAATTGTTTTACGTACTTTCTCGATGGTATCTTTTGAAATACAAAAGATTTCGTTTATCCCATGTGCTTTTGGTATTGTATCTAAGAAGTCAGTGCCTGACTAACCCAAAAATCACAATTACTCCTGTGTTTTCTCTTTAAGGTTACATAGGTTTATCTCTTTGTATTTAGTTCCATAATTCATTTTGAGTTAATTTTTGTATATGGTGTGAGGTAGGGGTCCAAATTTATCTTTTTGCATGTAGTTAACCAGTTGTCCCTGCACCATTTGTTGAAAAGACTATTTTTTTACTATTGAATTTTGGGAGCACATTTGTTGAAAATTAGTTGAATGTAAGAACTTATTTCTGGACTCTCATTTCTATTGCATTGACCTATATGTCTGTCCTTATGCTGATATCACACACTTGATTTCTGTAGCTTTGTAGTAAGTTTTGAAATTGGGAAGTCTGAGTCCTCCAACTTTGTTCTTATTTTCCTAGATTGTTATGGCTGTTCTGGGTTCTTTGAATTTCCATATGAATTTTAGGATGAACTTGTCAGTTTCAGTAACATCAACAGAAAGCCAGCTGACATCTGATAGAGATTGCATTGAATCTATAGACCAACTGGGGGTATATTACCATCTTAACAATATTAATTAAGCCTTTTAGTTTACGAATCTGGAATGTCTTTCATTTCTTTAGTTTTTTATTTTCTTTCAGCAGTGTTTTATAAAGTTTTCAATGTATATATCTTATGCTTATTTTGGTAAATTTACTATACAAAGTATTTTATTCTTCTTCATGGTATTGTGAATGGAATTATCTTAATTTAGTTTTCTGATCATTGTTAATATGTAGAAATACAATATGTTAATCTTGTATTGTGTAACCTTGCTAAACTCATTATTTCTACTAGTTTTTTAGTGGATTAGGGTTTTCTATATACAAGGTTGTGTTGTTTACTAAGAAAGACAGTTTTACTGTCTTTCCTATCTGGATACCTTTTTTTTTTTTTTTTTTTTATGCGTTACGCGGGCCTCTCACTGTTGTGGCCTCTCCCGTTGCGGAGGACAGGCTCCGGACGCGCAGGCTCAGCGGCCATGGCTCACGGGCCCAGCCGCTCCGCGGCATGTGGGATCCTCCCAGACCGGGGCACGAACCCGTGTCCCCTGCATCGGCAGGCGGACTCTCAACCACTGCGCCACCAGGGAAGCCCCTGGATACCTTTTTAAAAAAAAATTTTAGGGGTGCTAATTGGCCTGGCTAGAAATTCCAGTACAATGTTGAATAAAAGTGGTGAGAGTGGACATCATTCTCTTGTTCCTGATCTTAGAGGGAAAGAATTCAGTCTTTTTCCATTATGTATGATGTTGGCCTTAGTTTTTTCGTACTTGTCCTTTATCAGGTTGAGAAATTTTACTTCTATTCCTAGATTTTTGAGGGCTTTTGTCATGACTGGGTGCTGGATTTTGTCAAATGCATTTTCTGTATCACAATGATGATGTGGTTTTGTTCTTTAGTTTATTAATATTATGTTATACTAATTGATTTAAGGATATTAAATCAGTCATTCATTCCTGGGATAAAGCCCATTTGCTTATGATGCATAATCCTTTTTACTGTGTTGCTGGATTTAGTTTGCTAGGTGGGTATTTTGTGTCTATTTTCATGAGAGATATAGGTCTGTTCTATAATTTTCTTTCTTGTTATGACTGTCTGGCTTTGGTACCAGGGTAGTACTGGCTTCAGAGTGAGTAGGGAAGTGTTCCCTCCTCTTGTATTTACTGAAAGAGTTTGCAAAAGGATTGGTATTAATTCTTCTTTAAGTACTGGTAGAATCCACCAGTGAAGCCATCTGGGCTTGGATTTTTCTTTGTGGGAAGATTTTTGATTATTCATTCAATCTCTTAGTATAGGTAAGTAAAGTATAATACAGGCAGCTTTTCTATTTCTGCTTGAGTCAGTTTAGGTAACCTGTATTTTATAGGAATTTTTCTATTTCATCTAAGTGATCAAATTTGTTGGCATATTTTCTGGCAAGTAGCTTTTTGGCTATATGTGTTCTCCTGTTTAATCTATTGAAGGGTTTTTGTTTGTGTCTGATTTTGTTTTATCCTTTTCATTTTGCAGGGTCTCTAAATATTGTGAAAGTTTGTTCCAGAGCTTGCTTTCTTATTTTATGAATGCAGTGATCTCTGAAGCCTCCTTGAATTTGCTAAAATTAGTATTTTTCATTCTCTTAAGTTTCTTGCATTAATCCTTCCTTCAGAGTTAGTCGTTCTGTGTGTTTATCTAGGTGGTGCTTTTAGGTTGATGATTTTCTCATACTAGTGATTCCTCAAGGTTGATTTGTATTTATAACTGAATGTCTAGGCTTATGAGTACCTGGGTGTCGTGAAGGTGTGGTGTGATATCCTAAGGGAGAGGCTGACTAGCTAGTACCAGGGCTCTCCAGCTCTGGTCTGCTCTGGCTGTTGTTGAATAGTCTGCATTCCTTCCACAGTGGAGGAAGGAAGGAGCAACGGACCAGGTGTGTGGATGCATTTGGCATGTTCATGGTTGTGCCATGTGCCTCCCCACTTCGGGCGTTCTGGCTAGAAATTCAGTGCTTCAGAAGTATCTCTCAGTACTTCTCATAGCACCTTTTCCTCTTATCCCAAACCGTTGTTTTTACATTTCTTCTATAATTTCAGTGAGATCTTGAAGGGGAAGAGAGAGAGAAGCATTTGTTCAATCTTTTTATCTTGAACCAGAATACAGATATTTTGGTAAATGATTTTAGGTATTACATTTTTTTGGTGTTGTGCTTTGCCCTTTTGCTATATGCACAGTTGCTCATCTTCACAGGAAAAACATGTATAGTCCCCAGATCTTAAGCAATTTTGGTGGAATATTTGATGTAGTCATTTTTAAGTTCTTCAGTTGCAGTCTATTTAAAACAACTCAGATACCTACAGGGATGGGGTAGAAAGCAGGTGGGTAAACAGAACAGGTGCAAGGCCATGGAAAGTTGTCAAGGTGGAGACTGTATGACATTGACCAATCAAGACAGATCTGTAAAAGAGCAGATCTTAAATGTTTTACCACAAAAAAGAAATGGTAATTATGTGACATGATGCAGGTGTTAGCTATAGCTATGGTGGTCATCATTTTGCAGTAAGTGTATCAAATCAACACATTGTATACTTTAAATGTGCACTTTAGATTTACACAATGTTATATGTCAGTTATGTCTCAATAGAGCTAAGGAGAAAAAAAGACAGGTCTGCTTACAGGTTGTGCACTACATGAGTGGCCCCACCTGAAGTATGCAGTGCACAACTGTCCTGAGCAGCCCTGAGAGGTCCAGGCCTCATATGCCTTTCTAGTTGTAAACTCCTGTATGCATCAGGAATCAGTAATTCCACTTATAGAAATGTTTACTTATAAACATGGTTATTTTTCTAAAAATGAAAAATTGAAAGCAAACTAAATATCAAAATGTAATGGTTAAGTGACTGTTTGGCTTCATAGAAATCATTCTGCCATTTAAAGTTTTGTTTATGATAGGTAAAATAATGTGGTAAAATAATTGTGATCTACATTTTAAAAAATCAAAATTGAATATTAATATGAACACAACTGTGTAAAACTGTATAGAAAAAAATACTGGAAGGAAGGATCCAAATGTGGACGGTGATCTCTGGGTGGTGAAATTGTATATGATTTTTTTTCCCTTTCCTTGTATTTTTCAAATTTACTATCATGAGCATATATTATTTTTACAATTAATAACAACAAAAACTTTTTTTTTAATGGCTCTGGACTTCCACCTTGCTTGGTATATTTCTGATTTTCCTGAATTAGCTTTTTTTTGATGTTTTGATCTTATTTCTCAAACTAGTTTTTAGTAGTTTTGATGATTATTTAGAAGCAATAAGGAACTTAGATAGTTGCAAATAAATCTTGTGGAACGTACTCCACCCAGCTCTACCATAGGAAAAGCCCCTTAAAATTCTTTCTTTCAGCTTGCCAGTGCAATGGCCACAGCAAATGCGTTAATCAGAGTATCTGTGAGAAGTGTGAGAACCTGACCACGGGCAAGCATTGTGAGACCTGCATATCTGGCTTCTATGGTGATCCGACCAATGGGGGAAAATGTCAACGTAAGTCAAATTTTTCAGGGTTACTGATTGCAAACCAGGTGGCACATAATGCATCTGTTTGACTTGTATATCTTGGAGGAAAAAAGCCACTTGGTTTCAGATATTGCATTTCTTAAGTTATACTTGTCAGGAGCTCAGCTGAGTTGGGGGAGAGAGAGCAGAGCTGCCTGGTGTCAGAGTAGCCATTAAAGCAACTAGTCAAAAATGAAGGACTTCCCTGGTGGTCCAGTGGTTAAGATTGCACGCTCAATGCAAGGGGCCCGGGTTCGATCCTTGGTTAAGGAACTAGATCCCACATGCCGCAACTATAAGCCTGCATGCCACAACTAAAGATCCCCCGTGAGGCAACGAAGATCCTGCATGCCACAACTAAGACCCAGCGCAGCCAAATAAATAAATATTAAAAAGAAAAAAATGAGGGAGTTAAGCCTTTAATCACTTACTGTGATGGTATAAGCAAGAGGCTTACACTGGAGAAAGCACTGACTCCCCTTGTTCCACTTTCCCTCCTGGAATGGTGCTCTGGTTGAGCGTCAAGTGGATCAGCATAGGCTTCAGGGAAAACTTGTTGTTAAGGGAGCCCTGAACAAAAAGGCCCAGCAAAAAGCCTTTTATGGCCCCTGGGGTCGGGAGGGAGGGTGAAGGGGAAGGACTAAGAGTGGAAAAGTACCTGGGACTGAGTGGATAAAGCCTCTTTGAGGTTCCCCTCCTCCTCCATATGGAAGCTCAGCAGAGGTGACTGAAGAAGACCTCTGCCCAAGGCCTCAGATAAAGAGACCTAGGAATGAAGGTTCCTGAGCTAGGAATGCAAATATGTGAAAGAGAGTGGCCGGCCAGGTGACCTGAGACCTTGACTCAGCCCCCCTCAGAGACTTCCACCCAGGCTGGTGTGGGGAGGGCAGCTTTCCTGGTATGGCCCACTAGGGAAAGCCTTTGTCATTGTCTATGGTTCGGCCTCAAAAATCACATGTACGTTTTTAACCAGGAGCTGGACTCCTCAATACTTCTACTATTTTTAAAGATTTAAGTAGTCCCATGTTTCCCCATACATGTCAAATAGATTCCTGTAAGCAATAGGACACTTTATTGTTAGTACACAAATTATATTTTTTAAAATGACAAGTGATACCAATAAACTACTTTTTGGTTTGTTCTAGTTTATAGTGGAAAGACCCATCAGGTCTGAGTAGGAAAATAAATAAGAAAGGAAAATCTCTACCTACTCGTCACATCCCACCTCCAAACTCCTTAGCATGGTTCTTGAGAATCTGACCCCAGAGCATCCAGAAGAGAGTTAGTGTCCTAGTGGAACCTCTCTGGGGTTTAGTTTCTTCATCTGTAAAATGGGGATAGTAGGGTGGTTGTTGAAAGCAGTCAGCAGGACATAACAGGTAGATGTGAGCAATTATTATTACTCTTCTGATGTCCTTTCTTACCACTCTTAAGTAAAATTTCTTGCTCAGATTAAAAGGTGTTAAGTAAAACTTTTTTCACTCTTTGTGAATAGATTTCATCCATTAGACAGAAATCAGAGTACCTGACATTATTGAGTGGTGAGTATATACAAGGCATTGTGCTGGTAGCTACCTGAGACAGTGCTGCTTTTATTATCCCCAGGATCAAGTAGCCTGCCCAAGGTCTCACTGAGATTTGGCCATGCTGAGAACCATATCCAGGATGTGTGACTTTAGCTGTTGGGCCTGGTTGTGCCACTGTGAGGGTACCATCGTCCCCATATCTTCAGCTCTCATCTTAGAAAAATTACATTCTCCTCTGTGGCATCTGTGGGGCCCGAGTACAGTTGTTCAGAACTCAGAGCTAGCTTTATTTTTCAGAGTCGCAATCCATGATAGAAAGCATGATTTAAAAATACTGCGAGTGACACCAAGTCTTTAATGTTTTCTTCTTAGAATTGTATAGTCCTTAAGCTATGGATAACAGCGATGATTTTTTGAATCCTTACTGTGTTTTATTCATGTGTTATCTCATTTAATCCTCCCCAAAACCCTACAGGATAGGCACTGTTATTATCCCTGTCACATGGATGAGGAGGCTGACTTAGAAAGGGAGCTAAGTGGAGGGACCTGAATTCAAACTCAGGCAAACTGAAGTTTAGGCCTTTGCTTTTGTTAACACACTGCACCTCTCTCCATCCTCAGTAGAGCCCAGAGTTGAACGCTAGTGTTTCTTATTCCAGCATAAATTTTCTTCCCCACTGCACTATTCTATTCATAGGTTTCTTGGGATTTTTTTTTCCCCACCGGATTTCTTTTAAAAGTACACCTGTCTCCAGCTTAATACTTTTAATTTATTCACAGAAAAACAGTTTGTAGAGTGAAAAGGTATTGAGCAAAAGGATTCATTTATTTCACCTGAAGTATAAAGTTTGTCATAGCTCACACCTATGTGCTGGATGAAAGAAGGTGGAGATGTGTTGGTGGCTAGATGAGGGAGATGAAAAGAGTCACTTGCTGTTAAGGAAGAAGAAGGCAGACAAGGGTGTGAATCCTAGAGGGCCGCTGAAGCACTGACCTGCCATTGGAATCCTGCCTCAGAAGTGTGGCCATTGTGGAGAAGTCTCCTCAGCTAAGGCAGAGCTTAGCCAGACCAACCCTCTCCCCGGAGGGCAGTCATCGCTCAGAGGTCTCTATGAGGATGGGGACTTAGTCTGTGTGCCACACTGGAGATGCTTCAGAAATGTTTATTGAGTGAATGAGAGAATGGTGATAGTGAAAAACAGAGTCTATTGCAAAGATCTTTGCAAAGTCTATTGCAGAGGGATGACCTCATTGGCAGCAGACACTGACATTTCTCTTTCCTCCTGGCCTGTGACTTTGGCTTCTTTAATGTTGCCTTGACATTATTTGAGATAAATCACTAGCTAAAAAACAAGAATTGTACCCCTTAAATGAATGCATTTATTTTACCTGCCTTTCCTGTTGAATCCAGTGGAGATACTATTATTTGTTTTAGGGAAAGTCTCTAATAGTGGTAATCTTTTAAGCCAGTTGTGACTACCTGCTTTCCTTTTCCTTCTCCCCAGCATGCAAGTGCAATGGGCACGCGTCGCTGTGCAATACCAACACGGGCAAGTGCTTCTGCACCACCAAGGGTGTCAAGGGGGACGAGTGCCAGCTGTGAGTACCACACTCCCGGGACTCCTGCCACAGGCCACACCTCATCAAGGGAGGGCCATGGGGCTGTGAAACTGCCTGAACCCCAAGAGCCACCCTTTTTTCTCTGGGCCTTGTTGCCGTGGGCTCTGAGGGATCCCCAAGTTGACTGATTTGAAATTTTGCCCTTTCTACTTCAGATAGGTGTAATTTAGTCACCCTCCATACTGGGAAGGTTGTCAGTTTAGCAGTAATTCCTTAATGGCTCTTTAAATCACAATTTTATGTTTGAGTGACACTGACAGTTCCTTGCTTGCTGACTTGGATTAGTCTTTTAACTTCAGTAACGACTTGATTTTTGTCATGTCAGGAGATTTTCCTAAAAGATAGAGTTAGAAGAGCTGGTGTTCCAGGACAGTATTTTATTTGGCATTTTGGTTGTCTAATAGTAGAGAGGTCATCTTGCCTTTAACACACCCTCCCTGTTCTAGCATTTTCCTTGGTGAAGTATGTCAAACATGTTTCGGGGAAGAGTTTGGGGTTCCCATCCATGAGGATGCAAACAGCATCAGGCAGATGTGGGGATTCAGCCCTGGCTGTGCCTCCACTGAGTAGGGTGCTGTTGAAGCAAATCACTTAAAATGAGGTGTTAAGCCTCATTTTCCCCATCTATCAATAGTGAGGCTAGTGGTAATTGTTTTTAGTGTCCTGGTGAGTTGAAACAAGAGAGATTATTCCCCAGTTTCTCTCTCCCTCACCAGAAAACCTCATAAAATAAGCTCTAAATTTAATTTTTAAATCTAGGTTCCTTTAAATAGAAAAATGTAATAGAGCAAAATTAATCACCCCTGCCTTCAGTTAATGGTATACAACAAAGAAATGAAGTGTAGGTCTAGTGAAAGACTTTCTCTTTAGGAAATTTTAAATATAAACAAGTGCTGATAATCACTCTAGATAAAAAGACACAACATCCTTGTATTATTTATCTGGCAAAAGTACTTGACCCAAGCTTTCCCCTCCTTTCCTCACAGTTCATAGCTATTGTGCCTGCCTGAATCACTTTGTAAAGTGGGAGCCTGGGTTTTACTGATGTTCATAGATGATATTTATGAGGAAATTAATAATTCTTTTTTACTAGAACTTATTTTTTTCTCCAGACTGATGAACCATGTCCAAGGGTTGTTTTTGGTTTTTTATTTTTTAAGTGATTCTTGGTTTTTAGCCTTCTCTCACTTGTATTTAAAGAACAGGTTCAATTTATCCAGGAAAAGTGAAAAATGTTTTTATTTTTTTTCAATAACAGCTCTGATTTTATTGCAGTAATAAAAACAGACAGCTAGATGGCCCTAGGAGAAAAACACATGTAAGATAGCCGTTCTTCCACTTAGCCACCATTTACATCTTTTGGCATAATCTCTTCTAAACAGTTTGCCGTTGCCACAGTCTCATCCACACCCACACATTCCAAAATGGATAAAAACTTAATTACTTTATTAGCAACTAACCACAGGTAAGTCAATTTGAAAAATGTTTTAACTGCACTTGTAGAAGAATATTTAGTCCATACAAAAGTGAACATGTGTTTTTCGTGATAATAAATAGGATCTAAATTTTATTTTATTTGAATTTATCTCATGTGCTTTGGCAAATGTTTATCAGTTGGTGGTGGTGTGAACTGCTGGGCAGTCAGCATTGAAAATGAATGCAAAGTCTTGTTAGTCCATCTGATTTGAGTAACAGTGAAGAATGTAATTGTACTGACTCAAAAACTGGTAGTTTATATAAAAAGATCTACTTGATTTTAAAGTGAATGTAGATTCTGTTTTAAGTAACAACAGAAAATAATCTTCATTTTTTTCCCCCTAGATGTGAAGTAGAAAATCGATACCAAGGAAACCCTCTCAAAGGAACGTGTTACTGTAAGTGTTTTTGCAGTTCTCATTTGTCTAGAAGCAAAGTAGTTCAGTAAAACATTATTTTCTTTAACATGGTTTGAGAATGGTAAGTGCTATAGGAATATAGTAACCACCCATAGAAGTGTCGCCTAATTTGATGTGTTACATTCTATTAAATTTAATACATATGTAAATACTATTTTAAGCTGCTTTCATTCTGGTTATGGTTTATATCAGTATGTCCATAGCAGATATCAGGGAAGAGTACAGAGATATACGTCTCTGGCTTTCCTAATTTATATTCTCTTGAAACCTTATGTCATTTGTCATTATCTGGTTGGGGTGATTATATGTCATATTTTAGGATCGATCAAAAACAGAATTCTTAAAATAGTTGAAGTTATTCCCTCTGAAACTGATTTGTATTAACTACCTCTCTAGGAACTAATATGTAAAATAAAATATCTAGTGACTAACTTACAGTGAACAGTAAATCTGGCAAGGTGACCAGGTCCTTATGGGTAAATGCATTTTCTTCCTGTAGGAGAATCCACATACTAGGTCAGATTATGGAACCAAAGAAAAATGAGCTAATGTTTTCACATTCTGTTATAATTATATACTGGCTTTTCTGGGTAAAATAATGTCCACTCAAAATTCATGTCCAGCTAGAATCTATAAATGTGTTTTTCTAAAAAAAAACGAGAAAAACGTCATGACCTTGTATATGGGAAGGTTCTTAGATGTGATACGAAAAGCACAATTCATAAAAGAAAAACTCATTTATTGGGACTTATCAAAATTTAAAACTTGTGTTTTTAAAAAATACTGTTTAAAAAGTAAAAAACAAGGGACTTCCCTGGTGGTGCAGTGGTTAAGAATCTGCCTGCCAATTCAGGGAACACGGGTTCAATCCCTGGTCTGGGAAGATCCCACATGCCATGGAGCAGCTAAGCCCGTGCGCCACTACTGAGCCTGTGTTCTAGAGCCCGCGAGCCACAACTGCTGAGCCTGCATGCCACAACTACTGAAGCCCACGCACCTAGAGCCCTTGCTCCACAACAAGAGAAGCCACCACAGTGAGAAGCCCACACACGGCAATGAAGAGTAGGCCCCACTCCACAACTAGAGAAAGCTCACACGCAGCAATGAAGACCCAACACAGCCAAAAATAAATAAATAAATTAATTTTTTTAAAAGTAAAAAACAAGCTACAGACTAAGGAAAATGTTTACAAAGCGTATCTTTGATTAAGAGTTTATATTTAGAATATATAAAAAACTCTTACAACTGGATAAGGGGACAATTTCAGTTAAAAACAGACAAAGATTTGAATAGACATTTCACCAAAGAAGATAGACGAATTGCCAATAAGCACATGAAGAAATGTGTAACATTATTAGACATTTGGGATATGTGTATTAAAACCACAATGAGGGGGCTTCCCTGGTGGCGCAGTGGTTGAGAGTCCGCCTGCCAGTGCAGGGGACACATGTTCGAGCCCTGGTCCGGGAAGATCCCACATGCCGCAGAGCAACTAGGCCCGTGCGCCACAACTGCTGAGCCTGCGCTCTGGAGCCCACGAGCCACAACTACTGAGCCCACGTGTCACAACTACTGAGGCCCGCGCGCCTGGAGCCCGTGCTCTGCAACGGGAGAGGCCACCGCAACGAGAGGCCCGTGCACTGCAACGGAGAGTGGCCCCCGCTTGCCGCAACTGGAGAGAGCCCACGTACAGCAACGAAGACCCAATGCAGCCAAAAGTAAATAAATTAAATAAATTAAAAAACAAAACAAAACACAATGAGGGGGTTTTCCTGGTGGCGCAGCAGTTAAGAATCCACCTGCCAATGCAGGGGACACCGGTTCGAGCTCTCGTCCGGGAAGATCCTACATGCCGCTGAGCAGCTAAGGCCATGTGCCACAACTACTGAGCCTGTGCTCTAGAGCCCGTGAGCCACAACTACTGAACTCACGCACCACAGCTACTGAAGCCCACCTGCCTAGAGCCCGTGCTCTGCAACAAAAGAAGCCACTGCAATGAGAAGCCCATGCACCACAACGAAGAGTAGCCGCCGCTAGCCACAACTAGAGAAAGCCCGCACGCAGCAACAAAGACCCAATGCAGCCAAAAAAAAGAACCAAACACACAGTGAGATACATCCCTAGAATGACTAGAATCAAAAGCCAATACAGTGGCTTAATAAAAGACAACTGGATTCTCATATATGCTTCTGCATTCAATCTGTTGCACTATGTCTCTTTGGTTAAAGTACACACACAAAGAACCTGGCCCCACCAGACATATAGTTAGAAATGGATGGAGTGTTTTAATAACCTTTTCAGGTAACTGGGTATTATCCTTTGATACCATATCAAAGCCAGGCAACCTGTTATATCTTAAAGGTTAGTTTATAATGTGAAACCTGAAACCATATCAATTAATTTTTTGTAATCTGGTAACTTCTATTTCTCTATCTTGAAAAATAAAAGCCAATACCAAGTTTTAGCAATGATGTGGAGAAAGTGAAACCCTTTTAAATTTTTTGTGGGAATATAAAATGGTTTTCCACTTTGGAAAATCATTTGGCAGTTTTTTGAACAGTTTAAACTTACCAACAACTCCCCATTTCCCTCTTCCCCTGCCCTCTAACAACCACCATTCTACTTTGTCTATATGAATTTGACTATTCTAGGTACTTCATATAAGTGGAAATATATAGTATTTGTCTTTTTGTGATCCATTTATTTCATTTAGCGTAATGTCCTCAAGGTTCATTCATGTGGTAGCATGTGTCCTTTCTCTTTAAGACTGAGTGATATTCCATTGAATGTATATACCATATTTTGTTTATCCATTCATCTGTTGATGGACACTTGGTTTGCTTCCACCATTGGGCTATGATCTCTTTGGCTGCTATGAACATGGTTGTACAAATAGCCCTTCAGGATCCTACTTTCAGTTCTTTTGGTATATACTCAGAAGTGGAATTGCTGGATCATTTGGTAATTCTATTTTAATTTTTTGAGGAACTGCCATACTGTTTTTCACAGCAGCTGCACCATTCCCACCAGCAGTGCACAAGGGTTCCAATTTCTCCACATCCTCACCAACACTTTTTTTGGTGGTAGCCATCCTACTACAGGTGATGTGTTATCTCATTGTGGTTTTGATTTGTATTTCCCTAATGATCATTGATGTTGAGCACCTTTACATGTGCTTATTGGCCATTTGTATATCTTCTTTGGAGAAATATCTATTCAAGTCTTTGCCCATTTTTAAATCGGGTTGTTGAATTGTGCAGTACTTCTTAGAATTAAATTATACCATCTTTAGCCAGTAGGCTCTTTTTCAAGCTATGTTCTTTTGCTACATTATATTAGTCTTTGAATACTTTCTTGCTTTCTAGAATAAGATAACTGAGGCACATATTCCTTGCCCCAAACCTGGAATCAACCATTTTTACTTGGAGTCTTGGTTTCTTTTATACCATTAATTTATAGCTTTGTATCCTTAAGCATAAATAGATGCTCAATTAATATTTCTAGGCAAGTTAGCTTGGAGCCTAAAATCTCAACCAGGGTGATGATACAAGGAGGTTTTGGTGGGTTAACTCAAACAAAATGACATTGCCCACAGACTTTGCCAAAAGTGCTTTCCTGGCTGTTGAATGTTTATGAGAAAATCAATCTGTATCTCTAGAGACCTATTCTGTTTTGTTTTGTTTCAGTTGTTAAATACACATTTCTTTCTTTCCATAGATACTCTTCTTATTGACTATCAGTTCACCTTTAGCCTATCCCAGGAAGATGACCGCTATTACACAGCCATCAATTTTGTGGCTACACCTGATGAAGTAAGATTTAAAAGTCTTCTTACTTTGTTTTGAATTTGTGTGGAACTTTTTCTTGGTCACTATGGATAGAAGCACTGCCTTAGCAGTGGTCTCCAGAAGTGGAGTCCACAGGATGATGTTTAGAGGTACAGGAAAGAAATGTTAGAATCTACATTTATCTCCTTTGTATTTAAAAGGTAAGATTTACCATGTTGTTAAGATTTTCTTTTTTTTTTTTTTTTTGCAGTACGCGGGCCTCTCACTGTTATGACCTCTCCTGTTGCGGAGCACAGGCTCCAGACGTGCAGGCTCAGCGGCCATGGCTCACGGGCCTAGCCGCTCCGCGGCATGTGGGATCTTGCCGGACTGGGGCACAAACCCGTGTCCCCTGCATCGGTAGGCGGACTCTCAACCACTGTGCCACCAGGGAGGCCCCATGTTGTTAAGATTTACCATGATCTGATATACAGAGTGACATTGACTCCACACATACTTGGTTTGCCCATCAGCCCATCACAGCCCCATACAGGAAAGGAAAGGAGACTGCAAGGGGAACTTCCCTGTTAGGGGGGCAGTGTCAGAACCGAGATTTGCTCTCTCAGAATGGAAGTTAATACCAGTAATGCAAGACAGAGGTGACATTTATGCTCCTAGAATGAGTTCCTATCCTCATTAGGAGGTAAAAACAGTGAAGAAGTAAGCCAGAAATAATTGAAATTACTAAGGTAACTATTTGAAATGTATTTTTATATCTACTGTTGTTAATGGTAAACCCCAGCCTGCCATGAGGTATTACCTAGAGGTAAAAGGGAGCCAACACAGCATGACATTTAAAAGTAAAGCATCTAGAATATGAACACGCACCTATATGATTTCTTCAGTGAAATATAAAGTCATTTAATACCTACTCTGGTACATAATGAAATTTTACTAAACCTGATGGTAAATTATTTAGGAGCCTCCTTGGAGGTTTCTTATTTCTCATCAACATACACAAAGCCATTTACCATTACAAAAATACAATAAATGGGGCTTCCCTGATGGCGCAGTGGTTGAGAGTCCGCCTGCCAAAGCAGGGGACACGGGTTCGTGTCCCGGTCTCGGAAGATCCCACATGCCGCGGAGCGGCTGGGCCTATGAGCCATGGCCGCTGAGCCTGCGCATCCGGAGCCTGTGCTCCGCAACGGGAGAGGCCACAAGAGTGAGAGGCCCGCATACCGTAAAAAAACAAAACAAAACAAAACAAGACAAAAATTACAATAAATGTAACAAATAATACATGGAAAATAATATGATAATAAGCCAAAGTGCATTCCTTTGGTAACAGATGTTATCAACAAGCACTGCTAAATTTAAGAAATAAATAAATCAGTAGTAAAATGAAGTCCAGTGTGGGATGTTCACAATTAAATGAAAGTAAGATTTGTTTTTTGTATTCCACTTCAATGATAAAATTAAGAAGAGATGTACTAGAGAAGATACATTCTCATGCGTGAATAGCTTTTTAAGTAAAAATAATAAATGACTTTCAGTGAAAATGTTTTGTGGAAAAATTGTGTTGGTATATCATTTCAGTGGCTGTACTGACCAGAATTTTTTTAATTTTTTAGGATAAGGCTATAGCAAAAGTACCACACATGAAATTTATTTACTGCCTTGTTTCTCTTATGACAGAATATTTAATAGTTACACAATGTATGTGTCCTGTCTTTTACAAAAGCATCAAGATTTCAAGGTTATTAATCCTTTCCAGGGAAAGAAGTAATTGCTAGTAATGTGCTACCAGCAAACATTAAAAAATAGGGAATTCCCTGGCGGTCCAGTGTTTAGGACTCCATGCTTCCACTGCAGGGGACACGGGTTCGATCCTTGGTCAGGGAACTAAGATCCCACGTGCCGTGACGCAGCTCAATAAATAAATAAACACTTGAGCTGTCCCTTTAAGACGATTGTGAGGCCTTATTAATAAATGAGAAGGTAACTGCTTTATGAGAGAAACTTCTGGTTTGGAGATCACGTTTTGGAAATAGCTGTTTGGAAATGCTTCTATTGTAATTTTTGTGCTGTAAAAACTATCAAAAGAATGCTCTTTAAAATCTTAATTTTCTAATCTGTTTTAAAAATCTTTCAATGTGAAGAATTTCAGCAGGATTGGATTCAAAAATATAAAATGCAACATCTGACTCATTTGGAAAAACAATTTTTTGACCCCAAGAAAGAGATTAGCCAAATTTCAGGGAAAACTAAAAATTAGTATCATGATTTACCCAACACTACTGACAGTGCTCTTCTTCCAGCTGGCCCAACACATTCCTCAGAGATACCTTTCTCAGTCATTAAAACCAAGAGTCACAGTAAATTAAACTAGCTCTTTAAACTGCTGTATCTCTAAGTGGTATACAAAGTTTTCAAAGGTAATAAAACATATTCTGTCATATTTCTCTTAAAATGAGAGAAAAATGTTCTTAATCATGGATGAAGACAATTTAAAGTTTTTAAATTTAGTTTATTTCAGCTTTATGTGCTATTCCTTAAAAACCACTTCCATTGGGCTTCCCTGGTGGCGCAGTGGTTGAGAGTCCGCCTGCCAATGCAGGGGACATGGGTTTGTGCCCCGGTCCGGGAAGATCCCACATGCCGCAGAGCGGCTGGGCCCGTGAGCCATGGCCGCTGAGCCTGCGCGTCCGGAGCCTGTGCTCCACGATGGGAGAGGCCACAACAGTAAGAGGCCCATGTACCGCAAAAAAACAAACAAACAAACAAAAGAAAATCATTTTGGAGAACTTTCCACTGTATATAATCTATGGGTTCAGAAGTACATAGGTTTGATTTATAAGTTAATATAAATTGAGACACTTGACCAAGTGTTTTACTCTTCAGACATTTGGAAAGGGCTGCCCAGAGGATCCTTAAGAGGCTGATTCCCTAACATAGGTCACGGGATGTAGGTCACTGTGCTCTGGTGAGGGTCTTTTTAAAAGATACTTTTTCATGGAGTTAGGCATTTGATAAAGCATTAAATCCCATATACTTTTTTTTAAATTCAACTAATTTATTTATTTGGTTGCACTGGGTCTTGGTTGTGGCAGGCGGGCTCCTTAGTTGTGGCGTGAGAACTCTTAGTTGCGGCATGCATGTAGGATCTAGTTCCCTGACCAGGGATCGAACACGGGGCCCCTGCATTGGGAGTACAAAGTCTTAACCAGTGTGCCACCAGGGAAGTCCCTAAATCCCATATACTTTTATGGGAGGGAAATGAAATTTGTTTGGGGTATATTGCTTATGTTAAGGTTAGAAATTTTGCTGTTCTATAAGCATGAGTTTCTCTTAAGACATTAAAGTATCTTTTTGTAATTAAGAAAGTTGAGAGCAGTAAAATTTAACTACTGCTTTCTTTTAAAATCAGGAAACTGTTACAGTAATTCATTTTCTAATTATTTGTACATCTCATCAGCAAAATAGGGATTTGGACATGTTCATCAATGCCTCCAAAAACTTCAACCTCAACATCACCTGGGCTGCCAGCTTCTCAGGTAAAGACATACCTAGAGAAGACCTTCCGAGTGGAGATAATTGATTGAGAAAGAGTTGAGAAAAGGGGCTCTGGAGACAGACAGATGGGTTTGAAACCCACTTTTGCCACTTATTAGCTGGAAGACCTTGAGCAAGTGTCTAAAATCTATCTCTAGACCCTTAGGGTTATTCATCTTAAAGAGAAGGTAATAATACTTATACTGTAGATTAAATTTGGCTGTACCTGTCAGTGCCTGCCATGGTATCAAGATCAGTACATGCTCACGACCCCTGCCCTACTACCACCATTAATACCATTGCTGCAGCCTCTGCTGTGGTGCTGCCATCATCATCTCCATCCATGCTTCAGAAGTGGAAAATGCAATTGACTCAGTTTCAAGAAATGGAAACATTTTTAATAGAATGAGATTTTAGTAGGTACAGGGGAAAATGTACTTTGGGAATTAAATAAAACTCCAAGAGCACAGCTTTTGCTGTCTTGTTTATCTTACAGTGATTTACTAAAGATCTTCTGAGCAGAAAATCTAAAGAAAGAAAGGGTGGCCCTGATGTAGTGGTTAAGAATGTAGCTCAGCAGACCTAGATTTGGATTCTCCCTGTTACTTGTTTTCTGAGCCAGTTTCCGCAGGTATGAAATGGGATAATAAAAACAGCCGTGTAGAATGTTCTGAGGATTAAATGAGATAATAAATGAGCCTGCGTGTAAGTGCTAGAAACATGGGATATTCTCATCAAATGGTAATTATGTTTCATCATCATTATTACTATCACAATACTGTTTTTTGGTCAAAACACAATCAATTAGACTGAAACAAAATAAAAACATTACTTTGCACATCACTTTGTGTTCATCATATCTTAAAAGATTGTGTAGAATTCAGAAAAGGTTCAGAAACTTGCAGTGAGGAGAGGTCTTTAAGAAAAAGTCTGAATTATCAGAGCCTTTGTTTGGAGAAAGGTGGCATCCCTGAGTATGTGATTGATTTACAATGACAGTCTCAATGAGGACCAGCCAATCTGGCTTCAGTCACAGGATTTAACTCAGACTTGGGAAAAGCCTATTTCATGAATCTTTATAAACTAGAATTCCTGGCTGAGGGACAATGTGGAATGTTGAAGGACTGCCTGGGAATAGGATAGGTTTATATCAGATTGGGGGGATTTAGAGTCAGTTGTAGCTGGTAGCAGAAGGGACTGAGTGACCCCTAGAGCTCCTTCCTCCCTGCTGCTGTTGAGACTTGCAGTCACTGCTAGTTAAAAAGTGAGGGCTGAATCCGTGTCCCTGGTATGGGGGATCTAGAGCACTGCCAAACAGGTTTAAGGGGGCAGTGCAAAGCAAGTGAAGTGTTGTGGGCAGAAAGAATGCCATTGCTTGTTAATAGGATTCTAGTGGTGTCTGGATTTTCAAAGCCACATGTAGCCTGTTTCTGTGGGAGGAGTTGTAGGGGATCCTGGTAAAGCCATTTGGGTTAAGGGCATAGGCTTGTGTATCAGCCCTCCCAGCTTCAAATCCCAACTCTACTTCCTGCCTATGTGACCTGAGCCAAGTTACTTATTTTTCCTGAACCTGAGTTTTCTGATGTGTAAATGAGGATAATAGTTGTTACAATTAAATGAGATCGAGCTCTTAAAGGCCATTTCTGGAACATAGGGTTTAATAAATGCTACTATCATTATTATTAGTGAGGGCAGATTTGGTCCCCTAAAAGGTCTCTTTATTTCATTCTTTTCTTCCTAACAGCTGGAACCCAGGCTGGAGAAGAGATGCCTGTTGTTTCAAAAACAAACATTAAGGAGTACAAAGATAGTTTCTCTAATGAGAAGTTTGATTTTCGCAACCACCCAAATATCACTTTCTTTGTTTATGTCAGTAATTTCACCTGGCCCATCAAAATTCAGGTAAGAAGTGCTTTTTAGTCTCATACTTGCAAAGATGGTGAAATGTCTGTAGTGAAACTAAATTCACTAATCTGTAACTTGCGGTAAACGAAATGTACAATATTAATATTGTTTTGGCTTTGTAATATCTGTGGTAAAGGAGTGCTGAGCACATACCATAAAAGAGGATTGTAGTGGGGCTGCCTTAAATCACTTATGAAGGAAATTTATAAGCACTTTTTAAATAAATTTATTTTTATTTATTTATTTTTGGCTGAGTTGGGTATTTGTTGCTGCACACGGGCTTTCTCTAGTTGCAGGGAGCGGGGGCTACTCTTTGTTGCGGTGCTTCTCACTGAAGTGGCTTCTCGTTGTGGGGCACAGGGTCTAGGTGCGTGGGCTTCAGTAATTGTGGCACGTGGGCTCAGTAGTTGTGGCTTGTGGGCTCTAGAGCACAGGCTCAGTAGTTGTGGTGCACGGGCCTTGTTGCTCTGCGGCATGTGGGATCTTCCTGGACCAGGGATCGAACCCGTGTCCCCTGCATTGGCAGGTGGATTCTTAACCACTGTGCCACCAGGGAAGTCCCTGTAAGCACTTTTGAAAGCAAGTTGATATATAACAGATTTGGTAATTACAACTGTATTTATTTCTTCATTAAGGACTTGTCACTAAAAAGCCTGTAGAGCTACACAAAGAGCTTCAATTCTGGAATGAGTAAGGTGCATATAAATGAAGCAAACACACATAACCAGTGAAAGCTGGCGTATGGAAAGTGCCATATGAGAAGATCCCCAAAATGCTATCAGGTTCTAAAGGAGCATAGGATGGAGGGTGATGGGGACACAGTGGAGGACAGTATAAGGTCGCCTTAAGGGTTTTAGGCCTTATAGTCAGACAGATGCAGGTTTGAGCCTTGGCTTGCTCTTGTACAATTCCTGTACCCTCTCCACGACTCAGATTCTTTGTACATGTGACCTGAAAGGGTAGGTCTAAGGGTTCATTTTGCCTGCTGCAGCCACTGCTGCTATCAACCTGCCTCTTTTCTCTGTTCCCAGGGGACCAGTGCACTCCCTCTTATCCAGGCTTGACCCATGGCCCCATTTGTGCTCTTTATAATCATCTGCCACTATGTCTTTGAGGCCTTGCCTCAGTACTTTCTGCTTTAACCCCCTTCATTTTGGGTAAAGGTGTGGAGTTCCGGGAAGGGTGGACTTTTGTTTATTTGTTTAATTTAATTTATTTTTTATACAGCAGGTTCTTATTAGTTATCTGTTTTATACATATTAGTGTATATATGTCAATCCCAATCTACCAATTCATCCCACCACCACCACCACCTTGTTCCCCCCCTTGGTGTCCATACGTTTGTTCTCTACATCTGTGTCTAAGGGTGGACTTTGAAACAACTGGTTCACCTTTAGCCGTGGCAGCGTGGTCACTAGACTGGGGCTCTGGCTGCTTGCCAACTTTCAGTAGTGTGATCAAGTGAAGCAAGTCGCCACTGATCATTTGGGATGGGCTTGAAATCTTGTTCTAGTGAGTATGTGTTCATGCCTTGGGACTGTAACTAAAGAACAGTCAGTCACTCTTTTCCTTTCTGGAATGTGGAGGACAGGCTCTGTGTTGTATTTTTTTCTCACCACCCTCTTTTTCTATTTAGATGGTCCACAGATTTGTTTATCCTCTAATCTGCTTCTTCCTTCGTTCTTGCACACGCTCTGCTTCCCTTCCCAGCTAGCCTTCTTGTACGCATTGACCACACTCCCTGTTTGTTTCCTCTTATCCATTCACCCATCAGCCCGCAACAGTCTGCCTTCCTCCTTCACCACATCCTGAAGCTGACTACCACGGTGGACTCCAGTGACTGAATTCTTTAGTCCCCTTCTCCTTCTCATTGCATGATTTGAGTCAGCATCTTTCCTGCCTTCCTGGTCCTTTCCCTGATTCTCTGGCCTGTCTTTTTAAGGAATCTTCTTCCTTAAACACTGAGGTTGTCTGAGATTCAGGCCATGGTTCTGCTCTGTCTTTATCCCACTTGTAAGACTTATTGTACTACTTCTGTACTTGTGATTTTCAGTACTCTGTCTTCAGCCCTGCTTACACTTGAACTCCAGACCAGTGTTCTTAGTTGCTGCCTAGGCATCTCTACCTGGACGTTCACAAGCTCCCTGTACTCAGGGAGTTATTCTTGTGATCTTAGCCCCAAACCCTCTGCTTCCTTTCTAGTGAATGGCACCACCATTTGTCCTATTGCATAAGCAATAAGCATAAGCATTCCTGGAATAAACCTGACTTGGCATGATATATGATTTTTTACTTTATCTGTTGCTGGACTCAGTTTGCTAATATATTGGTTAGAATTTTGTATCTATCTCATGAGTGAGAAAGTCCGGTAATTTTCCTTTCTTGTCTTTGTTATGATTTTTATATCAAAGTTAAACTAACCTTTGTTTATAAATTGAGGAGTTATCTCTCTTTCTCACTTCTGAAAGACGTTATATAAGATTAGAATTATATGAATATATGAACCTTGCATACTTGATAGATCCCTGTTGTAAAATCATTTGATTCTGGTGTTTTATTTGTGGAGTTTTCTTTTCTTTTTTAATTGCTGATTCAGCTTCTTTAATAGTTACGGGATGTTTTGGATATTCTCTCTCTATTTGCATTACTTAAGATAATTTTTTCTAGATGTTAATTTATTTCATATGTTTTCAAATGCATTGACACAAAGTTGTTCACACTGTCCTCTTTTCTAATCTTGGCAGCATCTGTGCTTAAGTGTATTGAATCATATACTTAAAAATGGTTAAAATGGTAAATTTTATCTTAATATATATTTGCCCCAATTTTTTAAACTTTAAAAAAACAGACCAGAGGGCAGACAGCAAAAGCAAGAAGAACTACAATCCTGCAGCCTGTGGAACAAAAACCACATTCACAGAAAGATAGACAAGATGAAAAGGCAGAGGGCTATGTACCAGATGAAGGAACAAGATAAAACCCCAGAAAAACAACTAAATGAAATGGAGATAGGCAACCTTCAAGAAAATGAATTCAGAATAATGATAGTGAAGATGATCCAGGACCTCGGAAGAAGAATGGAGGCAAAGATCGAGAAGATGCAAGAAATGTTTAACAAAGACCTAAAGAAATTAAAGAACAAACAAACAGAGATGAACAATACAATAACTGAAATGAAAACTAGACTAGAAGGAATCAATAGCAAAATAACTGAGGCAGAAGAACAGATAAGTGACCTGGAAGACAGAATGGTGGAATTCACTGCTGCAGAACAAAATAAAGAAAAAAGAATGAAAAGAAATGAAGACAGCCTAAGAGACCTCTGGGACAACATTAAACTCAACAACATTCACATTATAGGGGTGCCAGAAGAAAAATAGAGAGAGAAAGGACCAGAGAAAATATTTGAAGAGATTATAGTTGAAACCTTCCCTAACATGGGAAAGGAAATAGCCACCCAAGTCCAGGAAGCGCAGCGAGTCCCATACAGGATAAACCCAAGGAGAAACACACCGAGACACGTAGTAATCAAATTGACAAAAATTAAAGACAAAGAGAAATTATTGAAAGCAGCAAGGGAAAAACGACAAATAACATACAAGGGAACTCCCATAAGGTTAACAGCTGATTTCTCAGCAGAAACTCTACAAGCCAGAAGAGAGTGGCATAATATACTTAAAGTGATGAAAGGGAAGAACCTACAACCAAGATTACTCTACCCAGCAAGGATCTCATTCAGATTCGATGGAGAAATCAAAAGCTTTACAGACAAGCAAAAGCTAAGAGAATTCAGCACTACCAAACGAGCTCTACAACAAATGCTAAAGGAACTTCTCTAAGTGGGAAACACAAGAGAAGAAAAGGACCTACAAAAACAAACCCAAAGCAATTAAGAAAATGGTAATAGGAACATACATATTGATAATTACCTTAAACGTGAATGGATTAGATGCTCCAACCAAAAGACACAGCCTTGCTGAATGGATACAAAAGCAAGACCCATATATATGCTGTCTACAAGAGACCCACTTCAGACCTAGGGACACATACAGACTGAAAGTGAGGGGATGGAAAAAGATATTCCATGCCAATGGAAATCCAGAGAAAGCTGGAGTAGCAATACTCATATCAGATAAAATAGACTTTAAATTAACGAATGTTACAAGACACAAGGAAGGACACTACATAATGATCAAGGGATCAATCCAAGAAGAAGATATAACAATTATAAATATATATGCACCCAGCATAGGAGCACCTCAATACATAAGGCAACTGCTAACAGCTGTAAAAGAGGAAATGGACAGTAGCACAGTAATAGTGGGGGACTTTAACACCTCACTTACACCAATGGACAGATCATCCAAAATGAAAATAGATAAAGAAACAGAAGCTTTAAATGACACAATAGACCAGATAGATTTAATTGATATTTATAGGACATTCCATCCAAAAACAGCAGATTACACTTTCTTCTCAAGGGCACACGGAACATTCTCCAGGATAGATCATATCTTGGGTCACAAATCAAGCCTCAGTAAATTTAAGAAAATTGAAATCACATCAAGCATCTTTTCTGACCACAACACTATGAGATTAGAAATGAATTACAGCGGAAAAAACGTAAAAAACACAAACACATGGAGGCTAAACACTACGTTACTAAATAACCACGAGATCACTGAAGAAATCAAACAGGAAATCGAAAACTACCTAGAGACAAATGACAATGAAAGCACGACAATCCAAAACCTATGGGATGCAGCAAAAGCAGTTCTAAGAGGGAAGTTTATAGCTATACAAGCCAACCTCAAGAAAAAGAAACATCTCAAATAAACAATCTAGCCTTACACCTAAAGGAACTAGAGAAAGAAGAACAAACAAAACCCAAAGTTAGCAGAAGGAAAGAAATCATAAAGATCAGAGCAGAAATAAATGAAATAGAAACAAAGAAAACAATAGCAAAGATCAATAAAACTAAAATCTGGTTCTTCGAGAAGATAAACAAAATTGATAAACCATTAGCAAGACTCATCAAGAAAAAGAGGGAGAGGACTCATATCAGTAAAATTAGAAATGAAAAAGGAGAAGTTACAACAGACACCACAGAAATACAAAGCATCCTAAGAGACTACTACCAGCAACTCTATGCCAATAAAATGGACAACCTGGAAGAAATGGACAAATTCTTAGAAAGGTATAATCTTCCAAGACTGAAGCAGGAAGAAATAGAAAATATGAACAGACCAATCACAAGTAATGAAATAGAAACTGTGATTAAAAATTTTCCAACAAACAGAAGTCCAGGACCAGATGGCTTCACAGGTGAATTCTATCAAACATTTAGAGAAGAGCTAAAACCCATCCTTCTCAAACTCTTCCAAAACATTGCAGAGGAAGGAACACTCCCAAACTCATTCTATGAGGCCACCATCACCCTGATACCAAAACCAGACAAAGATACTACAAAAAGAGAAAACTATAGACCAATATCACTGATGAATATAGATGCAAAAATTCTCAACAAAATACTAGCAAACAGAATCCAACAACACATTAAAAGGATCATACACCATGACCAAGTGGGATTTATCCCAGGGATGCAAGGATTCTTCAATATATGCAAATCAATCAATGTGATACACCATATTAGCAAATTGAAGAATAAAAACCTTACGATCATCTCTAAGATCAGGAACAAGACAAGGATGTCCACTCTCACTGCTGTTATTCAACATAGTTTTGGAAGTCCTAGCCACGGCAATCAGAGAAGAAAAAGGAATACTAAATTGGAAAAGAAGTAAAACTGTCACTGTTTGCAGATGACATGATACTGTAAATAGAAAATCCTAAAGATGCCACCAGAAAACTACTAGAGGTAATCAATGAATTTGGTAAAGTAGCAGGATACAAAATTAATGCACAGAAATCTCTTGCATTCCTATACACTAATGAGAAAAATCTGAAAGAGAAATTAAGGAAACACTCCCATTTACCATTGCAACAAAAAGAATAAAATACCTAGGAATAAACCTACCTAGGGAGACAAAAGACCTGTATGCAGAAAACTGTAAGACAGTGATGAAAGAAATTAAAGATTTTACCAGCAGATGGAGAGATATACCATGTTCTTGGCTCGGAAGAATCAATATTGTGAAAATGACTATACTACCCAGAGCAATCTACAGATTCAATGCAATCCCTATCAAATTACGAGTGACATTTTTTACGGAACTAGAACAAAAAATCTTAAAATTTGTATGGAGACACGAAAGACCCCGAATACCCAAAGCAGTCTTGAGGGAAAAAAATGAAGCTGGAGGAATCAGACTCCCTGACTTCAGACTATAATGCAAACCTACAGTAATCAAGACAATATGGTACTGGCACAAAAACAGAAACATAGATCAATGGAACAAGATCGAAAGCCCAGAGGTAAACCCACGCACCTATGGTCAACTAAGCTATGACAAAGGAGGCAAGGATATACAATGGAGAAAAGACAGTCTCTTCAATAAGTGGTGCTGGGAAAACTGGGCAGCTACATGTAAAAGAATGAAATTAGAACACTCCCTAACACCATACACAAAAATAAACTCAAAATGGATTAGAGACCTAAATGTAAGACCAGACACTATCAAACTCTTAGAGGAAAACATAGGAAGAACACTCTTTGACATAAATCATAGCAAGATCTTTTTTGATCCACCTCCTAGAGTAATTGAAATAAAAACAAAAATAAACAAATGGGACCTAATGAAACTTAAAAGCTTTTGCACAGCAAAGGAAACCATAAACAAGAGGAAAAGACAACCCTCAGAATGGGAGAAAATATTTGCAAATGAATCAACGGACAAAGGATTAATGTCCAAAATGTATAAACAGCTCATGCAGCTCAATATTAAAAAAACAATCAACCCAATCCAAAAATGGGCAGAAGACCTAAATAGACATTTCTCCAAAGAAGACATACAGATGGCCAAGAAGCACATGAAAAGCTGCTCAACATCACTAATTATTAGAGAAATGCAAATCAAAACTACATGAGGTATCACCTCACACCAGTTAGAATGGGCATCATCAGAAAATCTACAAACAACAAATGCTGGGGAGGGTGTGCGGAAAAGGGAACCTCCTCTTGCACTGTTGGTGGGAATGTAAACTGATACAGCCGCTATGGAGAACAGTATGGAGGTTCCTTAAAAAACTAAAAATAGAATTACCATATGATCCAGCAATCCCACTACTGGGCATATACCCAGAGAAAACCACAATTCAAAAAGACACATGCACCCCAATGTTCATTGCAGCACTATTTACAATAGCCAGGTCATGGAAGCAACCTAGATGCCCATCGGCAGACAAATGGATAAAGAAGATGTGGTACGTATATACAATGGAATATTACTCAGCCATAAAAAAAAATGAAATTGGGTCATTTGTAGAGACGTGGATGGATCTAGAGACTGTCATACAGAGCGAAGTTAGTCAGAAAGAGAAAAACAAATATCGTATATTAACGCATATATGTGGAACCTAGAAAAATGGTACAGATGAACCGGTTTGCAGGGCAGAAATTGAGACACAGATGTAGAGAACAAACGTATGGACACCAAGGGGGGAAAGCCACGGGGGGGCGGTGATGAATTGGGCGATTGGGATTGACATGTATACACTGATGTGTATAAAATTGATGACTAACAAGAGCCTGCTGTATAAAAAAATAAATAAAAATTTTTGTAAAAAGCAAGATTCTTTTTAGACAATGACAAGCTTATTCTAATATTTATATAAAAAGCAAAGATTCTAGATTAGCTATAACAGTTTTGAAAAGAGGAATAAAGTGGGAAGAATCGCTATATGAAATATTAATAATACTTCCTATTTAGCTACGGTAATCAAGACATTGTGGTTATTGTTGGAGAGATAGACACATAGATCAATGGAACAGAATAAAGAACCCAGAAATAGAACCACATAAAAACATCCAACTGTTTTTTGACAGAGGTGCAGTCAATTCAGTGGAAGAAGGATAGCCTTTTCAACAAATAATGCTATAACAATTGGACAACCATAGGCAAGTAAATGAACTTTGACCAAACCTCACATCCTACACAAAAATTAATTCAATGTGGATCACAGGTTTAAATGTAAAATGCAAAACTAAAACTTTTAGGAAAAAAATAGGAGAAAATCTTCATATCCTCAAGCTAGGCAGAAGATTTTCAGATTTGACAACAAAAACATGACCTATGGAAAAAAATTAATAAATTACCCACATCAAAATCAAAAGCTTGGGGCATCCCTGGTGGCGCAGTGGTTGAGAGTCCGCCTGCCAATGCAGGGGACGCAGGTTCGTGCCCCGGTCCGGGAAGATCCCACATGCTGCAGAGCGGCTAGGCCCGTGAGCCATGGCTGCTGAGCCTGCGCGTCCGGAGCCTGTGCTCTGCAACGGGAGAGGCCACAACAGTGAGAGGCCCACGTACTGCCAAAAAAAAAAAGCTTTTGCTCTGTGAAAGACACTGGTAAGAGGATGAAAAAAACAAGCCATAAGGCTTCCCTGGTGATGCATTGGTTAAGAATCTGCCTGCTAATGCAGGGGACACAGGTTCGAGCCCTGGTCCAGGAAGATCCCACATGCCGCGGAGCAGCTAAGCCCATGCACCACAACTACTGAACCTGCGCTCTAGAGCCTGTGAGCCACAACTACTGAGCCCATGTGTCACACCTACTGAAGCCTGCGTGCCTAGAGCCCGTGCTCCACAACAAGAAAAGCCAACACAATGAGAAGCCCGCGCACCGCAATGAAGAGTAGCAGTAGCCCTGCTCGCCGCAACTAGAGAAAGCCCGCGTGCAGCAGCGAAGACCCAGTGCAGCCGTAAATTAGTTAATTAATTAATTAATTTTTAAAAAAGAAAAAAAACATGGGCTTCCCTGGTGGCGCAGTGGTTGGGAGTCTGCCTGCCGATGCTGGGGTCGCGGGTTCGTGCCCCGGTCTGGGAGGATCCCACGTGCCGCGGAGTGGCTGGGCCCGTGAGCCATGGCCGCTGAGCCTGCGCGTCCGGAGCCTGTGCTCCGCAGCGGGAGAGGCCACAGCAGTGAGAGGCCTGCGTACCGCAAAAAAAAAAAAAAAAAAAGAAAAAGAAAAAAACAAGATAAGCTATATACTGGGAGAAAATATTTGGAAAAATATTTCTGACAGAGGACTTGCATCTAGAATATAAAAAGAATTCTCAAAACTCAACATTAAAAAAATAAACAATCCAATTAGAAAATGGACAAAAGATATGAAGAGACATTTTATCGAAGAGGATATAAGTATGGCAGATAACCACATGAAAGATGTTCAGCATTAAAAGCCATTAAAAAATGAAAACCACAATGAGAACATTGTATTCACAAGGTTTCATTGAGTCGGTCAATTTTTTAAACTGGTGAAAAATTGGAAATAACCTAAAATAAACTATTGTAAACATTCATTAAAAAAAAACCAAAACCCATAATCAGAGGGAATTCCTTGGTGGTCCAGTGGGTAGGACTCCACCCTTCCACTGCCGAGGGCCCCGGTTCAATCCCTGGTCAGGGAACTGAGATCCCACAAGCCACGAGGCATAGGCAAAAGAAAACCACCCCACAGTGAGAATGAGATATCACTACACACCTATCAAATGGCTAAAATTTAAAATAGTGATAACACCAAATGCTAGAGAGAATGCAGAGAAATTGGATCATGCATACATTGCTGATAAGATGGCACAGCCAGTATGGAAAATAGTTTGGCACTTACTATACTTAACGCAGCAATTGTATTCCTGGGCATTTGTCCCAGAGAAATGAAAACTGATGTTCATACAAACACCTGTATACCAATGTTTATAGCACCTGTACAGCAGCAATATTTAGCTTCATTCATAATAGCCCCAACTGGAAACAACCCAAGTATTTCTCAACAGATGAATGGTTAAACACACTGTGCTATATACATATCATGGAGTAATGCTCAGCAATAAGAAGAAACAAACTATTGATACAACTTGGATGAATCTGAGGAAGTTTTGCTGAGTGGAAAAAATATCTTAGAAATGTACATGCTGCACGATTCCATTTATGTAACATTTGAAAATAAAAATTTTAGACCAAAAATAGATACAGACCTACTGAAGCTTCAGCTTTCTCTGACTTCTTCTTGACCCTCTTTTCAAAGGGTTCATTAGATTAGGTCAGACTCACCCACTCTCAAGGGGAGGGGATTATACAGGATATGCACATCAATATAGTAGGAATCTTAGGAGCCATATTAGAATTTTCTCTGCCACTGGCTATATTTGGAGTGGGGCTAGCAGGGTTAGGTTGTTTCTCTAACCCCAGGGAATTTGAGCTCTAGGCTCTAGTCAGTACAATTTCAATTTGATAATGTCTGCTAACACTGCCAAGTTACAGATCACATACAATTGTAAAATATTTTATTTGGGTTCTAGTAAATATAATTTACTGACTTGTTTTAAGTTCAGGTTATTTTCATACTGACATACCTTATTATATTCCAAATCTGATTGAACGTCAAGCTTTGTTTCTTATAGTTGAAAACTGATTAATATTTTTAAGATTCTTAGTGAAAACATTGACTTATATTGCTGGTGTTTTTCCCATTTGGAAAGAGGGCTCTGTGCGTATAAACGGGCTTTTGTGCTGGAGATAGCTTTGCTGTTGCCAATTCTGACTTCCAGGTTTTTTTTTCCTCCCATTGCCCTGTTGCTCCCCACCCTCTGAAAGTCACTGAAATGGTCATTTCCTTCTGGAGGGATCTCTTCCCCACACTTACTTTTTTAAATACTTTTTTCAAGTTTAAGACTCAAAGAGATGATTTTCTACCTGATTTTTTGGTCCTCTTTACCCGGACTGGATCACTCACTTGAATAAGATCCACTTATGAAAGCTGCATTCAGGAGCACTTTCGAAAATAAATGATAGCATGCTCACCATTTAGTTTGCCAGGCTTCCCTTGAAAAAACAGGTAAGTTCTGTTGAAAATATGTCTTTTTGCTCATTGTTACAAATAGCTGCAGTATTCATGAACAATGTGACTGGACCCTTGGCATCATGTATTCTTGGTGTCTTCTCAAAAGAACCTGATCAATGCTGGTTCTTTCTATACTTGGGACTATATCTGGGTGTGTGCTGTGTGGCAGGCTGAGCTTGCATCTTCCTGGGCAGATGTGGGTATGTTCTCAACAGAGGGGGCTGCACCTTTCTGTATTGCTTTATATTCCTCAGAGCCTTAGTCTTTCTAGGTGTAGTTAGCTTTTACATACACACTTAGAGACCATATAGATTTAGTTAAAATGTAGAGACTTATTTAAGGAAGAGAATAGGAAAATGTCTAAATGGTTCAGTGTAGGTCATACAGTTAAATTTCAGTATGGCTTTCAATGCAGACAAAAGCCTTTTTTGTCTTTGATTCTCATTTTTTAAAGCAAAATAACTGAGGCAATTTAATTCTCTACTCAGAAATTCGTGTAAATATTAGTGTTTTAAAAATGGTAATGGTAAACTCAAGTTCTTTCACTCTGAACTGACCCCGGGATTCTTTTCCATAATTAGGAACAGATCAAAACCTACAACTGCTAACTGAGGGAGTTTGCAACTAACTATAAAAATCTTTGTAGATTCAGTTTAAAATTGTAAAAAACCACCCAGACTGAAAAGGCCTGTGTGTCAGAGGGTGGTGGGTGTGTTGGGTCAGTTGTGCCTGGTTTCTGGTTGGTTGCTCTTGTGGGTGAGTGCCCCTCGCTCAGCCTCTGCTTTCAAAACGTGATTCTAGATGTTCCCCTGAGTCAGCAGGACTCACCTGGCTTCAGCCATGGTTATAGTTTGGGAGGGTAGGTATTCAAAATAGAGAATGCACAAGTAGACATTGTGTGTGAGGTGGGAAGATGGGTGGTGGCGCTGGGATTCTGGCTTGTTACAAGCTCTGCAACAGAGGTGGTTATTGTCATGTGGAGCTAGTATTAAAGTCCTCTCCATGCTGGGTGTTTCATTTGCTCGTTTATGTGAGAGGCTAGTGTTCACAAGTAAAGGCAACACAGAATTTATATTGAGAACTGGGCATTCATTTAGATGTCAGAGTTATGTTTATGGATGCTAATAGGATTGCGTTACTAAGCAAAGGATGTATGAAACTTTTGTTTGTTTTCACTCAGATGTACTTCTTCTAGTAACAGCTTTATTGAGATATAAGTCACATACCATACAATTCACCCATTTAAAGTGTACAATTTAGTGATTTTTAATATATTCACAGAATATTTTAGAATGTTTTCATCACCCCCAAAATAAACCCCATACCCAGATGCAGTCCCTTCTCATTTCTTCCTTCCTCTAGCCCCTGGCAACCACCAGTCTACTTTCTTTCTCTATGGATTTGCCTATTTGGGGCATTTTATATAAATTGAATCATGTAATAGGTGGTCCTTTGTGACTGGCTTCTTTGACCTAGCATAGTGTTTTCAAGGTGCAACCATATGTAGTATGTTTCAGTACTTCATTCCTTTTTAAGACTGAATAATAGTGTATTGTATGGATAAACCACATTTTGTTTATCCATTCATCTGTTAATAGATACTTGGGTTGTTTTCACTCTTTAGCTGTTCTGAATAGTCAGATATACTTCTAAAGTTTATATTTATTTTATGATAATAATGTATACACATAGCTTCTGGTATTAGATGTCTGTACCTTATTAAGGATTTTAAAAATTATAAAGCCACGAAATACATTTAGAACTAAACTTAAAGTATAAATCTGGACTTCCCTGGCAGTCCAGGGGTTAAGACTCTACGCTCCCAACACAGGGGGTGCAGGTTCGATCCCTGGTCGGGGAACTAAGATCCTGCATGCCTCACGGTGCAGCCAAAAAAAATAAATAAAGTATAAATCTGTCTCAGTTTCAGATGGCATATAAATTTCCTGTACAACCTCATGGTTTTCATCATGATCATTATTTATTATTCCTTCTTCTTAAAAGTCTCCTCTCTTCTACTTTTCAGCTGTGGCTTTGACTGTTTCTTCTCAGTTCAGTGCCATTGTTCCCTTGGGTTTCCTCTGGGCCCTTTTCCCTGGATAGTCCCATCCACACCATCTATGAACACCACCTATGGCTGGGATGGGCAAATCTTTCTCTAGTAGAACTCTCTCCTGTGATCTCCATAGCTAGGACCCACTAGACTTCCTTTAACATTCACTCACTTAGCTGACTTTCTGACACAGAGAGGCAGCCATGAGGGGACAGCAGGAGCCATGCCAGATACTGGGAGGTGCCCCCGTGCTCGTGGACACCCTGGGAGGAGAAGGGAGTGCCCTGTGGTGCCTGAGTCTGCACAAGCTGGGGCAACACCAGAGCTGAGCCCTAAGAAACATGAGTTCAGTGTTCTGGGTGGGGAAGGGGCATGTCCAGTCACTTTCCAGAACTACTAGGAGTTTAGCTGAGCTGAAGTGCCTGTTCTGTGAGCAAGGAGCTGGAGAGCAGGGCAGGCCAAAGCTGTCATGAAGAGACTGGGGCTTCAGCTGAGGAATTTACACTGTAGCCTGAAAACCACTGGGAGTTATTGAAATGCTTTAAGCCAAGAAGTGACCAAGATCAGTGTTTTAGAAAGATGCCTCTGGCAGCAGTTATGAAAATGGATTGGAAGGACCAGGGCTGGGTTGGGGAGTCTTATTTTGAAACGCAGGGGAGAGGTCCCTCTGATGACCCTTCGGCATATCCCATAGCAGCTTCTTTTCCTCGTCTGTGCCTCTGCAGTCATAGACGTGTCTGGTTTTTCACTCTACAAAGATTTCCTTAAGTGCAAGAGCTTTTTTATATTTCTGTGTCCTCTGTGTCATAGCATAGTGTTAATCAACTGTAGACACTCCATAAATGTGCACTAGATGAACGCATAGTTGTAGATGAGAGCTTTATTCTCGGTATCAGAACTTTGGGTTTTTTGGCAACTTTTGTAACATTTATATAGGTAATGGCAGCGTTTTTCTGATATTGTCAGCATGATTGTTGACCAGTGCTGAAGAGCCAGCAGGGGTTAGAGACCAAGAATTTATTGTCCCAGTCTGCATAGTGTGATGTTAGAAGATTGAATTGTTCTAGGTTGGAATCTTGTCAAACTCTCAAGAGTTGAGAAGTAGAAGAAAAGGGAAGGATGAGGACACAAACATCCCTAATTTTACAAAGAGGGTAGTTAAGGAATACTGGCTATATTGAAATACTTAATGAAATGATAGGAAGTCTGGGATTTACTTCAAAATAATATGATCACGGGGAAATGGGTAGAGTATGGATGGATAAAATAAGATTGGCCGTGAGCTGTAATTATTAAAGCTGGGTGATAAACACATGGGGTTCATTATACTATTCTCTCTACTTGTTAAAAAGTTTAATATTTTCCACAATAAAAAAATTTTTTTAGGGATAATACAGATGATTGAACAAGAAATAAAGGTCCAAATATATTATTTAACCTCCCAAAACTAGCTGCAAGAATATGCCTCAGCTGGGCCTGCAGCCTAGGCCAGCTGGGACATATCTCAGAACTGACATTCTGTTCTCCTTTGCAGGAAGCACACAGCACTGTACTAGAGTTTTACCAGTTATTAGCCACTGTCGGGCAGTTTTAGAACAATCAGAGGGCAGGAGAAAAACCTCCTCTCCCTCAGCCCAGCATACTTCACCCTGGTGAAAATGGCAAAGGGAGCTTCCCTGAAAGCTACTGACTTCTCCTCCCCACCCCACAAGCAGGGGTGCATCAGAGGCCTGAGGGCTCCTCCCCATGGGCCTGTGAGGTTTGGGAAGCTGCTTTCCAGTGGGCATGGCTATATTGTCTTCTGCTCCTACAGCCTTTTGTGGGTGCAAGGCACATCCCCTCCCTGAATCCAAGGGTATTATATCCAGTTCCTGTCTGTTTTGGCATCTTTCCATCACCATCACCCTCAGGATAACAACATAGAAATTATAAATTATAACAGAGGCAGTAAAAATAGTGATATAATTCTACTGGGGGATTGGGGGGTGGGGGGGGTGATGGCCTAAATCACCTTCTAATCTAGTAGGAAGTTAGTAAGTGATGCCTAAAATAACTAGATCAAGAAGTAACAAAAAACAAAATGAAACAAAACAAAAGCCAACTTATTAGTGATAAAAAGGTAACCCCCCAGAAGAACTGAACAGAAATCTAATTAAAGGTGAGGGCCTCTGGAGAGAAGCCTTAAGAAGAAGAAGGGAGACTTCCCTGTTGGTACAGTAGTTAAGAATCTGCCTGCCACTGCAGGGGACACGGGTTTGAGCCCTGGTCCGGGAAGATCCCACATGCTGCGGAGCAGCTAAGCTCGTGCTCCACGACTACTGATCCTGCACTCTAGAGCCCGTGAGCCACACTACTGAGCCCACATGCCACAACTATTGAAGCCCGCGCACCTAGAGCCCATGCTCTTCAACAAGAGAAGCCACCGTAATGAGAAGCTCGCCCACTGCAACGAAGAGTAGCCCTTACTCACTACAACTAGAGAAAGCCTGTGCGCAGCAACGAAGACCCAACGCAGCCATAAATAAATTAATTAGAAAGAAAAAGAGGGGCTTCCCTGCTGGCGCAGTGGTTGGGAGTCTGCCTGCCGATGCAGGGGACACGGGTTTGTGCCCCGGTCCGGGAGGATCCCACATGCTGCGGAGCGGCTGGGCCCGTGAGCCATGGCTGCTGGGCCTGCCCGTCCAGAGCCTGTGCTCCACAACGGGAGAGGCCACAACAGTGAGAGGCCCGCGTACCGCAAAAAAAAAAAGGAAAGAAAAAGAGGAGGGGGTGGGGAGGAATCATTGATTGTTGATATTTCAACCAGGTATATGTAGTTCTTAATGGTTTTTAAATTATTGATGAACATGATGGAATGAAATAGGGATTCTGGAGAGTGGTGAAAATGAATGGCTAGAAGGAAATTTGAGGAAGAGAGCCCAGAGGTTGACAGTGGATAGATGGTGAGTGTTAGCTTACATGTCAGGAATGAGCAGGTTGGTAGTGTTACCCAGTCTTGAGGCTCTGACCAGAGCTTGGGTATATAGTTTCTGTGCCTGCACAAACCAGCATTAGGTGGGTGGTGTGTGAGGCTAGGTGATGGTCACTGGGATCCAGTCCAGGGCCTATGGTCTCAACATAGAGTTCCATATAGAACTTAGGTTTAGAAAAAAAAAAAAAGAAAGTGGTTTTGTGTCACGGCAAAACTCACGGCAGTGGCAGCACTAGACTCAAGTTAGGATATGCTCAGCCAGTAGTCATAGAATCTTCCATCCTTGCCACAGCTGAGGCCTAGACTGGAAAGCTGTTTGTAAACAGGCCTAAGTTCTTATGGGAGGAATCAGTCCTCTCCTGGCCTTGCAGTGTTCAGAGTTACGTGGCAAGATTGGCAAGGAGCCAGGAGCCAGAGGGCAGCCATGACCACTTATAAGCCCTCTCTGGTCCTAATGTCAGGTCTTTGGCATCTGCAGAGCCTGGGCTCTTGGGAAGAGTTGAGGAGCAGATGGGCCATAGTCGGGAAGGGCTCCCTGGCCAGGTGGAGCTGAGCCCTGGTGGAGCTGCTGGCCTCAGGGGGCCAAGGGAGCAGCCCACAGAGGTTCTTCCATGTGCATATAGACCTTGGGTTTTCTTAAAGCCTGACGAGTGCTGCCTTGAAGCTAGAAAACTTCACCTCACAGGGCAGCCAGCTATCCTTTCCCATCCTCTCCCTGACTTAAATGCTTGTAACAGTGAAGATAGTTCTTGGTGGAGAAGATAAAGGCAAATTAGAGGTTCTCCTTTTTCAAACCTTCTATATTAAACAGTGATCTTTCCCTATTCATTCATTCATTCATTTGTAACTGCTTTGTGGATTGTATGTATAGATGCAAAACACCAGTGTTAAAAAAAATTGTTTTGTGGCAGTTGAGTATGGTGTCATACTCACTTATTTTTACAGTAAGCTTGGGCTCAGCCTATACCCACCATAGTTGATGAAATTCATTCTCAGCCTGTATCCACAGAGCCCCGTCCCCTTCCCTCAGAGACATGCAGAAACCTCAGGGCTTAACTGAGTCCAGAGATTTTCATTCACTGACTGCTACTCCTGGTGCCCTGGCCCATGGCCATGAGGTTTGAAGGCAGCTGTCCTCACTCCCATATGTGACAGACTTGGGTGCAGAGTAATCGCTGGTGCTTCAGAGCTTCACCAAGGCCTACCGTGCAGTTACTCCTTATTTCTCTGTACTTTCAAAACTCTAAAACATCCTCTCCATTTCCTTCATTTCCTTCCATTTCCTGGTTTTGAGGTTTGAGCCAGGCCATCTTCCTCTACCCCCACTTCCTCACCCCACACCCACCCCTGGGGAAGATCCGCTGCCGGGCGTCTGGGAGTCCCTGTGAGTCCGAGCTGGAGCCAAGTCCGAAAGGGAGCGGGGGCGCTAGCGGGAACCAGGCTGGGTGCAGTGGGCGCCGCCCGCCATGAACCACAAGCCCCTGCTGCAGGAGCAGCCTCCTGCCTACAACCTGTAGGGTGGCCAGGGCTACTTTGTGCGTAGCCCACACTGCTACGGCGCCCTCCCAGCCGCCGCCCTACCCCTACCTCCTCACAGGGCTACCCACCCACCACCCCAGGGTCTGCAACATCCACAGTCGGAATGTCACCCGGCACCCTGCCACTTCCATCGTTGTCTTTGGAGGCTGCCCTGTCTGCAGGCTCGGGGTTCTGGAGGACTCCTTCACCTTCCTGGGCATCTTCTTGTCCATCGTTTTGATCCCCTTTGGGTTCATCTGCTGTTTTGCCTTGAGGAAGCGAAGATGCCCCATCTGTGGAGCAAACTTTATTTAAAGGAAACAACACACCTGGCTTTCCCACACCCAGTTATATTTTCCTACTTACACCCACCCCAATACCCAGGACGTAAGGCAAGGCTTCCCATCCTGTGTAAGGTAGCAAGAACCAAAAAGGGAACCAGAAGAATTCCAGGGCCACCTTTTCATCGAATGGTGCTGAGCGATCATTTGTCACCGTCAGTCGGAGTTTCACAGTAGCAGAGGGGTGTTCTCCACTGGGAGGGTAGAAAAGAAATGTTGGCAGAAGTACTCCAAGACAGGGATTTGATTTGAAAAGAGCTTGTAACTACTGCTCTTGCTCTGTAAAATTGTATAGCTAATATAAATTCCAGACATTTTCTGAAGGACGAAAAAAGAACCTTTGCTTCTCTTTGAAACCTTGTAACTTTGGAGACTTACATGATAAACATTCAACAAAAGAAAAACACTTTTAGAGTAATGTGAGTCTTGGGGACCAGCCACACTGGCAGCAAGTTTATATAGGTTCTTTTTTAATACATTTATTTATTTATATCTTATTTTTTGGCTGCGTTGAGTCTTCATTGCTGCACGCGGGCCTTCTCTAGCTGTGGCGAGCGGGAGCTTCTCATTGCAGAGCACGGGCTCTAGGCTTCAGTAGTTGTGGCACACGGGCTCAGTAGTTGTGGCTCATGGGCTCTAGAGCGCAGGCTCAGTAATTGTGGCTCATGGGCTTAGTTGCTCCGTGACACATGGGATCTTCCTGGACCAGAGCTTGAACCCGTGTCCCCTGCATTGGCAGGCAGATTCTTAACCACTGCGACACCAGGGAAGCCCTATATAGGTTCTTTATGATTTTAACTTGGACGTGAATGTGGTGTGGCTCTACTTTAGCAAGAAATCAGGCTAATGGTTGGGATCCCATATACCCTTAGGAGTGTTATGTGGCACAGGGCACACAGACACTGGATGGGTCTCCAGAAGGTGCCATTAGCATCCAAATTTTTTGGCACCCTACAGTGAGTATAAAATCACCTCGTGGATTTCGTTAAAACACTGAAGACATACTAATGTTTTGTTTTTAATTTTTATTTTGTTTTACATCTTTATTGGAATATAATTGCTTTACAATGGTGTGCTAGTTTCTGCTTTATAACAAAGTGAATCAGTTAAACATATACATATGTTCCCATATCTCTTCCCTCTTGCATCTCCCTCCCTCCCACCCTCCCTAGGTGGTCACAATGCACTGAGCTGATCTCCCTGTGCTATGCTGCTGCTTCCCACTAGCTGTCCATTTTACGTTTGGTAGTGTATATGTGTCCATGCCACTCTCTCACTTTGTCACAGCTTACCCTTCCCCCTCCTCATATCCTCAAGTCCATTCTCTAGTAGGTCTGTGTCTTTATTCCTGTCTTACCCCTAGGCTCTTCATGACCTTTTTTTTTCTTAGATTCCATATGTATGTGTTAGCATACGGTATTTGTCTTTCTCTTTCTGACTTACTTCACTCTGTATGACAGACTCTAGGTCCATCCACCTCATTACAAATAGCTTGATTTCGTTGCTTTTTATGGCTGAGTAATATAACATTGTATATATGTGCCACATCTTTTTTATCCATTCATCCGATGGTGGACACTTAGGTTGTTTCCATCTCCTGGCTATTGTAAATAGAGGTGCAGTGAACATTTTGGTACATGACTCTTTTTAAATTATGGTTTTCTCAGGGTATATGCCCAGTAGTGGGATTGCTGGGTCATATGGTAGTTCTATTTGTAGTTTTTTAAGAAACATCCATACTGTTCTCCACAGTGGCTGTATCAATTTACATTCCCACCAACAGTGCAAGAGGGTTCCCTTTTCTCCACACTCTCTCCATCATTTACTGTTTCTAGATTTTTTGATGATGGCCATTCTGACTGGTGTGAGATGATATCTCATTGTATGTTTGATTTGCATTTCTCTAATGATTAATGATGTTGAGGATTCTTTCATGTGTTTGTTGGCAGTCTGTATATCTTCTTTGGAGAAATGTCGATTAAGGTCTTCTGCCCATTTTTGGATTGGGTTGTTTGTTTTTTTCGTTATTGAGCTGCATGAGCTACTTGTAAGTTTTGGAGATTAATCCTTTGTCAGTTGCTTCATTCGCAAATATTTTCTTCCATTCTGAGGGTTATCTTTTGGTCTTGTTTATGGTTTCCTTTGCTGTGCAAAAGCTTTGAAGTTTCATTAGGTTCCATTTGTTTATTTTTGTTTTTATTTCCATTTCTCTGGGAGGTGGGTCAGAAAGGATCTTGCTGTGATTTATGTCATAGAGTGTTCTGCCTATGTTTTCCTCTAAGAGTTTGATAGTTTCTGGCCTTACATTTAGGCCTTTAACCCATTTTGAACTTATTTTTGTGTATGGTGTTAGGGAGTGATCTAATCTCATACTTTTACATGTACCTATCGAGTTTTCCCAGCACCACTTATTGAAGAGGCTGTCCTTTCTCCACTGTACATTCCTGCCTCCTTTATCAAAGATAAGGTGACCATATGTGCGTGGGTGTATCTCTGGGCTTTCTGTCCTGTTCCATTGATCTGTATTTCTGTTTTTGTGCCAGTACCATACTGTCTTGATTACTGTAGCTTTGTAGTATACTCTGAAGTCAGGGAGCCTGATTCCTCCAGCTCCGTTTTTTGTTCTCTAGATTGCTTTGGCTATTCGGGGTCTTTTGTGTTTCCATACAGATTGTGAAATTTTTTGTTCTAGTTCTGTGAAAAATGCCACTGCTAGTTTGAAAGGGATTGCATTGAATCTGTAGACTGCTTTGGGTAGTAGAGTCATTTTCACAATGTTGATTCTTCCAATCCAAGTACATGGTATATTTCTCCATCTATTTGTATCATCTTTAATTTCTTTCATCAGGGTCTTATAATTTTCTGCATACAGGTCTTTTGTCTCCTTAGGTAGGTTTATTCCTAGATATTTTATTCTTTTTGTTGCAGTGGTAAATGGTAGTGTCTTCTTGATTTCACTTTCAGATTTTTCATCATTAGTATATAGGAATGCCAGAGATTTCTGTGCATTAAATTTGTATCCTGCTACTTTACCAAATTCATTGATTAGCTCTAGTAGTTTTCTAGTAGCATCTTTAGAATTCTCTATGTATAGTATCATGTCATCTGCAAACAGTGACAGCTTTACTTCTTCTTTTCCGATTTGGATTCCTTTTATTTCCTTTTCTTCTCTGATTGCTGTGGCTAAAATTTCCAAAACTATGTTGAATAAGAGTGATGAGAGTGGGCAGCCTTGTCTTTTTCCTGATCTTAGTGGAAATGCTTTCAGTTTTTCAGCATTGAGGACAGTGTTGGCTGTGGGTTTGTCATATATGGCCTTTATTATATTGAGGAAAGTTCCTGTATGCCTACTTTCTGCAGGGTTTTTGTCATCAATGGGTGTTGAATTTTGTCGAAAGCGTTCTCTGCATCTATTGAGATGATCATATGGTTTTGCTCCTTCAATTTGTTGATATGGTGTTGATTGATTTGCGTATATTGAAGAATCCTTGCATTCCTGGAATAAACCCCACTTGATCATGGTGTATGATCCTTTTAATGGGCTGTTGGATTCTGTTTGCTAATATTTTGTTGAGGATTTTTGCATCTATCTTCATCAGTGATATTGGCCTATAGTTTTTTTTCTTTGTGACATCCTTGTCTGGTTTTCGTATCAGGGTGATGGTCGCCTCGTAGAATGAGTTTGGGAGTGTTCCTCCCTCTGCTATATTTTGGAAGAATTTGAGAAGGATAAGTGTTAGCTCTTCTCTAAATGTTTGATAGAATTCGCCTGTGAAGCCATCTGGTCCTGGGCTTTTGTTTGTTGGAAGATTTTTAATCACAGTTTCAATTTCAGTGCTTGTGATTGGTCTGTTCATATTTTCTATTTCTTCCTAATTCAGTCTTGGCAGGTTGTGCATTTCTAAGTATTTGTCCATTTCTTCCAGGTTGTCCATTTTGTTGGCATAGAGTTGCTTGTAGTAATCTCTCATGATCTTTTTGTATTTCTGCAGTGTCAGTTGTTACTTCTCCTTTTTCATTTCTAATTCTATTGATTTGAGTCTTCTCCCTTTTTTTCTTGATGAGTCTGGCTAATGGTTTATCAATTTTGTTTATGTTCTCAAAGAACCAGCTTTTAGTTTTATTGATCTTTGCTATCGTTTCCTTCATTTCTTCTTCATTTATTTCTGATCTGATCTTTATGATTTCTTTCCTTCTGCTAACTTTGGGGGTTTTTTCTTCTTCTTTCTCTAATTGCTTTAGGTGCAAGGTTAGTTTGTTTATTCGAGATGTTTCCTGTTTCTTAAGGTAGGATTGTATTGCTATAAACTTCCCTCTTAGAACTGCTTTTGCTGCATCCCATAGGTTTTGGGTCGTCATGTCTCCATTGTCATTTGTTTCTAGGTATTTTTTTATTTCCTCTTTGATTTCTTCAGTGATAACTTCGTTATTAAGTAGTGTATTGTTTAGCCTCCACGTGTTTGTATTTTTTACAGATCTTTTCCTGTAATTGATATCTAGTCTCATAGCGTTGTAGTCAGAAAAGATACTTGATACAATTTCATTTTTCTTAAATTTACCAAGGCTTGACTTGTGACGCAAGATATGATCTATCCTGGAGAATGTTCCATGAACACTTGAGATGAAAGTGTATTCTGTTGTTTTTGGATGGAATGCCCTATAAATATCAACTAAGTCCACCTTGTTTAATGTATCATTTAAAGCTTGTGTTTCCTTATTTATTTTTATTTTGGATGATCTGTCCATTGGTGAAAGTGGGGTGTTAAAGTCCCCTACTATGAATGTATTACTGTCGATTTCCCCTTTTATGGCTGTTAGTATTTGTCTTATGTATTGAGGTGCTCCTGTGTTGGGTGCATAAATATTTACAATTCTTATATCTTCTTCTTGGATCGATCCCTTGATCATTATGTAGTGTCCTTCTTTGTCTCTTGTAATAGTCTTTATTTTAAAGTCGATTTTGTCTGATATGAGAATTGCTACTCCAGCTTTCTTTTGGTTTCCATTTGCATGGAATATCTTTTTCCATCCCCTCACTTTCAGTCTGTATGTGTCTCTAGGTCCGAAGTGGGTCTCTTGTAGACAGCATATATATGGGTCTTGTTTTTGTATCCATTCAGCCAGTCTGTGTCTTTTGGTGGGAGCATTTAATCCATTTACATGTAAGGTAATTATTGATATGTATGTTCCTATTCCCATTTTCTTAATTGTTTTGGGTTTGTTATTGTAGGTCTTTTCCTTCTCTTGTGTTTCTTGCGTAGAGAAGGTCCTTTAGCATTTGTTGTAAAGCTGGTTTGGTGGTGCTGAACTCTCTCAGCTTTTGCTTGTCTGTAAAGGTTTTAATTTCTCCATCAAATCTGAATGAGATCCTTGCTGGGTAGAGTAATCTTGGTTGTAGGTTTTTCTCCTTCATCGCTTTAAATATGTCCTGCCAGTCCCTTCTGGCTTGCAGAGTTTCTGCTGAAAGATCAGCTGTAAACCTTATGGGGATTCCCTTGTGTGTTATTTGTTGTTTTTCCCTTGCTGCTTTTAATATGTTTTCTTTGTATTTAATTCTTGACAGTTTAATTAATATGTGTCTTGGCGTGTTGCTCCTTGGATTTATCCTGTATGGGACTCTCTGTGCTGCCTGGACTTGATTAACTATTTCCTTTCCCATATTAGGGAAGTTTTCAACTATAATTTCTTCAAATATTTTCTCAGTCCCTTTCTTTTTCTCTTCTTCCGGAACCCCTATAATTCGAATGTTGGTGCGTTTAGTGTTGTCCCAGTGGTCTCTGAGACTGTCCTCGGTTCTTTTCATTCTTTTTTCTTTATTCTGCTCTGCAGTAGTTATTTCCACTATTTTATCTTCCAGGTCACTTATCCGTTCTTCTGCCTCAGTTATTCTGCTATTGATCCCTTCTAGAGTATTTTTAATTTCATTTATTGTGTTGTTCATCGTTGCTTGTTTCATCTTTAGTTCTTCTAGGACCTTGTTAAATGTTTCTTGCATTTTCTCCATTCTATTTCCAAGATTTTGGATCATCTTTACTATCATTATTCTGAATTCTTTTTCAGGTAGACTGCCTATTTCCTCTTCATTTGTTAGGTCTGGTGGGTTTTTTTCTTGCTCTTTCATCTGCTGTGTGTTTTCCTGTCTTCTCATTTTGCTTCACTTACTGTGTTTGGGGTCTCCTTTTTGCAGGCTGCAGGTTCGTAGTTCCCGTTGTTTTTGGTTTCTGTCCCCAGTGGCTAAAGTTGGTTCAGTGGGCTGTGTAGGCTTCCTGGTGGAGGGGACTAGTGCCTGTGTTCTGGTGGATGAGGCTGGATCTTGTCTTTCTTGTGGGCAGGTCCACATCTGGTGGTGTGTTTTGTGGGTGTCTGTGGACTTATTATGATTTTAGGCAGCCTCTCTGCTAATGGGTGGGTTTTTATTCCTGTCTTGCTAGTTGCTTGGCATAGGGTGTCTAGCACTGTAGTTTGCTGCTCCTTGAGTGAAGCTGGGTGTTGGTGTTGAGATGGAGATCTCTGGAAGATTTTCGCCGTTTGATATTACGTGGACCTGGGAGGTCTCTTGTGGACCAGTTCTCCCACCTCAGGGCACAGCACTGACTCCTGGCTGCAGCACCAAGAGCCTTTTATCCACTTGGCTCAGAATATAAGGGAGAAAAAGTAGAAAGGAAGGGAGGGAGGGAGGGAAGGAAGGAAAAGAAAGAGGAAAGAGGATAAAGTAAAATAAGATAAAATAAAAAAGTTATTAAAATAAAAAATAATTATTAAGAAAAAATTTTTTAAAAAAGAAAAAAAAAACAGACGTATAGAACCTTAGGACAAATGGTGAAAGCAAAGCTATACAAAATCTCCCACAGAAGCATACACATACACACTCACAGAAAGAGGAAAAGGGGAAAAAATAATAAATCTTGCTCTCAAAGTCCACCTCCTCAATTTGGGATGATTCGTTGTCTATTCATGTATTCCACAGATGCAGGGTACATCAAGTTGATTGTGGAGGTTTAATCCGCTGCTTCTGAGGCTGCTGGGAGAGATTTCCCTTTCTCTTCTTTGTTCGCACAGCTCCGGGGGCTCAGCTTTGGATTTGCCCCCGCCTCTTCGTGTAGGTCTCCGGAGGGCATCTGTTCTTCGCTCAGACATGACAGGATTAAAGGAGCAGCTGATTCGGGGACTCTGGCTCACTCAGGCCGGGGGAGGGAGGGGTGTGGATGCGGGGCGAGCCTGTGGCGGCAGAGGCCGGCCGGACGTTGCACCATCCTGAGGCGCGCCGTGCGTTCTCCCGGGGAAGTTGTCCCTGAATCCCGTGACCCTAGCAGTGGCGGGCTGCACAGGCTCCCCGGAAGGGAGGTGTGGATAGTGACCTGTGCTCGCACACAGGCTTCTTGGTGGCAGCAGCCGCGTCCTTAGCGTCTCATACCCGTCTCTGGGGTCTGCGCTGTTAGCTGCGGCTCGCACCCGTCTCTGGAGCTCCTTTAAGCAGCGCTCTTAATCCCCTCTCCTCACGCACCAGGAAACAAAGAGGGAAGAAAAAGTCTCTTGCCTCTTCGGCAGGTTCAGACTTTTTCCCGACTCCCTCCCGGCTAGCCAGTGGTGCACTAACCCCCTGCAGGCTGTGTTCCCGCCGCCAACCCCAGTCTTCTCCCTGCGCTCCGACCGAAGCCGGAGCCTCAGCTCCCAGTCCCCGCCCGCCCCAGGCGGTGAGCAGACAAGCCTCTCGGGCCAGTGAGTGCTGGTCGGCACCGATCCTCTGTTTGGGAATCTCTCCGCTTTGCCTTGCGCAACCCTGTTGCTGTGCTCTCCTCCTCGGCTCCGAAGCTTCCCCCTCTGCCACCCGCAGTCTCCGCCCGCGAAGGGGCTTCCTAGTGTGTGGAAACCTTTACTCCTTCACAGCTCTTTCCCACTGGTGCAGGTCCTGTCCCTATTCTTTTGTCTCTGTTTATTCTTTTTTCTTTTGCCCTACCCAGGTACGTGGGGAGTTTCTTGCCTTTTGGGAGGTCTGAGGTCTTCTGCCAGCGTTCAGTAGGTGTTCTGTAGGAGTTGTTCCACGTGTAGATGTATTCCTGGTGTATCTGTGGGGAGGAAGGTGATCTCCCCGTCTTACTCTTCTGCCATCTTCCCGATTCCTCCCATACTAATGTTTTAAAAGTTTAAAATCTAAACAGAATTGGATGCACTAAAATCTGTTTTCTTCTCCTTCTTTATGTCTTGTAACCTGGATTCTTCTTTCCTCAAGACTGAGTAACCTCGTTTATATAATTGTTTTTCCCCAGTTTTATTAAAAACCTTTATGAGAGGACTGTAGCCATATTCTGCAGTTTTCCTTCTCTCAAGGAGCCTTCTTATTTAGGATGATTACTATCATAAATGAAGGAAAGCAAAGAATATGGTTTCTCCTTGTCTATGATATCAAATCTATGTATCTTTGTATTTCTGATTATAAATGGTGGCTAGAGGGAGGATACAAAAATTTCAGATTCTATGCCCCATAATATTCTATGGCCTGAAAAGGTAATATTGGACCTTTATTTAAATGTCAAAAAGAAAAAAAGAGCATTCAAAAGAAAAGCAGTGGAAGCTTCTCCTCTCTTCTGCCTCTGTGAGTCTGACTATAAAAGAAGTGCAAAGCACTGGATTGTTACTGTGCTGGGGCCTGGGCTGTAACACTTTCCTTGCATTGCTGTAGGATGGGAGTTGACAGGAGTAGGTTGGGGGGGGGGGCAGGTTGGGTGGGATTAGGAAAAGAAGACGCTAATCATTTACTTATGTGACTCTTGTCATACTTACTGCCTTCATTTCAATAATTACCATCTTATTCAATAATTGTTTCATTTATAGTACCATTATCTCTCCAAGGAGGGCTGTGGTCCCTTAAAAATAAGCAGAGAACACACCATAACATCTGGCTAGTACCATGTGTGTCATAGGGTAGTAAGGACACAATTATCAAACTTACTAATAAATTCTAAGATGTACATTTTTTCATGCTCTAATATCTCTGAAATCATGATACATCTTACAATGATTTTAAAAGCAGTGTGTCATAGTGTAACTGGCAGTGTTTTCTTAATAGTACACAAAATAATGCCTGTTTTAGCGGTGTCTTAGATTTGATGAACTACATTAGGGATTTTATAATATTCTTGGTATAAAATTATTTAAGTTCAAATTGGTGTTATATTGATTGTCAGATGATATTCAGTGTAGTGAAGCTTGGGATAAGGTTTTTTTTTTTTAAAAAAGGATGTTATCTTGAAGTGAGTACATTAAGTGACAAAGGGATGAAGGGCATAAAAGGAAGCTGCCCACCTGACGGTAGATCCAAGAGTTCGAATTTGAAGCAAACAAGGAGAGCATTTTGTCTTGAAAAGGGCACAAGGAGGTAGGAAGTAACCTGACTTGCTTGTCATTGGGGTCATTAGCAGGAGTCTGAGAAGTCTTCAAGGTCAGATTAAAAACTGAGATCTGCTGTCAAGAGCAGGGGGACTGTAGGGGTTTGTGTTGTCTCAGAATATCACTTTTGTGTGGCAATTAAGCAAGAAAAACTAAAGGGATAAGGTGCTTTTCCTCAAGTGAAAAATTTCATTAATCTCTTCTTGAAATGTTAACGTCTTTCTGCTTCAACGAGAAGGCTGAGTTAATGGTGCTATCTTATAACCCAATCACTCTATGTGTTTTTCTGTCACAGATTGCCTTCTCCCAGCACAGCAATTTTATGGACCTGGTACAGTTCTTCGTGACCTTCTTCAGGTAATTTCACTTATACAAACTGTATCTGTTCTTTTGATTCAGGCACTTAATTTCATTAATTATCAACCCATAAAAGATAAATGAATAATCCTATGTTTGCACAACTGATCAAACTAACTATATGTATTCCTGAAAAGTTACATGTCAGTTACAATACTGTGAATTCAATCTAATCTGATAAAATGAAGACATTTGGTTTGTATGTTCTGGCTTTTTGAGGCAGCTTTTCATGTACCCCGTACTAAATGTAGGTAGTTTAGCTCTTCATATGGGGAGGATTTGGGGTTGAAATGACATGTAATTAATAATGATTACTGGGGCTTTCCTGGTGGCACAGTGGTTGAGAGTCCGCCTGCCGATGCAGGGGACACGGGTTCATGCCCCGGTCCGGGAAGATCCCACATGCCGCGGAGCGGCTAGGCCCGTGAGCCATGGCTGCTGAGCCTGCGCGTCTGGAGCCTGTGCTCCGCAACAGGAGAGGCCACAACAGTGAGAGGCCTGCGTACCGCAAAAAAAATAATAATAATGATTACTGGTGTGTGCTACATATATGCTTCTTCTTGTTCACGAGATGTTTCAGGTCATTATCTAGAGTTTTAAAGCTAAAAGTGGTTTGTTAGGCCCTGAGGTTCTTTTGTTTTTATAGGGCTTTTTTCGGTTTAATTTTATTTTTAAGAAAATACTATTACACATAATTGAAAAAGTGCTACAGTGCAAAGAGAAAGTGACAGCATCCTGCCCCACACCTTCCCATCTTCATTGTCCACATTTAAATTATTTTAATTGTTTTTTACTTCTCCATGCTTATACTTTTTTTTTCCCAAAGGAGAAAAATTATTTAATTTAGATAAATGCAAAAATGGATATTCAATATATTTCAAAATCCAATGCTGATTTTTTTTAATCTAAAGCATTGCATTCCTTTCTATTTCACCACTTAATATCACAGTCATTATTACCATAAAGTATTTTCAACATTAGACAAGGAATTATGCAGTTGGGTACAATATAACTTTCTTTCATGGCTGGAACAGATAGGGTAAACTTATTCAATTTACCCACTCTTTGCCCAATCTTCTGACAAATCCCACTAGGTTTTACCCTAATTAACATAATTTCCTAACGTTTTGCTCTGCCTAATGGATTTTGAGTATGTTCAATCTTTAGAGGCATCCATGTCAGTGGCTTACACTCTTTCTTGGTTTATCAATTCAGTTATCTTTTTTTTTTTTTTTTTTTTTTTGCGGCACGCGGGCCTCTCACTGCTGTGGCCTCTCCCGTTGAGGAGCACAGGCTCCGGACGTGCAGGCTCAGCAGCCATGGCTCACGGGCCCAACCTCTCCGCGGCATGTGGGATCTTCCTGGTCCTGGGCACGAACCCGTGTCCTCTGCATCGGCAGGCGGACTCTCAACCACTGTGCCACCAGGGAAGCCCTCAGTTATCTTTTGATGTCCTACTGTAGAAGGATTTATTATCTTATGTTACCTCCGCCAGGACCCCCACACACACTATAAACACATACAACTTCCCCTTCCTCCCACTCATGTAATATAGTTACATCACAATATTTGGCTAAATCAGGAGTCCCTATTTATGCTGTTATAATCATAAAAACTCCTGTTTGCAGCTGAGTTGAACTATAATTATACTTCCCCATTTTTTGGATGGGGGAATCACTCTTTGCTTATCCTAAATGTAATATTTGCCATATTTGGGGTTTTTTATTGTTTGGTTTTCTATGTAGCTACCCCTGATATACCCCTGTACTCTGACAGAACTGAACAGTCTCTCAGTATGGTCAAACACAAGCAAGTACTCTCCTGGTTTTAGTTTCTCTTGGAGATTTCTGCCCTAGAACCCTAGCCTGCTGCTCCCAAGTGCACTAGTTGTTTTTGAGGCCTGCGACACAACAGGCTGTCATCTTGGGAATTTCTTTTGTCTTCCTCTTATATTAAAGTCTCTGTCTCCTCGATCCCATGTCTTTGTCTCCCTGTTTATACCCTCCTTATATTGGGGCACATTCTGCAGGAAGTTTCTGAGAAAAGGTACGTGTGGAGGTAACTTTTCTGTGACCTTCCCTGTCTGGAAATGTTTTAATTTTACCCTCACATTTGATTGAAAATTCGAATACAGAATTCTAGGTTAGAAACATCTTCATTAAAATTTGGAAGGCGCAGACTTCCCTGATGGGCCAGTGGTTAAGATTCCACGCTTCCAGTTCAGGGGGCATGGGTTCAAGCCCTGTTCGAGGATGTTCCGCATGCTGTGCACCATGGCCAAAAAAAAAAAGTATTGAGAAGGCATTTTGCTGTTTCTTCTTGTTTCTAGTATTAATATTGAGAAGGTTAGTGCCATTATAATAACCACTCCTTGTATGGGATCTGTCTTCTCTCTTTAAAAAAAATATATTGAAGTATAATATAAAATTACAGAAACACTTAGAAATCATTAATGTCTAGCTCAGTGAATTATCACAAATTGAACATACTCAAGTAACCACTACCCAGGACAAGAGTTTTTTTCCCCCTAGGGTATTACCAGTACCCAGTGTCCTTTTTGACCCGTCTCCTAGAGAAATGGAAGTAAAAACAAATAAACAAATGGGACCTAATGAAACTTAAAAGGTTTGCACAGCAAAGGAAACCATAAACAAGACAAAAAGACAACCCTCAGAATGGGAGAAAAGGTTTGCAAGCGAAGCAACTGGCAAAGAATTAATCTCCAAAATATACAAACAGCTCATGCAGCTCAATATCGAAAAAACCACAGATTTAAGGCATGTGGGATCTTCCCGGACCAGGGCTCGAACCCATGTCTCCTGCATTGGCAGGCGGATTCTTAACCACTGTGCCACCAGGGAAGCCCAGATCGTCCTTAATTTTTATTGCCAGTGTCTTTGCATTTTTCTGTGATACCTCTGAGATAATTTTTATCCTAAAATTGCTATATCAAAATGCAAAAACACTACCAAATAGCCCCTCAGAACAGTTGCATGAATTTACACTTCTACAACAGGAATGTAATTTCTCTTACTATTTCTGCCTCTTTCTCTTACTACCATTAACTATTTTTCATTATTTTTAATTTCGCCAATCAGGCAGGTGTCATTGGTACCTTGTTTTAATTTGTATTTATTTATAAGTGATGTTTACTAATCTCTTATACCTTATAGTTCTTGTTTTGAATTATCTGTTTGTATCCTTTGCTTATGTTTCTACTGGGATGTTCACCTTTTTCTTAATGAAGTTTAGGACCATCTTTTAACCCCATTTATGGTATTTTTCACCAAGCAGATGTGTCAGTTTTTTCCTATATTTTCTTCATGAGCATTTAATCTATTGTTTTTTTTTTATTTTTATGTATTCCTTTATCTCTCTTGAATCTGTTTGAATTATAGCTTTACTATATTTCCATATGGATAGGCTTCAGAAACTTGTCAGTGAATGAAAGAAGGGTATTAATTACCTCAACTCCAAAGCCACACCATCCACTAGGCCAGGAATTCACTCCCTGTTTTATTTTTCAGAGTATGCCCATCTTAGCTCATTGGAGCTCTGTCCTAAATGATGCAATGCCAGCAATATGGAATGCTGGAAATGTGATTACACTTTCTCCCATTCACAAGGAGGTATTGTCTTTCCACAGAAATATAGGTTTCAAAAGGAAATTGCCCTCTCTGATGTTAACCACAGAAAAATTAAAATCTCAAAATCTTTTCTGACCCCTCCCAACATTTTTTTATTATGCTCACTCACTGACACCAACCATCTTCCACAGTTCCTCCAGAGTGGAACCAATGAATCCTCCTGTATTCTTGCAAATTCAATATTTCTTGAATCTTTGCACTGTGACTTCCACCAAATTATAAGTCCCTCCAAGATAGTTGTCATCCCCTTCCTTTTTGGCCGTGTGAGCATCAGGGCTTGGGAGGGTGACCCACTTAAATAGTTCTCCTCTGCATTTGCCTCAGGGGTACTTACCTGATCCCACTGACCTGTCATATTCTTACTCTTTCAGAACCCAGCCTGTCGGCTCTATGAAGTCTTCTTCTGGCACATTCACCCCATAGTCCACCTCTTCTTGGACTCCACCCTACCCGTGTTTTTATTATACCACATAATCACGCTTTAATGCAGTTATTTAACAGTCTAGCGCTTAAGGGTAGCCCATATACAAATGAACCTGTAATTTGACATGCGAAGATGAACAGGGCTAATTAGAGGCCTCTCCTACAAGTTTTAAATTGGGTTCTGAGTGCCTGAAACAGTTCTTGTATGACTCTCAGCACTAACTATACTTTAGAATTCACCTGAGAAGCTTAAAAAAGAAGCAGCAGCCTGGGCCCTGCCCCCAAAGATGCTGATTTAATTGGTCTGGTATGGGACCTTATCATCATGGTATTTTAAAGGCTCTCCAGTGATTCTTATGTTCAGCTGGCATTAAAAACCCCTGAGTTAGCTGAAAGTTGTGTGGATTCAGGGGCTGGGGCAGTATTACATCCATCAATATGCAAGCTAAAGCATAGAAGGTCAGATGGAAAAGAAGATCATTAAGTACTGAGAGGATGTGAGCATGGCTTCAGCTGACAGCTTCGTGATTCCCGTTCCTGCAAGAGCAGGCGGCTTTAGGGCTCTGAGAGAGCCCTGTAATTATTCCCCCACCACCAGCCAGTGACCACCACCTGGGTAGAGGTTATCTGGAATTTAAATTCTAGACTGTAATTATTTTACATAATATAGGAACAGTTTTTTTAAGTTCTACTGGTTTTTTTCTTGCACCATTGAATGTGTCCCATGTCTTGTCCTTTGTTGGATTTTGTTGTTATACAGAACTATATCCTAGAGTCATTCTCTCAGAAAAGACCTGAGAAAGAATTTGATACTTGGGGAAGACCTCTTATAAAGACTGGAGTCTTGAGTTTTGCAACATTGTCTTCTATTTCTTTGTTTCCTCACCTTTAATTCTATTTGCTTGCATTCTGGACTTCTCTAGTAGATGAATGAGTACAGCTCTGGATCTGTCCTCCATATTTCTTAACTGAACTCTCATTTCTTTTTCATTTTCCTTTCTACTACATTCTTGGTGAGCTCCTCAGTTCATTAATTTAGTCTAGTGTTGGGTCCATTTCTTTTACTGAGTCATCTGATTAGGTTTCTTTTATTTTAACATTTGCATTTTATTTCTAATATATGTTCCTTGTAGCCTGTTTCAATTTTATGAATGCAATTTACTTTCATATTCCTTTGTGAGATTAATAAATGTTATTATTTTATTTTGAAGTCTTATTTTGTGTTATTAATAATTGTCTCCTCAGATGCTGTTTGTTGTTGTTGTTGTTTGGTACCTCTCTTTCACAATGCTGGTTTTCCTCAAAATGTCTGATTTTTTATTATGTTGAAGATTCTGTGTTTACCTTTGTATGGTTGCCATTTCTGTCTGTCACAGCCTCCGGTGAGTATGGAGTATGGAGGCAGAGTGTGCTGCTGGGTTAGGTATATTGTTAGTCTGTCTTCTGTATGAGAGAGTATCCATCCTGCCTGGCCTCTCTAGCCCCAGGACCAGAGCTCACTGCCTTAGTTGCTCTCTTCCATTGCTCAGCACAAGCAGGGAGGAGGGAAAAAGCCATCTGGTGTGGCCACACTGAATGCAGCTCCCCCCCAGCACTCTGGCAGTTCTCCACTCCCTCCTTGTATCCATATACTCTAGACTGACTGACTGACTTCTTCCTTCCTTCTCCCTTCTCCCTTCCTCCCTCCGTCCCTCCCTCCCTCCCCCCCTTTCCTTTCCCTCTCTCATACGCTCACTCTCTCTTTCTCTCTCTCCCCCTCCCTCCTTCCCTCCTTCCTTCCTTTCTTCCTTCCTTTCTTTCAATTTTAAGAGACTTTATTTGTTTAAAGCAATTTTAGGTTTACAGCAAAATTGAGAGGAAGGTACAGAGATTTCCCATATACCCCCTGCCTCCACACATGCATAGCCTCCCCCATTATCAACATCACTTGCCAGAATTATACATTTTTTACTAAAGATGAACCTACACTGATACATCATAATCATCCAAAGTTCATAGTTTACCTTAGTGTTCACACTTGGTGGTGTTGTACATCTGTGGGGTTTGGACAAATGTGTAATGTCATATCCATTTTCATAATATCAGAGTATTTTTACTACCCTAAAAATGGAGCCCCTTTTTTACTTTTTAGCTCTCTCTAATCTGGCTTCCATCCCAACACCCCATCTAATTTTTTTGTTTTTGAGGGCAACTAGCACATCTCTATTGCTAAATCCAAAAGTTAGTCTTTAGTTCTTATCTTTTTGGCTTTGCAGCAGTATCAGTCAACTGATCACCCCATCAGTGAGACTCTTCTTGCCTTTTGTGAGTCCATACTGCCCTGAAGCTGCTCTTTCTTGGCCTCCCTTGCTGAACTATCTTTTCTATTCAACTTGTAATTGTTGCTATTCTTCCAGAGCTTGACCCTGGCCATCTCCTTACTCTGTGTTCTCAGGTTGAAGTCTGCCATCCCCATCTGCAGCATAACATGCCCAGAAATGAACTTTTTGATCCTTCCTCACCAGTCTTCCCCACATCACTAATTGGCAAATCACGCTGCTGATTCCAAGTCACTTCTTTCCCTTTCACACCCAAAAGGCATTCCGTCGCCACATCCCAGCAGTTACGGTTAGCAACCTGCCCTACCTCTACTCCCCACCCTAGCCCTAACCATCACAATCTCGCTAGTACTATTTCAGTTGATTTTAGCTCCTTTACAACCCACAAAAAGTCCAGAGGAGACCTTTAAAACCATGAATTAGTTTGTATCTAACCACTTATCTCATATCTAGTGGCTCTGCATTGTATCTAAAATAAAAACCAGGGTCCTGCATGAACTGGCCTCTGTTCACCTCTCCACCTTCACCTTACGCTACTCTGTTCTGCATTCCCATTACATGAGCCTCCTCCTGTTTCTTAGAAAGCACCAAGCTCCTTCCCACCTCATGGCATTTGCACATACTTTTCCTTCTTTCTGGAACGCTCTTCTCCTTACCCTTTACCTGTATACTTTTACCCATTGCTTTGTTTTTCCAAACAAAAACCAATTCTCTGACATCAACTGACTGTCCTACGATTCAGTTCTGACACTAACCACGTGGAATCAGTGCACACCCCACAGGTTAAGGGCTCAGTCCAACAAGACTGCTCCTACTTCAGACGTCAACCACAAATGGGTCCCAGGGCTACCCATACTTCTGCCTGGCCAAATACAAGTTTGGGTTGTTCCTGTGACCCCTCTCAGATTCAACAGTTTGCTGTTGCCTCACAGAACTCAGGAAAACACCATACTTAAAATTGCAGGTTTATTATAAAGAATACAACTCAGGAGCAACCCAGTGGTTGTTCAACAACCCAGAGTTGCATTGGGCAAGGTATGAGGGCAAGAGGGAGAGCACAGAGCTTCCATGCTCTTTCTGGGCATGACACACTCCCAGCACATCGATGTGTTCACCAACCCTGAAAGCCCCCCAAACCTCATCATTCCACATTTTATCAAGGTTTCATTGAGTAGGCATGATTGGTGAAATCACTGGTCATTGGTGATTGAACTCAATCTCCAGTCCCTCTACCCTCCTGTGGAGGGGAGGCGTGCTGGGGGGCTGAATGGTCTAACCCTTTGATCACATAATTCGTTTTTCTGGTGGTCAGCCCTGTCCAGAAGCTGTTTAGGTCCTTCCCTCCCATGAGGGGAGAAAAGACACTCCTGAATTACATCTCCATAAACGTGTTATAAAAAATAGTTAATTCAGGGCTTCCCTGGTGGCGCAGTGGTTGAGAGTCCGCCTGCCGATGCAGGGGGCGCAGGTTCGTGCCCCGGTCCCGGGAAGATCCCACATGCTGTGGAGCGGCTGGGCCCATGAGCCACGGCCGCTGAGCCTGCGTGTCCAGAGCCTGTGCTCCACAACGGGAGAGGCCACAACAGTGAGAGGCCCGCGTACTGCAAAAAAAAAAAAAAAAAACAAAAAAAGTTAATTCAGACTCAAAGCCACTGTCATTTTTTTATACCCTTCTGTATTATATAAATTACTTTGTGTAGAAAACTGGTAAAGATACATTTTAAAGATTTTTTAAATCAAAATTAAAAGATAGTTTCTTCCTTTTTAAGGCTGAGTAATATTCTCTGTAAAGATAAACCACAATTTATCTGCTCACCTCCTGATAGACATTTAGGTTGTTTCCAGTTTTTGACTGTTACAAATAAAGCCATTATGAACAATTGTGTAAAAAAGAGGGGAGAGGATGCTCCTATCACATAGGAGATTTCAAGGGTTTTAGGAGCCCTGTGCCAGGAACTTGGGACAAAGACCATATGTATATTTCTTACTATACCACACTCATCCTTCAAATTTCGGCACAGTGTCACTTCCTCCAAGATTCCATCAATGAACCCCCAAACTAAATTCTCTCCCTTTGTTCTACCCTCCCATGGAACTGTATTATTTTTCATCACGGTACTTATCACAGTTCTGTACTTGCGTACTGTGTGTCCACAGTGAGACTCTAAGCTTTGGGAGAGCAGGTACGGTGTCTCTTTTGTTCACCCCTGTATACACACACACTTTCAGCATCTAGCACAGAGTCATGCTCCAATATATGTGAAAAGTAAAGCAGACCTTCAGGAGAAGCACAGAGCCATGAGGGATCATAGACACCAACCTCTCTGAGGGGAAAAAAGCTCGTGGTGCTGCTGATAGAAATGCAGAGGCCGTATGCTAACTCGGTAGCTCCAATTAGCAGGTGTGTTATGTTCTTGGACCATGTGTACAGACTGAGGTGACTCAGCTGCCAAGTACCAACCCAGTGAGGATTAGTCACCTCAGCTGATTGGTGGAAGACTGAATGACACCATCAGAATCGATCAGGGACCACAGAATCTTGTGTAGAAAACAAGGACAGATGGTGTTCTCATCACTTCTCCCTTTTTTTGAATGTGGGAGCCTTTGGAAAAGAATGCAGAACTTTGGTATCTAATGAGAACCTACTGTATAGCTCAGGGAACTCTACTCAGTGCTCTGTGGCGATCTAAATGGGAAGGAAATACAAAAAAGAGGGGATATATGTATACGCATAGCTGATCCACTTTGCTGTACAATAGAAACTAACACAACATTGTAAAGCAACTATACTCCAATAAAAATTAATTTTAAAAAATTAAACAATTTAATTTCCACTAAGCTTCCATTGAATTCAAAGACAATAAAATAAAGGACTTTTGCTAAATATTAAAAAAAAAAGACTGCAGAACTTTGGTTTTTCTGGATTTTGTTTTGGAAGTAGAAATGATGAGCTTTTAGCTGAGAATGGAGTCCTTTTCATGAGCATGAGGAAGAAAATATTTTCCCAGAGCAAGTTAACCAGGTCCAAAAGGATATACATGAAACATGAGAGAAGGAAAGGTATACAGATAATCCTAAGCACTCTGAAGAATAGCTCATAGAATACAGAAGAGAGAATTAGAGTTGGGGTGGGGGTAGAAGGGGATAGCTCAGTGATTCAAATGAGAAAATATCAGTGTGAGATAAGTTAGAAAAGGACTCCCAGACTTGGGCACAGTGAAGAGTAATCTCTAGATCCAGATAAATCCATTAAGCCCTCTTTGTGTCTTAATTGAGATGCTCTCCCAGACTCCAGTAGGAGCCTTGTGTGTATAAAGAGGGAAATAATAAGACCCATTTGCTTGCTTTCTCTGAAAATCAAATGAGGTGATGCGTGTGAAAGCTTTGTATCTGGAAGTGATGTGGTAGTGTGGTCAGGATAATGATTATTAGTAGAAGAGGGAGAGACAGACTAACACTCTGAACATCTGTGTCACTGGAGTTAGAGGTGCCTTAGAAGATAGCATTTGGGTGAGAATAAAAAGGAGAAGCAGGGGATGTCCAATAGGAGGCACTGACCAATAGGAGGGACTGTAATGGGAATTCCTGATATTGGCAAGGTATGTTTTTGTAAAACTTTTAATTATCTGAACTTCTGCTTAGGTCCTTGCCAGATTGACAGCAGACATTTTGACACATCCATGTCTCGTTGATCATTTCATTTTCCAGAAGATGAAGGTGATATGGGGTACTACCACTCTGGATCTAATTCAAACCAGAATGGTGAAGTGCACATCACAGGAACTTGGGAAGAAGCAGCAGTGTCTCTGTTTTAGATTGGTTGGGAGGTCAAGGCCAGGCCAAGAAGTGAATATGTAGTTTTTTTTGTTTTTATTTTATTTATTTTTATTTTTGGCTTAGTTGTGTCTTAGTTGCGGTATGCGAGCTCTCTAGTTGTGGCACGGGCTCAGTTGTTGCAGTGCGTGGGCTTAGTTGCCTCGCTACATGTGGGATCTTAGTTCCCCGACCAGGGATCGGACCCATGTCCCCCGCATTGGAAGGCAGATTCTTAACCACTGGGCCGCCAGGGAAGTCCCGAATATGTAGTTTTAGAAAGGCTAGACTTGCAAGGACAGGAAAAGCAAAGTTCAGTACACTCTCAAAAGTATCATTCTACTTACACAATTACAGTTAAGCTGGTGAAAAACATCCCCAAACACAGAGCTCTCAGAAAATATTGTGAGTTTTCAAAGATATATATTAATACAAAAGATGGAAAGAAAGACCTAGAGTCAAGACATGGATTTCTGAGCATAGTCTCAGGAAAGTGTAAGCCTCTGATAAGCAGGGACAGGTTTAGGACAAAAAAGGACAAAGGATTCTTGTTTTTTCCTAGGTACAAAGCTGAAAAGAAGTGAAAGACCCTTAGCCTGGGGCCAGTGTCCCTGTGTTGAAAGAGAGAAATACACTTCTTTAAGAATGGTCTTTGAATGCCATAGGAAAATGTTAATAATTGCAAGGCTGAGTAATGAACATATCAGTCTCTCTCCTTTTGTGTATGTTTGAAAATTTCCATGATTTTTTTAAAAATTACATTTGTATTAAAAACTATAGAAAACAGTTGATAAGAGGAACTGCAGTAAGATGAGCACTGAGTCACAGCCCCACCTATACCCAGATTAGTGGTAGGAAAAAAAAGAAGGGAGGGGTATCAGCAAGTGCCACCTTTTTTGAAATAACTAGTAAATTCTTCATTGTTGTGTTACCCTTGGAGAAATCATGCACATATCAGCTTTCAGGAACAATCATTGTGTGTCAGTATGCTGTTTATGTCTCTCAGAAAAACTGGAACAGGCAGAAGAAACTGGGTTGTTGGTGTTTCTAACAGGTCTGCATTGAAGACAGAAGCCCCTCAGGGATAAGGGGCACAGACCTTCTGAGCTGCACTGTTTCACAGTTCTGTGTTGAGGGTAGTCCAAGAGAGGGCCTCTGAGTGACACCAGACTCCTTGCCTCTGAGGCCAGCCCTGTATTCAGCTGCATCAGCAGCATCCTGACCAACTCATGTGTTTCATGTTCTTCCATGTGGATTTGCTGCCACCATGTGTTTATCTATTAGAATAAAAGTACCAGAAAGCAAGCTGATGGGGGGAAAAAGCAGGATTATGCATAGAAACCATGAAAGACTAAAGAAGGTTACTCTTCTCAGACTCCCTTACTGCTTCTTCCTATTCTCCCCAACTTTTCAATGTTGGGGTGCCCCTAAGACACTCTTCTCTATTTGTATTCATCCCCTTGATGACCTCATCCAGATTCATTACTTCAAATACCATGTATATGCTGATGACTCTCAAATGCTGTCTCCAGCCCAGACCTGGCAACCAGCCCCCAGTAGCTTTCAGGTAGATGTCTTAGAACTCAACATGTCTAAAACTAAACTCTCTGCTCTCTCGCACCTGCTCCCCTCAGAGTCTTCCCTGTCCAGGTTTGATGGCAAGTTCCTCAGACCCTGACTTCTCTCTTTTATACCCTACATCCAGCCCATCAGGAAATCCTATTTATTGCCTTGACCTTCAAGTCATGTCCAGATTCCAAAGTGCTTTTCACACCCCTGCTACCACCATCCTGGTTTGAGCCGCCCTCATTTCTCACCTAGACTCCTGTTCTTTCTATTTCTGCATTGCTACCTTAATGGTCTCCTTAGCATAAATTAAATCATGACACTTCTCTGCTCAAAAACCTGCACTGGCTCATCTCACTCAGTAAAATCCAACACCATTATAATGCCTTTCGGGCCCTCGTGATCTGCCCTCTTCTTACCTCTGTGTCTTTATCCCTGGCCTAACTTCCCCCCCTCCCCCCGCCCACTCCAGTAACACTGGCCTCCTGAGGTTCCTCAAGAAATCCCAGGCACATCCTTGCCTCAGGCTTTGCACTGGCTGACCCTGGTTGCCCAGGTGCATTTCTGCAGACCTTCACAAGCCACCTCCCACACATTCTCTATGTCTTAGCTCAGATGTCACCTTCTCAAGAATTAAGGCCCACCCACTCTGACCATTCTGCTTTAGAGTGCCACTGTCACTCCTGAACCTCTTTACCCTTAACATCTTTTTATCTGTGTAGCGTTTACTCCCTTCTGACATGCTCTATAATTTGCTCACTTATTTTGTTTACTGTTTACCTCCGTCTGCTGAAATGTAAACTCCATGGGAAAAGTGGTCTTTTGTTCTGTTCACTGGTGTATTCCATGAGCCTAGAACAGGACCTGCCTCAATAAAGTACTGATAAAAAGAAAAATAGAAACTGTCAGAAAGGAGGAAGGATCATCAGTGTCAGGACAGCCGGGAGGCCCAGCAAGATAGGAACTGAAGACTCTCCACTGAGTGATAACCTGGGGAGCTTCTCTTTTGTCAGGGGACCCAGTGGAGGGGTCTGCACTCTGTGCCTCTTAGGGAGGTGATGGGCTGAGGGAGGCTTAATTTCTGTTTCTGAAAGGGCAGAAGCTCAGTCCTCCTAGCACCTTAGAGGGCCTGTCACCAGCCAGCTGTGGAGGCCTGTCTTAAGCGATCTGTGCATTGAAGCTGCCTCTCGTGAAGCCAGCCCCATCCTGCAAACACAGAGCTCAGCAAGAGAGTACCCAACTACAGGGGCGGAAAGCCTTGTGTCTGCTTGTAACACCCTGGAACAGTACTCTGTAACAAGCCCCTTTTACAAGTTAATGAGTGAAAATGCCAATTTTAAAATTATTTAGCGGTTACTAAGAGGTTTATTTGTTAGGCTCATTAGTCCTTTTAATCAGAAGTCAGTCATTCTCTTTGCTGTCACAGTAGCTTTTCAAACCATTCGGTGCCTGGTTTAAGAGGCATTGAATCTTGAGAGAACATTGAAGTCATTTGCAGTTATAAGACCACTGGGACTTCGTCTTCTCCTAATACTTTTTAAGAAAGTTGTTGGCTTGAATTTAGTTGTTTTATTTTATTTAAAAAATAGGTATTTACTTTGAATATATATTACTACATATAAATTTATTGTCCCTTATGAAAAGCTGGTTGTTACTTTGATAGTTAGCTTTTCTCACTTTTTTAGACTTTACCAGTAGATTTTTGCTAATTTGATTAAATAGCATGCTTGTTACTTGTCATAATTATCATAGAATTGTTTTTATTATTTGGGATAAGCCATGATGGACCATTCTGATAAAAGCCGGCAGGAAATCAAGGCTCTCCTCTCAGAGTACCTCGTGGAGACAGTATTGTCTAGTTGGGTCGGGAAGCCCAGCTTATCAAAGTCTTCTCACACTTTGTTTCCTGTGAACCAGGACATGGTTGTGATGACTCATTAGAAAGGAGCTTGGAGTTGGTATTTGGGGGATTGTTTCCCTGCCTGACATGGGGTGTAGATGACAGTGTGCTGATTCTGGGGGTTGGGATAATAACTCAGTACTTTCCTTTCCTTTCTCACAGTTGTTTCCTCTCTTTGCTCCTGGTGGCTGCTGTGGTTTGGAAGATCAAACAAAGTTGTTGGGCTTCCAGACGTAGAGAGGTAAGCCTCAGTGGTTAAAGATTAATGAATCCCTGTAGGAACATTTTCCTTCGTATTTCCCTTAAGCAAGTCAGTTTTGCTATTTAGTGATAATTGATGGATATATCTATAGAGAGAGTAATGTATGGTCAGTAGACTTCAATCAGTGCTATGTAAGCTATAGTTCATTCTGCACCACATGGTTTTAACTTTCTAAAAGGAAACTAAGAATCATACTGACTTACAGGTGAAGTCAGTTTTTTTATCCTTCCTACCAGAAGCTGGTTCCTTAGCTCAGGCTGGAGATCTGAAGGCTTAGTAGCACAGCCTTTACAGGAGCCTTTCATGAGGATGAGAGTAAAATATCAAAAGTTTCTCATTATTCAAGGAAAGATAAATGTGTGTCTAATTAAGTATTTGCTTGAGTTCTGTTTATTAATGAGTGTTGATTTATTTCCAGAGCTCCATTCCAAAAGTAATATTAATAAGTCCAGAAAATATTTATAATTGGCAAATCAAATAAACTTGATGAAAAATTACAACACAAAAACTGTTTATTGCAACTTTCACTTGTGTATTTACTCTGCCTTTTAGTCATCATGTCTATTGCATTGTTGCTAAATAGAGGTGCACTAAGATCTAGACTTTGTGCTCTTTGGTTTTCTATATAAAACTTGATCTATAGACAAGATTTAGAGGAGAACAGAAATATCTAAAATCAAAATTCACAAGCATGCAGCACTGTTCATAGAACATTAGTGTCTGTAATGGGGTTAAGATAGGCTTCAGGATATGAGCCTCTTCCTGGGGGCCGTGACACCTTTTCTGACCCATGTAAAGGTGATGTTATCATAGAGGTAGCATTACACCCTCTTTATTATGATTTTAAAAATTCAGTGGATAACTTATTCAGAGGTTTTTTTCTTTTTAATAGCTCTATTACTAAGATATTTTTAAATCTCAACAAATAGCACAGTATTCTGAAAAAATATGTTATCCAAATGTGTAATAAAAAAGTGAGAAGCCATATAAACTAGTACCAAGGAAGGAATCAAAAACTTGTCAAGATATTACTCTCTCCACAAAGGGTATTAGACCCAAGGAGTTTCAATTTGAGATGAGCTTATGGAGATAATAATAGTCTATTCCTTCTTGGGTGCTTATGAGAATTAATTATTTCCAAAATGTATAAACGGTTCCAGGGTAAAGGAAAAGATGGGAAGCCTAAAAGAATCCTGATACATTTTATGCTTAGAAACCTTGAAACCAAAACCTGAGAAATGTAACACCAAAAAGTAAAGACCAGTTGTATAATGACTGTACGTGCAGCAGTCTAGTTTACCAGTGTAGAAAAGGGATCATTTCACACCAGAAAACCTACTAGGATATGTTGTATCAGTGGGTAAAAAAATAAAACCTAAATTTTCGGTAGTGGCCAAGTAATCATTTAGTCATTTATTGATATTAACACTCATTCCTAGTTTAAAAACAAAACTCTTAGTAAACTCAAAAATAATACCTCCTCAACACTCTGAAGAATAACCAGATAACCAACATCACCCATGATAAAAAAAATTAACTAGAGTTTGTACCCAATAAAATCCAGACAAGTTAGTCATATTAAGAACTGACATTTGAGCATTTCTAAATTGCAGGCACTGTTGTAAGAGGTTTTATATAGATTAACTAATTTAATCCTCACAACAACCCTATAAAATAGTGACACTGGTCCTGTTTCACAGATAGAGGAACTGAGGCTCAGAGAGGCAAAGTAACTTACCCATCACCACACAATTACAATAAAGACACCAAACTGGGCTTTAAACTTAGGACTTCTGTCTTCACAGACCATGTTTCTAATCACAAAGTAGTCCCCATAGTCACTTACTTTTGTTCTGGGTATTCTAGACTCTGCACTAAGAGAAATAGAAATAAGAAGTTTTGTTACTTTCGGAAAGGGAATAAAATTATTATTTTCATATAAGATGATTAAAACATCATATAGATTTACCTGCATAAAATTACTAAAGTATATAAAAAATAAACAAATGAATAACATAGAAGACAAACAACCAACTGGAAAATATTTGCAGTGTACATGAAAGAAAATAAGATGAACACCTTGCAGAAAAGAGGTTTTCCCCCAAAAAAGTATGCTTATTACACAGTTGATCAACCAATAAACTAAGCTTTTACCTTTGTGACTTAAAATTTCTCTGTTACTGTGAACCTGACCATTCAAAATATATTTTATCTTTTCTAAAATATCGTTCATGATTTATCCCTCTCAGAACTGTAGAAAAGTGATGTGATATTTTTTATAACAAAAATAATAGCTAATACTGCTTAAGTCATTGCTACATACCAGGCCCTATTTTAAGTGCCTTTACTCACATTATCTCCTGCACTTGTCATAAAGGAACTAGACTGGGAACTGGAGGCGGGTAGGCACTCTGTCTCACTGTGACTCCACACTTAGAATAGCAGAGAACCCAGAGGAGGGTTGTTGTTATATGTATTTGTTGAGTAAATGAACCAATAGCTTTGTGAGATGTAGGAATGTGATTATTGACACGTTAACACAATGTTTAATATAAAAATGCCCTTCTAAAACAGAGCCATGATCTATCCAGCCCAAGATTCTGTCTCCTACAATAGTTCCAAGGAAGTGGTTGAAGTAGGGCCTCATTGTCTTCCACAGCATGACCTCAGAGCTTCAGTGACATGCCCAGATTTCTGATATCCCTAATGATATATGATTGACAACACACCACGTACTAGGCACTGTGCTAGTTAAAGCATCTCATTTAATCCTACTGATACTTTTATGGGATTAAAAACCCATTTCAGAGAGGAGGGAATTGAAACCCAGAGACTTTAAACACCTTTTTTAAAGTCACACAGCTGGAGAGTGTTGAAGCAGATATTCATATCCAAGCCTCCCTAAATCCAGAGCCCCTAGTTGTCCCTCTGCTCTGCAAAACTTCATGGTTTTTTGTGTTTAGCTTATACCACCTCTCTGAATAAAGAGCTCTTTCAGTTCCTATCTACTGTGTAACAAAGGATAGTTTTTGTTGCTGTGTAAATACTTGGTTCAAGTTTCAGCAGGAAAAAAGAAAGCCTGGCTTTAATCTAGTAATAAAAATATAAGGAGATAGGATAATTTATTTTATGTGTTTAACAAGCAGGCATCATAGCATTATATCCATCAGTACATTAGTATGTATCTCTAACAGATAAGGACTTTTTCTTTAATATAACAATACTGTCATCACAGCCAACAAAATTAAAATGTTAATACCTGGTCCATGTCCAGTTTTCCCCAGCTGTCTCAACAATATCGTTTTGGACTTGATTTGTTTGAATCAGGGAGGATGAGGTATTTTTAATATGTAGTATTCTCTAATAAAATCCCCTCAGTACTCTTTGCATTAATGATTGCTGTATTACTTACCAGCAACTTCTTCGAGAGATGCAGCAGATGGCCAGTCGTCCCTTTGCCTCTGTAAATGTTGCCTTGGAAACAGATGAAGAGCCTCCTGATCTTATTGGGGGAAGTATAAAGGTGAGATTGTATTTCAAAAGTCCCTGTGACTTAACTTATCAAAACTCATGCTTCTAAGTCTGGGGAACCAGAGAGAGCAAGAGCCTCATTCTGTTGCCTCTTATGTTATCCTCTCTCTTTCTTCTTAACAGTAAGTCCACACACTGAAAGTGTCAGGTATTCTTTTGCTTTCATTTTCTAATCTTTGATTCATGTTGTTAAGCAGTCTCATATTCAGGGAATTTTAAATTGTAAATAACTTGTCTGATATTCTTGTAAGTTTTCTATGGCATGATACTTGAAAACTTGAAAATAGCTAAATTGAACCATTGTTCCTTATAAGTATTTTGGGGGATTTTTTTTTTTTTTTTTTTTTTTTTTTTTTTTTTTTATGCGTTACGCGGGCCTCTCACTGTTGTGGCCTCTCCCGTTGCGGAGGACAGGCTCCGGACGCGCAGGCTCAGCGGCCATGGCTCACGGGCCCAGCCGCTCCGCGGCATGTGGGATCCTCCCAGACCGGGGCACGAACCCGTGTCCCCTGCATCGGCAGGCGGACTCCCAACCACTGCGCCACCAGGGAAGCCCTGGGGGATTTTTTAAAAGGGGAAAAATCATGATTGACTATGAATTCTGTAGTCAAAATAAATAATTCTGATCCCCCCACCATGATGAAGAAAATGATAAGACTTTCTCTTTTAACAAAATGATGAAATATTTCAGATACTCTTGGGAAACAGCTATATGTTCATGGAGATATGTATACACACACATATATACATATGTATGTGTATATATATATATACACATATGTATATGTATGTGTATATATATATATATATACATATGTATATGTATGTGTATATATATTTTATATATATATAATGTCCTAACATACTTATTAAAGCATTACTGAGCTTACAGGAAGTATGTGAGATTTCCAGGGACCACTCTCCTTTCCCTCCTCCAAAAAAGAACAAACCATGAACCAAAACCAGAGCCATGCGTGGTCTAAAGTGGTTCTAGACTGGTAACACACCACATCTCACAGCTGAAGTAGATGCAGATCCTGTCTGAGGGAAAACATACCCAATTCAGCCATGTAGGACTCCCATAGATCAAGACCAAGGAATCAGTGATCACCAAGGACAAAAGAGAAAAGCCATGAATAAGAGTCAGCAGAAGCAACAGAAGTGGCATCTAATGAATATAATATAGCTCTGTATGAAATGTTTAAAGAAACAAAAGATAGAATCATAAAGATGAGGAAGCCATGAGAGTCAAGAATGGCCAATCACACCTGAAAAAGAACCAAATGGAACTGTTAGAAATGGAAAATACAGTAGTTGAAATTTTTAAAATAATTCAGTTTACATGTTAAACAGCACATCAGACACAAGTAAGGAGAGAGCTTTTGAGCTGGAAGATGACTCTGAAGAAACTACACAGGCTGCAGAACAGAGAGACAAGGAGATGGAAAATATGACAGATAATGAGAATATGGAGGATAGAATGAGAAAACTTAACATATATATTATCACAGTCCCAGAACAAATGAATGGAGGAGAGGCAATATTCAAAGAGCTGAGAATTTTCCAGAACTGATGGAAGACATGATTATACAGATTCTAGCAAAACATATTGTAAGCAGGAGTAAGGAAAGAAAGCAGAGGGAAGGCAGGGGAGAAAGAAAACTACAGTTGGGTTTATCATAGTGAAACTGTAGAACTCCAAAGACAAAGTGAAACTGTAGAACTCCAAAGACAAAGAGAATGTCTTAAAATTAGCCAGAACAAAAAAAGATCACTACAACATGGAGAAATTGGAACCCTTGTGTACTGTTAGTGGGAATGAAAATGATGCAGCTGCTGTGGAAAACAGTATTTCTCTTCCTCAAAAAAATAAAAATATGGCTTCCCTGGTGGCGCAGTGGTTGAGAGTCCGCCTGCCGATGCAGGGGACACAGGTTCATGCCCCGGTCCAGGAGGATCCGCTCAGCCTGTGCGTCCGGAGCCTGTGCTCCGCAATGGGAGAGGCCACAACAGTGAGAGGCCCGTGTACCAAAAAAAATAAAAATAGAATTATTATATGATCTAGCAATTCTATTTCTGGGTATATATCCAAAAGAATTGAAAGCAGGGTCTTGAAGAGATATTCGCACACCGTGTGCATAGCAGCTTTATTCACAGTAGCTAGAAGTTGGAACCAACCTATGTGTCCATTGAGGTATGAATGGATAAACAGAATGTGGTATATATATACAATGGAATATTACTCAGCCTTAAAAAGGAAAGAAAGTCTGACCAATGCTACATAGATGAACATAGGTGAAACTTGAAGACATTATGCTAAGTGAAAGCCAGTCGCAAAAAGACAAACACTGTATGATTTCACTTATATAAGGTACCTTGAGTAGTCAACTTCAGAGAGACAGAAAATAGAATGGTAGTTGCCAGGGTCTTGGGAGAGGAAGGAATGGGGAGTTGCCATTTAATGGGTATAGAGTTTCAGTTTTCCAAGATGAAGGAGTTTTGCAGATGGATGGTGGTGATGGTTGCACAACAATATAAATTACTTAATACCACTGAACTGTATACCTAAAAATGGTTAAGATAGTAAATTTTGTTATGTGCATTTTACCACATTAAAAAATAACTGGGGAAAAAAAGACAGATCACCTACAAAGGAATGACAGAGTGACAGCTGACTGACTTCTCAGGAGCTACAAGAGAGAAGAAGAATGTCTTCAAAGTATTGAAAGAGAAGAACTGCCAACCTAGGATAGTGTACCCAGTAACTACCTTCCAAGAACAAGGATAAAATAAAGGTAGATATCCTTAGATTATGGGAAATACCGAGCACTTGCCACCAACAGACGTGTATAAAAGAAATGTCTAAAGGATGTGCTAGAGAGGAGGGAAATTACCCCAGGAGGGTGGAATAAGAGGGAATAGTGAGTAAATCAGATGGTAAACATGTGCCTAAATCTAAGCAAACGTTGTCCTGATAAAATAGTGATAATTTGTGGGATTGAGAAGAATAGACAAGCCTGAGTGACACCCCGTGTCACACATATGGCACAGCCGGCTGCTCTTTAAAATGCTGTCTTGACTTTCCTGTCAGGACACCACACACCTTCTGGCTGTTCTGTGCTCTGTATTCTTCGTTCAACCCTCTTCATCTCCCAACATCTTGTAACAGTCGTGGCCATCTCAGGCTCAGTCTTTGTGCCTCTTCTCACATCTTTTACACCTACACCATTGGTGATTGTCTTAGTCTGTTCAGGCTGCTATAAAAAGTATCAGAGACTGGGTGGCTTATAAATAATGGAAATTAATTTCTCACAGCTCTGGAGGCTGGGAAACCCAAGATCAAGGTGCTGGCAGATTAGGTGTCTGGGGAAGGCTTGCTTTCTGGTTCATAGATAGTGACTTCTAGCTGTAATCGATTTTTTTTTCTTTTTTGGCCACATCATGCAGCTTGCACCATGGGATCTTAGTTCCCCGATCAGGGATTGAACCTGGGCCCTTGACAGTGAAAGTGCAGAGTCCTAACCACTGGACCACGAGGGAATTCCCTCTAGCTGTAATTTTACGTTGTAGGAGGGGTGAGGGAGCTCTCAGGGTCTCTTTTCTAAGGGCACTAATGCCATTCATGAGGGCTGTGCCCTCATGACCTAATCATCTCCCAAAGGCCCTACTTCCAAATATTATCACATTGGGTATTATAATTTAACATATGGGACTTCCCTGATGGCTCAGTGGTTAAGAATCCACCTGCCAGTACAGGGGACACAGGTTTGATCCCTGGCCTGGGAAGATGCCACATACTGCGGAGCAGCTAAGCCCATGCACCACAACTGTGGAGCCCACGTACCGCAACTACCAAAGCCCACCTGCTCTCGGGCCTGCGTGCCGCAACTACTGAGCCCACATGCTGCAACTACTGAAGCCCATGCGCCTAGAGCCCATTCTCCACAACAAGAGAAGCTACCATAATGAGAAGCCCACGCACCACAATGAAGAGTAGCCCCGGTTCGTCGCAACTAGAGAAAGCCCAAGCACAGCAACGAAGACCCAGCGCAGCCCCCCCAAAAATTTTAGCATATGAATTTTGGGAGTACACAAATATTCAGACCATAGCAGTGATCTTATCCATCATGTATTTAAACACCATGATGTTTAAACCTCTCCGCTCAAACCTCTCCTGTGAGTATCCAACTCATATATCAAATTGCTTGCTCAGTGTTCCCACTTGGATGTCTTATAAGCATCTTAACAAATTTAACATGTTCAAAACTGAGTTCTAAATACTGTTCCCCACACCTGCTCCTCTGGCATAACTTCCCCAACTCATCATCCTAGTTGCTCAGGCCAAAATTGTCCTTGACTCGTCCTTGCTCTCATCCTCATTGGATAGCCAGTCCATCAGCAAATCTTTTTGACTTTATCTTCAAAAATATTTCCTGGGCTTCCCTGGTGGCGCAGTGGTTGAGAGTCCGCCTGCCGATGCAGGGGACACGGGTTCGTGCCCCAGTCTGGGAAGATCCCACATGCCGCGGAGCGGCTGGGCCCGTGAGCCATGGCCGCTGAGCCTGCGCGTCCGGAGCCTGTCCTCCGCAACGGGAGAGGCCACAACAGTGAGAGGCCCGCGTAACGCATAAAAAAAAAAAAAAAAAATTTCCTGACCACTGTGCACCACCTCCACTACTGTTACCTATCACCTTGATCTAGGCCATTATCCTCTTTCACCTAGGTTTTTGCAGTTGCTTCATAACTGGTTTCCCCACTTCTGCCATTTCACTCATCTATTCATTTCCCTGTGCTGTAGTCACAGTGGTTCTGGAAATGATTTTCTTCAATTTGAAGAAATTGATGGCACAATTCTAAAGATGGCTCCCAAGATTCCTGTCTTATGGATATTCAATCAAACACTACTCCAGGTTCTGCTATGAAGAGATTGTGCAGAAGTAATTAAAGTCTGAGGGTAGTTGATATTAAGATATGAGGAAAGCTTTCTCTGGCTGGTGGCAGAAGAGGAAGCATGAGAAGAACTTGAGCACCATCAGTGGTTTCAAGCTGGAGGGACCAGGTGGGGGGAATGTGAGTGGCCTCCAAGAGAAGAGTGGCCCCTGGCTGATTGCTAGCAAGGAAGTGGGGACCTTAGACCTAGAGATGGAAGGAACTGGATTCTGCCAACTTTAATGAGTTTTGAAGCAGGTTCTTCCCCAGTGCCTCCTGGTAAGAGTGGAATGCAGCTGATAACTTGACTTCCACCTTCTGAAGACAAGAGCTGAGACCCTTGAGACCTTTGTGAGATAGAGCTGAGAATTTTTCCAGAACTCATAGAAGACATGAATAGGACCTATATCCCTAAGCAGAGAGCCCTACAGAGCTCTTGCCTGGACTTCTGACCTACAAAATTGAGATAATAAATAGGTGCTGCTTTAAGCACCGAAGTTTGTGATTTGTTTCATAGCAATAGAAACTAATATAGGGGCATCTTTAAAAATCACATCTAGGGCTTCCCTGGTGGCGCAGTGGTTGAGAGTCTGCCTGCTGATACAGGGGACACGGGTTCGTGCCCCGGTCCAAGAGGATCCCACATGCCGCGGAGAGGCTGGGCCCGTGAGCCATGGCTGCTGAGCCTGCGCGTCCGGAGCCTGTGCTCCGCAACAGGAGAGGCCACAGCAGTGAGAGGCCCGCATACCGCAAAGAAAAAAAAAATCACATCTAAAGGCTGGTGAAGGTGTTTCTTCAGAAACACTGCTTTAGGTAATTCTTTGTTTTTTTCCACCAGACAGTTCCCAAGCCCATTGCCCTGGAGCCATGTTTTGGCAACAAAGCTGCTGTCCTCTCTGTGTTTGTGAGGCTCCCTCGAGGCCTCGGTGGAATCCCTCCTCCTGGGCAGTCGGGTGAGTAGATGAGGGTCATTGACAAATGAGGTTTATGTTTTAGATGTGTGAAGGCTCCTTCCCTTTCGTAGAGAACTTGGTTATAAAAGCGATATTGCATTCAGGCAGACCTCGGAGATATTGCAGGTTTGGTTCCAGAAAACGTCAATAAAGCAACTATCACAAAAAGCGAGTCACATGAATTTTTTGGTTTCCCAGTGCATATAAGTTATGTCTACATTATACTGTAGCCTGTTAAGATGCAATAGCATTATGTCTAAAAAGACAGGGTACATCCTTAATTTAAAAATGCTTTATTGCTAAAAATGCTAACTATTATCTGACAGTGCCGGGTTGCCATAAACCTTCAATTTGTTAAACAACAATGACAACCCAGTATCTGTGAGGCACAATAAAGTATACCTGTAGGGCCTGCCTCGTGTCGTTGTGAGGATTTGGAGAGATGATCCCATTTGCCACTGTATTCCTAACCTATCTTTCCTGAGGTCACCATTCCTTCCTGGGAAAAATCTGGATCTCCTCACTGCCCCAGCCTTCTCAGCCTGCCAGTGGTATTGATGCTTCCGGCCAAACCTTCTTTGCCGCCAGTGTTTCCAGTCCCCCGGGTCTGTGTTGCTCCTTTACTATCTTTTTCCTTGCTCTGCCTCTAAATGTAGGCTTTCTCCCTCTTCACTCCATATGCTCTTCCTCAATCATCTTACTTACTCTCATGGCTTCCAGCTAGCTCCCTCAAGCTAGTGGCTCTCAAATTGGTATTTCTAACACTATTTCTTTTTCTGTATTTCTGTATTTCTTTTTCTTTTTCACTCTAAGTATAAGGTACAAACAACAATTATAACATCCTAAAGGAAGTTTTTGAAAACTTACTCACAATTCTACCATCCAACACCCACCAATGTTCACTGTTCTGTTTCCTTTCCAGCCCTTATCAGCAATTTAGTTGCAATGATTGTATAACTAATTTTTATTCTTCTTTTTTCATGTAACTATCATAAACATTTTTACAACTTACTATATAGTGTTTTATCCATCTTTTACACTACTCCATCAAATACTTGAATCATAATTTAGATAAACATTCTTTTACTGTTGAACATGAAGGAAATATGGAATATAGTTTTGGAAGTATTTTAATTAATCATGGAGTACTTTGGAGGGATGCCTCAGACAATATGAATGTTTTAGACAACTTTCAGTTGAGATGATTCTGCAGGCTTCCACTCCGACTCAGCTTTTGGAAGGTCTGGGTCCATGGTGTTCTTATGAGGGAGGACATTAGGCATGGCCAGGTCAGGATTTATTGTCTTCATTTCATAAGCGAATGGCTTGATTTGCCCTCATCTAGGGATTCCTGTGAGTTCAGCCCCTAACTTGGCCTTGTCCATGTTGAGGGCAGAATGACCCATTAACCTGACGCTCTGGAGCCGTATCTCCTGCCCAGCTCAGCAGACATTGACTGGTGCTCCCTGAGGGCAAGGTACTGGCTGGGGCTGGGAGGGGAGCGATGACAGGCTTGCAACACTGTGGCCTTTCCTGCTCCAGACTTTGCCTGATGTGCCCCAACCCCCTGGACTCCTGACGGAAGACCTGCTCACTACTTGAGAGCTACCCCAAGGGTGGGGCCATCCCTGCCACCCCTTCTGTATCCCCCATTTCATTCATTCATTCATTCATTCATTTTTATTGAAGTATAGTTGACTTACAGTACTATATTAGGTTCAGGTGCACAACATAGTGATTCAATATTTTTAATAGATTGTACTACCTTTAAAGTTACTACAAAATAATGGCTAATCTCCTTTCCAGTCTCTACACCTTAAGGTTTCTCCTGCTAAACGCTGGGCTCTTTTCTTTTTCATTGTGAGCTTATTATTCCCAAAAATTAAGTAATCACTGTCTTTCCCAGGTTAATATCTCTAATTCTTGTCCTCCTTGCCAAGCTTCACACCCAATTATTCGATTGCCTACTTGAAATGTCCACTTGGATACCTCAAGGTCTTATCAAGCCTAAAATGTCCAAAATGGAGCTTGCCCTCCTTCTAACCAGTTGGTCCTTTGATCTCCATCTCAGTAAAGGAATTCATTATTCAGCCAGTTGCTCAAGCCAGAAACTCAAGAGTCATCCTAGGCAGTCCTCACCTCTCTATGTATAATTCACAGGCGAGTTCTGCTGGTCCTACATCTGGAGTCTCATTCTTCCACTTTGTTTCATTTACTCTACCACGTCTTTCATCTAACCTCAGCTGCCATCTCTCCCCTGTAGTCTGCTTCTTCTACCCTTGACCTCTAAAATCACAGCCCCAACCCCCTCCCACACCTCCATCCAGCCATTCGCCTGCAGTTAAAATCATTCTTTAAATGAATAAATAAATGATGGTTATATTTCCCTGTGCTATACAATATATCCTTGTTGCTTATTTATTTTATACATAGTAATTTGTATCTCTTAATCCCATACCCCTGTCTTGCCCCTCCTGCCTTCCCTTTCACCACTGGTAACCAACACTTTGTTCTCTGTATCTGTGAGTCTGTTTCATTATATACATTCGTTTGTTCTCTTTTTTCAGATTCCACATATAAGTGATAACATGGAGTGTTTATCTTTCACTGTCTGACTTATTCACTAAGCGTAATAATCTCTAGGTTCATTCATATTGTTGCAAATGGCAGAATGTCATTATTTTTTATGATTGAGTAGTATTCCAGTGTGTGTGTGTGTGTAAAAAACATCTTCATTATCCATTCATCTGTTAATGGACACTCAGGTTGCTTCTATATCTTGGTTATTATAAATGATGCTGTGAATGTTGCTATGAACATTGTGGGTGCATGTATCTTTTTAAATCAGTATTTTTGTTTTCTTTGGAAGTATACTCAGGAGTGGAATATGGTAGTTCTACTTTTATTTTTTTGAGGAACCTACATACTGTTTTCCACAGTGGCTTCACCAATTTACATTCCCACCAACAGTATACAAGGGTTCCCCTTTCTCCACATCCTCACTGACATTTGTTATTTGTGGTCTTTTTGATGATGGCCATTCTGACAGGTGTGAGATGATACCTCCTTGTGGTTTTAATTTGCATTTTCCTTATGATTAGTGATGTTCAGCAACTTTTCATGTGCCTGTTGGCCATCTGTATGGTACCTGTATGTCTTCTTTGGGAAAATGTCTATTCAGGTCTTCTATTTTTTAATAGGGTTGTTTGATATTCAATTTATGAGCTATTTATATATTATATATTAACCCCTTATTGGTCATATCATTTCCAAATATTTTCTCCCATTCAGTAGGTTGTCTTTTCATTTTGTCAGGGTTTCCTTTGCTGTGCAAAAACTTTTAAGTTTGGTTAGGTCACATTTGTTTATTTTTGCTTTTATTTCTTTTGCCTTAAGAGACAGATCCAAAAGAATATTTGCTATGATTTATGTCAGAGAGTGTTCTGCCTGTGTTCTCTTCTGGGATTTTTATGGTTTCAGGTCTTAGATTTAGGTCTTTATGTATATGGTGTGAGGAAATGTTCTAATCTCATTCTTTTGCATGTAGCTGTCCAGTTTTCCCAGAACCACTTATTGAAGAGACTTTTCTCCATTGTATATTCTTGCCTCCTTTGTCATAGATTAATTCACCATAAGTGCATGAGTTTATTTTGGGTGTCTCTATTCTGTTCCACTGATCTATGTGTCTGTATTTGTGGGAAAACCATGACGTTTTGATTACTGTAGTAGCTTTTTAGTATAGTCTGAAGTCACAGAGTGTGATATCTCCAGCTTCATTCTTTTTTCTCGAAATTGCTTTGGCGATTCAGGGTCTTTTGTGGTTCCATATAAATTTTAGTATTATTTGTTCTAGTTCTGTGGGAAATGTCATGGTTATTTTGATAAGGATTGCCTTAACTCTGTAGATTGCTTTGGGTAGTATGGACATTTTAACAATGTTCTTCCAATTCAAGAACACAGGATATCTTTCCATTTCTTTGTATCATTTTCAAATTCCTTCATAAATGTTTTGTAGTTAATCAGATTATAAGTCTTTCACCTCTTTTTAAATTTTTTTTAATTTTTATTTATTTTATTTATTTATTTTTGGCTGTATTGGGTCTTCGTTGCTGCACGCGGGCTTTCTCTAGTTGCAGCGAGTGGGAGCTACTCTTCATTACAATGCGTGGGCTTCTCATTGCGGTGTCTTCTCTTGTTGCAGAGCACGGGCTCTAGGCACACAGGCTTCAGTAGTTGTGGCATGTGAGCTCAGTAGTTGTGGCTTACGGGCTCTAGAGTACAGGCTCAGTAGTTGTGGCGCATGGGCTTAGTTGCTCCACAGCATGTGGGATCTTCCCAGACCAGGGCTCGAATCCATGTCCCCTGCATTGGCAGGCAGATTCTTAACCACTGCACCACCAGGGAAGCCCCTTTTACCTCTTTGGTTAAGTTTATTCCTAGGTATTTTATTCTTTTTTTTTTTTTTTTTTTTTTTTTTTGCGATACGTGGGCCTCTCACTGTTGTGTCCTCTCCCGTTGTGGAGCACAGGCTCCGGATGTGCTGGCTCAGCAGCCATGGCTCACGGGCCCAGCCTCTCCGCAGCATGTGGGATCTTCCCAGACCGGGGCACGAACCCGTGTCCCCTGCATCAGCAAGCGGACTCTCAACCACTGCGCCACCAGGGCAGCCCATCTTTTTGATGTGATTTTAAACGGAATTATTTTCTTGCTTTCTCTTTCTGATAGTTCATTATTAGTGTATAGAAAAGCAACAGATTTCTGTGTATTAATCTTGTCTCCTACAACTTTACTGAATTCATTTATTAGTTCCAATAGTTTTCTGGTGGAGACTTTAGGGTTTTCTATATATAGTATCATGGCATGTGCAAATAGTAACAGTTTGACTTCTTCCCTTCCAATTTGGATGCCTTTTCTTTCCTTTTCTCATCTGATCGCTGTGACTAGGATCTACCCCCCTTTTTAAATGGTGCCCTTCTCTGGACTCCCGAAGCACCTGGCTCTGTCTTTGCTATTACAGTGGTCACTGGTGTGGATTCCCCACTCCATGCCAGTTACTAAACCTGGCACTTAAAAGCTACCCCCCCCCCATTTTATAGGCTCGGTGAGGTGGAGTGAGAAGCTCCTCTAACATGGCTCCTGGGGGCCTCAGCAGGGCTCTGAGCCTGTCCAGCCTTTTCCCATGCATAGGAATCCAGTTCCCCCAGGACTGTGCCTTCCCTAATGAACATCAAGTTAATCAATTACCAATACAAAAAGGAGAATGGACCCACCAGTCCCCTAAGCAAAGGTGGTAGCGGAGGTGGTGGGGTGATAAGCCAGGTACCATTCTAAGACTTTACATCAGTTCACTCATTGACTTCTCACACAAGCCCTGTGCTGTTCCCCATTTACAGAAGAGGAAACTGAGGCACAGGGAAGTTAAAGAACCTTGCTTATTCCAAAGTCTGGCCCCAGAGTCTATCCTAACCCTTATCATGGTGTAGATATGAAAATAACTAGTGCTATCTGGGCAGTGTGGAATGAATCTGAATTTCATCATAAAGAGTGAAGCTTTTTCTTGGAGAAAAAGACAGGAGAAACTTAGTGCTTAAAGCATGTCTGCAATCTTATTTAGATGCTCCCACCACGAGGCAGGGCACTTTGCTTGGTAGATCTGCTGAAAAGTAAGGTACTCCTTTTGTGTAAAAATGGGGGAGGAGGAGAATATGTATTTGTATTTATACAAATAAACCCTGAAGGAATATATACAAACTAAAGAAGTTACTCTGATGGAAGGGGGGAATATGGAGGGAGACACAGGTTAGAGGTAAGATTTTTCCCATGTATGTACTTTATTTATTTATTGCACCATGTGAATGTAAGAAGAAATTTTTAAAATTATTTTTTAATAAAAGCAAGCTGCTCCTTAACATGTGTTCCCTCTGTGGGTTCTCCCAAGGTCTCGCAGTGGCCAGCGCCCTGGTGGACATTTCTCAGCAGATGCCAATAGTATACAAAGAGAAGTCGGGAGCAGTGAGAAACCGGAAACAGCAGCCCCCTGCACAGCCTGGGACCTGCATTTGATGCTGGGGCCAGGACTCCCTGTGAGCAAGGAGTGGCATGCCAGAGCTGTCTGCAGAGAGGGAGCAGGCAGGGAGACACTGTGCAGGGCAGAAGACTGGAAACTCTCGAAACATCCACCTCATCTGCATGTTCACAAGCTTTCTTTGACAGTTTCTCCCAACTGTGCTCCAGCATCTAACCTTTTACTTTCATATAGGAAATAATTGATTTAGTTACAGGTCCAGGGGTGATCCAGTTGTTGATGGAGGAGGCCGGTGTAGAGCGAGTGAGAGAGCTAGGAATGACACTCAGGTTCACGTGTGGAAAACTGTTCTTGGGACTGTCTCAACAGTGCAAAAAACAAAGATGTAGTGTTTACAAGTAGACATTTGTCATCAGTCATTCTTGAACATGGTCTTTTAAAAACTAGTCAGATGAATTAACTTGTTTTCATCTGAAGCCTGCTATCTTTTTTAAAAGATGTGCTATTTATTCTTGCACAATTTAGGCAAATATCTCTCTTTCAGGGAGTAACTTTTTTTCTAGTTGAGAATTAATAATGGTCCATCTCTTTTGAATCGTAAGATAGAAGAGGCTATTTTAAATGTCAAGTTCAGCAGTGTTACTTGGAATGCCAACTGATATAATGGGTAGTTTTCTGTAGCAACTTGATTAATTTAGTCTGAATCCATTTGAAGATCTCTCTCTCTCTCTCCTCTCTTTCATTCCCTCCCTCTCTCTCCTTCACTTCCTCTTTACCTCTCTCTGTCTCTGTCTTTGTCTCTCTTTCTCACACTCATATACTCACACACACACACACACACACACACACACACACACACACACACTAAGTGCCTAGACTTTAAATAGATCTAGCAATTGGAAAGTTAGTAAGCATAAGTTTTTACATAATTGCATTCCTACATTCTTATAAAACTTAAATAGCTATCATTGGCAATCTGTTCTTTTTCTAAAACCTAATTTGCCGCCAGAAAACGGTTTTCTCACCCCGAGAAACATTTAACGTAGCAGCAGGGATTGAGAGGAAAACAGAAATGACCTGTCAAAGCTCCTGTTTTTGTTGTCAAAAAGGACACTAAATAAGGCATGTTCCCACATGCCTCCTTGCTCCAGGTCACTCTAGGCCTGATGTTTGCTTCAGCCCTTCTGGGTGCTCCTGCCAAGGCACCACAGAGGGAGGGGCTCACTCATGTTACATGTCTCCCTTGAGCCGAAAAGAGCATGATAGCACTTGGGACCCCTTAATCAAAGGGCAACTCTTTGTTCCTGTAGTCTGCTTGAGCTGGTGGGTCATTCTTCATTCTCAGGCTCAGGTGGAGTGCCAGAAGAGGGTCGGTCTCCTGTTGTCGGGCAGAACCTGCCCAAAGCCTGGAGGAGGACCTGAAGCTGTTTGCCCTCTTTCCCCTCCTCCCCAGGAGGGGCTTAGGCCTCCCATGCTCCCTCCCAGACCCAACGGGTAGCTGTGGGGAGGGCAGTGAACAATAAGGATGAAAAGCACATGGGAAAAATGGACAAGGGGAGAAAACTATGCCAAATGAAAAGTGACCAAATTGAAGTAGTGACCAAATTGAAGTGGAGCAGGCCAGTCCCTGCTCTTCTCCCCAGGGCACTGCCTGGATGGTATGTTGTCCCCATCCATGGTGCTCTGTATTCTGGCATTATGCAGCAGCCTCCCAAGATCTCTCTTCTGCTTCAAAACCCAGTGTTCTATGGCATTACCCTGGGGGTGTAGACCTTTAGACAACAATGCTCAAGTTTGTGAATTTAGAGAAATCAATACTCAAAAGAGCAAAAACTGCGGCATTTCACCTTTATATGCAGTGCCTAGAGAGGGAGTATGACCTCTTCCCCAACATTAACCCCACTCCCATGAAGAATTGCCTGGAAAGATGTTTTCAAGGATGTTGAACCATAAAACACTGATGCACAAAACACCTCTACTTTGAGACTTGCCTCTCAAAATGCTGCTTTTTCACATTATTGTTAAAGAGCAGATGGTTCTAGAAAAGACCCCTCCTCTTACGAGCTCCCCACGTCCCTGCCCCAGATCACAGTACCCGCAGAGAGCCTGCTGGGGACTGGCCCTTCACCCCTGTGATTACCAAAAGGCCACTGGAGAGGACCCTCCCACAAGGGAAGTCCTTGTTTGTTCAAAGGACTGGTGTTTCCTTGGCAAAGAAGCCTCCTCCCCATGGTAGTCCCATGCCTTGAAATAATAAGCACCATGTCCCATAGCCACCTGGTTATTTTCTTTTTTCTAAAAGATAATGTTTATTTTTTAAAAGGAAGGAAAGAGCAAGTGAAGTTTAATTCTGCTACAACAGTGGAGAAACAACTGAATCCACCTGCTTCTCCTTTGCAGCCAGTAGCAAACAGCTTCCTCCAGGCTTGGGCCAGAGGAAGGGGGTGGCAGGAGAAGGAGGCACTCAGCTTAGAGTCAATTATCAAGAGGAAGTCATGTGGAACTTCAGAGCCTGTATATAAATTAAAATAGTTATGAAAACATCGATATTGCACTTGTACATAACTATACAGTAGTGTCTGAATGTTCAGACATTTGGAGTGTACATAAAACAGAAAAATATCTTAATGTATTTTTATTAAACATAATGATGTCTGAGTTCGACCTAATATGTTTTGTGCCATATATTGGATATCCAGGTTCAGAGAAGTCCTCTCGTTATGCCCTGATACGATAACAAAGCCACGAAAGGCATCCCCATTGTGCCCAGTGTTCAAATGCATCTGGGACTGATTGGATAGCTTCTAAAGTAGGAATCACCTGTCAGTGCACATATGAAAATGCAGGCAGTGTGTGAAGAGACTCGAAGGCAGCCGGGATGTCTCTGCCCCTGTCATTGGCTCTGGGAGTGCATTGTAACTCTCCTGTCAGCTTCTCAGAGCAGTGGGTACCCAGGGAAGACCAATCTTGTCCTGAGAAACGCTCCTCTTAGTCTTTAGACCCCAAGACTATACCTGTAGATCTAGTCAGATTTTCCAAAAAGGGCTTTTCCGGGCTGCATTTTGTTGTGGTTTTGTCTAAATTTTTAATGACCATTTCCCAGGACCATAGTTTACTATACTGAAAACTGGGAGTGGGATTGGGCGTGGCTGCTTTGTTGGTAAATAGCTCCTGTTTCCCCATGGAGAACCTCACCCTGGCCTCCTGTCCACCTCCTGCCCCCTTCCCACACTGTTTGGGGAGAGGTCTGTGCTTCGCTGTGAGGATCACCTCTAAGTGTGGGAGGAGGTGTGCAGAGAAGGCAACCACATACGCCCTGAGCTAACCTGGAAGAAAAGCAGCCCTGGACGGAGACTGTCAGCAAAAGGCCTGACGTGCAAGATTGGAGATGCACCGGGAAATCTGGGGCAAATGGAAAGACCAGAGCACTATCTGTAGAAAAATACATTTTATCTTTCAGTGCAAATCTTGCTCCTTCTATTTAATAGAGTATATTTAGAGATGGGATGGAAGTGATTCACTTCCTTGGGTGGTGGTATCCTTTTCATTAACACCTTTGATCCTTACATTTCATTCATTCATCCATTCATTCAACAAATATTCACTACTTACTAACAACCTAAGCTAACACTAGAGCAATGACTGAGATGGAAAAGCTGCTCTTCAGAATTACAACAGAATCCAGCTCCTCAAACCTGTCATCCCAGGAGAACTTTCCTTGTGGTTTCTGTGAGAATTGGCCACCTGAGGATAGACCCAGGAAGGCAGAGGGTCTGGCCTCAGGCCATGCACCGGCTCTCAGCCTGAAATGTTTACCAAATTTACCAAATGGCTCAAACCATAAAAATCACCGTGATGGTTTGTAGATAGCGAAGCCCACCAAGAGACATTTCCCCTGAGTTGTCCAAATTCATAAACACCCTCGCCTGCAGGGAGACGATTTGGGAGTGCAGAGGAAAACTGGCACCTTCTCTTTTAAAGGCAATAATGGAATCGACTTTCAATAACTGAATTTGTGCACAAAACATTCTAAACACTAGTGAAGCCTGTTTTGTTGAACTAATTTTGGCTCTGGAAATGTTTTATAGTTATTTACGGTTTTGTTTTGGGGGTTTTTGGTTTGGATTCAAGTTTAGTTTGTTAATATGTATAATTTAGCATCTATTGCACTCATGTAAATATGGAGTAAGTATTGTAAACTATTTCATTGCTGGGGATTGTGGATGTTATACATACATTTAGGACTGCAATTTTTTGGTATTTTTTGTATTGTAAAATAACAGCTAATTTAAGCCGAAACAAGAGAACTAAGGGAGGTCTGTGCATTTTAAACACAAATGTGAAGAACCTGTATATAAACAAAAGTAAATACTATAATACAAACTTCCTTCTGAAATAAAAGTAGATCTGATAAAAATGTGGGTTTTGTTCTAAGAGTTTGATTTTATTTCAATTATTTTTACAATTTGGTCATTAGAACCTTAAGAAAAGGGGAAAAACATGTTTTAAAAAGTTTACCAGTTTTCAGACTGCCTCAGAGGAAGCACTTGGCAGTCCATGACTGAGGTGTAAACCAACAGGGTGGGCACCTCAGACACCTCTGCACAAAACTGAGCCCTGGGGTGTGGGAGGAGCCCTGAGCAGCTTGTGAGCAGACTCCCCAACATCCCCACTATGGCCTACATTGCCCTCAACACACCAGTGCTGGGGACAGAGACTCGTGTGTGGGACAGCTCTGCCCAGGCACCATCACGCCCATGCCAGTGCCTCGCCAGCTGCCCTTGGTCATTCAGCTACTCGTACTCTCATGGGCTCCTGCTAAACGTCAGGTATGCTGATAGGTTTAGTCCTCCATGGCCACAGCGTTGTCCTTGGTCTTGAATTTTGATGAAGTTATATGTCCATTCACAAAGTCTTGTCTGTAGGCCTTCTGCGTGCCCAGCCCCACATTATGCGGCTCCTGCCCTCAGAACAGGGTCAGAACAGTGCATTTCAGCGCCCTGGTACAGAGTGCAAAAGGTCTAGAAGGATAAGATCGGCATAAAGTAAGTTGAGAAAGTCCAGAAGAAGCACAAGGAAGGGCTGTGGTTCATACAGGGGAGGGTGGGTGAGGCACCAGGTCCAGCCCAGGAGGCTGGAGGAGGCCTGCCTACCAGAGCTTGGGCCTCGGCCAGGGTGGGAAAGAACTGAACTAGAGGCCACTGCCAAGTTGGGGAGGACCTTGAAACTGTTCCAGGGAGGGTTGTGGGAGCCATCAAGTGTCTCTGGCTAGAAACCTGTGATTGAGTGATACTGGAGCAGTTTGCTACAGCATCAACAGCATCGCCCAGCCCCCTTGCAGTTAGGTTGGGGCCATAAACTGGGCTTTAGCCAAGAAATGTTGGAAGAAGTGATATATTCAAGTTCCAAACTTTGCACAAACACCATGCTCCCACATGGGACTCCCTGGAGGTCACGTGTTAAAGACACTGGCGATAATAAGGGTCCAAGTCACCACTTAAAGGCAAACCACCTGACCAGCAAGAGCTGTGTGCATCTGAAAAGCAAACTTTACCGACCCACTGAGATTTGGCATTTTATTACAACAGGCAGCTTTTCTTACTCTTATTAATACACAAACTGGCACCTTGAAGTACAAGGCAACTATAACCAAAGCCTAAGGTATGTGGCGTTGGCTTAGTTAGTGGTGAGGCGGCAGCAATGAGAAAACAGACACAGCAGGCAGAACAGCTGGGGATCCCTGTCAGGTGGTGGCAAAACATCTGGTATGGCTATGATGTGGATAACTTGTTAAAGCAAACTACTTTTTTGCTGTGTTTACTGAGTTTTTTTGTTCAAGGGGAAGAAGCTGGAAGAAAAACAGAATGTGGTGTATGTTGATTGTTACTTGGCAAGACAGAGTTGAGTTCCAGAAAAAAATTAGCCAGTTTACAAGCAGAAGTGAAGGGGGTGGAGAATCCTGAAATCCAGGGTTGTGAAGTGTTGGAAAAGCCAAGTAGTCTTGCTTCCAGTCTCCAAACAGTAAGACATGCTTATGAGCAAAAAAAGACCCAGGGAGACAGTGACTTGGCCTCCGAGTAAGAATCACATAGAGGGTGTGGTCTTCCTGCTTGAGCCTCATAACCTTAAGGCCATCATCTTGAGGGGGAGTCATGTGGATAAGCAGAGAAATAAAGCGAACCTGAGAACTGTGCCCAGGAAAGAACCAGGAATGCTGTCATTGACCCTGGGCCTGCCTGGTAAATAAATAAAAAGCGTAGGTTTCTGAGGGAATTATGTTGCCAAGAAAACCATTAGCTTGACCATAAAAAAATGAGAACAGCCAACCCTGTGACTATCGAGAGTCTTAATTAGAACCACCCACAGGCGGGAGATAGTTGTGAAAGCTGTGCAAGGCGGGCCCACCACCCAGTGCCACCTCAGATGTGGCCAGAGAGCAGATTTGGGCCTGGTCGGGAACCTCTCCCACCTCGAGGCAGGGCCCGGCAGGATTTCAAAGTCCCTGTAGGCCAGTGATTGCAGTGTGTCGGCCATCCTCCTCCTGCCCATCTGGCCACTGTGTGTCGGCCAGGCACTGTTTGGAGTCCAGGGACTTAACAGTGAACAATGCGGACCAAATCCCTGTCCTGGTGCAGTCTACAATCTAGTAGGAGAGACAAAAATAAAGACAAGGTCAGGTAATAATTTCTGTGAATCAAGGATGGGGTAGGGGTTGGGGTAGACAGTGCTGGGGGGTGTGCTGGGGGAGCTGGGGAAGGCTCTTGTGGTAAGGTGACAGCAGGGTAGAGCTCACTGAAGGAGGGAGCTGGCACATGGACACCTGGGACACGAGTACTCCAAGTAGAGGGAGCAGCAGGTACAGAGGCCCTGAGGAGGCAGTGTGCCTGCTGGGTGTGAGCAGCTGCAAGGCATGGGGGCTGTGGGGGCAAAATGGGTCCAAGAGCAGTGGTAGGAGTTGGGGCCAGCCAGGTCCTGCAGGAAAGTAGTTCTCAGCGGTACAGAGCTTCCCCTAGGGGACATCTTGGAAAGACGAGGGGCAATTTGATTATTGCATTCAGAGGGGCACCACTATGATTTAGTTGGTGGGCCTGAAAAATTCTGTCACCAACTGCAATGTCACTTCTAGTATCTGAGTCCCCAGCCCCACACATCTCTGTGGGTTGCATCTGAACAGACATACACCTTGCAGCCCTGTATTACTAGCTGTGTGACATGCCTGGCAAGGATTCTCTTGCATCCTGTGTCCCCAACCTGAGGAAGGGACTAGACTAGATGATCCTGATGACTGTATGAAGCATGTTGCACAGGGAGCTGGGGATCCACCCTGGCTGCTGGGGCCCGTTTGCATACGCTGTAGGTCTTTCCTCCTCATTTACGTAATCCTAGTCCCTGGAGGGCTCAGGTTCTGAGGTTTTGTACATGTTTTATCTTCTTGTGCATATACTCATCTTGATTTTCCTCTGTGTCTTCTGCCTTGGACTGGAGGCTCCTTCGGGTGTGGGGTGACATGTCCCTGGCAGGACAGCTTTCCAAGACATCCTTCAACCCAGGCCTTCCCAGGCCTGCAACCCAACAAGGCAGGGCCACATATCTGCCTCCTTTTACATGCAAGCCAAGCTTACTGGCAAGTTGCCATCCAGCTGGGGACCTCTCCTGAAGCCCTGCATAGCCCCTTCCTTCCTGCCTCTGGAAATTTCACCCACCAGTGTCCACAATTCCTGTAAAGATAAGCCAGTTCTGTGAGTTTGGCCGCACCTGACTCAATTGGGGTGGGTGGAGAGAGGAGGGGGGCAGTGCTTCGTACCAACCTTGCACCTTAGACAACAGGCTCCAAGCCAGAGCGGGCATTCATGAACCATGAAGTTTCCACTCATAAATCCATGGATGCTTCCAGCACCTGCCCTTCTGCCTGTCCCATCCTTAGCCACCTGCCAGCTAGAGGCTCAGTGTTGACAACAGCTAACAGAGACCCAGCCACGGGGATGAGGCCAGGGCCAGGACTACAGTTTCCCAGAATGCATGTGAGAGAGTGATAGCAAGCAGGCTACCTGGCAGGACACAGAGGCCAATACTCAGATGTGGAGCAAGGCAGGACCCTTTCATGGTTGTGGGGGCCACTGGACTCAGCTTTGAGGTGTTTGGCAAGACTCTCTCTACACGTTACGAGTCAGGACCGTTTTACATGGAAGCGACAGAAACCAAACTCAGACCACCTTAGACAACTCCATTAGTTTCCCGAGGCTGCTGTGACAAATTACCCAACCTTGGTGGCTTTAAATGACGGAAATTTATTCTCACAGCTCTAAAGGCCGAAAGTCCAAAATCATGGTGTAAGCAGAGCTGTGCTCCCCCTAGAGCAGAAGCTCTAGGTGAGAATCCGTTCCTGGCCTCTCCTAGCTTCGGTGGCTGCCCACATTCCTTGGCTTGTGACCACATCACTCCTGTCTCTGCCTGTGTCTTCACAGCACCCTCTCTTCTGTATGTCTATCTAATCTTCCCCTGCCTCTCTTTAACAAAGATGCACAAGACTGCATTTACAGCTCCCTCTGATAATCCAAGATAAGTGCCTCCTCTCAAGATCCTTAATTCAATCACACCTTTTGCCATAGAAGGTAATATTCACTCTTTTGCCTACAAATAAGGTAACATCCACAGGTTCCAGGGATTAGGGTAAGGACAAATCTTTGGAGCCACCATTCAGCCCATTACAGCAACAAAACCCTACAAAAGTCAACTGTCCCAGAGGTGGCAAGACGATGGCCTCTGATGTCACAGGGCCTTGTCCCTCCTTTTGGCTTCTATCTCCAGAGTTGGCTAGGTCCATGCCCCAGACAGCCTCAAGCCTCCCACAGGAAATGTTCACTCTGGGAAAAAAAACCAGAAAGCCAGGCTGACACGGGGGCCCTGTGACCTTTCATTTTCCCCCCCCGCACTCAACAAGGAAGCCTATTTTCCTTGCACGTTGTCTGATGTTAGAGGCTCCATTTGATTAAACCCCATGCCTGAGCTGGAGAGAAGTACTGAAGGAAGACAGCCAGCTGCTATGGAACAACTTTGCTATTTTTCATTAAGTTCCACTCACTTTTATCTTCCCAGTCTTTTGAAAGGCATATGCCTATATTTCACTCTGAGTAAAAAATGGAAGTAGTAGAGTTTAACACACTCTCACATAAAGCACATAACTTAGCATTGTGTGCTTGGGCTACCACACAGTGGTGGTAAACAGGGCAAGGCAATGCTTTCACTTGACCACACACCCCCACCCCACCCCCACTCTGCTCCAGGTGTCCATTCCCACACAGGTGTAGGTGGCTGAGAACATTCCTCCTTTGTGAAGTGGGAACAGGTTAGACTCTGAGCTTCACTCTGTCCAACACCCCTCCTTTTTCCACTGGAAAACTGTCCTTCCCATTCCATGTGATCTTGGTGGGCTGACATCACTCTCCAGGCCACAAATCCTTGGAAAGAGAAGCGCCTTTCTCTGCTGAAGAGTGCTAAAGGAGAGACTGTAGATATGGGGCTGCTGGTAGCATCCTTGCCTACCCTGTGGTGAGAGCCTATCTGGCCTCAGAGGAGAGCACAGACCAGCAGGGGTAACATCATTTGAACCCCTGGAGACAGCTGTACCTGAAGCCCAAATTGCTCAGATGCCCAAGCCAGTTTGATCTGTGTTTGGTTCCAATCAGGAGATTACTGGCTGAACCTGGAGGCTGGTTGACAGCTGCCCCGTGCAGTGTCTGTGGGTTTGGTATGAGTTGTTAACTACAGTCTCAGAGCCAGTGGCTCTTTTTCTGGTCAGGACAGCCCCAGGCCTGGGCTTCGGCGTGGTCTGTACCTAACCCCTGTGGCTTAGGTCGGGTTCTCCAGAAGTGAAGCCCAAGACAGGGATTCTCAGACCATGATTTATTGGAGGGAGTGCCCTCAGGGGAACCTCTAAGTGAGGAAAGCAGGAGTGGGCAGGGGAAGGAGCTAAAGTAGGATGTGGTCTCAGCTGGGATCCAGCCTCAGCCTGATCCCAGAGGGAACTCTGAAGCATGACTGGCACACATAACTATCCCCCGAGGCACGCAGGCCAAGCCTCTGAACTCCTGCCTCAGTCAGTCACTGGCCACCTCTGGGAGCAGAGTGTAACCTTATAGGCACTTCTTCTAGAAAAGGGGTCAGCTGTGAGCTGTGTTAGCAGCCAACATCCCCAGCAGCTTGTGGATGGGTTGCACTAGCCCAGAGAGTTCTGAGCAAGGCACCAAAAGCCTCCACTTCAACCTGTCTTGTGATCCTGTTACAGCAAAATTAAAAATGTTTTCCCTCTCCTGAGAACAAGGAAAATAAAGGGAACAGTGAAGAGGCTAGAGAAGAAACATAACCTGGCCTGAAAGAGTTAATCACTCCTAGTTTTATTTTAACTGTTACTAATCTGTAGTGTGTAACTAGATTTGTACTTCACAAAGCTAACCTATCTTTTTTTTTTTTTTTTTTGGCTGTGTTGGGTCTTCGTTGCTGCGAGCAGGGGTTGCTCTTCGTTGCCATGTGCAGGCTTCGCACTGCGGTGGCTTCTCTTGTTGCGGAGCACGGGCTCTAGGCACATGGGCTTCAGTAGTTGTGGCATACAAGCTCAGTAGTTGTGGCACACGGGCTCAGTAGCTGTGGCTCGCGGGGTCTAGAGCACAGACTCAGTAGTTGCGGCGCACAGGCTTAGTTGCTCCGCGGCATGTGGGATCTTCCTGGACCAGGGCTCGAACCCGTGTCCCCTGCATTGGCAGGCAGATTCTTAGCCACTGCACCACCAGGAAAGTCCTAACCTATCACTCTTTAACACTATGTGAATTACATCCTGCACTCCCTTGTAGCAAATCACCCCTTGTAGCTGTCTGCATTTCAGAAAGGAGGTTGCAGGCTGATAACCCAGAGACTAATAGACCCAATTACTGGGTTGCCTGACGCCAGCAGTGGCTGTTTTGAAATAATGCAAGAAGAAGAATGCAAGAACTTCAGTATTTTGATCCTTATCACTCACTTCAGGATTGTGAACTCCCCCTATAAGAATCCCTGTAATTCCCCAAGGAAGGTGGGGCACAGTTCTTGAGGCACTAGCCTACTGTGTCTTCCCTTTGCCTGGCAAAGAAAAAAGCCTCTCTATTTCTTATCTTCCAAATCTCTGTCTCCATATTTCTATTCAGCATTGGTGCACAGGGAGACAAGGTTTGGCAACAGTCCCTGCCAAATCTCAACCAAGTTTGAGAAGGAGCAGTCCAGAGACACGTTAACTCATCAGGAGTCCCCAAGCTTTTGAGGAAGGCTTAGTACCTTGCCCCCATTGTTCTGCCCTCTCCGCCCAAAACTCCTCCACAGAACTGCAATTTAACACAATGCCCTTGGCATTCTCTGGGTCCACACTGGCCACACAGTGTTTATAAAAAGCTTTATGATAAATTTCCCTCAGCTCAAGGAAAGAATTTGACGCTCCACGTGGACAGAAACATAAATTATGCAGAAATCAAAAAACAAAACCACCATCGCCCCTCTTTCAAGTGTCTATCAGGGCGAGGCTCTGTGTGCACGGAGGTAGGGCTTCCCTAAGTGAGAACAGCAGGTGATCCCGGGGCTCCCAGGAACACCATAAGTGGAAGTGTGTCAATCAGGGCCTATGTTTGGCTGCAAATAACAGACACCTGGGGAGAAACTGGCTTAAACAAATTAGGGGTATCATTTTTCTCACATAATAAAGTCCAGAGGAAGGTAGACGGGCTGGTGAGCCACAATGTCATATGGTTCCACTTTCAAGATGGTGCCCATGCTCCCAGGCATTGCCTCCAAGTTTGGGGCAAGAAAAGGGGAGGGTTGAGGCCAGAGGCTAAAGGGCCCAGTCAGCAAGTCTGTTCCTTTTTAAAGAGCTCTCCGGGAAGCCTTATCTATGAATTTCACTCACTGGCCAGAAATGTGTCACATGAACACCCCCTAACTGCAAGGGAGGCTGGGACATGTACTGTGTTTATCTGATTACTAGCAGAGAATGAAAGAATAAACAAAAGCAACCAAAGTCCCTGCCACTAGGACCTGAGAGGTGATTCAGTTCAGCATCCACAAGTGAGAAGATGATGCCTGGAGAGGTTCTGAGGCCACCCAAGTTCTTGGAGGCCAGCAGAGGCACACCCTGTGGCTGACCTTGGTCTCCAGCCTCCCAGGACACAGATCACATGAAAGCAAGGCCAGTCTCAGTGCACATGGATTTATTGAGTTATGGATGCCATTCCTAGTGCCAGGTTGAACCACTGGGAAGATGGCCATATGACCAGTGCAATGTAGGGAACTGGATTCTCACTCTAGGTGGTGTCCCACAAGCAGCATATCGTGGACAGGAAACACTCTGACAACGTTAGTTATGGGGTGCAGGTGGCTATCATGATGGGTGGTGCCTAACTGGGAGGATGCCATGACGGCTGGAGTAGTAAAGGGAGTTTTGCCTACAAGTCTGTTCAGAGGGAGTTTTGCCTACAAGTCTGTTTAAGTCTACCCTTAAAGCATGATAAAAGTGTCCAGACCTGCAAAGGGCAGTAGGGCAAGAGCATTGGGGCCAGCTTGGGAGTTAAGCCAGTCCCTTTTCAGTGGGGCAGTAGGTCACCAATGAGGCCCAGTATCCCAGGCAGGGTGGGACAGTTGGCTGTTGTCCAAGGTCTGCTGTTCTCATCAGAGCAGGGGCTGGAGAACCAGAACAGGGAGCACGGAGAGCATGGAGCTCCCCTCCAGGGACGCATCTGCAGAGGACACCTTGGCAGATGAGAGCAGAGTATGAACTTGAGGCAAAAGCCTGGCTCTGCTCTCTGCCACCCCCACTATCCCAGGCCATTCACGCCTCCATCTAGGCCCAACTGGCATGGAAGGGTGGAAAGAGGCAGTGCAGGAGCTGCCACCTCATCATCCCCTCCCTGAACCTACCTGTAGGAGGCTGTGCTCAGGGTCCTGGTGGGGGTCCAGCTGGTCGTGTAGGACTGAGGGCCACCCACCGTCAAAGGCCTGTATGGCTCTATCTATGGAGGGAGGGGTGCAGGATGGGCTTGGCTGAGAAACCCTAGCACAGGGCCCAGCTCCTGAAGGACAAACTGAGACCCTTGGCATCCTGCGTGGGCCCTCCCCAGATATAAATGGGAAGATAGGACGTCCGCAAGGCTTTTGGAATGGAAGGTGCTGGGCGAGGAATAACTAAATAAAGACAATTGTGTTAAGAGTGCCTTACATACTGTAGTCTTCTATCCTCACAGGAGCCTGACAATTATCATCCCCATTTTACAGATGGACACAAAAAGGCTTAGAGGAATTTAACTCTCAGCTAAGTTAGTGGCAGAGTCAGCCTTCAAACCCAGGCCCTCTAACTCCCAAAGTGGTCAGCGAACCACCCAGCTACTCAGACCCGAAAGGCAAGATCTTTAATGGGGGGAGTTGGCTATGCGTGGCGGAAGCAGGAATCTCGCCTTGTTCCATTCCAGGGCCTCGGAAACTTGTTTTAACCGCCCCCACTTCCTGCCCGCAGGGGCACCAGCCTAGACTACCCTAGGATTCTACTTTGGTCTGTTACTTGACCTCCGGAACCAGCTGGGCGCAGATTGCCCAAGGGGCAAGACGACAGCAGAGGGGGTAAGTGGGCCTACAAGGCTGCCTCTGGGGGCCTCAGTTTCCTCAGCGCCAGCTAGGCAGCTTGGGAGGGGGCAGAAAGCCCCGACTGGACTCCCTTCCCGCCCCGCCCGGGCCCCTCACCCAAGCAACGGTTCCTTGTGAAGAGCCCCCGGAAGACTTCGCACTCCTCGCGCCGGTTTCCGCTGGCTCCGCAGTCGCACCAGGGTGCCACGCGCGCGCTAGCGTTGTCCACGTAGTTGGGGGTGACGGCGGTGCCTGCCGAGACCCCGAAAGCAGGATAATCGGCCCACCCGGATAGAGGCATTCCCAGGAGAGCCCCCGCCCCAGCAGGGATCTGGGTGGTGCATACCCACGAGGCCGGCGTAGGCGCGCAGGCAGCTGGGGATCTGGTCTCGAAGGCAGCCGTCCAGGTTGCTGGGGGCAGGCGCGCAGGAAGCCTGGAAGGCCAAGAGGCGGGGCCTGCGCGGGGCGGTCGGAGGGCGGTGAGTGGGAGGTAAGTGGGACCCGCCCCCCACCCGCCAGCCCCGCCCCCTCCCTCTACTCCACCTCCTCCAGCACCTGCAGACCCGGCTGTGCTCGCAGGCGTCTAAGGGCGCGAGGCAAGAGGGCGGGGCCGGTTCAGGACCCGAGAAGGCGCAGGAGGGCACGAAGGTCTGGCGCCGGCGCTCGGCACATGCGGGGCCGCCGCACGGGCAGAAGAGCAGCGCGTGGGTAAGCTCGGGCGGCCCGCGGGCGAAGAAGCGGCGCAGGGCGCGGCGGCAGCGGGCGCGGGGGCAGCTCCCCGGCGCGGCCGGACCCAGGCACTGCACCACGTACGCGGTGCGCAACCGCTGGCATCGCGCATCCGCGGTGCACGCGTCGGCCGCGTCCACGCATCGGTTCGGTGCGACAGCGCTCGGTGACCCTGGTGGAGCGGCGGGCAGGCTGTGGTGTTGACGTTCCTTACTCACACACACTTCACCTCCGCCTCCCAGTCAGGGCCTCCGAAGATGCGGGGTGCTCAAAACTCGAGGTGGGCAGAATGTGACCCGAATGCGTGAGCGACTGGTACTGACTGACCTTCCGTTGTGGAGTTGGGCAGTGGCGGGGTCAGGGATTTCCTGCAGCACGTCTGGGGTGGATGAGGCGCGTCGAGGCTGGGCCTGGCCTCCCGCAGAAGCTGAGGCCCACCCTCCGCAGGCATCACCCCTCACCCATCCAAAGAGGGGTCCGTGAGATTCCTCTCATTCTCCTGGGCCCCATCTGACGCGGAAAACAGCAAGGCTTCTGGGGACCTGACTCATGGAGACTTATCAGAAATGGTGCTGAGGACAGTGGCCACCGCTCCTCTTCTGCTCTGACATGCTGGGACGCCTGACCTTTCTTCCTTTCCTCTCCTTCCCCCTCCCCCTTGGAGACCCTTTGAGTGGCCTGTAGGTTTCAGGTTCTCCTTTCTTCTTGACCTTCTCTTGTGCCTCCTCCTGCCCCCTGCCTCTGCGTCTTCCCCCTCCATCCTCTTCTGGTGCTCCCTCCTCACCGATCTAACTGTTGCTGCCCCATCTGGATGGACTCTGGTTTCCCCCTGGGCTCTCCACTCTCCACCAGCCAGATAAAAAGATTCCCCACTAGGGCTCTGGGCACTGGAGCAATTTAGGCCTGGCTGCCAGGGTGTGGATTCAAGAGAAGTTCCAGATGGCAGGCCACAGGGCTCTGTCCTTAGCCACAGGGCACTCCACTGGGGGCAGAGAGTGTGCCTGGCACAGCCCAGTCACACACCAGGGGTCTGTTGGGCAGAGGGTGAGCTTTATCCAGAAGTGCCATGGGCCACATCTAAATCCAGCCAAGCTAGGGTTTTTGGAGGTCAGAACTTGGCAGCCCCTTCCTAGGACCTCAGTCACAAAACGAGGCTTCCCCTGCCCCTCGGTGCTCTCAGCCTCCAGGAACCTTGCTCAGGTGAGAAGCCTCTGGCACCAAAGTTTGAGGGACGTTTCACAACCTCAAAGTTTGAGGGAAGTTCAACACCCATCTCGCTCTGTGTGTGTGTGTGTGTGTGTGTGTGTGTGTGTGTGTGTCTGGCACTGGCCATCTCTTTTGGGTGGCTGTGGAGGAAGGTAGAATAGACATTGAGGGCTTGGAATAGGCCTGTGAGTGGACGGGATGGACAGGAGAGGGGGAAGCCTTTCCTTTCTCTCTCCTTTCCTCCCCTCCAGTCTCCTTCCCTCCCTTCCAGGACTCCAGAGCAGCAGGCAAACTTTGCCCTTCTCTCCCAGCCAAGCCCTCACATCCCCAGGCTGCAGCCACACACAGCAGCACCTAGTGTCTCCTGAGATCTTGGTTCCACTTCTGTTCCTTTGCTTACCTGTTTCCCTCCACCAGGAGCACCCTTACTTCATGTTCACCCTCAAAACAGCACATCTCAGCTCCAAGATCTCCTCTGCCTTAAACGTTTGCCAGATTCCTTTCTCCTCAACCTATACCACCTGGTAAAGTGACCCCTCCCTCCACGATGACCCAGGTGAGGAAGGGGTAGTCCAAGCAGGTAGAACAGCAGATGCATGGCATGGAGACACTGAAGATGCAGGGCGAGGAATCAATGTGAAGCTGCAAGACTGAAGGTGGAGGGCTGGGGCTGGGGGAAGGGTAATAGAGGCGGGAGAGCAGGCAATAGGAAAAAGAAAGTTTCTGGGGCAGAGCTACCAAGGCAAGACTTGGGAGACTTAGGAGGCCGTGGCTCTGTGGGACCCAAAAGCTGGAGGCAGGGTGCTGTGTCCCCACACCTCGAGCACAGGTGTCTCATTGGTGCCCCTTCCTGCATTTCAGCTTTTCCTAGAATCACCTTCTTGCCTTGTGCTTGAGGAGGGAAGAGGATCAGGGACAGAGAAGCCAAGGTTCAGAGGTCTCGGGGAGGAGGCAGCCACTCACCTAGAAGCAGTAGCAGCAGCAACGGGGGTGCCAAGCAGCTGGCCATGCTGGGCAGCAAACAGAGGAGAGGACGACCAGAGGCAGAGCCCCAGTCAGACAGGTGCCTCCTTCGCAGCTCCCCTGAGCCATAACGATATGGAAACCCAAGTGTCTGTGCTGACGCACTCTTCTGGGGGGGAGGAGCCTTTGCATCAGGAATGACTCCCCGCCCCCAATGAGTCCCCACCCAGGCTGCGCCTTCACGCAGATCTGGGAGCCACTGAGTCCGGTGCCAGAATGTGCCTAGATGGATCCCACCACACCCCCCAACACACACACAGCAACACCCACACAACAACCCCAGGAGACCTTGTCTCTCCCACGCTAAACCATTAACTCTATGAAACAACACTGTTCTTTTCCATCTCTTATAGTTTTAGTGTTAACTTTTTATTAGCTAATTTTAGACTTGCAAAAAAGTAAGAGCATTGCAAAAATGCTAGCGTTCCCTTTATATCCCTCACCCAGTTTCCCCTAACATCAACATCTTACCTGACCATAGTACAATTATTAAAACTAGGAAATTCATGTTGGTCCAAGACACTTAACTATAGACCACTTTGAATTTCCCCAGTCTTTCCACTAATGTCCTTTTTCTGTTCCAGGATCCCATCCAGCATCCCACATTGCACTTGGTCGTCTTGTCACCTTAGTTTCTTCCAATCTGTGGTAGTTCCTCAGTCTTTCCTTACAAACTGGGTGCTTCCCTATGTGGCCCTGCATGGTGGACAGTCCCCCTTCTCGAGGGAAATGCAAGCCATAAAAACTTCTTTCAATGGCATTAACTTCTCTGTCTCATTGCTGTGTCGTCTCTATAAATCAGAATCCCACAGCGAACACAGGAGTGGGCTTTAGCAAACAGTCTCATTCAGCGCCTTCAGCTGGTAGAGTGAAAGCAAGGCCTGAGCCTTGGGGCTACTTCTCTGCTGCCAGTGGGTGATTGCAAAAATTCCCCAATTCTTCACACCCTATGAAATATGATTTTGCTGCTCCTCCCTGGAGGGGAGGTGGGGTTTGCCTCCCAATCCCTGGAACCTGGGCCGGCCCTGTGACTTGCTTGGGCCAACAGAATGTTATGGAAGTAAATGTGCCAGTCATGGACTCTCAAGAAGCCTGACAAGCTTCCACATACTCTTCTGCAAGAGGAGATGAGTGAGGTACTTGCCTCAGGATCACAACTACTGGTTCTTCTTTTTGCCTTAGGCTCCAAAAATGCCTTGGTATGGTAACTGATCCTGCCTTTAGTTAAATTTTTGATATTTTGTTCATCGTGGACTTTTGTATTAATTTTGATCTTTAAAAATATTACATTAAAATATTTCTTATCTTGATTACTTATTGTGCCCACGGTGAATGCCTCCCTTGTCGCACTCTAATCCTGGTCCTGCTCACTTAGAACCCTCCCCAGCTGTTATGTGAACAGGCCTGGGCTAGCCCGCTCATCCCCATCACCCTAGCCAACAGCCAGCCAACCCCAGAAGCAGTGACCAGCAGTCGACTGCACATGTATAAGTGAGCTGAGCTGAGACCAATCGAACCACCAGCTGACTTGCCAATTCACAGAATTGGTTATTGTTTTAAGCTACTAAGTTTTGGGGTGGTTTTGTTATGTAGCAACAGCTGATAAAGAAGGTCACTCAGCAACTTTTGCATGAAGCAAGGGGAGAGAGTAAATGGCTGTTCAGAGTGTCCAGGGGAGGCAGGAGAGGTGGAGCAAAGGGAACATTCAAGCTAGGCAACACCATCCTATGCCCTGATATATACGGGGCCTGGCTGTCATCTGAGGCTCCACCCACCAGCCACCGCCCTTTGTCACCCTCAGGGAGCGCCATGGTGTTGAATTTACAGACAGAAAAGACAGAAGTCCCAGGGCAACATGTCTTTCTTCTGACTTCTACTTCGGTGTCCTTTCGAAAATGGCTTCCTTTGTCCCCTCCCGTGGAATAGAGGAGAGGCTGATTAATGTCCAAAGTAAGGGGACTGCAGCAGGCCCCATGCTTCTCTGAAACCTCACCTAAGGACTAGGAGTGGGGTGGGGCTGAGGAAGCATCTGAGGGACAAGAGAGGGTAGGAGATGGCAGGAAGGACGGTCCCAAGGATTTTGTTTGTTTTGCAAGGGCCAGGCTCCAGGGAAGTGGACTCAGTCTGAAATGTAGGACCCCTGGAGTCCAGGCTTCTGTCCCAGCAGTCACTGCCCTCCAAAGAGCTAGGTCCGAATAAAGTGAGTGTAGCAGACACACCTAGGCTGCCTGGACATAGGCCCCTCTGGGTGCCCAGCATGACCCAGCGCCCCCTAGTGACAGGAGGTCAGTGACTACATGACCTTCCCTCCTGGGACTGATGGATTCTCGCTTGAGCTGGAGGGTGTACCCTAGCAGGATCCCGCAGCCCTAAGGAATGGAGACAGCACTGCGCAAATTTTGATGAGGCTCCAGGGTCCTGGAGTAGGTGGTGTGGCGGTAAAATTTCGAAGCTGCCCAAAGGTGCAAGAGGTCTGCAGACTCGCTGGCTCCGCCCCTGGGGGGCGGGGTCCAAGTTCCTGGTGTGGCTGTCAGTAGCCACCTGTCCTTAAGTCTTCTCATCTCAGGAGTCACTTTTCACCAGAGACAGGATCTTGGCTTTTGGACTCTACCTGCTGAGAATGACGTGGGGTGGGGGTGGGGGGCGTCATCCCCTGAGGGCTGGGACCCCAGGCTGCAAGTAATGCGTCAGGGACCCCCTGTCCTCCCTCAGGGAAAACCAGTGACCCAAGAAGAGCCAGAACTTCTTCCTCCCCTGCCCCAGGGGCCTCCAGCATCTGGCCCCAGACAACAGCTTCTCCACGTGGTCTGTCTCATTTCCATACTATAAGCTCAAAAACCTCAGAGTGGGACTTCCCTGGTGGTCCAGTGGCTAAGACTCTGCACTCCCATTGCAGGGGGGCCCTGGTTCGCTCCCTGGTCGGGGAACTAGATCCCACAAGCCGCAACTAAGAGTTCGCATGCTGCAAATAAAGATCCCACGTGCCACAACAAAGATCCTGCATGTCGCAACTAAGACCCAATGCAGCCAAATAAATATTTTTTAAAAACTCAGAGTAAGGGACTGTGAGATGAGGGGCAAGAGGTGGATGGGTGAGCAATGGGAAGTGGAGGGCCCCACCTACCTTGGGGGTACAAGCAGGGCTGTGGGGCACAGGCTTCTCAAGGTGGCTGTTGACAGAGTTCTCAAGGTCTGTGGAGCAATAGGTGGGGGAAGAGTGCTGTGAACATAGGTGGCAAGAGTCCCTGATGCAGGGTGGGGCACAGGGGCTCAAGGTGGCTGGGTGCTAAGTGGAGAGGAGGGGGCCCATCTGGAAGGAGGCAGAAGACAAGAGCCTGTCCCTTTCCTTCCCTCCCCATCTCCCACTGTGCCTCACGCACCCAGGGCCTGGGGCTCTGCAGTGGCTGTCAGGCCCAACTCCATTGGGTGAACACTGCCTAGAGGGTGGCCCCTGCATGGGCCATCTTTGGATCTGAGCAGTGGATGAGAGGCCAGGAGATTGAGACAGTGACCGTTAGTAGGGCACCCTGGGGCTTCTTCCCTGCAGCCAGAGGCTTGCACCCAGGTTGTTCTGTCCAGCTCACTTTCTGTTCCCTCCTGAGAGGAGCCCTTGGGGTCCAGGCTCCAGTTGAGACTCATGCTTTGCCAGGGCCTCTGACACTTCCTCTCTCCAGCCCTGATATTTCTCCTAAGCTCTGGAACCACCCCAGCATCCTCCAGATGTTGGCATCACTCAGGTCCCAAAGAGGGGCGGACTTCCTTCCCCAGTGGTACCTGTATTTGTGCTCCTTGTCATTGGGTGGCCCTGCTGCCCTTGATGACTCCAAGCTATGCTCGGTTGCTCACATCCCATCTCCCAGGGCCTTACCACTTCCTTTGATGTCTCTTGGAAACAGTCTCCTCAATACTTCACCTGGCTGATGACATGCGTTTGCTGCTCCCCCTGTAAGCCCCCAGTGATGACACACCAAGCTCTGACCACCTTGATCCTCTGCTCACAGACCCACAATCAACACTAATTGTGTCAAGGCCCTATCAGCTGGTGCCCTGCCCCTGTTTGGGATGCCCTCTTCCTCCATCTCCAGCCCAAACTTTGCCCTCTCCCTCAGCTTGCCCAGAACGCTCCCAAGGCTAGGCTGTGTCAGATGTGGTCATAGGGCTCATGCCTTGCCCAGCGCCCAGTGAAGGGGCAGCCCTAGACTGACCATGCTTGGTATCATGTGACCCTCATCCCAGGTCGTGGAGAACTGGGTTAGGGGCAGGCCCTTGGCACAAGGGCAGCCAGCACCATAGCTGCCCAATGGTAGCGAAAGGAAAGATGTGCTGGGCCCTGCATTTGGGAACTTGAAGGGGGTAACAGCAGAGATTTAGGCAGAGGAAATGCCAGAAGGCTGAAAGCTCGTGAGAGAGAAGCTGGAGAGGCCTTGAAGGGTACATTGGAGCAGGAATTGCATTATAAGCTGGTGAAAAAACAGGGCAAAGTCAAGGAAGAGGCAGCCTCTTGGTGGGAGAAAAGAAGATATGGACAAGAGGTACTGAATCCCAGCAGTGGGGACCAGGGTAGAGGGCCCTGCATGGATCCACGCCTTTGGCTTCACTGGAAGGCCACTGGGGCCTTCTGCTCAATGCTTCTTTCCATTGCCTTTGCCTGCCTCTGTGCACCTGGGGGCAAGGCCTGAGGACCCCACCCCAGCTGCCCCAGGTCCAGCAGAGCTCTGAGGAGCAGGAACCTTAGCCTCAGTGCCTACCCACTGCACATGGGGTCCCTCCTTGAGCCCCAAAGGCATTGTTGGAGACGGAGTTCCGGGTGCCGGCAGCAGCACCAGGCCAGGCCAGCCCCAGGGAGCAGAGGCAGCAGAAAACTAAGGATCACCGCCAGCGTGAAGGTGTCCTGGTCTGTGGAGGACAGGGTATGGCTGAGTCCTGAGGTGCATCACAGGGGCCCTCCCCACTTGCCCCCCATGGACGCACTTTCAGGCTGCATAGGACCGCTGTCCACGCTACCACCAAACCCTGGCTTGTCACAGAAAGGCGGAGCCCAGCCCAGAGCACAGTGGCAATTACGGTTACTATTGCAAACCTGCAGTGGAAAAGAGAAACGGAGGGTCCCACAAGATCAGGGACTTCCAAGGTCACCCCACACACACCTTTCAGGCCACTCACCCCGCGACCATGGCAGGCGGTCAGGCAGAGCTCCAGCTCTCGGAAGGTAGTGTTCTGGCAGCGCCTTTCCTGGCACACCTATGGGCAGTGTGTGCACTGGGCAGTGAGGGGGAGTGATGCTTTGGCCTGCAGGACTCAAGTGGCAGGGAGGGGTCGGGTGGGCAGGGCTCACCATTCTAGGTCCACACTGGGTGCCTGACTCTACCAGGCCCAAATCAGGCAGGTCCAGCTGGGTGCCGGGCAGCATGAGGGCTCCCTTGCAGGTCACCTGGCGGCTGCCTAGGGGTACGATGGAGTCCACCGGCACCATGTGTGGTGCCAGTGCACTCTGCTCCCCGCCCTGGCACTGCAGTTTCCCACACTGCGCATCGCTAGGGACGAAGTGCAGGGTAGTCAAACAGCGTGGAGTTGCTCCATACCCTCTTCCCCAGCTTCCCCTCCCTCCGCTCCCCACCTCTGCGCACAGGGCACGAAGCTGCTGTCGCTTTGCTGGCCGCAGTTCCCATGGGCGTCTCCCGCAGAGTTCACAACCTGGAAACAAGCCTCCGGGGCTGGGCGGGAGCCTGAGGAAGCATGGGCGGGACTAGCGGGGCAGCCCAGACCTGAACCACGCCCCTTCTGCCTCAGTTTCCCCCCGCCCACCTCCCCCTAGAGCATTAAACTGAGCAGACCCGAGGATGCGGGCGGAGGGTGCGCTCTTGGTCTCACCAGGCCCCCAGAGCTGCTGGCACTGATGCTCCAGCGTGGGACACGCGCCGTCCCGGCAGTAGCCGCGGCCTCTGGCGCAGGGCGAGCCATCCAGTAGGTAAATGTCGGGGGGGCAATAGGGGGAGGCGCCCGTGCAGAATTCAGGGAGGTCACAGTCGCCCGCAGACCGGCGGCAAGGCGCACCCGCCGGCTTCAGCTACGCAGGTGACCCGGGTGGAGGGAAGGCGGCGAGGCATAGAGAGAAAACGAACAGTTAGAGATACACTTCGAGAGCGCCAATCGGACACGAGAGAGCCCTGTGGGGAGGTCCAGGCGAACCCACGCACAGAGCAGAGCCAGCACCCGCAAGGGGGACCGGAGGGCGCCGATTAGCCAAGACCAACAGGCCGGCTCCCAAGTGCCCCCAACCCTCACCCCCAAGCCTCCCATACCCTCACCAAGCAGTGTGCGCAGCAGTCCCCGTGGGTGCACTGGGCCCCCGCACGCAGCGAGCAGTTGTGGGCATGGCAGCAGGAGTCCGGGCACTCCTGGAGCCGGAAAGGCGAGGAGGGACCAGGTGAGGGTGCAGCGCCCAGACCTCCGGGGAGGGGGCAGGCGGGGACCAGCTTGGTCCCCCGGGGCTGGTCGTGCGGACCTGACCTGGCCGGCGCCGCAGTCGCACTCCTCGCCCTCTTCCACGAAGCCATTCCCGCAGTGCGCCCGGGGCACTAGGAGCCCGGAGTCCGGCGCGTTGGAGAGGCACGCGCCCCCTCCCTTGCTGAGGAAGGCGCGCAGCTGGCGGCGGCTGCAGGCGCTAAACACGCGCGGGAACGGGTGCCTACGAGCGGGGGAGGGCGTCGGGCATACGGGGACCATCCCCTGCCAACCCCTGCTCGTCTCCAGTCCCCTCCCCCCGGCACACAGGTGCTTGGCTACGCAGCCGCCGGATGCGCGAACACCGCCTGAGCAACTGGCGGCTAGAATTCTCTAGAGGCAGAGCCCAGAGAGGGTAAGTAACTCGCGCAAAGTCACACGGCGAGCGCGAGGCAGGAGGGTGTGACGCCAAGAGCGAGCAGCCCAGGACCCAAGGTCGAATCCCAACCCAGCGCCGCTCCTCCCGGCGTTGGAGTAACCTCGCAAGTTTGTCCGAAAATAATTTATCATATCGTGAGAATCCACTTTGCCTGCGTTCCCTACACTTCAGCCTCATAAACAACCCTCAGGGCAGGCACTATTACCATCATCCCCATTTCACAGAAGAAGAAACTGAGGGATAACCATTTCGCCCAAAGAAATGCAGCTGAGGAAGGCCCAGGTCCCGCGGAGCCTGTCCTGCAGCCCCTCCCCCGCCCCGGCGCGGGTACCGGGTAGCTGCGGCCATCACGCAGCCGCCCTGCTCCGCCGCTGCCTCCACGCAGCAGCCGTCGGGGTCGTGGCTGAGGCCGAGGCTGTGGCCTATCTCGTGGGCCATGGTGGCTGCAGCACCAATGGGGAGCTCCGAGTGGTCCTGGGAGGGCGTGGGGACGGTCACTGCGGGGTGCGGAGACCACCCCCCAGCACTTCTCCTCCTCCTCCCGTCCCAGGTGGCGCTCACGGTGCTCACGCCTCCAGAGCTCTCCGCGCGGCACATGCCCTCGACCGGCGCCAGGCCCACGGTGGCGCCCTGGAAGGCGCGGCCCCTGAGGGAGGAGCGCGGCTTGACCGGGCGGGCCGGGAGTCCGGGCCGCCCGGCCGGGACCGCGTAGGGGTCGGAGGCACCCACGTGAGCAGCTGAGCCGAGTCGTGTGGCTGCCGTGCCCACAGTCCCTGGCGCCACTGCAGGAAGGCCCAGAGCGTGGCGTTCGCGTCTGACGTGACGCGGCTCTGGTCCTCCTCGGTCCATACTTCCAGGCCGGTCAGCGCCACCTGAATGTCCAGAGTCCTGAGAATCTAAGGGCGCGGCGGGGCAGGGCTGAAGTGGGGGGCCGCCGCGGTGCCCGTGCTTCTCCATGGGAGCGCCCCTCTTTCTTCCCCTCCGTTCCCTCTCTCCATCTCCAAGCCTGCCCCTGTCGTGGTCACCCCAAAAGTGCTCTTCCCCCCACCGACCCAACCTGATCCACATAGCTGGCGACCTCCAGAAGACGCTGTTTGGTGTGGTTCAAGTTCCGGTGCTGGGTCAAGAACTAGAAAGCAGCAAGCAATACCACGTGTGACGACGGGCTGAGCTCACCCCATCCAGGCCTGCCAACCCCCTTGGGGCTTCTCTCACCAGGGTGTGATCCGCCACTATGTACAGCTCCAGGTACCTCGGGCTCCCCAAGGACTCCCGCCTCTCCTGGGAAGGCGGCAATGGTGACCCTGAGTGGCAGGCTGCTGGGCTTGAGCCCTGACCACCAACCCCAATTCCCAGAAAGCACAAAGTTAACTTTAAAATTTTGCTAGAACTTGTTCCTTCAGCCTCCAAATAAAAATGTCAGGACAGGAGGCCCTGAATTGGGGCTGCACATTCCTGTCTCTTCTGATTTTAAAGGGCTCTGGATACTGCATTCCTACCCCCACCCCTGCCCGTGCTCCTGACCCTGATCTGGGTGGCACACGAAAGCCTGGTCATGTCCCTTTTGTCCCCAGGGTCCCTGTAGCCACAGGCCCCTTTCCAGCTGAGCAGCTGCTCCGTCCGGAAGATCTTGTGGGTCAAGAAGTCTTTGGAGTCCCCAGGTGGCCAGGGATGCACATAATAGCTGGCATTGCTGCTGAGTGTGATCAGGCCCCTAGGGTGCAAAGGGGTACAGGGGTGGGCAGTAAAGGAACTCTTTCCCTAGTCCCAGGCCCAGCCCCCTCCCCCAGAACTCCTCACCTCATCCCAGAGCAGATGCTGAGGACTACCCAGGAGTCCAGGAAGCCCCTCACACGCCCATGGTAGTGGCAATGATCCTGGAGAGCAAAGGACCCAGCCCCAAATCTCAGCCAGGACTGAAGTGGGAGGGGCAAGAAAGAAAGCGTGGTGGGGGACTGGCTCCAGCTTCTCCTTAGGAACAGGAGGAGAATGGGGGAAATGGTGGAGAGGCCCTTGGTGGGTGCGTACCCCAGCACTCCTCACCCTGTCCTCAGAGTCCATGGAAATATCTCACCGTGTGGTTGGGGAACAGCACTACTGGCTGCCCATCTGGGCTGTAGTGGGTTTCTGTGTATCCTGGAGCCAGCAGCCTGCTGGGAGGGAGTGTTGCAGAAATTACTTAATCCAGCCCTGCTTCCTCCAGGATGCCCTCTGGTCTTCCTCCCTGATAGCTAATTGAGTAGCTCTATGAGTGAGGCACAGGGCTAGCACTTAGGAAGCAGCCGAAGTGCGTCTTAGGGAAGGGACAGGAGTGACTGTGCATTGCTCAGCTCAGAAAAATCTTGGGCTAGAATGAGCAAGGTGAAGGTCAGGAAGGAGCTTTGGTAATGGCTTAGATGTGGAAATGGGCGTGTGGGAAGCACCAGGGAGGAACAGGAACACGGGAACGTTTGTGGCTCCCCTGGAACCTGTGACAGGCAGCTGGATCCACAGGTCAGGGGTGTTAGAAAGAGACTGGGCAGGAGGAGAGGAGTCAGGAGACACTGCCAAGGAGGTGGGACTTGGAGCCAAGGAAGTGTGTGAACTCCCTAGGTGGCCCTGGCTGCTGCCTACCCTTGTTGGGCATCTGGACAACCCTCTAGCCCACCTCCTCCCATTCAGAGCTCCTTCAAATCTTCTCCTCAGGCCCCCAGATCCCACATATCTCCCCACCTGTCCTTCACTGTTGCTCACCCCCTGCTTCCAGAGAAAACAGAATCCACACCTGCTCCTGCCCTGCCCGTCTGAGCAGGGATCCTCCTCCCTTCCTTCTCCAGACCCCACTCAAGTAATTGAATTCATCTTCGGGCTCCATCTCATCAGGATCCTTCCCACCAAGATGGATCAACCATAAGTAAATTTCTCTTCTTTAAAGAAAATCCTTCACCCCACCTCACCTTGGCCTCTTTACCCGCAGACTGCCCCCAAAGACTTGTGATGCCTGCTTCTCCACTTCCCAGTCTTACTTCCTCCTCCAGCTTTGCTCCCCTACTCCACCCACACACTCAACCTTAGGAGAGAGGTGATGTGATCACCCTTTTTTTTTTTTTTTTTTTTTTTTGCGGTACGCGGGCCTCTCACTGTTGTGGCCTCTCCCGTTGTGGAGCACAGGCTCCAGACGCGCAGGCTCAGCGGCCATGGGTCACGGGCCCAGCCGCTCCGTGGCATGTGGGATCTTCCCGGACCGGGGCACAAACCCATGTCCCCTGCATCGGCAGGCGGATTCTCAACCACTGCGCCACCAGGGAAGCCCTGATCACCCTTTTTAACACATGGGGACATTGAACCCCAGAGAAACTATGGTTAGGCATGGTGGAACCTGAGTTCCACCTGAGTTTGTTCCCAGTGCATGGGGGAGAATAAAACGTGTAGAGTGCTCAGAACAGTGCCTGCAATGAAATAAGCACTTGATAAATGACAGCTGTTGATAACACGGTCTAGATGGTTTCACGAACCCACGCTCCATCTTAGACATTCACCTCCCCCAGCCCGGCTCTGCCTGCTCATTCACCAGCTCAGAATCTTCGGCTTTGCACCATCCTGGACACTCAGCACCAAAATGGCCTTCTGTGATCTGGCCCTGCTAGGACTCCCCAAATTTGTTTCCCCTTGCTCCCCTCCCTCAGATGGAGACTCCCCAGGCAAGCCAGACAAATTGGCAACCCCTCTTGAATGTGCCTTGACCTATGTAGCCACTGTACCTTTGTCCCTGGCATTCCCGAAGCCTGGAGCACCCGCCCATCTTTGGAGTCCATCTTGGATTCTCTTTTGACTCAGCACACCCTGTGAGCACCCACCAGGTGATGCTCACTCATTCCTGGCAGGAAGCTGACAAGATGTTTCTGGGGCCGGGATGAGAGATGTGCCCCACAGCAGGGCTGACCCAGCCTCAATAGCCCACTTCAGCCTTGAGGGAGCCAGTCATGGGCTAGCATGACTTACCCTGTCACCTGCACCTCCTCCTCTGGGGTTCTCACCCCAACCAGCCTCCATCTAGGGTTCCCATCAGTCTCTGTCCCCAGCACTGAACCCTCCCCAGAGAGAGGGGCTATTCTTGGCTCCCAGCTCTTTCCCCGGCCTGGTACTCACTGATTCTTCTCCAGCTCTAGCAGGAGCTCCTGGCCTTCAGCCTTCAAGACCACCAGCCCCACTTCTAGCTTCGAGACCTGGGCAAGAAGGAGTGTAGGGCTGAGAGGGCGGGCATCCAGGTCCCCTGCCTGCCAGGAAGCAGGAAGGATGTGGAGCTGACTGGCAAGGGAGTTCATGGGGAGAGCACAGGGGCACGGGGCAGAAGGCCCCCGCTTGCCATTGTGGGTGTGGATGGGTGTGGGGTGAGAACTTGCAAAAGTGCTTTCAAACTCAGAATGTTTGTTGTTCTGACAGCAGCCATTTGACAGAGCCTGCTAGGTGCACTCCACATCCTCCCTGGAGAGACAAGTGGTTTCAGAAAGACGCCATGCCTTGCCCAAGGTTACTGGGCTCTTCCTCTGGTCTTCCCTCCTCTTTCATGCCCAGAAGCCTTCCTCTAAGTAGGGAGGAGAGTGGGGTCCTGAAGACATTGATGCAGGAGAGTGGGGTAGCCACGGCTCAGGCCTCCTCACAACCTCTCCTTTCTGTACCTTGCTGTTCCCCACTCCCTGTAGAATTCAGACTTAGTACCTCCACCACCAATGCTGACTAGCTGCCCCCCCCAAATTTTCCTACGCCTCTAGCAGGCTCGCCCCACACCTGCTTCACTGAGCCCATGAGGTAAACACTGACTCACACGCCTTGCCAAGAGAAAAACTCTGGTTTTCTTGGCTAGATGTCAGGAGGGTGGGCCTGGGCCAGCCTGCCCACCTCTCCTTCCCCTACCCTCTTTGCCATTTCCACCCTGTGGGAATACCCCATCTGCCCGCTTTGTCCACTCCCTGGCTGGGGGCCCAGAGCTGGAGCGGGCCAGGAGCCTCCTGGAGAGCAGCTGTGTCCTTGGAATGCTGGCCCCCACTTTTGCTGGCCCTTCCCTTTTATCCCACAATGCACTGGCCTGGGCCGCAGGCCAAGAGGCTCAGAGTCTTGTGGAGGGGGCCTTCCTCTGCAGGTGGGGAGCAAATAGTCCCCTCCCCCAGCCAAAGGCCGCCCTAGGCCCCAAGCATGAGCTCATGTGGCCGGAATGCCACTTGTTTTATTGGAGAAAGATTTGCACTGAGGAAAGGAGGCAGCCCAGATGGAAAGCTTCCTCTTGCCCCACCCCCATCGCTCTCTCTCTGTCCCTCTGCAGCTCCTGCTGTCCTCATTTCTTGCCCTCCTGGTGACCCTGCCCTTCACCATGCACTCCGTCTCCAACCTAAAATGTAGGTGTTTCCTGCCTCTGGGACAGGACACCCTGCCACTCTGTCTGCTGTCCTCATCTTGGCAGTCTTCCCAGGGACAAAAAAATTGAGGAAAGCAAATTCCCTCTGGCACTCCCCTCCTATTTGGTCACAGCCCAGGCCAGGCCCAGAGGGAGGTCCGCAGTCAGGGTGGTCTCAGCATGTGATGTCCCTTCCCCTATGCCGGTGATGAACAATCTCAAAGCTCGGGCTGGCACCATGCTGACCACTTGAATGGGGGCCCTGAGGGTCTGGGAGACCCAGTGAGGGCCCTAGGTTGAGAGTTGCTGGGCCTGTGGGGGCCCCCCGGCCTACACGGCAGTGCTCTCCTGCCTTCCTCCTTGCAGGCTTGGACAGTGGATTGTCTTCTCTTTCCTGAAAATTCATGATGAAAAGGGTGCTCTAGGCTTGGGGAACATTGGCGAATGGTTTCTTCTGGGTTAAAGAGCTGTGTGACCTTGGGCAGTTTCTCCAGCCTCTCTGGGCTTCAGTTTGCCCCTCTGTGAAATGGGCATACAAAGGCTGTTGGTCTCCATGCAGCACAGCTGTGTGGCACATACAGATGGGGGCAAGGTTATTCTGAAAGTGTGTGATGGATGGCTGTTGGGAGGAGACTGGGACAGAGCATCCAGAAGAAGCAAAACAGGGTGGGCTTGCATTTGGGGGCACTAGGAGAGAGTGACTACTGGGCAGAAGTGGCGTGAGCCAGTGAGACAAGTTTCAGGCCCCTAAATGGCAGCGTCCTGGAGAGGACAGCAATTCATCCACAGGGTCACATGTTCTGGTAAACTTCGCAAAAGGAAGATATTTTGGTGTTTTCTTAAAGAGGTCCTTGAAAAGCTTCTGGCCCCACCTCTGCCTGATGGGGTGGAGGTGGCCTGAATAACACTGGGAAGAGATGGTTAAGGAGGAGGTGGGGTGGAGGAAACTGGAAAATGACTTCCATGTGTGCAGCCTCTCTCCATCTAGACGTCTCCCACCTGCCCCTGCCAAACCTTCGGGGAGGGGCCTGAAGGACTCTGGGGATCTAGGGACCCCAGCGAAACTGCCACGTGATATCTGGGGAGGGGCAAAGGGGCTGAGAGACCCTGGGCCTCTGCAGAGTAAGGGATGACCTGGCACTGACCGGCTGCTCCAGGGTGACCATGTGCCGGGGTCGTCCATCCAGAACCCAGTGCAGGGTGACTGGCTCTCCAGGGGTGTTTCCTGGGGAGAGGACAGAGCACAGGGTGAGGGGAACCTGAGGGACATAGGGAAATTGGAGACAACAGAGGGATAGAGTTAGAGGATGTCAGCAGGCAGGAACAGGAGACTCCATCTTCAATACTCAAAAGTTTAGCCTGGGGCTTCCCTGGTGGTGCAGTGGTTGAGAGTCCTCCTGCCGATGCAGGGGACACGGGTTCGTGCCCCGGTCTGGGAAGATCCCACGTGCCGCGGAGCAGCTGGGCCCGTGAGCCATGGCTGCTGAGCCTGCGCATCCGGAGCCTGTGCTCCGCAATGGGAGAGGCCACAATAGTGAGAGGGCCGCGTACCACCAAAAAAAACAGTTTAGCCTGGAGAAGGGTGGCCACCCATGAGGCATCCTTGGAACTGAGGAGCCACCAGGGAGGTGGCAGAAGAGAGACAGAGGAGCCTGGGAAGAACTGCTCAGCTGGGCACTTGGGAGACCCACTGACCTTGGGAGGGGAGAATTGGGGTCAAAGATCACAAGGAAGAGACCAAGGCCCCTAATACAGAGGGGAAAGGAAATGGGAGGCAGCTTCGGGTATTTTTAGACTGGGCAGCAGATGCTTTTAGGGTGAGAGATCTGTGAAGACAGGACGCCTGTGTCTCCCCCACCATCTGAGAAAAACAACAGCCAGATGTTGCCCAAAGCTCCCTCTGGGGGCTTCATGCTGGGGTTAGGGCTTCCAGGGACACTGGCCCAGAAGCCCCCTCCTCGTGTCTTCAGGAGTAGGGGGGTTTGTTTGGGAGACAGAGCCTGAGTGCTCCCAGGACGGGAATGCTTAAAGGGGGCTCCAGGAGGAATACCAGAGCGAAGCATTACTCAGAAAGCACCTGGAATGCTCCCCTGGAATGCTCCCAGCCCCCCTGCCAAGTGGACCCCGGAAACTCTCACCACACCCGCCCTGCAGGAATCAGACCTCAGGCTGCCCAGAGCCTACAGGCAGCCTTCCCTCCATCCCTGGGGAAGCCCAGCTCCCAGAACTGAGAGCTCCCCAACCCCCTCCCAGCCCTGGCCCCAGCCCTACCCAGGCTGAGATGGCTGCCCATAGAAGTGGCTCAACTCCTGCCAGGCCACACCGACTCCTTTCTCCTTCTCCATCTCCTCCTGCAGACCCCATCATCAAAGACCTGGAATCGCAGCCACTCCAGGAAGTCCCCTTCTTCCAAGAAGCCCTCCTTGAATGGATCAGCAGTTTCCATCAGGTAGATGGGGGTGGGGGTGGGGAGGTGCAGGGCCTTGGAATTGAGGCTGAAGGGCCAGTGTAGGGAGGGGTCTGAGTGCGGGGTGGGGGCGGTCTTAGGCTAGAGAGGACTTAACTCGGCGTGGAGCACCAGGTCCAGCTGGCCCTGGGTTTCCCAGGGTGGAGAGGGGAAGGTGTGCCTGTGTGCATGTGTGAGTGTGGGTTCTCCTCCTGGCCCTGTGCACACACGCTGGCCATTGGCACCTTGACGGGGGCAAGGAGGCAGAGATGGAGCTGTGGTGAGTAGGTGGATGGGAGTGGAAACTGAGGAGCCAGTGTGGTGTTGGGGAGCATAGAGTCCCTCTCCATTCCTCCCAGGGGTCCCTTCATCCTCCCCTGACCCCAGACTGAAGAGGAGGGAGCAGCGGAATGCCTGGGGACCATCCCCAAAGGCATGAGGGCTGTCATCCCTCCCACTCCACGCCCCAGAACAGGGCAGGACCCTATCCCTGTTGCCGCCCACCCCCCCACCCCTGCACAGTGCTCTAGAACCCACTGTCGCCAGGCTGCCCGGCCCTTCCTGCCCGCCTTGTCAGGCACTTGATGTACAGGACTCCGCCAATCCTCCCACCCTTTGGGAGAGGTTTTCATCAGCCCCATCTCACAGAGTTTGTAGAGGTCAAACTGAGAAGAGACAGAGCTGCAGTCTTCCCCCAGGGCCCTGCTAAACAGACACCTTCTGTTTGAAGCCGTTTCTATCTAACCAAACAAGGCAACATAAACAATATACACACTGCCCCAAGGCCCTGGGATGAGGAGGTGAACATGGAATGATGCATGAGTGTGGAGGCCACAGCTAGTCCCTTAGTGTGAGAGCGCAACAGGGACTCCAGGGCACCGGTGGTCTCGGGCTTCCTGGAGGATGGAGGCCCGCTGAACCCTAGGAGATGAAGGTGCAGGAACCTTCATACTGGCGGATGGGGCCACAGCAGAGAATCCAGAGGGGTTTGGGGGTGCTGAGCGGCTGCTTGAAGGGAAGGGGCCCTGCCACTCTGCTTCGCCATTGACACAGGGTATCTGGGCACAGTGTGCAAGTCTGGGCCCTGAGGCCAGCACAACTGCAGTTGAGAGTCCCTGGGCAATTCCCACAGAGACTCTCCCAAACCCTCCCCATGCCCTGTCCTCCTGGCCCGCGCGATCCCCGGGGATTTCCGACCCTCCATCCCCGACAGCGACCTCGCGGCGCACTCCCACTCACCTTGAAACGCCTCAGCCCCCCACACCGGCCACGGCAGTCGCAGTAGCAGCAGCAGCCCCAACGCCGGCGACCCTCGAGCTCTCCGATACCCCGGGCGCATAGCTGTGAGCGTCTAGCGTCTGAGCTGTGGCTCCCAGCTCTCGGCTCCGCCCCGGCTGGATCGCGGCCGACCCACGCCCTCCGCAGCCGGCCCGCCGCCTCCCAACCCTCCCGCACCCCCATCCTGGCGCGCAACCCCCTTCTCGCGCGACCCCGCACGGAGCCCCGCCTGCCCGCGCCACCATCTCAGCCCATCAGTCCTGACCCCGGCAGGCGTGTGCCCTCGGGGAGCCGGGACCACCCTGTCGCGTCTAGGGGTTAGAGCTCGGTGGGGCGGGAGACCCTCGCGAGCCAACCCGCCGCATAGGTCTCAGAGGGCCCCCTATTCGTTGGGGTGGGAAGTGGAGATGGGGCGGGGACGCTCGGGAAGGGCCCTTGAGGACCAGAGCGGGGAGGCGGGGACAGTGCTAGGGGGCCACCTGTTGCTGCTCCGGTCTGCCCAGGAAGCGCCCCCCTCCATGGTCTCCTGGATCGGACCTTTGTCCTCGCCTTGACACCAGTCACGCCCAGAGTCGCCCGGGTGAGAGACTGGCGGGCCCTAGGAGAAGGGATGCCCGGGCGACCGCGACAGGCAGTTGCGGCCACAGCCCCAAGTTAGTCTCTGTTCCGTGGTGGCCGCCAGCGCCTGTGCCCGAGGTGCGCGGGTCGGTCGGGAGGAGGAGCGGAGGCCGCGGTCCTGCGGGCTCCCTGCACGGCAAAGGCGAGGCGGTGGAACAGGCGGGCGGGCGGAGAGGGGTGCAACCCTTTGTCCCTGGTGGTGGCCGGGGGGTGGGGGTGGGGCGAGGAATGGCACAAAGCCATAGACTCCCACACGTGCGGGAGCCTTTTGGCTTTTGTTTCTTGTTTTAAAAAGTTTGTGTACTGAGTAGTAAATTCGGATAGCGAATAGCAAGTATTCCGATAGCGAGGGATGTTAAATTTAAGCAAATCTGTTTGTTTATGAGAATTCAAAATGCGCCAGTTCAGTTAGTAAGAGTTGCAGTGGGCAAGGTAACCTATGTTGGCCTCATTCAAACATCAAAAAGTATGGTGAGAGGTATAGGGAACATCCCATCCTCTCAGACCACGCCCCTCCAACAGGAAGCTATTATAAGCTTCTTGTATAGGCTTTTAGATTAGTTTATGCGTGTCCACAACAATACAAACACTTTTTTTCCTCTTTTTTTTTCTGTACCTTGAGTTTTTTCACTTAATACCCTTGGAGATCCTTCTTATCAGTGGTCTCCTTAACATACTATTCTTTTTCTTTTTCTTTCTTGTTTTGGCCTTGCCATGCAGCATATGGGATCTTAGTTCCCCTGACCAGGGATTGAACCTGTGCTCCCTGCAGTGGAAGTGCAGAGTCTTAACAACTGGACCACCAGGGAAGTCCACATTAACACTATTATTTTTTTTTAATATTTATTTATTTGGTTGTGCCAGGTCTTAGTTGCAGCAGGTGGGCTCCTTAGTTGTGGCATGCGAACTCCCAGTTGCAGCATGTGTGTGGGATCTAGTTCCCTGACCAGGGATCGAACCTAGGCCCCTGCATTGGGAGCACAGAATCTTATCCACTGTGCCACCAGGGAAGTCCCAACACTATTCTTATGATCATTACTATCATTCTACTATGATTACTTTGGATTTTAAAATTACAATAAAATGTACTTACTTTAAGTGTACAATTAGATGAGTTTTGATAAATTTATACACCTATGTAATCACCACCACAATCTAGATAGAACCTTTCCATCACCCCGAAATAGTTTTCCTGTGCCCCTTCCCAGTCAATCTCTCCCACTTCTAACCCCAGGCAACCACTGATATACTTTCTGTCTATAGATAAGATTTGCCTGTTCTAGAACTTCATACAAGTAGAATCATAAAACATGTACTCTTTTGTGTCTGGTTTCCTTCCCTCTTTGTTTTTGAGATTCATTTTCATTGGTTCATGTAGCAGTAATTTGCTCTTTTGTAGTGCTGAGTATGTTCAATGGTAAGGGGGAAGCACGGTTTCTCTATTCTCCAGCTAGGCATTTGGGTTCTTTTCCAGTTTGGGCTCTTCTAAATATGGCCGCTACAAATTGCTGTGTAAATCTGTATGAACATGTTTTCATTTCTCATCTGTAAATACCTTGAAGTAGAATTGCAAGGTCATACAGTAAAGGGCATGTTTAATTTTTTAAAGAAACTATTTTCCAAAGTGTCTGTACCATTTTACATTCCCACTAGCAATGTGTCAGAGTTCTCCATATCCTCACCAACATTTTAGTGTTGTCAACCTTTTATTTACTTATTTATTTATTTGGCTGCATTGGGTCTTTGTTGCTGCACCCAGGCTTTCTCTAGTTGCAGCGAGCAGGGCTATTCTTCATTTCGCTGCAGTGTGCCGGCTTCTCATTGCAGTGGCTTCTCTTGTTGCAGAGCACGGGCTCTAGGCGCACGGGCTTCAGTAGTTGTGGCACACGGGCTCAGTAGTTGTGGCTTGCAGGCTCTAGAGCGCAGGCCCAGTAGTTGTGGCGCACGGGCTTAGTTGCTCCACAGCATGTGGGATCTTCCTGGACCGGGTATCGAACCTGTATCCCCTGCACTGGCAGGCAGATTCTCAACCACTGCACCACCAGGGAAGTCCCCAACCTTTTAAAATTTTAGCCATTCTAATGAGTATGCAGCATTCTCATCATTTTTAATAGCTGAATGCTATCATTTATTCATAGTCTCCTCTTGGGCATATAAATGGTTTCCAGTCCCTTTACTATTACAAACAATGCTGTAATGGATAGTTATATACACAACTTCATCTGTGAGATGATATCCTACAAGCAGGATTGCTGGGTCAAAGGATACGTGTGTTTGTGATTTGGGTAGATAGAGTTAAATTGCCCTCTGATTTGTGCCAATTCACAGTTGTACCAGCGATATCTGCAGTGCTCATTTTCCCACAACCTTACCAACACAGTTATCAAAATGTAATATTTGCTAGTCTGAAAGTGAAAGCACAGTCTCCATTTGCATTTTGTCTTATGAGTGAGGTTGAATATTTGTTCAAACATTTAAGAGCCGTTTGTATTTCTTTTTCCCTGAATTGCCTGTTCATATCCACAGCTCATTTTTCTGTTGGGTCTTTCTCTTAACAACTTGAAGGAACTCTATATATAAGGGAGATGAACCCTTTGTCTGGAGTATGAGTTGCAAATATTTTCCCCAGTTTGTGAGATGTATCCAGCCTGTGGTGTGTGGCTTCAGCTCAGTTATACTCATTGCTGAGTAACATTTGATTGTGTGACTATAACCACACTTTTCTTTCACTGACACTACTGTTGCTGGAGCTTTGAGTGGTTCTTAGTTGTGAGATGTTATAAAAAATGCTGCTGTGGACATTCATACGCATGGGTCCTTGGCTTCCTCCCTTTGCCTGTCCTGCTTCCTCCATCCCTTTACTGGTCTCCCCTGGGAACACGTTCTTAATAGGTCACTTGCACATGAAACCTTGTAATGGGGAATGAGACCTAGTACAGACATAGATGGCTTTGGTCATGATGGGTGCTCCAGTGTAGACAGGCTGGAGAGGCATCAACCCCTCCCCCTGTGGATGAGAACTTGTATCTTCTTAATTTGCCTTCTCTCAGAATCCACATTCTCTTTTGGAATCTCTGGTTGTGCTCCTGGTTCAACATGAAAGAGCCTGGGCCTCTCTGTCCACCCCTACTCTTCCCCACATCCTCCCTGAACGGGGAAAGAGAGGGGCTCTTTTTGCCCTGGGGACTGACAGCAGCAGAGGCCACCCCTCCAGGACAGAATTCCTGATATTCCTGCTGGATGACCAAGAGGCAGAGAGTAAGGCATCCTGTCACACTCTTGGTCCATTTTGCTATCTCTTTTCTTACCCGAAGAGGCTTTGGGGAGGAGTAGGGGTGAACAGAGAGACCAGGCTTCCATCTTGAAACAGGAGCTCAACTGGAGATCCCAAAAGAGAATGTGGATCCTGAGAGAGGGCAAATTAGGAAGATACAAGTGCCGACCATAGTAAAGGAAACAGTCCTGAAGAGGAAGAAGAGAGGGACAGCTAAGAAAGCTCCAGAGGCCACGGGGCAGAACAACACCAATGTGCACCCTGGCCCGGAGGTGGCGCAAGTCCCATGACCTGGGGGCCAGGGAAGCAGAGCAACCTCCAGGGCAGCCAGACTCTGAAAGCAGAGGGGAGGCTTCAGCACACTGGCTGACTCCTACTCACACTGCAGACCGTGGCCTTGGTGTCTTCTTGTCCAGGGGCCCTCCCTGACTCGAAGCCGGCCACTGTCCCCTGCACTATCCTTCTCACTGCACCACATCTCACACAGCAATGCACTTGCCCATTGCCTTGTCCCTCTCCTCCAGACCTTAAGTTCTGTAGGCTCTGGGACAATGTTCGCTGCCTGGCACAGGACCTGGCACACAGTCAGTGCTAATAAAATGAGGGGGACATGTAGCTTAAAAGCCATAGAGGGACTGGAGTCCTTGCAAAGTGGATGCCTCCCAAACTCAGATAAGCTGTGTCCAAGCATGTAAGAGGAATTTTCTGCTAAAATCTCAGAGCAACTGTTTGTTTACATTCGAAGGTTGCAGAGGAGGGGCTGGGGTCATTGGACCAAAGTTGAAGAAGAAGGGTCCTAGAAGTGCCACTCATTAGCTTGGTGTTCGTGACCAATGACACGGTGGGAAAGATGATTTATCAGATGGTGTGTTAGTGTCACTCTCCAGAGGGGCATCTGGAAGTGTCCTGGGAAGAAAGCCAGTGAGAGTTAAGCCTTCAAAGTGTTTGTGTAATGGGCAGCACCCACCATCTGTAAACAGGACTCATTCTGAAGAGTGACCCGGAAAAGGGTGACTATAAACATTCTGGTACAAGCCTCACAGCAGATATAAGCCCTTACTCCTTTTGAACAAATACCCAGGGGTAGAATTTCAGGGTCATAGGACAGGGGTATTTTAGCTTTAATAGATAATGTCAAACAGTTTTCCAAAGTTGTCATGCATTCTGCATGGTTCCCACATAAAGTTCAAAAACAGACACATCAAACTTATGGTGTTAGAAGTCAGGATACTAGTTACCTTTGGGGGCTTGCGACTGGAGAGAGGGGCACAAGGGAGACTCTGGGGGCTGGTAATGGTCTGTGTCTTGATCTGGGTGCTGGTTACATGGGTATATTCACTTTGTGAAAAGTCATTGAACTGTACACTTAAAATGTGTGCACTTTCCTGTATGTGTGCTACCCTTGAATTAAAAGTTTATTTAAAAGCCTTGAGGAGCCTCAGACCACTAGGGGTGGACAAAACTAACCCCTCTGAGGACCCTCCAATCCCAGGTGGACCTACGTCCCCTTGGAGGTGCACAGAAGCAGATGAAGACTCCAAGTCAAATGTTCCCAAATCCTCCAGTAGCCATCCCTTCTGTGACTACCCGTGGTCCTCCCATCACCCTCTCTTCCTTAGACAGTTTCAAAACATCCGGCTGCATCTAGTTTGCTCTCTCCTTGTCCCACCTCTGGTTTTAGTCCACAGTTTCCACCCTCCCACTTGACAGCAATGTAGAGAAACCAGTGCTTATTAAATGCTTACCTACTGCATGCCAAGCACAGTGCTGGTCATGTGTGCAGCAGAGGTGAGCAGTGCCCAGAGCCTCACAGAGAAGGAAGGGGCACGAATTGCTTGAGCATAAAGTAGTTTGTGGTAAAGCTCATATAATTTGCACCCACTGCCACCTCCAGCAGATGGTGTCCCAGAATAAACCCTACTCACATTCGAATCCTCTGTGTTCCAGTCCAACAGTTTGGCTTGCAAGAAAGAGACTCATTCCAGTTATGTCACAGGATGGATGTTTACTGGGAGGACATGCCTGATAGACTCTCAGGAAGAGCCTGGCAATCAGGCACTAATAAGTATAGGACCTGGGACTGGAAGGGTCCAGCCACGGCTACATAAATCTCACCTGGCCTCCAATTTTTTCCCAACCTGTTAGCTCCTATGCCAACTCCCCACTTCTCTTCACATTTCTCAACTCAAATCCCAGAGTGGTGGGCTCTTTGCTCCTCCCACCATCTGCCACCAGGATACCAGGGGAGTCACTAGCCCACTTGAGAACTGCTTCCCTTCAGGCACTGACTTCCCTAGGGGCATGTTATTCTTTCTTAGTGACCCTTGTTTGTCTTAACAGCCCCTGGTGCACAAGCTTCCAGGAAGAGGACATGAGCTCACTTGATCATGGACAGGAATGCACTTGGAGCAGAAACAAGGATGCTGATACCATTTCTGCTCCCCATTCTCTGGGGCTGGGGGAGTGGGAATGGGGGCATCTCTTCTTCCAGAAGCCAGATCTGGCACAAGATGCCTGTTCAGGCAACCCAAGTGCCTGGGATTCCCTCTCCCTAAGGACCACGAAACCTTCTTGATTTCCTCAGTCTTATTGTGTGAGAGAGACTACCTCCTCCAGGAAGCCCATGACCAGAATAGACAAAGACGCACCCTGGCCTTCAGTAGATGGGCAGTGAGACAGAACGTGGCCTGCTGGCAGCATTCCCATCAATGTCAAAGTCTCAGGGATGAGTCGATAGTTGGGAGTCCTTTGAATATATAATTTAAAACTACATTTCCCAGAATCCCTTGCAGCTTGGCATGGCCATATGACTAATTTCCAGCCAATGGGAAGTAAGTGGAAATTATCTGTGCAACTAATGGGTTGTAGCCACGATGGGAATGGGCATGCCTTTAACTTCCACTCGTCCCTCTTCTTGCTGGAGGAAGTGTGAATGCAATGGCATCACTGTGAACTTCACAATCAAAGGCAACATTTTAGGGATGGAGAAAAACAAAATAGAAGGATCCAGAGCTCCAACATCGTAAACCACCATAACATTCCCAGACTAGTATGGGAGAGAAAAATCGAATTCTCTCACGTTGAAGTTACTGTATTTGGTCTTGTTAGAATAGCCTAGCTTATATTCTAGCTAGTACAGAGTGCCTTGACCAGCCTGTGATGATGTAGAAAGCTTTTCTTCTATTCTAATCCATCTCAAATGTCCAGGGTAAGCTTGGAGGAGAAAGATATGAAGAGGCAATGCACTGGAATATCAATGGAGAGATGAGATCCAGAGAAAAGAGAAAGAGACATGGACATGGTCAATTCATTTCTCTTCAGAGTCCCCCAGGGTCAACACCTTTGCTGGTAGATTGATGTTCACCTCCACTTCTCACCACCCATTTTTCTTGGGGTTTGGAGCCAGGTCATAGAAAGTCAGGTGCCACAGAGCTGTTTTCATGGAGGCAGGCAGGACCCAACGCCCGAGTCATCACAGATTCCGGTAACCTCCTCCCCCTGAAAGCAGGAAATGCTACAGGTCAGCTCAGGGGCAGAGCACAGGACGAGGTCACAAATGTGGCTGCACCAGGATCAATGAGCTTCCCACAGAGAAAACTCTGGTCACTGGAGGACTCTGGGAGTAGTCATCACTTGACCTCTAACTCTGGAGGGCAGCCCCCCAGGTCCCCAGCCTTGGGTAGGGGTCCCAAGGGGATTGGTGAGAGTGTGCATGACTGGAAATGTGGCTGGGAGCCCTGGCCCACCAAATGGATTATCTGAAGAAGGGGACACATCACAGGGGAGGAGAAACAGACTTTCACTCCTGCCCAGGTGATGGGCAGAATCAGGAGTGGGGAAGAGAGACCCTAAAACCCAGGTGGGGTCCCGTGTTACAAGATGTGTCCTGGAAGTAGAGGTGACGCTGGTCAGTTCAGAATGTCTGCTCCAGTCATTCAGGCAGCCACGCAGCAAGCACGTGACTGCTCTGCCCCAGTCAGAATATGGCTCCCCCTGTCTTCTCAGGGGGCGCTGGGTCACTATGCTCTTTCCCTAGTCTCTGCCTAGCCCCAGACACCATCCTGTAAATGAGAGTAATCTCTCGGTGCCAGCCCCGCAGTGCGGGTTAGCCGAGCATTGTGTCTGCATGTGCCCACATGGTGAACGAATACCTGTGTGGTTTCCTTCTGAGAAGCCATCTCCATTGAATTTTCACCCACTCTCAGCTTATGAAAATGCCTCCTTCTGCAAGGGTAAAAGTGGACTCAGAAAGCCTCTCCCGTCCCCCGCCTGCCCCCATTCCCTTCCCCCACCCTGTAAGCTTCACCCCAGACTGCTCACTACACAGAGCGCTGGGGAGATTTGTGGAGAGCAGGCTACTTTCTTCCTCCCCAGCCCTTTCTTCAGCAGTGAGAGGGCAGAGATAAGAAAAGAAGAAAACTACAGAAAGATAGATTTAGAGACGATTCTAGAAGGGCTTTCCAAATTTGGAGCAAAGAGAGGGACAGGCTAGGAAGTATGGAGCTTGTGAATTTGGTGGGAGGAACATGGGGGAAGGATGAGGTAACTCTGTCCACCTTCTAGCTCCAGACCCACCTCCAGGCGTAGCAGGCCCCCAGGCCCAACAGTAGGAAGAAGAGGCCTGCCAGCAGCCCCAGGACCCAGAGTAGCTGCTGGAACAGATGCAGGCGATGCAGGGCTGGAACACAGGGGTGGGGTTTAGGGGTGGCTGTGGCTCCAGGCCTCCAATGCTCCCTCCTAAGGTGACTCCCCCAAGATGAAACCTAAGTTTCACTTTCTCTCAGAAGCGTCCCCATGCAAAGGAGCTTCAAGAAATCAGTCTAGACTAGACAAGCTGATTGCAGCAGAAGTGATTCAGGAAAGACCTCAGAAGGAAGCCTTTGGACCTGAGAACTGGGCCTCTGCGCAGAGTGGCCTGAGAGATAGAGCCCCCCTCACCTCTGGTTCCAAAGTAGGTGGCAGCAGAGGCAGAGCCCAGGGCATTGGAGGCAGAGCACACATATTCCCCCTGGTCACCGGGCCTCAGCTCCTCGATATCCACCCTCAAGGCATTGGGGGTGGCTGAGACGTGGATGTGTGGCTTGGCAGGAGCAACCTGAGGCTGGCTGGAGGCCACCAGCCGACTGCCAAGGTGGATGGTCAGGCTGGCTAGGGGCTCGCTGTCCACTCGGCAGTCCAGAATGCCCTGGACGCCACCCTCGGGCTCCACAAAAACCGTCATGGTGGGTGTCTTGGGAGGGTCTGTGGGAAGACAGGGAGTGTGGTGATTGCAGAAACAACCACAAATTCCTCCCCTCCCTGTACCCCATGCAAGATGACTGCTGCTCCACCCACTAAGAGGGAGAGCCTGTTTCCTCACTCCTTAAATCTGTGACTCACTTTGAAGGCAGAAGAAATAACATTGTGTGACTTCAGGGCTAGACCTCAAGGGGCCTTGCATCTTCTGCTGTCCTTGGAAAACAACCATGTGGGAAGCCCAGGCCAACCTGCTGGATACATGTGGCCCAGCCTATAGCCAGCCCCAATTGCCAGCCATGAGGGTGAAGCCATCCTAGACCATCTAGCCTCTGTTCAGCCACTGGGCAACTGCAGCCACATGAGGTAAGACTAGCAGAACTGCACAGCTGAGCCCAGCCCAAATTTCTGACCCACAGAATTGTGAGCAAATGAAAAATGGCTGTCGTTTTAAGCACTAGGTTTTGGGGTGGCTTATTACACAGCAATAGCTTACTGATACGGTATGGGTCCCTGGTGAAGAATAAAGCAGGGGGCCAATGTCGATGAGGGCCTACTGTGTACTATCTTGTGTACTCCTCACAAGGTGAGGGGACTGACATTTTACAGATAAGGAAGCCAAGGCAGGGTTGCACAAGATCACACATCAGTCACTGGGAATCCTCTGACCCAGGACTCCATTCCTGTGAAGTCCTTGCTCTTTGCAGACAGAAGAGGAGGAAGACCTGAAGTGGGCGTGTGAGATGTGGAGAGACTGGGGCAGGGGGAGGATGTCACACTCACAGAGCACCCGGAGCATGACTGGAGCAGAGGTGGTGGCCCCAGTGGGGAGCTCAGCCCGGCAGTGGTACATCCCAGCTTGGGCGAGGGCCACATGAGTGAAGGCGAGGGTGGGCACAGGCTCTGTGTGTAGTTGCCGGCCATTCCAGAACCAAGCAAAGGTAGAGTTCCCCATGGGCCCAGGGCTGCCAGGGAGGTGACAACTCAGGTTCAGCGCTGTGCCCTCAGGCACATCCAGCCCTGGCTCAGCCACCACACGCACACCTGCAGGACCAGAGGTGGTTAGGAATCTGTAGGCCTGTAGGAGCCGGAGTCTCTGGGTTGGCCTCTATGCATGATGGGAAAGCCTGATCTGACTTGGGATCTGGATCCCCAAAAGTGGGACTGTGTCTCCCCCATCAGATTGAGAACAGGGATATCTCTCCTCCTTGCCCCGGGAAATTCCGGGGCAAAGCTCTGCCTCTCTCTCTCATCAATTCAAGCTTTTCGATGGATGAGGCTGTGTCTTGCCCTCAGGTTGGACTCCCCAAGGTGGGGCTGCACCTTGTCCCTCAAACTGAGCTCCCTGAGGGTAGGGTTATGTCCGTCTTCCCATCCCTGGTTTCCCCAGGGCAGGTCAGTGCTCCCACCCGCAGTCTGGGCCCTGTGAGGGCAAGGTTATGTCTCCCCTGCTCCCAAGCTCCCCTTGGACATTGCCATACCTCCACGCCCCGCCCGCTCCGTAGGGAGCTCTCCAAGGGCCAGGCTGTTTCTCCCCTCAGGCTGGGCAACCCCCTCCAGGGGGAGCTGTTCCTCCCCACCAGGTCAGGCCAGCCAGCCCCCTTTTGTGGGAGCCCCACCCCTCACATGGACTCAGACCCCACAGCACTGGCGCCCCTCCTGCGCCCTGGCCTGCTCACCTTCTGCCTGCAGCTGCCCCATGGTGCTGATTGAGCCCAACAAGTTGCGGGCCGTGCAGACGTAGGTGTCCTTGTCACCTGAGGGCACATCTTGCACCTGCAGCCGCAGGGCGTTGCGGGCCACCTGGACGTGGCCCGTCCCCACTGCTAAGACGTGGACCCCGTGGCTGGTGGCCAGCACCTTGCCATCGCGGGACAGGGCCAGCTCGGCAGGTGGCTCGCTGTCCACAGTGCACTGTACCACGGCCATGGGGCTGGCCCTTGAGTCCCAGAAGGAGGACAGGATAGCGTCCCGAGGGGCATCTGCATTGTGGGGCAGGGCAGAGTTGAGGGCTTTGCTTGGAAACCCTGTGCTATCCATTGTCCACCTGCCTGGCATTGGTGAGGCTGAAACCTCTGGGAAAATGGTCACTTCTGGGAAGTGACAGCTTCTCAGGAGTCCTGTGGGCAGATTCCTCCAGACAGGGTTCACAGGACCTTAAGGAATCTTCCCTCATCACCTATGTCTTTCTTTCCCCAAGTGTCCCAGGTTCCCTGCAGTCCTATGCCCACCCACACCAGGGCCCAGAAGCACCCTCCATCCACCCTGGGTACCCCCAGCCAAGGACACTCGCTCACAGAGGACATGCAGCGCTGTGGGCTGGGAGCTGCGTGTGCCCTGGGCATCCTGGACCTGGCAGGTATAGGCGCCCGCGTGAGCCCGTGTAGCCATCGGGAATGAGAGCGAGGCAGCTGACCCCTCCTGCAGCCAACGACTGTTGTGGTACCAGGCATAGTGGGTGGGTGGGCGGGCAGCAGGGTCTTCACAAGTCACTGTGACAGGGGCTCCCTCGGGCACAGTGGCTGACGGAGCCAGGGTCACCTGCACACCTGTACCAAGAAGACATGGTCAGCTGGGCTGGCCAGACACCATAACTGATCCCACCCCTTGTGGGCCTGGCTAGGGCCCTGCCTCACCCTCTAGCCGCAGCTCCAGGGACATGTTGGCCTGACCCAGAGGACTGCGGGCCGAGCAGCTGTAGAGACCCTCGTCACTGGGCCTGGGCTCCCACAGCTCCAGCCTCAGGGTGTTGGGGACAGAGGCTGTGGTCGAGGACACCAGGAGACGGCCAGCGTGGCTGAGGGCTAGCTGGGCAGGTGGACGGCTGTCCACTGTGCACAGCACCAGGGCCAGCTGCCCGCCGCGGCTCTCCAGGAGATAGGTCAGGCGCATGCCGCGGGGTGCATCTACGGAGGCACGAAGGCATAGAACGAGTTCAGGGACCACAGTGGTGAGGAGGCCAGTTTTCAGGTGGCATTCTAACCAAGAGGACCTTGGCTCCCCACCCCCAAGGGCCTCCACTTGCCCTATCTGGGGCACTGCTTCTCTGCCCCAGTGGTCCCAAACTCTAATGCTCCTTGTCCAATACTCCATCAGCCAGCTCGGTACTGAGTTCCTGGGGTGGATGCCTGTGAGGCTCTGGCCATGCCCTGATCCCTGCAAGCTGTTGTCATTCCTCCCAGCTCCACCCTGCATCCAGCCACACTCACAGAGGACATCCAGGGTGACGGGTCTGGAGAGGTGGAGTGCCTGGCCAGGGGTCAACACGCCACAGCGGTAGGAGGCAGCATCCATGACCGTGACGTTGGGCAGGGGGATGGAGTGGACAGCACCTGGGCGCTGCTGCCCATCTTGGTACCATGTATAGGTGAGCTGGGCCATGTGGGTAGCCCATACAAGGCAGGTCAGGTTCACCAGCTGCCCCTCCTGTACGGTGGCTTTGGGCCACACCTGCACACTCACAGCTGGGGAGAGAAGGAGGGCATGGGGACACCAGGGAATACCGAAGGCTGTGTAAAGCAAGCCACCTGTCTCCACGAGGGTGGGAAGCTCCTCGGCCTCTGGGAGGCACAGGTGACCCACCTGTAAGTGGGGCTCAGATATGGAGCTTAGGAAATGGCTCATCATCTGTCAGGTGGTCCCAAGCAGAGTTCTCCCTGCAGCGCCCTCACCCCTACAGGCTTCACCTGCCCTGCTGTGGTTTCTCCTTGAGTGCCCCCTTTCTGATTAGTTTTATCCACTGGGCATTCATGTAAAATTCTGTTTTTAAGAAAGGTTTTCAGGGAGTTCCCTGGTGGTGCAGTGGTTAAGAATCTGCCTCCCGAAGCAGGGAACACAGTTTGGAGCCCTGGTCCGAGAAGATCCCACATGCCGCGGAGCAACTAAGCCCGTGAACCACAACTGTTGAGCCCGTGCGCGACAACTACTGAAGCCCATTCACCTAGAGCCTGTGCTCTGCAACAAGAGAAGCCACCGCAATGAGAAGCCTGCGCCCTGCAATGAAACAAATAGTAGCCCCTGCTCGCCGCAACAAGAGAAAGCCCGTGCGCAGTCAACGAAGACCCAACGCAGCCAAAAATAAATAAATAATAAAAATTTTTAAATAAATAAATAAAAATAAAAAAGGTTTTCCATGAAAACCAGGTCTGGAGACTGCTGCCCTTAAGGAGGGTGGGAATGCAGACTGTCCTATGTTCAACCCTCCTGCCTGTGCCCCAGGCTTCCAGAACCCTCTCCAACCTCCTCTTCTCTTAAAGGAGCCACCCACACACACACTCACACCCCTACACTGACCCTGGGCATCAAAGGTGGCTGAGGCCGAGGCCTGGCCCAGGGCGTTGGTGGCCTCGCAGGTGTAAACGCCCTCATCCTCCAGCACTGCATTGTGGATCTCCAGACGCAGCGTGTTGGGGGCCACAGCCACCTGTAGCCGGGGAGAGCTGCCTGCAAGCTCCCCCACACCTTGTAGGGTAGAGGCCACAAGGAGGTCCCCGTGGAGCAGTCGTAGCTGGGCTGGAGGGTCGCTGTTCACACGGCACAGGAGGAGGCCCAGTCGCCCAGGGCCTGTGTCCATCAGGGAGATGAGTGTGGCCTGGCGAGGGGCATCTACACAAAGCAGGCAGTGGTCAGGGCCCAACCAGGTGGTCCCTCATCTAGGACTCTCGGAGGCAGAGCCCAGGACCAGGGGCTCGGCATCTCCTTCCCCAGTCATGCCCTTGGCTCCCTCATCCCCCAGGAAACACAAACAAGATAAAAGTGCTTACAGGACACGTGGAGGCTGACGGGGACAGCCAAGTTCGTGGTGGCTGAGCCTGGAGCCTGGGCTTGGCAATGGTAGGCCCCAGCTTGGCTCAAAGTTATGGCTGCAAAATGGACTGTGGCCGAGGTGAACTCCTGGAGGGGTTGGCCATCCCGATACCAGCGGTATGAGGTCCCCTCCAGGACCCCTGTGGGTACCTGGCAGCTCAGGACCACAGCCTGACCCTCTCGGAGCTCAGGCGATGGTGACACCCGGACCCAGGCTCCTGCAGGGAGAAACCAAGAGCAGGTGAGGGCCCTCCGCCATACTGTCCCACATTCTGGGACTACATGTGTGTCCACATGAGGACTGCAAGACCCCAAGCCCGTGTCCCGGAGCCACAGCTCCCCCACCAGACCACTACTGAGGGCCCCACTGCAGTTCCATGCCTCTTCCTCTCCTGCACCTGACTCCCGTGCCCTGGTTCTGAGCTAGCATTCACTGCCCACAACCTTGAGTTATGGTTTTGCTTTGTCAATCGTATTTCACCTACCAGAGGGTGAGCCTCACCTGGCCCCTCAGCTTGTGTGACCTGTAACCCCAGTGCCAGGCACAGCACCTGCACATGTTAGCTCTTGACAAATGTTGGTTTGACCCCATAAAGCACTGAAATGGTGGGGATTTAGGTCATGCCAAGTGCCATTGTCCTTATCATGAGCTGGCCTCAGCATGGGTGACCAAGTACTTGAAAGGGGAAGTTAGCAGCTGTGTAATCTTGAGTTCTTTTCAGCTCTCTCCAGCCAACTCTGCACCCAACCTCTAAGTCATGAGAGCCCGGGAACTGGGGACCGGGCAAAGGGCTGTCCCTAGTGCCCCCTGGGTCTGAGGCAGGAGGAGACCAGGGTTGAGGGAGTAAAAAGGAGGGACAGCCGGAGTGGTGATTGAGAGCCCAGACTGTGCCAGGGACCAGTCACGTGACCATGAGCAAGCCCCTTCGATTTCTCTACAGAATCAAGGCCCAAGGAAAATGTTCAAAAACTGATGTTTGTCATTGTGGGAGAAAAAAATGTGTTTTTCTTTGGCCTTTGCAGCATTATTGATATTAACTTTCCTTTTTTCTGGTTTATTCACTTAGGGAGGATTATTACAGAAGAATATAGATAGATAGATAAATGAAGACTATGAATATATTCATATGCGTGTGTATATATATGTATATATACTCACATTTGTATATTATATATTATACATCTATACATAAATATGCAGAGTGGCCCCCAGGGCACTTGGGTCCACCACAGCTTCAGAGGACTGACACTCACCTCGGACCTGGAAGAAGAGGGAAGTGTTGGCTGATCCCAAGACATTGGTGGCCTCGCAGCGGTAGCTGCCAGAGTCCGCCAGGCTCAAGTCTTGGACCTCTAGCTGCAGGGAGTTGGCTGTGGCTTTGGCCTGGAGGTGGCCACGGGATGAGAGCCGGGGCCCCGAGCTGGTGGCCAGGAGGTGCTCCCCATGGAACAGAGACAGCTGGGCAAGAGGGCGACTGTCCACAGTACAGACGAACACAGCCGTGTGGCCCTGGTCCACATCCAGGAGAGCTGACAGCTTTGGAGGATCTGGGGGATCTGCAGGGACAGTGGGGAGCTCAGGCCACCCCCAGCACAGCTCATCACCTTTTACCTGCCACACTCCGTTACACACACACACGCAGTTCAGTCCTGCACTTGCCCACACCCGAGCCAAGTTCTTGCCTCCCCAAACCCAACCTTAGCCCTGTTTCCCCCAGACCACCCCTTCCACCCTCCAAGGGCCCAGACCTGCCCTTGCCCATCACCCACAGAGCACACTCAGGACCACAGGGGTGGAGAGCTGGGCACCAGCCTCGGTGAGGATGCGGCAGGCATACAGGGCAGCATCCCTTCTGGTCACAGGCAGCAGCGTCAGCGTCTCCAGGGGGCCCTGGGCCCACAGTGCCCCATCCCGGAACCAGGAGTAGTTGGCAGGGCCACCGGCTTCCCGGTCCACCCTGCAAGTCAGATTGGCTCCAGTGCCCTCCTGCAGCGTGTGCGATGGTGTGATGACCAGGACAGTGGCTGGAGAACAGGCAGCACAGGCCTACTGAGACAGGCCTCACCTTGATGTCTTCCCCCCAGACCCCGGGGCCAGTGGTCCAGCCTCCCTGCCTGGACGGGGTGGGAAGGAGGCCCTCTGGGGTGCCCATGGGGCATGGGGAGGAAAGCAAGCTCCCACTGCTGACCAAAGGTGGTTTCTCCCAATAGACCCACCTTAGAGCTGGGGGTTGCAAAGGAGTGGGGTCCCGAGTACCAGCCCCTGACCCTGAGCGACTCTTTCCCTGACCCGCCTCACCCTGGGCATTGAAGGTCGCCGAGGCAGAGGCATTGCCCAGGAGACTGCTGGCCTCACACAGGTACATGCCTTCGTCTTCCAGCACCGGGTCTTGGATCTCTACACGCAGCAGGTTGGGGGCCCTGGTGACTTTTGTGCGTTGGGAACAGCCCCCACAGGTGCTACAGCTGCCCCCGGATGGCAGGGAAGAGGCCACGACACGGTCCCTGTGGAGCAGCCGCAGCTGGGCGGGGGGGTCACTGTCCACACGGCACAAGAGGAGGCCTCGCCGTCCAGCCCCAGCTCCTGCAGTATCAATGTCCAGCCGGGCGGTAAACATGGGCTGGCGTGGGGCATCTGTAGGGAGAGGAGCATGGGCACTCTCCCACAGCCTCTGCCAGGGTCCCACAGGTCCGCTAAAGGCTGGCGAGGTTCCCAGAACACACCGAGCAGAGGCATGTGCCCAGAGCTGCCACAAACAGCTGTGCAGGCTGTGCACGACACAAGGACAAACAGACAAGGGTGGGAGGACCTCAGCCCATGCCCCTTGTGCTAAGCTATGCCCTAGCGCTGGACTGCATCTTCCCAGAAGAAGGAGTGCCATTTTCTAGCTTGGACAGCGGTACCATATGGGCAAGCAGCCACCTTGCATAACCTCCAGGTGCTCCTGAGCAGGTGCCTACCTAGCAATCCCTGGGTGTCTTGCTCTCTGCTTCCACTCTGCACCCCATCCCTTCCCCCAAGATCCTTCCTGCTTCTTATCTCTGATCTCCAAGCCAGCTCCTGTGAGAATAGATAATGCCTAAAATGCCCTTTTCCTAGAAGTTTCCGAAGATTGGGGCCAAAGTCCCCATGTCCTCTCACCCTGAACACTAGAAAACCCCCCAGAGGCACCTGCTTTTCCTGACAGTCCCCGGACATGACTCCTGCACATGTCAGGTAAAGTGTTCTGGAAGCTAAGTATGTCCTGAACATTGGTCAGCCCCTCAAAAGCATCCACCCTTGACAGGACGCAGTCCCTGTGCGGAGAGGCTCTGCCTTCGTGTCTGCACCTGTGAGGGCACAGCCTATGGGGTGTGTGCACATATATGAGTACAGTGTCCCTGGGCCCAGCTCTGGAGGACAAAGTTTGGACATGGTGTCAATGATGGGTCTGAGGCTAGAGGCAGAGCCCTAATGGAACTGGGGCTGGGAAATGAGATTCCCCAGCCTTGGTCTCCAAATTTCAGTCCTGGGTGTCGAGGTCCGCGATGTCCAGGCTCGTGACTGCCTTCCTCATCTAGACCCCAGGGCAGGATGGGGCCAGGAGAGCCTGGAGGAGGTGGGGGTGGCTGATGGACTCCAATGGGCTGACCCTCCTCACGGCAGCCACGGGCTGGTGGGAAGGCTACTCACAGAGGACGGTGAGGACAGCAGGTGAGGAGGGCCCGCTGGTGCTATGGCCATCCTGGGCCCAACAGTGGTATGAGCCGGCATCAGTGCTGGAGGCAGCGGGGAGCAGAAGGCTGCTGCTGGGCCCCTTGAGAAGGAAGGCCCCATTCCGGTACCAGGAGAAGCGTGTGTCAGGTGTCGGGCTTAGGCTGCTCCTACAGCTCAGTGTCACTGCTTGCCCTTCTGCCACCTCTGCTGCCGGGCTGATGAGGAGGCGGACTGCTAGCAGGAAAGGGAGAGAGGAAGGCTCGGCTCCCCTGCATGCCTGTGGCTTCATGCCACCCACTACAGGAAGCGCCCCCGGGTTCCCCTCTCCCAACTCAATTGTAGGGAGCTCTGGGCGTCGTGGCATCAGCTCTGTGAATCTCTTGATGATCCAGGAGGGTCTGGTCTTGAATGCCAGTTCAGCTCTTATTGGTATTAGCTGGCTAAAGCATGGCTGGGAAGGATTCTGAGCCAGATCCCAGGCTTATATCAAAAACCTGGCTTGATCAATTAGCTATGTCTGCCTCAGAAGGAGGGAAGGGCAGCACATGCACCAAGACCCAGCTTCTCTATTTGGCCTTCTGCATCTGACTCCTAGCACGGAGTCTGCCCCAAATGTTCAATAAATAAAAAACAAATGAATGCACGTTGAAGAACTCTCCAAGCTCAGAGTCAGAATGGGTACTAAAGGAATAGCTCAATCTGCCATGTTTCCCTTTTTGCCTTGACTTCTAGGAGCCTCTGAGGCTGGGATGACTGTATACCTCATATCTTTGATGTGATTTTTTTCTAGCCAACTAGTTCAGGCCCTCAGTTGACCCCTCTGGGCTCCCAGGAGGAAGGTGCCAGAGAAGGCCTTCTCCTCAGACTCCTTCCACTAGCCTCACTGGGGCCACCTTACCATTGGCATGGAAGTCCAGAGTGGAGGACGCATTCCCAAGAGAGTTGGTGGCTGAGCACGTGTACTCTCCGCTGTCAGTTGGCCCCAGGTCTCGAATCTCCAGGTGCAGGGAGTTGGGGGCAGAGGAGAGACTGAAGCGTGGGCTGTGGTCACCCTCCCCAGAAGTGGAGGCCAGGATGAGGCCCCCATGTGACAACACCAGAGTAGCCATGGGCTCGCTGACCACAGAGCACTGGAGGATGCCCACCAGCCCTGCCTGTGTCTCCAGGAAGGCAGTTAGGTCCGGGGCGAGGGGTGGGTCTGTGTGAAGATGAGGGGCAGACCTGTTACCCTCAACAGGGGCATTCCTGGATCTCCCCTTATAGCCTATGACTCCTGCACCCACTTTGTCCCATAATGCCCTGGGAAAGGGGCAGTGACCCCAACAGCTCCTGAGTGTCTATCCCGGATTGGGCAAATCACTCTGTCATCCCAGTCAATCCTTGTGGCCACCCTGAGAGTGGGGATCCAGGGACCCCACTTTAAAGGTGGGAAAACTGGCAAAGAAACCTGGCAGTGGGCAGCACTGCCCCAAATAATCAAAGTGAACACTCCCAGCAATGGGACAAACTGACCCCATGTGCCTCTTGATGTGACACAGGGAGACAGACACAGAATCACATCCATGGTGTCCCTGCCCACGTGCACTGGGTCGGTCTGCTCCATTCAGACCAACACAAACTGAGAGCATCACAGAACAACTAGCCTGTGCTCGTCGGAGCTCAATGTCAAGGAAGACAAGGAAAGGCTGAGGAGCTGTACCAGAATGAAGGAGAATAAAGAGACTTGACAACTGAATGCAATGCAGGATGCTGGATTGAATCCTGGACCAGAAAAAAGTAATTACCATAAAGGACATTATTGGACCAACTGGTAAAATTTAAATATAGATTGTAGATTAGACAATGGCCTTGTATTAATATTAAGTTTCCTGACTACATACAATCGTTGTACTGTGATTATGCATGAGAGTGACCCTAGGAAATACATGCTGAGAAATTAAGGGGTAAAGGGGCATTATGTCTGCAACTTCAGGAATATAAATGGATGGATAGATAGATGATAGAATATGTATGTATGTATACCTATAGAGTGCATATGTATGTATGCATGTGGATAGAGAGTGTATATGTAGAGAAAAATGTGTGCATGCATGCACACATATATGTGCATATATACATACATACATGTATATGTGTGCATGTGTGAGCACATATATATACAAACACATATAATATATAGTTAGAGAGAGAGGGAGAAAATCAATTTTCCAAAAATATTAACAAATGCGGAATCTAGGTTAAAGGTATATGATAATTCTTTGTTTTCTTCTTGCAACTTTTTTAAAGTTTGAACTTATTTCAAAATAAAAAGGTTTTTTTTTTGTGTGTGTGTGGTACGCGGGCCTCTCACTGTTGTGGCCTCTCCCACTGCAGAGCAGAGGCTCCGGAAGCGCAGGCTCAGCGGCCATGGCTCACGGGCCCAGCCGCTCCGCGCCACGTGGGATCCTCCTGGATCGGAGCACGAACCCGTGTCCCCTGCATCGGCAGGCGGACTCTCAACCACTGCGCCACCAGGGAAGCCCCAAAGTTTTTTTAAATAGGAGGAAACTGAAGGCCGGGGTTGTCAAAGCCTTGACCAGATGTGAGCTCAAGGGCACCTGGGCCCACGACCCCAACCCTTCTGCAGGGGGCTCTACTCTTTAGCCCTGCTCCCAGGTCCAGTGCCCCACTCCCCCACCACTTACGGCTGACCACCACGCTGACCGGTCCAGAGCGCTCGCTGCCCTGGGCATTCTGCACCTCACAGAAGTAGAAGCCTGTATCAGCCCTGGTGGCTGAGCGCAGCTGGAGGATGCGGCTGTGAGTGTCCTCCATCAGGGCGTGGTTCTTGTACCACCTGTAGCGCAGCTCACTGGGCGCTTCTTTAGGTGTGTTGCAGGCCAACGTCACTGTCTGGTTCTCCAGGATGGAGCCTGCTGGGCTCACCTGGACCTCAGCCACTGTGGAGGCAACATAGGGCACACTGGGGGATACCCAGCTGACTTCCAGGCCCAAACCCTCAGGTTTGCAGCCAATCAGCCTAAATCTCTGCCCATTCTACATCACGCCCCTTCTGCAGAGGAGCCTCCTGGATTGGCCACGCATCTCTTTGCCCTGTTCACTGCCAGGGAGGTTTGTCATCTGTCTGACACAAGGCTGGGACTCCTTACCGGCATCCCGGAGGCACCTTGGCCTGGTTTCCCTCAGCTGCCATGGCCTGGACACCTCCCTGCCCTCTGGTCAAGACCCAGACTCACCCAGGACTCACTGAAGACGTGGAGGCTGACAGGGGGTGAGACCGAAGAGCCCACGCCATTCCCAGCTTCACAGGTGTAGATGCCAGCATCGGCCCAGGCTGCCTGGGGCAGCTGTAGTACACGACTCTGGTCTTTGAGGTGCGTCCCATCCTTGACCCACTGCACGGAACTGACCTGAGGGTAGCTGTTATTCACCTGGCAGGTGAGTGTGACCAGGTCACCTGGAAGGATGTTTCGCCCTGAAGGGCTGAGGAGGATCTTCACACCCTTGGGGGCATCTGCAAGGCATGATGGGCGGTGTCGAATATGGTGCTCAGGGAAGGCAGGGGGCATTTTTCCTCTCCTCTTTCAACACTCTGCCTTAAGGAAGCCCACCCAGATAAATCATAAGTCCCATTAGTTCCCCCGTCCAGGGCAGGCACTGCCCCCACCTTGTGAGGAGTCCTGATCCCTTCCTTCTCCACTGACAGCCTGATGCTGTGATGCTTGGCCTAGCGTCCAGCCTACGCTGCCTTCTATGGCTTTCTGCCTCATGACGTGTCCATTACCTCTCTTCTATCTGAGGGTCATGGACACACTGCTTGCTTTAGTGGCTTGTGGTAGCTGTTGGCAAGGGACCAACCACCTAATGGAGGGGCCAAAGGCAGAGTCAAATTCACTCAGAATGTTTACCTCATTTGTTGAGTTACAACAAAGAAATACAAATACAAAGAAACTGCACTTCTTTAAATCTTGTTCCAAAGCCTCTAATAAAAGCTAATATTTTCAGGAGTTCCCTGGTCGACTAGTGGTTAGGATTCTGGGCTTTCACTGTTGTGGCCCAGGTTCAATCCCTGGTCAGGGAAATGAGATCCAGCAAGCTGTGAGGTGTGGCCAAAAAAAAAAAAAAAAAACTAATATTTTCAAGTGCTTAATCTATGTAAATATGAAAATAATAGAAGCTAATATTTTTGAGTGCTTAATAGGTACCAAGCACTCCTTTAATTTTCATAACAATCCTGTGAGATAGAAAGAATTTACTATTACCTCCACTATACAGATGAGAAAACAGAGGCTCTGAGAGGCAAGTAACTTGCCCAAAATTTGCTCATCTAGTTGATGGTGGAGCCAGCGGCCAGCCTGATGCCTGTGTACAGCAGTCGTTCTAGAACAGGCTGCCCTGTTTTACTGTGATGGGAAGTTGCATAACCAAGTGAAAACTCGGACTTTCTCCCACTGCCTCTTTGCCATGTCTGGGTGTTACCCTGGTCATGAGTATGAGTGGCCTTAGGCAGGAAAGGGGAAACCCCTGCCTCCGTGGCAACCTCCAGGGCTGGGCTAAATCCCAGGGCCCCTGCTGCTCGACCCCCAATTCTCTGGCTTTTTGTGTCTCCTCTTCTCTGCCCAGCCCAGCTCCGGGGACTGGAGGTGGAAGAGAGCCTTTCAATGTGGCCCTTAGGGCTTAGTAGTCTCTCTCCACCTGCCCCACCCTTTGGTCCGAGTGCAGCCTGGCTGTTTCTACAGGTTGGAGAAGGGGCTGTTTCCACGGGGGAGCCACAGACGTGTGCTCAGTAAACAGGGCGTGGCCCCCAGCGCACTCACACTGCACTTGGAGGTGAATCTCGTCCTGAGTCTTGTGGTTGGCCACCGAGAGCTGGCAGCGCAGAGTCCGGCCATGGTCCTGCCAGGACAGGGCCATGTGGAGGGTCTCCAGGTGGCTGATGCCCGTGGGCTCAAGCTTCTGGAGGTTGGAGGTGACGGAGCGGGTGGGGTCCTGGCCTTGCCACTGCAGACTGACTGGCTCCTGCAGGCACGCGTAGGGAGTGGAGCAGTTGAAGTCCACCTCCATGCCTTCGTGCAGCTCAGCTGGTGAGGCAATGGTGGGCATGCTGGGCTCCTCTGAGGAAAAAGACAGGAGGCTAGGGACTCCCCTTCACTGCACCTGAGACCTCCTGCCCTAGAAACTCCAGCCTGGGCAGGGAGGCTTCAAGGGGAAGGAGAATGCAAGGGGTTCATTGGGGGTAATGCCAGGGGGCACAGGGCTGGGGCTGGAACTGTGGCCAAGATTGAGGTTGCATTTGGATTTAGGACCAGCGTTGGGTCTGTGAGCCAGTGGGGCCAGGAGCAGTCTGGGAGTCCCTTCCAGGCAGTGGCCCTGCTCCTCACCTGTCACGGTGACCACTGTGCCTGTGACATCTGACCAGCGGTTGCCCTCACTGATCTCAAAGCGGAAGTTGTAGGAGCCCGAGTCCTCGGGCTGCAGGTCCCTCAGCAGCAGGCTGCACGACTTGTGCTCGGCACGCCCCACCAGCAGGGCACGGCCTTGGAAACGGGCCTCCACCAGCTGGGGGTTCCCAGAATGGCTCACTACCTGCCGGTTGCCGGAGTAGTCATAGTACCAGATGGTTGTGATGCCGTGGGGCACCTCCACGCTGGCAGGGAAGCTGAAGATGCAGGGGATGACGAGGCAGGAACCCCTTACGCCCTGCACAGCCTGGGGACTGGAGACGCCCCATGAGGTCAGGCCTGAGTTGGGGGGTGGGACAGGGAGGAGCGTGATGCAGGCCTGGGGTCACTGCAGAGCCCCACGCTCTGCCCCACAGAAGGTGCCCCACATGTGCCCCCAGCAATGCAGCCCCTCTGGGCACCCCAAAGAGGGTCACAGTTCCCTGTCACTGCCTTCCCATGCCCTCCTTCAACGTCAGCAGCTAAACCTGTGACCAGACACAGTCCAGTCTGCCCAGGCCAACAGAGGGCTGGACTCACTGAAGCCAGGCCCTATAAGAAGAAAAAGGCCAGCAACGCTTACCTGCTGGGATGGATGAGGCCAGGAGGAGAAGCTGGAGCGGGAAGTCCATAGCAGGTTCTCACGTTGGTTCTGGTGCCTAAGAGGGTGGTGTGCACTGTGCTGGCTGGGCACACAGAGGCCTCCTGGGGAACCTCAATCTCAGAGCCTGCTGGGAGCCCAGCCCTGTTTCCTCACACAGTATGATGGCCAACCCAGTGAGAGGGCAGGGCAGCTGCCACTGGGAGCCAGGAGCCCGTGTTCCCAGCTCAGGCTGTACCCAGGAATGCCCTCACTTGGTGGCATGCCCCAGAAAGTCCTCTGTCTGTCTCTTGGCCCCGCCCTAAGTTCTGCTTTCCCAGGCCCCTCAAGGATGAACAGCTGCTTCTTCCTTTCCCCCACTTCCCTGCCCCCTCCCTGCAACCCAAGTCACCAGGAACTGGAGCCCAGAGAGGCCCAGTGACTTGCTCCAAGGCATCCAGCAAAAATGATGGTTTCTTACTTTAAACTTATCTCCCTACCACCAGCCTTACCAGCTATAGACCATAATGGGGCTTGACTGAGCGCTTACGAAAGTGCAGCCTTTAAGAGTCACTCCCCTGCTCAAAAGTCTTCTGTGGCTCCCCATTGCCCATGAGATGTGGTTCCCCATACAACCCTGAAAGCTCTTCCTTTCCTACTCCCAGCTCTGCCCCCATTTCCTGCTCCCCCTGGGGCCACCCTGGAACCAGTTCCCACTGTGGGGCCAATCCTGTCTGCCCATGAGCTCTCCAGCTGACCAGCTCTGGCCTCACCACAAATGATCTTAGCCTGCTGAAATCTTATTCAGTCTTCAAGGTGGCTTCTAGCTGAAACCTCCCCTTTGGGGTCTTTAGCCACTCCAGAGCCATCTCTGTGCTTGCCTTGTCCTTGGTAGCTGTGAGCACCCACTTCTCAGGACCTGGGACTGAGGACATGTGTCCTGCAGCAGTGCAGAGCCCCCCGGCAGTCGTGGGCAAGAGAAGGGTGTGGTCCTTGGTGGTTTAGAGTTGGTGGCAGGGCAAGTCTAGGTGTGACAGGGGTCACAAGGACCCTGCCCAACATATATCCTACAAACAGGAGTTAAATGCCTACTGTATACCATGCACAAGAAGGCAGGCCCTCCGCCATAGAGTGCCCCTGGTGGAGATGGGGGCTCTAAGAGGTGCAACAGATATGAATCCAAAGGGGAGAGATGCCAGAAACACATATAACTGAAACTATAAAACTGTTAGAAGAAAATGGGTGAAAATCTTCATGACCTAATAACAGGCAACGATTTCTTAAGTATGACACCAAAAGCACAAGCAACAAAAGAAAAAATAGATAAATTGAATTTGATCAAAATGAAAAACTTTTTTGCATCAAAGGGCACTATCAAGAGAGAGAAAAGTCAACCCACAGAATGGGAGAAAATAGGTGCAAATCATATAGGTGATAAGGGATTAACATCTGGAATATATAAAGAACTCCTACAATTCAAGGACAACCCCCCCACACCAAACATCCCAAATTCAAAAAAATGAGCTAAAGACTTGTATAGACATTTCTCCAAAGATGATATACGAATGGCCAATAAACCCATGAAAAGATGCTCAGCATCATTAGTCATTAGGGAAATGCAAATCAAAACCACAATGGGCTACCACTTCACACTGTAAACAAACAAACAAAACCAGAAAATAACAAGTGTTGGCAAGGCTGTGGAGAAATTGGAAGCTTCATGTACTGTTGGTGGAAATGTAAAATTGTGCAGCCCCTCTGGAAAACAGTTTTGTGTTTCCTCAAAAAGTCAGACATAGCTTACCATATGATCCAGCAACTCCACCCCTGGTTATATACCCAAAAGAATCGAAAACAGGGGCTTAAACAGACACTTGCACACATGTTCATAGCAGAGTTATTCATAATAGCCAAAAAGTAGAAGCAACCCAAGTGTCCATCAACAGATCAATGTGGTATATCCATACAACAGAATAGTATTCAGCCATAGGAAGGAATGAAATTCTGACAAATATTACACACATGGGCGAACCTTAAGAACATTATGCTAAGTGAAATAAGCCAGGCACAAAAGGGCAAATATGGTATGCATCTACTTATATGAGGTACCTAGAACAGGCAAACTCTTAGAGACAGAAAGTGGAATAAAGGTTACCAGGGGCTGGAGAGAGGAGGGACTGGGGAGTTAATGTTTAATAGGTATAGAGTCTCTATTTTGGATGATGAAAAAGTTCTGGAAATAGGCAGTAAGGATGGTTACACAGTATTATGAATGTACTTAATGTCACTGAAATGTACACTGAAAAAATGGTTAAAACACTTAAAAATGGTTAGGTTATGCATATTTTACAACATACACATAAAAAACCCATGTTGCCAACTTTGCAATCCTTCCTGGTCCTAAATGCTGACTCTACAGATTGATGGGAAGGGCCTGGGGAGGCTGGAAGTGGGAACAGGAAACTCATGACATCTCCCAGCCCCTAACCTATCTGTCTCAGGGGTGGGGCCCAGCTGATTCTGGTAGCTGCCAGGGGGCACACCTGGGGAGAGGCTGAACAGACGCCCAGAGCCTGGATAGGGCCTGAATTGCCTGTCAGGATGACTAGCCAAGTGTGAAGAGAGGGAGCACAGTAAAGGCAAAACTGAGGGAAGAACAGGCAGAGCCCCGTCCTTTAGTTGACTTGGGTCCCTGGCTAGGCTGCTCCTGCAGACAGGTCTGGTCATATGCTGAGGCCCAGAGGCTCATCCTCAGTTCTTTGGGCAGTCCTAGTCTTGCTCCTCTCCCAGGAAGATGTATCCATACCCTCCACACTTGGTCCTTGGCCACAGGAGAGGCTCATGCTGGCCCAGGCTGGGGCCCATGACCTGGATGCTATGGCCTGGATGCTGGACTGAGCAGCAGCCTACTGGGTATGTTTGGGGGCATGTGTGGCCCTGGGGCCCAGAGCCACACTGGGCATCAAGGTCAGCTCCTCTACAGCTGGGGCATCACCAATGTTCATGTTGTCCCCAGCTCCCCTGATGTTCCCATTTGGCGCCCTGGAAGGGGCAGTGCTGAAGCTACAGGAGGAATGGTGGGATTTTAGACATACTGACCCCAGAATGGAGCAGGGATTTTTGAGAGGACCCTTTCTAGAACCACCCCAAATCACATCATGTAGATGTCACCTATACTTAGCCCAGTCCCAATACCCAAGAAGTCAGTCCCACCAGAGTCCAGCTTATTGGCTCAGCCTGTTCCACCCCAAAGACCACCCTCAGCCCAGAGAACTTTCCTGGAAAAAAGAGAGGGCAAGAAGAACCCCAGGAAGGGAGCTCCTTGTCCTTGTTTAAAGCCTGGTGTTGAGGGGCAGGTACCCCTAGGGCTTGGTTTGAGCTGGTGTCTTGGTGGGCACCCACACCCAGCACCTCCTGGGGGCAGAGGGATGATTGCAGGTCCTGGGGGAGGGGGTGGCTGTACTGGGGACAGGGAGCACTGCAGCCCATAGGCAATGACCATCTGGGAGGGCACAGTTCCCGGGTTCATCCTCCAATCTCCAAGTCTTGGGCACTCTGAAGACAGAGTTTAAAATCCCACTCCCAGAACTGGTATATACTGCATCAGCACTGGGTTGGGGTGGATGGCACATGGGGGGCACCCATGTTTGCTGCCTGTGTGAGAGCAAGTGAGTGGGTAAAGTCTATATGAGAGCAAGTGTCCCAGGACATCTGGGAGGGCTGGCTGGCCCACAAGTCCCTGACCTCTGATCTAGAGGCCAAGTCTGGCCTGGGGAAGAAAGGGCAGAGGCAGTTTTACTGTAGGCAGCTGTGCCTGGGTGCAGGATTCAGTTTCTATTTCCCAGTACCAGAGCTTCTCCCCAACTTCCCTATTCAGGCTGGAGAAGGAGGGAAATGGGGTGACACAGCCAGCTGGAGTGCTATACTCCACAGATCAGAAATCAGGTACAGATGGGCAATTCCGGGAGTACATTATCTTCGTAATAGTGAAAAGCCCCAAACATAGGCCAAACATTTAACTTGGAAAGCCATATTATCCATAAATGAGGTCTATTGGCTTTGAAATGGGTAGTAGAAGTTTCACATTTCATTCCTTAATCTGACTGTAAATGCTCTTAGCCTGGATGCCCCTTCCCCCAAGCTATGCTGGGCGGTGCTGGAGGCCTTCCTCAGATGAATGAAGTGGTAACAAATGAAGTGAAATGAGGGGAAGGTGAAGGTCGGGCTGCAGTTGGGTAGGGGTGAAGGTAATGGTTAGACTGGGATCTGGAATAGAATTAGGGTTGGCACGGAGTTGAGAGTGATGGTGTTGGGTGAGCGTGCAAGTCAGGTCCGGGGCTGGATGGAGATGATTGTTACTAAATGGCTGGGGATAGGATGCAATGGAGGGTGAGGCAAGGTTGGAATAAGTACCGGGGCTGGGCAGGGCAGGAGTCAAGGTGACGGTTAGGATGGGGATTGGGATGTGGGTTGGAGAAGGTTTGGGGTTGTGCAGGGGTTTGGATTATGAGTGCAGCTTTGATTAATGTCTTGGGCTTGGACACCCAGGTGTCCCCCAGCAAATCCCAGCCCAGCCCCGCTCCAAGCCTCTGCTCGCCCTCGGGCCCCAGGGATGGGAGTACCTGCTCCACAGGGGAAGATGGCTGCAAGGCTGGCAAACTGCAGGAGAGAAGAATGGAGGGGGCAGGGCCAGGAGCTCGAGGTGCTGCTGGCTCTCCTGGAGAGGAAACCCAGCCTCGGCGTTGCTTCCTCTTTTCCCAAAGCCTCAGCCCTACTGCCCAACCAGAAGGCTGGTCAGGGAGGAAGCTGCCGGCCTTGCAGAACACCAAGACCAGAAAGACCTCCCAGGCAGGGGAAGGCCCCCGCAAGGCCTGGGACTCTGGGACTTGAGCAAGCAGAAGTGAGACCTTGGGCCCTGTGGGAGCCTCCTATCCAGCAAAGTGGGAACTGAGGGGTCCTGTTCACCAGCCACAGCCATACCCCTCTCTTTGGGCACCACTTGGCCTTTTTAGGGAGTCTGAGAGAGGAGGAAGGGAGCTTTCTTCGCACTGTTCCTCCTAACAACAGGAAAGGAGACAAGCCCAGCCTGGGGTGGGGGAGCGTGACAGGGCACCTAGACAAAGGTGCTGATTTTCCAGGCCCTTCGGGACCTTCCCAGCACCCTCATTGCACCTGGCTACTCTGGGGACAACCCTTCAAGAAGCAGGCTCTAGTTGTGGGGAACACAGGGGCCCAACCTCAGGCTAGAGGAGTGCTTCTAATCTCTCTTCCCTTTCCCACTGTCCCTCCCCCCACACCCCCCCACAGAATTTCAGTAGCACCCCCACTCCCGCTGAAGCAGAGGAGGAAAGACCCTGCCATGGCTAAGATACTGTCCTGATACCAGAGCCCATTTTATCGAGGGCCTACTATATGCCAGGCACTCGGTGTGTGGGGCAGATGTTAATTGCTCCAAGCAATCTTGGATCCAAGCGACAACACATTTCTTTGTTTCACAACTCAAATTTAATTCAACTCAGCCCCAGCCTATCTGTAGTGGTGGGGACCCAGCCAGACCAGGCCCTCTGTACCCTGTGGGCAAACCCACATGTGCAGATCAAAAGTCACATAAAAACTTGAATCGGGATGGACCCAGGATCCCAGGCCACAGTGGCCCAAAGCAGATGTCTCCTGACATTCTACCCTGAAATCCTCAGGCCCCAGAGAGATTAGGTCTCTATCACTCTGTCCTCTTTGTAGCCCCTGCATCACTCCTAACCTTAGGTCATTTCCTTTTTGGACCAAAATAAAATCCCTTTTCTTCCTCCTCCAACACCAACATAAGACTTGTTGGCCCAGAGACACCCCCAACTCTAGGCCTGTGTGAGTGCAACTTTCCAGCCCCAACCCTTCAGTCCACTATAGACTATACACATCCACCCCATAGCTCCATGGTGGGTAAAGCATATTCCTTCACCCCTTAATTCTGGACCTAGCCATGTAACTTACTCTAGCCAATGGATGTGAGTGGACACAACATAAACAAAGTCTTGAAGTGTACTTGCATATTTGGCCTTGCTCTCTTGCATTTCTTCCATGGCCAAGCAAAGGCTATACTCCAGCTAACCTGCTGGAGTTCAAAGAAGATGAGACATGGGGAACAGACCTGAACCAGACCCATAGGCCAAGCCCAGCCAAAGTCAGCCATAACTGAGCCAACCTGCTCAGATCTATGTGTTTATTGCTGGATGCCACTGAGAATTCTGTGGTTGTGTGTTAGCTACAGTAGTAAACTGATACAAGGCCTAAGTCTCAGAACAGCACAGATAGAACTTGCTTACCTTTCCTTGGGGTAAGGAGAACAAAGACTTGTCTGCTTTGCCTGGTCAGGGAACATTACCCTTCAGTGTTTTCCTAGTCGATAGCTGCTAAAATAAATTTTAAAATAAAAAATTCTTAGGTAATTTCTCAGTAGGTCTCACTGTTATACGTACTTTTAACTTTCACAAGCACTTTGTGAGGTAGGTCCTATTATCCTCATTCCAGATGTGAGAATCAAGTCATGGGGAAGTAGGATACTTGCCCAAGGCTAACTTTTTCAGCTACAAAAAATAAATAAGACCTCACCAAAGAGATATACAGATGGAAAATAAACACATGAAAAGATGCTCCTCATCAATGTCATCAGAGAAATGCAAATTAAAACAACGATGATGGGAATTCCCTGGTGGTCCAGTGGTTAGGACTCCACGCTTTCACTGCTGTGGGCCCGGGTTCGATCCCTGGTCAGGGAACTAAGATCCCAAAAGCCGCATGGCTCCGCCAAACAAACAAACAAACAAACAAACAATGAGATACCACTACACACCTATTAAAATGGCCGAAATCCAGAACACTGACAACACCAGGTGCTGGCAAACAGGTGGAACAACAGGAACTCTCATTCGTTACTGGTGGGAATGCAAAATGGTACAGCCACTTTGGAAGACAGTCTGGCAATTTTCTTATAAAACAAAGCATATACTTACCATACAATCCAGCAATTGTGCCCCTTGGTATTTATCCAACTGAGTTGAAAACTTATGCTCACACAAAAACCTGCACACAGATGTCTATAGTAGTTTTATTCATAATTGCCAAAACTTAAAAGCAACCAGAATGCCTTTCAGTAGGTGAATGGATAAATAAACTGTAGTATATCCAGGCCATGAACTATTCTTCAGAGAAATGAGCTATCAAACCATTGACAGACATGAAGGAGCCTTAAAAATTCCACCTCATCATAATTAAACATATCAGATCAAAATCTGTCCTAAGAATGGCAGATCCTAAAATGACAGAACGCTTCAGAATTGGGAAAGAACATGAGTAAAGATACCAAACAATATATATTTTTTTAGTGGCAATACTTGAAATATAAAATCTTGAATATTAAATTAAATTCAATTCAAAAATCTGGGCTTCCCTGGTTGTGCAGTGGTTGAGAGTCCGCCTGCCGATGCCGGGGACACGGGTTCGTGCCCCGGTCCGGGAAGATCCCGCATGCTGCAGAGCGGCGGGGCCCGTGAGCCACGGCCGCTGGGCCTGCGTGTTGGGAGCCTGTGCTCCGCAGCGGGAGAGGCCACAACAGTGAGAGGCCTGCGTACCGAAAAAAAAAAAATCAATTTATTCATAAATAAATGGCTTATAAGTGAATATATTTCATGGCTTACGGTGCACTCAGTCAAATTTTGATAATGTTTTTTACTTTTGTTCTGGCATGAACAAGCATAATTTTTTTTAAGTGAAAAGAAAAAAGTTTGGCTAAAGTACAGAAAACCCCAAATAACAGTAGTTTAAAGGGACTTCCCTGGTGGTCCAGTGGTTAATACTCGGTGGTCCCAATGCAGGGGGCCCGGGTTTGATCCCTGGTCAGGGAACTAGATCCACATGCCGCAACTAAAGATCCCGCATGCCACAACTAAGACTTGGTGCAGCCAAATTTTTTTTTCAAAACAACAGTGGGGGGCTTCCCTGGTGGCGCAGTGGTTGAGAGTCCGCCTGCCGATGCAGGGGACACGGGTTTGTGCCCCGGTCCGGGAAGATCCCACATGCCGCGGAGCGGCTGGGCCCGTGAGCCATGGCTGCTGAGCCTGCGCGTCCGGAGCCTGTGCTCCGCAGCGGGAGAGGCCACAACAGTGAGAGGCCCGCGTACCGCAAAAAAAAAAAAAAAAAAAAAAAAACAACAGTGGTTTAAATAAAGTAGAAGTGTATCTCTGTCTCCCTCAAATAAAGTGTTGGCATCCAAGGCTGATAGGGCAACTGCATTCAACCACTAGACCCCCTCTTATTTTTTTACTCTGTCCTTTCCAATGGGCTGTTTCCACTCCTGGTCCCAGATGTCTGCTTGAGCTCCAGCCATTATATCTGCATTCCAGAAAGAAGGATGGAGGAAGGAACAAAGCAGGTCATGCTCCCATCTTTTAAAGATAATTCCTTATATTGCACACTTTATTTCTGCTTATGTTGCACTAGCCAGAAGTTAGACACAGAGCCTATGTCTTTATTCCAATAGATGATGCACACAGGTAAATATTGGGGGCTCTTTACTAAGGAGTAGGGGAGGTAAAGCCCTGCTGTCATATAGAGCAACCAGGGCCCTAATTCAAGCATTCATTCCTTGGACCTACTAGGATCCCAGGCCCAGGCCCCGCCCACTCCTCCACCACATCTCTGCAGAGTCTTCTATCTCCGCCAGAGGGCGCCAGAGCCCTCTGCTTCCTTGTCTTTGTCCTTTCAGACCCAACTGCAACATCTGAGGTGTGGACAGCTCAGCCCAAGTGACCCATGAGAGATCTTCGGGACCCTGCTCTGGTCAGCCTGGAGGCAGGTGGGAGTCATGTAGCTCAGTGGTTAGGAGCCTGGGCTCTGTATGGATCTGAGTTCAAATCCAGACATATCCTTCACCAGCTGTGTGATCACAGAGAATTCACTCAAACACTCTGAACCTGGAGCCTCCCAACAGCTTGTGTGAAAAGCTTCCCACAGGGCCTGGACTGTCAGAAGAGCTCTGTGAGTGCAAAGTGAGAGTGACTGAAGGCTGTGCTCCCACTCTGCCCCCCCCCCCCCCACCAAGATGACCTTCACTCTAATAGATACACCCTGGATTTTCACTCTTTCAAGTATCCCACCAAGCCTGTGGTCTGTCCCTCTGGCTCTCCTCCCCTGTTCACACATCTTGTACTCACTCACGCCTGCTCCCCGAGAGTTTGAAGGCTCTGGAGTTCTTAGGGAAACAGAAGGGCCACCTTCCTCCCCCAAACAGCCACTAGGTCTGAGAGACTGGCTTGGAAGTCAACAGGCCCATGTAGACTTCACAAGAAGATTAGAAGACCTAAGTTACAAATATCTCCCTTTTTCCTTCCTGTGCAAGTTCTGGGCATCCAGTGTGAATACTTGCCAGCCCCAAAGGACCCCATCTGTGCAGAGTTGGATGGAGTTAGAAACACTTAAACCACTACACAGACTTCCAGTTCAAGATGGTGGGCTGAGAACATGTCTCTACCACCCCTAGTGCCTCAAACACCACTAAAAGCACAGTGAGGAAAGAGAAAAGGAAGCAAATCCATCAAAGGGCTAAGGACACGATGGCTGGGGTGGGGGGTGGGGGAGGTATCAACTGTCCAGGGATTTTTATTTGCTTTTAGAAGATAGAAGAAGGGCGGATTGCAAAGAGGCACAAATGGGGGCAGAGGAAAACACAGCTGAAGCCTGCCTGAGAGAAAGCTGCTCCAAAGGCCTGAGCAGGCATGGAAGCAGAAGAGGACCCTCCACGGGAGACAACACCCCTCAGAAGGATGGCAGGAGGCATATGGACCACTCCCCACCGCCCTGCGCACTGCTTATGCTCCAGGGCAGAGGAAATACCCTACATCAATGCGGATACCAATCAGTCCTGCCCTTCAGTCCTAAAGATGAACTTGTCACCAAGTATTACCAGACAGCTGAGAAAAACCAACAAAAGGAGAAGGATTGAGAAAAGAATATCACTGGGCAAAGAGCCCATTTTGTGTGTGTGTAATTTTAAGGTCTTGCACCATCTCAAGCCCTTGTCCAGATATGGGCCATATATAAATATACGTATCCAATATATTTATCTACACACGCACCCACCTTAATGTACTTGCAACTGGATCATTAGAATGTCATAAAATGGACATACATCTGGGTGTGAGCAACTGCGTGTTTCCCATACTACCTGGCAATTGTCATTAAAAACACCAATAAGGGGGAGCAGAAGTGTATTTGACTGGGAGAATGATCTTTGTTTCCTTTTCATTCTTCTTTTTTTTTTTTTGCGGTACGCGGGCCTCTCACTATTGTGGCCTCTCCCGTTGCGGAGCACAGGCTCTGGATGCGCAGGCTCAGCGGCCATGGCTCACGGGCCCAGCCACTCTGCGCATGTGGGATCTTCCCAGACCGGGGCACGAACCCGTGTCCCCTGCATCGGCAGGCGGACTCTCAACCACTGCGCCACCAGGGAAGCCCCATCCTTTTCATTATTCTTAATAAAAGGAGATGGTGAAGAAAGAAAGAAAGAAAGCGTGGGGGGAGGGAGGAAGGAAGGAAGGAAGGGAGGGAGGGAAGGAAGAAAAAAGAATAGCAAATACCTCTTCAGGGCTTACTGTGGGCCCGGCCATGGTCTAAGCATTTTACATTCAGTAACTCATGTAACGACCCTCTGAGCTAGGTGCTATTATTATCCTTTCTGAGAAATGGAGTCACAGAAAGGCAACATAGCTTGGCTGAGGCTTACATAGCTAGCAAAGGGCAGAGAGATGGAATGTGAACCCAGGCAGTCTGTTTCTTGCATTATACTCTGAACTATTCAGCTATACTGCCTCTTTAATAAATTAAGTAAAAGGTGAACAAACTGATCCCAGAGGAAATAGATAAGGAACAGAGGAGAATTTATAAAAAGAAAGATTCTAATGCTATTACATTCATAAAACAAAAAGGGGAAGCTATGAAAAAAAAAGCAAGAAATAATTCTTGGAATTTTAAGCTAGAATCACTGAAATAAAAAGGAATTCAATAGGAAGGAGTGTGAACATCTGTGGTTTGGGTGTACAAAATGAATTCATTCTTCTTTTGGTAAAAACTACTCTGATTTCCCTCCTATATTCTCAAGTCCTGTGGATTGGGTTTGATTGACCCCCCACCCCCACCCCTACATTTGCTACATGAGAGAAGCATGTTGCTCCTGGCAGACCACAGTGAGGAGCCAGGGAATGACGACAACACTGAGTGCAGAGGAAAGCTATATAGTGACCCTGGGTCCTTGATGACATCATTGGAGTCCCTGGATCAAGCCTTACCTGAAGCTAAAGGGGTGAGTGCTTCTCACTCTCAATATCCACTGATCAAATCCCACTGGACTCCAATTATTCTTGCCTCAGTTGTGTGTCCAACCCTCATCAGTCACCATCAAGGTAAACTGCCAGGCATTGGGTATAGCCCACTCCTGAAGGTACTGCAATTGGAAAAAAACCCAAATCATACAGTTGGACTGGGGAGCAGCAGTTCACCAAAAGAAAGGGGAAGCGAATGGAATGCTGGATAAACTCAACAACAGCTACCATATCTCACTACATATACAAAGGACCCAGCATGGGACAGTGTATATGGCAAGTTGACTTTGTGGTAACATAATGGAGACAACATCTGTTTCTTCTCTCAGAAACAAAGAAAAAAAAAAAAAAAAAGGTAATTAGAAAACCAGAAACAACAAAATCTATTCCAGGAACCAAATGTGGAGCAAACACATCTGAAGCATGATTCTGAGAAATTAGTGGAGTGAAACAAAAGAGAATCTACTTAACCTTAACATTTGAGACACCAAATATTCTTCCTCAAGCAGCATAGGGTGGAGGAAATGCCATTACACTTCCTTCTCAGTAGAGGTATCTTATTACTTGGTTCTGCAGTAAATAATGCTTAGATAATCATAAAATTGGTTGCTTTTCAGTTTTCAGAATCAACGTAAAGACAAAGAATGGAAGATTTAATTATAATTACAGTACAGGATATAAGTGTTATAAACCTTGACCATGGAAATGCAAAGATAAAACCAACAGAAATTAGAAGGAGGTGGGGAAGGAAGATAGCAGATGGCATAGAGGGGCTAGTTCTTTTTATATAGCGGCAGGGCTCAAGAAATTCTGTCCGAAGTTGACGAACGAGGACTAAGTTTTAAACTCAGACTGTTTACAACTATGAATAACACCAAAATAAGCCTGCAATAATAATACAACTAACACAATTGAGAAAGTAGGCATGGGGAGATGAGAGATAGTGTGATTTAAATTCTTGCTTTAATGATGAGGTATCATTAGATGTTCTTTTGAGTTACTAAATTGAGAAACAGCAGTAAAGCATATTACTTAAAACTATGATGTTAAGACTCTGGAGTATCTAGCAATGGAAGATGTTCTGAGGAGTGGAACTGAGTGTGGAGAATTTTGCTTTTCAATTTGTGTCATTCGGTATTGGCTGAGTTTCTTTACCTACACTTACAGCACCAGAGCAGCAGCCCCCCACACACCCACCAGGCTCCACCTCCTATGTTTACATGGAGGTTTGCCACTCATCTCCCACCTCCTTCTGGTTTATTTTCCTGCATTGCAAAGGCTAGACAACTAAATTTACATTTCCCAGACCACCAGCTACCTTAATGTCACCACGCCATCCAGCCATAATTAATTTCCCACTTCAGCAAACTGGTCAAATAATATAGTCTCTCCGGGCTTCCCTGGTGGCGCAGTGGTTGAGAATCTGCCTGCCAATGCAGGGGACACGGGTTCCAGCCCTGGTCTGGGAAGATTCCACATGCTGCGGAGCAACTAGGCCCGTGAGCCACAATTACTGAGCCTGTGCGTCTGGAGCCTGTGCTCTGCAACAAGAGAGGCCGCGATAGTGAGAGGCCCACGCACTGCGATGAAGAGTGGCCCCCACTTGCCGCAACTAGATAAAGCCCTCGCACAGAAATGAAGACCCAACACAGCCATAAATATATAAATAAATAAATATTAAAAAAATAAAAAAATAATAGTCTCTCCCAAAAATCTGGAACTGGGACTAAGAGACACCATTTGGCATCTGCTTGTAGCTGAAATGAAGAGCAAATACATTCAGGAGCTGTAGAATGATCACATGCATGGAGAAAAAAAAAGTAAACAAAAGGTAATCTGTTAAGAGAATTAAAAGACAAGCACAGACTGGGAGAAAATATTTGCAAAACGTATCTGATAAAAGATTGTATCTAAAATATACAAAGAACTCTTAAAGCTCAACAATAAGAAATCAAACAACTCCATTTAAAAATGGGCAAAACATCTGAACAGATACCTCATCACAGAAGGTATATAGATGGCAAATAAGCATATGAAAAGATGCTGAATATCATATGTCATTGTGGAACTGCAAATTAAAACAACAACTATCAGAATGGTGAAAATCCAGAACACTGACAACACCGAATGTTGACAAGGATTTTTGTTGTGGAGCAACAAAAACTCCCACGCATCGCTGGTGGGAATGCAAAATGGTACAGCCACTTTGGAATATAGTTTGGTGGTTTCTTACAAAGCTAAATATAGTCTTACCATATGATCCAGCAATCACACTTCTAGATATTTCCCCAGTTAAGTTGAAAACTTATGTCTGTACAAACCCCAGTACACAAATGTTTATAGAAGCTTTATTTATAACTGCCAAAACCTGAAAGCAACCAAGCTGTCCTTCAATGAGTGAATGAATAAATAAACTGTTACATACATAGAATGGAATATTATTATTCAGTACTAAAAAGAAATGAGCTGTCAATCCATGAAAAGACATGGAGGAACTTTAAATACATGTTACTAAGTGAAAGAAGCCAGTCTGAAAAGGCTACATATTGTATAGCCTTTGGAATAGTAGGAATTGTATAATTCCTACTATTTGACATTTTGAAAAAGGCAAAACTATAGACAGTAAAAGGATCAGTGGTCATCAGGTATTCGGGGAAAGAATAGGTGAAGCACAGGGGATTTTTAGGGCAGTGAAACTATTCTATATGACACTGTAATGGTGAATATCTGATATTATGCATTTGGCAAAACCCACAGATGTACGATATAAAGAGTGAAATTTAATGTAAACTATGGACTCTAGTTAATAATGTATCAGTATTTGTTCATTAATTATAACAAATACATCACACTAGTCCAAGATGTTAATAATAGGGGAAGCTGTGTGTGAGGGAGGGGATAGATGGGAACTCCCTACTATCTGCTCACTATCTTTGTAAATCTAAAACTGGTATTAAAAAGAAGTCTAATAAAAAGGCAGTCTGCAGCAAGAGAAGAATTTAGCAGATACACAGAGAGCAGAAGAAGGAGGAAAGTGGCCAGGGCGACAGCTCCCTGCTGCTGGCCTATTTCCAGTTCCTTGTTCCAGACCCTTGTGGAGCCCAGATGCACTCCTCTGCCCCCACATTCTATAACATACATACCCCTGTGATATGAGCTTCTCCTTTACTTTTGCTGCTCTAATGGGTTTTTATTGCTTGTGTGGCACTTCTCAAGCCATCATCCAAGTGGACCAGTCTCAGGTGATGTTATGACAGATGAGGTCCAGTCTAGCAATCAAAAAGTAATTTCAACACATTTCAAGTTGTGTTTTCTTGAACACCATGAAAGGGATTTTCACACTACAACAGCACATTATAAAACCTCTTTTTTTTCCTTCTCCAATCCACTTTGCCACACACACCACAGCTGCTCTTAAAATTATCTCTCTAAAAACTCTTCCAAACAATTTCCTCCAACCCTAGTCCATATACCTCTTGTCTTCCCCCAGCCTCCCTCCATCCTGAATCTGCAGCATAATAGCCAAGAAGCGTGCTGAGGAGACAGAACCCTCCTCCTGAAACCTCGGAAGCCGGTGGATGAAATTGAGCAGCAGAGCCAGAACAGTCTTTCTGGGCAAGAGAGGGACAGGCTGCCTCCTGGGCAGGCCTTGTCTGCTCTTCCACACAGCACACTCTGTCTTGCTGATCTCATTGCTCTGGTGGCTTCAATTCCCATCTCCGTGAGAATGACTGCCAAATTTCTACCCACAACTCCAAACTCTGCTCTGTGCTCCAGGTCCATTACCCACTGCCTAGTCAACATTTTTCCTTAGGGTCAAATCAGATAGGATTACATTCTGCTATGAGTAACAGAGACTGAAAATACAGGGTCCTAAACAAAGGAGTTTGTTTCTTTCACGTTTAAAGGTCTGCAAGTACTCAGCCCTGGGTGGGCATGGGCTATTGCTGAGTGCCAGTCTCCTTGCTGGTCGCTTTCTGCTATCACTGGGGTGTATCCCTCAACCTTATGGTCCAACATGGTGGTTAGAGCTCCAGTCATCCCATCAACATTCCAGGCAGCAAGATGGAGAAAAGCAGGATGAGGAACAAGAAACAATGGGCAACCAACAGCAGTGTTTAAAAGCTGAAAGACGCTATGGAACACTTCTGTATGGCTGAAAAGAGAAGTTTCTATTATGAAGAAAAAGAAACTAGATAATAGGGGAGGGGGCATCCAGCACTGTCTACACAGCATTCCCTCCAACTTAACATGGCTGAAAGGAAAGTATCTTCTCTCCCCCAACATCTTCTTTTCCCTTAGAGTCGTGGCCCTTTTCTGTACCCCCATACCCTAGCAGAGAGGCCATTCTGTGGGACAGGGGTTGGCAAGGGGAGGTGCTGCCCAAGGTAAGTGAAGGCGTGAGCAGAGAAGGGGTTGTGCAGTGAAGCTGAACTCCTGGTGGTCAGGACTAGAGACCAAAGATCCCAAACAGAAGATGTCCAAGTTGAGCAAGTGGGGTTGAGGGTTCCTGAGCAAAGAACCAACATGCCTGCTGGGGTAGGGCACAAGGGAGGACTGTACTTGAAAGCATCAGGCACACAGACAGCCAGCCCCTCATCCAGCTATGGAGTCTGCTGATTCCTTTCTGCCTCCTGCTCACTCCACCCTCCATGCCTTTGTCTGCAGCTTCCTCTTCTTGGAATGCTCTGCCCACTTCTCCACATGGATGACTCTCTCAGTCATCCTTCAGGATGCAGATCAAGCGTCATCACCTCCAAGAAGTCTTCCCAATGTCCCTGTTGGGAACCCTAATAACATCACTCTGGAGAAGGAGCTGCAAGTGGAGCCATGTCAGTGCAGAGCTCTGGGAGACAGGGCCAATTCCGGTGCTTTGGGGGTCATTTGGGGCAGGGTACTAGGGAGGCTCAGCAGGAAGGTGGAACCCCAGGGCTCTCTTTTTATGAAGGAGGAGGTGCCAGCTGCCCATGCAACAGCGGAGGCAGGGCACCACCAGGGCTCATCCTGAACTCCTGGCCACAGGCTGGGCCTCCCACGCTCCCATCTCCAATGAGGAAAATGATGCAGATGGATGCTGTGAGCCACAGAGAGGAAGTCCAGCTGGGTGGGGCAGGCAGAGTCATTCCTGGAAGGAAGCTCGCACCTCAGGAATCTGGTAGAGGAACACTCTAGAGGCCTCTGTCCCAGGAGCCACCCACCTTCCATCCCCAGGGAGGGGCAGGCAGGGCTGGACAACTATCCAGGAAGGCTGCGTCTGGGTGCCCAGGTACCATCTTCCCTTCATCAGTCTCCTGCAAGAGCACAGACTCTGAGACAGCCCACTGAATCGATCTGTGCCCTGAATCAGCAGCGGGTCTGAAATGGGCAGTGCCCTCTTCTCTCTAAGCCTCAGCTTTCTCCTCTGTAGAATGGAGAGTCCCTCCCCACCGAGGGTGTTGTGGCAGCGTAAGTGGCAGGTAAGTTACCCAAATAGGCACCAGCACACCACGAGGTGCAGTCAACAGGGTCTACTGATGGAAGAAAACTTCTGTCCATCCTCTCCTCCCGAGGAACGCTGTGGGAACACCTGCCCTCCTCCTGGTGTATGTGTGAGGTGTGTGTGTGTGTGTGTGTGTGTGTGTGTGTGGTTTGTGTGTCTCTCTGTCTGTCTGCCCCAAGCTCTGGGATGGAGCAAGCAGCTGGACTTGGGCAAGAGGGAGGGGAGACAGAACACATAAGCTTAGGCGGAAAATGACATGTCCTAAAGACAAATATCACCCTCTGCCCTACTACTGCCTGCTGGCGTGCGGGTGAGGCACCAAGCAAGAGGAGCATTTGCTCCTGCCTTCCAGACCCAAAGAGTTTTCCTAAAAGCCACAGGGCTGGGGGCTCTTTGAGCAGACACAGTACCCACAACAGGTTCCCAGGGGCCAGTTTCTCCCAAAGAGCCCAAGGGAGGAAGGGTGCTGCCTGCCAAGCAAGGCAGGGCTGGGGCTGGCCCAGGTGGAACAAAGGTTCAGAAGCAGAGAAGGCAAGTTGGGCTTGAAGGGCAGCAGATGCGGTTGGAGGTTAAGGCTGGGAAGGGGAGTTTGAGAGGTCAGCCAAGGGCAGTCCAAGCCTTGGATCACTTGGCTCTTCTGCTGTAGGTAATGGGGAATCATGGAGAGTGTAGGAGCAGTGAAGCAATAGAACCAGATTTGCACTTTTTAAAGTCTCCTCCAGTTGCATAATAGAGATGAACTGGAGGGGCAAGGCTGGGAACGAGGGCATCCACAGGAGGGAGATATCCTGAGTGCAGGCCAGAGGAGGGAAGCGTGACCTGGAGAGAAGCTGCTCCTGAAAGTACACACTCGGAACTGATCCTTCCTCGCTCCTCCCCCACCAGGGAGAAGCAGGAAGCTGGTGAGGTGAGTGGGTGGGTCCCCATAGCGATGGAGGGGAGAGGAGGGAGGTGCAAGGGCACAGGGAGGATGACAAAGGGCAGGGCCTCTGGAGGACCCTTGTCCATGCCCACCTCGGCCCAAATCTTCTGGTGGAAGTTGAATCAAACCTCCCAGTGGCAAGGAGTCACTGGGATTGTTCGATGTCCTTCTCTTGTGTCTGACTGGATGCTGCCCAAGGGTGGGGCTGTGATGCCTATGTCAGACTGAGGGGGCCTAAAATAGAGGGGAACAGAAGGCTGCTAAACAGAAGGGCACCAGGGGCTGGGGACCTCCCCACCCACGAGTCTTCTTCACTCCTGCTCAGAGCCTGCTGCTGTAGCCCTCAGAGATGAGCCAGTCTGTGGAGCTGGGGGTGGGGAGGGAGGAACACCTGGGGTGGAGGAAAAAGAATAACAAGAGGCAGATCCCACAGATCCTGCATCTGCTGCCCTTCAAGCCCAACTTGCCTTCTCTGCTTCTGTGTTTGAGAGGCTGAACCCTTTGCCCTTTCCCCATACACTAATGCCCAGCCACACTTCAACCCTCCCCGGCTTTGCTCGGCCTCTGGAATGAGAGGAAGGCCTGCCAGCCCCCATCACACACTTGTCACACACAAACAGACAAATACAACAAACACACTTACACACACAAAGACATAAGATACAGAGACACACATAAATAATACATACAGACACACCGACAGGCATAGACACATACAGACACAGTCACATAGACATCCCAAGAGACACACTCACGTATGGACACAGACATACATAGACACACAGTCATAGACACAAAGACACACTCATACACATAGACACACACACAGACACACCAACAGATACACACATTCTTACAGACACACATTTGGAACAGCCAGTGGAGGCTGCTGATTGCATACCTTGCTGGCTTATTGGCCAGTGCTAACATACAAAATTGTTTGGTTCTGCACACCCCTCACCCCCAGTCTCATTGCAGGGAGCCCTCTGGAGCAGTGGCCCTGAAAATAAGGGCAAAAAGTCTAGGAGAGGGACTTCCCTGGTGGCGCAGTGGTTAAGAATTCACCTGCCAATGCGGGAGACATGGGTTCAAGCCCTGGTCCGGGAAGATCCCACATGCCGCGTAGCAACTAAGCCCCTGCGCTACAACTACTGAGCCTGCGCTCTAGAGTCTGCACACCACAACTACTGAAGCCCGCGCACCCTAGAGCCCGCATGCCACAACTACTGAGCCCATGTGCCGCAACTACTGAAGCCCGCACACCTAGAGCCCGTGCTCTGCAACAAGAGAAGCCACCACAATGAGAAGCCCGCACGTGGCAACAAAGAGCAGCCCCTGCTCACCACAACTAGAGAAAGCCCGCTTGCAGCAACGAAGATCCAATACAGCCAAAATTAAGTAATAAAAATTTAAAAATAAGAATAAATAAAAATTTTAGAAAATAAATAAATAAAAAGTCTAGGAGAGATGACACTTTAGCTGGGGAGCCTTATAGATGGTCAGAGATGAGGAGAGAAAGTATTCCAGGGAGGGACAATAGCCCCTGCCAAGGTTTGGGGTGGGAGGGGCAGCTGATGCCCAAAGAACTGTGGGAGCCTTCTTTGGGGAAGGGGCTGGGGGAACAGACAGGAGGCCAGCCCCCCTAACACAGAGAGACAAGCTAAGAAGCAGCCCTTGGCCCTATCCCATCCATGCTCAGCCTAAGCCTTTGTGGGAACACACTGGGCAGAGAGAAAGGGGCCAGGCCCAGGCCCTGCCAGAATCAGGAGGTGGTGGGCATTATGGGAAGTCAGCTGCCTTAGAGGGGCCTAGCAAGGAGATCTCCACTCTATGTCTCCTGTTTGGAGGCCAGGTCCCCAAATCCCCACGAAAGCATGGGTTAGGACAGGAAGAAGGTCATGAACCCTCACAGGAAAGGAGCTCTGTGCTCCTTGCCAAAGCAGGATGAGTTCTGAGTGATCCCTTTGCTAGGAGTGGGGACCCAAACTGTGAGAACCCTTCCCTCCCTACCCCAAACTTCAGCAAGGACAGACCTAGGCCCCAGCCTGGGGCTTAAAGGCCTGTCCTCACCCTCAATCTGGCTTCTTCTCTCTTCTCTGACCCTTGGAGACCAAGCTCGGGATCTTGGGGGTGGGGTGGGGGTGTCTGGGTGAAGGGACTGCGAGAGTCCGGGGCAGGGGCTGGAGGGGTCTGGGCAGTGCCCTCCCTCTCAGCAGCTAGGCCCCTTAGGTTGAATCCCGAGGTAGCCTTGGGGTGGGCAGAGGAGCCCTTCGCAGTCGGGCTGCAGGAGGCCTACCAGGGCCTGAAATTCCTCTCCTCCTCCCTCCACCTCGTCTCCTCACCCTTCTCCCCTCACGGCCCCCCGGGTGGCTGGGAAGTGGGGGAGGCGCAGGAGGGGCAAAGGGAGGGGCGGTGGACTCGAGCCGGGCCGGGCCCCTCGGCGGAGGCCCGTGCTGCAGGCCCCGCCCCGGCCTCGCACATCTGGGCTGAAGCGCTGGCCCACACGGCGGCGGCGGCGGCAGCGGCGCGGCCATCCGGCCTGGGGGAGGGGGAGGGGAGGAGAGGGGCGGGGGCGGTGCGGGGCGGAGAGCCGGGCTGGGGCTGGGCGCACGTCGAGGGCTTTGGCCGACGCGGCAGAGCACAGCCGCCCCACCGGTTTTGGGCCCAGGATCCAGGCGTCTGGACACAGGTCAAGCTGTCGGCAGGGCAGAGGTGAGTTCTGGGCGGGGGACCGCTGGGCTCCCAGAGAGGAGAAAACGCCAAGGTTTGCGGTCTCATCGCGGGCTGGTGGCTGAGACCCCACCACAAACTTCCTGACCCAGGGGGACAGGACTGGGGCAGATCTGCAAGCCCCTCTCTCCAGCAGGGCTGTGGGTTCAGTAAGGCAATTGGGGTAGCGACGGAGGGCTACATCCGGGCTTTGGGACCCCACACTCGCCCTGTGGAGGGTGGGGATCTGGGGGAAGGGAGGGGGGCTCGAGGGACTTCCATGTCTGGGTGTCTGTGGGGCTGGGGGCTGCTCTAGGGAGCCAGTTTGTGGAGGACACGGTGCTTAGGCCAGAGGTGGAGACCCGGGGGTTGAGTGTGTGTGTATTTGGGGACGCCTGCAGGGGGAGTTCCCAGGGCCTGTGGTTCAGAAAGTTCAAGAGTGGCTGGGTGGCACAGTGCCAGACTGTGGGCTGGCCTCATGAACAGGGACCTCTGGTTTCTCTCTGTGAGGCCAGCTTGGGAATCCAGGTGGGGTGGGGTCAGGGCTCCCTGTGGGATCCCAGTGGAGCCAGGCTGTAAAGTTAGCTTGTGTAGGGGAGAGAAACTGACAGGGAGGGTGCTCTAAAATGTGGACTCCCTGGGAGAGTGAAGGCAGCCCTGGATCCCCAGAAGGTAAGAGAGGTGATGAGGGACAGTGGGCAGAGGGTGGGAGGGGCTTCAGGCCCTAGGCTGTGTGGGACAGAGGTTGTTTGTGAACTGGCTGCTCCCTTGATGAGGACCCATGGGGGCAGGGCAGGATGTATAGAAAGAAAAGGTGAGGACAGGGAGGGGACTTGGGAGGCCATTTCTATCACTCCCTGCCTCAGGCCAGGAGAAGGCAGCTTCCTTACCCCACAACCTCCCACTGGTCCCTCTCCTTGAGGGTGCCTCTCCAGAGACAGACTGGGGCAGCCCTTCGGGTGCCATTTCTGATCTGTTCCTTGGGCCCTGATTGGCTCAGTCTCTGGCTTGGGAGAAATGCCTGTGGCCTCTCTTTGCCTGCTGACTGGCAGGATGCTGAGAGAGCAGTGGATGGGAGAGGCAGGGTCCCGGTAAAAGGAGGCCTGCAGGGGTAGGGAGGTGAAAGTCCTAGGCTTTTGTGAGTCTGGGGGACACTGTGGGATGGGAGTCACCAGTTTCAAGTCCCTACTCGGCCACACTCTGTCCTAGTCCCCAGTCATGCCTATTGGGTAGAAGCCAGGGCCAGGGGTCAGGGTACAGCTGAAGATGAGAGGTCAATATGAGGCCAAGAGCTAGGGGTCAGTCCATGGGCAAGGTTAAGGGACAGACCATAGGCAGGGTTAAGGGTCTATCTGTGGGTAGGGTAGGGGTCAGGCTGGGGCCAGGGTTTAGCCTGCCCTTGTAGCCAGGAAATGAAGTTATTCTCTCTGTATATCAAACTGCCCCACCCAATTCTCAAACCCATAAGCATCACCAGTCTGAAATTAGTGGGCCCCTGGGGCAGGGATCTACTTCTCCCCACTTCCAGCTGCAGGCCCCGCCCAGATATAGCTTTTGTAGCTGAGGTTGTCCTGAGTCCCATGATCAGCATTCTCCTTACATGTTTCTGGTATGTGGGTGTGTATGCATGGTGGGGGATGTCCCAAAGAAATATGGGGTATGTGTGTGTGCTTGTGTGGCTGCCACCCTCGTGTACCTCCACCTCTCAGAGAATCAGCAGGATCCTCCTTCTTTAACACAAATTGATTCAGGGCCTCCCTCCCTCCCTAAAGAACTCAGAATGACTAGAATAAAAGTCTCAATAAGACCAAAGACTTCTGACAAGAGAAAATTTAGAATCTACATCACGAAGGGAAAGAACACTGCTCACATCTGTCGAACTTCCTGCCTTTTTATCAGCCACCTTCCTTTCTTGGACTTGATCCTCACAAGCCCCCTGCATGATCCATTTTACAGGAAAGGGCACTGAGGCACAGAGAGGCAACGTGATGCACTCCAGCCAGATGCCATAACAGGCCCTTGTCAGCCCTGAGTGTAGGGGCATTCCGTGTCACATGCTCAAAGATGGGAGATAACTGGACCAGGTTCACAGAGCTGGGGAGATTATAGACACATTGGTTTGGACATGGAATCAGCTTAGAGTGACAACTCTTGAGTCTTTTTTTCTTGGTGGTTCTAGATTGTTTCTGCTCCAAATACAATATCCTTGGTTCAGAAAATCCATTCAGCAAAGCATTTCTCCAGCACTTAGCTGCAGAACCTGGCAGGAAGAAATGTCAATAAGTTTTTGCTGATGAATCAAAACAATGTATAAATAGGGCTGCCATATTCTCTCTTGTGGGCTTGATCTAGTAGTATGTTGGTAGATGTTTTTCAGTCAGCTCCCCAAGAGGGAGAAAAACCTAATTTGCAGTTTACCAACTTCTATGGTAGAAACACCATGGCTGATTTCAAGCTATCAATGTGATGTCAATAAATGCAGAATTGAGAAGAGATGCACAGAATCAGTTCTTGGGAGCTGGTAGGATCCACGTCCAGCACGACACTCCATCACCCTGAACTGGGCACCTGTCCCTGGTTCTCAAGGCCCATACCCACCCCCACCATTTACTTTCCTTTTTCTCAGCATCATCCAGCTACTGTACAAGTGCCCACGATCAGCCCCTGTATTTCCCCTGATTCTAATTCCTGGACATCCACCTGTGCACCTCCAGTGACAGCAGGACTGCATGCGTCTGGAAATCTCCATGGTGCTGGCCATGGGGGAATATCCTGGATGTGTCTCAGTGTCTGTCCATGCTGGGGCTGGGTTGTGTGAATTCTGTGTGAGCAAGGGTGTGTGCACATGTGTGTAGGGGTGTGACAGTGCCCAGCTCTGTGTCCGTGTGTTCTGTTAGCAAAACTTCCTGATCTGGCCACTGGCTACAGAGGGGGAGTGGGCTCTGGGCTGTCCCCACCCTTGTTTAGGCTCACTGCTGAGGACAGTAGCATTGGTGATCTGAAGACTGGGCCAGGATACATTGAGAAGCACTTCTCAAACCTTAGGGTGCTCCCAACCACCTGGGATCTTGTGAAAAAGCAAGCACTAACTGAGCAGGTCCAGGGCGGAGCCTGAGGGCCTGCACATCTAACAAGCTCCCAGGGGACCCAGTGCTGCTGTCCTGATACCACGCTTTGAGTAACAAAGCTGTCAATGACCTGGAGGACGAGGCCTCTAGCTTGGCCCTCAGAACTTCACAGACACAAGCTCAGGTTCCTCCCACCTTAGAAGAGAAAATAAAAACCTGTCCTCCCCTCCTCAAGCATTATGTTCCTCCAGGTGCTAGCTGGAGGAGTGCTAGCTAGCTCTCTTCTCTCACTGTCTGCTCCCTCCTCGCCTACCTGACTCCCGCCTCATCTCCATCATTCCACTGAAATGCCATTAAAAACAGGTGTTTCCAGTCTCATCTAAAAATCTCTAAAGGCGTCTAGCTTCACAGCCTTCTCTTATCAAGATCTTCATGAAACCATAGCAGGCAACTCCGTTTCCCTGGCCAGCCAACCTTCCTCCAGTCAACCTTTATTCAGAGCTTCTCCTCCCTTCCCTTCCCCCACTCTACTCTCTGCCAAGCCTCCTGTGACAATGACTCCCAGACACGCATCTCCACCTCAGATTTCTCCCTGTCCTCTAGGTCATATGTCATCTGACTCCTCAGTCTGTTCTCTCAGCAGTTTCAAGACTGCACCCAGAACACTGCCCCTTCCCCCTGCCAGCCTGCCCTGCTCCAGTATTCTCCATTTCACCATCCATCTCCTAGCTTGGATCAGGCAGTGTCATCCTTGACACCTTCTTCTTCCTAACCTCCCATGTCCAATCCAGCCATCTTCCATCAGGCTTGTTGATTTTAACCTCTAACGTAAATGTCTACACTTCTGTCTCAAGACACACAGCCACCACCATCATCTGTTGCCTGGAGCACTTATTGGCTCCTGTTTTCATGTCGTCCCACTGCAATCTACACTTCCCATGCAGCCAGAGGGGCTTTTTAAAACACAGATTTAGTCATGCCCCTGCCTTCACTCTGCCACTTGAAACCTTTCAAGATTTGCTGTTGCCTTTCATGTAAAACCAGATCTAAAATTGGGTCCACCAGGGTCTGCCTGCAGGGTGAGCCTAGCCCAACCCCTCTCTCCAGCCTTGCCATGCTCCCCTTTCTGCCCTGCTTCACAGTATCCTTCACAGCATTGTTTGTAATCTCAGATTCACTTACATGATTATATGATTATGAATGGCTTCCCCACCAGGCTGTGGGCCCCCAGGACAGGGACAGTGTCTCTCTGGGTCACTGATGTCCCATAGCATCTGGCAGAGAGTGGGCACCTGAAAACACTTAGGAGCATCCTGGTTCCAACAAAGCAACTGTTAAAAAGACATTTTTGAGGGAATTCCCTGGCAGTCCAGTGACTGGGTTTCCTCACTTCCACTGCAGGGGGCCAGGGTTCAATCCCTGCTCAGGGAAGTAAAATCCTGCAAGCCACGCAGTGTGGCCCAAAGAAAAACCCGACATTTTTGAGACAAGCTGGGATGGAGGATTGAGCATTGGATGAAATTAAGGAATTACTGTTGATTTTGTTAGACATGATAGTGGTGTTGTGGCAATGTCTTTTAAAAAATCTCTGTTAGAGAGACATTAAATAATTTATAGGTCAAGCAACATGCCTGGGATTTGCTTCAAAGGACTCCAGCCAAGAGTAAATAAATAAAAACAATTATTCAGTAAGGGAACAAAGGAACAAATAAATGCCATTCTGCTTGTCTGTTCCTGTTCACAGCCACAGGGCCTACAAAGATGCTGGCTGTCCCGGAGATGGGCCTGCAGGGGCTGTACAGCGGTAAGACCCACCCCATCACCTCTGCCCGGGGCCCACTGCCCCCCTCACCCTGGCACTCAGACCCACCCCTAGTCTGTCCACGTGCCTTGCCCAGCAGAGGCTCCTGAGCACCATTCTGTGAGTGTGTGTGCGCAAGGAGGGTCAGTGTAACAGGACTACGCATGTGAGTGTGTGTGTGTGTCTGCGTGTCTGCCTATGGGCAGGTCTCTGGGCACAGGGTGTGTATGTCTGCACAGAACTCCGTGTGCATGCGCATCTGCCTTTGGCCTGGTCTGGGCGCAGGCTCTGGGTTCTGTGCAGGGGTAGGAGGCCAGGAGGCAGGACGGACACGCCTCAGGAAGTCCACTCACAAAGACCTGGTGGGCTGGGGCTTCCTTCCTGACTCCCTTCCCAGGCTCAAACCACAGCAACTCGGCCCCTCAAGCTGGAGCTGGTGACAGGACCCAAGCCTGCCCTGGCCACCTGAGAAAAAGGGGCTCTGGGAGTGTGACCACCATGTCCTTGCCCCTCCAGCACTGCAAGACAGATGCCAGCCCTGTCCAGGCACTTCCCAGAATCATGCCCGGCCCCTCACATATATTCCAAGGGTACCCCAAGGTCGGGGAGGGCTGGGACTTGCCAGGGCCACAGAGCTGTGGCTGAGCGAGTACACAGGCCCCAGCCCTGGCTCAGCCTAAAGCCAGACATTGATTTGCCAATGTGTCTTCATACCAGACCCCATCAATCTCCCTGGCCAGCGCCCCCGTCCCCACACACAGATCTCAGGGCAGCCCCAGTGCCCCTCCCAGGGGCCTTAGCAAAGTTCAGTGTGGTGGTGATAAGCCACCAGCCCACACCAGCAAAGCAGGCCCTCCTGCCCCCTGAGCTGCCAGAGCCTCCAAACCAGGCTTTGGGCTGCCTTCTGGGGCTGCACTGCTTCCTCCCACCAAAGGTCCAGCTCAGTCCTGGGCCTGTGAGAGGGTCTTAAGGGGGCCTCCTGCCCCCAAACGCTGGCTCCAGGTCTATGTGTGTCATGGGGGAGGGGAGGCTTGGAATCTGACTTCCTAGTGTGGTGGACACCTCTTGGCTCAGGGCTGGGCTGGGGGAGGTGTTGCCCCAGTCAGCCAGCTGGGCCTGTCCATGGCCCTTGTGGGGCAGAGGGAGAGGGGGAGGCAACTCCCTCGGGTCCTGATTAGAACCATGTGGCTGCACTTTAGTGGGGAGAGGAGTGCCTCCACTCCCACTCAGTTAGGTCTGTAGTCCCCAACCTTTTCTGGTTTCTCCACCCTCACCCCAGGAGCTCACCTGCCCCATCTCTCCTGCCCTTCTATCTCTGGACTCAGTCTTCCCCACCCCCACAATGCTTCTCTGTCTCTCCCCTTCCCTGCTGTGTCTGAGGAGTGCTGGGGGAGACAGTGAGTCCCTAGGTGAAGTATGTCACCCTTCAGGAATAGGTCGCCTCTAACTGATAACAGACCCTGAGCCCAGCTATCCCCGACCCCGACCTCAGTCCCATCCTTCCTACCCTCCCTCCCTCATCCCCTTTCCCCAGCAGGGTACCCCTCACCTTGGCCCAGCAATGACTGATGGAGAATCCCCCAGGCTTGGGCCCCAGCCACCACCCCCTTACCCTGATTGTGCCAGAGTGATTTGCCCTCTCTTTGCAGGCTCCAGCCCAGAGCGGTCTCCAGTGCCCAGCCCACCCGGCTCCCCAAGGACCCAAGAAAGCTGTGGCATTGCCCCCCTCACACCTTCACAGTCTCCAGTAAGCCCAGAGCAGGGATTGGGGTGGTGGGTGGCCTGGTTAGTGGGGAAGGTCACACTGGTGTCTGGAAGAGCCCTGGCAGGTCTGGGCTGGGGATGCCATCATGCTTCCTGCCCCTACACACTCCACTCATGTTCCCCCTAATGGGTTAGCCTTAGGTGACCTTGGACTGTAGGGGCAACAATTCTACTGAGGTGATCTCTCTCCAGGATAACATCTAGGGACCATTGCACGTAACCTGCCTGGGGCAGGTGTACTTCTGAGCAAGTAGTTTTGTGTGTTCTCAGAGCACTGGGCCTCCGAGACTTGCTTCCCCTCCTGTCAACCACAGCCACCTTAATACAAGGTATATCTAGGGAAGAGGAGACATGTTGCTAAAAAATAGTTTGGGGCTAGCTTGAAGTATCCAGGACATAACCACCACCCCCAAGCTCCCTAGGTCACCCCACGTGGGGTGGCCTCACCCTAGTGATTCAGCCTGGGGACCCCCTTTTTCTCAGGGAGCCCAGGCCTGGCCTGGGAGGAGTCAGGGACCACTCTTGGGCATGTGCATGGGGCCTCTCTTCTCTGTCACAAAACTGGATAGAGTCTGGCTGTGTCACTGTGGCCACAAAGAGCAAGAGGGTCAAATATACGCAGGTCCATGTGCTATGAAGCTGCTCAGAGCAGCAAAATTGCCCCCAGCTGGGCCCAGGCTGTGACATGGTGTGAGATGGGGGTGGGGCAAAGGCAGTCCAGGCAGAAGGTGGGCAGAGAACCAGAAGCAGGGAAGCAGGAGCTCAAGCCCAAAACTTCATGGGGCTACCTGAGAGGCCTTGGGCTTTCTGAACAGTTGGCATCTCAAGAGCTTACCTTGGAGCTTAGGAGAGGAAGGAAGCCAGGCAGGCAGGTAGGTGGGGTTGGGCCAGGGCCGGTCTGGACCACAGCCAGGGGTTGGGAGGGCTCCCACATACACTCAGCCTGGCCATCTGGCTGCTCCCTGACTAGGTCTTGCACTTGCAGAAGCCTGAGGCCCGAGCCCCCCAGCAGGCCCCCTTCTCCGTGGTAGTGGCCATCGACTTCGGCACCACATCCAGTGGCTATGCCTTCAGCTTTGCCAGTGACCCTGAGGCCATCCACATGATGAGGTGAGGGTGGCTGGGCTGGGAGATTGGTGTGGGGTGCGGGGGGAATCCTACACCCTGGGAGAGACCTGGTCCCAGAAGTACTGTCACTAAGGAGATATGGGGTCTCCTCAGAGTGCCTTCCACCCCTAGTCTGGGCTCCTCACTGGGGCAAAAGTTTGGAGGATGGGTGCTAGGCCTGGGCCCTCAGCCCCAATTGGGGCAGCACTCTGACCTCTGCAGGAAATATTGGGCTTTGTTTTTTATTTTAAATTTTTTATTGCGAGATAACAAACATACAGCAAAATACACAGATCTTTTTCTGGGCTGGTCACAAACACATACACAAATACATATGCACAAATACATATGCAAAAACCAAATAAATATGTGGTTTTAAAATAAAAGTGGTATATCATACAACTTGCTTTATTTTAAGCTTTCAACACTATTTTCTAGATGTTTCATGTGAATACAGAGAGCCACAATTTTGTTTTAATGGTTGCATAGTATTCCACAGTACAGATGTGTCATAATTTATCCATTCTTCTGTTGATAGTTTTGAGGCTATTTTTCCTTCTAATTTTTCACTATTACAAAAAGTGTTGCAATGAATATTCTTCCTTGAAAACTTGTGCTGGAATTTCTATGTAGTAGAATCCTAGAGGCAGATTCCTAGGTTCGGCTCAAATGAAATACAAGGAAATGAACGATCAGAGGGTTAACTGAGTTGACAAGTCACACAGTTGTCATGAAAGAGCTGTTTGAAAAATCCATTCTGATGGATTTTGTTTTGTTTGAATGAAACATTTGTTTGACACTCCTTCAGGCCTCAAGACCCTGATCCTTTGAATATATCTTAGTGGGGCTGTAGCCTATAGGGGGAAGACCCCTATAGAAGACCCCAAAGCTCCCAACTCAGCCTGGGGTGGGGGATCAGGGGGCTTCACCAGGGCCTGGGAGGCTGGATGGAAGCATGGGTGGAGAGGCAGGCAAAGGGTCACTGCCCCAAAGATACAGGGGACCTAACCTACATGAGCGTGGACTGTCCTTCCCCTTTCTCTGCTCCCTCCACATCCACATGAGGCCACAAAGACTCTGGGCCCTTAGAGCTCTCTAAGAGCTGCAGGGCATCCCAACTTGTCAGCACGCACAGCCAAGGCCATGCTGGGCCCCTTGCTGGGGCTGAGGACACATGAAGGGACACTGGAGATAACAATCACAGGAAGTAACTGGAGGCATCTTGGCCTCCTCCCAAGTCCTTCCCACCCCCACTAGCCACTAATCCCCGTCACTTCTATCTCTAATATCTCTGTAATACCCGCCTACTTCTCTCCACCACTACCACCCCAAAGTTCAGCCCCACCCTCTCTCACTTGAATGGTTGCAATATCCTCCTCCCTGGTTTTCCTTCTCCATCCTCCCTCCCCTCCACTCTGTTGCTACATGGGAACCAGTGACCTTTCTAAAGGCAAATGTGGTCATGCCTCTTCACTCCCCTACCTAATACCCACCAAGACAGAATTCTGATATGGCATTTGATACTCCTTAGTTGATCTTAAGATTCCTGTATTTTCTCCTGCTTTGAGCCAACTTATAGCTAGTTCTCCCTGGTCTTTCACACCTCTAAGCTTTTGCACATGCTCTTCCTTCTGCCTGGATTCCCAGTTATTTCCCCAAAAGGCTGCACTGGTGAGCTTGGCCTAGAGGAGTCAGGGCATCAGACAATGCAGAGGAAGGGGAGGAAGGATTTGCCAGGCTAATGAACTGGGCAGTGAGTTCTGGGTGGAGGTCCAGATGGTGCCTGCACATAGGGAAGTTTGGAGTCTCAGGTTTTGGGGGCCTGCTGGAGGTGCAGTCAGCTGGGGTGTAGCTACTGATGTGGGCCAGATAGGAGTGAACATGAATACCTTGAAAGAGCTTAGCTGTGGAAGATGGCCTAGACATATCAGAAGGCCAGACAAGGCAGATGGTTTGCTGCTGCTGCTTGTTAAAAAGACAGGGAGGTGGGCTTCCCTAGTGGTGCAGTGGTTGAGAGTCTGCCTGCTGATGCAGTGGATGCGGGTTCATGCCCCGGTCCGGGAAGATCCCACATGCCGCAGACCGGCTAGGCCTGTACGCCATGGCCGCTGAGCCTGGGCGTCCAGAGCCTGTGCTCCGCAACGGGAGAGGCCACAACAGTGAAAGGCCCGCATACCACAAAAAAAAAAAAAAAAAAAAAAAAGGGAGGTGAGGTCCAATGGTATACTTCATGGAAGGGATCAGGAGCTGAGGATGTCGGATGGGACCCATGGCCCCATGGATAGAGAGGATCCCATGAGCAACGTTTATGGAGATTTAAGTGGATGCCAAGCACCATATTCACAAGAACCCTAAAAGGTAGGTATTATTATCATTCCCATTTTACATATGGAAAGACTGAGGCTTGGGGAAGCCAAGTGAGCTGCCCAAAGTCACACAGCTGGTTCCAGAGCCAGCACCCAACCCCACAAAGGGAGGATTACTGCTGACCACACTGACAGCTATCTACCTCCACAGGAAATGGGAGGGCGGGGACCCAGGTGTGGCCCACCAGAAGACCCCCACCTGCCTGCTGCTGACCCCAGAGGGTGCCTTTCACAGTTTTGGCTATACAGCCCGTGATTACTACCACGATCTGGACCCTGAGGAGGCTCGTGACTGGCTCTACTTTGAGAAGTTCAAGATGAAGATCCACAGTGCCACTGTGAGTCACATTCTGGCTCAGGGCCCAGCTCCAGCCAGGAAGGCAGGGCTAGGAGGGAAAACGGGGAGGGAGGCCTCATGGAGGGTAGGTAAAGCTAAAAGGTGAGGAGGGGACTGGTGGAGGAGTAGCTAAGGAGGCGGAACTTGAATGTAAGGGATGGAGGCATGACCAAGGGGTGAAGATAGGGTAAAGAGAGGGGCTGGGGAGAGAACTAATGTGAGATTAGAGCCAGAGTGGGACAGTGCCAAAGAGGAGGAGCACCAGGAAATGGGGTGAGTATAAGAGGTTGTCAGGAAATGGAGGCAGAGCTACGGCCTCCTGCAGAGTCACCTTGTGTCCCTGCCAGGATCTCACCTTGAAGACCCAGCTAGAAGCGGTAAATGGAAAGAAAATGCCTGCCCTGGAGGTGTTCGCCCATGCCTTGTGCTTCTTCAAGGAGCATGCCCTTCAGGTGCACTGTGACCCCATCCCTGCCTACTGGGTTGGAGGGCCCCCAGGTCCATCCTTTCCCCTCAGCCCATCCCCTGTCCATCCAATGGGTAGCCACTGTCAGAAGACAGAGGTCATCTTCTCCAGTCCCCTGCCTTTCTATCTGGTAGAGCCTGCATCAACCCTACAGGTGTTGGGGAGGTGGTGGTGGTGGGGAAGTGGGTGTTAGGATTCCAAGTTAGCTGGGTAGTTCCTCCTGAGGCCTGATTAGTTCCTCCAGCTCCCATAGAGGCTAAAGACACTCCCGGCAAACCAAGCCAGCCATTCCCCTCACTGCCCCCTCCTGCTCCAGGAGCTGAGGGACCAGTGCCCATCGCTGCCAGAGAAGGACACTGTGCGCTGGGTGTTGACAGTGCCGGCCATCTGGAAACAGCCAGCTAAGCAGTTCATGCGAGAGGCTGCCTACTTGGTGAGAATGTGCACTCAGAGCCATGGACATTGGTCGGGAGGGCCCCGGGCAGGGCCCATACCCTCATTCACCCACCACCCTTGGGACCACAGAGCCACTGTGTAAAGACTGCCAGCCCCACCCTGCTGGCCATTTTGGAGGGCTGTTGCCACCAGGAAAGGGGGTGGGCCTGCACGACCAGAGAGCAGAGGGACAAAAGACACAGCCCAGGCCAGCTTAAACAGTGTCTTAGGGCAGGTTTCCTAGAAGCAGAGCCCAAGATGGGGATTCTTGTGCATGTGGTCTATTGCAAGGACTCTCAGGAGAAAGGGGAGTGAGAAAAGCAGGACAGGAGAAAGAGTTGAGCAAGGATGTGGTCTCAGCTGGAGTCTAGCCTCAGCCTGATCCCATGGAGAGCTCTAGAGGGAGAATGTACTGTGGTGTTGGCCACGGGGAGGCGGGGGGGGGGGGGGCTTTTTGTCCATCCTTATCAGTCTGTCATTGGTTACTGGGGGAGTTGGGGAAAGCCCCTCCAAGTGAGGTGGTTCCCATTCAGCTGAGGGCAGTTCTTCAGAGAAGGGGCAGCGGTGAGCCAATAGCAGCCAACACTCACAGTAGCTGGGCAGGACACCAAGAACACCCACTTCAGCCAGCATCAGTATTTTCACCACAGCCCCAACCACTGAGCAGGGGAAATAGGACTATGAAACTATGAAGGGAGGCGATTTTGGCCAATGTTTGCTGGTCTTCCTACCGTAAGAGGTGCCCAAAGGTCTGGAGAAAGGGGGACGGCTCAGGCACCTCCCTCTCAAGTGGAAATGGGGAGGTTGGAGGGGGGCTCATTGTTTGATCCCGCCTGTGAACCTGAGGCCTTGGTGGACACCCTAGGATCCCCAAAAGGGATCTCAGGAATTCCAGTACATCTTCCCATGGAAGATACCAGGACCCCCAACGCCCCACAAACACAACTTTGGGCCAGGCACGCCACAGCTGTCAAATCCGCAGGTGCCTACACTTGTCTCTAGAAGGAGCTAACCCTGAGGCCAGTGGGCATCCCCCTGCAGAGACCAGGATGAAAGCATGGCTGTGCCCAGCCAGAACAAACACCTATACCAGTGGCCCCCTGCTGGTTTACCCACCCTGCTTCCTCCCACACTGTTCCCTGTCAGCTGAGAACAGGCTGGAGTCTCAATACCCACCCATCCCCATCCCCCACCTGGTCAGACTGCCTTGCCTTGGCGCCTGAAATTTCAGTTAAAGTTTCTTTCCTCCTATATCAGATTCCCTGAGAACAAAGTTCTCCTAAGAGTGGGGAGGCCCATAGCCACTGTCTATCACCAGTGGAGAAAGAGGGTTCAGTAAGCCAAAAGGGGCCCCCCCCACCCCTCTGACTGATGGTCTAGCCATTATACCCACTCTCCCCAATACACTGTGTTGGAGTCTCCACTAACCCCCTCAGCCAGTGCTTAGCTGGCCAACCCAGCATCTGTGAAGGGGACCTTGCTGCAGCCCAGGGACACCTTGGGCAGCCTGGAGGCAGATCCCAGGTGCTCTAGGTTTTCACTCAGTCTAGGGTCTCTTCCTGCTGGGCAACACCATGGCATCCTTGGCCATGGCCATGCCCCTCCCCAGCCTGGTCACAGGGTGGCTGTGAGAGAGCTCCAAATTTGTGCAGCATGGAGGGGCCTGAGAAGCTTAGCATGGGTGGGGTATAATCCAGAGGAGACTGGAGCCCCACAGGCCCCCGGTTGCCTGCCCTGAGGTGCCATTTCAGTGTGATGTTTGGCCCATGATGCTCCCCAACCCTGCTAACCACCCAACCTCAGGCCGGACTGGTGTCAAGAGAGGATGCAGAGCAATTACTCATCGCCCTGGAGCCTGAGGCCGCCTCTGTCTACTGCCGCAAGCTGCGTCTGCACCAGCTCGTGGACCTGAGCAGCCGAGCTCCAGGCAGTGGGCGCCTGGGCGAGCGCCGCTCCATTGATTCCAGCTTCCGTCAGGGTGAGCCACCCCCAGGGATACTGCCCAGTGGTGGCCTTGGAGGCAGGCGCTGAAGATTACACCTTGCCCTAGAGTAGCACTGTCAGAGGACGGTAGGACTCAGCCCAGCCCTGAATCTGAGAGTGGGAGAGTGATGCCTACCCTGGGGAGAGGTGCTTGGGTACAAGGGTACTCTGAGCTGAAGGTGGAGGTCTTCAGGAGCTGCCCCTTAAACAGCCACTGAATCAGTTTTCCCTCCCCTCCTGGCACATCAGCTGTCCTCCCCCTCCCCCATCAGCCCCAAGCTCCTGCTGCCAGGACCAGGAACTGGGACAGCTATGGTCAACCTTCATCATCCCCTCAGATGCCATCTCCCATGACAGGGAGAGGTCCCAGGACCTCCCCCCATCCCATCCCCAGCTCCTTCAGACCTTCTTAATTCTGATTTTGCCATGGCCTGAGCCCTTCTGGATTAAGGGAAGGTCCTGCAGCCAGAAATACTCCCCCTTAGCTGTTGGTTACAGTACCTAAGATTACCCCATCCAGTTTCTCTGGACTCTTTGGGGTTCAGCATTGCCCTCTCCCAGTTAGGAGTGGAGCAGGAGTTTCAGGAGCACTCGCTGCTCCAGATGCTCATGGAGGGTGTTGGTGGAAGGACGTGGGGCATTGAGCGTGGTAGCTGAGACACCCCTTCTAACCTCACTGTCCTGCTGTCCCTCAACACACAGCCCGAGAGCAGCTTCGAAGGTCCCGCCACAGCCGCACGTTCCTGGTGGAATCGGGTGTCGGAGAACTGTGGGCTGAGATGCAAGCAGGTGGGGGAGGGAAGATGGAGGGATATTCCTTGGGCCCTGTGGGGCACCGTATACTGAAGGTGGGGGGAACATTCCCGAAGTCAGCTCTAGCCCCTAGGAACCCTGCCCCTTCCAACTCTTTCAGCTGTACCTAACCTGGTAGTTCCCCTCAGTCACCTGCACTCCCACCGCCACTCACAGCCATGCCCCTAACCCCCACTCCCCTGGGGGATTCTCTGCAGATGGAGTTGCAGAATCCTGGGACCATTTTCCCCCACACCTTGTGCTCCTACCTGGTGACCCTCAAGCACCTGAAGCCCCTTTCAACCCTAACCCCCATGGCCCCGCAGACAGGGCTCAGGACCTGGGGCAGGGCTGGAGGCTGGGTGAGTCTGCAGAGGGCACAGAGCTGAAGGTGCCACGGGTGTGTGCTCACGCTCGCCCCCGTAGGAGACCGCTACGTGGTGGCAGACTGCGGGGGAGGCACGGTGGACCTTACCGTGCACCAGTTGGAGCAGCCCCATGGCACCCTCAAGGAGCTCTACAAGGCATCTGGTGAGTAGCCAGGCAGCGCCCTTGGTACCCAGACCGCCCTGGCCCCGCCAACGCCCCCTGGCGGCGGAGTCGGCACTGACGCCCCACTTCCTCCCCTGCCCTACCCAAGGTGGCCCCTGTGGCGCGGTGGGCGTGGACCTGGCCTTCGAGCAGCTGTTGGGCCGCATCTTCGGCGAAGACTTCATCGCCACTTTCAAAAGGCAACGCCCAGCAGCCTGGGTGGATCTGACTATAGCCTTCGAGGCCCGCAAACGCACCGCAGGCCCACACCGTGCGGGGGCGCTCAACATCTCGCTGCCCTTCTCGTTTATTGACTTCTACCGCAAGCAGCGAGGCCACAACGTGGAGACAGCCCTGCGCAGGAGCAGGTGGGCCGGGGGACCGCACCTACAGGGGAAGGTGTGGGCCCCAGGGGGGAGTAGGGGAGCCACCTTATCTGTCCCACGCACATATCATGCCAGCCCCGGTGGAGGCAGGGGGAGGGGCATGAGTACCCCAGCTGGAATCAGCAGCCCAAACTGGGGCGAGAATCTTGAGCCTGCGGAAAGGCCAACATCTACCTCTTCCCATTCCCTGCACACACACACACACACACATACATACATATACATATATATACATACATACATATATACAAGCCAATGGGTCTGGGTTCCTCTGCTCGAGGCAAAGGAAGGCTCCTCTCCTGGGACCTCATGCCTGGACCTGGAACAGACCTGCATCTAAAGCCCTGAAAGTACGCCTGGCACAACACATAATGTGCAGTCAGTCAGTGCCCAGGTACTTCGGCCTGGAATAGGGGTAGCGCCCAGGACCCTGACCCATGGGCCTGTGCCTCCTTCAACACCTACAGCGTGAACTTCGTGAAGTGGTCCTCACAGGGGATGCTCAGGATGTCTTGTGAGGCCATGAACGACCTTTTTCAGCCCACGGTCAGCGGGATCATCCAGCACATAGGTGAGCACCTGAGCCTGGGTCCTTCATTCACCTCAACATACACACCCAGATGGGGGAATATGTTACCCTGTTAGTGCCTGGAAACCTTCCCATATCCATACACTGGAATGAGACCCAGAATCATCTGGAATACCTGGAGGATGCAGTGTGGTGGGGATTAAGAGATAGGCGGGAAAATGTGCAGTCTTGCCAGGTTAAAGAACCTCTGGTGCCTGTTTCCCCAAATGGGGTGATAGTATTAGGTCCCCCAAACTGTTATCACAGGGATTTAAATGAGCTGAAGTATCTAGAGAGTGCAATGTCTTGCACGTAGTAGGCATTTAATATGTGTAAATGCAGACCCTTATCTAAAGCCCTCCAGTGTGGTGGGGAAGCAGAGCCCATAAAGATTGCCAGGGGCCCTCATGAAAGTGCCCAGTGTTTTTCTTTATGAGAACCAGGCTACCGTTTTATAGTGAAAAGACTAGTTTCTGGTTGCCCGAGGATACAGGCGGGCAGAGGAGAGGCACCAGTGGATGCGCACTGGTGGCCTCAGTGGCCCACTCCCCGTCCCTCCTCCTTACCCCCACCCTTCACTCCTGTACCGCAGAGGCGCTGCTGGCGCGCCCCGAAGTGCAGGGCGTGAAGCTGCTGTTCCTGGTGGGCGGCTTCGCAGAGTCGGCCGTGCTGCAGCACGCGGTGCAGGCAGCACTGGGTGCCCGCGGCCTCCGCGTGGTGGTTCCGCACGACGTGGGCCTCACCATCCTAAAGGGCGCGGTGCTCTTCGGGCAGGCTCCGGGCGTGGTTCGGGTGCGCCGCTCGCCGCTCACCTATGGCGTGGGCGTTCTCAACCGCTTTGTGGCTGGGCGCCACCCGCCCGACAAGCTGCTGGTTCGCGACGGCCGCCGCTGGTGCACCGACGTGTTCGAGCGCTTCGTGGCCGCCGAGCAGTCGGTGGCCCTGGGCGAGGAGGTGCTGCGCAGCTACTGCCCAGCGCGCCCAGGCCAGAGGCGCGTGCTCATCAACCTGTACTGCTGCGCCGCCGAGGACGCGCGCTTCATCACCGACCCAGGCGTGCGCAAGTGCGGCGCGCTCAGTCTAGAGCTCGAGCCCGCCGAGGGAGGCCCCCATGCCGCCGGCGCGCCCCCTAGCCGCCGTGAGATCCGCACTGCTATGCAGTTTGGCGACACCGAGATTAAGGTCACTGCCGTCGACGTCAGCACCAATCGCTCCGTGCGCGCCGCCATCGACTTTCTTTCCAATTGAGGGCGCAGTGCCAGCCCCGTAGGCCCCGCTGAACTCTCTTTTGGCCCAGGGCCTGGGGAGCGGGCTGAGGCGGACCAACCGGCCCCATTCCCCACCATCCTGCCCCGGGAGGTGAGGGGAGGTGAGGTCACAGGAGGATGGGTGGGGACATATCCAGAAACTCTGGCTTTAGGATTGGGCCCCGGTCCGCTGACTGGAAGGCTGAAGGGCCCTGCCAAGGACTGAGGTCAAGGAGACTTAAAAGAGGTTTGCAAGACGGCGTGCCCACAGGGAGCACATGATCCTGAAAGCAGAATGCACCGGAAGACTTGAGCCCTGGTCTGAACTGGGATCCGGGATGGGAGTGGGGGGGTGGGGGTGCAGCTGCAGGTGGGGCAGCAAGAGGAAGGAGGTTGTGCAGGGCCTGGGCCTGAAGGGCGGAGTGCACTGACTGACTGGCTCAGCCTGTTTAGGGAGCCAGACAGGACAAGGACTGGAAACTGACAGGAAAGGGACAGGGGTAGTAAGACCTTCCTGGGTGTGGTACTGACCACCCAAGTATGAATGTTAATTGTAGAAAGAGCAGTAGCGGACTATGAGAAGGGTACAGGGCGAGGCACTTATGAGGGGGATGTGGGGGCACATGTCGGGGGGGCCTTTCCTTTCTATCTGAGAAGGCCCCAGGGGCAGCCTATGAATGACGCACTTGCACTCCATCGAGCCACGGAGTGGGGGGAGGGTAGGGAGGACAGAGGAAGCACTGGTCACAGCTCTGCCATCAACTCAGTGTACCTGCCCTCCCATGATGTGCAACAGCTCCACCTGCCTGAGAACCCTAAGGTGACAATAAAGCATTTATGCTCAAGGTGAAGCTATAGCCTCCTGGTACCTCACAAGAGGGGACCCTAATAATGGAGTAGTGGAGAGGGGCTGGGATCTGCAAAGGGAGGTTTTCAGCTGTGCCTGGGGCTGGGAACTGACCAGAAGGGGGTGCTGCTGTCTCTGGGTCAAGCCTCCCAAACTGAACGCCCCATTCCACAAGACCTCTCTCTGACCTGGGCAGAAGGCCCCTCCCCATCCAAACTCTGTCTTGGCAACTATTCCCAGGCCTAAAATGTCACCCCCTGTGCATACTTCTTTTGGGACCAGGTGACCCACAAAGTGACCTTGCCTCCAAAAAGAATGAGCTGAGCCAAAACTGTTCCTTGGCCCTTCTGTAAAGGATTGGGCATTCTCAGGGCCCTGGAGAACAAAAATCCTGCTGGCCTCTGGTATCCACTGGAAGTTTTATTTCTTTAGGGTTTTATCCCAACCAGTTGTTTAAAAACCAAGTAACACAGACCTGGGGGGGTAGGGATTGGAAACTGCACCTCCCTCCTCCTCACCATGGATGGCAGTGGGAAAGAGGGAGGGGACAGGAGAGGTGGCTAAAGCAAGACGACAGCAGCAGTAATGGGGGCAGCTACACCACAGAGCCAGCTCCCTCCTCTCCTAGGCCCTGGCTACAGCCCCTATGGCTTGGGGTAGGGGGGTGGGTAGAACCCACCCCAGGCCCTCTCCATCCCTCCTCAGAGAGCCTCCTTGGGGGCTCAGCCCATTTCTTCCAGCAGGAGACTGAGGCACACAGAGAGGAGGAAGTGGGAGAGGAGGATGCTGGAGAGGCAGGGAGGTGGCACAAATGAGGTGAGAGGTGTGGGCGAGGCTCCAGCTTGGAGGCCCTTGGACCCTCCACCTCCATGCCCATCCCTGGGTAGGGTGAGGAAGCCACACCATCACGCAGCATTTGAGGAGACGAGGTGGGGTTTAAGGCTGAGAGGCCCCGAGGCAGGTGGGGGCGAGGGCCTCAGTCGAAGCCGTGCCAGTCACTGTGCTCTGAGTCGTATTCTAGCTCAGCACCCACGCACTTGACACCATCTAGCAGCATGGGTGTGCCGTGGTGTCGGTCTGCAAGGCAGGTGACAAGTCAGTATGCCAGGCTGGACCCTGGCCCCACCTACTCCAAGGGGACTCCTCTACCTTCCCTCCCGGCTCTGCTAGGGGATGGGGAGAAAGGCACCCACCAAGGAGGTTGGGGATGGGCCGGGACAAGGATCCCTTTTACAGACTCAAGGAGGGTGGAAACTCCTTGCAGCCAAGTTGGTGCCTCCCTCCTCTAGCCAGACCCGGGCCTCGAGCTCTCACCCATGACGCGTGCCTGTACCATCACGCGCACGCAGGTGCCGGTGCCACCTTCGCAGGCTAGGAACATCTCCTCCTTGAGGACGCCCTCCTTGTGCGCTGAGTACTCACACTTGATGCTGTAACCTGCCCGGGTGATCAGCACCTCTGCGGCCTCTCGCCCCCACCCCCCAGCACTCACTGGCCCCCACCCACCACCAAGACCTCCAGAGCAAGGATGGCCCAGGACCCTACCCCCAGGGCTGGGCGCATGGGCCTCAGGAACTTCCCATTCTTCATTGAGCTCTACATGCCTCTGCCTGCAGGCCAGAGGTCAAACTCAGGCTTCCAAGAGGTGGGATTCCCCAAAAAGGCAAGCAAGGAGAGAGGGTGATGGGGAAGGGAAAGGAGGGCAGGGCAGGGCTTGAGCAGATCTGGTGGCAAGAGGCCTGAGGGTCTTGCTCAATCCACTTGAGGGTGAGGTCATTAGGTAGAGGTAGAGGGAACTGAAACTGAAGCTGGGGCTTCGGTACATGGTGAAACTGATACCCTAGCCTTTGGAAGAAGCGGGGGCACTAAAGCTGGCAGGGTATAGAGAAGCAGCCCCAAGCCCAAGCCCAGGTTTGGCGGGTGATGGGAGGTAGCTGCCCAGAGTCCCTGAGGTTCCAGTAGCTTTTTCCTGAGGTACAGGCAGAGGGAGGGCTAGAGGCCCAGAGCCAGTTCCTCAGTGGCTCCCACTGTCCCATTAAGGTAACTATCAGGCAATGAGCAGACATAGGCCAACTGTGTGAGCCCATGGACTTCTGTTCAGGGAGTGGGGCCTGGGGTATGGGACCTGCCAAGGTGCCACACTGCAAGGCCATAAAGAGGCATCATGTCCCCTGATTGCTAAGCTGCCCATCAGCCCTAGATGCGGGAAGGAAGTACCCCATGCTCTCACTCCCACTCACACCCAGGCCCTGCTGGAGGAGGGCAGGCTTCCAGCACCCCAAGCAGGGTACGCACCTTCTGGGATGGGCATGACGCTGAGGAGCTTGAGGTGCAGGCTGGGGACAGGTGCCTCTCGGACCTCCTTGCTCAGCCTGCGCACTGGGGGCAGAGTGAAGGTAATCTCATACCTGTGCAGGATCTTCAGGAAGCCAACCTGCAGCAGGAGGGGTGGGGGAAGAAGGCACCTTCACTTACAGTCTCCCCCAGGGCCCACCCAGGTTGTGCCACTGATGATCCTGTGGGGCCCTACACTTGCTTCCTTGACAATCCCAGGGGAGCCTGACTCCCTCCATCACTCTAGTTGGTCCACACCCCTGGTCGGGTAGCTCTAGGCCCTTTCTCCAAGGACCCCATCCCTACAGCTTGGCCCACACACTCCTCAGCATCTGTCTCATGAGCCCTTAAGTTCCTTGGTGGCCATTTTATAGATGATGAAATGGAAGCTAGGAAATGACTGGCTGAAGGCCACAGTGTGGTCAGGGTATAGTCCTCCCTGGACCTCTTGGCTACTGCTGCCACACGTGGCACACAGCAAAGCACCAGCCACTGCCCACAGGGGAGGCTCAAAGCCCCACGACACAGGCCATCCACCTGCTCCTACCACTACCAGCATGTGGCCAGAGCCAAGAGCCCAGGGACTCTGGTCCTCTAGTCATGGCGGGGCCACCAGGCAACACAGATAGCACAAGATGGAGGATGGGACAGAATTAGAAAAACAGACACTAGACCAGCTGTGTCAGTCCAAAGCTGGCCCACAAGACTGGCACCAGCCATGGAACCTGGGCTCCAGCCTACCCTGCTGGCATGTGAACATGGATTCCTGCCTGCCCACTCAAAGGCTCACTGTGTCCAACAGCCCTGATTCACAGCCCGAGCAATTTCTGTTGTTCATACACAGAGCTTGGCCATCCTTGGAAACTCCAGTCATGTGAAGGGTCACAGGCCAGGGTGGCTGTTGGGCAGGTAGGCTGACTGGAGTGTCAGTCCAGGAGGTGCAGGGGTGCATGCTGTATCCACAGCTCTCATGCACACACACTCCTGTTCAGTTTCAGGAAATGGATGGCCCTGTCCTTTGGGAGAGCAACTAGCCTTTCAATGAGATCAGATGATGTCACTGCATGATAAAGCTCAGTCCCTGTGGCCCCCACACTCTGCTGGTAGAGGGCACACCTCTCAAGAGGACTTTCTGGCTGTACCTGCCAATGGTGACCCTGTGATCCAGCTGTATCACTTGCAGAATTTTCCAGGGGAAATACTCAGAGATGTGCAAAAAAAAAATACTCATCACTGCCCTATTTATAACAGTACAAAACTGTAACACCACGAATAGGGAACCAGCTAAATCAATGATGATACATATAGTGGAATACCAGGCAGTTTTAAAATCTCGTGGAAACCATCAGGAGATGGTTCACAACAGAAGCAAGCAAAACACAGTGTGTACACTGTGATACCAGTTTTTCATTTTTGGAAACAAAGCTAAAAAAGAAACTGGAATAACACACATCAAAATATTAACCGTAGTTATTTCTGGATAGTATGATTGCGGGTACTTTTAAATTTCTTTATAGTTTTTTCTATCTTCCAGATTTTCTCTAATTACATGAATGGATTTTGCAATGGGAGGCAGGGAGCTATTTTTGAAAGTTTGGGTTAATTATGTTTATTCCCTTGGGGAAGTTGTCAGCTCTTGGAGGAAGAGCAAGGGTTTTAGAGTTGGGCAAACAGGTATGACTCTGGGCCCCTCCTCAGGGTGACCTCAATAAACCAGAAACCAACCCGCATCCTCACCACCATGCCCTCCAGGGCTCAACTCTGGAGCCCTGATTTATTGTCCAACCTGAGGGCCTCAGTCCCTGTTTCCCTCCAATCCATCCCCTCCAGAGACTTCCTCCTGCCCCTCCAAAGTGGATGTGGGATCCAACTGTGTGTGTCCCAGCAGCAGAGGAGACAAGAGTGTATGAGATGTGGCCACTCGGAGAGGAGGAGAGGGGAAAAACATGGGGGTGATAAATACTACTGCAAAGAGCCTAAATCAGCCAGAGGTTTGGCAGAGAAGAGTAAATAAAGTCACACCTTGTTATCAGCATAATTAGCCTTACACCTGAGTGACATACATACATCCTTCCATTTCCAACTCTTTGGGATATAAATTGTCTCTACTTCAGAGAAGGGAAACTGAGGTGACCTGCCCAAGGTCAGAGCCAGAATAGCAGGCCTGGACCTGAACCCAGGCCTGTGACACCACAGCCTTGACAGCTGCCTTCCAATTGCAATGGTTGGGGTGATGCCGATGATAACAATAGCTCCACTCCCATTCAAGTAACATCCTAAGTCAGTGGTCCCCAACCTTTTTGGCACCAGGGGCTGTTCTGTGGAAGACAATTTTTCCACGGACCAGGGGGTGGGGGTGAGGTGGGGATGGTTTCAGGATGATTCAAGTGCATTACATTTACTGTGCACTTTATTTCTATTATTATTACATTGTAATATATAATGAAAAAATTATACAACTCACCATAATGAAGAATCAGTGGGAGCCCTGAGCTAGCTTTCACTTGCCACTTACTGATAGGGTTTTGATATGAGTCTGCAAGCAACTGATTTATTATGGTCTCTGTGCAGTCAAACCTCTCTGCTAATGATAATCTGTATTTGCAGCCACTCCCCAGCGCTAGCATCACTGCCTCAGCTCCACCTCAGATCATCAGGCATTAGATTCTCACAAGGAACACGCAACCTAGATCCCTTGCATGCGCAGTTCACAGTAGGGTTCCCACTCCTAAGAGAATCTAATCCCGCCACTGATCTGACAGGAGGTGGAGCTCAGGCGGTAATGCGAGCAATGGGGAGCAGCTGTAAATACAGATGAAGCTTTGCTCACTCGCCTGCTGCTCACCTCCTGCTGTGTGGCCTGGTTCCTAACAGGCCATGGACCAGTAATGGTCCGTGGCCTGAGGGTTGGGGACCCCTGTCCTAAGTGCACTCATCTTACCACAGTCTCACACTTCCCATTTTACAGATGGGGAAATCAAAGCCCAGGGAAGGACAAAGATGTGCCTATGGAGCCAACTTAGAGGAAATGGAACAGGCTCAGGAAGCCAGGCAGGGCCAGGGAGAAGACAGATGGAATGAGGCTGATGATGGGGCGGGGAAGATGCACACATACCTTGACCAGAAAGCTGCTGTCGCTCTCTTGGGTGACCATGACCACAGAGTCATGCAGCTTCTCATCAAAGTGGACATGGCTCTGGGAGCCTTCTGCATCATGGCCTGTCGCAAAGCGGATACTCCGGACTCTGGGCTTATTGCCTACGAAGAGAGTGGGAGAGGGCTACCGGGGCTGTTGCCTTCACCTATCCCAGTAAACTACTCCACCGTGTCACCTCCCCGCCCTCTGCGACTGCCCTTCACATCATCCAGCATCCACTGCTGGGCTAGGCCACATCCTACTGGACAGTGGTGATCAAAGGCTTGAGGCTCCCACCTGCCCCTACCTGCTCAGTCCTCCCACAGAAAATACTCATCCTGAGAGAGGGTTTGTGGGGGTGGGATTCAGGGATTAGCTAATATGACCCTTCACTTAGAGGGAATAGGGCTAACAGGGAAGAGACAGTCCTCCCGACTCCAAACACCAAGCAGTGCAGGACTCAGCCCCAATCCTCAAGATACCCTGCCCCATGCTCTCCTTCACAGTGCCAAGCAAGCTCCCCATCTCTGGGATCTCCTCTTCCAGGTCTGTCAGTACCTGAGGCCCCCTGCCTGCCCCTCCTGCTGACCCAACTTGAGAGGGGAGAAGGGCAGAGACAGGAATGGGCTCTATGGGACCTGCCTGGGAGTGGGAGAAACAAACAGGGTCAAAAACCACACTCAGCCCTCCTAGGAGGGGCCGCAGCTGCCTCTAAACCTCATCACTGATCACTGGCAGGTAAGAAGGAAGAACCCAGGGGAGCCTCCAGGACCCCTCCCAGAGACGCCTTTCCCTCCTCCGCTTAACCCCTCACATGGCCCACGGCTGTCTCCAGCTGGGTCAGGTTCTCCAAGGCCAGGAAGTCAGGGAGTTAAGGCAGGCAGAGCGTGGGAACTGGGCTGAGGGCCTGTACTGGGGGAGGCTAAGGCTGAAAGAGGCCCATCTTGCCAAGAGCATGACCCCAATCCTCTCTGACCCCCACAGCCCCTAGGGCTCCCAACAGCCCTACCCAGAGTCCTTTTGGTGAGAAGGCCTGGGCCAGCCCTTGCCTGGGTTCTTGCACACTCAGTGGAGGGCCAGGGGGCCAGCCTGGCATTTTCACATTCCCTGCTGAGGCCCCCAGACTTGACCCTCATATATCCTACCAGGCCTCTCTTGCCTAAAACCTTCTATGAGCACTTCTGGACTCTGAATGAAACCCAAATTCCTTTCCACAACCTGCTGTGGCCCTACCCACCTCAGCAGCCTCAATGCTCACCCAAAGCCCCCTGTGCTCCCCAACCCCCACAGTGGAACAGGGAGGCTGGAACATGGGGCCATGAAGGCACACACCTCCAAAGACCAGCACACCATGGAGCCAGCAGGGGTCCCCGGGTTTGGCTTGGATGTCCCCAGAACAAACACTGGTGTAATGTAATTAGTACCTCACATTCAGACAGACACACACACACACTCACAGCCAACGCAGGCCCCACATGCAGCAATGCCCCTTCCCACCAGGGCCCGCTGGAAGATGCTACAAACCCCACCAGACCAGGCAGGCACTCACCTTTGTTGGCTGCAGCCATGGATGCCCTCCCTGCCACAGGGTGAGACACGCAGCTCCTGCCAGACACCACTGGTCAAGCTCAGCAGCTTCCCATGCTCCAGGGACACCAGCAGAAGCCTGATGCATGGGGAGTGGGGAGGGCAGGGGTCAGGGTCACCAATGGGCCTGTGGCTAGGGGAGAGCAGAGAGTTCCCTTTAGGAAGGACCCAAACCCCTGCTGCTCTCAGTAGTCCAAGTGGTACCTGTACCCCGTAGCAGAGGGGGCTTCTGCCCCCCACTCCTCCACCCACTCCCCACATTCACCAAGAGCCCTCACCCTTGCCTGACACACTACTGACCCAGGGCCTGGCCAGCATGTACTGAGCCGCAGCTTCTGGGTGCCACAGCGCCAGCACAAGCCTCTTGTGCCCAGCCCACCTAAGGCTGGTGGGAAGAGACAACCAGCAAAGGAAGGGGACTTCACTGGCACTTTCCAGGGGTCAGTTCTGGTGCTGGTGGCCCAAAGGCTGGCCCATCCCAGACACACAGGCTGTACCATCCTACATCCAGAGACCACAGTATTCACGTTGCACGAGTGGGTCCAGGTCAGAGTTAACAGTATGCTTGGAGGGGGGCAAATATGGGGGCTCACATAATAAAACATGTCCTCAGAGCTTTCCCTCCGAGTGATCGGTCAGGGCCATATACAGAACAGATACCCATGAAGGGGTTGCCGTCCATCGAAACCCACCATTCAGACTCTGGCTTGATTACTATCCGGCTGGCCTCCCAGCTCAGCTCCCCAAGGGCAGCCTCAGGGCAGAGACTGTGGGAGGCGCCTCCAGGAAGCCTGTGTGAGCAGCCAGGCCTCTGAAAGACTGGGCTGAGACCATCTCAGCATCAAAAAGAATAATAAGTGCAACTGATGGAAACAGATGGAATTACATAAAATCAGAGCATTCACAGAGACTACAAAAAATGGGAGAAAGCAAAACAAACGAACCCAAATCCTCATTTGTCACTACTGACAGTAGCAATGCCCTAACTCTCTACTGGAAACTGGCAATATAGAGAACTAATTCAGCCTCTCTCTTGGCCTTTCCTATAACCAACTTGCCCTGGTGGTTAAAGGACAGCTCTTCTTTAACAAAGGAATGACCAACTGCTAAATAATTCTGCAACCCCCAAAACACAAATGCTAGGAGCAGCACTAATCAGTGGGTGCTAAACCAGTAAGGCAAAGGTTGAAATGGATGCTCACATATGCGCAAGTGCCACTGACAGATGACCTAGGGTTAAAGGGAACGAGTTTGCATTGGAGGGATGTGACATCAGTCAGTCTTGCATTAGTCAATCTCCTCTCACTCAGAGTGGGACAACTGGACACACTGATGTCTACTGATGTGAGGCAGCACCAAGTCACAGCAGTGCTAACAGGGCAGCCCCACCCCAAATGTCTAACCTGCATCTAACACGCCCCTAGAACTCCAGCTTCAGCTTACCAAAAACACAGAGGCCAGCAGAATAAATGACTCCACGAGAAAGCAAGGAGACAAACCCAGAAGGCAGGATATTCTACAGAACAACTGACCTAATTTTTTTCCAAACTGTAAGAAGGAAAATAAAGGAGGGAGGTGGTTCTAGATAGGGGATGGGCCAACTACAGCCTGTGGCAGCCGCCACTGTTTTTTGTAAAGTTTTACTGGCACACAACCGTGCTCATTTGTTTACGTGTTGTCTAAAATCGCTTGTTTTTTTTTATTTGTTTGTTTGTTTTGCCTTGCCATGCTACTTGTGGGATCTTAATTCCCAGACCAGGGATTGAACCTGGGCCTGGCAGTGAAAGTGCTGGGTCCTAACCACTGGACTGCCAGGGAATTCCCTAAAACTGCTTTTGCACTAAAGCAAAACTACTTTGAGTAGTTGCTACAGAGGCCACATAGCCTGCAAAGTCTATAATATTTACTATCTGGCCCTTCACAGAAAAAGTTTGCCAACCGCTGTTCTAAATTAACACACAAAGAGACCAAGAATGGGAAAACTGACCTCGTTTTTTCCACCACGTCAGTTTCAAGAAGAAAAATAAATGGGGTAGGGGATTTCTAACTATCTCTAAAAAGAGACATTTAGGGGATAATTGGGAAATAATGAGTGGGACTGGATCTTAGATGACATTAAGAAATAAAAGCTTATCAGTTAGGTGCGATAATGGAATTGGATTACGTAGAGAAGTATGTCCATATGTCAGAGATACACACTAAAGTAGAGATAAGTGAACGACGTTGGCTAGTCCAGGGAATGAAGAGACTAGCCAACTTGGGGTGGCCTCAGAGCTGGGCCTGTGGAGGGCATAACCTTGAGGCCCCTCAGGTGCCGAGCTGCCCTGAGAGCAGGCCTCACCTCCCTCCCTACTTCCCAATGCAAGAGAAGTCCACCTAGGCACAAGCCTGGCCTCAAGGGCAGGGCAAACAGCCTGGGTACCAGGAGCCCACATACGAGGCCTCAGGAGGTACAGGGAAAGGCAAGGCTTGGGTCTCAGGAATGCAGGAGCGGCCAGGGCAGAAACAGCCCCAGGTGAGTACTCTGAGGTCACTCCCAGAAGGGTAGCCCCTGAGCCCTGGAATGCCTAGCTGTCCCAGAGAGACTGGCCCCTGGAGAGAAGCCTGCCCTACCCTACCCACTCCAGCCATCCCCTAAAGCTGTGGACTCAGAGCATGTGAAACATGGCCAAGAGCAAGGGGACCCTCCTCCTACCTTGGGCAGAGGCTGCTCCAGCCACACCTCTGCAGCCAGGGGAAATGACAAGAGGCCCCCATTTCCCAGGACATTTCCTGGGAGGCCTGGATGAAACTCAAACAGCGGCTGGTAAGCAAAGGCTCCTGCGGCTCTTCATATAGCTCTCTTCACTTCATAAAACCCCAATACACACAGGGTCCGGTCCCTGTCTTCCTCCCCAGTCCATTGCCTGTTGCCTGCCTGCCTGCCTGCCTGCTTTAACCCAGGCCATCCCCTCTGCCTGGAACAATCCTGCCCCCCATCCACACCCCAGCCTGGGTCTCAGCTCCAGAGGACGTTTTTCAAGGTAGCACAACCCCATCCCACCACCGCCCATCCCAGGATAGGCCTGAAAATCTTCAAAAAGGATCCCCTTTCTCACTTCTGGGATCATTTGATATCTATGTCCCCCACCTAACAAGGGCGGTGACTGTGTTTTTGCCAAACGCTGTGTTCCCAGCATCCAGCCCAGCACCTGGCAGGGAGCAGCTGTGTTCAGTTTATATTTGTTAAATGAATGAATGACCAAACTAAGTGGAGCCCAAGCATGGGCCTCAGCTGGGCCCTCTAGGCAGATGTGGCACCAGGGCCCAGAGGCTCTCAGAAGAGGAACGCCCCACCTCATTCTTTAAGCCAACCCCTGCCCTGGAGGGCACTCCCTTCCCCACATCTCAGAGTGGGGCCCCCCCGATGGGCATCTACTAGCCTGGCCACAATCAGCTGTTACCTGCCCCCTCAACCTTGAAATGGAAGGTCCACTGAGGGCCGGACCTGCGTCTCTTGCACTGCCCAGAGCTCAGGACAGAGCAAGCACTCAGGCACTGCCTTGTAACCCTTGGGCAATGAGAACGCAGAGCGAGGAGGCAAGTGACTTCAGGGGCTCAGAGAAGGCTGGAAAAAGCTCCTTTCCTAGCAGAAAGCCTCTCTGGTCGCTGTCCCCTGTGAGCCAGACTCTCATCCACGCACCATTCTTCATCAGAATCGGGAGGAGATGGCATTGGGCCTCCTCTTGCGGCAGCTGTGTCCATAGGGAACCACTAGGTCCCCTTGAAACCCCAGGCCTCCTCCTGTGCCAGCCAAGTCTTGATCGTGGCCCAAGTGGCACAGCCCCCAAGAGGCAGCAGGGACATGGTCAAGATGATTAAAATTCAGGCTGCATGGCAAAGTTACTCCGTGTCTCTGTGCCTCAGTTTCCTCATCTGCAACACACAAATAAGCAGTGGCCTCTTCCTCAGTGGGTTTGGTGCAGCTGGTGCCTGAAGCTCTGTGACAGTGCTCCCCACTCCACCCCCACCTTTGCAGAACAAATACCCCAAAGGACTGGTTTCTGAAGCAACAGCAATTTCAGCATCAAAGAGGTACTTCAGGCCAATCCTGGAAGTCAGGAATGGCCCTCAGGGTGGGCCACAGGGACTTCAGTCTTCTCAGAAAACAACTCAAGGGACTTCCCTGGTGGTGCAATTGTTAAGAATCTACCTTTCAACGCAGGGGACACGGGTTCAAGCCCTGGTCCGGGAAGATCCCACATGCTGCGGAGCAACTAAGCCCCTGCACCACAACTACTGAGCCTGCGCTCTAGAGCCCGCAAGCCACAACTCCCGAAGCCCCCATAACTCCCGAAGCCCGTGCGCCTAAAAAGCCCGGGTTCCGCAACAAGAGAAGCCAACACGCTGAGAAGCCCATGCACCTCAAGAGTAGCCCCTACTCGCCGCAACCAGAGAAAGCCCGCGTGCAGCAACGAAGACTCAATGCAGCCAAAAATAAATTATATATAAAAAAAAGAAAAACAGCTCAAGGGCTGAGGGGCCTCCCTCTCCCTTCCTTCATCCTGCCTTCCCCTCCCCACCAGGTCTCCAGGGATTGCCAGAGGGCAGACTGCTGGGAGCCCACTATGCCCTACAACCAGAAGGACTCATAAAGAAGATGTGAAGAATATACATCCCACTCGAGCAAAAAAAAGACACCCCCACCTTTAGATGGGCTGGCAACAGGTCAGGGGTGGTACCACAGAGAGTTACAGGATGGGGAGGGCTGGGAAGCTGGAACAAGGGCCTTCGGGGACTCCTTCAGCTCTCAGTTAATCTCGGGGAAATTGGCGGAACCTTCTCTCTGGGAAACAGAGCTCCCAGCTCAGATCCCTCTCAGCTTTAGAGAGAAAGGCTGCTTCGAGGTTATCCTACCCAGGGAAGGGCTCAGTCAGGCCCAGTGGCGCCTCTGGCACAAGGAGCAGGACAGGGAAATGGCAGCTGGGCAAATGGACAGATGGACAGTTACACAGGAACCCAGAGTTCTCAGCCCCTTAGATTCCTGTCCTGCACACAGAGTGCTAGCTGCTACTCCAGGCTGTCCCACACTGGGGCCCAAGGCTGAAGGGAGGGTCAAAGACAGTCTGTCCATGGCAAAGTGGAGCTCCAGAACCTGCCACCCTCTTGCCCTGTACCTCACAGCTGCATCCCCACAGCACGTCTCTGCAGTCCCCAAACCCCAGGCATCATAGGACCAGCCCCAGCTTGTCCTCTGCTTTGTGGCTAGGAACATGCTTCTTGGGGCCTCGTTTCTCATTCATTCCTAATCCTCATTCTCAACCTGTTCAAGGACTTTGAGTCAGGAACTCTACAATCTTCCACCCTCCCCACCCCAGCCTAGGACTCAGTCCTGGCTTAAGCACTCAGTCCCACAGAAGCCTCTCGTCAAAGCTCAAGCATGTAAAAAGAGCACCCACTGAGGCCACACTAACCTGCTGACTCCAGGACCTGACATAGGACTGGGCCCACATACCTAGAACAAGGCCTGGAAAGACAAGGCTGAAGGTCAGGAGTGGTTGTGACAGTTTTACGTCAACTCAGACTGGATATGACTCCATTTTCTCCTCCCTCCAGCAGGCCAAAGTTGCAAGGATAAGTATGGTGTTCTCTCTCTTAAAAATGGGTGGAGGGCTTCCCTGGTGGCCCAGTGGTTAAGAATCCACCTGCCAATGCAGGGGACACGGGTTCGAGCCCTGGTCGGGGAAGATCCCACATGCCGCAGAGCAATTAAGCCCGTGTGCCACAACTACTGAGCCTGCGCTCTAGAGCCGGTGAACCACAACTACTGAAGCCCACACGCCTAGAGCGGGTGCTCCACAACAAGAGAAGCCATGGCAATGAGAAGCCCGCACACCGCAACGACAGAGGAGCCCCCACTCACCACAACTAGAGAAAATCCACGCACAGCAACGAAGACCCAAGGCAGCCATAAATTAATTAATTAGAAAAAGAATGAGTGGAGCAGGGGTGAACTCAGGAAGGGACCCCCACCATCTCCCACCCTCCTTTCTCCCCAAGAAGTGCTGCCCTCCTCTCCCCAGCATCTCCTCCCCACAACCTCTCAGGCCCCCAGCTAGAGGCTGCTCAGACCCCTCTAGCCTCCAGACTGCCTGCCCCACCCAGGCCCCAATTAGTAGAGGCCAGGCCAGGTCCAGCGGGTGACAGCTGCCTCTGACCTTCTTCAACTCCCTGAGCAGAGAAACGCCCTACCCACACTTCCCAAGGCCAAGGTTCAAGAGGAATGGCAACCCAAGCCCACCCTTCTCAGTCCACCAGGGTTCCTGCTCACTAACAGGAACACTGGTCCAGAACCTAAACGAACCTTTCCTGCTCTGTGACAAAGGGGAGGTGGTGGCCAAGCTCCCAGAGACATCAGGGGCCTGGGTATAGGAATCTGTACCCTCTCCCGCCTCCATCCCCGTGGGTGTGGCGCCCCCATCCCCACCCCATCCTCATCTTCTAAGGGGACAGAGGAGTCTGGACGCCCCCCCATCACACTCCTCCCGGGCTGCGAGGCGTCGGCTCTGTCCCTCATAATCCTGTGCCGTCCCCACCCTCATCTCTGCTGACGCTGTAGTCTCCGGAGCCCGTACTCTCCGACATCACAGCCCTCCTCCCTGAAGGTGCCGAGCCACGCGAGGTTCAGAGGCTACTCGTCCAAGGTCACACATTGAGGCGATGACAATGGAGGGCGGGCGCGGAGTTGCTGACGGCGCTGACCCCATTTGGCCCCCGCCCTCACTGTGTCACACGTGCCCCCGACAGCGCCCCGCGGAAAGCACTCCAGCTCTACCACCTAACGGTCACCTGCGGCCCTGGGGCCTGACATCTCCCCAGCTCAGATGCCAGGGAGCCCTCCCCGTCCCGGGCCCGACAGCGGAACTCTCCAGCCCCAGCCGGATGGGGTCGCAGGCACCGACTACCCAGAACAGCGGCTCCGCTGGGAGGGGATCTCCGCGAGCGGGGCGGAACCGGGAGGTGGCGGAAGGAAGAGCAGTCTCACCGTGCGGGGAGCACCCCGAAGCTAGGAAGGGCAGGGACGACCGCGACAGCGGCGGCGGCAGCTGTGGCGGTGGCGGCAGCCGTGGCGGTGGCAGCAGCAGCGGGGTCTCAGCGCAGAACCAGAGGAGAGAGCCCCGCGCCACTACCGCTCGCCTCAAGGGCACACCCCCCACCTCCTCCCATTGGTCGACCGAAGGGGTGGGGCGAGGGCACTTCGGACCAATAAGCGGGCCCCAAAGAACCGCCAACGGGCGTTGCGCCTCTGCGTCACCTGCAGGAGCCCCTGCGGCTGCGCCGTGCGAGCCCACGACCCGGGGCCCGGCAAGTTCTCGCGATGAAGTCAGCCAGGGCGCTCTCCGTGGCCAGGCGGCAGGATACCGTAGAGAAGGAAGAAGCGCCTTTAATAGGCCCTACGCGTGTCTACTTTCAGGTTGGGGGTTTGCACCTCCTGTCTCCGCCTAACCTGGAAGGGGCGTCCCCTGGGCTCTGTCCCTTGAGCGGCCGTAAAGTGGGGCTCAGAGCTAGGTGAGGCACCTGAAAGTCGCCTTTCTTCCGAGGCTTCCAAGCCCGCATTGGCAGTCGATACGGGCATCGCTAGGTCCTGTCCAGGAGCGGAGGAACCTTCCATTCTTCCCGCTCTGCGATCCCCGGGTTTCGGCATCGTCCCCTTCCGTCCCATCCCCCTGCCTCGGAGGAAGCGCTCCCGTGAGGAAGTGAGACGCGTCCTGGGTGCCCTGCCGGCCCAGATAAGAATCAGAACAAAGAAGGCTCGCGGGGTGGGGGGTGGGAGAACTTGTGCAGGAGCCGCCGGGGACCGCAGCCTCTGCTCTCGATCTCCACGGAGGCGGTCGCAATGGCAGGGGGATGTGCCTCGTTCAGCGCCCCGGGGTGGGATGTGGGCGCCTGCACAGAGTCTGGGAACAGAAATGTAGCCCTCGGATCTTTAAGGGTTCTAGCCGCTGCTGCGCCTGCAGGTCCTTGAACAACACCCCCTCCCGATTTCGCTGGCTGGAACAGGGTCCCTAAAGTACCCGCGGGGAACGGTCCCTTTTTCCAACATAACTAGGAGAGAGATGGTATGGGCGGCTTAAGGCCAGCTTCCTTTCAGAAAGAGCGGGGTCACTGCCTTTGGGGAGCCCCCAAGGCTCCTACCCTCCGCTGGATCCCTGTGGCCCCTAACCTATCTTCGGGTCTCTGGTGAACACACTGTCGGCAAATTAATCTTCATGAGCTATTGTTACTATTGAATCCTCCCCTGTTCCAAAGCGCTCTGTGCTCTGGGACTGTCTCCAGAAGAGCCTCAAACTTTTTAGCATCATTTTGGGTGATAAGTTCACACTCTGAAGTTTGAGATGCTGTCCTCCAGCATGGTCATTGGGAGATTTCTACATTCTGATCCCAGCCCATCCACTCTTGCCAGATGCTTTCTTATTACCCAACCCACCATTCCATGTGCCCCGGTATGCCTCCCCCACAGTTGTATTCACACGTCTATTCTATTCCTCAAGCTCTAAAAATGGCAGACAGTGCACCCAGAGTAAGCTATAGATAGATGTATTTTGTTTAGTCCACATGGGGCTTTAAAAAATTATTCTTCCTCTTCCTCCTCCTCTGCTTCTTCTTGTTCCTCTTTTGAAATATCAGAAGATCTAACAACATGGACTTGATTCCAGCCTGGCACCAAAGGCTGATGGCACCAAAGGCCATGGTATCTTGGTCAGGGTTGAGAGTCAAGCTTGGCCTTGGTCCACAGAACTTGGGGTCAGTCTGTGGGCAGGGTTGGGAGTCATACAGAGGACAGGTTTAGGGGTGAGTCCATAAGCAGGGTTGAGAGTGACTATGTGGCTACATTTGGTGAGAATCTGAAGCCTGGGTTTGTGGTTGGGTTTGGACAGGGTTGGAGGACACTGAGGATAGGTTTGGGGGTCAATCTAAGGCCAGAGTTAGAAGTCAGGCTGTCCTAGTGCACAAGACCTAACCCCTGGTGGTATCATCAACCTACCAAGCAGTGGCCACTTCAGGGCCCAGCTACCCACGAGTTGAGACCCACTCTGGGCCCACAAGGCTCTTTCACTTAAGGGGTGGGGTGTAGCACAAGGGGGACAGGAAATCCCCCTCAGAGAACAGAAGGCAGGCACAGGAAGGAGAGCATACCTTTAATGGGGGCAGCCCAGACATTCTTAACATAACCCCTGTGAGGGGAGGGCAATTGGAACAAGCAGAGCCCATGTCTTCCCCACTCCTAGCTGAGCTCACTCCTCACCCCTTCAGCTGTTGCACTTTCCAGCCTCCAGTTGGGTCCCAGGTGAGTGCCCAGGAGGGGCAAGGAAGCCCCTCAGGTGTCTGGGGCAGCTTCCCCTTTGGCCCAGGGCACAGAGGACTAGCCTGGATGGAGACACTGCTGTCATCAGAGCTGGGCAGGGACCGGGTTCTAGGGGTGCGGACCGAGCTGGGGGACCACCCCCCAAGGCCCAGCACAGGGAGCACCAAGGCAGAACCCCCTCTGGTGTCAGGCACTGCTTTGAGGTGCATGCCAGGTCTCTGCATGTGGCTTCTAGGTTCTGGAAAGCAGTCCATTCTCCTGACCCGGATGGAGTGGAAGGAGGGGGCTCAGTCACGGGGCTCAGCTTGGAGGGTTCCTGTCCCACCGCCCCCCATGCTCACTCACACCCCAAGAGAGGGGAGGCGCTCTTGTCCCAGGAGGCTCATTGGAGCCGCTGGCTCACCGCTGCTTACGCTCCGCCTGCTGGAGCCGCCAGGAGAGGTCTTCGATGTGCACGTTCTTGAGCTGGAGCAGGTGCTCCAAGCGTCTCACCTTCATCTGCAGGACCTGGGAGGAGCCCCATAGAGGTCAAGCCCTGCGGCCTGCTGCCCCCGCCCCTGTGTTTCCAGGCCCCAATCCCCCAGCGCCTTCCCAGTGCGCCCTCACCTGCACAGTCTCCTGCGAGGCCAACAGCTCCTGCTCCTTTTCAGCAATCTGGAGGACGAAGCTTCGGTCGCCCTGCAACGCCTGGCTATACCCCAGAGGCCGGGGCACAGGCAGCCGGCCCACCCTGGGGTGAGAAGCAGCTTAGCCCAGGCTTGGATCTTGGGCCCCACCCTCACCCTTCCAGTGTCCCTCGACCAGGCCTTCTCTCGCCCCCACCCTCCCCCACCCATCCCTGACTTCCCTACCTTTCCAGGTGCAACCCTCACCCTCACCTCCTAGCCATGTGCATAGGGAGATTACCAGGCTTGGTGAGGTCAGGAGCTCCCAGTTTCCTTACCTGAGCTGCTCCCCTCCCTGGGGGTCTGGAGCACCTTCCCCTCGGGCCTTCTGGGACAAACCTGAGACAAGGCAAGTGTAGGAGTAATCCTGATGGAGCCCTGTCTTCTTGTCTTCCACCTCTCCACACCTGCACCCCTTCCCCCACAGGAAGGAAGGACAGGAGGAAAGCTCCCCCTGGGAGGGAAGAAAAGTAAAGGCCACTTTACCCACATCTATGTAGTCAGTGCCATCCTGGGGAGCCAGCTCCTGAAAGAACCCCCAGGGTCTGCTGTGAGCTCAGGCTGCCCACCCCCAAAGAGCACCTCCCCCCCACCCCCACCCGCCAGGCTCCCTTTAGCCAGGCACCCTTCTCCCACACTTATTGCTGAGGCAGAGCGTTCTGCTGCCTGGGAAACTACCCCAGAGCAGTGCAAGAAACTTGAATGGGGTGGCACCTGTAAGGAGCTGGTGCCCTGCTTCCTGCGCCTTTGCTGCTCTTCCAGGCACTGCCTCAGTGGAATGAGCACCAGCTCCACCACGCCTGGGGCACACTGTGCAATCTTGTGCATCACGTCATCTGGTACAGAGAAGCTCAATTTGTTCAGCACCTTCCTGGGGGGCAGACACAGGGATGGTGGACTGGCTTCTGGGGGGGATGAAGTGAAGGGTTGGGGGATGGAAAGGGGTGCAGCAGTTGCAGCCCTTCAGTGCACAGCCCTGGGGGAATGGAAGGGCACCCAACCTGAGCCCAGTGTTTATATGTCTCGAGGGTCCTTGTCACCTCCCCAAAAGAAGAGTCGCTTGATTTTGTTACCAGACAGATTCTGTCTGCATTGTCCCTTCCCAGCCAGCCACCAGCCTGGACTGTGGAGACCACAGGAGGTGGAGGGGCTGGGCAGCCCTTCCTGGGATCCCAGTGTAGGAGCTGGAGATCCCACTAGTGTGCCCAGGTATTCTGCTACCTGTTCAGGTGACCCCAGTTGCTCAGCTTCTGCTGGAGAGAGTTAGCAGGAACATAATTGTGCATCTCCACCATCTTGGGGAAGTAAAACTTGATGACCTCTGCGACCAGGACTGAGGGAGAGGGGGTGGGAGCAGACATGGAAGTTGTAGAGATGGGTAAGGAAGAAGGGGGAGGGAGAAAGAATGGGTGGGATGGGAGAATCAGGGTTTACAGAGTGGTGGGGCCAAGTGGAGAGGTGAAGATGTGGAAGGGGGTAAGGATGATATGGAGGTGAGGTAAGAAAGCAAGATCAGTGATCAGCCAGAGACAAAAATTCCAGCACACCCCAAAGGAGCTGCACTCCTTTGCCATTAACTCGGGGCATATAAAAACTAAGGTCTCTAGTCCTCTATATAGACGCAGAGAGAACACCTCAGGAGGCTGGGGCCTCACTCTAGGAATTGACATAAATACACACACACACACAAAATGACACAGAGATGCAGAAACATACACAGACACATACTTCTATCACTGGAGTTCTAAGAGACAGTCACCAACACACACACACAGAAGCACAAAGTGTCACATATGCACCAATATACACACAGAGAGGTGCATACTTCTATTATTAAAATCCCAGGAGACAGTCTTGGACACACACCTACACAATCACAAAGAAACATGCACACAACATCCGCATCTTAGTCATTAAAGTCCCAGGAGGGAGTCACAGACTCAGACACACACACACACACCACATGCATAAAGGATAGAACATGTATACATAATATGGACACACACATGCCCACATACCCAAGATGCACACTTCTACAACTGAAGTTCTAGGAGATAGACACCCCTCCCACCAGCCCACCCCCGCCTCCGCCGCCACAAGCACAAGAGACATGTATGCACACACACCCCGTACACCCGTACATACAGGACAGAACGCGTAGACACACAAGGACGTACAGAACACACCCAGACGCGCACGCGGACACACACACACGCTGGAGCTCACACGCCTGTCACACACACACACACACACGCTGGAGCGCACACCTCCGTCACTGAAGTCCCGGGAGAGATTTCGCTTGGGCCGGGACAGAGGGATGTTGTCTACCCACAGGTACAGTTGGTGCAGCGCTTCCTCGTCCACGCTGCCCGCCATTGGCGCCCTCAGAAAGGTCAGGCCGTTCCAGCTATGCAGAGTCCAGGCCCAACCTCACGACCCCTCAAGAGCTTCCTCTATCGCCACTGCCGCCGCCCAGATCCTCCTCTGCCTCTCTAACCCAAAGACTCACTTCCCAGCTGGGAGCGGCCATATTGTTTTCTGAAACCATGGCAACCATACTCGAGTCGCCGGGGAGCAAGGGCTTCTGGGAGTTGTAGTTTTCCCCCTCCAGCTACCTCCTCTCAGGCCCCAGCTTTGAAAAGGCGGTTTGTCTTGTCCACCTCCCAAGAAATCACCTCTGCCAACTGCTCACCAGACATTGGCCCACTCTGGGAACTGCCAAAGCCAACCAGGCCTCCAGAACCCCTGCATCAGTATCCTCAGGACAAGGAAACTCCTCCAGGGTCCTTTAGCAATCAGTCCCATGTGAAGTCAGCATCCCAGTGTTTGTCAGCTTTATCTGGTGGTCCATTGTTAATCACCAGCTGCTTCACATCTGGACTGCGTGGTAGGCTGGGTGACAGTGCCTCCTTGCTAGGTCCCTCCTCAAAGCTCTGTGCTCATAGGGCCATCCCCACACCACTGCCCCCCACCCCCCAAGTAGTGTCCCAGTGAGGCATTTTATATGTAACCCAGACTCCCAGGGAGAGCACCAGAGCTCAAGGCCAGTGTCTTGGGCAGGTCATTTATAGTCCTGAACCCTAGTTCCTCCTTCATGAAATGGGGATGGTTCTCACCTACCGTCCCTGAGGAGTAATAGAGAGAATGGGAAGGGTAGTTACAGAAGACCTGTATTTGGGGACTGGGGGAACAGGGGTTAGTTATAGGTACAGGAGCTTCAAGAGCTCCTGTAGACACTTCCACATCCCTCATCTCCAAGAGCTATTCTTGCATGGGTTAGAAACTGAGTCAGGGGCTTCCCTGGTGGCGCAGTGGTTGAGAATCTGCCTGCCAACGCAGGGGACACGGGTTCGAGCCCTGGTCTGGGAAGATCCCACATGCCACGGAGCAACTAGGCCCGTGAGCCACAGCTACTGAGCCTGCGCGTCTGGAGCTTGTACTCCGCAACAAGAGAGGCCGCGACAGTGAGAGGCCCGCACACCGCGATGAAGAGTGGCCCCGCTCTCTGCAACTAGAGAAAGCCCTCGCACAGAAACGAAGACCCAACACGGCCGAAAATAAATAAATAAATAAAAAGTTTTTTTTAAAAAAAGAAACTGAGTCAGTAAGCAATTCCTTTAGGAATATGGTTAGGGTTAGGAATTCCTTAGTAAAGGGGCACTTCTGGAGTCAGCCTGGGGAGAGAGCTTGCTTCTGCCACATACTAGTGGTTTGGCTTTGGGCACATTACTGAACCTTTCTGTTCTGTATTTCTCATGGTTTTACCTACTTCACAGGGGCTTTGTGAGCATCTAAAGTACTTAGCATAGAGCCTGGCACACAGCAAGAGCCCTATTAATGTCAGTTGGTGTTATCATTAATGAGATGATCTCAGTTCCAGCAAAAGAGGTGTTCTTGTTGGCAGGAGACAAATGGAAGTATTTGCCTTGTTAGTATTTGAGGTGAGGGCCTTGGGTTGGCCAAGGGAACCTGGGGAGAAGGCTACTGCTCCCACATATTTACTCCAGAGCAGGCCAGGGGGTAGGCTGGGCTTCCTTGTCTCATCCTCCGGGGCTCAGATGGGGACTGGATGGGGGCCGGAAATCCCAACTGCTTTTTTGCTTTCACTTAGTTCTGAAGCCTTCAAGGTCTTGAGGGAATCCCTGAGAGCCAGAGGTACGGAAGGGAAAGTCATTCCACCTTCTTGTTTAAAAAGATGACTTGGATAACTGCCTGCAACACCCCCCACCCCACCCCCACATTCCAGGGTGGAGAGAGGAGGAACTGTGAGGAGGTGGGGGCAGGGAACCACAGGGGTGATGTGCCAGCCTCAGAAGAGGTGGGAAAACCGGTTTGGGGCCCAGAGCTGCTGGCCTGCTCAAGCTCAGGCCCTCCCCTCACTAGAACCACTGGGGCCTGAGGGCCTCAGTGACAAAGGGCCCGGGAGGGGCGAGCTGGCCCTGAAGAGAAAGGTTGGGTAGGATCAGCAGAGGGCCTGTCCTCACCTTTGGACAGGGGCGGGGGGGGGGGGGGGTGGGCTCCAGAGGGTACCACACAGGGAGTGGCTAACCTCTTGGGGGTGCAATGTGTCCCCAGCAATTTCACCTCCATCCTGACACTGTTCCCAAGGATAGCCACCAGAATTGGAAATGCCAATCACTGAAAGGCCTAGAGGACTCCCTCTTAAGGCACCATACAAGAGATGCCCTGTATGCCCCTACAAACTCCAACCTGGACCACAGGAGCTGCCCCAACACTCCTTTCTTTCTGCCCTCCGACCCCTCTCCTGCAGGGATCTTCTTTAATGGTCCTTGATAAGCCTAGTTCCGAGGTGCCCACAGTTTAACTTGGCCCTCCAGGGACTGTTGGCTCCCTCCCTCCTGTCCCAGCCAACTGACCCAAAAGTTTTAACCCCAAAGCAGTGCAAGGCCCAGCTTGCTCAAACCCACCCCCAGGCAGGTGCATTGAAGACCCCTCCCACCCAAGCCTAGGCAACACTTAGATATACATGCTGCCCTTCACCCTGGTCAGGGCCTGGGCTGTTGCCACTCTCTCAACATTTGTCCCACCAGAGCAAGGACCAAAGGGAACCGGGAAAGAAAGTGTCCCCAAGACAGACGCAAGCCCAGACCATGAAGGATGCACCCTTGGCTGTTAAAATGTCCACTCCCACAAAAGGGGGGTGGACAGATTTATTGAATTCAGACTGGGAAAGGAGCAGCTGGATGGCTGGACTCTGGGCCCAGCCCCAGGACCCCTGCCCAGGATAGGGCCCTGCCAGAGAGGGAGGAGAGGCATGGGGCCTGCAGCTGCCCACAAGGGAAGTGCCCATTACCACTCCTCTGGAGGGCCTCTTGAGAACCTCCAATCTGGAAAGAAAAGCAAGGGCCAAAGTAACATGGACTGGGCCAGAGGAAGGGGTTGGGGAAGTGGGGAAGCAGGCAGAGGCAGGCCCAGGAGCCTGCGGTTAGACTGTGCTTCTCAAGGCGGCCTCGGGGCAGGGATGCGGGGCTGCCAGCCTTGCGGGGTCCTAGGCTGGACTTTTCTCTGGAGCCCTTCCCAGAATGGCTTTGGGGTCCCCCCCACCAAAGACCTGGTGTGGATGGCAGAGGGGAGAGGCACTCTCTGGCCAGGAGCTTCCAGGGTCCATCCCTGGCTGCTACTGTGGCCTAGTCCACTGACGGCACGGTGTGGTAGCACCGGACAGCTCCCCACCCTCCCCACCTGGTCCCCCAAGCCCAGGGGCAAATAGGGAGGAAAGAGGATTCTGAGAAAGAGGCAATAAGCAGGCAGTGAGGCTGACACCAGCCCCAGGCCCTACCGAGGTGACTGGGCCTGTCACAAGACCAGGAGAACATCACTAAAGGATCTGGGGTTCCCCACTCTGGCTCCATCCACAACAGCTGCCCAGAGAGTCCTCTGCCCTGGGCTGGTGCTGCCACATCCGGGTTGGGGGCATGGCTAGGCCCAGTGGCTCAGCTTTGATGTCCAAGACCCCGAACTCCTGCCTGCCTGGCATGGTTCTTCCTGGTCACATGGACCAAGTCGTGTTCCAAGTGGAGGATGTGGCTTTGCACACGGTCATCAATGGGGAAGGAGGTGAGGTACCTCTTGACCATAGCAAAGTAAGCCATGGCCTCCCCAAAGCTGGGTACAGGCACCTCATCACCATCCTCATCATCATCTTCGTCATCTTCGTCCTCCTCCTCCTCATCTTCCTCTTCTTCCTCACTGTCTGACTCAGAGTCCTCCTCACCTTCCAGGAAGTGGAGGGTAGGGCACTGGACCTCCTCCTGGGCACCATAACCCCCGAAGCTGCCACCAGCCTCCACTACTCCCTGGGCCCAGTCCTCAGCCTCCAAGCCCTCAGAGGAGCTCTCCTCCTCCTCCTCTTCCTCTTCATCACTGTCATCAACATCACCCTCCTCTTCTACCTCCTCTTCTTCCCCCAGCTCCTCTCCTTCCCCCCCTTCCTCCTCTTCCTCGCCATCTTCCTCCTCCTCCTCCTCCCCTTCACCCTCCTCTTCCTCTTCCTCTTCCTCCTCCTCTTCCTCCTCCTCCTCCTCTTCCTCCTCCTCGCTCTTGAGGGCAGTAGTGATGGTAGCATTAGGGCCACCCCCAAAGCCAGCCTCACGAAAGCAGGTGGCTATGTCCGAAGGTTCCACAGCCTGCCAGGCTGCAGCAACGAAGTGCAGGGCCTCCATGAGGCCTAGCTGCAGGCCTGAGCGATCCTGGCCCTCTAGTGCTGCCATGGCCTTGAGCAGCATAGCCTGGCGGTAGTGGCCCTTCACCTGTTGGACCACTCCACGCTCCAGCGGCTGCACGGTGCCTGGCGGGAAGAAGGCCAGCTGCACATGCCTCAGGCCCGAGGTATCCAGGGACTGGGCTGCCAGGCGGCCAGCCAGCAGCAGGACTCGCCGAGATTCTGCAGCCATGCGGGTGTCCAGGGCCTTCAAGTACTTGGCCAGGGCCTGGGTGGTGACACCACCCTTAGAGTTGGCGGTGTAGTCGCAGGGCAGGCCGGCTTGGCCTGCACGGGGCTTAGCGGACTTGCCGGCTACAAGTGGGGGAAGCTTCTCACTGCCATCTGCATTGGCGCACAGCAGGACACTCAGGCGCTGGGTGGCCTTGCGTGCCCGTCCATCACTGCCACACAGCCCCGCGGCCTGGTCGGGCAGAAAGTCGTACCACAGACTGGTCTCAGTGGCACTGAACACGTCCTGGGAGGCGTAGCCCTCGGCCACTGACGGCGGCTGCTCCTCCCGAGCGCGCCAGCCCGTGGTACCCCCACCGCTGCCCTCCGAGGGCACCGTGGGCGGGCTGGCGGGCGCCGCTGGGGGCCTGGGGGCAGCGCTGCGCGACCGGGCGCGGGCCACGCCGCTGCAGGACACCACACCGTGGCGCCGGCGGAAGCGGTCCAGCCAGCCGTTGGAGGCAGTGAAATCGTCCATGCCCAGCTCCTCAGCTATACGCAGAGCCTTCTCCTTGAGGATGATGCCCTTGACCGGCAGGCCAGCGGCGCGGATCTGCTGGAACCAGGCGATAAGCAGCCCCTCGAGCTTGTCGTAAGGAGACAGCTTGTTGGTCTTGCGGCAGGTGGAGGCTACACCGTACTTGCGCTCCGACGCCAGGATGGCGCGCTTGTTCTTCAGGATGGTGCTCAGCGTGGACGGCGGGATGTTGAAGCGCCGCGCGATCTCGCCCTTGCGCAGGTCCGGGTTCTCCTCCACCTCCTGGATGATCCGCGACTTCTCCCGGAACGTCAGCTGCCGCCGCTTGGGGCCCATCCCGGCGCGCCCCCCGCCCCGGGGCCCGGCGCCACCGCCGCCGCCCCGGGGCGGGGGGCCCGGGCCCGCGGCGGGGGGCACCTGGCGGCCTCTCCTGCTCGCCCCGCCCGAGACAAAGCGGCTCGCGGGGCGGCGGGCGGGGCGGCGACCCGGCCGGGCCGGGGGCACCTTCGGGGGCGCCGGCGGGCGCGGCGCCGGGCGGCGGGCCGCAGGCGGCGGGCGCGGGCAAGAGCGGGAGGCGCGGGAGCGGAAGGCAGGAAGTGCCGCGACGCGGGGAGCTGGGAGCGCGGCGAGCAGGGCGGAGCGGGTAGAGCGGGATCTCGCGGGAAGCGCGGGGACGCCCGGCACCGCCTCCAGCCCTCCGTGCCCACCCTCCTCCCCGCCCCGGACCGACCGCGCGGGGGCGCTTCGGCCTGCTTGAACGGCCAGCGCTCGGGCGTCTGGTGACCCGCCGGCAACGGTGCGGGCCGGGGCGCTGTGCCCGGCCTCCGCGCCGGGTGGGCAGCCATTTGTTGCTTATAAAGAATAACAACTATGTTTTGTCTTTTTTATTTTATTAAGGTAAAAATAACCCACGTTTTTTGAGGAAACTGAAAAGTAAAGGAAACTAAAAAGCACCTTTCACCCCAACACCTGGAGAGATGCGCAGGTCACATTTTGATACATGTACTTCCAGTCTTTTCTCTAGGCGCATGCAGTTTTCTTTAAAAATTTATCGCATAAAACTGGCATCAGACGATATAGACTGTGTATTGGCATCTCCTGCTGTTTTACCTGGCATCAAGTGATGAAAATATTGCCTTACTGATAAAGTACTACCAAAAAACTTTTTAATAGTTGCATATTGTTCCAATTATGGTTGAACACTAATCGATAGGGCCTATTGTTACACATTTAGGTTATTTTTATAAGCAACAGTATAGTTTTAAATCTGGTTGATGATGATCCCACAATTCATAGATAAACACTGATAACATCTCGGTGTCTCACTTTCTGTACTGTTCCATGCATTTAGCCATAAATGTGTTTGCACCTATAGAAATAATGTCATGTATGTACATAAGCATACATACATACAAATCCCTGAAACCTCTTCCTCCACCAAACACATAAACATGACAAATTCTTTAAACAATGAATGAATTGCAGTGTTTTTTTAAAAAAAATCTTAAAGTAGCCTGAGGAGTAGGCAGAGAGGAAGGCTGTGACCCAGAGGGACAGGCTGAGGATCTGGGGCTGGATGAGGCTTCAAGAAAATGGGTGTAGACAAAGAATAAAATAGCACCAAAGACAGTGCCGGGGTTCTCCAAGGTTAAGGGCTCAAGAAAGAACTAACAAGAAACACAGGAGGAGCAGCTGAAGCAGTAGGAGGAAATTCAAGCTCATATGCTGTTCTGGAAGCCAAGGGAAGAAAGTATAACTCACTGCTGTTTCAGTGTGCATTTCTCTTTTCATATGTTTATTGGCCATTTGAAGCCTGAGAATTTTCTAGTCATATCTTTTGCCCTTGTTTCTCTTTTGTTGACTTTTAGGAACTCTTCATATGCTCTGGACATAAAATCTTTAAATATATTATAAATATTTTATCCCAGTCTGCCACTGTCCTTTTACTTAGCCTAGGGAATCTCAGATATGAGAAGTTTTTAATCTTTAAGTAGACAGGTCTGTCAGTTTTTTCCTCTATTGCTTCTGGATTTTGTGTCTTACTTGGAGAGAGCTTCTCCCCCTTCCCCCACCTCATGACATAAAAAATATCCTTCCAATCACAAGGTCCAGAAGAAAACTTGGGAGATTTTTTCCTTTAGGAGCCAGATCAATGCTTGGCCCATAATGGGTGTGAGGTCCCTGTGCAGAAGTAAATGTAGGACCACCTGGCTGAGGACTCCTTCCCACAAACCCTCAGGAAACCAAGTCTACAGTTTTGGAGGTTTCATCCATGTGCATGTATGTCCTCCTGCCTCCCCACCCATCCTGACTTATAATCAATGGTTGTTTGGGTGAAATGACTACAGATGAGCTTTTTTTTTCTACGTTGCTGAATTTTCCAAGTTTTCTTCAATAGCAAGTACTACAGGATTTTTAAAATGAAAAGGAGATCTTCCCTGGTGGTCCAGTGGTTAAGACTCTGCACTTCCACTTCAAGGGGTGAGGGTTCGATCCCTGGTCAGGTAGCTAAGATCCCACATGCTGTGTGGTGCAGCCAAAAATGTTTTTAAAATAATAGTAAAGTGAAAAGGAAAATGGAAAGTTTGCTGAGAGGCACAAAGGATAGTGATGATGTAAGTGGAATGGGTATAGGCCTCATGGGCAGCTTTGGACAGCCTAGGCCAAGAGAAGGGAAGGTGGACTGTGGACTTTCCTAAGGTGGAGAATTGGAAAGATGGCACATTTTCATCACTTTATAAAGAAATCCCATAACCTTTAGCTATCATCTCCCTATCCACTCCCTGCCCCTTCCCTGGCTGGCCCTAAACAGCCACTAATTTACTGTCTGTCTATAGATTTCCCTGTTCTGAACATTTCATATGAATGGAATAATATCATATGTGTCTTTTATGACTGGCTTCTTTCACTTAGCTTCATGTTTCAAGATTCATCCGTGACATAGTATTTATCAGTACTTCTTTCTTTTTTTATGGCTGAATAATATTCTGTTGTACAGATATATGACATTTTGCTTATCCATTTGTCAGTTGGTGGACGTTTGGGTTGTTTCTACCTTTTGGCAATCATAAATAACTGCTATAAATATTTATTTGCAAGGACATATGTTTACATTTCTCTTGGGTATATACCTACGAGTGGAATTGCTGGGTCACATGGTAACTCTATGTTTAAATGTTTGAGGAACTGCCAGATGGAGATCATGTTCTTTTAATTAATCTAAAAATTATAATTATGTTATTATTATAATATTATTCCAAATTATGTTCTTTGGAAGATATTTTCAAATACAGAAAAGTTTTAGGATAAAACCATTTAATCACCATTAATTCCATCACTCAGAGAATACCCTTCTAGGATACTTATCTGTGCATTTTTTTTTATAATAAAAAGAAAATTTATTTATTTGGCTGCGCCGGTCTTAGTTGCGGCACGGGGGTCTTTTAGTTGTGGCATGTGGAATCTTTAGCTGCGGCATGCAACCTCTTAGTTATGGCATGTGGGATCTAGTTCCCTGACCAGGGCACGAACCTGGGTCCCCTGCACTGGGAGCATGGAGTCTTAGCCACTGGACCACCAGGAAGTCCCCTGTGCATATTATTTTTAATGGGACCACGCTTGGCATAATATTTTTTAGCCCGTATTGTAAAGATCTTCTCATGTCAATAAATATCTACATCAATGACTTTCAAAATTCTTTTACTCTAGGAACCCTTTCTCCAAAAGATCATTTTCCAAGAGCCCAATAGGTAATCATTCAATAATCAGCAATTATTATTGGGCTTGCCAGGTGCCAGGCATCCCGACCCTCCCAATACCTGTTCTCTTTAAATGCTTCAGCTATTGCACAGTATAGAGGAACCACCTTTATTGTCTAGTTCCCTATTGAAGGACACTCAGCTTGCTCTCCATTTTTCATTGTTATTATGAACATACATCTCTGTGTACTTTTATCACCTTCTTAAGAGAAATCTCTAGAAGTAGAATATGGGGGTTAGAGACCAACCTTGGGCTTGGGCCTATTCAAGGTTCTGGGAGACGGGAGAGATGGAAATGACTTGGTCCCTGTTCTTCAATAACTCAGATTGAGAAAATGAGATTCAGGAAAGGGAAAAGGAGATTTTGATAAATAAAGTCCATTCCTTCCAGCAGTTTCTCTTTAGGACTTCATTCTATGCATATCTGTTGCATCATTTAAATAAATGTTCAGCATTAGGGAATTGAGTAAATATATCAAGTAAAAGAAAGCAAGGTATAAAACATTCTGGGAAGTCCAAATTGAGATGTGCTGTGTGTGTAAAACGCACATTGGACTTTGAAGGCTTGGTACCAAAAAAAAGTATGTAAAACATCTCATTAAAAATTTTTATATTGATAACATGTTGAAATGATAACTTTTAAAATAGGTTAAATAAAATATTAAAGTTTCTTTTTCCTTTTTTTTTGTTTTTTAAACACCCTTCCTTTATTTATTTTGTAATTTATTTATTTTTGGCTGCGTTGGGTCTTCACTGCTGTGCTCAGGCTTTCTCTAGTTGCGGCAAGTGGGGGCTACTCTTTGTTGCAGTGTGTGGACGTATTGCAGTGGCTTCTCTTGTTGCGGAGCACAGGCTCTAGGCAAGCGAGCTTCAGTAGTTGTGACACGCGGGCTCAGTAGTTGTCGCATGCGGGCTTAGTTGCTCCATGGCATGTGGGATCTTCCTGGACTAGGGCTCAAACCCGTGTCCCCTGCCTTGGCAGGCGGATTCTTAACCACTGCACCACCAGGGAAATCCTTTTTTTCACTTTTTTAAATGCAGTTACTAGAAAATTTTAAATTACATATGTGGCTCGTATTTGTGCCTCCCATTGTGTTTCTATTAGCTAGGACTGTTTAGACTGACTCCAGAAGAATATGCAACAAATTATAGTAGTGACTGCCTCTGGGGAGGGGCCCTGAAGATTTGGGTGGGGTGGGAGACATACTTTTGTCACGTCCCCACCCTCCTCACCCCTCTCAGATGGGATTGGGGTCTTTCCATTCCCTTCCTCCACATGTCTCCTGGCCCACCCAACCCCCTACTGCCATGCCCTCCCTTCTGCCACCCCCACCCACTGCTCCTTGGCCTGAAGGATTGGGGCTGCAGGGGAAGGGACTCAAGGCCGTGGCTCCAGCATTCCTGAGCTGCGACCTGACAAGCCGGAGAGCACCTCTCCCCCGGGGGAGATGGGGTGCAAGAGTAGCTTACCACCCACTCGCTTTTGGGTTCAGTCTTCCCACCACGGTCCAGGAAAGATGGCTCCCTAGGAGGTGATCAGATAATTAGAAGATGTTCAGTTAAAACTAGTGACAAATTCAGCCTCCCTGATTAAAGAAACACCAATTAAACGTTGGCAACACATTAGCCAAACCGTCAGTGGGCATGAGATAATTCCATAACTGGGTTCTGAGGTTGCTGACACCCTATTTGGCCCTTACGGCCAAAACTCATGGCTAGACCAACCATTAGAGCCTCCTCTGGGGCTGCGGGAGAAAACTGGATCCCTTGGCATCACATCTAATCAGAGGCCATGGAAGCACCCATCAGTTACGTGTCAGCCCCCACCGCGGGTCCACCTCCTGCACTGGGGGCTCCCCGTGGGAATTACGCTTTGGGGCCGCTCTGAGCTGCCAGTTGCAGGGTCAGGGAAGCTGTGGGAGTAGAGGCACCTGGGGTGAATCTCAGCTCCACCATCTGCACAACCATGTGACCTTGAACGAGTTAATGAACTTCTCTACGCCTCATTGTCCCCGTCTGTAAAGTGGAATGGAGAAAACAGACCGCACCGCACAGCTGTATTCTGCAGACTCCGGGAATGGAGGCTCTCAAGATGCCAACCGGTGCTTGTGAGTGATGTTAAACGGCGGGGGTCCCTCTAAGGCCACCCTGGGGGGTTGTTGCATCCTCTGAGGCCCTCTTCGCTGGAGGCCCTCTACACACCCTCTTCGCTGCGGGGGCGGGGGTGTAGCTCCAAACCACATACTGAGAAGCGGAATTTGGGAAGCCAGGCTCCTCGAACCGTAGCTGGGAGGGAGTGCGAGGGGTGTAAGAGAAACCCTAATTCCTCCACCCCACCCAAAGCCTGGAACTGGGCGAGGCCCAGCTGGTCCAGCCTCCGCGCCTTCCACCACACGGGCTCCGCCCTCGGTCCCGCCTCTCTTCTAACCCGCACCCCCATTGGTGGCGTTCGGCGGCGCGGCCGCTGTTATTTTTCGAATATATAAGGAGGTGGAGGTGGCAGCTTCTGCCAGAGGCTTCCCGGGCTGGTGGCTGGTCCCTGCGTCCCTCCTCCCTTCCCCACCCTCCCCGCTTCCCTCTCCTCCCTCGCTCCGGCCCCGTTGCTCTTCCTTCCTCCCTCCCTCCCCCCTCGACCCCGGGCCGGCTCCGTACCTCGTCCCGGCCAGCTGTGCCCGGCGTCTGTGGGTCGCCCTTCGCCCAGCCCTCCCGCCCCACCGAGATGGAGCTGCCCCAGCCGGAGCCCGCGGCAGCCTCGACTCTCAGTCCGGCCGGCGTGCGCGGTGGCGCCCAGCGTCCCGGCCACCTCCCGGGCCTCCGGCTGGGGGCTCATGGCCTCCTGGGGTCTCCGAAGCGCGCCGCCGCTTCCTCGCCGGTCACCACCCTCACCCAGACCATGCACGACCTCGCCGGGCTCGGCAGGTAGGGCGCCCCAAGGATACTGGATGTGGGGTGAGAGGCCCGCATTAGGATTTAGCCCCAGGCCTCTTGGGAGCCCTGCCTGGGTGCCAAATGGGGAGGCATCCGGAACAGAGACTGCTTCAGGGGCCCAGGACTAGGGCTGTGCTGTTCACACCCTCCAGGTGACTTGTTCTTGGCCCGCACAAGCCTCTGGAGACCCTCTTCCCTACCTCCACCATGCTGCCTTCCTAATCTGAGCCTAAATCTCCACCATTTTGCCCCAGGCAGGGGATTCTGAGTCTGGAGGGGGAACTTGAGGGTGGCCCTGTTCCCTCCAACCCCAGTTCTTTCCTGGGATTAAGGGGTTAAACTCTGGTCCTGCTCCCTGAGCAAGCCTGCAGCTCCAGCCTGGGTTGTCCTTGGAGCAATAAAGACCAAAGTCTTGGCCATTCCTCCAGAAAGGCTTGTGGATGGGTAGGGGCCTGAAGAGTTTAGGGGAAGGCCCTCCAAGGCTGTCTGCTGCCCCACAATCCCCCAGCATGATCCCAGCCCACCTCCTCCAGCCTACCTCCTTGCTCTTGCTCCGGGTTCACCTTCCCCTGCACCCAGGAGAACGTTAAATCAATCAACAAAGAGAAGACACTTAGAGTCTCTGTAGAAGGCCTGAGAAGAGGGTAGGCCCTTGATGCCGTCACCTCCCTGGGACAGTGCAGAGGCTGGATGGGCCCTTCAGAGGTGGGTGGCTGGTGGGAACATGGGCCGGCCAGCCCTTGAGCCCCATATTTACCTTTCTCCTTCCCTGGGTCCCTGCTCCCTTCCCAGCGAGACCCCAAAGAGTCAGGTAGGCAGCCTGCTCACATGCCTATCCCTGTCCCGTCGGGCGTCTGAATCCTCCCTGTCGTCTGAGTCCTCTGAATCTTCTGATGCAGGTGAGGCCCAGGGGTGCCAGGGGAGTTTGGGGGGCTGCCTTAGCCTCCCCACTTCACTACTGATCAGACTAACATCCTTACCACAACCTGGTGGGCCCAGCAGCCTCCCTCTGCCCACTTCTGGTGGGGCTTACCACGCCCAGCACAGACTGGCTGGGCAAGGTGGGTGTTGGGTGGGGTCCTCTGCGGGAGATGAGATCTTACCTATTTAAAACCAGGCGCCAAAGTCCTGAACCACAGCCCCACCTGGGAGGCATTAGGGCTGAAAGTCTGTCATTTTATAACATTCACTTGCCTTCAGCTTTAACTTTTTCCTTTAAAAAGCCATTGTCTCTTCTAGAACAGATTATTTTAAACCAGTTCTAGAAAAATGCTTAGCAGAGTTCTGGTTTAAAGGCTACAGGGAGGAGTTTCCATAGTAAACAGGGAGTGGAGCCCTGTGTGATTTGGCAGTGTGTCAGCCCTTGGGGTCCATGGGTGGGTTTTGTTTCATTTTTTAATATGTCAAGACCTAAAATAACAACAGGCTTTTTTCCCTTTTCTGAATAGGGTTGGGACATGGTGGGGGAAAGTGTGCAGGAAATGCCACCACTTTCAAACCAATGCACTCTGTCCTCAGGTCTGTGCATGGACTCTCCCAGCCCTATGGACCCCCAGGTGGTGGAGCAGACGTGAGTAGAGAAGAGGGACCACACTACCAAGGACGGGGAACCTGCCCTGGGGAATCTCAGTTCTACCCTAAACTCACTGGGAATCCTGGGAGAGCAAACAGACCTCTCTGGATCCCCAATGGGGGCACTAACTGACCTTCCCATGTCCTAGAATTCTGCTCTTTGTCTCATGGAAGGGTCTGCTCTCATGGGAGCAGCTTAGAGTGGGTTCAGGGCCGGGGTGGTAGGAAAATATGGTCCAACTAATTCAAAGTTTTTAATTTACTTTAGGCCAAACAAAACAGTTGCTGCAAGCTGGTTTGGCCCTTGGCCATCCTATCAGTAACCTCTGGTTTCAGTGACATTTGCCCCTCTGGCCAACCCCTGGACCAGGCCTTTTGTGAGGGGGGGTAGAGAAGTTGGTGGGCTCTGCTCAGCATAGTTCCCTGCTGCTTGGTTGTGGGGCATGAGTAGTACCTTCCAGAGCACAGCTGTTCCCATCCAGCTGATCATGCCCCAGCAGGGAGAGCAGCTGTCAGGCATTACTGGGAACAGCTGGGCATCCGTGGCCTGGGCTAAGGGACTGTGGCTTTGGGTTTAGGGCAGTGACTGTCTTTCCTCCCATTGCCTTTGATCAGACTGGGCTGGGCTGCAGGTTTGTTCATAAACAGGAAATGGGGAGAGCATTGGGTGGTGGTGTGGGGACTGCACGTTGGGTTTTGATGGTAACACAGAACCGTCCCTGCTTTACCCCCAGGGCCCAGGTGCAGACTGAAAACCAAGCCAATTAAATTGGTCATCCTGGTGCCAGGTTGGCTGGGCACAGCCACCCCCCTACTCGGGGCAGGGGCATCCCCCTGACACTTTAGCCCTCAGTTCCCCCCCACACACTGCACCTGCTTTGATGATTACACAGAAAGAAGTGTGTGTGTGTGTGTGTGTGTGTGTGTGTGTGTGTATACACATAGACACACAAAAGCCCCGCCTGGCAGGTGGTCTCTGGTAACATAGCTAGCCTCAGAAGGAACATCTGTTGGAATTCTTTGCCTGCTGGCCTCTTCTAAGGCAGGAGGAGGGGGTAGGACAGAGTCTGGGTCCTGGAAAATTCCACAGGAGGGAGGAGAGGTTGTGACCCTGCACATTTGTCGCTAGGGCGTCTGGTACAGCAGACTGAACCAGGCCCCTGTCCTGGAGGATCCAGGACAGTCCCACACAAGGGAGGGAAGCCCAGCCTTTCTGGCATCCAGGCCCTGGAGATATCCACATTGTCAGGACAAGGCCTGTCATCATAGGATGGATGGATGCCTTTCCTGGCAGCCATATGGCCCTGCTGAGGTGATTTGCATACAGGTGGAAGGCCTGTGGGCAGGCTGGTGAGACTGTTGTTGCCTTGGTAACTCCTCAGCCACCCTGCAACCTACCCCAGCTGTCTCTGTCACTGCCATTCTCCAGGCCTCCTTCATTCACGGCAGCCTTTAAAATCCCAGGCTGCCTCTCATCTCCCCTTCCCCTACACCTGGGCCCCCTGATAGTCTGCATTCTTCCTTCCCTCTTTCCCCTGGCCTGAACCCTGGCCCTGGCCCTTGTGGACTAAAAACGTAATGCTGGGGGTGGGCGATGGGTTGTGAGGGGAGCTGGGTTGCATGGGACCCTTCTCTCTCCTAGATTTGAACAGGCCATCCAGACAGCCAGCCGAGTTATTCGAAAGTAAGTGCTCGGACCTTCCTCACACAGGCTCCCCTGCCCCGTGTGGGTGGAGTAGGCCCAGGGAGGGTGCTTTCCCAGGTCCTCCCAAAGGGGTGCACAGGGCTCTGTGGTGGAGGGGGACCCTGCATGCTCTCTGTCACGGCCCAACTCTTCAGCCCTGAGGTGTCCCTGTTTCCTTCTGCAGTGAGCAGTTTTCTATCCGACGCTTCCAGTCCTTGCCGGTGAGTGTCCTTGAGGCCCATCAGGAGGCTCGGGCTTGCTGGCCAGGATTGTGGAGGGGCAGGAGGGACTGTGGTTGGTTCCCAGAGGGTGGACTTGAATCGGTTGGGTGTCCCTGGTCTGGCTCTGGGAGCTGGGGCTTTGGAGGTGGACAGGGGAGCTGGGGGAGTTGGAAGAGGAATGGGAGAAGGTAGGGCCTGGGCTGGCACCAGAGGAATGCAGCCTTCTGTACCTGCTGCCCTCCTGGCTCTCTAGGGGAGGCTTCTGGGCCACAGCCCTGTGCTACGGAACATCACCAACTCCCAAGCGCCTGACACCTGGAGGAAGAGTGAAGCATGTGGCCGAGCTGCCCACAGCTCTAGGGAGGACAAAGAGAATGTGCGCTTCCAGAAGGCCAGAGTGGGAGCACTCCAGGGAGAGAGGGGGCTTGCTGGGATGGTTCTCTGGCATTTGATCACGCACCCCCCCTCCTCTCCCTGTATTGCCCACAGGATGGATTTGTCTTCAAGATGCCGGGGAAGCCCACACATCCCAGCCACACCCATGCCCTGGCAGAGTGGGCCAGCCGCAGAGAAGCCTTTGCCCAGAGGCCAAGCTCGGCTCCCGACCTGATGGTATATCAGGAGAGCTGACCCATGCAGGGCAGGCATGCACGTGGGGCAGGTGCCTGTGAAGGCAGCCTGGGGGACTTGAGGGTGATCCTGAGCCCTGAGGCGCTGGGAAACTTTTCTCAGAAAGTTTGGGGTGGGGACTGCCTCAGGGCCCCACCCCTGAGTCGTCTGTGTCTACTCGTCACCCACACAGTGTCTCGCCCCTGAGCGGAAGATGGAAGTGGAGGAACTGACTCCCCTGGCCCAATGCTGCTTCTCCCTGACCCCAGCCAGGGGGGCTGCCGAGGAAGATGATGGATTCGTGGATATCCTGGAGAGTGACTTAAAGGTGAACAGCCTTGCCCTGTCAAGCCCCCTACCTCTTCCTCCTTGGGATCTCAGAAAAGGGGAGAGCTCTGAGCTCCTACAGCAAGACTATGACCTCACTTCAGTGTCAGAAGAAGAATTGGAGGTAACTGAGTCACAGCTTGACCTCTGGCCAATCAGAGGAGAGGAGGTGGCTGGTGCTGCAGTGAAGGGCAGATGGGCAGGACAGAGGGAAGCCTGGTCCTCCTGCATGGCCACACTTCTCACAGTTCTATGCAAGCCCCTGCAGCGAGTGGGGCCCTGCAGCTTTCTAGTTCTGGGGGGCTGCCATGTGCTCGGGCAAAGCGAGGGAGGTGTGAGCAGGGTCAGGGAGGGCTGCTGGCCTGAAGTTTGCTGGGAGAACTGGGAAGCCTATCCTGGAGGACTCGGGGCCTTAGAGGTTGGACCTTTGCTGCGAATGTAACCATATCCTTGCTGATTCGGCCTCAGGAGGATGATGTAGTCCCCCCAGGCATGGAGAGCCTCATTAGTGCCCCACTGGTCAAGACCTCAGAAAAGGAAGAGGAGCAGGTGAGCCTCTGGAGAGGCCCCTCCGAATTTGGAGGGGTGGGGCCCTACCCTCCAGGTAGGATTTGGGGTGGAGAGCAGGGGCTGGAAACTCTGACCCCGGACCTGCCACCTCTGCCAGGACCTCATCATGTACAGCAAGTGCCAGCGGCTCTTCCGCTCTCCGTCCATGCCCTGCAGCGTGATCCGGCCCATCCTCAAGAGGCTGGAGCGGCCCCAGGACAGGGACCTGCCCATACAGAGCAAGCGGAGAAGGAGCGTGACCCCTCCAGAGGAGGAGCAGCGGGAGGCTGAGGAACCCGTGAGTGCCCTCCTTCTAGGGTGGGACTGGGCTTGGCAGGGCTGAGCTGCCACCCTCCAAGTCCACCCAGCAAGTCCTTCTCAGCCGGGTTTGTGGCAGAGGACAGGGTACGGGGAAGGGGGGTCCTAGCCAGACGGGGCACTGAGGGGCAGCCTCACCCCTGACCCTGGCTGCCACCTGCCTCACAGAAAGCCCGCGTTCTCCGCTCAAAGTCCTTGTGTCATGACGAGATTGAGAACATCCTGGACAGTGACCACCGAGAACTGATCGGGGATTACTCCAAGGTACTAGCAGTGGGATCCCTCAGGAGGCTCGATCCCTTACTGACTGGCCCCTGAGCCCAGCAGCTGCTTCAGCAACTCCCTCTCTCCCCAGAGGCCCCTCGCTTTGTCCTTTGCATCTTATCCTTTATTCTCATCTAGACTCCTCTCTCTCACTCTCCTTGATATCCCGACTGTACCTAAATCTGTACAGGGCGTCAGTGGTGTCTCAACCTTGGAAAACATTTCCAAACTATAACATCTTGCTTGGAGCTTCTTTGGGCCTCATCCTGGGGCTTGCTTGGCAATACATGGGGGCAGGAGGCATGGGGGTTCATCTCTTCTCCCCATCTTCATTTCCCCTTGGAAGGTTGTTCCCTGGGGATCAGACCCTAGAGGCCCCTCTTGGTTGCTATGGGAACCAGAGCTGAATTTGAAGGTCAAAGCAGGTGTGGCCTTTGGGCTTGGGAAAAAACTCCATCTTTTCCATCTTACCAATCTCACTTTCTCTCTCCCCTCTCTCTTCTCTTCCCTTCAGGCCTTCCTCCTACAGACTGTGGATGGAAAGCACCAAGACCTCAAGTACATCTCACCAGAAACGGTATGCAGGCATGAGCTATTTTCTGGTGCATTTGGGACTTCTGTTTGCCTGTTAACCTCCCCTGGGGTCAGGCTACGCGCATGGGTCAGCCCCTGCCTGCCCGCCTGAACTGCTGGAACCCACCTCCGTGGCCTCCTACAGATGGTGGCCCTGCTGACAGGCAAGTTCAGCAACATCGTGGAGAGGTTTGTGATTGTGGACTGCAGATACCCCTACGAGTATGAAGGCGGGCACATCAAGGTGAGGCAGGGTGACGGGAGAGGCCCTGAAGACTCACCCAGTTCTATCCTTCCTCTGCCCGGAGGATGAATCAGTAGGGGGTGGGTGCACCCTCTCATGGGATTCTGCCCCTCAGGAGGTGGGGTCACTCATCTGAAAGATGGGGACCGCATAGGGCAGGGTCTCCTACCCAGGCCTAGGGCTGTGGCCTGACCTCTGGCTCCTTTGGCAGACTGCTGTGAACCTGCCTCTGGAAAGGGATGCTGAGACCTTCCTGCTACAGAGCCCCATCACACCCTGTAGCCTGGACAAGAGAATCATCCTCGTTTTCCACTGTGAATTTTCATCTGAGAGGGGGCCCCGCATGTGAGTCCCAGCTCCGCCCAGCCAGCTAGTGCTGCTCCTGACCTTCCTTGCCCGGGATTGTGGGTGCTAGAGCCATCCAATGGCCAAGAGGCCCAAGCCCAGCCATGGCCCCATCTGGGCCTAGACCTGTTGTCTCACGTGATACCTTGGAGCAGACCTCATCCCCTCTTCCCTGTGCATGGCACCCTCCTCCTGTCTCCCTCTCACTGTCCTTCCCAACAGGCCTCCCATCTACCCTCTGTCCCTTGCCGCCCCCCTCCCCAAAACCTAATTCTCCATCAGTCTCCATCAGTGTCCTTAAAGTCCAAGGGCCCTGTCCCAGTCCTCAGTGACACTGACCCTTCCAGAGTTCAATCGTCCTTTCCTCTCTCCACCTCCTCCTCACCAAGCCTTGTCTAGACCTTCTGAATCTACCTCTTGAACTTTGTCCACTTCTTTCCTTTCTGCCTCCCCTTTCTCAGCCCAGGAGAAATGTCTCTGACAGAGATTGAGCAACTGTCTTCTGGACACAGAACCCCCTTGATTTGCTTCGTTCCTTCTATCTCCCCAACCTCTTCTGTACCCAGTTAGCCAGACTGATCTCAAAGTGTTCTTGTGGCTGACATTCCTCCACTCAAGCCTTCTGTGGTTCCCCAAGGCCCTCAAAGGAGTGGGCGCGGGGACTAGGTCCCCTGATGTACACCCACTGCACGCCCAGCTCTGAACCCCACACCCCTGCTTGTCGCAGGTGCCGTTTCATCCGGGAACGGGACAGAGCCTCCAATGACTACCCCAGCCTCTACTATCCTGAGATGTATATCCTCAAAGGCGGCTACAAGGAGTTCTTCCCACAGCACCCGGTACCATGGGTGGGGGTAGCCATAGTCTCCGTGGGAGGGCTGGGCTACAGGGAAAGGGCTCGGCCAGGCGGTAGCCCTAGGAGAAGGAGTAGGGAGGACTGGGTCACCCCACCGAAGTTGCCCATTTCCCCGTATTGATCAACCCATCCCATCCTGCCCTAGACCTTTTGTGAGCCTCAAGACTACCGGCCCATGAACCATGAGGCCTTCAAGGATGAGCTGAAGACCTTCCGCCTCAAGACGCGCAGCTGGGCTGGCGAGCGGAGCCGGCGGGAGCTCTGCAGCCGCCTGCAGGACCAGTGAAGTGCTGGCAACTGTCCCACCCGCCTTTCTTGCTTTGTGCAGCCTGGGCGTCAGCTGCCCGGTGGCTTACAGGGCTGAGGGTCTGCTGTCTGGGTGAAAGACGGTGAGGGTGTCCTGTCTGTTCACCCCAGTGCTGATCCCCTGTCTCACTCCAGTCATACTCCATATCCTGGTGACACCCACGCCCCCACCCCTGGCACCCCTGGAAGAGCCCAGCCTGCTGACTTAGTGAGATTGGATTAAGTCTAGTTCAAAGGAAGTATTTTGTGTGTAGCAGGAGCCTTTTCGTTTTTTTTTTCTTTATTGTTTGGGTTAACCCTTTGTCTTCCTGTATTCAGAAAAGCCCCCTTTTTTCTAGGGGCTTTGTCTGTATGTATGAGGCTGAGAGAAAGCTACAGCCCCCTAGGATGGGCCACAGCTGTACTCTTCGCTGCCCTAGGATTCAGCACTGTGCCCCAGGCCCTCGACAGCACTCCTGAGTGTGTGCGCCATGTTCCCCTTTCTCTTTTCCTCTTTCCTGTCCCTCCATATGAACACCTCCAGCACGGACATGAGCTCTTACTCTTTCCTGTTTCAGTGTTATCTGTAGGCTTGATTTGTCTTTTTTTTTTTTTTTTGCCCATCTCAGGATAGTCACAGGCTAAGGTTTAGGTTCCCCCGTCCAGTTGGGGTTAAAGACTCAAACTTTCATAACCCACTTGGCCCTGGCTTCTGTTGCCTCAGAAAGGGATGTTATTATCTGCGGAGGCCCTTGGGTGAGGGCTAAGGCCTGCATCCTGAGCCCACTGGAAGCCCAGCCCTCACTGCTGTGAACCCTGGGGCCTGAACCATGTCAGAACTTGCTGCTGTCTTGTCGTGGATGGACAGATGGACGAATGGAAGAGTGGATGGATGGATGGCCATGGATGCACAATGCCTTGTCTACAAACCGCTGAGTTGAAAGTGTCTCAGTGATGATGACAGCCTGCAGCAGGAGTATACATGTATCTGTGTGGACAAAATCTTTACACTTTAAGGTTTGGAGATATTCAAAAGGAAATGTCATGGAAGCAGCTAAACCAAGGCCAGCCACCTCTGGATTCTGAATCTCAGGAAATGGGCAGGGCTTTTGAAGGCCCTGATGAGTCATCTGGTAGGGTCTTGGTTCAATAAAGCACTGAGCAAGTTGAGTAAGGCAGCATGTGTCCTGTGGAGCCCTTGACAAGACTGCGGCAGACACTGATGGTGGAATGTGGCAGGGGCAAGTCAGCAGGTTGAGGCTGGAAGACTCCTGGGAAGGTGGCCTCTTACCCTCTTCCCAAGTCTTGCCAAGATTTTGGATTCAGCCTCCCCATTTCCCTCATCTGGCTGCTCAAGCACTTCTGGGCTCACCCTTCCTAAATTCTGCACCAAAAAGGCAAGAGTGATGCCATCAGTTCTCTCCTCTAGAACTGTCAGTGGCTCACCATTGCCCTCAGATAAACTTAAAAGTCTCATAGCCCTTTAGGACCTAGGCCCTCCCCAGCCTCATTCCTCACCTCTTGCTGAATCAAATCCCAGCAACAGAGTTGCTGTTACATTTCCTTGTCTTTGCATCTGCTGTGTTATCCTCAGGAATGCTCTCCCCAATCTGCTTTTCCTCTTTTAAGATTTGGTTTCAAATGTTAATTCCTCCCAGAAGGCTCCCTGCCCTATCAGGGACATGACTTTCCTTTCAGTATCCCCAGCACCCAGCAGAGGTTCCACCACCTAGGAGGTGCCAAGTTCAAGATCAAGAGAGTGGGAAAGGGCCAATCTGGGAGAACCAGTCCCAGACCAAACCTGGGTGTGTCAGGAAATCCTCTCGGAATACCACAGCAAATAACTCTCCCCCTCAAATATGAGCTGTGATTGTAGGGAATCCTTTGCAAATGTACAACTAAGACGCTGCCTGATACAGAGTGCACACAGAACATGTCAGGTGTCATTACTGCTTTCTGTCAAAGTTCATCTACCTTGCCATGATTATTTGCTCCATTTTGCAGATGGGAAAACAGGCTATTTCTTGCCAGAGCAATAAGAAGGGACTTGAGATTCCCAGGCTGGGTCTAAAGGACACTTACCTGGTCTCTAGCTTGTCCCCCTGCCCACCACAAGTTTCTTATGCTCCAAGGCTTGGTCTTCACTCCTGGTCTAGAGCCCCCTGCAAGGGCACAACCTGTGGGAGGGCCGGTATCTTGGGGGTTGGACTTCTACTCAGGAAGAGGAACTTTGGAAGTCTCCAGAAGCCCCCTCCACTGAGCAGGCAGCTGTCACCAAGGCCAGCTTTATTTGGGTGAGGATTTGCCCCAGATAAAGGAAAATATCTGTGCAGACGCCTGAGAAAGAGGGAGAAGTAGAGGGAGGGGAGAGAGTGAGCCCTGGGCATGGTTATGCTGAGACTTGCCTGTACCACCCTGAGGGCTCAAGTGGTCTGGTTTTATGAGGAGGAAGGCAGCTGGATGCTCAGAGGGCACTCACTTACCCCAGGTTACACAACAGATACAAGCAGAGCAGGTATTACAGCTGCCCAGGACTCTCCCACTCACCTCCTACCTCTGGCCCAGAGAGCCAAGGTGGTGGGGCTAGGCTGCCTGGCTTCTGCTCTGAGAGTCCTCTTACCACTCTGTCCATCTGGATCAGGCCACATGGGGAGGAGAAAGTGATGGGTGCTGAGCGTCTAACACCGCCCAGACTGTGCCAGGTGCTGACAGCTGCAGCCACATCTGCCCCGACACTTTTACCTAGTGTCTTCTATGCACACCAGGTCAGTATTCAGCTCATTTTGCAGGGGAAACAGAAGAAAGAGGAAGGTAAGGAACCCTGGTCAAGTGAGGATGAAACTCTTCCCTGAGAGAAGGCCCTGGCGCTGACATCTACCTTGAGGGAGGTGCAGGCCTGGGTCCGGTAGAGGGGGCGCCAGGGTTCGCCTCTCCAATTCAGGTCAGGCCAAGACCTCCCTGCCCCTAGGAATTTCCGGGGATGGGGCAGAGGTGCTGCAACCCCCTGTTACACCAGGAAAATAAGCTATAACTTTATTCCTGGATGCTCATAAAGAGGAGTGGATCAGTCAAGGAAGTGGTTTAAAATACTGGGCTGCCAGCCAGTTTTAAAGGTTGTTTTACTTGGGCCAAGGTGGGGCAGTAATTCCCACCTCTGGCTAGGAGCCTGGGAGCAGCCACGTGCAGCCAACTCACAAAGAGCTGTGCAGGGCAGGGCCCAAGTAAGGAGCCTGTGCCAGGCCTGGCAGAGTCAGGAGGCATCACTGGGCACTGGGCATTATCGGATTTGCTCACCAGATAACTTGCAATGACAATTTAAAAGTTTTCTTTTTAAATTGGGGAAAGATTGACATTTCCTCAAAGGTACACATCTTAAGCATAAAGCACAGATGTGAGGAGGTACCACACGGCTCAAGATGTCGACATTTCTAGCATCCCAGGAGGCTCCCTCCTGCTCCCTCCTAGTTACCCACACTCTGTGGTCACCACTAGTTTGACCTCTATCATGGTAGATTAGTTTTGCCTGTTCTTGAGCTTCATAGATATGAAATCATACTCTTTTGTGTCTGGCTTTTTTCACCCAGCATAATGATTTTGAGATTCATCACATTTCTTTTAGCAAGTTATTCTTGTTCATTGCTGTGTAGTATTCCATTATATGGATATATATTCTTTTTTTTTTAATTGTGGGATATTCCTTTTTACTTAGAAGATTTGCAAATAATTTTTAAAAGGCAATAGTCAATGTTGGGAAATATTTTTTTGGACTTTTTTTAACATCTTTATTGGAGTATAACTGCTTTACAATGGTGTGTTAGTTTCTGCTTTATAACAAAGTAAATCAGCTATATGGATATATTCTTAAATTGAATTATTCATTCTACTTTTTTCTTCTGGCCTTTATTTATTTATTTTTGCCATGCCATATGTCTTCCAGTATCTTAGTTCCCCGATCAGGGATTGAACCCACTTTCCCGGCAGTGAAAGTGCCAAGTCCTAACCATTGGACCACCAGGGAATTCCCTGGCCTTTAAATCTTTTAAAAATTAAGGTAAAATTCACCCTCTTGTGTATACAGTTCTGTGAGTTTTGACGAATGCACAGATTGGTAACTGCCGCCACGATTAAGATATAGAACATTTTCATTTTGCCCTCAATTAATAATTTGGGACTATTTCAAATTGTGGTGGAACTATACCAGGAGTGGAATTGCTGGCTTGTAGCATGTGTGTTTTCCACGTAGTTCTCCAAGGTTGCTATACCAACTTACCTTCCTACCAGCAGTGTCTGAGAGTTCTGTTGCTCCATATTTTCATTAAGATTGGTAAATTTTAATTTCTCTCTCAACCAGAAAATATGGTTATTTATAGCAAAAAGCTCTGTTAACTGTCAAGTGCTGAACCTACGTGCTGTGATGTGGCAGTAGCAGAAGTTCCAGCCTGTTTTCTGATTCTCCTATGTTGAAATACTGATCTTAGTCTTAATTGTCTCTCAAGTCAGATTCTGAAAAAAGTTAAAGTGACTCTTTGGAGTTAACTGACTGTAGATCACTGGCTTGAGTCTTCCAGTGACAATAGCTCACAACCACCTAGAAAACATGATTTTTAAAAAGTCTTTATCCCTGGAATTGAACACACAGGCACCCTACTTTCCAGAAGCAATAAAACTGTTGGTGGTACAGAAAGGAAGGATGTTTAGACAAGGAGGTCTATAGTCATGTGGAATCTGGAAACAATCAGGAGAGGGAAGTTGAGCAATGATGGAGAAGTTGCTGTTCTACAGCCTTAAAATTCATGCCTTGAGAGAATGTTGGATGACATGAAGTTATTCAGCCTATTGTTCAAAGTAGACAGTCGGTTATGGGACAGAAGCTAAGAAGCATTCCCACCCAACCCACATGAGAACGTGGGTGCCGAGCAGTGCTGCTAGGATTGCTTCCTCCCCACCCAGTCCATACCAGCACACATACACCCTGGGAGGGGTGGTGACTGAAGCTGCCAGGCTCTGAGTCAGCTGGGCCTGGGGCAGCCGGAGGGGAAAGGGTCTCACGTGGCTGGGCCAGAGCTGCCTCGTGGGGCCTCCTGGCTCTCAGCCCTGCAGGAAGAGCAGCCGTTTGAAAGGACGAATCACACACTGCCTAGTCCTTCTGGAGCCCAGCCAAGACATGAGGCCTGGGGCTCCCTGAGGGGAGGGCTCAGGGCAGGGGCCTCCTGAGCTGGGATTGGGAATACCAGGGAAGGAGATCATCCAACCAGGGTGGGAAGGGAGCTCCCAAGGTTGCACTATAGCGGGTAAGCAGGGCTGGGATTATGGCCTCTGGGAGCTGAGGGTGTGGGCCAATAGTCTCTGTGGTGACCCTGAAGGGATGGGGGAGAAGGGGACACACAAGGGAGGGGATGAAACAGGCTGAAATTTATGGACATGCACACCTCACTCAGTACATGTGTAATATCAGGAAAGTTACTTGATCTCACTGCCTCATCTGCAAAATGCGGATAGTAAAGCCCCTCCTTCAAAGGCTTGTGGATTGGATCAAATGAGTTGTATGTAAAGAACTAAGAATAGGGCCTGCCTACATCAAGTGCCACACAAGCGTCTGCCGTGGCTGTTGTAATTTAGAGCCAATGTGGGGATTACAAGACCAGACAGGTAAAAAGGATAAGCCTAAAAACACTTAATTAAAAGAAAGGGGCCGGGCTTCCCTGGAGGCGCAGTGGTTGGGAGTCCGCCTGCCGATGCAGGGGACACGTGTTCGTGCCCCAGTCTGGGAAGATCCCACATTCCGCGGAGCGGCTGGGCCCGTGAGCCATGGCCGCTGAGCCTGCGCGTCCGGAGCCTGTGCTCCGCAACGGGAGACGCCACAACAGTGAGAGGCCCGCGCACCAAAAAAAAAGAAAGGGGCTAACCTGAGGGTTTGGCCCCTTTCTGCCCATAGACATGCCCCTGGGTGATGGGTTACAAGGGAAAAGCCCAGCTGCTCTGTGTAGGAGACTGGTGTCCTACTGCACCAAAGTAGCAGTTAGGAGACTGTGGATGGGGGTTGGTGCAGGCAGAGGAGGAGGAGGCCGTCTGGTGACCCACACAGGGCAAGCCATCTCTGAGATGGCCCAGGGAGGTGGAGGGGGATGGAAGTATAAGGCTTGCCCTACTTTGGTCTCCTTAATTCTAGGGCAACCATAGCCACTCGAGCTCAGCCCACCTGGACTCTCAGTAAAGCAGATCCCCACTTCCTCTTAGTTTCCTCCTCTACAATTTGAGAAATGGCTAAACATTCTTATCAGACATTCAAAAAATCCATTGCCTGAGGCTGGCAGAATCCATCTAATTGCCCTCCCCTTATCCAGAAGTAGGTGGTGGCCCAGCTGGTCTGGCCTGAGGTCTCCGGGGGGTCTGTAAAGATCATCAATAAGCATTTCCAGCTGTCAAAAACCAGTCGTGGGGGGAACTTCCCTGGTGGCACAGTGGTTAAGAATCCACCTGCCAAAGCAGGGTACAAGGGTTCGAGCCCTAGCCCAGGAAGATCCCACATGCCGTGGAGCAACTAAGCCCGTGCGCCACAACTACTGAGCCCATGTGCCACAACTACTGAAGCCTGTGCACTGCAACAAGAGAAGCCACCGTAATGAGAAGCCTGCGCGCTGCAACAAAGAGTAGCCCCCGCTCACCGCAACTAGAAAAAGCCCGCACGCAGCAATGAAGACCCAACGCAGCCAAATAAATAAATTACAAAAACAAAACAAAACAAAACAGAAAACAATGGGGGGACTTCCCTGGTGGTGCAGTGGTTAAGAACCTGCCTGCCAAGGCAGGGGACATGGTTCGATCCCTGGTCTGGGAAGATCCCACATGCAGAGGAGCAACTAAGCCCATGCGCCGCAGCTACTGAGCCTGCACTCTAGAGGCTGCGACCCACAACTACTGAAGCCCGCGGGTCTAGAGCCCATGCTCCGCAACAAGAGAAGCCACTGCAATGAGAAGTCCCAGGTTGCCACAACTAGAGAAAGCCTGCATGCAGCAACAAAGACCCAATGCAGCCAAAAAAAGAAAAAAAAACAATGGGGCTATCTTGGGGGAGTGAGCTCCCCATCCCTGGAGGTGTGTTAAGCAGGACCTGAGGGTTAGTCCTGTTGTCTGGGAGAAGCAGCAGAGCTTCCCAAGCCAGGCTGCCCATCAGTGATTCAGGACCCTGCATGGCTTGGGTGAGTGGGAAATGGAAACTGCGGTCCAAATTGAGTCAGTATCAGACACCACATGCATCCTGATGGTGGGCATCAACAGGGATCGGAAGGGGCAAACACCAGGCTGCCTGCCACTGTGGGGCAGGTCTCACCCTGAAATGAGTAAAGAGCAATGGAGGGTGGGAGTGTGAGGAAGGGGTCAATGTGAGGGGCTTCAGGCAACCCCCCCAACTCAGAGGGCCACTGAGAAGAGCAGAGCTGGGCAGTGGAGTGATGGGCACCTTTGCCCACAGCCAGAGGAGGGGGAGGGGAAATGACTTGAAGGTGTGGCCCCTCATCTCAGCTAGGCAGGTGGGCCAGGCCTCAAATCCAGCCAGCCTCTTATTTATTTTTTTTGAAGTACAGTTGATTGTGTTAGTGTTGTTGTGTTAGTTTTTGGTGTACAGCAAAGTGATTCAGTCATATATAATATACATATTCTTTTTCATATTCTTTTCCAGTATGGTTTATTACAGGATACTGAATTGTAGTGCTTTATTTTTCTTCTTCTCTCCTGTCTCTATCACTCACACACACACACACACTCTAGCCACAAACCCACATCTTCATGTACTGTGTGCCTGGCCCCGCCACAATTTCTAGGGTAACTGCTATAAAAGGCTGGCAAACATGAACATGCACATACCAGGAAGCAGAAGTTCAGCCTGTCCATCGCCCTGCCTCTGAACTGCTGCCATACCAGAAGGCCCCACCTGCTTTCCAGGACTGACCAAGGCCTCTCTGACACCTTCTCCTATCCTGCCTCTGCATTAATGCTTGTCAACATTTACTGATTTATTGAGTACCGACTACATGTCAGGCTCCACTCTGCCCACTTCACATGCTGCCTCACTTAACTCATTTGAGTTAGGCTGCACGTAACAGAAACCCCACACAGCGGTTTAACAAAATAAATACATTGCAATATGTGCTCCTCATTCAGCAAGAAGGCTCTGCAGCGTCTCGGGGGACCCAGGCTTCTTCCTGCCTCACTGTTCCCAGCAAATTACTTTGACCTTGGGGGCACAAGTTGGCTGAGGGCTGCCAAAAGTTGGGGGCAGCATATGAGTCTGCCTCACTTATCTGGACGCCACCTCCATCTGGGTCCCTCACTGACCTCCAGAAGCTCAGGCCAGCTTCTCACTGCTGTCTTCTCTGTGTATGTCACACTAGGCTGGCCTCCCCAGCAGCCTGGGACCTGGAGTAGACTCACTGCCTGAGGAGTGGACAGAGGCCAGAATACTGTGTTCCGGGTGCCATTTGGCCCCCAGCAACCAGTGCCCTCTGCCAGCTCTTTGCTGTAATCAGGTGGCAGACATGAGTCCTGGCTGAGAGTGATAAAGACCAGGAACTGAGCCAACATCATCCCAGCCTTGTGGCTGTGGCCCAACTGTCTCTGGGCCTGCCCCTCCACTACAAATACATATATGTGTTGCACCTGTGGTCAGAATGCCCACACGCTCCGGCCAGCCCCAAGGCCACCTCCTCTAGCCTCCCTTCACTGCCCCCCTGCCCACGTCCTATGGCCAGAGAGGCCCAGACTGCACTCCAAGGTCCCTGCCTGAGCTGCCCTGCCCTTCTTTCTTCAGTCACCAAGAAGTGTGTTTGGGTTGGCTCCAGGCCTGCCTTGTGCGTGGACGTGGGGAATGAAACTAGGCACCACAGCCAGGGTGTACCCCATAGGAGACATCAGCACCATAGGCAGACCCTCACAACGGATATAAAGGGGACAGCTGAATGCTAATGGGCAGTCTAGCAGGAAGACTTCCCCTAGGTTTTGGTCTGAGCACCTTTTGAAGGGCTAAAAAAGGGGAGGAAAGGTCAGGCCAGGCCGAGGAAACACCCAGTGTGGGGTTTTGAGGCACAGAACACATCTGGGGAGGTTGCAGCAGTTCACATGCCAAGAAGTAAAAGGATTATGTGGGGAGGTGGGGGGCCGGGGTGCCCAGGGCAGGCAATGAGGCCCACACAAGCCTTGCAGGGCCCCAAACACCTCTGGGCCAAGACTCTTAACAGGGAAGCACCTGGCAATGGCCCTTTCAGGCTTAAGGTACAAGTCCTTTCCCTACACTTTTGATGCCCTCCCTCAAAGAGGGGACAAGGAAAGAGCTTGTTAGAGGTGGGAGTGTGAAAGGAAAAACTAATATGGGGCTTCACTGGAGCCCAGTAAAGTGACTGACCTGCCAGGATGCATAGCTGGTGACCAGAGTTTTAATCTTTCCATTCCAAACCGAGCCCTAGTCTTAACCCACCGCAAGAACCCACAACCCAGAAGTCCTCCCCGCCAACTACGTAAATACGCACGTTTCCCCACAAGCCTTCTTTCCCGGAGCTAAAGCCCAGCAACCTGAATTTTAACAGGCGCCCCCGTGATTCCCACGCATATCGGCCAGTTGGAGACCTCGGCCCTGCACCTTCAGACCCTGCCTCTTCCGGAAAGGCCACGCACCGGGTCGGGCGCCCCCTCGTGGCTTCCAGGGGAAGTGGCCTGGGGCTCGACTGGTCTAGGGCTTCGAGTGGAAACCCGTACCCAGCCAGTGAGTGACCAGCGTGGGCCGCGCCGTGAACCCGGAGCAAGGGGTTTTTGGTCCGACGGTGAAAGTCGCCTAAGCCCGAGGTCCAGGTGTCGGAAGGCCACCCACGCCTCGAATCCAGAGCACAGCTCGGGATGTGAGGCCCCGCCTCCCCTGAGCGCGTCACTCTCGCGCGCGCACCCGGTACTGGCTTGCGCAACCGCCATATCTCCCCTTTAGCCGAGTGAAGTGGCTTGTTAGTAGAAGTCCGTGTGCACGGAAGAAAAGGTGAGTGTCTCGCCTCGAGGACAGCGGCCCGGGGTTGCAGGGCACACTCAGTCCAGGGTGCCCCCTCCTTAGGCTTGGCTAGCTGGGGCAAGCAACTACAGTCCCCCAGAGGCACAGCGCCACAGGGTTGCGCGAAGTAGTGACGTAAAATGTCTTGGCAGCTACCATTTCTCTGTGGGGGGCGGGGGGGGAGGCGGTGGCGAAGGCTGATGACGGCTCTGATTGAGGGTAGAGGGTCGCGGGAGGTCAGTCGAGGTCTCCGAGCTACGGGTTTCAAAGCGCTGTCGCGAACCTTCCTGTTTAACCAGTTTAAACTCACGATCTATTTACCCTTAGCTACAGATATCTGCTTACCGTCTATCCGCTGCCTTTCACCCCCGGGGTGGTCACTGAGCCAAACACCATTATTATTACTATTTCTTGATCTTTATTTTGGCGTGATCTCAAGCTTACGGAAAATTTCAAGACTGTTCTTATAAAGAACTCCTGTATACTTTATTTTCCAATTAAGTTAGTTGCAGATATGATGCCCCTTTACCTCTATATTTATAGGTACTTCAGTGTGTATTTTCTAAAAACAAGGACATTCTCCTACATTCAAAATCAGGTAACATCGATCAAGGCTATAATCTAACCTGTAATCCGTACTTAAATGCTTCCAGTTGTCCTAGTAATGCCCTATGTTGAAACTACCTTTTTCTCTGCCAGGGCTCCTATCTAGTATCGCAGGATGCATTCGATTGTCTTTTCTCTTTGGCCTCCTTCAGTCTGGAGCAGCTCCCCAGTGTTCCTTGACTCTGATGACTGACATTTTTCAAGATTCCTGGCCGGTTGTTTGTAGATTTGGCTTTGGGGTTGTCTAAGATATCTTAGCTGCTAGACTCTTTTGGACAGAGTTGGTGCTGACCACATTCAGAGGCTGGGCGTGTGTCTTGGGTGACTGAGGAGGACCAGCGACCAGCCACACCAGCCTCCAGACACACTCCCAGGCCTAGCTAGGCCAGATCCTTTCTGTGGTTGCCTCCCCTCTGGGGTTTTGCACTCATCTCACTGAGGTCTCTGGCTTTCCTGTAGCATCCATCCCAGAGCCATGGTCCATGCCTTCCTCATCCACACCTTGCGGGCCACGAAGGCTGAAGAGGGCCTTTGCCGAGTGCTCTACTCCTGTTTCTTTGGTACTGAGAATTCACCCAATGACGCACAGCCACATGGTGCTGAGAGGGACAGGCTTCTTCGAAAGGAGCAGATTTTGGCCGTGGCCAGGTAACACAGTCCAGCCCATTGAATACACACTGATTATGATAGGTTTTCTGGGGGGCACAGAGAAACAGGAGGACTAAGAAGCAGAGAGAAAGTTTTAGAGTAGTGCTTTCAAAGAGTCTTCCACAGTTGTCACAAGTATTCTATGAAAAAGGGTTAAAGACACAATAATGCTATTATCATCATCATTTATTATAGTTAGCATTTATGGTAATTTTTTTTGTAGTTAGCACTTATTGACCTGTATGTACTAAGCATTTTATGTTCTGAGCATTTCGTATATATGAACTCATTTTATCTTTGAAACAGTCTTTTGAGGTAGGTGCATTATACCCACCTTACAGATGAGTAAACTGAGCTACAGAGAGTTAAAGAAATTTAACCTGTCTAAGGTTATGCATCTAGAAAGTGAAAGAGTTGGGATTTGAGTGTAAGCAGTACAAATTAAATATGCTTTGCAGTGCAGGACTTTTCAGGGCCCTTAGTGTTCCTTTAAGCTTTATGAATCTCTAAGGAAGAGAGAGAATGTGGTTTATGGGAATCTGCGCCAAGAGCCTCCCAAAAGCCCAGGATCCACAGGGTACAGTTGGGAAACACTGTTCTAGATGGGATGGCTGACCTTGGACCTTCCCCTCCCAGACCCAGTCTGAACCAGCAGGTACGAGAACCTCCTGGCCCCTCTGTGTTTTGGGTGGGGGGATTAACACTCTGGGGCAACCCTGGGCCAGCCTCTTGTTTATCTCTTTGTTCTGCTGGGCTTCCTCCCCCTTATGTGGCACAGAAAACCAAACGTGTCTTTAAGAGCAGCCGGTACATGGCCCAGATTGGAAGGTGATTCATGAGAGATAAGAGAGTAATTTCAAAAGCTGGATGTCCAAGTGCAAGGTTTTTCTTTTTTTTATGGAGAGGGCTGCAGGATGGGGTGAGGGTGGAGAGGTTGGACAGCCTGGGTTGGACATAGCTTTTACTCCGCTTCTCATCTCTTGTTGAGATGTTGAGGAGGCCTCTGTGAAGCAGGTAGGGGCAGGATCTTCATCCCCTGGTACCTTTTCCCAGCCCAAGGAGCTGTGTTCAGAACCTGCCTTCTCTTGGCCACATGGAGTGAAATGGTTCAGGGCCTGGAGGCTGGAGCCTGGATTCCCATCTGGGCTTATGCTCCCTGCTCTGTGGCCCTGGGCAGGTCACTTCACTTAGTCTTTCTGGGGCTCAGTTTCTGCATCTAGTTATGGGGATAATGGCAGCTCCCAGCTCCAGGGGGGGTCCTGAGGGTGACAGGTCAGTGACCCACCTATTCTCTACAGGCAGGTGGAGTCCATGTGCCAGCTGCAGCTGCAGGCATGCGGCCGGCCTGCTGTGGACCTGCAGCCCCAGTCCTCAGATGACCTAGTGCACCTGCGTGAGTCCCCATGTGGGGCCTTCCGCCTGACGGCAGGGGACCCTTTCCAGGAGCCTCGGACAGTGGTGTGGCTAGGCGTGCTCTCATTAGGCTTCGCCCTGGTGCTGAATGCCCACGAGAACCTGCTGCTGGCAGAGGGCACGCTTCGACTGCTGGCCCGCCTTCTCCTTGAGCACCTCCGGCTGCTGGTCCCCACTGCCAGCCTCCTGCTGCGGGCTGACTACATCGAGGGCATCCTCACCCGCTTCCTGCCCCATGGTCAGCTGCTCTTCCTCAATGACCAGTTTGTCCAGGGTCTGGAGAAAGAATTCAGTGCTGCCTGGCCCCGCTGACCCCTCAATGGGATGGGACTCCCTAAGAGGGCAAGGAGGGAGGATGGGGATGGACGGATATACAGCCAGGTAAAATTTGGCATCTGCCTCCTTCCCAGCCTCCTCCCAGCTCTGGTGTGCTGCCACACCCAGGACAAATGGATGGAACAAGCTGGCAGAAAAGGGGGCTGGGGAGAGGGTAGAGAGGAGGAATCACAGAGCTTCCTATGCCTGGAGTGACCTCGTGACTTATTCAGACTGCTGCAGCAGGCCAGCCCCGCTTGTCCTTGACCCCACTTTCTCCCATCCCTGCCAGCCAGCCCCAAACAGTCCACCAGCCACTAGTGCTGGGGCAGTAAGGAACGGCTGCTTGGAACTCAGCCCACTTTCTTCCAAACCCATAGTCATCGCGGTGCAAAAGCAGTCTCTGAGATTTCGAGGGTCAGGGAACTGGCTTCTGCCTTTGCACCTACTTAGGCGCCATCATCAAGGATTTTGTTGGCGAGGGCCTGCTCAGTGTCCAGCCCCACCACAGTTCACAAAGGTGTGAGTTGTTCAGCAGAGAGGCTCCATAGCTCCTTTTGGCCCCAGCCCATGCCCACTGGCAGCCATGAGATAATCATGGGCTTACTTTACTTTGTCTGCAGGGAGAGAGGGTGGTGGTGGGTGAGAGAGGTCTGATGTTGTCCTTCTCAGTTTGAATTAAAAGCACTGAGTGTGTGATTTCATCCTCTGTTTCTGTGAGTTTGATTAATTCACGTCTTTTCCTGTGCCACTCTGAGCTGGGTGTCTGAGCCTTCGTGGTCAAGTATGTCTCCAAGAGACTTCTTGGGAGGTTCTCCACCTCTTGTCCCCCTCATCACTTCTGTCTCCTTAAATACCTCCTTCGGATGGTAGCACTTGCTTCCTCTACCAAAATGTGGTGGGTTGGTGTGGATCCCTGAGAAGCAGAGCCTGAGACAAGGATTAGGTACAAGCAGTTTATGTTGGAGGTGATCCCAGAAAGCACTGGAAGGGGTGGCAGACCATACAGGTGTGTTATCAAGGGTAGGTAGGGAGCTAAGTGCACTAAGTGCCCCTGGGGGCCAGTACACAGCAGTCACCTCTGAATGACCTCACCTGAGGGGTGAAGGACTGTGGGTGTTTGTCTGGAACCCCCTTCCGTCTGATTGTGAGTTGGTCCCAAGGCAAATTCCCTGGCTCTTTCTGCCCCCACAAAAAGCCCTTGGGCCTGCCATGGTCAGGCCCAAAAGGTTATGGATGGGGCACCCAACTGCTGTTCGGGAGTCTTTACTCAGTAGCTCCTAGTGATGGTTTAAAATGATTCAGTTGGGTAAAACCTCAGTTATATCTATTTTCACGATCTACTTGTGACCTGTGAGGTATGGCTTTCTTGCATGGGCAGAACAGGCCTCCTCCTAGGTGGTCAGTGTGCAGGTGTGGGCCTGGTCTCATGTTTGCCAAGTATTAGTTGCCCTTCGGCACCCAGGAAGAACCCACCCACACTCACTTTGGAGGCAGCATCTGTGATTGGAGTTTTGCCCTTCCAATTCTGCAGTGAAGGCTATCAGCCATGCCATGCCTTCCGTCACCACCATCACTACTAGGACAAGGCCACCTTCTCCATCCTAGGGTGCCACAAATCACCCTCTGACCTTGAAGCACTAAAGGGACCTCAGTCTGTATTTGTGGCAAGCTGTGCCACTGGAAATGTCCCAGAGGCCCCCAGTGGGACACCCCTGCCCTGTAAAGTCTGCTTTCTTGGCCTGCTACTCCCCTCACTCCAGGCTGGTGGTCCTTGCCGAGTGGCTGTATTCTCACAAGAACAGGCCCCTCTGACTTTGGTTGAAGGGCTCAAGCTTGGGTGGTCTGAAACCTTTCTGCCTATTTTTCAAACTGAACTTGAGGAAGAGGGTGAGACCCTATTCCCCTAGAAGCTGTGGGAAATTGGGGTTAGGTGAGGCTTGTGGTGAGGCTTGAGGTGAGGCTACTTCCTCCCATCAAGTAGAGGAAACTGATACACAGAGAATGGCAGAGAGTGAGATCCTTCCCTGAGGCCACTGAGCCCCTGGTTTCCGTGGTTCCAGATGCCCAGTTAGTACCTGGGTTTCTTTAATCGAGTTTGCCCAGTGCCCTTTCTTTATATTCCCACTTTTGCCCCAGTACCTCTGAGCCGGGTTTCCACCACAACTTCTTATGCTTGCTTCACTTTCATCGAGCCTGCCTTGGCCCTGACACTCTGCTAGGTGCTATGCGTGGTATAAGATGACTTGCTAGGATTTTGATTGGGAATGCATTGAATAGATTAAGATGAAGTTGGGAAGAACTGACATCTTGACAATATTGAGTCTTCTATCCATGAACAGGGAATATCTCACCACTTATTTAGTTCTTTGATTCTTTCATCATAGTTTTGTAGTTTTCCTTAAGGAGATCTTGTACACATTTTGTTAGATTTATATCTAAGTATTTCATTTTTGGGGGTGTTAATAGTAATGTTTTTTTTTTTTTGCGGTACGCGGGCCTCTCACCATTGTGGCCTCTCCCGTTGCAGAGCACAGGCTCTGGATGCGCAGGCTCAGTGGCCATGGCTCACAGGCCCAGCCGCTCCGCAGCGTGTGGGATCTTCCCAGACCGGGGCACAAACCCGTGTCCCCTGCATCGGCAGGCAGACTCTCAACCACTGCGCCACCAGGGAAGCCCAGTAATGTATTTTTTTTTAATTTTTAAAAATTTTTATTTATTTTTGGCTGTGTTGGGTCTTCGTTGCTTCATGCGGGCTTTCTCTAGTTGCACTGAGTGGGGCTACTCTTCGTTGAGGTGCACGGGCTTCTCATTGTGGTGGCTTCTCTTGTTGCGGAGCACGGGCTCTAGGCGTGCGGGCTTCAGTAGTTGTGGCTCGCGGGCTCTAGAGCACAGGCTCAGTAGTTGTGGCGCCCGGGCATAGTTGCTCCGAGGCATGTGGGATCTTCCTGGACCAGGGCTTGAACATATGTCCCCTGCATTGGCAGGCGGATTCTTATCCACTGCGCCACCAGGGAAGCCCAGTAATGTATTTTTTATTAGTATTGAAGTATAGTTGATTTACAATGTTGCATTAGTTTCTGGTGTATAGCAAAGTGGTTCGTTTATACATATATATACATATTCGTTTCCATTATGGCTTATTACAGGATATTGAGTATAGTTCCCTGTGCTATACAGTAGGACCTTGCTGTTTATCTATTTTATTTATAGTTGTTTGTACCTACTAATCTCAGAGTCCTAATTTATCCCTTCCCCACCCCCTCTTCCCCTTGGCAACCACAAGTCTGTTCTCTATGTCTATGAGTCTATTTCTGTTTTGTAAATAAGTTCATTTGTGTCATATTTTAGATGCCACATATAAGTGATATCATATAGTACTTGTCTTTCTCTTTGTGACTTACTTCACCTAGTATGATAATCTCTAGGTCCGTCCATGTTGCTGCAAATGGCATTATTTACTTCTTTTTTATGGCTGAGTAGTGTTCCATTGTATGTATATATACCACATCTTCTTTATCCATTCATTTGTTGATAGACATTTAGGTTGCGTCTGTGTCTTGGCTATTATAAATAGTGCTGCTGGGGACTTCCCTGGTGGTGCAGTGGTTAAGAATCTGCCTGCCCATGCAGGGGACATGGGTTCGAGCCCTGGTCCAGGAAGGTCCCACATGACGCGGAGCAAGTAAGCCTGTGTTCCACAACTACTGAGCCTGCGCTCTAGAGCCTGTGAGCCACAACTACTGAAGCCTGTGTGCCTAGAGCCTGTGCTCTGCAACAAGAGAAGTCACCGCAGTGAGAAGCACGTGTACTGCAAGGAAGAGTGGCCCCTGCTCTCTGCAACTAGAGAAAGCCCGCACGCAGCAACGAAGACCCAGTGCAGCCAAAAATAAACAAAATTTTAAAATAAATAAATAAATAAATCAGTAGTGCTGCTATGAACGTTGGGGTGCATGTATCTTTTCAGATTACAGTTTTCTCTTTTCCGGATATATGCCCAGGAGTGGGATTGCTGTATCATATGGCAACTCTGTTTTTAGTATTTGAGGAACCTCCATACTGTTTTCCATAGTGGCTGCAATGGTAATATATTTTTAATTTCAAATTCCATGTCTTCATTGTTGATATAGAGGAAAGGGAATGATTTTTACATATTAACCTTATATCCTACAACTTTGCTATGATTGTTTATTAGTTCCAAGAGTTTTTTTGTTGATTCTTTCAGATTTTCTGCATAGACAGTCATGTCATCTGCTAACAGATATGGTTTTATTTCTTCCTTCCCAATTTACTTACCTTTTCTTTCTTTTTTTTTTTTTTTGATCTTATTGCATTAATTAGGACTTCCAGTACAATTTGAAAAGGAGTGGTGAGACGAGACATCCTTGCTTTTTTGCTGATCTTAGTGGGAAAGCTTCTAGTTTCTCACCATTGAAATATGATGTTTCCTGTAGGTTTTTGTAGATGTTCTTTATCAGGTTGAGGAAGTTCCCCTCTATTTCTAGTTTGCTGAGCGTTTTTATTATGAATGGATGTTGGATTTTGTAAAATACTTTTCCTGTATCTATTGGTATGATCATGTGATTTTTCTTCCTCAGTCTGTTGATGTGATGCCATTAATTAATTTTCAGATGTTGAGCCAGCCTTGCATACCTGGGATAAATCCCACTTGGTCATGGTGTATAATTCTTTACATATTGTTGGATTCTATTTGCTAATATTTTGTTGAGGACTTTTGCATCTGTGTTCATGAGTGATATTGGTCTGCAGTTTCCCTGTATACCTTTGTCTGGTTTTGGTATTATGGTAATGCTGGCCTCATGGAATGAGGAAGTATTTCCTCTGCTTCTATATCTTCAGGAAAAGATTTTAGCAAATTGGTATATTTTCTTCCCTAAATGTTTGGTAGACTACCAGTGAATCCATTTGGGCCAGCCTTGAATTTTTATTTATTTATTTTAAAATTTATTTATTTATTTAAATCAATTTTTATTGGTGTATAGTTGCTTTACAATGTTGTTAATTTCTACTTGAATTTTTTAAATGTTTATTGTTTTAATTAAATTTCGTTTTCTAAACAGGTAACATGGTTTAGAAATCAAAATGATAAAAATGTTTTTACTGAAAAACTTGGTCCTGCCTCTGTCCTCATCTACCCTGTTTCCCCCTCTGCCCTAATGTATAATAGCCTTCTAGGTTTCCTACATATCTTTCTATCTCTCTTTATACAAATATAAGCAAATACGTACTTTTTTTGGCTGCGTTGGGTCTTTGTTGCTGCGCATGGGCTTTCTCTAGTTGCGGCAAGCAGGGGCTACTCTTCTCTGCAGTGCGCGGGCTTCTCATTGCGGTGGCTTTTCTTGTTGCGGAGCATGGGCTCTAGGTGCGTGGGCTTCAGTAGTTGTGGCACATGGCTCTCAGTAGTTACAGCGCACGGGCTTAGTTGCTCCGTGGCATGTGTGATCTTCCCAGATGAGGGCGCAAACGCGTGTCCCCTGCATTGGCAGGCGGATTCTTAACCACTGTGCCACCAGGGAAGTCCCGTACGTGTATTTTTATTCTACTTCCTGCTTGCACGGTTTTCTTACACAATAGATTGCCTACTATATATAGGATTCTGCACTTGTTTGTTTCATTTAACAATGTACCTTGGAGATCTTTTTATAGCAGTACATAGTATTATTATTCTTTCTTTATTCTTATCCATTGTGTGGATATATTGTAGTTCATTTAGCAAACTAAAAATTACTGTGAAACAGTTCACATTAAAAAAGTGCTTAGAATTATAAAATGAGCATCTAAGTGTTAATCATTCAACTTTTTAAAAATAAATAAATTTATTTATTTATTTTTGGCTGCATTGGGTCTTCGTTGCTGCACGCGGGTTTTCTCTACTTGCGGCTAGCGGGGGCTACTCTTCGTTGCGGTGTGCAGGCTTCTCATTGTGGTGGCTTCTCTTGTTGCGGAGCAGGGCTCTAGGCGTGCAGGCTTCAGTAGTTGTGGCGTGCAGGCTCAGTAGTTGTGGCTGGCGGGCTTTAGAACGCAGGCTCAGTGGTTGTGGCACATGGGCTTAGTTGCTCTGTGGCATGTGGGATCTTCCCAGACCAGGGCTGGAACCCGCGTCCCCTGCATTGGCAGACGGATTCTTTTTTTTGTTTTTATAAATTTATTTTGTTTCTTTATTTTTGGCTGTGTTGGGTCTTTGTTGCTGTGTGTGGGCTTTCTCTAGTTGTGGTGAGTGGGGGCTACTCTTCCTTGCATTGCGCAGGCTTCTCATTGAGGTGGCTTCTCTTGCTGCGGAGCATAGGCTCTAGACATGCGGGCTTCAGTAGTTGTGGCACGCGGGCTTCAGTAGTAGTGGCTCGCAGGCTGTAGAGCGCAGGCTCACGGGCTTAGTTGCTCCGCAGCATGTGGGATCTTCCCGGACCAGGGCTCGAACACATGTCCCTGCATTGGCAGGCGGATTCTTAACCACTGTGCCACCAGGGAAGTCTAACTCATTAATCTGTGCTTTTATTTTCATTAAGTCCTTCCTTCTGCTTTTATTTGGTTTATCTATAACTCTTTAAGGGTGCTTATTAATTCTTCTATTTTCAGTCTTTTTTACAAAATTGGTATTAGCGGACTTCTCCTGGCAGTCCAGTGATTAAGATTCAGCACTTCCACTGCAGGGGGTGCAGGTTCGATCCATGGTGGGGGAACTAGGATCCCACATGCTGTGCAGAGTGGCCAAAAGAAAAGAAAAATTGGTATTAGTGTTTAAGTTATGAATTTTCCTCTGACTGCTGCTTTAGCTGTATCCTACAGGGGTTCTGACATTTAGTATTTTCACTGTTGATATTTTCTAGAAAATCTACTTTCTTTTTTTTTTTTTTCGGTACGTGGGCCTCTCACTGTTGTGGCCTCTCCTGTTGTGGAGCACAGGCTCCGGACGTGCAGACTCAGCAGCCATGGCTCACGGGCCCAGCTGCTCCGTGGCATGTGGGATCTTCCTGGACTGGGGCACGAACCCGTGTCCCCTGCATTGGCAGGCGGACTCTCCACCACTGTGCCATCAGGGAAGCCCCATTTTTTTTTTTTCCTCTCTGATTCCCTATTTTTGTACAATTTCCTAAGAACAATATTCCTGAGTTCTTATATGTTAAAAAACATTTTTTTTGGAGCCTTTATACTTGCTCTTTTTGCCTGGGTGCCCCAAAGATTCTTTGTTTTCTAGTAATATTACTAGACTATATATTTTAGTATATTGTTTTTTTCAAATGTATATTGAAATCCTTTTTTATTTTAGAAACATTTTCCTGAATTCTATTTTTAAATAGCTATTGTATTTCATTGTTTTTGTTCCTTTCAGGTATGCCAGTTATGCACTACTTGGCTCTCCTTTGCCTGTCATCCATAGCTTTCTTTTTTCCCCCATAATCCCCTGAACATGGCAGATCCCAGGAAGCAGGAAAAGAAAAAGCATGCCCTGAAGATGAATCTTGTATTTCAGTGAGGTAGGAACTGCATCACAATGGCACCCCTGGACTCAGTTTAGCTTAACATAGGAGAGAGCCTGCAGGCTATGAAGTTCATGAGGTTCACCCATGTGATTCAGATCTCTGCCTTCTGGGTGGTTTGAGGTCTTCCACCCCTGTGGAGCTGGCCCATCCTTCAGTATTCCAATACCAGTTGCTTGAGTCCTCATCCTGCCTGAAGTGGGATACTCGGTACTGCCCCAGCACATCATATGTCTCCTGGCCATCACTTGTTCTCATCTTCTGATTTTGCGGCATTGTCCTTCTCACTTGGGTCTCAGTGCACATGGCTCCTCCCTTCTCTCTGCCCTGATGTGTCTGCTAAGAATACATGCTCTTTTATATTGTGTCTCTTGTTTTCTACATTATACTTAACACTTGGCACATAGCAGGCCCCCAAAGAATCAGGTATCTGGGTATAGCAGACTTTTACTAAAGTTTAGGGGGATAGAGGAGAGTTACAGAATCACAGAGCAAAAAACTTAAGATTGATTGTTAGACACTTGTGTTCCCTCAGTCTCTTGACCATTCCCCCCAAGGGGGTCTTCTCACTCCTAGTTCCCCCTGGTCCTTGGCTTCCCATCAACTTCCAGGTTGCTCTCTTCTGCTTTATTATTATTATTTCTTTTTTACTAAAAACTGTTTTTCCTTCTTCTTCTTTTTTTTTTTTTTTTTTTTTTGCAGTACGCGGACCTCTCACTGCTGTGGCCTCTCCCGTTGCGGAGCACAGGCTCCGGACATGCAGGCTCAGTAGTCATGGCTCGCGGGCCCAGCCGCTCCACAGCATGCGGGATCTTCCCGGACCAGGGCATGAACCCGCGTCCCCTGCATCAGCAGGCGGACCCTCAACCACTGCGCCACCAGGGAAGCCCTCCTTCTTCTTTTTATTGTGAAATATACATAACATAAAATTGACCATTGTAACCATTTTTAAATGTATAATTTAGTGGCATTAAGTACACTTTTACATTATTGTATCTTTTTTTTTTTTTTTTTTGACTGCACTGCGTGCCATGCAGGATCTTAGTTCCTTGACCAGGAACTGAACCTGCACCCCCTGCAGTGGAAGCGCGGGGTCTTAACGACTGGACTGTCAGGGAAGATCCTGTACTAATTTTTAATAGCTTTCTTCACCCCACCCCCATTATATGTGTTTATTTGTGTGTTTTATAGTTTAATGTTTCTTTTTCCCATCAGATTATAATCTCCAAGAGGGTTTATATTGTCTCTTGTTTTCTACATTATACTTAACACCTTGGCACATAGCAGGCCAGGTGAATGAATGAATTCATATTGAATGAATGAATGCATGAATGAATAGGTGGTTTATAGAAGCCCCTTGGGGCCAAGGATTCTGCAACATCACCAAGTAACAACTTTTTCTTTCTCCTGGGAAGCAGATAGAAACAATAGACTGTGTTATCTCTCAAGGTAGGTACTGCCCAGGATCACAAGTCCCTTTCCCAGGTGATAAGCTGCTTGTTGCAGCAAAGGAAACATCATGTAGCATCTGCAAGTTTCCTGCTGCAAGGCCCTCTGTGTTCAGAAGTTATGAGTTACACTGGCTTGCTTTCACATTTCTATTAATGAATAAGAATGATCTTTCCCCTCAGTGTTCTGAAAGAGGTTAGAGTTATGATTGGCTGTTACTACAGGCCTATGATTTCTGCCCCTAGGAAATGTGAGTAAAAAAGTGGTCAGAACTCCTGCTCTTTCTGAAAGTCACCTGGAGACGGCTTTATCCATCCTAGTTATACAAGCCACACAAGCTTGAGGGCCCAGAAGTCTTTGGACCAGCAGAGATTCCACCTTCAGCTAGAGCTGGGAGCAGAGCATTTACTATCTGGGCATTGTTTGTAATTGATACTTAATCAGAAGCAAAAGGACATTAAAACCCTTTGATAGGTCTCTGGCTCATGTGGCCCTGTAATATCCATGAGATAAAAACAAAGTAAGGGGCTTCCCTGGTGGCACAGTTAAGAATCTGCCTGCCAGTGCAGGGGACGTGGGTTCAAGCCCTAGTCCGGGAAGATCCCACATACCTCAGAGCAACTAAGCCCACGTGCCACAACTATGGAGCCTGCGCTCTAGAGCCCACGAGCCACAGCTCCTGAAGCCTGCGCGTCTAGAGCCCACGTTCCGTAACAAGAGAAGCCACTGCAATGAGAAGCCCGTGCAGCACAACGAAGAGTAGCCCCCACTCGCCACAACTAGAGAAAGCCCGCGCTCAGCAACGAAGACCCAACGCAGCCAAAAATAAATGATAATTAAAAAAAAAAATCTTAAAAAACAAAAAACAGGGCTTCCCTGATGGCGCAGTGGTTGAGAGTCCGCCTGCTGAGGCACGGGACACAGGTTCATGCCCCGGTCCGGGAAGATCCCACATGCCACGGAGCGGCTGGACCCGTGAACCATGGCCGCTGAGCCTGCGCGTCCAGAGCCTGTGAGAGGCCCGCGTACCGCAAAAAACAAAAAAACAAAAAGTAAGTCCTGGGCAAGAGGAGCCTTCTCTGATCCGGAGAGGTCCTAAGGTAGGTGGTCGATAACAAAATGATCAGTAAAAATAACTTTCCTATGTCCATGAATAATGAGTTAGTACATATAATGAAAGACAAGATCTCATTCAGGATAAAGACAAAAATACAAAATACCTAGGATCCGACATAATTAGAAATACATTGTGTCTATACAAAGAAGATCTATGAAATCTACTGAGATGCTAAAACCAGTCAGTGAAAGATTGATGAGGAACAGGACTTTTATGTAGCCTTTCAGTGAATTAGTTATTAGTTACAAATGAGGAAATAGTAAATCTATCGTGGAGAAACTGGAGGGCACCCAGTTTATCAAGTGATCGAAGTGAACATCCCCAGTAATGGGACAAATGGACATCCTGTGCCTCCTGATGTGCAGGAAGGACACAGTGAGAGGCCTGCGTACCGCAAAAAAAAAAGTTTAACTTGAATCTGATCAGGAGGATGAAACCAAACAAACCCAAATAGAGGAAAATTCTGACCTGCAGTCTTTAAAAATAACCAAGGCAGTGAAAGGCCGAGGAACTGCTTCAGATTAAAGGAGATCAAAAAACATGACAACTCAAAGCAATGGGTGATCAAAGTTGGGTACTGAATCAGGAAAAAATTGTTATTGTCTGGGCATTATTGGGACAATGATGGGACTTGGAAGCCACAGACTTTCAAGGGATTCATGGATAGAATTCATGGGATTCTGCAATTCAGATGGGGAAAAAAATGCATCTTTTTCACTAATTACTATCTGAAATTAAGTTTTAATTGTTCTTTGTTCTACTTTATTATATAAAATGTATGAAATGCTGCTGAGACTTTGTAGTGTATTGTGAAGTACCTGCATGGTTTAAACTGATTGCATTTTCAATAATAGTGTTTTCTCTCCCCTCTGTGTTGGTGCATAAAGGTCTTTCTGTTGGTAGGATTCCGTATTTACCCAACATTACACATATTTAAAGTGTACAATTTGATGAGATTTGACGTATGTATATACTCATGAAACAGTCACCACAATCAAGATAATCAACACATCTATCACCTCTCCCCTAAAGTGTGCCTTTTGTAATTTCCTCCCTTTTAAAATGTTGGCTACAAGTGACAATGCTATTAGCAGGATCTGATACTTGGTCACCAAAAGAAATTTTGGGTGTTCTAGTATCATTATAGAATTGATGCAGATACCTCAGATTATCATCTTTGCATGACACTATTTACATATTTATTTACTGAAACATTTGTTTAATACTTTAATGTATTTCAGTATTGGGTTTTGTTTTGTTTTGTTTCTTTGTAACCCTATGTATCTTTAAATGCCTTTAAAAACATTGTTCTGGCCTACGGACTTTACCAGACAGCCCAAGGAGTCACTGGCCCAAACCAAGTTAAGTGCTCATGTTCGAAAGAAACAGAACAGCCCCATGTGTGAGACCTTCATGTTCTGGCCTGTAGGGCTCTTCCACAGGCCAGTCCCCATATGGCCCTTTCAGAAACAAGCCAACCAGTGGATGTGTGCAGAACTTCCTTCATGCTTTTTATTGCCTCACTCTTAATGTGAACAAAGTTCACCAGACATTTGGGGAAAGCCTACAACATAAAAGAGAAACTAAATAAACAGCAAGAAATGGTTTCAGAGGAAAACCATGCAGGGAACATAAAAGATTTTTTTTTTTTAAGAAGGCTTTCTAATTGCTCTCTTTAGTAATTAGCTTCAGAAAGATATCACATCCATAAAGCAAAACCAGGAAGAACAGATAACAAGAATGAGTTCTCAATGTTATTCCTTACATTAAAAATTAATTAGAAGATTTAGAAAATAAAGTTAAGGAACCTAAGAAACAGGATAAAATAAAGGGACAGAAAAGGGAAGGTACAGGGAATCTTGTTGCTTTGCCCAAAAAAAGGATCCGAGTACTTGGGATTTGCTAGCTAGTTCCAGAAGTGGGAGGCATGGTGGGGGCTGTGGACTAGTGTGGTAGATTACCCTGACTTTTCAACCCACTGTTTAATCACACCCTTGCAGTGTGAATTTACCTCACCTTCTGGATGAGGTGGAGTCTATTTCCACTCCCCTTGAATCTGGACTAGCCTTGTGACTTGCTTTGGTCAATAGAATGTGGCAGAAATGATGTACCATTTGGAGCCTAGGCCTAAAGAGCATTTTGCTCTCTCATGGAAACCTGCCCAGCCATCATGAAAACAAGCCTAGGCTGGCCTGCTGGCGGATGAGAGACCACATGGGCAGAGATGATCCATCTCAGCTGAGCCCATCCTAGGCCAGTCAGTTCCCAACAGAATTGGCAACTGACTTCAAAGTCATGAGTGAGCTCAGATAAGATGAGAACTACCTAGCTAAGCCCAGCCCCAAATCACCAACCCACAGAATTGTGAGCTAAATAAGTGGTTGCTATTTTAGTCTGTTACATGTTGGGGTAGCTTTTTTTTTTTTTTTTAATTTATTTTAGGCTGTGTTGGGTCTTCATTGCTGCGCACAGGCTTTCTCTAGTTGTGGCTCACGGGCTGTAGAGCGCAGGCTCAGCAGTCGTGGCATACGGGCCCAGCTGCTCCGCGGCATGTGGGATCTTCCTGGACCAGGGCTTGAACCCGTGTCCCCTGCATTGGCAGGCGAATTCTTAACCACTGTGCCACCACGGAAGTCCCTGGGGTAGCTTTTTTACTCAGCAAAAGCCAACGGATGCAACTGGCTCCCTCTGCCTCCTTCTGGAGTGTTTTCCTATGTTGGACAGAGGCTAGAAAGTAAGAAACTGCATTTCCCAGATTTTTTTTTTTCGGCCACGCTGTGCAGCATGGGGGATCTTAGTTCCCCGACCAGGGATCGAACTCGTGCCCCCTGCATTGGGAGTGTGGAGTCTTAACCACTGAATCGCCAGGGAAGTCCCTCCTGGATTCTTTTGCAGCTAGAGTTATGAGTATTAAGGTCTGACAATTAGATGCCCCACCAGAGATTGGGGGTGGGGGGCAGAGGCCATCTTCCTGCTGTCACTTATGCTGACAGCAAGGACACAGAGATGCAAGGTCTAGAGCCAGTCTCAGCCGGACTTAGCATATTCCTGCATCAACCAGATGTTGAGACAGAGCCATGTGGAGCTGAGGGTGGCAGCAGTGGCCTCCTCAGTTCTGACCACGGTTATGGTAATGTGCTGTTGAACTCAGTTACTCCAGTGGCAGCCTTCTGACTCCTGCTTCTCCATTCCCCCTCACCATTTTGCACCAACTAATTCCCTGTATGAAATTCCTTCCTGTGAAAAAACTGACTCTGTCAAGTGTTGGTGAAGAAGAGGACTGTGCTGGAGAACCTGGATCCATCGATATACTTGCTGGTGGTAGTATAAAGTGGTGCAACCACTTTGGAGAATTGGTTGGAAGCTTCTAATAAAGCTAAACATACCCTACCCTCTTGTTCACCAATTTTTAAATGCGTGCATAACTCCACAAAAAGACTTATATGTGAATGTTCATAGCAGCTTTATTCCTAATAGCCTAAACCCCGAAAAGGCTGAATATTCCACTAAAAGTAGAATAAATAAACAAATTGTGATATATTCATATAATGGGATACTGCTCAGCAATGAAAGAGAAATTCCTGACACACGGAACAACATAGATGGATGTCAACAATGTTGTGTAAAAGATGCCAGAGACAAAACAGTATGTATTATATGATTCCATTTATATTAAATTCAAGATCAGGCAAAACTAAACAATGATGATGGAATCAGAATAGTGAGTGAGGATGGAGACTGAAAAAGGAGTACAAGGGAACTTTCTGGGGAGATGGAAATATCCTAGATCTTGATCTAGGAGCTGGTTACACAGGTATTTACTTGGATAAAAAGTAATCAATTTTCACAGTTAAAATGGATGTATTTCACGAAATGTAAATCATGCTTCAAGAAACAAAAACGTTTTGTGCACATAATACCTACAGTGATTTCTGTTTTCTGCACTGAGCTCCAGATCCTGGGGGAGGGGCCCTAGGAAAAGAGACAGCAAGAGGGCCTGAAAGCAAGTCAGGCACCAATAAGTGTGGCAGGAAGCTGGGGTCTTGGAGGGATGTGGCCAGGGAATGGCCTTCTGCGTTGGGGGAGGTGTGTGAATTTTAGGAACTCCAATATCTAACTTTGAAGGCATGTCCTACCCATGCACTCATTTCCCTGTTTTTCCCCAAACTGCAAGTAAATGTCTGTTGCCAAGCAACTTATGTCAGTAGTTCTCAGAAAGGAAGGGCAGGATGGCAGCCCCTGAGTGGCAGGTGTTGAGTAACACAATGTCCTGAGGTTGGTGAGGCCACACTGACCATAGGGGGCTGGATAGCCCCAGAGGCGCTGGCTGCAGCAGGGATCGGACCCATGAGCTGATACAGACCAAGTCCCTTCCTCCTCCTGAGACCCCTGAAAGGTAAGGTGGACTCATACCAGACCAGACCCTTTTATGTCCTTCCCATGTGGCTGGGCGAGGCAAGGGTGATTCCAGGAAGCCAGAGGACTCAGAGATCCGGCACTGTAGAAGAGAAAATACTAGAAGAAAAGACACCAAAGTGTTACCAGTAGTTTTTTCTGGGTGGTGGATTATAAGTATGAATTTTGGTTTTCTTTCTCAAACATTTCTGTTTTTCCCCATACTAACTTTATAAGCATGTATTAACTTTTCATAATAAAGTTGACAGTGTGAAAAAATAAAATAGTTTAAAGAATAACAATTTAAAAACTTATTACTTGAAATGAGGTTGTAAAGGCAGGGATTATATTTTGTTTTTCAGTTTGGAGAGTCCCCTGAAGGAACTTAGACATTTGAACATGTACATTTTTGGGGCCCTCTGGCACTATCTTTGGGCCTGACTTTGGTCTCTGGGGGGAAACATGAGCTGGTGGTTGCTGAGTCATAGCATGTGAGCCACAGCCTTCCTTGGAGCACTGGTCTGGAGACATGGGCCACCTGCCTGGGGATGAACTTTACTGGTGAGGGGGCCTCCTAGGACCTCAATGGAGCGGGGGGCGACCTGTGGTATAGATCACTCTCTGGACTTGCCTTCCCCCTAATAAATGCACAATGATCAATAAATTTTATTCATGAAATAGGGTGGGATGCAGTCAACAGTGAAAGATAATATAAATAGCTGGATAGAGTCAAAAGATGATTTTTAAATTTCACTTAAAAATTTTCATTTTCAAATAATTTCAGACTTACGAAACAGTTGCAAAAATAATACAAATGTTTACATCTTACGTAACCACAGTACAATGACCAAAACCAGAAAATTAACCGTAATAGAATATTAACTAATCCAAAGGCCTTAGTAAGAGTTCATCATTTGTCCCACTGATGTCCTTTTTCAGTTTCAGGATCCAACCCAGAATCCCACATTGCTTTTAGTTGTTATGTTTCTTTATTCTCCTTTAATCTGGAGCAGTTCCTCAGTCTTTCCTTGTCTTTCATGTCCTTCACATTTTTGGAGAGTTATTCTATAGATCAGTGCTGTCCAATACAACTTTAAAAAAACTGGCCAATAGAACTTTCTGTGATGATAGAAATACTCTATATCTATGCTGTCCAATATGATAGTCATTAGCCACATGAAAATAGCATTTGAAATGTGGCTAGTGGGGATGAGGAACTGAATTTTACTTTTTTTTTTTTTTACATCTTTATTGGAGTATAATTGCTTTACAATGGTGTGTTAGTTTCTGCTTTATAACAAATGAATTTTACATTTTATTTAATTTTAATTAAAATAGCTATATGTGGCAAGTGGCTACGGTATTGTGTAGGACAGCTGTTGAATGTTCCTTATTTTGGGTTTCCTCAGATTATGAGTTTTAGCAAGAATACCATAGATGTGATGTTGTGCCCTCCTTTGGTTCCCTGAAAAAGGTGGCAGGAAACTACCTAGACCTGGATTTTTATTGTGGCAAAATATACATAATGTAAAATTTACCATTTCAACCAGTTTTAATTGTAAAGTTCTGTGGCATTAAGTACATTTACATTGTGCATTCATCACCATCATCCATTCCAGAACTTTTTCCTCTTCCCCAGCTGAAACTCTCTACCCATTAGACCCTAACTCTCCATTCTCCATTGCCTCAAGTCCCTGGCAATCACCATTCTACTTTCTACTCTGTGAATTTGACTACTCTAGATCCCTTATGTAAGTGGAGTCATACAGTTGTCCTTTTGTGACTGGCTTATTTCACTTAGTATAATGCTGTCAAAGTTCATCCATGTTATAGCATATGTTAGAATTTTCATCCTTTTTAAGGCTAAATAATATTCCATTGTATGTATATACTATATTTTGTTCTATCCATTCATCCATCAATAGACATTTGGGTTGCTTCTCCCTTGTGGCTATTGTGAATAATGCTGCTATCCTGGGGGCCAGTAAGTGAAAGAGAGCTATGACTGCACCCTCAAACTCGGTACCTCTGCCAGTGTTAATGGTAGTAGGACTAACGGCCTTCCAGACAATGGTTTCACAGATGTTGGTGGCAATAAAGAGGGAAATCCGAGACCCCAAGCTGTAACCCTTCTGTAGCAGCTCATCTTACAGCAGCACAGTCAAACCAGCAACAAACAACTGAATGATGATAAGGAGACAGATTCCAGAACCCATGTCAGCGGAATCCCCGTACATGCCCGTCATGACATACACAATGGCTTGCCCAATGGTAATGATCATACCAAATAGTTTCTGGGCTCCATTGAATAGGGCTCTATCTTTGGGTGTATCTCCAACTCTGGGCTCTATCTTTGGGTGTATCTTCAACTTCAATGATTTTGGCTCCAGCTAACAACTGCATAATCAAACCAGATGTTACAACTGGGGAGATACCCAATTCCATTAACATTCCTCTGTGGGATGCAAGAATAACTCTCATCCAGTAGAAAGGATCTGCAGAATCTGATGACATGATTCCAAATAGTGGTATCTGACAACATACTAAGAAGATGAAGAGAGTTATAGCAGTCCGTAGTACCTTCTCTCCAAACTTGATTTTCCTTTCATGTTTCTGAATTTCTGGTAGAACTGCACAGAAAGGTTTGATAACTTCTAAAAATTTGATGCCCATGGTGGCGGCTAGGGCAGCCGGGCTGGGCCCTGATACCTCGGCGCGGCCTTTGCTCGGGTCCCGCGGCTCGGGCCTCGGGGCCCACTCCCAACACACTCCGGCCTGCCCCGCCTATTTTTACTTTTTTGAGGAACTGCCGTACTGTTTTGCATAGCAGCTGCACCATTTCACATTCCCACCCGAAATGTATAAAGGTTCCAATTTCTCCATATCCTTGCTGACACCTCATTTTGTTTGTTTCTTCTATAATAGCTGGTTGATATTTGCTGTAGACTGACTGTTTTTGTCTGCTCCACGCCCCCTTTCATATATTGAAAACTAATCCCCAATGTGACGGTATTTGGAGGTGGGGTCTTTGGAAGGTGATTAGATCATAAGGGTGAAGCCCTCATGAATAGAATTAGTGCTTTTTTTTTGTGGAATTTTATTTATTTTTTTATACAGCATGTTCTTATTAGTCATCCATTTTATACACATCAGTGTATAGATGTCAATCCCAATCTCCCAGTTCATCACACCACCCCTTCCCCACCCCCACACTGCTTTCCCCCCATGGTGTCCATACGTTTGTTCTCTACATCTGTGTCTCAATTTCTGCCCTGCAAACCAGTTCACCTGTACCATTTTCTAGGTTCCACATATATGCGTTAATATATGATATTTGTTTTTCTTTCTGACTTACTTCACTCTGTATGACAGTCTCTAGATCCATCCACGTCTCTACAAATGACCCAATTTCCTTCCTTTTTATGGCTGAGTAATATTCCACTGTGTATATGTACCACATCTTCTTTATCCAGTCATCTGTCAATGGGCATTTAGGTTGCTTCCATGACATGGCTATTGTAAATAGTGCTGCAGTGAACATTGGGGTGCATGTGTCTTTTTGCATTATGGTTTTCTATGGGTATATGCCCAGTAGTGGGATTGCTGGGTCATATGGTAATTCTATTTTTAGTTTTTTAAGGAACCTCCATACTGTTCTCCATAGTGGCTGTATCAATTTACATCCCCACCAACAGTGCAAAAGGGTTCCCTTTTCTCCACACCCTCTCCAGCATTTGCTGTTTGTAGATTTTCGGATGATGCCCATTCTAACCGGTGTGAGGTGATACCTCACTGCAGTTTTAATTTGCATCTCTCTAATAATTAGTGAGGTTGATCAGCTTTTCATGTGCTTCTTGCCCATCTGTATGTCTTCTTTGGAGAAATGTCTATTTAGATCTTCTGCCCATTTTTGGATTGGGTTGTTTATTTTTAAAATATTGAGCTGCATGAGCTGTTTATATATTTTGGAGGTTAATCCTTTGTCTGTTGATTTGTTTGCAAATATTTTCTCGCATTCTGAGGGTTGTCTTTTCATCTTGTTTATGGTTTCCTTTGCTGTGCAAAAGCTTTTAAGTTTCATTAGGTCCCATTTGTTTATTTTTGTATTTCTTTCCATTACTCTAGGAGGTGGATCAATAAAGATCTTGCTGTGATTTATGTCAAAGAGTGTTCTGCGTATGTTTTCCTCTAAGAGTTTTATAGTGTCTGGTCTTACATTTAGGTCTCTAATACATTTTGGTTTTATTTTTGTGTATAGTGTTTGGGAGTGTTCTAATTTCATTCTTTTACATGTAGCTGCCCAGTTTTCCCAGCACCACTTATTGAAGAGACTGTCTTTTCTCCATTGTATATCCTTGCCTCCTTTGTCATGGATTAGTTGACCATAGGTGTGTGGCTTTATCTCTGGGCTTTCTATCTTGTTCCATTGATCTATATTTCTGTTTTTGTGCCAGTACCATATTGTCTTGATTACTGTAGCTTTGTAGCATAGTCTGAAGTCAGGGAGTCTGATTCCTCCAGCTCTGCTTTTTTCCCTCAAGGCTGCTTTGGCTATTCGGGGTCTTTCGTGTCTCCATACAAAGTTTAAGATTTTTTTGTTCTAGTTCTGTAAAAAATGCCATTGGTAATTTGATAGGGATTGCATTGAATCTTTAGATTGCTTTGGGTAATGTAGTCATTTTCACAATATTGATTCTTCCAATCCAGGAACATGGTATATCTCTCCATCTGTTGGTATCATCTTTAATTTCTTTCATCAGTGTCTTATAGTTTTCTGCATACAGGTCTTTTGTCTCCCTAGGTAGGTTTATTCTAGGTATTTTATTCTTTTTATTGCAATGGTAAATGGGAGTGTTTCCTTAATTTCTCTTTCAGAATTTTCATCATTAGTATATAGGAATGCAAGAGATTTCTGTGCATTAATTTTGTGTCCTGCAACTTTACCAAATTCATTGATTAGCTCTAGTAGTTTTCTGGTGGCATCTTTAGGATTCTCTATGTATAGTATCATGTCATCTGCAAACAGTGACAGTTTTACTTCTTCTTTTCCAATTTGTATTCCTTTTATTTCTTTTTCTTCTCTGATTGCCATGGCTAGGACTTCCAAAACTATGTTGAATAATAGTGGTGAGAGTGGACATCCTTGCCTTGTTCTTGATGTTAGAGGAAATGCTTACAGTTTTTCACCATTGAGAATGATGTTTGCTGTGGGTTTGTCATATACAGCCTTCATTATGTTGAGGTAGTTTCCCTCTATGCCCACTTTCTGGAGAGTTTTTATCATAAATGGGTGTTGAATTTTGTCAAAAGTTTTTTCTGCATCTATTGAGATGATCATATGGTTTTTCTCCTTATTTTTGACTGCACTGGGTCTTCATTGCTGTGCGTGGACATTCTCTAGTTGCGGCGAGTGGGGGCTACTTTTCCTTGCAGTGCGTGGGCTTCTCACTGTGGTGGCTTCTCTTGTTGCGGAGCACGGGCTCTAGGCGCGTGGGCTTCAGTTGTGGTGGCACGTGGGCTCAGTAGTTGTGGCTTGCAGGCTTAGTTCCTCCACGGCATGTAGGATCTTCCCAGAACAGGGCTCGAACCCATGTCCCCTGCATTGGCAGGTGGATTCTTTTTTTCTAAACATCTTTATTGGAGTGTAGTTGCTTTACAATGGTGTGTTAGTTTCTGCTGTATAACAAAGTGAATCAGCTATACATATACATATATCCCCATATCTCCTCCCTCTTGCATCTCCCTCCCACCCTCTCTGTCCCACCCCTCTAGGTGGACACAGAGCACCGAGCTGATCTTCCTGTGCTATGCGGCTGCTTCCCACTAGCTATTTTACATTTGGTAGTGTATATATGTCCATGCCACTCTCTCACTTCGTCCCAGCTTACCCTTCCCCCTCCCTGTGTCCTTACTGCTCTCTGTATGACAGTTTCTAGGTCCATCCACCTCACTATAAATAACTCAAATTCGTTTCTTTTTATGGCTGAGTAATATTCCATTTTATATATGTGCCACGTCTTCTTTATCCATTCATCTGTTGATGGACACTTAGGTTGCTTCCATGTCCAGGCGATTGTAAATAGAGCTGCAATGAACATTGTGGTACATGACTCTTTTTGAATTATGGTTTTCTCAGGGTATATGCCCAGTACTGGGATTGTTGGGTTGTATGGTAGTTCTATTTTTAGTTTTTTGAGGAACCTCCATACTGTTCTCCATAGTGGCTGTATCAATTTACATTCCCACCAACAGTGCAAGAGGGTTCCCTTTTCTCCACACCCTCTCCAGCATTTATTGTTTGTAGATTTTTTTTTTTTTTTGCGGTACGCGGGCCTCTCACTGTTGTGGCCTCTCCCGTTGCGGAGTACAGGTTCCGGATGCACAGGCTCAGCGGCCATGGTTCACGGGCCCAGCCGCTCCACGGCATGTGGGATCTTCCCGGACCGGGGCACAAACCTGTGTCCCCTGCATCAGCAGGCGGACTCTCAACCACTGCGCCACCAGTGAAGCCCTGTTTGTAGATTTTTTGATCATGGCCATTCTAATTGGTGTGAGGTGATACCTCATTGTAATTTTGATTTGCATTTCTCTAACGATTAGTGATGTTGAGCATCGTTTCGTGTGTTTGTTGTCAATCTGTGTACCTTCTTTGGAGAAATGTCTATTTAGGTCTTCTGCCCATTTTTGCTTTGGGTTCTTTAAAAAATTTATTTATTTATTTATTTATTGGCTGCGTTGGGTCTTCATTTCTGTGCATGGGCTTTCTCTAGTTGCGGCGAGCGGGGGCTACTCTTCCTTGCAGTGCGTGGACTTCTGATTGTCGTGGCTTATCTTGTTGCGGAGCACGGGCTCTAGGCGCGCGGGCTTCAGTAGTTGTGGCACGCGGGCTCAGTCGTTGTGGCTCGCGGGCTCTAGAGCTCAGGCTCAGTAGTTGTGGTGCATGGGCTTAGTCTGCGGCATGTGGGATCTTCCCGGGCCAGGACTCAAACCAGTGTCCCCTACATTGGCAGGCGGATTCTTAACCACTGCGCCACCAGGGAAGCCCTGTTTGTTTTTTTGATATTGAGCTGCATGAGCTGCTTGTATATTTTGGAGATTAATCCTTTGTCAGTTGCTTCGTTTGCAAATATTTTCTCCCATTCTGAGGGTTGTCTTTTCATCTTGTTTATGGTTTCCTTTGCTGTGCAAAAGCTTTTAAGTTTCATTAGGTCTCATTTATTTATTTTTGTTTTTATTTCCATTTTCTAGGAGGTGGGTCTAAAAGGATCTTTCTGTGATTTATGTCATGGAGTGTTCTGCCTATGTTTTCCTCTAAGAGTTTTATAGTGTCTGGCCTTACATTTAGGTCTTTAATCCATTTTGAGTTTATTTTTGTGTATGGTGTTAGGGAGTGTTCTAATTTCATTCTTTTATATGTAGCTGTCCAGTTTTCCCAGCACCACTTATTGAAGAGGCTGCCTTTTCTCCATTGTATATTCTTGCCTCCTTTATCAAAGATAAGGTGACCATATGTGCGTGGTTTTATCTCTGGCAGGCGGATTCTTAACGACTGCACCACCAGGGAAGTCTGTAGAATTAGTGCTTTTTTAAGAGAGCTCCCTTGCTCCTTCTGCCTTCTGGGGACACAGTGAGAAGACTGAGTCTGTGAACAAGGAAGACAGCCCTTACCAGACACCTAATCTGTTGGCACCTTGATCTTGGACTTCCCAGCCTCCAGAACCAAGAAATAAATGTTTGTTGTATAAGCCACCCAGCCTATGGTATTTTTGTTAGATCAGCCCAAATGCAGTAAGTCAGTATCTCATTGTGTTTTTCAGGAAGCTGTATTTTTTAAAGCCTTGCAAGGTCCAGCAAAGACAGAGGATGACAACTGCATTTGAAAGCCAGTCACCATACTCCCAACGGTCTTCCTGCAAGAATTAGATATGAGGTCACTGAATTTGGGGTGGGTAGCAAGCAGGAGTAAATTCTCAAACTAATCAACATTCACCCTGTCTTGGCTGAGCTGGCTTTATCACAGTTGAGTTCAGGTGTGATGTTAACAACATTTTGTAAATGCTGAATGTTGTGAAATATCCACAGGGTTACTACATAAAGTAATAAAATCTCATCTGAATGGTGTTCAGGCATCTTTCTACGATTCAGTTTGGTACCACTGATTTTGGAGACAGGTGTGTGCTCACGCATTTGCAAGTGATCTCAGCCAAACCTCTTAGCCCTCAGTTGTCTGTCTTTATTTTTTAAGTTAAAAAATGTTTTTTTATTATTTTGAAAAATTTTATTATTTATTTATTTATTTTTGGCTGTGTTGGGTCTTCGTTGCTGCGCACTGGCTTTCTCTAGTTACGGCGAGCGGGGGCTACTCTTTGTTGAGGTGCCCAGGTTTCTCATTGCGGTGGCTTCTCTTGTTCCGGAGCATGGGATCTAGGTGTGTGGGCTTCAATAGTTGTGGTACAGGGGTTCAGTAGTTGTGGCTCGTGGGTTCTAGAATGCAGGCTCAGTAGTTGTGATACAGGGGCTTAGTTGCTCCGTGGCATGTGGGATCTTTCAGGACCAGGGCTCAAACCCATCCCCTGCATTGGCAGGTGGATTCTTAACCACTGCACCACCAGGGAAGCCCTGTCTTTCTTTTCAAAGTTGCAGTATAAAGTGTAACAACACTTTTTCTAAAAGAATTTTTTTTGATGTGACTTTTTTTTTAAGTCTTTATTGAACTTGTCACAACATTGCTTCTGTTCTATGTTTTGGCCTTTTTTTGGTCACGAGGCATGTGGGATCTTAGCTCCCCGACCAGGGATCGAACCTGCACCCCCTGCATTGGAAGGCAAAGTCTTCACCACTGGACCGCCAGGGAAGTCCTATAAAGTGTAACAATCTTAAGTGTACAGATGATGTATTTTTACATATGTGCAAGCCCAGGTACCCACCACTCACATCAAGATATTGAACATTTCCATCACTCCAGAAGGCTCTTTTGTACCCGCTCCTCAACATTCCCCAGAGGTAACCAGTGATATGATTTCTGTTTATGTAGACGAGTTTTGCCTGTTTTTGAACCTTATCGTACCTTGTGGCTGGGAACAGACAGCATGTACTTTTTGTGCTGGGCTTGTTTAGCCATGTTGCCCATTCATCCTGGTAAGATTCATGCATGTTGTATCGATAGTGTTTCGCCTTTGTTGTTTTTCACTTCTGTGTACACCACTGTTTGTCTCTCCATTCTATTGATGGACACTTGGGTTGTTTCCAGAGTTTGCCTATTGTCAATACAGCCACTATGAACATTATCTATTGTGCATGTTTCCAGGTGGACTCGTAGGTCAACCAGGAGTGATTGCTGGGTGATAGGGTTGGCATATGTTTAACTTAAGAACTGCCAAACGTTTTTCCAAATCTTTTTTTTTCCAAATCTTTTAATCTTTCTTTAAAATAGGAAAAAATAAACCTCTACCTGGTTATTTTGCGGATATTTAATGGGCCCTAAGGTATAAGACTTTGTCTATACCTGGAACACAGTGGGCACTCAATAATTGCTGGCCTCTGGCCCAGCAGAGGAAGGGCGAGCACTGCCGTGAGGTACCGCCCTAAATCATCGATCGGAGGAGGCCTTTCCCACGCAGCACTCAAGGCCCACACCCTGCGAGCCGGGCGAGCCAACCTTGGCGCCCCTGCCCTGCATAGAGCTACATGCCCCGATCCTGCCTCCTCAGGTCCAGAATGAGTGTCGCCTGGCTGGGCACTCATACCCTTGTGAACTCTGCGTGACACCGGACGTTTATTGAGCACTGACTGTGTGCTTAGGCCCTGGGCGTCCAGGAGCGAACTACATAAAGACCCTCACCCCTCAAATTACTCGGCGGAAGGAGGGGGTAGCTTCGCGTGGGAAGCGTCGGGATCGAGCCCACCACGGTTTCTACTTGGTTTCTAGTCAGACCCTGGGCTTCCCCTGGAAGTTGCTCGAGACGAAGACGGAAAGAAGATCATCTGCACTTTCGTGGACTTAGTAGGAACCCAGATCTGTCCCGAGCGCGCGTCCAGAGCCTCAAGGCCCCGCAAACCGAGGCCAAGTGCCCGCCCCCGCTGTCCGCCCAATGGCCGCGCGGCCCTACCCCCCGCCCTTCCCTCCCTGCAGGGGAGGATTCCCGGCTGTCCGCGACTGGAGGCAGGTCGCTGGGTCGTGGCTACCCAAGGTAAGATCGTCACCTTGGGAGCTCGGTCCTCTGGACTCAGGGCGCACAGATGCCTTTCGGGGAGGTGGTACGCGGCGCAGGAGCCGAGTGGGACTAGGAGTCCGCCGGGGTGCACGGGGCTTGGGGCGCGCGGGGAGCTGGGAAGAGCAGGTACTAACGCACAGGGTGTTCGGGGCAGCGAGAGCTCCGTGCACCGCATCCAGCACCGGGGGCTCGGGAGGTGGGTGGCGCGGGCGCCTGCTCGGGCTGGAGGGGAGGTTGGGCCGGAAGGAGAAGGGCGCTGGCTACTGAACTCCTCCAGTTGCCCACAGGCTCAGGGTGACTCCCAGGCGAGGCCTAGCCCGGGTGCGCCAGTCTCTGGCGGCCGCGCTTTTGGGGGTCGCGGACTGCCGCCCTCCCTTGGGTCTTGGCTGTTTTCGGTGGTTCAGAACAGCCTCCCGGTCCTCCGCGGACCTGGGTCTGGCCCGGGAATTCAGGAATAGGAGCCGAGACTGTGAGGCCTCGCCCCTTCCGGGAGGGCGGAGCGCTCTGAACTCAGCTTCTGGTGCAGTCGGGTCAGAACTCTCCTAGACGCGACGGTCAGGAACTATCCGCTCCACATCTTATCTGAGACCGGAAGGAGGTGCCTGGAAAACACTGGAAAAAACAAAACCGACATTCTTCGTTTGGAGGCTCAAAAACATCTGGAAGGACATCTGGAAGAACCTGAGAACCCGGCTGTTGTGGAGGGCAGGGTTAGAACGTCCTCAGACGTGTCCGAAAGATTTCCATACCTCGTAAGAGAAGGAACTAAATAGTGCATCTTCCCAGGCACACAGTCACTTAGCGACCCCCCTCACCCAGGCAGTGGCCTTGCCCCTTCCAGGGCTTGAAGGCAGGGGGCTGTGTGAGTCTCACTTGTCGCAGGGGTCTCTAAGCCCTGCAAGGTGTATGGTGTGCTGCAATGAGGCAGCAAGTCCTGGGTTCAAATCCTGTTAGGCCACTGGTCAGCTGTGCAACTTGGCATCGCTTGTCCTCTTGGGATTGTGGCAAGAATTAAATGAAAGAAACTTAGGATGTGCCTGCCTATAGTGGACCCTCAATAAATGTGAACAAATATGGGCTTCCTTTCTTTTTGGTTGGACCATTACATACACCCGTACTCCCCAAACTCTTTGCCTCAAAGGCTGAGGCTGGGATGCAGAAGAATGTATCACCTGACTCTCTCCTGGTACTTCTCTGGGTCCCATGGGAGGGAAGGAGGGATCTGTTCGCCACCACAGAGTTGTTCCCCCACCCCACCCTCTGATCCTCTTGATTTCTGTCACTGGTACTCGCCCCACCAGGAGTGTAGCACCTGGTGGTTGGCAAAGCAGGTCATGCAGCATGTGGCTATGAGGCTGGTGGGCTGCAGGTAGGCAGGACTACTGCTCCATTTCCCATGTGGCAGGGGACTGGTGGCCTCAGCAACTTCTGGGCACTCTCTACTCTGCAGCACTGTCTCTTAGAGGTCCCACCCAAGCTTGACATCCAAGTTTCTACTCCAGCCTGCCCCTCTCCTCTGCCCACTTGCCTCCCTGAAAACCCCTTTGGACATCCAATAGCATCTCAAGCTTCACTTGTTCAAAATGGAACTCTGGAGTCCTCTCTGCACCACTGCTTCTCCCCCAGACTCTCTGGCTTGCTAAGTGGCACCCTCCATCCACCTAGTGCCTTGATTCTTCTCTCTCCTTCACCTCCCATATCCACAAAATACCAGGAATCCAGCCATCTCTTGCCACCTTCATGGTTACTATCCTGGCCATACCCATCATGTATTCCCTGCTGTGGCCTCCTGACTTGTCTCCCTGCTTCCGTCCTGCCTCCTCCCCAGTCCAGGATCCTCACAACCACCACAGAGGTCTTTAACATAAATCAAATAAGTCAAATCAAATAAAATCCTCTCCCTTTCCTGCTCAGAGCCCTCCAATAGCTCCTTGTTTCACTCCAAATAAAACCCAAAGTCCCTTCCTATAATGCCCTACATTAGTGGCCCTTCCCAACCTCCTTGACTTGAACTCTGCCCCTCCCCCTAGCTTTCTAAACCTGGACAACTCCAATCTACTTTCTATTCTTCAAACATGCCAAGCTTGTTTCACCTTAGGACTTCTCACTTGCTGTGCCCTCTGCCCAAAACACTGATCTTCTTACATTCGAGTTCAGCTCAAATGTCAGTTCAGAAAAGCTTCCCTCCCCATCCCAGTTCAAGCAGCATGCCCTTCTTCAGGGGCTCTGTCTCACCATTTGCTTTATTTTCTCTGTAACCTTTATTACTGTCTGGAATTCTTATTTATGTATATGTTTTCTGATTTGTTATCTGTCTCATTCCAGTAGAATGTAAATTGGATGGTGGCAGAGATCTTGTCTGTCTTATTCCCTGCAGCTCTCTCCCATGAGAAAGGCAAATAAGAAACAAGCAAACAAACAGATCTATAATTGAAAATTGTGTTAAGTGCTACATAAGCAACCTGCGGCAATTGATTGTATTGGGGGTACTTTTAAATTTCAGGTTTATAAGGCTGAACTACTGTATTGTCAAAACAACCTCTCTGAGCCATTTTAGGGGTGAGGACAAGCCTGGAAAAGGCTGATAACTTGCCTGGGGTCACACCCAGAGGTGGAACTCAGCCTCCTACCGAAAAAATATGTATGTAGGGCTTCTCTGGTGGTGCAGTGGTTAAGAATCTGCCTGCTAATGTAGGGGACACAGGTTCGAGCCCTAGTCCGGAAAGATCCCACATGCTGCGCAGAAACTAAGCCCATGCGCCACAGCTACTGAGCCTGAGCTCTAGAGCCTGCGAGCCACAACTACTGAACCCGTGTGCTACAACTACTGAAGCCCGTGCGCCTAGAGCCCGTGCTCTGCAACAAGAGAAGCCACCAAAATGAGAAGCCTGTGCACCTCAACGAAGAGTAGCCCCCGCTCGTTGCAACTAGAGAGAGCCCGTGTGCAGCAATGAAGACCGAACACAGCCAAAAATTAAAAAAAAAAAATTTTTTTTTAATTTAAAAAATGTGTGTAGCAAGCTTTAGTGTAATGGTGGGCCTGCAGTCATGTTCTGGGAAGAACCTGATCCCAGATCCTGAAGACCTCAGTTCTTTGCTCTTCTACTCACTAGCAAGTCCCCTTAATTCCTTGGTACTTCATTTTCTTCAAGGTAAGAATAGGATAGATCCTATTATTATGTTGGGTGCCTTCTCCTCTTCCCCATCCTCTCCCTCCTACCCCTCCTCCTCCCTCTCCTCCCCTTCCCCCTCAGTATACTCCAAAGGAGCAGCACTTCTAGGTGGTGCCCTTTTGCTATCAGAAGCTAGGGGCACATTCAGACCTGGGGATAATGGGGCAGGAGCCAGAGCTCTCCCCAACAATGACCAACCTGCAGGGCAGAAATGGGCCCTTAGGTCTTCTAGATCTGATTTTTTTTTTTTTTTTTCACCAATTTGTTTTTAGGCAAATTCATCGAGGGCCTCTGAGACTTAGGCAGTAAAATAGGATGATTAAAGAAAAGAGCAAAAATTCCAAAGAGTTGAAAAAGAAAGAGAGAATTGCCTTTTGTCCAACTCCACTCCCAACTCTGTTGCCATGTGTAGTCTGTTTTCTTCCAGTCTTTTTTCCTCTCTCTCAGTCCATCCACCCTTCATGGGCCAGAGCCCTCTGCCACTTCAGAACCCAGACAGCGATGACGTTTGCTGAGGACAAGACTTACCAGTATATCCGCAACCATCATGGCAATTTTTGCAATATTCATGTTCTGGAGATTCTGCCTTACCTATCCTGCCTCACAATAAGTGACCAGGTGAGCCGGGGCGTGACAACCAGGCGTGGACTGGGGGCAGGGCTGTGGAATTCAGAGCTTCTCCCAAGCCAGGACCAACTCCTTCCTTCTCTGTTGTATCTTGCTTCCCATCCTTGACAGTTTTCTAACTTTCAGAATGAAGTGTGGCTCAGGGTGTCCTTTCCAACCTCACTGAGCTCCCTCTTGTGTCATTTTGGTATAGTGCTCCAAAATATGGCACTGAGATTTCTGGGCTTGGGACCACTCACCCACCTTCATCGGAACCTTCTTTTTCTTTATCTCTTTTGTCCTTGTTCCTGTTTAGTTTCAATTGCATTCTCCTAGTCATGGGACCCATCCTGGCAGGGAGCCTGGGGCTCAACTTTGAGAGTCTTTGGGAGCCAGACTGTGCTAGCTCCCTCAGCACTTGCTGTGGGCCCCTAGTGAAGTGAGCCTGGCCCCTCCCAGTTTTAGCTGTCCCCACATTGAACCCTGAGGCCTCCCTCTGCTTCCTCCATGCAGATACCGGTGGTATGTGAGTTTGTGGCTGGTAGGGTTTGGCTCCTCCCTCTTGTATTTTGGTGTTTGTGGGAATACCTTGCCATTTAGTTCTGCAGTAAATGTTTTCTGTGAGTTTTTTTTTTCCTGTGGGTTTTTGTTTCTGCTATCTGGTTGCTTGTTTGTATGTGCTAAGCCTCAGTTTCCTCATCAGTAGAGTAGGGGTAATAATAGCATTAAATAAGATAATTCATGCAAAGCCCTGAGCAGAGAGCCTGGGACACAGTAAGGCCTATTTCCTGGGCCTTTAAACTTGGGCTGAAACTCTGGCCTTGTCCTGGGCTCTGACTCAGTTTTAGATGGTTGCTTCCATCTTGTAGCTTTCTAGGCACCTCCATCTGCAGCTGTCCCCTCCAGAGTGGGGAGGGGGTTAGGGCTACCAGGCTTGAGCTTGGTGGCAGGGCTATGTCTTTCAGGACCGACTGCGGGCCTCCTATGAGCGCTGGGGGAACCAGGGCACTCTCTGGGACCTCTTCAACAGCCTTCGGCGGAGGAATGGCTGGGTGCCTTCCTTCATTGGGGCACTGAGGGCCTGTGAACTGTCCAGTCTCGCTGATGAAGTGGACCGAGTCTACCAGAGCAACCTGTTACGTGAGCCTCCCACCTTGGCCCTTCTTCTGGAACTCCTGTCTGATTCCCTGGCCTCCACTCTCCCTCTCCTCTCACCCCATACCTGCTGTCTTCATCTCTCACCCTCCCTCCCATCACTCCTGGGCAGTGGACAAACCTGAGTGTAGATCCATGCTTTGCCACTTATTAATCTTTATTAACCCTTTGGCCAAGCCCCTTTATTCCCTAAGTCTCAGTCTTCTTCTCTGTAAAATGGGGCTAATGGCAACATTTACCTTGTAGGGCTGCAGTGGATACCATGGGATGATGGCATGTTGAGTGCTTAGCTGGGGCTGGGTACCTTCCATGTGCTCAGCAAATGGAGCCTCCTCTAATTTTTGTGGCTGTGACGTTTGCCTCCCACGCTTTTCTCATTTCCTCCCGTCTACTCTCCCTCAGTTTGCCTTCCCTCTCTCTGCTCATCTCTTCTCTACCCCTCCCTTCACTGTCTCTTCTTTCTTCCTCATGGGCTCCTTACTTCCTTTCCCCTCATCTCTTCCCCTCCCACTGGTTTCCCCTAGAGCCTCCTTAGCTGCCTCCCACCCCCGCAGCTGCCCAGTTATCCCTCAAAGCCCTCTCAATGCTCCCTGCCAGGCCAAGTACTCAGAGGGGGTCTGCTGAGGCCAGGGTCTCAGGGGCTGAGGCAGGAAGAAAATTCACACCAGCCCTATATATATTTCAGACTAGAGACAATTCCTGAGACACTGCTCAGATTTACAGGCTTAAAATATCCCCATGTTTGCCTTTCTTTTTTTTCCTCCCCCTCCCTTCCTCCCTCCCCTCCTTCCTTTCTAACTCATCTCTTCATTTGTGGAGATTACCAGTGATTCCCCCAGATAAAAACAGCTGTGGTAGGGCCAGGCGTGGATGGTGGGGGCAAAGGGGAGGGGCTGAGGAGGAAGCTTTAGGTCAGGGGTCAGTTAGTGGTGAAAGCCACCCACGAGGAGGAGAAGAAAGCCGCTGTGTCCCAGAATGCCTGGGGAAAGAGAAGTGGTGACTGCTGACACAGTCTGGGTGGTGAAAGGCCTGCGAGGTGCCCCCAACACTCTCACTTCCCCCACTACTCCTCCTACCTCTCCTTGTCCTCTCCACCTCCACTCCCTCCGATACCTGCCTCCTGCTTCGTGAAGCTGGTCTCCTCTGAGGAGTACTGCCCACGTCAGCATAGAGTTTGATGCTGTGGGGGACTGATAGCCATGGACCTGGAGTTCTAGGAGCACCCAGGCCTCTCTTGTCACTGAGAGCACCCCAATTCCTCCTTGGCATCACAATATCTTTGTCCTTCAGGGAATCCGAACAACACCCCATCCCCACTGGAGCGGCCATCAGTTCCTGCTGGGGTTCCAGGGCCATCCACACCTGCTGTGGCCCCCAGCATCCCCTGCAATGGCTACAGAGAGGACGAGCCAAGTTACCCTATGCCTGTCCAGGACACCCAGTCACCAGAGTCCCTGGGAGAGGTGTGTCCTCACGATCTACCTTGAACCTCCTGCTTTTGTGTTCCCGTCTGCCCACTTCTGCTCACCCAGCCTTCCGGAAGTCCCCCACAAATCATGCCTAATCTCTGCTCAGAACCCCAGGGCTCCCCCAATATGGATCTGCCCCAGCTCCCGGACTGCCAACCAGGTCTTCACTATGTGGCAGCCCCCACCCCTCTGTCATCAGCCAGCAGTGAGGTCACAATTCTGAGGTCTTTGCAGTGGTCCATGTGAGATGTTGAGCTGGGTCAAGGGATCAGGGGATGACCAGATGAGGGAGAGTGAGGGAGCAGGAGGTGATGGGGGAAGCGGGGGATGTTTGGAGCTGTAATCATTGCCAGTAAAGTTTGGGGGTTAAGATGACTGATTCTATTGGGATAGGATGAGTGGGCAGTGAGGTGTCCAGGAGACACCACTTGGACTTGAAGCATAAGAAAGGGGTCTGTGCAGTGGCCCCAAAGATGGGGACCTTTCTTTAGGGCCAGACAGATGAATAGGGGCCCCCCATAGGATGATTTTCTATGAGGTGGCTTCAAAGTCACCTGCAGATAGAAGTCCTGGCAATGACCAAAGCCGAGGCAAGGGCTTCCTTGGTCCTGTGCTTCATGGCATGGGCTGTGGCCTGTAGGAGCCGTCCCAAGCATAAGCTGCCCTTTGCCAGCTCCTGGGAGAAGCAACTGCCTTATTCGTATATTCCTTCGTGCAGAGTTCAAAGAAAGCCCCACAGCCACCCAGCTCTGGGGCTGTCCTCAAGAGGCTTGGTGGCCCCCTGCAGCCCTCATCTGACATGGTGGCCCTCAGCCCTCTGACCTGCAGTGGACATCAGGAGCAAGACACAGAACTGGGCACTACCCACACAGCAGGTATGCATGGACCCTGGAGTTATAGGGCCTTTCTGACCTCCCAGTGAGGGTAAGGGTTAGAGTTGCCCCTCTTGTTTTCTTGGACAGGAGGCAAAGGTGGTATTCCCCAGGGAAATGAGTTCACCCCAGGGAACAACCCAGTTCCTCAGAGGGCTTATTGGTTAGTATTTGCTTTGTAACATACAACCCCAAAATTTAGTAGCTTAAAATACGACTATTTACTTAGCTCATGATTGTGTGGGTCAGCAATTTGGGCTGCCTCAGATGGGCTGAATTCCCTCTTATATACGCATCAGGGTACATATAAGCTGTTTACGGCTGTTGGCTGGGACACCTCAGTTCTCTTCTATGAGTCTCTTACCTTCCAGCAGTCAAGCCCATTTCATATACCTGAGCAGAGTTCTGAGAGAGGGAGAGTGGGCTTCTGGGGCATAGACTCAAAACTGGCACAGTTTTCCTCCTGCCTCTTTCTGTGGGACAAAGCAAGTTACAAGGCCAGCGCAGCATCAAGGAGTAGAAAGATAGACTCCATCCCTACATGAGAGGACTGAAAAGGTCACATTGCAGAGCGCGTGGATGCAGGTAGAAGTGAATTAGGGCCATGCCTGCACTATACCAAAGGGACTATGTAGGGATCCGCCAGGATCTGGAGGACAGTGCAAGAAGAGTACAGGGCTGGGCCAGCTGTTGTCAGGGAGCACTGCCCTACCCTAAAGGGGTCTCTAGCTCCCAGTGAATCACTAAAACTTTTCAGCCCCCAGGAGAAGTATGTTCTTCATCAGCCAAGGGTCTGGACCCTCATATCAGACATCTCAGGAATATAGTGCTATCTACTCTGATGTCTCAGGCTGGCATCTCTGCACCACTATTTCCCAAACTGTGTTCCACATGACAGTGATGCCCAGCCAGCCCACAGTGCCCCCGGAACAGCCACAAGACACAGGAGCTCAGAGAAGCCACCTTAGTGTCCCATGCTCCTGTCACACCAAACTCTAACCCAAGTATCCTTTTGCACTTTGCATTGTCAGCTTGCTGTGGAACATCTTTTCAAGAAATGCTGCTGTGGACCAGGGAGGCAGAGGGCACTTTGATTTCAGTATGAGTATGGACACAGGTCCCATGAGATTCTGTGGTGTTAGCTTTGGGATGGGGGGTGGTGGACATCAGAATCACTCCCGACCTTTGTCAGCTGTAGGGCCAGGCATGTGTGTTCTCAAGAGTTCCATGGTGAATCCTTATGTAGCTGTCTTTATGGACCATCACCACCTGCTCCCTCCTGATTCCCCCAATTCAGACTCTCCTCCCAGGGGTGGCTTTGTCCCTGTACCCCCAAGCCCTTGGGCCTCCTAGAAGATTTGCACACACTGGGGGCTGACTGGGCCTCTGGTGCCACATGACTGGTGTGGGCTCTTCTAAGAAGAGCCATCCTGCTCCTCTTGCCCTGGCCTAGGATTGTTCCTGCTGAGAGGAAAGATGGCAGTGGGAGAAACATCCAGGATTCCACTTGTCTAAGGAGAGGATGGAAGAGGCAGACACAAGAGGAAAGGGGGGTGTCCTAGGCAGGAGAAGAAAAAGCAGAGAGGAAAATTAATAATGATTTTCAAGCTCCTAGACCCTGTTAAAGGGAGGGATCATTTTGCTCTTGTGAGAGAACACATCAAGGACTGAGGAGGGACAGGACCAAGAATTTATCTGCAACCATTGGGCCTTCAGCCCTGGGAACCAAAGAGACTGTGGAGAGTCCTCCATGGGTAGGAGGTTGGGAGGCTTGGATGCAATAGGGATGGTGTGAGCTGGGGCAGAGAGACCCTTTTCCAGCCCTCTGATCCCAAGGCCACTGTGATTTTAGGATAACACTCCTGTGGGTTTGTGTTTCTCATTTTGTTTTGCCACCTGCAGGCGTGGTCTCCAGTTTCACATCATCCTATGGGCCTGTGTCTCCGACTGTCTCCTTCCAGCCCTTGGTCCGTTCTACCACCAGGGCAAGCCGCTTGCCTGGACCCCCAGTGTCAGCTCCATCTATTGGCACCTCCTCCTCCTCCACTGGCTTGGCCTCTGCAGGAGGTGCTGGTGACCAGGCTGAAGGTACCATCTGCTCCAGCGGGGCAGGGGTGCCCACCAGCTCAGCATTTGGCAGCACAGTGCCTTCCAAGTTGTCCACCAGCTTGAAGCCCCCTGGTGCAATGCCCACTAATGTGCTCACCAGTCTAGCACCATCCAAATTGCCCATCAACTCAGTGCATTCTGGCGTGGTGCCACCCGAAGTGCCTACTGGCTTGGTGCCTGGCCACAGGAAACATATGTGCACGGTGCCCAGAAAGCTGCCTGCCAACACAGGGCCCACCATCAGGAACAGCAACAGACTTGTGGAGGTGAGTCCTCGCCCCTCCTAGCAGTGATCCAGGCCTCTTCCTTGTACCCTTTCCAGTCTCCATTCTGTCTCCAGCCTAGGCTGGTCCAGGGCTTCTTCTGAGGGCATAGGGACAGCTGAGACCTAGCCTCATCCAGACCTAACACCATGTCCTTTAGAGTAATAATAATCATTAGAACTCTTAAGTGTGAATGCTTCAGGAGGGTCAGGCTTGCTGGGCCACCTCCACTGGTCACATGCATTAACCCATTTAGAGCTCACAGCTTCCTTTTAAGCTCATCAATACTATTTTGCAGGTGAGGAAACATTGAGGGGTAGAGCAGGGTAGCCTGTTTGCCTCGATGCCTTGCTCTTCACCACTGGGATATATGGCCTGCCCCACCATGACCAGGGTTTTACAAACTGCAGTCCCAGCCCATCCATCTCTGACCCTAGCAGCCTCCACAGTTGCCTGCTCGGAGCCTGCACGTCTAACCCTACTACTGCTGTCTGTCTGGAAGAACCAAGTCCATGGGGCCCCTTGGGTGCATGGCCCAGCCTATGACCCTGTGGCTGCTTCATGGCCATCAAGCCCAGGCATAATGTCAAAGTAGATGGGGCCACACATGACCAAGTGCTCCCTGGGGTGGGAGTGAGCTCACAGGCAGGCCAGTGAGTAGAGCTTTCAGCCCTGGAGGAGTTCACCACTGATGCTCCTGCAGGGCCTTAGTCCCCTCCTCCCCCACTGTCCTCCTGCACCATCAGTGGGTTGAGTCCCCAAGAGAGGGTTGCCTCACAGCACTATGGGCTGGGAACTGAGGGGTTGGCCTGTTTTGGGAATGGGGCCACCTAACCTGGCTTGCCCCCCACCGTCAGTCCCTCCAGTCCCTCCTTTCTTTCTCAGGAGACTCCAGCATCTCCAGCACCCACAGGTACTGCCACTGGAGGCACCTCGCCATGGCCAGATAGCAGCTCTGACTGCTGGGGCTCAGAGCTGGAGCTGAGCAAGCCTGGCAGGCTGGTGTCCAGAATGGACAGCCAACCGTTCTCGGGCTGCTCCGCGGACCTCGCCATCAGCCACAGTAACTCCCTGGGCGTGGGGCCTGACAACGCTCCGGAGGAAAATGAGTACGAGTCGGAGGACACCATTAGGATCCACGGGGGCCCCAGTACCCCCGTCCTGGGGGACAGCCCTGGGACACACACCGCCCCAGAATTCTGGGAGGAGGAAGAGTTGGAGGAGTTGCTGGTGGTCAGGAACTTGCCCTGGGCTCCGTGGCTTGGGGTGGCCGTGGCTGGGGTGCTCCTAGCTGCGCTCCTGGCCACACTGTACCGGCGGCGCCCACTACAGTGAAACTCCTGGGCCCTCCCTATCACGCATCTGCTCCCTTTCCCATGGTACATCTGCCTGAGCCACTGAGTTGAGCTGTCCCACCATCCTTGACGCTATCTCTGGGCTGGCAGAGGCTGGGTCAGAGGCGAGGCAGCATTTCCATCCCAGCTCCTGCCCTTGGCAGTTCCCCCACCATCCTTGGCTTTCTGGGCCCTGGGCTGCCCTGAGTGCTCCAGACCTCGCCCACCTGGCCATCTGGTTGTTGCCCTTATCCTCTGGAGGAGGTGCCCCCGTCTAGGCCTTATCCCTCTTTACCCAAGTGCAAGGATCAGGAGGTGCTACTGGAGACCGCAGGGGGTCGGAAACATCCCCCATCCTGCCCTGGTCCCTGGCAGCCAATGGGGGGGGTAGGAGACCCCACAGAACATCACTCCAGCCCCCAGTGGCCCAGCCTCAGGCTATTGCCCCAGGAGCAGCGGAGTGGCCCATCTTCAAGGACTTAGTCCCCTGCCTCTCTAGTTCCCCTCCCCTGCCACACAAGGTTGGGGAGGAGGTCTGGAGATTCCCATGGACCCCTGGGAAGCCTGATCAGGTGCTAGGCCTGAGGACCACCTAAGTGCCCCTCTCCAGCCTTCTCCTCCTTGTCTCTGTTCTCTTCAGCTCCATATGGGGGTTGGAGAGGGAGCACATGCAGGGCAGAGCTCAGGCCAAGGTTTGGATTTCAGCTCCACCTCTTCTTGGGCTGTGTGGCCTTGGCAAATAATCAGCCTTCTCTGGTCTTGCTTACTCATGTGGACCCTGAGGATCATGGCTCATCCTTCACTGGGTTCTCCTGAGACTGAAGCATACACGTCTTTGTCAAGTGCCTGGTCCAGAGCAGGTGGCCACTAAATGCTTTTCTCACCTCTCCCTGCCCAGCCTGGTAGAGATGAGGGCATGAGAGGCAGAGTGCCCAGTGGGTAAGCGTGCACTGCTGCAGTGTAGGATGGCTGAAGCCTGCATCCCATCTTACTAACTCTGCTCTTGGGCAAGCTGTTAACCTCTCTGTGCCTGTTTTCTCATCTGTAAAATGGGGATGAATAGTAAAATTTTATGTATAGATATACATGTCCTAGTGTTGTGAGGATTAAATGAGTTTATCTATATAAATCTTAGAATGGTTCCTGACATTTCATTTACTAGGGGTGGATACATTATCTCTATTCAAATGTGGAGGGACTGGAGCACTTGGCCGTGCCTTTAGAAGCAGACCCAAACCCTACTGCCTATGCCCCTTTTATATTTGTCCCTTACTTTATTCCATGCACTGGGGAATTGTTGGGGAGTGAGGAGGGAGGCATGTCCACTGGGGCAACTGTGCAGGGTGGGGGCTAGGGTGCCGCCCAGCAGACAGACGGATTGAGGGATATCCTTGTGGGTTCTTTCCCAGCAGCCATTGCTGGACAAGGGCCAGGCACAGGAGCCTCGGGAGCTACCTTCATTTCTGAGCTCTGCAAGGGATAGGAACTAGAACCCTGTGGAGACATAAGGGGTAGGGCTCACTGTGGCCCACCCCCAAACTGTCAGTCTGCAGGGTACTGCACCCTGCTCTGGCTGCTACAGCCTTTCTTTACGCTGCCCTCAGGGACTTCAGCAACCTAATGACCTCTACTTCTACCTCTGAGCTTCTCTTCAACCCTCTCTCCAAATGCAACCACCTGTACCCTGAAGCCAGGAGTGGTCCCTACCCAAGCTGTCTGCAACCACGCCCCATCACTCTTGCTCTTAACCCTCTGCTGCTTCCTCCCTCCCAGGTACCCAGGTCAGTGAACAGTTCATGAATAGGTACTGGTTTTAATGTGTTACCCTCCCAAAGTAGCTTTGGAAAAAAGTATCTCAAGAAAGCAGCTTGTAGACCCAAAATATGCTACTTAAATGGTAGAATTTCAAGCACAGTGACCAGCCATGTGGGAGATACCTTTGGGTAAGGTGTGTAGGAAACATTTAGGGACCATCCTGGCACTTTTCAAATTATGCTGCTCAGAAGCCCTGACTTGGCCTGCATTGAACACATTCCTATTTTGGCTGTTGTCAATAAAATGTCAACTTCAAGGAGGATTGGGAATTGGCCTGTGGCCAGGAGAGGGCTTGGGGTAGTTGATAAGAGAGATGGGGAAGCACCCTTCACCTCGCTGTAAAGGCCGGGGTGGGGCCAGAGGGCCCAGTGCCATCCTAAGTGCTTAAGGGCAGACTCAGCAGTAGCCAAGGTACCTACATATAAATCCCTCTCCATCTTTTCTCTCTCTCCTGTTGAAACATTTCCTTCAAAGCCCAAGAGCTACCACTGCTTCTCTTTCCCTGGTAAACACCTGCCGATTCTGCCTGATGACCCACCGAAGCCAGACTAATACCACACTCTCACCTTGTTTCCCTGGTTGGATGTGCTCAGATTTAATTGATTTGGGAGAATTTCTAGTCAAAGATCAGCCAGAGGGCTTCCCTGGTGGTGCAGTGGTTGGGAGTCCACCTGCCGATGCAGGGGACACGGGTTCGTGCCCCGAACCGGGAAGATCCCACATGCCGTGGAGCGGCTGGGCCCGTGAGCCATGGCCACTGGGCCTGCGCGTCTGGAGCCTGTGCTCCGCAACAGGAGAGGCCACAACAGTGAGAGGCCCGCGTACAGCAAAAAAAAAAAAAGATCAGCAAGATGCCCTTTACTCTTTCAGGCCATGGATTATTCATAGCTTCTTTTTTATGGAAAGCTTTTAAGCACACACAGAAGTACAGAAACTAGAATAATTACCTCTCCCCTCCACGTGCCCATTACACACCTTCAATAATTATGGACTCATGGATAGTCTTGTTCATCCCTGCCTGATTCCCCCTTTTCTGTACAGGTTCTTTTTGTAAGTCAGAAAGTGAAGAGTTCAGAAAGTCAAGGGAAAGACTTGGGACAGGAGGATTCTGTGGCAAAGGACCTCTTTTTTCTTCCAAGGCATTCCCCTCTTGGTTTCTTGGCCTCAGTGGGTGACATCCCTCTTGAACCAGTTCAAAGCGTGAGTAGCACTGGTTCCCTGTCTTAGGAGGAGAGAACCAGAGGAGGTTCCTTCACTGACAAGCTCCTTGGAAGTATCTGGCTACTGCTTCTGTCCCAGAGAGGTGATGATTGACGGGTGTGTCCAGTGGCAGTTTGCCCCATTGCACGAGGGGTCTCCTTTAGGCTCTGACAAAGCCCTTCCAGCAGGCAGAAATTCCCATTCTTGGCCAGATTCAAACTTCACAGCATGTGTCCTGCTCTTATAGGAGTCTCCTAGAAATGGAGTCATTCAAGCCTTGAGGTCCCTTGCTTTCTACCAATGCACTATCATGAAGCTGATGGCCAAGGAACACCTCCACCCCCACCTTCAGGGAGAGTAGTGCTCAGGGTCCCTGGGCTAGTGTGTGCTGGAAGTGATAACTCTTTATGGATAAAAATCACATGTTCCCCTTTCTGCTCTTTTCCATGTAGCCCAGGGCCATGAAGTTCACACTTGGTGCAGGGCATGGTCACTCAGCACTCCTCATCCCTGCTGCTGCTGCTGTTAATAACAGCAATAATAAAAAGTGCTACCACTTACCCCATACCTTTTTTGCATACCAGGTGCTAGGCTAGGTGCCTTACATGTATTAACTTGTTTAATCCTCACAATGACCCTATGAAATGGATACAAGTATGACCCAATTTACAGCTGATCTGCAAGACTGGGAGGGACGAAGGACCAGAGGGGACAATGCAAGGGAAGACTCTGGCCTGTGGTCCCCAGAGTTGGATGTTCTCCATGCCCATGACCCACAGCTGATCAGGTGTCTGGAGCCTGGGACCCCATTTAAAGTGAGATTTCACACCATCACATCTCTGCCCGGTGTGCCAAGATCTGGCACCTGCTATAATAGTGTAATGATGTGCAATATATAATTAATATAGTCTCAGGGATGCTGTGACAATATGAATATAATCATCTTGTATGTGCCCAGGCTCAGTGGCCTGAGGCTGAATGAGGTGAGGCACCTGGAGGTCAGTTTGGTTTAGCAGATATTGTTTGTTAAAGGATTCCCCTGTGCCAGGTCTAAGGCCTAAAATGAGTAAGACACCTGCATACACTCCAGTGGTCGGGAATGACTCACAAAGTATGGTGGAGACATATAGGCTTTCATGTCATTTATTTCACGTATTTATACAACAGATATTTATTTTGCTCCTACTGAGTGCAGAGTATGGGGACAGGCCTTGGAGAGACACAATAATAATGCAAAAAGCCCACCTTAAGTGCCCCCTTCTATCACCCACTGTCTCAATATAATTGTGAGTGGTCTAAAGGAGTGTCTAAAAGCAAGGGCAGGGGTTGGGGGGAGGAGAGAAAAGTGTTGTTTTGATCAGTCATGTACTATTAACAATTATAACAACGAAATCCAGGAAAACAGTAAAACTTAGAACCTCTAGGGAACAAGAAAAATATTAAGTATAAATTTACAAAGACACCTATCAGAACGGCTAAAATGAAAGTGTCTGACAAGATCAAATGTTGATGGAAATATAGAGCAACTGAAACTCTCAAACTTTAGGGGTAATGTAAGTTAGTAAAACCCTGTTGGAAAATAGGCAGTATCTACTAAAGCTGAACACATGCATAACCTATGACCCAGCAATCCCACTCCTGGGAGCTCATGTCTACCAAGATATGTGCAAGAATATTTCTAACTGCACTGTTCAAAATAGCCCCAAACTGGAATCAACCCAAAGATATATATATCTCCATTCTATCCACAGTAGAATGGAGATATATATATATATAAATATAAGTTGGGGTAAAGTCATACAATAGAATACTAGTGCACAACAATGAATACGAATGAAAATATTGCTACACTCAATGTGGATATATTGCACAGACATGATGTTGAGAAAAAGAAGTCAGTACAGGGCCTCACTGGTGGCGCAGTGGTTTAGAGTCCGCCTGCTGATGCAGAGGACATGGGTTCGTGCCCCGGTCCAGGAAGATCCCACATGCCGCAGAGCGGCTGGGCCCGTGAGCCATGGCCGCTGAGCCTGCGCGTCCGGAGCCTGTGCTCCGCAACGGGAGAGGCCACAACAGTGAGAGGCCCGCGTACGGCAAAAAAAAAAAAAAAAAAAAGTCAGTACACACACAAAAGTGTTGACTGGGTGATTCTATTCATACAAAAAGTACAGAAATAAGCAAAATTGATCTATGGCATTGAAAGTCGGCATGGTTACCTTTGATTTGGGTGTTGGTTTCATGAGTACATTCAGTTTGTGTACAGAATCGCTTTAGAGATATGGAGATAAACCAAGGTCACCCAAATGAGAACAAACATAGGCTGTTCATTCTGAGCTTGTAAGAGCAGCCACTGTCACTTGCATTTGGCCAGGAGGATATCAAAGGCAGGCAGGGACTGGGAAAACACTGTGGTGAATAAAAGAAAGGGAAGGCTTCACATGTGCTGTGATTGGAGGTTGTTTGCCTGGGACACTGGAGTCTGGCTAGCTAGAAGAGGGGCACCTTATGTCATATATGGTCTGGCCACTGTCCTTTTGTATATTCAGTCTCTCAGAGGGAAGGATATGGGCTCTGCGAGGGGTCTCCACTGCCGGAATGGGATGGGAGTGGGCACATACATGCTTCATCCAGCTCCCTATCCCTCCCTGGGGTCAGTGGTGCTGCCTGTAAGGATAAGGCCAACAGCTAGAGGGCTCTGCTGCAAGTCATGGCTTAGCTACTGCACCCACTAAAGTTTTTTTAAGGCCTGGCTTAAAGCCCAGCTCCTTTTGGAAGCTTTTTTGAATAGATCCCTCTCACTTATTAGCCTTCCTAAATTCTCATGGCTTACCTCAAATTCTTCAGAGTAAATTCTCACCTTCCTGCCTGCATTTAAAAAACTTACACTGGGGGCTTCCCTGGTGGCGCAGTGGTTAAGAATCCACCTGCCAATGCAGGGGACATGGGTTCGAGCCCTAGTCCGGGAAGATCCCACATGCTGGGGAGCAACTAAGCCCATGTGCCACAACTACTGAGCCTGTGCTCTAGAGCCCACAAGCCACAACTATAGAAGCCCACACGCCACAGCTACTGAAGCCCGTGCGCCGAGCCCGTGCTCCGCAATAAGAGAAGCCACTGCAATGAGAAGCCCACGCACTGCAACAAAGAGTAGTCCCCACTCGCCGCCAACTAGAGAAAGGCTGAGTGCAGCAATGAAGACTCAACACAGCCAAAAATAATTTAAAAAACCCCACACAAACAACTTACACTGAATATCTTCCTTCTACTTACTCAATGGTGTTTCTATAAAAACAGCAATAAAAGAAAAATACCCCCTCAACCCCACGCTTTTTATTGAAGTAAAATATACATGCTGAAAAGGGTACTTCAAAGACAGAAGGGACCTGGGGGGACGGGGTAGGCAGCAGCCAGAAAGGTGGAGGTGGGGATAAAAAATGGGAACGGTGAGAAAGATGAAGAAGGGAAGTAGCCCTGGGTTCTAGTCCTGGGTCCACAGCCAGCTCCTGGCGTCCCTTTCCTTCCTGGACCCATAAACCATGAGGCTGGACCAGGTGATGTCAAATCCTTCCTCCTCCAGAGCTCAGTCCCATCAGCCCTTGAGTGTTCTTGGCATGGACTGGCTGTACCAGCTTCCTCCCCTCCTCTGTCCTTCCCCATCCCCAAGTGCCACTGCCATACTGTCTGAATCGCTGATTTCCTAGCAGTCAGATGCTGTCTCCTATTTGATCAGTTTGCTTGTATTTAACATAAGAAGAAAGAAAAATCCTTTCATTATCACATGCAGTTGGAAATCAGCTTCTTGCAGGAGGTCTGTCCAAAGGAATTGGGAAAGAGAGAAACCGTGGTAACTGCTGAAAGAATTGCTTTTTTCACTACTTGCTATCAGGACGATGTCCTTAGAATTGTGAGCCCATGGACTCACGTTTCCAGTAATTCTGCTATTATTACTTCTAGAACTTAAGATCCTTTAACATTTCTTTTATTCAGCCCACAGTTCTGAGGATCTACCCTGGCCAGATATCTGCTTGAAGTGAGGCTCCTGCAGTGAATGTAAATAGAACTTTCATCCTGGGCAGCTAGTTCAGGACCCCTCCCCGCTTTTCCTCCCACCTTCACTTTCAGGAGTCTCTACTCAGAGACAAGCTCCTCAGTTCTCCACATGTGGCTGGCTGTCACCTTCTGGCCTGGCTCAGTGGACTCCTTCCTTCCAGGAGTCCCAGTCCAGGGGGTCAGTCTCCCTTCAGAATTTTCACCTTCCTTATAATCTAGTCTCTTTAAATCATCTTTTAATTACACAGGTAATACACGAATATCTGCTTGCTGTAAAAAGTTAAAATTCCACCAGGAGTTCCCTGGTGGTCAAGTGGTTAGGATCCCAGGCTTTCACTGCCACGGCCTGGATTCAGTCCCTGGTTAGGGAACTGAGATCCCAAAAGCTGCACAGCGAGGCCAAAAAAATAAATTTTAAAAAAGAATAAATAAAATACCACAACTAGAGATTATCATACTAAGTGAAGTAAATCAGGAGAAGAACAAATACCATATGATATCACTTATATGTTGAATCTAAAATAGGGCACAAATGAACCTATATATGAAACAGACTCAAGAGAATAGACTTGTCCTCCAAGGGGGAGGGCAGGTGGCAGAGGGGTGGACTGCGAGTTTGGGGTTAGTAGATGCAAACTATTACATATAGAATGGATAAACAACAACGTCCTACTGTATAGCACAGGGAACTATATTCAATATCCTGGGATAAACCATAATGGAAAAGAATATAAAAAAGAATGTATGTATAACTGAGTCACTTTGCTGTACAGCAGAAATTAACACAACATTGTAAATCAAGTATATTTCAATAAAAAAGTGAAATTAAAAAAAAAATTTCAAACTATACAGAGTTATATAGTCCAGAGTGTCTCCAACTTCAGTAGAGATACAAATCCTCTTGGGGATCTTGTTAAAAGCAGGTGCTGACTCATTGAGTCACTGCATTAAAAATTTTTTTTTTTTGCGGTACGCGGGCCTCTCACTGTTGTGGCCTCTCCCGTTGAGGAGCACAGGCTCCGGACGCGCAGGCTCAGTGGCCATGGCTCACGGGCCTAGCCGCTCCGCAGCATGTGGGATCTTCCCGGACCAGGGCATGAACCCGTGTCCCCTGCATCGGCAGGCGGACTCTCAACCACGGCGCCACCAGGGAAGCCCTAGTCACTGCATTTTTAAGGAGACTTTTTTGACTAAAGAGAAAGAGCAACAATTGATAATGTCCTTTAATCCCTTGCAATCCTGTTTCCTTTTTAGGGGGGTTGATAGACATCATTCCTTGCCTCTATGTACTTTTGTGCCATTTGATAGCCCTGACTTAATCCCATCCTTGGCCTGGGGCTGGGGATGCTCTCTGAGGTCCATTTCATAGCAGTGGGGTGCAGGGCCTTCTCTACAGCCCCCTGTATTGCTCCACAAACTATTGTTGCCAAGCTTAATGGGTCTTTGTTGAATTGAATTTAGTTCATGCAACAATCCAAACAACTTGGTCATTGTTTCAGTTGGTTGAGGACCCTCTGGCTCTGGATTTTTCCCCAACATGTGCAGGATGAGGACCCAATCACTAATGAAATGGAGAACAGGGCAAAGCCAGAGCCCCACACAATTCTACTCAAGACCATCGGTCAACTGATCTCATCAGTTGACCTCATCATTAACTGATTAATCAGCATTCTACTTTCCCTGCAGTCATCCAACAGTTAAGAGTATATATAACACAGCCCCTATGGAGGTGATCCATTAACTAATGCTGCATGAAAAATTATTCCAAAACTTAATAGCTTAAAACAACACATTTATTATCTCAGTTTCTGTGGGTTAAGATTTCAGGTGCAGGTTTGCTGCATCCTCTGGCTCAGGGTCTCTCACAAGGCTGCAATCAAGGTGTTGGCCAGGGCTGCAGTTTGGGGAGGATTCACTTCCAAGCTCACTCACATGGTTCTTGCAGGATTTAGTTCCTCACTTTTTTTTTTCTTTTAATTTATTTGGCTTTGCCAGGTCTTAGTTGCAGCACGTGGGATCTTCATTGCCGCCTGCGGGATCTTTAGTGCAGCATGCGGGCTCTTCGTTGTGGCATGTGGGATCTAGTTCCCTGACCAGGGATTGAGCCTGGGCCCCCTGCATTGGGAGTGCAGAGTCTTAACCACTGCACAACCAGGGAAGTCTCAGTTCCTCATTGAATTGTTGCTCTGCGGGCTGCACTTCCTTGTTGGCTGTTGGCCAGAGGCTGCCTTCAGTCCCTTGCCACATGGGTTGCTTCACAGGGCAGCACACAACATGGTAGCTTCTTTCATTAGAAAAAGCAAGAAAAAATTTAAATCTCTAAAAATTGAATCAAAATGGAAAAAAATGGACTCAATTCTCTATTGAGTTGTTGGCTGAACTACACAGAAAGAAATTATTTCAAATGACTTTAAAGCACAATTTGATTTTTCATCCCTAGTGCAATGTATCCTAAGGACAAAAAGAACCACAGAAAAATTTTAAACAGTGTTTAATAATCACATCATTGGTAATACTGATATTTTTATTCTGAAACTATTATCTATATATTTAACGATAAAGCAAATAAGTAGTGAATGTTGTGAAGTCCTTAGATTTTCAGGTTAAGATAAAAGAAGCTAAGTAAAAACTCTGTAACCTTAAAAATGAATGGAAATTAGTGTAAATCCATGATACATTTTTCTCTTAAAAACTTTATTTTCTGGGCTTCCCTGGTGGTGCAATTGTTAAGAATCCACCTGCCAATGCAGGGGACACGGGTTCGAGCCCCGCTCTGGGAAGATCCCATATGCCGTGGAGCAACTAAGCCCGTGTGCCACAACTACTGAGCCTGCGCTCTAGAGCCCGCGAGCCACAACTCCTGAAGCCCGCGCACCTAGAGCCTGTGCTCTGCAACAAGAGAAGCCACCGCACTGAGAAGCCCGTGCACTGTGACGAAGAGTAGACCCCGCTTGCCACAACTAGAGAAAGCCTGCGTGCAGCAACGAAGACCCAACGGAGTCAAAAATAAATAAATAAATTTAAAAAAGATAAAAGACACTATACACAGTAAAGAAAGAAAAGGTACACACACTTCAAGTGTTTTGTTTTTTTTTTTTGCGGTACGCGGGCCTCTCACTGTTGTGGCCTCTCCCGTTGTGGGGCACAGGCTCCGGACGCGCAGGCTCAGTGGCCATGGCTCACGGGCCTAGCCGCTCCGCGGCATGTGGGATCTTCCCGGACCGGGGCACGAACCTGTATCCCCTGCATCAGGCAGGCAGACTCTCAACCACTGCGTCACCAGGGAAGCCCTCAAGTGTTGTCTTGATGTTGGGATCCGTCTTGGCAGTCTCAGGTGATGATGATTCTTGATTCTTCAGGATGATCTATTGCAGCTCACAGACCTGGATGGAAGTTTCCTCAGGTCAAGGAGAACCGTTTTTTTTTGTTGTTGTTGCTGGGGGAGGCAGAAACGTAGGCAATGCTGGGCACTGAGATTTAGAAGAGTAGCTATACGTTTTCTTGGTTTTTGTAGGATCCCTCTGGGGTGGCTTCCTGCAGGAGACGGAATTTCCAGAGTTAGGAAATAGGGTTTCCAGAGTTAATCCTACGGTTCCTGCGCACGGGCTTTCTCTAGTTGCGCTGAGAGGGGGCTACTCTTCGTTGCAGTGTGCAGGCTTCTCAGTGCGGTGGCTTCTCTTGTTGTGGAGCATGGGCTCTAGGTGTGTGGGCTTCACTAGTTGTGGCTCGCGGGCTCTAGAGCGCAGGCTCAGTAGTTGTGGCGCACAGGCTGAGTTGCTCCACGACATGTGGCATCTTCCTGGACCAGGCATCGAACCTGTGTGCCCTGCATTGGCAGGTGGATTCCTAACCACTGTGCCACCAGGGAAGTCCCAGGCAGCTAGTCTTGAGTGAGCATGGCAATTCTATTCAATAAGCAAGAGAGCAGCTTATATTTCTTGTTCAGCCTGCTACTAGCAGTCATTACAGGAAAGATGAAGAACATAGGGGCATTACAGTCTCTCAGGGGAGGCACTTATGAAATAATTTGCTAGCAAGATAAACCCACAATCCCGTTCAACTTGATAGAATGAGGGAGTGCCTTGCGGGTACAGAGCCATGGGTCATTCCAGGCATGGGCAGCCTATGGGAGAAGAGACGCTTGGATGGACCTTTGGTCAGTATCTCAGGGCTGGAGGTGACCATGTTCTCACCCCCAAAAAGAAGGTGATAAAATGATTTAAAAAACAAAAAACAAATCAGACCAAATCCCCAACAACCCAGGCCCTGAGGCGGCCACCAAATCCTTCTATGTCCTCCACTGCACCACAAAGAAAGAGGATCCAGACTCTCCTTCCAAGAGCCAACCCTACTTCCTGGCTCCCACACCCCCCTCCTTCACTACAGGAGGGTGGCAAAGGATTTATAACCCACCTCTTTCTTCCAGTTGCCATGGAGACCAACCCCAGTCCTTTCATTAGTTCTCGTACTGGGAACATCTCTCTCTAACGCAGGAGGAATGAAGGGGGCTTAGCCTAAACACGCCAGCGGCAGTGCTGGGGAAGGGGGTGGCGGTCAAACAGAGCGCGGAGGACTGGTGGCCTTGACGGCCGCAGTGGAATCAGGTCGAGGGACAAAGGCTAAATTCAGCCGCGGTTCAAGCCCTTCTGTTTGCCAACGACTGGCGACCAGACCCTGCGGCACACCGCTGGGCTGGAGAAGGGCGCAAGCCGGGAGATGACGAGACGCAGCAGCACGGCGGGGCTCGGGGACGCGAGGCGGCTCCCGGGAGAGTTCTGGGGCCTGGAGCGCCTACCTGTGCACCCCGGTGGAAGGGGGCGCAGACCCCTCCACCAACGCGTCTATTGGGCGGCGCCGCCATCACTCTGTGCTCAGCAACACCGCCTTCTCCTTTGCCCAGCCCGGATCCCCTCCCTTGCCGTCCTCCGCCCCGCCCCGAGTCTTTCATTGGGCGGAGGCGCGGTCGATCCGCCTCGAATTAGGCAGCCGATTGGACAAGAGGCCTTCGGGCCGCCCCCAGCTTGTTTGGATTGGCTTGCTGCGTGTTGGCGCAACGGAAGAGGCGGCCTGCCGAGGGTGTTCTTCTGCTCTGGCTGGATTGCCGCGGAGGAGGCGACGAGGGTACTGGCGTTGGGGGCTGGCTCGGTGGGCAGCTGTTCCTCCTGCGGATGGGAGCGGGCCGGCTCGGCGCGCCCATGGAGCGCCACTGGGGGGTCGCCGCCACCTCCGCCTCGTCGGTCCGGGAGCCGGCGCCCGGCGGCCCCGATGGGCGGCGGCGGGAGCCACTGCGGCGCCGGGCGAACAGCGCGTCGGTTCCCGCCGTCGGGGCCTCGGCTTCGGCGGAGGGCGTAAGGCGGGACCGGCCCGGCTCTTACAGCGGCGCTACGTCGGCCTCCCGTCAGCGCGTCGAAAGCCTCAGGAAGAAGCGGCCGCGTAAGTGCCCGGCGGGGCGCCCTCGCGTTTCGCCCTGCCCCCTTCCGGCCCGGTCGCCGTTTTTCCCGCGCGGAGACAGTGCCCCCGCTCGGTGGTTCCAGGTTGCTGCTGGGCTGACATCTGGCTGGAGGCCTCGGGTCCCCCAACGCCGGAGGCTGCGTGTTCGGCCCCGTCCGGCCTCGCGCGTCTGCTTCTCGGTTGTCCGAGTGTAGCGTCCGTACCCAGGACCTTTTCTCCCTCCCGGTTCTTAGTTCCTTGTGCGTTCTTCGGCCGAGAATCGCATTATTTTTTTCCTCGGGAAGACTTCTTTTGACCCATTTTCACCACCTCCCCTCCCCCCTCAAGTCGTTTGAATCCCCAGTGTCTGTCTTCCGTGGATTTCCAGAGAGCAAGACGTTGCATCCTTTTTACCTGGAGATTTTGGGCTCAAGGAAAATGGTTGAGTTGCTGCAAGCCTAAAACTGGATTCCGTGTTGTGTATACTAAGCTTTGTCTGCTTTTCTTCCCATGCGAATTGGGGTCTAGTCTCACCCAGATTATCGCCTCTATTTTCTTTCCATCTCTTTGCTGATACTCACGATTCAGTACTGTAGCACTCTGGGCATTAAGCCTTTCTCTTTTGAGGGAAAACGACTTCTCGCCTTGGCGGTTGCACATGCTCTTCCCAGAGAATCGGTTTTATTATCAGGTTTTATTTTCTGCATTGTGATCTAGTCCAGATATTTTCTTCTCTTTACAGGTCTTCAGTTTGGGTCCTCCTTCAAACAGCCATTGCAACTCTTGAAAGTATCCACTGTCTTGATACTCTAATATGAGTTTTACGATATAATAACATTTTACATGTGGCTATATATATTTTTTCTTGTCGTTGCCAGATTCCTATTTCAGGAAATCAGCTTGTTTTAAATGTAGATTATGAGAGTGAGAAAGTGGCAGGATGAGTGTGAGGTCGTTTTTTAAAAAATGATTATTTTTTACTTTATTTTTTTATACAGCAGGTCCTTATTGGTCATCAGTTTTATACACATCAGTGTATACATGTCAATCCCAATCGCCCAATTCATCACAACCCCCACCCCTACCCCCCCGGGTGTGAGGTCTTTATTGGATAGTCTACCTCAGCCCAACAACCCAGTTGCTTTACTTTTATATGATTTGGATGATTAAATACACCCCTATTTTGCTGTGAAAAGTTTGAGAGTTTTAATTCTTTTGTCTTTTCCTATGTTCTTGAAAGAGAATTGGAAAAGAGATGATCTGCTCTCAACCTATACCGTTTTTAGAGCCTGGTTCCTGTTTTGAGAAGCACCTGATTTTTAAGCAATGCAAAACATTAGTTCCTTCGTGGTTTTGTACTGCCTCATTAGAGATGGATGTAAATTCCAGAGATTCAGCAAAAAGAATCACAGCCATGTAGCCAGCTCTTTGTGACCACTGGCCATGAAGATTCTAAGTATTGTAATTTTGGTGTTTGCCACCAGTCAGGCACTCTTAAAAATTTTTTTTCATGTACTCTTCTAAGAGCTTTAATAAACTCATTAGTCCTTATAAAAGTCATGAAAAGCTATCTCTTAGATAATGAGAACTAGAGAAATAAATAAGGTATTGTTTTCTTTCCATTTGTTCTTTCTGTACTGTCCAGGGGTATACCTGTTGGAGAGGCAGTGTATTGATTGTGTATTGACCAAAGAATATACTTTGGTCTTAACTTTGAGGGAATTCAATAAAGATTTAATCTTTGTATTTTTTATTAGGAGAGTTGGGTTGGTGCCACCTTTCTTTTGTTAGAAAACCTCATTCTGATATTACACTACTTATCTTAAGGTAGGAGACTAGTTGTCATCGGAAACTAGAAGGAGCTGTTCAGTTTATCTTAGGAATTGTGGGCCCTGATAATAGTCATGTTCTGCCACACATGTTCCCTAGAGCAGTGTGATTCCCAAACCTGTCCCCACCTCAGACTTAACACATCATAGTCATTAGGGATGAGGCTAGGCATGTGTGTCTAAGAAGTTCTTCGAAAGTTTTAGATTAGCTGGAGTACGTCTCATAGGTCTGAGAGAAATACCAAATAAAGATTGGTTTAAAATGATGGTAACGATGATGCTTGCGTGTTCATGTTAGACACTGTGCCAAATACTTTATAAACATTTAAGTCTTGCAGTTATCCTCTGAGGTGGGTGTTTGTTATACCCAGCTTCCAGATTAGGCAACAGGCTTAGGGAAATATTCTCTTTCTCCAAGGGCATGTAGTGAGTTAGTAATGGAACTGTGTTTTGATTCTAGGTGTCTGACTTCAGACCCGGTGTTTCTTGACTTTCCACATCTTGGAAGGTACATGTGATGTAGTTCAGAGTAGTGGTTCTCACGTGGAATCACTCTTCTGAGTGATTAAAAAAAAAAACCCTCAGATCTGCAGAGGGGTCTAAAAACGTGTTTTAATTTTTAAAATTTTATTGAGGTATTATTACATACAGTAAAATGTACAGTTTTTACAAACGTAACAAGAGAACATTACATGCATGTAACATGTAACAAGAGAACATACATTTTAATCTAGGGCCCCAGATGTACAGGAGGTGTGGGAACTCTGGGATCACAGTGCTTCATGGCAGTGCCAGGGGATGAGCTGGATCTTTGAAGGTGACTCCCAAGCATATTTTAGTGCTCCAGGGAAAGCTTGGGGACATGCTGATTTTGGACTCATGCCAATCATGGAATTTCCTTAACCTCCATTAGTCTAGAAAATAAAGCTTTTGTTTGTAGCTTGATAATACTAATCTAGAAAATAGTTAGCTTTTCCTTGGTATTTGGGGCAGCATCAGTGTTGCCAGAATGGAACTGGTGCTGGGAGGTTGCCTTTTATCAGGTGCAGTGTTTCATCTTCAGTTAGGGAATTAGGAAGGACCGCCCACTGGGAGCTCAAGAAAAAAGTTAGATTTCTATTGCTTTGTAGCCCATTTTTGAGGGACAGAATAGGAGAGGGTGCTTTTAACCTATTGTTTTATCAACTTTAAACCTAAATGAAATAAAAGTAAACACCGCTCCTCTTCTTTGATGAATAATGAATATAAAGCATTAAGCATAACCTAAAAATAATATTATGCAGCTTGTAAAATTAAGTATGTTATTTTAGGGGCTCATGTATGAATTGTGCATTTAGATAGTATGACTGTTGAGTGTTGGCATCACTGCCTTCTGTATATCTGAGGAGACCATTAGCAAGGGGGATGTATGGTATTAAAAATATTTTGCTTAAACACATGTTAAAAAGAGAGATAAGGACCAAGATAATAGCCTGTAGGTTGTTTGAGAATACCTTATCAGGCAGTCATATAGCAGAATAGCTATTTTGTCTGGTTAATTAAAAGAGCAGTGAGGTTCCTTGGGCTTAAATTTATAACCTTGGGAGCGCTTTTCAGGTTCATAATTTGTGGTATCTTTATCTTCAGGCACTGTTCTTTCTCAGTTAATATTCTTTTTCAATTTTTGTCAGCAAGGTGGACTAGGATATGAAAACCCTTTATAATGGCTTAAAGTTTGCTTTCTGAAAGTGAAAGCTATCTTGCAGTTTTTAGTAGCATATTAAGTTTTGTATGTTTATATTTCTTTTCTTAAAAAATAAATTTTATTTATTTATTTATGGCTGTGTTTGGTCTTTGTTGCTGTGCGTGGGCTTTCTCTAGTTGCGGTGAGTGGGGGCTACTCTTTCATTGCGGTGTGTGGGATTCTCACTGTGGTGGCTTCTCTTGTTGCGGAACATGGGCATTAGGCGTGCAGGCTTCAGTAGTTGCAGCACGTGGGCTCAGTAGCTGTAGCACATGGGCTTAGTTGCTCCGTGGCATGTGGGATCTTCCAGGACCAGGGCTCACACCTGTGTCCCCTGCATTGACAGGCGAATCCTTAACCACTGCGCCACCAGGGAAGCCCTCTTTATATTTCTTGGATGTAAAATTTATTATTGAGTCTGCTGGTTTTATAGTAGGTAGTATTTTATAAGTATCTGGTCCCTGAGTTAAACTATTTTGGGAATATTTATTGAGGTCCGTCTTTTAAAAAGTATTTATTTATTTATTTGGCTGCACTGGGTCTTTCTTAGTTGCAGCACGCGGGATCTTTGGTGTCACGTGCGAGCAGGATCTTTTTAGTTGGGGCATGCGGACTTTTTAGTTGTGGCACATGGGTTCTAGTTCCCTGACCAGGGATTGAGCCCGGACCCTCTGCACTGGGAGCTCAGAGTCTTAACCACTGGACCACCAGGGAAGTCCCGAGGTCTGTCTTTTAATATGAGGCCAAAGATCGCTGCCTAGACCAGTCTAGGGATTTGAGTTTGCAGTATTTTAACCACATGTGGTCTGGTGTAAAGATATAATTCATAATGTTGGAAAATTGAGTACACTTTTATAAACCATATATTTCTCATTGGAAAGCATTTCAGTTGTTGAGACCTATTATGAGACAGTGTGCTATTGATGATTTTACATAAATCTGTGAGGGAAAGTTTAAATTCTTTCTAGAAATGTGTCCTAAGTCAAGTGTACATTGTCTAGGCGGAGTACCTTAGAGGAAATATATCAGGAAATATGCTGAAGGCTGAAAACAGACTAAAATATCTGTGAAAATTAATGGAAAGACTCACTAATCACAAGTGATAAAATAGGCCTTCTATTAGTGAGATAGGAATGTGAGGGCATAGCAAAAGTTCCTTGACTTTCCATGACTTTTCCTGCCAGAAACACATAGTGGTTTTTTTTTTTTTTTTTTAATTTATTTATTTTTGGCTGCATTGGGTCTTTGTTGCTGTGCGCAGGCTTTCTCTAGTTGCGGCGAGTGGGGGCTACTCTTCGTTGTGGTGCACGGGCTTCTCATTGGGTGGTTTCTTTTGTTGCTAAGCACAGGCTTCAGTAGTTGTGGCACGCGGGGTAAGAGCGCAGGCTCAGTAGTTTTGGTGCACAGGCTTAGTTGCTCCGCGGCATGTGGGATCTTCCCGGACCAGGGTTCGAACCTGTGTCCCCTCTATTGGCGGGCGGATTCTTAACACTGCGCCACCAGGGAAGTGCCACACATAGTATTTTGAATAAGAATTGGAAGGCTTATTCTAGTAGTCATCATGTCATAGTATACGGGGCAGTCTGTCAGTTATTGATAGGAATCTAAACCCCCTTTGATAGGCTGAATGTTTAGAAATAACAGAATTGTATGGCCTGAGATATTATCAGAGAGCATGCATCTAATGGACTGCCCATGTCTTTCATTGTCTCTCAGATCTTGGATATGTAAATGTTTGATTAACGAAAAGATCCAGAAGCTACTAAAGGATATAATAAGGCTTATTTACTCTTTCAGCCTTAGGCTCCTTATTTTTCCTTATATATTGTTGGTCCTCTTTATTTAAGGTTAAATTTTATTAAACTACTTTTACTTAAAAAAAATTTAACCCAAGAATATGTGTTTTGTGCTGTTAAGTTTGTATAGATACTGGTTAAAAGATACTTTTATTTTTATTTATTTTATTTTATTTTTTTTGCGGTACGCGGGCCTCTCACTGTTGTGGCCTCTCCTGTTGCAGAGCACAGGCTCTGGACGCGCAGGCTCAGCAGCCATGGCTCACGGGCCCAGCCGCTCCACGGCATGTTGGATCTTCCTGGACCGGGGCACGAACCCGTGTCCCCTGCATCAGCAGGCGGACTCTCAACCACTGCGCCACCAGGGAAGCCCAGAAGATACTTTTAAAAGAACTTAGGAAATCTGAGTTTGAGTCCCACTTCTGCCTTTTCTTGACTGTGACCTTGGGCTCTTTTGCACTTAAGTTTCTTTTTCTTTAATTCTTTTTTTTTTTCTTTTTGCGGTATGCGGGCCTCTCACTGTTGTGGCCTCTCCCGTTGCGGAGCACAGGCTCCAGACGTGCAGGCTCAGCGGCCATGGCTCACGGGTCCAGCCGCTCCGCGGCATGTGGGATCTTCCCGGACCAGGGCATGAACCCGTGTCCCCTGCGTTGGCAGGCGGACTCTCAACCACTGCGCCACCAGGGAAGCCCTCTTTCATTCTTTTTTTTTTAAAAAAATTTATTTTTTTATTTGGCTGTGCCAGGTCTTAGTTGCAGCATGAGGGATCTTTTTTTTTTTAGTTGTGGCTTGTGGGATCTTTAGTTGTGGCATGCAAACTCTTAGTTGCGGTATGTGGGATCTAATTCCCTGACCAGGGATCGAACCTGGGCCCCCCGGCATTGGGAATGCGGAGCCTTAGTCCCTGGACCACCAGGGAAGTCCCTGCACTTAAGTTTCTTAATCTGTAAAGTGGGGTGATTACCATGCATGGTTATTGTAAACATTAAATAAACTCATGCAGTAAAGTGCTTGGCTGTTAATAGATGCACATTTAAAACACAATAGCCATAAACTAATGTTTCAACTTTTTAATCTATGGAAAGGGGAGTAAGGCTTAATTTGTTTTAAGCATTACAGTCTTCCATTGGTCTTAGATATGTCCAAAACTTCAGATTCCAATCCTGTTGATTAGATATATTTGTTGGTAGAGTGCTGTGTCTCTTCTTTGCTCTCCACAAGGTTGGCATCATCTTAAAGTTGATGGTTAAAAGAATGGCGCTGTTAGTAGGTAAATAGGAATTGAATCTCCTTACTTCAGTCATATCCAGCACTGTTGATTTCATTAGTGAAGAAACTTTTTATTCTTCCAGTCAGGGCCAGACTTCATGACTCACACCAGGTTGAGTTAGTCCCTCATCACTGGAAATGGAGTTTCTGTTGGTGTTTAAAAAAAAAAAAAAAAAAAAAAAAAATCAGGGCTCTCTTTCTGACTGAGGTGGAATAGCTGTTGGGGAGTCAGCCACAGTGTTCTTTTTAGAATTGCATTGACATTGTTAGTTAGATTAATTTGGGGGAGAATTGACACTTCAATAGTATTTAGTTTTCCTTGCTGGAACATGATATATCTTCCCACTATTATGTCTTTCAGTACACCACTTTAATAGCAATCATGGATATTTAGTATTAGATTTATTTATAAATATTTTACGGTTTTTGTTATGCATGACATATTTTCACGTCATTTTCTTGCTGGATTTTGCTTGTAACATAGGAAAAGCTATTGGTATTTGTATTCTTTTTTGGTGTGTCCAGTTATTAAAAATTTTTTTTTTATTTTGTTGGCTTAATTCTCTTAATTTTTATTTTTTGGAGTGTATTGAGATAATCATGGTTTTTCTCCTTCAGTGAACTAATGTAAGCAAACCTCCTTAATTGGAGTTTTAATTGTGAAAACCATCCTTGCGTTCCAAAGAATCCCTGTTGGCCATGGTGTATTATTTTTCTTGCACAACTGGATTCTGTTGTTTAATAATTTAATATTTTTGCATTTGTTTTGTGAGACACTTCTTTTCTACTTTTGATATGAAGTTAGAATGACTTGGGAATCTTTCTAGATTTTTTTGTGCCCTAGAAGCTCTTAATGGTTTGCCTGGAAACCATTAGGGCCTGGTGCTTTTTTGTTGTTGTTTGGGTGGTAGGTCTTTGACCTCTTTTTAAAAATTTTCAGTGCTTTTGATTTGTGTTTTTTACCTCATTTTGAGCCACTTTTTTATTTTCTAGCTAATCCTCTGTTTAGTGTACATTTTAAATTCACTGTTACAAAGTTGTAAATTGGCTTATTTGTAGTTTCTGGTTGTGTACGTTCATCTTCTTTGATCTTTTTTTTTTTTTGAGAAAAGTTACATCTTTCTTTTTCTTAGATACACTTACCAGAAATTTGTCTGTTTTAATGGCTTTTTCAAAGCTTGATTTTACTGATCAGCTTGTGGCTTTGTTCATGATGATGTTTTTCTAATTTCATTTACATCTTGCTTTCATCTTTAATAACTTCCTTCTGCTTATTTTGTGTCTGCTTTATTTTTCTAGCATTTCAAATTGTATGTGACATTCCCTTTTATTCAGGCTTCCTTCTCTTTGAATACATTTGATAAACATTGAAGGCTAGAAGTTTCCCTTTGAGTCCCACCTTGGATAGACATCCTATTCCTTTTGCTATATAGTGTTCTCATTGTCATTCATTAAAAAATAAATTGTTTTGATCTCATCTTCAGTTTCGGAGTTAATAGAAATGAGTTTGAAGATTTCCAGGTGGATAGACTTATTTCCTTGTGTCTGTTGGATTAATTTCTTATTTTGAGGTATTGTGGAAAGTGAATGTGGTTTGGTTTTGTTCTTTGGAATTTGAGGTTCTGCTGATTTGTAGATTTGTCCGTTTCTCCTTGTTTTTAATATTTTTTGAAGCATATGTCAGGATCATATCAATTATAGTTTTATATGCACATGACATAATTTCTTTTTGTCCTCTTATAATGCTTTTTGTTTGAATTCTTTTCAGTCTGCTAGTATTGTATTTGCTTTCTGTTAACATTTGCTTAATAAAGTGGAGTAACATTGTCCAGGCATTTGTTTTGCTTACCCAAATTCAACTATATAAATGTGGTAAAGCATGGTGACAGTGACTACTTACCGATTTAGTCAGTGAATATATATTGGGTTGGCCAAAAAGTTCGTTCGGGTTTTTGTAAGCTGTTACAGAAACCTGAACGAACTTTTTGGCCAACCCAGTAATTGTGAGCGAGCTTTAGGATGGTAGATCACTGTTTGGAGGGGCACCTCTTATAATGTGAGCCCTTGATAAATGCAGTATTGCTCTTGAAACATAAGGCTTGACTTTTACTATATCATGTTTCCTAAATGTAAGTCAACCGTTTTGTCAGTCTCCAGTGAGGTGCTTAAGATTTTGATTTATTCATTTTTGACTGAATGCTGTCTTCATCTTAAAGAATCCAACTCCTCTTTATAATGGGACTCTATTGTGGGTGTTTTACCGTTTATTTACCTTCAGTCTACTTGTATTATCTTGTTTTAGATGTATCTTTTTTTTTTTTTTTTTTTTTTTTTGTGGTACGCCGGCCTCTCACTGTTGTGGCCTCTCCCGTTGCAGAGCACAGGATCTGGATGCGCAGGCTCAGTGGCCATGGCTCACTGGCCTAGCTGCTCTGCGGCATGTGGGATCTTCCCGGACCGGGGCACGACCCCGTGTCCCCTGCGTCAGCAGGCGGACACTCAACCACTGTGCCACCAGGGAAGCCCTAGATGTATCTTTTTATATAAGCATATAGCTGAATTTTCCCTTCAGTCTGGAAGAGAAATTTGATGTGTCTGTGATTACTGATATGTTTGCATTCATTCCTGTCATTTTTTGTTTTGTATTTACTATACTTTTTTTCCTCTTTGTTTTTGTTTTTTTGTTTCCCCCAGTACGCGGGCCTGTCACTCCTGTGGCCTCTCCCGTTGCGGAGCACAGGCTCTGGACGCGCAGGCTCAGCGGCCATGGCTCACTGGCCCAGCCGCTCCGCGGCATGTGGGATCTTCCCAGACCGGGGCACGAACCCGTGTCCCCTGCATCGGCAGGCGGACTCTCAACCACTGCGCCACCAGGGAAGCCCTCCTCTTTGTTTTTGAACTGATTTTTTCCCCCTAGTTGTTTGAAGGTCACATGTTCATTTTCTCTTTTTTTGGAGTTGCCTGTAAAATTTTTTAAAAATTTATTTATTTAAATTTATTTTTGGCTGTGCTGAGTCTTCGTAGCTGCACGGGCTTTCTCTAGTGGCAGCGAGCGGGGGCTACTCTTCATTGTGGTGTGCGGCCTTCTCATTGTGGTGACTTCTTTTGTTGCACAGCATGTGCTCTAGGCACGTGGGCTTCAGTAGTTGTGGCTCGCGGGCTCTAGACCACAGGCTCAGTAGTTGTGGCGCACGGGCTTAGTTGCTCCACAGCATGTGGGATCTTCCTGGACCAGGGCTCGAACCTGTGTCCCCTGCATTGGCAGGTGGATTCTTAACTACTGCGCCACCAGGGAACCCCAACCTGTAAATTTTTAACGCATTTAAACCATCACTTCTTTATTCTTGTTTAGAAATAATCAGAATCTTTATCTTCCGTTCCCCAACAAGACAGAGCTGCTGCTTGCTTTGACTTCCCTCTCCTTTCTCTTCCCTCTTCGACTTCCTATGTTGAAATCATGTAAGTATTTTAGTTGCAGATTGCTTATTTTCCTAAAAGTCAGCGTGTATTGCTTCCTGTGCTTATCATTGTTTATATAGCTCATATCTTCTTGGGTGCTTTAAAAAATTATATTGGAGTGCATCTACTAATTATTTCAGAGAAGGTCTTTGAATAGTAAATGTTGAGCTCTTTCATGTGTAGAAATGTCTTTCTCATGCACTCCCATTTGAAAGCTGATTTGGCTGGATATGAGTTTCAAATTGTTTTCCTTATAACTTTGCCAGTGCGCTGTTGTCTTCTAGCATCTGTGTTACTGATGAAAAGTCTAATTTTACCTTTATGTGATTTATGTATCTTTGTAGGAATTCACTTTTTTCCTTTGGGAGTTTTTAGGGATTTCCTGAAATTTCAATAGGATGTGACTATACATCTCCCCTTTCTACACTTATTAATTTTATTTCAAGCCAATTATTCCTGTCTTCCCCTATCTCCCCCAGAAAATTTCTAGAACTCATATAACACAGATGTTGGACTTTCTGGTTCTGTGTTCTATATATCTACCTTTCTTTCATACTCAAGAGGCGTTTTGGGAGAGTTTCTTAGTTTTGTTTTCCATTTGTTTTTTCTGTGCCCATTTTGTTATTAAATGTATCTGTGGAGCTTTATTTTGGAAATAAATATTTCTCCTTTTTTTCTATTATAAAAGTGTCTTTATTGGATACAATTTACATACAATAAAATATATCCATTTAAAGTGTATAGTTCCATACATTTTGACAGATATATACACCCATGAAGCTCCCCTCTTGCCCCCAACAATTAAGATTTGGGTTATTACAGAAAGTTTTCTCCTGCCCCTGTATGGTCCTTCCCTCTCTCACTCCCCCAGCCAGTGATCTGCTATCAGATACAGAAATGATTAGCTTGCATTTTCTAGAGTTTCATACAATGGACTCATATAGTATGTAGCCTTTTGTGCCAAGCTTTTTTCACTCAGCCTGTTTTTGAGAGTCACCTATGTTAAGTATATTGGTGTCCCCCACCCTGCGCCCCACCCCCTGCCCCGCTCTTTTTGGTTTTGAAAGCTTGTCCCACAACCCCGAACTAGGAAATTAACATTGATACAGTTCACAGACCTTGTTTAGATTTAACCAGTTTTATATAAACTCTTGTATGTGTGTATTTAGTTCTATATAATTTTGTCACATGTGTAGATTCTTAACAGCCACAACCATAGCTGGCAATCATTTCTTAATTTCTAATTTTTCTTTATGGTACCTTATTCATTTTTAAAATTAATTTTTTATTGAAGTATAGTTGATTTACAATAGCTTATTCATTTTACATGGATGAAATCTCATTTTACCTTGGAGGATATTTATGATTCTTTTAAAGCCTCCTCTTTGTTCCTGCAACTCTTTCTTTAGATGTTAACTTCTTGGTTTTGTGGTGTTGATTTTTCCCTTTTGGTGATTCTGGTTTATAAAGTGATCATCTCTGGTTTAAGGATTGCTATTCTCCTGTCAGTGGGTGCAGTGTCTGTTTACTAGTCTGTCAGGATGGATTGTAGGGGAGAGATGGGAAATACGGCCAGATGTGGGGGCTCCCCACTTCTTCTGGGTAACAGCAGCTACGTGGATGTGTACTGATGCTTGGGCTCAAGTGCCTGTGCCCAGTGAAGACTTTGCCTCTTTGGAGGAGGGGGAGGGGAGTGTCTGGCCTGTCCAGTTGTGCCAAGTGTATTTCCCCACCATATCACTATGACTGCACCAGAGCCTGCTTCTGTTTCCCCATGGCAGCTACCCCATCGACAGCTTGGATGGAGCACCCATCTGCTCCCCGCACCTTCATAGCTGCTCCCAATTTTTATAGCATTTCTCTTTTCAGGGTTCTGGACAGTTATTGCCTCTATCAACCTCATTCTGCTGATGGTATCACTTCTTGTTTCTCAGAATTATTTTAGAAAATCAGTAAGTTTATATCTTTAGTCATTTCTAGGATTTAAGGTGGGAGGAGAAGGCATGTATAGCTAATGCAGTTTATCTTGATCCAGTCTCCTTAAGCTATTTTTTTGGATGGATTTTTTTTTTTTTTAGCTCCTCCGCATAGTATGCGGGATCCTAGTTCCCCTACCAGGGATCAAATCTGCATCCCCTGCATTGGAAGCGCAGGAGTCTTAACCACTGGACCGCCAGGGAAGTCCTGGGATGGATTTTTTGGGATGGATTTTTGGGGAACGGGTATTAACTTTGAAACACCTGTTCCACTGATGGCCATTGAAACCTGATGGATTGGTTGATATCAGGGTTTGAGAGAAATTGACCACTGGAGCTTATATGTTACATAGGGTTGGGAATTTCCTCTAGCCCTAGTTTGAGTACTAAACCAAAGCTCTGAAAAGTCTCAACATTTCTGTAAGGCAAGGGCAAGGATGAAGATTTTCATTCTCAATCTTTTTTTTCAGAGTTGAGGTTAATGGGTAGTCATTTTGCTGTTTTTAAATATTTCTCAGTGCAGTTTGGGCTTGTCTAAGAGGATTGTGTTGGCTTAACATTGTGATATTTTTCTTCTTGATCTTCGTAATTCTTTTTTTAAGATTTGTTTCCAGATTAGACAGAATCATATTTCTTCTCCCAAAACCCTTTTTGTGTATATAGTTCTTGGAAACCTCAAGGTATGAAATAAATTGTTAATCTAATAAGTGTAAATTTAGTTTTCAGAAAAAAAGCTGTTCTGACTTTTTTTTCCTTCCCCATTTAGTTTTTCCTTGGTTTGGCTTGGATATTGGTGGGACCCTGGTCAAGCTGGTTTATTTTGAACCCAAAGACATCACTGCTGAAGAAGAAGAGGAAGAAGTGGAAAGTCTTAAAAGCATTCGAAAGTACCTGACCTCCAATGTGGCTTATGGGTCCACGGGTATTCGGGACGTGCACCTGGAGCTGAAGGATCTGACTCTGTGTGGACGCAAAGGCAATCTGCACTTTATACGCTTTCCCACTCATGACATGCCTGCTTTTATTCAAATGGGCAGAGATAAAAACTTCTCAAGTCTCCACACTGTCTTTTGTGCCACTGGAGGTGGAGCGTACAAATTTGAGCAGGATTTTCTCACAGTATGCATTTTTTAGCTTATATACAATTTATGGTAATCTGATTGTTAAAAATAATAGCAATAGCAAGTGGTGGAATCATTTCCATCTCTAATGGAACTTGAATTTTCTTGAGTCAAGTTAAGATTAAATATCAATTAGTGATAGGAGTTGCCATCTAGAGATTGTTGTATAGTTTACTTTTTGCCCAATTCAGATGAGTTGATGAGAATCAGAAGCACTAACAGCATAGCATTTTGTTGTTCTTTTAGTATGAAAAAATAGTAAAGCTGTAATAAGCACAGGAAGGAACTACCAGCGAGGAACAATATCATTGTCTTGAACAATGTGATTTAAAAATAATTTAAAAAATTAATGTCATTTCATGTTATAAAATTGTTTCCAACGTTATCTACCACATAATTTTTCTTATCCCCCTCATTTGTTTCTTGGCAATTTTACTATTTAGAAATATGAGGAACTCTGATCCAAAGCAGTGTTTTTCAGGCCTCAGGGTTAGTCAGAGATGGTTGACAGCAGAGTCTGCTCTCCCCAAATGCCTTTTGATGTGTCCTGAGCTGCACACTTGTTAACAGGAGTCTGGATAGTAGGCGGAGTGCCAGTGGGCCCTTGATTATGTTTTCATTCAGTGAACACTGTGTGTAAGGCCTTGAGGCTAGGTCATTTGAGGGTGGATGTGGGGGTAGATAGGTGAATTGGTCAAGGCTCTGACCTTCAGAGTGCAGTGTAGATTTAAAATATCTTCAGTGACCATGTTTTTAATGCCACCAATGAGAATGTTATTAGAGAGATTCTGCCTTTGCCTATGTTGTTTTTCATTTTCTCCCTGCCCCCAGCCTTGCGTGTCATTGTATGATTTGTGACTTTGTCTTTCTTTGTCCTCTATCTTCTTTCTCCCATAACTGACCATAACCATAATATAGAATTGACATGAATTTTAAAACTGGTTTTGCATTCTTTGCTTGAATTTTCCTTGGTTGTTGGTTTTGAGTGGTTTCTTTTCTACCTGTGAGTAAACGGGAAGGTAGGAGGAGAGGAGGTCCCCCTCCTTTGCGGTCACAGTGGACTCTGGATTATAACTGATAGGTAGAGGAGAAAACCTCTCGATTTCTGGGACCCTGTAGAGATGCCTTTGGAACATGTTTGAATACCATTTGGGCTGTTACCGGAGGTTGTGTGCTGTGTGCTAATCCAAGGAGAGGTGCAGAGTAGATTTTAGACTTTAGGGATTGGCTCTTAGGCTGTTGGGATTTCTCATCTGTATGCACCAGCGCTGTCCTTGAAAACTGTGGGAAAATGAAATGCCTAACAAATCCTGTTTGTGCATCTGGAGTAACTATTATCTAATAAACCACAGTGAAGTATTTTTAAAAATACGGAGTTTACCCTGTTTCTTTTTTAATGTGAATCAGATTTCCTCACATTGTATTGAGTTTGCTTGTGGGTGCAACACATACATTATGAGTAACTTGAGTTAGTGAAATAACTTACGTATTTGGTCATCTGACTGTCAATTAGGCTGGGATTCATTAGGATTAATAGCACAGCAGGGTACTTCAGGTAACATGAATTATGGGAAAGATAAAAGGAGGTATTGGTTTGACATACAATGGCAGAAGACTACTTTTGTTCCAGTAGGCTACCAGTGTAAAATGATTTTGCTTTGACATGAAGATGCTGGCACTTGAGATTCAAGTGTCAGGAAATCAGAATTGAATTCATTGTGGCAGGGAGGGCATGGGCAGATAAAATAAGGACAGTGATGAACGTTTTCAAGGGCTTGGGTTTCCTCAGAGGAGTAATTTAATATTCGTAATTAGGGATTACTTAAGGATTAAGATGAAGTTACCTATTAACTTCCATCTCCTTTGGATCAAAGTAAATTGGGTATAATGTAATCAAATGAGAGTTGAATTAAAGGGGGAGGACTTGCAGGGCTAAACTTGGTTTTAAACAGAAATAGGTGCTTTAGGGGGTTGAGGCATCTTTGTATTTGTCACATATATTGAGTAGGTAGATAATACTGGTAGCATTCAAATGGGTTAGAAGTTCATAGAGTAAAAAGTGAAAGTTGTTTTATATCATCTCTGCAAAGTTACCACAGTTAAAAGTTTATGTATCTTTTTAGTTTTTCTGTGCATGACTGTGTGTGACACATACACGTGCATATAAATACGGTTTTAAAATAAGGCAAATTGGATCATGTTGTATAAAATATTTCTCAGCTTGTTTTGTATTTTTTTTGACTAAAAACATGTCTTGGAGTTCTTCCCACTTCAATTCTTAATTGAATAAAGATCCTCTTCATTCTCGGGACTTCTCTGGCAGTCCAGTGGTGAAGACTGCACTTCCACTGTAGGGGGCACGGGTTCGATCCCTGGTCGGGGAAGTAACATCCTGCATGCTTTGCGGCGCAGCCAAAAAAAAAAAAAAAAGTATATATATTGATATATATGTATGTTTGTATAAAGATCCTCTTCATTCTTAATTGCTATACAGTGTTCCATAATATGAATAATAATTTAATTATCCCTTTATTAATTATTTAAATGAAATTAAGTTGATAACAGTGTTTTAAATTTTGATTCTGCTAAACTCCCCCCATCCCTTGAGGCTGTAATCAGTTTAAATAGTGAAGTATTTTACTTTCTAATTGGATACTTTCAGTCCTTTGGCTGCAGATTATTAATAATAAAGTGTGGCCTACTTTGATACTGCTCTATAGCCTTGAAGATGGTCTTTGGAAGGTAGATGTTGGATTTCTTGTGGCTCCTGCCGTGTGTTTCCAGCTCCTTGCATCATTTAGACTTCTTAGAGTCTGCTTTCTGATGGGGCTGTGCCTTCAGCTGTGCTCCTGCCTCATGGTCCCCGTAAGCAGACATCTTGTTTTCTGCTTGGGTTTTGGCACATTTCTCCAGCTGCTGCGGTGGTTTGAATGTATTGGGTCTGTGGGAGCAGAAATCTGTCTTGTCAGTCCATCCCTGTATTTGTTGTCTCCAGATCTGTTTTGTAAAGCAAGCTCAAATAGTACACATCCATGAGCACTTTTATGGTTTGTCTTATGTAGAGGGGAATGCCTTATTAAACAGAGTTTTTATTTCTGCTTGGCTTGTTAAAAAAATCTGAATACATTTTTATTTCATTACAGATAGGTGATCTTCAGCTTTGCAAACTTGATGAACTAGATTGCTTAATAAAAGGAATTTTATACATTGACTCAGTTGGATTCAATGGACGGTCACAGTGCTATTACTTTGAAAACCCTGCTGATTCCGAAAAATGTCAGAAGTTACCATTTGATTTGAGAAATCCATACCCTCTGCTCCTGGTGAACATTGGCTCTGGGGTTAGCATCTTAGCAGTATATTCCAAAGATAATTATAAGCGGGTCACAGGTACCAGGTATGTATTTTATATAAAGGTCATTGTTTATTCTTGATATCATAATGGGTTAAAACTGAGTTTTCAGGTACTGCATGTAAGAACATCTTCAAGAACCTGTTAAAATTATGTGAAAGGTATGTTTCTCTGGGATTGTGCAAGCAAATATTGTTTCTCTTTGGAAATTCTGATTTCATGATCTACTTTTCTTTAATCTCTATTGCTGAAGATTTCACTACCATCGTTTCATAAAACATCTCATCAGCAGACTCATTGAGCCCAAGGTCCCTGCCCTCAGATAGTGTTATGATGTGCATATACCATAAAGTAACCAAAGCTACTAGGTAGCATTTATAAGGAGAAGGCAAGGCAAGATCCCAGCTTTGAACTAGTTTAGATTTTACATGTATCCACACATACACATGGCCAGGGGATGTTGTGAGATCTATAAGTTGAGGTACTGAGCAGTAGAAAAATGTTTGGGGGAGGGTAGTCTGAAAAGGGAGGATTAGGTGGCAGATGAGAATGAATACCTTTTGGTTTAGGGATCAGCGATCACTTGAGGAAAAACAGGAGCTGGGGATTGGGATAAACAAGTTTTTGAACAGGTGTCAGTTAAAGAATGAGAGGAGTAATTTTGGGAGAGAAAACACATTCATGGAGGAGTTCTAGTCGGGTAAGGGGGGCTGATGACCCAGGGTGACAAGATGCTTGGATGAGGATGACTCGGGGCTTGCACTTGGAGAAAGGGAAGAGGTACCACCATGGCCCTGGTGGGCTGATCTGCACCTGAGGCTCCTAGTATTCAGCAGGTGCCCAGACTGCATCGGGGACATGGGTAAAGAAGCGGGCCCTGTGTTTTGCTGCTTTGTTTGCTTGGCTTATGTGAATATGGTATCTTCAAGGTGTCCATTAGACACTTTTTTTATCTTTTCACAAACTTGTTTCCTACTTAGTGGCATCTGTATGATTGGGATGGGGCAAGAGTGGGTTGATACATGAATATGGTTTTGGATTCATAAATATTACCTTCCTATTCTTATTTTGAAAAATGTTATAATACTATGTTTGTTTTTAATCACAGTCTTGGAGGAGGAACTTTTTTTGGTCTTTGCTGTCTTCTTACTGGCTGTACCACATTTGAAGAAGCTCTTGAAATGGCATCACGTGGAGATAGCACCAAAGTGGATAAACTAGTACGAGACATTTATGGAGGGGACTATGAGAGGTTTGGACTGCCAGGCTGGGCTGTGGCTTCAAGGTAAGGGAAAGGGACGTGTGTGCTCTAAGAAATACAAGGTAATACAGTAGAATATTATCAGCCATAAAGAAGAACAAAATAATGCCATTTGCAGCAACATGGGTGGATGGACCTAGAGATTCTTATACTGAGTGAAGTAAGTCAGACAGAGGAGGACAAAGACCATGTGATATCACTTTATATATGGAATCTTAAAAAAGGCTACAAATGAACTTATCTACAAAACCAAAATAGAGTTACAGATGTAGAAAATAAACTTATGGTTACGGGGGGGGGGTAAGGGATGGGGGAGGAAGAATTGGAAGATTGGGATTGACACATACACACTACTATATATAAAACAGATGACTAATAAGGACCTACTGTATAGCACAGGGAACTCTATTCAATACTCTGTAATGGCCTATATGGGAAAAGAATCTAAAAAAAGAGTGGCCATACTTATTTGTATAACAGATTCACTTTGCTGTACACCTGAAACTAACACAGCATTTAAAATCATTTATACCCCAATTAAAAAAAATACAGGAATTAAAGTATTGGGTATATCTTTTACCCTTTAAATAGCTTTACATACTATGAAGTCACCTGTTTAAAGTGTGCAATTTAGTAGTTTCTAGTATATTTATAGAATTCTGCAGCCATCTTCATAATACAATTTTGAAACATTTTAATCATTCCAGAAAGAAACTTTGTATCTGTTAGCTGTCACTCTCCATTCCCCCACCCACAGTCCCTAGTAAACACTAGTCTATTTTCTGTCTCTCTGTGGCATCATACAATATGTGATTTTTGTGACTGGGTTCTTTCACTCAGCATAGTATTTTCAAGGTTCATCCATGTAGTAGCATGAATCAGTACTTTGTTCCTTTTTACTACAGAATAATATTCTTTGTATGGATATACAATGTTGTATTTATCCATTTATCAGTTGATTATCTTTTGGGTTGCTTCAACTCTTTGGTTTATTATGAATAACGGGGCTATAAACATTCATGTACAAGTCTTTGTGTGGACATATGTTTTTAATTCTCTTGGGTATATACCTAGGAGTGGAATTGCTGGGTCATATGGTAACTCAGTGTTTAATCTTTTGAGGAACTGTCAAACTGTTGTCCAAAGTGGCTGTACCATTTTACAGTTTCACCAGCAGTATATAAGAGTTTAAATTTCTCTACATCCTTGCCAATACTTATTGTCTGTCTTTTGGGTTTTAATTGCCTTAATTAAGGGGATCTCTCATTTTGATTTGCACTTCCCTGATGACTGATGGTGTTGAACATCTTTTAATATACTTATTGGCTCTTTATTTTCTTTGGAGAAATGTCTGTTCAAGTCTTTGCTCATTTTTTAGTTGGATTCTTTGTCTTTTTATTATTGAATTGTAAGAATTCTTATATATTTTGGATACAGGTCCTTTATCAAGCATATAATTTGCAAATATTTTCTCCTAGTCTGTTGGTTGTCTTTTCACTTCTTGATGGTGGCCTTTGCAGCATAGAAGTTTTAAATTTTGATGAACTCATTCTTATCTATCTTCTCTCTCATCACTTGTGCTTTTGATGTCATGTATGAGAAATCATTGCCTAACCTAAGATCATGAAGACTGACTTCTGTATTTTTTTCTAAGCATTTAAATAGTTTTAGCTCTTACATTTAGGTCTATGATCCATTTTGAGTTCATTTTTGTGTGTGGTGTGAGGTAGAGGTTCAGATTCATTCTTCTGCATGTGGCTATATAGTTGTCCCAGCACCATTTGTTGGATAGACTATTATTTCCCCATTGAATTCTCTCAGCCCCTTTGTTGAAAATCACTTGACCATAAATGTATGGGTTTATTTTTGGACTCTCATTTCTATTGCATTGATCTGTATTTCTATCCTTATGCCAGTACCACACTGCTTTGATTACTGTAGCTTTGTAGTACTAAGTTTTGAGACTGAGAAGAGTGAGTCCTTCAACTTAATCTTCTTTTTCAAGATTTATTTTGGCTAACCTGGGTCCCTTGACATTCCATGTGAATTTTAGGATCAGCTTGTTGATAATCTGCACTAAAAGGCAACTGGGATTTTGACAGGGATTGTGTTGAGTCTGTTAGGTCACTTTGGAAAGTATTGCCATCCTAACACTATCAGGTCTTCTGACCCAAGAAGATAGAATGTCTTTCCATTTAGATCATTGCTGTCATTTACCAATGTTTTGTAGTTTTCAGTGTACAAGTGTTATTCTCTTGTTAAATATATTCCTAAGCATTTTAGTTTCTTTGATGCTATTATAAATGGAATTGTTTTCTTAATTTCATTTTTGGATTGTTTAGAAATACAGTTGCTTTTTTGCGTATTGGGGCACATGGTTTTTAATAATAGAAAAGGCACTCATATACATGTTTGTTTACTAATTTTAGGTACTTTGTAAATGCTGTAGATTTAATTTTCTATGTTTGTAGCATCTGCTCAATGATGATCAGTTCCTTTTCTGATTGGTTGGGTTTGTGATCAGGTCATAGTTATTTATATATCAATTCTGCTGGTCAGGTACTTTGAAATACCTGATCTTCTAGGGAAATCTGAAACTCTTAAATAGTTTACTCAAGGACTCAGCTGTCAGATAAAAGCAGTTTACGAGATGTTAATGTGACCATTTAGCTGAGTGGAACAGCTGTGCAGTTGGGGGCGAATTGCTAATTGAGGCATCTTCCTGAAATTTAGCCTGGTTGCAGAAGGAGCATGGTGCCTTCTGTGGATCTGAATATGCAGATACGTGCCGTCAAAGCTAGATTTCAGTGAAAACCACAGGGAAAGCCATTTGCTCATTCAGAATGCTTGGGGTGTGGGAATTACCTGGCAGTCCAGTGGTTAGGAGTCCGAGCTTCCACTGCAGGGGCCATGGGTTTGATCCTTGGCCAGGGAACTAAGATCCCACAAGCCATGCAGCGTGACCAAAAATAAAATAAAATAAAAGTTCAAAAAAATAAAAATAAAAGTTCATTAAAAAAAATATTTGAGGAAAAAACTAAAAACAAAACCAAACTAAAATTCTTTGTCCTATTATTTTAAAAAAAAGAATGCTTGAGTTCTTGAAGTTGCATTTCTATTTGAGAAGATGCTCTGTTATTTTGTAATAAAATGTTTGAATATTTGAACAGTCGTGCCCTGAAAGTTACTTTTGTCTTAGTAAAGTAACATTAAGTTCTATTGAGCTGTGTTGCCTTTGGTTTAGCAATGAGATATTTTTTTTCCATCATAGCTTTGGAAACATGATGAGCAAGGAGAAGCGAGAAGCTGTGAGTAAAGAGGACCTTGCCAGAGCGACTTTGATCACCATCACCAACAACATTGGCTCAATAGCAAGAATGTGTGCCCTTAATGAAGTAAGGGGACATGGATTTTTTTAGTTGCTCTGAGGAAAATACGGAACTTACTATGTGGGCCCCGCTTTGTATACGTCTGTTTTCTCTGAACAGTGCCTAAATGTAGTCGTAAGTGGTGGAGTTTGTTTCATTGGCAAAGTTAAAACGTTTCACCTGTAGATTAGTCTTAATACATTTTTTTGTCCTTACTCAAGATAAACACTGCTACTATCTAGAAGTAGAGGAAAAGTAGAGGAAGGTAGGGAAGGTAGCCAGTATCGCAGATGATGGGGACTGTTGGGTGGTGGTGATGGATGGCCATGCTGAATCTAGACGCCACGCCCACTGTTGAGCTCTAGAGTCCCTGGGAATGAATCCAGAGGAAGGCACTGAAGCTGGGAGAAGACTGAGTGGGCCGAGGAATGCCCACCCTGCTCCCCCTCCACTGCAGCAGAGCTGTCTTTGTGCTTTCAGCTTCTTTACAGTGCTGCCTTGTAGCATTCAGGTCAAGCAGCATTGTACAGGGCTATGAAAGAACTAAGAATGACCTTCCCTTCGGGATCCAGTTGGTGCAGCTTTATAACTTATCCCTATTTATACACTTTTGTTTAAAATTATTCTTTTAAATAGATAATATAAGCATGTGATTTAAAAAGGAAACCTCAAGAGGTACAAAACGATTGTCTCATTTTTAGTTAAAAATACTGTATCAGTATGAAGAAATTAAAAATTCTTTATTTGAATATTTTAACACTTCTGTTTTCTTTGTTGCATGTTCCTTTAAGTCCTGTGCTTATGTATTTTAAGATATTTTAGTTGGTGTACATACCATTCTATGTTTTTTACTTAAACATTATAAATTGCATGGTTGTATATTTGATTTCTTTTTATGTTATAAGTCATTCACATAGAACTGGGCATTTGGTTGCTTGCCGATGATAGTTCTGCAGTAAAGCTTTTTTTTTTTTTTTTTGCGCGGTACGTGGGCCCCTCACTGTTGTGGCCTCTCCCGTTGCGGAGCACAGGCTCCAGACGCACTAGGCTCAGCGGCCATGGCTCACGGGCCCAGCCGCTCCGTGGCATGTGGGATCTTCCCGCACCGGGGCACGAACCTGTGTCCCCAACCCGTGTCCCCTGCATTGGCCGGCGAACTCTCAACCACTGCGCCACCAGGGAAGCCCGCAGTAAAGCATTTTTAAGCATGAAGCTGTTCCTTGGATGGACTTATTCTTGATAAGAGACTTATTCAGGAGTGAGATTTCTCATCTAAAGAATATCATACTTATGAATTGTGATAGGTATTGCCAAGATGCTTTGCACAAGGGCTGCACCAATTTAGATCGTTTTTAGCAATGAATGAATGGATTGGTTTTACCACAACTTGACTAATATTGGGGGTAGAATTTCAGTTAGTTGTTTGTTTTGCTAACATTTTTTTTATGGTGCCAATTTAAAATACAGTTTTATTTAAGACATTGCATTTTCCACTTACAATACAGTGCTTATAAAGTGCAATGTTATTTCCTTTCCCCGTGTACACATTCACTGCTCAAGTATCAAGAATGCCCAGTTGTTTACTATAGCAGCTCAGCTTTAAAACTGCCTTGGAATTTGTTACACATTTGGGTCCTTCAGTGTTTTTTGTGAAACAATGATAAATCTATACTGGGTTGGCTTAATCAACCTCTTCAGTGGTGGGTGCAGAGGAGGCACCACCAGATGGAGGAGCTCGGCCCCCAGGCATTCCTCCTGGTATGTGTGCCTCCTGCACTCTCTGGTACAGCTTGGTAATGATGGAGTTGCAGATTTTTTTCCAGCTCCTTCTGCTGATGTTCGAATTCTTCCTTCTCCGCAGGATGTAAGATCTTGGGTCACTCAGACATCCAAGGAAGGAAGCTGCCAACATGTGGAGTTCTTTGCTAACTTTTTTTTTTTTTTTTTTTTTTTTTTTTTTTGCGCTATGCGGGCCTCTCACTGCTGTGGCCTCTCCCGTTGCGGAGCACAGGCTCCGGACGCGCAGGCTCAGCAGCCATGGGTCACGGGCCAGCCACTCCGCGGCATGTGGGATCTTCCCGGACTGGGGCACGAACCCGCGTCCCCTGCATCGGCAGGCGGACTCTCAACCACTGCGCCACCAGGGAAGCCCTGCTAACTTTTAATGGATCTAAAATTTTACTTTTTTTGCTCACTTAGTGAGGTTGAATTTTTTTGTCTGTGATATTTCTTGTATAATTTGCCTATTTGTGTTACTTTTCTTCTTTGAATTGGGTCTTAATATTTTTTACTTATCTGTATAAAACTTTTTATTTAATTGTAGTTATTGTTTGTCATATTTAATTCAAATGCTTTTCCTAATCTGTATTCTCCTGTGACATTTTCTGGCATACTTTGAAGTAGGTTTAGAGTTGTCTGGGGATCAAATTTAAGTAGCCCTGGATCAACTGGATTAAATGTAAATACTTTTTTTTGATCAGCAGTTACCTTGCTGCTAAAAACTATGTACATGGTACTCTCTTTGGGGTAGCTTTTATGAGAGAACAGAAATTAAGATGAAAACTAATTGCCTTTTTTTTTGATGTGCTCAGAACATTAACCAGGTGGTATTTGTTGGAAATTTCTTGAGAATTAATACGATCGCCATGCGGCTTTTGGCATATGCTTTGGATTATTGGTCCAAGGGACAGTTGAAAGCACTTTTTTCGGAACATGAGGTAAGCAGACTTACTTCCTGTGACATGTTACCTTCATAAAGGGCATGCAGTTCATGCTGCGCTGGAATTTGAAGTAGTACTTATTTGTTTCTGTACTTGTATAATATGGGTTAACTTTGGTCATGTTCAAAAGCTGTTTCTTACCTGATTTAATGTAAGGTAGATATTTGGTTAATTTAATTTTGAGCTTCAGTTTTAAAGAAGAAAGTCTTGATAAACAGCCAGCTATATTACGGATGCCATATTCTTTTCTGAACCGTCCTTTATATTTTCCCCATTGCAATTTGCACTTACTTTGTAAATGCACTTACTCTGAGTTCTTTTTTCATTTTTTGATGTCAGTATTTATGTATTGATGTAGTTTATGTGCCAGTTTACCAGTTATTTAAGATGTATGTTCTAAAAACAACTAGATCAGTAAAAAGCATTCCAGGATTAGAGCCACACTATCATAAGAACATAACACATAGACAGGCTATGTGGAAAAGAATAACTGAATTGCTCAACCTGATAATCCTATTTTGGAAAGTGCCTTTCTGTTTTTCAGTTTGAGGAACAGAACCAGAGCTATGGAAGGGACTTTCTCTTTCCTCCCCTTGGTTGTGGGGCAGTTGGACTCTTTAAAGTGTTAAAGTGGATTGTAGATAGTGTTATTATGAACATTTTTCAGAATTGTATTTGCATATTTAACAATGTTTCTATGAATTGACAGAAATCAAAGTAGGATTTGAAATAATATGAAGAGGCTGTTTTTTCTTTAAAGGTTGCTTTATGTTTTTCCTTTTAAGTTGCTTAAGTTCATAGTTAAAACCCAAAGTGCATAATTCCCCATATCAAAAAGCTTAACGTTTAAGTTATCTAACTTTCTTTTTACCTCTAATCTTATTATATTAGTAAATCAGTACTGAATTATCAGTTTCTTATAACTTTTATATGCATCTTGCTTTTTGTGATCTTTGACCTGTTTTATTTTGCTTAATATTAGAATAAAAATAAATCCTGTTTAATGTTGTATCTTAGTATAACTTGCCTCCTGCTGAGTTTCTACCTCTTTTGAACCTTTTTCAAGGCAGAATGTGGAGGTTTCTTAGGTTAACTTTTTTTTTTTAACTTACGTCTTCATATCATAATAATTACGACATGAACCCTTTATGAAGTTTTGTTTTTCCCATTTTGACTTCCTCTCTGGTTAGCCTGTTGGCTCTGTCTCTGTGTTTTCCATTTACATTGGTGCCTCTGGCTCTAATGTCGATCTCTGTACTTTTGGAACTCTGATTATTTTAGGTTCTCTGAGTCATGAAATACTCTCCTGTCTGCACACTGAAGTCAGTGTGTCTGCTGTTGTGAAACCTTTGTATAGATTCTTCTCAAGCCTTTCTCTTTAATTGTTTACTGTTCTCATCTTACACTTCTTGGCTTGTAACAACCTCTGTCTTTTACTAGATAGTAGGTTTTGGGTCTTCAGTGGAACTCACTATAATGGTTAACTTTATCCCTTCTTCTTTTGTTGTAAAATAAAACACAGATACAGAAAACCACTTTATATGTAAAGCTAACTGTTACAAAGTGAACACCCTTGGGACTTCCTTGGCGGGCCAGCGGTTAAAGCTCTGTGCTTCCACTGCAGGGGGCGTAGGTTCCATCCCTGGTCAGGGAACTAAGTTCCTGCGTGCTGTGGCCAAAAAAATTAAAAAAATAAAATAAAATAAATAAAGTGAACACCCTTGAATTCTATCCTCTGGCTGTAATTGTGGGTTTCTGAGTGTGGCTGAGTCTTGCTCAGTTGTGTCCCTTCTACAGTTTCTGACTTTCTCTCATAATACATTCATGTGGCTGCTTATTTATTTATTTTTTATTATTTTTAATATTTATTTATTTACTTGGCTGCATCAGGTCTTAGTTGCGGCAAACAGGATCTTCGTTGTGGCATGCGGTATCTTTCTTTTTGGCATGCGGGCTGTTTGTTGCAGTGCGCAGGCTTTTCTAGTTGAGGTGTGCGGGCGAGTGCATGGGCTCTGTAGTTGTGGTGCACGGGCTTAGTTGCCCTGCGGCATGTGGGATCTTAGTTCCCTGACCGGGGATTGAACTTGTGTTCCCTGTATCGGAGGGCAAGTGCTTAACCACTGGACCACTGGGGAAGTCCCCGTGGCTGCTTATTTTTAAAGCCAAAAAAGAGTGAAAGGGCAGGCCTCTCTGTTGTGGGGCCACATGTTCTCTGGAGAAGCTTTTCTTGGAAAATAGACTAAACCTTAGTTATTTATATTTCAGAGACTTCTCATATGTTCTTTTTTTTTAAAAAAATTATTTATTTATGGCTGCGTTGGGTCTTCGTTACAGTGCGTGGGCTTCTTATTTTGGTGGCTTCTCTTGTTGAGGAGCACGGGCTCTAGAGTGCAGGCTCAGTAGTTGTGGCGCACGGGCTTAGTTGCTCCGCGGCATATGGGATCTTCCGGACCAGGGCTCGAACCCGTGTCCCCTGCATTGGCAGGCAGATTCTTAACCACTGTACCACCAGGGAAGTCCCTCATATGTTCTTCTAATCCATAGCAGGTCTTCCAGGATCTTCCCATATTCCTTTTTCAGTCACTTCTTTCTTTCTTACAGTACTTTACTGTCTGATTGCATCCTTTGGAGACCTTGATGGATTCTGTATCATTGTACGATTATTCTCTGATTCCTGCTGATTTCTGCCAGTATGGGTTTTGCCTCATTTTCTTTTATATTTAATCCTTGTTTTGGTTTCTTGTTTGGGTTGTCATGTCTTGGTTGTATTTGGCCTTGAATACTTACTTCAGGAGATGGTCCTGTAATGTCTTCCTTCAGCTGCTGCTTCTCTGTCTCATGCCTCTGCCTTCCCCTCAGTTGCTTCTGTTCTTCAGATGTTGCTCCTCTGTCCTCACCCTTCTCTACACGTTGCCTGAAGGTTCTGTTGTCCACTTCTCTGCTGCTCACCTCTGCCAGTACTGCCCTGACTGCTGCCCCGCTCCAAATCCAGACATCCGGTGACTTTCTGGGTGTGGCTGCTTGGCTGCCTGGGGCACCTCAGCTTTGCACATCCTGTATGGAACCCCCTTCCTTGCTCTCCACATCTCTTGCTCCTGTGTCCTTGTTCTCTCAGGGGTGGTGTGACCGGATGTGTGGGAGGGACATCAACATGTCTGCCACCCTCATCCACTTCTTCAGGCGAGTCTTGAACCCATCCCACCCCCATCTTTCCACCCTCAGCCCAGCTAGCCCTCGCCCTCTATGACCTGTCCCCGCTTCTCCTTCATTGCACTTCATGTCTCATCTTCCCTTCATTCCAGAGTTGTCTGGAAATGCTCCAGGCCCCTGTTGCTTCTCACCGCCTCATTCTGCAGGAGATGGCCCAGGTACCGTCCTTTACCAGGGGTAACTGGGCTGCTCTGGGCCTCATAACTTGTGGAGCCCCAATTGTGGGCTCTGGTCTGATGTGCCAGAGTGTCCTTCCCCCGCTGCCTGGGAGCTCTGCAGAGCTTCTCTGCTCCCAGGCTGGCCTTGGGCTCAGCAAAATGGGAGTCAGGAAATAGGTGTCAGGAATTAAGGGCTGTGTTGGCTTTAATGCTAGTAATCATATTTATGGTAATTTAAATAAGTCAAAGGAGAATTGCTCTTATTTTTTTCTTTTTCTTTTTTTTTTTTCAGGGTTATTTTGGAGCTGTTGGAGCACTCCTTGAGCTATTGAAGATCCCCTGATTGTTACCTGGGGAGGGGTTCCTGGAACATTCCACAATGGGATTTGTGGACTTGTTTTTTTAAGAGACTTACTCAGTTTTATGATTGTATACTACCTGAATCAAAGCGAGAAAGGACAAATGTATTTTTCTAAGTCATCAAGATAAATCTTAATAACCAGTAAGGAAAGATATATATTAAAAAAAAAAAAAGTGGACCATGTCCATGTCGGTGAGAATTCTCTGTATTTAAGTTGCTCTTCAGTATAGCTTTGTTCAACTTGCTGTGTATTTTTGAAATTCAGCATCACTTTGTGGAGCCTCTTCAGGGGAGGAGAGCTGTTCTGTGTTCAACGGGCTGTGGTTTTGTGTCCTGTCGAACTAGCTAAATGTAAGGCAAGCTATTGATACTATGTATTATAATCTAATCACAATTTTATCAGTGTGGCCTTGGAGATCATCTTAATGTGCATTAACTCTGGTGTGCATTTAGCTTGTGTGAATGTATTGAAAAACATGTTTCAAGGTTCTACAGACTTATTGGGCAGGTTAAGTCTGTGCCTTTAACAGTTAAGCAACTTTTGGAAGGGCAGTTCCAGCTTGTTTACACTGTAGATCCTGGGAAGGTCTGTTTGGAGGGAAAGGACTTCTCCCCTGGGCAGAATTTCCTTGGGTAATGGAGGGATAATTGATGTGATGGAAGTGAGTAAGCTAGTAGAAAAAGCACATCTGGAAGACTAAAAGCAGACAAAGCGGGCTGCCAGTATCGACAGCTTTTCAAGGAGTGGGGGGAATCTGGTTATTTCAGGCTGGTAGAGAGGGAGGAATTGAGGTGTCCATTGATTAGCTCATGGAGAGCAGGGCGGGGCTCTCCCGCCTTATGCTCCCTGCCTTGTGCTTGCTGGAAACTGCCTGGGAGGCTGGCTCAGTTAGATCTAGTGGAGGGGCTGCGTGTGGGAGGCTCGAAAGGCTGCTTGAGGAGAGACAGGTTTCTAGATGGAGTCTTGGTAGAGGTTGGCTTCTTCCTCTGGACCGAGGAATGGAGCCAGCGTGAACCTGTTCGCTGCCCATGGAGATCCAGGTTGACCTCTGAGGCCTTGTGGGGTTCCGTCTGCTCTCCCCGCGGTTACTGTGCTCACGAGGCTGTGCCATTGCTTTTTGTGGGTCGTGTCATGCAGCCCTTGTCATCTTCATAACTTAACAGAGGAGGAAACTGCCCAAAGTCACACAGCTAGAATCCGGCAGAGCCCCCTTTCCTCTTGTGCCTTGAAGTCGCCCTCCACCTCCATGGATTCACCACTTCCTGCTCTTGAGAAACTGCCTCTGTGACTTTTTTGTGCTTTGTGCTCAGCCCATCCTTCTTACTCCAGTGAATCTCATTGCTAAATCTAATGGACATTTCATGTTCTCATCTTCCTCAGTTTTAACACTGCAGACCCCTCTTGCTTTTCCTTCTATCTCCTAGGCCACTTTGTCTCTGCCAATTTATTCTCCACTGAAGATAATTAGATATTGCTAGCCCTCAGGCTCAATCCTTGATCTCCTTAAGCAGTCATCAGCACTCACCTTGACTCTGATTTCTAAGGTAGCATATCTGGCCCAGCCCTTGCCTCTGAGCTCCAGTCCCAAGGCATTGACTGCCTTCTCTTCCCTCTTCCCCCTTCCCCTTTCCCGCTTCCCTTCTCTTCTGTATCTCCAAGGCCATCTTTACACAGAAATGTCTCCATCCTCCCCTGAAGCTCCGCCAGCATCCTCTCCCGGTTTCCTGCCACTTCACTACCTCCAGTTTGTGAGATGCATGCAAACTCAGTCTTGTCACCACAGCTACCACCCTGGTCTAAGCCACTGCCCTGTTTCATCTCAGCAGTTATCCCTCCCAGTCAGCCCTCCAAATACTAGCCTGAGGGTCCCATCCCACACTCCCCTATTAGAGGCAGTGGGGGTGGTAGTGGCTGTGGTCATGGTCCAGGTGTGAAAGGAAGGTGGCCAAACCAAGATGGGAGCAGTGGATGGTCAGGTAGAGAGAGATGCTTTAGAGGGTTGAGTTTAGAGATGTGGAGATTGGAAGTGGGGGAAGGAGGTTCTGTGAGGGCACCTAGGCTTGCTGGGGAGACTTGGTTTTGGGCTGCCTGATTTTTGATGCCAAATAGGTATCTGGATATTTAGGTCAGAGACGTGAGAATGATGTGCATGTAGGTGGGTAAAATGTAGGTGGGAATTTAGTGAATCCCAAGGTAGAGTGAGAATAATAAGAGATGTGCAGAGAAGGAAGAGGCTGCGAAGAACACCGAAGAGTGGTCAGAGGGGACTAGTGCAGGGGGCCTGTTGCTCTGGAGACTTGAGGGGAGAGGAGCTCTCCAGGCACCTGCATTAAGAGGAGGTTTCAGAGGTGGCACAGATTTGGTTTCAGGGCCATGGATGGCCTTGAGGGGGAGCAGTTTCCCTGAAGCTATGGGGCCAAAGCTGAGCTGCAGAGTCCTAGTGAGGGTTGGTGAGTAGAAACAGTAGCTGCCACAGGATGGCTTTGGACCAGGAGATGTTTTTTTCTCCTCCCAACAGAATAGTTGGTATTTCCAGACCTGGGATATAGCTAGAGGGGTGAGGCCATGGGCCAGTTCCACCACTGCAACCTCCTGAGCACTGGTGTCCACATTTGGGAGACCGCTTGACTGTGTCCAGCCACACCTGTGGTGCTGAGGCCAGGGTGGCAGGGGGGCCTTGGCCTCTCTGCCTTCTCCTTTGCTGTGGCCTGGTGCTCCACTCATCACCCCTGACTGGCACCCCACACCATGGGGAGAGATAAGCCAGGCTCCTCTGTCACAATCACCTGTTGCTGTTGACCAATTCTGTTTGTTCAGAACCACTCTTCAGCTCTTGCTACATGGGCTTAAGTGGGATGTGGGTGACCAAGGGTGTGTACATGCTCAGCACAAAGTATTTTTTAAATCTGCTTTTTATTTACATTTAAGTCAGTTACATGCATGTCTTATTTTTTAAACAAGAGTAATTAGCAAAATGCATTAAAATTTTAAAATAGCAATTAAATATACAAAAATATATAGCTTACAAAAAACTGCGAATGTTTAAAAATATTCTGCTGCATAATTCTTAGTGTACAAACATGTCTATGAAACCTGAGGTTCAGCATTTCATAAACCTTTTTTTGAGGGAGTTATATGATATCTAGCGAATAAACCCCAATGGGCTTAAAACTATAGGACTAATATCCACTCTTTCTGGCAAAGATCTGTCAAGAGACCCAGAGATGACAGTTCAGGAACACTCTCTTGGAAGACTGAGCTGTTACCAGGAAGGACTTCCTAACACTAGCCCCATCTGCCTCTCCTGCTCTAGCGGGGGTGCCTGGGAGGGAAGGGGTGGATGGAGGGATGGTGTGCACCTGGCCCGAGACACAGGTCCGCCAGGCTTGTACTGGCCTAGGGAGCTGAGAGGGGCTTCATGGAAGAATAGACAAGTCCTTTGACACTGGTGGGGCCCACAATGTGGGTACATGTCCCTGGAGCAGGGAGGCCCTGACACTACAGCCACAGAAGTGAGCACTGGGTCGGTAAGCCAAGTGTGCTGATGCTTGGTCTAAAAGTGGAATAAAACTGCATCTTGCAACAACAGTTTAGGCTCTGAAGCTGAACTGGAATAATATTTACTGAACAAGCCCCTCTGTTTTCCTCATGTTCCCAGTCAAATGGAAGCACATTCCATGGCACGTGGAAGCCTTTGTTAATCTACTAAAGGAACATGACCCAGCATTTTCCAGTTAACAACTGCACCTTTCACCAGAATTTAGACACTTTCATCTCCTTTACTCAAATTCCTAAATGCTAACGATGAAAAAGACAAGAGGTTCATCAAATGACAGAAGAGTGGAGTTTCACATACAATTCCTTTGCAAGTTTCAGGTCAGGGGCCCAAGTTGCACTTTTAATCTAGGGAATCCCTGGGCTGCTGTTCTGTGTGGCAGGATACCAAGGAGGTGGGTGAGGAATGAGAGGCACAAGTCCATGCCCCTCCCCCCAAGGCTGCCTGGAGGAAGCAGCTTTAACCTGGATCTCCTGCAGGGGCAAGAATGAACTTAATTTTAAAGAAAATGTTGGTGGGATAATTGCTGTTGAAAAAATGTTGGGTGAGGAGAAATTCTATGGGAACATTTTCTTTTTAGTGTGTTCATAAAGAGTGGGAAGGGAAAGGGAGTAGGTTCATGAACTTGAACGTTCGGCCATATCGCTGTTAATGCTGAGGCAGCTGACCACCTATTGGCTTAGCAACATCTGAGACATCTGCCCCACAAAACAGAAGTATGTCTCAGCCTTCAGTTACTGCTGCTTCTCAAACTACTGCCTCAAAAACATGGGCTTGCCTAAGAAACCATGACAGTTGTAACCAGACGTCACTGCTGGGCTCTTGGTCCTCACTTGAAACTGGATTGGGGGGCTGAGGTGCGGCTGCAGCCTGTCCAGGCTCCTGCAAAAGCTGCTGGACTGTGCTGTTGCTTTTGGCTGTGGAGCCTGCTCTTGAGTGCCCTGCAACAGACTCAGAAAGATAGGCTGGAAACTGGTTGTGCTGTCTTCTTGTTTGGGCATCAGTGGTTAGGGTCAGGGAGGGATTGTAGTTTGATTGGGATAGCAAACTAGAATTTCATCATGCTGCAATCAGTGGAAAATATGCCTTCTTCAAAAGGAATGTGATTATAGAAATATCCCCCAATTCTGGGCTCACCTTTTACAGATATTCTGACTTCTGGGATGGTTCTTCCCACATGACTAGGAATGTTCCTTGAATATACTTGTCTGGTATTACACAAGTAAAAAAGAAAAAAACTTATACACATACACACAGTTGATTCTTGAACAATATAGGTTTGAACTGAGCAGGTCTACTTACACGTGGATTTTTTTCAATGAATACATTCTACATGATCCAAAGTTGGTTGAATCCTTGGATGCTGAACCGCGGATATAGAGGGCTGACTGTAAAGTGATGCGCAGGCTGTACAGGGGGTCAGCGCCCCTAACCTGTGTTGTTCAAGTGTCAACTGTGTGTGTGTGTCTGTGTGTATATATATATACACACACCCACGCCCCATGCATATATACATACATGTGTATGTACTTGTATATGCATAAATAATCTCTGGAAGAATCCACAAGGAACTAATAGTGGGTGCTCAAGGGGTGAGGAACTTGGCTTGCTTGGAGGTCAGGGATGCAAGGAAGACTTAACTGTTTATGATTTGTGAACCACTTGAAGGGATTACCTATTCAAAAAATTAGGGAATATTCAGCACTGAGCAACCATGTTGGGGAGCACCGTGGGCAAAGGTAAACGGAAGTGACTAAGGAAGATCAAGAGGGGAAAGGGAAGGGAGCCAGGTGAACTGGGACCCAGGGGAAAGCCCCTACATCTCAGGAGGCTCTCTGCTGAGGTTGTTTCTACCGGGACAACAGAGGAGCCCCATGTGGCCAGCATGACGGTGTCACCTAGTAGCACCAGCCCCCATGACTCTAGGCCTGCCTGCTGGGCTCCAGACATGGTGGCCAATTCCCCACAAGAGCTGGTGGGGACACCCTTCCTATAATCCCTGGGTGGGTGGATAAGGGAACAGGTTTTGGGAGGCTAACTTGCAAGAAGGGATGTGGCTAGTGAGTGGCAAGGGGATGATTCAAATCAAGCTGAGCACCTTTTCTCTACAGAGCTCTGGGGATGCCTCCCTGTGTGCATTTCATAATTCCCAGAAAACCTCTCAGAAAAACAGTTGTCGTTCAGGGCAGCTTAGCAGCATGGGACCAGGCCATGAAGATGATAGGCTTTGGAGTGGGTAATGTGGAAAGGAACAGGGCGTGAGGTCATTCGTTTGATGGATTTGAGGGGCTAGGCACTGGGGAAAGGATCTTTGTCAAGACTTGTCGAGAACAGTGTGTTTGGCAATGGTGTGAGGTCCCTTGTATCCCTCAGCCCAGACTTCCCCATGGGCCACCTGCTCCCATCTGGCCATTACTGTCTTGTCCTGTTCCTTCGCTAGGGCCTTAACTACTAGGAATAGGCCTAACCAAATCACTGTGGCAAAGAAAAGCAGCAGATGACAACTAGCATGTTAGGCCTACTCAACCAGGAATCAAGTCAGGCTGGTTTTGTTCCCTGTTCCTAAAGCCAGCTGAATTCAGCTGTACCCCTAGTAACAACTAGATAATGATTCACCCACCCATGGAGTCCAGTTGAGTCTGAGTTTTGCTCCACTAACCCACAGCACGCAACACCCAATCTCTGAGTTGCTTAAGACACATTAAGATGAAGTTAAAAAATCACGTTACCTGCCAGTGACCCAAAAGCAGACCAGAGTCCTCACATGTCTACAGATTAACAAAAGGTCAACAACTCATGGAGATAGATTTGGACAGGGCAGCCTCACTGTGAGGTGTGAGCTTGATCAAAGAGTATTAAGGGATCCTTGTTCTTTAAAAATAATTTTTTTTGAATGGAGATTTGACCTTGTCCTTCACATAAAACTGTGATTTTAATTAGAATTAAAGGAAGACATAAATTAAACCCTGGCCGTTCTCAGTTACAGCAGTGCAGCACTGGGACGTTCTGGAGGAGGACCCAGATGTGGGGAGCAAACACATTCACGTTGTGTTGCTAAGAGTAATAACTACTGCAGGTGACACTGGCCATGCTGCAATAGAAGGACACCAAGCCAAGAAAGGGAAGATGATTATAAGCAGAGCGAACACTCTTAACCACTCCAGTGTCAAGACCCACCTTAGAAGAGCTGGGTTTTTAAAAGCCCTGCACATTCACAAGTGTTGAGGTCATGGTGTAAAGCAGACTCATGATGGTGCCTAGTGGGGAGCGCACAGCACTCTCAAGCTTTCCTCTAACGGATGGGCTTTGAATGTCTGGTCCAACTGGCCTTTAGCTGTGACACGGTGAGATGAATTAATTTGCCTCCCTACAAATAGAGGGACTTCGTGAGGCTGTCTCCTTGGTACTGACGCACTGAAAGGCTATAATCCTACAAAAGCTGTGCTATGAAATAATTTGCAGTATAGAACACAAGAATTCCTCCTTTGAAGGGAAAAGTTCTGTTTCCTATTGGAACCCCATAACTAAGAGGTGACATTTGTCCCAAAGCCATTATGTGAAAATGGTGAGTGTTGGCTATTAATGAGGCTAGTCCAAAGTAAGCCTACTTCTGACATTGGTCACTGAAAACATTTCACTATAAACTGGGTGCTTTGCAGCATTCAACTCTATTGTGCTACACAATAGAGAATGCAGAAACAGAGGGTGAAAGTAGGAGTGTACAAATAGTTCTTTTCATGGGTGCCAGACAGACTAAGGCTTTCATATAAAAATATTCCACACTTCCCTTGCCCTGTTTAAAGAAGCAGTCCAGTTAGCATACCATGAATAGGTCACACATAGGGTACAGCCAATTCCAACCAACTGGATTTGTAATTTCCCAAACTGGATTCTGCCCAGCACTTTTCTAGGCTAATGGGAATTTTCCTCCTCATCTGATCCCAGCCACCTGAGCCAAGGACAGGTTCCCTCGCCCATTCTAAGACGGTAGAGGCTGGATTCCAAGAAAATTCCTGGAGATACGCCATGAACAGAGTAGCAAAGTTTCCTCCACTCTCCGTATCATGCAGGCTGCATTTCCAATGAGAAACTGCCCCCACTCATACTTGGGGGATGGAGCAGAGAGGCAAAGCTGTTGATGAGGAGTCCCACCCCTGTGATGGAAGGAGGTGGAGAGCAGGGCTGTGGAAGAGAGCTTTCTATCTGACCCAATGCTGTTTCACATAGCTAACTTACAAAATAGTCATGAATCCTGCTAGACTCTGAGTCATTTCTAGAAAAGTTGGACAGAAAGAGCAAAAGAGCAGCATGCATTTCTCCCCTATAAAGACACTTTCAGTTAGTTATCCAAGTCCAAATACTGAAGCACACACCAATGGTGAATAGCCTTGCAGGAGCTTCCTGAAACTATTCACAATTTCTAGCATTTCCCTGGCTTCAGAATTACATAGGGATCTTATTTGGGATACTTTAAATTGTTAAGTCAACGATGAGCATTTTCTTTTGAGTAGAAAGAGAGGGCAAGAGAGGGAAGAGAACAGAAAGAAGGATGGGGAGAAGCAAGGGGGTTAGCATCCTCCTCTCAGCTCAGCAGGGCCAAGGGGACTGGCCGTTATCAGTAAGATGCTCCTCTTTGGAGCCATGTGAGGGGCTTACAGCAGCTTCCTACTGAGGCAGTGGGCCAAGACCAGCAGGTATGCTGGAACCACACTGCGTATGTGGGAATGTGGGCAGCACCCTGAGGCCCCCAGGTCATACAGGGACAGCATGGGCTCAGAGGCCCAACCCCTGCTGGGGCTCCTGATGGCAGCTTGGCTGTGCCTCACTGGTGAGTAGGAGGGGAAATAAGAGGAAATGGCTTTTGACCAGACCTTTCCAAGCACATCTAATGTTTCTAGCTTAGATGATTTGATAAGCAAGTGTTGTGAACTTGAGGCAGGACCTGTGGTGATGGGTACTGCTGCTTTTTTGTAACCAAAGCCCTTGGGTTCTAAGATGGCCTTATCAAAGGGACATAACGTGAAAAGCCTTGTTGGCACTGCCTCCGGCACTGCAGCCGGTTGTGCTTGGGCTGAGGTAACCACTGTTTTTACTTGGCTGGGGCTGCTAGGAGGGTTTGCTGCTGCAAAGGCATGCACGGTCTGCATAGAAGCTCATGTGTCCACAGGGTCGGGGTGGGGGTGGCTTTAAAGACCTGCCCTCAGTTCCCTTCTCGAACACTTGTGTTTATCGTCCCTTATGCTTGGTAAAGATTCACCTTGACATGGAGATAAGTGTCTGGGAGACAGAGTGCAATGGAGTTAGCAAGAGACCCTCATGAGGTTTCTTGAACCAAACCCGCAGGCTCATCTACTCCTCTTCTCTTGGCATGGGGTGGTGTCAGAGTACTTTGGTTGTCACAAGACCCAGAAGTCTCGGTTCCCAGCCTAGTTGGCCCAAGAGTTCTTCATTAGACAAAGGAAGCAGCAGCTGGTGCCCCAGGTAGAGCAGCCAACACGGAGACTGCTTGTGTTCCTCCTGGCTCCACGCAGACATTGGCTTCTGCAACAGTTTGATCCTTGTGATGAGCTATACAATGTTCTCTGCCCCAGGGAGGGGCCCCTGTGGGGGTCCACGGTCCTGCTTACTATGCAACTGGGCCAGCTGCAGAACCGGCATGTTGCACAGTGGACATACTTTGCGAACCTCCAGCCACTTAATAAGGCACCTGCAGAACGAGACAGCACAAGAAGGAAGAGGTCAGTCCCATGCTCGTGGCACCCCCTGCCCACATGCCTCACATGTTGAACATATCTGTTGCTCAGAGGTGGGGACTGGAGTGAACAGCCAGGTCCCGAAGTGTTCTACCACTGGGTGGAGAATGCATTTCACCCTCTGGAGGAACCAGAGACTCCAGCTTTCCAAGAAGCTACAGTCAGTATGCTATACCCTCAGTCATCCATGACTTCTTAAAGAATGAAGTACATTGAGGAGGGTGGTGGGAAGGAGGAGAAATGAAGTTTTCTAATAGAAATACAAAACACATAAAGTTGCAAGAGAAGGGGGAGTATTAAATATGTCTGTAGGAGGGGGGAGGAGATGGTCCCACACTACTATTTACGTTCAGACTTATTTATTTTGATTTAAAAATAACTGTTTTTTTTTTTTTTTTTTTGCAGTATGCGGGCCTCTCACTGTTGTGGCCTCTCCCGTTGCGGAGCACAGGCTCCGGACGCGCAGGCTCAGCAGACATGGCTCACGGACCCAGCCGCTCCGCGGCATGTGGGATCTTCCCGGACCGGGGCACGAACCCATGTCCCCCGCACCGGCAGGCGGACTCTCAACGGCTGCGCCAACAGGGAAGCCCATAACTATGGTTTTGATTAAAATAAGTTTTTAGGAAAGGAAACTCTCATTGGAAAGTTCCAGTAAAACAGCTCTTTATAGCCTGGGCTCCAAGGAGGTGTGGGCTTGTCTGGCGCTGTGCCTGAAGTCCTGCCTTGGTATTCACGTTCCACCACCCTGATCCCTCCTAATGTCACACACACACACACACACAAAACAGCCTGTAGGGCGCTTTCAGCTTTCTGCATTATAAACCAGTCATGAAGCCATCAAGCTTGTCTGGCACTGCTCCAAGCCTACAAGTGAGTTGGTCAATGTGCCTCAAACTCAGGTCCTCTTAAATAATTCCACATCAATACTTACTTTCTGTGGAAGGCATGCTTACATGGACAAATCCCCAACTCATCTCGAGGCCTGAAGTCTTCTAGGCACACTGCACAGAGCTGAAAGACAGATTCACAGATGAGGCAAAGTATCTGCTAAGGACTCTCCCAGGCCAATGTAAAGTGCAGGCCCCCAAGGCCCAGCCATTTGAAGGGACTTCCAATGTCCCACAACTCTTTAAGTGAAAGAAACAGGCTCGAATCGGCAAGGTCTTCTGAAGAAGAATCTCCTGCTCTTCCTGTCACGTGTCTTCAAGATGGAGGGCAGATGGGAGAAGACAGAAAGCAAGAGGCAGGTTTCTTTACTTCAGTCCATCAGAAGAGTCTGACTTAGGTTTATTCTCACCAGATAGACTGAGCATAATGTAATTTTCTGTGCTGTGCCAAGAGGCTGACTTTCTGCAGGGAATGCTCTGCCTGCTCAGCAGCAGGGCCCCTGAAGGGACTGCTCGCACCCTGGGGCAGGCCCTGGGGCTCTCCTTTCTCCAGTTTTCATAACTTGGAAACTATAAACCATGGCACAGCCTGCAGCAGTATGCTTCTTGTAGTTCCTGGGGCCCCTTACTTTGGCACTGTCCTTCTGTCAGTGTCTGTCTTTGTTTTATAAAAAGTTATTCAAGAGTCACTGAATTTAACCTTATGAAAATGTGCAGATGGGGCAGGATTGCTCTGACAGGTGGCTAGGCTCCACTGCTTGGAAGGAAGCCTTCTTCAAAGCCAGATGCTGGGTTCCAGCCACTACTTCTTGGGCACTTACCAGTGCCCAGGGACACCAGGTATCATCCCATTTACTCACTTTACAAATGGGGAAACAGAAACTCAGAGCAGTAACCATGTTGTCTGAGGTGAGTAGCCAGGTCTGGCTGGGGACCCAGGTCTGTTACACTTTCGTCTGCCCAAAGCTTGAACTCCTCCCTGCTTGCTTCCCTGTTCATCTCCAGGGATCCTGGTTCAACCATCACCATTTCTTGTCCAGACTGCTGACCTGCCTCCCTGTCACCTGTTTCTTAACCTATAACAAGTAACCCAGTATTCTTAGGTTATGTGACAGGACACATGGCTCTTGGTGTCCTGTGGCCAGTGCTGTGGCTGTTGGTCTTCCAACACCCTTCTCCAGGGAGCTCTCAGGGCCTTGTGTATATAGCAGACAAGATCTTCACAGGAGGAGGAGCATGGATAACTTGTCTTATCAGATTTGGCATTACTGCTGAGACAGCAGGAGAGCAGGGAGGAAGGCAGGACAGATGGCTGGCCTTGGCTCGGACACCCAAGCTGTGTGACTTCTGCCATCATGATGCCTCTCAAGCTCTGTTGCTTCATCTGTAGAGTGAAGATATTACATACCCCCAACCCCCTGCCTGGGACTGTCATCAGCTCAGGTTGGGGGCAGGCCTGAGGAGGCAGTAAGGCAGTCTACCAATACCAGTTATTTTTATTCACGTTTAAATTTAGTGATGGGAGTACTATTTTCAAGCCCAGTTTTGTTTTCTGGAGGAAGGTTAAGAACAAGCTGTGGGTAAAGATGAGAAACTAGCGGTTCCAGCTTTGGGATGATCTTTTTTGGGCTTCTGCTTCCCATCTGTAAAGGGGGAATGATGTTCCCACCTCCTAACACTGTGTGAAAAGGTCCTCTGGCCTTAACCCAGCTTCCCTCCCAGCATAGCCTTCTGAAAGAGGGTGAGGACTGCTGGCTCTGCCCTGTAGATATTCAGTGCTGATCCTACCAAAGGACAAGACGTTGCTTTGGTTATTTTTCCAGAATCCAAAATTAGATTTGTAGCCTTTTCAAATGGAGTTACTATTAATGGCTATTACGTTCTTCTTAAAAAATTCTAAAACCATAGTCACCTGAAAAAAAAACCAAAATAAATTCTGATGTGTTAAGCACTAAAGTTGACCAAAAGCCAAGGTCAATCATGAAGAGAAAAGCCTTAGATCTGACTTCTTAGAAGTTCCCTCAAGGGTCAAACTAATTTTACAAATTTACAGATCATATTTTGCAAATAAGCTTTACTTTCCAGTGTTTCAACAAGGTTGTTTCTCTCATTCCTTTTTAAAAATGGAGATATATAATTCACCCCTGTAATATATAATATTCACCCCTGTAAAGTGTACAATTCAGCAGTTTTTCATATATTCACAGAGTTGTGCAACCATCGTACTAATTCCAGAACATTTTTATCATCTGCTTCCAAAAGCCCATGTCCATAAGCAGTCACCTCCCATTCCACCTTCTCCCCTGGCAACCACTAAACAACTTCCTTTCTTGATGGATTTGTTTATTCTGGTCATTTCAAAATGGAATGCAATCATGTAATGGTATCATACAACATGTGGTCTTCTGTGCCTGTCTCCTTTCACTTAGAAAGATACCTTCAAAGTTCATTCATGCTGTAGCATGAATCAATACTTCATTCATTTTTGTGGCAAAATAGTATTCCGTTATATGAATATACCACATTTATCCATTCATCTGTTGATGGCCACTTGGGTTGTTTATACCTTTTGGCTATTCTGAATAATCTTGCTCTAAACATTGGTGCACAAGTATCTGTTAAGAGTTTTCATTTCTCTTGGGTATATATCTAGGAGTAGAATTGCTGGGTCATATGATATAGCTCTATGTTTAACTTTTTGAGGAACTACTAAACTGTTTTCCAAAGTGGCCAAACCATTTCACATTCTCACCAGCAGTGTATGAGGGCTCCAATTTCTCCATATCTTCAGGTTATTATTATTGTCTGTCTCTTTGATTATATCCATCCTAGATGGTATGAAGTGACATCTCATTGGGGGTTTGATTTGCATTTCCCTAATGACTAACAATGTGCTTACTGGCCATTTGTATACCTTCTTTGAAGAAAAGTCTTTTCAAATTCTTTGCCCGTTTTTTAGTTGGGTAATTTTTCTTTTTATTATTGAGTTGTGAGACTTCTTTATATATACTAGACACAAATCCCTTATCAGATAGCCAACTGATTTTGACAAAGGTGCAAAAGCATTTCAATGGCAGAAGGACAGCCTTTGCAACAAATGGTGTTGGAGCAATGGGACATCCATAGGCACCAAGCAACCAAAAAAAATTGATAAACTGGATTTCATCAAATTTAAAAACTTATGCTCTGCAAAAGATCCTGTTAGGATAAAAAGACTGGGACAAAGTATTTGCAGATCTTTTTATTTTGTAGGCTTTTTATTATTGAGTTGTAAGAGTTCTTTATGTATTCTGGATACCAAACTCTTATCAGATATAAGATTTGCAAATATTTTCTCCCTGTGGTTTGTCTCTTTACTTCTTTTTTTTAATGTCTTTTTTTTTTTTTCTTCTTTTTGCTGTATGCGGGCCTCTCACTGTTGTGGCCTCTCCCATTGCGGAGCACAGGCTCCGGACGCGCAAGCTCAGTGGCCATGGCTCATGGGCCCAGCCGCTCCGCGGCATGTGGGATCTTCCTGGACCGGGGCACGAACCCGCGTCCCCTGCATCGGCAGGTGGACTCTCAACCACTGCGCCACCAGGGAAGCCCTTTGATTCATTTTTGAGTTCCTTTGTGTATGGTGTGAAGCAGGGCTCCAATTTCATTCTTTAAGTGGTTATCTAGTTATCCCAGAACCATTTGTTGAATAGACTACTCTTTTCCTATTGGATGACTTGGCACCCTTGTTGAAAATCAATTGACCATAAATGTATGGGTTTATTTCTGAACTCTCATTTCTATTCCATTGATCTGTATGTCTGTCCATCTGCCAGTATCACAGTGTCTTAAATACTGTAGCTTGGCAGTAAGTTCTGATATTGGGAGGTGTGAATCCTCCAATCTTCTCCTTTTTTTAAGACTGTGTTTGGCCATTCAGGGCCTCCTGCATTTCCATGTGAATTTTAAATTCTGCTTGTTAATTTCTACAAAAAAAAGAAAGGGCAGCTGTGATTTTGACAGGAGTTGTGTTGATTTTGTAAATATTTGGGGGGAATACTGCTATATTAACAATAGTAAGTCTTCCAAACCATGAACAAAGGATGTCTTTCCATTCATTTAGGTCTTCTATAATATCTTTCAATGATGTTTTATAATTTTTCAGTGTACAAGTCTGAGCTTCTTTTGTTAAATTTATGCCTAGGAATATTGTTCTTTTTGATGCTATTGTAATTGGAATTGCTTTCTTAATTTCATTTTCAGATTGTTCATTGCCACTGCATAGAAATACAGCTGATTTTATTTATTTAATTTATTTTATTTTTGGCTGCATTGGGTCTCAGTTGCGGCACATGGGATGTTCGTTGAGGTATGTGGGATCTTTCTTTGCAGCGTGTAGGCTTCTCTCTAGCTGTGGCCTGTGGGTTTTCTCTTCTCTAGTTGTGACATGCAGGCTCCAGGGCTCGTGGGCTCTGTAGTTTGCCGCGTGCAGGCTCTCTAGTTGAGGCGTGTGAGCTCAGTTGTTGTGGTGCATGGGCTTAGTTACCCCGTGGCATGTGGGATCTTAGTTCCCTGACCAGGGATTGAACCCGCGTCCCCTGCATTGGAAGGCAGATTCTTTACCACTGGACCACCAGGGAAGTCCCTACAGCTGATTTTTGTATATTGATCTTTATCCTGGAAATTTATTGAACTCATTTATCTTGTGATTTTTGGTGGATTCTTTAGGGGTTTCTGTGTTTACAAAATCATATCTGCAAATATAGCTTTACTTCTTTCTTTCCAATCTGGATGCCTTTGATTACTTTCTCTTGCCTAACTGCTCTGCCTAGACTCCTCCAGTACAATGTTGAATAAAAGTGATAAGAGTAGGCATCCTTGTCTTGTTTCCCCTTAAGAGGAAAAGCTTTCAGTCTTTCATTAAGTATGATGTTAGTTGTGGGGTCTTTTTGTTTGTTTTTTAAAATTTTTATTTATTTATTTATTGGCTGCTTTGGGTCTTCGTTGCTGCGCGTGGGCTTTCTCTAGTTGCAGTGAGCGGGGGCTACTCTTCATTGCGGTGTGCAGGCTTCTCACTGTGGTGGCTTTTCTTGTTGCGGAGCATAGGCTCTAGACATGCAGACCTCAGTAGTTGTGGCATGTGGGCTCAGTAGTCGTGGCTTGGGGGCTTTAGAGTGCAGGCTCAGTAGTTGTGGCACACGGGCTTAGTTGCTCCACGACATGTGGGATCTTCCTGGACCAGGGCTTGAACCTGTGTCCCCTGCATTGGCAGGCGGATTCTTAACCACTACACCACCAGGGAAGCCCAGTTGTGGGTTTTTTATAGAAATCTTTATCAAGTTGCAGAAGTTCCCTTCCACTTCTAGTTTATTGAGTATTATCATAAAATAATGTTGAATTTTGTCAAATGCTTTTTCTGCATCTATTGAGGTGGTCATGTGTTCTCCCTACCCCTTTATTCTGTCAATAGGGGGTATTACATTGACTCATTTTCCTTTGTTGAACCAACCTTGTATTCCTGGGATAAATTCCATTTAGTTATGATATACAATCCTTTTTATATGCTGCTGAATTTGGTTTGCTAGTATTTTGTTGAGGATTTTTACAACTATATTCATAAGGAATATTGGTTTGGAGTTTTCTTTTTTTATGATGTCATTGACTGGTCTTGATATTAGGGCAATACTGGCCTCACAGAATGAGGATAGGAAACACTCCCATCACTCTTCATTTTTTGAAGTCAAAGAATAGATCCTTTGCAGCCAGTTAAGCCAACTGTGCTCTTTTCCCCATGGGGGCCTGGTGCGCAATGGCTGCAAACAGCAGCCTCCTCGGTAGTGTATGCAGCCTGTTGCCTGTATGGGTTGCCCTAAGGGACCTTGGAGACAGCCCTTTCCAGTGGACATTAATGACTGGCATGCTGTCCCCAATCTAGGCTCCAGACAGGTATGCATGGTGCCTTTGGAAAGCCCCAGGGCACAGTGGCCAGGGTTCACATTGCCAGGTCATAATGTCCATCCGCACCAAGCTGCAGAACAAGGAGCATTTGATTGAGGCCCTCCGCAGGGGCAAGTTCAAGTTCCCTGACCACCAGAAGGTCCACAACTCCAAGAAGTGGGGATTTACTAAGTTTAATGCAGATGAATTTGAAAACATGGTGGCAGAAAAGCGGCTCATCCCAGATGGCTGTGGGGTCAAGTACATCCCTAATCGTGGCCCCCTGGACAAATGGTGGGCCCTGCACTCGTAAGAGCCTTGGCGCTGCCCCGTCCCTACCCATGCCCACCAATAAACCCTACTTTCTTGTCAAAAAAAAAAAAAAAGAATAGATCCTATCAGCCCTGTCAGAAACAGGGCTAGGACATACATTGACTGATTGGTCAGTCTATAGATACTTGAGTTTATTTGTTTTACATGCTATTGATGGCATCTGCAGAGAACAAAAGGAAGCCAGGTCACGGCATTTCAAAGTAATTTTTTGCAGCTTGAGGAACAGCAGAAGCTTCAAGTTTGTGGGTGCAGTAGGGGCATCATAATGTGAAGGCTCCAGACTCAGAAAGATAGGGTCACCTTCTTTCTCCACACTCAGAAGCTAGAGGACATGCCCATTTTCCTCAACTTTCTTAAACCTCAATTTTTGCAAAAGCAAAATAAGGAATAATACTTACGTCACCTAAATTTTTTAAAGTGTCAGTTCCCTTGCTCTTAAGATAAATTATATGAAGAAACAGACATCTTGGTAATTTTGCCACCTTGTATACATGATTCCATTTTCTTTACACTGAGATTATACCCATAAATAAAACAAATTTCAAGGGAAAAATGGCTTTTAGTGACCACAGCATATATACTGGAAAGAAGCCTAATTTTCTAGTATTCACAGAGTGCATGATCCCTAAAATGACCAAGAAGGAAGGATTGACAATTTTCAAGAGGTTGACACAGTCTATAAATTTACCTCAAAATGCAAGCTAGGGAGTGGAGAGTCATGTGGGGAAGACAACGTCACACAATGAAAATGACCCACAGCCCAGGGAATTTAGCCAAAATGATTTTCTTTTAAATATACAATCATTCTTTGATGGTGGTAGTGAACACTAATATACCTTTCCTTGAATAGTTACGAGGATAATCATATCTTTTGCAAAGGCAGCATTCCCAGTTAAGATGTGTCATTTAAGGTTGGAATCTTTAAAAGCTATGAAAGCACTCTAAACATGGCTGTGCTGCTCAGGAAAGATCTGACTTTCTTGTTCCAAACTGAAGTGCAATGGGACGTCCGTTCCATGGCCCTCATGTGTTAGTGTGCTCAGCCCTTTACTGTCCTTGCCTCACTGGCTTATGACTTTCTTTCTTGTGGAACCAGTGTTCCTTGAGGGCAGGGAGGGACTATACTTTGCCCACTCAATCTCTAGGGTCCTGTATACTGTCAGCTCCCTATACATGCTTTGGGTTTTTTTTTAAACTATTTTTGTAAAACAATTTTTACAATTTAAACTGAGGGACGAAACTCAGTTGGGCTCTAAGTATTCATATTATAATTTTAAAATTAATTTGAGTAATGTGATTTATAAGAAGATCAGTAATCCTAAAAAGACTGAGAGGGTTTATATCTCCTCCTACATAAGAAAGGGATGTGGCAAAACTTGTACCACCAGACCCCCTCCTCACTGGACCAAAGGGAAGGGAATGAGCTTGTGGGGAGGTGAGGAGAAGGAAAAGATGTTCCTAACTTCATTTTACACAGGGGGGCAACTCCAATGGGGTTACCTTCCTACAGTCTCTTCTTGTGGAAAGTAGGGTAGAGCAGGGCCGTAGCATGTCTGCCACATGACTCCTCACCCACTCTCTGCTTGATCCAGGAAAACTGACCTAAAGATGACTTTTCCTGGTCCTTGTGCAGCTAGGATCCCACCTGCTGCTGAGATGCAGGAGGGAGCAGGTTCTCCTTCCCTTTCTGTATGTATAGGCAATATCACCCTGACAGAAGTGGGGATGGACCCAAACATGTTCTAATTTAGAAGCTATATGGATGGCTGTATCACTGTACTGTACTGTAGATGTGGGCTCAGGGTTCTGATTGGCTCACATGGCCACAGCAGGTGGATGAGGCCTTCTCTGGGAGAGTGGCAGGATAGAAAGAATACAGTACAGAAAAAATATTTGAAGAAATAATGGCTGAAAACTTCCCAAGCTTGGTGAAAGACAAACCTACATATTTATGAAGCTGAGTAAACCCCAAACAGGAAAAAATCCAAAGAAATCCATGCTGAGACGTATCATAATCAAATTGCTGAAAACTAAAGACATAGAAAACAATCTTGAAAGCAGCCAGAGAAAAATGACACATTATGGATAGGAGATTGATGATTCGAATGACTATGAATTTCTCATCAGAAACCATGGAGGTCAGAAGGAAGTGGCACAACATTTTAAAAACGCTGAAGGAAAAGAAATAACCTAGGAATAAAGGTGAAATAGGTGCTTCCCTGGTGGTGCAGTGGTTGAGAGTCCGCCTGCCGATGCAGGGGACACGGGTTCGTGCCCCGGTCTGGGAGGATCCCACATGCCGCGGAGTGGCTGGGCCAGTGAGCCATGGCCGCCGAGCCTGCGTGTCCGGAGCCTGTGCTCCGCAACGGGAGAGGCCACGACAGTAAGAGGTCCGCGTATCGCAAAAAAAAAAAAAAAAAAAAGGTGAAATAAAGATATTCTCAGATGAAGGCAAACTAATAGAATTCATAGCCAGCAGATCTGCTCTCAAAGAATTGCTAAAGGAGGTTCATCACATAGAAGGAAAGTGACATAAGAAGGAAACTTGGGTATTAAGAGCAACAGAAATGGTAAATATTTGGATAAATATAACAAACTATTCGTCCCCTCCTGAATTGTTTAAAATATATCTGATGGTTAAAAGTAAAAAATGTAACACTGTCTGATGCCATTTTCAATGTATATAGGTGTAATATGACACTTACTGTATAAAGGAGTAAAAGTAAAGGGATCTATATGGTGATAAGGTTTCTATATTACAAATGAAGTGCTAAAAAATTGATTCTAGGTATTTATTTTGTAATCCCTAAGTAACCACTAGAAAATTATACAAAAAGACAAAATCACAATAGATAAAATACTAAAAATGTTCAAATAACCCAAAAGAAGGTAGGAGGAGACAAAGGAATAAGAAAGAGGGGCAAAAGCGGAAGATAAATAGTAGAAGAGTAGACCTAATTTCAAACAGATCAATAATTGCATTGAAAATAAATGGTCTAAACACATCACTTAAAAGACAGGTTGGCAGGGTGGATTAAAAAACATGACCTAACTATATGCTGTCTATAAAAACACTTCAAATATAAAGACATAATGTGTTTACAGATTAGAAAACTCAACATGGTAAAGATACCAAATTTCCCCCTGATTTATATATTTAATGCAATACTAATCAAGATCCCAGCAGGATTTTTGTTGTTGTTTGTGTGTGTACAGATAGACAAGCTGCTGTTACAATTTACATGGAAGAGCAAAGGAACCAGACTAGCTAAAACAGTTTTGGAAAAGAAGAATAAAGTTGGAGGAATCATATTACCTGATTTTAAGACTTGGTATAAAAATACAGTAATCAAGACTGTGGTATTGGTGAAGGGACATAGGCGCAGAAATCAATGGAACAGAATAGAGAATCCAGAAATAGACTCACAAAAATATGGCCATTTGATTTTTGATAAAGGTGCAAAAGAAATTAAGTGGAGAAAGCAACCATTCACCATAACCAGAGCTGGGGACACTGGTGAACAAATCAAAGACTAAATGCAAATGACAAGCAGATCACAGACTAATGTCAAGGCTCTCAGGCTTTTCTTAAAAAAAAACCCAGATCTGGCAATAGTTGGCAATAGCCTATATTCCCCTATGGTAACAATTAGCTAGAGCTGAATGCTGACAACTTCTTTAACACAGGACCTTGCATGCCCCAGTGTGTCACAGCTTCCATGGCACTTTTCTGTTTCTCTTGATACCAAGACTCCATTAGATGCAATTTATTTATTTATGTTTGTTTTGTTTTTTTAATAACTTTTGGCCACACCGCACAGCATGTGGGATCATCCACAGATTCAAACAACCACAGACCGTGTAATACTGTAGTATTCACTATTGAAAAAAATCTGCATATAAGTGGACCCGTGCAGTTCAAACCCATGTTGTTCAAGGGTCAACTGTACTTTTTTTGTTTTTCTGTACGTGGGCCTCTCACTGTTGTGGCCTCTCCCGTTGCGGAGCACAGGCTCCGGATGCGCAGGCTCAGCGGCCATGGCTCATGGGCCCAGCCGCTCCGTGGCATGTGGGATCTTCCCGGACCGGGGCTCGAACCCGTGTCCCCTGCATCGGCAGGCGGACTCTCAACCACTGCGCCACCAGGGAAGCCCTCAACTGTACTTTTTAGATTTTTTTTGCGACGTGGCTTGTGGGATCTTAGTTCCCTGATCAGGGATTGAACCTGGGCCCTTGGCAGTGACAGCACGGAGTTGTAACCACTGGACCTCCAGGGAATTCCTCAACTGTATTTTTAAAATAATATATTAACTTACTTTCCTTCTTTAAAATTAAGAACATTATATATGAAATTAATATCCCTTTTGACCAACTTCCCCTAATCTTTTCCCTCTTCTCTCCTCCTCTGTGTGATCATTATGCATCCTTTTCAAACACTATGCAGTATGCATATAAATCCATGAAAAATGTGTTTATCTTAGTTTACATACATGATATAAACATTTATATCATTTTGCAACTTGCTTTTTCAAGATTCCGTTAGAGATCTATCTAGGTTGACGTGTTTATAGAGGGAGCTTGTTCCTTAATTTTGCCTGCCGTATAGTACCTCACTGTATGAATCACTGTATCAGGTTTCCTTCTTTTCCTCCCTCCCTTCCTCTCTTGATGGATAATCTTCCAGTGTATCATGTTTTATTTATTTGTTACACTACTGATGGACATTTAGCTTGTCTCTGATTTTCCACTATTATAATTATTCACTAATAACGTTATTCATATTGAAATTACGTGTGCTTACACAGGAACAAGCTATGTATCATTGTATAATTAGGCTACAGGAATGCACACACACAAAGAAGTTTGACAAAATAGTTTCAACACAAAGAAGTGCATCAAAAAAGGACCGAACTGCGAAAAGTACATGACTGGCCTCTGGAAACAAGTTGTAGAGCAAGGTTAGGTTTTCTTAGGCACAGTGAAACTGGAATTAGTGGGTGCGGTTGGGATACTAACTCTGATAAGTAATGATGTAACACAATTCACTTATTCAGGATAAAGATTCTAAACTAATGGGTCAAATCAATAAGGAAGACTTCTATTCCTGACAAACATGGTTATTCAGTATTGTTAATGTATGTCAGAATTAGATCTTTTCATTTATGGTCATCAAAAAGACTCCAAACAGAAGAGGATCACTTTCTGTTACTGTTTTAGGAAAAATTTAAAAATCAAACAGTATTTGATGCTTGAGTTTAATCCAAGGTTAGTTCTGAAATGCTGTACCATATCAACTCTTTGATAAAAAATATGCAGAAAGAGCAAAGGAGGGACTTCCTTTGGTGGCACAGTGGTTAAGACTCTGAGCTCCCAATGCAGGGGGCCTGGGTTTGATCCCTGGTCAGGGAACTAGATCTCACATGCATGCCACAACTAAGGAGCCCGCCTGCCGCTACTAAGACCCAGTGCAACCAAATAAATAAATAAATATTTTAAAAAAAGAGCAGTAGATAATTTCAAAGTGTTCAACAATAATATAAATCATTATTTTTTTTTACAATTATTCAAATAATTTCACAAATTAACTCTCTTTGAAGAGACTGGTAATGTAGCTTCACCACAGTTATGCTATATAAAACATAGATATGACAGTGTGTAGCTTTTCAAGTCCTTGCTTTAAACACCAATTAAAAAACTCAGAAAGGGTGGAAGAGAAAGGGCCCTAAAATTAAAAATAAAAACTCTGAGCATTTGAAATCAGTGGCAAGAAAAGGAATAAAATAAACAAGAATTACTATAGACTACGTGTCTTAAGGTGCATAGCAGGATACACATACACATCTGTATATAGCTTAGAAAGCACAACAATACAGTGAACACCCCAACCACGCAACCTCATTACTAGACAAGTCCAAGAGTTCATATCTCTCCCTATATGTTCTTTCCTATCCCATCTCTCTGTCTCACCTCCCCAAGCCCCCACCTTCATGAAGTAATCACTGCCTTGTTTGTGCCATTGGTAAGAAAGGACTTCTGGGAACATTTTCAAGAGTGAAATTAGTGCAAATTCATCTTGAGTAGAAAAACTTGTTTATATCTATCTCCTACTCGTATAGCATGGACAGCAAGCAGCATCCCTGCTGCTATGAAATCTTACGCTGGCACCATTCCTATTAAAAATGAGTTATTTTACACTCTTATAAGTCTTCACAAAATTGATTTTTATTTGACCTCACCCTCAAATATTCTATTAAGCTGATCAAAATAAGCCCAATTTTTTTCAGTGTCTGAAAATATAGATGTTTAAGCATACCACAGCATACCACTTCTGTTAGCATATACTCAAGAGCAGATTAAAATACTTATAGGCAACTTACCTCATGTAAATTCAGTTCTTTTACTTTTTCTTTTAATATAACCTGTAAGACAAAAAAAAGTATGCTTTTATGCCCATTTAAACCTGTAATTTAAAAGATTTCTCATTGTTCTTACAAATATTTTTCTTTTCTGTATATAGCTCATTTCACCTCATATTCAGTATTAGAGAGAATCTCTTACAGTTTGAGATAGAACATTTTAGCAACATTCTTTTAACTTGAGCAATGGTGTAGTATTCTCCTGAAAAGCAATTTTAAAATCTCTTTGAGAATAGATTAAATTTTGGGAGAAGAAATTAACACATGCCTATCTGGAGTATGTGCTAATATGGGGGGAAAGTAAATGAGATTGCTTGCCTCATGATTTGGTAAAACACAGTATTGACTCATGGGACAGACTGGTAATTTATAAAAGACTGAAAAGTAAGGTCAGTCTTAATTTTGGAAGCTTTGCTTATTATTATACATCAGTATCCTCAGAAAACTTTAGCTCTATCCAGAATTATGTAAATAGGTTTAAAACTCATCCAGGTGCTGTCCCTAACCTGACTTTGTGGTGACTGGATATCAGTTAAAAATAATGCAAAATGACAAGAGGGCAGATGACTATTTAAAAAGAACATCTCTAAACAAATAGGACCTAATCAAGCTTAAAAGCTTCTGCACAGCAAAGGAAACCATAAACAAAATGAAAAGACAACTTAAGGACTGGGAGAAAATATTTGCAAATGATGCCACTGACAAGGGCTTAATTTCCAAAATATACCAACAGCTCATACATCTCATTAACAAAAAACAAACAACCCAATTGAAAAATGGGCAGCAGACCTAAATAGACAGTTCTCCAAAGAAGACATATAGATGGACAACAGGCACATGAAAAGATGCTCAACGTCACTAATTATCAGAGAAATGAAAATCAAAACTACAATGAGGTATCACCTCCCACCAGTCAGAATGGTCATCATTAAAAAGTCTACAGATAACAAATGCTGGCGAGGGTGTGGAGAAAAGGGAACCCTCCTACGCTGTTGGTGGGAATGTAAGTTGGTGCAGCCACTATGGAAAACAGTGTGGAGGTTCCTCAAAAAACCATTTGAGACAAAAATTGAGACAAAAAGATTCATTCCTTTAGAAAACTAAGACATTCGTCTCTGTATATTAAATCCCACACGAGACACGTGTGGTTACCTGTGGACATCAGTGTGGACATCTAAGGAACTCACCAATGAGCTCAGATTTCAAAGAGACATGGACAAAAAGATATGTAATCCTAAATTGACGACATGGTCTGTAACATCAGTGTCAGCAAGATTAAAGACCCAAATAAACTGAAGCTTGGCCCCCACCCCCAGCTCTCCCCCGCTCCTAAATTGCTACGGACGACAAAATAATTTCATGCTCAGGGTCAAAAGAAAATTAAGGAACACCTAGGCCCACTGTTTGGTATCAGTGGTAAAATATTAATGGATGACACATGGAAGAAAAAACAAATTTTACTGGCCTTCAAGAAAAGCTAAATTTATTACCTTAAAGAACATATCAGCAAAGGGATAGTACAAAGGGCTAGGAGTTAATAGCAATGACTGAAGTATCTGGACTTCCAGTAGTGTGACGTGAACTAACATTTAAAGTACAAAGGGGAGGAGATGAGATCAGTATAATACAGCTGGTTACCTCTGAGGAGCTAGTATGTCTTCTAATGAAGAAGGTAAAAATTTCATTTAATGGAATCTCTGAACTCCATTAGGATGATAGTAAGTTTAAGGATTTTAAGCTATAGCATTTCTCTTTACCAAAATATTGGCCAAAGTTCCCTGTTACGTTATATTATTTTATCATCTGAACTTTCTATAACTTCAAGTAATACTTAAGAGAAGCCACTGCAATAAGCCCAGGCACTGCAACGAAGAGTAGCCCCCACTTGCTGCAACTAGAGAAAGCCCGTGTACAGTAACGAAGACTCAACACAGTCAAAAAAAAAAAAAAAGGAACACTTGAAGTATTTTGTATGGCAAATTGGCAAGCAAAATGCTAAAATGAACACAAGTAAATCTAGTCCCAGTTTAAAAATATGAGTGGAAACCTGAAGTCTCATTTTTTTTGGTGAAGAACATGATCAAAGCTAATCTTAAGTAAATCTCTCTCACCTGTTTGTAGGCATAAAATTCTTTGTGTGCTTGATGTCTTAGCCTAAAAGACAGAAATGAGAAATGCAATACTGAGATTTCCATATAAGAATTTGACAAAAATTTAAAAACTGCTTATTTTTGGTATTAATTTATATCATTTATGGTTTAAAATCCAGAATCTTTATTCTAGAATACACTCAAATGACATATCTGTTACCATGTTATGAGAAAGTGACCAGTGAACCATAGAATGTTATCCAAATATATAAGGTCAAGTGAAATCTCATTAAAACAAAATCTCAAATATTTTAAAGAAGACTCAATTTTTTATATTGACAATAGTCCACTTATTTCAATAATATTTAATATATCACATTTTTCCTAATTAAAAAATCGAAGTATCAATATAATATACATCTAATAATGTGCAAAAGCCTCAAGAATACAGATAAGTATTAAAAAAAATTATACACACCACTGTAACTATCACCCAGATCAATACATAGAACATTTCCAGCATCCCTGAAATGACTCTTCCCAATCAATATTCACCCCTAACACTATCCTAATTTTTATCATTGTAGATTAACTATGCTTGTTTTTGAACTTCACATAAATGGATCATTTGGTATATACTCTCCTGTGCTGGCTTCTTTCAGTCAACAATTACTTGTGAAATCCATCCATGTTGTTGCAGTAATTATATTTTTGACTGACATATAGTGTTCCATTTTACGAATGAATGTAAAACTATCCATTCCACTGTTGACAAATATTTAGGTTACTTCCAGTTTGGGGCAATTATGAATCAAGCCTCTATACAAATTCTTCTACATGTCTTTTAGTGGACATATAGACTCATTTCTGTTGAGTGTGTATCTAGGAGTAGAATTACTGGTCCAAAGTGCTTGTACCAGTTTTACTCCTATGGGTAGTGCATGAAAGTTCTAGTTGTTCACATCTTTGCCACAGCTTGGTAGGGTCAGTCTAAAATTTTTTAGCCAGTCTGGTGGGTGTTCAGTGGTATCTCATTTTGGTTTTAATTTTGCATTTCCCAAATGATGTTTAAGACCCTTTCATATGCTTATTGCCCGTTTGGATATTTTCTTTTACGAAATGCCTGTTCAGGTCTTTTGTCCATTTAAGAAAATGAGTTGACTATATTTTTCTTATTGATTTGTAGGAGCTGTTTAAATATTTTAGATGCAAGTCCTCTGTTGGGTACTGCAATACTCTATGGCTTGCCTTTTAATTCTCTTAATGTTATGTTTTGATGAACAAAAGCTTTTAATTTAAAGCTTTTTAATTTAATTTGTGTCCAGTTAAAGAAATATTTACCAACCCCCAGATAATGAAGATAATTTCTTGTGTGTAACGTGAAAATAATTTGTTATTTTACCTATCACATTGAGGTCTATGATCCATCTGAAATTAGTCTTTATGTATGATGTGAGGTAGAGGTCAAATTTCTTTTTATCCACATGCAGATTTTCATTTGACTGCTTTATTGAAGAGACACTTCTTTCCCCACTGTGTTGCAATGGCACATCTGCTGTAAGTGAGACCAATGTGTGGTTCTGTTTCTAGAGTTTCTGTTTTATCCCACTGGTTTATCTGCCCATCCTTGTGTACTGGGTTGAATCGTGTCCCCTCAAAATTAATGTCAAACTGCTACCTCAGAATGTAACCTTGTTTGGAAATAGCCTCTTTGCAGACTATTTAGTAATTAAAATGAGGTCACATTAGGATTAGGGTAGACCATAAATCCAATATGACTGTTGTCCTTAGAAGAAGAGGAGAGGATATACAGAGACACAGGGAAGAAGGCCAGGTGAAGACAGAGGCAGAGACTGAAGTGATGCAGCTACAAGCCAAAAAATATCAAGGATTGCTGACAACCACCAGGAACTAAGAAGAGGCAAGGAAGGATCCTCCCCTAGATAGCCTTCAGAGGCAGCATGGCCCTGCCAACACCTTAATTTCGAACTTCTAGCTTCCAGAACTGTGAGAGTTTGATAAATTTCTGTTGTTTTAAGCCATCCAGCTTGTGGTACTTTGTTACAGCAACCCTGGGAAACCAATGCATCTTGTGTCAATACCATGCCAGTTTAAAAAAAAAAAAACCTTTTATTTTGAAATGATCTTATAGGAAAGTTGCAAAAAATATCAGAGTTCATATATACTTCTCTCCCCAGTTTTCCAACATTCACATCTTACATAACCATAGAACAATGATCAAAAGCAGGAAATTAACACTAATGTTTTGATATTAATACTTGTATAGTACTCACCAAACAGACTTTATTTGAATTTCACCAGTTTTTTCACTAATGTTCTTTTCCTATCTTGTGATCCAATCCAGGACCCCAGCCTGCATCTAGTTGTGTCTCCTTAGTTTCTTCAAATCTGTGACAGTTCCTTAGTTTTTCCTTGTTTTTCAGGATTTTGACATATCGACCATGATCACTTGGTTATGGCAATGTCTACTGGGTCTCTCCACTGTAAAGTTACTATTTTCCCCTTTGCAACTGATCAATATCTTGGGGGAGACACATTGAAACTATGAAAATATCCTATATTTTTCTCAAGCTTTTGCCCACTGATTTTAGCATCCATCTTGCTTGCAACAATTCTGCAGTGTTTGCCTGGTGGTGGTTTTGTAGTTCCCTAATTCCTTGTACATTAACTGGGATTCTTCTGTAAGGAAGAGATGCCCCTTCTCCTTCATTTATTTATATCAGCATGGACTCATTTGTGTTAGTCTATGGGTTATAATTTAATATGATCACTGTTTATTTTGTTGCTCAAATTGATTTAGGCTTTTAGGCCCTCCTTCAGGTTGATACTTATGTACTTTCAACATGCTCTCATCCTTTCCCATGCATTTCCTAGCTCACTGGCACCAAAAGATGTTACAAGCTCATCTTGTATTTTCCATGCTCCAGTTGTGGAATTAACCACTTCTTTCAAAGAGCCTCGGTTCCTTTTATTGGAGAATAATATTTAGAAACCAAGATCTGGGTGCTAGGTGAATAGCACTCTGTTTTAAGTACTGGAGTTTTGGAAAAAGTCTTGGGTCCTCAAGCTTTGTTCTTAACTACTTTGGCTATTCGTGGTCCTTTGCATTTCCATATAGATTTCATGAGCTTATCAATTTCCACAAAAAAATCTGTTGGGATTTTGACTGACACTGTGTTTAATTTATAGATCAGTTGGGGGAAGAACTGACATCTTTGCAAGATTGAGTTTCCAACCTGTGAATATAGCATACTCTATTTATTAGATCTTCTTTCTCTGTACACATTTCTACGTAGAACACTTATATATCCTTCATTAAATTTATTCCTAGGTATTTGGTAATTTTTGATCTACTATAAATGGTATTTAAAATTTTTTTATGTTCTAATTCTTTGTTGCTACTACATAGAAAAAAATTCAATTTTTGAATATTGGTCCTGTATCCAGTGACTTCCTAAGTTCACTTACTAATTCTAAACATCTTATCTGCAGAATCTTTTGGATTTTTAAAATACACAATTATTTTGTCTGCAAATAATAACAGTTTAAACTCTACCTATTTAATCTTCACATATTTCACTCTTTATTCTTTTTTTTTTTAATTTTAATTTTTTTGTGGTACGCGGGCCTCTCACTGCTGTGGCCTCTCCTGTTGCGGAGCACAGGCTCAGGACGCGCAGGCTCAGCGGCCATGGCTCACGGGCCCAGCTGCTTTGTGGCATGTGGGATCTTCCCGAACCGGGGCACGAACCCGTGTCCCCTGCATCGGCAGGCGGACTCTCAACCACTGCGCCACCAGGGAAGCCCTCACTCTTTATTCCACTTCTTTTTTTTTCCTGCACTGGCCAGGACCTCCAGTACCAATATTAAATGCAGTGAATGTCCTTATTAATGGCAGTGAATGTCCTTATTAATATGTTACTACTAAATACGATGTTTTCTCTAGATTTTTTGTACATAACCCTTGATTCAAATAAAGTTCCCTTGTATCCTAGTTTTAGACTTAAAAAAATCATGAATAGGTATTAATTTTTGTCAAGTGCTTTTTTTCCCTTTTTACTGTTAATGTGGTATACTGTATTGATTGATTTTCAAATGTTAAAACAATCTTCATTTCTGGAACAAAACTCCACTTGGTTGTGGTGTACCACCTTTTTGTACATCCTTGAATTTTATTTACTAATATTTTGTTCATGAGAAAGATTAGTCTATAATTTCCATTCTTGTAATGTCCTTGTCAGGCTTTGGAATCAAAATTATCTGGCCTCATCGAAGTATCTCTTCTATTCTCTGGAAAAGTCATATAAGAGTGGTATTTTTTCCTTAAATGTTTGGAGAAATTCACTGGTGAAGTTATCTGACTTGCAGTTTCTTTGTGGAAATGCTTTTATTATTACATATATAATTATTAATATTTTATATTTCTTCTTGACTCAGTTAAAAATGTTATTATTCTTTTACTTGTATTCACATAACATACAATTAACCATCTTAAACTGTATAATTCAGTGGTACTTAGTGCAGCCACAATGTTGTGCAACCACTAGTTCACTCTAGTTTCAAAACTTTTTCATCAAAAAAAATCTGGTACTCATTAAGTAGTTGGTCCCCACTCCCCCGTTCCCTGGTAATCTCTAATCTGCTTTCTGTCTCTATGGATTTGCCTATTATGGATACATTACATAAAATAAATCATACAATATGTGACCATTTTGTGTCTGGCTTTTCATTTAGCGTAATGTTTTCGAGGCTCCTGCCTATTTGTAGCATGTATCAGTACTTCACTCCTTTTTATGGCTGAATAATATTTCACTATGTGTATATGCCACAATTTGATTATCCATTTGTCTATTAATGAGCATTTGGGTTGTTTATACCTTCTGGCTATTATGAATAATCATATAAACATCCTGTACAAATTTCCTTGTGGACGTATCTCTTCATTTGTCTTGGGTATATACCTAGGAGTGAAATTTCTGGGTCATATGGTAATTCTATGTTTAACTTTCAAGGAACTGATGAACTCTTTTCCACAGTTCCTGCACCATTTTACATTCCCACCAGCAATGTATGAGGGTTTCTATTTCTCCACATCCTTGTCAACACATAATTTTCCATATTTTTGACTACAGCATCCTACTAGTTGTGACATTTATTGTGGTTTTAATGTGCATTTCCTTAATGACCAATGCTGTTGAACATCTTTTCACATGCTTTTTGGCCATCTGTATATCTTCCTTGGAGAAATGGCTACTTAAGCCCTTTACCTATTTTTAAATTCAGTTGTATTTTCTTTTATTTTAATATTTATTTAATTATTTATGGCTGCATTGGGTCTTCGTTGCTGTGCGTGGGCTTTCTCTAGTTGCAGCGAGTGGGGGCTACTCTTCATTGTGGTGCATGGGCTTCTCATTGCGGTGGCTTCTTTTGTTGCAAAGCATAGGCTCTAGGCATGTGGGCTTCAGTAGTTGTGGTATGAGGGCTCAGTAGTTGTGACTCGCGGGCTCTACAGTGCAGGCTCAGTAGTTGTTGTGCACAGGCTTAGTGGCTCCGCAGCATGTGGGATCTTCCTGGACCAGGGCTCAAACCCGTGTCCCCTGCATCGGCAGGCAGATTCTTAACCACTGCACCACCAGGGAAGTCCCAATATTTGTTTATTTAATTTATTTTTGGCTGCGTTGGGTCTTAGTTGCAGCATGCAGGATCCTCTGCTGCGGCGTGCAGGCTTCTCTCTAGTTGTGGTGCGTGGGCTCAGCTGTTGTGGAGCTTGGGTTCCAGAGTGTGTGGGCTCTGTAGTTGTGGTGTGCAGGGTCCAGAGCATGTGGGTTCTGTAGTTGTGGCACGTGGGCTCTCTAGTTGTAGCCCACATGCTCAGTAGTAGCAGTGCGTGGGCTTAGTTGCCCTATGGCATGTGGGATCTTAGTTCCCTGACCAGGGATCGAACCCACGTCCCTTGCATTGGAAGGTGGAATCTTAACCACTGGACCACTAGGGAAGTCCCAAATTCAGTTGTCTTTTTGCTGTTGAGTTGTAAGAGTTTTTAAAAATATATATCCTGGATATTAAACCCTTATCAGATATATGATTTGTAAATATTTCTCTCCCATTCTGTAGGCTGTTTTTTTCACTTTCTTGATAATGCTCTTTGATGCACAAATGTTATTAATTTTTATAAGTCCAATTTATCTATTTTTTCTTTTGTTGTTTGTGCTTTTGCTGTCAAATCTAAGACTCTATTGTCAATCTGAGGTCATGAAGATTTACCTGTTTTCTCCCAAGAGTTTTATAGTTTTAGCTCATGTTTAGGTTGCTGATCTATTTTTTAAAAAATTTTAAAAAAAATTTATTTTTGGCTGCGTTGGGTCTTCATTGCTGTATGTGGGCTTTTCTCTAGTTGTGGCGAGTGGGGGCTGCTCTTCATTGCAGTGCACGGGTTTCTCATTGTGGTGGCTTCTCTTGTTGTGGGGCACAGACTCTAGGCATGAGGGCTTCAGTAGCTGTGGCACCCAGGCTCAGTAGTTGTGGCGCGTGGGCTCTAGAGTGCAGGGTCAGTAGTTGTGGCACGTGGACTTAGTTGCTCTGCGGCATGTGGGGTCTTCCTGGACCAGGGCTCAAACCTGTGTCCCCTGCATTGGCAGGCAGATTCTTAACCACTGTGCCACCAGGGAAGTCCTGCTGATCTATTTTTTGAGTTAATTTTTATATAGGAAATGAGGCAGGGGTTCAATTTTATTCTTTCACATGTATTATTCAGTTGGTCCACCATTTGTTGAAGAGACTATTCTTTTGCCACTGAATGGGCCTGGCACCCTTGTGAAAAACAACTGGCCATACCATACTACCCAAAGTAATCTACAGATTTAATGTGATCCCTATCAAATTACCCATGACATTTTTTTTTACAGAAATGGAACAGATAATCCTAAAATTTATATGGAACCATAAAAGCAGAATTGCAAAGCAACCCTGAGTAAAAAGAATAAAACTGGAGGCATAACCCTCCCAGACTTCAGATAATACTACAAAGCTACAGTGATCAAAACAGCCTGTTACTCTCATGACAACAGACATACAAATCAATGGAACAGAATAGAAAGCCCAGAAATAAACCCATACACCTATAGACAATTAATGTTCCTCAAAGGAGGCAAGACTATACAATGGGGAAAAGTATCTTCAGCAAGTGGTGTTGGGAAAGTTGGACAGCCGCATGTAAATCAATGAGGTTTAGAACACACCCTCACACCATACTCAAAAATAAACTCAAAATGGCTTAAAGACTAAATATAAGACAAGATACCATAAAACTCCTAGAAGAGGACACAGGCAAAACATACTCTGACATAAATCATATCAATGTTTTCTTAGGTGAGTCTCCCAAGGCAATAGAAATAAAAGCAAAAATAAACAAATGGGACCTAATCAAGCTTATAAGCTTTTGCACAGCAAAGGAAACCATGAACAAAATGAAAAGACAACCTACGGACTGGGAGAAAATATTTGCAAATGATGCGACCGAAAAGGGCTTAATTTCCAAAATTTACAAACATCTCATACAACTCAATAACAAAAAACCAAACAACCCAACTGAAAAATGGGCAGAAGACCTAAACAGACATTTCTCCAAAGAAGACATACAGATGGCCAATAGGCACATGAAAAGACGCTCATCATCGCTAATTATTAGAGAAATGCAAATCAAAACTATGATGAGGTACCACCTTACACTGGTCAGAATGGCCATCTTCATAAAGTCTGCAAACAATAAATGATGGAGAGGGTGTGGAGAAAAGGGAACCCTCCTATACTGTTGGTGGCAATGTAAATTGGTGCAGCCACTATGGAGAACAGTATGGAGATTCCTCAAAAAACTAAAAATAGAGCTACCATATGATCCAGCAATCCTACTTTTGGGCATACACCCAGACTAAACGATAATTCGAAAAGATACATGCATCCCTATGTTCATAGCAGAACTATTTACAATAGCCAAGACATGGAAACAACCTGAATGTCCGTCGAAAGATGAATGGATGAAGAAGATGTGGTATATATACACAATGGAATAAATAAACAACAAGGTCCTACTGTATAGCACAGGGAACTACATTCAATATCCTGTGATAAACCATAATGGAAAAAAATATATACATGTTTAACCGAGTCACTTTGCTGTACAGCAGAAATTAACACAACACTGTAAATCAACTATACTTCAATAAAATTAAAAAAAAAACTATATGGAGAGCACAAAAGCCAAAAAAAAATCAATTCACCATAGATGTTTGGGTTTATTTCTGGACTCTCAATTCTATTTTATTGATTTATATGTCCATTCTTATCAGTACCACGTATTTTTATAACTGTAGCTTAAAGGAAGTTTTGAAATTGGGAAGTGCAAGTCTTCCTGCCTTTTTTTCTTTTTCAGTGTTGTTTTGGCTATTTGGGGCTCCCTGCAGTTCTAAATGAATTGAGGATCAGTTTTTCCATTTCTGTATCAAAGGTTATTAGAATTTTGATAGGCTTTGCATTGAATCTGTAGATTGCTTTGAGGAATACTGCCATCTTAACATATTAAGGTTTCCAATCCATGAAATCTTTCCGTTTATTTAGGTCTTCTTTAATTTATTTCAGCAATATTTTGTAGTTTTCAGTGTACAAGTCTTTCACCTCCTTGGTTAAATTTACTCCTAGGAATTTCATTCTTTTGGATACTATTGTAAATGTTTCATTTATTTCCTTTTCAGATTGTTCCTTGTTGGTGTACAGAAATACATCTGATTTTTTTGTGCTGATTCTGTATTCTCAAAGTTTGCTTAACTTGTTTAGTAGTTCTAGATTTTTTTGTGTGTGTGTATTCTATGGGATTGTCTATATATTGAATCATGTCATCTTCAAAAAGAGATAGTTTTACTTCTTTCTTTCCAATTGGATGCCCTCTATTTCTTTTTCTTGTGTAAATGCTCTGGCTAAAACTTCTAGTACAATGTTGCATGGTAATGGTAAAAGTGGGCATCTTTTTAAAATCAATATCAATGCTTTTATTTTTTTCACCGTTTCTGTTGAGAAATCATTTTTTTTTTTTTTAGTATACAATGACGTGTATCCACCATTATAGTAACATACAGAATAGTTTCATCGCCCTACACATTCTTTGTCTTCTACCTGTTCATCCCTCCCTCTCCCGTAGATCCTGGCAACCGCTGACCTTTTAACTTTCTCCATAGTTTTGCCTTTCCCAGAATGTCATATAGTGAGAGTCACATAGTATGTAGCCTTTTCAAAGTGGCTTCTTTCACTTAGAAATATGCATTTAAGATTCCTCCATGTCCTTTCATGGCTTGATAGCGTATTTACTTTCAGTGCTGAATAATATTCTGTTATCTGGATGGACCACAATTCATTTATTCATTTACTCACTGAAGGATATCTCGGTTAATACCAAGTTTTGGCATTTATGAGTAAAGCTTCTTTCTAAAACATCTGTGTGTTGGTTTTTGTGTGGACATAAGTTTTCAAATACTTTAGATATTTAAAGAAATTCACTTGTGTGTGTGTGTGTGTGTGTGTGTGTAATATTTTATCTTAGTCATGGGTTGTCAGCCATTTTACAAAAAACGACCCCCCCGCCCAAACAAACCCCATTTTTTGTGATTTGCTGTACTTCTTGAATCCTTAACTTGTGAGGGAAATTTTCATCTACTGCTTCTTCCCTATTTTCTCTCAACATTTCTTTTTTGGACTCATTTAAATGTGGTTTAGGCCTTTTTACCATGTCCCAAATTTTTGTTACATTTTCTACCCCTTCCTCTTTCTAACTGTTACCCTGCTTATTTTCTACTGACTATTTGCCACATTACTAACATTTTTGTTATTAAAGAGTATTGAGCAGAGTTCCCTGTGCTATACAGTAGGTCCTTGTTGGCTACTATTTTAAACATACCAGTGTATACGTGTCAATCCCATACTCCCATTCTATCCCTCCCCGCCATCCTTCCTCCCTGCTAACTGTAAATTTGTTCTCTAAGTCAGGAGTCCCCAACGCCCCCCGGCCTGTTAGGAACCGGGCTGCACAGCAGGTGAGTGGCAGGCGAGTGAGTAAAGCTTCATCTGCCACTCCCCCCATTACTCGCCCGGGGAAAAATTGTCTTCCTCAAAACTGGTCCCTGGTGCCAAACGATTGGGGACTGCTGCGCTAAGTCTGTGAATATGTTTCTCTTTTGTTCATTTGCATCTTTTTATTAGATTCTTCATACAAGTGATGTCTTTCTCTGTCTGACTTACTTCACTTAATATGATAATCTCCAGGTTCATCTATGTTGCTGCAAATGGCATTATTTTATTCTTTCTAATGGCTGAGTAATATTCCATTGTATATAGGTACCACATCTTATTCATTCATTTCTTGATGGACATTTAGGTTGCTTCCATGTCTTGACTATTGTAAACTGTGCTGCAATGAACATTGGGGTGCACATATCCTTTTGAACCATGTTTTTCTTTGGATATATGCCCAGGAGTGGGATTGCTGGATATTATGGTGGCTCTATTTTTAGTTTCTTAAGGAACCTCCATACTATTCTGCACAATGGCCGTACGAATTTACATTCCCACCAACAGTATAGGAGGGTTGCCTTTTCTCCACACCCTCTCCAGCATTTATTGTTTATAGACTTTTTGATGATGGCCATTCTGACTGCTGTGAGGTGATATCTCATTGTAGCTTTGATTTGCATTTCTCTAATAATTAGTGATGTTGAGCATCTTTTCATGTGCCTCTTGGCCGTCTGTATGTTTTCTTTGGAGAAATGTCTATTTAGGTCTTCTGCCCAGAAAATGGGCATCTTTGTCTTGTTCCTGATCTTAGGGGGAAAGCTTTCAGTTTTTCACCATTGAGTATGATGTTAGTTGTGGGTTATTCATAAATGCTATTTCTTATGTCAGTTTTTAAAAATTTTATTATTTTATTTATTTATATTTTGGCTGCATTGGGTCTTCATTGCTGTGCATGGGCTTTCTCTAGTTGCTGTGAGCAGGGGTTACTCTTCGTTGTGGTGCATGGGCTTCTCATTGTGGTGGCTTCTCTTGTTGTGGAGCATGGGCTCTAGGTGTGCAGGCTTCAGTAGTTGTGGCACGCAGGATCAGTAGTTGGGGCTCACAGGCTCTACAGCGCAGGCTCAGTAGTTGTGGTGCACGGGCTTAGTTGATCCGTGGCATGTGGGATCTTCCCAGACCAGGGCTCAAACCCATGTCTCCCGCATTGGCAGGAGGATTCTTAACTACTGCGCCACCAGGGAAGTCCCCTTATGTCAGTTTTAGTGCACTGTGTTTTTTCCAGGAAAGTGTCTAATTCGACTAAAATTTCAAATTTACTGGCATAAAGTTGTTTATAATATCCTTTGCTATCTTTTTAATGCTTTTAGGATTTGTAGTAATGTCCCCTTTTTAATTCCTGATATTAGTAAATTTATGTTTTCTCTTCTTCTGGATCTCTTTCTAGAGATTCATCAATTTTGTTAATCTTTTCAAAGAGTCAGCTTTTTTGATTTTAATAATTTTATTACACATTTGTTTTCTAGTTCATTGATTTCTGTGCTTAGTTTTTTTAGGAAGATTTTCTTCTACTTTCTTTTCGGTTTAATTGTTTTTTTTTTTTTTTTTAAGTTCCATGAAAGGAAAATTTTTTTTTTTTTAACATCTTTATTGGGGTATAATTGCTTTACAATGGTGTGTTAGTTTCTGCTTTATAACAAAGTGAATCAGCTATACATATACATATGCTCCCATGTGTCTTCCCTCTTGCGTCTCCCTCCCTCCCACTCTCCCCATCCCACGCCTCCAGGCTGTCCCAAAGCCCCGAGCTAAAATCCCTGTGCCTTGCGGCTGCTTCCCCCTAGCTATCTACCTTACTACGTTTGTTAGTGTGTATATGTCCATGACTCTCTCTCGCCCTGTCAAAACTCACCCTTCCCCCTCCCCATATCCTCAAGTCCGTTCTCCAGTAGGTCTGCGCCTCTATTCCTGTCTTATCCCTAGGTTCTTCATGACATTTTTTTCCCTTAAATTCCATATATATGTGTTAGCATACGGTATTTGTCTTTTTCTTTCTGACTTACTTCACTCTGGAAAGGAAAATTTATATCACTGGTTTTCAGTCTTTCTTGTCTAATATATGATTTTTAAAACTATAAATTTCTCTTAATTAGGTCAAATTTATTAAACATGTAATTCAAATCATCCTTACTGTTTTTTTTCTTTTTTTGGTCTTCCTGTTTTGCTGAGAGAAGTGTACACTACATTTTCATGTAAAGGAATAAAATGAACTCCATTACAGTTCATTAAAATGAGGCTGGATTTGTAAATTTACTTTGCTTATTTGACTTTTACTTGGATCTGCATATTTTCCCAAAGCATCATTACTTCCAGCCACAGCAGGGGTCAATTTGTGTTTACCTTTTTTTCAATCCATGGCTCAAAAATTCATCCCTTCTAGAAAGTCCTACTTAAATTAATTTCATCCCTCTGATTACTCCGTTACTCTAAGTTCAACTAATTACCTAATATTTTAGATTGCACTATTTTATTTTGCATTTGCCATGCATTTAAGAGAAATATCTTTTTGCTATTCCTTCCAGGAAACATACTAGTAATATAGATTGTGACTTATTTGATGAAAGGAGGTAAGAATGGGGAATATTTCCTTTTCCTTAAGTAGCTTGTTATCCATTATTGAAAGAAAAGTAAAGTAGGTACTGTCTTTGTTTAAAATTTTCAGGCTCAAAAAAAGTTTTAATATTGTAAGTCAACTACACTTCAATAGAAAAGTTTTAGAATATCCTCAATATGCAAATCTGTCCTTTGAGTGTGATTATGAAATTCTGAAATGGTTATTTTGAAATGAAGCCTGTAAATATAATTTATTATTATTTTTTAAGTGGTTAAGAGCAAGTGCTTGGGTCAGACACAACTAGGTTTGAGTCTCAGTTCTAACCAACTTTTATCTGTGTGACTATAGGAAAATTATTTAACTTCTGTAAAATAAAGATAATAGTTACCTAGTTTAACTGCAGTACACAGCACAGGGTCTGGCACATAGTAAGTACTTAATAACATGCTCAGTTAGACCTCCCACATCGCTCTTTGATTCTACTTATTCATGCTGACTATCCCACGCTTCCATTGCAGTAGTCATTTCAAACCCTTGCCACCCTCTTCAAGCTTTATCCTACCACCTCCTTCCCCATCATTTTCAACTACTTTTCAGAGAAAGAGGTTTTCAGATATGCAGCTCTCTTGCTCCCAGTCCCACATACCTACATATGTACTGTTCTTCCCAGTTACCTTCATCTCTGTCTTAAGAAGGTATTCTCCTGTTTAAAACCAATATTGCTGGGGCTTCCCTGGTGGCGCGGTGGTTGGGAGTCCGCCTGCCGATGCAGGGGACGTGGGTTCGTGCCCTGGTCTGGGAGGATCCCACATGCCGCGGAGCGGCTGGGCCCGTGAGCCATGGCCGCTGGGCCTGCGCGTCGGGAGCCTGTGCTCCGCAACGGGAGAGGCCACGGCAGTGAGAGGCCCGCGTAACACAAAAAAAAAAAAAAAAAAACCAATATTGCTGTAACTTTTAGGTATGTCTCTCCTCACTTCCACGATTCATTCTTTCTCACAAATCCTCTACAACTAGCTCATTCTCCTTAATATTATATTTATAAATATCCCTAAATCTCTATCTTAAAAAAACCCCAAACAACAAAATACTTCCTTAGGGATTTCCTGGGTGGTGCAGCGGTTAAGAATCCGCCTGCCAATGCAGGGGGACACGGGTCGATCCCTGGTCTGGGAAGATCCCACATCCTACGGAGCAACTGAGCCCGTGTGCCACAACTGCTGAGCCTGCGCTCTAGAGCCCGCGTGCCACAACTACTGAGCCCATGTGCCACAACTACTGAAGCCCGCATGCACTAGGGCCTGCATGCCACAACTACTGAGCCCGTGTGCTGTAACTACTGAAGCCCATGTGCCTAGAGGCCATGCTGTGCAACAAGAGAAGCCACTGCAATGAGCAGCCTGCACACCACAGTGAAGAGTAGCCCCCACTTGCTGCAACTAGAGAAAGCCCACGCGCAGCAATGAAGACCCAGTGCAGCCAAAAACAAAACAAAACAAAACTTCTTTAATTTACAGGAAACTGCACTCCCCACCCCTAATCTTTTCTTAGCCAATATTCTTCAAAGAGGAGGTTATATTCCTTGTATCCATTTTCACCTGCTCCTCAGGCTTTGTCCCATTATAACCCACCTTTCATCACCTGTGCACCTATTCTACTGAACCTTTTCTAACTAAGATTATGAATGCAAAGCTAATTGTCAAGTATAATGGGAACTCTTCAATTCTTCTTACGGGAGGGACCTCCCTGAAAACGGCTGACACAACTGACTCAATCCACTGAAGCCCTACTTGTGGGGCACCTCTCTCATGATTTTCCTCCTGTCTCCTGCTATCCCTTTCTAATCTCTCTTAGGGGCTCCTCTTAAATGTCAATGTTTATCTAGGATTCTGTTCTGGACCCATTTTATTTCACTATATACATTATCTTTATGGGACACTCCTGGCTTCAACTTCCACGTATTATTATATCATCTCCTGTTTCCAGACCAGACTTCTCATAAGCTTTAGACCTATATATCAAATTGTGTACTAAACAGCTTGACTGTTACACAGGGAACTCAGTCCTCCCATGTCTGAAACAGAATCTATCATCTTTCCACCCCAAACTTGCCCATCCATTTTCTTTCTCTGTTAAGGGATTGCTATCCACCCAGCTGCCTAAATCAGAAGTCCAGGTAAGATTCTAAGCTTATCCTTTCCTTGTCTTTTATGTCCAGTCACCAAATTCTATTCATTTTCACCTCTCAAATATTTCTCACAACCATCCATAGCACCCTATCTTTTCTGTCATTATCTTGACCTTATAATTTCTAGTAGGTAACTCAAAAATTTCCCTCTATTTTTAATTACATATGTTTCAAAGTTATATATAGTTTTACAGGTTAGTAACAACAACAACAACAATAAAAATCAGCAATCCTGCTCTCTTCCCCAGAGATAACCATTTTTTCCCCTTTAGTTCACTATTTTGATATTTACTTCCAAGTTTTTAAATATGTTTCTTGTGTTGCTACTTCTTGATTTTTCAGTTTTATGCATATCTATTAACTTCCTATTAGGGACACCATTCTTTCATTTACCTAACCACATTTATTGAGTGCCAGTATTGTGCCGGGCACTGTTCTGGGTGTTTGGGATACAGCAAACAGAACAGACAAATACCTGGAGACAGAGATGAATAACAAACATAAATTGGAATATTATATGGTTCGTTATAAAATAGCAAAGACATCCTTCTTTTGTGCTCCAGTAGTGATCTATCCATAGCCCTATCAGGCAGAAAATTCTATACTACAATGTTGTGTAAGATTGTGGTTGGTGCTGGTTGTCTCATTTAGACTTAAGTTGTGTTCCTCCTATGGTTCTGATGAGTTTGGTTGTGACTGGAGGGATCTTTCTACTTGAGGACATAATAGCTCCCTGGGAAGGTGTTGGAGAACTTAAGTTATATCTAAAAATGGGCTTGGGTAATATTAGAGGAGTTGAATCCATGAATCTCCAGATTAACTGTAAATGACTTGTGAAATCCAAACTTAACATCTGAGGGTTAAAAGCAACAAACTGAGATCATCAGAAAGGGAAAACGTCTTACATTGTGATTAAAATTTCAAAATGGTACCAATTACTTGTAAATGAAATTTAGAAATGTTTGAATGTAACTCGTTTCTCTGATTAAGCAAGGTAATTTTATTTTAGTATAGAAGATTCCCACTTATTTGCTTTGTTAGCTTAATAAAAAAGATACAAAAATGATAAAATGTACTACAATGATAATGCGTGAAAACAACTGCTATAGTTTTTTTCTTTATTTCTTATTTGCTTGATTATTAAAAGGAAAACAATGAGATAAAATGGTGTTTCACAATTCACTTCTCAAAAAATTTACCCAGAATCACAATTGGTATACCAGTATTTTTCTTAAAACAAAGTTAAAGGCTTAATTAATTCTTTGACAAAGTAATAAAGAATATACTATAAGCTACACATTTTAGATTATTTTATATGCTAACCCTTCCTTTTTTAAAATATTTTTTATATTTTTGTCTTCTTTTTAAAAATAATTTGGTTTCAGATATTAAATTCACAAATTTCTGAGTTAAACCACTATTTGGAGAGGAATTACCAAAAAATTTAGTAGGTCTGAAAAAAAGAAATAGATTTTAATGCTCTGAGGTCCTGTTTGTACCATGGCAATTCCCTAATTTAAAAAAAATGCTGAATATTTACATAACATTTATCAAACTATTATTATTTAAAATCAAACTATTATTAAAAAATGTTAGAAAAAGGAAATTTCTGGAAATAAACAGATTTTTAAAAAGTTTTTCCTGAATGCTATAATTATATTTGCTAGGTATTTATCTCTCTGAACAAGACCTAAAAATCATAAGCAGACAGCATATAAGAGGCAATTACAGTTTTGAGAACTTCAGAAAAGATTCATCTATAAAAAAAAATCACTTTCTATGAAGAATGTAAATTAACTTGTCAGAAAATCAGAAATTACACACTAAATTCATTTGAATTTGACCATCAGTGAGTACCCCCAAAACACTAGTGGCAACAATAAATTATTGCTGAAAGATATTTGATGATGGTATTTATCTTAACATAATCATATACTGTGCAAACACTAAAAACTGTTAGATATATAGCTGTTTAATAAAATTCAATTCTCTTTCATTCCATAAAGCTCTTTGAATACGGTGTAAAAATTTTTACAGTCTCAGCTTTGGCTTTGACAATTAGGCCCTATTTGGAAATAAAAACAAAAAAACCCAAATGGGACCTAATCAAACTCAAAAGCTTTTGCATGCCAAAGGAAGCCATAAACAAAATGAAAAGACAACCCATAGAATGGGAGAAAATATTTGCAAATGATGCAACTGACAAAGGATTAATCTCCAAAATTTACAAACAGCTTATGCAGCTCAATATCAAAAAAACAAACAACCCAATCAAAAAATGGGCAGAAGACCTAAACAGATGTTTCTCCAAAGAAGACATACAGGTGGCCAAGAGGCACATGAAAAAATGCTCAACATTGCAAATTATTAGAGAAATTCAAATCAAAACTACAATGAGATATCACCTCACACCAGTCAGAATGGCCATCATCAAAAAGGTTACAAACAATAAGTGCTGGAGAGGGTGTAGAGAAAACGCAACCCTCCTACTCTGTTGGTGGGAATGTAAATTGATGCAGCCATTATGGAGAACAGTATGGAGGTTCCTTAAGAAACTAAAAATAGAGCTACCATATGATCCAGCAATCCCACTCGTGGGCATATATCCAGAGAAAAATATGGTTTGAGAGAATGCATGCACCCCAATGTTCACTGCAGCACAGTTTACAATAGTCAAGACATGGAAGCAACCTAAATGTCCATCAACAGATGAATGAGTAAATAAGATGTGGTATGTCCATCAAGAGATGAATGAATAAGATGTGTTACATATATACAATGGAATATTACTCAGCCATTAAAAAGAATAAAATAATGCCATTTGCAGCAACATGGATGGACCTGGAGATTATCATCTAAATAAGTCAGACAGAGAAAGACAAATATGATATCGCTTATATGCAGAATCTAAAAAAAAATGATACAAACTTATTTACAAAACAGAAACAGACTCACAGACTTAGAGAACAAACTTATGGTTACTGGGGGGAAGGATGGGGGAGAGGGACAGACTGGGAGTTTGGGATTGACATGTACACACTGCTATATTTAACACAGATAACCAAGAAGGACCTACTGTATAGCAGCAGTCCCCAACCTATTTGGCACCAGGGACTGGTTTTGTGGAAGACAGTTTTTCCACGGACTGGGCTGGGGTGGGGGATGGTTTTGGGATGACTCAAGCACATTGATTTATTGTGGTTTCTGTGCAGTCAAACCTCTCTGCTAATGATAATCTGTACTTGCAGCCGCTCCCCAGCACTTGCATCACCGCCTCAGCTCCACCTCAGATCATCAGGCATTAGATTCTCATAAGGAGCACACAACCTAGATCCCTCGCATGCGCAGTTCACAATAGGGTTTGTGCTCCTATGAGAAACTGCTCATCTGACAGGAGGTGGAGCTCAGGCGGTAATGCCAGTGATGGAGAGTGGCTGTAAATACAGATGAAGCTTCACTGGCTCACCCGCTGCTCACCTCCTGCGGTGCGGCCCAGTTCCTAACAGGCCACAGACCAATACTGGGGGTTGGGGACCCCTGCTGTATAGCACAGGGAACTCTGCTCAATAAACCTAAATGGGAAAATAATTTGAAAAAGGATACATGTATATGTATAATTGAATCACTTTGCCGTACACCTGAAACTAACATAACATTATTAATCAACTCTACTCCAATATAAAATAAAAAAAAATTTTAAAGTATTGAAATGAAAAAAAAGAAAAAAAGACGAAAATTAGGCCCTATTTAAAAACTTAGAGAGTGGAGGGGAAGATGGCGGAAGAGTAAGACGCGGAGATCACCTTCCTCCCCACAGATACACCAGGAATACATCTACACGTGGAACAACTCCTACAGAACACCTACTGAACGCTGGCAGAAGACCTCAGACATCCCAAAAGGCAAGAAAGTCCCCACGTACCAGGGTAGGGCAAAAGAAAAAAGAATAAACAGAGACAAAAGGATAGGGACGGGACCTGCACCAGTGGCAGGGAGCTGTGAAGGAGGAAAGGTTTCCACACACTAGGAAGACCATTAGCGGGTGGAGACTGTGGGTGGCAGACGGGGAAAGGTTCGGAGCCGCGGAGGAGAGCACAGCAACAGGGGTGCGGAGGGCAAAGCGGAGAGATTCCTGCACAGAGGATCGGTGCTGACCGGCACTCACCAGCCCGAGAGGCTTGTCTGCTCCCCCGCCGGTGCGGGCGGGGCTGGGAGCCGAGGCTCGGGCTTCGGTCGGAGCGCAGGGAGAGCACTGGGGTTGGCGGCGTGAACACAGCCTGCAGGGGGTTAGTGCACCACGGCTAGCCGGGAGGGAGTCCGGGAGAAAGTCTGGACTTAGCGAAGAGGCAAGAGACTTTTTCTTCCCTCTTTGTTTCTTGGTGCGCGAGGAGAGGGGATTAAGAGTGCTGCTTAAATTGCCTCCAAAGACGGGCGCGAGCCGCGGCTAAAAGCGTGGACCCCAGAGACGGGTATGAAACGCTAAGGCTGCTGCTGCTGCCACCAAGAAGCCTGTGTGTGAGCACAGGTCACTATCCACACCCCGCTTCCGGGGAGCCTGTGCAGCCTGCCAATGCCAGGGTCCCGGGATCCAGGGACAACTTCCCCGGGAGAACGCACGGTGCACCTCAGGATGGTGCAACGTCATGTTGGCCTCTGCCGCCGCAGGCTCGCCCTGCACTCTGTGCCCCTCACTCCCCCTGGCCTGAGTGAGCCAGAGTCCCCGAAGCAGCTGCTCCTTTAACCCCGTCCTGTCTGAGCAAAGAACAGACGCCCTCCTGCGAACTATACGCAGAGGCGGGGCCAAATCCAAAGCTGAGCCCCTGGGAGCTGTGAGAACAAAGAGAAAGGGAAATCTCTCCCAGCAGCCTCAGAAGCAGCGGATTAAAGCTCCACAATCAACTTGATGTACACTGCATCTCTGGAATACATGAATAGACAACGAATCATCCCAAATTGAGGAGGTGGACTTTGAGAGCAAGATTTATGATTTTTTCCCCTTTTCCTCTTTTTGTGAGTGTGTATGTGTATGCTTCTGTGGGAGATTTTGACTGTATAGCTTTGCTTCCACCATTTGTCCTAGGGTTCTATCCTTCCTTTTTTTTAAAAAATTTTTTTCTTAATAATTATTTTTTATTTTAATAACTTTATTTTATTTTACTTTGCCATCTTTTTTTCTTCCTTTCTTCCTTCCTTTTCTTTCTTTCTTTCTTTCCTTCCTTCCCTCCTTTAGATGACAAATCATGCCAAATTGAGGAGGTAGACTTTGAGAGCAAGATTTTTTCCCCTTTTTCTCTTTTTGTGAGTGTGTATGTGTATGCTTCTGTGTGAGATTTTGTCTGTATAGCTTTGCTTCCACCATTTGTCCTAGGGTTCTATCTGTCCGTTTTTAAAAAAATTTTTTTTCTTAATAATTATTTTTTATTTTAATAACTTTATTATATGTTATCTTTTATTTTACCTTATCTTATTTCTTTCTTTCTTTTTTTCCTTCCTTCCCTCCTTCCTTCCTTCCTTCCTTCTTCCCTCCTTCCCTCCCTCCCTCCCTTCTTCCTTCCTTTCTTTCTTCTACTAATTCTTTCTTTCTATTTTTACTCCCTTTTATTCTGAGCCATGTGGATGAAAGGCTCTTGGTGCTGCAGCCAGGAGTCAGTGCTGTGCCTCTGAGGTGGGAGAGCCAACTTCAGGACACTGGTCCACAAGAGACCTCCCAGCTCCACATAATATCAAACGGCTAAAATCTCCCAGAGATCTCCATCTCAACACCAGCACCCAGCTTCACTCAACGACCAGCAAGCTACAGTGATGGACACCCTATGCCAAACAACTAGCAAGACAGGAACACAACCCAACCCATTAGCAGAGAGGCTGCCTAAAATCATAATAAGTCCACAGACACCCCAAAACACACCACCAGACGTGGACCTGCCCACAAGAAAGACAAGATCCAGCCTCATCCACCAGAACACAGGCACTAGTCCCCTCCACCAGGAAGCCTACACAACCCACTGAACCAAATTTAGCCACTGGGGACAGACACCAAAATCAACGGGAACTGTGAACCTGTAGCCTGCAAAAAGGAAACCGCAAACACAGTAAGTTAAGCAAAATAAGAAGACAGAAAAACACAGCAGATGAAGTAGCAAGATAAAAACCCATCAGACCTAACAAATGAAGAGGAAATAGGCAGTCTACCTGAAAAAGAATTCAGAATAATGATAGTAAAGATGATCCAAAATCTTGGAAATATAATAGACAAAATGCAACAAACATTTAACAAGGACCTAGAAGAACTAAAGATGAAACAAACAACGATGTACAACACAATAAATGAAATTAAAAATACTCTAGATGGGATCAATAGCAGAATAACTGAGGCAGAAGAACGGATAAGTGACCTGGAAGATAAAATAGTGGAAATAACTACTGCAGAGCAGAATAAAGAGAAAAGAATGAAAAGAACTAAGGACAGTCTTAGAGACCTCTGGGACAACATTAAAGGCACCAACATTCGAATTATAGGGGTTCCAGAAGAAGAAGAGAAAAAGAAAGGGACTGTGAAAATATTTGAAGAGATTATAGTTGAAAACTTCCCTAATATGGGAAAGGAAACAGTTAATCAAGTCCAGGAAGCACAGAGTCCCATACAGGATAAATCCAAGGAGAAATATGCCAAGACACATATTAAACAAAATGTCAAAAATTAAATACAAAGAAAACATATTAAAAGCAGCAAGGGAAAAACAACAAATAACACACAAGGGAATCCCCATAAAGTTAACAGCTGATCTTTTAGCAGAAACTCTGCAAGCCAGAAGGGACTGGCAGGACATATTTAAAGTGATGAAGGAGAAAAAGCTGCACCCAAGATTACTCTACCCAGCAAGGATCTCATTCAGATTTGATGGAGAAATTAAAACCTTTACAGACAAGCAAAAGCTGAGAGAGTTCAGCACCACCAGACCAGCTTTACAACAAATGCTAAAGGAACTTCTCTAGGCAAGAAACACAAGAGAAGGAAAAGACCTACAATAATGAACCCAAAACAATTAAGAAAATGGGAATAGGAACATACATATCGATAATTACCTTAAATGTAAATGGACTAAATGCTCCCACCAAAAGACACAGATTGGCTGAATGGATACAAAAAAAAGACCCATATATATGCTATCTACAAGAGACCCACTTCAGACCTAGAGACACATACAGACTGAAAGTAAGGGGATGGAAAAAGATATTCCATGCAAATGGAAACCAAAAGAAAGCTGGAGTAGCAATTCTCATATCAGACAAAATAGACTTTAAAATAAAGACTATTAGAAGAGACAAAGAAGGACACTACATAATGATCGAGGGATCGATCCAAGAAGAAGATATAACAATTGTAAATATTTATGCACCCAACATAGGAGCACCTCAATACACAAGGCAAATACTAACAGCCATAAAAGGGGAAATCGACAGTAACACATTCATAGCAGGGGACTTTAACACCCCACTTTCACCAATGGGCAGATCATCCAAAATGAAAATAAATAAGGAAACACAAGCTTTAAATGATACATTAAAGAAGATGCACTTAATTGATATTTATAGAACATTCCATCCCAAAACAACAGAATACACATTTTTCTCAAGTGCTCATGGAACATTCTCCAGGATAGATCATATCTTGGGTCACAAATCAAGCCTTGGTAAATTTAAGAAAATTGAAATTGTATCAAGTATCTTTTCCGACCACAATGCTATGAGACTAGATATCAATTACAGGAAAAGATCTGTAAAAAATACAAACACATGGAGGCTAAACAATACACTACCTAATAACGAAGTGATCACTGAAGAAATCAAAGAGGAAATAAAAAAATACCTAGAAACAAATGACAACGGAGACACAACGACCCAAAACCTATGGGATGCAGCAAAAGCAGTTCTAAGAGGGAAGTTTATAGCAATACAATCCTACCTAAAGAAACAGGAAACACCTTGAATAAATAATTTAACCTTGCACCTAAATCAATTAGAGAAAGAAGAACAAAAACCCCCCAAAGTTAGCAGAAGGAAAGAATCATAAAAATCAGATCAGAAATAAATGAAAAAGAAATGAAGGAAACAATAGCAAAGATCAATAAAACTAAAAGCTGGTTCTTTGAGAAGATAAACAAAAGTGATAAACCATTAGCCAGACTCAGAAAGAAAAAAAGGTAGAAGACTCAAATCAATAGAATTAGAAATGAAAAAGGAGAAGTAACAACTGACACTGCAGAAATACAAAAGATCATGAGAGATTACTACAAGCAACTCTATGCCAATAAAATGGACAACATGGAAGAAATGGACAAATTCTTAGAAATGTACAACCTGCCAAGACTGAATCAGGAAGAAATAGAAAATATGAGCAGACCAATCACAAGCACTGAAATTGAAACTGTGATTAAAAATCTTCCAACAAACAAAAGCCCAGGGCCAGATGGCTTCACAGGTGAATTCTATCAAACATTTAGAGAATAGCAAACACCTATCCTTCTCAAACTCTTTCAAAATATAGCAGAGGGAGGAACATTCCCAAACTCATTCTACGAGTCCACCATCACCCTGATACCAAAACCAGACAAGGATGTCACAAAGAAAGAAAACTACAGGCCAATATCACTGATGAACATAGATGCAAAAATCCTCAACAAAATACTTGCAAACAGAATCCAACAGCACATTAAAAGGATTGTACACCATGATCAAGTGGGGTTCATTCCAGGAATGCAAGGATTCTTCAGTATATGCAAATCAATCAATGTGATACACCATATTAACAAATTGAAGGAGTAAAACCATATGATCATCTCAATAGACGCAGAAAAAGCTTTTGACAAAATTCAAACCCATTCATGATAAAAGCCCTGCAGAAAGTAGGCATAGAGGGAACTTTCCTCAACATAATAAAGGCCATATATGACAAACCCACAGCCAACATCGTCCTCAATGGTGAAAAACTGAAAGCATTTCCACTAAGATCAGGAACAAGACAAGGTTGCCCATTCTCACCACTATTATTCCACATAGTTTCGGAAGTTTTAGCCACAGCAATCAGAGAAGAAAAAGAAATAAAAGGAATCCAAATCGGAAAAGAAGTAAAGCTGTCACTGTTTGCAGATGACATGATACTATACATAGAGAATCCTAAAGATGCCACCAGAAAACTACTAGAGCTAATCAATGAATTTGGTAAAGTAGCAGGATACAAAATTAATGCACAGAAATCTCTGGCATTCCTATACACTAATGATGAAAAATCTGAAAGTGAAATCAAGAAAACACTCCCATTTACCATTGCAACCAAAAGAATAAAATATCTAGGAATAAACCTACCTAAGGAGACAAAAGACCTGTAAGCAGAAAATTATAAGACACTGATGAAAGAAATTAAAGATGATACAAATAGATGGAGAGATATACCATCTTCTTGGATTGGAAGAATTAACACTGTGAAACTGACTCTACTACCCAAAGCAATCTACAGATTCAATGCAATCCATATCAAACTACCACTGGCATTTTTCACAGAACTAGAACAAAAAATTTCACAATTTGTATGGAAACACAAAAGACCCCGAATAGCCAAAGCAATCTTGAGAATGAAAAACGGAGCTGGAGGAATCAAGCTCCCTGACTTCAGACTATACTACAAAGCTACAGTAATCAAGACAGTATGGTACTAGCACAAAAACAGAAATATAGATCAATGGAACAGGATAGAAAGCCCAGAGATAAACCCACACATATATGGTCACCTTATCTTTGATAAAGGAGGCAGGAGTGTACAGTGGAGAAAGGACAGCCTCTTCAATAAGTGGTGCTGGGAAAACTGGACAGGTACATGTAAAAGTATGAGATTAGATCACTCCCTAAAACCATACACAAAAATAAGCTCAAAATGGATTAAAAAACTAAATGTAAGGCTAGAAACTATCAAACTCTTAGAGGAAAACATAGGCAGAACACTCTATGACATAAATCACAGCAAGATCCTTTTTGACCCACCTCCTAGAGAAATGGAAATAAAAACAAAAATAAACAAATGGGACCTAATGAACCTTCAGAGCTTTTGCACAGCAAAGGAAACCATAAACAAGACCAAAAGACAACCCTCAGAATGGGAGAAAATATTTTCAAATGAAGCAACTGACAAAGGATTAATTTCCAAAATTTACCAGCAGCTCATGCAGCTCAATAACAAAAAAACAAACAACCCAATCCAAAAATGGGCAGAAGACCTAAATAGACATTTCTCCAAAGAAGATATACAGACTGCCAACAAACACATGAAAGAATGCTCAACGTCATTAATCATTAGAGAAATGCAAGTCAAAACTACAATGAGATATCATCTCACACCAGTCAGAATGGCCATCATCAAAAAATCTAGAAACAATAAATGCTGGAGAGGGTGTGGAGAAAAGGGAACACTCCTGCACTGCTGGTGGGAATGTGAATTGGTACAGCCACTATGGAGAACAGTATGGAGGTTCCTTAAAAAACTACAAATAGAACTACCATATGACCCAGCAATCCCACTACTGGGCACATAACCTCAGAAAACCATAATTCAAAAAGAGTCATGTACCAAAATGTTCAAGGCAGCTCTATTTACAATAGCCTGGAGATGGAAACAACCTAAGTGTCCATCATCAGAAGAATGGATAAAGAAGATGTGGCACATATATAAAATGGAATATTACTCTGCCATAAAAAGAAACGAAATTGAGCTATTTGTAATGAGGTGGATAGACCCAGAGTCTGTCGTACAGAGTGAAGTAAGTCAGAAAGAGAACGACAAATACCGTATGCTAACACATATATATGGAATTTAAGAAAAAAAAATGTCATGAAGAACCTAGGAGTAAGACAGGAATAAAGACACAGACCTACTAGAGAATGGACTTGAGGATATGGGGAGGGGGAAGGGTAACCTGTGACAGAGCGAGAGAGAGGCATGGACATATATACACTACCAAACCTAAGGTAGATAGCTAGTGGGAAGCAGCCACATAGCACAGGGAGATCAGCTCGGTGCTTTGTGACCACCTGGAGGGGTAGGATATGGAGGGTGGGAGGGAGGGAGATGCAAGAGGGTAGAGATATGGGGATATATGTATATATATAACTAAGGAAAAGAAAAACCTTAGAAAGAGAAAAATGCTTGCTTAAGCAATTATGAGTCAGTCAACCATGAAAGTTTACTGGCCAAATCCATTACTCGTTCTAGTGGGTATTTCATCCTTTATCACTTGTCTGTACATGTGCTACAGAGCTTGTTGAATAGTGTTTTATGCAGATAATCAATCACCTGTACACCTGACCAATTCACCAGCAAATGGAAGCTTCAGATATTCTTGAGAAACCACAAATATCTGTTTAAGGTCTTGTATCTTGTTTGGACATTGTTTTCTGATCCCTAATGACTGTAGCTAACACCCTCCTGAAAAGCAATCTTGAAATTTCTGTTAAAGTAGATTAAATCTTGGGGACAATAACGTAAGTGTTATTAGGTTAGGTTCTAATACGTTAGGAAAACAAATGTGGACAATTTTCTCCTCTAGTGCAAAATATCTCCTCAGCAGATAAAACTGAAGACTGAATAAAGGTGTTTTACTGATTAGTAACTCACAGAAGGTTAAAATGTTAAGCCACCTTAATTTTAGAAAATTTGCTAATTATCATATGTATAAAACATTTTATCCTGAGGGCAGAAAGTTGATTTATTATTGATTGCTTAACATATATTGAAGCAACACAGAATGAAAATTGATTACCTAATCAAGTAGCAACAGAAGAGTAAACTAAGGATGAAGACAAATATAGCAGTGCCAAAAACCACAATATATATGTTGAGTGGCAGATTCTGGAATCCAATATTAGGCATCCTGAAGTTGTAATGTGGGAAATCCGAGCTCATGGATGAACTGTGGGGAAAGAAAAGAATGGGAAAAAATTAGGTTATAAAGACTAAAAACCAAGATAGCATTATCTTTGTGCATGTACAAAGGCAAATTTTTCCTTAAGGCTTGAAACAAATATGATAGACAGGGTTAATATCCATGCCATTAATTCATTAATCATGCCACAAATATTTATTCAGTACTTATTATGTACCTGGCACTGCTCCAGAAGCTTGAGATCCTACCTAAAAAGCTTTACAAAAAGGTATTCACAGAGAGGTACTGGCATTATTTCACTGAAATAATGCCAATAATCAATAAACATCAATAAATGAAAATGTTCAACATCAAAGAAGTAAAAAGGAAAAAAAGGTTAAGATTTTAAAAACTCTTTAATCTTTAAAGTAATAATATGGTAAAATATTGGCAATAACTTAGATATCTCACAAGGAGATAATGATTAAATAATTATATAGAGTCATATGTTACAATATTGTTTGGTCATGAAAACCTGTTTTCAATAAATTTTAAATTTTAATAAAGATATATGGGAAAATTAAGCAGGATATAAATTGTATATAAAATATGATCCCGATTTTGCAAAGGGTTAAAAAAAAGGTGGATTATATATGGAAATATATGTGTACATATAGGTGTGTGTGTGTGTGTGTTTGTGTGTATGTGTGTGTGTAGCAGAAAAAAGCCTGAAAGCCAACATATCAAAATGTTAATAATGACTTGTGGTTTACTAGCCATTTTGATTTTCTTCTTCTTTTTTTTTTTTAAAAACACTTTATTAAATCAGACTCAGGAGAATTCCCTGGCGGTCCAGTGGTTAATACTCTGTGCTTCCATTGCCGGGGGCAGGGGTTCAATACCTAGTCAGGGAACTGAGATCTTGCAAGCTGCGTGGCACGGCCAAAAAAAAAAAAAAAAAAAAAAATCAGGCCTTGTTCTAAGCATTTTACTGGCTTTATTTTATTTAATTCTTACATAAAATTTCTATAGGTACCATAACATCTCCCCCATTTTATAGATAAGGAAACCAAAACTTAGAGTTTTGGTCACATAGCCATGACTAACCAAGTATGTATGGGAGTCAAGGCCTCTCCAACTCCAAAGCCAGTGCCCTTGGCTCATATGCTCTAGTCTTTATAATAAAAAAACCAGCAAATATTGTTTAAGCACTAAAAAGGGGACTATTTTTGTCAATTAGATTGCTACTACCTACTGATCACTACACAGTTAAAATTCCATGAATGGAGGTTGCCCCGTTCTTTAGGTGATGAGCTATAGTAATAAAGTGGCTCATCATACCTTCATGCTTGAACTTTCCTTGTCATTTTGATTCATTACAAAATAAAGAGCAACTACCAGTCTTGATTATCAAGACCACATAATGGTAACTGGATTACAACTATGACTACTGCCAAAATCAAAACAAAACTAAACTCCTCCAAACAAAATGCTTCTACTTTTATTTATACAAGGTACATTACAAATGTGTTTGCAGATCTTTCGTGTCCTTGTTGGTTCCTGGAAGAGTATATTTATATTATAGACAACATTGAGATACTGACTGGTTGTATCTGAAGCCTCAGTGTTATTATTACTTTAATTTCCAACTTTTAATAACTTATACCAGGAACTGTAAAGACCTACTGCATCCCATGGAAACGCCTAAGGAATTCCAAGCATAAATAATGGATAATATTTAGTTTTGAACATTCAACCATTTTCTGCAAGTGCTTTTATTCAAATATGTAATTTCCTTTTTCTTACACTCAGACATTCTTGGAAGAGAAGGAAGGAGTTAAGCAGTACTTTACTAAATATATCTAGCACATATATTGTACAGCTATAAGAAAATTACAGCTGCCAAAACATAATTCTTCCATACTGCTGACAGGGCTTCACTTAATGACTCTTCCTACAGTCAAGACTTAGATGACTATCCTTCAGTCCTTTAGAAATACCCCTCACCAGACAAATTTGGCTTGGTAAAGTAACTCTCACCTTAGGAAATAAGAGATTAAATGTACATCCTGGGAGGGCTAATAGAGAAGAAATAGGCAAACAGATGGAAACTTTTATGGTGGAAAAAGGGACTGGTTTGCAGTCGGCAACTTTCTGTGTTGTTCCCAGGATGTCACTAGCTAGATGTCAGTACTTGGTCCATCTGTCCCATTATCAATGGGACAATGCTTATCCTATCTTCAAGGGATTCCTGGAAGGATAAAATGAGATGATAGATACTGAAGTGTCTGAAAACTCTAAGAGGGCAAAATACTAAGGCTATAATGTGTGTGTGTGTGTGTGTGTATTTGGCGAGGGGTCGGGGAGAGGAATGACATTAAGAAAATTAGTAGATAACATAAAAGATGCCCTAGCAAAGATCAAGTCTCTGTAGAGGATTCTACCAAACTAAATGCTCCTTCCTCAGGAGCTCCTCTGCACACACTGCTAAGCTTTGTGTCAAGTGACCTGCCAACCTGGCCACCAGAGGCAGGAAACCTATCCTGGCCAAAGGCAACTATCAATATAGGCCAGCTGGGAGTGAGCCAGTGGTGTGAGAATGCTACACTGTAGGGGTCCTTGTACTGGGTGGCACCACCAACAAACTCTGGGGGTATTCTGAACAGAGACACAGACATGGAGTATTAGAGGTAGTACTGTCATCAGAAGGAAGAGACATCTGCCTCAGTGCTCCTGGGGTCTGACTGCTGACAACTTTCCTGTGAGTCCACTCTTCTTGTTAGGGCCTTACAACCCATTACCAGAAGAATGGGAGTTGGCAGGGGATATGCTGATGCAGAACACATTTTAGGAATTTCCCCCCTTTCTTTTGGTAAATGGAATTGCTTAGCTACAACTGATATGTTGTCCCAACAGTCTAAGTAGATGATGTATTATTCCAAGATATTAATCCTGGTCTAGTGATATATTAATTTTATAATATTTTCATTATAATATCTTTTCAGCATGAGTATGAATAATCTTTTAAAGTAAGACAACCTTTAAAAAGAAAGCTACTATTCAACACCATCATAATGAGCATTCTTTGCTATTTAGGTATTACAAATGTAAAAGTTGGGGCTTCCCTTGTGGCGCAGTGGTTGAGAGTCCGCCTGCCGGTTCGTGCCCCGGTCCGGGAAGATCCCACATGTCACGGAGCGGCTGGGCCCGTGAGCCATGGCCGCTGAGCTTGCGTGTCTGAAGCCTGTGCTCCGCAACGGGAGAGGCCACAACAGTGAGAGGCCCGCGTACCGCAAAAAGAAAAAAAAAAAAAAAAAGAAATAGACAAATATCTGAGTTTTTTTTTTTTTTTTTAAATCAGCAATGGGATTTTTCACCAAGATACAAAAGGGACAGAGATTTGGCCCCACAGAGGACCAGAGCTTCACACAGTACACCACAGTTAGATGGGCTGCAGCAGTGTTTCTTTTTTTTGTTTTAAATAAATTTATTTATTTTAATTTATTTGTTCATTTTTTTGGCTGAATTGGGTCTTCGTTGCTGCGTGCAGGCTTTCTCTAGTTCTGGCAAGCAAGGGCTGCTCTTTGTTGTGGTGTGTGGGCTTCTCCTTGCAGTGGCTTCTCTTGTTGCAGAGCATAGGCTTTAGGCACGCGGGCTTCAGTAGTTGTGGCACGCAGGCTCAGTAGCTGTGGCTCGCAGGCTCTAGAATACAGGCTCAGTAGTTGTGGCACACAGGCTTAGTTGCTCTGCGGCATGTGGGATCTTCCCGGACCAGGGATCGAACCTGTGTCCCCTGCATTGGCAGGCGGATCCTTAACCATGCAGTAGTGTTTCTTGAAGTGTGTTTGGTGGCCTCATTCTTCTTAGACCAGTTCCTGCTCCCTGGATAATACATCAGCATCTTCCCAGTAGTTTGTATTCTACTTTTGCTTCAAAAATGCTCAGAAAAAGAGACACCAGTAATTAGACTGCTGTGTTTTATAATTTGTGGTTCACAAACCATTAAAAACCATATATTTCTTATTAATACAAGACATCCAAGAAAAACTTTCTAAGAAAAAATTATCTTAGACTTTGTTAATCTTTTTTAAAAAACGGAGACATAAATTTACATTAAAAATGCACCCATGTGTATAGGTCAAAGAGTTTGGACAAATGAATATACACTTGTTACCACCATCCTAATCAAGATACAGAACATTTCTTTATCCCCAGAGAATTCCCTGTACCCCTTTGCAGTTAATCACCACTCCTAACCACTGATCTGATTTCCATCATTACAGATAAATCTTCCTTAATCTAGAATTTCATATTCAAATGGAATCACACAGTATGTACTCTTTTGTGTTTAGCTTTTAGTCTCTCAGTAGGTGAGAGACTCTTAAACAGCTATATAAATTCACATTATATTCCTAGCTTGTCCTAGTTATTCTATTATCTACAGCTGGTGCCTCCTAAAGATCATTAACTTCATCTTTGAATATATCAATTTTATGGTTAATTTTTGGATACTTCTTTCTACACAAAATTCCTGGTTATCCTATTCAGGTGTTGTTATTGTTTTCATGGAAGAACATTTCACCATGTCCTGGGTGTTCCTTTCCATTTTTAAGTCTTTCTTCAGTGGAACACTTTCTACCTATTATTTTTTTAAAGCCTTCAGCAGAGGAAACGTGTAGCTTGATTCACTCACCATATTTTGCCCCAGTCAAAATCTAAGGGAAAGCAGGAACTCCAAGGTGCTCAAGACTGGAGTGGTGGGACTTCCCTGGTGGCTCAGTGGTTAAGAATCCGCCTGCCAATGCAGGGCACACAGGTTCGAGCCCTGGTCCAGGAAGATCCCACATGCCGCAGAGCAACTAAGCTCATGCACCACAACTACTGAGCCCATGCTCTAGAGTCTGCAAGCCACAACTACTGAAGCCCATGCGCCACAACTACTGAAGCCTGTGCACCTACAGCCCGTGCTCTGCCACAAGAGAAGCCACCACAATGAGAAGCCTGTGCACCGCAATGAAGAGCAGCCCCCCCTTGCCGCAAAACTAGAGAAAGCCTGGGCGCAGCAACGAAGACTCAACAAAGCCAAAAATAAATAAATTTATATATATATAAAACACAAAAAAAAAAAAAAAAAAAAAAACACAGACTGGGGTTTCCCAGGTAGCGCAGTGGTTGAGAGTCCGCCTGCCGATGCAGGGGACACGGGTTCGTGCCCCGGTCCGGGAAGATCCCACATGCCGCAGAGCGGCTGGGCCAGTGAGCTATGGCCGCTGAGCCTGCGCATCCAGAGCCTGTGCTCCGCAACGGAAGAGGCCACAACAGTGAGAGGCCCGCGTATCGAAAAAAAAAAAAAAAAAAAACATAGACTGGAGTGGTGAAGCCCCTTTTATGGTGAGGCATCTGCTGATATGTGCCAGTCCTCTTGGGCCAAGGAAACACAAGTCCAAGCTCGCAGCTTAGCCCAGGTGGGTTCCTACATTAAGCCAGGAGGGAAGATAAAGCAAGTGGATACACACAGCCTCTTTCATTCACACCATTGTTCTTTCTTTATTTTCACCTTTTACTTTCATATAATCATGGAAAAAACCCTCTGTGTCTATTGTCCTATACATCTGTTCATAGGAAACATGTATAACTAACATACACATAACATGATCAATACCTGGAACCTGTTTAAACATTCTCATTCATTTATCTGGCTTCTTTTATTTCATTCCCTTTTAAAAATTTTTTCTTCTCTTCAAGTATATTCTGTGAATTCTCAACTTATCCTCCATTTTTGTATCTTTAACATTATTTCCCTCTTTCTTAGAGCTTTATGCTTTATTTTGTTACTTCATCCAACTTCTCTGGAATACTTTTCAGATCTCTTAAAACATGACTTCTGCTCTTACATTATCTATGTGATGCTGCCCACAAATGCTCACAGCATGTATATTACTGTCTGTTTTTTCATCTGCAATCTTCTATGTTCCTCTTTTAAGTTGATGTATTTACTCTAGGAGGGAGGCAGTCCATACAGAACACACCAAGAAGAGGCCTGACAGGGCAAATTCATCTCCCTTCCTGGTTAGCATCATCTACTGGAAGAGGTTGTTGGCCACATTACATCAAGCACACCACTGTGCACTTCAGTCTAATTCAACAAGGCACTGGGTGCCAGGTCTGTAGTAAAGAAAGAAACAAGAAAAATGTGTTCAGAGAAGGGGAGAAGTCTCACGTGACATGCTCACTTCAGAATTCTGCCTAGGTTTGGAATTTTCCCAGAAAAATGGAGAAAATTCTTTTTTTTCCTTTTCCACTTCTATCTTCTGTATAAGCATATATATATATATATATGTATACACATATATACTTTTTCATATTCTTTTCCATTATGGTTTATTATAGAATATTAAATATAGTTCCCTGTGTTATACAGTAGGACCTTATTGTTTATCTATTTTATATATAGTAGTTTTTATCTGCTAGTTCCAAACTCCTAATTTATCCCTCCCTCACCCCCTTTCTCCTTGGGTAACCATAAGTTTGTTTTCTACGTCTGTGAGTCTGTTGTTTTGTAAATAAATTCATTTGTATCATATTTTAGATTCCACATATAAGTAACGTCATATGGTATTTGTCTTCCTCTTTCTGGCTTACTTCACTTAGTATGATAATCTCTAGGTCCATGCACATTGCTGAAAATGGCATTACTTCACTCCTTTTTTATGGCTGAGTAGTATTCCACTGTATATATGTACCACATCTTCTTTATCCATTCCTCTGTTGATGGACATTTAGGTTGGTTCCATGTCTTGGCTATTGTAAATAGTGCTGCAATGAACATTGGGGTGCACGTATCTTTTTGAATTAGCGTTTTCTACAGATATATGCTCAGGAGTGGGATTGCTGGATCATACAGTAGTTCTATTTTTAGTTTTTTGAGGACCCTCTCATAGTTCCTGCACCAATTTACATTCTGGCAATCAGTGTAGGAGGGTTCTCTTTTCTCCACAAGCTCTCCAGCTTTTGTTATTTGTAGACTTTTGATTTTTTTAAAAAAATATTTATTTATTTTTGGCTGCATCAGGTCTTAGTTGCAGCACATGGGCTCTTTTGTTGTGGCACGTGGGCTCTTCATTGCGGCACACAAGCTTCTCTCTAGTTGGGCTGCGTGGGCTCTAGAGCGCATGGGCTCTGTAGTTTTGGCATGTGGGCTCAGTTGCCCTGTGGCATGTGGGATCTTAGCTCCCCAACCAGGGATCAAACCCAAGTCCCTTGCATTGGAAGGTGGATTCTTAACCACTGGACCACCAGGGAAGTCCCCGTAGACTTTTTAATGATGGCTATTCTGAACGCTGAGAGGAGATACCTCACTGTACTTTTGATTTGTATTTCTCTAATAATTAGTGATGCTGAACATCTTTTCACGTACTTGTGGCCATCTGTACGTCTTCTTTGGAGAAATGTCTGTTTAGGTCTTCTGCCCATTTTTTGATTGGGTTGTTTGTGTTTCTGATATTGAGTTGCATGAACTGTGTATATTTTGGAACTTAAGCCCTTGTCAGTGTATAGTTTGTAAGTATTTTCTCCCATACCGTTAGGTTGTCTTTTCATTTTGTTTATGGTTTCCTTTGCTGTGCAAAAGCTTATAAGTTTGATTAGGTGCCATTTGTTTATTTTTGCTTTTATTTCTATTGCCTTGGGAGTCTGACCTAAGAAAACATGCAAGGCCTTTCTTCAAGGTTCACCTATAATAAAAATAGGCTGCTGTGGCTTGCCCTATGTTAGATCCAGGAACTTAACAACCGTTTCAAAATTATATGTATATAGAGGGATGCACTCTGGGTTTCTAAAAACAAACTTGGGAAACATACAGTTAGAACTGGGCACATTAATGGGAATTCCCTGGTGGTTTAGTGGTTAGGACTCAGCTCTTTCACTGCCATGGGCCCAGGTTCAATCCCTAGTCGGGGAACTAAGATCCCACAAGCCACACAGTGAGGCCAAAAAAAAAAGAACTGCGCACATTAACAAATTTGGGAACTTTCTAATGTCCAGCTTATTTTAAAAAGTTTTACCCTTAGTTCTATTAAAAAAGAAAAAAAGATTTATCAAATCAAAACCTCTGCTTATGAGAGACCTTCAAGATGGCGGAGGAGTAAGACGTGGAGGTCACCTTCCTTTCCACAAATACATCAGAAATACATCTACATGTGGAACAACTCCTACAGAACACCTACTGAATGCTGGCAGAAGACCTGACTTCCCCAAAGGCAAGAAACTCCCCACATACCTGGGTAGGGCAAAGGAAAAAAGAAAAAACAGAGAAAAGAATAGGGACAGGACCTGCACCCCTGGGAGGGAGCTGTGAAGGAGGAAAAGTTTCCATACACTAGGAAGCTCCTTCACTGGCGGAGACAGGGGATGGCAGGGGAAGGCTTCAGAGCCACGGAGGAGAGCACAGCAATAGCGGTGCAGAGGGCAAAGTGGAGAGATTTCCACACAGGATTGGTGCTGACCAGCACTCACCAGCCTGAGAGGCTTGTATGCTCACTTGCCGGGATGGGTGGGGGCTGGGAGCTGAGGCTCGGGCTTCAGAGGTCGGATCCCAGGGAGAGGACTGGAGTTGGCTGCGTGAACACAGCCTGAAGGGGGCTAGTGCACCACAGCTAGCCGGGAGGGAGTCCAGGAAAAAGTCTGGAACTGCCTAAGAGGCAAGAGACCATTCCTTCGGGGTGCAGACGGAGAGGGGATTCAGAGCACCACCTAAATGAGCTCCAGAGACGGGTGCAAGCTGCGGCTATCAGAGCGGACACCAGAGACGGGCATGAAACGCTAAGGCTGCTGCTGCAGCCACCAAGAAGCCTGTGTGCAAGCACAGGTCACTATCCACACCTCCCCTCCTGGGAGCCTGTGCAGCCCGCCACTGCCAGGGTTCCATGATCCAGGGACAACTTCCCCAGGAGAACACACAGTGCGCCTCAGGCTGTTGCAACGTCATGCCAGGCTCTGCCACCGCAGGCTCACCCCACATTCCATACCCCTCCCACCCTCTGGCCTGAGTAAGCCAGAGCCCCCTAATCAGCTGCTACTTTAACCCCGTCCTGTAACAGGTGACCTACACGCAGAGGCAGGGCCAGATCCAAAGCTGAACCCCAGGAGCTGTGTGAACAAAGAAGAGAAAGGGAAATCTCTCCCAGCAGCCTCAGGAGTAGTGGATTAAATCTCCACAATCAACTTGATGTACCCTGCATCTCTGGAATACTTGAATAGACAACGAATCTTCCCAAAATTGAGGCAGTGGATTTTGGGAGCAATTGTAGACTTGGGGTTTGCTTTCTGTATCTAATCTGTTCCTGGATTTATGTTTATCTTAGTTTAGTATTTAGACTTTATTATCACTGGTAGATTTGTTTATTGATTTGGTTGCTCTCTTCCATTTTTTTAATATATACATATATATATATATATATAATGTTTCCTTTTTCTCTTTTTGTGAGTGTGTATGTGTATGCTTCTTTGTGTGATTCTGTCTGTATAGCTTTGCTTTTACCATTTGTCCTAGGGTTCTGTCTGTCTGTTTTTTTTTTGTAGAGTTTTTAGCACTTGTTATCATTGGTAGATTTGTTTTTTTGGTTGGGTTGCTCTTTTCTTTCTTTTTTATTACTTTTTAATTTTTTAAAATTATTTTTAATTTTAATAATGTTATTTTATTATTCCTTTCCTTTCTTTCTTTCTTTCTTTTTTTCTTTCTTTCTTTCTTTCTTTCTCTTTCTTTCTTTCCTTCATTTTCTCTCTCCCTCCCTCCCTCCTTCCTCTCCCCCCCCTTTCTTTCTTTCCTTTTCTCCATTATTTCTGAGCTGTGTAGCTGACAGGATCTTGGTGCTCCAGCCAGATGTCATGCTTGTGACTCTGAGTTGGGAGAACCAGGTTCAGGACATTGGTCTAACAGAGACCTCCCAGCTCCATGTAATATCAAATGGCAAAAGCTCCCCCAGAGATCTCCATCTCAATGCTAAGACCCAGCTCCACTCAACGACCAGCAAGCTACAGTGATGGACACCCTATGCCAAACAACTAGCAAGACAGGAACACAACCCCACCTATTAGCAGAGAGGCTGCCTAAAATCATAATAAAGTCACAGACACCCCAAAACACACCACCAGACGTGGTCCTGCCCACCAGAAAGACAAGATCCAGCCTCATCCACCAGAACACTGGCACCAGTCTCCTCCATTAGAAAGCCTACACAACCCACTGAAACAACCTTAGCCACTAGGGGCAGACACCAAAAACAACGGGAACTAAGAACATGCATGCTGCAAAAAGGAGACCCCAAACACAGTAAGGTAAGCAAAATGAGAAGACAGAGAAACACACAGCAGTGGAAGGAGCAAGGTAAAAACCCACCAGACCAAACAAATGAAAAGGAAGTAGGCAGTCTACCTGAAAAAAAATTCAGAGTAATGATAGTAAAGATGATACAAAATCTTGGAAATAGAATGGAGAAAATACAAGAAATGATTAATAAGGACCTAGAGGAACTAAAGAGCAAACAAACAATGATGAACAACCTAATAAATGAAATTAAAAATTTTGTAGAAGGAATCAATAGCAGAATACCTGAGGCAGAAGAACGGATAACTGACCTGGAAGATAAAATAGTGGAAATAACTACTGCAGAGCAGAATAAAGAAAAAAGAATGAAAAGAATTGAGGATAGTCTCAGAGACCTCTGGGACAACATTAAACACACCAACATTCTAATTATAGGGGTCCCAGAAGAAGAAGAGAAAAAGAAAGGGACTGAGAAAATATTTGAAGAGATTATAGTTGAAAACTTGCCTAAAATGGGAAAGGAAATAGTCAATCAAGTCCAGGAAGTGCAGAGAGTCCCATACAGGATAAATCCAAGGAGAAACACGCCATGACACATATTAATCGAACTATCAAAAATTAAATACAAAGAAAAAATACTAAAAGCAGCAAAAGAAAAGCAACAAATAACATACAAGGGAATCCCCAAAAGGTTAACAGCTGATCTTGCAGCACAAACTCTGCAAGCCAGAAGGGAGTGTAGGACATATTTAAAGTGATGAAAGGGAAAAACCTACAACCAAGATTACTCTACCCAGCAAGGATCTCATTCAGATTCGACAGAGAAATTAAAACCTCTATAGACAAGCAAAAGCTAAGAGAATTCAGCATCACCAAGCCAGCTTTAAAACAAATGCTAAAGGAACTTCTTTAGGCAGGAAACTCAAGAAAAGGAAAAGACCTACAATAACAAACCCAAAACAATTAAAATGGTAATAGGAACATACATATCGATAACTACCTTAAATGTAAATGGATTAAATGCTCCAACCAAAAGACACAGACTGGCTGAATGGATACAAAAACAAGACCCATATATATGCTGTCTACAAGAGACCCACTTCAGACCTAGGGACACATACACACTGAAAGTGAGGGGATGGAAAAAGTTATTCCATTCAAATGGAAATCAAAAGAAAGGTGGAGTAGCAATTCTCATATCAGACAAAATAGACTTTAAAATAAAGACTATTAGAAGAGACAAAGAAGGACACTACATAATCATCAAGGGATCAGTCCAAGAAGAAGATATAAGAATTGTAAATATTTATGGACCCAACATAGGAGCACCTCAATACATAAGGCAAATACTAACAGCCATAAAAGGGGAAATCGACAGTAACACAATCATAGTAGGGGACTTTAACAGCCCACTTTCACCAATGGGCAGATCATCCAAAATGAAAATAAATAAGGAAACACAAGCTTTAAATGATACATTAAACAAGATGGACTAAATTGATATTTATAGGACATTCCATCCAAAAACAACAGAATACACATTTTTCTCAAGTGCTCATGGAACATTCTCCAGGATAGATCATATCTTGGGTCACAAATCAAGCCTTGGTAAATTTAAGAAAATTGAAATCATATCAAGTATCTTTTCTGACCACAATGCTATGAGACTAGATATCAATTACAGGAAAAAATCCGTAAAAAATACAAACACATGGAGGCTAAACAACACTACTAAATAACCAAGAGCTCACTGAAGAAATCAAAGAGGAAATCAAAAAATACCTAGAAACAAATGACAATGAAAATACGACGACTCAAAACCTATGGGATGCAGCAAAAGCAGTTCTAAGAGCGAAGTTTATAGCAATACAATCCTACCTCAAGAAACAAGAAACATCTCAAATAAACAACCTAACTTACACTTAAAGCCATTAGAGAAAGAAGAACAAGAAAACTCCTAAGTTAGCAGAAGGAAATAAATCATAAAGATCAGATCAAAAATAAATGAAAAAGAAATGAAGGAAACAACATCAAAGATCAATAAAAGTAAAAGCTGGTTCTTTGAGAAGATAAACGAAATTGGTAAACCATTAGCCACACTCACCAAGAAAAAAAAGGAGAAGACTCAAACTAATAGAATTAGAAATGAAAAAGGAGAAGTAACAACTGACACTGCAGAAATACAAATGATAAGGAGAGATTACTGCAAGCAACTATATGCCAATAAAATGGACAACCTGGAAGAAATGGACAAATTCTTAGAAAAGCACAACCTTCCGAGACTAAACCAGGAAGAAATAGAAAATATAAACAGACCAATCACAAGCACTGAAATTGAGACTGTGATTAAAAATCTTCCAACAAACAAAAGCCCAGGACCAGATGGCTTCACAGATGAATTCTAACTAACAGTTAGAAAAGAGCTAACATCTATCCTTCTCAAACTCTTCCAAAATATAGCAGAGGGAGGAACACTCCCAAACTCATTCTACAAGGTCACCATCACCCAGATACCAAAACTAGACAAAGATGTTACACAGAAAGAAAACTACAGGCCAATATAACTGATGAACATAGATGCAAAAATCCTCAACAAAATACTAGGAAACAGAATCCAACAGCACATTAAAAGGATCATACACCATGATCAAGTGGGATTTACCCCAGGATGCAAGGATTCTTTAATATATGCAAATCAATCAATGTGATAAACCATATTAACAAATTGAATAAAAACCATATGATCATCTCAATAGATGCAGAAAAAGCTTTTGACAAAATTCAACACCCATTTGTGATAAAAACCCTCCAGAAAGTAGGCATAGAGGGAACTTACCTGAACATAATAAAGGCCATATGACAAGCCAACATCATTCTCAATGGTGATAAACGGAAAACATTTCCTCTAAGATCAGGAAAAAGACAAGGTTGTCCACTCTCACCACTATTATTCCACATAGTTTTGGAAGTTTTAGCCATGGCAATCAGAGAAGAAAAAGAAATAAAAGGAATACAAATCGGAAGAGAAGTAAAGCTGTTACTGTTTGCAGATGACATGATAGTAGACATAGAGAATACTAAAGATGCTACCAGAAAACTACAAGAGCTAATCAATGAATATGGTAAAGTAGCAGGATACAAAATTATGCACAGAAATCTCTTGCATTCCTATACACTAATGATGAAAAATCTGAAAGAGAAATTAAGGAAACAATCCCATTTACCACCGCAACAAAAAGAATAAAATACCTAGGAATAAACCTACCTAAGGAGAAAAAAGACCTGTATGCAGAAAACTATAAGACACTGATGAAAGAAATTAAAGATGATACAGATTGAGAGATATACCATGTTCTTGGACTGGAAGAATCAACATTGTGAAAATGACTATACTACCCAAAGCAATCTACAGATTCAAGGCAATCCCTATCCAACTAACCACCAATGGCATTTTTCACAGAACTAGAACAAAAAATTTCAATTTGTATGAAAACACAAAAGACCCTGAATAGCCAAAGCAATCTTGAGAAAGAAAAATGGAGCTGGAGGAATAAGGCTCCCAGACTTCAGACTGTACTACAAAGCTACAGTAATCAAGACAGTATGGTGCTGGCACAAAAACAGAAATATAAATCAATGGAACAGGATAGAAAGCCCAGAGATAAACCCATGCACATATGGTCTCCTTATCTTTGATAAAGGAGGCAAGAATATACAATGGAGAAAAGACAGCTTCCTCAATAATTGGTGCTGTGAAAATTGGACAACTATATGTAAAAGAATGAAATTAGATCACTCCCTAACACCATACACAAAAATAAACTCAAAATGGATTAAAAACCTAAATGTAAGGCCAGACACTATCAAACTCTTCGAGGAGAACACAGGCAGAACACTCTATGACATAAATCACAGCAAGATCCTTTCTGGCCCACCTCCTAGAGAAATGAAAATAAAAACAAAAATAAACAAATGGGACCTAATTAAACTTAAAAGCTTTTGCATAGCAAAGGAAAACGTAAACAAGATGAAAAGACAACCCTCAGAATGGGAGAAAATATTTGCAAATGAAGCAACCAGCAAAGGATTAATCTCCAAAATTTCCAAGCAGCTCATGTAGCTCAATATTAAAAAAACAAACAACCCAATCCAAAAATGGGCAGAAGACCTACATTGACATTTCTCCAGAGAAGATATACAGATTGCCAACAAATACATGAAAGGATGCTCAGCATCACTAATCATTAGAGAAATGCAAATCAAAACTACAATGAGGTATCACCGCACACCAGTGAGAATGGCCATCATCAAAAAATCTACAAACAATAAATGCTGGAGAGGGTGTGGAGAAAAGGGAACCCTCTTGCACTGTTGGTGGGAATGTAAATTGATACAGCCACTATGGAGAACAGTATGGAGGTTCCTTAGAAAACTAAAAATAGAACTACCATACGACCCGCAATCCCACTACTGGCATATACCCTGAAAACCATAATTGAAGAGGAGTCAGGTACCACGATGTTCATTGCAACTCTTTACAATAGGCAGTACATGGAAGCAACCTAAGTGCCCACTGACAGATGAATGGATAAAGAAAATGTGGCACATATATACAATGGAATATTACTCAGCCATAAAAAAACGAAATTGAGTTATTTATAGTGAAGTGGATGGACCTAGAGTCTGTCATACAGAGTGAAGTAAGTCAGAAAGAGAGAAACAAATACTGTATGCTAACAAATATATATGCAATCTAAAAAAAAAAGGTTCTGAGGAACCTAGGGGCACGATAGGAATAAAGACGCAGATGTAGAGAGTGGACTTGAGGACACGGGGAGGGGGATGGGTAAGCTGGGGGAAGTGAGAGAGTGGCATGGACATATATACACTACCAAATGTAAAACAGATAGGTAGTGGGAAGCAATCGCATAGCACAGGGAGATCAACTCGGTGTTTGTGACCACCTAGAGGGGTGGGATAGGGAGGGTGGGAGGGAGACGCAAGAAGGAGGAGATATGGGCAGGTATGTATATGTATAGCTGATTTACTTTGTTATAAAGCAGAAACTAACACAGCATTGTGAAGCAATTATACTCCAACAAAGATAAAAGAAAACAACCAGTAAAAAAAAAAAATAACAGAGTCCATCAGCGTCGCGCGGAGAGGAGGTCTCCACTGCTGCCACCGCCACGGCCGGACCCCAGGCCTCCACGACCCTGCCCGCCGCGTCGCCATGGCCTGACGGCTGCGAAGTCCCCCGGGTGCGGAAGCCGCTGCGACGGCGACGACAGCCAGCCGCCCGCCGCGAGATGGAGCCTGGGACGCAAGCACACGACCAAGGAGAGGCACTGGAAGTCCGAGGACGCCTAGGGCCCTGCGAGGCCGCCGGGCGACCGCAGACCCGATAGCTTTACCACTCCCAAAGGCCCTAAGCCCCATTCTAGATGTTCAGACTGGGCAAGTGCAGTCGAAGAAGATGAAATGAGGACTAGAGTTAACAACGAAATTGCAAGATATAAAAGCAAACTCCTCATAAATGACTTTGGAAGGGAGAGAAAATCATCATTAGGAAGTTCGGATTCAAAGGAATCTATGTCAGCATTGCCAGCTGACTTGGAGACCGATGAAAGTGTCCTGATGAGAAGACAGAAGCAGATCGACTATGGGAAGAACACCATCGCCTACGATTGCTATATTAAAGTCCCAAGGCACCTTCAACAGCCTGGCATTCATCCCAAAACCCCCAACAAATTCAATAAGTATAGTCCAGGATCGTGGGACCAGCAGATCAAACTCTGGAAGGTGGCTCTGCATTTTTGGAATCCTCCAGCGGAAGAAGGATGTGATTTGCAAGAAATACGTCCTGTTGACCTCGGGGAGATGGAGATGGAATCCGCGGAGAGCAGCTCTGAGTCCCAGACGAGCTCTCAGGATAACTTCGACATGTACTGTGGCACACCCACGAAAGTTAGAAACGTGGACTGCCAGGCAGAGGACGAGTTTGACTTTAAAGCCTGTTTAACTGAACCCTTGAAAGACTTCTCAGACATGAGCTAACTGTCGCCACCTGGAGGCCACTGGGAGCAGCGCTGCCTCCCCAGGCGGGAAGTGGCCCGCCAAGCATGCATCCTGCGTTTGTAACTGGAGGTTTCTGTTAATAGTGTACAGTCTCATGGTGAATTGTTGTTCTTGCCTTATTTTCTTAAGAAACGTTAATTTTATGTAGAGGGAGTGTATTCTGCATATTTTAAACTGTAAATGGAACTAAATCCGAGGAAAATTGAACTCGAAGCAATCTTGCAACAATCTTAATTGCTTAATCTCCCGCATCCTTGAAGTCAACCTGACAAGTGTGTCAGTGTCCTCATAATCAGATACCTTTAATATCTTTATGGAAAGGGTTAGGGTTTGGGTTGTTTGTTAATATGTCAAGATTGGCTTTTTTCTTCATACAGAGAACTGAATAGTGAGATATTAAATTGAGCTGGTAAATTAATGGGGTTTATGTAAGTTATACAGTCTTAATTTGGTATTTGTAAATAGCACTAAGTAGGCCTTCTACCTATACTGTTTCCAAGTTTAGAAAGCAGAAAGATTTAGAAAGAACATTTTTTTTACAGTCAGTTAATTTACCATGTAAAATTGTTGTGCATGATAATGTGTACAGATTTTCTGTTCAAATATTCAATTGTAAACTTCTTATTAAGACTGTTGTGTTTCTATTGCTTTTGTATGGAATGACATTGCAAAAATAAAAAGGACCTTCTTTAACTACGTTGCCAAAAAAATTTTTAAAAAAGAAAAAAAAAAGAAAAATCCTTTAATGCAGGTTAGCCAATCCAAAAAACAAACACCCCTCATTATCAAAGGTTGTAATTAAAATTTTAATTACGATTTTATTGTGTTTTTCATCTCAACTATATAACAGAAACTCCGAGATGACAGAATCTGTGATGTTTTGATCATTATGGCATTCCCAGCATCTAGGATGTGCTGAGAATACATTTACTAAATGAAAGATTAAGTAACAATATAAACTTACCTACCAAGTATATACACGATCAAATGAAAACTTCTCTCAAAAAACACATTTCAAACAAATATCATATATTAACGCATAAATGTGGAATCTAGAAAAATGGTACGGATGAACCGGTTTGCAGGGCAGAAATAGAGACACAGATGTAGAGAAGAAACATATGGACACCAAGGGGGGACAGCGGGGGTGGTGGTGGTGGTGTGATGAATTGGGAGATTGGGATTGACATATGTACACTAATATGTATAAAATAGATAACTAATAAGAACCTGCTGTATAAAAAATAAATAAAATTCAACACCCCCCCCAAAACCACATTTCGGTGCGTTATATTGTCCCAAATGCCATGTTCTTGAGGCTCTGCAGAAGCCTTCTTGCAATAATCTAGAAGTTTCAGTTTCCGGTATCTTCCTATTCCCTTTTTTGTTCCTATTAGCTTTTGTGAGATATAATTTATGTACCTAAAATTCATTTTCAGTGTACCTTATTTTAAGTGTAATTCAATGATTTTTAGTAAATTTTGAGTTGTGCAATCATCCCCATAATCCACTTCCAGATCATTTTTATCATCCCCCAAAGGAAACTGTACTCATTAGCTGTCATTCCCTATTCCAACCCCTAGCCCGAGGCAACTACTAATCCACTTCGTCTCTAAAGATTTGCCTTTTCTGGACATTTTATACACGTGGAATCACAATATATGGTATTTTGTGTCTGGCTTCTTTCATTTAGCATAATGTCTTCAGTGTTCATCCACATTATAGCCTATATTAGTACTTTGTTTCCTTTTATTGACAAATAGTATTCCATTTTATGGATAAACTGTATTTTCTTTATTCACTTACCAGTTGACTGGACACTTGGATTGTTTCCATTTTTTGGCTATTATAAATAATACAGTTATAATAATGCTCAGCTGCTATGAACATTCATGTGAAACTTTTTGTGTGGATATATTTTTTCACTTTTCTTGGGTATTTAACTAGGAGTGAAGTTGCTGGGTCATATGGCAACTTAATGTTTAACCTTTTGAGGAACTGCCAGACTGTTTTCTAAAGTGGCTGCACAATTTTACAATCTCAGAGGCAGTGTATGAGGGTTTGAATTTCTCCACATCCTCTCCAAACTTATCTTTTTGATTTCAGCCATTCTAGTCAATGTGAAGTGGTACCTCACTGTGGCTTTTAATTTGCATTTCATTAATGATTAGTGATACTGAGCATCTTTTCATGAGCATACTGGCCATTTGCATATTATCTTTGTTGAAATATCCGAATCCTTTGCCCAATTTTATTTCATTTAAAAAATATTTTATTTAGTCATTGTTGGCTGCGTTGAGTCTTAGTTGTGGCATGCAGGATCTTTTATTGCAGCATGCGGGCCCTTCGTTGTGGTGTGCAGGCTCAAGAGCGCATGGGCTCTGTAGTTTGCAGCACCGCAGGCTTTCTAGTTGAAGTGCGCAGGCTTAGTTGCCCCGTGGCATGTGGGATCTTAGTTCCCCGACCAGGGAATCGAACCCGTATCCCCTGCATTGGAAGGTGGATTCTTTACCACTGGACCACCAGCGAACTCCCTGCCCAATTTTATTTTTTAAATTTTTTTTGAATTTTATTTTATTTATATTTTTATACAGCAGGTTCTTATTAGTTATCTATTTTATACATATTAGTGTATATATGTCAATCCCAATCTCCCAATTTATCCCACCACCACCAACCCCCCCAGCCACTTTCCCCACTTAGTGTCCCTATGTTTGTTCTCTACATCTGTGTCTCTATCTCTGCCCTGCAAACCGGTTCCTCTGTACCATTTTTCTAGGTTCCACATATACATGTTAATACATGATATTTGTTTTTCTCTTTCTGACTTACTTCACTCTGTATGACAGTCTTTAGATCCATCCATGTCTCTACAAATGACCCAATTTCGTTCCTTTTTATGGCTGAGTAATATTCCATTGTATATATGTAACACAACTTCTTTATCCATTTGTCTGTTGATGGGCATTTAGGTTGCTTCCATGACCTGGCTATTGTAAACAGTGCTGCAATAAACATTGGGTGCATGTGTCTTTTTGAATTACGGTTTTCTCCAGGTATATGCCCAGTAGTGGCATTGCTGGATCATATGGTAATTCTATTTTTAGTTCTTTAAGGAACCTCCATACTGTTCTCCATAGTGGCTGTATCAATTTACATTCCCACCAACAGTGCAAAAGGGTTCCCTTTTCTCCACACCCTCTCCAGCATTTGTTGTTTGTAGATTTTGATGATGCCCATTCTAACTGGTGTGAGGTGATACCTCATTGTAGTTTTGATTTGCATTTCTCTAATAATTAGTGATGTTGAGCAGCTTTTCAGGTGCTTCTTGGCCATCTGTATGTCTTCTTTGGAGACATGTCTATTTAGGTCTTCTGCCCATTTTTGGATTGGGTTGTTTGTTTGTTTTTTAATATTGAGCTGCATGAGCTGTTCACATATTTTGGAGGTTAATCCTTTGTCCGTTGATTCGTTTGCAAATATTTTATCCCATTCTGAGGGTTGTCTTTTTGTCTTGTTTGTAGTTTCCTTTGCTTGGCAAAGTTTAAGTTTCATTAGGTCCCATTTGTTTTTTGTTTTTATTTCCATTACTCTAGGAGGTGGATCAAAAAAGATCTTGCTGTGATTTATGTCAAAGAGTGTTCTGCCTATGTTTTCCTCTAAGAGTTTTATAGTGTCTGGCCTTACATTTAGGTCTTTAAATGCAAAAAATGTAAAAAATAAACTCCATTTTGAGTTTATTTTTGTGTATCGTGTTAGGGAGTGTTCTAATTTCATTCTTTTACATGTAGCTGTCCACTTTTCCCAGCACCACTTATTGAAGAGACTGTTTTTTCTCTATTTTATGTCCTTGCCACCTTTGTCATAGATTAGTTGACCGTAGGTGCTTTCTATTCTGTTCCATTGATCTATATTTCTGTTTCTGTGCCAGTACCATATTGTCTTGATTACTGTAGCTTTGTAGTATAGTCTGAAGTCAGGGAGTCTGATTCCTCCAGCTCTGTTTTTTTCCCTCAAGACTGCATTGCCTATTTGGGGTCTTTTGTGCCTCCATACAAATTTTAAGATTTTTTTGTTCTAGTTCTGTAAAAAATGCCACTGGTAATTTGATAGGGATTGCATTGATCTGTAGATTGCCTTGGGTAGTACAGTCATTTTCACAATATTGATTCTTCCAATCAAGAACATGGTATATCTCTCCATCTGTTTGGCTCATCTTTGATCTCTTTCATCAGTGTCTTACAGTTTTCTGAGTACAGGTCTTTTACCTCCTAGGTATTCTATTCCTTTTTGGGGCAATGGTGAATGGGATTGTTTCCTTAATTTCTCTTTCTGATCTTTCGTTGTTAGTGTATAGGAATGCAAGAGATTTCTGTGCATTAATTCTGTATCCTGCAACTTTACCAATTTCATTGATTAGCTCTAGTAGTTTGCTGGTGGCATTTTTAGGATTCTCTATGTATAGTATCATGGCATCTGCAAACAGTGACAGTTTTACCTCTTCTTTTCCAATTTGGATTCCTTTCATTTCTTTTTCTTCTCTGATTGCCATGGCTAGGACTTCCAAAACTATGTTAAATAATAGTGGCAAGAGTGGACAGCCTTGTCTTGTTCCTGATCTTACAGGAAATGCTTTCAGTTTTTCACCATTGAGAATGATGTTTGCTGTGGGTTTGTCATATATGGTCTTTATTATGTTGAGGTAAGTTCCCTGTATGCCCACTTTCTGGAGAGTTTTTATCATAAATGGGTGTTGAATTTTGTCGAAAGCTTTTTCTGCATCTATTGAGATGATCATATGGTTTTTCTCCTTCAATTTGTTAATATGGTTTACAACATCAATTGATTTGCATATATAGAAGAATCCTTGCATTCCTGGGATAAATCCCACTTGATCATAGTGAATGATCCTTTTACTGTGTTGTTGGATTCTGTTTGCTAGTATTTTGTTGAGGATTTTTGCATCTATATTCATCAGTGATACTGGTCTGTAATTTTCTTTTTTTGGAGCATCTTTGTCTGGTTTTGGTATCAGGGTGATGGTGGCCTCATAGAATGAGTTTGGGTGTCCCTTCCTCTGCAATTTTTGGGAAGACTTTGAGAAGAATGGTGTTAGCGCTTCTCTAAATGTTTGATAGAATTCACCTGTGAAGCCATCTGGTCCTGGACTTTTTGTTCATTGGAAATTTTTAATCACAGTTTCAATTTCATTATTTGTGATTGGTCTGTTCATATTTTCTATTTCTTCCTGGTTTAGTCTTGGAAGGTTATACCTTTCTAAGAATTTGTCCATTTCTTCCAGGTTGTCCATTTTATTGGCATAGAGTTGCTTGTAGCTTGTAGTAGTCTCTTAGGATGCTTTGTATTTCTGTGGTGTCCATTGTAACTTCTCCTTTTTCATTTCTAATTATATTGATATGAGTTCTCTCTTTTTCTTGATGAGTCTGGCTAAAGGTTTATCAATTTTAACTTCTCAAAGAACCAGCTTTTAATTTTATTGATCTTTGCTATTGTTTTCTTTGTTTCTATTTCATTTATTTCTGCTCTGATCTTTATGATTTCTTTCCTTCTACTAATCTTTGGATTTTGTTTGTTCTTTTTCTAGTTCCTTTGGGTGTAAGATTAGATCGTTTATTTGAGATTTTTCTTGTTTCTTGAGGTAGGATTGTATTGCTGTAAACTTCCCTCTTAGAACTGCTTTTGCTGCATCCTATAGGTTTTGGATAGTCATGTTTTCGTTGTCATTTGTCTCTAGGTATTTTTTGTCTCTAGGTATTTTGATTTCTTCAGTGATCTTTTGGTTATTTAGTAACTTACTGTTTAGCCTCCATGTGTTTGTGTTTTTTATAATTTTTTCCCTGTTGATTTCTAATCTCATAGCATTGTGGTTGGAAAAGATGCTTGATATGATTTCAATTTTCTTAAAATTTACCGAGGCTTGAATTGTGACCCAAAACATGATCAATCCTGGAGAATGTTCCATGTGCACTTGAGAAGAAAGTGTAATCTGTTGTTTTTGGATGGAATGTCCTATAAATGTCAATTAAATGTATCTGGTGTATTATGTATTATGTCATTTAAAGCTTGTGTTTCCTTATTAATTTTCTGTCTGGATGATCTGTCCATTGGTGTAAGTGAGGTGTTAAAGCCCCCCACTATTATTGTGTTACTGTCAACTCCCTCTTTTATAGGTGTTAGCATTTGCCTTATGTATTGAGGTGTTCCTATGTTGGGTGCATAAATAATTACAATTGTTATATCTTCTTCTTGGATTGATCCCTTGATGATTATGTGGTGTCCTTCTTTGTCTCTTATAATAATCTTTATTTAAAGTCTATTTTGTCTGATATGAGAATTGCTACTCCAGCTTTCTTTCTTTTTTTTTTTTTGAAGTACGCGAGCCTCTCACTGTTGTGGTCTCTCCCGTTGCGGAGCACAGGCTCCAGATGCGCAGGCTCAGCGGCCATGGGTCACGGGCCTAGCTGCTCCGTGGCATGTGGGATCTTCCTGGACCGGGACACGAACCTGTGTCCCCTGCATCGGCAGGCGGACTCTCAACCACTGCGCCACCAGGGAAGTCCTCAAGTGGGTCTCTTGTAGACAGCATATATACCGGTCTTGTTTTTGTATCCATTCAGCCAGTCTATGTCTTTTGGTTGGAGTATTTAATCCATTTACATTTAAGGTAGCTATCAATGTGTATGTTTCTATTACCATTTTCTTAATTTTTAGGGGTTTGTTTTTGTAGGTCCTTTTCTTCTCTTGTTTTTCCCACTTAGAGAAGTTCCTTTAGCATTTGTTGTAGAGCCGGATTGGTGGTGCTGAATTCTCTTAGCTTTTGCTTGTCTGTAAAGCTTTTGATTTCTCCATCGAATCTGAATGAGATCCTTGCTGTGTAGAGTAATCTTGGTTGTAGGTTCTTCCCTTTTATCACTTTAAATATATTGTGCCACTCCCTTCTGGCTTGTAGAGTTTCTGCTGAGAAATCAGCTGTTAACCTTGTGAGAGTTCCCTTGTATGTTATTTATCGTTTTTCCCTTGTTGCTTTCAATAATTTCTCTGTCTTTAATTTTTGTCAATTTGATTACTATGTGTCTCGGCATGTTTCTCCTTGGGTTTATCCTGCCTGGAACTCTCTACGCTTCCTGGACTTGGGTGGCTATTTCCTCTCCCATGTTAGGGAAGTTTTTGTCATTTTTCCTTTGTTGCTTTCAATAATTTCTGTGTCTTTAATTTTTGTCAATTTGATTACTATGTGTCTTGGTGTGTTTCTCCTTGGGTTTCTCCTGCCTGGTACTCTCTGCACTTCCTGGACTTGGGTGGCTATTTCCCCCCCATGTTAGGGAAGTTTTTGACTATAATCTATTCAAATATCTTCTTAGGTCCTTTCTCTCTCTCTTCTCCTTCTGGGACCCCTATAATGAGAATGTTGTTGCGTTTAATGTTGTCCCAGAGTTCTCTTAGGCTGTCTTCATTTCTTTTCATTCTTTTTTCTTTATTCTGTTCCATGGCAGTGAATTCTACCATTCTGTCTTCTAGGTCACTTATCCATTCTTCTGCCTCAGTTATTCTGTTACTGATTCCTTCTAGTGTATTTTTCATTGCAGTTATTGTGTTGTTCATCTCTGTTTGTTCTTTAATTCTTCTAGGTCTTTGTTAAATGTTTCTTGCATCTTCTCAATCTTTGCCTCCATTCTTTTTCCGAGGTCCTGGATCATCTTCACTATCATTATTCTGAATTCTTTTTCTGGAAGGTTGCCTATCTCCACTTCATTTAGTTATTTTTCTGGGGTTTTATCTTGTTCCTTCATCTGGTACAAAGTCCTCTGCCTTTTCATTTTGTCTGTTTTTCTGTGAATGTGGTTGTCCTTCCCCAGGCTGTAGAATTGTAGTTCTTGCTTCTGCTATCTGCCCTCTGGTGGATGAAGCTATCTAAGAGGCTTGTGCAAGCTTCCTGGTTGGAGGGACTGGTGGTGGGTAGAGCTGGGTGTTGCTCTGATGGGCAGAGCTCAGTAAAACTTTAATGCGCTTGTTTGCTGATGGATGGGGCTGGGTTCCCTCCCTGTTGGTTGTTTGGCCTGAGGCGACCTAGCACTGGAGGCTACCCATGTCTTTGGTGGGGTTAATGGCAGACTCTGGGAGGGCTCATGCCAAGGAGTACCTCCCAGAACTTCTGCTGCCAGGGTCCTTGTCCCCAGAGTGAGCCACAGCCACCCCCGCCTCTGCAGGAGATCCTCCAACACCAGCAGGTATGTGTGCTTTGGTCTCCTATGTGGTCACTGCTCCTTCCCCTGGGTCCTGATTTGCACACTACTTTATGTGTGCCCTCCAAGAGTGGAGTCTCTGTTTCCTCCAGTCCTGTCAAAGTTCTGCAATCAAATCCCACTAGCGTTCAAAGTCTGATTCTCTAGGGATTCCTCCTCCCATTGCTGGACCCCCAGGTTGGGAAGCCTGACGTGGGGCTCAAAACCTTCACTCCAGTGGGTGGACCTCTGTGGTATAAGCGTTCTCCAGTTTGTGAGTCACGTACCCAGCAGTAACGGGATTTGATTTTATGTGATTGTACCCCCCCTACTGTCTCATTGTGGCTTCTCCTTTGTCTTTGGATGTGGGGTATCTTTTTTGGTGAGTTCCAGTGTCTTCCTGTCAATGATTGTTCAGCAGTTAGTTGTGATTCCAGTGCTCTTGAAAGAGTGAGCACATGTCCTTCTACTCTGCCATCTTGACCCTCCCTGCCCAATTTTAAACTGGGTTATTTGTTTTGTTTTCTTTTTCCTTTTTTAAAAAAAATATTTATTTATTTATTTTTGGCTGTGTTGAATCTTTGTTGCTGTGCACGGGCCTTCTCTAGTTGTGGTGAGTAGGGGTTACTCTTGTTTGCGGTGCACAGGGTTCTCATTGTGGTGCGTGGGCTTCTCATTGCAGTGGTTTCTCTTGTTGCAGAGGATGGGCTCTAGGCACGTGGGCTTCAGTGGTTGTGGCACGTGGGGTCAGCAGCTGTGGCTCATGGGCTTAGGTGCTCCGTGGCATGTGGGATCTTCCCAGACCAGGGATTAAACCCATGTCCCTTACATTGGCAGGTGGATTCTTAACCACTGCACCACCAGGGAAGTCCCTATTTGTTTTCTTTTCTTTTTTTTTAAGGATTAAGGATTTAAGGATTATTTATTTTTGGCTGTGCTGGGTCTTCATAGCTGTGCAGTCTTTCTTTAGTTGCGGCGAGCAGGGGCTACTCTTTGTTTCGGTGCGCAGTTTTCTCATTGCAGTGGCTTCTCTTGTTGCAGAGCATGTGCTCTAGGCAGGCGGGGTTCAGTAATTGTGGCATGTGGTCTCAGCAGTTGTGGCTCAAGGGTTCTAGAGCGCAGGCTCAGTAGTTCTGGCGCATGGGCTTAGTTGCTCTGTGGCATGTGGGATCTTCCCGGACCAGGGCTCAAACCCGTGTCCCCTGCATTGGCAGGTGGATTCTTAACTGTTGTGCCACCAGGCAAGCCCTCCCTATTTGTTTTCTTATTATTAAGTAATAAACGTTCTTTATATATTCTGCATACATGTGCTTTATTAGATATATAATTTGCAAATCTCTTCTCCCAGTTTTAGGCTTGTCTTTTCACTTTAATGGTATCTTTTGAATCATAAAAGTTTTAAATTTTGATGAAGTTCATCTTATCAATTTTGTCCTTATTTTTTATTTTTTTGCAGTACGCGGGCCTCTCACTGCTGTGGCCTCTCTCGTTGCGGAGCACAGGCTCCGTATGCGCAGGCTCAGCGGCCATGGCTCACGGGCCCAGCGGCTCCGCGGCATGTGGGATCTTCCCGGACCAGGGCATGAACCCGTGTCCCCTGCATCAGCAGGTGGACTCTCAACCACTGCGCCACCAGGGAAGCCCCAATTTTGTCTTTATTGCTTGTACTTTTGGTGCTGTATCTAAGAAATGTTTGTCTAACTCAAGGTCTTAAAGATTTACTTGTATGTTTTCTTTTAAGAGCTTTACAGTTTTAGCTATGTAATCTATAGCTCTATGATCTATTTTGAGTTAATTTATGTAGATTGAGCAAGACAAAGGTTCATCTCTCCACCCTGATTAGTATTTTCTACTGGAAGAGGTTGTCGGTCACTTTACATTAAGCACACCATTGTGAACTTTAGTCTAATTCAACAAGGCAAGATTTCCCTGGTGGTGCAGTGGTTAAGAATCCTCCTGCCAGAACAGAGGACACGGGTTCAAGCCCTGGTCCAGCAAGATCCCACATGCTGCGGAGCAACTAAGTCCGTGTGCCACAACAACTGAGCCTGCGCTCTAGAGCCCGTGAGCCACAACTACTGAAGCCCGTGCACCTAGAGGCTGTGCTCCGCAACAAGAGAAGCCACTGCAATGAGAAGCCTGCAGACCGCAATGAAGAGTAGTCCCTGCTCACCGCAACTAGTGAAAGCCCGTGTGCAGCAATGAAGACCCAATGCAGCCAAAAATAAAAAATAAATAAATTCAAAAACAGAAATATAAATGCTTCTAAATATGAAAAATAAATGAGAATTTAGTTGACAACTTCTAAAAACAAAAAACAAAAAACTAATTCAAGGAGGTGCTGTGTGCCAGGTCTGTAGTAAAGAAAGGAATAAGAAAAATGTGTTCAGAGAAGGGGAGAAGTTCATCATTTTGCATAGCTTAATAGAAAATCAAATGACCATAAATGTAAGAATTTATTTCTGGACTCTGGATTCTATTTCGCTGAGCTATATGTCTAACTTTTTAAAATTTGGCTGCGCAGGGTCTTAGTTGTGGCAGGCAGGCTCCTTAGTTATGGCAGGAGGGCTCCTTAGCTCTGGCATGCAAATTCTTAGCTGCAGCATGCATGTGGTAGAAGTTCCCTGACCAGGGATCGAAGCTGGGCCCCCTGCATTGGGAGCTCAGAGTCCCAACCACTGCACCACCAGGGAAGTCCCTCATTGAGTTATATGTCTATCTTTATGCCAGTATCACACTGTCTTGATTATGATAACTTTATAGTAAGTTTTAAAATCAAGAATTGTTAAGTCCTCCAACTTTGTTCTTTTTCATATTGTTTTGGCTTTTTGGGGTCTTTTGTCATTTCATATAAATTTTAGGATCAGCTTGCTAATTTCTGCAAAAGATTCAACTGGGATTTTTGAAGGAAATTGCTTTGAATCTATAGATAAATTTGGGAAGAATTGCCATGTTAATAATGTTGTCTTCAAATCCATGAATATGGAATTTCCATTTATTTAATCTTTAAGGTTTACAGCAATGTTTTGTAGTTTTCAGTGTACAAGTCTTGAACTTTTTTGTTAAATGTATTCCAAAGTTTTTTACTCTCTTCAATGCTATTGTGAATGAAATTATTTTGGATTGTCCATTCCTAATATATAGAAGTAAAATTGATATTTTGGTATAATGATCCTGTATCCTGTGACCTTACTGAATTCATTTATTAGTTCTAGTTTGTGTGTGTGTATGTGTGTGTGTGAATTCCTTGGCATTCTCTACATGCAGAATCATTTCATCTGTAAAGAAAGACAGCTTTACGTCTTCCTTTCTAATCTGAATGTGTTTTATTTTTCTTTCCTGACTATATTGGTTAGAACCTCCAGTGCAATGTTGAAAAGAGGTGGTGAATGCAGATATCCTTGTCTTGTTCCCAATCTTAGAGAGAAAGTGTCTAGGCTTTCACCGTTAATTATGATGTTAGCTGTAAGTTGCTTTTTTTTTTTTTTTTTTGCGGTATGCGGGCTTCTCACTGTTGTGGCCTCTCCCATTGTGGAGCACAGGCTCCGGACGTGCATGGCTCACGAGACTAGCCGCTCCATGGCATGTGGGATCTTCCCGGACTGGGGCACGAACCCGTGTCCCCTGCATCAGCAGGCGGACTCTGAACCACTGTGCCACCAGGGAAGCCCAGCTACAAGTTTTTATACAGTAGTTTCATGTAGAAGATTCTTCTATTCTTAGTTTGTTGAGAGTTTTTAATCATAACAGTGAGTCTATTATGTTAATTGGTTTTCTCATGTTAAACTAACCTTGTATAGGTATAAACCTCACTTGGTCAGAATCATTTTTTTTTTTTTTTGCGGTACGCGGGCCTCTCACTGTTGTGGCCTCTCCCATTGCGGGGCACAGGCTCCAGACGCACAGGCTCAGTGGCCATGGCTCACGGGCCCAGCTGCTACGCGGCATGTGGGATCTTCCCGGACCGGGGCACGAACCTGCGTCCCCTGCATTGGCAGGCAGACGCTCAACCACTGCGCCACCAGGGAAGCCCAGAATCATTTTTATATGTTCCTAGGATCAGTTTATTAATATTTTGTAGATGATTAAAGAAAATAAATCTATTTATTTATTTATTTTTGGCTGCGTTGCATCTTTGTTGCGGTGCATGGGCTTCTCATTGTGGTGGCTTCTCTGATTGCAGAGCATGGGCTCTAGGCATGCACTCTTCAGTAGTTGTGCTCAGTAGTTGTGGCTTGTGGGCTCTAGAGCATAGGCTCAGTAGTTGTGGTGCACAGGCTTAATTGCTGCATTGCATGTAGGATCTTCCTGGAATAGGGCTCAAACCTGTGTCCCCTGCACTGACAGGCGGACTCTTAACCACTGCACCACCAGCATAGTCCCTGTAGATGATTTTTGAAGCTATAGTCATAAGGGATATTGGTCTGTTGGCATGAAGTTGTTCATAGCTCACGGGTTAGTAAAGTATGACCCATAGCCTATTTTCACATGGCCCCCAAATTAGGAATGGTTTTTAATTTTAAAAGGTGTGTTAAAAAGCAAACAAACAAGACTATATGACAGAAACTATATGTGGCCCTCAAAGCCTAAAATATTTACTATCTGGCCCTTTATAGAAAAAAAATTGCCCACTCCTGGTCTAGCTAAAGGCTTCTTAATTTTGTTGTTCTTTTCAAAGAACCACCTTCTGATTTCATTTGATTTTCTTTCCTCTATGGTTTTTCTGTTTTGTATTTCACTGATTTCTACTCTAATTTTTATTATATCCAGCCTCTACTTGCTTTGGGTTTAGTTTGCTCTTCTTTTTCTAGTTTCTTATAGTGGAAGCTTAGGTTATTGATATGAATTATTTACTCTTGTCTAATATAGGTATTTACAGCTATAAATGTCCCTCTAGTTTCTGCTTTAACTATGTTCCATTAATTTTTTATAATCATCAATGATCTAATTTTTTGAGCAATGATTTAATGAAAGTAATTTATTAAAGAACAAATTTATAAAAACTCTAGTAGCAAATGATTATTACAAAAGTGATACCTTTGATTATAAATTTCAAAATTTTGGTTTATCACAACTTCTCAAGAGCATATACCCTACATATGCTTAAAAACTTTGAGGTGAAATTTACATAACATAAAATTAACCATTTTAAAGTGAGCAAATTCAGTGACATTTACTGCCTTCACAATGCTGTGCAACCACCAACTTTACCTAAGTCCAAAACATTTCATTACTCTTAAATTCAATAAAATCCTGTACCCATGAAGCAGTTACTCCCTAAATCTTCCCTCTCCACAGCCCTGGTAACTGCCAAACTACTTTCTATTACTATGGATTTATCTATTCTGTATATCTCATATATGGAATCATACAATATAGGACACTTTGTATTTGGCTTTTTTCACTTAGCATAATGTTTTTGAGGATCACATCCATGTTGTAGTGCATATCAGTACTTTTTTATGGCTGAATATATTCCATTATCTGTATATATCACAATTAAAAAATTAATTTTAATTACTATTTTATATTGGAATATAGTTGATTTACAATGTTATCTGCAGGTGTACAGCAAAGTGATTCAGTTATATATACACACATATCTATTCTTTTTCAGATTCTTTTCCTATATAGGTTATTATAGAATATTGAGTAGAGTTCCCTGTGCTATACAGTAGATCCTGTTATCTATTTTATATAGAGTAGTGTGTATATGTTAATCCCAAACTCCTAATTTATCCCTCCCCCTCATTTTTCTCCTTTGCTAACCATAAGTTTGTTTTTGAAATCTGTGAGTCTATTTCTGTTTTGTAAATGAGTTCATTTGTATGATTTTTTTTTTAGATTCCACATACGAGTGATATCATAGGATATTTGTCTGTCTCTGTCTGACTTACTTCCCTTAGTATGATAATCTCTAAATCCATCCATGTTGCTGCAAATGGCATTTTCATTCTTTTTTATGGCTGAGTAATATTCCATTGTATATATGTACCACATCTTCTTTATCCATTCCTCTGCTGATGGACATGTAGGTTGCTTCCATGTCTTGGCTATTGTAAAAGGTGCTGCAATGAACATTGGGGTGCATGTATCTATTTGAATTATGTTTTTCTCCAGGAATATGCCCAGGAGTGGGATTGTTGGATGATATGTCAGCTCTAGTTTTAGTTTTTTAAGGAAACTCCATACTGTTCTCCATAGTGGTTGTACCAATTTACATTGCCACCAACAGTATAGAAGGGTTCTCTTTTCTCCACACCCTCTCCAGCATTTACTGTTTGTAGATTTTTTTTTTTTTTTTTGCGGTATGCGGGCCTCTCACTGTTGTGGTCTCTCCCGTTGCGGAGCACAGGCTCCACATGCGCAGGCTCAGCGGCCATGGCTCACGGGCCTAGCCGCTCCGCGGCATGTGGGATCTTCCCTTACCAGGGCACGAACCCCTGTCCCCTGCATCGGCAGGCGGATTCTCAAGCACTGCGCCACCAGGGAAGCCCTGTTTGTAGATTTTTTGATGATGGCCATTCTGACCGGTGTGAGGTGATACCTCACTGTAGTTTTGATTTGCATTTCTCTAATAATTAGTGATGTTGAGCATTTTTTCATATGCTTTTTGGCTATCTGTATGTCTTCTTTGGAGAAATGTCTATTTAGATCTGTCCATTTTCTGATTGGGTTGTTTTTTTTTTTTTTTTGCGGTACGCAGGCCTCTCACTGTTGTGGCCTCCCCCATTGCGGAGCACAGGCTCCGGACGCACAGGCCCAGCGGCCGTGGCTCACGGGCCCAGCCGCTCTGTGGCATGTGGGATCCTCCTGGACCAGGGCATGAACCCATGTCCCCTGCATCAGCAGGCGGACTCTCAACCACTGCGCCACCAGGAAAGCCCTGGGTTGTTTTTTTATTGAGCTGCATGAGCTGTTTGTATATTTTGGAGATTACTCCCTTGTTGGTCACTTTGCAAATATTTTCTCCCATTCTGTGGGTTGTCTTTTTGTTTTGTTTATGGTTTCCTTTGCTGTGCAAAAGCTTTGACGTTTCATTAGGTCCCACTTGTTTATTTTTGTTTTTATTTTCATTACTCTAAGAGGTGGATCCAAAAATATATTGCTGCTATTTATGTCAAAGAGTGTTCTGCCTATGTTTTCCTCTAAGAGTTTTATAGTATCTGGCCTTACATTTAGGTCTTTAATCCAGTTTGAGTTTATTTTTGTGCATGGTGTTAGGGAGTGTTCTAATTTCACTCTTTTACATATAGCTGTCCAGTTTTCCCAGCACCACTTATTGAAGAGACTGTCTTTTCTCCATTGTATGTTCTTGCCCTCTTTGTTGTAGATTAATTGACCATAGATGCGCGGGTTTATTTCTGGACTTTTATCCTGTTCCATTGATCTATATTTCTGAATTTTGTGCTAGTACCATACTGTTTTGATGACTGTAGCTTTGTAGTATAGCCTGAAGTCAGGGAGCCTGATTACTCCAGCTCCATTTTTCTTTCTCAGGATTGCTTTGGCTATTCAGGGTCTTTTGTGTTTACATATAAATTAAAAAATTTTTTGTTCTAATTCTGTGAAAAATGCTGTTGGTAAAGAAAGTATTTTCAAGAGGCCATAAAGATATTCAATAAGGAACAAATAAGTGACTTACTTCTTTTTAAAAAAAATTTATTTTTGGCTGCAGTGGGTCTTCATTGCTGTGTGTGGGTAGGTGCGGCAAGCAGGGGCTGCTCTTCATTGCGGTATGCAGGCTTCTCATTGCGGTGGCTTCTCTTGTTGCAGAGCATGGGCTCTAGGTATGTGGGCTTCAGTAGTTGTGGCACACAGGCTTAGTAGTTGTGGCTTGCGGGCTCTAGAGTGCAGGCTCAGTAGTTGTGGTGCATGGGCTTAGGTGTCCCGTGGCATGTGGGATCCTCCCGGACCAGGGATCAAACCCATGTCCCCTGCAATGGCAGGTGGATTCTTAACCACTGCGCCACCAGGGAAGTCCCTAAGTAACTTACTTATAATTTGCCAAAAACTTTATTTATTTATTTGCGGTACATTGGCCTCTCTCACTGTTGTGGCCTCTCCCATTGCGGAGCAACAGGCTCCAGACGTGCAGGCTCAGCATCCATGGCTCATGGGCCTAGCCACTCCGCAGCATGTGGGATCTTCCTGGACTGGGGCACGAACCCGTATCCCCTGTATTGGCAGGTGGACTCTCAACCACTGTGCCAGCAGGGAAGCCCCAAAACTTTCTTTTTTTAATGAACAAGTTAGAGGAAAAAAAAATATAAGCAACATGATTAAGCTGTGAGGAGCTGCTTGGACCTTAAGACTTTTAGTTCTGACTTGTATGACACTGGAAGACTTGCTGGAACAGAGCTTTCGGTGTAAAGAAAAGTGAGGTGATCAAGAAAAGTGAGCTATCATACCATAGTCAACATTCCCTGTTGCTGTTCCTTTTAATTATTTCAAAAAGTAGAAGACAACTGCATAAAACAAGAATTATTAAAACGTATCACTCTGCTTGTAGCATATAATGATGTAACCTAAATGACAATAACATCACAAAAATAAGGGGAGAGAATGGAGCTATATCAGATCAAGGAAATACCAGATGGTAACTTTAATCCACAGGAAGAATAGAGTACTGGTAACAATAAATACGTGGGTGAATATAAAAGATTCTATAAATACATTTTCTCCTTTCTTAATTATCTTTTAAAGATATAAAATTGTATAAAGCAATAATTGTGATGCTGTTATCATTGGGCTTATACGATATATAACACATAATATATATGAAAATAATATCACAAAAGAGTGGGGAAGGAATGGAACTATGTTGGAGCAAAACTCTTTCTGTATTTTACTGGACTTAAATTAATATTACTCTGAAGTGTATTGTGATAAGATACATATTGTAATCCCTAGAATATCACCAAGAAAAAAAATAAAAGATATGTAGTTTAAAAATCAACAAAGCTCTCCTGGGCATTTATCCCAAGGAACGAAAACTTAACATTCACACAAAAACCTGTACCCAAATATGCATAGTAGCTTTTTTGGTAACAGCCCAGAACTGGAAACAACCCAGATGTACTTCAGCAGATGAACAGATAAATAAACTGGTACACACATAACCTTGGAATACTACTCAGCAATAAAAAGGAACAAACTATTGATATATGCAGCATCCTGGATGAATCTCCAGAGAATTATGCTGAGTAAAACAAGCTAACTCCAAAAAGTTATATACTTCATGATTCCATTTACATATCATTTTTGAAATGACAACAGTTTAGACATGGAGGACAGACTGGTCATCACCAAAGGTTAGGTAATGTGCAGCTATAAGAGGGTAATACTAGGGGTCCTCATGGTGTTGGAACTGTTCAGTATCTTGTCTGCAGTGGTAGATAAACACACATGCACACATACACAAATGAGTGAAACTGGGGAACTCTGAGGAAGATTGGTCATATTAACATCCACCCCTTGTCTGTGATATGTTATAGTAACATAAATATAGCTAACATATAGTTTTGATTTTATATGGTAAAACGTTAGTTACTATCGTGGAAAAGTTGGCAAAGTATACAAGTGATTTCTGTACTATTTCTTACAAATGCCTATGAATCTACAATTATCTCAATAAAATATCAGTTAAGAAAAAATGTTTCAAAATTCAAAAAAGGAATTAAAATGGAAAAAATCCATTTAATATAAAAAAGTCAGAAAAAGGACATGAAACACACAGGAAACAAATGGCAATAGCACATAAATCAAGCATAGTAATAATAACATTGAATGTGAATAGATTGCTCCAATTAAAGGCAGACATTGGCTGAATGGATTTAAAAAACCCAAAAAACAAAAAACAAGCTTTGTGGTGTTTTTTTGTAATCAAGAAACACACTATATTCAAAGACATAGGATGATGTGAAAAGATACATCTTGCAAAGAATATGCATAAGACACCTACAGTGGGACTTCCCTGGTGGCGCAGTGGCTATGAATCCGCCTGCCAATGCAGGGGACACAGGTTTGGGCCCTGGTCTGGGAAGATCACACATGCCGTGGAGCAACTAAGCCCATGTGCCACAACTACTGAGCCTGCGCTCTAGAGCCCATGAGCCACAACTACTGAGGCCGTGTGCCACAACTACTGAAGCCTGCATGCCTAGAGCCTGTGCTCTGCAACAAGAGAAGCCACCGCAGTGAGAAGTCTGCGCACCCCAATGAAGAGTAGCCCCCGCTCGCTGCAACTAGAGAAAGCCCATGCTCAGCAACAAAGACCCAACACAGCCAAAAATAAATAAATAAATTTATATTAAGAAAAAAAAGAGAGAGCTAGAGTGGCTATGCCAGTATCAGACAAAATATACTTTAAGCCAAAAAAATTTTTACTAGAGACAAAGTAAGATGTTTTACAATAAAATGGTCAATTCATCAGGAAGATATGTCAACCTAACAGCTGACCCAAAATACATAAGGCAAAACTGACAAAATTAAAGGGGAAAATAGATAATTCAACAATAATAGTTGAAAACTTCAATATCTCACTCATAATAATGGGTAGAACAATTACACCAAAAATCACCAAAGATAACATAAGAGTTAAATAACACGAACGACCAACGTGACCTGACACTTAAAGAACATTCTACCTAATGCAGAATACACATTCTTCTTAAGCACAACTGGAACAGTAATAGACCTTATGGTAGGCCAGAGGTTGGTAAAAAAGTTTCTTAAAGGCCCACATAGTAAATATTTTAGGCTTGTTGCCTATACAGTCTCTGTCACAGCTACTCAACTCTGCTATTTTAACTCAAAAGCAGCCACAGACAACACTTTAATGAATGGGTATGACTGTGTCCCACTAAACTCTATTTACAAAAACAAGCAGGCCATGCATAGTTTGCCAACCCCTGCACTAGGTCATAAAACAAGTTTCAATAAATTTAAAAGGATTGAAACTCAACAAAGTATGTCCTCTGATCATGATGGAATTAAATTAGAAGTCATCAAAAGGAGGAAATTTGGGATACCCACAAATATTTGGAAAGTAAACATTACATTTGTAAGCAGCCTATATGTTGAAGGAGAAAACAAAAGGAAAACTAGAAAACGTTTTGAGCTGGATGAAAATAAAAATACAACAAACCAAAATAATGGGGTGACTGACTGCCCAAAGCAATCTGCAGGTTCAGTGCAATCACTATCAGAATTCCAAGCATAATTTTGCAGAAATGGAAAAGCAGACCTCAAATTCTTAGGGAATTGCAAGCAGCCCTGAATAGCCAAAACAAGTTTGAGACTTATACTCTTCCCAATTTCAAAACTTACTACAAAGCTACAGTAGTTAAAACTCTGTGGTATTCGCATAAAGACAGACATATAGACCAATGGAATAGACTTGAGAATCCAGAAATAAACTCCAAACATTTAAGACCAGTTGATTTTTGACAAGAACATGAAGACCATTCAATGGGGAAAAAATAGTCTAACAAATGGTACTGGAACAACTGGATATTCACATACAAGCGAATAAAGTTGGACCCCCTTCCTCATATCCTGTACAAAAGTTAACTCAAAATCAACTAATGACCTAAACAGAAAAGCTAAAACTAGAAAACTCTTAAAAGAAAACTTAGAGGTAAATATCCATGACCTTGGATTTGGCAATGGATTCTTAGATTTGACATCAAAAGCATGAGCCACAAAAGAAAAAAAGCAAAAGAAGATAAATTAGACTTCATCAGAATTTAACATTTTTGTGCACGAAAGGACATTAACAAGAAAGTGAAAATACAAACTACAAAATGGGAGAAAATGTTTGTAAATCACATATCTCATAAGCGTTTAGTATCCAGATTACATAAAGAACTTTTGCAACTTAACAACAAGAAGACAGCCCAGTTTAAAAATGGGCAAATGTCTTAAATAGCCATGTCTCCAAACAAGATATACAAATGAAATAAGCACATAAAAGGATGCTCCACATCCTTGCATTAGAGAAATGCAAACCAAAACCATAATGAAATACCACTTCACACCCACAAGGATGGGTATTTTGAAAACAGCACAGAAAATAACAAGCATTAGTGAAGATATGAAGAAATTTGAACCCTCGTGCATTGCTGGAATGTAAAATTGTATAGCCACTGTGGAAAACATTTTGGTGGTTCCTCAAGAAGTTAAACATAGAATTATCATATGGCCCAGCAGTTCCACTCCTAGGAATATACACAAAAGAACTGAAAACAGGTACTCAAGCAAACCTTTGTACATGAATGTTCTTTTTTTAAAAAAATTTTAATTTATTTTTGGCTGTGTTGGGTCTTCATTGCTGTGCCTGGGCTTTCTCTAGTTGCGGAGAGCGGGGGCTACTCTTGTTGCAGAGCACGGGCCCTAGGTGCACAGGCCTCAGTAGTTGTGGCATGGGGGCTTCGGTAGTTGTGGCTTGTGGGCTCTAGAGCGCAGGCTCAGTAGTTGTGGCACATGGGCTTACTTGCTCTGTGGAATGTGGGATCTTCCTGGACCAGGGCTTGAACCTGCGTCCCCTGCGTTGGCAGGCAGTTTCTCAACCACTGTGCCTCCAGGGAAGTCCCCATGAATGTTCTTAACGGCACTATTCACAATAACCAAAATATGGAAAGAACCCAATGTCCATCAATGGATGAATGGATAAAGAAATTGTGGTACACCATGAGGGTTTTCACAGAATTAGAATAAATAATCCAAAACTTTATATGGAACCATAAAAGACCCAGAATTGCCTGAGAAAAAAGAATAAAGCAGGAAGCATAACCCTCCCAGACTTCAGACAACAGTACAAAACTACAGTAATCAAAACAGCATGGTATTGGCACAAAGACAGACATATGGATCAAAGGAACAGAACAGAGAGCCCAGAAATAAACCCACACACCTATGGTCAATTAATCTTTGACAAAGGAGACAAGAATATACAATGGGAAAAAGACAATCTCTTTAGCAAGTGGTGTTGGGAAAGTTGGACAGCTGCATGTAAATCAATGAAGTTACAACACACCCTCATGCCATACACAAAAGTAAACTCAAAATGGCCTAAAGACTTAAATATAAGACATGACACCATAAAACTCCTAGAAGAGAATATAGGCAAAACATTCTGACATAAACTGTATCAATGTTTTCTTAGGTCAGTCTCCCAAGGCAATAGAAATAAAAGCAAAAATAAACAAATGGGGGGACTTCCCTTGGTGGTGCAGTGGTTAAGACTCCATGCTCCCAATGCAGGCGGCCTGGGTTCGATCCCTGGTCAGGGAGCTAGATCCCACATGCATGCTTCAACTAAGAGTTTGCATGCCGCAACTAAGGAGCCCACCTGCCACAACTAAGACCTGGCACAACCAAATAAATAAATAAATATTAGGGGCTTCCCTGGTGGTGCAGTGGTTGAGAGTCTGCCTGCCGATGCCGGGGACATGGGTTCGTGCCCCGGTCCGGGAAGATCCTACATGCCGTGGAGCGGATAGGCCCGTGAGCCATGGCCACTAGGCCTGTGCGTCCGGAGCCTGTGCTCTGCAACGGGAGAGGCCACATCAGTGAGAGGCCCGCATACCAAAAAAAAAAAAAAAAAAAAAAAAATTAAACAAAAACAAACGGGACCTAATCAAACTTACAAGCTTTTGCACAGCAAAGGAAACCATGAACAAAATGTAAAGACAACCTATGGACTGGGAGAAAATATTTGCAAATAATGAGACTGACAAGGGCTTAATTTCCAAAATATACAAAGAGCTCATGCAACTCAACAACAACAAAAATCCAAACAACCCAATTGAAAAATGGGCAGAAGGCCTAAACAGACATTTCTCCAAAGAAGACACACAGATGGCCAACAGGCACAAGAAAAGATGTTCATCACTGCTAATTATTAGAGAAATGAAAATCAAAACTACAATGAGATACCACCTCACACCAGTCAGAATGGCCATCATTAAAAAGGCTACAAATAACAAATACTAGAGGGGATGTGGAGAAATGGAAACCCTCCTACACTGTTGGTGGGAATGTAAGTTGGTGCAGCCACTATGAAAAACAGTACAGAGATTCCTCAAAAAACTAAAAATAGAGTTGCCATATGATCCAGCAATATCACTCCTGGGCATATATCCTGACAAAACTCTAATTTGAAAACACACATGCACCTCTATGTTTACAGCAGTACTATTTACAGGAGCCAGGACATGGAAACAACCTGAATGTCCATCGATAGATGAATGGATAAAGATGTGGTATATGTATATGTATATATATATACACACACACACACACACATATATATGTATATACACACACACATATATATACACAATAGAATACTGCTCAGCCATAAAAAAGAATGAAATAATGCCATTTGCAGCAACATGGATGGACGTAGAGACTACCATACTAAGTGAAGTAAGTCAGAAAAAGACAAATACTATATGATATGACTTATATGTGGAATCTAAAATATGGCACAAATGATCTTATCTACGAAACAGAAACAGACTCATAGACATAGAGAACAGACTTGTGGTTGCCAAGGGGGATGGGGGTTGGGGGAGGGATGGAGTGAGAGTTTGGGGTTAGCAGATGCAAGCTAGTATATATGGAATGGATAAACAACAAGGTCCTACTGTATAGCACAGGGAACTATATTCAATATCCTGTGATAAACCATAATGGAAAAGATTATGAAAAAGAATATATATATGTATAACTGAATCACTTTACTGTACAGCAGAAATGAACACAACATTGTAAATCAACTATACTTCAATTAAAAAAATTGTGGTACATCAAGGAAAATAAAGAGAGATCACAGCAAAGGAAACCATCAACAAAACAAAAAGACAACCTACTGAATGGGAAAAATATTTGCAAATGATATGACCAATAAAAGATTAATATCCAAAATATATAAACAGCTCATACAACTCAACATCAAAAAAACAAACAATCCAATTAAAAAATAAGCAGAAGATCTGAATAGACATTTTTTCAAAGAAGACATATAGATGGCCAACAGGCACATGAAAAGATGCTCAACACTGTTAATCATCAGAAAAATGCAACTTAAAACCACAATGAGGTATCATCACACACCTGTCAGAATGGCTATCATCAAAAAGAACACAAATAACAAATGTTGGCGAGGATGTGGAAAAAAGGGAACCCTTGTACACTGTTGGTGGGAATGTAAACTGGTGCAGCCACTATGGAAAACAGTATGGAGGTGTCTCCAAAAGCTAAAAATAGAACTACCATGTGACCCAGAAATTTCACTCCTGGGTCTTTATCAACAAAAACACGAATTTGAAAAGATTCATGCACCCCAGTGTTCATATCAGCATTATATACAATTGCCAAGATATGGAAGTAACCTAAGTGTCCATCAACAGATGAATGGATAAAGACGAGTTTCCATCAACAGATGAATAGATAAAGATGTGTGGTGTGTGTGTGTGTGCGTGCGTGTGTGTATACACACATACATACATACAACGGAATACTACTCAGCCATAAAAAAGAAGGAAATTATGCCATTTGCAGTAACACGGATGGACTTTGTGGCTATTATGCTGAGTGAAATAAGTCAGACAGAAAAGATAAATACTGTATGATACCACTTATATGTGGAATCTAAAAAATAAAATTAGTGAATACAACAAAACAGAAACAGACTTGAGATGCAGAGAACAAATGAGAGGTTACCAGTGGGGAGAGAGAAGGAGGGAGGGGTAAGATAGCAGTAGGGGATTAAGATAAATAAGCTACAAGAATATATAGTTAATAACTGTAAATGGAATATAATGTTTAAAATTTGTGAATCATTATGTTGTACACCTGAAATGTATATATTTTACACCAACTATACCTAAATTTAACTGTGGTATATACACGCCTCTGAGGCTGGCGATCTGTGAAGCTCCCACCTTCCCTTAGAGTTCTCTGCAGCTGCCCTGCCCTGCGCCCTCCAGAGACTGGGATGGGACCATGATGCGGACACACTGGCTCACACTCATGCTGGTGGCGGTCGCCTGGATCCACACTGAGTTTAGGACTGAGGACAAGATGGTGGAGTTAAAGGACTTGAGCTCACCTCCTCTCACAAAAACACCAAAATCACAACCAACTATTGAACAGCCATCAACAAAAAACACTGGAACCTACCGAAAAAGATATTTTGCACCCAAAGACAAAGAAGAAGCCACAACAAGACGGTAGGAGGGGAGTTTTCACGATATAATCAAATCTCATACCTGCCATATGGGTGACCCACAAACTGGAAAATAATTATATCATAGAGGTTCTCCCACAAGAATGAGAGTTCAGAGCCCCATGTCAGGCTCCCCAGCCTGGGGGTCTATCATTAGGAGAAGGAACCCTCAGAGCATTTGGCTTTGAAGGCCAGTGAGGCTTGAGTGGAGGAACTCTACAGGATTCGGGGAAACAGAGACTACACTCTTGGAGGGCACACACAAGGTTTCATGTGCACTGAGACCCAGGGCAAAGCAGTGACTCCACAGGAGTCTCGGCCTGACCTACCTGCAGGTCTTGGAGGGTCTCCTGGGGAGGCAGGCATTAGCTGTGGCTCACTGTGGGACAAGGATACTTGTGGTGGAGGCCCCGGGGAATATTCATCTGTGTGAGCTCTTCTGGAGGTCACCATTTTGGCACTGAGACCTGGCCCCACCCAACAGCCTGAAGGCTCTAGGGCTGGGATGCCTCAGGCAAAACAACCAACAGAGTGGGAACACAGTTCCACCCAGCAACAAACAGGCTGCCTAATGTCATCTTGAGCCCATGGCTGCCTCTAAACGCACCCCTTGCCACAGCCCTGCCCACCAGAGGGACAAGACCCAGCTTCACCCACCAGTGGGCAGGCATCAGTTCCATCCACCAGGAAGCCTACCCAAGCCCCTGGACAAACCTCACCCACCAGGGGGCAGACACCAGAAGCAAGAAGAACTACAAACCTGCAGCCTGAGAAACGGAGAGCACAAACACAGAAAGTTAGACAAAATGAGATGGCAGAGAAATACGTTCCAGATGAAAGAACAAACTAAAACCCCAGAATAACGACTAAGTGAAGTGGAGATAGGCAATCTACCTGAAAAAGAATTCAGAGTAATGATGGTAAAGATGATCCAAAATCTCAGAAATTGAATGGAAGCGTGGATGGAGAAAAAACAAGAAATGTTAACAAGAACCTATAAGAACTAAAGAACAAACAAACAGTGAGGAACAACACAATAACTGAAATGAAAAATACACTAGAAGGAATCAATAGAATAAATGAGGCAGAAAAACGAATAAGTAAGCTGGAAGACAGACTGCTGGAAATCGCTGCCACAGAACAGTAAAATGAAAAAAGAATGAAAAGAAATGAGGACAGCCTAAGGGACCTCTGGGACACCATTAAACACACCAACATTCGCATTATAGGGGTCCCAGGAGGAAAAGAGAGAGCGAAAGGGCCTGAGAAAATATTTGAAGAGATAATGGCCGAAAACTTTGCTAACATGGGAAAGGAGATGCTCACTCAAGTCCAGGAAGTGCAGAGTCCCATACAGAATAAACCCAAAGAGGAGCACGCCAAGACACATATTAATCCAACTGACAAAAATAAAAGACAAAGTAAAAATATTAAAAACAACAAGGAAAAAGCAACAAATAACATAAAAAGGAATCCCCATAAAGTTATCAGCTGATTTTCCAGCAGAAACTCTTGCAGGCCAGAAGGCAATGGCACCATATATTTAAAGTGATGAAAGGGGAAAACTTACAACCAAGAATACTCTACCCAGTAAGGCTCTCATTCAGATTCGACAGAGAAATTAAAAGCTTTACAGACAAGCAAAAGCTCAAAACCAAACCAGCTTTACAACAAATGCTAAAGGAACTTCTCTAGGTGGAAAAGAAAAGGCCACAACTAGAAGTAAGAAAACAATGAATGGGACAGCTCATTGGTAAAGGCAAACATACAGTAAAGGTAGGAAATCATCCACACACAAGTATAATATCAAAACCAGCAACTGTGGGAAGAGGAGAGTACAAATGCATGATACTGGGAATGCATTTTAGATTAACAGACCAGCTACTTAAAACAATCTTGTGTATATCCAGACTGCTATATCAAAACCTCATGGTAACCACAAACCAAAAGTCTTCAATAGATACACACACAAAAAAGAAAAAGCAATCCAAACACAACACTAAAGCTATTCATCAAATCACAAGAGAAGAGAACAAAAGAGGAAGGAAAGAAAAAGACCTACAAAAACAAATCCAAAACAATCAACAAAATGGCAATAAGTACACAAGTATTGATAATTACCTTAAAGGTAAATGGCTTAAATGCTCCAACCAGAAGACACAGACTGGCTGAATGGATACAAAAACAAGACCCATATATATGCTGTCTACAAGGGTCCCACTTCAGATCTAGGGACACATACAGACTGAAAGTAAGGGAATGGAAAAATATATTCCATGCAAATGGAAATTAAAAGAAAGTGCATGTAACAACACTCATCAGACAAAATAGACTTTAAAATAAGGACTGTTAAAAGAGACAAAGAAGGACACTACATAATGATCAAGGGATCAATCCAAGAAGATATAACAATTGTAAATATATATGCACCCAACATAGAATCACCTCAATATATAAGGCAAATGCTAACAGCCATAAAAGGAGAAATCAACAGTAACACAATAGTAGTGGAGGACTTTAACACCCCACTTACATCAATGGACAGATCATCCAGACAGAAAAGCAATATGGAAACACAGGCCTTAAATTATATATTATAGCAGATGAACCTAATTGACATTTATAGAACATTCTGTCTGAAAGAAGCAGAATACACATTCCTCTCAAGTGCACATGGAACATTCTCCAGGATAGGTCACATGCTGAGCCACAAAGCAAGCCCCAGTAAATTTAAGAAAACTGAAATAATATCAAGCATCTTTTCCGACTACAACACTATGAGATTAGAAATCAACTACAAGAAAAAACCTGTAAAAGACACAAACACGTGGAGGCTAAACAATATGCTACGAAGCAGCCAATGGATCACTGAAGAAATCAAAGAGTAAATCAAAAAACACCTAGAGACAAATGAAAACGAAAACACGATGATCCAAAACCTATGGGACACAGCAAAAACAGTTCTAAGAGGGAAGTTTACAGCAATACAGTCTTACCTCAGGAAACAAGAAAAATCTCAAATAAACACCCTAACTTTACACCTAAAGCAACTAGAGAAAGAAGAACAAACAAAACTCAAAGTTAGTAGGAGGGAAGAAATCATAAAGATCAGAGCAGAAATAAATGAAAGGGAGACAAAGAAAACAGTAGCAAAGATCAATGAAACTCAAAGCTGTTTCTTTGAAAAGAGACACAAAATTGATAAACCAGACTCCCCAAGCAAAAAAGGGACAGGGCTCAAATCAATAAAATTAGAAATGAAAAAGGAGAATTTACAACTGACATCACAGAAATACAAAAGATCTTAAGAGACTACTACAAGCAACTATATGCCAATAAAAGGGGCAACCTAGAAGAAATGGACAAATTCTTAGAAAGGCCTAACCTTCCAAGACTGAAGTTGGAAGAAATAGAAAATACGAATAGACCAGTCACAAGTACTGAAATTGAAACGGTGATTTAAAAAGTTCCAACAAACAAAAGTCCAGAACCAGATGGCTTCACACGTGAATTCTATAAAAAATTTAGAGAAAAGTTAACACCTATTCTTCTGAAACTACTCCAAAAAATTGCAGCGGAAGGAACACTCCCAAACTCATTCTGTGAGGTCACCATCACCCTGATATCAAAACCAAAGACACCACAAAAAATTACAGGCCAATATCACTGATGAACATAGATGCAAAAGTCCTCAACAAAATACTAGCAAACCAAATCCAACAACACATTAAAAGGATAATACATCATGATCAAGTGGGATTTATCCCAGGGATGCAAGAATTTTTCAATATCTGCAAATCAATCAGTGTGATACACCACATTAAATTGCAGAATAAAAACCATATCATCATCTCAATAGATGTAGAAAAAGCTTTTGACAAAATTCAACACTGATTTATGATAAAACCTCTCCAGAAAGTGGGCATAGAGGGAACCTACCTCAACATAATAAAGGCTATATATGACAAACCCAAAACTAACATCATACTCAATGGTGAAAAGCTGAAAGCATTTCCTCTATGCTAAGGAAAAGACAAAGATGTCCACTCTCACCACTTTTGTTCAAGATTGTTTTAGGGGAGACGCAAGAGGGAAGACATATGGGAACATATGTATATGTATAGCTGATTCACTTTGTTGTAAAGCAGAAACTAACACACCATTGTAAAGCAATTATACCCCAATAAAGATGTTTAAAAAAAAAAAAATAAAAAAATAAAAAAAAAAAAAAGATTGTTTTAGAAGTCCTAGCCACAGCCTTCAGAGGAGAAAAAGATATAAAAGGAATCAAAATTGGAAAGGAAGAAGTAAAATTGTCACCATTTGTATTTGACATGATTCAATACATAGAAAATCCTAAAGATGCTGCCAAAAAACTACTAAAGCTCATCAATGCATTCGGTAAAGTTGCAGGATACAAAATTAATACACAGAAATCTCTCGCATTTCTATACACTGACAATGAAAGATCAGAGATAGAATTTAAGGAAACAATCCCATTTACCATTGCATCAAAAAGAATAAAATATTTAGGAATAAACCTATCTAAGGAGGCAAAAGACTTGTACTCCAAAAACTGTAAGATGCTGATGAAAGAAACTGAAGATGACACAAACAGATGGAAAGATATACCATGTTCTTGGATGGGAAGAATCAATATTGTCAAAATGACTATACTACCCAAGGCAATCTACAGATCCAATGCATTCCCTATCAAATTACCAATGGCATTTTTTTGAGATCTAGAATGAAAAATCTTAAACATCTTCTAACTGTAGGTAGGATTTAAATTTGAAGAAATCCATTTGGAAGACTATTTGGATTGCAATCAAAATGCTAAATGGGTATGCCCATTTAGAATTTAGTTGAGTCAGCAACTTAATTTATGACTCTGTATTAAAGAAATGTGGACAAAGATGTATAGATATAGATATTTATTTGCAACACAATGAAATTAAGAATGAACCAATGTTCAATATGCAAGAGATTAAATTATGGTACATCCTAACTGTGAAATGCATCTGTTAAAAAGAGGTGGGTCTATATATTCTGATATAGAAGTGGGTCTATATATTCTGATATAGACAGAGCTCCAAGAGCTATTAAGTGAAAAAAAAGAAAGCTGAGGAACAAAAGATAAGACATAATTCCAGATATGTTATATATTAAAAATGTTATACACTTATGTATGTTTGCACTTGCATATATGTAATAATAGCTATCACTGAGTTGCATTGCTCTAAACATGCTAATAAACTACCTCAGTTAGTTCTAATAAAAATAAATAGAAGACATCAGAGGTCACTGCCTATACTTCCATCAAAAGACACACTGGTTGCAGAAAGATAGAGTAGACATACATTTCCTATTTCTCCATCTAGATACAATTAAAAACTTTGGACATTATATATAAAACAATGAGAAGTTGATGAGAATACTCTGAAAGATGTTGAGAAAAAGGCACACTAGCTCAGAACCTCAAAACCTAAGGAACAACATGGTAGTGGGTTCTGAGATTTCTTTTTGTCTCATATATCCCAGACTTGGAGCTTTAGAAGTTGGCAAACCAGAAATGAGAACAGGTGAAGACAAATATAGCCCCAATAAACCTGTTCTATCTGGGCACTGGACCACAAAAAGGGTATCCTAGGAAGGCAGAAAACTTTCAGATAGTAACTGCTCTACTCCAAACATCCCAGAACTATGGCCCACCCCTACACATGCCAGCAAAGGCTAAATGGACAGCCTAGATCTCCACCCTTGCCCTAAGCCTGGGGTAGTGTCAGAAAAGGCCAAGTAGGAAGCTGGAAATTCTATCCTGCCAGGTGGTAATGAAGACCCACCTCTGCAATATCAGTGGAGACCACATATGGAAGTTCCACCTCTATCCAGCAGTAAAAAGGTGACTGAACCCTTCCCCTCTGAGGTTGTGACAGAGGAGGTATAGTGCAGAATCAGGAATTTACCACTACCCTGCAGCAATAAGCATTCCTACCTCTCCCAGTCAAGGAGGTATCAGTGAAAGCCCAGTGGAGAGCTGGAACTCCCAACCCTGCCCGCCAATAACAAGGAGCTCCCCCACTCCCCTGTGTCAACAAAGGCTGAAGGGAGAACCTGGACTTCTAGCCTCGCCTGGCAGTAATGAAGTGGTCCTCTATCTTTTTCACTGCCAGAGCAGTGTCAGAGGAAGCCAGGTAACACAGAAAGTTTAAGTAAAATCCAGAAACTTATACATAATATACAAAATGTCCAGGTTTCAACTGAAAATCAGTCATCATACCAAGAACTAAAAAGATCACAGACTGAATGAAAAAACAATCAACAACTGCCATAACTGAGATGACAGAAATGTTAGAATTTCTAACAAAGATTTTAAGGCAGCTATCATAAAGATATTTCAACAAGCAATTACAAACATGTTTGAAACAAATGAAAACATGGAAAAATCTCAGCAAAGAAAATGAAAACACTAATTTGAAAAGATATATGCACCCCAATGTTCACAGCATTATTTACAGTAGCCAAGATATGAATGCAACCTAAGTGTCCATCAACACACGAATGGATAAAGAAAATGTGGCATACACACACACACACACACACACACACACACACTGGAATATTTCTCAGCCATTAAAGAAGAATGACATTCTGCCATTTGCAGTATCATGGATGGACCTAGAGGGAATTATGCTTAGTGAAATAAGTCAGAAAAAGACAAATACTGTATGTTATCACTTATATGTGGAATCTAAAAAATAAAACAAATGAATGTATAAAACAAAACAGAAACAGGCTCACAGATATAGAGAACAAACTAGTGGTTACCAGTGGGGAGGGGAAAGGAGGGAGGAGCAAGATAGGGGTATGGAATTAAGAGACACAAAGTACTATGTATAAAATAAATAAGCAACATACAGCACTGGGAAATACAGTCAGTATTTTGTAATATCTTTAAATGGAGTATAATCTATAAAGTTATTGAATCACTATGTTGTACACCTGAAACTAATATTGTAAATCAACTACACTTCAATGACGAGAAAAGAAAACTCTGAAATAAAAATAGTCTCAGCAAAGAAGACCAGAGAAGAACAAAACAAAAATTTTAGAACTGAAAAATACCATAACTGAAATAGAAAACTCAGTGGATGGGCTCAGCAAGAGAATGAAAGAGAAAGAGGGAAGTGTCAGTGACCTTAAAGAATAATAGAAACTACTCAATCTGAACAAAAGAGAGAAAATAGATTGAAGGAAAAATGAACAGAGCCTCAGGGACATGTGGGACGATAATACAAATTTAACATTCATGTCACTGAATTCCCAGGAGAGGAGAAAGAGGGCAGGGCTGAAAAAGTACTCAAAGAAATGGTTAAAAACTTCCAGAATTTTGCAAAAGACATAAATGTATAAATTCAAGAAGATGAGCAAACAGAATAACCCCCCTGCCAAATCTACACCAAGACACATCCAGTCAAACTTACTAAAACTAAAGGAAAAAAAAGAAACACCTTGAAAGCAACCAGAGACAAATATGTACTATCTTTAGTGGAAAAACAGTTTGAAAGAGTAGATTTCTCATTAGAAATGATAGAGGCCAGAAGGAAGTGACACAACATTTTTCAAGTGCTGAAAGAAAAGAAATGTCAACCCAGAATCCTATATCTGATGAAAATATCCTTCAGGAATAAAAATCAAGACATGCTTACATGAAGGAAAACAAAGAGAATATGTTGCCAGCAGACCTACTCTGAAAGAATGACTATGGGCAATCACTGTGTGTTCTACAACTATTAAATAAATTTAATTTGGCATTAAAAAGTTCAGCAAAAAGAAAGCTCCAGGCCCAGATAATTTTACCAGAGAATTCTATCAAATGTTTAAAGAAGAATAAACACCAATTCTTGACAATCGCTTCCTGAAAATAGAATGGAACATTTCTCAACTCATTAAAAAAAAAAAAATTATTTATTTTTGGCTGTGTTGGGTCTTTGTTGCTGCACACGGGCTTTCTCTAGTTGCAGCGACTGGGGCTACTCTTCGTTGTGGTGCGTGTGCTTCTCATCGCGTTGGCTTCTCTTGTTGCAGAGCACAGGCTCTAGGCATGTGGGCTTCAGCAGTTGTAGCACGAGGGCTCAGTAGTTGTGGAGCACAGGCTTAGTTGCTCCACAGCATGTGGGATCTTCCCAGACTAGGGCTCAAACCCGTGTCCCATGCATTGGCAGGTGGATTCTTAACCACTGTGTCACCAGGGAGGCCCTCAACTCGTTTTTTGAAGCTAGTGTTAACCCTGACAGCCAAACTAGATAAGGTCAGTGTCTCATGAATACAGACACAAAAATTCTTAACAAAATATTAACTAGTAGAATTCAGCAATATATAAGAAGTTTTACACCATGACCAAGTAGGGTGTATTCTAGGGATGCAAAGCTAGTTTAATGTTAAATATATATATATATATATATATATATATAATCCACCATATTAAATGGCTAAAGAGGGAAAAAAAATCACACGATCATATCAACTGATGAAAAAAACAAGCATCTGACAAGATTCAATACTCATTCATTATAAGAACTCCCAGAAATATAGGAATAGAAGGGAACTTCCTCACTTTATAAAAAGCATCTACAAATAACAAACAAAAAAATCAAACAACAACAACAAATACATGTGCTAAAATGTAGCAAGCCACACGGACTTCCCTGGTAGTGCAGTGGTTAAGCATCTGCCTGCCAATGCAGGGGATACGGGTTCAATCCCTGGTCTGGGAAGATCCCACATACTGTGGAGCAACTAAGCCCGTGCAACACAACTACTGAGCCAGCACTCTAGAGCCCGTGAGCCACAACTACTGAGACCGTGTGCCACAACTATTGAAGCCTGCACACCTAGAGCCTGTGCTCCGCAACAAGAAACCACTGCAATGAGAAGTCCATGCACTGCAACGAAGAATAGCCCCTGCTTGCCATAACTAGAGAAAGCCCACGCACAGCAACTAAGACCCAATGCAGCCAAAAATAAATAAAATTAAAATAAAAATGTAGTGAGCCACAAATGGGATGAAGGAGAAAAATGAAGCAAGAAAAACTCGATCATTTCAACAAAATCTATAAAGGAAATAAGGGGTAGTAGTCATAAGAGAGCAAATGAAAGAAATATAAAATAAAATGGCAGTAACAAGATCTAAAGTTAATTATCAGAAAAAATGTCTCCCTATTAAAAGAGACTCTAAGATTACATAAATACAATTATCAGCTATAAGCTGTTTATAAGAAAACACGTAAAATGATTCTAAGAAATTTTTAAATGAAGGTGGCAACACAAAAACGAAGAAAAATATAGCTGGCAAATATTATCAGAAAAAGTAGGAATGCCAATTTTAAAAAGAGTAGAAATGAAGGCAAAAAAAGTTATATGGGACAATGATTTTTTTTTAATGTTATCTATTTATTTTTGGTTGTGTTGGATCTTCATTGCTGCGCATGGGCTTTCTCTAGATGAGGCAAGCGGGGGCTACTCTTTGTTGGGGTGGGCTTCTCATTGCAGTGGCTTCTCTTGTTGTGGAGCACGGGCTCTAGGCACACAGCCTTCAGTAGTTGTGGCACGTGGCTCAGTAGTTGTGGCTTGTGGGCTCTAGAGCACAGGCTCAGTAGTTGTGGCGCACAGCCTTAGTTGCTCCACAACATGTGGGATCTTCCTGGGCCAGGGCTCGAACCCATGTCCCCTGCATTGGCAGGCAGATTCTTAACCACTGCACCACCAGGGAAGTCCCGACAATGATGTTTTATAGTGATTAAAAAATTATATACATATATAAAACTAAATAAAGTGTAACAGACACAAAGCTTAATATAGCATCAAAATACAGAAACAAAGGTTATTAGAAACACAGAATTTGGTAAAAACATAATCATTGTGGGAGCCTAATATACCTCTCTTAGAGTTTAACTGGTCACAAAAAGAAACAAAAAAAGAGAGAGACAGACAGGATACAAACAATACCATTACCAGATAATAAGCATATATTTAGAACTTTGTATCTTTTAAAGTGAATCTGGAACATCTACATTTAGATAAACTGATTTTTTATAATGTCATAAAGAACATTCAGAAGAGTAGAAATAGGCCACATTATGTGACTGCGATGCAATAAAATTAACTCAACAGTAAGAAAGATAAAGAAAACTAACTACTAGGAAATTCAAAAGATAATCTGAAAAGACTTGGGTCCAAGAGGCAGGGAAAACAAATTATAGACTATTTAGAAATTGATCAAGTTGGGGGAAAAATTCTTGTGCTGAGAAAAAAATACATAATCTTCAATACATGTATTATCTATCTAAAATGGATTACTAAAATAAATGAAAAAAAGAATTCACTGTAGAAGCCAGGAAAAGGACAAATCAAACAAAATAAACCAGAAGAAGGGATTAATAAAGGTCAAACAAAAATATATGAATGAAAACAAACCAAAAAACCCAGAGGGGAATTGAAATCAACCAACAAACCAACAAAATATTAAGAATGAGGGGCTTCCCTGGTGGTATAGTGGTTGAGAGTCCACCTGCCAATGCAGGGGACGTGGGTTCGAGCCCTGGTCCAGGAAGATCTCACATGCTGCGGAGCACCTGGGCCCGTGTACCACAGCTGCTGAGCCTGTGCTCTGGAGCCTGTGAGCCACAACTACTGAGCCCACATGCTACAACTACTGAAGGTTGCGTGCCTAGAGCCTGTGCTCCACCACAATAAGCCCGCACACCGCAGTGAAGAGTAGCTTCCACTCGCCGCAACTAGAGAAAGCCTGTGCACAGCAACGAAGACCCACTGCAGCCAAAAATAAATAAATAAATTTATAAACAAACACTAAGAATGAGAAAGCGCTAAAAACTATTGATATGCTGAGATTTAAAAAAATCTATAAGAGAATTCACTTAAATCTAGATTAAATGTACGATTTTATAGGAATATAAATAACCAAAACGGGTTCAAGAAGAAATTGGGAAAATATAGAACGCTATCTTCACAAAAAGCCCGCAGATCCTGATGGCAATCGAAGTGGAACTCCATCTAAATTTGTACAGATTAATTCCTCTGCTATATAAATTGATCCAGAGTATAGAAAAGAACAAACAGAAAGATGGAAAGCATTCCAACCCATTTAAAGACGTAAGCATAATCTTGAAACCAAAACCAAAACTACACAGTGGATTTCAAAAACTTGAGGCCTATGGGTTGAATCTGACTTGTGAACATGTTTTGTTTGGCCTATACAAAGTTCTAAGTGTTGAGATAGTTTAAACTGAAGAGATTTAGCATAAAATTTGCAATTTTCCAGCTTTACATGGAAAAAGATCAGAAGATCTGGTAACTCTGGGCTTTATTCTTTCATGGCAACAATTGCTTAGTGCTGAGTGGCCTTGGGGGCCTCCAAGCTGCCATGGTGTTGCACAATTGGGAGGAGACCTTACAGACTAGTGTTGAGTGCAGCCCTGGGCCTAGGTCAGCATGCTTTCATTTGTCACTATGTTCACCATTGCTTATCACTTCCTAAGTCTGAACCAAATGTTGGTGGTCACTTATTGTGCTTATGCTGTTATTTTCTCAGCGAATATAAATATTTCTACCTCTATCAAAAAACCAAAATAAAAGAAATCGAGGACTGCACAATTTTGTTTTCTACCCAGTGTACTCAAATGATTCAATTTCCTGCCTGATGCTGTTGACTTGTCGGCACTGAGTTTGTGCCCCTGCTTTATGGTTTCTAATGTTTGATTTCCCTGCATCAGATTGCAGAAATACTCATATTTCTTTTTAATATGTAGATGGTTTTGCATCTCAAATTTAAATGTTTAAGCCATCTTGAATCTATGGCATGGAAAAAAGATCTAAAACTGTTTTCCCAAATGGTTAGTCATTTGTTCCAATAGCATTTATAAAATTCTTTCTCCACTGTTTTAAAATTATACTTTTTTCACAGTCACTTTTTATACACGCCTGGGTCTGTTTCTGGATTTTGTAGTCTGTTCTTTTTTTTCTATCCGTAATGTCCTGAATCAGTACTCAATGTTTTGTTTTAATATAACTTTAGCATACCAACAATTCATACATGATAGGAAAATTTACTTCCATCATTACTCTTTCTTTTTAATATTTACAAGCCTATTCTTACACAATCTTTTTCAGATAAACAATTTAAAAAATATCCTGTTAGGAAGTTGATTGAAAGTATATTAAATTTATAGCTTACTTTAGGGAGAATGGGTCTTTATATACAGGCACATGATATGTTTTTCATTTATTCTAGTCTTACCTTATGGTTCTTAGTAGATTCACATAGCTTTAGTCATAAAGGTTTTATACTTTTCTTTAGTTTATTCCCAGTTTTATTGTATATATTTTTGTTACTGTTATGATTGGGATTTTTTTTCCATTATATTTTCTGAGCTGGTTATTCCTGGCATGGAGAAAAGCTACTACTTTTTGGAGCCTAACCTGGAAAAAATTTTAGGGCAGGTGCAACTACCTGCCTGCATAAAAATAAATCTTAATAAAGCATCCACAGAACACTCAGCTCTGAGCAGTAAGTACTCCATGAAAAACTAGCTGCAAAAAATACACCAAGTCAACTGAACACAGTGACTTTCTATAGTGACTTTTTACTTTTATATCACCTAAAATAATTATAAAAGATACATATCACCAAATATAACTTGTATTTTGAACTAGCTGATCTAGAGATCATCTTTCTGGCAACAAAACAGCAAACTGGCAATTTGTCTGTCAAGACCCTGCCCAAACAGGACAGTGCCAAAACACTGTGCTTTGAAGATGTAATCGTTTTATTTTCTAATATAACCAAAGGTGGTCTTGTGAACAAACTGTAAGTTTGAGAAAACCAGGACACGTCCCTGTTTTATTCAGTTAGAGTATAGAAACTAATTGCAGAAGAGATCTTTCTCTCAGACCTATGACTGAGTTTCAGTTAATGAGTTACAGTGTGGCCTCACTGGACTGGCCAGTACCTGGCCCTACTGCAATAACCTGAGCCTGAGAGAATTAGATGGCAGGTTCTATGTCTGTATTAACAGTCAGGGGTTGATATGGAGCCTCTGCAGCTCAGCCTATAGCTGACTGGTCTGCACCATATCAGTGGCCACTAAAACTGTAAACACATCTATTATTAGTTGGATTTGGTATATTTCACTGCCAAAGAATATAAGCATTTGCTTGAATATGCATAAATTTTCCCTGGAAGGATATTGAAATTGATAACATGAGCTGTTTTTGGTGTAAGGGACAAGGAACCTAGAGAGGACAGAGTCTTTTGAGATATATATATATATATATATACACACATACACACACACATGTGTATATATATCCTTTTATACCTTTTAAACTTAAAGTAAAAATAAAATCTGTGATATATTTGACCAATATTTATCTACAGCTGCATATGAAAGCTAACAGACAATGGTAGTAAAGGATTTAAAAGAGAAAGTGTTAGTACAAGTCCATCTATATAGAAGCATAGATTATATATGTATAGAATTAAGCATACATTTCCTGCTGTTTCCAGTGTGTGCCAGTTAACGTCAAACACTTAGGTCCCCTGGAAAGCACCCCTACACTAGGAAGAATACATCAAGTGTAGCAGAGAAACACTTTTAAAAACCACTTATGTTTATTCTAACTCTAAATTCACCAAAGTTATACACTTTTAAATTCTGTTTTCCTCACATGACTCCCCTGGTCAACATTCAAGTTTACCTGAAAATTCTATTTCTCATGGCAAATCTATAAATTGGCAGTCTTGTGAGCTTTTGTTAGCAAGATCTTCCTAGGCCTCGGTTATCCCTGAGTAAAGGTAAGGTTGCATTTCTGTATGTGTGGAGGCCCAGATCCTGGAATGCGCCAACTCAGGTGGAGTTTCTGTACTGAGATGTTTTGTTCCTGAATACCTAAGCTACCACTCCTGCATCACTACCTCACTTCCTTTAAAGTGCTCCAGTCTCTACCACTTATATTTCAGAAGTTTCCTCTGCATTCCCAGTCTTTTATAACTTTCTCTGGTACTTGTCTGTTGAAAATTCTTCTCAGGTATCACGGTTCAAAAATGCTTTATCTTCAAAAGGCAGACAGCTAGGCAAGATAATTGCCTGGTGTTTTGTAAATATTTCTCTAAAATATCTTCTACTATTTGAGTTGCAAAGTCTGAGGTCATTCTTATCTTTTATTCTCCAGAGAATATTTCTTCCTTTCCAGTTTAAAGGGAGGAGATATGGGGATATACGTATATGTATAGCTGACTCACTTTGTTATAAAGCAGAAACGAATACACCATTGTAAAGCAATTATACTCCAATAAAGATGTTAATAAATAAATAAATAAACTGGTAGGTAGGTATATGGGTATACTGTCTTTAAGTGCCAAATCTGGAAAATAAGTATGCCATAAAATCTCAATCTGTAGGCAAAGGTCTATTTTTCTCTTCAATAACTTCTTCAGTTATTCTTTTACTGAGCCTTCCTCCTATTTGGAATCCACCCCCATCCTCCCAATTATTTAGAGGAGATTTGCAGGAGAAAAAACTAAGTTTACAGGATTTGTTATAACCTATTTGTCTATTCCATTTGTATTTTAATCTGGATCTTTCCATCTCAGTTAGCTTCAATTTTACTGACTGCTCTATTATTTTGATGCCATTTTTTTTTCTTAAGGATGTTGTAAATTTCTTTATACTTTTGATCACAGTGCTTTAGGTTTTTGTTTTGTTTTTAAATTCTAACCAATTCCTTTTAATAGTCTTTGTGTCTTTTATTTTTTCAGCCTTATTATTGATAATTCCATTCCTTTGGCAATTTTTTTTTCTTCTGTTTCTTCTATTACTATTGTTTTCTCTGGGTCTATACACAGCTTTTCTCTTTTTTTGGTATTGCCAAAGTTCTAAAATCAAGCCTGAGGTGCTATGTTTGTTTATCATAACTGAAGTTTGTCTTCTTAAACATTTTTAATTTCAGATGTCTGTTATTTTGGTGGGTCTATTTTTACTCTGCCATAGTCAGCTCCATAAAGACTTTCCCTCCATTTCTGTGTAATTATAAAGTTTCTATTTTCAATTTGAATTATTCCATAAGATCTTTATGAGACTTCACTTTGATGATGGGTAAAGGGTTCAGATTTGATGTCTTGTATTCCCTGTGGATTTCTATCCCAGACACAACTATACATGCACTGTAATCTCACAAATAATCTGTTTATTAGCCTTTAACTATTGACTTCTATTTAATTCACAGTCTTGTGATTAAGAATTCTTTTTAAAAATTTATTTTTGGCTGTGTTGGGTCTTCATTGCTGTGCACAGGCTTTCTCTAAGTTCCAGCGAATGGGGGCTACTCTTCATTGCGGTGCATGAGCTTCTCATTGTGGTGGCTTCTCTTGTTGTGGCACACAGGCTCTTAGGTGTGTGGGCTTCAGAAGTTGTTGGATCGTGGGCTTTGGAGTGCAGGCTCAGTAGCTGTGGCACATGGGCTTAGTTGCTCTGCGGCATGTGGGATCTTCCTGGACCAGGGATCGAACTGTGTTCCCTGAATTGGCAGGCGGATTCTTAACCCCTTAGCCACCAGGGAGGTCCCTAAGAATTGAACTCTTAAAAGTATGGGTTGTAGGAAAAAACAGCACAGGGTAATGCTGAGATAGGTGGAGGATGAAATGAAAGACAAGTTGTAAGGGAGAAAAATACTCTTAGGTTGAACTTCACATCATAATTACACCAAGGTAGTGAAAAGAAATAAGAAGCAATGAGCAGTTCTCATCCTCAATATGAAATACACCTTAGGTGTAATACCTGCTTAACTTTAGTAAAAAGCTGATTCTTCCCCCCAACAAAACAACAAATCAAAATGCAATAGGAGGGAATTCCCTGGCAGTCCAGTGGTTAGGACTCTGTACTTCCACTGCAGGGGGCATGGATTTGATCCCTGGTCGGGGAACCAAGATCCCGCATGTCACACGGTGCAGCCAAAACAAAACAAAACAAAACAAAAAGCAATAGGAAAGCAATGCCTACATTACTCAAACCGTACTCTAATTACGTGTGAATGTTTAATTTTCAACATCTCTCAAGTTTGACGAATGGGCCAGTGGGTAGAATCGGATCTTATTCTCCATTAATGGCTTATCATCTCCTGGTTCTTGTACAGGTGGGCATAATAGACACTTGCAGAGCACAAAACAAATATAATTCTTAAAAATTTGATTAAGTGCTTCTAGGTGCTGGAGTAAACAGTATTTACTGTTGATGTAATGTTAATCTATTTATTTATTGGGATTAATATAAAGATGGATCATGAAAAGAAAAATCCTTAATATGAAATATTTTGAAAAAATTTTTGATTGGGTAATTGATATGTTATTTGAGAAATGTTTATATCCTTGCTGTTCCTTCAAGAAAACCAACCTGATTGTAAAGAAGGAATTAAAATTATTATTTACAGATGATAGTAAAATAAAGACCATTAAAAGAACAAAAAAAGAATACTAATAAATATACACAATATATATTAAGAATATATGAAAGATACAAAAGAAGATGTGAATAACTGAAAAGATATATCTGCTTCTTGGTTGTAGAAACGCAATATTACAAAGCTGTCAATTTTCCTTAAATCTATAAATTTAATGCAGACACAGTAAAAAAATACCAACAATTTGGCTCTTTCTAGAGAGAGGAGGGTGGTTATAGAAGCTAATTCTAGTTCAATAGGAAAAATGAAAAAGAGAGACTAGCCAGAAATATTCCAAAAAAGAAAAACCTGTGTTATTACCACATGAATTGACAGGTTAACAGGACAGAATACAGATACAGTAGTTAGTCATAGCTGCTGTTTGTCAAAATCTTCAGCTTTCCATCTAGGCACATGTATGACTACACTTCCTGGCCCTCTTATAGTGGGTGAGGCCATGTAATGAATACTCGTCAATGAGTTGTAAAGGGAATCAATATTTGTTACTTTCAGGCTAAACAATATTTATTGATGGTGTGAGACTCTCCAGAGCCCTCTTTTCCTTAGCCATGACAACTGGCAATGTTCAAGATGGTGGCAGCTTAATGTTAGCCTAAGTTTTTGAGTAAGGAGATGTGGCGTAGAGCCCCTAGCTGACCAAAAGGAGAGACATTTCTTGTTACAAGCCACTAAGATTTTGAAGTTGTTTGTGACTAAGGCATAACTTAGCCTATCCTGGCGGATACAAGAAAGTTGAAGAGCAGCCCACATTCAAGCGGAAATCTAATATGTCATAAAGTTGATATTACCCATTAGTGAGAGTAAGCACTCTCACATTATCAGTGAAACTGTCAATCAGTAAAATTGTCAGCCTCCACGAGAACAACTTAGCAAAATTATACAGGGACTTACCCACTGACCCAGCAATTCCACATTTAGGAATTTATCTTTCAAATGTGCTTACATGTGTACTCAAAGTGTTCTTGAAGAAACAGCAACGAACAGTCTTGAAGCAGGATCTTAGCACCCTGCCCAGAAACTGAACCTTAGTAGCCTGGATGAAAAACCAGAAATCCTAGCCACTAGTCCACCAGGCGCTAGAGGTTAGAAGCAAAGTTACCCTGGCTCTTGCCTTGTTTGGAAGCAAGAATGTTTCAAGGAGGCAAAAACTGTAAAAACAGGTACAAAGTTTATTATTAGAAGCACAGCACAACATGTGGGAGAGCACACAGAGAAGCAGTTCACTTATTTAAGGCAGGAGCAAAACAGGAATACACACCCAGAGAAAGGGTTTGGGCATCCTTCCTAATGAGGAGGAATGCAGTAAAGAGGTGGTTAAATCGTTTATGTAGGGGCAGTTCTTCTGGATCTTAGTTTTCCTCTGGCCAATTATCTCACTTCTTTTCCACATCTGAACTGCCCTAGGACCCTTCCCTATATGCATGTGCATCGTTTTGTCAAGATGAATTCCAGCACAAAGGCTAAATGGAGTATGGCCACACATATTATGGGATGATGCCCTCTCCCTTTTTGACCCCTGAGGAGCCGCCTTGTGCGTGTGTAGTCGGGGACGTTTCCTTGATCTCAGGAGTGATAGATGTGGTCCTCTTATCTCTTTATTCCAGCAGACCTTAGCTCCTGCCATTAATTTTGTCCTTGGAGTGTCTAGGGAAAAGAAAGTTCCAATTTACTCTGCTTGACAAACTCCAGCTGCTCAGCCCAGGGGCCCATCTACTGCCTACCTTAAATGACACACATGTACCAAGGTCTTCTTTCCAGCCTTGCTTGTAATAGCAACAGGTTGAAAGCAACCTAAATATGCAACTGGTTAAGTTATAGTATATAACCATAATCTAATTTTGCAATTGTTAAAAAAAATGCTCTGGATGTGCTGATTTGGCACAGTTTCCATTATAATATTGCTAAGTAAATAAAACAAAAACAAGGTACAGAACAGTATAGGTGGCATATTACTATTAATGTAAAAAGAATGAAGAGAGAAGCTAGTTTTGTATATGCCTAAGAAGTCTCTGGAAGGGAACATAAAAAACTGGTACCAGTGATTGTCTCTGACAGGGCTGGGAGGAGACTGACTTTTCACTGAATATTTGTTTATGATACCTTTTATATTTTATAGCAATACACATATTACATATTACTTATTAAGGAGAATAAAATAAAAATCTAACTGTAAATGGGAATAGAAAAAAGGTTCCCTGTGTTGTTTGTGAAGATTTGTAAGGCTTTTTCAAACTTCATTCTTATTCAAAAGACTTGGTTGAAAACCCTGGCCTTTTCTGGATAGATTTGGTGAGGAAAATTTTCTGCAAAGATTATTAGATATTTCATAAATATCCTGTAGCTCTCTGTCTTAAATCAACATTTGCTTAGACAAGGTAATTATTGAATGATAATTTAAATTCCTCCTTTACAATTATGTATATATAAATTGTTTCTTCTCTGAGTTGTCTAATGTCTCTAGAACAATGTTAAAAATAACATTAAGAATGGACATTCCTGTCTTATTTGTAATCTAATGAGACTGCTGTTTTATCAGTAAATAGGATGTGTATAGCTTGAGACAACATACATATACACAAACACACTTACCATGTTAAGAAGTTTCCATCTATTTCTAATAAACTACGTTTTACTGAATTGGAAAATGCATTCTTTGAGGATAACAGAGATTTCACTCATTCATTTTATCGACTCAGTAACAATTAGTCTTTTTAATATTTCTCTCTACTCAAAAAAGCACTTGAGGAGACATCCCTGGTGGCGCAGTGGATAAGACTCTGCACTCCCAATGCAAGGGGCAAGGGTTCGATCCCTGGTTGGGGAACTAGATCCCACATGCATGCTGCAAGTAAGAGTTCGTGTGCCACAACTAAGGAGCCCACATGCCGCAACTAAGGAGCTGGAGAGCCACAACTAAGGAGCCCACAAGACGCAATTAAGGAGCCCGCCTGCCGCAACTAAGACCCAGCGCAACCAAATTAAAAAAAAAAAAAAAAAGCACTTGAGGACTACTGATGAGCATCTCTGACTTCACTAGAAGATCTTCTAGGGACTTCCCTGGTGGCGCAGTGGTTAAGAATTCGCCTGCCAGTGCAGGGGACACAGGTTCGATCCCTGGTCTGGGAAGGTTCCACATGCCGCGGAGCAACTAAGCCCATGCACCACAACTACTGAGCCTGTGCTCTAGAGCCCGCGCACCACAACTACTGAGCCCATGTGCCACAACTACTGAAGCCCACGTGCCTAGAGCCCATGCTCTGCAACAAGACAAGCCACTGCAATGAGAAGCCTGTGCACCACATCAAAGAGTAGTCCCCACTCGCCGCAACTAGAGAAAGCCTGTGCACAGCAACAAGGACCCAACGGAGCCAAAAATAAATAAATAAATAAATAAATAAATAAATAAATAATTTTAAAAAAGGATCTTCTATTTCTTTGACTTCTTTTGGTCTTGGCTTTAGATTGGGATTTGTGAAAAAGAACTTCATTGATCTCTGTGAGGCTGCTTTATAGAAGCGAGTAAATCAACAGACAGTAGGCACAGCAGGGAGAATACTTAGGATCTGGTTGAAGCCACACAGCAGCTCTTCAGCAAACACTGAATCAGAGCATTTAACCATCTGAAATATGTACTTAGAATCAACTTTACATCTCTCAGGTGTAAAATAAAAAAACAAAATTTCATCACAGACAGTTGGCAGCACTACTTAAATACTTTCACTGAGCTCCTTGTTTTCAATTCATTATACAATAGTTTACTTTTGGAAACAAACTACAAGGTTAGAGGTCCCATATAGTTGATGGATTGGAGATTGTATCTTTCTAGGGTCTCTCTTGAAAATAACTCCATAGATTCCATTGATGGTTTTCGCTTTAAATTTCAGGAAACTAACAACCTGGGGGCTTTCATATTTGAAATGCTCTTCCTAGGGTCATGACTTCCAAAGCAAAAAGGTTAGACACTGGCTTAAATAAGTAAAAAAAAATGTGCATGTAAAATCTCTATATTAAACAGACTATAATGTTCAGCTTACTACTTTGTGTTTCTTAGTCATATTGATTCAAGTTCAAACTTATTGTTAATAATCAAATATTCAAAATAGCATAAGCACAATTATAAATATATCACCTATGGATTTTGATTGCACTCAGTGCAGCAATACAATTAATCTAGGAAAAAATCACCTCAGGAGACCCAGTTGAACATATAATCCCCCAAACTGGGGAATCTTTTCTCCTTCAAACAATTCTTTAAAGGGACTTCCCCAGTGGTCCAGTGGTTAAGACTCCACCTTCCAATGAGGGAGGCGTGGGTTTGACCCCTGGACGGGGAACTAAGATCCTTCATGCTGCGTGGTATGGCCAAAAATTTTAAAAATTAAAAAAAACAATTTTTTAGGATATTAATCAAAATAAACATTTTACATAATGTTTTAGAGAGTCTATGACTAGCATTCACATACATAAATATCATTTAATCCTTATAATCACTGTGGGGTAGGTATTATACTCAGAAGAAACTGAGACACAGAAAGGTCAAGTTGGTTGCCTAAACTGAAACTACTAGTGAGTGGTAGAAGAGGGACTGAAACCCATGTCTGAATCCAAATCCTTTACTCTTCCCATGAGAGCCTGCTGCTGCCTTCCATGGACCTTACTAAATTTGCACTGGACAGTGTTTGAATGAATGCACAAGTGAAACAATTTCTGTGACTGCTTCCTATGGGCAATGAGCATGCTGATACATCTAGCGTTATCTTTATTGCTTAGAGAGAGAGGCCCAAGAAAGGCCAATACTGTACTATAATTCCCAAAGAATTTTGAACAGTGAAAAAAATATACGTATATACATTTTTAAAAACTTTTAATTTTGAAATAATTTTAGATTTACAGAAAAGTTCACAAGTTCCCACATACACTTTGCCTAACTTCCCCTAACGTTAAAATCCTTTTTTAAAAAAAATTTATTTATTTATTTTGGCTGCACCAGGTCTTAGTTGCTGCATGCGGACTCCTTAGTTGCAGCATGCATGCTGGATCTTTTAGTTCTCTGGCCAGGGACTGAACCCTGGGCCCCCTGCTGGGAGCACAGAGCCTTACCCACTGGACCATCAGGGAAGCGGCCTCCCCCCCTCCTTTCCTTGAACCTAGGAAGAGAATTTCAAATATGAAAGCCCCAAGGTTGTTGCAGCATGCAGGATCTTAGTTCCCTAACCAGGGACAGAACCTGCGCCCCCTGCAGTGGAAGCGGGGAGTCTTAACCACTGGACTGCCAGGTAAGTGCCCCCAGTGTTAAAATCTTACACAACCATAGTACGATAACGGGAAATCAACACTGGTACAATACTATTAACTAAACTTCACACTTTCTTTACTAGGATCCAATTCAAGATCCCACATCACATTTAGTTATGTCTCTTTAGTCTTCTACAATATGTGACAAAAAACCATGACTTTTAAATTAAAATTAATCAAGGTTTATTTATTCTGAAAATGTCATGGCATTTCTGGAAACAGTACTGAATATTGAAAACCTGCCTTGGGAACTGCTGGGTCTATGTGAAAACCAAGAAAACATCCTGAAATAAAGAGCTACAGTGGCCCTACAGACGGAGAAAAGAGTCACTCTTTAAATAAAAGGAAGAGTTGGCTGTAATAGTCTGACTAGGTCAGTTATATTTAACATACCTGTCCACAGAAAAGAAGTCAACAATCAGTTATAACTCTCTGGAAAAGCACAGGCTACCAGATAAAAATCAATACAACTCTGTTTAATGGAGCAGTCATGAAAGATTAATTTGTTTTTAAATTAAAGGACATGAATTTGTTCTGTCTATAGATAAGGTAACTTAATAACTAAATTCAAGTATACTAAGGTTATTAGAAGGCACTAAATTTCCCCTACATATGGACCCCCTTTTCTAAACTGTAGCATAAAAGTTGCTGAGTTGTGGTGACTCTAATTCAAACCCTTAACCCTTTGGAAGATGCACAGTCTCTATATGCTATTAAACTTACTCTGGGAGAAGTGGCAAGAAGGTCCTCTATAAACCTGGATAGGTTACCTCCTATTCTTGAGGGTTCTGGGTTGAGCACATTAATTCCAAGACTTTACTGGTGAATTCTCAATTACCAGAAAAGGTAATAGTTTTTCGGAATTCCTACAGGAGCTCAGAATCCCTGAAGAGGAAAGATTAGAAGATATAAACTGTATGTACTAAAACTGAAACAAGGAAGTTTAGTAAATCACAAGCACTTCTAGAGTGGTAAAACAAGAACAAGCTAACAAATAAAAAATTGAAGATTCTGTTAGTGTTCAGCCTTAAAAACAAGAGAATATAATGTCTTTGTGGTTTAAAAATTCATCAGCCAGGAAATAAGGGTAATTCAGAGGGTTCCACAGCAGTAAGTGGGCTCCACTGAAGATGCCACAGCAGAGGCATTAACTGCAGACTTGAGCTTAGCCACACCCACCACTAAGACTGTAGGCAAGTTTAAATTTCCTCATGTGTAAAATGAGGATAGTTAAAACAACTGTCTCTGGGGGATGTGCGTAGCATATAGTGAGTGCTCATCATCACTAAGGTCTATTGGTTCTTTGGTGCAAGGGTAGCATTGGGGTTAGTGTCTAAATTTTCCTGAGTCAGGGATAATTTGGGCCTGGGACACATTTCCCTGGGCCACTCTGGTTCAGATCCAAATCTTTGAGACTTGGTCACAAGTGTATATTGATTGATTGATTGATTGGCTGTTTTGGGCTCTTTGTTGCAGCGCGTGGGCTTCTCCCTAGTTGTGGTGCATAGGTTTAGTTGTCCTGCGGCATGTGGGATCTTAGTTCTCCGAATAGGGATCAAAGCAAGTGGACTTTCTTTCTTTCTATTTTTTTTTAGTAGATCTTTATTGGAGTATAACTGCTTCCCAATACTGTGTTAGTTTCTGCTGTACAACAAAGTGAATCAGCCATATGCATACATATATCCCCATATACCCTCCCTCTTGAGCCTCCCTCCCTATCCCACCCTTCTAGGTCATCACAAGCATAGAGTTGATCTCCCGGTGCTATGGTGCTGCTTCCCACTAACTATTTTACATTCGGTAGTATATATATGTCCACGCCACTCTCACTTCGCCCCAACTTGCGCCTCCCCTCCCATGTCCTCAAATCCATTCTCTACGTCTACGTCTTTATTCCTGCACTGCCACAAGGTTCATCAGTACCATTTTTTGTTTTTTTTAGGTTCCATATATATGTGTTAGCATACAGTATTTGTTTTTCTTTTTCTGACTTACTTCACTCTGTATGACAGACTCTAGGTCCATCCACCTCAATACAAATAACTCAATTTCATTTCTTTTTATGGCTGAGTAATATTCTATTGTATATATGTGCCATATCTTCTCTATCCATTCATCTGTCGTTGGACATTTAGGTTGGTTCCATGTCCTGTCTATTGTAAATAGTGCTTCAATGAACACTGTGGTACATGTCTCTTTCTGAATTACGGTTTCCTCAGGGTCAATGCCCAGTAGTGGGATTGCTGGGTCATATGGTAGTTCTATTTTTAGTTTTCTAGGGAACCTCCACACTGCTCTCCATAGTGGTTGTATCAATTTACACTACCACCAACAGTGCAGGAGGGTTCCCTTTTCAACACACCTTTTCCAGCATTTATTGTTTCTAGATTTTTTTTTTTTTTTTTTGTGGTACGCGGGCCTCTCACTGTTGTGGCCTCTCCCATTGCGGAGCACAGGCTCTGGACGTGCAGGCTCAGCAGCCATGGCTCACGGGCCCAGCCGCTCCGTGGAATGTGGGATCTTCCCGGACTGGGGCATGAACCCGTGTCCCCTGCATCAGCAGGCGGACTCTCAACCACTGCGCCACCAGGGAAGCTCGTTTCTAGATTTTTTGATAATGGCCATTCTGACTGGTGTGAAGTGATACCTCATTGTAGTTTTGATTTGAATTTCTCTAATAATTAGTGATGTTGAGCATCTTTTCATGTGCCTCTTGGCCATCTGTATGTCTTCTTTGGTGAAATGTCTGTTTAAGTCTTCCACCCATTTTTTAATTAAATTGTTTTTTTGATATTGAGCTGCATGAGCTGTTTGTATATTTTGGAGATTAATTCTTTGTCTGTTGTTTCATTTCAAATATTTTCTCCCATTCTGAGGGTTATCTTTTCATCTTGTTTATGGTTTCCTTTGCTGTGAAAAAGTTTTTAAGTTTTATTAGGTCCCATTTATTTTTGTTTTTATTTACATTACTCTAGAAGGTGGGTCAAAAAAGATCTTGCTGTGATTTATGTCAGAGAGTGTTCTGCCTATTTTTTCCTCTAAGAGTTTTATAGTGTTTGGTCTTATATAAAGGTCTTTAATCCATTTGGAGTTTTTGTGTATGGTGTTAGGTAGTGTTCTAATTTCATTCTTTTACATGTAGCTGTCCAGTTTTCCCAGCACCACTTATTGACGAAGCTGTCTTTTCTCCATTGTATGTTCTTGCCTCCTTTGTCATAAATTAATTAAGTGACCATATGTACATGGGTTTCTCTTTCTATCCTGTACCATTGATCTATATTTGTTTTTGTGCCAGTACCATACTGTCTTGATTACTGTAGCTTTGTAGTATAGTTTGAAGTCAGGAGCCTGATTCCTCCAACTCCATTTTTCTTTGTCAAGATTGCTTTGGCTCTTCAGGGTCTTTTGTGTTTCCATACAAATTGTAAAATTTTTTGTTCTAATTCTGTGAAGAATGTGATTGGTAGTTTGATAGGGATTGCATTGAATCTGTAGATTGTTTTGGGAAGTACAGTCATTTTCACAATATTGATTCTTGCAATCCAAGAACATGGTATCTTTATCCATCAATCTTTCATTTCTTTCATCAGTGTTTGTTGTTGTTTTTTTAATTAATTAATTTTATTTTATTTTTGGCTGCATTGGGTCTTCGTTGCTGTGTGTGGGCTTTTGTCTGATTGCGGCAAGCAGGGGCTACTCTTCATTGTGGTGTGCAGGCTTCTCATTGTGGTGGCTTCTCCTGTTGGGAGCACAGGCTCTAGGCATGCAGGCTTCAATAGTTGTGGCACATGGGCTCAGTAGTTGTGGCTCATGGGCTCTAGAGCACAGGCTCAGTAGTTGCGGCGCACGGCCTTAGCTGCTCCGTGGCATGTGGGATCCTCCTGGACCAGGGCTCGAACCTGTGTCTCCTTCATTGGCAGGTGGATTCTTAACCACTGCGCCACCAGGGAAGCCCTCATCAGTGTTTTATAGTTTTCTGAGTACAAGTCTTTCGCCTCTTTAGGCAGGGTTATTCCTAGGTATTTTATTCTTTTTGTTGTGATGGTAAATGGGATTGTTTCCTTAATTTCTCTTTCAGATTTTTCATTGTTAGCGTATAGGAATGCCAGAGATTTCTGTGCATTAATTTTGTATCCTGCAACCTTACCAAATTCATTGATTAGTTCTAGTAGTTTTCTGGTGGCATCTTTAGGATTTTCTATGTATAGTATCATGTCATCTGCAAACAGTGACAGTTTTACTTCTTTTCCAATTTGTATTACTTTTATTTCTTTTCTTCTCTAATTGCCATGGCTAGGACTTCCAAAACTATGTTGAATAAGAGTGGTGAGAGTGGACATCCTTGTCTTGTTCCTGATCTTAGTGGAAATGCCTTCAGTTTTTCACCATTGAGTATGATGCTTGTTGTGGGTTTGTCATATATGGCCATCATTATGTTGAGGTAGGTTCCCTCTATGTCCATTTTCTGGAGAGTTTTTATGATAAATGGGTGTTGAATTTTGTCAAAAGCTTTTTCTGCATCTACTGAGATGATCATATGGTTCTTATTCCTAAATTTGTTAATATGGTGTATCACATTGATTGATTTGGTTTACTGAAGAATCCTTACATCCCTGGGATAAATCTCACTTGATCATGGTGTATGATCCTTTTAATATGTTGTTGGATTCTGTTTGCAAGTATTTTGTCAGGATTTTTGCATCTATGCTCATCAGTGTTATTGGTCTATAATTTTCTTTTTTTGTGATATCCTTTTCTGGTTTTGGTATCAGGGTGGCTTCGTAGAATGAATTTGGGAGTGTTCCTCCCTCTGCAAGTTTTTGCAAGTTTGAGAAGGATTGGTGTGAGGACATCTGGTCCTGGTTTTTTGTTTGTTGGAAGATTTTAAATTAAAGTTTCAATTTCATTACTTGTGATAGGTCTATTTATATTTTCTAATTCTTCCTGGTTCAGTCTTGGAAAACTGTACCTTTCCAAGAATTTATCCATTTCTTTATGTTTGTCCATTTTATTGGCATACAGTTGTTTGTGGTAGTCTCTTATAATTCTTTGTATTTCTGCGGTGTCAGTTGCGATTTCTCCTTTTTCATTTCTAATTTTATTGATTTGCATCCTCTCCCTTTTTTTCTTGATAAGTCTGGCTAAGGGTTTGTCAATTTTGTTTATCTTCTCAAAGAACCAGCTTTTAGTTTCATTGACCTTTGCTATTGTTTTCTTTGTTTCTATTTCATTTATTTCTGCTCTGATCTTTATGATTTCTTTCCTTCTACTGACTTTGGGTTTTCTTTGTTCTTCTTTCTTTAGTTGCTTTAGTTGTAGGGTTAGATTGTTTATTTGAGATTTTTCTTGTTTCTTGAGAGACTGAATTGCTATAAACTTCTAGCCAAGAACTGCTTTTGCTGTGTCCCATAGGTTTTGGGTCATTGTATTTTCGTTGTCATTTCTTTCTACATATTTTTTTATTTCTTCTTTGATTTCTTCAGTGATCTCTTGGTTATTTAGTAGTGCAGTGTTTAGGCTCCATGTATTTGTGGTTTTTACAGTTTTTTTCCTGTAATTGATTTCCAATCTCATAGCGCTGTGGTCAGAAAAGATGTTTGATATGATTTCAATATTCTTAAATTTTCCGAGGCTTGATTTGTGACCCACAATGTGACCTATCCTGGAGATGTTCCCTGTGCCCTTGAGAAGAAAGTGTATTCTGCCACTTTCAGGTGGAATGTTCTATAAATACCAATTAAATCGATCTGGTCTATTGTGTCATTTAAAGCTTGTGTTTCCTTATTTATTTTCTATTTGGACGATGTGTCCATTGGTGTAAGTGGGGTGTTAAAGTCCCCTACTATTATTGTGTTACTGTCAATTTCTCCTTTCATGGTTGTTAGCATTTACCTTATGTATTGAGGTGCTCCTATGTTGGGTGCATAAATATTTACAATTGTTATATCTTCTTCTTGGATTGATCCCTTGATCATTATGTAGTGTCCTTCCTTATCGCTTGTAACAGTCTTTATTTTAAAGTCTATTTTACCTGATTGAGTATTGCTATTCCAGCTTTCTTTTGATTTCCATTTGCATGGAATATCTTTTTCATCCGTTCACTTTCAGTCTGTACATGTCCCTAGGTCTGAAGTGGGTCTGTTGTAGACAGCAAATATATGGGTCTTGTTTTTGTATCCATTCAGCCAGTCTGTGTCTTTTGGTTGGGGCGTTTAATCCATTTACATTCAAGGTCATTATCTATATGTATGTTCCTCTTATCATTTTCTTAATTGTTTTGGGTTTGTTTTTGTAGGTCTTTTTCTTCTCTTGTGTTTCTCACTTAGAGAAGTTTCTTTAGCATTTGTTGTAAAGCTGGTTTGGTGGTGCTGAATTCTCTTAGCTTTTGCTTGTCTGCAAGTGGACTCCTTTCTGAAGTGACCCAGACAGAGAATTTGGGGAAACAAGAGTTAGTTTAGGTACATTTCTTCAATAACAATTTCCAGATTGCTAATCTGTATAATTCAAAAGCTTATCCAGTTTTGGATCTTAATTTTGTAGGAGGAATATATAGCCTTAAAACAGCATCTAAGATGCTTATGACTAACTCAGCAAACTCCAAATAGTTATGAATACAGCAAAGTGTGCAGGCTGCCAGGTAGTTGGACACTTGTGATAATTACTTTAAGTTTCTAAATATTATAGTCGTAAGCACGGCCTGAAAGTCTCTCCCCTTTGCCTACTGGGATCATTTTGTTCTTTTTTTTTTTTTTTTGGTACGTGGGCCTCTCACTGCCATGACCTCTCCCATTGAGGAGCACAGGCTCAGTGGCCAGGGCTCACAGGCCCAGCCACTCCATGGCCTGTGGGATCTACCCGGACCAGGGCACGAACCCGTGTCCCCTGCATCGGCAGGCGGACTCTCAACAACTGCGCCACCAGGGAAGCCCCATTTTGTTCTTTTAAGAAAGATATAGGAAGATGTCATCCTTAAGATGATTTCAGGCAGACAATGGAACAGATGAGACAATGGCACAGGCAAAATATGTTATTTTAATATTCTAGGAGATGAGTCTGGTTCTCCTGATTTTGTATTTTCCAAAATTCTAAAAAAATCTAAATCATTCCAGAACAGTGAATAATTCTCCTCTAAATAGGTTTTTAAATGTCAGGACTTGTTATACCATTAGCCCTGAAAGCTCCTATATAAAAACATTTTACCTGACCACTACTAATCTTCATCATGCAAAGCACTATTATCTTAATTTTATAGATGGATGTATGAATGACAGTACAAGTTTGTGATTTTATTTTCCCACTTCAAGATCAGGAATGAGATGGGTGGCTCAGGTCAGATGAAGCCTTACAAGGTTTATGTTCCCAGTAAGGTCAGTGTACATCTAGGGTGGCATCTGTTCTCTGGCTGATCAATTTCCCCAGGGGTTACTGGGCTCAGTGGGAAAAATTTACACTAACTAAACCTAGAAGAGGCCAGCTCATAAACCATAACATCAACTGATGAATTCAAACCAGGAAATGTGTCTAGCAGTTCTCTCTTAGAAGATCTTATGCATTAAACCAATTACAGAAAAGAGAATGACATGTTCTTTTAAAATTTTTAAATTTACTTAATTAAGTAATTAGTTTTTGGCTGCACCGGGCGGGTCTTTGTTGCTGCATGCGGTGGGTACTCTTCGTTGCTGTGCGCGGGCTTCTCATTGCGGTGGCTTCTCTTCCTGTGGAACAGGGGCTCTTGGTGCATAGGCTTCAGTAGTTGTGGCACATGGGCTCAGTAGTTGTGGCTTGTGGGCTCTAGAACTAGGCTCAGTAGTTGCGGCACACAGTCTTAGTTGCTCTGTGGCATGTGGGATCTTCCCAGATCAGGGATTGAACCCGTCTCCCCTGCACTGGAAGGCAGATTCTTAACCACTGAGCCACCAGGGAAGTCCTGAGAATGACATATTCTTGATATGTTTCTATTACACTGTCAGCTCTTCTCTTCTAAAAGGACAGTTCCATTTGGAGAACCAGTATTGGCATCTAAAAACACAGAAGCTTCCTTCTTTAGTGGAAGAGATATAATGGCAAACAAACACTCCTTGGTTTTCCTTTTTGTCTATCCAGATAGCAGAGACACCCTCCCCCCAATATCTCTTTTCCCTGTCTTCCACTCTAATCAGGAGTTTTAGCTGGGCACATGGCTCCACTTTCCAACTTTCCTTGCAGCTGTGCATGGCCACATGTTTCATGGATTCACACATGATGATTCACAAAGAAGGATCTGGGAATCATGATTAACAGAGCACTGAAGGTGCCTTCCACCTTCTGCTTCATCCCTTTCTCCACCCTGTAATGTGGATGCCATGATCTTGCTCAATAAGAATATGGTTTACACTCAAGAGGAGAATAGAGTACTAAGAAGGAAAGGGGATAATTGGTAAAATGTCATGAAGTTCCCTTCATGATGCCATGAAGTTCCCTATCAGATCAGTGCCAACTCTTACAGGAGTGAGAAATAAATTTTAATCTTGTTTTAAACCAGTTGTTGTTTTGTGTTTTTTGTTACTCACAGTTGAACCCATCTGTCTAATATAGAAATGTTCTGGATGAGTACTATTTTAAATTATTTTGTATTAATAGACATTTGCAATATCAGATCATGGATCTTAATTCCAGTTCAGAAAAATATGATTTTTGTTAAGACATGTCATTAGCCTTCTGTCATGGCACCACATTGGATAACTAAGTAGAACACAGGAAATTCCACAGTACAATGTAATCTTCTTGATGGGAAGTAGTCTGGAACCATCAATAATACATTTACATATACATCTTCACAGAACCATAAAGACCATCATCCTTAATTAAGTGTTGTAGTCCAAATGACTCACTTTGCAGAGGAAGAACCTGAGGCACAAAGAGGATGGGTTTTTCAAAGTCAAAAGCCTGCATTTTTTTTTTTTTTTTTTTGTGGTACGCGGGCCTCTCACTGTTGTGGCCTCTCCCGTCGTGGAGCACAGGCTCCGGACGCGCAGGCTCAGCGGCCATGGCTCACGGGCCCAGCCGCTCCGTGGCATGTGGGATCTTCCTGGACCAGGGCATGAACCCGTGTCCCCTGCATCGGCAGGCGGACTCTCAACCACTGCGCCACCAGGGAAGCCCAAGCCTGGCATTTTTAACTGCAGCCACAAACTTGGGGGAAATATGCTCTGTGGATTGTACTTCTATGTATCTTGTTTCTAACAACTCACTTATACTAACATATAATTATTGGTTATCCCCAAATAAAACACCTAGCACTTAGCTCATCAAGCTCACATAAAAATTAAAAATGTAGCATGTAAGAACAGACAATTGCATGTAACATGTAACCATAGGCATTACAGAATAATTACTGAGTTATGCAGAACTCTCAGCAGAAAAATTAGTTACAAGAGGAAAACAGCAATTAAAAGTAACAGTGGTGCAATGGTTTTAGTTACAATAGTCCCATTGTAATGTGTAACTCTAGTTTCCCAGAGTTACACATTATTATTACTTGTACTGAGGGATGTACCAATAATCATGACATTATTAACGTACACAAATGCAGCAAAAAGATAATACTGGCACATGAATCTTTTCCACATTTTATATTGAAACACCATTCTTTGGTTTGCAGCCACAGTAACTGTTTATAGGGCTTTTCTAATCATTTGTAACTGACAACCAGTCACGGGACACCAATCAACTTTATTTTTAAAAAGTCACTTTATCGGGGCTTCCCTGGTGGCGCAGTGGTTGAGAGTCTGCCTGCTGATGCAGGGGACACGAGTTCGTGCCCCGTTCTGGGAAGATCCCACATGCCGCAGAGTGGCTGGGCCTGTGAGCCATGGCTGCTGAGCCTGCACGTCTGGAGCCTGGGCTCTGCAGCAGGAGAGGCCACAACAGTGAGAGGCCCGTGTACCGCAAAAAAAAAAAAAAAGTCACTTTATCTCTTCTTCCTATAGGATAAGTTGGTGTGCTTCTAAGAATCTTAATGTAACAAAAAGGGAACATGGATAGATCTTGAAAAGACGATGCTAGGTAAAAGAAGCCAGTCAAAAAGGACCACATATTGTATGATTCCATTTATATGAAAGCCCAGAATAGGCAAATCTATAGAAAGAGAAAGAGTATGTTAGTGATTTCTTAAGGGTAGGAATGGTGTATGTGAGGGGATGGTGGCAGCATTAGGGAATGATGGTTATGGGAGCAGGGTTTCTTTTGGGGATAATGATAATGGTCTAAAATTGATTATGATAATGGATGCACAACTTTGTGAATACACCAAAAGCCACTGCATTGTAAAATTTAAATGAGTGAACTATATAGGATATAAATTATGTCTCAATAAAGCTGTTTAAAACAGGGGGTAGGCAGTCCTAACCACAGCAATCAGAGAAGAAAAAGAAAAAGAATCCAAATTGGAAAGGAAGAAGTAAAACTGTCCCTGTTTGCAGATGACATGATACTATTCATAGAAAACCCTAAAGACACCACCAGAAGACTACTAGAGCTCATCAACGAATTTGGTAGTTGCAGGATACAAAATTAGTACACAGAAATCTATTGCATTTCTATACACTAACAAAGAACTATCAGAAACAGAAATTAAAAATGATACCATATACCATTGCATCAAAAAGAATAAAATACCTAGGAATAAATGTAACTAAGGAGGTAAAAGACCTGTAGTTAAAAAACTGTATGACACTGATGAAAGAAATTGAAGATGACACAAATGGAAAGATATACCATGTTCATGGATTGAAAGAATTAATATGGTTAAAATGACCATACTGTCAAAGGCAATCTACAGATTCAATGCAATCCCTATGAAAATATCAATGGCATTTTTCACAGAATTAGAACAAATAATTATAAAATTTGTGTGGAAACACGAAAGACCCCGAATAGCCAAAGCAATCTTGAGAAAGAAGAGCAGAGCTGGAGGTATCGTGCTCCCTGACTTCAGACTACAGCACAAAGCTACAGTAATCAAAACAGTATAGTATCGGCACAAAAACAGACACAGTGATCAATGGAACAGAATAGAGAGCTCAAAAATAAACCCATGCACTTACAGTCAATTAATCTATGACAAAGAAGGCAAGAACATATAACAGAGAAAATAGAGTCTATTCAAAAAGTGGTGCTGGAAAAACTGAACAGCTACATGTAAAAGAATGAAATATGAACATTTTCTCACACCATATACAAAAATAAAATCAAAACCAATTAAAGACCTAAATATAACACTGGAAACCATAAAAATCCTAGAAGAAAACATAGGTAGAACACTCTTTGACATAAATTGTAGCAATATTTTTTTGGATCTGTCTCCTAAGGCAAAGGAAACAAAAGCAAAAATAAACAAGTGGGACCTAATTAAACTTAAAAACTTTAGCACAGCAAAGAAAACCAATGACAAAACAAAAAGACAACTTACTGAATGGTGGGAAATATTTGCAAATGATATGACCAATAAGGGGTTAATATCCAAAATATAAAAATAGCTCGTGCAACTCAACATCAAAAAAGCAATCTGATTAAAAAATGGGCAGAAGAAAAGTGAACCCTCTTGCGCTGTTGGTAGGAATGTAAAATGATACAGCCACTATGGAGAACAGTATGGAGTTTCCTTAAAAAACTAAAAAATAGAATTACCATATGACCCAGCAATCCCACTACTGGGCATATACCTAGAGAAAACCATAATTCAAAAAGACACATGCACCCCAAATGTTCATTGCAGCACTATTTACCAGCACTATTTAGCCAGGTCATGGAAGCAACCTAAATGCCCACCAACAGACGAATGGATAAAGAAGATGTGGTACATATATACAATGAAGTATTACTCAGCCACAAAAAGGAATGAAATTGGGTCATTTTGTAGAGACGTGGATGGACCTAGAGACTGTCATACAGAGTGAAATAAGTCAAAAAGAGAAAAACAAATATCGTATATTAACGTATATATGTGGAATCTAGAAAAATGGTACAGATGAACCGGTTTGCAAGGCAGAAATAGAGACACAGATGTAGAGAACAAATGTATGGATACCAAGGGGGGAAAGTGGGGGTGATGGTGGTGGTGGTGGTGGTGGTGGTGGTATGAATCAGGAGATTGGGATTGACATATATACACTAATATGTATAAAATAGATAACTAATAAGAACCTGCTGTATAAAAAAATAAATAAAATAAAATTCAAATAAAAAAATTAAAAGTGGGCAAAAGACCTGAATAGACATTTTTCCAAAGAAGACACACAGATGGCCAATGGGCACGTGAAGAGATGTTCAACACTGCTAATCATCAGAGACACGTAAATCAAAACCACAATGAGGTGTCACCTCACACCTGTCAGAATGGCTATCATCGAAAAGATCGCAAATAACAATAATGGCGAGGATGTGGAGAAAAGGGAACCTCTGTACACTCATGGTGGGAATGCAAATTGGTGCAGCCACTATGCGAAACAGTATGGAGGTTTCTCCAAAAACTAAAAAAGAACTACCATAGGATCCAGCAATTCCACTCCGGTGTATTTACCAAAAAAACCCCCAAAACACCAATTCGAAAAGATACATGCACTCCAACATTCAGAGCAGCATTATTTACAATAGCTAATATATGGAAGCAACCTAAAGTGTCCATCAACAGATGAATGAATAAAGAAGATGTGGTATATATATGCAATGGAATATTACTCAGCCATAAAAAAGAATAAAATCTTGCTATTTCTAACAACAGGGATGGACTTTGAGGGCACTATGCTAAGTGAAATATATCAGACAAAGACAAATACTGTATGTTATCAGTTATATGTGGAATCTAAAAAAATACAACTAGTGAACAAAACAAAACAGAAACAGACACACAGATACAGAGAACTAGTGGTTATCAGTGGGGAGAGGGAAGCAGGGAGGAGCAAGATAGAGGCAGGGGATTAAGAAGTACAAACTACTATGTATAAAATAAATAAGGTACAAGGGTATAATGTACAGCACAGGGAGTATAGCCAATACTTTATAATAACTTTATCATTAAAAAAATTTTATTTATTTATTTATGGCTGCATTGGGTCTTCATTGCTGTGTGCGGGCTTTCTCTAGTTGCGGTGAGCAGGGGCTACTCTTCATTGCGATGCATGGGCTTCTCATTGCGGTGGCTTATCTTGTTGCAGAGCACAGGCTCTAGGCACGCAGGCTTCAGTAGTTGTGGCTCGTGGGCTCTAGAGCACAGGCTCAGTAGTTGTGGTGCACCGGCTTAGTTGCTCTGCAGCATGTGGGATATTCTTGGTCCAGGGATCGAACCCATTTCCCCTGCATTGGCAGGTGGATTCTTAACCACTGTGCCACCAGGGAAGTCCTTATAATAACTTAAAATGGTATATAATCTATAAAATTTTTGAATCTCTATGTTGTACATCTGAAAGTAATATAATACTGTAAATCAACTATACCTCAATGTTTTTAAAAAAGTTACTTCCTGAAAAAAAAAGGGGGGGGGAAGAAAACTGACTTAAGATAACCATCAGAAACGACATATCCAGAATCTCCTAAAAATTTAAGAAAGTATGTAGTACAGTTCAGTAGTAACAATTTTTTATATCATCTGGCCACTACCAGAATGGAACCTCTAACCAGCCACAGCTCAGCAGCCAGGCTAAAATGGCAGCATAACTGGTCTCGTATTTATAAAAAGGAGAGAACTGAGATGTAGCAAAGATTGTTCTCGTGTTCACTCTTTCCATTGTCCCACCCCTTGCCTAACAACAATCATTAGGAGAGCACTTTATTAAAGGAGATAAACTACACTCACAATAACTCTGAAGTTATTAAATTATAAATTCAATAACTCTGAAGCATTCCATTATAATTACCCCTTTTCAGGCTAAGAGAGGTAGTGGTTCACCAAAGCCACACAGTTAACAAACAGTAGGGCCAGAACTTACTCAAATCCCACATGCTTTCCACTACATCACCTTACTTCTTGTTTGCTTGTATGAAAATAAACTTGTAACTTACTGTGCAAAAATATATGCTTAGGTTTTCAAGAGTTAGAAGTTAGTCTGAATAAAATCTAAATGCAGCCTCTGCTCCAATGATTTCACTGCATTTGTGGTTAGTTTCCTTAGCCTGAAGAAAGTCCTGAAGTTCCTCAGGACGAGCCAATTTTCTTCAGCTTTACAGAAACTTTTAAGTCAGATAATACACAAAATGTCAGAAAAAGAATATTAAAATTATAAACTCAGATTTAATAAATCCAGATGTGAAGTACCCCTTAACTTCATTAAATGTAGTGGAGTTATTCAACAAGAGTGTCTTCCTACCAGATGTGTGATTTCTATAAATTCAGATTAATCAATACCTGGCACTTAGAAGATACTCAGTAAATATTTATTGACATGAATAAAGGTAAGATGGTAAATCCAAGCAGCATACTGGATGGAATAACTGCATTATTCCTAAATAGACAAAAACCACCCTTGTTTCTGGCATAAGATAAGAAAGGAGAATATACAAGCTTTGTGGCCTCTGAACAGCAGAGCTTCTAATCAACAAGGACCTATTGTATAGCACAGGGAACTGTACTCAACATTCTGTAATAATCTATATAGAAAATAATATACATATATATATGTATATACATAACTGAATCACTTTCTGTACACCTGAAACTAACACAACATTGTAAATCAACTATACTCCAATATAAAATAAAAATTAAATAAAAAAATAAAGAGCAGAGCTTCAACCCCACTAATCCTTGGGCTCTTTCTAGCCCATACAACACTTAAAAACAGGGGAACCGGACAAAGGCTTCATGGTACGGCACAAGCCCAGGGGCTTCTGGCTGCATTAAATGACGGCAAGAAGTCAACACAGTTGAAACACATACTCCCAGAGGGTTCTTTGAAAAAAAGATGTTCTTCTTTTTTTATATAGTTAAAAAAAATTTATTGGAGTGTAGTTGATTTACAATGTTGTGTTAGTTTCAGGTGTACAGCAAAGTGATTCAGTTATACGTATATTCATTCTTTTTTAGGTTTTTTTTTCTCATAAAGGTTATCACAGAATATTGAGTAGTTTCCTGTGCTATACAGTAGGTCCTTGTTAGTTATCTATCATATATAGTAGTGCATGTATATTAATCCCAAACTCCTGATTTATCCCTCCTACCCCCCACCCACCTTTTTCTCTTTGCTAACCATAAATTTGTTTTTGATATCGGTAAGTCTGTTTATGTTTTGTAAATAAGTTCATTTGTGTTATTTAAAAAAATTAGATTCCACATATAAGTGATATAATATATTTATCTTTCTATGTTTGACTTATTCCACTTAGTATGACAATCTCTAGGTCCATCCATATTGCTGCAAATGGCATTATTTCATTCTTTTTTTAATGGTTGAGTAATATTCCATCGTATATATGTACTACATCTTCTTTATCCACTCCTCTGTCGATGGACATTTAGGTTGCTTCCATGTCTTGGCTATTGTATTTAGTGCTGCAATGAATACTGGGGTGCATGTATCTTTTCAAATTATGGTTTTCTCCAGATACATGCCCAGGAATGGGATTGCTGGATCATACAGTAGTTCTGTTTTTAGCTTTTTAAAGAACCTCCATACTGTTATCCGTAGTGGTTGTACCAATTTATATCGCTACCAACAGTGGAGGAGGGTTGTTGTTTCACCACACCCTCTCCAGCATTTGTTTGTAGACTTTTTGATGATGGCCATTCTGACTGGTGTGAGGTGATACCTCACTGTAGTTTTGATTTGCATTTCTCTGATAATTAGTGGTGTTGAGCATCTTTACATGTGCTTTTTGGCTTTTGTATGTCTTCTTTGGAGAAATGTCTGTTTAGAGCTTCTGCCCATTATTTGATTGGGTTGTTTATTTGACATAGAGCTGCATGAGCTGTTTGTATATTCTGGAGATTAATCCCTTGTTGATCACTTTGCAAATATATTCTCCCATTCTGTGATCTTTTCGTTTATGGTTTCCTTTGCTGTGCAAAAGCTTTTAAGTTTAATTAGGTCCCATTTGTTTATTTTTGTTTTTACTTTCATTACTCTAGGAGGTGGGTCAAAGAAGACAATGCTGCCATTTATGTCAAAGAGAGTTCTGCCTATGTTTTCCTCTAAGAGTTTTATAGTATCCAGCCTTACACATAGGTCTTTAATCCATTTTGAGTTTATTTTTGTGTATGGTGTTAGGGAATGTTCTAATTTCATTCTTTTACATGTAGCCGTACAGTTTTCCCAGCATCACTTATTGAAGAAACTGTCTTTTCTCCATTGTATATTCTTGTCTTCTTTGTTGTAGATTAAGTGACCATAGGTGCATGGGTTTATTTCTGGGCTCTCTATCCTGTTCCATTGATCTGTATTTCTGTCCTTGCATCAGTACTATAGTTTTTTTTTAGTACCATAGTGTTTTGATGACTGTAGCTTTGTAGTACAGTCTGAAGTTAGGGAGTGTGATTCCTCCAGCTACATTGTTCTTTCTCAGGATTGCTTTGGCTGTTCAAGGTCTTTTGTGTTTCCATACAAATTAAACGATTTTTTGTTCTAGTTCTGTGAAAAATGCCATTGGTAATTTGACAGGTATTGCAGTGAATCTGTAGATTGCCTTGGGTAGTACAGTCATTTTGACAATATTGATTCTTCCAATCCAAGAACATGGTATATCTTTCCATCTGTTTGTGTCATCTTTGGCTTTGTTCACCATCGTCTTATAGTTTTCAGAGTACAGGTCTTTTGTCTCCTTAGGTAGGTTTATTCCTAGGTGCTTTATCCTTTTTGACGTGATGGGAAGTGGGATTGTTTCCTTAATTTCTCTTTCTGTTCTTTTGTTGTTAGTGTATAGGAATACAAGAGGTTTATGTGCATTAATTTTGTATCCTGCAACTTCACCGAATTCATTGATGAGCTCTAGTAGTTTTCTGGTAGCATCTTATAGGATTTTCTATGTATAGTATCATGTCATCTGCAAACAGTGGCAGTTTTACTCCTTCCTTTCCAATTTGGATTCTTTTTATTTCTTTTTATTCTCTGATGACTGTGGCTAGGACTTCCAAAACTATGTTGAATAAAAGTGGTGACAGTGGGGACTTCCCTGGTGGTCCAGTGGTTAATAATCTGCCTTCCAATGCAGGGGACACGGGTTTGATCCCTGGCCAGAGAACTACTACTCCCTGCCCACATGCCATGGGGCAACTAAATCCACGTGCTGCAACTGAGCCCCTGTGCCACAACTAGAGAGCCTGCGTGCCACAATTACAGAGCCCATACACCACAATTAGAGAAGCCCGCATGCCACAACTACTGAGCTGGTGCACTCTGGAGTCCACACACCACAACTAGAGAAAAGCCCGCATGCCGCAACGAAAGGTCCTGTGTGCAGCAACTAAGACCCGACACCGTCAAAAATAAATAAATAAATAAATAAATAAATAAATAAATAAATAATAAAGCGGTGACAGTGGGCATCCTTGTCTTGTTCCTGATCCTAGAGGGAATGTCTTCAGCTTTTCACTGTTGAGAATGATGTTAGCCGTGGGTTTGTCATATATGGCCTTTATTATGCTGAGGTAGGTTCCCTCTATGCCCACTTTCTGGAGAATTTTTATCGTAAATAGGTGTGGAAGAAGTACGTACTTCCTATCTTCTTTATCTGAATAGTGAAATGAACCCTACTACTCAGCACCTAGCATAATGATTTGCATAGAGTAGGTGTTCCACAAGCATCTGTTTTAATTCAATAGGTAGGAAAACATAGTTTTCAGCACTAAAACCATTTTAGAGTCCTGATAAGGAATAATCAGCTCAACTGACTAAAAATAAGTATATTGATCTTATCTATGGTCTTTTGAGGCATCCCTTTATAAAGGCATTCTTTATCTTTCAGAAAAGACCCACAGTATTATTATTTTAAAATTAACAGCATAATCATAGCAAGATTTTGCCTATGGAGAAACCATAATAGCACATACATTTAATGGTCTTCTCAAATACAATTAGAGGCTCTCTAGAGATGGTCACTAAGCTAAGAACACTGACCTGTTTAACTTTCGTTTGATATCAAGGTTACTTTCCCCAGAATACACAGATTTAGGAGATAAATAAAAACAACAGGCTTAAGGTAAAATGGAGCAGGAAAAATAAGTAGGGCTTTATATTTGCATTACTTTATTCAGTAATTTTACTGAATAAGAATGTGAAGACATGAGGTTAAACAAGAGGTATTATGAGAAATGGTGATTAAAGGATTTTTTCCCATAAAGTAAAATTTAAAGTAAAAGAATGATATTCAGTGAAGAATTCTCCCTGCCTTTAAAAATATTTAATAATTAATTCTATAATACATAACCTTGATTTCTTTAGTCTACACACAATTTCACAAAAATACTGACAATATGTTAGGGATATACATATGTGAAAAGCCCAGTCTAAGAAGAGTGAATGGATTAGACATTCAGGGGCTGGGTCATACTGACTCTGGAAATCTCCCAATTTTTAAAAATTAATTAATTAAAAAATTGAAGTATAGTTGATGTACAATATTGTATAAGTTACAGGTATACAATATAGTGATTCATAATTTTTATTTTTTAATTTTTAAAAATGTTTATTTATTTATTTGGCTGCATTGAGTCTTAGTTGCAGCATGCGAGATCTTCGTTGCAGTATGCGGGATCTTTCATTGTAGTGCGTGGGCTTCTCTCTAGTTATGGCACATGGGCTCCAGAGCACGTGGGCTCAGTAGTTGCGGTGTGCAGGCTCTCTAGTTTTGGCTCATAGGCTCCAGAGCGTGCAGGCTCAGTAACTGTGGCGTGTGGGCTCTCTAGTTGTGGCGAATGGGCTCCAGAGTGCGTGGGCTCAGTAGTTGCAGCATACAGGCTCTCTAGCTGTGGCATGTGGGCTCCAGGGCGTGTGGGCTTAGTTGCCCCGTGGCATGGGGGATCTTAGTTCCCTGACCAGGGATCGAACTCACATCTCCTGAATTGGAAGGTGGATTCTTAATCACTGCACCACCAGGGAAGTCCCGATAATATTTAAAGGTTACATTCCATTTATAGTTATTACAAAATTTTGGCTATATTCCCTTACAATTTTTAAATTCTAGTTAGTACTCTTTCCTCTCCACTGCTGATTCTAATTTATAAAAGACTTTCATTTACCTCTACCTTTAACTTTCAGAGCAATCAGAGTGTACATTCTCAATTGTAAACGGAAAACAATCATTCACATTTTACTACAGTACTCAATTTCATTGTAACACTCACTAAAACAAAAGATTAACACAATTCCTTTTATTCTGATTCAAACTCATTATCTTTTATCAAGAGCATAACAGTGTAAGATTACTTGGCAGTCTCTCATACAAAATGTATTTCAGAGTAACCCCAAACAGTCTTAGTTGATAAGATAAAGGTCTTCTTTACAGAACTCCTGCTAATAAATGTGGAAGAGAGGACAGGATTAGAAAATCACCATTTTGCCACAAAGAACGCTGACATGATCATCAATGGGGTCTTTTAGCATCACTAGAAGTAGGGTAGCCAGACACAGCAGGCCTCTGGATGTGATGCAACATTAAGCATCTCCTAAGCATTTCTTGCCAAAAAATTTCAATCTGTTTTAATCAAGCCTCTAGAGCTAACTTCCATTTGTAGGAAATACAGGGAACAGAGCAACAAACTGACACTGCGATTTAAGTGAACAAATCCCAAATGCGAGAAGTTCCACAGGACAACTGACCTGGTTCCTGTAACTAGTCCACGACACACAAAAAATGTGGAGAGAGAGGGAGGTAGGAGGCACTACTCTAGATCAAAATAGGCATGAGAGACAAAATGACCAAATGTGATCTGTGGACTTTGAATCCTGGTGTGAACAAGCCGTCTCTGAAAAAGATATCCTTGAGACAACTGGGAAAATGTGAATAGGGTGAATAGGGTCTAGTTATTAGATGATACCAAGGAGTAAGTGTTAATTTTATTAGGTATGAGAATAGCATTTTGGTTCTGTAAGACAACATTCTTATTTTTAAAAGATGCATATAGAAGTATGTCAGGAAACACGTACAAAAATGTCTCGGATTTGTTTTAAAATACCTCAGCAAAGAAGGTAAAAGAAAAAAGGATAAATGAAACAAATGTGGCAAAATCTTGATAACAGTAGAATCTGAGTGATGGGCGTATGTTGTACTATTTTTCTACTTTTGAGTGTATTTACAATTTCTTATAATAAAAAAAATTAAAAAGAAGAATCTCACTAGCAGAGAACCCTGAAAAACAGTACAGGTAAATCTATTAAGTAGTATTAATCTTGGGTAGAAAATAAATGGATCAATGAAAAATATTTATGTGGCAGTTGCTTATTTAGAAATCGAATGAGTTATATGGAAAAGATAAATTTCCCCTTTTTATATGGTTAGTGTTATCGACTGTGCTATATGACACGTCCTCCCCAAATTCACATACTGAAACCAAATCCCCAATGTGATGGTATCTAGAAGTGATTAAGTGATGAAGGTGTCACCCTCATGAATGGGATTAGTACCCTTATACAAGTGGCCCCAATAAAAAGGACCCCAGGGCTTCCCTGGTGGCGCAGTGGTTGACAGTCCACCTGCCGATGCAGGGGACTCGGGTTTGTGCCCCGGTCCGGAAGGATCCCACGTGCCGCGGAGCGGCTGGGCCCATGGGCCTTGGCCGCTGAGCCTGTGCGTCCGGAGCCTGTGCTCTGCAACGGGAGAGGCCACAGCAGTGAGAGGCCTGCGTACCGCAAAAAAAAAAAAAAAAAAAAAAAAAGAACCCCAGATGGCTTCCTCACCCCTTCCACCATGGGAGGACATAGCAAAAGACAGTGAGAAGTACCAGCTATGCACCAGCAAGTCGGCCCTCCCCAGACACTGAACCTGCTGCCACCCTGATCTTGGATTTCCCAGCCTCCAGAACTATGAGAAATTTCTGTTTGTAAGATACCCAGGCTATGGTATTTTGTTATAGCAGCCAGAACAGATTAAGACAGTCAGACAGCTATGAAATATAAAGTTTTATTCCTGAGGTAGCTTATACTACTGAAAACCCATGGCAAAGAACAAGCAGTTTTACAGGATACATTAAAAAAAACTTTTAGGAATGCAACTGTCTGTTTCCTCTCCTCAGAACTGTGTCATGCTTTTATATAATTCTGAAGTTCTAAATAGATGGTGGTAGTGAACTGAAATAGAGAAAACTAAAACACAGAAAACAGAATTCACAGCTGCATTTTGAACTGAGTGCTGTGAGCTTTGGATTATCCAGATGGACCCTAAACCCAATGACAGTGTCTTTATAAGAGAGAGAAAGAAGAGAAGACCATGTGAACATGGAAGCAGAGATTGGAGTTATACAGCCAAAAGCCAAGGAATGTGTGGAGCCACCAAAAGCTGGAAGGAGCAAGGAAGGATTGTCTCCTAGTTTTTGGAGGGAGTGCAGCAGCTCTGCTGACACTCTGATTTCAGACTTCTGGCCTCCAGAACTGTGAGAGAATAAATTTCTACTGTTTCAGGCCATCAATTATGTGGTAATTTGTTACAGCAATGCTAGAAAACTACGCAGCCCCTTTGCCCCATTCTAACAAGTCATTTTTATTTACCTCACTTTTATTTACTGCAGTAGTTCAGCAATGGTTAATTACTTCAAGAATACCAGAATAAAAAATATATATGCTCCCCAAATCTCTCCTTATTCTCTAGCCATTTTCTGCAAAGGTCTCAATTTCCTTTATCAATAGTGTTCCAGGGAACTCCCTGGCAGTCCAGTGGACTCGGCGCTTTCACTGCCGTGGCCCAGGTTCAATCCTGGTCGGGGAACTAAGATCCCATAAGCTGCTTGGTGCGGCCTAAAAAAAAAAAGTCATCCAAAAGTGCCATTGCAGGATAGCATATGAATAGTAAGGCATGGACATATACACATTACCAAACGTAAAATAGACAGCTAGTGGGAAGCAGCCGCATAGCACGGGGAGATCAGCTCGGTGCTTTGTGACCACCTAGAGGGGTGGGATAGGGAAGGTGGGAGGGAGGGAGACACAAGAGGGAAGAGATATGGGAACATATGTATATGTATAACTGATTCACTTTGTTATAAAGCAGAAACTAGCACACCATTGTAAAGCAATTATACTCCAATAAAGATGTAAAAAAAAAAAAAAAAAAAAGAGCTTGTGAAAGTTGACAATATCAACTGAGACACTTGGTGGGTTGGAGAATGAGGGCCTGGGTTCTAAACCTAGCTCCTGACCTTGTGAACCTGAACAGGTTACTTCTTTGACCATTTGTTTTATCATCCATAAATAACCCTTTGAGGGTTGCTGTAAGGAGTAAATAAGCAGTGCATTTAAAGATACTAACATAAAAGGTTTTTACTATAGGTTAGCTAATGTGAAAGATGATTTTCTGGGTACAATATTTCCCCTGGCTATTGATACACTGTTCTATGATACAAAAAAAATCTTTCTCACTACCACAAAATTTCCTCTGGACTGTTTACAGGGACAATCAATAAGTTTAAGTAAAAATTTTTATTTAATTATAGCAAGGCATGAGATTTCCAACATATCTCTGAAGAAGTTTTGCAATTTCTTTTGCACTAAAGGAAAAGAATGAAAGCCAACACCTTTGATTTACCTTCCCACCAATTTTCCATAAACTATATTAGCTCATACTTCAGTGTTTCATTATTTGCCAAACTCTTTCTTTTAGTCCAAGATGAAGAGCCTATTTGGATATTTCAAGTTTATACCACTGAGCAAAATTTTTCATGCTCAGAATTGGGAGAGAACAATAAAGAGACACAGGTAATTTATAATTTTTTGGTTTGCCTAGATGAAGTTAACAGACAAGTATTGCAGCACCATTCCATCTCCAAATAAAAAAATATTTTAAGATAACATAAAGCATACTGATAGACTGTTGGTGAAGTTATTAACACTGTCATCAAATGAACTGAATGCTCATTATACTTGCAGTGCCATATTTGTTCTTTTGTTCTCAGTTAAACATTATGACATTAAGTTTCCTAAAGAAGAACTGTATCTGATACAAACACCCGTCTAGTTAGGAAAACATAAATAACAGACAAAATGAGACACAGATTTTAAGACAACACACATAATTAATGTTCTACAGAAGCCTATGGTTTATAGGACCAAGCTTTACGACAAGATGAAAATTTGTACTAATACAAATGACTAAAACTTTAGAAGAAGAAGAAAATGAAAAGAAGAGGGAAACCTCACTTCAAGAAAAGTCAATAAATGAAAACAAGAACAACTGAAAGCAGGTAAACTGGAAGTTATTTATAATATAAAAACATTCACTATAGTTACTATAGTAGTAAGCAACACTAATACACCTAACAGCATTGAATCCATAAAAATTCAAGTTGCACTACACTTTTTCAGAGCAAAATCACAACTTAACATGAGGTTCACTTGTAATGCTATCTAAAAAGTAGCTTCCTTTCCTTGCCATTCAGGCTTGTTCCAACTCAAGCACCATGGAGGTGCAGAGCAACTGTCTGGTGTCATACTGTCCTTACGTCGGGTGCAGGGCCCAGGCTGGCTTTCCCAGGCATGGCCAACCAAAAGTAAGGCCACTGGTCAGTTGTTCCTAGGCCAGCTGGCGTTGAAGAAAGTGTCTGATTCCCACCTCCACAGCAGACAAGGCTCAGCCAGCTGGCTTTCAACGGACTGCACTAGTTGGAGTGCTCACAATTCTTTTCAAACCATCTGGCACTCTTTTTGAATCCTAAATTTACCCAACACTACACTCTGATGTCTGAAATGCTCAGATAATTGGAGGAGTGTCCACTGCCTACCCAGATAAGAAAAGAAAGGGGCAGAGTAACTGCTAAGTCAATTACTTTAAGAAGCAATTTCTAAAATTAAAAATCAAGACAGATAATAAGGGGTATAGATAATTTAACACGCAGAAAACTTTTAAGAATCCCTTAAGGGCTTCCCTGGTGGCGCAGTGGTTGAGAGTCTGCCTGCCGATGCAGGGGACACGGGTTCGTGCCCCGGTCCGGGAAGATCCCACATGCCGCGGAGCGGCTGAGCCTGCGCGTCCGGAGCTTGTGCTCCGCAACAGTGAGAGGCCCGCGTACCGCAAAAAAAAAAAAAAAAAAAAAAAAGAATCCCTTAAGGCTGGCTGGACATAACTCTCCCTACTTTGAACTTCTATAGAGCCTGTCTTTATCCCTCAATGTGGCCCTTAGAGTGGATTTTGTATTGCTACATATATTTATCTTCCCAGCTAGCTAGTAAGTGAAAAGAACAGTATCTTATGGCTACTTTAAAAAAATCTGTTGATGACATCCTGGGTGTTTTAAAAGTTCCATTTCCAGAAATAAGAAAACTTAATGAGGAATAACATGAATTAACACGTGGAAGGAGCCTTACCTCTGGGCAGGCCAAATAAACAAAGAACAGAACGTGGCTTGAAATAAAAATATTTTATCAAGTGACCAAAATGATTTCTCAAATGACCAAACTGCTGGGAAGTGTTATAGGGTGCTCATCTGTCAACTGCAGATCATCTATCATGTGGGGTAATCTGGGGAATAGAGAGGCAAGGAATCAGAAAAAGCCCACAAAACTAAAAACAGGAGAGTCGCATTCATAGCCAATATACTCTAGGAGATATAAGTACTTCAAACAAAAATATTACAGTGACCAAGTAAGATCAAATATTAGAAACCAGAGAAGCATATACAAACAATAACTATAATTATTTTTCATTGCATTAACCACCATGCCAAGTACTGAGTTTAGCATTTTACACGTTATCTAATTTGACACACACAACCAACATATGAGGTGGGTGCTATTCTTATTTCTACCTTGCAGATGAGGAAACAGAGAGGTTAGGAAACCTGCCCAAGGTCACATGGCAAAAAGTGAAAGAGCTAGAATTCAACTCCAATCAGTCTGACTGCAGAATCCAGGTGCAAGACTGCCAATGTTAAATTATACTTGTGAAAGAATGAAATGTAATGTAACATAGGTAAAATTCAATCATTAATACAGTCTTTATAATTTTTCAGTTTTCAAGTGTAGCAAAAAGTAGAGAATAATTTTAAAAATAAATGAAAATTGATTTTCTTGTTAGAAATTTTTAAAAAGAGCTATTCTACCAGGTTAAAAATGTCAGTTATGCCTTTTTTGCCCATATATTGAGTAGGTACTTGTGTCAATTGCTGTCCTAGGAACATAGTGGTAAACAGGATAGATGAGTTCCCTGCTTTCCTGGAGCCGACTTTCCAGTGCGGGGCGTAGGCAAGAGACAAAAATATTCAGTCAATAACAGAATTTCAGACAGTGATACATAGTACAGAAGAGATAGGGAGGAAATGTAGACTATTCTCTTGAAACATTTAACCATGAAGGTAAACAGAAGGGGATGGATATAAGGTCAGGGGAAAGTGGTTTCGTTGTAATTTTTTGTTCTGTTTTTAAAGATGGGAAATATCAGAGCATGTATGTATACTGACATGGGTGGTGCCCCGGAAAGTTGTTGAGGATGTGATAGAGGGCACAAATGCAGAAGTCAAGTTCTTGACTAGCTATGAGGTAGAATATGGTGGGGAGGCAAGTTGGCTTCTGACAGCAAGAAAACAGGGATCCTAAGGAAGGTGGATTTATAGATTTGGTGAAGGGAGGATGAGGGGTATCTGTCTGATAACTTCTAAACCCTCAGTGAAGTATGCGGCCTGCTTACCGGGATGGGGAGGGGTCGGCTGCTCATGAGTGTAAAGACTGGGGAGACATTAAATAATTATAGGCAAAAAGATCTTATTAAGAATCTGGTAGTTTTTTTGGGCAGTGATGAGAGTCTACTACAGATTTTTGCTCATGAATCTGAAGTTCTCTAGAAATATTCAACCACTTATGTGCACCTATGGGAAAGCTAGATGAGGAATAAAGCAGCTGTAAATAGAAAAAAATTCATGGGTAAAAAAATATTAAAAAATGTGTATCCATGAGATAAACACTAAGTCATTGACAATGTCCAAACAAGCCATGGTCTATGTATCTCCATTTGCCTCCATCTTCTTATCACAGAAATTCTTGCCAATAATGTATTTGTCTTTAGTCATGACATATTTAACCATGAAGCTTATAGATTGTTTCTTTTTGGTCATAAATGGTTCTGTCACTTCCTAAAGTAGATTTTTAAAAAATGTAACTGATGGCCGTGTAGATTCCAGAGGTAATTATATTTCAGTGCTGGAAGAAACTTTCTCTGGTGTTAACTGATATTTCCAGTTAAAAGTAAACTGATGATTCCATTTAAAAGTAAAAAACAAAAATTAAAGGTGGTTGCTTTTGATCATCCAACTGTACTCCTAAACCATGATGTTGGCTCAAGACCCAAAACATCCTGGGGAGCATTTATGCCTGCACAGGTTCAAGGAGAGGAAACAAAGACCACATCTCTTGATGGAGGCATGTCAACACCATAAAGAATAGCATATTGGGTGAGATGGTGTGTATGTCTGTGTGTACATATATATAGGTATTTGGAGAAAATATTATCTGCCCTTACGAGCAAAAGGAAAGAAAAAGATGTTTCGAGGAACACCATGAAATGTCAGAACACCAGGGATAAAAAGAAGATCCTAAAGTCTTCCAGAGTGGGAGGAAAAAGGGAAATGGGGATTAGAATGGCATTGCACTTCTCAATAGTAATACTAGAAGCCTTCAAAAGACGGACAATAATTTTTGATCTAGAATTCAATATCCAGCGAAACAACCATTCAAGTGTGACGGTAAAATGAGGACATTTTCACATATGCAACTTCTGAATTCAGGAATGAATTTCAGAGTTTGTAGATGCCCTTTCTCAGGAAGCTACTAAAGAATTAGGAAGACACAGGATCCAGGAAATCAAGGATCCAACATAGGAGGAAAGCAAAGAGAATTCACAAGATGATAAAAAGGGAAGTCCTATATAACAGCTAGGAAAAAGAAATGAAACAGATTACCTGAAAATATTGAAAGATGATAGGTTCTGTCATAGAATTTGAGGATAACTTTGTGACTGGTAAAAGGAAAACTAGGCAAATGAAAAACAAACAAAAGTGGCAGTTGTTTAACTCAGCAGAAACAAAAGTTGTACAAGAGGGCTTCCCTGGTGGCGCTGTGGTTGAGAGTCCACCTGCCGATGCAGGGGACACGGGTTCGTGCCCCGGTCCGGGAAGATCCCACGTGCCGCAGAGTGGCTGGGCCCGTGAGCCATGGCCGCTGAGCCTGTGCGTCCGGAGCCTGTGCTCCGCAGCGGGAGAGGCCACAGCAGTGAAAGGCCCGCTTACCACAAAAAAACAAAAAAGTTTTACAAGAAAGAAAACGTAATACGTATCCTACATGGCTCATCTGTGAATAATAGGTACATTGTCACAGTCATATAAATACTGAATACTGACTTGACTGGAAACTGTAAAGTATAGATATGAGTGGGGGATGGAAGGATGGTTGTGTGGGGCAACTAAGTCCTCAACTTCCAAAATAAAACTCCATAGATAATATCCAAAGATGGAAAATCAAGGAATAGCAGTTTAAACATTAAAAATGAAATAAATATAAAGGTAAATACCAGAAAGAACTGCTAAGAGTTCAAAGTGATTGAACCATATGAAACCACTGATTTTTGACTACTCCCCAATCTAAAAAATGGCAATTTCATATAGTTTAAACTGCTAATACATTATAATGACGTTACTTTATTATTGATTTTAGAATAAACTGCCATTTGAAACAGAAAACATTATTATTATTATTTTTGGCTATGCTGCATGCAGGATCTTAGTTCTCCAACCAGGGATTGAAACTGTGCCCCCTGCAGTGCAAGTGCGGAGTCCTAACCATTGGACCATCAAGGGAATTCCCGGAAAACAATTACTGATAGAAAATGCTGGGAGGATAATGTATCCCAGTTTAGTAACAAAGTGTCATCATATATACTATTACAATCACTAACGTAACAATATTAATATTTCTAATGAATATAACCATTATATTTATTACTAAAACAGCATTTAAAATAATGTAACCTATTTTGACAATATAGATATTACTTTGGAATTTTTCTTCAATCATCATACTACAAAAATGCTAAACTATGGGTTGGTAAAGATTTTGATTAACAGAATGCTGAACAACAAGGCCAGGATGTTTTTAGTTTCCTTTGTTGATACAAACAATAGCTAAGTCGCTCTTGAAAAATTAAAGTTCCACAATACTGTGGCACTATGCAAGCCTATTTCAGTGATAATTCCGGTTACACTACTCTGTTTATCTACGACTTCCCCTTATGATTTGTTTTAAGGGGATTTCTAAAAAAAAAAAAGAAAAGAAAACCAAAAACTTATGCAGGCAGTTCATAAGTTATTGGGGTTGCTTCAATATTAGTGACACTACTTAATGTAGTTAATGAAGCCCTCATTTTTAAGTTAGCTTATTTTGAGTTAAATTCATTTACATTAAAATTTTACTTAAATCTTACATCATAAAACCAAAACTTCTCCAAATTGAAAAATCAACTTTTATTAATTTTTACTTTTACAAAAAAAGAATTTGATCATGTTAACATAAGGTAAGATTTTTACCAAGAATAATGGATCCCGTTCCAACCAAATGGAAAATTTCCCCTTCAAATTAAAAGCAAATGTTTTTAACAGATGGAATATACATAAACAGATGCTATGGAAGACTGCTTAGTTTAGCTTTCATTTTGCACTGAAAACTACCAGGAATTAAAATATATGTGATTAAAAAATAATCTTAAAGAGAATCTTAAAACTGAGTCAATTCAACTATTCATATTCTCTAATAAGCTCCCCTTAATTTTTTTTTACCATTGCTATTTTGAATCAAAAGATCATAAGAAAAATATATTTTGGAAGTATGTTTCTTTTTTTTTTTTTTGCGGTACGCGGGCCTCTCACTGTTGTGGCCTCTCCCGTTGCGGAGAACAGGCTCCGGATGAGCAGGCTCAGCGGCCATGGCTCACGGGCCCAGCCGCTCCACGGCATGTGGGATCTTCCCGGACCGAGGCATGAACCCGTGTCCCCTGCATTGGCAGGTGGACTCTCAACCACTGTGCCATCAGGCAAGCCCTGGAAGTATGTTTCTTGTAGTAACAGAGTTTAGCTAATTTCCTGTCACTCTGCAAAATTATAAGTGTAAAAAAGAAACTGAAAATGCAACTGTCTTCTAAAACTTATAAAATCTGGTTTAAAAGAGAAAAAGGTCCAAGTGAAACAGCAAGGAATAGCTGGTGCTATTACAGTTGCTTCTTTTTAATTGGTCCACATCAACTGTGACTCCTCACAACTTCACCAAGACAACAAAGTCAGGCAGTCAGTCCCACAGAGCCAAAGTCTGTGGGAACCTTCAGAGCTTCCTCCTCTCTCTGGGGATGACGACGATAAAAGGTGATCTGTTTTCCAGCAGTCCTGTAAGAGGAGCCATTGAGCTGGGCTGCACAACCAGACAACAGAACACAGAGAAAATTCAGATCAAAGCAAGGGCGCATGCCAGGGTAATATGCTATAAAGCCCTTTGCCAAAGCATTAAGGGGAAAAAAAGCAAGGAAGTGGAGGGAACCTGCTGGACCACCTTCTTATTACACAGGGAGGCAGGAGGAAACAAAATCTGCCTGTACTGAGGAGCTGAGAAAACAGTGTCCTAGAGATACCGGAGTATTTCTGTATATGTGTATATCAATATACAGACATATTACCAATTAACTAAAAAGTAGTGTTCTATATGTACTAGAGTATTCTCATGTATATACATAAGAGTATATGACCATTAACCAAACCCCAAAAACCAAGTGTTCTGGACAGATATATTGAGGATATAGACATATATTTTCAATTAACAAAACCCACTGGTTTTACAGAAAGAAACAAAGAAATGCTGTTTGAAAGAATGTCAGAGGCAGAACTGGGTGAAGATCTGATGAAGTAATATGTCTCTTTTCCTCATACCCCTTTAAATGACCTCCGATTCTCTCATTTCAGAGGGGACACACACACCATTAGGTCTCCGGAAACAAAAGAGGCTCCTTAATTCTACGGCCTGTGGAAGCACACACGCCCCCCACTCACAGATATGAGGCCAGCTCCTGACTTTCATTAACGAGTAAGCCGAGGCGATAGGTCTCACCCCCGACCATAGCTTACACACAGTGACAAACGGCACAGGACAGACACACAGTGACAAACGGCACAGGACAGACACACAGTGACAAACGGGCACAGGACAGACGCCACAAAGAAAGGGGAGGAGCAGACGGGGACCAGGAAAACACTGCCACGCCGCGCCCCCCAAGGCGCATTCCCATCGCCAACAGGGAGGCAGACGTCCTCGCCATCCTCGTCCTTGCCTCTCTGCTCATCCCAGCCGCCTCCCACGCCCGGGGACCCGACACCCGGCACGGGTTGGCGGAGCGCTCTGGGCTCCGCGAACATTCCCTCTGTGACCTCCCGGTGACAGCCCCGCGCCTCCCTTTGTGCGGGACTCACCCTCCGGCTTGGGGTGGACCCTCCTGCGCACCCCTCCCGGCCTGGGGCCGCTGTCCCATCCCTCCCAGCTCCCGGCAGAGGCGCCGGGAGTGTGAGTGGGGGAGGCTGGCGCGGGCCCCACGGTGTCCTCAGCACCCCGAACCCGGACCTGCCCAGTCCGTTAAGCCCCAAACCCGGGGCGACGGCCCTCGCTTGCTCACTTACTCTGTCGTGCCGGCAGTGGCGGCGGCGAGCGTGGTGGGACCGTCAGCTCCGGGCGGTGAGCGGCGGGCGTCAGTCGGCACAGAGCGCGGCTGAGGTGGCAGCGGCAGACTGCCCGCGGCGCCCCGGCGAGGGGCGGGCCCGGAGGGGGAGGGGCGGGCGCCAGGCCTCTCATTCATGCAGCGGGGCGGGGTGAGGGACCCGGATGCCCGGGCAGCCCCCGCCCACCTTCCTGAGGTCGCCCTGGCTTCGGAGTCTGTAGTGCGCAGGCGCGGCTCTCCGTGGTCCGACAACGCCTCACCAGTTGCGGTTGTCCCAGGCCGGACCGGTGGCCTTCTCCCTCTTGTGTTTAGTATTTTTGCATGTCCTATAAACATTTAAAAAAAATATTTATTTATTTGGCTGCACCGGGTCTTAGTTGCGGCATGGTCAGTTGCGGCATGTGGGGGTCTTTAGCTGGGGCATGCGAACTCAGTCGTGGCATGTAGAATCTAGTTCCCTGACTAGGGATCGAAACCAGGATTCCCTGCCCCGCATTGGGAACACAGGAGTCTTCGCCATTGGACCACCAGGGAAATCCCTATAAGCAATTTTTTAAGTGAAAGCTTGGAAAGCCACCTCCTTCCTAGCATCCAGCCCGCCAGCATCCTGGGGACAGAGGAGTGGCCATTAGTCTGATGGGTAAGATACACACCGCCCCCCTCCTCCATCTGTGTCATGTGCAGCATGTCTCTCAGACCTCTGAGACCCAGAATCTGCCCAGATAGTGGAGAGGAGTGTGTGCAAGAAAGAGTGCATTACTTTGTTTATTTGCGTTGACCTAGTCTCTTCAGCCCCCAGCTCCCATTCCACAGGCAGGCAAGAAATCGACCTTTGTTTTGGGAGGCTTAGCCCTTCCTGTAATACCAAGGCCTAGGGTCTAGCTAATGCAGCTCCAAGATCAGGGGAGACCCCTTGTCTTTGGCAGGCTGTGTATTTTGCAGAAACATCCTCCTGTTTCCAAACCCTTGGCCCTGCCACTCCTGGGCGATAGAAATCTTGGTGCTACTGGGAGTCTGTAGCAGACCTCACAGTCATCTCCTCTGAGGCTCCTCAGCTGAGTGTGTGGGCACTGCAGCTCAGGGAAATTACAGAAACGATTGCCCACTCTCCCTCAGTCCTATGTCCCCCTTTGGGGGCTCTCCTTCCTTCTCCTATCCTCCAGCCCCCCCTCAACATAAACCATAAACAGCTCAGGTGCTTAACTTTGGGAAGCAAAGGTTATTGTGGAAAGTGCCTGCAGGCAAGTTCCTTCTGCTTTGGCAAAACATAAATGTCCAAGGTAAGGGGGGAGGTAAAGACAAACATCCGAGAACACCTGGAGAAGTAACCCAATGGTCACTGTCCCCCAAGGTAAGAGATGGGTGGAGGCATGTGCTGGGTAGAGTGTGGCAAAAGAAAGAGTGCCTGTCAACATCTGTCCCCCCACTGCTGCCTCCAAGAACTTTGGGTTTCTTTTCCCTTCTCTTCCTTCCTTCCTAGCTCAGTTGGAGCAGGTACCAGGAGGGCCTTCTGAACTTGTTTGCTGATACCTCTCACTCTGTCTAAATCAGGCCTCCTCATCTCTCTCCAGGTCTACTGCTGAAGTCTCAATCCATTCTCATGAAAGTCAATTCTCGTGATATGCAGATGTGCCCACATTACTGTCTTTTTCTCTTTCCCTGCCCTAGTGGCTCTTCAGCCCTTATTTTCGAGCCATTTCCAGAGCAGCACCAGGGTGTTTCACCTTCAGTGCCTGTGTTCCTGCTGTTGCCTTGATTAGGGAAGCAACATTTACCAACCAACACTCAAAAGTCACTTTTTAATGAAGTCTTCCTTCCTGCCCCCACCTGTTGACAGAGTTTCTTTTGGAATCCCCACCTGTGCCCTGAACCTATTTCTCTCTCAGCACCAGCCACACTTAGGGTTCCTACTCATTTGCATATTTTCTTCCCCAACCAGAATGTGAGCCCTTCCACAACAGGAACAGTGTCTTCTGGAGACCTAGCAGGTGACTGGCACACAGTGGGTATGCAATGGTTATTGGAGGTGGTGATGTTCCCTGGTGAATCAGGGAGGCTCTACATGGGACAAAAAAGCTGAACTCCCTTTTATTTCTCCTACCTTCCCTCCTTCCTTCCCCTGCCCATGTTAGCTAGGAATTTGCTAGTCCAAACAGGCTATAGAGTAAAGGGTGGAATGGCTCCAGCTTCTTGTCCTTTGTCCTTATGAAAATTAGGAGGGAGAGATACAGAAAGAGAAAGTTTAAGGATGTAAAGAGTAGGGGCCATGTTCAGTTGCTATTTTCAGGGAGACCCATCATATTAAAATTCTGTTGAGGCATCAGCTAGCCTAACTGCCGTTTGGGGTCAGGGAGAAAGTTTCCCCTTGGGACTAGACACGTGGAACCTGGACTCACAGTTTCCACAATTCATAAGGCAGAATCCTGCCCTTCTGTCTCTAGCAGTGAATTGTTCCTTGTTTCCTTTGGGGAAGAAGTCAGAGTTTTTGGTCTCTTGGTGTCTTCAGCTGGAGATTCACTGACTGATATGCGATCCTATCTGCCTAGTGGTGCAGAAGTTTCTATTGATGTTTCCCCCTTACACCTCCCAACCACCCCCCTACTTCTCTAGACAAAATGCATATGGTGGGGTATGGGTGCACTAAGCCGGGGTCTGGGCATTTTAGGTGGGTACCCCCAAACAGCAGGCATCCAAAACTTGAAGTAGTGGCTTTCTCAGCTAACATGTTCCCTTGTTCCACATGAGAGGGCAGTGGGCATAGGGGTGGAGCTTCAGAGGATATCCCTCCCTAGTCCTCTCACGTCTTCTTCCTACATTATATTTCCTTTGAAACATTTTCCTTGTCCCCAGTCCATTTCTCAGAAAACTCTGCCCCTACCCACATGGTCAGAAGTCCTTCAAGACTCCTCTACTTTCTGGAAAAGAAATGACATCTAATTTTAAATTAAATGTTTATGCCTAATTTTGGAATAACAGCTTTATGGATGGTAGCTATAGTGGAATCAGGGGCTGATTTTAGTCATCTTGGATCTGGTGTTAAATATAAGTTTGTTGAATGACTTCCTGACAAAGGCAAAATCAATCTTTCACACAGAAGCTAGAAATCCAAAGTTGCCCACAGCCTGACCCCTCTGCCTGTCCTTCCCACCTGGTGGGGCCTATCCATCTGTTGAGTGGTGGGCATTATCCCAGAAAAACATCCTTCATATTGACAAATTACTTGGCTGCTTAATTATCTAGAGCTCTGAATGGTAGTCCCACCATTTCTGTGAGAGCCTGAGGTGTGCTCTTGTGTTCCCTCAACCCCTCTGTCTAAGAATTTCAAAGAGTCTCCTGCTGGGACTCCTCCTGCTAGGCCCCTCCCAATGATCCGCATCTCCTGACAGACGACGTGGACCTCCAGGTGGGGTGTGATCCTGCCCATAGAGGTATGGAATTGCTTGTCAGTGCAGGATATGTGTGCATGATTGTGACACAATGTGAATAGGGGAGGAAGTGTAGGTTCCTATGTGCATGGTAGTTTGGGTCAGGCTGTGTGTCCACTCTTGGAGGTGGGAGCCAGGGATTATTTCCTCAGCCACCAACAATCTGTGTTACCTTTCTGGCACATGCAGGCCCAAATATCCAAACAGAACTCAGAGCTTCTAAAAATATAAATGTGCAAAAATTGGGAGTGGCCAAGGTGGCACAGTAAGAAGACCCTGAGCTTACCTCCTTCTACAGGTGCACCAAAATTACAACTATTTACAGAGCAACCACTGATGAGAAAAACTGGAAGGCTAGCGAAAAGATCTTCTACAACTACAGTCATGAAGAAGAAACCACAACAAGACAGGTAGGAGGGATGGAGATGTGGCATAGTCAAGACCCATACCCCTGGGTGGGTGACCCACAAATGGGAGATTAATTATGATTGCAGAGGTTATCCCCAAGGAGCAAGGGGTCTGAGCCCCACATCAGGAGTCCCAGCCCAGGGGTCCTGCACCATGAAGACTAGGCCCCAGAATGTTTGGCTTGGAAGGCCAGAGGGCATTGGGAAACAGATTATCTACTCTTAAAGAGCACACACAAAATCTCATATGGTCAGGGACCCAGGGCAGAGGCAGTAATTTGCAAGGATACTAGGTCAACCCACCTGCTGATCTTGGAGAGCCTCCTGGAGAGGCAGGAGACAACTGGAACTCCCCCTGGGGACACAGACTCTAGAGGCAGCCATTTTGGGGAGGTTGTTCTACCATGAGGATGCTGGCAAGTGCCATGTTGGAGTCCTCTGTCTAGCTTATTAGCATATGGACCCAGCCTTACCCACCAGCCTGTTTGCACATGTACTGGGAAACCTCAGGCTAAGCAGCTAGTCAGGCAGGGTCACAGCCCCACCTACCAGCAGGCCTGCTGCCTCAAGACTGTCTGAGCCCACAGCTGCCCCAGAGGCCCCAGGATCTGGCCCTGCCCACCAGTTCACCAGCACTAGACACAGACTTCTGGGGCTCCACTGCTCGCCATTGGGACCCAGCCTTGCCCACCAGTAGGTCAACTCTAGGACACCCACAGCCCTGTAGCCAGAGACCTGGGCACTTGACTCTGCCCATCTGCAGGCTGACATCACCACCAGGACCCCCCAGGGCCCCAGGCACACCAACGAACAGGCTGACACCAGCTCCAAGACACCTTGGAACCCTCAGCCACACTGACCAGTGGGTCAACACCAACTGTAGGACACCCCAGACCCCACAACCAGCTGTGTCAGGATTGGGCACTGCCGACCAGCAGGCCAACATTAGATCCAGGGCCCTCAGGCCCATAGCCGCCCTCCCTGGGACCCAGTTTCATTCACTGGTGGATCAGCACTAGCCCTGTTAACCCTTGGGGCTGCATAGACAGTCACCTTGTGACCCAGCCCCACCCACCAGCAGACAGCAGCCTCTGCACAAAGTAGGGCCTGGCAACCAACCAGACCATGCACCAGCGACACCTACCAGACTATCCATAGTAGTTAGCCTACCACAACAGAAGGGCTCACACAGCCCACAAAGAGGCACCACTAGAGCATATAGCTGCCGACTAGAGGAGTGTGCTGCTGGGATGCATAGGACGTCTCCTGCAAAAGGCCACTCCTCTAAGGTTGGGAAATGTTTCCAAACACATGGAGACAAGAATAGCAAATTAGGCAAAATTATGAGACAGAAATAAATTCCAAATGAAGGAACAAGATAAAACGCCAGAAGAACTAAGTGATGTGGAGATAAGCAATCTACTGGATAAAGAGCTCAAGGTAATCATTGTAAAGATGTTCAAAGAACTCAGGAGAAGAGTGGATGAACAGAGTGAGAGAATTTTTTTAAATTTATTTTTTATTGAAGTATATTTGAATTACAGTGTTGTGTTAATTACTGCTGTACAGCAAAGAGACTCAGTTTATATATATATATATATATATATATTCTTTTTCATATTCTTTTCCATGATGGTTTATCACAGGATATTGAATATAGTTCCCTGTGCTACACAGTAGGACCTTGTTCTTTATCCATTCTATATATACCAGTTTGCATCTGCTAATACCAAACTACCACTCCTACTCTCTCCAAACCCCCTCCTCCTTGGCAACCACCAGTCTATTCTCTATGTCCCTGATTTTGTTTCTGTTTCATAGATAGGTACATTTGTATCATATTTTATTATTATTATCTAAAAAATAAATTTATTTATTTTTGGCTGCGTTGGGTCTTTGTTGTTGTGTGTGGGCTTTCTCCAGTTGCAGTGAGTGAGGGCTACTCTTTGTTGCAGTGTGCGGGCTTCTCATTGCAGTGGCTTCTCTTGTTGCGGAGCATGGGCTCTAGGCATGCGGACTTCAGTAGTTGTGGCTTGCAGGCACTAGAGCGCAGGCTCAGTAGTTGTGGCCCACGGGCTTAGTTGCTCCATGGCATGTGGGATCTTTCTGGACAAGGGCTCAAACCCATGATCCCTGCACTGGCAGGTGGTTTCTTAACCACTGTGCCACCAGTGAAGTCCCTGTGTCATATTTCAGATTCCACATATAAGTGATATAATATGGTATTTGTCTTTGTCTTTCTGACTTCCTTCACTTTGTATGATAATATCTTGTTGCATCCGTGTTGCTGCAAATGGCATTATTTCATTCTTTTTTTATGGCTGAGTAGTATTCCGTTGTATATATGTACTACATCTTTTTTTTTTAACATCTTTATTGGAGTATAATTGCTTTAAAATGGTGTGTTAGTTTCTGCTTTATAACAAAGTGAATCAGTTATACATATACATATGTTACCATATCTCTTCCCTCTTGCGTCTCCCTCCCTCCCACCCTCCCTATCCCACCCCTCTAGGTGGTCACAAAGCACCGAGCTGATCTCCCTATGCTATGTGGCTGCTTCCCACTAGCTATCTATTTTACATTTGGTAGTGTACATAGGTGCATGCCCTCTCTCACTTTTTCATAGCTTACCCTTCCCCCTCCCCATATCCTCAAGTCCATTCTCTAGTAGGTCTGTGTCTTTATTCCCGTCTTGCCCCAGGTTCTTCATGACCTTTTTTTTTTTCCTTAGGTTCCATATATATGTGTTAACATATTGTATTTGTTTTTCTCTTTCTGACTTACTTCACTCTGTATGGCAGACTCTAGGTCCATCTGCCTCACTACAAATAGCTCAATTTCATTTCTTTTTATGGCTGAGTAATATTCCATTGTATATATGTGCCACATCTTCTTTATCCATTCATCTGTTGATGGACACTTAGGTTGCTTCCATGTCCTGGTTATTGTAAATAGAGCTGCAGTGAACATTTTGGTACATGACTCTTTTTTGGGGGAGGGGGTGTAGCCGGGCCTCTCACTGTTGTGGCCTCTCCTGTTGCAGAGCACAGGCTCTGAACGTGCAGGCTCAATGGCCATGGCTCATGGGCCCAGCTGCTCTGCGGCATGTGGGATCTTCCCGGACCGGGGCACGAACCCATGTCCCCTGAATCGGCATGCGGACTCTCAACCACTGCGCCACCAGGGAAGCCCTGTTGGAAGATTTTTAATCAAAGTTTCAATTTCAGTGCTTGTGATTGGTCTGTTCATATTTTGTATTTCTTCCTGGTTCAGTCTCGGCAGGTTGTGCATTTCTAAGAATTTGTCCATTTCTTCCAGGTTGTCCATTTTATTGGCATAGAGTTGCTTGTAGTAATCTTTCATGATCCTTTGTATTTCTGCAGTCAGTTGTTACTTCTCCATTTCTAATTCTATTGATTTGAGTCTTCTTCCTTTTTCTTTGATGAGTCTGGCTAATGGTTTATCAATTTTGTTTATCTTCTCAAAGAACAAGCTTTTAGTTTCATTGATCTTTTCTATCATTTCCTTCATTTCTTTTTCATTAATTTCTGATCTGAGCTTTATGATTTCTTTCCTTCTGCTAACTTTGGGGTCTTTTTGTTCTTCTTTCTCTAATTGCTTTAGGTGCAAGGTTAGTTTGTTTATTTGAGATGTTTCCTGTTTCTTGAGGTAGGATTGTATTGCTATAAAATTCCCTTCTTAGAACTGCTTTTGCTGTATCCCATAGGTTTTGGGTCATCATGTTTCCATTGTCATTTGTTTCTAGGTATTTTTTGATTTCCTCTTTGACTTCTTCAGTGATCACTTCGTTATTAAGTAGTGTATTGTTTAGCCTCCATGTGTTTGTATTTTTTACAGATCTTTTCCTGTAATTGATATCTAGTCTCATAGCATTGTGGTCGGAAAAGATACTTGATATGATTTCAGTTTTCTTAAATTGATTAGTGACCCAAGATACGATCTGTCCTGGAGAATGTTCCATGAGCACTTGAGAAGAATGTGTATTCTGTTGTTTTGGGATGGAATGTCCTATAAATATCAATTAACTCCATCTTGTTTAATGTATCATTTAAAGCTTGTGTTTCCTTATTTATTTTCATTTTGGATGATCTGTACATTGGTGAAAGTGGGGTGTTAAATTCCCCTACTATGATTGTGTTACTGTTGATTTCCCCTTTTATGGCTGTTAGTATTTGCCTTATGTATTGAGGTGCTCCTATGTTGGGTGCATAAATATTTACAATTATTATATCTTCTTCTTTCATTGATCCCTTGATGATTATGTAGTGTCCTTCATTGTCTCTTGTAATAGTCTTTATTTTAAAGTCTATTTTGTCTGATATGAGAATTGCTACTCCACCTTTCTTTTGATTTCCATTTGCATGGAATATCTTTTACCATCCCCTCACTTTCAGTGTGTATGTGTCCCTAGGTCTGAAGTGGGTCTCTTGTAGACAGCATATATATGTGTCTTGTTTCTGTATCCATTCAGCCAGTCTGTGTCTTTTGGTGGGATCATTTAATCCATTTACATTTAAGGTAATTATCGATATGTATGTGCCTATTCCCATTTTCTTAAGTGTTTTGGGTTTTTTATTGTAGATATTTTCCTTCTCTTGTGTTTCCTGCCTAGCGAAGTTCCTTTAGCATTTGTTTTAAAGCTGGTTTGGTGGTGCTGAACTCTTTCAGCTTTTGCTTGTCTGTAAAGGGTTTAATTTCTCCATCAAATCTGAATGAGATCCTTGCTGGGTAGAGTAATCTTGGTTGTAGGTTTTTTCCTTCATCACTTTAAATATGTCCTGTCACTCCCTTCTGGCTTGCAGAATTTCTGCTGAAAGATCAGCTGTTAACCTTATGGGGATTCCCTTGTGTGTTATTTTTCCCTTGCTGCTTTTAATATGTTTTCTTTGTATTTAATTTTTGATAGTTCGATTAATATGTGTCTTGGCATGTTTTTCCTTGGATTTACCCTGTATGGGACTCTCTGTGCTTCCTCGACTTGATTAACTCTTTCCTTTCCCATATTAGGGAAGTTTTCAACTATAATCTCTTCAAATATTTTCTCAGTCCCTTTCTTTTTCTCTTCTTCTTCTGGGATCCGTATAATTTGAATGTTGGTGTGTTTAATGTTGTCCCAGAGGTCTCTGAGACTGTCCTCAGTTCTTTTCATTCTTTTTTCTTTATTCTGCTATGCAGTAGTTATTTCCACTATTTTATCTTCCAGGTCACTTATCTGTTCTTCTGCCTCAGTTATTCTGCTATTGATCCATTCTAGAGAATTTTTAATTTCATTTATTGTGTTGTTCATCATTGTTTGTTTGCTCTTTAGTTCTTCTAGGTCCTTGTTAAATGTTTGTTGCATTTTGTCTATTATATTTCCAAGATTTTGGATCATCTTTACTATCATTATTCTGAATTCTTTTTCAGGTAGACTGCCTATTTCCTCTTCATTTGTTAGGTCTGTTGGGTTTTCACCTTGCTCCTTCATCTGCTGTGTGTTTTTCTGTCTTCTCATTTTGCTTAACTTACTGTATTTGGGGTCTCCTTTTTGCAGGCTGCAGGTTCGTAGTTCCCGTTGTTTTTGGTGTCTGTCCCCAGTGGCTAAATTTGGTTCAGTGGGTTGTGTAGGCTTCCTGTTGGAGGGGACTAGTGCCTGTGTTCTGGTGGATGAGGCTGGATCTTGTCTTTCTTGTGGGCAGGTCCACGTCTGGTGGTGTGTTTTGGGGTTTCTGTGGCCTTATTATGATTTTAGGCAGCCTCTCTGCTAATGGATGGGGCTGTGTTCTTGTCTTGCTAGTTGTTTGGCATAGGGTGTACAGCATTGTAGCTTGCTGGTCATTGAGTGAAGCTGGGTCTTGGTGTTGAGATGGAGATCTCTGGGAGATTTTTGCCATTGTTTGATATTACGTGGAGCTGGGAGGTCTCTTGTGGACCAGTGTCCTGAAGTTGGCTCTCCCACCTCAGAAGCACAGCACTGATTCCTGGCTGGAGCACCAAGAGCCTTGCATCCACACAGCTCAGAATAAAAGAGAGAAAAAAGAGAAAGAAAGAAAGAAAGAAGATTAAATAAAATAAAGTAAAATAAAATAAAGAATAATTAAAAAGTAAATAAAAAATAGAAAAAGAAAAACGGACAGACAGAACCCTAGGACAAATGGTGAAAGCAAAACTATACAGACAAAATCTCACACAGAAGCACACACATGCACACTCACAAAAAGAGAAAAAGTGGAAAAAATAATATATCTTTGCTCCCAAAGTCCACTTCCTCAATTTGGGATGATTCGTTGTCTATTCAGGTATTCCACAGATGAAGGGTACCTCAAGTTGATTGTGAAGCTTTAATCCGCTGCTTCTGAGGCTGCTGGGAGAAATTTCCCTTTCTCTTCTTTGTTCGCACAGCTCCCGGGGGTCAGCTTTGTATTTGGCCCCGCCTCTGTGTGTAGGTCGCCTGAGGGCGTCTGTTCTTCGCTCAGACAGGATGGGGTTAAAGAAGCCGCTGATTCGGGGGCTCTGGCTCACTCAGGCCGGGGGAAGGGAGGTGTACGGATGCAGGGCGAGCCTGCAGCGGCAGAGGCCAGCATGACGTTGCAGTAGCCTAAGGCGCGCTGTGCGTTCTCCCGGGAAAGTTGTCCCTGGATCCCAGGACCCTGGCAGTGGCGGGCTGCACAGGCTCCCGGGAGGGGCGGTGTGGATAGGGACCTGTGCTTGCTCACAGGCTTCTTGGTGGCCGCAGCAGCAGCCTTAGCGTCTCATGCCCGTCTCTGGGGTCCGCGCTGTTAGCCACGGCTCGAGCCCGTCTCTGGAGCTCCTTTAAGCAGCGCTTTTAATCCCCTCTCCTCATGCACCAGGAAACAAAGAGGGAAGAAAAAGTCTCTTGCCTCTTCGGCAAGTCCAGACTTTTCCCCGGACTCCCTCCCGGCTAGCCGTGGCGCACTAGCCCCCTTCAGGCTGTGTTCACGCCGCCAGTCCTCTCCCAGCGATCCGACCGAAGCCCGAGCCTTAGCTCCCAGCCCCCGCCCACCCCGGCAGGTGAGCAGACAAGCCTCTTGGGCTGGTCGGCACTGTTCCTCTGTGCAGGAATCTCTCCGCTTTTCCCTCTGCACCCCTGTTGCTGTGCTCTCCTCTGCGACTCCGAAGCTTCCCCCCTCCACCACCCGCAGTCTCTGCCCAGGAAGGGGCTTCCGAGTGTGTGGAATCCTTTCCTCCTTCACAGCTCCCTCCCACTGGTGCAGGTCCCGTCCCTATTGTTTTGTCTCTGTTTTTTCTTTTGCCCTACCCAGGTACGTGGGGAGTTTATTTCCTTTTGGGAGGTCTGAGGTCTTCTGACAGCGTTCAGTAGATGTTCTATAGGAGCAGTTCCACATGTAAATGTATTTCTGATGTATCTGTGGGGAGGAAGTTGATCTCCGCTTCTTACTCTTCTGCCATCTTGAAGCTCCTCCCACATCTTCTTTATCTCTTCATCTGTTGATGGACATTTAGGTTGTTTCTATGCCTTGGCTATTGTGAATAGTGCTGCAGTGAACATAGGGGTTCATGTATCTTTTTGAGTTATAGTTTTGTCTGGATATATGCCCAGGAGTGGAATTGCTGGATCATATGGTAATTCTATTTTTAGTTTTCTAAGGAACCTCCATACTGTTTTCAACAGTGGCTGCACCAACTTACATTCCCACCGACAGTGTAGGAGGGTTCCCTTTGAGAGATAAAGTTTTTAAACAAATAGTTTGAAAATATAAAGAAGAACCAAATAGAGCTAAAGAATATAATAACTGAAATTAAAAATACTCTAGAAGGAAGCAACAGTAAATTAGATGATACATAGGAATGGATCGGTGAACTGAGAGACACAGTAGTGGAAATCACTCAAGCTGAGCAGAAAAAAGAAGAAACAATAAGAAATGAGGACAGTTTAAGAAACCTCTGGGACAACATTAAACATACTAATATTCACATTATAGGGGTCCCAGAAGGAGAAGAGACATAAAAAGGGGCAGAGAACATATTTGAAGACATAATAGTTGTAAACTTCCCTAACTCAGTAAAGAAAATAAACATCCAGGACCAGGAAGTACAGAGACTCCCAAACAGGATCAACCCAAAGAGGACCATACTAAGACATATTTTAATTAAAATGGAAAAAATTAAAGATGAAGAAAATATTAAAAGCAACAAAGGAAAAGCAACTAGTTACATATAAGGGAACCCCCATAAGCCTATAAGCTGACTTTTCAGCAGAAACTCTGCAGGCCAGAAGGGAGTGGCACTATATATTTAAAGTAATGAAAGGAAAAAACCTACAACTAAGAATACTCTACCAGGCAAGGCTTTCATTCAGATTTTATGGAGAGATCAAAATTTTTACAGGCAAGCAAAATCTAAAAGAGTTCAGCATCATTAAACTGGCTTTACAAGAAATGTTAAAGGGACTTCTCTAAGTGAACAAGAAAAGGCTACAACTAGAAATATAAAAATTATGAGGGAAAAATTGGTAAACATTTGGTAAAGGGAAATATACAGTAAAGGTGGTAGACCAACCATTTATAAAGCTAGTAGAAAGGTTAAAAGACAAAAAGAGTAAAATCATCTATAGCTACAATAAGTAGTTAAGGGACACACAGAACAAAAAGATGTAAAATATGATGCCAAAAACAGTAAATGGTGGGGGGGGAAGCATAAAAATACAAGGTTGTTAAAGTGCATTTGACTTAAGTGATCAGAAACTTAAAATAATCATGTATATGTATAGATTGCTATATATAAATCTCATGGTAACCACAAACCAAAAATCTATAATAGATACACACACATAAAAGAGAAAGGAATCCAAACATAATACTAAAAATAGTCATCAAATCACAAGGGAAGAGAGCAAGAAAAGAAGAAAGGAACAAAAAAAGAACTACAAAAACAACCTGAAAATAATTAACAAAATGGCAGTAAGTATATACCAAATATAATTAATTTAAATGTAAATGGACTAAATGTCCAATCAAAAGACATAGAGTGGCTGAATGGATACAAAAACAAGACCCATATATATGCTGCCTACAAGAGACTCACTTCAGGTCTAAAGATAGAGATTGAAAGTCAGGGGATGAAAAAAGGTGTTCCATGCAAACAGAAACAAAAAGAAAGTTAGGGTAGCAATACTTATATCAGACAAAATAGGCATTCAAACAAAGACTGTAAAAAGAGACCAAGAAGGGCATTACATAATGATAAAGGGATCAATCCCAGGAGAAGATATAACAACTGTAAATATATTGACATATGCACCCACCATGTGACCATTTAAATATGTAAAGCAAATATTAACAGACATAAAGGGAGAAACTGTCAGTAAGAATAATAGTAGGGAACGTATACACCCCTAGTTAAAGGACAGATCATTGAGACAGAAAATCAATGAGGTAACACTGACCTTAAATGACACATTAGAGCTGATCAACTTAATAGATGTTATAGAATATTCCATCAAAAATCAGCAGAAAACACATTCTTTTCAAGTGCACAAGGAACATTCTACAGGGTAGATCACATGCTAGTCCACAAAACAAGTCAGTAAATTTAAGAACATTGAAATCATATCAAACATCCTTTCTGACCACTGTACTATGAGACTAGGAATCAACTACTAGGAAAAAACTGCAAAATCCACAAACACTTGGAGGCTAAACAATACGCTACTAAACAACAAATGAGTCACTAAGGAAATCAAAGAAGAAACAAAAAAAATACCTGGAGACAAATGAAAAATGAACACACAATGATCCATAACCTATGGATGCAGCAAAAGCAGTTCTAAGAGGGATATTTACAGCAATACAACCTCCACCTTAGGAAACAAGAAAAATCTCAAATAAACAACCTAACCATACATCTAAAGGAACTAGAAAAAGAAAAACAAACATAACCTAAAGTTAGTAAAAGGAAAGAAATCATAAAGATCAGAGCAGAAATAAGTGATATAGAAACTAAAAAACAATAGAGAAGATCAATGAAAATAGGAGCTGGTTCTTTCAAAAGATAAAATTGATAAGCCTTTAGCCAGACTCATTAAGAAAAAAAGAGAGAGAGCCCAAATCAATAAAATCAGAAATAAAAAAGTCACAACCAACACCACAGAATTAGGAAGGATCATAAGAGATTACATGAACAACTATACCACAATAAAATGGACAATCTAGAAGAAATGGACACGTTTCCAGACATGTACAATCTCCAAAGACTGAACCAGGAAGAAATAGAAAATATGAACAGACCAATTACTAGTACTGAAATTGAATCAGAAAAAAAACCTCCCAGAAAACAATAGTTCAGGACTTGATGGCTTCATAGGTGAATTCTATCAATTTAGAGAAGAGTCAACAACTATCTTATTCAAACTATTCCAAAAAATTGCAGAAGGAATGCTCTTGAACTCATTCTATGAAGTCAGCATCACCCTGATACCAAAACCAGGCAAAGATATCACACAAACAAAAAGAAAATTACAGACCAACATCACTGGTGTACATAGATGCCAAAATCTTCAACAAAATATTAGCAAACCAAACCCAACAATACATGAAAAAGATCATACACCATGAACAAGTGGGATTTATCCCAGGGATGCAAGGATGGTTCAATATCTGCAAATCAATCAATGTAATACAACACATTAAAAAAATGAAGAATAAAAATCATATGATCATCTCAGACACAAAAATGCACAAAAAGCTTTTGACAAAATTCAACATGCATTTATGATAAAAATTTTCAACAAATTGGGTATAGAGGGAACATACCTTAATATAATAAAAGCTGTATATGACAAGCCCACAGGTAACATCATACTCAATGGTAAAAATCTGAAAGCATTTCCTCTAAGATCAGAAGCAAGACATGGATGCCCACTCTCACCATTTTGTTCAACATAGTATTGGAAGCCATGGTCACAGCAATCAGAAAGAAAAAGAAATAAAGTAATTCAAATTGGAAAGGAAGAAGTTAAACTGTCACTGTTGACAGATGACATGATAGTATACATATAAAATCCTAAAGACACCACCAAAAAGACTATTTGAAGTCATCAGTGTATTTGGCAAAGTTGCAGGATACAAAATTAATACATAGAAATCTGTTGCACTTCCATACAGTCACAGCAAACTCTCAGAAAGAGAAATTAAGAAAACAATCCCATCTGCAATTGCATTGAAGAGAATAAAATACATAGGAATAACTCCAACTAAGGAGGTAAAGACCTGTACTTGGGAAACTATAGGACACTGATAACAGAAATTGAAGACAGCACAAACAAATGGAAAGATACACCATGCTCATGGATTTGAAGAATTAATATTGTCGAAATGATGATAGTACCCAAGGCAATGTACATATTCAATACAATCCCAATCAAAATACCAATGATATTTTTCACAGAATTAGAACAAATAATTCTAAAATTTGTATGGAAACACAAAAGATCCCCAAATAGCAAAACAATCTGGAGAAAGAACAAAGCTGGAGGTATCACACTCATGATTTCAAACTATATGAAAAAACTAGAGGAATTAAAACAGTATGGTACTTACCACAGAAATACAAAGGATCATAAGAGATTACTATGAGCCAATAAAATGAACATCCTAAGATATGGACAAATTCTCAGACAGGTACAATCTCCCAAGACTGAACCAGGAAGAAATAGAAAATATGAACAGACCAATTGCAAGTACTGAAATTGAATCAGTAATTTAAAAACTCCCAACAAGCAATAGTCCAGGACCAGATGACTTCACAGGTGAATTCTACCAACAATTTAGAGTTAACACGTATCATTCTGAAACCTATTCCAAAAAATTGCAGAGGAAGGAACACTTCCAAATTCATTCTATGAGGCCAGCATCACACTCATAACAAAATAAGACAAAGATATCACACAAAAAAGAAAATTACAGGCCAATATCACCGCTGTACATAGATGCAAAAATCCTCACCAAAGTATTAGCATACCGAATCCAACAATGTATCAAAAGAATCACACACCATAATCAAGTGGGATTTATCCCAGTGTTGCAAGAATTTTTCAATATCCACAAATCAATCAGTGTGATAAACCACATTAAAAATTGAAGAAAAAAAATCATATGATCATCTCAGTAGATGCAGAAAAAGCTTTCGATAAAATTCAACATCCATTTATGATAAAAACTCTCAACAAAGTGGGTATAGAGGGAACTTACCTCAACATAATAAAGGCCATATATAACAAGCTCACAGCTAACATTATACTCCATAGTGAAAAGCTGAAAGCATTTCCTCTAAGATCAGGAACAAGACAAGGATGCCCACTGTAGCAACTTTTATTCTGCATTGTTTTGGAAGTCCTAGTGACAGCGATCAGAGAAAAAGAAAGAAAAGGAATCCAAATTGGAAAAGAAGAAGTAAAACTGTCACTATTTGCAGATGACATGATACTATACATAGAAAATCCTAAGGACACCACCAGAAAACTACTAGAGCTCATCAATGAATTTGGTAAATTTGCAGGAAAAAAAATTAATATAAAGAAATCTGTTGCATTTCTATACACAACAATGAAATATCAGAAAGAGCAATTAAGGAAACTCCCATTTACCACTGCATAAAAAAGAATAAAATATCTAGGAATAAACCTACCTAAGGAGGCAAAAGACTTGTACTCAGAAAACTATAAGACATTGATGAAAGAAATTGAAGATGACACAAACAGATGGAAATATAGAATGTTTTCTTGGATTGGAAGAATCAATATTGTTAAAATGACCATACTACCCAAAGCAATCTACAGATTCAATGCAATCCCTATCAAATTACCAGTGGCATTTTTTTACAGACCTGGAACAAAAAATTTTTTAATTTGTTGGGAAACACATAAGACCCCAAATAGCCAAAGCAATCTTGAGAAAGAGGAACACAGCTTGAGGAATCAGGCTCCCTGACTTCAGACTGTAGTATAAAGCTACAGTAATCAAAACAGTATGGTACTGGCACAAAAACAGACACATAGATCAATGGAACAGGATAGAAAGCCCACAAATAACCCCACACCCTTATGGTCAATTATGCTATGACAAAGAAGGCAAGAATATACAGTGGAGAAAAGACAGTCTCTTCAATAAGTGGTGCTGGGAAAACTGGACAGCTATATGTAAAAGAATGAAATTTAGAACATTCTCTAACATCATATACAAAAATAAATTTAAAGTGGATTAAAGACCTAAATATAAGACCAAATACTCTAAAACTCCTAGAGAAAAACATAGGCAGAACACTCTTTGACATAAATCACAGCATATTTTTTTAGATCTGTCCCAGAGTAATGGAAACAAAAATGAAAATAAACAAATGGGACCTAATTAAACTTAAAAGGTTTTTCAAGGCAAAGGAAACCATAAACAAAATGAAAAGACAACCTACTGAATGGGAGAAAATATTTGCAAATGATGTTACTGACAAGGGATTAATTTCCAAAATATACAAACAGCTCATACAGCTCAATATAAAACAACAACAACAACAACAACCCAATCAAAAAATGGGCAGCAAACCCAATAGACATTTCTCCAAAGAAACCATACAGATGGTCAAGAGGCACATGAAAAGATGCTCAACATCGCTAATTGTTAGAGAAATGCAAATCAAAACTACAATGAGGTATTACCTCACACCAGTCAGAATGGCCATCATTAAAAGCGACAAATAATAAATGGTGGAGAGAGTGTGGAGAAAAGGGAACTCTCCTACACTGCTGGTGGGAATGTACATTGGTGCATCCACTAGGGGGAACAGTATGGAAGTTTCTTAAAAAACGAAAAATAAAGTAGTACCCATATGATCCATCAATCCCACTCCTGGGCATATATCCAGAAAAGACGAAAACCTAATTCAAAAAGATACATGCAGAGAGTCTGCCTGCCGATGCAGGGGACACGGGATCATGCCCCAGTCTGGGAAGATCCTGCATGCCGCGGAGCGGCTGGGCCCGTGAGCCATGGCCGCTGAGCCTGCGCGTCCAGAGCCTGTGCTCTGCAACGGGAGAGGCCACAGCAGTGAGAGGCCCACGTACCGCAAAAAAAAAAAAAAAAAAAAGATACATGCACACCAACGTTCATAGCAGCACTATTTACAATCTCTAAGACATGGAAGCAACCTAAAAGTCCATTGACAAATGAATAGATAAAGAAGATGTGGTATATATATATATATATATATATATATATAATGGAATATTACCATAAAAAGAATGAAATAATGTCATTTGAAGCAACATCAATGGAGCCAGAGATTATCATATTAAGTGAAATGGAATCTAAAAAAAATGACACAAATGAACTTTTTTACAAACAGAAATAGACTCAGACATAGAAATCAAACTTATGGTTACCAAAGGGGAAAGGCTGGGGAGGGATAAATTTGGAATTTGGAATCAACAGATACAGATTACTATATATAAAATAAACAACAAGGACCTACTGTATAGCACAGATAACTATATCCAGTATCTTGTAATAACCTGTTATGGAAAAGAATCTGAAAATAATATAACTGAATCATTTTGCTATACACCTGAAACATTGTAAATCAACTGTACTTCAACAAAAACAAAGTAGCAGTATGGTTACTTTGGCACAAAAAACAGACATGCAGGTCAATGGAACAGAATAGAGAGCCCAGAAGTGAACCCACAGTTATATGGGCGATTATTCTACAACAAAGGAGGCAAGAATACACATTGGGGAAAAGAAAGCCTCTTCAAGCAATGATGTAAAAATTGTGAAAATCGGACAGCAACATGAAAATCAAACTGGAATACTCTGTCACACAATGCACAAGAATAAATTCAAAATTGATTAAAGAGTTAAATGTCAGACCTGAAACCATAAAACTTCTAGACGAAAACATAGGCAGTAAGCTATTTGACATTGGTTTAGTAATATTTTTAAGGATATGTCTCCTCAGGCAAGGGAAACAAAAGCAAAAATCAGCAAATGAGAGTACATCAAACTAAAAAGCTACTGCACAGCAAAGGAAACTATCAACAAAATGAAAAGGCTGCCTACTGAATTGGAGTAGGTATTTGCAAATCATATATCTGATAAGGGGTTAATGTCCAAAATATGTGAAGAACTCATACAACTCACCATCAAAAAAATGAACAGCCAGTTAAAAAATAGGGAGAAGACCTGAAATATTTTCCCAAAGAATACATACAAATAGCCAACAAGCACATGAAAAGATGATAAACATCAGTAACCACTGGGTAAATGCAAATCAAAACCACAATGAGATATCACCTCATACCTGTCAGAATGGCTATTACCAAAAAGACAACAAATAATAAGTGTTGGCAAGGACGTGGAGAAAAGGGAACACTTGTACACTGTTGGTAGGAATGTAAATTGGTGTAGCTGCTATGGAAAACAGTACGGAGTTTCCTCAAAATATTAAAAATAGATCTGCCATATGATCTAGCAATTTCACTCCTGGGTATTTATCTGAAGAAAATAAAAACACTAATTAGAAAAAATATATGCACCCCTATGATCATTGAAGCATTATTTACAATAGTCAAGATATGGAAGCAACCTAAGTGTCCATAGATAGATGAATATATAAAAAGATGTGGTTGTATATGTAATATGAATATTACTCAGCCATAAAAAAGAATGAAATCTAGCCATTGTGACAATGTGGTTGGACCTAGAGAGTATTATGCTATGTGAAATAAGTTAGACAGAGAAAGAATTACTGTATCATTTGTTAAAAAACAAAACAAATGAACAAACATAAAACAACAGAAACAGAGTTATAGATAGAGAGAACAAGCAGCGGTTTTCCAGAGGGGAGGTGGGTGAGGGAAGGAAAGAAGGTAAGGGAGACTAAGAGGTACAAACTTCCAGTTGCAAAATAAATGAGTCACAGTATGAAATGTACAGTGTGGGGAATATAGTCAATAACTATGTAATATTTTTGTATAGTGACTTATCGTGACTAGACTTATTGTGGTGATCATTTTGAAATGTATATAAATATCGAATGACTATTTTCTATAATAGGAACTAACATTATAGATCAATTATACTTCAAAAACAAGCAAGCAAGCAAACAAACAAACTTATAGAAAAAGAGATCAGATTTGTGGTTACTATAGATGGGGTTGGAGGGAGGGTGAATTGGATGAAGGGAGCCAAAAAGCACAAACTTCCAGTTATAAGATAGAGAAGTACTAAGAATGTAATGTATAACATGATAAATATAATTAACTCTGTTGTGTGTTATTAGTGAAAGTTGTTAAGTACATCCTAAGAGTTACATCACAATGAAGAAAATTTTTAAATTTCTTTAATTTTGTATCTGTATTAGATGGATGTTCACTAAACTTACTGTGGTAATCATTTCATGATGTATATAAGTCAATCATGCTGTACACCTTAAACTTATATAGTGTGGTATGTCCATTATATCTCGATGAAACAAAATAAAAATATAAATGTGCTCAGGATCTCCTTTGGGAGCTTCCTAGCTGAGGTCAGCCACAGACAGAGAAAATGGAGGCACTATTTCCCCGGGGTGATGTGCCCTGCTCAGACTTGCTGTTGTGTTGAAGGATGCCTGTCAGTATGGATTCTCCCAAGAGCAGACCCTACGATAGGGCTGGGATGCAGGTAATTAACTTGGGAGGTGATCCTAGGAAATAGAAGTGAAGAAATGGGGAAAGCAAGCTACGGAAGGGGGAGAAGTCAATAACAATTACTGCCATGAACAACTGGGGCTCCATCCTGCTGGGAACCCACTGAGAAACTTTGTGGAACAGCCTCAACACTGTCCTCCTAAATGATGAGGAAGCTGGAGTAAATTACCCACTGACTTTCATTCCCCCCCCGCCCCCGCTTATAGATCACCATAAGGAAATCAAGTTATGTCTGCACAACAAGGTGAGCTGCTTAGCTCATCTCCTGCCTCTATCATGACCACCACCATTAGAACAGCACCATCACCACAATTTCTGCCCCTCCTGAGTTCTCCCACTCAACTGTGTCACTACCTTTTCTCTTTGCTGTGTTCTTAGGTCTGAGCTTGAAAGAGGAAGTGAAGCGGGAAGATAGCTGCCTACAGCCCATTCTAGGAAAAAGGAACTATAGTGGTGTGCTTCCTCCATTTTCAATGTATCCAGTCCACCCAAATAACTCTCAACCACCCTCACATCATCCCAAAGCAAGGGACTGGAAAGAGGGAGAAGGCAAAAAAGCAAGCAGGCTTTCTAGAATGACTTCTGTCGTCACAGAGTCATAGAAGCAGAGCTAGAAGGGATGAGCTCTGGCATTAGAAAGATGACAGTATATTTTGCTTCTCCCACTACTGCAACACCTCCTCTAGGCAAGCTTCCCTGGTTTATCTGGACTTTCTTCCCTTCCGACCTACATGATCATAATTGGGGCTCAGCCCTTCATGCCCTCAGAGGCAGACTAAGGCTATGACTGGGAGAAGAAGCTTGAACTCTGTAGAGGGGAGTATCCTCCATGCGGAGATACAGCTTCTTTTGCAGGCCCCTGGCTCCCTTACCTGGAGCTCTCACTCACCTGTCTGTCACCCACAGGAGCTCACAAGGAGAGGAATGTTAGGAGGTAATAACTTCCTAATGTCACCAGGATTGTTTTTTCTTTTTTCCAGGTTAAGATGCTGAATTGAACCCACACATCTAATTTTGCTCCCTCCTGAAACCCACTACAACTAATGTAAAAGGATTGCTTTTTAAAAAGACAGAAACTCACGAGGACAGAGAGAACAGAAGATACGGGAGCATAAAAGAATTTTGGAAGATGGACAACAGATGAATGAGTGCTAATTGACTTAGCAGTCCCAAGAAAACTGACACCCAGCGAAAGCTAAGAACAGCCCTGCTTTCATGGTAAAATCCTTAAAAAAAAAAAAAAAGAATTGGCAGTTTTAGATACCTCTGGAACTGCATAAGCCAAAAATCAGGAGAACTAGGTGAAAGGTGACTAAGAAGCATTTAAAATCCTGGTTCTTCTCTCACCCTCCATGCTCAGGGCTCCTCTCCCACCAGGAGGAGGGCTGGAGATTTAGTCTCTGGAGAGGGTAAAACAGAGGGTCTCTGGACTGGAGGCATCAAGCACAGCTGAGGACAAAGGTTTCATGTGTAGGACAGTGGCATAAAGTGAACATTTACTAACTGCAGGCTGAGATCCTCAGCTTTCTTTTCTGCTTACTTCCAAATCGCTAGCAGCTATTCTCCACCCCTCTTCTTTGGAACTCTGACTAGTCAAAAAAGAAAGAACTAAGGATACTGGCCTTCGTGTTTCCAATAAATGACCACCTATGTCTCCCAGCAGTGAATTCTGAGTTGACAAGCCTGACTCCTGCACTGAGGGCTCCCAAAAAGCTTTTCAGGCCTTTACTCTTAAGAGCAGATGACCAAATTTCATATCTTAGGTTCCTTAGAAACAGAGGCTGAGATGAGAATTCAGGTGCACATGATTTATTGAGGATGGGCTCTCTGGAGAAGCCTCCTCCTCCTCTCATTTCCCACCTCTTCTCCCTCAGAAGCAGCAGGGGAAGGAGCTGAGCAAGGATGTGATCTCAGCTGGAGTCTAGCCTCAGTCAGATCCCACAGAGAGCCCTGAAATGTGAATTGCACCACAGAGTTGATCTCACCTTGAAGCAAGAGCGCTGTTTCGTACCCACATATGAATCGGTCACTGGCTGCAGGCTGCCAGAAAAGAGACCATAACCTCCCAGGAAAGGCAGCTTCTGGCTGAGGACAATTCTCTAGAGAAGGGGACTGCTCTGATCCATTAACAACCAACATTCACAGCCGCTGTAGGTATGGGCAGGACACTAATAACATCCACTGCAGAATACCATATATCTGAGGAAATAGCTAACATGGAAAATAGGGAACAAATAATAAAACAAATCAAAACAAACAAACTATCAAAATAAACAGGAAAAAGCAACTTGGAAGAAACCAAGACTTACTTTCAAGAGTAACAAAGGATATTACAGCCATGAAACAAGAATAAGGTAATATTTTAAAAGACAGGAAACAAAAATATGCTTTTAAAACAAACAGAAAAATGATAGCAGAAATGAAAAACTCAATAGATGGTTTGGGAAGTAAAGTCTGGGTTGTCTCCCAGAAAAATAAAACCAAAATGCAAAACAATGAAAAATAGGAAAGAAAAGAGGAATGTAGGAGGAAGAGTCTAGAAGGTTTAACATCTGAATAACAGGCATTCCAGAAGGAGAGGGGAGGAAATTATTAATGAAGTAATTCAAGAAAAATTTCTCAAACTGAAAAGAACACAAATTTCCAGTTTGAAAGGGCCTACCATGTACCTAGTTCAGTAGGAAAAAATAGTCCTACCAAGGCAGATACTTGTGAAATTTCAGAATCCTGGGGACAAAGAGCAGATTCCACAATCCTGAATAGAGAAAAAAAGCATCATATACAAAGTCTCAAGAATAGAATGGCTTCAGACCACTCTTCACTGGAACTGTTCCAACACCACTGGAAGGTAGAATACTAGAGTAATAGCTTCAAGATTCTAAAAGAAAATGGTTTCCAATGTAGAATTTTATACCCAGGCAAACTATATCAATCAAGAAGCAAGTAGAATAACACAATTTCAGATATGCTCAGTCTCATGCTTCCTTTTCTAGTAAATAACTGAAGGATGTGTTCTACCAAACCAAGGTAGTGAACCAAAGAGGATACAGGAAGCAAGGGATCCAACACAGTGGGGAGGTTTGGGAATCCCCATGAGGTTGATATTGGGTGAACGAAGAGGATTGGAGGAGAGAGACTCAAGACACAGATATGTTAAGGACTGTCATCACCAAGATGACACTGCCATTGTGCAATCTTTATAATGAGTTTTCCTTAGAGGCACAGACCTTTGAGGTAAATTGGCTAAATGACAGAGACCCCACTTATTGTTGGAAAGAGAACTATACTAATACTGTTGAGGCTTGGCATTCAGTCCTGGCTTTGTCTTGAAGTCACTGTGGGAGGGTCTCCTTCCCTCCCTGGACCTTAGGATCCTCTGTAAGCGTCAAGGATAGACTATGTGAATTCCATGTGTCTTTAAGGCTATCTGTGCCTCTGTGAAATTTATTCTTCATAGTATACAGTTCTATGGGTTTTGAAAAATGCATAGTCATGGAACCACCTCCACAATTATGCTGCAGAATAGTTCCATCACACTAAAAAATGTTCTCATGCTACCCTTCTGTAGTCAACCCCCTCCTTTCAATCCCTTGAAACCACGGATCTATTATCTATCCTTACAGTTCTACCTTTTCTGGAATGTCATATAAATGGAATCATACAGTATGAAGCCTTTTGAGTCTGGCTTCCTTTATTTAACACAACACATTTGGTTTGACATACTGACCAGCACTTACCACTGATATTGTTTTTAGTTCTTCCCCAAAGCAGACTCTGAGACAAGAATTCAAATGCAAGAAGTGTGGGAAGTGATCCCAGAAAGTACCAGTTAGGTGAATGAAGAAGTGATATAGGGAAGGGGAGGAAGCCAATACAGGGTGTGTTTTTTCAAGTGAGATATCACTGTGGGCAACAAATTCTAACCTCTTGGGACTTTGGAATCCAGTGCAGAACACACACTGCAGAGATGTCTGGCCCAAGGGGTGAAGAAGTTGGGATATTTATCCACCAACTCCCTGTTCATCATTGATTGAGGGTTGCTAGAAGCCTTAATTCTCCAGCACTTGTGGCTTGCCTGGTACATGGACCAAACATGTTCCTGTGGAGAGAAAAAAAAAAAAGCCCTAAGGCAGAATATAGGCAGTTATAGGTGCTCATAGTAAGCAGCATTTGGTGTGTAGAGGTGAGTGCCAAGGGGATGTGTGGGGTGCCGACAGCATCAACTACACCCTGCCACCTCCAATGAAAGAGTGAAGCTCTCACGTACCACAAAACAATTTCAGAGAAGGAGCCTTGGGGGATTCTGAAGTGGGAACCTGAGAAGACAGGACAATGAACCTAGGGTCCCATTGGAAGAATTCTAAGGATGGGAACCTTTTGCCTTGAGAGTAGAAGAGGGCCTCTGAGAGGTAAGACTATACTGATGGACACCCCCCCAAAATAGGGCTATGTTCCCACTGCTAAATCTCACCCAAGCCACCTACCCTCTCCTCCATTAGAGTCAATGCCCTGATGTGAACATTAGGGACTTTTCTCTGGACAGTTGGTAAAATTGGCTTTTATTATTTACTTAGAACGCTTAGCTGTTTTCTTCTAGCAAATTATTGGTGTAATGGATATGCATCTCGGCAGAAAAATGCAGATGTGCAAGAATATCTTTCAATTTCCACAACCTAAATCGAACTCAATTTCTACTGCAATCTTCATTTTGTGTTGGTGTCACCTTAATCTCAGTCAGTTGTTGCCCAAGTTTCCAGGATGCTTTCAGAAATCCAAAGTGTTGGCAGGTGGCTTTTGGTCTGTATCATCACTGTGCACGTCAGCATCATAAAAGATATGCTCTTTCAACCTTGTCTTTGCTGGTCAGTTCACACGAGCCCTTGCTGGCCTAACCCTCATCGTTGACTGAATGGTTCCCTGGGGCCTAGGTGTCTCTCAGCCAACTCCTGTGCCCCTATTGATCCACGGGATATTCTAATGTTCTGTGATGGGCCAAGGGGACTTGGTGGGTTCTCCAGACTTTCTGGGCTATTAAAAAATGTACACAACTCATTCTATTACTTCCATACTTTGATGGCTCTTGGGAGCCCTCACAGGGCTGGCTCAACCTGCCATGTGCACACAGCCAACTCTATTGGGAGGTCTTACTGCCACCCTGAGCTCTACCCAGGGTTCTCTCTGCACTTGGATTTCCCACACTGATCTGGGTTTCACTGAGGAAAGAAAACAAGATATAGAGTCCCTTTTTTCAGACACTCACCATCATGTAATTCTCACTACCAGTTTGGGGATTTATTCTGGTGTAGGTATGTATGAGTGAGTGCTTGCTCTCAAGTCAAATGCATTCTCTCTAACATGTTATATTGTCTACACATGTATTCCTCTAGGTTTCTTTCTAGTGGACTTTTAATTTTGAGATAATTGTAGGTTCACATGAATCTGTAAGTAATAATACAGAAAAATCCTTGTATCCTTCACCCGTTTTCTCCCAATGGTTACATATTGCATAACTATTGACATTAATATGATATACCAATATTACTCAGTTTTCTGTTTATAAGCGTTTGTGTGTATGTATGTATTTAGTTTTATGCAATTTATCACAGATGTAGATTCTTATAATCACTGCCATACTTGAGATTACAAAACTATGTGATCACAAAGCTCCCTTATGCTGTCCTTTTATAGCCACACCTACATTCCTTCCACCTCACTCCCCCCAAGCTATCCCTAACTCTCAGCAACTACTAACAGATTCTCCATATGTGTACTTTTGTCATTTCCAGTATGTTATGTAATGAAATCATACAATATGTAAACTTTGAGGTTTATTTACACAGCATATTCCCTGGAGATTCATCCAAGTTGTGTGTATCAATAATTTGTTCCCTTTTATTACTGAGTACTATTCCATGGCATGGATGTTCCACAGTTTATTTAACCATTTGCTCATTAAAGGACATTCAAATTGTTTCCAGTTTTGACTATTATGAGTAGTCAAAACAATACAATAGTGATGAACATTTGTTTACAGGTTTTTTTGTGTGAATATAATTTCTCTGGGATAAATGTCCAAGCGTGCAATTGCTGAGTCATATGGAAGTTGCCAAATTGTTTTCCAGAGTAGCTGTACCATTTTACATTCCCACCAGTAATGTATGAGTGATTCAGATTCTCTGTATTCTTGTCAGCATTTGGTGTTGTCACAACTTTTAATTTTAGCCATTCTGGTAGGTGTGTAGTGATATCTCATTGTAGTTTTACTTTGCATTTTCCTAATGGCTAATGATATTGAATATTTTTTTCATTTACTTATTTGCCATCTGTATATCTTCTTTGGTGAAATGTTTGGTCAGATTTTTTGTTCATTTTCTAATTGGATTTTGTGGGGTTTTCTTTGTTTTTGTTTTGTTTTTACTGTTGAGTTTTGAGAGTTCTTTATATATTCTAGATAGTAGTCTTTTATTGGATATGTGATTTGAAAGTATTTTCTCCCAGTCTGTGGCTTTTCTTTTCATCCTCTTAAAGTGTCTTTCAAAATGTTTTTAATTTTGATGAAGTCCAGTTTATCAAAATTTTTCTTTTATGGATTGTGCTTTTGATGTCAAATTTAAGAACTCTTTACCTAGCCTTAGATCCTGAGATTTTCTCCTAAGTTTTTTCCTAAAAATTTTATTTTACATTTAAGTCCATGACTCATGACTCATTTTGAGTTAATTTGTGTATAAGATGTGATATTTAGATTGAAGGTTTTGTTTTGTTTTGTTTTTTGCCTTTAGATGTCCAATTGTTCCAGAACCATTTGTAGAGAAGGCTATCCACCTTCTGTTGAATTGCTTTTGCACCTTTGTAAGAAATCAGTTAGGCATATTTGTGTGTGATGTATTTCTGGGTTTTCTATTCTGTTCCATTGATCTATGTGTCTATCCTATTGTCATATTTTGTATGTATGATTTCAATCATTTTAAATTAGTTGAGGTTTGTTTTATGGCCCAGGATATGGTTTATCTTGGTGAATATTCTATGAATTCTTGAAAAGAATGTATGTGCTGTTATTACTGGTTGCAGTATTTTTTATATGCCAATTATATCCTTTTTGTTGATGGTGTTGTTGAGTTTTTCTGCATCCTTATTCATTCTCTAATGGTTTAATCATCTGCTGAGAATGGGGTGGAAGTCTCCACTTATAATTGTGGGTTTGCCTTTTTCTCCTTTCAACTCTATCAGCTTTTGCCTCATATGTTTTGAGACTCTTTCGCATGTACACATTTAGGATCCTTGTGCTTTCCTTGTGGATGAGTCTTTTTTTCTTCTCTTTTCTTTTTTTTTTTTGATCCTTTTATTCTTATGTAATGTTGCTCTTTGTCTCTAGCAGGAAAATTATTAACCCCATTTACAGATGAGGAAACTGAAGTGTGAAAGAATTTAAAACTAGGTCTAAAAATGAAGGAAATAGAAAATCACCACTAGGCCAACCCTACAGTGATAACAGTTGCAGGCAAGATCCATTGGTGGTTGCTAAAGTTAGTGGAAGAAAATTTGATGAGAAACAAAATCTGAAAGTATCTTCTCAGCATATTTATTAATTATAAAGGAAAAATATATAAATGGAGAATTCTGGCTGACACCACTTTAACCAAGGGATCAAGGTTATTAAGGTCACTAGTAATAACAATATTGACATTACATACCCCCTGACGTGAAGGGTACACTATTGCTTCTCACCTCAATCTAATTATGATAAAACACCAGGTAACCCCACTTTGAGAGACAGTATACAGAGTCCCACAGAGATGCCTGGATTAGAACCCAGAGCCCATGCTCTTTACACTCTAGTTCAGGAGAGGTATGGAAGCCAAGGATATGGGGGTGTCTCCTTTCTGAGTGGCATGTACTCACTCCACTGCTGACTGGACATACACTCACCTCACTGCTCGGGACTCACTACTTCAGTCTGCTCTGTGGCTAGAATCCACATCTCTTTGCCTGAGGGCTTTCTCCAAAGCATGAAGGTAGTTCTGTTTGTGCTGGCCAGAGACCAGAACACCCTCCCACCATTCCTATGTGGCCCTCAATCAATGACTGAGAGGAGTAGGTGCATAGACATCCCAGTTCCCTTTCTCATCTGGCAGGGGTTGGAGGGGAGGAGTAACACTGCGGCATGTTCTACATTGGCTCCCAGAGTTCCTTTGTGGGATTGAGCCCTAATTGCCCACTGGTAGCTTATTGATAATGCACCTTTATTGGCTGCCTTCCCTACCCTATCGCATTTTCCCACTCCCCTGTTAATGTTTCCTGGCATCACCTCTCAATTAAACTACTTGAACCTAATTCCTTGTTTGAGAGTCTGCTTCTGGAAGAACCTCATCTAAGGCAAATGGCTGAAGGGCACCAATATCCTTCAGTCACAGAGAGATTGCAACTAGCAAAGACATTATGCATGGGCTGCCAGGAACAGCTACTCAGGTGGTGTACTATACAATTACTGGAGTTGTACAAATTGATGCTTATATTAGTTTCACATTGCTGCTGTAACAAAGTAGCTTAAAACAATACAAATTTGTTATCTTGCAGTTCTGGAGGTCAGAAGTTCAAAATGTGTTTCACTGCACTAAAAGAAAGGTATTGGCAGCTCTGTGATCATTTCAGAGCCACTGACTAGGAGAGGATCTATTTCCTTGCCTTTTTCAACCTCTTGAGGCTTCCTGTATTCCTTGATTTGTGGCCCCTTTCTCCATCTTCAAAGTTAGCAGTGTAATACCTTAATATTTCTTTCTCTTTCTCTCCTCTGTTTCCACCATTACATCACCTTCTCTGACTCTCCTGCCTCCCTTCTTCCTTTGTAAGGACGCTTGTGATTACATTGGATTCACCTGGATAATCCAGAATAATCTCCTTATCTCAAGTTCCTTAATTTAATTACATCACAAAGACCTTTATGCCATATAAGGTAACATATTCCCAGGTTCAGATTAGGACGTAGATTTCTTGGGGAGCCATTATTCTGCCTATCACAGCATATATGGTTAAGGGTCCAGAATAAAGAGTGTGTGAGAGAATGCACAGTGCAGAGAAAGCACAGTGCAGAGAAAGCACTGTGAGGGAGGGGAAGTCGGCAAAAAGGGTTATGATATAAAATGGAGAGATACATAGAGGAAGACATATTTCTGTTGTTTTATATGTATAAACATATAATATATATTTATACAATTTATATGTAATGTATATTATCAACAAATTATCAGTATATAAATAAATAAATAATATGTATATATATTATATATATACAGAGAGAGAGAGGAGAGAGAGAGAGAGAGAGAGAGAGAGAGTGTGTGTGTGTGTGTGTGTGTGTGTGTGTGTGTGTGTGTGTGTGTGTGCCTTAGGGGAGTGAGGTGGAGGAAGTGAGCCGAGTGAAATAGTGATAGGGTCTGGAAGGAACAAGAGGAACTGTAAGAAGGAAATAGGTAGGGTGGGTCTACTTCTGAGGAACTGGCCCTGTCTGAGGTAAGGCTGCAGAGAGGTGAAATCAGTGGATTTTACAGAGAGAAGTTTTTTGTTGTCGTTGTTGTTTTTTAATTCGGGTATAGTTGCCTTATTATGTTGTGTTAGTTTTTGCTGTACAGTGAAGTGAATCAGCTATATGTTATACATATATCCCTTCTTTTTCGGATTTCCTTCCCATTTAGTTCACCAAAGAGCACTGAAGTGTTCCCTGTACTATACAGTCTATTCTCATTTGCTATCTGTTTTATACATAGTAGTGTATATATGTCAATCCCAATCTCCCAATTCATCCCACCCCACCTTTCCTGCCTTGGTCTCCATACGTTTGTTCTCTACATACATCTGTGTCTCTATTTCTGCTTTGCATATAGGTTCATCTGTACAATTTTTCTGGATTCCACATCTAAGCATTAATGTATGATATTTGTTTTTCTCTTTCTGACTTACTTCACTCTGTAAGATAGTTTCTAGGTCCATCCACGTCTCTGCAAATGGCACAATTTATTTCCTTTTATGGCTGAGTAATATTCCATTGTATATATGTACCACATCTTCTTCATCCATTCCTCTGTTGATGGACATTTGGGTTGCTTCCATGTCCTGGCTATTGTAAATAGTGCTGAAATGAACAATGGGGTGCATGTATCTTATGGAATTATGATTTTCTCCAGATATATGCCCAGGAATGGGATTGCTGGGTCATATGGTAGTTCTATTTTTAGTTTTTAAAGGAACCTCCATACTGTTCTCCATAGTGGCTGTATCAATTTAAATTCCCACCAACATTGTAAGAGGGTTCCCTTTTCTCTACATCCTCTCTAGCATTTATTGTTTGTAGAGTTTTTGATTATGGCCATTCTGACCAGTGTGAGGTAATACCTCATTGTAGTTTTGATTTGCATTTCTCTAATAACTAATGATGTTGAGCATCTTTTCATGTGCTTTTTGGCCATCTGTATGTCTTCTTTGGAGAAATGTCTATTTAGGTCTTCTGCCCATTTTAAATTGGGTTGTTTGTTTTTTTTCATATTGAGCTGCATGAGCTGTTTGTATATTTTGGAGATTAATCCCTTGTCACTTGCTCATTTGCAAATATTTTCTCCCATTCTGAGGGTTGTCTTTTTGTCTTGTTATGGTTTCCTTTGCTGTGTAAAAGCTTTTAAGTTTAATTAGGTCCCATTTGTTTATTTTTGTTTTTATTTTCATTACTCTAGGAGGTGAACCAAAAAAGATCTTAAAAAAAAAAAAGAACTTGCTGGGCTTCCCTGGTGGCACAGTTGTTAAGAATCCGCCTGCCATTGCAGGGGATACAGATTCAAGCCCTGGTCCGGGAAGATCCCACATGCTGTGGAGCAGCTAAGCCCGTGCACCACTACTACTGAGCCTGTGCACCACAACTACTGAGCCTGCACTCTAGAGCCCCCAAGCCACGACTACTGAGCCCACATGCCACAACTACTAAAGCCTGCATGCCTAGAACCTGTGCTCCGCAACAAGAGAAGCCACCACAGTGAGAAGCCCGTGCACCACAATGAAGAGTAGCCCCTTCTCGCCTCAACTTGAGAAAGCCTGTGCGCAGCAATGAAGACCCAACACAGCCAAAACTAAATTAAAAAAAAAAAGAAATAAAAGATTTGCTGTGATTTATGTCAAAGAGTCTTCTGCCTATATTTTGCTCTAAGAGTTTTATAGTGTCCCATCTTACATTTAGGTCTTTAATCCATTTTGAGTATATTTTTGTGTATGGTGTTAGGGAATGTTCTATTTTCATTCTTTCACATGTGGCTGTCCAGTTTTCCCAGCACCACTTATTGAAGAGACTGTCTCTTCTTCATTGTATATTCTTGCCTCCTTTGTTGTAGATTAGGAGACCATAGGCGTGTGAATTTTCTATCTCTGGGCTTTCTATCCTGTTCCATTGATCTATATTTCTGTTTTTGTGCCAGTACCATACTGTCTTGATTACTGAAGCTTTGTACTATAGTCTGAAGTCAGGGAGCCTGATTTCTCACGCTCCATTTTTCTTCCTCAGGATTGCTTTGGCTATTCGAGGTCTTTTGTGTTTCCAAACAAACTTTTTGTTCCAGTTCTGTAAAAAATGCCACTGGTAATTTGATAGGGATTGCATTGAGTCTGTAGATTGCTTTGGGTAGTATGGTCATTTTAACAATACTGATTCTTCCAATCCAAGAAGACATTATATATTTCTATCTGTTTGTGCATCTTCAATTTCTTTCATCCGTTTACTATTGTTTTCTGAGTACAGGTCTTTTGCCTCCTTTGGTAGGTTTATTCCTAGATAGTTTATTCTTTTGTTGCAATGGTAAATGGGATTGTTTCCTTAATTTCTCTTTCTGATCTTTCGTTGTTTCTTTGCATTAATTTTGTTTGCTGCAAATTTACCAAATTCATTGATTAACACGAGTAGTCTTCTGATGGCATCTTTAGGATTTTCTATGTATAGTATCATGTCATCTGCAAACAGTGACAGTTTTACTTCTTCTTTTCCAATTTGGATTCCCTTTTATTTATTTTTCTTCTCTTATTGCTGTGGCTAGGACATCCAAAACTATGTTGAATAATAGTGGTGAGGATGGACATCCTTATCTTGTTCCTGATCTTAGAGAAAATGCTTTCAGTTTTTCACCATTGAGAATGATGTTTGCTGTGGGTTTGTCATATATAGCCTTTATTATGTTGAGGTAGGTTCCCTCTATGTCCACTTTCTGGAGATTTTGTATTATAAATGGGTGCTGAATTTTGTTAAAAGCTTTTTCTGCATCTATTGAGATGACCATATAGTTTTTATTCTTCAATTTGTTAATACGGTTTATCACATTGATTGATTTGCATATATTAAAAAATCCTTGCATCCCTGGGATAAATCCCACTTGATCATGGTGTATGATCCTTTTAATGTGTTGTTGGGGTCTGTTTGCTAGTATTTTGTTGAGAATTTTTGCATCTATTTTCATCAGTTATATTGGTCTGTAATTTTCTTTTTTTTTTTTTTTTTTTTTTTTTTTTTTTTTTTTTATGCTGTACGCGGGCCTCTCACTGTTGCGGCCTCTCCCGTTGCGGAGCACAGGCTCCGGACGCGCAGGCTCAGCGGCCATGGCTCACGGGCCCAGCCGCTCCGCGGCATGCGGGATCCTCCCCGACCGGGGCACGAACCCGTGTCCCCTGCATCGGCAGGCGGACTCGCAACCACTGCGCCACCAGGGAAGCCCTGTAATTTTCTTTTTTGTGTGATATCTTTGTCTGGTTTTGGTATCAGGGTGATGGTGGCCTCATAGAATGAGATTGGGAGTGTTCCTTCCTCTGTAATTTTTTGGAAGAGTTTGAGAAAGATGGGTGTTAGCTCTTCTCTACATGTTTGATAGAATTCTCCTGTGAAGCCATCTGGTCCTGGACGTTTGCTTGTTGGAAGATTTTTAATCACAGTTTCAATTTCATTATTTGTGATTGGTATGTTTATATTTTCTATTTCTTCCTAGTTCAGTCTTGGAAGGTTGTACTTTTCTAAGAATTTGTCCATTTCATTGGCATATAGTTGCTTGCAGTAGTCTCTTATGATCTTTTGTATTTCTGTGGTGTCAGTTATTTCTCCTTTTTCATTTCTAATTTTATTGATTTGAGTCCTCTCCCTTTTTCTCTTGATGAGTCTGGTTAAAGGTTTATCAATTTTGTTTATCTTCTCAAAGAAGCAGCTTCTAGTTTCATTGATCTTTGCTATTGTTTTCTTCATCTCTATTTCATTTATTTCTGCTCTGATTTTTATAATTTCTTTCCTTCTACTAACTTTGGGTTTTGTTTGTTCTTCTTTCTCTAGTTACTTTAGGTATAAAGTTAGGTTGTTTATTTGTGATTTTTGTTGTTTCTTGAGGTAGGATTATATTACTGTAAACTTCCCTCTTAGAACTGCTTTTGCTGCATCCCATAGGTTTTAGGTTGTTGTGTTTTTGTTGTCATTTGTTTCTATGTATTTTTTGATTTCCTCAGTGATCTCTTCATTATTTAGTAGCATATTGTTTAGCCTCCATGTGTTTGTGTGATTTTTTTTTGGGGGGGGGGGTTACAGTTTTTTCCTGTAATTGATTTCTAATATAATAGCATTGTGGTCAGAAAAGATGCTTGATACGATTTCAGTTTTGTTAAATTTACCAAGGATTTATTTGTGACCCACAATTTGATCTATCCTGGAGAATGTTCCACGTGCACTTGAGAAGAAAGTGTATTCTGCTGCTTTCGGATGGAATGTCTTATAAGTATCTATTAAGATTATCTGGTCTATTGTATCATTTAAAGCTTGTGATTTCCTTATTAATTTTCTGTGTGGATGATCTGTCCATTGGTGTAAGTGGAGTGTTAAAGGCCCCCACTATTATTGTGTTACTGTCGATATCCCCTTTTATGGCTGTTAGCATTTGCCTTATGTTTTGAGGTGCTCCTATTTTGGGTGTATAAATATTTATTCTTGCTATATCTTCTTCTTGGGTTGATCCCTTGATCATTATGTAGTGTCCTTCCTTGTCTTTTGTAACAGTCTTTATTTTAAAGTCTATTTTGTCTGATATGAGTATTGCTACCCCAGCTTTCTTTGGATTTCCATTTGTATAGAATAACTTTTTTCATCCCCTCACTTTCAGACTGTATGTGTCCCTAGGTCTGAAGTGGGTCTCTTGTAGACAGCATGTATATGGGTCTTGCTTTTGTATCCATTGAGCCAGTCTGTGTCTCTTGGTTGGAACATCCAGTCCATCAACATTTAAGGTAATTATCGATATGTATGTTCCTATTACCATTTTCTTAATTGTTTTTGTGGGTCTTTTGCTTCTTCTGTGTTTCCCACCTAGAGAAGTTCCTTTAGCATTTGTTGTAAAGCTGGAATGGTGGTGCTGAATTCTCTTAGCTTTTGCTTGTCTGTAAAGCTTTTTATTACCTTGTTGAATCTGAATGAGATCCTTGCTGGGTAGAGTAATCTTGGTTGTAGGTTTTCCCCTTTCATCACTTTAGATATATCCTGCCACTCCCTTCTGACCTGCCGAGTTTCTGCTGAAAAATCAGCTGATAACCTTATGGGGATTCCCTTGTATGTTATTTGTTGCTTTTCCCTTGTTGCTTTTAATATTTTTTCTTTGAATTTAAGTTTTGTTAGTTTGATTAATATGTGTCTTGTCATGTTTCTCCTTGGGTTTATCCTGTATGGCACTCTCTGTTCTTCCTGGACTTGGGTGGTTATTTCCTTTTCCATGTTAGGGAAGCTTTTGACTAAAATCTCTTCAAATACTTTCTCAGACCCTTTCTCTTTCTCTTCTTCTTCTGGGACCCCTATAATTCAAATGTTGGTGTATTTAATATTGTCCTAGACGTCTCTGAGACTGTCCTCATTTCTTTTCATTCTTTTTTCTTTATTCTGCTCCTTGACAGTTATTTCCACAATTCTGTCTTCCAGCTCACTTATTCGTTCTTCTGCCTCAGTTATTCTACTATTGATTCCTTCCAGTGTATTTTTCCTTTCAGTTACTGTGTTGTTCATCACTGTTTGTTTATTCTTTAGTTCTAGAGTCCTTTTTAACCATTTCTTGTATTTTCTCCATCCATGCCTCCATTCTATTTCTGAGATTTTGGATCATCTTTACTATAATTATTCTGAATTCTTTTCTGATATATTGCCTATTTCCTCTTCATTTATTTGGTTTGGTAGGTTTTTACCTTGCTCCTTCTTCTGTAACATAATTTTTTGTCCTCCCATTTTTTGTTAATGTGTGGGGCTTTGGTCCTGTCTTGCTGGTTGTTTGGTATGAGGCATCTAGCACTGGAGTTTGCCGGCAGTTGGGTGGAGCCAGGTCTTTGTGCCTAGATGAGGACCTCCAGGAGAGTTCACACTGATTATTATTCCCTGGGGCCTGAAGTTCTCTATTAGTCCAGAAGCTTGGACTCGGCTCTCTAACCACAGGGGCTCAGGCCTGACCCCTGGCCTGGAGACCAAGGCCCCACAAGCTGTGCAGCATGGCAAAAACAAAAAAATAAAAGACAAAGCCCAAGACAAATAATAAAAACAAATCCAGGCAAACAAAAAACAAACCAACAAGCAAATGACAACAATGACAACAACAAAAACCACAAGGAAAGCAAAAAAACCAGGAGACACCCAAATAAACAAGATAGCCCAGAAACCAAAACCAAAAATAAAAACAAAACTAACCTAAACAGAAAACAAAAATAAAACAAAATCAAAAAACAAAGTAAAAGAAAAACTAAAAGAACAAAAGGGAAACACACAAAAATGACAAAAACAAATACAAAAGAAATAAAAAAGAAGATAAAACCAAAATGAAACAAAATAAAGAACACAAGAAAACAAAACAATATGAAAATAGCAAAAGAATGAACCAACAGAAAACAAAACAAAAACAAAACCAAAAAACAGACAACAAACAAAAAAGAGCAGTAATAACAAAGAATAGAAAATAAAAATTAGAAAAATAAAAAGTATATTAGAAAAATAAAAATGAAACAACAAAACAAAACACAACAGTACAAAAAAAGTTTTTAATAAAAATTAAATATTAAAAAAAAAATTCCCTGGTGCCTCTGCTATCTGTGTCCTTGCCCCCATGGTGAGCTACATGCATCCCTGCCTCCCCAGGAGCCCCTCTAGGGACACTAGGTAGGTCTCTGGACCTGCTGCACCAGCCCCCACTCTGTGTGTGTTACTTTCACCAGTGTCTGCTCCTGAAGCTGGCCCAGAGCACAGGTCTCCATGGGTATGCCCCGCAGGGGCTAGTGAAGCTGGAGGAGGCATTGGAGGGGGGGTGGTTCCCCTCCCACCTGGACCCACGTAGTCAGAGGAGGCCCTGTCAGGGGCGGCCTGTGGAGGCTTTGGTGGGGGGCATGCTTAGGTCCACCAGGACCTGCATAGCCAGGGGAGGTTTTGGCAGAGGCGGGGCTCAGGCCTGGGACATGAGCAGCCCTTGTACAGAAAGAAGTTTTAAAGGCCATCAAGAAGGTGCACAAGAGGTAAAAATAGAGGAAGGGCGTGTGGTCTGTGGCTCCAGGCAGATCAGATGGTGGGTGGAGCCTACCCCATGTGTCCATAGTTGCAGATAGAGAGGAAGAGGCAGGGCTTTGAGACCAGGGAGGGGAAAAAGAAAGAGAAACTAGGTTTGTTATGGGAAATAGGGCTGTGGTTTCATATTTGGAAGTGTCTGTGTGTGATGAGTAAGTGTAGGATTTAGTAACAGGTTGAGGAAGACTTATACATTTGCAACTGCTATAAAAAATTTGTTCCCTATTAAAAATCTTCTGTGCATATCACATGAGATTCATTCACGAATTCATGTAACAAATATTGAGCGGCTGCTAGGCACTAAGCAATGTTCTCTGCACTGGAGACAGAAACTGTGAGCAAATGGACTGTGAGTGAAACTGTGAGTGAATGGACTCAGGGAATTAGCTACAAAAGAAAGAGAAAGACAAGTGTATGTATGAGGGAGTGGAGGAGTGGATGACAGAGGCAGAAAAGGCTTTTCTTGGAAGGAGATGATATGGAGTTTTCAGTAACCTTGGTACCTGCAAGTGGAGCATTGCCCAGCTTCCACCCTCCAGCCCATCTGGCCTGGGGAGCAGCTTTAAGCAGACGTTCCTCACTCTCCTCCCCCTTGGAGTCCTTTCCTATTTTCTTCCTCCTTTTCCTCTTCCCATGTCTTCCTTTATCCTGGAGTTTGAGAGGACCAAGGCTGGAGGAGACAGTGACAGTGACTTCCTTCTCTTGCTTCCATCTTTTCTTTCTGTCTTTGACCCAATTCAAAAAACAAAGATGAATAGAGGCCTACTGGGCCTGGAATTGTGCAGGGCTTACAAGATGTGAGACTCCCATTGCCAAGGGCAATTCTCCAGCAAAGGGACATCTGGGATCCATTAGCAGCCAACACACACAGAAGCTGGGCTAGGGTGTATCCATCAGTAAAGGGGATCTGTGTGAGGCACCAACAGCATCCACAAAAAAAGGATGTAATATAGCAGATAATCTTACTCTCGGCTTGAGGGAATGCACATTGGTATAAGACTTTGGAGAGCAATTTGATAATGTCTTACAGAGTGGAAGACACATGTGCCCTATGACCCAGTACTCCCACATCCAGTCATATACCCTAGAGAAACATTTGCATGTGGGAGAGTCTTGCAGAAAGAGGAAAAGTAGAGTGCTGCAGACTGGGCCTCAAGGAGCACCAGCATTTAGGCACTAGGAAGAAGATGGAAGACTCAATTATAGACTGGAGGAAGCAGGGACTATGTGGTCTTGCTCATTGCAATGTCCCTAGTGACATGCCTGGAACATGAGGAACACTCCTGGGATGCACAGGAAGGGAAGGAAGAAGCAGTGAAGGAGACAGAGGTCAGAGAGAATAAAAAAATGAGGAGCCGTCACCCTGAAAGCCAGAGGAAGAGATTGTTAAAGGGGGGGGGGGTGGACAGTGAGAAATAAAATATTACCACCATATCAGAAAACAAAGAATGTCGCAGTCATCAGTGATTGCAGCCACCCTCAACGGTGAGCCCTGAGGGAGTTCAGGATGTAAACAAGGAATGCCAACCATCTAGCAGCCATCAGACTGTAGCCACCACCGAAGGTGCAGCCTGAGGAAACTCAGGATGAGAAAACACAGGATACTGGCCCCAGATAGCTGAAGTCATATCAAAGGAATGACTTCAGTGAGCCCAGACTCTGGCATCTTCCCACACATAGAAAAGTGCTAAATTCCTTAACTTGAGATATGTAGTTTTCTTTTATTAATAGTAGCCAGAGCTGGGTCATTAACAATCCTTTGGGCCCTCTGATGGAAAAGTGGAATCAAGTCTCAAATAACGCCTTTTAAATTGTATCCTCTAGTATTATAGATGGAAAACAGTACTATATTATACCTCTGTGAACGTATTAATAAAATATCTTATACCTGCTTTATGATACATAGTATTGACTGTGCTTTACCATAGCTGTTTTTAATGACATTATTTTAGAACACAACAGTAACAGAACTTTGCTGTTTTCTGGAGTTCTGTTTTTTACTTTTTTTTTTTTTTTTTTAATGGAGTGTGCTGGATGTCTCTATAATTTTGTTTAGATGACTGCAGAACCTGGAAAGGCTGTTGCTGCTACTGCTGCGTAACATACTGTTATTGGTCTTTTTATGTGAATAAATAAATCTATATATCTAGATATAATTTGAATTTTTGGAAACTTTAGCTGTGCTGTCAACTTTGGAAAAATATCCCAGTTGTACCATGTTGGGTTGGCATTGTACAGAAATTAATAGCCATATTGGTCTAGAAATGTTAAACATAATTTTTTCCTTTTGTACAAGGGTAACGTACAATATTAAGTATGTAAGGTCTTATCCACATGGGTTTGATTACAGAAAGTAAATTATTCTCAAAAAACAAACAAACCAAAAATGAAAGAGTAACCTTTTGTTCTGACTACATGGTGTTGTTGCAAAAACTCCTATATACCTTGGTTTCCCGCCCACCCACCCCCCCAACTGCCCCAGCCCTTCCTCTTTGGAACAGTTTTCTCAGAACTTTTCTGAGAGGATGTCTCCCAGCCTTGAAGTCCTAAGAATGTACCCTGAATAAAACATAACTCTCAACTTTTATGTTGTGCATTTGTTTTTAGTCGATAGTTATGGAGACCACGAAGGGCTGAGAGCAGACTTCTCTTCTTTGCCTGAACTCAACGAGGATCCAGAGCCTTGGTACCAGCAGAGGTCTCTTATGCCCACCTGCCTCCTCAGAGAGTCCAGATGAATTGGTGAGTCTCTCCTGGTTCTCAGATCTCCCAAGTTTTGGTTGATGATCCTAAGTTTTATATGGCAGTGTCTAACAGGTACCTGGCTCCCCAGTTGAAAGATATTGGGGAGTGATCCCCCCTAATTGAAAGATATTTGGGGAGCCCAGTTGAAAAACACTGGGGCTCAGTTTAGACACTGAGTTGTTTATCTTCAGCTGAAGGACTGGGAAGACTTTGCTCACTTAAAAGACTGAGTAGTATTGGACTGGGTAATTAAGGGGAAGCTGGCCTGTCGTTTTTCCTTGAATTGTCTACACTAGCGATATTATTTTGACAAACTGACCTTTGAATGGGGGAATAAAAGCTTTCAAAACAGAAGAAAAAGGAACGACATATTGCCAGCCCCCAACTAATACCCCAGTAAGGTTTATGAATGTAAAAAATTTACAAGTACTTAATTTGGAATTAAAGGAAATCTCGTCCTAAAAATGAGGGGGCTCTTTTACTGTATACACAGTTAAGTTTAAAAAGCCAGCTTGATAAGAATATCTTTTCAGAATTCTGACTTTAAACAAAGGCCTTCTAGGGAGAACTTGCATTTCTCTTCCTGTGTCTTTGAGAAGTAAATGTTCTACCTGATCTTCTTAGGGCATTTTTGTGTGTGTGTGTGTGTGTGTGTGTGTGTGTGTATGTGTTTTGAAAACTTGATCTCTGCCATACTATTTTTGGGAGTAAACCTTCTGGATCTTTTATTTAGGTGACATCCTCCCCTATTCTCTTATGGGAAATCCGCTTGTGTCTTAATGGTTTAATATATATCTCATTGGGCTTCCCTGGTGGCGCAGTGGTTGAGGGTCCGCCTGCCGATGCAGGGGACGCGGCTTCGTGCTTCGGTCTGGGAAGATCCCACATGCCGCGGAGCGGCTGGGCCCGTGAGCCATGGCCGCTGGGCCTGCGCGTCCAATATATATGTATCATTAAAAGCCAAATAATGGCTCCTTTAAATTGGAGAAACTTCTAAATAGTAAATTTTTAGAGAGCTCTCATTATAAACAGCTGTTTTATTGGTACCTATATTAAAAAATCAAAGGCAGAAAAAAGAAATATATATAATGGTTAACCTAAGAACTTCTTTTCTTTAAAACAAGTAAGAAAAACTGGTTTGGGAAGATTTATTTGTGGTCTTTGCTTCCCCTCAGTGGGTTTTACAGATGCTAATAAAAACATTAGAATAATGTTAACAGGAAAAAAAACCTGTAAGGAATGTCTAGATACTTGTTGGAACAAGGTAGAAATTTTAAAAAGGAGTTATCTCAAATGAATAAAGAAATCTTCAGATGGATATTTAAAATGGGATAAATAAAATGGACACATATGTGATTAAAACACAAGGTTTTGATATTACACTACCTAAGATTAAATGGGCCAAAAAGGACCCCCTACTAGTCTCCATCATTAAAGCCAAACAAGTCCACTGTTTACCCCAGTTTTAAAAAGATATATTTAAGGGGCTGGAAAAAAATTTTTTACACTGAGATAGCTGACGAGCAATTACTTGGGGCAACAGTTAGGCCACGGGTCTGAGTTCCTTGGCTCAAGCTCCCTCTGGGGCTCCCAGAGCATTTTATAGAAAAATAGATAAAATGGACAGGGAATAAAAGAAAGAAAAACTTCTAGAACTCCTCCTGTAAGATCAGAACTTGTTGATTGGATCCTAATGAAAGCTAAAGGTATAAAAGTTGATAGGATTGGGTTAAAGTATATAAAGATGTATATATATATATATATATATATATATATATATATATATATATATATATATATATAAGATGGTTATCTCTCTTTTGTTTAATTATGTTGTGGGATAGACACATTTCACTGTGGAATGCTTCCCCTGCATGGTATTATGACAAGGCACATAGATCTGCCCCTCAGAAAGTATTAACTAAACATACTAAAGGAAACCAGTTGGGTTATCTGAGCCACACAAATAAGTAAAAACTGGGAACTAACATTCAGGGGTTAATAAAAATAAAATTAGTGATTTTGCTCTGGGTTCAGCTTGTAAACTCAAAAAGAAGTTCTTTGCTGAATGTCCTATACAAGATTTTGAAGGCGTGATAAATTAAACTCTAAAGTTCTAGAACGTAGAACTTGTAAATTTCAGTTTAGTTAGAAACCTTCTCACTGATATATAGTTGGGCAAATCAATCTTTTAACATCATCTAGGTGACAGACCTTTGGGGAACTTAAAGCAACTGTCTTTCTCTTGCAAATCTCTACAAACCAGAAATGTAAATACAGGCCACAGGGACCTGAGGCTGAACCTAATTAGCTTAATCAGGAAGAACCTGAAACCAAGGGAAAATAAAATGACAAAGTGGCAGTTTTAAAATTCAAACTGCTGAGAATGCTCCCTCAGCCAAGCTTTACAAATAGTAAACACTTAGTCTTCAGAGCAAGCAACTTTAATGTATTCCAACTGATTTTTGTAAAAAAGTAAGTTTATATTGTAATACCTGATTCATAACTAAGTTTTTTTTCTAAAGGGAAACCATGAGGTCTCTAGTTTTGCCTGTTTATATGTCTGTGTACACATTATACATATGAAATATCTCTACCTCTGGAAAGTATTACCAAAATTGAATTTATAAAGAGCTCAATTTAATTTGAAAGTAAGTGGTTACAAATTAAATATAAAAGAAACCAGCCAAAATGACTTTCAGGTTCATGTGAATTAGGAAATATTCAATATTATGTTGATACCTGGTATTAAAGTTTTGTTGATCTAATTAATATATACATGTCTTTAGAGTCATCAACATTAAGTATAATACTTTATTGTATCTAGGTTTAATAGAAGTCAAATAAGACCTTATTATATCTGTTGCAAAGAAAATAACTTGATATGCTGAAACTTTAAGGTAAATGTAAATGAGATAAGAGCTTTTGGGTAAACTCTTTAAGAATAATTATATTTTAGAAATGTTTACTTAAAATGATCTCTCCAGATATTTGGTAACAAAGTTCTAGAGTTGTGCTAATTTAAGTGATGGAAACTTATTGAATATCTCGGTCACTCCCAAATAAAATAAGATACTGAGACAGCAATTACCGAACAGAGAAACTAAAGTATTTAGGACTATTAATAAATGTTTGGTGTCACCCTGAAATGTTTTTAGAAATTGTCACTAGTAATTTATGTTCACTAATATTCAGAATGCTAATGTAAAAGACAGTTCATAATTGCTTATTTCTTAGTTTTCATTAGAAATTAAGGTTTTTAAGAGTTGAGGATTCTAATTTAAACAAGTAATTAAAGCTAATAGAAATAATAATGAAGCATTTCAGTATACAGTAGGAAATTTAGAATGTGTGTTTTCAGTAAAGAAGGTATAGGGAATGGAATTAAATTTTATTGAGGGAAAAGAAAAAATGTCTTAGAGCTGGTTGTTTCCAATGGAAAAATAAGGGACAAACTGATACGGATATAGAAAGTGATGAAAAGTTGTGGAAAGGAACTCTGAGGAAAAGAAGTTTCATGCATGGTCAGGATTAACTAAATTTAGATTGAAGTTGATTAAGTGAATGGATTTTGTTGTTAAGTAATCTAGTACAAGACTGGAATTTGATTTCTCTCTCTGTTAGGAGAATGATGTTTGTTGGAGTGCTCCTTTTTGATAACAGATTGTGTGAGTTCCTTTGCCCTTAAGTGATCTATATTTGTTTTTCTGAAATCTTTTCGTGACTTTTGTTAAATGAATAAGTATTCTTTCAGAGTGACCTGTAATCCTGTTGTGTTTTAAAACTTTTTTGATAGTTTTGAGCCCTCATGAAGGGCTGGCAGGCAAAGGCCCCAGGAAAAGGTAGACTAATTTCCTTATAAATCATGTAGTTATGAGGGTGGGTGTTTCACATGTGGCTTTTTTGCAAAATCAGCTTAGCAGTTAGTTAGTACATTAGAGGGCTCATAAACGCTCCAGCTGCACTGACTCACAACATGAGACATCTGTGAGGTGAGCTAGAAGGGTGGAGCTCTGAGGAGGAACTTGCCTGGTGGCCTGCCTATGTGACGTCAGGTGGGAATGCACTTTGGAGCCTACTTGTCACAAAAACCTGGACTTTAGAATCAGTCTGAGTTGAAATCTTGGTCCCAACACTTGCCAGCTGTGTAACCTTAGACAAGTAAGTAATCCTCCCTGAGCCTTTGTTTCCAGGTGAGGGCAATGGTGGTTGTTTCAAGGTGGAGGATTGGCCTGGAGAAATGCAGCTGGTTGCTCTGACAGATCCTTGAGGAGGGAAGTACCTGGGTGTGGCCACCAGTTTCTGGACTCTAATCTTCAAATTTTCTCAGAAATTTAGAGATTGGCATTTGGGCAAACTGTTGGGCAGTATCTACTAAATTCACTGTATTCGTTTCCTAGGACTGCCATAACAAAGTACCACAAATTAGGGGACTTTAACAGAAATTTATTCTCTCATAGTTCTGGAAGCTACAAGTCCAAAATCAAGGTGCCAACAGGGCCACACTCTCTCCAAGGCTCTAGGGTGAGTCCTCCTGTGGGGGTCACCATTGCCCCCTTGCCTAAGTTGTGAACTTTTCTGTGGAGACCAAGGGCAGGGCACAATAATTCATTTGTCAGTCCTGATAACATATGGAAGGGTTGGGAGCCCTCATTGCAGGAAGAAAGGAGGGAGCATTATGGAGCCTAAGCTAATTGGGGAGGATATTTGGGGATCCTCACATCTCCTCTTGTCCCCTTGAGATGGCCCTGGGGCCTCAGCCTCCTGGTGAGATCACCAGGTGTGGGTGGAAGCAGTGAACTCTGGCAAGTGCTGCCTCTTCTTGATCTGCCTCTCCCTGTTCCAGGGACTCACCCCTCCACCCATGTCCCTCTCACATTAGGCTAGAGGTATGGGGTATGGAGAAGCTGGAGGCAGGACTGGTGGGGACTGGTAGGAAAGACCTGAGGAGCAAGGTATCTGCCTGAAGGGGCTGCTTGGGGAGCTGACTCAGTGGATGCCAGGCAGGCTGGGAGTGCAGGGTTCTGTCTTGACTTCAAAAAATTCAGCCTCAGAATATGTGGGAATTTGGAGTGTCTGAGCTTCCTACAAGCGTGGTTGGGTGGTACATAGGGCCATGCCCTTGGAACAATGTCATTGAGCTCTGGGCTGCCCATCTCCTGCTCTCCTTTCCATCTGCATTTGTCCGGTTTCTAGAAATAGAGACAATATGATCTATATCTATATCCATATATATTTATATATTTATAGCTATATCTAGTTAGCCCTCCATATCCACAGGTTTTGAATCCAAGGATTCAACCAATTGATCCTGGGTTGGTTGAATCTGCAGATATGCAACCTACAGATATGGAGGGCTGACTGTATTCATTGCATCATACAATTTTATATAAGGGACTTAAGCATCCATGGGTTTTTGTATTCACGGAGGATCCTGGAACCAATCCCCTGCGGATACCGAAGGACCACTCTCTCTCTCTCTCTCTCTCTCGTGTGTGTATGTGTGTGTGTGTGTGTATATCTTAATATATAAAATACAAGTATAAATATATATGTATATTATATATATTGGCTCCCATGGTTATGGAGGCTGGTAAGTCCAAAATCTGCAGAATGGGCCACCAGGCTGGAGACCCAAAGAAGAGATGATGTTGCAGTTCAGGTCCAAAGGCCATGTGCTGGCATAATTTCCTCTTGTTCAGGGAAGGTAAGGTTTCTTCTCTATTCAACTAATTGAATGAGGCCCATTCACATTATGGAAGGCAATCCACTTTACTCAAATCCACTGCTTTACTCAGAGCTCACTGATTTGAATGTTAATCTCATTCAAAAGTACCCTCACAGAAATGTTCAGAATAATGCTTGTCCAAATATCTGGGCACCCCACAGGCCAGCCAAACTGACACATAAAATTGACCTCCTTACTAAAATGACTTCACCAAGCAATAGGAATTGTAGCTCCTTGCCACTGAGGACTTACTTTGTGTTGGCAACCTTGTGCTTACTTCATTACTCACCCATGTGGTAAGTGTTATGCTTGTTTCACAGAGGAGTCAACTGAATCTTAGTGTGATAGCCAATGTTGGAACCCCAGTTGGATCTCTTTTGCCATCCAGTGACCCTTCCCCCACCTGTTGCCAGTACAGTGGCTAAAAGCTTGCATCTGAGACCTTCTCTGGGTGATTGCCTGTGGCTGATGTCCTTGTCCAGAATCTCCTGAGAACTTTTGTCCCCCTCTCCCATCCGCACCCGCTATCCTCCAGGGGTGGACAATGACTGATTGACACAGGAGTATAAGAGACGGTCCTGCTTACCTACCTCAAGGGGGGATAGCTCTGGCCCATTCACCATGCCCCCCAGAGCTCCACATGGGATCAGGCTGAGGTTAGACTCCAGCTGAGACCCCATCCTTTGCTGAGCATTTTCCCCTGTCCTGTCCTACTTCCCTTCCTCCCTTTCTCTTGAGATCATTTCCTCAGTTAAAACATGTGCTCAGGAATCTCTATCTCAGCCTCTGATTGTAGGGAATGGGGTTTAAATTCCTGTTAGTGAGGAATTCAAAGCCAATTCTAGCTAGCTTCAGCACTGGCCCACTGAACCCCTGCATTGTCCATAGCTGGGGATGGTAAGCTGGCAGGCGTGTATGCATCCTTGGGGGGCTGGGGTATTAGCTGAGGAGAAGAGAAGAGACCTAGCTTTTAGGAAGGTCTTGGTGGCTTTGTCACTCCCTCCCTTGCTTGCTCGCCCCTAGCTGGTGTCTCATTTCCATAAGACACAGCACCAGCAACAAGTTGTGCAGTTATGTACCTTCACAGGGGCAAGTTGAAGGCTACACTTGACAGAGACTGTGGGTCTGGAGTCCTATCCTCAAATCTTCTAAGAGCTGAGTCTCAGCTTTCAGGCAGCAAAAGCAATGGACTCAAAATCCTGAGCTGCTCCTTGGGAGAGAGTATGAGCCAACCCAGGCAGGCCGGCCTCCTGGTCAGCAGGCTCCAGGCCTAGGCTGTGGTCTGAGGCCTCCATTTATAGCCCCCCTGCCTGTGGGAATGCTGAGTCACCACCCTGGGAAGGCCTCTGCCATCAGTTTTTCCATAACTTGGAGGTTTGGAACTGTTCCAGTCACCACTGCTCCAGTTAGAAGTTTGCTTCTGGCTTTACCAGGTGGCCTCCAGACTCTCCAAGAGACAGCTGCTTAAGGATAACAAATAGGTGAGATGAAAGAGTCTGGACCTGAGAGGGTGGAGCCAAAGCCTGGCAGAGGAATTGCTGGGGATGGCTGTGCAGTGGAGGATGGGCTCCATGCTGGCCCCCAAAGAGCCTTCTACTCCATCTGGCTGGAGAAGACAAGAAAGGATGGGGCACCTGTTGGCAGAAGACTTCTCTTAACAAAAAGAGGAGTGTTAGGCTGTTCTCTTTGGTTAAAGACCTTTACTACTGCCTTCTATGTGAAAGGATATAGTGTGGAAACTATGGTGTCGGGTAGACCTGATTAAGAACCTCTGTTCTATCATTATAGATTTTGTGATGCTGGGAAAGTCACTCAATATTTCAGAGCCTCAGTTTTCTCATCCAGAAAATGGGTGGCCATGCTTAGTTCACAGGGTTATTCTCTGACATGGGGCAAGTCAGATGAAGGGAATAGCTCAGTAAGAGACAGAGATAGACTTGGTGGACTAGGAATGCTAAAGAAAAATTCAGCCAGCTTCACCAATTTGCTTCTAGAGCCAGGGCAGTGGGCATAAGGCCACTGCTTACCCATTCAAATGCTCGAGGCAGACATCATTAATTATAGCTGCACACCTTAATCCTCGATAGAGCCTCCAGGTAGCTTCTGTTAATTGATTGGAGGTGGCACTTGAGATGGAACCTATGTGTCATCCCTGGTCTCAGGACAAGATGGCCTTGACAGCCATCGTGGAGGAGTCCTTGAATATATGAAGAGGAATTTAAAGGAAAGAAAAATTGCCTTCTTCTAACTTGAATGCCTGGGGATGGAGTTGGTTTGTAATTGAGCAGCCTACAGGTTCTACCATTTTCAAGCAGCTTGAGCTACTGAGCAGAGGTCAGGCTTGGTGTAGACCTTCCAGATAACCATTAGCTTGGCAAGGCTGGCCTCACCAAAGATGTACTCTTAGACTGCCTCCCCACAGGAGCAGACCCTGAAACAAGGATTCAAGTTCAAGTAGCTTAACTGAGAAGTGATTCCAAGGCCTCTGGTAGGAGATTCAGGAAATGAGACAGGGAAGAGAAGGAAGCCAATGCAAGGTGCATTTTAAAGTAGGTTATTACTGTGGGTGACTGGAGCTTAATCCTACTGAGGAAGCCTGGGAGTTAGTGCAGAGCACAAATCTGAGTTATGGCATCTGAGGAGTGAGGGAGCAGGGTTATGTATACACCAACTGCCATCAGTCATTAGTTGAGGGCTACTGGGGTAGGATGTTAACTCCCTGTTTACAGGTGGACAAGATGGCATCAAGTGGCCAGAGAAAACTCTCAGGCAAAAAAATTACAGGTACTGGCAGCTGGAAGTGGTAAATGCCAAAAGCAGTATCTACTATTCATGTGGACTGAAAATCCCAAGGAGCTCAAGTGAGTCTATTCATTGAAAATCAGGGCTGCCTAATCTTTCCTAGTATGGTGTTCTCTTGAAAATTCCAGCTGCCTCACCCTGCCCCAACCTGCCCCACCCCTAGGGGCATAGCATACATAGTCCCTGTTCTGGACTGAATGACCAGAACCCTGATGATTAAAATAGTAAACATTTATTTCATACTTACTATAGACTAGGTGTTCTGGTAATTGCTTTATAATCATGATCTAATTTAATTGTCATAATAACCCTGTGAAACAAGTACTATTATTATCTCTGAAGTTCAGAGAGGTTAAGTAGCTTGCCCAAATTCACACAAACAGTGTTATGGACTGAATGCTTCTGTCCCTCCAAAATTTATACGTTGAAATCCTAATCCCCTATGCAAAGGTATTAGAAGGTAGGGTCTTTGGAAGGTAATTAGGTCATGATGGTGAAGCCCACATGAATATGATTGGTTCCCTTATAAGAAGAGATACAAGAGAAATTTCTTCCTCTGTCTGTTCTCCATTATGTGATAATACAAAAAGAAGATGGCCTTCTGCATACCAGCAAGTGGGCCCTTATAAGACATCAAATCTACCAGCATCTTGATCTTGGAGTTCCTAGCCTCCAGAACTGTGAGAAATAAGTAATTGTTGTTTAAGCCATTCTGTCTATGGAGGGTTGGTGGGAGATTTGTGCTCAGGAGAATCTGGCAAGGGAGGAAAGGAGGTAAGAGGTGCTAAAATTGTCCCCTGTTCCTCATCCTCTGCTGGAGGGTCCCTGTCACCAGAAAGGGCATGTCTAGTCTTGCACTCTTTTCCCCCATTTGGCCTTCCTGCCCCACCTTCCCTTCTGGTCCCCACTCAGAATCAGAGGTGAGGACAGACCTCCAGGGCTCCCAGCAAATTGTCTTCATGTTTCTTTCTGGTCTAGATCAAGTGAGGGAGGAGCTTTTATGGAGAAAAGGGCTAGAGGCTAAGGAGCCCGTGAATGCTTGAGGGATTTTCTTGAAGACCTGGGGTTTAGCAGATTCTGTGCTAGGATCACCATTGCCCTATGTAGCAGTGTGATTGTAAAAATGGCCCCAATTCTCCACCCCTCCCTAAATCTACACACTTTATGATGTGATCTCAGAGCCTCCTCCTACTGAGAGGTGGAGTCGGTTCCCACACCCTTTGATTCTGGTCTGGACTTGTGACTTGCTCTGGCCAGAAAAAGGTGGTGGAAGTGATGTTGAGCCCTTTCTGAGCCTAGGCCTGAAAGGGCATTGTCTGTTTTTGTTTGCTGTCTTGAATACACCATGACCATGATGACCATGTGAACAAGCTCAGACTAGTCTACTGGAGGACAAGAGACCACATGGAGCAGAGACAAGCTTCCTAGCTGAGGCCATCTTACACTAGCCACTAGCTTCACCCAAACATGTCTCAGAGTCCAGCCAAGATCAGCAAAGGCACCTATTCAACCCATAGCTGACTGTAGCCCCAACAGTGATCCCAGACAATGCAAGAGCTGCCCAGCTGACCCCGGACTCATGAACAATAATAAATACTTATTATTGTAAACCACTGAGCTTTGGAGGGATTTGTTACACTGCAGTAGCTAACTGATAAACCCAAATCTCAGGGGTCAATCCTCCTTCCTTTGCCCCAAATTAACACTCAGTCTGACCTAACACAGAATAGCAGCCTCTAGCCTCACCAAGTCTTCCACAGAGGTTCCCTTATGGCCAGATCTTGATTTGGCTTCGTCCATATCAGTGGGACTGCCTTGGCACTCTCCCATCTTTTTACTGTATTCTTCTTTGACGCTAATCTGTGTGTGTGCACTTGCGCACGTGTGTGGTTTGTGTGTGTGTGCGCCTGTGAGCTCTAAGGTACATTTCACATCTTAGGTTCAGTCTCCTCCTTTTGCTGAGGACTCCCTGAGGCCCAGGCTGTGCTTTGTCCCCAAGAGACTTTCCTTAGACAGGGACCTGGCCCCTCATTCCTGGAAAGTTGCTCCTGCTTAATGCTCAGCCTAGGTTGTGAGGATGCAGCTCTGTGGGTTCAGGTCAACCTCATAAACTTCTCTGCCCTACCCGCCAGGGCAGCAAGTCCAGCAAGTCTGGTGCACTGCAGCCTCCCACCTACAGAGCTAAAACTAGAATTCCTGGCTGGGCTGGCTTGCTTGGCAGCTGCCCTCAGCAGCTTTCCCTACCCTTCCAGGGGCTTTCTCTGTCCTACAGCTTTCCCTTGTGAACTGGGCTGGTCCTGGAACAAGCTCCCTCTGGCTAGCTGATCACCCTCTGGTGGGACCTGATGAACCAGCGTGACTTAGGACACCACGAGATCTAACACCCAGTCGTGGGCTCTTTCCACACAGCATTTACCTGTCAGGGGGCATCTGGTCTCAAACCACAGATATAGCTTTTAATGGCCTAAGCAGAAGAGGAATTTATTAGAAGATTACAGGTAACTTATGGGATTGATCAGAAGGACTGACCATGGGAGGAATGTGGCTGGGCGTTTTCTGCTGCTGGCACCACTGTCTCTGACCATGGCTGTGTTCTCAACTGTCTCAGCTTTCTGTGGCCTTATCCCAGACTCAGAGTTCTGGGAAATATTACTGAGAGACTGGGATTGGATCTGGGCTGCTCCCTTGTCACCAGAAAAGGCAAGTCCACAATATTGAGTTTCTCCAAATGTAAGAAGGGGGGTTCAGATGTTGGGCAGCCAAAAGAAGGGTGATAAGCACCCATACCACTCCATCCTCTTAGGGTCTGTTATAAGGAACTTGGTGCTCCAAATAGAGCCCAACTCCAACACTTTCTTTTCATTGTGCCATTAAAAAAATGAAGTTTAATTTATACATAGGAAAATGCATATATCTTAAGGATTCAGCTCAATGAATTTAAAAAACCCGTTTATATACTTGTGTAACCACCACTCAGATCAAAACAGAGAACATTTCCATCACTCCAGAAGGGTCCTTTGTGCCTCCCTGGTCAATCTTATCTTCCTCTACAGAGGAAGTAACCATTCTGATTTTAGTTTATTTTGCCTATTCTTGAACTTCATATAAAAAGAACCGTACAGTTTGTACCCTTTGTTTTGTTTTTGTTTTAGGCCTTGCCCTGCGGCACGTGGGGTAAGCTTAGTTCCCCTACCAAGGATCAAACCCGCACCCCCTGAATTGGGAGTGTGGAGTCTTAACCACTGGACTGCCAGGGAAGTCCAAGTTTGTACTCTTTTGTGTAAGGTTTCTTTTGCTCAGCATAATACACTATAGATCTATCCAGGTTGCTGCATGTATTAGTAGTTGGCTCCTTTTTCTTGCTGAGTAGTATTCCATTGTATGAGTGGGCCATAATTTGCTTATCCATTCTGTTGTTGATAGACATTTGGATTGTCTCTAGTTTTTGGTTCTTACGAATTAAACTGTGCACATTCATGTACAAGTCTTTCTGTGGTCAAACATAATTTCCCCCCAGAGTTTTGATTTACTGTCCTGCTTCACTGAGAAACTTCCCCACCAAATTAGTGGGGAAGTTTCCCTCAGCTAGAAAGACAGATGAGTTTTTTCTCCCATGCAGTCACTATTCATACCCAAGATAGAACTTTTCATCTATGCCCCTAAATCTGCTTCTCCTGGAGTCTTCGCCACCTCATTGTGTTGCTCCAGCCAGAAACCTGACTGCTCTCTTTGCTCACATCTTTCAACCCAGCCATCAGTAACCCCATCATGTGTGCCATCAAAACACCTGACCACTTATTTCCTCCATGGCCACCAGCTGTTCTGGACCACCATCACCTTTTACCTGGAACACTGCAGTGTCCTCTCCTCTGCCTTCACTCTAGTTTCTCTCTCCCACCCTCACCTCCCACCCCTGGGTGATTCTTACCACAGAAGCCAGAGCAAGCCTTCAGAGGCTAAGTGAGAACATGTTCTGCCTTCACCCGAAACCCTCCCATGGCTCTCACCCAACTCTAAGCAAAAGCCACAGTTATTACAATGTAGACATTGCAATAACAAAGCCCTCATGATCTCCCCATGCTACTTCTCTCCCATCATCCTCTTCCTTTTCTCCTTTACAGTCACACTGTGCTTATTCCTTTAATATGTCAAGGATGTTCCTGCCTGTGGACTTTTCATTGACTGTTCTCCCTGAACAGAGAGCTCTTCCCCTAGATTTCCACGTGGTTCCCTCCTTTACTTTCCTTCAGACCTATTAACTTTACCAGCTCTATTTTTCTCTACAGCTCTTACCACATCTGTTACAGTCTATTTACTGGTTTACGTGTTTGTTGTTTGTCTTCCCCATCAGCATGTCAGTTCCATAAGGGCAGGGACTTTGTCAGTTTGTACTTGTGTCCCTGGTGCATAAGCGTCATCAGCCATGTCCTAGGCAACAGTTAAGAGACACAGAGTGGCCTAGAGCACACATGAAAAGAGAGAATCAAGTTAGGTGTCTTCCACCTTGAGCTCACAATTTGGGTGTTGGATACTTTAAGAAAGTGATAAGAACATCCTTTGGGCTTTCTCTGCCCACTCAGAGATTTAGCTCACTTTGTGGTCCAAGCCCCCACAGTCTCACAGCCTATGTGATGAGTCCAGTGCAGGCTCAGAGATTGGAAGAGGCTTTTGGAAATGGTGAGATGGAACCAGGCCTGTGAGGGTAGGTGGAGTTGGGTAGGCAAAGGACAGCAAGACATCATGGGCTGGTGTGGGGTAGTGCTGCTTAGGTGAGATATGAGGGGTTAGCACCTTGGACAGAGTCTCTGAAAGTCTGCCTCCCAGGAAGGCCATCACCAACGCCACTCCTTGTGCTGACCCAGCAGGGTTTGGGGGGAGAGGTCCGAACGCTTTCCACCCATGGTTGTTATACCAATATCCATCATCAATCCCAGACTAGACTTTGGTTATTTTTAGGTTGTTTTTTCTTTAACGCTGAAGTATATCCGTGGAAGGGAACTTATTCTTCAATAAAGCAAACCTACAATATCTCTGGACAGACAAGAATGAAGCATCCCTACCTAAGTCAATCTCTGGGGAGACAAGAGTGAAGCTGACTTGCCTAAGCAAAGCAAGGTCTGACCTCTGCCAGGATGTTCCGGGAGTCAACGGAACCCCTGCATTGGAAGAGCAGAGTCAACCACTGGACTGACAGGGAAGTCCCCACCTCCAAAATCAGATTTTTAAAGGCTTTTACGTACAGGACATATGGAAACAGTTTTGTGTGCTGTCCTTTATTAAATGCAAGTATGGTCATGCTGTACACACTCTGTTGAAACTTGATTTTTTCTCCTTAATGATGTGTTTTGGATGTTCTTCCATGTCACCCCTTTTCTCTTGTCTTCTTTTCTCCACCTTATTCTTTTCACTGATGCTTAGTATTTAATACTACACATATTCATGTTTTGGTTTATTTAGTCATTGTCCTCTCAATGGGATTTCAGGGTTTTTTTTCAATTTTTTAGTGTTTTAGCCAATCTTGCTGTGAATACCCTTGTTTATGATTCCTGAGTACATAGCTAGATGCATAAGTGCTGGGTCAGAGGGGATGCACATTTTGAATTTTAATAGATGTAATTTAGTCCCCTAACCCCCCATGTCTGGGGTATGGGTGGGGCACCCAGGCCAGAACTTAGGCTTTAACTTCCCTATCCCTCACTTCAGTCACCCAGTCCATCATCAAGCCATGTTAATTTTACCTCCTGAGTATTGCTAGCTTTGTCTCTTTTCCTCCAACCTTGTTGCCACTGCCTTTGTTCTGATATTCATCATCTCTTGCTCTTGCCTGAATTAATGCAATAGCTTCCCACTCCTACTCCCCATCCCTAGTCTTGGTCATTCTATCTCCAACATAACCCACGTTATTCTGTAGTCAGAACTATCTTTCTTGATCCCCAATCCAATCATGCCCTCCTCTGACTTAACTCTTCAATGGCTTCCCGTTACTCTTAGGATAATCTCTAAGCCCTGTGTTTTGGTCTACTTTCATCATGCCAGCTATGCCAACCTCTCCAGCATCGTTGAAACCACACTCCTTCTCAGATGGGAGTCGAACCCAGCCAAAACTCAGATTGGGACTTGAACCCACAGGCTGGGACTTGAACCCAGCCAGAGTTCAGATTAGGACTTGAACCCATCATCCCTGATTTAGGAGAGGACTTAAACCCATTATCTTTTAATTGAAACCACTCACCTGGTGTCAGGACTTACTGAAGCTCATGTTCTTTTGTCTCACTGCAGAAAGAATTCAACGTGAGGCAAAGTGACAGGCAAAGAGTGAATTTATTAGCTTAGGATGCTAGTGAGAGATACAAGTGGGCTAGCAGGGGAGTGCATCCCTGAGAACAAAGAGGGTTACATTTTTGTAATCAAAGAAAAAGTGGGGAGAGGAGGAGACCACATTCTTCCTCATTCTTGGGTGGACATCAAAGCTTACATCATTAGTTCCTCCTTTGACCCTATATGGTCTAACCAGGACTGTCATGGCACTATTTAAATCATATGTATATTAGCAGAAGTGTGGTGACATAGACTAAAATATGGTAATTCATTTCAAGTTTCCATATAATGTCCCCTTTCACCTAGTTTCTTTCCTCTTTCTCCTATGTTTCTGTCTTGGCTGCATGCAGAAATGCTACTCTTCAGAACTATTAACTCCCTGACTTCATGCAACAAGATTCAGACCCCATATTTATTGTCTTGTGTTTTAACTATCAAGACTTGTGGCTTGAGTGTGCCTGGTGCTTGAATGTACCTGGTCTTCCTTCAAGGTACTGTAGGTTGTTGCTAGGTTACTGGATTCTTTTCTTGAGTGGTCATTAGGTTACAACAGTCTTCCAAACTCCCTTAAAATTCCCTTTCTGTCTTTATTCCCCCTAGTTGGATTCCTCAACTAACTATTCACGTATCTTATTCTATCCCTACCATCATTCCTTCCTGCCATCTCACCTCACACCCAGGATTCCAGTGATGTTGATAGTTAAGACCCCTAATATGTCAGACTGTTTTACACCCCATGCCTTACTCAGTTTTCTCTGACTGCACTGCCTGTTCCACTTCCCTGTTCTCTTTTCTCCTCCTGTTCACCCGGTGAACACCAGCTATCTTTTGGGGCTCATCTACCAGTCACCCATTCTGGGAAGCCTTTTCTTTCCCCTAAAGGAGGACAGACCACTTTCCTTTTAGTTCCTACTGATGTTGTTCAGGCTTTTGGTTTAGTCTTGTCACCACTTAGTATCCAATTTATTTACCTCCCCAACTCCCCTCTAGACTCGGAGCTTCTTGAAGAGACTGAATAAACAATGATGACAGGCTGTCTACCTAGGGTAACATACATGCAAAAAGTGCACATATCATAAGTGTGCAGCTTCCTGAAATTTTACAAATGGAAACCACTCATGTTACTAGCAGCCAGTACTGGAATTAGGAATTAGAGTAGGAGACAGCCAAAGGGACTTATCTGTAACGTTTTCAATTCTTCACATGGAGAATGTGTTCTAGTATAACCTGGATAATTAAAAATTAAATACAATTTTTTTACACATCCTCACACCCTCCCTGTTGGGATCTTCAGAGCTGTGTTAAGAGAGACATCAATCAATCAATCAAGCCAAATTGAATGTGTATTTACTACTTCATCAGACAGATCAGGTTTGGCCACTTAAAAGCTGTATGATCTTGAACAAGTGACAACATCTCTGACCCTTTGTTCTCTGTTGTCTTAACCCAGGTCCCCCTAAGTAGAACCTGAGACAAAGTCTTGGGAGCAGATAGTTTCCTTGGGGATGTGATCCTAGGTAGCAGGAAGGAGAGAGAGGAGGAGTGCAACAGGGAAGGTAGAAGAGCCAATACAAGATGTGTCACCAGGTTGGTCAATGCTATGAGTGTCTTGATGCCACCATGACATTTCGAGGAGCCTTCTGAAAGTGTCTCAGAACTCTCTGCTGAGGAACAAAAGGGAGAGTCATACATCCATTGGCTCTTACCTCCCATTGGTCAAGGGAAGCCCCACTGACTCATACTTCCCCATATTTCTCTACTGATCATGCATGAGAACCAGGCAGGCTCCCTTGAGGTCTCATTCGGCTGTACTGGGGAATACTCAGGTTAGGTTGAAGTCTTCCTGAAACAGGTCAGCTCAGCACTGACTGGAGGGAGAGGTTTGGCCAAAAGGTTTTTGAGGTGGTACACAAAGAGTGCTCGACACACTCATCTTTACAATGATAAGGGAATGCTGCAAGGATTGGGTTGAATTCCACACCTAGATAATAAATGACCTGGGTTGGGGACCTGAGAAGTGCAAGGGCTATGGCAGACCTGCTCTCTCTTACTCCAGAGTGTGGGACTAAGGGAGGGCCAAGGCCCAGGGCAAGCCTGAAATGTTGCTGAGCAAAGAGGGGCTCTGCCATGTTGGTTCATCAGGGCTAGGCAGAGAGCCCCAAGCAAGACAGTGGGGAAGGCAGTGGGTTCTAGGAGACAAAGAGGAATCCCCTGGTGGGATTCCCTGGACCAGGAGTGAAGGGAAGTGTGTCCTAATAGGTGCCTGAGGCCTTGCTCCTATGAGGGGAAGGAAACTGATGAAGCCACAATATGGAGCAGAAAAGGTACACTGGAAATCCAGACCGCAGTCCTTAGCCTGGTGTCAGGCCCCTATATGTCCTACATGATAACAGTGGGTTGTCTTCTTTTACAACATTATACATGGTGATAATCCACCATATATCTAGCTTTGATCCCTCTCAGGGATATAAGTCAATTTGAAAGCAGCCCCTGCCTTTTATGTATATTACAGGCTAGAGCAGGGGTTCTTAATTTAGGGTCCTTGGATAAAATTTAGGGGATCCATGAAACATAGCTAGAAAAAAATTACATCTATATTTTGCTATAAATTAAATCAAAAGTTTCCTTTATTTATGGGTGTAGACAACAAATTACACAGTTGAGTCTTTGTTCCCAAGAGAAGCTACAAATATTTTCACGTCACAGTACAGTTATAAATATTTTGAAAGATCATTTATACTTCAAAATTACAGTAGTTATTAGACACTGTCCCCCCCCCACTAGATCTTGTTGTATAGTATATCAAAGATGAAGCACGTATTATATATTTTAAAATATTTTGATAAAAGTATTTCAATATATTTGGCTTCCTTTGTAATCTGATGTATTTTATTTTATACATTTCATCAGACAAAAAGTTCAAGAGTCCCTGTACTAGACCATGAAAGGCCAATATTCACCTGTATGCTGGGAGCCCTCTTGGCTGCACCAATGGCAGACATAACTAATCAATCACAGCAATCTTTCCAGCAGATGCCTCTGCAGTCATCTTCTACTGACTGATCCGTGCAGACATATGAGGCCAAGTTTATCTGTTCTTCCTGGTCTGTAATGAACTATATGAGCCAATGAGGAATAAAGCAAGGCAAGATAAGGATATGATTAAGTGCTTCTTTGCAAGCACAGCAAATTAGAGCAAAGTTTGAGACTAAAAGTGCAAAAGGCATTAGAACAACAAGAAACACTAACATGGAAGAGTCCATAGTGAGGTATTGAAGGAAGGACATAATTTTGAGAGATGGAGAAAGGATGACGAAATGGTATTCAGGTTGTATGTGGAGGGGTAAGGGTGAGAGGTTCAAGGATGGAAAGAGCAGGAAATATCAGGGGACACTGTGGAGACCAGGCTTTGGAGAAATTGTCGTAAATGAAATTGAGGTATCAACTTCATTAGGAAGGCTTTGAATACTTGGATGAGGAGTTTGGTCTGGGAAGTTCCTGAGAGTCAGTGAGCAGGTGACAAATGGTATATCAGTTTGCTTTTGCTGTGTAAGCCAGAATTTAGTGGCTTAATACCACAATGATTATTTCTCACTAATCTATCCATCAGCTAGATGGTTCTTCTGGTCTGGGCTGCTTAGCTGATTATGGTGGTTCCCTCATGCATATTAGGTCACCTAATGAGTTGGCTGGGGACTGCTTGATTCAGGATGGCCTCATCATATGGTTGGCACTTGGCTAGCTATTGGCTGGGCCAATGGGGGTCCTGGGCCTCTTGGTTTCTCATCCATCAGAAGGCTAGCCTGGCTTTGTTCACGTGGTGGTTGGACAGATTTCCAGGAGAAGTGGAAATGCACATGGCCTCTTGAAGCCTACTCAGAACTGGCACTTTGTCACTTCTACCATATTCTATTGACCAAAGCAATTCACAAGGCCAGCCTCAATTCAGGGAGTGGGGAAATAGATTCTGCCTCTTGATGGGAGGAGGTACAAAGTCACATTGCAAATGGTGTTGATACAGGAAGATAATAATTGTGGCCATGTTTGCAATTAATTTATCACAGAGAGTTTGAGGGTGGTTGGTAGAAACAGTAAGAGAAAAGCCCCAAGGGCAGGGAGGCTGGCTGGAAAGCAATCACAGTAGTGACTGGGAAGAGAAGGATAGGATGTTTGCCCAGACTCTAAGATGGGGTAGACCTGGATGGGGGACAATAGAGGAAATGAAGAAATCTCTGAATTTGGGGCCTGATTGGGCCAGGCAAGGGAGAAAACCATTCACAGAGCTAGGATGTCAGCAGGTGACTGCTGGTGAAAGACCTGTCTGATTTGGAGCCCTACTCTGGAAGGGCCTTGAAGGTTTGGGGTGATGCCAGCTTATGTGTGCATTGCGTCCTGCTGTCTATAGGCTGGGAGATCTTGTTAAGCCCTTTAACATTTCCTGGCCTTGATGTTCCCCTCTATAGAGTAGGAAGAGGAATTCTAACCTTGTAGGGCTGTTAGATGATAAATTGAGAGGCACAGTATGTGGAAGCATTTTGTAAACTCTTTTGGATGAACACTTATTAGTGGTTTTATGGCTTGGTTTTATTTTTAATTTAAGAGATGTTAGCCATCTAGGGATGGTGGCTAGGAGGGACCTAGTGGAAATGCACCTCAGAGATGGGACTCACTCGAACCCAGTCGCACCTCAGATGGGACTCGAACCCTCAATCTTCCAACTGAAACTGCATAACTTGTCTCAGGGCTTAATGAAGCTCAGGTTCTTTATGTCTCAGCAAAGAAGGAATTCAGTGAGAGGCAAAGGTAAGAAGTAGATAGATTTATTAATACCCTTTGTAAAGAGGTTGCAGGAAAATGGAGAGTGAGAGGATGGTCATATCCCAGATCTTGAGCAAGTTCCTGGGATGGGCTGCCAAGTGAGGGTCCTTGGCTTCTCACAGGAAAGAATTCAAGAGTGAGCCATAGTAAAGTGAAAGCAAAGAAACACATTCCATAGGTAGAGCATGGTCTGTCTGAAAAGGTGAGAGTGGCCCTGGAAGATACACACTCCACAGAGTATGAGCCCTCTCAGAAGGTGAGAGTGGCCTGGAAATATAGGATGGATAGTTTTTATCGGCTGGGTAATATCATAGGCAAAGAGTGGGAGGATTATTCCAACTACTTTGCGGAAGGGACAGGAATTTCCAGGAACTGCGCCACTGCACACTTTTTACCCTTTTATGGCCTTGGAACTGTCATGGTGCTGGTAGGTGTGTCATTTAGCATGATAATATATTACAATGAGCGCATTATGAGCCTCAAGGTCTCCTGGAGGTGGAATCTTCCACCATTTTGGTCCTACTTGGTTCTAACAAGTTTTTATCATATTCTCAATGGCTCTGTCATTCCTTTAAAGGAATGACAGAGCCATTCCCTGCCCCCTTCCCTCCTGTCTCACTAGGAGGGAGCATGAAGGGCAAAGAGGAAGACTCAGGGTTTGAGGGAAAGAGCTGCTATTAGGGGGTGGGAGAAAAAAAAGGACCCAGAGGGAGAGAGCATGACCTGTCCAGAGTCCCTACAACTTGGGGTTGGGGAAGCTTCAGGAGAGCCACATTGTGGGGCATTCACTCATGGCTGTTCTGTGCTTGCTCAGATGTTGGGCTCAGAGAGATGGGAGTCAGAGTGGGGGCAGTGTGGTGGGAGAAGTTAGTCTCCATGCTTAATCTTCCAAAGGCAAACTCCTGGGTGGTCTGGACTGAGGTCAGTACGGCTCCCTCCTCTTCTCTCCCTCCTTATGCCTGCTGCTCTGAAAAGTCCAGTGGCATCACTGCTTCCAGATGTGACCTCCAAATGTGGCCTGGAGCAGTTCCAGGCAGATTAAGGATGCAGAGGCAGTAGCCAACCTCCTGGCTTTTCTTCCTCCCTCCTTCTCTAATGGAGCCTACACAGTGCTCTCCATCCCCTGCCTTCCTTCCACCTGGTCAGGGTACCAGGTACCTAGAGACACCAGTGGATGGATAAATAAATAACACTTATGAATAAACCTGAGCCAGACAGATGCATCTTTATTCGTGTTGGAAAGAGCTTATAACTGGGGGAGTGGAAAACTGTCAAATGTTTCCCTTCTGAGCACTCCCTGTGGCTCTTGGAGGAGGAAGTGAGTTGTTTCCTTGGCTGGGGAGCCGCCAGGGCACTAGGCTCAGGGCCAGCCAGGGCCTGGAAGGAGCTGCTGAAATCTTCCCTCTTAATGGGGACAGCCTGGGCCCTGCTGTCTCACCAGGATGGAGCCCCAGTTAGGGGGAAAATGCAGCTCTTTCATTAGTAGCAGACCATGCTACCAACCCAGGTGGTGCGGCTAGAAGTGAGTTCTATGGTTGCCTGGACAAGTGGGTATCAGAGTGTACTATGTGCTTGAATTCCCTAAAGCTCTTATTCAAATGCAGATTCTGATTCAGTCCATGTGGGGTGAGACCTGGGATTCTGCATTTCTGACTAGCTCTCAGGTGATTCTGAAGCTGCTGGCATGTAGACCATATTTTGAGTAGCAAGGTTCTAGACTGGACATCTAAAACATGTCTAAACTTTTTGACACTTCTTTTTTTCTGTAGGTTTTCCTGATTTTTCTTTCTTTTTTTTTTTTTTGGTTTTGTTTTTTTTAGTTCACAAAGTACTAAAGAGTAGACAGTGAAAAATCTCCTACTTCTGTCCCCAGCAACCAGGTTTATTCATAGCTGGTATTTATTTATCCATCCACTGGTGCCTGTAGGTACCTGGTACCCTGACCAGGTGGAAGGAAGGCAGGGGATGGAGAACACTGGGTAGGCTACATTAGAGAAGGAGGAAGGAAGAAAAGCCAGGAGGTTGGCTACTGCCTCTGCATCCTTGATCTGCCTGGATCTGCTCCAGGCCACACCTGGAGGTCACATCTGTATCCCTTCCCATGGCCAACCAGTGTTGTTGGTTTCTGCATATGTCCTTCCAGAGATATTTTATGAATATTCAAGCAAGTATATATATTTTCTTCTCTCTACTTGCCCTATTTTGGATATTACCTGATATATACTGTTTTGGTCTATGGCCATAGCACCCTGAACATGCCCAATCTTGTCTGATATATACTGTTTTGCATTTTGCTTTTTTTACTTAACAACATACCTTGGACATCACTCTAGTTTCTCCTTTCTTTTATTAAGGTCACACAATTTCATTATATACAATAGCTGACTGGGCAAATCCCTTTTGACTGACACTTAATTATGTCCAATCTTTTGCTCTTGCTGCTAGTGGTGGAATGAATACCTTAGTATCCTATTACTTCTCCCGGGTGTGAGTCTATCTGGAAGATAAAGGTCTGCAAGTGGAAATGTAGGGTCAAAGGATACATGAATTTGTAATTTTGATGAATATTGTCAAACTGACCTCCCCAGAGGAGCTGTGCTAACAATGTGAGAGAGGGCCTATTTCTCTTATTCTCTCAATGCCACATGTTAACAAACTTTCTGATATTTTTCAATTTGGTGTATAAAAAATAACTGCTCTTTTTGTTTGTTTGTTTGTTTGTTTTTGGCAGCTCCAGAGGCTTGCAGGAACTAACGGCAGTGAAAGCACCGAGTTCTAACCACTGGACCACAAGGGAAGTCCCAATAACTGCTCTTTTTGAAGCTCTCTCCTCCTTTAGTTTCCATGGTTCTCTTCAACTATATTTGTCATAGAATCATTGCATTCATCTTCTATGGGCCAGGTACCTTATCAGGTGCTGGGAATCCAAAGGAAAACAATGCATGAATAATCCCTATGCTTCCCTCTAGTAGGAAAGACAGTTAATTAGTCAATAATTCCTGATAAGCATGAGGCGTGTTATGATAAGGGGGTGACTTCTTAAAACAATGCTACTCAAACTTTAATGTGCTCATGCATCAACCCGAGGATCTTGTTGATATACAGATTCTGACTCAGCAGGTCTGGGGCAGGGTCTGAGATGGTGCAGTTCTAACCATCTCCCAGGTGAAGCTGAGACTGCTGGTCCCAGGACCATATTTTGAGTAGCAAGGACCTGCAAAGCATTTTCTGTGAAAGAACGAGACAGTAAATATTTTCTGCTTTGTGGGACACATAGTCTGTCTTGCAGCTATTCAACTCTGCCTTTGAAAGCAGCCGTAGACAATATGTAAATGAATGGACATGGCTGTGTTCTGATAAAAATTTATTTCCAAAATAGGCAGTGGGCTGGATTTGGCCAGCAGGCCGTGGTTTGCTGACCCCCATTCTAGAACACTGCAGGCATCCAATAGTTGCTTGTTGAAGCAATGAGTGAAGGGTGTTATTTGAGTAGTATCAGGTGCCTGAGCCCCTGGGATCAGTGGTGCCTGGAGGAATGGTGTATTGGTTAGAGTCCTACCAGGAAAACTAATATGAGGCTTTAAACCGAGGTAATTAAATGCAAGGAATTGGCTACACAGTTAATGGAAGAGCTGAGAAGTCTACCAGGGGCAACTCAGAGATTAGCAACAGCAAGAAGCTGCTACCACCTTGGAGAAGAGGAGAAAGTGGGAGATGGTATTATTGAGGTTCAGGTCAGCCAGTGGGAGCTGGAGCCGTGGAGAAGACCCAGCCATGGTTGGAGACCCTGGGAAGAAATACTGTTGGAATCTTCCTTCTTCTTGCCTTCCTATCTTCTCTTCATTGGCCAAACCCAGCTGTGATCCAATATATACAGGAGGCTGTAGGAGCCAACCCCTATCATATGGAATAGAGCAGGAGAAGTCAAGCATGGTCCGAGGCCAATAGGTCAAGGTCCAGTGAAAGGGGCACTTAGAATGAGACTTGAACTACCTAGTTGTTCAGACAAACAGGAGAGGAAGTGTGGATGTTTCAGGCACAGAAAGCAGGCATAAGGCGTGTAGGGATGAGTGTGTGGAATGAGACCACTCCTTTAAGTGGGATGAGATTTATGCTTTAGAACAGAGGTTGGAAATATCTTTGTCACATAGTTTTTTTCTTTTTGTTTAAAAAACATGTAAAAATGTAGAAACCATTTTTAGCTCACAGGCTGTGCAAAAACAGGCCACAGGCAGCCTTTGGCCCATAGTAGTTTGATGGCCTGTTTCAGAAAGATCCACTTTAGAAGGATGTATTGGGGTGGGCATGAAGCTGAGAGAGGAGACAGAGAGGCCAGAAAGAAGGCTGCTGAAGATGCTGGGCAGGAGATGGCAGGAGCCCAAATGGTGATCATGGTGGTGGAGAGAAAGAATGAGTTAGAGATGTAAAATGGACAGAATGTAGAATAGCTGGTCTGAACAGAGGGGGCTGGGCCAGGTCTGGAGAAATTTTCAAACTGACACATTGACTATTCTCCTGATTGTCTTGGAAACCCTCCCTCTCTTGCTTTAGGGAGTGAGAAGAAATCCTGTCATGCTGGCAGTGTACTTCCCTGTGTACCCCCACCCCACCCCACCCCACCCACTCTCTTTAGGTAGAACAGTGGAAGAGCAGGTTGTGCTGCCTCTTAGTAAGTCAGAAGTTGGCTGCCCAGCTGTTGGTGACTCACTGGTGGCTCATTTCAGAATATGGGTACTAAGCATCTCCTGTTTTCAGTTTCAGGCCTTGGTTGCCATTCCTGAATGACAGATGACATCCCACTAACATTCTGTGATACCTCCCTGTGGCATTTGGATCCAGAGTAGAGATGAGAGCTGGGAAGTCCCTTACCCAGTCCTAGGTCAGACACATTCTGGTAGCCTCTGCCATCATCTTGATCACAGGCTGACTGTAGCACCGACAGGGCTGGGATGTTGTCTTAGTTAGGGCTCCCCCAAAAGAAGAGATAAGAATTTGAGTGCAAGCAGTTCATTGCACTGGGAGGGAGTAAGGAAGTGAGACAGGGGAGGAAAGCAGTCCATACAGAATGTGTTATGGAGCCAGTTACAGCTGTGGGCAACTGGAACTTAAACCTGCTGGGGAGCTCTGGCTTTCAGGGTAGAACACATGCCACAGATTATCCTGTCTGAAGGGTGAGGGAGCTAGGGTATTTATCCACCAATTCCTGCAAGTCACAGATGGGGGGTTTCTCCAAGGGATGTTAATTCCCTGGCACTTGCAGCCTGCTACCTGGCTTTCTGCAGCTTGGGCATGAAAGCTCTCCAGTTCAGACTTGCAGTTGGGAGGCATCTGGAGCTTCTTGAAGTGGTAAGATCCCAAAGAAGTGAGCAGGGTACCTATAAAACCTGCTATAGATGGCTATCCTCTCCACTCAACACATGGGGAAACTCAGAAGCAAAGTGATACCCCCAAATCATACAACATGTTTGTGACAAATGGGAGCCTGAAACTCAGAGCTTGTGGGTCCAGTGTCTTCCACTAGTTTTTAGCCAGTCCCTGTTGTCATGGGACTTCTGGGCAAGAGAAGCCCTGCCTCGGTGTCTCATAGGTTGACTTGTTCCACCTGCCCACCTGTTGCATTCACTCCTCTGAATACTCCCCACTTCCCAAGTCTACCTAGAGCCCAGAGCCATGTCTGGAGGAAGGGGGAGCCTGCAGGACATGCACATACGGCAGTAATTGGCTTCCTTACCAAGGGCCTATATGTGGCTTGCAGAGCCTGGAAAGGGGTAAGCAGGAGACAGACTGGGGTCAGGAGTTGGGAGGTAGTCCACTGGTCAAGCTGTGGGGGCAGGGTGTGCTGAGGAGAGGCAGACAGGACAGAGTCAATGTGGAGGGCACTCAAAGGGACTGCAAAGTGGGCTGGGCAGGTTTGAGCCCTGTGTTCCTTGTCCTGGTCACTTGGGACCTGGGACACTTTGCATAACTGGGAGCAGATGTCTCAGGCTTCAGCACTGAAGGCTGCATGGTTCAGAATAGAGAATAATCCAGTCATTCAGTTGTTCATTCCCTTGAGGATCACTTACAGGGCCCTGTATATCCTAGCTATGGTGCCAACCACCTTGGGGGACTTTTGAAGGAATCAGGCTATTGGCCGCTTTCAGAACCTGTTGCATCCTTCAGGGGGAGTAGGACAGTTTTCTTCCACCTGAACTCTCCATTCTACCTTGAGTCCTGAGTTAAATAGTAAAAGACAGCACAGCCCTCAGGGAGCCCCTAGTCTGAGCAGGGGGACATACTCCAAAATCCAAGTGTGGAGTTGCTCCCTGCTCAGGGAGGCTTAGAAAATAGTTTTGCTCCTGAAGTCTTTGATACCCAATTAGGGGTGGGGGGTGACTGGAAGCTCCACCTGACTGGCCCAGCAGAACCCCTGTGCAATCTATCCCATTCCTAAACCCAGACTGAGATAGATAATCAGCACAGATGGCTGTAACATTTCCCTCCCTTTGCAATGTGGCTTTGCAGCTTCTCCCATAAGGAATCTATTCCTTATCCCTTGAATCTGGGCTGGTGCATTAGTCAGAATTCTCTAGAGAAAAAGAACCAATAGGAGGTTGATCTCTCTCTCTCCCTCTCATTCTCTCTCTCCATATCTATCTATCTATCTATCTATTATCTATCTATCTATCAATCATCTATCTATTATCTATCATCTATCTATCTATCTATCTATCTATCTATCTATCTATCTATCTATCTATCTATCTATCTATCATCATCATCTATCTATCCATCTATATAGAAAGAGATTGAGGAGAGATTTAAAGTAATTGGCTCACACTCTTGTGGAGACTTGGTGAGTCCAAAAATCTGCCAGGTTGGCTGCAAGCTGGAAACTCAGGGAAGAGTTGCATTTGAGGCCCAAAGCAGTCTGCTGGCAGAATTCCTTCTTGCTTGTGGGGTAGGGCATGGGGAAGGGAGAGTAGGGGGGTAGGGCAGGGGTTAGCTTTCAACTGATTGTATAAGGCCCACCCTCATTGTAGAGAGCAATCTGCTTCACTCAAGGCCCACCGACTTAAATGTTAATCTCATCCAAAAAAATACCTTCACAGAAACATCCAGAATAATGTTTGACCAACTATCTGGGCACAGTGACCCAGCCAATTTGACACAAAAATTAACCATCATAGCTGGTCTTTCACTTGCTTTGGGCCATAGAATGTGGTAAAAGTGATGGTGTGTTAAGTCCTGAGCCTAGGCCTCAAGAGGTTTTCATCAATTCCACTCACTGTCTTGGAATTCTGCCCAGCTCCCAGGGAACAATCTCGGGCTTGCCGCTGGAGGATAAGAGAGACCAAGTAGAAGAGAGATGATTCGTGCCAGCTGATGCCAGGTCCCACCCAACCTAGCAGCTGACTGCATATGTACGTGGGAGCCGAGCCAAGAGCAAATTGCCCAGCAAAGCCCAGCCCAAAGTGCTGACCCACAGAACTGTGAGCTAAATAGTTATGTTTTAGGCCACAAAGTTTCGGAGTGGTTTGCTACACAGGAAAATATAACTGATACACAGTCCAACTTCTGCAGTGGTCCCGTACCCTTCCATCCCAGGTATTCTATCAGCCTGTCACCTGGGCTGATGGGGAAGACACAGGCAGACAGAGGGCCTATTTCAGGCTTTGTAAGGCCCTGTGGGTGTCTGTATCATTGAAGGCATGTGTGTAGATACTCTTCCACCCTGATATTTAAATGTATCTCTGCCCAAGCACATTCTAGCCTGTCAGGCTCCCACAATAATGTGTCAGAGCAGAAGGGGATGCTGAGGGTCGAGGGATGAGGCCAAGGGTTGGGTCCTGGAGACAACCTCTGTGGACCTGGGGGAGCTTCAGGGATTCATTGTAGGATGGGGCACAGGAAAAGAACTTGGGAGGCAGCAAACTTTGGTCAAGTTCTGCTTCAGTTGTTCATCAAGTCTGTGTCCTGGAGCAAGTGCCTCACCATTCAGAGCCTCAGTTTCTCCAAGAGCTGAGTTAGGTTTTGTGGATCCTGGAGCAGTTACAAGTTGGGAACCCTCTTTAAGCAGAAGAATATAAAACTGTGATTACAAAATTGCAGGACTTTGGAAGGGGCTCTGGCAAGTGAGCTTAAGCTTCATTAGCTTTGTGGTGAATTGCTTCTGGCTTCCTCACTGGTGGAATAGGAAAGTTAATAATAGCGATTGAAAAGGACTGTTTTGAAGGTCAAATGAGTACACCATACACAGTGGGCATCCTAGTGGGTGGAATCTAGCAGGAAGCCAGTGTTGCAAGAAATGATTCAAAGGCGGAATCATAGTGGCTGGTTGGTGGGCTTCTGGGGGAGAGATGGAGCAGCATGAGGAAGAGTAGAGGGAGAAGGATGGTGTGGTATCTATACTCTTGCCAGGCCCATGGGCTGCCCCTCAGGTGCACAGAGAGGCAGATGCAGCAGCTGATTTCATGAGGGTCTTTGTGAGGTTCTGGGGCCTAAGTACTGTTGGGACAGGGTTCTGAACCCAAAGTTGGGAGAAGCATGTGTTTTTTCCTAGAGTAAGAGGCTGATTTACTGAGGGCATGCTCTCAGACAAGAATAAAAGGAAGGGAGGGAAGCAGGACAGGGCAGGGGAAGATGCTCAACAAGGAAAGAGTCTTAGCTGGAGTCTAGCCTCACCCTGATCCCACAGGGAACTCTGGGGGTGTGAATGGACAGAGAGTTGTCCCACTCTGAGGGAAGAAGGGCAGGCTTTTACCCCCTGTGCCAATCAGTTGTTGAGAGGAGGGTAGGGAGTATAACCCCCCAGGGTCACACATCAGTCAAGGGCAATTCTCAGGAGAAGGGAACAGCCTTTGCAGCAGTTGCTGGACACTTACACTGGCCTGAGAAAGGGGATCTGGGAAGGGCACCAATAGAATCTATCTCAAGGGTCCTCTCCAAAATTCTGCAGGATACTCAGACCTACCATGGTATGGGGTTGGCAACCTGGGGAGTGAAGAGGATGAAGAGATGGAACTTAGGAGAAACCAAAGTTATGATCGTTAGGGCACTATGACAGGGGCAGTGGACAGGTGCTGCCCCCATGTGACTTCTAAGGACTTGGCTTTTTAGTGCTAGGCTCATGTGGGATAGTCTGCAGAATTTCAGAAGTAACTGGGGCAAGTTGAGGGGCCCTGGAGCACCCGTGGTCTGCAGGTGAGGGTTAAAGTCCATGAAATGTGTGTTTTTCCTATTAATACAGTCTCATTTGTGTGCAAGGGCTGGTGAGGCCTGGAGGAACTCTGGTCACGTATGGAAAAGAGCTTTGTCAACTCTAAAGTACTGGATGATTCCCAAGGCCATGAACATGATCAGTTGGGAGGTAGTTCCCTGCCCTGTGGAAAGACCAGAGATTCACCCCAACCCTGGCAATGGCCCACTGGTTGGTTCATAAAGAAGGGGAGATAGGCAGGAAGGTATAACAGCTTGGTGCAACTGGGGTCATACACCTTCCTGTGTCCTATAATCAAAGGCAAGGTTATTTATCTTTGGTGAGGTGGGTCTTAGGAAAAAGGAACTAGAACTGGCATATTGTGTAGGTAGGAGGTAAAATGGGACAACCACTTTGGAAAACAGTTTGGTAGCTTGTTATGAAGTTAACATACACTTTTCATATGACCTAGCAATTCTACTGCTAGGTATTTACCAAAGAGAAGTGAAAACATACTGTATTAATTATCTACTCCTATGTACTAAATTATGCCAAAACTTAGCAGCTTAAAAGAACAATAAATATTTATCATCTTCACAGTTTCTTTGGATCAGAAATCCAGGAACAGCTTTGTTGGCTGGCTCTGGATGGAGGTCTTTCAGCAAGTTGCAGTCAATATTGTGGCTGGCCAATAGGAAGGTTTGATGGAACTGGAAGATTTGTTCCCAAGATGGCTCACTCACACACTTGACAAGTTAGTGCTGAATGTCAGTGAGAGGCTTCAGTTCTTTTCCACATGGACCTCCTGTAGGGCTGCTTGAGTGTTCTTATCACATGGCAGCTAGCTTCCCTGAGAACAAGTGATCCAAAAGAGCAAGGCAGAATCTGCAATGTCTTTTATGACCTAGCCTTGGAAGACATACTGACACTTCTGAAATAGCCTACTGACTACTTGGCCAGCTCTATCCAATGTTGGAGAGATGACACAAGGTCTTGAATACCAGGAGGGGACCATCACTGGGGGCCATCTTGGAGGCTGGTGACAACAGGTATTAATGCAGTCATGCCTCCTCTGTTCCGTACAGAACAACACATACACCTTTGGCACCCTGAGATTCTAGTATGAGTCTTGAGTATCCCTGGGGTGGGTATGTATGGGAGCTTCGATTCCAATAGAGCCATATCAGCAACAAGAGCAGCAGCAGCAGAAGAAAAAGACAGCAGTGCTCAGCAAGAGGCTGTGCAGAGGAGCTGGAGTGGAATGTGTGAGTCCCTGAGTGAACATGACCTTGTCTCAGGAGGCAGCCCCAGTGTGCAGTGTGGTTTAGTGCAGGTTGATTAGACCTAATGGGAGGGAACAGAGGGATCACCTGGTCTCCATTTTAAAATATGCATTGAAATAAGGGTTCAGGACTCTCAAGGTAGCCTCTCAGCTGGTGTGTCAGGTTTAAGCAAAGAGTGGATATAGAAGCACTTTGATGAAGAGGCATCTCCAAACCTGAGGGCTTGCCTTTTCCTTATCCTGAGGTCTCCCCAGCAGGGCAGGAGATGTATGAATGGTTTCTCATCTGTGCCACAAAGCCAGGGGTGTGTCAGTCCCCAAATCGTTGTTCCATGAGGCCTCTCCTGACTTCCAGGTTGGGGAGAAGGACACATTCTCTACCAGTTAAGGACCTCTATTATCCAGCCGTGTGTTCTAATAAACAGGTAACTCCAACAGAGTTGCAGAGAGTTCTGATTGCTGGGCTCCTCCTTAGGAAGCTGGGTCCTAGGCTGAATATATAAGTTCTTGGACCCCAATCTTTCTCCCCCTACCCCACCAGCTCAGCTTCTAGCCTGGAACCCTTGTGAAGGTGGCTTGTGCCCCCCTCCCCATCTTTATGGGCTGTGTAAGGGGATAGAGGCAGGAAAATAAGATATAACCTCCAGTCCTTAAGGGTAGCCTTGCTTCCGTAATGAATTTCAGACCTCAACAAATAAATTTTGAATAAATACAAAAGCTTAGGGACCCCAAAGACAAGAGGATCCCTTTTTTCATCATTAGAGCCTGCATTGCTTAAGGGTATGAGTGAAGAGAAGAGAATGGTAGAGAAAAAGAGGCACTAGCCTTTTAAAGGAGAAGCCAGGGTTTGCAGAGCAATGTAAATTAGCGTGCAAATGGATCTATAAAAGCAGACTTGGGACCTGGGACAGTGGACTTGGATGGACCAAAGGGCTCCTGTGCCAGTTTGCCCAGCCCTGAATCTTGGTTCCCTGCTGGATGTGAGAAGAGGTGGTACAGCTCCAGAATTTCTATAAAGGAGACACTGGGGTCAGGGCACAATCTGGCTGGGAAAATGGGAGACTGTAGAGAGTCACTGAACTGACCCGAGAACTACACAATTTTTATTGATTGTATGTTTACTAGAGGGTGGCTTTGACTCTCAGTTTTCTACCTCTATTCTATTAACATGTCAGCAGGAATCAATGTTACTTTAATAACTCCCCTGCCCAATTCTTTGGCTACCTCTTTCTAACCTGATCATCTATTTTGGAATTTTGTAAACAATTCCTCCTTTTGTGTTTCTTTACCAACTAGGTTTAGTTGTTCTCATTATGCATTACGGAATTTGACATCTTTTCATGTATTTGCCTGGTTCTAAGGTTATTCCAGTGACCAACACAAACCTCTTCTTGGAGCTCCAGAGTCAAGTAGGCCAGGGTCTCCTTGACAACCCCTGAATGTCTCCCAGCGACCTCAAACTGAGCATATCTGAGATGAAATCCATAGTTTCCAAAATTCAGTTATTTTGAGTAGTCCCTGTCCCCACCCCATGTCACAGTAAAATGGTGGCTCCATCCAACTAGTGCATAAGCCAGAAGGCTGAGATCAGTCTGGACACCTCCCTTACTCTCATGCCCCCTGAAGCAATCTATCTCTAAATCCTGAGTCCTCTTGTTCGACACCTTGACTATTTCCATAGCCCTTAACTGGTCTCCCTGCACCCTGTCTTACTATCCTCCTACCATTCCATTGTCAATACCAATCTGCACACAGATGTCAGGGTTATTTGCATCCCCTACCCTGAGGCACTACTTTACCTGTGTAACACTGGGAAAGTTGCTGCCCCTCTCTGAGCCTCAGCTCCCCATTTGTCAAAGGAGAAGTTGGTCTAGAGACTTGCCAAGGACCAGCACAGATTAATTTCTAGGGTATCACAGCACTGAGGGGCTGGCTGCATTCTGGTTAGAGAGTAACCCTATGGTGTGGTGGGGGAAAACCTAGGGTCCAGGAATTACAGTGTAAGCAATACTTGGAGCCTAAGGCTTTCCAGGATTTTGCAGCCTCCCAGGCACTTCCTGCCACCAAGAGGGAAGAAATATTGTAAGCCACTTCTTCTGAAATTCATATGTCTGTTCCAATTGCCCTCCTCACACACCAAAAATATGTGCTTGCTCCTTTCCCATTCCAGAAATTCAAACCCAACCCAGTCTAACCCAGGTTCTCGCCACTGTGAACTTTCATATATTAATTTAAAAAAAAACTTTTAATTTTGAAATTATTATAGATTAACAGAGAGTTGCAAATATAGTACCCCTTATCCAGTTTCCCCCAATGGTTACATCTTACCTAACTATAGTGCAGTATCAAAACTGGGAAATTGACATTGATACACTCTGTGTACAGTTCTGTGTTATCTTATCACTTGTGTAGATTTGTGTAATCACCACCACTGTTAAGATACAGAACTATTCCATCACTGCAAAGATCCCCCATCTGCTACTCCTTTATAATCACACTCATTCCTCTCCCCACCATCCTTAACCCTTTGCAACCACTAATGTGTGCTTCACCTCCATATTTTTGTCATTTTGAGAACGTTATATAAATGGAAGCATATGGTATGTCACCTTTTGCATTTTTTCTTACCACACAGAATCATGCCCTTGAGGTCCATCCAGGTTGTTCCATGTATCAATAGTTTCATTTTTTGAGTAGTAATCCATGTTTGGATTACCACAGTCTGTTCAACCATTCACTTGCTTTAGGGCATTTTGATTGTTTCCAGTTTTTGCTATTATAAATAAAGCTGCAATGAATGACTGCTGAGAGATTTTTGGGTGGACATAACTATTTCTCTGGGATAAATGCCCAGGAATGCAATTGCTTGGTTGTGTGCTAAGTGTATATTTCATTTTTTATGAAACTGCCAAACTGCTTTTTAGAGTGGATCTACCATTTCATATTCCCACTAGCAATGTACAAGAGATCCAGATTCTCTGCATCCTCCCAAGTATTTGGTGTTGTCACTATTTTTTATTTTAGCTGTTCTGATAGGTGTGTAATGATATCCATCATGGTCTTAATTTGCAATTCTCTAAAGGCTAATGATGTTGAGCATCTTTACATGTGCTTATTTGCCATAATGTATATCCTCTTTGGTAAAATGCCTTTCATGTCTTTTGCTATTTTCTTTTTTTTTTAATAGAACTTTATTGGGGTATAATTGCTTCACAATACTGTGTTAGTTTCTGTTGCACAACAAAGTGAATCAGCCACATGCATACATATGTCCCCATATCCCCTCCCTCTTGAGCCTCCCTCCCATCCTCCCTATCCCATCCGTCTAGGTCATCGCAAAGCACTGAGCCGATCTCCCTGTGCCATGAGGCTTCTTCCCACCAGCTATTTTACATTTGGTAGTATATATATGTAAATGCCACTCTCTCACTTCATCCCAGCTTACCCTTACCCCTCCCCTTGTCCTCAAGTCCATTCTCTATATCTGCATCTTTATTCCTGTCCTGCCCCTAGGTTCTTCAGAACTTTTTTTTTTTTTTTTTAGATTCCATATATATGAGTTAGCATACTGTTTTGTTTTTCTCTTTCTGACTTACTGCACTCTGTATGACAGTCTCTAGGTCCATCCAACTCACTACAAATAACTCAATTTCATTTCTTTTTATGGCTGAGTAATTTTCCATTGTATATATGTGCCACATCTTCTTTATCCATTCATCTGTCGATGGACACTTAGGTTGCTACCATGTCCTGGCTATTGTAAATAGTGCTGCAATGAACATTATGATACATGACTCCTGTTAAATTATGGTCTTCTCAGGGTATATGCCCAGTAGTGGGATTGCTGGGTCATATGGTAGTTCTATTTTTAGTTTTCTAAGGAACCACCATACTGTTTTACATAGTGGTTGTATCAATTTACATTCCCACCAACAGTGCAGGAGGGTTCTCTTTTCACCACACCCTTTCCAGCATTTATTGTTTGTAGATATTTTGATGATGGCCATTCTGACCAGTGTGAGGTGATACCTCATTTTAGTTTTGATTTGCATTTCTCTAATAATTACTGATGTTGAGCATCTCTTCATGTGCCTCTTGGCCATCTGTATGTCCTCTTTGGTGAAATGTCTATTTAGGTCTTCTGCCCATTTTTTAACTGGATTGTTTGTTTTCTTGATATTGAGCTGCATGAGCTGCTTGTATATTTTGGAGATTAATCCTTTGTCAGTTGCTTCGTTTGCAAATATTTTCACCCATTCTGAGGGTTGTCTTTTCATCTTGTTTATCGTTTCCTTTGCTGTACAAAAGATTTTAAGTTTAATTAAGTCCCATTTGTTTATTTTTGTTTTTATTTCCGTTACTCTAGAAGGTGGGTCAAAAAAGATCTTGCTGTGGTTTATGTCAAAGGGTGTTTTCCCTATGTTTTCCTCTAAGAGATTTACAGTGTCTGGCCTTACATTTAAGTCTTTAATCCATTTGGAGTTTATTTTTGTGTATGGTGCTAGGTAGTGTTTTAATTTCATTCTTTTACATGTAGCTGTCCAATTATCCCAGCATCTCTTATTGAAGAGGTTGTCTTTTCTCCATTGTATGTTCTTGCCTCTTTTGTCATAAATTAGATGGCCATATGTACGTGGGTTTATCTCTGGGCATTCTATCCTGTACCACTGATCTATATTTTTGTGCCAGTACCATACTGTCTTGATTAGTGGAGCTTTGTGGTATAGTTTGAAGTCAGGGAGCCTGATTCCTCCAACTCCGTTTTTCTTTCTCAAAATTGCTTTAGCTATTGGGAGTCTTTTGTGTTTCCATACAAACTGTAAAATTTTTTGTTCTAATTCTGTGAAGATTGCGATTGGCAATTTGAAAGGAATTGCATTGAATCTGTAGATTGCTTTGGGTAATATAGTCGTTTTCAAAATATTGATTCTTCCAATCCAAGAACATGGTATATTTCTCCACCTGTTTATGTCATCTTTGATATCTTTTATCAGTGTTTTATAGTTTTCTGAGTACAAGTCTTATACCTCCTTAGTCAGGTTTATTCTTAGGTATTTTATTCTTTTTGTTGCAATGGAAAATGGGAGTGTTTCCTTAATTTCTCTTTCTGATTTTTCATTGTTGATGTATAGGAATGCCAGAGATTTCTGTGCATTAATTTTGTATCCTGCAGCCTTACCAAATTCATTAATTAGTTCTGATAGTTTTCTGGTGGCATCTCTAGGATTTTCTATGTATAGTATCTTGTCATCAGCAAACAATGACACTTTTACTTCTTCTTTTCCAATTTGTATTATTTTATTTATTTTTCTTCTCTGATTGCTATGGCTAGGACTTCCAAAACTATGTTGAATAAGAGAGGCAAGGGTGGACATCCTTGTCTTGCTCCTCATCTTAGTGGAAATTCTTTCAGTTTTTCAACATTGAGTATGTTCCTTGCTGTGGTTTTGTCATATATGGCCTTTATTATGTTGAGGTAAGTCCCTCTATGCCCATTTTCTGGAGAGTTTTTTATCATAAATGGGTTTTGAATTTTGTCAAAACTTTTTTCTGCATCTATTGAGATGATCATATGGTTTTTATTCCTTAATTTGTTAATGTGGTGTATCACATTGAGTTTTTTTTTACATCTTTATTGGAGTATAATTGCTTTACAATGGTATGTTAGTTTCTGCTTTATAACAAAGTTAATCAGTTATACATATACATATGTTCCCATATCTCCTCCCTCTTGCGTCTCCCTCCCTCCCTCCTACCCTCCCTATCCCACCTCTCCAGGCGGTCACAAAGCACCGAGCTGATCTCCCTGTGCTATGCGGCTGCTTCCCACTAGCTATCTACCTTACGTTTAGTAGTGTATATATGTCCATGCCTCTCTCTCACTTTGTCCCAGCTTACCCTTCCCCCTCCCCATATCCTCAAGTCCATTCTCTAGTAGGTCTGTGTCTTTATTCCTGTCTTACCACTAGGTTCTTCATGACATTTCTTTTTCTTAAATTCCATATATATATGTGTTAGCATACGGTATTTGTCTTCCACTTTCTGACTTACTTCACTCTGTATGACAGACTCTAGGTCGATACAGCTTATTACAAGCTCAATTATGTTTCTTTTTATGGCTGAGTAATATTCCATTGTATATATGTGCCACAACTTCTTTATCCAATCATCTGATGATGGACACTTAGGTTGTTTCCATCTCTTGGCTGTTGTAAATAGAGCTGCAATGAGCATTTTGGTACATGACTCTTTTTGAATTATGGTTATCTCAGGGTATATTTCCAGTAGTGGGATTGCTGGGTCATATGGTAGTTCTATTTGTAGTTTTTTTTTTTTTTTTTTTTTTTTTGCGGTATGCGGGCCTCTCGCTGTTGTGGCCTCTCCCGTTGTGGAGCACAGGCTCCGGACATGCAGGCTCAGCAGCCATGGCTCACGGGTCCAGCCGCTCCGCGGCATGTGGGATCTTCCCGGGCCGGGGCACGAACCCTTGTCCCCTGCATCGGCAGGCAGACTCTCAACCACTGCGCCACCAAGGAAGCCCCTATTTGTAGTTTTTAAAGGAACCTCCATACTGTTCTCCATAGTGACTGTACCAATTCACATTCCCACCAGCAGTGAAAGAGTGTTCCCTTTTCTCCACACCCTCTCCAGCATTTTTTGTTTCTAGATTTTTTGATGATGGCCATTCTGACTGGTGTGAGATGATATCTCATTGTAGTTTTGATTTGCATTTCTCTAATGATTAACAATGTTGAGCATTCTTTCATGTGTTTGTTGGCAGTCTGTATATCTTCTTTGGAGAAATGTCTATTTAGGTCTTCTGCCCAGTTTTGGATTGGGTTGTTTGTTACTGAGCTGCATGAGCTGCTTATAAATTTTGGAGATTAATCCTTTGTCAGTTGCTTCATTTGCAAATATTTTCTCCCATTCTGAGGGTTGTCTTTTGGTCTTGTTTATGGTTTCCTTTGCTGTACAAAAGCTTTGAAGTTTCATTAGGTCCCATTTGTTTATTTTTGTTTTTATTTCCATTTCTCTAGGTGGTGGGTCAAAAAGGATCTTGCTGTGATTTATGTCACAGAGTGTTCTGCCTATGTTTTCCTCTAAGAGTTTGATAGTTTCTGGCCTTACATTTAGGTCTTTAATCCATTTTGAGCTTATTTTTGTGTATGGTGTTAGGGAGTGATCTAATCTCATACTTGTACATGTACCTGTCCAGTTTTCCCAGCACCACTTATTGAAGAGGCTGTCCTTTCTCCACTGTACATTCCTGCCTCCTTTATCAAAGATAAGGTGACCATATGTGCGTGGGTTTATCTCTGGGCTTTCTATCCTGTTCCATTGATCTATCTTTCTGTTTTTGTGCCAGTACCATACTGTCTTGATTACTGTAGCTTTGTAGTATAGTCTGAAGTCAGGGAGCCTGATACCTCCATCTCCGTTTTTTGTTCTCAAGATTGCTTTGGCTGTTTGGGGTCTTTTGTGTTTCCATACAAATTGTGAAATTTTTTGTTCTAGTTCTGTGAAAAATGCCAGTGGTAGTTTGATAGGAATTGCATTGAATCTGTAGATTGCTTTGGGTAGTAGAGTCATTTTCACAATGTTGATTCTTCCAATCCAAGAACATCGTGTATCTCTCTGTCTATTTGTATCATCTTTAATTTCTTTCATCAGGGTCTTATAATTTTTTCCATACAGGTCTTTTATCTCCTTAGGTAGGGTATTCCTAGATATTTTATTCTTTTTGTTGCCATGGTAAATGGGAGTGTTTTCTTGATTTCACTTTCAGATTTTTCATCATTAGTATATAGGAATGACAGAGATTTCTGTGCATTAACTTTGTATCCTGCTACTTTACCAAATTCATTGATTAGCTCTAGTAGTTTTCTGGTAGCATCTTTAGGATTCTGTATGTATAGTGTCATGTCATCTGCAAACAGTGACATCTTTACTTCTTCTTTTCTGATTTGGATTCCTTTTATTTCCTTTTCTTCTCTGATTGCTGTGGCTAAAACTTCCAAAACTATGTTGAATAAGAGTGGTGAGAGTGGGCAACCTTGTCTTTTTCCTGATCTTAGTGGAAATGCTTTCAGTTTTTCACCATTGAGGATGATGTTGGCTGTGGGTTTGTCATATATGGCCTCTATTATGTTGAGGAAAGTTCCCTCTATGCCTTCTTTCTGCAGTGTTTTTATTATAAATCAGTGTTGAATTTTGTCAAAAGCTTTCTCTGCATCTATTGAGATGATCATATGGTTTTTCTCCTTCAATTTGTTAATATGGTTTATCACATTGATTGATTTGCGTATATTGAAGAATCCTTTCATTCCTGGAATAAACCCCACTTGATCATGGTGTATGATCCTTTTAATGTGCTGTTGGATTCTGTTTTCTAATATTTTGTTCAGGATTTTTGCATCTATGTTCATCAGTGATATTGGTCTATAATTTTCTTTTTTTGTAATATCTTTTCTGGTTTTGGTATCAGGGTGATGGTGGCTTCATGGAATGAATTTGGGAGTGTTTCTCCCTCTGCAAATTTTGGGAAGAGTTTGAGAAGGATGGGTGTTAGCTCTTCTCTAAATGTTTGATAGAATTCACCTGTGAAGCCATCTGGTCCTGGACTTTTGTTTGTTGGAAGATTTTTAATTACTGTTTCAATTTCATCACTTTTGATAGGTCTGTTTATATTTTTTAATACTTCCTGTTTCAGTATTGGAAAATTGTAGCTTTCCAGGAATTTGTCCATTTCTTCCAGGTTGTCCATTTTATTGGCATAGAGTTGTTTGTAGTAGTCTCTTAGGGTGCTTTGTGTTTCTGCGGTGTCCGTTGTAACTTCTCCCTTTTCATTTCTAATTTTATTGATTTGTGTCCTCTCCCTTTTTTTTTCTTGTTGGGACTGCCTAAGTGTTTATCAATTTTGTTTATCTTCTCAAAGAACCAGCTTTTAGTTTTATTGATCTTTGCTATTGTTTTCTTCTTTTCTATTTCATTTATTTCTGCTCTGATCTTTAGGATTTCTTTCCTTCTACTGACTTTGGGTTTTCTTTGTTCTTCTCTCTCTAGTTGTTTTAAGTGTAGGGTTAGATTGTTTATTTGAGATTTTTTTGTGTGTCTTGAGGTGAGATTGTATTGTTATAGACTACCCTCTTATAACTGCTTTTTCTGCATCCCATAGATTTGAGTAGTTGTGTTTTCATTGTCATTTGTTTCTATGTATTTTTAAATTTCTTCTTTGATTTCTTCAGTGATCTCTTGGTTATTTAGTAGTACCCGGTTTAGCTTCCATATATTTGGGATTTTTTAGTTTTTTCCTGTAATTGATTTCCAGTCTGAAAGCATTGTATTCAGAAAAGGTGCTTGATACGATTTCAATATTCTTTAATTTTCTGAGGCTCGATTTGTGACCCAAGATGTGATCTATCCTGGAGAATGTTCCATGTGCACTTGAGAAGAAAGTGTATTCTGCCACTTTTGGGTGGAATGTTCTATAAATATCAATTAGATCTATATGGTTTATTGTGTCATTTAAAGCTTGTGTTTCCTTATTTATTTTCTGTTTGGATGATCTGTCCATTGGTATATGTGGGGTGTTACATTCCCCAACTTTTATTGTGTTACTGTCAATTTCTCCTTTCATGGTTGTTAGCATTTCCCTTATGTATTGAGGTGCTCTTATGTTGGGTGAATAAACATTTATAATTGCTATGTCTTCTTCTTGGATTAATCTTTTGATCATTATCTAGTGTCCCTCCTCATCTCTTGTAACAGTCTTTATTTTAAGTCTATTTTATATCATATGAGTATGGCTACTCTAGCTTTCTTTTGATTTCCATTTGCATGAAGTATCTTTTTCCATCCCCTCACTTTCAGTCTGTATGTGTCCCTAGGTCTGAAGTGAGTCTGTTGCAGACAGCATATATATGGGTCTTGTTTTTGTATCCATTCAGCCAGTGTGTGTCTTTTGGCTGGAGCATGTAATCCATTTACATTCAAGGTTATTATCGATATGTATGTTCCTCTTACTGTTTTCTCAATTGTTTTGGGTTTATGTTTGTGGGTCTTTTTCTTCTTTTGTGTTTCCTGCTTAGAGAAGTTTCTTTACCATTTGTTGTAAAGCTGGTTTGGTGACCCACAACCATTCACTTCCATCAGGAAACTTGCATAAGCCTCATAGATGGCCTCATCCAACAGAGGGCAGACAGCAGAAGCAAGAAGAACTACAGTCCTGCAGCCTGTGGAACAAAAACTACATGCACAGAAAGATAGACAAGATGAAAAGGCAGAGGGCTATGCACCAGATGAAGGAACAAGATAAAACCCCAGAAAAACAAGTAAATGAAGTGAAGATAGGTAACCTTCCAGAAAAAGAATTCAGAATAATGATAGTGAAGATGATCCAGGACCTTGGATAAAGAATGGAGGCAAAGATTGAGAAGATGCAAGAAATGTTTAGCAAAGACCTAGAAGAATTAAAGAACAAACAGAGATGCACAATACAATAAATGAAATGAAAAATACACTAGTAGCCATCAATAGCAGAATTACTGAGGCAGAAGAATGGATAAGTGACCTGGAAGTCAGAATGGTGGAATTCAGTGCTGCAGAACAGAATAAAGAAAAAAGAATGAAAAGAAATAAAGACAGCCTAAGACATCTCTGGGACAATATTAAACACAAGAACATTCTCATTATAGGGGTCCCAGAAGGAGAAGAGAGAGAGAAAGGACTGGAGAAAATATTTGAAAAGATTATAGTTGAAAACTTCCCTAACATGGGAAAGGAAATAGCCACCCAAGTCCAGGAAGCACAGAGAGTCCCATACAGGATAAACCCAAGGAGAAACACACTGAGACACATAGTAATCAAATTGACAAATATTAAAGACAAAGAAAAATTATTGAAAGCAGTAAGGGAAAAACAACAAATAGCATACAAGGGAACTCCCATAAGAGTAAGAGCTGATTTCTCAGCAGAAACTCTACAAGCCAGAAGAGAGTGGCATGATATACTTAAAGTGATGAAAGGGAAGAAACTACAACCAAGATTACTCCACCTGGAAAGGATTCAAAAAAGATCAGACTCAATGGAGAAACCATTCAGATTCAATGGAGAAATCAAAAGTTTTACAGACAAGCAAACGCTAAGAGAATTCAGCACCACCAAACAAGCTCTACAACAAATGCTAAAGGAACTTCTCTAAGTGGGAAACACAAGAGAAGGAAAGGACCTACAAAAACAAACCCAAAACAATTAAGAAAATGGTAAGAGGAACATACATATCAATAATTACCTTAAACATGAATGGATTAAATGCTCCAACCAAAAGACACAGGCTTGCTGAATGGATACAAAAACAAGACCCATATGTATGCTGTCTACAAGAGACCCACTTCAGACCTAGGGACACATACAGACTGAAAGTGAGGGGATGGAAAAAGATATTCGATGCAAAAGGAAATCAAAAGAAAGCTGGAGTAGCAATGCTCATATCAGATAAAATAGATTTTAAAATAAAGAATGCTACAAGAGAAGGAAGGACAGTACATAATGATGAAGGGATCAATCCAAGAAGAAGATATAACAATTATAAATATATATGCACCCAACATAGGAGCACCTCAATACATAAGGCAAATATTAACAGCTATAAAAGAGGAAATCAACAGTAAGACAATAACAGTGGGGGACTTTTAACAACTCACTTACACCAATGGACAGATCATCCAGACAGAAAATTAATAAGGAAACACAAGTTTTAAATGACACAATACAGCAGATAGATTTAATTGACATTTATAGCATATTCCATCCAAAAACACCAGATTACACTTTCTTCTCAAGTGCACATGGAGAATTTTCCAGGATTGATCACATTTTGGGTCACAAATCAAGCCTTGGTAAATTTTAAGAAAATTGAAATCATATCAAGCATCTTCTCTGACCACAATGCTATGAGATTATAAATCAACAGGGAAAAAAATGTAAAAAACACAAACACATGGAGGCTAAAAAATACATTACTAAATAACCAAGAGATCACTGAAGAAATCAAAGAGGAAATCAAAAAATACCTAGAGACAAATGACAATGAAAACACGATGATCCAAAACCTATGGGATGCAGCAAAAGCAGTTCTAGGAGGGAAGTTTATAGCTATTCAAGTCTACCTCAAGAAACAAGAAAAATCTCAAGTAGACAATCTAACCTTACACCTAAAGGAACTAGAGAAAGAAGAACAAACAAAACCCAAAGTTAGCAAAAGGAAAGAAATCATAAAGATCAGAGCAGAAATAAATGAAATAGAAGCAAAGAAAACAATAGCAAGGATCAATAAAACTAAAAGCTGGATCTTTGAGAAAATAAGCAAAATTGATGAACCTTTCGCCAGACTCATGAAGAAAAAGAGGGAGAGGACTCAAATCAATAAAATTAGAAATGAAAAAGGAGAAGTTATAACAGACACTGCAGAAATACAAAGCATCCTAAGAGACTACTACAAGCAACCCGATGCCAATAAAATGGATAACCTGGAAGAAATGGACAAATTCTTATAAAGGTATAACCTTCCAAGACTGAAGGAGGAAGAAATAGAAAATATGAACAGACCAATCACAAGTAATGAGATTGAACTGTGATTTAAAATCTTCCAACAAATAAAAGTCCGGACCAGATGACTTTACAGGTGAATTCTATCAAACATTTAGAGAAGAGCTAACACCCATCCTTCTCAAATTTTTCCAAAAAATTGCAGAGGAAGGAACACTCTGAAACTCATTATATGAGGCCATCATCACCCTGATACCAAAACCAGAACAAGATGCTACAAAAAAAAGAAAATTACAGACCAGTATCACTGATGAATATAGATGCAAAAATCCTCAACAAAATACTAGCAAACAGAATCCAACAACATATTAAAAGGATCATACACCATGATCAAGTGGAATTTATCCCAGGAATGCAAGGATTCTTCAATATATGCAAATCAATCAATGTGATACACCATATTAAAAAATTGAAGAAGAAAAGCCATATGATCATCTCAATATACACAGAAAAAGCTTTTGACAAAATTCAACACCAATTTATGATAAAAACTCTCCAGAAAGTTGGCATAGAGGGAACTTACATCAACATAATAAAGGTCATATATGACAAACCCACAGCAAACATCATTCTCAATGGTGAAAAACTGAAAGCATTTCCTCTAAGGTTAGGAACAAGACAAGGATGTCCACTTTCTCCACTATTATTCAACATAGTTTTGGAAGTCCTAGACACGGGAATCAGAGAAGAAAAAGAAATAAAAGGAATACAGGGGCTTCCCTGGTGGTGCAGTGGTTGAGAGTCCGCCTGCCGATGCAGGGGACATGGGTTCGTGCCCCGCTCTAGGAAGATCCCACATGCCATGGGGCGGCTAGGCCCGTGAGCCATGGCTGCTGAGCCTGTGCATCTGGAGCCTGTGCTCTGCAACGGGAGAGGTCACAACAGTGAGAACCCCACGTACCACAAAAAAAAAGGAATACAAATTGGAAAAGAAGATGTAAAACTGTCACTGGTTGCAGCTGACATGATGGTATACATAGAGAATCCTAAAGATGCCACCAGAAAACTACTAGAGCTAATCAATGAATTTGGTAAGGTTGCAGGATATAAAATTAATGCACCAAAATCTCTTGCATTCCTATATACTAATGATGAAAATTCTGAAAGAGAAATTAAGGAAACACTCCCATTTACCAGTGCAACAAAACAAATAAAATATCTAGGAATAAACCTACCTAGGGAGACGAAAGACCTGTATACAGAAAACTATAAGACACTGGTGGAAGAAATTAAAGATGATACCAACAGATGGAGAGATATACCATGTTCTTGGATTGGAAGAATCAATATTGTGAAAATGACTGTACTACCCAAAGCAATCTACAGATTCAATGCAATCCCTATCAAATTACCATGGCATTTTTTATAGAACTAGAACAAAAAAGTCTTAAAATTTGTATGGAGACAGAAAAGAACCCGAACAGCCAAAGCAGTCTTGAGGGAAAAAAACGGAACTGGAGGAATCAGACTCCCTGACTTCAGATTATACCACAAAGCTACAGTCATCAAGACAATATGGTACTGGCACAAAAACACAAATATAGATCAATGGAACAATATAGAAAGCCCAGAAATAAACCCATGCACCTATGGTCAACTAGTCTGTGACAAAGGAGGCAAGGATATACAAGTGAGAAAAGACAGTCTCTTCAATAAGTGGTGTTGGGAAAACTGGACAGCTACATGTAAAAGAATGAAATTAGAACACTCCCTAACACCATACACAAAAATAATCTCAAAATGGATTAGCGACCTAAATGTAAGACCAGACACTATAAAACTCTTAGAGGAAAACATAGGCAGAACACTCTATGATATAAATCATAACAAGATCCTTTTTGACCCACCTCCTAGAGAAATGGAAATGAAAACAAAAATAAACAAATGGGACCTAATGAAACTTAAAAGCTTTTACACAGCAAAGGAAACCATAAACAAAAGGAAAAGACAACCCTCAGAATGGGAGAAAATCTTTGCAAATGAAGCGACTGACAAAGGATTAATCTCCAAAGTTTTGAAGCAGCTCACGCAGCTTAATATCAGGAAAACAAACAACCCAATCCAATAATGGGCAGACGACCTAAATAGACATTTCTACAAAGAAGATATACAGATTGCCAACAAATACATGAAAGGATGGTCAACATCACTAATTATTAGAGAAATGCAAATCAAAATCACAATGAGGTATCACCTCACACAGCTCAGAATGACCATTATCAAAAAATCTGCAAACAATAAATGCCGGAGAGCATGTGGAGAAAAGGGAGCCCTTTTGCACTGTTGGTGGGAATGTAAATTGACACAGCCACTATGGAGAACAGTATGGAAGTTCCTTAAAGATCTAAAAATAGAACTACCATACGACCCAGCAATCCCACTACTGGGCATATACCTAGAGAAAACCATAATTCCAAAGACACATGCACCCCAATGTTCATTACAGCAATATTTACAGTAGCCAGGTCATGGAAGCAACCTAAATGCCTATCGACAGATGAATGGATAAAGAAAATGTGGTATGTATATACAATGGAATATTACTCAGCCATGAAAAGGAACGAAGTTGAGTCATTTGTAGAGATGTGGATGGATCTAGAGACTGTCATACAGAGTGAAGTAAGTCAGAAAGAGAAAAAAATGTCATATATTAATGCATATATGTGGAACCTAGAAGAATGGTACAGATGAACTGTTTTTTAGGGCAGAAATTGAGACACAGATGTAGAGGACAAACGTATGGACACCAAGGGGAGAAAGCAGTGGGAGGAGGGGGTAGTGGTGTGATGATTTGGGAGTTTGGGCTTGACATGTATGCACTAATGTGTGTACAATGGATGTCTAATAAGAACCTGCTGTATAAAAAAATAAATAAAATAAAATTCAAAAGAAAAAAAAAAGCTGGTTTAGTGGTGCTGAATTTTCTTAGCTTTTGCTTGTCTGAAAAGCTTTTGACTTCTCTATTGAATCTGAATGAGATCCTTGCTGGGTAGAGTAACCTTGGTTGTAGGATTTCCCCTTTCATCACTTTAAGTTTATCCTGCCAGTCCTTTCTGGCCTGCAGAGTTTCCGCTGAAAAATCAGCTGATAACCTTATGGGGATTCCTTTGTATGTTATTTCTTGTTTTTCCCTTGCTGCTTTTAATATTTTTTCTTTGAATTTAATTTTTGTTAGGTTGATTAATATGTGTCTTGGTGTGTTTTTCCTAGGGCTTATCCTGTATGGAGCTCTCTGTGCTTCCTGGACTTGGATGACTATTTCCTTTCCCATGTGAGGGAAGTTTTCAAGTATAATCTCTTTAAATATTTTCTCAGACCCTTTCTTTTTCTCTTCTTCTGGGACCCCTATAATTTGAATGTTGGTGTGTTTAGTATTGTCCCAGAGGTCTCTGAGATTGTCTTCAATTCTTTTCATTCTTTTTTCTTTATTCTGTTCCTTGGCAGTTATTTCCACCACTATGTCTTCCAGCTCACTTGTTTGTTCTTCTGCCTCAGTTATTGTTACTGATTCCTTCTAGTGTATTTTTCATTTCAGTTATCATGTTGTTCATCTCTGTTTTTTGTTTTTTATTCTTTAGTTCTAGATCTTTGTTAAACATTTCTTGTATTTTGTCCATCTGTGCCTCCATTCTATTTCTGAGATTCTGGATCATCTTTGCTATTATTACTCTGAATTCTTTTTCAGGTAGATTGCTTATTTCCTCTTCATTTATTTGGTCTTGTAGGTTTTTACCTTGCTCCTTCATCTGTGACATATTTTTTACCATCTCATTGTTTTTTCTTTTAATGTGTGGGATTGTGTTCCTGTCTTACTGGTTGGTTGACCTGAGGCTTCCAACACTGGAGTTTGTAGGCTGTTGGGTAGAGCTGGGTCTTGGTGCTGAGGTGAGGAACTCCGTGAGACCTCACTCTGATGAATATTCCTTGGGGTCTGAGGTTCTCTGTTAGTCCAGTGGTTCAGACTCAGTGTTCCCACCACAGGAGCATCGCCCCAACCTGAGGCTCATGAACCAAGATCCCACAAGCTGCCTGGGGTGGCAAAAAAAAAAAAGAACAATAGCAAAGTAAAAAATAAAATTAGACTAAGAAACTAACAGATATGTTAGGAAGAATATAAAAATAAAAATATGGATGAATAACCAGAAGGTACATCAGTACCACAATAGTAAAAAAGAGGAGGAGGGAAAAGAAAAAAAAGGTGTGTGTGGGGTAAAGGCCTTGGCTGCGGAGGGTGGGGCCTAAGCAAGGGCGAGGTTTGGGCTGTGGGCAGGACCAATTCTCAGGACCCACAGGGCTGGAAAATGTCATGGGGGCTGTGGGGGGTGGGGCTTAGGCTCAAGGAACAGAAGGGGCCCAGGCGTGCCTCCCACCTGGGAGGCCAGCAGGCTTCTTGGGCTTAGAGGGCAGGGGACCTCACCTGGGAGCCCAGCAGGCTTCTTGGGCTCGAGGGCAGGGGACCCCACCTGGGAGCCCAGCAGGCTTCTTGGGCTCGAGTGGGCAGGGCAAATGACCTCCTGTCCTCTCCTGCTCCTCCAGTCTGGGAGGGCCCCTCCTGCCTGACTCTCCTGATCTCCCCTCAGCCTCCCTCCAATGCCCCCAAGGACACACGTGGTCTGGAGGGGGTTTGGAGGGCAGGGGACTGGCCTGGGAACTCAGCAGTCTCCTGGGGCCGAGTGGGCTAAGCAATAGCCCTCTGCTCCTCTCCTGCTCCTCTTGGATGGCTCCTCCAGCCTGCCTCTCCTGATCTCCCCAGCCTCCTTCTTATGTCCCTGGACTCACACAACATGGATGGGGCTTTGGAGGGGTGGGGTACCAGCTTGGGAGCTCAGCAGACTCCCTGGCCAGAGTGGGCCAGACTATTACCCTCCACTCCTCTCCAGCTCTTCCTGGAGAGTCCCTCTCACCTGTCTCTCCTGATCTCCCCAGCCTCAGGGGCGCCAATCCTGTCTGGCATCCACTTCCCCTACCCCCTCAGTCTCCCTGCATCCTACCCATTCACTTTGGGGTTCCTCCTGTCTCCTCGGGCGTCAGAGTCCTTCACCAGTGGCTGGCATGCGCCCTAGTTGTGGGGAGATGCTAACTCCACATCTTCCCATACCACCATCTTGACTCCACCTGTCTTCTGCTATTTTCTAATTCGAATGTTTGTTTTTTCAACTGTTGAGGTTTCTTAAAATATTTATTTATTTTTATTTATTTGGCTGCACCGGGTCTTAGTTGTTGCAAATGGAATCTTCATTGCCATGTGTAGGATCTTTTTTGTGGCATGTGGGATTTTTTTTTTTTTTTTAGTTGCAGCATGCACGTGGGATCTAGTTCCCTGACCAGGGATCAAACCTGGGCCCCCTGCATTGGGAGCATGAAGTCTTAACCACTGGACCACCAGGGAAGTCCCTTAACTGTTGAGTTTTGAGCAATTTTTATAGATTCTGGTGTGTATACTTTGTTACATCCTTTGCAGAGAAAAAATCTTGATGAAGTCCAGTTTATTGATTTTATGGATTATGATTTTAGTGACATATCTAAGAACTCTTTGGTCATCTGCCCTAGGTCCTGAAGATTTTCTCCTCTAAAAGTTTTATAGTTCTACATTTAAATCTGTGATCCATTTTGAGGTACTCTTTTGTGTTAAGTGTGAGGTTCAGGTCTAGGTTCATACTTTTGCCCATGAATATCCAATTGCTCTAGCACCATGTGTTGACAAGACTCCACTGAATACCTCAGATCACTTGGCAGTGCTTATGTGGGGCTATTTCTGGCTTCTCTATTCTGTTCCATTGATCTATGTGTCTATCTCTCCACCAATAACAGACTCTCTTGATTACTGTAGCTATACAGCAGGCCTTAATATTGAGTAGAATTGATTCTTCTCACTTTATTATTCTTTTTCAAAATTGTTATTTCCTTTCCACATAAATTTGAGGATAATCTTGTCTACATAAAAAACATCTTGCTAGGATTTTAATAGGAATTGTATTAAACTCATATATCAATCTGGGGACAATTGACTTCTTTACTATAGTGAATTTTCCAGTCCATGAACACATTATCTCTCTCCATTTATTTAGTTTTTCTTGATTTCCTCTTCAGTCAATGTTTTGTAGTTTTAAAAATTCAAGCCCTGTACATGTTTTTTAAAAAAATTTATATGTAAAAATCTCATTTTTTCCCCTAGCAGTTGTAAATGGTATTGTATTTTTCAGCTTTATTGAGATATGATTGACAAATAAAAATGGTATGTATTTAGGTTGTACAACATTTGTTAAAGGTGTACAACATGATGTTTTAATAATACATATACATTGTGACATAATTACCACAATCAAGTTAATTAACACATCCAGCACCTCATGTAGTTACTGTTTTTTTGTGTGTGGTGGGAACATTTAGAATATACTCTCAACAAATTTCAAGTATACGATACAGTATTACTACCTATAATCACCATGCTGTAAATTAGATCCCCAGAACTTATTAAACTTATTACTGAAAGTTTGTATCCTTTGACCAACATCTTCCCAAATTGCCTATCTCTACCCTCCATACCCCCTGACAAACACATTTCTACTCTCTGGTTCTATGAGTTTGACTTATTAAATTTATTTATTTATGGCTCTGTTGGGTCTTCGTTTCTGTGCCTGGACTTTCTCCACTTGTGGCAAACAGGGACCACTCTTCATCGCGGTGCGTGGGCCTCTCACTATGGTGGCCTCTTGTTGTTGCGGAGCACAGGTTCCAGACGCGCAGGCTCAGTAATTGTGGCTCACAGGCCCAGTTGCTCCGTGGCATGTGGGAGCTTCCCAGGCCAGGGCTCGAACCCGCGTCCCCTGCATTGGCAGGCAGATTCTCAACCACTGCACCACCAGGGACGCCCGAGTTTGACTTTTTAAAACTCTACGTGTTAAGTTAGATAGTACAGTGTTTGTCTTTCTCTGTCTGGCTTATTTCACTTAGCATAAAGTCTTCTAGTTTCATTCATGTTGCAAATGGTAGGATTTCTTTCATTTTTATGGCTGACTGATATCCCATTGTTTATAAATACCACATTTTCTTAATCCATTCATTTGTCAATGGACGGTTAGGTTATTTCTGTATCTTGAGTATGTAAATAGTGCTGCAATGAACACGGGAGTGCCGTTATCGCTTCGAGATACAGATTTCACATCCTTTGGATATATACTCAGAAGTGAGATTGCTGGATCGTATGGTAGTTCAATTTTTAACTTTTTGAGGAAACTCCACACTGTTTTCCATAGTGGCTATAACAATTTTCATTCTCATCAACAGTGCACAAAATTTCCATTTTCCCCACACCCTTGCCAATACTTGTTATCTCTTGTCTTTATTATTATTATTATTATTATTTTTTTTTTTTTTGTTTTTTTTTTTAAAGAGATTTTTTTTTTTTTTTAAATTTATTTATTAATTTTTTTATTTTTGGGTGTGTTGGGTCTTCGTTTCTGTGCAAGGGCTTTCTCCAGTTGTGGCAAGCGGGAGCCACTCTTCATCGCGGTGCGCGGGCCTCTCACTGTCGCGGCCTCTCCTGCTGCGGAGCACAGGCTCCAGACGCGCAGAGCTCAGTATTTGTAGCTCACGGGCCCAGCCGCTCCGTGGCACGTGGGATCTTCCCAGACCAGGGCTTGAACCCGTGTCCCCTGCATTGGCAGGCAGACTCCCAACCACTGCGCCACCAGGGAAGCCCTATTATTTTTTTATAATAGTCATCTTAATAGGTGTGAGGTGATATCTCATTGTGATTTTGATTTGCATTTTCCTGATGATTAGTGATGAGTACATTTTCATATACCTGTTGGTCATTTGTATAACTTTTTTGGGAAAATGTCTCTTCAGGCCCTTTTGCCCTTTTAAAAAAATTGGGTTGTTTTTGTTTTGATATTACATTGTATGAAGTCCTTATGTATTTTGGATATTAACCTCTTATCAGATATATGGTTTGCAAATATTTTCTCCCATTCTGTATGTTGCCTTTCATTTTGCTGATTGTTTCCTTTGCTGTGCAGAAGCTTTTTAGTCTGATGTAGTCCCACTTGTTTATTTTTGCTTTTGTTGCCACATCCAGAAAATCATTGCCAAGACCAATATCAAGGAGATTTCTTCCCTATTTTTTTCTTCTAGGATTTTTATGGTTACAGGCCTTACATTTAAGTCTTTAATCTATTTTGAGTTAATTTTTATGTATGGCATAAGATAAGGGTCCAATTTCATTCTTATGCCTGTGGATATCCAGGTTTTCCAACACTATTTATTGAAGAAACTATCATTTCCCCATTGTGTATTCCTGGCGTCCTTGTCAAAGATTAGTTGACTGCATATGAGCGGGTTTATTTCTGCGCTCTTTATTCTGTTCCATTGGTCTATGTATCTGTTTTTATGCCAGTACTACACTGTTTTGATTACTACAGCTCTGTTTGAAATCAGAGAGTGTGATGCCTCCAGCTTTGTTCTTCTTTCTCAAGATTGCTTGGCTATTCGGGGTGTTTCATGGTTCAAAACAAATTTTAGGATTATTTTTCTATTTCTGTGAAAAATGCCATTGGAATTATGATAGAGATTGCTTCAAATCTGTAGACTGTTTTGGGTAGAATGGTCGTTTTAACAATGAACATAGGATGTATTTCCATTTACTTGTGTCTTCTTCAGTTTCTTTCATTGATGTCATAGTTTTCAGTGTACAGATCTTCCACTTCCTTGGTTAAACTTATTCCTAAGTATTTTATTCTTTTTGATGCTATTGTTAATGAGATTGTTTTCTTAATTGTGTTTTTGAATAGCTCATTGATAGGGTATAGAAATGCAACTAATTTTTATATATTGCTTTTGTATCATGGAACTTAACTGAATTCATTAAATGATATTGCATTTAAATTTTGTTTTCCACATGTCCATTGCTAATATATAGAAATATGATTGACAGCCACACACAGAAGAGTGAAACTGTACCATTCTCATACACCATACACAAAAATTAACTCAAAATGGATTAAAGACTTGAATGTAAGACCTGAAACCATAAAACTTCTAGAAGAAAATATACGAAGTAAGCTCCTTGACATAAGTCTTGGTGATGTTTTCTGAATCTGACACCAAAAGTAAATGCAACAAAAGCAAGAACAAACAAGTGGGACTATATCAAACTAAAAAGCTTCTGCACAGCATAGGGAACCATCAACAAAATAAAAAGGCAACTTACTGAATGAGAGAAAATATTTGCAATATCTCATAAGGGGTTAATTTCCAAAATATGTAAAGAATTTATATAGCCTAAAAGCAAAAAAGCCCAAACAATCTTGCTGAAAAATGGGCAGAGGACCTGAATAGACATTTTTCCAAAGAAGACATACAGATGGCCAACAAGCACATGAAAAGATGCTCAACATCATTAATCACCAGGAAAATGCAAACCAAAACCACAATGAGATATCACCTCACACCTGTTACATTGGTTATTATCAAAAAGACAAGAAATAACAAGTGTTGGCAAGGATACAGAAAAAAGGAAACAATTGTGCACTGTTGGTGGGAATGCAAATTGGTATAGCCACTATGGAAAATACTAGGGAGGCTCCTCAAAAAGTTAAAAATAGAACTATCATAGGATCCAACAATTCCAAGTTCATTTTCTTTGAATAAATCCAATTTATTTATTCAAAGAAAATGAAAACACTAACTTTAAAAGATATATATGTACCTCCATGTTTGTTGCAGCACTATTTACAATAACCAAGATATGGAAACAACCTAAGTGCCCATCTATAAATGAATGAATAAGGCAATTGTGGTATTTATAGACAATGGAATATTTTTCAGCCATAAAACAGAATGATGCAAATCAAAACTACAGTGAGGCATTCACCTCACACCAGTCAGAATGGTCGTCATCAAAAAATCTACAAACAATGAATGCTGGAGAGGGTATGGAGAAAAGAGAACCCTCTTGCACTGTTGGTGGGAATGTAAATTGATACAGCCACTGTGGAGAATTGTATGGAGGTTCCTGAAAAAACTAAAATTAGAACTACCATATGATGCAGCAATCCCACTACTGGGCATATACTGAGGAAATCATAATTCAAAAAGAGACATGTACCACAATGTTCGTTTGCAGAACTATTTACAATGCCAGGGCATAGAAGCAATCTAAGTGTCCATCGACAGATGAATGGATAAAGAATATGTGGCACATATACATAATGGAATATTACTCAACCATGAAAAGAAATGAAATTGAACTATTTGTAGTGAGGTGCATGGACCTAGAGTCTGTCATCTGTCATACAGAGTGAAGTAAGTCAGAAAGAGAAAAACACACACATATATATACATATGGAATCTAAAAAAAAAGGTTCTGAAGAACCTAGGGGCAGGACAGGAATAAAGACGCAGATGTAGAGAATGGGCTTCAGGACATGGGGAGGGGGAAGGGTAAGCTAGGACGGAGTGAGAGGGTGGCATTGACATATACACATTACCAAATGTAAAATAGCTAGCTAGTGGGAAGCAGCTGCATAACACAGGGAGATCAGCTCAGTGCTTTGTGACCACCTAGGGGGTGGGATAGGGAGGGTGGGAGGATGACACAAGAGGGAAGGGATATGGGGATATATGTATACATGTGGCTGATTCAGTTTGTTGTGCAGTGGAGACTGGCACAGCATTGTGGGGCAATTATACTCCAATAAAGATGTTAAAAAAAAAACCACCAAACAATGAATTCCTGCCATTTGCAACAACATGGATGGACCCCAAGGGCATTATGCTAGGTGAAATAAGTCAGATAGAGAAAGACAAATACTGTATTATTTCTCTTATATGTGGAATGTAAAAAAAAAAAAAAAAAAAGCAAAACAAAACCGAAACAAAAAACCAAACCGAAAGTTATGGAGAATAGATTGGTAATGTCCAGAGGTTGGCAGTAGGTGATAGGAGAAGTGGGTGAAGGGGGTCAAAAGGTAAAAACGAAAACATGGTTTCCAACCTGGGTTTCCTTCCAAGGGACGTTGGGAATGGTGGGGATGTTGAGCAGATGGGGCTCTGGATTCTCCACATCTGTTCCAACCAGAGCAGTTCTACTTGTATTTTTTTTATATATTGAAAATAAGCTTTTTTTCAAGAAAGGATTCTGAATTACAAATAGAAATAGAAAGTCACTGGGGAAAACTTGTTATTCTGGCACACAGGGACCCCCACAATCTGGTCTTAATTTTTTCTAGTATTTCCTCACTACTCTTTTTCACAAAGTTTTGCTTAGGTCTGAGTAACTTAATCATTATTTTTGGGCAATCCTTCTTATATCTCATCTCTATCCATTTAGTTAAGCAATTCTAGTAATGAATACTGATTCTGTATCAGCCAGTGTACTATACACTTTATCATATTATAAAACATTATCTCATCTATTATTAATGATAACTTTATAATATAGGTGCTAACAATTACTACCATTTTACCGATAAGGCTTAGAGAAATTAAGAAACTTGGTTAGAGCCACACGGCTAATAGGTGGCAGAGCTCAAGGAAAAGGACTTGAGCCCAGGCTTATCTGACTTCAAAGTCCGATGGTTATATGTGTTGCCTGACAGCTTTCTCTTCTCCTATACAATACTGCTTTTATTTTTTTTGGTCTACCTCTTCCAAGAAATCTTCTCTGACTTCTATATCCCATAATATCTTCCCTTCCATGAACTTCTCAAGAATTACTACCTATTCCATTCATTTGATAATTACCACATACACATATACTGTCTGCTATATTTTTAGGGGCAAATGTTTTGTTTTTCCAATACATTCTCTAAGGGCATGGAGATTAAAAAGAAAGAAATATGATTGATTTTTGTGTGTTGATCTTGTATCCTGTGACCTTGCTGAACTCATTTGTTAGTTCCGGAAGTTTGTTTTGTTTTTGTTTTGTTTTTTTGTAAATCCCTTGGGATTTTCTACATAGGGAATCATGTAATCAGCAAATAGAGGACAGTTTTATTTATTTCTTTCCAATCTGTATGTATTTTATTTCCTTTCCTTGCCTTTTTGTGCTGGTTAGATCTTCCAGTACTATGTTCAACAGCACTGGTGAGAGCAGACATCCTTGCCTTCTTTCTCATCTTAGTGGAAAAGCTTTGTTTTTCACCATTAAACATGATATTTACATTTATATTCATGAAGGATATTGATCCATAGTGTTCTTTTTTGTACTTTGTCTTCTTTTGGTATTAGGGTAATACTAGCTCCATAAAATGAATTGGGAAATGTTCCTTCCTCTTCTATTTTCTGCAAGAGATTGTCTAAAATTGATGTTAATTCTTCTTTAAACATTGGCTAGAGCTCTATAGTGAAAATCCTCTGGATCTGTAGATTTCTGGGAGTTTTAAAATTGTGAATTCAATTGCCTTAACAGTTAAAGGGCTACTCAAATTATGCATTTCATATTGAGTGACTTGTGGTAGTTTGTGGTTTTCAAGGAATTTGCTGATTTCATCTAAGTTGTCAAATTTATGTGTAGATTTCATGTTTTTTTTTTTTTACATTTCATATAAATGTATTAGCATACGATATTTGTTTTTCTCTTTCTGACCTACTTCACTCAGTACGACAGACTCTAAGTCCATCCACCTCACTACAAATAACTGTTTCATTTCTTTTTATGGCTGAGTAATATTCCATTGTATATATGTGTCACATCTTCTTTATCCATTCATCTGTTGATGGACACTTAGGTTGATTCCATGTCCTGGCTATTGTAAAAAGAGCTACAATGAATATTTTGGTACATGACTCTTTTTGAATTATGGTTTTCTCAGGGTATATGCCCAGTAGTGGGATTGCCAGGTCATATGGTAGTTCTATTTTTAGTTTTTTAAGGAACCTGCATACTGTTCTCCATAGTGACTGTATCAATTTACATTCCCACCAACAGTGCAAGAGGGTTCCCTTATCTCCACACCCTCTCCAGCATTCATTGTTTGTAGATTTTTTTGTTTGTTTTTTTTTTCGGTACGTGGTCCTCTCACTGTTGTGGCCTCTCCCGTTGCAGAGCACAGGCTCCGAACGCTCAGGTTCAGCGGCCATGGATCAAAGGCCTAGCTGCTCTGCGGCATATGGGATCTTCCTGAACAGGAGCATGAACCCATGTCCCCTGCATCGGCAGGCAGACTCTCAACCACTGCACCACCAGGGAAGCCCTGTTTGTAGATTTTTTGATGATGGTGATTCTGACTGGTGTGAGATGATATTTCATTGTAGTTTTGATTTGCATTTCTCTAATGATTACTGATGTTGAGCATGCTTTCATGTGTTTGTTGGCAATCTGTATATCTTCTTTGGAGAAATGTCTATTTAGGTCTTCTGCCCATTTTTGGATTGGGTTGTTTGTTTTTTTGATATTGAGCTGCATGTACTGCTTCTAATTTTGGAGATTAATTCTTTCTCAGTTGCTTCATTTGCAAATATTTTCTCCCATTCTGAGAGTTCTCTTTTCGTCTGTTTATGGTTTCCTTGGCTGTGCAAAAGCTTTTACATTTCATTAGGTCCCATCTGTTCATTTTTGTTTTCATTTCCATTTCTCTTGGAGGTGGGTCAAAAAGGATCTTGCTGTGATTTATGTCATAGTGTGTTCTGCCTATGTTTTCCTCTAAGAGTTTTCTAGTGTCTGGCCTTACATTTAGGTCTTTAATCCATTTTGAGTTTATTTTTGTGTGTGGCATTAGGGAGTGTTCTAATTTCATTCTTTTACATGTAGCTGTCCATTTTCCCAGCACCACTTACTGAAGAGGCTGTCTTTTCTCCACTGTATATTCTTGCATCTTTTTATCAAAGATAAGGTGATCATATGTGTGTGGGTTTATCTATGGTCTTTCTATCCTGTTGCATTGATCTATATTTCTGTTTTTGTGCCAATATCATACTGTCTTGATTACTGTAGCTTTGTAGTATAGTCTGAAGTCAGGGAGCCTGGTACCTCCAGCTCTGCTTTTCTTTCTTAAGATTGCTTTGGCTATTCAGGGTCTTTTGTGTTTCCATACAAATTGTGAAATTTTTTGTTCTAGTTCTGTGAAAAATGCCAGTGGTAGTTTGATAGGGATTGCCTTGAATCTGTAGGTTGCTTTGGGTAGTAGAGTCATTTTCACAATGTTGATTCTTCCCATCCAAGAACATGGTATATCTCTCCATCTATTTGTATCATCTTTAATTTCTTTCATCAGGGTCTTATAATTTTCTGCATACAGGTCTTTTGTCTCCTTAGGTAGGTTTATTCTGAGATATTTTATTCTTTTTGCTGCAAAAGTAAATGGGAGTGTTTTCTTAATTTCACTTTCACATTTTTCATCCTTAGTGTATAGGAATGTCAGATATTCCTGTGCATTAATTTTGTATCCTGCTACTTTACCAAATTCATTGATTAGCTCTTGTAGTTTTCTGGTTGCATTTTTAGGATTCTCTATGTATAGTATCATGTCATCTGCAAACAGTGACAGCTTTACTTCTTCTTTTCCGATTTGGATTCCTTTTATTTCTTTTTCTTCTCTGATTGCTGTGGCTAAAACTTCCAAAACTATGTTGAATAAGAGTGGTGAGAGTGGGCAAACTTTTCTTGTTCCTGATCTTAGTGGAAATGGTTTCAGTTCTGCACCATTGAGGATGATGTTGGCTGTGTTTGTCATATATGGCCTTTATTACGTTGAGGAAGTTCCCTCTATGCCTCATTTCTGGAGGATTTTTATATAAATCGGTGTTGAATTTTGTCAAAAGCTCTCTCTGCATCTATTGAGATGATCATATGGTTTTTCTCCTTCAGTTTGTTGATATGGTGTATCATATTGATTCATTTGCATATATTGAAAAATCCTTGTATTCCTGGAATAAACCCCACTTGATCATGGTGTACGATCCTTTTAATGTGCTGTTGGATTCGGTTTTCTAATATTTTGTTCAGGATTTTTACATCTATGTTCATCAGTAATATAGGCCTGTAGTTTTCTTTCTTTGTGACATCTTTGTCTGTTTTTGGTATCAGGGTGGTGGTGGCCTTGTAGAATGAGTTTGGGAGTCTTCCTCTCTCTGCTATATTTTGGAAGAGTTTGAGAAGGATAGGTGTTAGCTCTCCTCTAAATGTTTGATAGAATTCATCTTTCAAGCCATCTGGTCTGGGCTTTTGTTTTTTGGAAGAATTTTAATCACAGTCTCAATTTCAGTACTTGTGATTGACCTGTTCATATTTTCTATTTTTTCCTGGTTCAGTCTCGGAATGTTGTGCATTTCTAAGAATTTGTCCTTTTTTTCCAGGTTGTCCATTTTATTGGCATAGAGTTGCTTGTAGTAATCTCTCATGATCTTTTGTATTTCTGCAGTGTCCGTTGTTACTTCTCCTTTTTCATTTCTAATTCTATTGATTTGAGTCTTCTCCCTTTTTTTCTTGATGAGTCTGGCTAATGGTTTATGAATTTTGTTTATCTTCTCAAAGAACCAGCTTTTAGTTTTATTGACCTTTGCTGTCATTTCCTTCATTTCTACTCATTTATTTCTCATCTGATCTTTATGATTTCTTTCCTTCTGCTAACTTAGGAGTGTTCTTGTTCTTCTTTCTCTAATTGTAAATTAGGTTGTTTATTTGAGATGTTTCTTGTTTCTTAAGGTAGGATGGTATTGCTATAAAATTCCCTCTTAGAACTGCTTTTGCTGCATCCTATAGATTTTTGGTTGTCGTGTTTTCATTGTCATTTATTTCTAGCTATTTTTTGATTTCCTCTTTGATTTCTTCAGTGATCTCTTGGTTATTAAGCAGTGTATTGTTTAGCCTCCATGTGTTTGTATATTTTAAAGTTTTTTCCTGTAAATGATATCTAGTCTCATAGAGTGGTGGTCAGAAAAGATACTTGATACAATTTCAATTTTCTTAAATTTACCAAGGCTTGATTTGTGACCCAAGATATGATCTATTCTGGAGAATGTTCCATGAGCACTTGAGAAGAATGTGTATTCTGTTGTTTTTGGATGGAATGTCCTATAAATATCAATTAGGTCCATCTTGTTTAATGTATCATTTAAAGCTTTTGTTTCCTTATTTATTTTCATTTTGGATGATCTGGCCATTGGTGAAAGTAGGGTGTTAAATTCCCCTATTATGATTGTGTTACTGTCGATTTCACCCCCCCTTTTTTTTTTGCAATACGCAGGTCTCCCACCGTTGCAGCCTCTCCCGTCCCAGAGCACAGGCTCTGGACGCACAGGCCCAGCGGCCGTGGCCCACGGGCCCAGCCGCTCTGCGGCATGTGGGAATCTCCCAGACCAGGGCACGAACCCGCATCCCCCCAATCAGCTGGCAGACCCCCAACCACTGTGCCACCAGGGAAGCCCTCAATTTCCCCTTTTATGGCTGTTAGTATTTGCCTTATATATTGAGGTGCTCCTATATTGGGTGCATAAATATTTACAATTGTTATATCCTCTTCTTAGATTGATCCCTTGATCATTATGTAGTGTCGTTCTTTGTCTCTTGTAATAGTTTTTGTTTTAAAGTCTATTTTGTCTCATATGAGAATTGTTACTCCAGCTTTCTTTTGGTTTCCATTTTCATTGAATATCATTTTCCATCCCCTCACTTTCAGTCTATATGTATCCTAGGTCTGAGGTGTGTCTCTTGTAGACAGCATATATTCGGGTTTTGTTTTTGTATCCATTCATCTAGGCTATCTCTTTTGGTTGGAGCATTTAATCCATTTACATTTAAGGTAGTTATAGATATGTATGTTCCTATTACCATTTTCTTAATTGTTTTGGGTTTGTTATTGTAGGTCTTTTCCTTCTCTTGTGTTTCTTGCCTAGAGAAGTTCCTTTAGCATTTGTTGTAAAGCTGGTTGGGTGGTGCTGACTTCTCTTAGCTTTTGCTGGTCTGTAAAGGTTTTAATTTCTCCATCAAATCTGAATGAGATCCTTGCTGGGTAGAGTAATCTTTGTTGTAGGTTTTTCTCATTCATCACTTTAAATATGCCCTGCCACTCCTTCTGGCTTGCAGAGTTTTGGCTGAAAGATCAGCTGTTAACCTTATGGGGATTCCCTTGTGTGTTATTTGTTGTTTTTCCCTTGCTGCTTTTAATATTTTTCCTTGTATTTAATTTTTGATAGTTTGATTTATATGTGTCTTGGCATGTTTCTCCTTGATTTATCCTGTATGGGACTCTCTGTGCTTCTTGGACTTGATTAACTATTTCCTTTCTCATATTAGGGAAGTTTTCAACTTTAATCTCTTCAAATATTTTCTCAGTCCCTTTCTTTTTCTCTTCTTCTTCTGGGACCCCTATAATTCGAATGGTGTGCTTAATGTTGTCCCAGAGGTCTCTGAGACTGTCCTCAATTCTTTTCACTTTTTTTTCTTTATTCTGCTCTGCAGTAGTTATTTCCATTATTTTATCTTCCAGGTCACTTATTGGTTTTTCTGCCTCAGTTATTCTGCTACTGATCCCTCCTAGAGAATTTTAAATTTCATTTATTATGTTGTTCATCACTGGTTGTTTACTCTTTAGTTCTTTTAGGTCCTTGTTAAAAGTTTCTTGTATTTTCTCCATTCTATTTCCGAGATTTTGGATCATCTTTACTATCATGATTCTGAATTCTTTTTCAGGTAGACTGCCTATTTCCTCTTCATTTGTTAGGTCTGGTGGGTTTTTGCCTTTCTCCTTCACCTGCTGTGTGTTTTTCTGTCTTCTCATTTTGCTTAACTTACTGTGTTTGGGGTCTCCTTTTTGCAGGCTGCAGGTTCGTAGTTCCCGTTGTTTGTCCCCAGTGGCTAAGGTTGGTTCAGTGGGTTGTGTAGGCTTCCTGTTGGAGGGGACTAGTACCTGTGTTCTGGTGGATCTTGTCTTTCTGGTTGGAAGGTCCACGTCTGGTGGTGTGTTTTGGGGTATCTGTGGCCTTATTATAATTTTAGGCAGCCTCTCTACTAATGGATGGGGTTGTGTTCCTATCTTGTTAGCTGTTTGTCCTAGGGTGTCCACCACTGTAGCTTGCTGGTCATTGAGTGGAGCTGGGTCTTGGCGTTGAGATGGAGATCTCTGGGAGATTTTTGCCATTGTTTGATATTACGTGGAGCTGGGAGGTGTCTTGTGGACCAGTGTACTGAACTTGGCTCTCCCACCTCAGAGGCATTTGTTGGAGCACCTGACACCTGGCTGGGGCACCAAGAGGCTGTCATCTACATGGCTCAGAATAAAAGGGAGAAAAACAAGAAAGAAAGAAAGAATAAGATAAAATAAAATAAAAGTAAAATAAAGTTATTAAAATAAAAAATAATTATTAAAAAATTTTAAGAAGTAATAAAAAAAGAAAAAGAAAGAAAGAAGAGAGCAACCAAGCCAAAAAAAAAAATCTACCAATGATAACAAGTGCTGAAAACTATACTAAAACCAAAACCCAAACAAACAAAAAAAGACGGACAGACAGAACCCTAGCACAAATGGTAAAAGCAAAGCTATACAGACAAAATCACACACAGGAGCATACACATACACACTTACAAAAAAAGAAAACTGGGGAAAAGAAATATATCATTGCTCCCAAAGTCCACCTCCTCAATTTGGGGTGATTCATTGTTTATTCAAATATTCCACAGATGCAGGGTACATCAAGTTGATTGTGGGGATTTAATCTGCTGCTCCTGAGGCTGCTGGGAGAAATTTCCCTTTCTGTTCTTTGTTCGCACAGCTCCTGGGGGTCAGCTTTGTATTTGGACCCACCTCTGGGTGTAGGTCATCTGAGAGCATCTGTTCTTCACTCTTACAGGACGGGGTTAAAGGAGCAGCTGTTTTGGGGTCTTTGGCTCACTCAGGCCGGGGGGAGGGAGGGGTAAAGAGTTCAGGGTGAGCCTGCAGTGGCAGAGGCCAGCGTGACATTTCACCAGCCTGAGGCACACCGTGCGTTCTCCCGGGGTTGTTGTTCCTGGATCCCAGGACCCTGGCAGTGGCGGGCTGCACAGGCTCCCGGGAGGGGAGGTGTGGATAGGGACCTGTGCTTTCACACAGGCTTCTTGGTGGCTGCAGCAGAAGCCTTAGCATCTCATGCTGATCTCTGGGGTCCGCGCTGATAGCCACAGCTTGTGCCTGTCTCTGGAGCTCGTTTAGGTGGTGCTCTGAATCCCCTTTCCTCACGCACCCTGAAACAATGGTCTCTTGCCTCTTAGGAAGTTCCAGACTTTTTCCTGGACTCCCTCCTGGCTAGCTGTGGTGCACTAGCCCGCTTCAGGCTGTATTCATGCAGCCAACCCCAGTCCTCTATTTGGGATCTGACCTCCAAAGCCCGAGCCTCAGCTCCCAACCCCCACCCATCCCGGCGGGTGAGCAGACAAGCCTCTCGGGCTGGTGAGTGCTGGGCGGCACCAATCCTCTGTGTGGGAATCTCTCCGCTTGGCCCTCCACACCCCTGTTGCTGCTCTCTCTTCCGTGGCTCTGAAGCTTCCCCGCTCGGCCACCCACAGTCTCTGCCCGTGAAGGGGCTTCCTAGTGTGTGGAAACTTTTCCTCCTTCACAGCTCGCTCCCACTGGTGCAGGTCCCATCCCTATTCTTTTGCCTCTGTTTTTCTTTTTTCTTTTGCCCTATCCAGGTACGTGGGGAGTTTCTCGCCTTTTGGGAGGTCTGAGGCCTTCTTCCAGTTTTCCGTAGGTGTTCTGTAGGAGGTGTTCCACATGTAGATGTATTTCTGGGGAGGAAGGTGATCTCCATGTCTTACTCTTCCACCATCTTGAAGCTCCTCCCCATGGTATTCTTATTATCCTTTTAATGTCTGCACAGTCTGTAGTTATATCACCTGTTTCTTTCCTGATATTAATAATTTCTGTTTCTCCATCTTATCAAGGAACCAACATTTTATGCTTTGTTTTACTGTTTTCCTGTTTTCAATTTCATTGATATCTGCTCTTACCTTTATTATTTCCTGCTTTCTGCTGGATTTGGGTTTATTTTGCAATTTTTCTAATGTCTCCTTTCTAAATAACCATTTACTTCTACAAATTCCCTTACAACATTGTTTTAGGTGTGTCCCACAAATTTTGCTGTTATATTCTCATTTTTGTTTAAGTTCATTCTATTTTAAAAATATCCTTGAGAGTCCTCTTTGATCCATGGATTAGTTTGAAGTTTTTTGTTTAATTTCCAAGTGTTGGAGATTTTCCAGTTACCCTTCTGTTATTGATTTCATTATGATCAGAGAACACAATATGATTCAATTCTTTTAAATTTGTTGAGGTTTATTTTATGGACCAGGATATCATCTATCTAGGTATATGTTCTCTGGGTGCTTGAAAAGAATGTGTATTTTGCTATTGTTGAGTGAAGTGTTCTAACAGTGTCAATTAGATCCTGTTGCTGGATGGTATGGTTGAGCTCTTCTATATCCTTGCTGATTTTCTGTCTAATTTTTCCATCAATTATTGAGAGAGGGATATTGAAGACTCCAACTATGATAGTGGATTTGCCTATTTCTTCTTTCAATTCTATCAATTTTTGCTTCACATATTTTGCAGGTCTGTCATTTGTGCACACACATTAGGACTGCTATATCTTCTTGGAGATTGGCCATTTTATCATTATATAATGTCCTTGGTCATTTTCTTTTCTCTGAAGTCTATTTCCCTGATATATATTAACCAAAAGGAAGCTGAAGTGGCTATATTTAGCCACTTCAGCTTCCTTTTGGTTAATATTTGCATGTTATAACCTATTACATCTTTTTAATTTCAAACTACCTATATTATTATATACGAAGTGAGTTTCGTGTGGACAGCATGAGTCATGCTTTTAAATCCCCTCTGTCATTCTCAGTGTTTTTAAAAAATATATAAATTTATTTATTTATTTTTGCCTGTGTTGGGTCTCTGTCTCTGTGTGTGGGCTCTCTAGTTGCCGCGAGCGGGGGCCACTCCTTGTTGTGGTGTGTGGGCCTCTTACTGTCGTGGCTTCTCCTGTTGCAAAGCATGGGCTCTAGGCACACAGACTCAGCAGTTGTGGCTTGCGGGTTCTAGAGCTGCTTGCAGGTTGTGGCTTGCAGGCTCCGTAGCTGTGGTGCACGGGCCCAGCTGCTCTGCAGCATGTGGGATCCTCCCGGGCCGGGGCTTGAACCCATGTCCCCTGCATTGGCAGACAGATTATCAACTGCTGTGCCACCAGGGAAGCCCCATTCTCTGTGTTTTAATTGGTGTACTTTGATAATTAACATTTAATGTAATTATTGATATGTTAGGGCTTAAATCTGCTATTGTATTTCAAAATTTTCTGTTCTCTTTGTATTTTTTCCCCTTCTTATGTGTTATTTGAGTATTTCCTTCCATTTTGATTTATTTATAGTGTTTTTTTGGGTGTATCTCTTTGAGTAATTTTAAAGTGGTTGTTCTAGATATATTTCTATCTATGTATATACATTTATATCTATCCATATCCATGTCTATATTTATATCTATTCCACTGTGGTCAAAGAACTCACCTTGTGTGATTTCAAATCTTTTAAATAACTTAACACAGTCTACTGGTATTGATGCTTTCCCAGTTTGAGTGAAGTATAAAACCTTACCTTCCTTATATCCCATTACCTTCCTTCATTTATGATATAATTGTCTTAAATATTTACTCTACATTCATTGAGAACCATATCATATTGTGTTATAAAATTTTTAAAATAAATTTATTTTATTTATTTATTTTTGGCTGCATTGTGTCTTTGTTGCTGTGTGCAGGCTTTCTCTAGTTGTGGCAAGTGGGAGCTGCTCTTCGTTGTGGTGGGTGGGCTTCTCATTGCAGTGGCTTCTCTTGCTGTGGAGCATGGGCTCTAGGGCATGCGGGCTTCAGTAGTTGTGGAGTGCAGGCTCAACAGTTGTGGCTTGCGGACTCTAGAGCACAGGCTCAGTAGTTGTGGTTCACGGGCTTAGTTGCTCTGCAGCATGTTGCATCTTCCCGGGCCCGGGCTCAAACCCGTGTCCCCTGCATTGGCAGGCGGATTCTTAACCACTGTGCCACCAGGGAAGCCCAGTGTTATAAATTTTGCTTTAACTGTCAAACATAATTTAGAAAACTCAAGAGGAGAAGAAAAATTTATTGTATTTACCCTTATTTTTGTGCTTTTCATTGTTCCTTCTTCTTCACTCTTGTTTACTGCTGTTCTAAGATTCCTTGCAATGCTTTCTGTCACTTCCACCACACTATTTTGGGGAAAAAAAAGAAAGGGAAGAATTAGATGTGACACTAAGATTTCCAGCTAAAATCTGGAGAAGATGCAGGAAGAATGCTGAGAAGCCAGGGAGGGGAACCAACCTTTGGAAAAACAGGAGGAAATTTTGACATTTTGGACCTTGATACTCAAAGGCCCTTCTCCAGACTGTTCTTCATGATGCAATAAAACCCAGGTGCAAGTTTTATTTGAGCCCTTCAATTTCAGATCAAATAAGCAGCAGATTAATGCTACATGAAAAACACTAGTCAAATGGCAACACATTGCAATTTTCAAACAATAAGGGGCTAGATTCAACTTTTGGGAGAAAGAAACAGAAGTCACATACTTATTGAAAAATTGAGATCTCTCCTAGACTCAGGCTTCCTTAGTTCTCTTAATCACTCTCTAGGTCTGATGATCAGAAGACCTAAGGCTCAAGTTGTAAGACAAGCCTCCTCATAATCACTTGACTGAGCTGTCTGAGGTTGTAAGGTGCAGGATAGCTTAATTCCAAGTCACCCAATCCAGTATGGCCAATCAGGGGTAACTGTGAATGGTTTGATGGCACATTCTTTTCAGAGACTAAAAGCCCCAGGTGGGCCAGAGTCTTTGATTTGTTCAGTAAAGAATCCCAAGTGTCTGCTAGGGTGCCTGGTGCATAGTAGATTCTCAATAAATATTGAATACACAAAAGACTGCAATGAATTGGGGAGACAGTCTTAGGCCAGGATTGGAGTTCCCACCAAGGCCAAGTTATTATAGTATAGGTTCTCAGTTTTAGGGCTGAAACCTGGCTGGCTTAGTTAGGGCCTGCCTATTGGGACCAAGGTTTCTTGGAGGGCATCTTACCCTTCCCAAACTGAGAAGCCCTCATGGGGTCATTGGAACAGCCCCTGGATGGAATTTTTAAAGCAAGGTCTTAGCCAGCTAGAACCCGGATTTTTCTTTTCTGGCTTATTTTATTTTATTTATTTTTCTTCCAGTTTTGGAGATATAATTGACATATAGCACTGTATATGTTTAAAGTGTACAGCTTAATAATTTGACTTACAAACATCATGAAATGATTATCACAATAAGTTTAGTGTATATCCATCATCTTGTACAGACAGAAAAAAGAAATAGAAAAATTTTTTCCTTGTGATGAGAACTCAGGGTTTACTCTCTTAACAACTTTCATATATAACATACCACAGTGTTATTTATACTAATCATGTTGTACACTATATTCATAGTGCTTATTTATCTTATAACTGGAAGTTTGTACCTTTTGATTAACTTCATCCAATTCCCTCCACCCCCAGTCTCTGTTAACCACAAATCAAACCTATTTTTCTATGAGTTTTTTGTTTGTTGACCTATGTTATTTTCTGGTGCCCAGTATAGTGATTTAATATGTCTGTATTTTCTCTTTTTTTTGGCTGCACTGCATGGCTTGTGGGATCTCAGTTCCCCAGCCAGAGATTGAACCTGGGCCACAGTAGTGAAAGCCCAGAATCCTAACCACTAGGCCACCAGGGAACTCCTCTATGCATTTCAAAATGATCACCATGATAAGTCTAGTTAAGGTAAGTCACCATACAAAGATATTACATATTTTTGACTATATTCCCCTCTCTCTACATTTCACATTCATGACTTACTTATTTTGCAACTGGAAGTTTGTACCTATTAATCTCCCTCACTTATTTCTCTCTCTCCCTTTCTTTCCTTGGGCAACCATCTGTTTGTTCTCTAGATCTATGACTTTGTTTCTGTTTTGCTGCATTTGTTCATTTGTTTTGTTTTTTAGATTCAGATATAAGTGAAATCATACAGTATTTGTCTTTCTCTGTCTGACTTATTTCACTTAGCATAATGCCCTAGAGGTCCATCCATGTTGTCACAATGCCAAGATTTCATTCTTATCATGGCTGAGTAATATCTATCTATCTATCAATTATCTATCATCTATCTATCATCATCATCTATCATCATATATATATATATATGTATATATATATATATATATATATATATATATATATATATATATATCTCACATCTTCTTTATCCACCCATCTATTGATGGGTACTTAGGTTTCTTCCATATCTTGGCTATTGTAAATTGTGCAATGAACATTGGGGTGCACATATCTTTTCAAATTAGTTTTTTTTCCTTTGGATAAATATTCAGGAGTAGAAATGCTAGATCATATGGTAGTTCTATTTTCAATTTTTGAGGAACCTCCATACTGTTTTCCATAGTAGCTGCACCAACTTACATTCCACCAACAACGCAGGAGTGTTCCCTTTCTCCACATCCTCGCCAACTCTTTTTTTTTTTTTAAAGCACCCATTTAAAACATTATTTATTAATTTATTTATTTTGGGGTGCATTGGGTCTTCGTTGCTGCAAGCGGGCTTTTTGTTGTGTGCAGCTTCTCATTGCGGGGCTTCTCTTGTTGAGGAGCATAGGCTCTAGGCACGCAGGCTTCAGTAGTTGTGGCTCGCAGGTTCAGTAGTGGCTCATGGGCTTAGTTGCTCCGCGGCACGTGGGATCTTCCTGGACCAGGGCTTGAACCCAAGTCCACTGCATTAGCAGGTGGATGCTTAACCACTGCACCCCCAGGGAAGTCCCTTGCCAACTCTTGTTTTTTGTTGTCTTTTTGATAGTAGCCATTCTGACAGGTCGAGGTGATATCAACATACTTTTGACTTGCATTTTCCTGATGATTGGTGATATTGAGCATCTTTTCATGTGCCTATTGGTTATCCATATGTCTTCTTTGGGGAAATGTCTATTCAGATCCTCTGTCCAGTTTTTAATTGGGTTATTTTTAATTTTGATGTTGAATTGTATGAGTGCTTTGTGTATTTTTGATATTAACCCATTATCAGGTATATAATTTGCAAATATATTCTCCCATTCAGTAGGCAGCCTTTTCATTTTGTTGGTAGTTTCCTTTGTTGTGTAAAAGCTTATTAGTGTGCTGTAGTCTCATTTTTTATTGCTTTTGTCTCCCTTGCCTATTTAGGAGGAGACATATCCTAAAAAATATTGCTAGACTGATGTCAGTGAACATACTGCTATGTTTTCCTCTAGAATTTTTAAGGTTTCACGTCTTAAGTTTAAGTATTTAATTCATTTTGAGCTTATTTTTGTATATGGTGTGAGAAAGTAGTCCAGTCTGATTCTTTTGTATGTAGCTGTCCAGTTTTCACAACACCATTTGTTAAAGAGGCTATCTTTTCCCCACTGTATATTCTTGCCTCCTTCATCATAGATTAATTGACCATGTAAATGTGGGTTCCTTTCTGGGATATCTATCCTGTTCCATTCATCTATGTGTCTGTTTTTTTGTGCCAGTACTATACTGCTTTGATTACTATAGCTTTGTAGTATAGTTTGAAATCATGAGTGTGGTACCTCTGGCTTTGTTCTTTCTCAAAATAGTTTTGGTGTTCAGGGTCTTTTGTGTTTCCATACAAATTTTAGAATTATTTGTTCTAGTTTTGCAAAAAATATCATTGGTATTCTGATAGGGATTGCATTGAATATGTAGATTGCCTTGGGTACTATTGTCATTTTAACAATATTAATTCTTCCAATTCATGAGCATGGTATATCTTTCCATTTGTTTGTGTCATCTTCAATTTCTTTTATCAGTGTTTTATAGGTTTACAAGTACAAGTTTTTACCTCCTTAGTTGTATTCATTACTAAGTGTTTTATTCTTTTTGATGCAATTGCAAATGAGATTGTCTTCCTAATTTCTCTTTGTGATAGTTCATTTTAGGGTATAGAAATGCAACAAATTTCTGTATATTAATTTTGCATCCAGCAACTTTGTGAAATTCACTGATGAGTTCTTACAGTTTTTTGGTGGTGTCTTTAGGATTTTCTATGTATAGTATCATGTCATCTGTCAATAGTACTTCTTCCTTTCCAATTTGTACTTCTTTTCTTTCTTTTTCTGATTGCTGTGACCATGGCTTCCAATACTATGTTGAATAAAATAGTGAGAGTGGACATACTTGTTTGTTTCTGATCTAACAAGGAAATACTTTCAGGTTTTACCAATGATGTTAGCTGTGGGCTTGTCACATACAGCTTTTATTATATTGAAGTACGTTCCATCTATACCCACTTTGTTGAGAGTTTTATTCATAAATGGTGTTGAATTTTGTCAAAAGCTTTTTGTGCATCTATTGAGATGATCATATGGCTTTTATTCTTCAATTTGTCAATGTGTGTGTGTCACATTGATTGATTTGCAGATATTGAACCATACTTGCATCCATGGGATAAATCCCATTTGTTCATGCTGTATGATGTTTTTGATGTATTGTTGAATTTGGTTTGCTAATATTTTGTTGAGGATTTTTGCATCTATGCTCATTAGTGATATTGGCCTTTAATTTTCTTTTTTTGAGATATTTTTATCTGGTTTTGGTATCAGGGTGATGCTGGCCTCATAGAATGAGTTCAGAAGCATTTTTTTCCTCTGCAATTTTTTGGAAATTATTTCAGAAGAATAGTGTTAACTTTTCTTTAAATGTTTGCTAAGAGGGAAGAGATATGGGAATATATGTGTATGTATAACTGATTCACTTTGTTATAAAGCAGAAACTAACACACCATTGTAAAGCAATTATACTCCAATAAAGACATTAAAAAAATAAATAAATGTTTGGTAGAATTCACCTGTGAAACCATCTGGTTCTGGACTTCTGTTTCTTAGGAGTTTTAAAAATTACTGATTCAGTTTCATTCCTGGTAATCAGTCTAGTCATATTTTCTATTTCTTCCTGGTTCAGTCTTGAGAGGTTGTATGTGTCTATAATCTTTTTCATTTATTCTAGGTTGTCCATTTTATGGAGTAAAATTATTCATAGTAATCACTTTGATCATTTGTAATTCTGTGATGTTGGTTGTAACTTCTCTTTTTTCATTTCTGATTTTATTGATTTGGGCCCTCTCTTTTTTTCTTGATCAGCCTGGCTAACGTTTTATCAATTTTGATTATCGTTTCAAAGAACCAGCTCTTAGTTTCATTGATCTTTTCTTTTTGTTTCTATTTCCATTATTTCTGCTCTGATGTTTATTATTTTTTTCCTTCTACTAACTTTGGGTTATGTTGTTCTTCCTCTAGTTCTTTTAAGTGTAATGTTAATTTGTTTATTTGAGTTTTTCTTGTTCCCTGTGGTAGGCTTGTATCTCTATAAATGTTCCTCTTAGAACTGCCTTTCCTGCATCCTGCATAGATTTTAGATTGTTCTGTTTTTATTTTTTGTCTCCAGGCATTTTAGAATTTCTTCTATGATTGCTTTTTGCAGTTTTTCCCCCTTGTAGTTGATTTCTAGTCTCATAGCATTTTAGTCAGAAAAGATATTTGATATGATTTCAATTTTCTTAAATTTACTGAGGCTGTTTTGTGGCCTAGCATGTGATCTGTCCTGGAGAATGTTCCATGTGCACTTGAAAAGAATGTGTGGTCTTCCTGGTGCTTCAGAAAGAACTGCCTGACCTGTGCAGTGGGCTCTCTGGAGTACCCCCCAATTCTAAAGTTTCTCGGCACTTGGACACATTATGGAATTGCTGATCAAGTTGAATCATTTCCAGGGTTCAAAGAAGTTTAAGGAAGATTTCTTCATCAGATCAGAGCTGAAACTCTGAATCAAAGCACCTGTGTGGACCGGCTCTGCTCGCAGCTCGCAGCTGTGCAGCCCCCCTTGTGAGCTCTCTCCCGTGCAGTGGTTGCAGTGGTGGCACGTTCTGCACATCATGTAGCATGCACCCAGCCTGCCCTGCTGCTTCGGCCACCCTTGCCACCGTCTTGTCCTCAGGTGCCTGCTGCAGCTGAGTTGTGGTGCTCCAGCTGGGTGTCAGGCCTGAGGTGGGAGAGCTGAGTTCAGGACACTGGACCACCAAAGACCTCCCAGTCCCACATAATATCAATCAGTGAGAGCTCTCCCAGACATCTCTGTCTCAACGCTAAGACCCAGCTCCCCTCAACAACCAGCAAGCTCCAGTGCTGGACACTCAATGCCAAACAACTAGCAAGACAGGAACACAACCCCACCCATTATCAGAGAGGGTGCCTAAAATCATAATAAGTTCACAGACACTGAAAAACACACCATCAGACACGGTCCTGCTCATCAGAAAGACAAGATCCAGCCTCATCCACCAGAACACAGGCACCAGTCTCCTCCACCAGGAAGCCTACACAACCAACTGAACGAACCTTAGCCACTGGGGGCAGACACTAAAAACAATGGGAACTACGAACCTGCAGCCTGAAAAAAGGAGACCCCAACACAGTAAGTTAAGCAAAATGAGAAGACAGAGAAATATGCAACAGATGAAGGAGCAAAGTAAAAACCCACAAGACCAACAAATGAAGAGGAAATAGGCAGTCTACCTGAAAAAGAATTCAGAATAATGAGAGTAAAGATATCAAAGATCTTGGAAATCGAATGGAGAAAATACAAGCTACATTTAACAAGGACCTAGAAGAACTAAAGAACAAACAATGATGAACAATACAATAAATGAAATAAAAAATTCTCTAGGAGGAATCAATAGCAGAATAACTGAGGCAGAAGAATGGATAAGTGACTGGGAACATAAAACAGTGGAAATAACTACCACGGAGCAGAATAAAGAAAAAAGAATGAAAAGAATTCAGACAGTCTCAGAGACCTCTGGGACAACATTAAATGCACCAGCATTTGAATTACAGGGGTTCCAGAAGTAGAAGAGAAAAAGAAAGGGACTGTGAAAATATTTGAAGAGATTATAGTTGAAAACTTCCCTAATATGAGAAAGTAAACAGTCAATTAAGTCCAGGAAGCACAGAGAGTCCCATACAGGACAAATCCAAGGAGAAACATGCCAAGACACATATTAATCAATCTATCAAAAATTAAATACAAAGAAGAAATATTAAAAGCAGCAAGAGAAAAGCAAAAAATAACATACAAGGGAATCCCCATAAGGTTAACAGCTGACCTTTCAGCAGAAATTCTGCAAGCCAGGAGGGAGTGGCAGGACATATTTAAAGTGATGAAAGGGAAAAACCTACAGCCAAGATTACTCTATTCAGCAAGGATCTCATTCAGATTCAATGGAGAAATTAAAACTTTTACAGACCAGCAAAAGCTAAGAGAAGTCAGCACCACCCAACCAGCTTTACAACAAATGCTAAAGGAACTTCTCTAGGGAGGAAACACAAGAGAAGGCAAAGACCTACAAAAACAAACCCAGAACAATTAAGAAAATGGCATTAGGAACATACATATCGATAACTACCTTAAATGTAAATGGATTAAATGCTCCATCCAAAAGAGATAGCCTGGCTGAATGGATACAAAAACAAGACCTGTATATATACTGTCTACAAGAGACCCACTTCAGACCTAGGGACACATACACACTGAAAGTGAGGGGATGCAAAAAGATACTCCAAGCAAATGGAAATCAAAAGAAAGCTGGAGTAGCAATTTTCATATCAGACAAAATAGACTTTAAAATAAAGACTATTACAAGAGACAAAGAAAGACACTACATAATGATTAAGGGATTAGTCCAAGAAGATATAACAATTGTAAATATTTATGGACCCAACATAGGAGCACCTCAATACATAAGGAAAAAACTAACAGCCATAAAAGGGGAAATTGACAGTAACACAATCATAGTAGGGGACTTTAACACCCCACTTTCACCAATGGACAGATCATCCAAAATGAAAATAAATAAGGAAACAAAAGCTTTAAATGACACATTAAACAAGCTGGACTTAATTGATATTTGTAGGATATTCTATCCAAAAACAACAGAATACACTTTCTTCTCAAGTGCTCATGGAACATTCTCCAGGATAGATCATACCTTGGGTCACAAATCAAACCTTGGTAAATTTAAGAAAATTGAAATCGTATCAAGTATCTTTTCTGACCAAAACGTTATGAGACTAGGTATCAATTACAGGAAAAAATAACCTGTGAAAAATACAAACACATGGAGGCTAAACACTGCACTACTAAATAACCAAGAGATCACTGAAGAAATCAAAGAAGAAATAAAAAAAAACCTAGAAACAAATGACAATGAAAACACGACAACCAAAAACTTATGGGATGCAGCAAAAGCATTTCTAAGAGGGAAGTTTATAGCAATACAATCCTACTTCAAGAAACAAGAAGCATCTCAAATAAACAACCTAACATTACACTTAAAGCAATTAGAGAAAGAAGAAGAAGAACAAAAAAAATCAAAGTTAGCAGAAGGAAAGAAATCATAAAGATCAGATCAGAAATAAATGAAAAAGAAATGAAGGACACAATAGCAAAGATCAATAAAACTAAAAGCTGGTTCTTTGAGAAAATAAATAAAATTGATAAACCATTACCCAGACTCATCAAGAAAAAAAGGGAAAAGACTCAAATAAATAGAATTAGAAATTAAAAAGGAGAAGTAACAATTGGCACTGTGGAAATACAAAGTATCATGAGAGATTACTACAAGCAACTATATGCCAATAAAATGGACAACCTGGAAGAAATGGAAAAATTCTTAGAAAAGCACAACCTTCCAAGACTGAACCAGGAAGAAATAGAAAATATAAACAGACCAATCACAAGCACTGAAATTGAAACTGTGATTAAAATATTCCAACAAACAAAAGCCCAGAACCAGATGGCTTCACAGGCGAATTCTATGAAACATTTAGAGAAGAGCTAACACCCATACTTCTCAAACTCTTCCAAAATATAGCAGAAGGCGGAACATTCCCAAACTCATTCTATGAGACCACCATCACCCTGATACCAAAACCAGACAAAGATGTCACAAAAAAAGAAAACTACAGGCCAATATCACTGATGAACATAAAAGCAATAATCCTCAAAAAATACTAGCAAACAAAACCCAACAACACATTAAAAGGGTCATACACCATGATCAAGTGGGGTTTATCCCAAGAATGCAAGGATTCTTCAATATATGCAAATCAATCAATGTGATACACCATATTAACAAATTGAAAGATGAAAAACCATATGTAACAGGATAGAGAGCCCAGAGATAAACCCATGCACATATGGTCACCTTATCTTTGGTAAAGGAGGCAAAAACATACAGTGGAGAAAAGACAGCCTCTTCAATAAGTTTTGCTGGGAAAACTGTACAGCTACATGCAAAAAAATGAAATTAGAACACTCCCTTAACAACATACACAAAAATAAACTCAAAATGGATTAAAGAACTAAATGCAAGGCCATACACTATAAAACTCTTCAAGGAAAACATAGGCAGAACACTCTATGACAGAAATCACAGCAAGATCCCTTTTGAACCACTTCCTAGAAAAATGGAAATAAAAGCAAAAATAAACAAATGGGACCTAATTAAACTTAAAAGCTTTTGCACAGCAAAGGAAACAATAAACAAGACCAAAAGACAACCCTCAGAATGAGAGAAAGTATTTGCAAATGAAGCAACTGACGAAGGGTTAATCTCCAAAATATACAAGCAGCTCACACAGCTCAATATCAAAAAAAACAAACAACACAATCCAAAAATGGGCAGAAGACCTAAATAGACATTTCTCCAAAGAAGATATACAGATTGCCAACAAACACATGAAGGGATGCTCAACATCAGTAATCAGTAGAGAAATGCAAATCAAAACTACCTCACACCCACCAGAATGGCCATCATTAAAAAATGTACAAACAGTAAATGCTGGAGAGGGTGTGGAGAAAAGGGAACCCTCTTGCACTGTTGGTGGGAATGTAAGTTGATACATTCACTATTGAGAACAGCATGGAGGTTCCTTAAAAAACTAAAAATAGAACTCCCATACGACCCAGCAATCCCACTACTGGGCATATACCCTGAGAAAACCATAATTCAAAAAGAGTCAGGTACCACAATGTTCATTGCAGCTCTATTTACAATAGGACATGGAAGCAACCTAAGTGTCCATCGACAGATGAATGGATAAAGAAGATGTGGCACATATGTACAATGGAATATTACTCAGCTATAAAAAGAAACAAAACTGAGTTATTTGTAGTGAGGTGGATGGACCTAGAGTCTGTCATACTGAGTGAAGTAAGTCAGAAAGAGAAAAACAAATACCGTATGCTAACACAGATATATGGAATCTAAAAAAGAAAAAAAAAAGGATTCTGAAGAATCTAGAGGCAGGAGGACAGGAATAAAGATGTAGAGCATGGACTTGAGGACATGGGGAGGGGGAAGGGTAAGCTGGGACAAAGTGAGAGAGTGACATTGACATATATACATATCAAATATAAAATAGATAGCTAGTGGGAAGCAGCTGCATAGCACAGGGAGATCAGCTCCATGCTTTGTGACCACCCAGAGGGATGGGATAAAGAGGGTGGGAGGGAGATGCAAGAGGGAGGGGATATGGGGATATATGTATACGTATAGCTTATTCTCTTTGTTATACAGCAGAAACTAACACAGCATTATAAAGCATTTATACTCCAATAAAGAAGTTAAAAAAAAAAGAATGTGTATTCTCTTGCTTTTGGATGGAATGTTCTGTAATATCTATTAAGCCCATATTCTCTAAAGTGTCATTTAAGGTCAGTGTTTCCTTATTGATTTTCTATCTTGATATATGTGGGGTGTTAAGGGCCTCTAATATTATTGTGTTACTGTCAATTTCTCTGTTTTATGCCGTTAACATTTACTTTATGTATTTATGCGTTCCTATGGTGGGTGCGTATATATTTACAGTTACTATATCTTCTTGTGGAATTGGTCCCTTTATCATTATGTAATGCCCTTCTTTGTCTTTTTTACAGTGTTTGTTTGAATGTCTATTTTATCTGATATAAGTATTGCTCCTCCAACTTTGTTTTTGTTTCCATTTGCATGGAGTACATTTTTCCATCTCATTTTCAGTCTCTGTGTGTATTTTAATATGGAGTGAGTCTCATGTAAGCAGCATATATATGGGTGTTGTTCTTTTATTCATTCAACCACTCTATGTCTTTTAGTCCATTTACAATTAAATTAATTATATTTGATATGTACTTACCGCCATTTTGTTAATTGTTTTTGAGTTGTTTTTGTAGTTCTTTCTGGGAATTCCCTGGTGGTCCAGTCATTAGGACTCCATGCTTTTACTGCCGAGGGCACAGGTTCAGTCTCTGGTCAGGGAACTAAGATCCTGCAAGTCATGTGGTGTGGACAAATATAAATATATATATATACATTTATGTAAGAACTATATATATTTATATAAGAACTATACATATATATAGTTCTTTTTTTGTTCCTTCTTTTTTTACTCTCTTCTCTTATCATTTGATCTTTGGTGTTATGTTTGGATTCCTTTCTCTTTTGTGTGTGTGTATAGATTTTCCATTTATGTGTGTGTATCTATAACAGATTTTTGGTCTGTGGTTACCATGAGGTTAATATATAGCAATCAATACATACACGTGATTATTTTAAGATGCTGTTATCTTAAATTCAAATGCATTTTAACAACTCTGCATTTTTACTCCCCACCCCCCCATGTTTGCTGTGTTTGACATCATATTTTACATCATTAACTACTTATTGTAGATATAGATGATTTTACTCCTTTTGTCTTTTAACCTTCCTACTAGCTTTATAAGTGGTTGATCTCCTACCTTTACTGTATATTTGCCTTTACCAATGAGATGTTTCCCTACTAATTTCTATATTTCTAGTTGTGACCTTTTCTTTTCTACTTAGAGAAGACCCTTTATCATTTCTTGTAAAGCCAGTTTAATGGTGCTGAACTATTTTAGCTTTTGCTAGTCTGTAAAACTCTTTTCTTTCCTTCAAATCTGAATAATAGCCTTCCCTGGTAGAGTATTCTTGGTTGTAGGTGTTTTCCTTTCGTTACTCTAAGTATATAGTGCCACTCCCTTCTAGCCTGCAGAGTTTCTGCTGAAAAGTCAGCTGATAGCCTTATCGGAGTTCCCTTGTATGTAACTAGTTGCTTTTCCCATGCTGCTTTTAATATTTTCTCTTTATCTTTAATTTTTCCTATTTTAATTACAATGTGTTTTGGTGTGGTCCTCTTTGAGTTGATCCTGAATGGGACTCTCTGTACTTCCTAGGGATGTCTGTTTCCTTTCCCAGTTTAGGGAAGTTTTCAGCTGTTATGTCTTCAAATATGTTCTCTGCTCCTTTCTCTCTCTCCTCCTGTAATGAGAATATTAGTATGCTGGATGTTGTCCCAGAGGTCTCTTAAACTGTCCTCATTTTTAAAAATTCTTTTTTCTTTTTTTCCTGTTTAGCTTGAGTGATTTCCACTACTGTCTCTTTCAGTTCACTGATCTGTTCCTCTGTATCATCTAATCTACTGTTGATTCCTTCTAGTGTATTTCTTATTTCAGTTATTGTATTTTTCAGCTCTGTTTGGTTCTTTTTTATATTTTCTAACTCTTTGTTAAACTTCTTACTGTGTTCATCCATTCTTCTCCTAACTTCTTTGATAATCTTCATGGTCACTATCCTGAACTCTTTATTGGGTAGATTGCTTATTTCCATCTTGCTTAGTTCTTCTGGTGTTTTATCTTGTTCCTTCATTTGGAACACATTCCTCTCTCACCACATTTTGCCTAATTTTCTGTTTTTATTCCTATGCATTAAGTAGGTTGGTTATGTTTCCTGATTTTGGAGAAGTTGCCTTCTATAGGACATCCTAGAGGGCCCAGTATCCCACACCCCTGTGGACACCAGAGCTATACGCTCTTTGATTACCCTCTACGTGGGCTGTGTGGGCCCTTCTATTATGATTGGTCTGACTACTGTGAGCACGTTGGTAAGCATGGCTGACTCCCATCTCAGTTGTTTGCTAAGCCCTGCCTAGTGCAGAGGCTGCCAGCTGCTAGTGGGTGGGAACTGGTCCTTGTGTGGCTGGCTGTATGACCCAGGGAATCCCCAACCTGACCTGCTAGTGGTCAGGGCCCAGTCACATGGTGGTAGTTGTGGGTCCCAGGAGATCATGGGGCTAGTTTCAGCTCACTGGTGGTTTAGGGTCAAGTCCTAGGCTCTCTGGTGGGCAGGCCAGGTTTCAGGGTTCCTGTGGGACACAGAAGGGTTTATGGCAGCTGGCCTGCTGGTGAGTGGTGCTGTGTCCCATATAGCTAGCTGCTTGGCTTGGGGGGTCTTAGGACTGGTGCTTACTGGCTCATGGGCAAGGCCAGGTCCCAGCCCTAATAAGCTAGAGGGATGACTCCAAAATGGTGCTTGCCAACACTAGTGTCCTTGTGGTAGGATGAGCTCCCCAAAATGGCTGTCACCAGCTATGGAGCTTTTGTGTGTGCCTTTTTAAGAGTGGAGTCTCTGTTTTCCATAGCTCTCTGGACCCAATGACCTTCAAAGCCAAACGTTCGGGGGGCTCTTCTTCCTGGTGCACGATCCCTAGGCTGGGGAGCCCAGCGTGGGCCTTGGACACCTCTCCTTGAGGAGAATCACTGCAATTGAGATTACCCTTCTGTTTGTGGACTGCCTACCTGGAGATGTGAGGCTTAACTATACTGCATCTCCATTCCTCCTACTTGACTTGTTGTGGCTCCTTCTTTATGTCTTCATAAAGCTGTAGAAGATCTTTTCTTCTAATCTTCAGGTCATTCTCATTGATAGTGCTCTGTAAATAGTTGTTTTTATGGTGTGTCCTTGGAAGGAGGTGAGCTCAGGGTCTTCCTACTTTGCCCTCTTAGCCTCTTCTCCTGCCTTTCTTTCCTTGAGGAGGAGCTGTGCAGGTTGGTCAGGCTGTGGGGCTCACAGCTGCCCCTTGGTGGCCACCACAGCCCCCCGCTCACTCACTGGTGTCACATCCTTCAAGTCTCAGTCAGCTGGCAACTGTACATCTTAAGATCAGTTCCCTTCTGTTCCCAGGTCCCAGATGGTGAGGGAACAGGAATGAGGAGTCACAAGCTATCTTGCTTTGCCTTTCTTTCTGCTGTATCTTCATCAGGAAGACCTTACGGGAAGGCTGGGCTGTGTCTCCCTTCAGCCTCCTTGAAGATCCATGCCAGATCCGCAGCTCCCCTGCTCTCCAAGGTTATTTTTATATGTTTCAGATAGATTCCAAGAGTACCAATTTGGGAGATGACCTCCCTCAGGCCCCTTTTGTCTGGCCTAACCCTCACTCTGTTGCCTCCTCCACTCCACATTTTTTTTGTAGCCTGTAGATTCTATCATGGGGACTCCCACCAGCCCCCTGCCTGTTCAAAGTGTGTACTGCTCTAACGCTCACAAGGGCCTGTGTCTTCAGTTCCAGGCAGGCACTTGCAGAAGGGGGTAACTCTGGGGCTCCCCCACTGCTGTCTTCCTCTCTCCTCAAGGCCTCATGCCCCTCAGCAAGTCTTTCCCAGAAGAGCCCTTTGGATATCATGTTCCAGCAATTGTTAACTGGTGCTCACCCACATTCCAGGGCAACTATAGTAGATGGAGAGGGCCCAAGCTCCCCATATTCTGAATCAATGATGGGAATTTATTCCCCCAACATGTTCTGACATGGTTTGACAGGAAGCCCAGGATGAGCTGCCTCCATGGTGTGGGCACCTGAGGTTGGTGGGGTAGGCGTGTGGGGCAAGATAGCTCTTTTCATTCCAGGCTATAGGGTGGGGTCATCACATATTCAGGCCCATCTGCTTTGTCTGCAGCCCTTTCCTAATCCTCAGGAAAGATGTGGAGCCGGCTCTCTCCAGCTCTTGGGAAAGAGTTTTCACTTCTTTTTCTCTTTCCTCCCTCTTCCCTCCTCCCTCTCTCTCTCATGTCCCCAACCTGACCCATGTACCTGATTTGCAAAGCATCTGACCCCTGTTTTGGCCATGAAAATAGTTTACAATAGGAAAAGAAAACTATCTGTCTCCACCAGACCTAGGTGCCTCTTACCTGCCAAGGAAATATATACAGTGAAGATGTGAAGATTATCTGTCAGTTGATGGGGTTTTGCTTAATAAGTTGGCTTTTTTCTTTTTCTTTTTACTGTTTTCTGGGGTATCTTTATGTACAGGAGGCAAAACAGAGATTCTGGGTCAGCTCTCTAACCCCAGCACTGACTGCCTGGGGGCCTCTGACTTGAAGGGATGAGATGGTTTCTACCATCTCATCCCTTCAAGGGGATACACACAGGCTGAGCCTTAGCATAGAGCCAGGTATTCCCCAAGGGCCCAATATTGAGTATTGGGTAGAGAAGAGCAAAGAGCACCCTGTCAGAGAGGTAGTGAGAGGATCAATAAGTTACAGAAGATTCAGAAGGGCACATGGTGAGGCCATGAGAATGGGCAAAGAGAGCATGGGATCTCCCAGCTGCTTTGCGCTGGGGCCTGGTATCTCATGAATGGGGCTCTAAGGGTTAAGATCACTTCTGAGACTGAGATATCCAAGCTCAGGGAGCATTGAGGGGCCAGCCCTCACCTAGTCGGAGGACCCAACCGAAGCAAATTCCAAAGGCCAGAAGTGGGGACTGATGCTGGGTCCAGAGACTCTGGGATAAAAGCAGACTTCTTAGGCATAGGAAGCCCAGGGGATTCAAAGACCCAGGTGGAAGCATCCAATTGGCAAAGCCCTTAGTTTTAGAAAAGGGAATGAAAAAAAACCTAATTTAATTTCTGTGCTAAGTCAGTGGTGATTTCCTCAGTGATAGATGGGAGATTCAGATACTGGACGTTCAGTTGTTATCAACCTTTATCGTGCTTAGTGGGCTCCCAAAGCCACCAGGGACTGGGTGGGTATGTGGTATTTCTGCTGTAGAAAAGCATTCTTTTAGCTAAAAGTCACAAACATTTTATGGTTTAAGTGATAAAGTGGTGAGGATGGGACCTTTGTTTTTTGGCAAAGCCATAAAAAGTTAGCCTGGTCCCCAGGAAAATAAAATGTGTCAAAAGCTAAGAGCATGACCTAATCCCTCCGTAGTCAGGCAGGAAATAGGAGAGGAGGCAAATGTTTGGCAAGAGAGATTCCCCTGGGTTCCTAAAGGAGGAACCGCTTAGAGGATCCCAGTGGCAGGAGGTCGGGCCTCAGGATCCATTAGATTCTCACAGACTCTGTCCCAGCTGCTGTGAAAACCCTCTCCCAGTGTCTGGGTCCACATGAGGATAGGCCATCCCCTGTTCTTACCGTGGAAAGAGCAGGTGAGAGGCTGGAAGCGGACAGGAATAAACTGGATACAGGACTGAAGCAGACACTGTTGGTGCCTCATCAAGGTCCCACTACAGGTCGGTGTACAATCTGTAGTTGTGGTTCATGTTGCTTGCTACTGGCTCACCGATGTCTTCTTTATTCCCTGCAGAATTACCCAAAGCCCAAAGAGAGCTCCGTGTTTGGTAGGATATATGCCCCTCCCTTGGCAGCCCACAGCCAATGCCTGACTGACATGTAGAAGCCCCGCCTCCTTGGCACCCGGTGAGTCTTACATTATCACTTAAACCAAAGGGAGTTTGTGACTTTTCAGAAGCTGAAACCACATTTCTGTCTAGCAGTGGGGGTGGCAGAGACCCTTTCCACTGTAGATATGAGGGAAGGAGAGCCGTTGACGTGCTCCTGGAGCCTCTCCTGCCCTTGGCCCCTGCCTACCCACCCAAGCTCAGAGTCCGCCTCATCTTTGCTCTGTATTCCACGATTGGGAGCCAGAGAAAGGATGGAAGCAAGTCCACTGACTCTGTTTTGCCCCCTCGTGGATCTGGTGAGAACTTTGGTGATTCCCAAATCGTATTTTTCTTTTTTCCTGAGCTTTTTTTTTTTTTAATTAAAGAAATATTATAGAATTTTTAAAGGTTACACTCCATTTCCAGTCATTAGAAAATATTGGCTGTATTCCCTGTGTTGTGCAATACATCCTTGTAGCCTATCTTACACCCCATAGTTTGTACCTCCTACTCCCTCACTCCTATATTGTACACACCCCCAGCCCCACTGATAACCAGTAGTTTGCTCTCTATATCTGTGTATCTGCTGCTTTTTTTTTTGTTATATTCACTAGTTTGCTGTATTTTTTAGATTTCACATGTAAGTGATATCATACAATCTTTCTCTGACTTATTTCACTTAGCATAATGCCCTCCAAGTCCATCCATGTTGCTTCAAATGACAAAATTTCTTTTTATGGATGAGTGGTATTCCATTGTGTTTGTGTGCCACATCTTTTTTATCTATTAATCTGTTGACGAACACTTAGGTTGCTTCCATATCTTGGTAATTGAACATTGGGGTGCATGTAGTCTTGAATTAATGTTTTTGTTTTTTTCAGATTAATATACCCAGGAGTGGAATTGCTGGATCATATGGTAGTTCTATTTTTAATTTTTGGAGGAAACTCCATACTGTTTTTCACAATGGCTGCACCAATTTACATTCGCAGCAACAGTGCACAAGGGTTCCCTTTTCTCCACATCCTCACCAACATTTATTATTTGTGTTCGTTTTGATGATGACTGTTCTGACAGGTGTGAGGTGATATCTCATTGTCATCTTAATATGCATTTCTCTGATGATTAGCTAAGTTGAGCATCTTTTCATGTGCCTGTTGGCCATCTGTATATCTTCTTTGGAAAAATGTGTATTCAGGTCTTCTGCCAATATTTTAATCGAATTGATAGTTTTTTTTGATGTTGTACAAGCTGTTTATATATTTTCGATATTAACCCTTTATTGGTCATAGCATTTGCAAAATATTTTCTTCCATTCAGTAGGTTGTCTTTTCATTTTTTATTTTTAATATATAAATTTATTTATTTGTATTTTTGGCTGCATTTGGTCTTCTGTTGCTGTGCGGGGACTTTCTCTAGTTGAGGTGAAGGTGGTGGCTTCTGTTGTTGGGGAGCATGGGCTCTAGGTGCACGGGCTTCAGTAGTTGTGGTGCACAGGATTAGTTGCTCCATGGCATGTGGGATCTTCCTGAACCAGGGATCGAACCTGGGTCCCCTGAATTGACAGATGGATTCTTAACCACCATGCCACCAGGGAAGTCCCTATCTTTTCATTTTGTCGATGGTTTCCTTTGCTGTGCAAAAGCTTTTAAGTTTAATTAGGTCCCACTTATTTATTTTTGCTTTTATTTCCTTTACCTTAGGAGACAAATTCAAAAAAACTATTGCTGCAATTTATGTCAAAGAGTGTTCTGCCTAAGTTTTACTCTAAGAGTTTTATAGTATCCGGTCTAACGTTTAGACCTTTAATCCATTTTGAGTTCATTTTTGTATATGGTGTTAGAGAATGTTCTAATTTCATTCTTTTACATGTATCTGTCCAGTTTTCCTAGCACCACTTATTGAACAGACTATTCTCACCATTGTATATTCTTGCCTCCTTTGTTGTAGATTAACTGACCAAAAGTATGTGGGTTTATTTCTGGGCTATCTACATTTTTTTAAATTTAGGAGAGCTGGGAGAGGGGATCAGGGTGATAATTTTTAGCTGGCAAAATTGAGGGTAGTGTTTCAAGCAAAGGGTTTTGTGGGTTTAATAGGGGAATGCATGGTAATTTGGCTCAGAAAACCTTGGGTCCCATGACGGTTAGGCATGGAAGCTGGCTTGAAGGGACTGGTTGGTTCTGTGAGTGACTTCTGTAGTCTTGAGCCAGGTATCACCTCTTTGGATCACAGATTTCTCTTCTGTCAAGTAGAGAGAATAAGCTCAACTCCTGTAACCTGGAGGTCATACATGAATTTAGTGTAATTACAGATTTGAGAGAGTTTTGCTGTCTCAACAGTGGCTTATGAATTTCCATCATATGTCTCATCTTAACTATGTAACTTTGTATTTGAGTATCTATTTTCTTTTTTGTATGTACTGTGACCGCTTCCTACTGGTCTTCCAGCTTCCATGTTGCACATTGCAACCAGGACTCTCTTACTCAAAACCATTTAGCTATGACAATAAAAAGTTTTCAAGAGTCTCCCACTGCACCAAAAGTCCGAACTATGTTCTATGACCCCTAAATCCCTGCATGACTTAGAGCCTACCTATTTCTCCAGTCTCACCCCATACCTCTCTCCTCCTTGTTCACTCTGCTCCCACTCCTTCTTCCTTCAGTTTCTTGACCAGCCAAGCTCTTTTCCATCTAAGGGTGTTTTCACTTACTATTCCCTCTGCCTGGAACATCTCTCCCCACACCCCGACCTCTCTCTCTCTCTCTCTTTCTGGTATGTGTTGCCAGCTCCTTTTCACTTCTTTATATCTCAGTTTAATTATTATCTCATAAGAGGAGACTTCCATGACTATACCCAGTTTCCCTTTGTTTATTTCCTTCATAGTAATTACCACAATTTAAAATTACCTGCTATTCTTCTAACTGGTATATATCAGTTGGGAATATGTTTGGCTGCAAGTAAAAAAAAAAACCCAAATTGTGGACTTAACAAATAGAGGTTTATTTTAGCATGGACTTAACAAATAGGGGTTTAATTTAGCCACCTAAGAAGAAATCCAAAGGTAAGCAATTGCTGGTACTGTTTTAGTGGCTCAACAGTACCATCAGACACCCAGGATCTGTCTATATTTCTTCTCCATTACCCTTAGCATTTTGCTGTTTCTCCCCTCATTTGTTACCTCAAGGTCACAAGATGGCTACCCCAGATGCAGGCATCACATGTAAGATTGGAAGAAACAAGGAAAGATGGTGCTAGCCATGTCTTCCTCTATGGGAGCAAAAGTTTTCCTAGGAGTCTCAGAGCAGATTTTCCTTCACATCTCATTATCCATAACTGAGTCAATAGCTCTATCTTCAAGGGAGGTTGGAAAAACAGGGAACATATGATGGTTAATTTTATGTGTTAATTTTACTGGGCTATAGGGTGCTCAGATATTGGCCAAATATTATTCTGGGTGTTTCTGTGAGGTTGTTTTTGGATGTGATTAATATTTACATTGGTTGACTGAGTGAAGCAGATTGCCCTCCCTAATGTGGGTGGGCTTTATCCAATCAGTTGATGATCTGAATAGAACAAAAAGACTGACCCTCCCTCAAGTAAGAGAGAATTCTTCCTGGCTGACTTCTTTCAAACTGGGACATCAACTTTTTCTTTTCTTCAGACTTGAACTGGAACATCAGCTCTTTTGGGGTCTTGAGCCTCCTAGCCTTTGAATGGGAACTATACCATCACCTCTCCTGGGTCTCTAGCTTGCTTACTTACCCTGCAGATCTTGGGACTTGCCTTCCTCCATAATCATGTGAGCCAATTACTTATAAGGAATAAATAAGTAAATGAGTAAATAAGTAAATAAGTAATTCCTATTGATTCTGTTTCTCTGGAGAACCCTGACTAATGCAGAATAATATTGTCATGACTGGTTCAAAGCAGTGCTGTCCAATAGAAATATAATGTGTCATATGTATAATTTAAAATCTTCTAGTAGCCACATTAAAAACATAAGGAGATGAAATTACTTTTAATAATATATTTTATTTAAACCAATCTTTTCAAAATATTATCACTTTGATAGGAAACTAATATACAAATGAATAAGGAGATATTTTACTTTTTCTGGCATTAATTCTTCAAAATCTGCTGTGCAGATTTATACTTATGGCACATCTCAATTCAGATGAGCCACATTTCAAGTGCTCAATAGCTACATGTGGCTAGGGCTTACCATATTGGCCAGTGTAGGTTTAGACCATCAAGATACATTATCTAGGGCTGGGCATATTGCTACCCCAAGGAAAGTTGGGAGCATTGTTAGGATATTGGTCATGAAACTAAAAGATGAACTTCGGATATTCAATATGTATTTGTTGATTTAATAAACACAAATTATCCCATGATTTCTGTACCCCTAGGCAATGGTAACTTCCTCTCTATCTTTCACATTTTGCTGAACATAACAAAGGTAATATTCACACACACACACACACACACACACACACACACACTTCTGTCAAGATGGACTGGATTTATAGTCCTACCTGAAACAACAAAAAAACTTGAAAAGATATGAAACAATGGCTCTAAAGACATTGAACATTAGACAATAAAGGACAGTGATCACTGAGAAAGAGGAAAGAAATTAGTGACCCAGATTATTGTCTAAAGAGAGTGTCCAGGCTGAAATTCAGGACACTAGAACTTGCCCAAAAAAGCCTAAAGGAAGACCTGAAAGCATCAAACCATTTCTAACCAATTTAACTATATCCAAGAACAAAACTCAAGAAATTTCCAGATGTGCAAAAAATCTGGGGAGATGACCCATTAAGGGGGGAAAAAATAAAACCAACCCAGAAAAACACAGATAATAGAATTAGTGAACAAGGAAATTAAAATAGTTATTGTGATTGTATTTCATATATTAAAGAAACTAGAGGCAAGATTGAACATGACAAGTAGGGACATAAAAGATATTAAAGAAATGCAAATCAAATTTCTAGAGATGAATACTACAATGTCTGAGATGAAAAAGGCACCAGATATGATTAATGGCAGATTAGATACTGAAGAAGAAAATTTTAGTAAAATTGAAGACATAGAAATAAAAACTATCCCAAATGAAACAAACAGGGAAAAAAGACTGAAATTAAATAAATAGAGCATAAGTGAACTGTGGGACAACTTTAATCAGCCAAATATATGTATAATTGGGATACCTGAAGGAGATGACTGAGAAGAGGGAGTTGAAAAGATATTTGAAGAAATAATGACCAAAATGTTAAAAAATATGACAAGAACTAAAGACCTCAGATCCAAGAGCACAATAAACCCCAAGCAAAAGAACCTTGAGTAAAGCTACACTAAGCATACCACAATCATATTCCTTTTTTTAATAAATTTATTTATTATTTATATTTTTTATTTTTAGCTGCATTGGGTCTTCATTGCTGTGTGGGGGCTTTCTCTAGTTGTGGCAAGCTGGGGCTATTCTTCACTGTGGTGCGCAGGCTTCTCATTGTGGTGGCTTCTCTTGTTGCAGAGCACAGCTCTAAGAGTGCGGGCATCAGTAGTTGTGGCTCATGGACTCAGTAGTTCTGGCTCATGAGCTCTAGAACGCAGGCTCAGTAGTTGTGGCACATGGGCTTAGTTGCTCCACGGCATGTGGGATGTTCCCAGACTAGGGCTCAAACCCATTTCCACTGCATTGGGAGGCAGATTCTTAACCACTGCACCACCAGGGAAGTCCCCACAAGCATATTTCTTAGAAGCAGTGATGAAGATAAAATCTTAAAAGCAGTTAAGAGAAAAAAAAGATACATAGCATATGGAGAAACAAAGATAAAGTTTAAAGCAGATTTCTTGTTGGAAACAGTGCAAGGTAGAAGACAGTAGATTAACATCTTTAAAGTACTGAAAACTTACTAACCTAGAATTCTTTTCCCAGAAAAAAACATATTTGAAAAGTAAAGACAAAATACTTTTTCAGATATGCAAAAGTTGAAAGAACTTTTCACCATCAGACCTGCACTACGAGAAATATTAAGGGAAGTCTTTCAGGCAAAAGGAAAATGGTGCCAGATAAAAACCTACACAAAGGCATAAAGAGCACTGGAAGTGACAACTACATGAGTAAATACAAAGACTTTAAAAAATATTATTTAAACCTTTCCCTTTAAAAGATAATTGACTGCTTAAAGCAAAACAAATAACAATGATTGTGGGACTTATTACATATATAGAACTAAATGTATGACATTTCCAAAACATTGAAGAGGGGGGACTACTTCCTCTGAGGCCAGTATTATTCTGATACCCAACCAGGCACTGATATTACAAGAAAAGTAATGTTCAGACCAATAACCTCATGGACATGTATGTAAAATTCGTGTTAAAATTTCAGCAAAGCAAATCCAACAATATGTAAAAACAGTAATAGATCATGACCAAATGGGGTATTTAATAGGAATGCAAGGTTGGTTTAACATTAGATTGTCAATTAATCTATGACAAAGGAGGCAAGAATATATGATGGAGAAAAGACAGTCTCTTCAATAAGTGGTGCTGGGAAAACTGGAGAGCTATATGTAAAATAATGAAATTTAGAACATTCCTTAACACCATACACAAAAATAAACTCAAAATGGATAAAAAACCTAAATGTAAGACCAGATACTATAAAACTCTTACAGGAAAACATAGGCAGAACATTCTTTGACATAATCGAGGCAATATCTTTTTGGATCCACCTCTTAGAGTAATGAAAATAAAAACAAAAATAAACAAATGGGACCTAATGAAACTTAAGCTTTTGCATAGCAAAGGAAACCATAAACAAAATGAAAAGACAACCTGCAGAATAAGAGAAAATATTTGCAAAGGAAGTGACCTAAAAGGGATTAATCTCCAAAATATACAAACAGCTCATGCAGCTCTATATATTAAAAAAAAACCCAATCAAAAAGTAGACAGAAGATCTAAATAGACATTTCTCCAAAGAAAACATACAGATGGCCAAAAAGCACATGAAAAAATGCTCAACACCACTAATTATTAGAGAAATGCAAATCAAAACTACAGTGAGGAATTACCTCACACCAGTCAGAATGACCGTCATCAAAAAGTCTACAAATAATAAATGCTTGAGAGGGTGTGGAGAAAAGGGAACCTTCCTGCACTGTTGATGGAATGTAAATTGGAGAACAGTATGGAGGTTCCTCAAAAAAACTAAAAATAGAACTACCATATGACCCAGCAATCCCACTACTGGGCATATATCCAGAGAAGACCATAATTCAAAAAGATACTTTCAGGGACTTCCCGGCAGCCCAGTGGTTAAGAGTTTGCCTTCCAATGCAGGGGGTGCTGGTTCAATCCCTGGTCAGAATCCCACATGCCTCGGGGCCAAAAAACCAAAACATAAAACAGAAGCGATATTGTAACAAATTCAATAAAGACTTTAAAAATGGTCCATATTTTAAAAAAAAAGTTAGTTGCACCCCCATGTTCATTGTAACACTATTTACAATAGCCAAGACATGGAAGCAACCTAAACGTCCATTGACAGAGGAATGGATTTATTACTCAACCATAAAAAGAATGAAATAATGCCATTTGCAGCAACATGGATGGACCTAGAGATTATCATACTAAGTAAATCATACAAAGACAAGTATCATATGATATCACTCATATGTGGAATATAGTTAAAATTTATACAAACGAACTTATTTACAAAAGAGAAACAGACTTACAGATATCCCAAACAAACTTATGGTTACCAAAGGGGAAACATGGAGTGAGGGGAGGGATAAATCAGGAGCTTGGGATTAACATACACACACTACTGTATACAGTAAGTCCCCTACATATGAAATTTCAAGTTGTGAACTTTCAAAGATGCAAATGTGCGTTGAAGACCTCATGGAATTGGAGGCCCAGAGAAAGGGTGAAGAGAGACAAGAGGAAGAAGAAGTAACTGAGAACTGAAGAGATTCATGACACGAAATGGCAAGGGGATTTTCTTTATTTGAGGAGGCACTGTTATGTTCCGAGGCACAGGACCTGAAAGTAGAGTGGTACATGAAGGTTGCAGCAGCCGTTCAGAGTGCAATCCAGTGCTACCGTGTCATCTATGATGAGAAAAAGAGAGCTACTACCCATATATCACTGGATCATTTTTTCAGGAGGGTAGATAGAATTGAATCCAGCAAGGAACCAGAACCTGTGCCATCAACGTCAGGCGTGAATGAAATTGCAGCTTGCTCTCCATCTCCTGTTGCTGATGATCCTTCAGCTCTACCATCTCCCACCTCCTCTCCCTCCTCCAGTCAGTAACTTTTCTTGCCTGTTCACTCGATGCCAGATGCTGTGTGCCAGCTGTTGTACTGTACTGTACTACTGTACTTTTCAAGGTAATGTACAGTAAGATTAAAAAGGTTTTCTTTACTTTTTGTGTTTGTTTTTTATGTATTATTTGTGTGAAAAGCATTATAAACCTATTACAGTACAGTACCATAGAGCCGATTGTGTTAGTTAGGTACCTAGTCTAACTTTGTTGGACTTACAAACAAACTGGACTTACAAACGCACTCTCAGAATGGAACTTGTTTGTATGTAGGGGAATTACTGTTTAAGAGAGATAACCAACAAGGAACTACTGTATAGCACAGGGAACTCTACTTAATATTCCGTGATAACATTTATGAGAAAAGAATCTGAAAAGAATGAATATATGTTGTATATACATATATGTATATAATTGAATCACTTTGCTATACACCTGAAACTAACACAACATTGTAAATCAACTATACTCCAATAAAATTTTAAAAATTAGATTGTCAATTAATGTAGTTCACTATATAAATAGACTAAAAAAGAAGAAATATATGACCATTCCAATAGATGAATAAAAAACGTTTGACAAAACCCAAAATCTATTTCTGATAATAACTCTCAGAAAACTAGAAGTAGAAGGGAAATTCCTCAAGCTGATAAAGTGCATCTATGAAAAACTTTCAACTAATATCATACTTTGTTTTAAATAATAAATACTTACAATAAATACTTAATAATAAATACTTTCTTCCTAAGCTCATGAACAAGACTAGAATGTGTTCTTTATTTCTCCTTGACATTGTGTTGGAGGTCCTATTCAGTGCAAGAGGCAACAAAAGAAGACATACAGGTTGCATAAAAGTAAGGCTGTCTTTATTTGCAGGTGTTAAGTCATCAAGTTATCTGATTGTTTACTTAGAAAATCTTATGGAATCTACAAAAAAGCTACTATAATTAATAAGTGAGTTTATCAATTTTGTAATATACTAGATCAACATAAAAACCAATTTTATTTCTCTACTAGCAATGAACAAGAAGAAATTGAAATGAACAAAAACAAAACCACTTACAATAGCATCAGGAATATGGAATGCTTAATGGCTAAATCTGATAAACGATGTGCAAGACTTGTACACTGAAAATTACTTATAAGAATTAGTGGAGAGGGCTTCCCTCGTGGCGCAGTGCTTGAGAGTCCGCCTGCCGATGCAGGGGACGCGGGTTCGTGCCCCGGTCCGGGAAGATCCCACATGCCGCAGAGCGGCTGGGCCTGTGAGCCATGGCCGCTGAGCCTGTGCGTCCGGAGCCTGTGCTTTGCAACGGGAGAGGCCACAGCAGTGAGAGGCCCGCATATCACAAAAAAAAAAAAAAAAAAAAAGAATTAGTGGAGAGACATGCTGTATTCCTGACTTGGAAGACTTGATATTGTTAACATGTCACTTCCCTCCAAATTGGCCTGTTGATTCAGTACAATCCCAATAAAAATCCCAGAGGAGTTTTTATAAATAGAAATTGGCAAGCTTATTCTAAAATTCATACAGAAATGCAACAGTCCTAGAATAACTGAAACCACTTTGTAAAAGAGAAACAAAGTTAGAGGACTTACACTGCTTGACTTTAAGACATAAACTGACATTAATCAAGACAGTGTGGGATTGGCAATAAGATAGGAAAACAGATCACTGGAATATTATAGAGTCCAGAAGTAGACTTACACATATCTGGTAAGTTGTTTCTGACAAAGGTACAAAGGCAATTCACTGGAGAAAGGATGGTGTTTTCAAAAAACATTGCATGACCAGTTGGATATCCATATGCAGAAAAATGAACTTTGATTCATACATGGCAACATAAAAAAATGAACTCAAAAGTGATGATAGCCCTAAATTTAAAATTATAAAATGATTAGAATAAAACATAAGAGAAAAAATTTGTGACTTTGTGTTAGGCCAAAAATTTCTCAGAAAAAAACACCAAAGCACAATCTGTTAAAAAATTTGATAAGTTATACTTCATCAACATTAATAACTACTGTTCTTTGAAAGACACTGTTAACAGAATGAAGGCAAGCCAAAGACTGGAAGAAGAATATTTGCAAATTACATAACTGATAAAAGACTTGTATTCAGAATATATTTTTAAACACTCTTAAAACTCGATAATAAGAAAACCAAGAACTCAACAAAAAATGAAAAAAGATATGAACTGATACTTCACCAAAGAAGAGATACAGATGGCAAATAAATGCATAAAAGGATGCTCATTAGTCATTAGGGAAGTGGAAATTAAACCACAATGAAATCTCACTATATATCTATTAGAATGACTGAAATAAAGAGAAAGACCATACCAAGTATTGTTGAGGGTGAAGATCAACTGAAACTCTCATACAGTGTTGTTGGGGATGAAAATGGTAAAACCACTTTGAAAAACAGTTTGGCAGTACCTTAAAAGATTAAATAGTACTTCCCTGGTTAAGATTTTGAGCTCCCAATGCAGGGGGCACAGGCTCAATTCCTGCTTGGGGAAATAAGATCCCGCATGCTGTAGGGTGCAACCTAAAAAAAAAAATCTGAAAAAAAAGGTTAAACATATACCTACCATACGATTAATCCATTTCATTCCTAGGTATTTACCCAAGAGAAATGGAATGTTCATACAAAGACTTGTATGTGAATGTTCATAGCATCTTTATTTGTAATAGGCAAAAATTACAAACAACCCAACTGTCCATCAACAGATGAATGGGCAAACAAATTGTTGTATAAAATGGGATACTGCTCTGGAATAAAAATTAATTATTGATACCTGAAACAACATGGATGAATCTCAAAATAATTTTGCTGAGTGAAAGAAGCCATATTAAAAAGGGCATTTAAACTGGTCCAAGGTGACAAAGCTATGACAGATGGAGAAGGAGGTAAGGTATGCATTTTGAAGGAATAGCCTTGTGGATCATGTGTGGAGTTAAGCCTTTAAGGGCAGGTCCTGTAAGATATGATCCCCTTAATGGCAGCTGGGCAGGACAATAATAGATCAAGTCCAAGTGTAGATTTTGATAATAAACATGATTTGTTTGCTCACTTTCTGGCTTCATATCTCTTACCATGAGGACCTAACAAGACTGAAGCTAGAGCAGTAATTTTTACACTTGGTTGTACACTAGAACCACTTGGGGACATTTGGAAATTATTTTGCCATCTGCAGAGATTCTGATGTAATTGGTCTGGGCTGCAGCTTAGGCATCAGATTTTTAAAAGCTCCCCAAGGGAACAACAGTGTTTGAGACCATGGCTCTGGAGGATGGTTAGAAAAACTATGCCTGGACCCTGAAGGAAAGAGAAAGAAACAGTTAAGAAGACCCTCAAATCTAGCAAACACTGTTGTCCCTAGACATGGCAGAGAAGGAAAGAACCTAAGAAGCAGGTTAAAATGTTCAAACCCAGCTGGTGGCCTGTTCCTCAACAAACTTTCATACGATATTTTGAGCATCCATTGGTAATCCTTATTCTAATTATTTCACTGGGGGTTGCAGGATTGTTATTTACTTATTCTATCAGTCCTTTGACATTTGTTTATTATTTGTTGAATTCTTTACTTTCTCTTTTGTTTTGAGTATCACTATGAATTCATGGATTTTTTAAAAAAAGAATGTTTTATAATCAATTATACTTATTCTTGTTGATACTCAGAATGTTCCAAAATTGGTCAATGGAAAATCCCTTCAAGCTAACACCTTTACCTATTCAACATGACCCCATTGATTTTTGAGCACTTCCTTGCTTTCTGCACTAGGAGATGCCAGGTCCAGTGGGAACAGAGCATTTATGAGATGTGAAATTAATACCCCATCACTTTTTTAATTGTTATGGGAGAAGCATTCCTATACATTAGAAAGATCTGGTGGTCACCATCTGTATTCACTTCCTAGGGCTGTCTAACAAATTACCACAAACTGGATGGCTTGAAACAACAGAAATTTACTCTCTCATAATTCTGGAAGCTAAAAGTCTGGAATCAGGAGGGTTGGTTTGTTCTGGAGGCTTTGAGTGAGAATAAGTTCTGTGCCTTCCTCTCATTTCTGGTGGTTGCCAGCAATCCATGACATTCCTTGTCTTATAGATACCTCACTCCTATCTCTACCTCTGTCATCACATTGTGTTCTTTCTGTGTGTCTCTGTGTTTTTGCGTCCAAATTCCCTCCCATTTTATAAGAATACCAGTCATGGATTAGGCCCAATCTAATCCAATATGACCTCATTTTAGCATGATTACATCTGTAAAAATATTTTTCCAACTAACATCACATTAACAGGTACTGGAGATTAGGATTTCAACACATTTTGGAGGGGGGACACAGTTCAACTCACACCACCTTAACTAGTGATCAAACTTAACGTCATTTGTAGTCAGACAACTGAACATTGTGAGTGATTCTCCTGCTATAATGCAATATGATGTCATAGTACCATCTTTGAAGTACTCTTGCTAAAACTGTTTAGCCCCAATCTAATTAAGCCCATTGAATTAACTTCTAGATTATAAGAAATATAGAGGGTAGAAAAATAAGGTAAATGACACCATGATGAAGGAGTCTAACAAGCCTGGAATGGGGACATTCTGTTAAGACACCTAGTCTGGTGACCTCAAAAAGCCAATGTCACAGGTAAAATAAGGTGGGGTGTGTGTGTGTGTGTGTTCAGCACTGTCCAATAAAGTGAACCACAAATGTGAGTCACATATATAATTTAAACGTTTCTAATAGTCACACTAAAAAAGTAAAAAGAAACACGTAAAATTAATATTAATAATCAATTATTACCAATTATTAGTATTAATTAACAATAAATAAGTATTCCAATGTAGTAGTTTTCTACTGCTGCTATATCAAACTCAGTTCCTTAAAACAACACAAATTTATTATCTTACAGTTCTATAAGCCAGAAATTGAGTATCACTGGACTAAAATTAAGGTGTAAGTAGGCTCTCTGAAGATTCTAGGGAGAATCCTTTTCTTGCTCACTTGGGTTGTTGGCAGAGTTTAGTACCTGCTGTTAAAAGACTGGGGTCCTAGTTTTCTTGGTGTCTGTGAACTGAGGGCCATTCTCAGTCTCTAGAGGCCACTGAATTTCTTGGCATCTGGCCCTCTTTCTTTATCTTTGAAGCCATCACTATTTATGTTGAATCACCCTTACTCAGTTGGGAAAGATTATTTGCTTTTAAGGATTCATGTGATTAGATTAGACCCACTTGGCTAACCCAGCATAATTTTTCCATCTCAAGATCTTTAACTTTAATCACATCTGCAAAGTCCCTGTTGCCATGTAAGGTTCCAGAAATTAGAACATGGCCATCTTTGGGGGGCGTTATTCTGCCTGCCATACTAATATATCTCAAAATGTTATCAATTCTACATACATATAGAATATACATAAAATATAAAAGAAATTTATTAATGAGATATTTTACTTTTTATCATACCACCATGCACTTTACACTTACAGTATATCTCAACTTGGACTAGGCACATTTCAAGTTCTCAACAGCCACTTGTGGCTAGTAGTTACTGTATTGAATGATGCAGTTCTAGATTAAAAGAGACTAAAGAGATAGAAACTAAATACAAACAATGATTAGATCCTCATTTTAAAAGACCAATGCAGCTATAGAAGATATTTTGGAGATAAATGGGAATTTGTATATAGACTAGATAACCAGCACCACTTACGGTTAATTTTCCTAGGATTGATATCAGCATTGGAGTGATGTAGGAAAATGTTATGACTTTTAGGAGATGTGTGTTGTTGTGATTACCCCACAGATACAGGGTGGACTCCCCTACCCACCCACAGTTTTGTACTTATGTTGAGATTGATGATGCTGTACATCAAGAAGGTATGAAAAGGTTTATTACTCATATAACGAGAGCAGGGCAGGTTCCTAAAAGGACCCAAAAATGGCTTGAGAGAACTGAAGTGGTGACTGGCTTGGTGTTTGTGTGTGTGTGCATGTGTGTGTGTGTGCGTGTGCGTGCATGTTTATGTTTGGAAGTGAGGGTGGGATGAGGATTCCTATCCATGGACTAGGGCTTGCATGGGTTGAACTTACTGCCGGCACCAAGGGAGGGAGCACCTGGGCGTTTTTATTGGCTTGCTCAGATGTAAGGCAAGTGGGGTAAAGGGAGAATGGGTCTTGACAGTTGTCAACAATGAAACATCAAAAATGGAGTCAGGGTGGAGGGGGAAGATGGAGGAAGAGTAAGACGCGGAGATCACCTTTCTCCCCACAGATACACCAGAAATACATCTACACGTGGAACAACTCCTACAGAGCACCTACTGAACGCTGGCAGAAGACCTCAGACCTCCCAAAAGGCAAGAAACTCCCCATGTACCTGGGTAGGGCAAAAGTAAAAAGAATAAACAGAGACGAAAGAATAGGGACGGGACCTGCACCAGTGGGAGGGAGCTGTGAAGGAGAAAAGGTTTCCACACACTAGGAAGCCCTTTCACAGGCGGAGACTGCAGGTGGTGGAGGGGGGAAGCTTCAGAGCCGCGGAGGAGAGCACAGCAACAGGGGTGCGGAGGGCAAAGCACAGAGGTTCCCGCACAGAGGATAGGTGCCGACCGGCACTCACCAGCCCGAGAAGCTTGTCTGCTCCCCCGCAGGGGCGGGCAGGGCTGGGAGCTGAGGCTCGGGCTTCGGTGGGAGCACAGGGAGAGAACTGGGGTTGGCGGCGTGAACACAGCCTGCAGGGGGTTAGTGCACCACGGCTAGCCGGGAGGGAGTCCGGGGAAAAGTCTGGACCTGCCGAAGAGACAAGAGACTTTTTCTTCCCTCTTTGTTTCCTGGTGCGCGAGGAGAGGGGATTAAGAGCGCTGCTTAAAGGAGCTCCAGAGACGGGTGCGAGCCGCAGCTAACAGCGCGGACCTCACAGTCGGGCATGAGATGCTAAGGCTGCTGCTGCCGCCACCAAGAAGCCTGTGTGCAAGCACAGGTCACTCTCCACACATCCCTTCCGGGGAGCCTGTGCAGCCCGCCACTGCCAGGGTCCCGGGATCCAGGGACAACTTCCCTGGGAGAACGCACGGCGCGCCTCAGGATGGTGCAAAGTTCCGATGGCCTCTGCCGCCGCAGGCTCACCCCGCATCTGCACCCCTCCCTTCCCCCAGCCTGAGTGAGCCAGAGCCCCCAAAGCAGCGGCTCCTTTAACCCCGTCCTGTCTGAGGGAAGAACAGACGCCCTCAGGCGGCCTACACGCAGAGGCGGGGCCAAATCCAAAGCTGAACCCCAACCCCAGGAGCTGTGTGAACAAAGAAGAGAAGGGGAAATCTCACCCAGCAGCCGCAGAAACAGCGGATTAAAGCTCCACAATCAACTTGATGTACCCTGCATCTGTGGAATATATGAATAGACAACGAATCATCCCAAATTGAGGAGGTGGACTTTGAGAGCAAGATTTATGATTTTTTTCCCCTTTTCCTCTTTTTGTGAGTGTGTATGTGTATGCTTCTGTGTGAGATTTTGTCTGTATAGCTTTGCTTCCACCATTTGTCCTAGGGTTCTATCTATCCGTTTTTATTTTCTTAAAAAATTTTTTTTTCTTAATAATTATTTTTTATTTTAATAACTTTGTTTTATTTTATCTGACTTTATTTTATTCTATCCTCTTTCTTTCTTTGTTTCTACTTTTTCTCCCTTTTATTCTGAGCCGTGTGGATGAAAGGCTCTTGGTGCTGCACCCAGGAGTCAGTGCTGTGCCTGGGAGGTGGAAGAGCCAACTTCAGGACACTGGTCCACAGGAGACCTCCCAGCTCCACATAATATCAAATGGCGAAAATCTCCCAGAGATCTCCATCTCAACACCAGCACCCAGCTTCACTCAATGACCAGCAAGCTACAGTGCTAGAAACCCTATGCCAAACAACTAGCAAGACAGACACACAAACCCACCCATTAGCAGAGAGGCTGCCTAAAATCATAATAAGTCCACAGACACCCCAAAACACACCACCAGACGTGGACCTGCCCACCATAAAGACAAGATCCAGCCTCATCCACCAGAACACAGGCACTAGTCCCCTCCAACAGGAAGCCTACACAACCCACTGAACCAACCTTAGCCACTGGGGACAGACACCAAAATCAACGGGAACTGTGAACCTGTAGCCTGCAAAAAGGAGACCCCAAACACAGTAAGATAAGCAAAATGAGAAGACAGAAAAACACACAGCAGATGAATGAGCAAGGTAAAAACCCACGAGACCTAACAAATGAAGAGGAAATAGGCAGTCTACCTGAAAAAGAATTCAGAATAATGATAGTAAACATGATCCAAAATCTTGGAAATAGAATAGAGAAAATGCAAGAAACATTTAACAAAAGGACCTAGAAGAACTAAAGATGAAACAAGCAATGATGAACAACACAATAAATGAAATTTAATATACTCTAGATGGGATCAATAGCAGAATAACTGAGGCAGAAGAACAGATAAGTGACCTGGAAGATAAAATAGTGGAAATAACTACTGCAGAGCAGAATAAAGAAAAAAGAATAAAAAGAACTGAAGACAGTCTCAGAGACCTCTGGGACAACATTAAATGCACCAACATTCGAATTATAGGGGTTCCAGAAGAAGAAGAGAAAAAGAAAGGGATTGAGAAAAGATTTCAAGAGATTGTAGTTGAAAACTTCTCTAATATGAGAAAAGAAATAGTTAATCAAGTCCAGGACGACCAGAGAGTCCCATACAGGATAAATCCAAGGAGAAACACGCCAAGACACATATTGATCAAACTGTCAAAAATTAAATACAAAGAAAACATATTAAAAGCAGCAAGGGAAAAATAACACACAAGGGAATCCCCATAAGGTTAACAGCCGAGCTTTCAGCAGAAACTCTGCAAGCCAGAAGGGACTGGCAGGACATATTTAAAGTGATGAAGGAGAAAAACCTGCAACCAGATTACTCTACCCAGCAAGGATCTCATTCAGATTTGATGGAGAAATTAAAACCTTTACAGACAAGAAAAGCTGAGAGAGTTCAGCACCACCAAACCAGCTTTACAACAAATGCTAAAGGAACTTCTCTAGGCAAGAAACAGAAGAAAAGGGAAAGACCTACAGTAACGACCCAAAACAATTAAGAAAATGGGAATAGGAAAATACATATTGATAATTACCTTAAATGTAAATGGACTAAATGCTCCCACCAAAAGACACAGGTTGGCTGAATGGATACAAAAACAAGACCTGTGTATATGCTGTCTATAAGAGACCGACTTCAGGCCTAGAGACACATACAGACTGAAAGTAAGGGGGTGGAAAAAGATATTCCATGCAAATGGAAACCAAAAGAAAGCTGGAGTAGCAATTCTCATATCAGACAAAATAGACTTTAAAATAAAGACTATTACAAGAGACAAAGAAGGACAGTACATAATGATCAAGGGATCGATCCAAGAAGAAGATATAACAATTGTAAATATTTATGCACCCAACATAGGAGCACCTCAAAACATAAGGCAAATACTACTGGCCGTAAAAGGGGAAATCGACAGTAACACGTTCATAGTAGGGGACTTTAACACCCCACTTTCACCAATGGGCAGATCATCCAAAATGAAAATAAATAAGGAAACACAAGCTTTAAATGATACATTAAACAAGGTAGACTTAATTGATATTTATAGGACATTCCATCCAAAAACAATAGAATGCACATTTTTCTCAAGTGCTCATAGAACATTCTCCAGGATAGATCATATCTTGGGTCACAAATCAAGGCTTGGTAAATTTAAGAAAATTGAAATCGTATCAAGTATCTTTTCCGACCACAACGTTATGAGACTAGATATCAATTACAGAAAAACATCTGTAAAAAATACAGACACATGGAGGCTAAACAATACACTACTTAATAACGAAGTGATCACTGAAGAAATCAAAGAGGAAATAAAAAAATACCTAGAAACAAATGACAATGGAGACACAACAACCCAAAACCTATGGGATGCAGCAAACGCAGTTCTAAGTGGGAAGTTTATAGCAATACTATCCTACCTTAAGAAACAGGAAACATCTCGAATAAACAACCTAACCTTGCACCTAAATCAATTAGAGAAAGAAGAACAAAAAAACCCCAAAGATAGCAGAAGGAAAGAAATCATAAGGATCAGATCAGAAATAAATGAAAAAAAAATGAAGGAAACGATAGCAAAGATCAATAAATCTAAAAGCTTGTTCTTTGAGAAGATAAACAAAATTGATAAGCCATTAGCCAGACTCAGTAAGAAAAAAAGGGAGAAGACTCAAATCAATAGAATTAGAAATGAAAAAGGAGAAGTAACAACTGACATTGCAGAAATACAAAAGATCATGAGAGATTACTACAAGCAACTCTATGCCAATAAAATGTACAACCTGGAAGGAATGGACAAATTCTTAGAAATGCACAACCTGCCAAGACTGAATCAGGAGGAAATAGAAAATATGAACAGACCAATCACACGCACTGAAATTGAAACTATGATTAAAATTCTTCCAACAAACAAAAGCCCAGGACCAGATGGCTTCACAGGCAAATTATATCAAACATTTAGAGAAGAGCTAAGACCTATCCTTCTCAAACTCTTCCAAAATATAGCAGAGGGAGGAACACTCCCAAACTCATTCTACAAGGCCACAATCACCTTGATACCAAAACCAGAAAAGGATGTCACAAAGAAAGAAAACTACAGGCGAATATCACTGATGAACATAGATGCAAAAATCCTCAACAAAATACTATCAAACAGAATCCAACAGCACATTAAAAGGATTGTACACCATGATTAAGTGGGGTTTATTCCAGGAATGCAGGGATTCTTCAATATATGCAAATCAATCAACGTGGTACACCATATTAACAAATTGAAGGAGAAAAACCATATGATCATCTAAATAGATGCAGAAAAAGCTTTCGACAAAATTCAAACCCATTTATGATAAAAGCCCTGCAGAAAGTAGGCATAGAGGGAACTTTCCTCAACATAATAAAGGCCATATATGACAAACCCACAGCCAACATCGTCCTCAATGGTGAAAAACTGAAAGCATTTCCACTAAGATCAGGAAAAAGACAAGGTTGCCCACTCTCACCACTCTTATTCAACATAGATTTGGAAGTTTTAGCCGCAGCAATCAGAGAAGAAAAGGAAATAAAAGGAATCCAAATCAGAAAAGAAGTAAAACTGTCACTGTTTGCAGATGACATGATGCTATACATAGAGAATCCTAAAGATGCTAGCAGAAAACTGCTAGAGCTAATCAATGAATTTGGTAAAGTAGTAGGATACAAAATTAATGCACAGAAATATCTGACACTCCTATACACTAATGATGAAAAATCTGAAAGTGAAATCAAGAAAACACGCCCATTTACCATGGCAACAAAAAGAATAAAATATCTAAGAATAAATATCTACCTAAGGAGACAAAAGACCTGTATGCAGAAAATTATAAGACACTGATGAAAGAAATTAAAGATGATACAAATAGACAGAGAGATACACCATGTTCTTGGATTGGAAGAATCAACATTGTGAAAATGACTCTACTACCCAAAGCGATCTACATATTCAATGCAATCCGTATCAAACTACCACTTGCATTTTTCACAGAACTAGAACAAAAAATTTCACAATTTGTATGGAAACACAAAAGACCCCGAATAGCCAAAGCAATCTTGAGAACGAAAAACGGAGCTGGAGGAATCAGGCTCCCTGACTTCAGACTACACTACAAAGCTACAGTAATCAAGACAGTGTGGTACTGGTACAAAAACAGAAAGATAGATCAATGGAACAGGATAGAAAACCAAGAGATAAACCCACGCACATATGGTCACCTTATCTTTGATAAAGGAGGCAGGAATGTACAGTGGAGAAAGGACAGCCTCTTCAATAAGTGGTGCTGGGAAAACTGGACAGGTACATGTAAAAGTATGAGATTAGATCACTCCCTAACACCATACACAAAAATAAGCTCAAAATGGATTAAAGACCTAAATGTAAGGCTAGAAACTATCAAACTCTTAGAGGAAAACATAGGCAGAACACTCTATGACATAAATCACAGCAAGATCCTTTTTGACCCCCACCTCCCAGAGAAATGGAGATAAAAACAAAAATAAACAAATGGGACCTAATGAAACTTCAAAGCTTTTGCACAGCAAAGGAAACCATAAACAAGACCAAAAGACGACCCTCAGAATGGGAGAAAATATTTGCGAATGAAGCAACTGACAAAGGATTAATCTCCAAAACTTATAAGGAGCTCATGCAGTTCAATAACAAAAAAACAAAACACCCAATCCAAAAATAGGCAGAAGTCCTACATAGACATTTCTCCAAAGAAGATATACAGATTGCCAACAAACACGTGAAAGAATGCTCAACATCATTAATCATTAGAGAAATGCAAATCAAAACTACAATGAGATATCATCTCACACCGGTCAGAATGGCCTCATCAAAAACCTAGAAACAATAAATGCTGGAGAGGGTGTGGAGAAAAGGAAACACTCTTTCAGTGCTGGTGGGAATGTGAATTGGTCCAGCCAATTTGAAGGACAGTATGGAGGTTCCTTAAAAAACTAAAAATAGAACTACCATATGACCCAGCAATCCCACTACTGGGCATATACCCTGAGAAAACCATAATTCAAAAAGAGTCATGTACCAAAATGTTCATTGCAGCTCTATTTACAATAGCCCGAAGATGGAAACAACCTTAGTGTCCATCATCGGATGAATGGATAAAGAAGTTGTGACACATATATACAATGGAATGTTACTCAGCCATAAAAATAAATGAAATTGAGCTATTTGTAATGAGGTCAATGGACCTAGAGTCTGTCATACAGAGTGAAGTAAGTCAGAAAGAGAAAGACAAATACCGTATGCGAACACATATTATGGAATTTAAGAAAAAATAATGTCAGGAAGAACCTAGGGGTAAGATGGGAATAAAGACACAGACCTACTAGAGAGTGGACTTGAGGATATGTGAAGGGGGAACGGTAAGCTGTGACAAAGTAAGATAGTGGCATGGGCATATATACACTACCAAACGTAAAATAGATAGCTAGTGGGAAGCAGCCACATAGTATAGGGAGATCAGCTCTGTGCTTTGTGACCACCTGGATGGGTGGGATAGGGAGGGTGGGATGGAGGGAGACGGAAGAGGGAGGAGGTATGGGCACATATGTATATGTATAACTGATTCACTTTGTTATAAAGCAGAAACTAACACACTATTGTAAGGCAATTATACTCCAATAAAGATGTAAAAAAAAAATGGAGTCAGACTCTTTGTTACCACTCACACTTCATGTGTGACTGATGAGTGAAATGTGCCATGTTTCATTTGATTGAGTTTGAACTCTTTTAAGTAAGCCATTTTGGTGCTCTGTGAGACCTGCAGTCTGAGTCTGATAAGGGATGTGAAAGTTCTGTTAGATGTCTTATTTAAGAGTCCAGTGTTCATCGTCACAATTAAGTGTTTGTGCCTCAAACGATACCAGAAGAAAGTAAAAAAACAACCCACATAGTGGGGGAGAAATTTTGCAAATCATATATCTGATGAGGGATTTATCTATATATATAAAGAACTAGAATCTTTATTCTAGTATCAGAATATATAGAATCTAGTATCTAGACTATATAAAGAACTTTTACAACTCAATAATAAAAGACAAATAACCCAATTTACAGAAATGAAGACTATCAATAGAGTGAGAAAGCCACCTATAGGAGAAAATATCTGTGAATCATGTAAAGGTTTCATACCCTGAATATGTAAAGAACTCCTGCAATCCAACAACAAAAAGACAAACAACCCAATTTTAAAATGGGCAAACAACTTGAAAAGATATCTCTCTAGAGCAGATATCTAAATATATCTAAAAGATATATCTCTAAAGTAGATATCTAAAAGATATCTCTCTAAAGGCTCATAATTACATGAAAAGTTGCTCAATATTATTAATCATTAGAGAAATGCACAACAAAACCACAACAAGCTACCATTTTACATACACTATGATGGCTGTAATTTAAAAAATGGAAAATAACAAATGTTGGTGAGGAAGTGGAGAAATTGAAACCCTTGTGCATTCCTAGTAGAATGTAAAATGATACAGCCACCGTGGAAAACAGTTTGGCAGTTAGAATTACCATATGACCCAACAATTCCACTCCTAGGTATATACCCAGAAGAAATGAAAACAGGAACTCAAACAGATAATTGTACACGAATGTTCATATCAACATTATTCACAATAGCCAAAACGTGAAAACAACCCAACTGTCCATCAACAGATGAATGGATAAACAAAATGTTGTATATCCATACAATGGGATATTATTCAGCCATAAAAAAGAATGAAGCACTGATACAGGTTACAACATTGATGAACCTTGTAAACATTATGCTAAGAGAAATAGGCTAGATACAAAAGGACAATATTGCATAATTTCAATATTGTATGACAGGTGAGGTAAGTCAGACAAAGACAAACATCATATGCTATCACTTACATGTGGAATCTAAATAAATGATACAAATGAACTTATTTACAAAACAGAAATAGAGGGACTTCCCTGCTGGCACGGTGGTTAAGAATCTGCCAGCCAATGCAGGGCACAAGGGTTCAATCCCTGGTCTAGGAAGATCCCACATGCTGTGGAGAAAGTAAGCCCGTGTGCCACAACTACTGAAGCCCACAGGCCTAGAGCCCATGCTCCGCTACAAGAGAAGCCACCACAATGAGAAGCCTGCACACCGCAGCGAAGAGTAACCCCTGCTCACTGCAACTAGAGAAAGCCTATGCACAGCAACGAAGACCCAATACAACCAAAAATAAATAAATAAATTTATTTAAAAAATCAAACAGAAATAGACTCACAGACATAGGAAACAAACTTATGATTACAAAAGGGGAAAGGGGGGAAGGATAAATTAGGAGTTTGGGATTAACAGATACTACTATATATAAAATTAACAAAAAACAAAGATCTACTGTATAGCACTGGGAACTATATTCAATATCTTGTAACAACCTATAGTGGAAAAGAATCTGAAAAATTAAAAAAAAACATATATAACACTATATGCTGAGAGAATTACTTAATAAGCAATTAAATTTTTAGTAAATTTTGTCACTTGAAATAAACCTTTTTTGGGTAAATGTAAACTGGTTACATTACTCCCAGTAATCTTGGTTAGAATAAACACTAAGACAGAAAATGTGCACTTATTACTGCATGTGAAAAGGGAATTCACCCGCTGTCTTCTTTTACCAAAGAAATACTCACAAATCAGTGTAACTGAAATACAGCTCCCATCTGAATTAGTATCAATTACAAAAGCTACCAGGTATTTTCTGAGCCTCAGAATGGGGCAATGTAAACCGTAGAGCTATTTAATTTGAACTTTGGTTTGGAGACATCTCTTTTAACTGTGGCAGTGTTTTCCAGAGTTAACTGAACATGAAAAAAAATTTGAAGTAATAATTTACTGATGGAAAACTATCAGGAGTTAATAGTTCTATGTACACTTGAAGCAAAGAAAACTATAAAAATGATCACATTGATGAAATAATTAATACATAATTTACATATGCTTAGGAAAATTTAATAATGATAAAATAACCAATTATTAGAATTACATTGTTTTCTGTTATTAAATACAAAAGCATTTCCATGCAACTTCCAGGTATTCTTGTGTTTGGTATACCACGTCTTTCTTAAAAGTGCATTCTTGCATCATAACAACATAAATACATTATTTTTTTACTGTATTTATAAATATATTTTATTTCAAATCTATCAATAGTGTATGTAGCTTATAACACATTTTGGGAAATGCTAGTTTATATGGCAATATTGTGTTATTTTGGATTGTTTTGGATTGATTAAAATAAAGTTAGAATGAAATTAAGAGCCCAATATAATGATTAAAATAGAGATCCTCTTGTATAGTATTCTTTAAAATGGTACCCCATTGAATCTTGAGTAAAACGGAAGATAAATAGAATTTTAAGAGGTATGTACGATAGATTTTCTATTTCAATAAAAACTATTATTTTCAAAAGTGTAAAAAAATTGTATGACTGTATGTAGTTTGTATAAAAAATATAAAATACGTTAATTCATAGAGGCAGAGAGTAAATTAGAGGTTTCCAGGCGCTAAGGGGAGGGGTAAACAGAGAATTCTTGTTTAATGGGTACAAAGTTTCTTTTTGGGTGATAAAAGAGTTCTGGAAATAGATAGTGATGATGGTTATTCAACATTATGAATATACTTAATACCACTGAATTGTACCTTTAAAAAATGACTAAAATGGGGCTTCCCTGGTGGCGCAGTGGGTTCGTGCCCTGGTCCGGGAGGATCCCACATGCCGCAGAGCGGCTGGGCCCGTGGGCCATGGCCGCTGAGCCTGCGCGTCCGGAGCCTGTTGCTCCGCAACGGAAGAGGCCACAACAGTGAGAGGCCCGCGTACTGCAAAAAAAAAAAATTGTAAATTTCATATTATATAAATTTTACCACAATTAAATTTTTTTAAATAGGCAAAGAATTGAATAGATATTTCACCAAAGATGATATACAAATGGCCAATAAGCACATGAAAAGATGTTCAACATCATTAGCCATCAGAGAAATGCACACCAAAACTATGAGATGCCACTTCACACATATACAGGTGGCTGTAATAAAAAAAAGATAGACAATAACATGTGTTTATGAGGATGTACAGAAATTATAATCTTTATACACTGCTGGTGGGAGTGTAAATGAGTGCAGCCACTTTGGAAAACAGTCTGGCAGTTCCTCAGATGATTAAACATAGAGTTATCATATGATCTAGCAATTCTTACTCCTAAATACATATTCAAGAGAAATGAAAATGAGCAAACATACAAAGACTTGTACATGAATATCCACATCAACATTATTCATAATAGTTATTCACATTGAGTTGTGAATGTCCATCAACTGATGACAGGATAAGAAAAATGTGATATATCCATACAATGGAATATTATTTAGCCATTAAAAGGAATGAAACCTAATACATGCTACAGTATGGATGAACCTTGAAAACATTTTACTATTTATATATAAAGAATTCATATACAAAAGACCTCATAGAGTATAATTTCATTTACATGAAACACCCAGACTAGACAAATCTATAGAGACAGAATGTAGATCAGTGGCTGTGTAGGGCTGGGTGAGGGATGAGGAGCTAGAGGGGTGATGGCTAAGGCATACAGAATTCTTTTTGGGGGAATGAAATGTTCCAAAATCGATTATGGTGATGGTTGCACAAATCTGTGAATATACTAAAAGCCATTGACTTGTATACCTTAAGTGGGGAATTATATGGTATGCAAATTAAATACCTTAATAAAGCTGGTTTTTTTTTTTTGAAGCTGAGTATTGTGTATTCTGAGAAGAGAAATGGGTAGCTTGGTAACTATCAATGATGCCTGGAATTCCTAAGGGGATAAGGAACGTTTTGATGAGGCATTGTAAACTTGTGGTTTTAGTGTGTGCAGAAATATGTGTGACTTTGATTTACATTTTGGGTATCTGTGAAGCAAGAAAGTCTCAGAATTCCTTACCCCAAAGGGGGGTGACCTTGCATAAGGAATTGTTGCTGCCATTGGTCAGACCAAATAGCAAGACCACTGGCAGTGGTCCAAGAGTCTTAAAAAGTGTGTAGATAGGGCCAATTGTTGGCCAAAGTATCCAGTGCTAAGATGACCACCTGAAGTTTGGCCAACTGTGCTGACCCTTGAGTCCTGTCCCTTATCAGGGTTATCCTGGTTAAGGTATGAAAAGCAGCAACTTTCCATTAATCTCTGTTTTGTGTGATGGTGTCTATAAGATATATAGACTACCTTTCCTATTTATTCATTCGATTCCAGGGGCTGCCCAGGTAGCCAAGGGGTGACCTCATTCAGCATCATGGCTTTTGGCAAGGGACAGAGGACAGGGGCGACCACTGCCTCCTGCAAGTAGAACTCACCAGAGGGCCCCAATTTAGTTCTATTCCGTAGGTACCATTTCTGTTTTTGCAAGAAGGCCTCAGTAAGTTATGCTGAGCTTTTGGGGAGCTGCTTCCATGACCCAAGGCATAATGGGCAGCTGGGTATGGAGGGTCACAGGCTCAGAGTCTGTGAGAGCCTCTGTTTCCAGAAGAGTTCTGTATGCAGCCAGCACTTGCCATTCTAATGGTATATGGGGCTAGGGAGGGCAATGCATCAAAAACCCATGGACAATTCATGACCGTTGTGGTTGGTCCAGAGACTTTGGGAGGCATGAGAAAGCCTCTATAGTGAAGGAGTCTTTGGAGGAGGGGTATGAAGAGGAGTGCCTGTTGTAATGCAATTTGAACATGTTCTAGAGCTTTTTGTTGTAGGCTCCCCATTCAAGGTGGGCTGATTGGTGAAAATCAGTATACAGGGGCTTAAGAAAAATTTGTAAATGAGGAATATGTTGCTTCCAGAATCCAAAAAGACATAAAAGATATTGGGCTTCTTTTAATGTTGTAGGTGCTAGAGTCAATAGCTGTTTCTTAACAGTGTCAGGGACAAAGTGACCCTTGGCTGACCAGATAAATTCAGGTGATGGGTCTTGTACTATGTGTGGGGCAATGGCCTGTTCCCTTAGTTGTGAATTGCTTTGTATTTTTATGTCCTGAATGAGTGTGTCAAATGAATTTCCTTGGAGGAGGAGGATGTCACCAGTGCGATATCATGCCTGTGCTCCTGGAAAAAAATGGATGTGGTTAAGATCTTGCCTGGAAAGATTGGGTGTGATGGCAGAGCTGTGGAGGTACCCCCTTGGAGCCAGGTAAAGGTGAATTGTTTCTCTCTGAAGGGGAAGAAGCTGTTGAGATAGGTACTGAACAAAACACATTAGCCAACTCTCTAATAGCAAAATATGTTCTAGTTGCTGATTGGATTTAGCCAGTAATTTAAATATTGGATATGGGGGTCTTATTGGGCAAGACCACAGTATTAAGATTATGGTAATCCACTGTGAGGGACCATTAATTCTTTCTAGGTTTATGAACAGGCTGTTAAATGGAAAAACAGTGGAGAATCACCCCTTCTCTAAAAAAGTCTTGTATAATGGGTTTTTAAAAAATTTTATTTATTTACTTTTGGCTGCATTGGATCTTTGTTTCTGTGCACGGGCTTTCTCTAGTTGCGGTGAGCGGGGGCTACTCTTCGTTGCGGTGCGTGGACTCAACTGCAGTGGCTTCTCTTGTTGTAGAGCACTGGCTCTAGGCGTGTGAGCTTCAGTAGTTGTGGCACATGGGCTCAGTAGTTGTGGCACCCGGGCTTAGTTGCTCCACGGCATGTGGGATCTTCCCAGACTATGGCTCAAAACCATGTCCCCCGCATTGGCAGGCAGATTCTTAACCACTGTGCCACCAGGGTTAGGGAAGATGGAAGCCTATTTGGTTCCATTTTGCCAAGCTGACTGTTAAGTGCCAAAGACTTAATTTAATTGTATCAGCCATTGGGTGAGAGCATCCATGCCCACTGTGGAATATTTTAGGGCAGTGGGTGCTATGACTGTAGAAAATTTAGTCAAGGCAATGGTTAAGGTGAGGCATACCTGTTTCTACTCTATTTTATGTTTAGTGACTGCCCCCTAAGATTATAGAGGGTATCTCATTTAAATTTAATGTGATTCCCTGGTGTAAGTATAATTTGAACTCCGGTCTTAAGGCATGAAAGTTTGCCAATTGGTGATTTTCAGCAGATGTGAAAGTTAATTCAGAGCCCATGTTGCAGACTTGCAAAAACCTATTAGCTCCCTTATATCCTTTTACTGTATATATTCTTTTTTTTCGAATCATTTTTATTTCATGTTAAATTCTTTAAAACTATTTTCAACTATGAAACATTTTTAATATACATAAAAGTATAAAAATAATATAACAAATACCTTTGTACTCACCACTGAGATTAATAGAGGTCAACTTTTGTCATATTTGCCTTAGAGCTTTTTTTTAAAATAAATTTATTTATTTTATTTTATTATTTATTTTTGGCCGCATTGGGTCTTCGTTGCTGCGCGCGGGCTTTCTCTAGTTGCGGCAATCGGGGGCTACTCTTCGTTGGGGTGTGCGGGCTTCTCATTGTGGTGGCTTCCCTTGCTGCGGAGCACAGGCTCTAGGCTTGCGGGCTTCAGTAGTTGTGGCTCACGGGCACTAGAGTCCAGGCTCCGTAGTTGTGGCGCATGGGCTTAGTTGCTCTGCGGCATGTGGGATCTTCCTGGACCAGGGCTCGAACCCATGTCCCCTGCATTGGCAGGCGGATTCTTAACTACTGAACCACCAGGGAAGCCTGCCTTAGAGCTTTTTACAATAAAAAAACTAAAAGTCATCCTATTCTCCCTCCCTTTCTTCTTCCCTCCCTAAGGGTTACCATTATCCTGAAATTCCTGTGTCATATCCATGCATGTTTTACTTTTACTTTTTATATTTACTTAAATGTACTACATTTAAATAATATATATGTGAAATTTTTACATAAAGTATTTTACATTATATGAATCGTTTTGCAACTTGAAACAATGAAAAATGTAAAGCATCTAATTGTCCCTCAGCAAACAAAAAGGTAAGCGAACTATGATTTAATCATACTATAGAATGTTTAATAGTAGTTAGAAATGAACGAACTAGTCTATTTTAGCAACATGATAAATGAAAAAGGCAAGTTGTATGTATTCTTTTAGCAAATTTTGGATTTCCAGTCAGGTCATTTCGAATTTAGACTTATGTTTTTGTTTTCTCCCCCTGCATCCAGGTATCTTGCGGGGGGAGGTGGTTAGTGACTATACTTTGGGGCAGATCTCCTCTACCCTTCTCATATTTATAAGTTTCTTCCTTTAGAGAGCCTCAAATTAGCGTCATCAGGGTTAGAGGCCTCCTCCCTGGTAACTGTCACCTTATTGGCTAAGGAACCACAGCCTAAGCAGGGAGCAGAGTTGTGTTGATAAGACATCACACTCAGTTGATGTCAGAGTCTCTTTTGGTCCCTTTTACGGTTGTTCAGTGGGGTCATGGTATCCTCTAGCCCTTTAAGAGGGGCAGGGATAAAGCATTTGAGGCACTTTTCACGAGGGTTTGTGCCTTGGGGTGCCATGGTGTCTTCTCCATCACCTTTTGCACTGACAACAGCAGCAGAAGTACTTGAAGCTCATAGGTCCTAGTGAACCGCCTGCTTTTAGGAATGTGGTCCTCAGCAGGCCACATAGTGACTGTCCTCTTTCACATGAGCGAGCATCACTGGGTCTGACTATTGCACAGGACATTGGTCACACAACCAATAGTTACAGTGTAAGAGTCATTCCCCTGAGCCTAGTGTCAACCATGGCTTTTGCTGGAATTGAGACATACAATTCAATGAGACACATATCTAGGTCCAGGCCAAGGTACACAACCCAGGACCATTTTAAGGAGGGCCCCAATCTCATACTTCTGTCCCTAAATGCCAACGATTGAAACTTCCCAACATAAGCTGGTAAAATCTATAGCTGGTGCTCAATAGGACTCAGCAAATGCAGCACAAACACCATAGCTCAAAACACAAGCTAAAAAGCAAGCAGCAGAGCCAGTTAACATGCCACAACAAGCGAAGAGAGACCTCCTGTAGTTGTGGTCATCACTTATACACCCTGCTTGCTATGCTATGCTGGGGTTCATCCCGACTCCTTGGGTTGATAACACATGTTGAAATATTGAGGAATGATGTGTCATGATATCTGCAACTGGCTTTGAAAAGCTTCATCCTGAAGGCAGTGGGGAGCCATTGAGGGCTTTAGGCAGAGGAGGGACAGGTTGATTTGGACCAGAGAAAAATCACTAGTGGAGGGGAGCAATGTGCTGCAGTGAGGAGGAAGGGATGGAAGCGGGAGAAGTGTGGTGGGATGAGTTTCAGGTAACCATTTGAACAGTCCAAGAAGAGGTGAAGAATCTCCCACCCTGTGGTGGTGAGTGATGGGGAGGGAGGCAGTACTGGGGAGGGAATGAGGGCAAGACTCCCTCATTTTGGGGAACATAGTACTAGTGGCTCAAAAAAAAAATGTAGCTCGGAGCCAGTCTACTTGGGTTCAGGCAGCAACTGGGCATGTTATTTAACCTCTGTGTGCCTCAGTTTCCTTATTTGTAAATGGGATGTACTCATTTACAAGGGCTTCCATAACAAAGTACCACAAACTGGGTGGCTTAAGCGACATAAATTTATTTTCTCACAGTTCTGAAGGCTAGAAGTCTGAGTTCAAGGTGTCAGTAGGCTTGGTTTCTTCTGAGGCCTCTTTTCTTGGCTTGTAGATGGCCATCTCCTCCCTTCTCTTCATATGGTCCTCCCTCCATATGTGTCTGTCCAAATTTATTCTTCTTATAAGGACATCAGTCATATTGGTTTAAAGCCTACCCTAATGACCTCATTTTAACTTTAAAATTTTTATTTTTGATGTGGACCATTTTTAAAGTCTTTATTGAATTTGTTTCAATATTGCGTCTGCTTTATGTTTTGTTTTTCTGGCCCCGAGGCAGGTGGGATCTTAGCTCCCCCAACCAGGGATTGAACCCGCACCCCCTGCATAGGAAGGTGAAGTCTTAACCACTGGACCTCCAGGGAAGTCACCTCATTTTAACTTAATTACCTCTTTAAAGACCCTATCTTCAAACACAGTCACATTATGAGCTTATTGGAGGTTAGGACTTCAAATGTGAATTTTGGGGAGACACAACTCAGCCCATACAGGAGGATAATAACAGAATTTACTTCACAGACTTGTGAGAATTAATTGAATTAGAACATGTAAAGTCTCAGAACAGTGATGAAAAATGTTTTCTATTGCTAAAGATGACATATAAAATGACGTGGAAATGAGGCAGCCATTTCACAGATGCCCCAAAGCTCCTGCCCCCTCCGGAAGTGGCTCGTTTGAGTCCTAACAGTTCTCAGAGCCCAGAACCTTCAGAAGCATTCCCCGTTTGCTTTGGGTGTCTCTGAGATTGTAGCTCTCAAGGGTCAAAATCCTCTTTAATCCCCTTTTTCCCACAGGGCAGCCTGACAGGGTAGTCCCATGAAAGCAACTAAGCCTATGGTTCTCAAAGTGTGGTTTCCAGACCATCAACATCACCTGGAAACTTGCTAGAAAGGCAAATTCTTGGGCCCACCCCAGACCTACTGAGTCAGAATCTCTGTATTTTAATAATCCCTCCAGATGAGAACCCTCCACTGTCGCTCCAAATGCTTGTTTGAAGGGATCAAATCTGTTGAAATACCACTTGGGGGCAGCACAGGACTGTGAGGTAAGCACAGGCTCATTAAGAGCAACCCACTTTTGCTTTTAATGCAGAAGCCTCCCCCTGCCTTTCCTGACTCCAGTCTTGCCCCAAGCCCCACTCAGTTCCCCCCACAAGGCCAGAGAAACCTCTAGAAACCTCAAACCTGATTGTGACACTGGTTCAGAATTCTTCAGCAGCTCCCTATGACACTAAAGGCCTTTTAACTTCCCAGTAGCATCTCCTGTCTCCTGCATCTTGCTCATCCTCACGCTCTCTTTGTATCTTCCCTGGAGTCGGACTGACCTGGGTTTGAATTTCGGCTCTGCCATTTACCATCTGGGTGTGGCTTGGGCAAGACACATCATTCTGAGCCTCAGTTTCCTCATTGGTGAAATGGGGGCAATTAATAAGACTTTTCTCATAGGGCTATTATTAGAGAGAGCTTGTTTATAAAGGAATTCTGGCCTACGATCTCACAAACAGGGCTCAGTATGCAGCATCTCTGCTTCCCCTCATGTACTGCCAAGCACAACGTACAGTCAGACTCCACAGGCTTCATGCCAGGTGCAGTGGATGCTATCTGAGCCCCACTCATTTCCCCAATGTTATGACTGCCACCAGCCAGCACCTGTATCTCTTTGTCTGGGGCTTTTACTGGCTGCTGGTACCCACTGTGGTGCCAGGACCATAAAACTTTGTACAATGGAGGTAATACTAGTGCCTACCTCATAGCACTGCTAGGAGAGCCTTGTTAGTGCCCTGCATAGAATTTTGTTGTTGGGGAGACATAGCACTAGACTGTCTCTTGCCCATCTCTGTACTCCCCTACCCACAGGAGTGGCCATGTAAGCATATCAGGCAGTGAATGAGGGATGGGAGACCTGAACAGGTCTGGCTCGCTGGTGGCTCCTTGCTCTACCATTCCTGACCTCCTGCCCTTGGGCCACCCAGGGTGGCTCCTGTCTACCCCCTTTCAGACACCTAAGATGCTTGAGTTGTGTCATAGGATGTAAGAGGACCCCAGGCACTGGGGGCTGCCAAATAACCCTGGCACCCTTGGCAGGGCAGTTGGTGCTGTGTGCGGTCTCAAAATCTGGACCATCTCAGGCTGAAGACCTGGAGGTGAGGCAGTCCGTCAGCCCACAGCCTGCAGGGCCAAGGGCAAACGACCTTCTCCAACAGTCACTGATATCAGGATGCTACTCTTTTCTGTGGCTGCCTCCTGGGGTTTGTTTTGCCTTTGGTCTTCATGTTCTTGGTGGAGCTACCCTGGGTGCAGTAGGCATGCATCTACCTGGCCTACAAGGGACTCCAAAAGCATACTCCCCACCCCCAGCCTAAATATCTCCCCTACCAGCCTGTCGTATTCTGACTCTGCATGAAACCCTGCGGGTAAGCATTGCCCTCTTCCAGGTACTTTGAAAATGTTAGCAAACTGCACTCAGGACCAGCTGTATAATTTGTGGAGCCCTGTGTAAAATGCAAATGCATGTGTTCTTGTTTAAAAATTATGAAGAATTTCAAGACAGTGACAGTGGAGCATTAAGTCACGTGTGGGGCTTTGTGTGACTGTATAGATTACACACACACACGAAGCTGCCTCTGACTGCAGCCCTTACTTCTTAGCGTGATGGAGCTTGTCAGCAACTTTACTTGTACCAAGGAGGAGCCCTGGAACTGCTCAGAGAAAAAGTCAAAATGTGTCCTTTACTCAGCTCAGGATGACTATTGTCTCAGAGATACTTGAATCAAGTGTTCTCTGCCCACCTAGCCTTTCTCACTGGGCTGCCTCCCAGGCTCCTGGAGTCCTGGTAGCATATAGGGCCTTTTCTGCCTCTGGCCTGGCTGATCCCCAGGGTGGGTCCTTACTCACCTTTCTCTACTGCTGTATTTGCCTTGTCTGCTCTGGGATATGGGTCTGATCCCTTGAGTTCCCATTCCTCTGTCCTGGCCACCAGACCTCTGGATTTAGATCTTAGCAGCCCCTGGAGAGTGCCCCAGACAGACTCCCCATGCATAGGGCTCCTTTAGGCTCTCTCCCGGCCTACTCCCCCAGCTTCTCCCAGCCCAAGAGGCTGATCTGTGTGACTGCTTCAGTGGGCTGCCTTTACTCTGGCTTCTGGTTGGGTGTGACTAATCCTGTCAGCAGCAGGAAATTGCAGGGAGGGAGAAATGAGAGAGGTGGAACATTTATTCTCCCAGCTCCCTCCTGGAGCCTCCCGGGCCCTGGCTGTGTCCGTCTCCTAGGTCACAACTTCTTGTCAAGCAGCCATCTCCATGTAGCCCTCTCTGTCTCCAGGTTTTAAACCTCCTGGCTAACAGCTCCCTCCCCTTGGCCTGTCAGAACCGGGGTGGGGTGGTCATAGAATCCAGCTGTTCCTTCCCTTGAGATTTTCCCATATGCTTCCTAAACTTTTGTAAACTGTCCCTTTATTAAACTCTCCCAGAATTATCCTAAATTGAATTTGCATCTATTTCCTTCTGGGACCCTGACTGATACTGAAACTGAGTGCCCCTAAAACGGAGTTCCTCTGCCGAGTTTATGGTTAACCTCTCTATCCAAAACTTCATTCAGTTTCTTGTCCTGCACCTGTTCCCCTCAAGATTAAGCAGCATCAAAGAAAAGGGTGGATTCAAACTGAGCAGGACCCCTTGGGGCCCTCCCATATATAAAAGCCTTTCCATGACCCCCATGTCTTGTTTCTAGGAAAAAGGCTTCAGCCTCTTAGACTTTCTCTAAGTTCCAAAGGGCATAATTAGGGGAGGAAGAGAATGCAGAAACAAAGGAAAATCAGCCAAGAAATAATAGTGCAGTGACAAAGCAGAGTCCTAGTTCCTTCTCAAGGGATATACAGAACAATCTGATACTTGCCTTTGAGTTGTTCTGCAGCATCTACGCCCGCCCCCCCACCCCGGCCCCTGGCCAGGTGGAGGAGGTAACTACATGCTGAGACCCCAGACTGGTTGGAATCAGAAGGTTGATGACTGAGATTGCTGGAACACCACCCTGTTACCTCACCACCAACCAATCAGAAGAAAGTCATGTACCCTGCAGCCTTCGAGAATTTCGGGTCTTTTGAGCTTGAGCCACCCATACAGTAAGTCTCCTACATATGAACCAGTGGCGTTCTGAGAGTGCGTTTGTAAGACCAATTTGTGCATAAGTCCGGCAAAGCTAGCCTAGGTACCCAATTAATACAATCAGCTATATAGTACTGTACTATAATAGGTTTATAATACTTTTCACACACAAACAGCTCAATATCAAAAAAACAAGCAACTCAATCCAAAAATGGGCAGAAGACCTAAACAGAGATTTCTACAGAGAAGATATACAGACTGCCAACAAACACATGAAAGAATGCTCAACATCATTAATCATTAGAGAAATGCAAATCAAAACTACAATGAGATATCATCTCACACAGGTCAGAATGGCCATCATCAAAAAATCTACAAACAATAAATGCTGGAGAGGGTGTGGAGAAAAGGGAACCCTCTTGCACTCTTTGTGGGAATGTAAATTGATACAGCCACTATGGAGAACAGTATGGAGGTTCCTTAAAAAACTAAAAATAGAACTACCATATGATCCAGCAATCCCACTACTGGGCATATACCCTGAGAAAACCATATTTCAAAAAGAGTCATGTATCACAATGTTCATTGCAGCTCTATTTACAATCGCCAGGACATGGAAGAAACCTAAGTGTCCATCGACAGATGAATGGATAAAGAAGATGTGGCACATATATACAATGGAATATTACTCAGCCATAAAAAGAAATGAAATTGAGTTATTTATAGTGAGGTGGATGGACCTAGAGTACACTCTGTAGTGAAGGATGGACCTTCACTACAGAGTGAAGTAAGTCAGAAAGAGAAAAACAAATACCTTATGCTAACACATATATAAGGAATCTAAAAAAAAAAAATGGTCATGAAGAACCTAGGGGCAAGACGGGAATAAAGACACAGACCTACTAGAGAATGGACTTGAGAACATGGGGAGGGGGAAGGGTAAGCTGGGACAAAGTGAGAGAGAGGCATGGACAAATGTACACTACCAAACGTAAAATAGATAGCTAGTGGGAAGCAGCCGCATAGCACAGGGAGATCAGCTCGGTGCTTTGTGATCACCTGGAGGGGTGGGATAGGGAGGGTGGGAGGGAGGGAGACGCAAGAGGGAAGAGATATGGGAACATATGTATATGTATAACTGATTCACTTTGTTATAAAGCAGAAACTAACACACCATTGTAAAGCAATTATACTCCAATAAAGATGTTAAAAAGAAACACAAAAAAGAAAACACTTTTAATCTTACAGAACAGTACCTTGAAAAGTACAGTAGTACGGTACAACAGCTGGCACACAGGGGCTGGCATCAAGTGAACAGGCAAGAAGAGTTACTGACTGGAGGAGGGAGAGGAGGTGAGAGATGGTAGAGCTGAAGGATTGTCAGCAGTAGGAGATACCAGCTACATCACTGCTGCTACATCTTAACAGTACCAGCTACATCACTGCTGCTTTTACCCTTGCTTCTGGACATCCTGGGCTTGAAATAAAGATACTGTACTACTGTACTCTATACAGTACTGTACAGTAAAGTACACAAAAGCACAGCCACTTGCAGAGGATGCATGCACGTGACAGTGTATGCCAGACATGTGAACTAACTTACATGATTGGACAACGAATGCATGTTTGCGTCTTCGAAAGTTCGCAGCTTGAAGGTTTGTAAGTAGGGTACTTACTGTACTTGCTTGGCGTGTGCGATAAATGCTATACTTTCCTCACTACAACCCAGTGTCAGTAAACTGGCTTTGTTGTGTGGCAGGTGAGTTGACCCAATTTCGGTTTGGTAACAGTACAAGGATCTTTGTTCTCTGTTGTACCCCCTATCTATGTAGCACCCAATCAGTAGAAACAGCCAAGTCAAGGGGTGAGTACCCAGGAACTCAGTTACTTGGAAATCACCCAAGGAGAAGTGGGGACTCTCCCTCATGTTGCCCCAGACATGTCTACCATACCTTCCATCCACAGTTAATTGGGAACCAGGGCCCTAGACATTGTGTCTTTTCCTTCTTCACCTTCAGGATCTAATGGAGGCAAGATGGGTCCCCTTTGATCAGGCAACCAGGTAACCAGACAAACAGATAATTAGAAAACAAGGCCACCAGATAACCAGACAACAAGGCAAGCAGAAAAGTAGGCAGCATTCTCTGAGGTGCACATCTGCTGGTTTTGCTGCTCCACTTCCATTCTACCTTTTCCTAGTAGAAGATTTTCCCTTGGGGAGCCTCTCTTCCCTCACTCTCAGCCCCCTAGCTCACCTTCGACCTAAGCCTAAGCCAGTTAGCCAGTCAGGCCTAACCAAAGCTGATCCAGGACCTAAGTAACCAGAAAGTGTTTCTTTCTTGTTGGATCTGCTAAGAGGCAGTGAGATCTGGAGCTGCGGCCACCCGTTTAAATCCAGGGTGGGAGCCAACCTGGGGGAAGGCAAAGCTGAGAGACAGTCATTGTTTGAGCCCTGATTAAGCCATTCCTGAAGCTAGCTACCCTGGGACCTTTCAGTTATATGAATCAATGAATTCCCTTTTTGCTTAAAGCCAGTTTATATAGAGTGTTCATTCCCTTGTGTGTGATAAGAAATATACACCCTTGAACAACAAGGGCATAAATCCAAGTATAATCTACAGTTGTTCTGAGGTTTCTTCACAACCTCGGCGTCAACCAACTGCACATCATGTTGTCCTGTAGTATTTACTATTGAAAAATATCCATGTATAAGTGGACCCACACAGTTCAAACCCCCGTTGTTCAAGGGTCAACTGTATGTTTGATCTTTGTTCCTGGCACAGAGCTCTTAAAACCTCTGTAATTTCCTAAGTGATGAATGTCTGTTGTTATTAATAACAAGCCCTTTCTATCACACTTGAGTTTATGTTAATGAGGTAACTTAGGGTAGGGTCCCCACAGAGTCTCTGGATAGGGAATGTTTCCTGACATCACCCAGTGTACCTCTTCATCTGATTGTTCATTTCTATCCTTTATAATAACCTAGTAATCGTAAGTGTTCCCCTGAGTTAGTGAGCCATTGTAGCAAATTATAAGAACTGAGGAGGCAGTTATGGGAACTCCCTATTTATAGCCAAAATCCATCAGAAGTATGGGAGGCCTAGAGTTGCAATAGGTGTCTGAGGTAGAGAGTAGTCTTCCCCTCCCCACCCCAGCTTTATTGAGATATAATTAACAGGAAACATTGTATAAGTTTAAGTTGTACAATGTGATGATTTGATGCAAAATGATTACCACCATTTGTAGCCAACACCTCCATCCTGTTATATAGTTTTTTTCTTTAAATTGGAGTATAATTGCTTTACAATGTTGTGTTAGCTTTTGCTGTACGATGAAGTGAATCAGCTATATGTTTACCTATATCCCCTCCCTCTTGGACCTCCCTCTCACTCCCCCCATCTCACCCATCTAGGTCATCACAGAGCACTGAGCTGAGCTTCCTGTGTTTTATAGCTTGTTTCCACTAGCTATCTATTATTTACAGTAGCCAGGACATGGAAACAACCTAAATGACCAACAACAGATGAATGGATAAAGAAGATGTGGTATGTATATGCAATGGAATATTACTCAGCCATAAAAAGGAACATAATTGGGTCATTTGTAGAGATGTGGATGAACCTAGAGTCTGTCATACAGAGTGAAGTAAGTCAGAAAGAGAAAACCAGATATCATATATTAATGCATCTATGTGAAATCTAGAAAAATGGCACAGATGAACCTATTTGCAGGGCAGGAATAGAGACGCAGATGCAGAGAACGGACATGTGGACATGGTGGGGAAGGAGAGTGTGAGACGAATTGGGAGTTTAGGATGGACCTACATACACTACCATCCTGTCACGTAGTTATCATTTTTTTTGTGGTGAGAACATTTAAGATCTACTCTCTTAGCAACTTTTAAGCATACACTACAATATTATTAGCTATAATCGCCATGCTGTACATTAGGTCCCCAGAGCTTATTCACCTTACAACTGGAAGTCTGTACCCTTTGACAAACATCTCCCCATTTCCCCCACACCCCAGCCCCTGGCAACCACCATTCTACTCCCTTTTTCTCTGAGTTTGGCTTATTTGTCCTGCTCTATCTGACTTATCTCACTGTGCATAATTAATGCCTTTAAGTTTCATCCAAGTTATTGCAAATGGCAGGATTTCCTTCTTTCTCATGTCTGAGTAATATTCATTGTATATATATGAACAATATCTTCTTTATCCATTCATCCATTGACAGGTAATTAAGGTTGGTTCCATATCTTTCCTGTTGTAAGTAATACTGCAGTTAATATGGGGGTACAGATATCTCTTTGAGATCCTACTTTCATTTCTTTTGGATATATAATCCAGAAGTGAGATTGCTGGATCCCACGGTAGTTCCATTTTTGATCTTTTGAGGAACCTCCATACTGTTTTCCATAGTGGCTGCACCAACTTACATTCTGAAGTAGGGGGGGCAGTCTTAACCTGTGGGGTCTGATGCTATCTCTAGGTAGAGAGTGTCAGAATTGAGTTAAATTATAGGACAACCAGTTGGTGAAAAAACCCACACATCCTGTGTCCAAAGTGTTCTTTTTGGTGGGGAGTGGGGTTGGATCTTAGTTTCCCGGTCAGGGATTGAACCCGGGCCACCTCAGTAAAAGCGCCAAGTCCTAACCACTGGACAGCCAGGGAATCCCCTGGTGTCTGAAGTGTTCTGTGTGAGAATGTAGAGAAAGTTTTCCCAGATCTTGCAAAGGAAAGAGACCTGGAAGGGATGAGAGCCACTGAAACTTTGCTCCACCGGCCTGCTGTTGAGTGTGAGAAGGATCAGGACAAAACTACACACATGAGAAGAAGCCTCTCCATGCTTGTGGGAGTCTCTTGGGAGGCTTGGGCTCAAACCTGGGTCTGCTTTTAATGAGCTGGGTCAATGGACATGTCCCTTCTGCTCTCAGGGCCTTGGGCTTCTCACGGGTAGCCAAGGGGGAGACCTTCCTTCCCTGCTTTGCCAGTGCATGGGCCCTGGGAGCCGCTGGTGGGGTGTGGAGGCCAGGAGCAGCTGATTCAAACCTGGTTCTCAGATCATGAGGCCTTGTTCCACCTGGGAGAGGAGCCAGGGCCCTCCTGCCCCCATTCTTCATTGAGAAAACTTGGGCTCCCAGCCAGGGTGAGAGACTCATGCTGTGGCAGCTGAGCCTTCTTCTTTGCTTCTGGCCTTTCTCTTCTCTGCGCTCTTTCCCCAAATCCTGTCCTGAATCAGTGCTCAGGGAAGCTGAGCACAGGACGTTAAGATTGACTTTATCAGGAAAGCCCATCTGCTCTCACAACTCAGCCTTTAATCATTGGGAATTGCCTGTCTCACATGCCAGAGAAGTGGTTCTCAAAGTTTGGACTCCACACCAGCAGCAAGAGCAACACCTGGGAACTTGTTAGGAATGCAGGTTCTCAGGTCTCATTCCAGGCCTACAGAATCAGGTACTCTGGGGGTGCAGCCCAGCAACGTATGTTTGAAGGAGCCCTCCAGGGGATGCTCCCTCCAAGTGTGAGAACTACTTGGATCTCTTCTAGAACTAGCTTGGAGCTGTCGCTCATACAAAAGATGCAGGAGGGGATGGTCTGGTACTTGCCTAGATCCCTTTTAGCTGCAGATACGCCATTCCTCAGCTACTATGAGTGAGGGTGTCTTCTAAGGCCTCCAGCTGGTCCTATTGAGCATTGCCTTGTGCTAAATCCCTATGCCCAGAAATGCCTGAGAGATTATGTACTCACCCATCATATGTGGGCCACAGCCAATGACTGATGGATGGGGTATAACAGGCTGACCGCTTGTCTTAAGATGGGACACTCTGGTGTGAATTACTCTCTGGAGCCCCTCTGTGAATTAGGTTAAGTCTAGACTTCAATTGCTCCAAGTTGCTGCTTATCCCAAATCCCAGGCTCTTGTTGGTACAATAGGTATGAATTACTGCACAAGACCCTGGTGTAAAAAGAAAATGTCACTTGGTTTGCTTTGGAACACTAAAAATAACCTAGCTCCGAAGCCCTGTCTGCCAAGATGGCTATGATTGGTACCCTCCTTTGAATGCTGGTTTGCAGTCAGCCAGGAGGGCCTCTTGAAGTCCGGGAAGCTGGGGAGGGCCCTGGTCACAGGCCCTGGTGGCCACAACTGTGCTGGGCCCATTTTCCTCTTGGTCTTAAAGAATCAACTCATCTACCCTTGATCCAGACATCACAGGGACATGTTTCTTAGGGAGCTCAGGAAACACAAAAAAATTGTCAATGATTTTCCTCCCCAAACTCTCCTTCCTGAGAGGAGAGAGAAGGAAAATGTTTACTTTTTGTCCTCAATAGAAAAAAAACGGCAAGACATGAATTAATTTCTCCAATTAGTTTCTGGGAGTTTCAGAGCAGATGGCAAATGTGTGTGTGTGTGTGTGTGTGTGTGTGTGTGTGTGTGTGTGTGTGTGTGTAGGGGTATGTTTGCATATTGTGTACACAGAGATGTGTTTGCATGTGTGAGAGACTGGGACTTGGGTTCCAGTACTGAGAGATAGTAACCAAGGCCAGAGATCTTATCGCTCCCTGAGAAGGTGTCCATCTCTCCCCTAGTCCCAGTTTTCTGCCTCAGGCCTCACAAATGATACACTCTCATCTGCTACCCTCTTGGAGCCTATTGGGAGCAACAGAAGGTGACACTGGACAGGACAGTGGGATGACCTGTCTAAGTTCTAGCCACCTCTCTGCTTTGGCACTTCAGGGATGTGGGGTTCTGACTCCTGTTGTTTGCTGTTTTTGCTGTTTGGAAGCCACAACAGCAAAACCTGGGTAATTATGGTAATATAGTAAAACATTTACAGCACTTTTTCCCCTTGGGAGCTATGATTATGGGTGGTTTCTATTTGATGTGTTTGTGTTTATTTGCATTTTTGAAACTTTCTACAATTGACATGAATTATGTGTATAATAATTAAAAATGAAACCATAAGATTAATTATAAACACCTATTCCTTGAGTGTCAGCTTCCTCTCCACCCACATCATCAATGGAAAGTTTGTATTTCCTCAACTTTGTATTATGAAAATTTCTTGGCATACATAAAAAAATGGAAAGAACAGTATGACAAACACCTATATAAATTTTCAGTATACCCCACCACCTAGATTCAAAATTGGAAATATATTTTCATATTTGATATATTTATATATATTAAAACATATACTTTTTTCCTGAAACATTCTGAAAGCAATGAAAACATTCTAAAACAATTTGTAAGTAAATTGCAGATATCATGATATTTCACTTCTAAACACTTTTCATCTCCTAAGAGTAAAGATTCCTGAGAATCCAGGTCAGTTTCTTGTAGAATGTCCTACAATCCAGCTTAGTCACAGTCAGCCCTCTCTCCTGGGCCACTTCCTTCCACCGAATGTTTCCCTGCATGGCTTCACCTGCGCAGACTGTCTGCAGATTCAGGGTCTATTGCAAACCCCACCTCCCTGACATTATCACTTACTCTCCTCTTTTGTTATATTACTGTTCATTCTACATTTCCTGAGTAGAACAATTCAGACCAAGACGCAGTCCTGCTCTCAGGGGGCCTGCAGTGCTGGTGTTGGAGGTACGGAACAGGTAACTCTGCAGTGTGGGGGGCTGAGGAGGCACTGGGACTCGGTGCTCTTGGAGGTAGAGGAGGTGTGCCTCCCTGAGGCTGGGGGCGGCCAGAGAAGGCATTTCAGAGAGGCAGATGGTCTCTTACCCGGGAGCTGAAGGGTACACGGGAGCATGTGGAGTTGGGGCAGATCAGGATTGGTAGATGGTGCCTCGGTTAGATTTTCATGTCAGGAAAATTTCTCTGCCCACATAAATTTCTCTGCTCTAAGAAATATTGTTTGAACAAATGAACCACTGAATGGAGAATGGATTGGAGAAAAACAGGGACTATTGGGGAGCTATGGCAGTAATCTGGAAGAAAATCACAGTGTAACTTGAGTAGATGGATATTAGGGTTCTTAAGGGGTTACAGTCAGCAGAGTTTGGTTATTGAGTAGATGTGGGAGGATGAGCAGGGAGATAAGTCAAAACTGGATAAAGCATCCGAATTTCTGGCTTGAGCAACTGGACCGACACTGGTGCCATCAATGAATCAGGTAATTTGAAAGAAGAAATAAGATTTTACAGCTGGGTGGGGGAAATAAGCTTCCTTTTTCACGTGTTTTGTTTGAATTTCCTGAGGCTTATCCAAGTGGAGACATCTGATAATTGGGAGTTTATATGAAAGGTTAGGGGACTCATCTAGAGCCAGGATACAGACTTGTGGGGCTTCACTGTATGAATGGCAAATGACACCAGACCTAGGAAATGAGTGTGGCTTGAGAGGAGAAATGAGCTGAGCCCCAAACCTGGAGGAACCGCCACATTTAAGAGTTAGAAGAAGACTGAGGTGTGGCCAGAGAAGTGAGAGGAAAGCCAGGACCTGGTGCCAAAGAAACCAACAACACTACCAAAGGAGGATGAATTGGTTAGTGAGCCAAATGATCCCAAGAGAATAAGACAGATGAGGATGTACAAAGGTCCATGGAAGACGATATCATTGAAGGACAGTATCAATAGAGTGATAAGGGCAGAAAGATTCCAGGGACTTGGGTGATAAGCAGAACCCAAGGCAGGGAGATACCAATGAGGGTATGCTTTGTGAGCAAAAGGAAGGAGTTGGAAGTAGTGGATGGGTAGATGGAGGAAGGGAAAGCTCTTTGAAATTGGTCTCCCATTCTCCATTGTTCCTCAGTATCCAGCTAGTGAGAGCAAAGCTGTGATGGGACCTAGGAATGCAGGAGGATGGTGCTAACTGCCAAATAAACACACCATACAGGGAAACCAGCCAAGGCTGGGCCCAGAATCTCTGGAACGGAACCCATCTTCCGTCTGCAGCAGGAAATGGTGTTGGGAGCTGAGTTTACTGTGGAATTTCCGAGCAGTGAGGATGTTCCTGGTGAATTCTTTTTATTTATTTATTTATTCATTCATGAAAAAGAGCTGGAATTAAGTCATCAGCCACCCCCCCACCCCCCGAAAAAACCCATTCCCTCCCACAGAGGAAGTGCTTAATTTAGCCTTATGTTCCAGTCAAAAAATATCCCTGACGTTTGGAAGTTTCTGCTGGTTGTTTGTCACCCTTGAATATGGCAGGATGTTAAATGCATATGGCAAGATTGGACTCTTTGTGCCTTGATTTCAGCTGCGGTCCTAAGAGAATAGGTGGCACCATCCCAACCTCCACACCAAGAGGAAGTCCTGTTCGACCATCTATGCAGGATGTGGAAAGACTGTCTCTAAAACCAGCTTTAGGAACCTTAGATGACCCTTCCCTCTCTGGCCCATAAAAGAGGTTGGCAAGGCAGAGAAAGAGAGTTGAAATGAGTGCTATGGGTCTATCTCCCTTGGGGTGAGGTAGGGGGTGCTCTCCCTTATCTAGAGTCAAATGAGAGGGTCTTCGATTGCACCATATGTGCCCCCTGGAGTTTGCAGGACTGGCATCTGATTCACCGAAGAAAGTTGATCTGTGAAAGACTGTGCCTCAAACTGACTGTCTGAGATCTAAATGGAAATGTGACTGTGTTTGGAAAGTAACTGCAGCCTGTGAGGTGGTGGGTCAAAGGAACTAGTCTTTTTGTACCAGATGTAGCCACACACAAGAGGCAAAGAGGATTGTTTAGGTCCTTCCCCAAGGGCTACCTGGCATAACAGGGTGATCCCAGCATAAGGAGCCTGAAGGTAAACCATCCCAGAATATGGGTATTTAAAGGAGGTGGCTTTGAAAAGACATTCTAAGCAAGTGTTAAGACTGGGACCCCAAGGCTTTCTCAAGCATTTATAGGAAGGGTTCTTGGCTGCACAATGAACATCTGTCTAGCAGCAAAGATCAGAATACAGCTGTTGCCTTCACATCTGTGATATTGTGATTTATCATGGAAAGTATATATTTGGTCTTTGTCCCTGGTTTCTGGTTATAAAGCTTTGAAAACCCTTGGGATTTCTTAAGTGATAAGAGCAATAAAGGTGTCTTGATATTCATAACAAACCCCTTTCAACCTCACCTGAGTTTATGTTAATGAGGTGACTTTTGGAAAGCCCCTAAGGATGGAGGAGCTGGTTTCCAGGGCAACCAACTTTCAGTCCCATCCCCCTTGACTTCCAGAGAGGGGACAGGGACTGGAGATTGAGTTCAATCACTAATAGCCAATGATTTATTCAGTGACACCTGTGGAGATGGGGAGAGTGGCATGCCTGGATAGGGCATGGAAGCTCCTCACCCTTTCTCCATACCTTGCACTACACACCTCTTCTGTCTGGCTGTTCTGGAGTTATATCTTTTTATAATAAACCAGTAATATAGTAAATAAAATATTTCCGTGCATTCTGTGAGCAAGAACTTAATCAGATCCAAGAAAGGGGTTGTGGGAACCTCTGATCTATAGCCAGTCAGTCAGAAGCACAGGTGACAACTTGGACTTGCAGCAGTTGGTATCTGAAGTGGGAGGGGGGCAGTGTTGTGGGGCTGAGCCCTTAACCTGTGGGATCTGACGTTATCTCCAGGTAGATAGTGTCAGAATTGAGTTGAATTTTAGGACACTCAATGAGTGTCCCCCATGAATTGAAGAATTGCTGGGTGGTGTTGAAATAAACACACACATTGAAAAATCCAAGTCTATTGTTTCATAGGCCTTAGGGAGCTGCCATTAAGCTAAATAATGGAGGATGTCAGAATACAGAGGCCAACGAATAAAAGTCAAGAGTTTTCAAATGTAAAAATAAAAAAGAAAGAAAAAACGTTGTTATTTGGGTAAGTTTAACATCAAATTGAGTGTGGATAAATATACACCTGAAGGCTTCTAAAGGTTGGACGGGACTGGACTGCTAAAGAAATTCCAAGCCTGGTCTGCAACCCTTAAAGCAACACCAGACCTGCTGCACCAGTCAGAAGTCAGTTGTGAAAGGTGTGCAGAACCCAGGGAGGACACATGTTTCAAAGTCCGTTTCATTATTTATTTATTTAGGCCATGCTGTGCAGCATGCAGGATCTTAGTTCCCCGACCAGGGATTGAACTCATGGCCCCTGCATTGGGAGTGTAGAGTCCTAACCACTGGACCGCCAGGGAAGTCCCAAAGCCCATTTTAAAATGGAGAAAAATTAATCTCCAAGTGGCAATTCCAAGGCCAAAGAGGAAAAGTGCAGAGCCAAGTGAGCCAGCTGAGAAACTCAGGGCAGAAATTTTACAACTCCTTGTCCACCAAGTGCGGCTTGATCATAGCTTAGACCACTGACTGCTGAGCAGGTTTCCCATTCTCCCATTTTTCAAATGAGAGTTTCTGTTGCAATTATCCTATTTCTACTTCAGCATTGTATACATCACCATGTGTGGTGGGGCTGGATTATTTGTCTTTTATTTTATAGGTCACTGAATGGAGAGAAATTTATCCAGATCTGATGGGGAAAGCAGCACATCTCTCCTGGACCTGGACTTTGAGCTGGAATCATTCATTGGATAAGACTTTGGGGTCATCTTCCTTGGGGAGGGGCAAAGGTTTTTCCATGTATGGGCAGAAGGGTTTACATGGCCAAAGTGGTGGGCAGTTAGAAAGATTACTAAATTGTACCCCATATTCTCTATTTTCCTTTTATTTTATGGCAGTAGAAGTAGAAGTTTTTGCTAGGCACTTGATTGCTCATCTAAGACCCCACTTCCCAGATTCCCCAGCAGCTAGATGGGGCCATGTATCCAGGCCAATGGGATATTTGTGGCAGTGATGCATATAATTCTCTGGTTGTACTGTTAAAACAAAGTTTACTTGTGTTCATTCTAGTTTAATCTTCAACTCTGAGATGATATTTTATTTCAAATTCTGTCTTGAGCACTCTCACCTTATTTCTAAGTCTTTCCATTTTGATTTATGTTGCTATTTCCTATCTTATATGTTCTTCTCATTTTCTTTTAGCTCATTTTGGTATAGTACATTACATTTTGAAATCTTCTTTGTGGCCACATCCTTCTGGCTCATGTTCATTATATGTAGGGATGTTACTTTGCTCCTTGTCCTCTTTTTTTAAAGTAATAACACTGTATGGGATTTGGCCTTGATAATTTTCTTTGCTTATTTCTATGTGGAGTTAGTTTACCTGAACTTTTTGAAGGAGGCTGGCCAGGACTTCCTGTACCAGCTGAATAGAAGCAGTGACTGTGGGTTTTCTTGTCTTATTCTAGAATTTTAAGGATAAAAATTTAATGTTTCTCCATTAAGTATGATTTTTTAAAAAGGATTTTGGTAAATATCTTTTACCAGGTTTAGGTAGTTCCATTCTGTTTATTTATTTATTTTTTAACATATTTATTGGAGTATAATTGCTTTACAATATTGTGTTAGTTTCTGCTGAGTAACAAAGTGAATCAACTACATGTATACTTATATCCCCATATCTCCTCCTTCTTGTGTCTCCCTCCCACCCTCCCTATCCCACCCCTCTAGGTGGTCACAAAGCACCGAGCTGATCTCCCTGTGCTATGTGGCTGCTTCCCACTAGCTATCTATTTTACGTTTGGTAATGTATATATGTCCATGCCACTCTCTCACTTCGTCCCAGCTTATCCTTTCCCCTCCCCTTGTCCTCAAGTCCATTCTTTACGTTTGCGTCTTTATTCCTGTCCTGCCCCTAGGTTCTTCAGAACCATTTAAAAAATTTTTTAGATTCCATATATATGTGTTAGCATACGGTATTTGTTTTTCTCTTTCTGACTTACTTCACCCTGCAGGACAGACCCTAGGTCCATCCACCTCACTACAAATAACTCAATTTCGTTTCTTTTTATGGCTGAGCAATATTTCATTGTATATATGTGCCACATCTTCTTTATCCATTCATCTGTCGATGGACACTTAAGTTGCTTCCATGTCCTGGCTATTATAAATAGTGCTGCAATGAACATTGTGGTACATGACTCTTTTTGAATTATGGTTTTCTCAGGGTATATGCCCAGTAGTGGGATTGCTGGATCATATGGTAGTTCTATTTGTAGTTTTTTAAGGAACCTCCATACTGTTCTCCATAGTGGCTGTATCAATTTACATTCTCACCAACAGTGCAAGAGGGTTCCCTTTTCTCCACACCCTCTCCAGCATTTATTGTTAGTAGATTTTTTGATGATGGCCGTTCTGACCAGTGTAAGGTGATACCTCATCATAGTTTTGACTTGCATTTCTCTAGTGATTAGTGATGTTGAGTATCCTTTCATGTGTTTGTTGGCAATCTGTATATGTTCTTTGTAGAATTGTCTATTTAGGTCTTCTGCCCATTTTTGTTTTGGGTTGTTTGTTTTTTTGATATTGAGCAGCATTCCTATACACTAACGACGAAAAATCTGAAAGAGAAATTAAGAAAACACTCTCATTTACTGTTGCAACACAAAGAATAAAATACCCAGGAATAAACCTACCTAAGGAGACAAAAGACCTGTATGCAAAAAACTGTAAGACACTGATGAAAGAAATTAAAGATGTTACAAACAGGTGGAGAGATAAACCATATTCTTGGGTTGGAAGAATCAACATTCTGTTTTTAGATAACTAAGAATTTTTATTTTTAATGGGTGTGAATTAAATTTTTTAAAATTTGAGATAATCTTATGCATTTAAAAAATTTAGTAATGTGGTGAATATTTAATACATTTTAATGTTTAATCATTTCTGAATTCTGGAGGTAAATCTAACTAGGGTATGATGTATTGTTGCTTTAAATACATTGCTGGATACAGTTTGTAGAATTTTATTTTGAATTTTTACATTTATGTTTATGAGAGATATTGATCTGTGGTATTTCTTTCTCATTTCATTCTTGTTTGACTTGGGCATCAAGGATTTTCTAGCCTCATAAAATGAATTGGGGCATGTTCTCTTCTTATTTTCTGGAACAGTTTGCATGAGATTGGAATGATCTGTCCCTTGAATGCTTCGATGAAACTGCCTATAAAACCATCAGAGACTATTTTCTAATGGGTAGATTTTTAAACTTTTGACTACATTTTTCAAATGGTTATCAAATTATTTAGTTTTTCTATTTCTTCTTGGGTCAGTTTTGGATAGATATAAAATGAGAATGTCACCCATTTCATCTAAGTTTTCATCTATGTTTAGTAACAAAAAGTTGTTCATAGTTGTTTATAGTTTAAATTTCTATCATTATGCACCTTTTTCATTTTTAACATTAAGTTGTGCCTTTTTCTTATATATTGTATATGTATTTAATTCCTTAATTTTATTATATCATTCCTTCTGCTTTCTTCAGATTTATTCTATTATTCTTTTCCTCTTGTCTAATGTTGGCTGATTAACTCAACAATTTTCAACCTTTCTATATGTGGAATCTAAGAAATACAACAAACTAGTGAATATAACAAAAAAGAAACAGGCTCACAGATACAGAGAAAAAATTAGTGGTTACCAGTGGGGAGAGGAAAGGGCGGAGGGGCAATATAGGGGCAGGGGATTAAAAGGTACAAAACTATTATGTGTATTAAATAAACTATAAGGATATATTGTACAACATGGAATATAGCCAATATTTTATAATAACTACAAATGAAGCATAAATTTTAAAAATTGTGAGACACTGTATTGTACACCTGTAACTTATATAATATTGTACTTCAACTATACTTAAACTAAAAAAACCCAATTTTCAGCCTTTCCTCTTTTCTAGTATTATCATTTATGGTTATATATCAATCTTATGCCATGTTTCCTAGAAGTAGAGCCTAAGATAGGGATTCTTGTGTACATGATTTATTGAGAGACGGCTCTAAGAATAACGGAGCTGAGGGAAGCTGGATAAAGCAGAGGAATAAGCTAAGCAAGGATGTGGGCTCAGCCAATCTACTTGAGCCTGACATATGGGGAGCTGTAGAGCACACCTGGCCATAGAACCGTTCCTACCTTGAGGCAAGTGGGCTGGACATTTGTACTCCTATTTGAGTCAGTGATTGGCTACAGACTGCTGGTGGGAGTGGTGGATGGGGGCATAATCTCCCAGGTGAGATAGATCCCATGAACTGAGTAAGGGCAATTCACTGGATAAGAGGCAGACCTGAGCTGCTAGCAGGATACTCATAGACACTGGAGATGGGCACGTTGACCTGTTAAAGGGGCACCAACAGCAGCTACTACATCCAATAATATATAGGTAACATTTTTATTATTTCATATTTGTACTACTATATGATTTTATACTAAATTTATTTTATCTATAACTGATTTAGAAATGAGTTGAAAATAATTTATAAATGTGGTTTTTAGTTATCTCTTTGTCAGATTTATAAATTAATTGCTTTATATTAAGAGAACATTTATGATACTCATTCTTTGCCATTAGTTTTGAAATGCTTTATTCTGTGGTCAATTTTCTGGTAAATATTGTATATGTGCTTGAGAAGAATGGTGCTTTTTTACCTCTTGTTGTGTGCTAGGTTCTACATATGCCTTAGATCAAGCTTACTAATACTATTGTTCAAACCATCTATATTCCTGAAAATTGTTTAATCTACTTTTTTCTCAATTATTGAAAGAAGTTTGTTAAAAATTTACCTGAAGATGATTGATTTGTCAATTTCTTCTTATAATGCTATCAAATTTTGTTTCATCATATTGCATCAATTCTAAGATGTACGTATTTTTTTCACATTTTAACATTTCTGTTATTGGGATACATTTCACAATTGAAGGTAAATTGTGATCACTTTTGGCCAGGTGGAAGTCATGATGCAGTTGTCATTGCCTGAGCATGGATGAACTTGGGCATCGTTATTCCTATTGCCATCATTTCACATGAGTGACGTGCATGTTGGCACATCATGTGTGGAAGTTAATGTCCATTTTACTTTGCCTAACAATATTATATTAACTCAGCATTGAAATAAAAAGTTGTGCACATTCTATGTGCAGAAAGAGAGCAGCAGGCAAAAGCAGCTAAATGATGTTGAAGCAATTATCATTCTTTTTTTTTTGTAAAACAACAACCAGAGATTTTATGAAATAAAATGAAGATATCCATAAGCAGATGAAGCTGTGTTATGACTAAAAAGCTTGCCTGTCACTCACCAAGCAATGTAATGAAAGGCAGGAGAAATTCCCAAACCCCTCAAATTGGATGAAAAACGTTTCAAAACAGTGAGAAGCTGGTATGACTGACGTGTCATGTGGAAACTATTACTAAAGCTTTGAAAATGAGTTTCCAGAAGCTTTCTGCTTTGAACAGAAGCTGTTTAATTTCTTGTTATGTGATTCAGTTGGGAAAAAAGATGAAACTATGATTTTAGGCAAATAGAGAATGATGACAAAATCACACATTCTTTAAATACCTCAAAACTGTATTGTCAATTCTAAAAGCACTAAAGAAATTAATATCATAAGCATAGGTTACCAAAACAAGGAAATCACTGTGATGTTATATGTAGCTGCTGCTAACCAAAAGATGCCAATATACTTAATATGAATAAGGTGTTTGGATATGCAAATTTCCAAAATAGAATACCTCAGAGAGTAAAAGAGTTATGGATTCCTCTTTAAGGATAGCAAGGACTGTCCCAAGTAAACTGGGTCACCCTAATTTTAAATTATAAAGCAATCTCTGAGGATTTTCTCCAAAGATGCATAAAATAATGGAAGGATGCTGGCTGGGCCAATGGAGGACGAGCTAAAGGCCATCTAGAATAGATATAGAGGAGCCATGGGCAACCAATCCACTTAGTACTTTAGTCTTGATGCATTTTGTGGGCATTTATTTGAACAGTGATATAATAAGCTTAAGAGATGGAAACAATGAAAATATAGATGAGAGGGCCTGAGACTGAGAGAATACAGTGAGAAGTTCTAATATATATTTAATCAGAGTTCCTGAAGTTGAAGACCAAGATAGAAGATGGGAACAGAGGCAATATTTGAAGAGACAATAGCTGAAAAATTTCTGAAACTACTGAAAGATACCTATCCACAGATTTAAGAAGCTTAGTTCCAAACAGTCTACGTAAAAAGAAATCTTCACTTAGATACATCATAGTGATGCTACAGAGAACCAAAGACACAGAGAAAAATCTTAAGAGCAGCCAGAGAGAAAAAAAAGAGAAAGATTACTTTTAGTTAGCTGGCAATTGAAGTGAGAAGAAAGTGGAATGATATTTTCAATGTGTTGGGGAAAAAAACCCCATAGAAATCTATACCCAGCTAAAACATCTTTCAAGAAAGATGAAACAAAGTCATTTCCATAAAACAGAACATCTAAATTATGAGTTTATCCCCAGCTGAACTTTACTAAAGATTGTTCAGTCAGTACTTTAGGTAGAAGGAAAATGAACTCAGATGAAAGAGTTGAGATGCAAAAAATAGATGAAGAGAAAAAAAGTAAATGTGCTCATGTATTTTTCCATTGTATTCACTTCCCAATATCATACGCACTCTCTTGCTATGGCTTCCCCACTTGCCCAATTCTTAGGAGCTTCTGAAATGGAAAATAAAACCACTGCTACCAAATGCGTTTAGGGGGTTGAGAGAAAGTCATTTCAAGGCCAGAGTATTTGCTGTCATCAGAAAGATTATGACTACCTTTATTTTGAAATTTGTGATGGAAACCAGAGAGAGAAAAATATGGCTTAAAGGAAACACATTATGGAATCATTTCAAGGCTTTTATACAGTTTAAAAAATGAAATCTAGGGGCTTCCCTGGTGGCACAGTGGTTGAGAGTCCGCCTGCCGATGCAGGGGACATGGGTTCGTGCCCCGGCCTGGGAAGATCCCACATGCTGTGGAGCGGCTGGGCCCGTGGGCCATGGCCGCTGAGCCTGCGTGTCTGGAGCCTGTGCTCTGCAACGGAAGAGGCCACAGCAGTGAGAAGCCCACGTATCGCAAAAAAAAAAAAAAAAAAGAAATCTAAAAGGAGCTCTCAATTCAATGATAAAACAAACAACCCAATAAAAAATGGGCAAAGGATTTGAACAGACACTTCACAAAAGAAAACGTAGAGATGATAAAAATGCACATTAGAACTCTGAAAGTTTGAGAAGCTCTGAACTAAAGTGAAGGAACTTGAGGGCACTGGGGATGATCTGCATCTTGTAGGTGAGAACGGCTACCGTTCTCTGCGGCAGAAGTTCCTAGTGCTGTGAGCTCTGGAGTGTCTTCTCTCTTAACTAGTGACAGATCTATAAACAAATCCTGGGAATTGCCAAGAACAGAATGCTGTTTAAAGGAGCTCTGATCTTTCTGATGAAAGATTATTTCACAAGGCAAACACATCCTTCAAATGTACTTTTTATTTTTCTGAGTCTGAATTTGAATGCTTTGTGTATCTTGATCTTTGCTCCTGCCACAGTGTTTTGAAAGGACCCTGGACTCTCCTTTCTCTCCCCAGGTCATGTCTTCCAGGGTTGTCACAGGGACCTGCTCCACTTTTCCACATGGCTCAATTCCAGCTTTCAAGTCTGTGGGGAAACAATGATGAACTGGCCATTCTCCTATGTGTGAGGCCTTTTCCTTCTCCACTAAATAAAGACAAGGATGAGTCAGTCTCTGCCAACCTCCAGGATCTCCCAGTCCTCCCAGTGACTCAGACGATGGTCTGTTTAAGGAGTAAGTGCTCCTCCCAGGAAGTTGGTAGCCCCAGCCTCCACCTACCTGAGTTACCAGCCCTGGGTGCTCCTATTAAGACACAGAGACCCGGAAAGGCAGGCCAAGAAAGATCAGGGATAAGTGGACCAGGAAAGAGGATAGGAGATGAAGAGCTAAAATGCAGGAGGCTAAATTTGTTCATTTTCTGGTGGCCCTGGGTGGACCAACTAAGGGCTCAGTGTCCCTATTTGAAAATGGGAGAAATTGAGTATCCTACAATATTAATAGACTCAGAAGTGGCCCAAAAGGAGAGAGATGTGTCCTCCAGGAATATATCCGGCTGGAGACAGACACACTTTGGAACTTTTCTGTGCAAAAGGGAGGGAGCCCTGGAGATGGTTTGTCCTCGAGGATTTCTAGGACAAGCTATAGCCTGATCAGGGCCTGCAGGAGGGTGGGGAGGCCTGGATGGGAGGAGGGGCAGGAGGTCAGATGTGGGGAGGCAGGCCTGAGGCAAGGGAGCTTGGCAAGTAGGGGCACCTCTGGGGGCACAGAGCAGCTGGTGGAAACACAGCAGCCCAAGACTTTGGTTTTGGTACTGCCTATGATGCTGGCTCTGGTTTTCTTCTCCCTGTCTCCTTCACTGCTTCTCTGTCCATCTTTGTTTTTCTGTATCCATTCCTCCCCTCTATCCTACAACACAGTGAGTAGTGAAGGTTCCCCTCCCCATGGGTTGAGTGTTTCCTTTCCTCTTTAGATGGTGACTGGCATCTGCTTATGGAAGCAGCAATCAACCCATCCTGTTTACTTGTCACTGACACAGTGCGTTGTGGTCAACAACGCTGTCTGCCACAGCTTCCCAGGGTGGGGTGGGGGCCAGGATGCTGACACACACAGGCACACACACTCAGCCATGACCAGGTCAGTCTGCCCCACCAGAGCTATGAGGTCCTGGGCTGTCCCACTCTGATGTCTGGGATGTTGTGAGACAGTCACCTGGACTGAGCTTGGCACAGACTCAGGGCTCAGAAAATATCTCCTGACTGAAGCTGAGTGCACAATGCACAGCTCTTCGGAGGGTCGGGGAGGTCTCAGAAGCCAGAAGGGCAGCACCCAGAGCGGATAATGTTAAATGTTAGAAGGCATCTTGCTCAGAGCTCCCACTTCTATATGAGGGCATTAGGACCAGAGATGGCAAAGAGCTTGGAGAATGGTTCACCCTTAACCACGCCCCTTCTCTGCTCTGCCTCTCTTGACTAGTTCATGTGATTGAGACACACGTCTTTGTTTTTCTGGGTTTCTCCAAATCCTGCGCAGTGGCTACTATACAGGGTTAGGCTGGAGATTGACAAGGTTTCTAGGGGTTGGTGGTATGAGTGGGGAAAGGGTGGGAGTAAGGCTAGACGTGTGGAGGACAGATGGTGGTGGAGGCATGGAGGAATCGAGGCCAAGAAGATGGTGCTCTGCTTTCAAGGTGATTGCCTATGCCCCGACCGCTAAGCTCTGAGCACAAGAGCCCAAGTAGACAAAGATGGTCAAACAAACAAACAAAAAATCCAAGGAACAAATAAAACCCACATAAGCTTAGAGTCTAGGTAGATGCCCTTTGATGCTTTGCAGAATTCCTGAGGTCTTCTGGAGCTCGCCAGGGTCTACGTCCTGGCCTGATTGCATCCAACTATGACGGTGAAGAACCAGACAGAGATGGGTTCAGGGGCTCAACTCCATCACTCATTACTGTGTGACTGGGGCTCATGCTTCCACTAAGAAATGACTCATTGTCTGAAATTCAGTTTGAACTGGGTGTCCTAAATTTTTATTTACTAAATCTGGCAACCCTTCCAAACCCTCCAAAAGTCGGCCGCCACCTCCAACCCGAGGCCATCGGTAGCAGACCCTGAATTACTTTGAAGTCTGGCATTTCATCTAAAAAACTACATAAAATTTAAGTTCATCTCCATGTTTCTATCCTTGTTTTGATATAAAACAGGTATTAAACTATTGGGTTAGAAAGCAAACATATTTCACTTATTTACACCTGGTTTTGGAGTTGTTAAGGCCTTCCCATCTCAATGGCCAACTTTCCAGGTGGACAGAAGGAGGCCCTGGGCTGCACACGGGGCCCTGGGATTCTCTGCACCAGGTACCAGTGAACTAGGAAAGGAAGAGCAGGAGGGTGGGACTTTCACAAGGTCATGTTTGTTCAATTTAAAGGACTTCATTTTTGTCTTCTTATTTTACCTTTTTGATTGGTGTTTAATTGTCTCTTCTTTCACAAAATGGGAATCATTTTAGTTAAAGAAAATTAAATTCCCTTACTTGGTAAAGTAAAGTGCAGGCAGGCAAGCAGAGCCAGAGCCTCCAGAAAAGCAGGGAGGAGGCAAGAGGGCACAAATCCCCTGAAAACAGCAGAGGGTGTTTTCAGAGCAGTGGCTACACATTGGAATAATCAGGATGCCCAAGTGGTACCCCAGAACCCCTGCATCGGAACCTTTAGGGGTGGGACCCAGGTGTCAGTGCTTTTTAAAATTTCCTAGGTTATTCCATTATTCAGCTAAGGTTGATACCTTTGCTTTGGAGCTTTGCTACTTAAAGTCTGGCCTAAGAATCAGAGGCATCAACTTCACCTGGGAGCTGGTTAGAAATGCAGAATCTCAGACCCAACCCCAGACCTGCTGAATCAGAACATGCCTTTAACAGAGTCCCCCAGTGCTTTGTATACAGTCTGAAAGAACCTGCTTTAGTGGATCTGTCAGGAGGCTCATCTTTTTTTTTTTAATTTTAAAATTTTAAAAATCTTTATTGGTTTATAATTGCTTTACAATGGTGTATTAGTCTGTGCTTTATAACAAAGTGAATCAGCTATACATATACATTTATCCCCATATCTCCTCCCTCTTGTGTCTCCCTCCCACCCTTCCTATCCCACCCCTCTAGGTGGTCACAAAGCACCGAGCTGATCTCCCTGTGCTATGCAGCTGCTTCCCACTAGCTATCTATTTTACATCTGGTAGTGTATATGTGTCCATGCCGCTCTCTCACTTCGTCCCAGCTTACACTTCCCCCTCCCCGTGTCCTCAAGTCCATTCTCTATGTCTGTGTCTTTATTCCCGTCCTGCCTCTAGGATCTTCAGAACCATTTTTTTTTTTTTTTAGATTCCATATATATGTGTTAGCATACGGTATTTGCTTTTCTCTTTCTGACTTACTTCACTCTGTATGACAGACTCTAGGTCCAGCCACCTCACTACAAATAACTCAATTTCATTTCTTTTTATGACTGAGTAATATTTCATTGTATATATGTGCCACATCTTCTTTATCCATTCATCTGTCGATGGACACTTAGGTTGCTTCCATGTCCTGGCTATTGTAAATAGAGCTGCAATGAACATTGTGGTACATGATTCTTTTTGAATTATGGTTTTCTCAGGGTATATGCCCAGTAGTGGGATTGCTGGGTCGTATGGTAGTTCTATTTTTAGTTTTTTAAGGAACCTCCATACTGTTCTCCATAGTGGCTGTATCAATTTACATTCCCACCAACAGTGCAAGAGGGTTCCCTTTTCTTCACACCCTCTCCAGCATTTATTGTTGGTAGATTTTTTGATGATGGTCATTCTGACCAGTGTGAGGTGATACCTCATTGCAGTTTTGATTTGCATTTCTCTAATGATTAGTGATGTTGAGTATCCTTTCATGTGTTTGTTGGCAATCTGTATATCTTCTTTGTAGAAGTATCTGTTTAGGTCTTCTGCCCATTTTTGTATTGGGTTGTTTGTTTTTTTGATATTGAGCTGCATGAGCTGCTTGGAAATTTTGGAGATTAATCCTTTGTCAGTTGCTTCATTTACAAATATTTTCTCCCATTTTGAGAGTTGTCTTTTCGTCTTGTTTATGTTTTCCTTTGCTGTGCAAAAGCTTTTAAGTTTCATTAGGTCCCATTTGTTTTTTGTTTTTATTTTCATTTCTCTAGGAGGTGGGTCAAAAAGGATCTTGCTATGATTTATGTCATAGAGTGTTCTGCCTATGTTTTCCTCTAAGAGTTTTCTAGTGTCTGGCCTTATATTTAGGTCTTTAATCCTTTTTTTTTTTTTTTTTTGCGGTACGCGGGCCTCTCACTGTTGTGGCCTCTCCCGTTGTGGAGCACAGGCTCCAGACGCGCAGGCTCAGCGGCGGCTCACGGGCCTAGCCGCTCCGCGGTATGTGGGATCTTCCTGGACCAGGGCATGAACCCGTGTCCCCTGCATCCGCAGGTGGACTCTCAACCACTGCGCCACCAGGGAAGCTCTTTAATCCATTTTGAGTTTATTTTTGTGTATGGTGTTAGGGAGTGTTCTAATTTCATTCTTTTACATGTAGCTGTCCAGTTTTCCTAGCACAACTTATTGAAGAGGCTGTCTTTTCTCCACTGTATATTCTTGCCTCCTTTATAAAAAATAAGGTGACCATATGTGCGTGAGTTTATCTCTGGGCTTTCTATCCTGTTCCATTGATCTATATTTCTGTTTTTGTGCCAGTACCATACTGTCTTGATTCCTGTAGCTTTGTAAAGTCTGTCTTGATTCCTGTAGCTTTGTGTAGTCTGAAGTCAGGAAGCCTGATTCCTCCAGCTCTGTTTTTATTTCTCAAGATTGCTTTCAGGAGGCTCATCTTGATGGGGTGGTCTTAGCTGCAGCTGGCCTCCTTTAATGGGACTCTGAAGGCCACAGGTGCTGGTCCCTCCATTAGAGTCTGCTCAGTATCTCCTGCTGCTGGGTGTACAAAGCTGAAGACTTACAGCAATGGAGCTTGTATCCTTTGGCTGTGTCTGTTAGTGTATTTTCATTAGTGCATCATTATTCCATCAGAATAAATGTACAGTGACCAAGGATGTTGGCTGAAGATTAGGGAATCCTGTCCTGGAGGAGAAACCTAAGGACACCAGTCAGGATGTGTGGTGACGACAAGATAAAGTATACAGTTTGGCCTTGACTTCAGATGCAATATTCATATACTGCATGCCTGGTTTTGAGCCAAGTACTCTCTTGTTTTCTAACTCTTTCTTCAATCAGGTGGAATTGACATAACTTGTAAAAGGCTGGGAGTGGGGAACGATGATACTCTTTATTTGTCCTTCTATATCAGCAGCTATTGCCACAACAGTGCTGTGCAACAACCATGAAACCTCGGTGGCATGAAACAACTAGTATTTATTTCTCATGTGTATGTGGGTTGAATGAGATGACTGTTGATCTCATGTATCTATAAGTTGGCTGGGTGCTGGCTTATCTAGGCTTGCATCAGACAGGCGCTTCAAGATAAATGGCCTTATGGAGTTTGGCTCTAAGTGCTGGGTTGAGCTCTGGTCTGCTTCTTGTGTCTTCATTCTTTGGCCCCAGACTGAAGGGCAGTAGTTATCCAAGGGAGCATTTCTAATGGAGATGGTGAAAGCATAAGAAGGAAGTAGAAACATGCAGGAACTCTTAAGACTGAGGCTCACAACTGACACACTACCACTTCTACCCCATTTCATTGACCAGAGAAAGTCATACAGTCAAGCCCAATATCAGTGGGTGGGAAAATATACTCCACTTCCCTGAGTCCATGGCAATAATATGGGAGCACAATACTACACAGGGAAATGAAGAATTATGGCCCATACGTCAACTCACTGCATCCTCCAACCAGAAACTATACTGCCTTGGGAATATGTGACCCATCCCTTCTAGAACCGTATAAACTTCCCCATGGAAGAGGCTGCTGGCTGTTCACCAAAAATCACTTTCCTACCCTTCCTGGGCTCCCAGCTAGAACACATTTCCCAGCCTTCCTTGTATTTAAGGTATGACTATGTGACTTGTTTTGGCTAATGATATGTGAGTTGAAGTAATGTCATTTTTCAAGCTAAGGCTTTCCTCTGCTGCTGGCATTGTGCAGATGACTATAAGGCTCTAATGGTTGCTGAAGGCATAAGTTGAAATGAGCCTAGATCCCTGAATCACTATGTGGAGGAAGGCCATTATGAAATGGGAACACTTCTCTATCATGTGGGTAAGATATACATTTCTATTATGTTTGAACCACTGTATTTTTGGGTCTCCTTGCTATAGCAGGCAGCATTATTGTTACTAATACACTTCTTAAAGCCCTTCTTCAAGGGCTCTGTTCTCATAACACAGGGAGACCCAACTCCCTATGATGGTGGGTGTGGAAGTACTTTGTAAACTGTGAAGTTCTCCACACACGTGAAGTCTATGATTAACGCTTTACTAATGTTTCAACTCAAAATGCAGTGTAAGTCAGCTGTACTGACGTGGCAGAGACTGATGTTAATAATTACTGATATCTAGAGGGGGCCTGATGGTTTAGACATCAGTTTCCACATCCTTTATTCTTTTAAATTTTCACCACAACCCTGAGAGACAGGCTTTTATCACTACCCCCATTTAAAGGATGAGAAAAGGGAATCTGGCAAACTTGCTAAAGGCCTCACAGCTGGTCAGGTGCCTGAGCCTGACCTTCTTCCTCTTGTCATTCTGGAGAAAACAATGAGGAGCTGTCTTAACTCCAGGCCACTTTGCACCAATCAGGCTCCAAAGTCTCCCTTGGGGGGACAGGAAAACAGGTTATACCCAAGGCTGATGCTGGTGGTTTGATGTGTAAGGAGCATTTAAAGTTCCAGGCCCTAGTTAAAACTGCCTACCCAAGGAATCTGTTCTTGAAGATAAGAGAGAGGTATTTTTTGGGGCTTCTGCTTTGTGGTAGATTATCTGCAAAGATGGTTCCTAAGGATTCCTTCTATTCCTGTATGCACATTTGTTATGGGTTGAATTATGTCCCTCCCAATAGACATCTTGGATATGTTGGAGATATATTGGAGTCCTAATCCACAGGACCTCAGAATGTGACCTTATTTGGAGATAGTGTCTTTACAGAGGTATCAAGTTAAAATGAAGTCATCAGGGTGGGCGCTAGTCCATTGGTGTCTTTATAAGGGGGAATTTGGGCACAGAGATACGCATAGGCAAACTGGGAGAACTCACATGAAGATAAAGGAATGAAGGCAGAGACTGGGGTGTTGCATCTACAAGCCCAGGAACACCAAACCATCAGAAGCTAGGAGAGAGGAATGGAACAGATTCTCTTTCTCTCATAAAAGGAATCAACCCCCCCGACACCTTGGTCTCAGACTTCCAACCTCCACAAGTATGAGACAATACATTGATTAAGACACCCAGTTTGTGGGACTTTGTTGCAGCAGCCCTAGTAAACTAATATAGCACCCCACTTCCTCCCATCAAGAGGTAGAGTCAGTTTATCCTCCCCTTGAATCTGAGCTGGCTTTGTGACTTTCTTTAGCTAACAATGTGACAGAAATAATGAATTGGCAGTTCTAGGCCTAGGTCTTAAGATGCCTGGCAGCTTCCATTTTCACCCTCTGGGAAGCCAGGCTGCCATGTTGTTAGTATATTTTGTTGGAAAGCTCATATGGAAAGAGAAGCCATTTGGATTGTTTCAGCTCCAGACAAGCTTCCAGTTGATGTCCCTAGTCAACACTGAATGCAGCAGAAGAACAATCTAGCTGGGCCCAGTACACCAAAAGAATTGTAAGGAAGAAATCATTGTTCTTTTAAGCCACTAAGTTTTGGGGGTGGTTTGTTACACAGCAATAGACAACTGAAATGTGCGCCTTCATTTTTTTGGCAGGTACTCCAGCACCTCTGCCACTGTTGTTCCTAAAGCCAGGTGCCACCAGTAGTACTCTCCTCCTGAATGGATTCTGGGTGATGCCTGTCTCCAGACATTGCTCACTTCCATATGAAAATTTGCAATAGTGCATCTGGTTGGCAGGAGTTGGATGATGCCAGGAGATTGGGAAAGAATGTTTCTGGCTTTGAAAGTAGGTGGTGCAGGAAAGCTTCCCAAACATAGAAGAATGTTCAGAAGGTAGTGGGCACCACTGAAACATAATGAAGGTCTTCAATAATGGCTAATACATTTTTGTGAACCTACTGTGTGCTTGGCACACAGTTTGGGGTCCATTCATCTTCTAATGGTAAACCCTGACTTCACCCTTCCTCACTCTCCATCCCTGTGGTTTAGATGGGATCGACCCCAGGGTTGGGCTTGTGATTCAGGCCCCAACAATGACATGTGACCCAGTCAGAGCCCACTTGGTGTAACCTTTGCTTTCTGCTGGGACAGCTGAAAGAAATGAGGACTTGGGCTGTGAGGATGGAGCCTAGAGCTGCTGGCAGCCATCCTGCTGCTGCAAAGAACAGAGATGAGAGATGAGAAGAGGAAGACCAAGTCGATATTTTTTGAGCTTCTTGGTACTGGATCAGTCATACCATTGAAGTCTTCTGTTATGTGAGCCTGTACATTTCCTATTTGCTTACAACAAGTCAATTTAAATAGTTTCCCATCATTTGTAATTTGTCAAGTCCACCTTTTTCTTTTTTTTAAAGAGTGTAAGATTTTTTTTAAATGAATTTATTTTATTAATTTTATTTTTGGCTGTGTTGGGTCTTTTGTTACTGCGCACGGGCTTTTCTCTGGCTGTGGTGAGCAAGGGCTACTCTTCATTGCGGTGCGTGGGCTTCTCATTATCGTGGCTTCTTTTGTTGTGGAGCATGGGGTCTAGGCGTGCGAGCTTCAGTAGTTGCGGCTCATGGGCTCTAGAGTGCAGGCTCAGTAGTTGTGGCACATGGGCTTAGTTGCTCCATGGCATGTGGGATCTTCCAGGACCAGGGCTCGAACCCGTGTCCCCTGCATGGGCAGGCGGATTCTTAACCACTGCACCACCAGGGAAGCCCTGTCAAGTCCATCTTAATCTTGTTTAATACAAGTCTTTGGAGTAGAGACCATTTTACAGATGAGAAAACTGAAACACAGATTAACTTCCTCAGGGCCACATGGAGGCAGAATCCAAACCCAAGAAAGCTAATCCTGAGAGTCCACTTATAAACATTCTGCTCTCCTTGGTGACAGGGAAGGATTCACAAAGGAGGGTGTGACATTTAACCTGACATTTAACTCCAAGGGGACACAGGGGTTTGTTAGGAGCAGGGAGAAAGGCTTCTAGGTGGAGGGAATAGCTTGGGCAATGACAAGGACTTTGTGCTAAGAAGAAACCTCACCTGAAATTCACCTTGTCCCTGGCCTGCAGTCTGTACTCAAGAGTGTCCTTCTTTCAGGGGAGCATCAAACTCCATTTCTGAAGGAACACCTCTGTCTTCCTGGCCTCTGGACCCATGTGGACCTATGCTCTGCATTGGGGACTGGTGGGTTCCCTGTGGGGTCCAGGTTAGGTGGGGCACCCTCCTCAGCCTGAAAGACAGTTCAGGCAGGGACCCAGCTTCCACAGAAGGCTTGCCCCCGTTGGACTGGATCTCTATCAGCCCCAGGAGGCCCTGGAGATGCTCACAGGTTAAACAGAATGAAATTGTCAGAGACCACTGCCCCCTACCCCCTCTTAAAGTAGAACAATGAAAGACTACTGGGGAGCAGAATCTCAAATAGAAAAAGAATAAACAACCTCAAAATCTTTGATTTTTTTTAAGGAAAAAAATGACCCTCATACTTACAGTTGCTTCGGGTTTTATTAAGTTCAGGACGAGGCAGTAGGTACCAGTGAAAGATATTTCTTACAGAGGCCACCTCCACTCAAGGTCGTGGCTGTGAAGGGACAGGCTCCAGCCTGAATGCCCCCTTTCCCCTTGCAGTTGAAGGTTCGAGATTAATGCGAGGAGGTATGGGAGGGGGTGGTGGTGGCTGGGTGCGGCAGTAGTGTTGCAGAGAAAATGAGGTTGGAGGTGGCCCCTTGGGGACGAGCCCTCTGACCACAACTGAGATCCAGTGGAGGGTCTGCCGGAGTGAAGGCAGCTCCGGGAGGAGAGAGAAGCGCCCATTCCTTTCAACAGGAGGGTTTCAAGTTCTGCGGGTAAACTGAGGCCTGCATCCTTGCTCTGCTCGTCACCTGGCAGGCAGCTTCGGCTCCACGTTACGCCCAAGCACAGGGCGCGCAAGGCTGGGCTGCCTGCTTTTCTTTTGGGGACAGGTGGGGACGTTCGGCGCCCAGCTTGAGGAGGGGGCCGTGGAACCCAGGTGGGGAGCGCTGGGCCCGGGTCCCTCCGCAAGGAGGGTCCCTGAGGTTCTCTGCCAACGCAGCCTCCAGCCTCCCCACCCACGGCGGGCGGGTCGGGGGAGGAGCTCGGCGCGTCCCCGCCCCGAGGCGGAGAGGGGGCCGGGCCTGAACAGATTGGGAGGGGTGGGCCGGGGACGCTAGGCGGAGCGGGGCCCCACACAGGCCGCAGCGGCTGGCTCGGGCCCCTACGGTCCCGGCGGCGGCTGGAGAAGGAAGCCAGGCGGCTGAAGAGAAGGGGAGGCGGAGGAGGCCGAGGTGGAGAGCCGCTCGTCGCAAACTCACTTCCCCGGCTCAGCAGGGAAAGGTACCACGCGCGCCTGCTCCCGGCTCCCCGATTCCCGGTCGCCGGCCCCGCTCGGGCGCAGGCTGGGGCTGCGTCCGCCGCGGGAGGGTGAGGGGCCCGCCGCGGCCCCGAGGGCTCGGCCGGCCCGGGGCTCCGGCAGCCGGAGCGGCGCTCTGGCGGGAGGGCCAGGGTGCCCGGCGTTCCCGGAGGCCGGCGAGGGCGGTGGGCGCCGCGCCCCTTCGCTCGCGTCGTGGGAGGCGGCGGTCAGGCAGGGTGGCGGTGGTCCCGAGGCGGGGGGCTGTGGGAGGGTGGAAGGCAGGCAGGACCCTAGGGCTGCGTGCAGCTGGGGAGCACCTGCGGCGCCCGGCCGGCGCGCTCCGTGGGCGCAGACAAAGCCGGGCGCGGACGCCCCGCGACGGCTTGGGCCGCCCAGAGCATGGGCACTGGGGAGGGAAGAGGAGGCGCCGGGGCGACGGCTGGGACACGGGGAGGGGCTGGGCCGCCCTCCCAAAGGGCGTCCAGGTGGTCTCCTCGGGGTATCCCCTGGACAATGTGGGGAGTATCTCTCTCCGAAGAGCCAACTGAGGGCTAACGGGCTGCGCTGGGCTAGGCGAGAGCCAGGCTCGGGATGGGGTAGGGAGTGTCGAATGCTTAATTTGGGAGAGGGACTCGGAGAAGCCACTGCCCAGGGGTGGGGGCTGGGGCTCCGGTAGAGCCGGTGAGGGGCCTGGGGACCCCCTCGGAGCTTGCACCAGGAAGGGGGGTATGGCCTGATAAGAGAAGCGCGGTGGCTGGCACCTGTGGTGAAATGTGCCCACAGGTTGGTTGAACAGTCTGCCTGTGGTGGCACATCCCGTGCCAATCCGCGGAGGGGGTGGGTAAATTGTCCGTGTTTGGAGCAGGTAGCAAAACGGCAAGTGTCTAGGGGGGTCACTGGAATGGGTAGGTGTGCATCTGAAAGTGTGTGTAGCGAAGGCCCCACGTCTGCGTTTTGCTTCTTTGCCCCCCTCCCCTTTCCTCTTGTTAGCTGGGCTCCTGCCACAGGCTAATGCCTAACTAGGGTTCCAAGATGGTCTGCTCCCTGTCCCCCATTCTTCAAGTTACTTCCCCTCTCTCCAGAATTAAAAGTGGCTACTTTCCCCCTGGATCATTCACAACAGTGTAAGAACATGCTTTGCCACCGCTCCCCTCCATTTTATGGCCTCCTTTTTTGCCTTCATCCCTCATTCTCCCCTAGCTAAAGACACACTTCTCCACTTCCCTTCACAGCAAAATTTCTCCAGAGAGCTGTCTGTACCTGTGGTCCCTGGGTTCTTCAGCTCACTTGACCTGGCTTTGGTCCCACCGATTCACTGAAACTACCCAAGTAAAGGTTTCCCTTGATTTACACTCCCCCACAAGTAGGTCTTCCTTGACCTCCCTTGGTCTTGATCATTCTCTCCCATATCCTTTCTTGGCTTCTCTTGGTTTTCTTCCTTACCAACCCCCCTTTCCCCCCACCAAAGCCCTTCCTTACTTGTCTTTAAGGACAACTCCTTCACTCACTCTGAATGTTGGAGGATCCCTGGGCTCTGTTCTCAGCCCCCTCCTCTCCCCTGAGTCCCTTCTATTTACATACCCCTCAAGCTCTCATTTTTTCTTATAATTCTTAAAATCAAACATTTATTTACAAACACAGGTCTTAAGTGTATATCATTTTCATTCTCATGATTTTAGGTAGCAAATTTTATCTCCAGTCCCAACCTCTCTATCCAGCCAGCCACCCATCTGATGACTTAAGGTGTCATAGGTATGAAAAAGTTAATATGGGTGAAACAGAACCCTGACTGTGCTCCCCAAGCATGACTCTCCGCAGGCCTTCCCATCTCAGTAAAGGGCCTGTAACCCACCCACCATTAAAGAAAGGAAACCGGGTGGCATCATCTCCTCCCTTTTCCTCCCTCTCCACATCTAGTGCTACAGCAAGTGCTTTTGGTTCTTTTTGCCAAATCTATCTCAGGCCTATTCTTCATGCTCTGACTCCACTGCTGCTGCCCTAGGCTACTGCCCCAGGCCAAGCCACCTTTTATATCTTGCCTGAATATTGTAGTAGCTTTTGCCTGCTTTCCCTAAGTCTGCAATTGCCTCCTCAAATCCATTTTAACAGAGCAGCAAGAACAATTTAGAAAAATATTTAGTCTCATTGCTCTAAGACCCTCAATAGCTCCCTGTTGCACTTGGAATGAAATTTCAGATCTTTTCCTTGGCCTTTCAGATCTTCCAAGCTCTGGTCACTACTGACCTCCCCTAGCCTTATCCTAACACTGTCCCCTTTTCATCTTCCTGACAGTCACACCTGAATCACTTCTGCCCCTTGAACACCTAAGCTTTTTCCTGCCCTGTGTCCTTTGCCTGTGTTGTTTTCTCTGCCTGGAATGTTCTTCCAAGGTTTTCTACTGGGCTGGCTATGCTCCTTCTTATTTTTCAGGTCTCAGCTTAAATATGCCTTCCCAGTCTTCGTAGAAGCCCGTCATTCCCTGTAATTCATCATAGCACCTGGTTTACTTTCTTCATTGTGCTTATCACAGTTCATAACCATTTGTTGCAGTTGTCTGTTTACTTTTTCTGGCTTTCTAAGGGCTGGAACCTTGACTGAATGGCCCACTGCTGAATCTAGAGCATTTAGCACAGTACCTGGCATGTAGCTGATACTCAGGAAATATTGAGCCAGGTGGAAAGGTCAGGGCAGTGCAGGAGCCCCTTGTAAACCTCAGGTGATCCTAAGGACTTTTATTTTCTTTCCATGAAAGCAGTTGTGCAAATCACTGCAAGAATCTGAGGGGGTCAGTGGGAAAAAGGGAAGGCTCAAAGGCAGGCCTGTATGCCTAGTGGGAGATTGGGTGGGTCTGGGGGTGTGTGGAGGTGATGTGGGTTGCTGTGGGTTGGGGAGAGATGATTTCCTTTGCTCTCTTTGGTGGAAATCCAGCCTGGGTCAACAGAGGGGTGTGTGCCTGTGTGCTTGTGTGTGATTTCTAACTCGTGAGATGGGGATGGCCTGGGCAGCCAGGGCTTTACTTTACCCAGTGTCTTGGGTGGCTGCTGGGTGCCTAGCCCTCAGGGCAGGGAGTTGAAGGGGAGGAAGAAGCTGGAGTTGGGGGTCTCTGTAGACCCTTGTCTTTCCACCCACAGCTCCCCTTTTTGCACAGAGGAGCCAACTGAGAATTGAGCTGTTTGGCTAGTGCTCTCAGAATGGAGGGCTAAGAACTGAGGGACCTCAGATCTGGTAGAGGGAAGCTTGGCCCTGGACAGGGGGACTGGTGATGAACCAAGGTAACATTGGGAGGTGAGCGCTGGAACTAGGGGATAGGGGTTCAGATCAGGGCTGGGCTGGCATGCCTAGGAAAGGCTTTGAGCTAGGATAGATGGAAGAAATGAGGTTATCCTGGGTGGGAGAAATCAAGCAGAGGCCAAGAGGCTAGGCCAGGGCCCTGGTATACTCACTGCATGCCAGGCAGTGTTCTAAAGACTTTGCAAATATTAGCTCCTTTGATCCTCTTTTCTTTTTAATAAATTTATTTATTTATCTTTTTATTTTTGGCTGCATTGGGTCTTTGTTGCTACACATGGGCTTTTTCTAGTTGCAGCGAGCGGGGACTACTCTTCATTGTAGTGGCTTCTCTTGTTGCGGAGCACGGGCTCTAGGTGCATGGGCTTCATTAGTTGTGGCACGTGGGCTCAGTAGTTGTGGCTCGTGGGCTCTAGAGCACAGGCTCAGTAGTTATGGCACACAGGCTTAGTTGCTCCGCGGCATGTGGGATCTTCCTGGACCAGGGCTTGAACCCGTGTCCCCTGAATTGGCAGGCGGATTCTTAACCACTGCACCACCAGCGAAGTCCTCCTTGAATCCTCTTAACAGCTCTGTAAGGTAGGTCTTATTCCCATTTTACAGACTGGAAGACTGAGGCACAGTCATACAGCTCGGTAGTGACAGAGCAAGGATTTGAACTTAGGCAGGCTGGCTCCAGAATAAATGCTCTAAGACACTCTACTCTGTCACTTCTTTCATGCCTCTCAGATATGCGCCAGCTGAAGTCTTCTTAACAAATGTTTTCTCGTGACCCGCAGAGGTGCCTGGCCTTGGGGCTGGGGAAGTAGGAAAGAAGTCACACCCTGTAAGGTAGAAGGGGTCCTCACTCCGAGTGGGCAGCTGAGTCTCTCTGTTTCTTCCAGGAGGGGCTTTGGGTCCAGACCAGGTAGTTGGGTGTCACGCACACTGTGATTTCCGGGAGCTAGGGAGGACAACTACTTCTCGTACAAAAACAGCTCCCTGCTTGAGATGCCACCATTGGAGTGTCACTTCTCTGGGTTCAGCATTGCCACATTGCCCTCTTCATCTGCCTCTGGAGAGCCCAGAGAGGTGAGGTAGGAGCTCTGCAGATAAACTGGCCTGTTTTTTATTCCATCTAGGATGTTGTGAGGTGGAGCTTCAGAATTGGCCTTGGGAAACCTGGATGGGGGTCTGAGTAGGGCTGGACTGAAGGTGGGAGCAGAGCTGGGGGAACAGAGAAATGGGAACTGAAAAGAGCTCAATCCATTTCAGTATTGGCCCTGTCCTTACCCCTTTTTGTCTGTCTGTAAAATGAGATTAGAGAGACTTTTTTTTTTTTTTTGCTCCCCAGAGGTTGTAGAAGCCAGGAACTCCTTGAGGTTACATGCTTGAGTACCTTCTTGCAGACCCAGGGTAAAGAGCGAAGACTCCCCACGGGATGCCCGTCTGTAGGAACTGGGCCAGCCAGTTCCTACAGACAGCCTTGTCCTTTGAGGCTTTCCTGGTTGGTCATGAGGACACCTCTGGGCAGGTGACTTGGCCTCCCAGGGGCCTGGCTAATAGGCTGAGAAAGGGTTTGCTGACCACACAGGGCTGGAGTCTCTTGGCTGCAAGTTCTGACCCCAGGGTTTAGGGGATCTGCTCATCTATCTCAGATCCTCCCAGCCCCCCAGGAAAAGAGGGAGGCAGACTCAGTGGCATTCTCTTCTGCATTTTGGGAAACTGAGGCCCAGAGCAAGCACATTGCTGCTGGAAGCTCACTAGGCCCATGTTTCTGAGGAGTGCTCCTTCTCTGGAGTATGCAGGAGGCTTGTCCACACTGCTTGAGTCCTTGTCTGCTGAGTTGAGGTGAAGGCTGTGGCAGAGCCTGAGTCCAGCAGGCTAGAGCTGAGGGTGGACTTTCCAACAACTGGACACTGGGCCTTGTTACCTGTGGTTGGCATCTGGCATCTTCTATGCCCCACCCTGGTGCTTGGGGCCACTGGGAACACAGGACAGGGTCCCCACTCACCAGGAAATAAGAATGAACTATGTCAGATGTGATGTAATGAGGTGCAGTTCAGACCAGCTTCTTGGAGGAGGTGGTGCTTTTAGAGCGCCCTGAAGTCTTGGGTAGCTTTGACCGACACAGGAGGGGATGGCATTCCTGAGGTGGAGGGGGAGCCCTGGACAAGTCAATCAGAGCATTGATTGTCAAGCCACTGAGTCTAGACTTGACTCACTAGGCCCTGGGGAGCCATGGAAGCTTATAGGCCATAGGTGCAAGGAGTTGATTAGAGCAGTGGTCCATAAAATTATTTCCCAAACTCTAGCATACATGTGGACAGCTTGTTAAAATTCAGGTTCCAATTCAGCAGGTCTGGGGTGGGGCCTGAGACTCTGTGTTTCTAACAAGCTCCTGGGTGGTATGATGCTGCTGGCCCATGGGTTATCTTTGTGTAGTAAGGGTTGAGACTGGGGACTTTGGGCCAGGCAGGTACAGGGATGGGCACAGATCAGGTGAGACCCGAAACAGATAAAGGGGACTGTCCTGGCTCCTGTGAACTGTGTTGGGGGAGGCATATAGACTGCTTGTATGGGGGCAGGGCAGAGGGGAGCATGTGGAGGGTATGGGATGCAGGGGCTACTCTGTTGGCGGGGTGGGGCTGGGTGAGGTGCTTCTGGGGACTTGGATCTCAGGCTGGGAGAAAGGCCTGATTTCTAGGGTGCCTGACTTTGAGGAGCTCCCAAAACCATGAGAAAGTGTTTTAGGCGACTGCCCCAGGGCAGGGTGACATGGAGATGGCATGTAGGGCATCTTATCTTTCCCCACAGCCAAGCCCGGCCCTGTGGTTAGCCAATCTGGGGTGAGCACTCTTCCTCCAGCCAGGGTTGGGCCAAGGAGATTGGGGAAACAGCTTACGCCAGCCTTAGACATGCCATCTTCCCCTGAAAGCCCCTAAAGTTCCCCCAGCTGCTGAGCTCTCACCCCCAGCGAGCATCCCTGACCCCCGCCTGGCCTGTGTGAGGCCTTGTAGCTGCCCTGATGGTTGCATGAGCTGCTGTTGGGGTCTTATCCCACTCAGGCCACCTCCCCAGTGCACTGGGAAGTGGGGAGGCCTGGATGCTTCATTCTGCTCTGCCCCTGGCTGAGACACTACAGGCAAGTGTGTGCTCTGCTCTGAGGACTCAGTTTCCTGTAAATTGAGGGATTCAGTTCCCTCTCTGGGGAGCAGGGCGGAGAGTTGCAGGGTTTGTTGAGTAGAACACTGTATCTTCCCAGAATGGCAGCTTAATACATTTTAATTTTGGTTTACTATTGAAACTTGCGTGCTGATGATGGAGTCGAATGAGCAATTTGCCCAGAAGAGCTGTCCAGCTAGATTTGGGGATCTCCCAAGACCCCTTGTTCTCTGGGCTTTGCAGAGCCTGAAGGGTGGTATCTGATACCACTGGTCAGATGACCCTAGCAGGAGGGTAGGCAGTCAACTCACCCAAAGAAAGGTGGGAAGGGCAGACACTAAAGGCAGAGGTTCTGTTGCCCTGGGCAGTGCCAAGAGGGGCTTTCAGGCTAAGCTCTCAAAATGTCACTTATAACTCCTAAAATGATACCCCCCCACTCCCCCTCTTGATTCCTACCCATGTGCTCCCTGCTGTGCCAGGCTGTCCTGAGGGGGTGGGAGGAGGTGGCATTTCTCAAAGACTGTTCTGAGAAACCTCAAGGGTTCAGGGAACAAACAAGGGTAGAAACTGGAAAATCCACTCCACTATCCTATGGGAGATTCAGAATGCATTTAAGAAAATTAAAGGCTTTGACAAATGCTGTAGAAAAGAAACTGGTGTTTTCTAAACTGATTTGACCATAGACATGTTTTTTTTTGAAGACATCCTAATAATGATCAACTGACCAATAGAACACCTGGTTGGAAGGGCTGATGTGGGAGGATGCTGCTCCATGAGAGACTACAAACACGGGTGATGGGTGGGCCCAGAAGTGCCAGGGAGGGAAGGTAGGATGGAGCAATAGCTTCCTGGGGGAGGTGGACTTGGTGGGATGGGTACATTTGGAGAGTTAGTGGAAGAAAAGGGTACTGTAGAGGGAGGGATGGCTTGGAGGGGACTGGGGCCCAGAACCAGCCCTGGGTTCTAGTGGCAGCAGCTTTGCTTCACTGGGTGGGTGGGCAAGGGACCCAACAGTAGCCAGGCCTGGGTCTTCTGGATTCTGGGAGGGCCTCCTACCCCATCCTTCCCTCCCATCTTCTTGCCCTGCAAGTTCTTTCCCAGCCTCTCATCTCAGAGAGTGAGGTTGTGATCCCTGGGCAAGAAGGTAAAACCTCTCTGTGCCTCACTATCCTCATTTGTACCATGGGGATAATGTTACCTCCCTGACAGGGTTGTTGTGACACCCACATTCTTGTTGGCTGCTCTCAGTGTGATTGACATGGCTGCAGGCAGTGTCTCCAGGAAGGACCCAGGGAAGGGGACACTCGTCAGGGATTTGAGAGGCACAAAGGTCAGCAGAGAGCATGTCAGGCTCAGGATAGGGTCTTGATTAGAACAGAGGGGTGATTTTCCAGAATGGCAAGAAAAGAGTGAGGACTGACTTCCTGAGGGAGTGGCTAGCAGGGTGGGGATATCTGGGCAGAGTGAGGAGACTTCACAGGCCACCCTGGGCCCTGTGGGCCTAGTCTGGGTATGGGAGTCCTGGGTCCAGTGGGTGTATGTAGGACACAGCGGGGCTGAGGGCAGGGAGGAGGTGTCAGGGACCTGCCTTCATTCATTAGCCCACTGGGAGCCATTGAAGGTTTTTGAGCAGGGCCGTGGTTTGATCAGATCAGTGGTTTAGTGAGAAAAGTGGCAGGGTGTGATGGTGGGTTGGGGGTACAGGACCCCTCCCCCCTCATTGGGCTTCCTCAGAGAATTGCTGTGTGCTTTCATGTCTCAAGCATGGGGAGGGGCGAGTTGCTCATATGACCCTCAGATTATCAGAGCTCTGAGTCATTTTCCCAAAAGTTTAGGAATCTCACTCTTGTCACCTTCCTGGAACGGGTGTCTAAAGTGTAGGACAGGGAGAGTCCCTGGGCTCGTGCTCGTCCTGCCTCCCCTGTCGCTGGGAGAGAAGGTCAGTGAGGCCACCCTGCCTTGCCCCTCACCACACCTCATATCCTCTGAGGTGTGAGGACTCTTTGTTCAGCAGCTCAGGTGAAAGTGATGGGGTACAGCATTTCAAACAGCGACCCAGAAGTTGCTGTAATGGTGCGATGTGGGTAACAGGCCTACGTAGTGACAACAGCCCTCAGGGAGGCCCTGGTAGGGGGTGCTCAGCGAGCTTTCTTACCCAGCTCAGCTGCACTTTCTTCTTCCTTTGGCCCTGTCTCTTTCTTCCTCAAATAGGCAGGAGCCCAAGGCTTTTTCTTGCTCTCTCTAAATCAGGGGTCAGTAGGAGGGAGGATGAAGAAAAGCATTTGGGTTCAATCAGACCAGGGTAGCTTGGCTGTTGTGCGGCGAGGGTAAGTCCAGTACCCCTGCCCCTCAGTCCAGATTCGTTTATCATCTAGCTGCTTCTTGCAGGAGGGTGTTAAGGAAGGTGTGATTTAAGACCAAGAGAAGCAGCACTTGGAAATGAGTTGTAATTTATTAGGAAACAGAACAAAGAACCCAGCCACCCTCTGCAGCCTTGTGCCAGGCCCTGGTAGACCCATAATTCCTGTCCTCCCCATGTGGCCCACAGGGCATGAGCTATTTCACAAATGGGAACACTGGCAGTGCCAGCAAATGGCATGACTGGGTCTCAAGCCCAGGTTCTAGGACATCTGGTTTCATGCCCTTTCCTCAAGTCACAGACCCCTCAGAGCCCATCTCCAAACCTTCAGCCATGCCTTCCTACCCACAACCAGACCTCTTCCCCAAGCCAGCCCAGCCCAGCTCCCCCAAACTCCTGACTCTAGGGAGAAGACACTGATGGGTGCTCCTAGTGGACTGGCAAATAACTAGACCTTGAGTCAGCTAAGTAGGAGACACGCAGGACCACCAGTAGGCAGACATTCATAGGAAAGATTTTAAAATGAGGCCTTTAAATGTTAAATAAACATATCTCTTTTTTCTATTTTGGAAAATTAAAAAATCATATACAATTAATGCAAAACTTTTGAGTTAATCTGAGAAAGTAACTCAAGAAAAGGTGATAAACTTGATTCATTCCTTGGTTTTAAAAAAAGAGTAAAGCCTGAGCTTTAGTATCTTATATATTTTGGAGTGCCTTATGTTAGACGACAGGTTGTGGAAACTCTCTGAAACTCAGTTTCTTCCTCTGAAGAAGGGGGATAGTGACATGAAGATTAACCGAAATATTCCACGTGAAATGCTTAGCATTGCCCTCTGAACCTTGGACGTACCCAGTGAAAAATAGTGGTAACAATGATGATAGAATTATAAGAACAGACATTTCTTGATTCCAAAAGCTGGTCAGTTATTAAGTCTCTCTTTGAACTCAATAAAAGAACTTGAAGAATATGTTTATTGTCTGAGCTCAGCATCTTAACCCCATAGGTGTTTTATGGATTGAATCATGGGGCCCATGGGTGCATTTTGAAATGAACACCATTGGCTTTTCAGACCTAGTTCCAGCTCTTTCTGAGGTTGGCAGGGGTGGGGGAGGGTGGTGTTCTGCTTCAGGGTTGAACTTTATGAAGAGCCCTTTATTGGGTGATCCTGTGTCAGGAGATCCTGTGCTAGGACTTGTTAGGAGAGCACAGTTAAACCACCTTGGAGTTACCAGGAGGGGAAAATCTTGGGCCAGATGAACAGCAGGTAACTGTTTAGAGGGAATAATCATTTAGTTGCTCTTAGAATTTTCTTTTGTGCTGCCAAAAGCCATTAGACCACTATCCTTGTCACTCTTTATGGAGGATAAAATCAAGGGCAAAGGGCTGTGGTCTGGCAAGCCTTAAGCCAGTCCCTGTGGGGCAGGGAGACCAGGGTGGCTGGCCTGCAGCCCACCTGACTAACGCCCTGGCCAGGAGGCAGGTGATCTCGCAGCGGCAGCCCCAGTTTTGGCAGTGTAGCTGGGGTAAGCTGCCAGGCTTGGGGACACCTCCTGCTAGCCCCGGGTGCCTGGTACAATGTGTGCAGTGTCAGTGCATGGGGACGGGTAAGACAGAAGTGCCAGGCTGAGGGCTGTCCTTAGGCCTGCTGCCCCGGGAGGCTGAGTGAGGGCCTGAGAGGTGGGCAAGTGCTGGGTAGAGAGAGATGAGCTGAGCATTCTCAAGCCCTGCTTTACCCCTCACTCTGTCTGGGTGGCCTCCATCACACCTGTGAACCTTTCTGATATTTCCTCATCTATAAAATGGGCACCAGGATGTTTGGGAGGATTAAATGATGCCATGAATGGAAAGTGCCCAGCACGGGACCTGGCACATGAAGGACTTAATAAATAGAGATTTGCTCTGGGGTTTATCTGTTGGCTGGATTTTGGGGGGATGTTTTCTCTTTTCCATGTTGTGGTCATGCACGCCACCTTTACTCTGTGATAAACCATGCTGAATGGGGGTTCGGGGTGGGGGATGAGCATAGAAGAGGGAGCTTTGCAGGAAGAGAGTTTACAGTGGAGGCGACCCTCTTCCCACAAGTACTGCCTGAACCCTGCAAAAGCCTTGGACAGCCCAGCCTTGCTGTCAGGGCTACGGTCTGCCCTGTGGGCCAGGAGCACGAGTCCTGGGCTGGGCAGAGTGGGGACCCACCCGTGGCTCAAGAGAGAGGATTGGCCTGCAGGAGACCCCCCTCGCTCCCCCGCCTCCCCCAGGGGCTGGAGCCGAAGCACAGACGGGCTTTGTGCAGAGTCACGAGGGGCCAGCAAGGGAGAACTGCACCGGCTGAGCTGTCTCACAAGCCTCAGTTCTTGTCAGTGGTTTTGAAAGAGTCAGGGGAAAGTGCTGACTGTGCTGTCCTCCTTCCCTCCAGAACTGTGAGGCCTGTGGCTTCTGTCAGGGAGAGGGGAGAAGCCTGCCGGGAGGCTACCTCTTCATTTGCCAATTCACACCTCCCAGGCTTCAAGTGCCCCATCTGCTGAATGGGTGGATCTCCATGTGGGGACACTAACCCAGGTCAGGGGCTGGTCAGGGCTATGCCTGCATGTGATGCCCTATGCAGTGGGGCTGGGAGAGGGGCCCTGGGCTGTGTGTTTGGAGGCAGGCTCAGCCCTTCGATGGGAGATGGCCTGGAGAAGCGTTCCCAACTCTTGTGATAGCCCCAAGGAGAGAACTGGGCTCTGCAGTCAGACCACCGGGGCCCTCCTCCCACCTGTGGGTCTTGCACCAACTTTTTGTCTTTCCTACCTCACAGGCTTGTTGTGAAGGGGAAAGGAGATGACCACTTGACACAGAACTTGTAAGGGTTGGTCCTGGTGTCATGACTGGTCACCCAAGTCATCCTGACCCCATCCTTGCTCTTACCCCCATATTTCGTCATTCAGCAAGTCCCTAGGAGGTCACTATAGCACTTTTTGCCCTCTGGTCCTCTCCTGCTTGTCACTTCCTCTCTTCTGGTGTCCCCTTGTCAGAGAGGCTTCCCTGACCTCCCTACACAGAGCAGCTGCCTCTCCCCTTTCCTGCTTTGCTTTGTGGCACCTGTCACCCCTGATCCTCCAAGGGGAGGCATCTGGCTGTTTCAGTATCTCGAGTGCCTGGTACAGAGTAGCACTCACTCAACTTTTTGTTGTTGTTGTTCTTGTTGTTTTTATTGTGGTAAAATATACATAACATAAAATTTATCATTTTAACCATTTTTAAGTATAGAGCTCAGTGGTATTAAATATATTCACATTGTTGTGCTACCATCACCACCATCCATCTTCAGAACTATTTTTCATCTTCCAAAACTGAAATTCTGTATCCTTTAAACACTAACTCCCCATTTCCTCCCTCCCCTGCCCCTGACAACCACCATTCGACTTTCTGTCTCTGTGAATTTGACTACTCTAGGTACCTCATGTAAGTGGAATCATACAGTATTTGTCCTTTTGTGACTAGTTTATTTCACTTAGCATCATGTCTTCAAGGTTCATCCATGTTGTAGCATGTGTCAGAATTTCCTTTTCAAGGCTGAATAATATTCCATTATGTGCATGTACCACATTTTGTTTATTCATCCATCAATGGAGACTTGAGTGGATTCTACCTTTTGGCTATTGTGAATAATGCTGCTGTGAAGGAGTGGGAAGCTGCCTTGAGGGAGACAAAGCATAAATCTCTCTGAAAACTTCTGAGTGGTAGCCTAATACCTATTAGAGAGCAGAGCAGGTGTGATGGCAATACTCATTTTGCAGATGAGAAAACAGAGTCTTCCCTGGGTCACTCAGAGTTAGACCCCATCCCTGCACCCTGGGTCCTCTCTGAGGGAGCAGTCCCTGTGAGCAGAGGTACATTACAGGTGTTCAATGCAGAGTGCTTTGGGAGTCGGGCAGCAGCTGGGGAGGGAGGACAGGGGGAGACCCTCAGCCTAAGCTGGAAGGTGGGGAGTGGACCTTGGGTACTGCCTGGCCTTTCTGCTCTCTCTGCCTCCTCTATTCCTGTACAGGCAGATCCCAGATGTTCTGGGCTGGCCTGGAATCTGCTGTAGAGAAGTGATTCTTAACCTTGGCTATATGTTAGCATCATGTAGAGTCCTTAAAAAATTTCCATGCTTGAACCCCACCTGGAAGAGTCTGATTTAGATGACCCAATCTCCGGGCTTGGTATCGGTCTTTTGTAAAAATCTCCAGGTGAGTCTAATGCACAGGCTGGGAAGGCATTCCTGTCTCCTGGGCCTTGTATGCTATAGGGTCTGGGCCAGGCTCTCTGCTCACTTAACCCCAGCCCTGAGTTTTAGAAAAGAGGGAGCTGGGACCCTGAGTAGGATGGGGAGTTTACCTTGGGGTCTTTACTCTGAGGGGTTTCCGAGGAGAGAGAACTGCTGACTGTTAGTTACCTGGTGCTGTGTAACAAACTACCCCAAAACTTAGTAGTTTAAAATGACAATAAACAGTTATTATCCTCATAGTTTCTGTGGGTCAGGAATTTGGAAGCAGTTTAGTTGTTTCTGGTTTGAGATCTCTTAGGAGGTTGCAGTCAAGGTGATGGCTGGGAGTGCAGTCATCAGAAGGCTTCACTGGGGCTGGTGGATTTGCTTCCAGGGTGGTTCAGTCACATGCTTTAGCAGGATGGTTTGGCTGATGGTAGGACTCAGTTCCTTGCCTCTCAGTGGGCTTATGTGGGTTTCTTCACAACATGGTGATTAGCTTCCCCTCTTGTAAGCAGTCTAAGAGAGCAAGGTGGAAGCCACAGTGTGTATTATGCCCTAGTTTTGCAAGTCACACTCCATATTTCTACAATATCCTATTGGCTACACAGATCAGCTTGGGAGGGGACTGTAGGGCATGAGTACCATGAGGGGAGGATCATTGAGGGCCATCTTGGAGGCTGGTGACCATACAGATTGTCCTGTTTTTGCAGTTTCAGCCTCACAGACCTTGCCTGGGTGGAGCAAGTGCCCCCAGTAAGTGGTGTGGCCCTTCTCTCTTACTTGTCTATTCCTCCCCGTCATCAGACCATAGCAGTGCCACTGTGGGGTGGTGTAGTTCTGAGGCCTGGAGGTCTTGCTTTGGAGTCATCATGCAGGAGGGTCTGTGACCTCTCTACTGGCTGGATTTCCCATCCCCACCCATGTCTGATGTCCTGGCCCAGCCATCCCTGTGGTGACCCCGGTAGTGTGCAGACTTAGGCCTGTAGGAAAACTAATGTAAAAACCATTGCTGCTACGTGCCTGGCTCTGGGCTAAGCACTCTGCATTGTCACACTCAACCCTGTGAGGCAGGGACTCTTTATCCCCATTCTAATGATGAAGAAACTGAGGCTCAGGTCACTCATCTAAAAAGTTGTGGAGCCTCAAACCCCTGGTATTCAAAAACAAGGGCCTGTATGAAAACCATGGTGCAGTAAGGTATTCCCAAAGGAGGAGGCTATTTAGCAAGCTGAGTCATCAAGGGAAACATAAGGGAAGTGTGTGTGTGTGTGTGTGTGTGTGTGTGTGTGTGAGAGAGAGAGAGAGAGAGAGAGAGAGAGAGAGAGAGAAAGGGAGAAAGACTAAAGGGAGGTGGGGAGAGAGGGAAAGGGAGAGAGCGAGAGGAAGAAAGGTGCCTTCCTGGGGTTCCCCAGGGGCCATGGTGACTTGGGTGCCTCAGAACAGGGCTGGTATGGTCTTGAGGCTGGTTTTCTCTCTCCAGATTCAGCCTTTCCCAGGGTAGTGAGTGACTGTGAGTACCATCTCCTATCAGCCCTCCCCTGCTCATGGCCTGATTTGATGTCCCTAAGGGCAGTCTCGCACCAATGTAGTCACTGGCATAGTAACCAGTTCTGTGGTCTCTTACATTTCTGTGGTTGATGACTTCCTAGGGGGGTGGGTTTAGAGTTTGGGTGTCACATCCTGCTCAGAGGGAGGGAATACAGGCCATGAGTTCTCATCCTAAGGATTGCTAAAGGGAGCCACAGTGAAACCTGTTCCTTTAGGACTTTGCTGAGGAAAAGGAAACTGGCTAATAGGGTCTGGGGTCAGGGCTGGCCTCATTCAAGGTAGGGGTGACTGTTCCCACTCTACAGATGGGGTGACTGAAGCTCAGGTGCTAATGGACTCACCCAAGGGAATGCTGGTTAGGGACAAAAGCTGCTGTCTGGGCAATTTCATCTTCTCCAGGAGTGGCAGCCATCATGTCAGACCCCTGACCTCTCTCTGGGCTGAGGGAGCGTGGGCTGTGCCTGCCTCTGGAAGATCTGGGATCTAAGGGGAAGAATGTGGGCCTTGCTTGCAGAGAGGTGACCTGGCCAGTTAGGATCTCTGTGTGCAGACACACACAAAGATGGGAAACCAGGGCATGCATGGATCAGAGATGGAAGCTGAGCTGGTGGGGCTGGCCCAGATTTTGAAAGGTTCATAGGAGATGCTTAGATGACTAGTACCTGATCTGATCTATTGTCAGAGCGTGATCCATTCATTTTTGCTGAAGGTGGATGGGATCTCTAGGATGGAGTTTGGGATAAAGCTCTTTGGGTGTGAGTATGGGGGCAGGAATGCAGTCCTGGACTCTGCCCTGGTCCATCTGCACCTCTGTTTCTCTCTCCACTGCCAGCTGAGCTTTATGCCCATCAGAAAGACCCAACCCTTTCTCTGACTTCTGTCCATGCTTTCTTCCCCTCCTCCACCCCCACTCAGGTAGTCTCCAGTTTCTGTCTCTGCAGGCAGCTATAAGCTGGGGTCCTGAAACAATTCACTCAGGTCTATCCCACCTTGCAGAGCATCAAGGGGAACAGAAGCCAGCCAGAGCACTCACCTCTCCAGGAATACCTTCCCCTCCTGCCCACCAGTGCCTTTGTGGGCCATGCCTTTGGCTCTGGCCTCCCCTCCCTCAAACACTGAGTTTAGGGCTGTCTTTTTCCATGCAATACAGGCTCCCCACTTCTCTTCTGAAAAAGGCTTACAAAGCCTTTTAAAATTGTGTTTTTAGGGACTTTACGCATCTGGTTGCAGGGAAGAGGTGTGGGTAATAAAGACATTGTGCTTGGAGAAAAGTCTAATGCCAGGAAGGAAGATGGGGCCCCTAGAGCCCCTTCCTCATGTCGGCCTGTGAGGGCCAGAGAACATTGCTGGCTGGAGGGCTCTGCGGAACGAGGCCCCCGTGCCTTGTCTCTTTTATTGATTGAGCTTAGGGTTGGCTAACGGCCACTGTATCTGATGCCTACTCCCCACCCCTTCTCTGGCCAAGACTGGTGGGATGGTCAGGCTGAGTCAGGGTTGGGGGTCAGTCAAACACAGGCTGTGGGATAGTCTGACTGATGTCAATATCAAGGTCCACTCTGATATTAGGATTGGGGCCAAGGCTGAGGCTGGAGTCTAAGCTCAGGTGAAGACTTGGGTTCTTTTACACGTGAAATGGAGCTCTGGGTCCTGGGAGAGGTGGCTCCCTCCTCCGTACTAGTCTCTTTGGGGATTATCCTCCCTCTCCCTCCCACTCTGAGGGGGCCCTGGCAGGTGGCCACACCTTTTACCTGTGCTATCATTTAATTCTCCCAGCAGTCCCACCAGGTAGCTGTATCCCCATTTTACAGATGGGAAAGTTTAAAGACTGAAGGAGGCAGGCAGTTAAGCATCAGACGGGGCTTAGATAACTACGTCCAGGAGGCGGGGTACAGATGCTGTGTCCTTGGGGTGAGTTCAGAGGTATTGGCCAGGTGGGGCCCAGAGAAGGGAAGACACTGGTCTGGGGTCACCTGCCAAGAGAGGCTGAGCTGGGGCCCGAATCCAGGTCTCTGGGCTCCCAGGCCAATGTTCTCTCCCTTCCCCCTGTGTCTTCTGGGCTGACAGGCTGCTCCTGCCCTGTCCCCATGTTTATCCACCCCAACCTACCTTCCGTGGCTGGCCAGGCCTGGCCCAGAAATCCGACTTCTTTCACTTCCTGGCTGGCTGGCCTGGGTGAGGAAGACTGGGAGGGTCTGGCTGGGAGGAGTTCAGGCTCAGTCTCTCCTTGGGTTTTACGGGTGGGAGGAGCCTCATGGGCAGACACAGAGCCCCTTTGTCTGGGCCACTGTGCAAAGCAGCTGGTCTGGGATTTCTGGGCGTTTTTTACATTTGAAGAATAATTGCATTGTCTGGGGGGTCCTCGAGAATCCAAATCTGCAGTCCCCCCCCGCCCCCAAACTGCCAGGCAGTCCAGAGAGATTCCTCAGGACCAGTACCCCAGCTTCCCTCCCCCTCCCTTCCTCCTGTTAGAAGCCTGAGGCAGAGAGGGATTCCTTCAGGGAAACTGAGGTTGGGTTGCTGCCCTAGGGCACTAGGAGTATCTGTTGGGAGGTGACACTTGTAAGTCCCTGATGGGGAAGGTGCAGGTGGCCCCCAAAGCCCTGGACAGAGCTCACATGAGCAAATGTGTGGCTTGGAGGAGAGAAGCCTGCTTATTGGAAAGGGTGGGCCCATTTTTTTTTAAATTAATTAATTTTTTTTGGTCACACCATGTGGCATGTGGGATTTTATTAGTTCGCTGAGCAGGGATCCAACTCGTGCCCCTTGCGTTGGAAGCACAGAGTCTTAACCACTGGACTGCTAGGGAAGTCCTGGGGTGGGCCCATTTTAGAGTGCTTCAGCTGTTGGAGGCTAAATACCTTGGCCATACTCTTCTCTGGGAAATGGTCATTCATCCTGGAGTGACCCTGGGGAAAGGACAGGGAGACCAGACATATTTGGGAGTAGGCTGTGTTCAGAAGGGAGCCAAGGATGGCAGACTTCTTTTGTTTCTTCTGAGGGGCAACTCTGGAAGGGTATGGGGCACCTGGGAGGCTGGGCCCCTTGTGGCATTGTTTTTGTTGTAGTGGTCAGTGTTAAGGAGGGAAATGACCTGCTAATTGCCTGATGAGCTGAAGTAGACTCCAACACTGAGGAGGAAGCGGTGTCCTGCACCAACCTGGGCCACTGACCCTTCTTGTGATTCACTCCCAGGGCCTCCTAGTCTTCATCCATCCTTCTTTGGTGACCCTGCCATGGGACAGGCCTTTCTTCCCTCTTCTTTCCCTGCTGCCTTCTTTCCAATTTGGCTTCTTGGGCAGGTTCAGTCAGGGTAGTGTTGGCTCTGGCCTGCGGGGGGGAGGTGGTGGCCTGCAGGCCAGAGAAGGGGGGGGGGGTGGGTGTGGGTGTGGAGTGGGGTGGGGTAAGGGTGGGAGGCAGTGGGGCATTTGGGCATGTTGAATGGGGGTGGACCTGATTTCTTGAAGCTACTAGGCATGGCCTGCCTTGGGACACGGCGGCCCCAGCCTCCCACCCCTATTTTGCCTTGGAAACAGGAGCAAGTAGGCAAGTGTCTGTTGCCCTGTGCCTCCCTCCTCCCTCCTCCCCCTCCCTGCCTGGCTGAGCCAACACTTTTTTCTTCTCTCCTTTATCTGCTCAAAAAAGTTCAGGGTGTTCTGTTTCTCCTGTGCATACAGATCAAGGAGGGGGATGTTATTTATTTATTTATTTTATTTACTGAAGGCAAGAGAAGGACAGGGAGGCACCAAGGAACATTAAGTGATTCTTCTTAGGCATTTTCTTGTAAGATTAAAAAAATTCCAAAGGAAGAGATGACACACACCAACAGAAAACAAATGTGCTCCCCCCCGCATCCTGAGATAAGAGGGCCCAAAAGTCCAGTTCAGCATTTAGCTGAGGGCCCAGCACACAGTAGGTGTTGCTACATACAGTTTTCTCTCTTCCATTTAGTTTGGATCCCAGGGTACATTGGCCCCATGGGCCATTATGGGGGACCATGAGGCAGATGCCTCATTTTTGCCATCTGTGGACTGTGCATGTGGTTTCTCTGGCTTCTTGCGGGAGCCCCAGGGGTTGACAGGCTCATCTGGGACAAGGCCTGTGGAGAGACAGAACTATGGGGTTAGCAGTGAGGGCCAGGGGAATAGGTGACCTATATGGTCCCTGTTTACTTGCTCCCGCCATGGCACCATATGTGTGATGTCTCTTTGAGTTGAAGGTCTCTAATATGTTGGGAACTTGGGGTCCTTTCTGTGTTCATCTTAAAGGCAGACTGCCTGCCTGCATTTCCCACAATCCATTCCTGAAGCCTGTACCAAAGGCAGTGTATTCATAATTTAGCTACAGAGCTTTACAAATGATTTTCCCGCACAGGGCTCTTAAAAATGCTGACAGTCTCTTGACATCCATATAGGGCCTTATTTAACTGTCACAATAATGCAGTTAGGACAAGCTGAGCCACTTCAGAGAGAAGGAAAGGGAGGCTGGGAAGCCAGGAAGTTCAGGTAGCCCCCTGGGAATGAACCACTGCCACAAGCATTCCTTACCTCTACCCAAGGCTGCAGTTTACCCTAATCCCTGGGTTTTCATAGGTGGTGCTCCAGGGAGCCTGGGAGGTTCTGCCATGAGACCTTAGGGACCTCAGGAAGTAGCGGGAACTCCAGTTTCAACCCAGTTACACCCTGGTCTCCACAGGAGCTTTTCGAGAAGGGGTTCCACCAGTAAGGTCTGAAAACCACTGTAGCGATCCCACCCCTTTACTGTGTAAAAGTGGTTGTTTTGGGGAGGGCCGCCTCAGGCTGGGGGTGGGGCTGGAGGCCCAGAGAGCAGCGCACAGGCGGAGCCCCCCCAGTCCCGGGGAACTGGGGCGTGGGGGCTTGGTGGGCAGTCTCGACTCTGGCTTAGCATAGCAGGGTGCCCAGCTGTGGAGGCCGATAGCAGCAGCTCTTAGCTCCCTGTGTGTTTACAAACCTGTCGCAGAGCACGCTACTTGCCAGCGCCGCGGGAAGGACTCTTCCTCCCTGCTGGCCTCTGGTGCAGGCAGCCACACCCTCACCTCTAATTTTAGTCCTCTAGTCCTCCGCCAGAACCTGGGGGAGGGACGGGAAGGTGGCAGAGGGGGAGAGGAGGAAGGGTAAGGGGGAGGGGAGGAAAGGGCTCGCGCCAGCCCTGACCTCCATGCTCCCAGGAGGCCGAACAGAACATCACTGGGACGGGGGTGGGGGGGGTGAGGTGGACCGCAGAAGGACAGAAAGACATAGGAGGGAGGAAATGGGAAAGCCGGGACACAGGCTCTCCTAGAAGAAGGCAGGGATCCAGGCTGTGTGGGGAGCCCCTGCCTCTGAGGGTCTCTGGGCCTCGGGCGCCACCTTCCGGCCCTCTAGGGAACCAGTCCCGCACCGAGTCGGCCGCCCGGGGGTGGGGGGTGGGGTGTAGTTTGGAGGGAGTTTGAGAGCAGGAGTGGGGTGACATTCCTGTCCGTGCCCAGGTGTGGCATCGGCAGGTGAAGTGGGCGGGGGAGGTGCAAGGAGCAGCTTCTCAGACTGAGAATATTTAGAAAAAGACCCCTTCTAAAATCTGTGATAAAAAGATGTTAGAGGTGGAGTGGAAATCTAAGTGGTCAGACCTTGAGGCGTGTGAAGGAGGTAGTTAGCGCACAGCTTTTATTTTATTTTTTATAGTGAACCAGGAATGAGTATCTGAATAGTTATTGAGATGTATATGCATACATATATGTAGTGAGTGGCACAAATCCTAAGTATACAACTATGTACATTGTGTAACCACCATTCATATAAAGATACATATTCCTTCCACCCCAGAAAGTTCCCTTCTGACCCTTTTCACTCATTCCCCTCCTCTCAATCTCTCTTCTGTCATCACGGATTCATTTTACCTCTTCATGGATTTCACATAAATGGAGTCATACCGTATGGAGCTCTTTTGTCTCTGGCTTCTTTTGTTCAATGTAATACTGTTGAGAGTAGTTTAGTTCTGTTTATTGCTGAAGAATATTCCCTTGTATGAATATGCTACAAATAGCACAATATATTTATCTATTCTTCTGTTGATGGACCTTTGGGATATTTGTTTTTGGTTATCATGAATAAAGCTGCTATGAACATTCTATGTCTATTTGGTGGAGTATACCCTGTTTCTCTTGGGTGTATTTTCTTAGGAGTGGGATTGCTGTGTCATAGGAAGGGTTTTACTTAGCTTTATTAGGTATGGGTGACAGCTTTTTATATGCCCCCTGTCCACTGCCCAGCAGCTACTTTCCACTCACATTCACTCCCCTGTTGTTAGGTCCTGGATACTATGGATAGTATGGATAACTAACTGGACAGTATGCAACTTCTGCCACTGAAACCTTAGGCAGCTTGGGTCAGGAAAGGAATGGGGACAGGATCAGATCTGAGTGGCCCCTTGGGATGGCCCACAGATACCTTCAAACCCTTGTAGTCACTCCAGGAATAGAAGGGTAGCCTCTCCCAGCCCTGGGGCCAGATTCACGGACCCCCTCAGCCTCCTGTCAGCTCCCTAGGCTGGCGTCTCTGAGCAAGCTGGCTTAGCGTAACTGTCAATTTGATGTCTGGCCTCTGGTGCCACGGGTCCTCACGGTCCACTGTTTCCTGGGCTCTTCACTGCTTTGTGGTGACTGAGGGGCTGGGTGGCCTGGGAAAAAAAACTGGAGACCTACCCGGAATAGCAGAGGTTCATTCGATACCAGCCTCGTGGCACTTTCTGGGGGGAGGGTGGGACTGTGTCCTGCCTACCAAACTGCCACCTCATTGAGGCTGTGAAAAACTAGCTGAAAGCAAGAGGAGAAGAGAAGACAGGGCAAGGGAGAGTGAGTGCCAGGGAAGGGCCAGGGGAGGGAGGGAGAGCAGAGGGTCTAGTGCAGTGTGTGCAAGTATCCTGGGGTTGGCTCCAGCACCCTGAGGTCTGTACAAGCATCCTGGGGTTCATGAGAGCATCCTGAGGTCAGTGTGAGCTGGACCACAGCAGTGGTACTGGGCTGTGCTGGGCTGTGCTAGGCTGTGTTGGTCCAGGGTTAGCAGCACCAGGATCAGTTTCTCCTGATTTTGACCTTCTTGGTCATACAAGACCAGGACTCTTGTCTTACTGACTCTTGTCTCATCCTTGGGGAAGAGGCGGTGCCTACTAGGTTTGAGATGGGATTGATGGATTTCAGGGATTTGGGGTGGGCTGTCAGCTCTCCTTTTTGCTGATGGGGGCCCACGGTGCATCCTCCCCGCCTGTTTCCTTCCCTGTGGCTCCCTCCCTCCTTCCCCACATCCTTTGGAGTTGGCTCTTCATGCCCAGGTCCTCGGAAGGGATTGAGAGGGCTCAGGGTCCCCCCTTGAAGGCAGAGCCTGTGAGCATCTCTTGGGGCAGGTGGGAAGTGAAGGCAGAGCAGGTGAGCTGTGACCCCCTGCCCCCTGCAGGTTCCTAGGAGGCGAGTGTGGACGGTATGCAAAGTTGTGAATCCAGTGGTGACAGTGCGGATGACCCTCTCAGTCGTGGCCTGCGGAGAAGGGGACAGCCTCGTGTGGTGGTGATCGGCGCCGGCTTGGCTGGCCTGGCTGCTGCCAAAGCACTTCTGGAGCAGGGCTTTACGGATGTCACTGTGCTTGAGGCTTCCAGCCGCATTGGAGGCCGCGTACAGAGCGTGAAGCTTGGTAAGTGCCTCAGTTCACCTCAATCCAGTCATCTCCTAAGGTCACTTCTTATCTCCCAGTGCCCTGACCTAGCCTGAAATCTCATTATTTTATCTTCTTCCCGGGGGTTAGTGTTCTATCATGCATGCTGCCTGGGCATTTTCCCTTCCTTTGCCACTCTCAGCACCCTTCTGAGGTGGGCAGGGTGGGGCTCTGGCCTTTATCTTTGGAACACGATCTAGAGTTCACAGTGTTTAGGAGGGAAGGGACACCCAGGACCAAACTTCGCAGTGGGTAGACTGGTTTCTATTTCACAAGAAGGGGAATTCTGCAAGTTTCTATTAGTTGTTAACTTTTGAATATGAATTACTGTTATCATGACTGAGAGCTAGCCCTGGGACAATAGGAGTTAAGGGCAGTGGAGGTGGAAGAAGACTTTGGACCTCCTTGTGAGTGATGGGCAGGTCTTAGGATTGTCGAGGAGGAGGGTCTCTCCAGGTTGCAGAGAAATAAGGCCTCTGCAGAAAGCAGCCAGATAAGAGACATACCCTAGGGCTGGGCAGGTTTTGTCAGGGGTCCTAGAGGGTGGGAAATTGCCTGAAATGCAGGTAGAAGTCAGGGGGGTTTCCCAACCAGGGGGTCTGACCATGAAAATGGCCCAGTGGGACCACTCATGGTGGCCTGGAGTGTGTGGGCTACACTGACCCTCCAGAAGATTTTGTGTCTGTTGCTACATGGGCAGCAAGGCCAAGCAGATTCTGTGTGCTAACTTTTGATGAATGGGGCAATTGGCTCAGAGAAGTAGGTGGACAGACTTAGAATAAGCAGAGGTTGAGGAGCAACCTTCTCTCTTCTTTCAAAAACTTTGATCACATTAAAAGTCTTCCCTTAGAGTATTTCCTGGAAGGTGTATGTGAAATTATGTCTGTCTTCCCCTGGCACACACAGGAGTATGTGTTGGCAGTGAGGATGAAAGTGCAGTCCAAGGCATTGTGCAAACCTGGGGACAGCCAGCTGGGAAGCCCTGAGACTCTTTGCTCAACACCTGATTGGCTGACTAGGAGCCTTAGGGATGGGATGGCTCCATTTGTGGTTCTTGAATCTTGATAAGACATTCAGGGTCTGACATAAAAGCAGAAGACGGGAGGACAAACAGCCCAGTTTCAGTGGTAGTTGGCAGCCGAGACGTGCTGTGCAGGGAAGTGATTGTAGAATGGAGGGAGGTGGAAAGGATGGGGCTGCAGGAGGCTGAGGGGATGCACATGGCAGGAAGCCTTCCTCAGAGGGGAGGGAGCTTGGGTGGGCCTCAGGTGATGAGGGGAGTTGGATAGGTAGTGAAAAGAAGGAAGGGGGTAATTGCACACATGGAATTGCACACATGATATATGTGAAGAATCAGATCAAGGCAGACCCTGCCAGGATACGGGAGAGCAAATCCAGGCAAGGGCGTATGTGTGTGTGTTGTGTGTGCAGACACCCAGGGCTGAAAGCCCAGGCTGCAGTTGGACCTGCAGCAGTGTGAGATGCTAGCTGTGAATCCCGGTGGTAAGGGCAGCGGCGATGACCAGAAGCCCCAAGGACACCGTGAGGTAGATGTGGAGATGGTGCCTGGTACCCTTTGGATGCAGGATGTAACAAGGATGACAAAGGTGAGAGGCCTGTGGGAGAGGGCAGGAAACATCCTCAGACTGAGGTATACTCTGGGCCACCCCACCTCCTTGTAAAACTTGGGGGATGGAGTGGAGCACTGACCTTGCTGTTGACCTTGAGCTGCTCACCTCGTTCCTGCTTATGCCTGGATACCCCATGCCTGGACATCACTGCCCGGTGACTATGACTTGGAGCTCCCTGGTGTACCCTGGGGAGGGTACAGGCCCCTTTTGCTCCTATTGGGAGCTCAAACCAGGCAAAAGACCTTGGGAGCCTGAGGCTCTAAAGGAGAATTAGTAATAAATGTCCCCAGTGCCCCCCACCCCCACCCCCCAGGAACCCCGTGGAGGAAGAAGGGCACTGGGTTTCTAGCTTTTCGTGCCTTCTGGTCTGCCCACTTTCCCTGGACAAAGGGACCCACACATTCCTGCCTCTGATTCCGGAGTCACCAAGAAATTCTGTCTTGCTGGCTGTGGCTTGAGGTTGATTGTGTTTTCTCTTGCTCTGTGTTTGGCACATAGATGCACACAGAGCTTTTCTTTCTTTTTTTTTTTTTTTTTAAGTAACTGATGGTTTAATTAGAAGCAGCCCAGGAAAGAGAAGACACAAAAAAGAGAAATGCCCAGTTCCTGGGGTGAGGGGTGAGTGTTGTCTGTTATAGTGTATTAGATAACTATTGCTGCATTAACAGACCACCCTAAAATGTAGTGGCTTAAAAAAACATCATTTTATTTGCTGATATTCTGTGGCTCCAGAAATTTGGGTTTCTCTTCATGGTGGTCACAGTCTAGAGAGTGGAAGCCACACGGTGTCTTGAGGCCTAGGCTCTGAAACCACAAACATTGCTTTCATTGCATTCTGTTAATCAAAGCAAGTCACAAGCCAAGCCCAGAGTCAAGGGGTGCGGAAAGACTCCATCTCTTGATGGCAGGACTGGCAAAGTCACGTTGCAAAGGGCCATGTGTGTAAGGATAGGAGGGATTATTGTGACCATCTTGGCAAAAAAGTTACCACACATGATGTCTTGAATCAGGCCTCCAAAAACAAAACGAAACACCAAAAAATGTTCCTTTCTGTTTTCCTTTCATTGTTTCAGCTTCCCTGGGAGCTAGGCAAGGGAGGAGACAAATGTATCACAGCATGCAGCATGAGAAAAGGAAACTGAGGCCCAGAAGAGGAAATAGGCACAGGCACAGTGACAACTTGCCTCAGAGCATCTGATACCTTGGCTATGGATGGGGTGGTAAAATGAGGCACCAGCCCTGTCCCAGCTTGGGCCCAGGAGTTTCCCTCTGCCCCAGTCAGACTCTTAGGGTTCTGCCACCTGTGCCATAGGATGAGAAAGCTTAGTTTTCTCCAGAAGTCTGTTTTAGACTGCCTTGGGGAGGAGTCTTCCAAACTGGAATGTTTGCCTTCTTTCTTCTGCCCCAGACTGAGTTGGGAGGTGACCATTTTCCATCTGGCAGAGTGGCTTAGACTCTTGGGCCACTGGATTTTGAGGAATTGGAATAAGGCCAAATGGGGACCTTGGGTCTGGAAGGCTGGGCCTCCTCACTGGGTATTTCAAGGATCCTTGCTCCCCTCACTGGGCCCATTGTACCCACTGGTACCCATAGAAGTTCTCCTGAGGGGGAGGAGAGGTCTGTTGTCTGGTGTTATCTTAGGAGAGTCTTCTAATTATTCCAGTGAGATGACTTGGTGTCAGATCATAGAGTTATTCAGGGTAGAAGTTAGCTATAAAGTAGAATCCATTTTGTGCCACATGTGGTTTCTACTGAGATATTTTCACTGAAGATTTTGGTTCGTTGCTAGAGCGGTACCTAATCCCCTTCCTTCCCCCTGTTGTTGGGGATGGAAGGATCCTCTTGGAGGAAGGAGGGTGAGGCAGTGTTCTGGCTCTCTTCCTTGCCCCTATAAGAGCCTATTGTTGCCATCAGGACACGCCACCTTTGAGCTGGGAGCCACGTGGATCCATGGCTCCCACGGGAATCCCATCTATCATCTAGCAGAAGCCAATGGCCTTCTGGAAGAGACAACTGATGGGGAGCGCAGTGTGGGCCGCATCAGCCTCTACTCCAAGAATGGCGTGGCCTGCTACCTCACCAACCATGGCTGCAGGATCCCCAAGGATGTGGTTGAGGAATTCAGTGATTTATACAACGAGGTGAGGTATTAGGGGGATAGTTGGGCACAAGGGTTTGTGGGGCAGGGAGCGCCCTGGCAGTGTGTGTGTGTGTGTGTGTGTGTGTGCGTGTGCGTGTGCGTGTGTGTGTGTATGTATCAGACTTGAGGGGGCTGGGCGACCTGCTGGGGTCTTCTACGATCCTGGTCATGTCTGCACATTCTCTGGGCCCTGCATTTGGAAAATCAGGACAATTTGAGGGTAGAATGAAGACAATGAGTGGAGCAGTACTAGGTAAGAGATTATTGATACTCATGATTAAATATTTCCCCATAAAGTCCTTAAACATCTTTTATTAGATTTATTACTAGGTAAGTGGGTATGATTATTGTTGTTATTGCTCTTGGATACTCTTTTAAATGGTAATTTTAAAATACTTTATTTTCTGATTGTTCCCCGTGTATAGAATTATAACTGCATCTTTTTTTTTTAATTGAAGTGTAGTTGATTTACAGTATTATATTAGTTTCAGGTGTGCAGCATAGTGATTCAACATTTTTATACATTATACTCCATTTAAAGTTATTACAAAATAATGGTTATATTTCCCTGCTGTGTGCAATATATCCGTGTTGCTTATTTATTTTATGCATAGTAGTTTGTATCTCTTAATCCCATATCCCTGTCTTGCCCCTCCCCCCTTCCTTCTCTCCACTGGTAACCACTAGTTTGTTCTCTATATCTGAGTCTATTTCTGTTTTGTTCTGTTCATTCGTTTTATTGTTTAGATTCCACCTATCAGTGATAACATAGAGTATTTCTCTTTCTCTGTCTCACTTATTTCACTAAACCTCTAGGTCCATTCATGTTGTTGCAAATGGTAGATTTTCTTTCTTTTTTATAGCTGACTAAAATTCCATTGTGTGTGTGTATATACATTATATATATATAATATATATAACTATATAACTATATATTTTATATCTGTCTACCTATCTAACATCTTCTTTATCCATTCATCTGTTGATGGGCACTTAGGCTGCTCCCATAGCTTTGCTATTGTAAACAATGTTGCAGTGAACTTTGGGGTATAAGTATCTCTTCAAATTAGTGTTTTCTTTTTCTGTGGATATATACCCAGGAATGGAATTGCTGGGTTATATGGTAGTTATATTTTTAATTTTTTGAGGAACATCCATACTGTTTTCCACAGTGGCTGCACCAATTTACATTCCCAGCAACAGTGCACAAGAGTTCCCTTTTCTCCACATCCTCACCAACATTTATTATTTGTGTTCTTTTTGATGATAGCTGTTCTGACAGGTGTGAGCTGATATCTTATTGTCATTTTAATTTGCATTTCTCTGATGATTAGCTCGTTGAGCATCTTTTCATGTGCCTGTTGGCCATCTGTATAACTTCTTTGGAAAAATGTCTATTCAGATCTTCTGCCCATTTTTTAATCGAGTTGATAGCTTTTTTGATATTGAGTTGTATGAGCTGTTTATATATTTTGGATATTTACCCCTTATTGGTCATATCATTGGCAAATACTTTCTTCCATTCGGTAGGCTGGCTTTTTGTTTTGTTAGTGGTTTCCTTTGCTGTGCAAAAACTTTTAGGTTAAATTAAATTAAATTTGTTTTTGCTTTTGTTTCTTTTGCCTTAGGAGACTGATTAAAAAAATATTGCTACAATTTATGTCAAAGAGTGTTCTGCTTATGCTCTTCTAGGAGTTTCATTGTTTCCATTGTTACGTTTAGGTCTTTAATCCATTTTGAGTTTAGTTTTGTATATGGTGTGAGAAAGTGTTCTAATTTCACTCTTTCACATGTGGCTGTTCAGTTTTCCCAACGCCACTTATTGAAGAGACTGTCTTTTTTCCATGTATATTCTGCCTCCTTTATCAAAAATTAATTGTGTGTGGGTTTATTTCTGGGCTCTCTGTTCTGTTCCATTGATCTATGTGTCTCTTTTTATGCCAGTACCATGCTGTTTTGATTGCTGTAGCTTTGTAGTCTGAAGTCAGGGAGTGTGATACCTCCAGTTTGTTCTTTTTTCTCAGATTTCATTGACAATTTGGGATCTTTTGTGGTTCCATATAAATTTCTTTCTTTCTTTTTTTTTTTTTTTTTTTTTTTTTGCGGTACATGGGCCTCTCACTGTTGTGGCCTCTCCCGTTGTGGAGCACAGGCTCCGGACACGCAGGCTTAGCGGCCATGGCTCACGCGCCTAGCCGCTCCGTGGCATGTGGGATCTTCCTGGACCGGGGCACGAACCTGTGTCCCCTGCATCGGCAGGTGGACTCTCAACCACTGCGCCACCAGGGAAGCCCTCCATATAAATTTTAAGATTATTTTTTCTAGTTATGTGCAAAATGTCATGGGTATTTATAACTGATTTTTAATTATTGATTTTAGCTACCTTGCTAAATTATTATTTTAACTCTAATACTATATCTATTAATATACCACATTAATTTATGTTCTAATGGTATTTTGGAATTTTATGTGTATAATCCTATATACCAAAAGAATGAGAATTTTGCTTTTTCCTTTCTAATCCTCAGACCAGCGTTGTCCAATAGAATTTTCCACGATAATGAAGATGTTTTAGACATCTATCCAGTTTGGCAGTCACTAGCCACATGTGGCCTTTGAGCTCTTGAAATGTAGCTAGTAATACTGAGAAACTAAATGCTTAATTTAATTTTAAATTGCTATAGAGATCTAGTGGCTATTGTATTGGACAGCATAACTTAAAACTATTAATTTTTTTTCTTGCCTTACTGCACTGTCAATCTCCAGTACAGTGTTGGATAGAAATATCAATGACACACATCCTTGTCTTATTCAGGTTTTTAAAAAGAATGTTAATATTTTTAGTAACTTTCAGTGGTGCTGTGAACTGCAAAGAACAAGCAAGGTAACATGTAGATCTTGCCTTCTGATAGCTTGTCATTTATAGTGTAATGACCCTTCACTTCAGGTCAGTAAATTGGTCAACAGCCACCTATTGTACATTTTCTATGTCTTTTGGGCATGGGAAAGGAGAAATGACTCTTGCTTTGGGGTTATCCCTGCTCAATGGAGGGCAGGCACACTCACTGTCTTATGTGTGTGCACCCACATAGTATGTTATGTACAATCCTATAGTGTTGTGTGTTCTCACTTCTAATATTATTATTAAGCAGGTAAGAATTAGTATTCTTCAAAGTAGACCTTCTTGTTCTACTGGGAATCAGTCACGTCCTGATTCCCATGTTATTATGAGTGCTTCAAGCCTGGATGCCTCTTGAGAATGACTTTCAGGGTCCATGACTTACTTGTTCTTTTAAATGTCCCTCAAAGTAGATCATCATCAACTTCTGCTTGTGGGTTTGATTTTTGAAAGCCAAGAGTGTGAGTCATGGAAAGTAGGATGGATAAAGGTGGGTTATCACTCTGGGTGGTGCTGCTTTGGGTCAGAAGGAAGAGGTGTTAATGAAGTCAAAAGAGAAGTCAAAAGAGAGATTTCCTTATGTAGCTGTTAGACAGTGCTGGAGGCCATTCTGAAGAGGTGTGCTCTAAGAATGTGAAGCCTTGCCTGAGGGTGGTTTCATAATAAATATGTAGCCTCCCTCCCAAGGTGATGACTTTGAAGGGTTACTCATTTGAATGTGTTATATTTGTTAACAAATAAATGAGTTTGTTCAGTAGTTATCATATAGAGCTTAATCTCTGTAGCAAGATTACCTTGATACAAATATTGGGTTGGCTAAACAGTTCATTCGTTTTTTTCCATAAGATGGCTCTAGTAGTACTTTGTTGTCTTTAAATTCATTCAAAACAATTTTGTTAGATCGTATTGTGACAGCTGTCATATCAGCGTGCATTTAAAAATAACTTATCAAAATTGGTGAATTTTTATGTAGCCATTTTAATATTGAAGATGGAAGAAAAATAGCAACATTTTCAGCATATTATGCTTTATTATTTCAAGAAAGGTGAAAATGCAACTGAAACGCAAAAAAAGATGTGCAGTGTATGGAAAAGGTGCTGTGACTGATCAAACGTGTCAAAAGTGGTTTGTGAAGTTTCCTGCTGGAGATTTCTTGCTGGACAATGCTCCATGGTCGGGTAGACGAGTTGAAGCAGATAGCGATCAAATCGAGACATTAACTGAGTGTGATCAACGTTATACCACGCGGGAGATAGCCGACATACTCAAAATATCCAAATCAAGCGGTGAAAATCGTTTGCACCAGCTTGGTTATGTGAATCGCTTTGATGTTTGGGTTCCACAAAAGTTAAGCGAAAAAACCTTCTTGACTGTATTTCTGCATGTGATTCTGTACTTAAACATAATGAAAATGGTCCGTTTTTAAAACAAATTGTGATGGGCAATGAAAAGTGGATATTGTACAATAATGTGGAATGGAAGAGATGGTGGGGCAAGCAAAATGAACCACCACCAACTACACCAAAGGCCGATCTTCATCCAAAGAAGATGATGTTGTGTATATGGTGGGATTGGAAGGGAGCCCTCTATTACGAGCTCCTTCTGGAAAAGCAAATGATTAATTCCAACAAGTACTGCTCCCAATTAGAAAGCAACAGTCGAGGAAAAGTGTCTGGAATTAGTCAACAGAAAATGCATAATCTTCCATCAGGGTAACGCAGGACCTCATGTTTCTTCAATGACCAGGCAAAAACTGTTACAGCTTGGCTGGGAAGTTCTGATTCATCCGCCGTATTCACCAGACATTGCAACTTTGGATTTCCATTTATTTCGGTCTTTACAAAATTCTCTTAATGGAAGAAATTTCAATTCCCTGGAAGACTGTAAAAGGCACCTGGAACAGTTCTTTGCTCAAAAAGGTAAAAAGTTTTGGGAAGATGGAATTGTGAAGGTGCCTGAAAAATGGCAGAAGGTAGTGGGACAAGATGGTGAATATGTTGCTCAATAAAGTTCTTGGTGAAATTGAAAAATGTGTCTTTTAGTTTTACTCAAAAACCGAAGGTACTGGGATTTCCCTGGTGGTGCAGTGGTTGGGAGTCCGCCTGCCAGTGCAGGGGACACGGGTTCAAGCCCTGGTCCGGGAAGATCCCACATGCCTTGGAGCAACTGGGCCTGTGCTCCACAACTACTGGGCCTGCGCTCTGGAGCCTGCGAGCCACAACTACTGAATCCCATGCGCCTAGAGCCTGTGCTCTGCAACAAGAGAGGCCACTGCAATGAGAAGCCCATGCGCCACAACGAAGACCCAATGCAGCTAAAGATAAATAAACTAACTTATAAAAAACAAAAAACAAAAAAAACCCGAAGGAACTTTTTGGCCAACCCAATACCAGTTCTACCATTTATTAGCTGTATAATCGTGAGCAAGTTATTGAGCCTCTCTGAGCCTTACTTTCCTCACCTGTAAAATGGACACAGTTATACCTACTTCATAGTGTTAGGACGGTTAAATGAGATCCCAATGAAAAGTGCTTAATGAGAATTGGGGTATTATTAGCTGTTACAGACCTGTCCCATTTCCCTTGCATCACATTGGGAAGATGTCATTTAACCCAGGACAGGAGACTGAACATGACAAATGCATGTTCAGTTAAGGCTGTCCTAGTCAGTGGTTGACACAAAGAATCACATAGATGGACTAAATTTGTTTGTCCTCAGTTGGGCATTTTGGTCTTTAGTTAACATAAGCTGACTAGCTACTGTGTTGCTTATCACTGAAGGGAAAAACCCGGGGTAGGGAGGAGGCAAGTTGAAAGCCTGACTCCTTGGCAGTGGAACTGGGTGAGGAATTTGCTGAGGACTCCAGTTAAGACCAAACGCCCAGCATCTTGTGACTGTAGGGAGAAGAAAAAGGGATAATTTAAGTCATTTTCTTCTTTATATTCAGAGACATGTTTAATTCATGTTTCTATCTTATGTGGAGGCTTTTCCCTTGAGTGGAGTGGTGGGGGGTGGGCCATGCCACCTTCCTTCCTCTACTCAGCAGCCCCAGGGCCGGGCTGCAGGGCAGACATACTCCTATGAATGTGTGGTGACCAAATTCAGACTCACTTTAGGAGGGGAAACACGCCATTAATCAGCATCAGCCACAGATGTTTGGCCAAGGAGCCCAAACTTACCAGTGTCCTGGGAGGTGGGAGGGAGAGTGGGTATGTGATCATGCTCACAACCCTTCAGTGATGCCAGGGTCTTTTTTTTTAATACATTTATTTATTTTTGGCTGCATTGGGTCCTCGTTGTTGCTCACGGGCTTTTCTCTAGTTGCGGTGAGCCGGGACTATTCTTCCTTGCCGTGCGCGGGTTTCTCATTGTGGTGGCTTCTCTTGTGGCAGAGCATGGGCTCCAGGCGCGCAGGCTTCAGTAGCTGCGGCACGCGGGCTTCAGTAGTTGCAGCGTGCAGGTTCAGTAGTTGTGGCTCATGGGCTTAATTGCTCCGCTGCATGTGGGATATTCCTGGGCCAGGGCTTGAACCCATGTCCCCTGCATTGGCAGGTGGATTTTTAACCATTGCGCCACCAGGGAAGTCTGCCAGGGTCTTAGATAAAGTCCAGGGTCCTTGACATGACTGTTAGTTCTTCGTGCCCTGGCCCCTGCCTGCCTTTCCAAAGTCCTCTCTTGCAACTGTCTTTCTGCTCACTGCCCACTTCAGCAAGACAGAGCCACTTTGCATCTTACACTCTCCCTCTCCCCTGTCTTTGAATATGCTGTTCCTTCTGCCTGAAATACTTTCCCTCTCCTTTCCACTGTCTACTTGGCTATCTCCTGACTGTCCAAGGTTTTCTGAGCTGATCTCACAACCCCTGGGTTCTTTCTTGTCACAGCACATCATATAGAAACAGCCCAGTTATGATATCTCTCCAGCTTGAGTGAGGACAGGAGCTTGGTTCCATGTCCGTCTTCCTCAACATTACAACTTGTGTTGGGCACATAGCCCAGTAAATGTTTGTTGAGTGAGTGTTGGGGCTCAGACCTTGACCTTTGGGGATCCCAGCCTGACCCAGGACTGGCTTACTTTCCTCAGGGAGACCTGCCTAGTGTTTGGTGGGAGTTATGTATCAGGCAGGCAGGGAAGGCAATAGGCCCCCACTCCAAGGAACTGTTCATTGCTTTTTGTTGATGAAGTGTGGTCTGGAGTTCTTGCCAAAATATGCCCGTGAAATGTACTTCCATTCCTTGGTGCACTGGGGCCTCCTTCCTCTCCACATGCCCTGCCCCAACATGGCCATCTTCCTTAAATGCGTCTGGGTCCTGCAGTAAAGGGTACACTTTGTGTGGACCTGAGTATGATTGGGAGGGTCTCCAGAAAGATCAGATTTCAAGGCCCCTACTGCTCCCTCTCCCCCAAGACACTGGCCAGACCACAGCTCCAGACTGCCCTCCTGGGATAGGGTGAAGCAGATACACTTGAGCAGGAATGTCAGGGGAAGAATTTGTGCATTTGGTTCTTGGAAAAGGGAAATGTGTGTAGACCTGGGTTCTTCAGTGGGCAGTATGCTCAGCCATGTAGAGCGCATGTAGGGGCAGTACCTTCCCTACAGGCTGTATAGGCACCAGACATTTCACTTTGTTCTAAGCAGGGGCTGAGTAAGAGAGCCTCTGGGACCCACCCCACCTCCTGTGTGTGGAAGCAAGGAAGCTGACTGCCCAGGTTCAGCCCCAAACCTCGATTTTGTTGGTTCAGCCTCAGTGCAGCACTGAGCACGATGTTGATTTACCAAAGGAGAGGCCCCGTGGGCTTAGCACATCCGGGAACACCTTGGAGGTGGTGACTACTGAAGTGAAGCTCTTAGGTCTGAGATGGAGGTAGGATGAGTGAATGTGTTTTCAGTCTCCTGGGGTCTCTTTGTAGGTCTATAACTTGACCCAAGAGTTCTTCCGGCACGGTAAACCAGTCAATGCTGAGAGTCAGAACAGCGTGGGGGTGTTCACCCGAGAGGAGGTGCGCAACCGCATTAGGGACGACCCTGATGATCCAGAGGCCACCAAGCGCCTGAAGCTCGCCATGATCCAGCAGTACCTGAAGGTATCTTTGCCATCTCGGAGCTCTGTTGAGTACAAATGCCAGAGTGAGGAAGACTGACCCTGGGGAATCTGGGTCCGAGGAGGGCGGCACTGCCCTAAAGTCCTGCTCCTACCCCTGCCCAGCCTTGGCGGTCACCTGGCTCCCCTCTGGCTCTTCCCACAGGTGGAGAGCTGTGAGAGTAGCTCGCACAGCATGGACGAGGTGTCCCTGAGCGCCTTTGGGGAGTGGACTGAGATTCCCGGTGCCCACCACATCATCCCCTCGGGCTTCATGCGGGTTGTGGAGCTGCTGGCTGAGGGCATCCCGGCCCACATCATCCAGCTGGGGAAACCTGTCCGTTGTGTTCACTGGGACCAGGCCTCGTCCCACCCTTGGGGCCCTGAGATTGAGCCCCGGGGTGAGGGTAGCCATAATCATGACACTGGGGAGGGCAGCCAGGGTGGAGAGGAGCCCCAGGGGGAGAGGCAGGATGAGGATGAGCAGTGGCCGGTGGTGGTGGAGTGCGAGGACTGTGAGGTGATCCCGGCGGACCACGTGATTGTGACCGTGTCGCTGGGCGTGCTCAAGACGCAGCATGCCAGCTTCTTCCGGCCAGGCCTGCCCGCTGAGAAGGTGGCTGCCATCCACCGACTGGGCATCGGCACCACCGACAAGATCTTTCTAGAATTCGAGGAGCCCTTCTGGGGCCCCGAGTGCAACAGCCTACAGTTTGTGTGGGAGGACGAGGCGGAGAGCCACACGCTCACTTACCCACCCGAGCTCTGGTACCGCAAGATCTGTGGCTTTGATGTCCTCTACCCGCCTGAGCGCTACGGCCACGTGCTGAGTGGCTGGATCTGTGGGGAGGAGGCCCTTGTCATGGAGAAGTGTGATGACGAGGCAGTGGCCGAGATCTGCACAGAGATGCTGCGGCAGTTCACAGGTGCGTCCCTGTCCCTGTCCCGCTGCCTGCTCCATGGGCCTCGCTGCGTCTGCCCTCCTCCGCTAGACCCTCTGGGTCTCCTGAACTGTGTGCTAGCATCCTCATCCCTAGGTCGTGACACTGAGGTGGTGTGCCCACTGGGAGAGATGCGGTAGGGCACTGCGTCTTGGCCTTGGCCTCCTAAATTGCAGGCTCTCCCCCCGTTTGGAACTTGAGACACTCAAAACCACAGGCTCTGTATTTCTTCTCTGTTTCTAAGGGCTGTTGGTGAAAAACTCAGATTTCACCGCAAAACTTCAGATTGCCGATTTCCTACTCATGTTGTCTTGCTAAGAGACGGATTTGTGGTTTTTTCTGTCTGATTTTTAGTTGAACATCTTTCCTCCACTATCCCAGAAGAGCCTCACAAGAACCCCTGAAATTGGAAGGGGGAACATTATTATCTGGAATGTTTTTCAGATAGGAAAATTAAGGTCCACAGAGAGGAGGTATTTTGCTGGGGGTCACAATGAGGCGTTGAGGGGTACACAGCTTGAACCCCAGCCTCCATCCCTCCCTCCTCCATACTCCATGTTTATCCGTAGCAGCCTGGCCTTCCTGGAGCCCTAGAGGTAGAGTGGGAGTTGTCTTCTCAGGGGTGTCTTCTGTGTGCAGCCATTTCATATTCTCCCCTGCCTTGGCTCTTCTCACTACCCAACAGGGAACCCCAACATTCCAAAGCCTCGGCGAATTCTGCGCTCAGCCTGGGGCAGCAACCCCTACTTCCGGGGATCCTATTCATATACACAGGTGGGCTCGAGTGGGGCAGATGTGGAGAAGCTGGCCAAGCCCCTGCCATACACGGAGAGCTCCAAGACAGCGGTGAGTGTGGGTGTGCTGGGTATGTGAGGGAGGGGGTGCAGAGTGAGGGGATCTGTGAGGGGTGCGGTGGGCATTTTGTGTGTGTGTTTGGTCCAGGGGAGGAGTGGAAGGGTAGTATTCACTGAGGAGTGCCAAGGTAAGATAGATGGAGTAGCTCCCATAATGAAGGAGAAAACAGACAATGTGCACTCAACATCTGGAAGAACAGAGTCAAACTGAGATGTGTTAAACTCTTTCCTGAGGTTATAAAAACTGAGCCATTTAACGCTGTGCTGTCCAATATGGTAGCCATTAGCTTTAAAGTAATAAATCCAACATTTTGTTCGTCAGTTGCACTAGCCACATTTCAAGTTTGAGAGCCACGTGTCACTCATGGTTACAATGTTAGAGTGTGTCACTATAGAGCATCTCTGTCATCGTGGAAAGTTCTTTTGGACAGCACTGACCGAGTATGTTTTGTTTATTTTCCCCAATATGTTTTAGAAAATAAAATTGAGAATACTGACCCTCCCCCAAATTACATCAACTATGTAATAATATACACAGAAAAATAATAAATTGGAAAGAAATTATCTCTATATATTTCTGTTCCCATGAAGTAAATTTTGAGTTTTCCCCACCAAGCACACACATACAATAAATGTTAAAACCCCAACAGAATTATATTTAAAATAATTCTTTGGTGTAATTGGTGAAGAAGATTGTAGTCAACCAACATGTGTTGTGCCTGCCCTGGCTGTGCTCAGGGAGAGAGAGGAGAAGGCCTTCACTGCTGCTACAGCCATCCTCCTGAAAAGCACACCTTTTCTTGTCACCTGCATCAGTTAGGACTAGTGCATATAACAAAAAGCAAAACAAAACAAACTGTGGTTTAAACAAGATGGAACTTTACTTAGGTCACATAAAAGGAAATCCGGAGGTACGTGTCAGGGCCCAGCATCAGTAGCACCTGGCTCCATCTTCCAGGCCACCTTGTGGTCCAAGAGGTCTGTGGAGGCTGCTGCTCTTGCTCTCATATCTGTGACAGGCTGATGGGTAAAAGAAGGGAACCCCTGGGCTGAGTCGGTGTTTCGAAGCAACAGTGCACTTGAAGTTGATTGGCTAGAACTTAGTCACATGACTCCACCAGCAGCTAGTGGGATACTAGGTTGGGATACATCTTTTTTTTTTTTTTTCCTGGATGGCAATGGACCCAGTTAAAAGACAGGATTTTTGTTACTGAGGAGAAAGAGAATGGATGTGGGAGTAGGGAGCTTGCCCTCTGCCACAATATGTGCCCCCTTTTCAGCTTAACCACCTCTGTGGGCTCTTTGTTGGTGGGTTAAAACCTCACTACTCAAGGTGGGTGGTCCATGGACAAGCAGCACTGGCATCATGTAGGAGCATGTTAGATGTGCAGACTCTCAGCCCACCCCAGACCTGATGAATTAAAAACTGCATCCTACCAAGGTCCCCAGCTGGTACCTTTGCACATTCAGTTTGAGATGTACTGGAGTAAAATCCAGACTCAAGCTTGGAATGCAAGCATTAGTTCTGTGCTTGGACCCCACCTAAACAGCTTCCTTTCTTAAGGTTAAGCCCTGGCTATACCAAAATTCTCACTGTCTCCTAGACCAGGCCTGTTTTGGTGCATTTTTGCCCCCATTTTTCCTTCTTCCTGAAACATCCTTTGCCTGTTTATTTATCCAGCATCTTCCGAGAAGAAGCCCAAAGGTCCTGTCCTCTGGGAAGCTTTGTGTGATCTCCCTGACAGTGGGCCTCTTTCCTGGGCTCTCAGCACCTCGCCCAAACACCCATCACGTCACGTATGACGCCATTTAGTAATTGGGTTTCGTGTCTGGCTTCCCCACCAGCAAGGAAGCTCCTCAAAGCAGCTGCCTGGTCACCTTTTATCTTCCAAGTGCCCAGAACAGTCCCTGGAACCTAATAGAGGCTCCATAAAGGTTTGTTAAATTACTGCCTAACTTTATTGAGTGCTTATATTCTTTCAGGTTCTGAGTCCTTTAGATACATTATTTCACTTAATTCTTACACCCACTCTCAGAAGTAGAGGGTATAAACCCATTTTGGAGATGAGAAAATCAAAGCTTAGGGAGGTTAAATCATTCCCTGAGTTCACTAGTAAGAGGCACAGTGAGTCTCTGAAATTGTAGAGACAGGACTCATGAAAGCCTCAGAGCAGAAAGGACTGAGGCCTGGATGTTTGGGGAAGAAGCAGGGGAAGATGGGGATGGGCAACTCCTCATCCTGTGGAAATAGTACCTGCATCTCAGATGCCTGCTTATTCCTCTCTGACTTGTAGTATGGATGGGTGGTTCTGGGGCAGACAGATAGCCTTTCTTGCTCCTCCACCTTCACTTCCCTGTCCCCCTGCCCAGCCCATGCAGGTGCTGTTCTCAGGTGAGGCCACCCACCGCAAGTACTATTCCACCACCCATGGTGCTCTGCTCTCTGGCCAGCGGGAGGCTGCCCGTCTCATTGAGATGTACCGAGACCTCTTCCAGCAGGGGACCTGAGGGCCTCCTCGCTGCCAAGCGTGTTCCTTAAAGAACCACTAACTTGTGACATTCAGCCCTGCCCCTTGCTGTTGTGTACTCCTCATTTCCTAATCCTCTGGAGAATGGATTTGTATCTTTTGTAGAGCTAGACATCTAAATGGCTTCAGACCTGGCCCTGTAGCTTTTCCTTTTCTCCTTGCTGGGTGGTGACCAGGGTGGGGTCTGTTGATTTACCTCTGTGCTCTGACCTCTGACCTCCCCATGCCTCCCCTCATCTCCGAACTTGTTATTGTAAGTGCCTTCAATACTCTGCATTTTGGGATAATAAAAGAGGCTTGCCCTTCCTGTGCTCCTCAGCTTCTCTCTTCCGTTTTTCTTAGCCTTGTGTGTATGTGTGTGTGTGTGTTTGTGTGTGTACGTGTGTGTATGTGTGTGTGTGTTTATCTGTCATATCCTCTTTGAGTGAAGGGATGGTGTGGGTGCTGTGGTCTGGCTATACCCCCAGAAAGGAAGGTGCCTGCCTTTAGTGGAAGGGGCATTCCCTCACCCCAGTCTGTTTGTGGTTGTTTCCTTTCCTGCCCGTGAGACCCCTCTGGAGTAAGGGCCCCTCACTGCCCAGCCTCAGCTCCTTCAGGACAGGCCTGGGTCTGCCTGTTGGCCATTTGCCAGACTTCTCAGAGCCTGATCGGGTAACATGGCCACATGGAGTGAAGGTGAGTTTTATGGGAGGGGACACCTGTTGTGGCTCCATGCCAAGCTCAGATGTGTTAATTATTAATCAGTGTCACCTGGCCACAGGGCCCTGGGTCTGGCCCTTGGCTTAGCTTCTGTTGACTTCTGGGAAGGTGGATAGTCCAGCCATTTTTTTGCTGAGTGAAAACACAGACACTCACATATACACCCCTTATATACCCACACACACATACATCACTCCCACACAGATACACTACCCCACACCCTTGCACCTATACGCAACTACACTTACACACATGCATAAAACCTTAAAGAACATTTAGTCATTTTCTTACTCCAGATTTCTAGTGACAGAGTTTGAATTCTATAGGGTGGAGGAGTTGGGTGGTGGAGGAAGTGATGAAAAGTCAGGTGCACCCCCTGGTCTAACTCTGTATGAACTTAGGTTGGGTCCACTCTTCAGAAGTATAGGGCAGTGCCCTTGATATGACTCTACATCCTTTTCCCCTTCACCTCAGGCTGTGATGGACATGTCTAACACATAGATATTCCTCTGCACGCCTCCCTGCACCTGCCTGCACATCCCTACATGCACACCCTCCTACATGCATATACACCCCTACACACACACATACATGGACATATCTAATAGGCATCCTTGCTTTGCCAGGGTTGACCCACCAGACATCCCTCATGGAGTTTATGTCAGGGATTCATGTTCACCTGATGCATAACTTGAAAAACTGTAAGTATATATTTAAAAAATTTTTTTGAATAGAGGATCTATCAATGTAGTTAAAGCTCTAAAGTCATAAAAGGATACACTGAACAACCTCCTCCCACGCCTGTCCCCAATACCATTGCCACTTCCAATGGCCGCATGTTATTAGTATCTTGTGTATCCGTTTTTAGATATGTCACTGTAAATGTATACTGTTCTCTCTCCTTTTTATGCTAAAGTGACAAAGTATTCATCCTGTTCTGCATTTTGCTTGTTTTAGTTAACATAATATATCTTGGAGCTATTTCCATAACAATACTTAAATGGACAAGTGATCCAGTCTTGGACCCTCCCCATGTCCTGGATTTTCCCCACCAACTGTGCTAGGGAAAGTGGTGACAGAAGTGGCCCATCACATAAGTATGGGGGATGAAAGTAATACTTAGAGTCTCTGGATCACAGGTGTAGGAATTTTGAAGAACTCTATGAGGGTGAAGGGCTGGAAATGTTTATTTGGTGATTGCATGTTGGGGAGCTTCAGGTGTGCCCAAGTCAGGAGGGTAGTCATAAGTGCTGGAGGTAGAGTCTCTTTATTTGACATGGATGCCAGCTCAGGCTGGGGAGGGTGATTTATCCCATCAGGGAAGCAAAACCTCCAGAGAGTTAAGTAATGCAAGTAATGTGCCTAAGATCACTCAGGTAGGTGGTGATGCTGTGACTTGATCCAAGGTCTGTTTGGTGCCACAGTGCAGGCTTATTCTAGTTATTATGTGATAAAAAGAAGAGGCTGGTGCCATCGAAAAAAAATCTTAGGCCATTACCAGACAGAGTGGAACTGGGTACAGCCACACTGGGAGACTGTGGTGGCAGATTCTACTAAAGCAGGCCATGTGCCTGCCAGCATTTCCACTCCTGGGTATATACCGAAGAGAAATGAGTGCATATGCCCACCAGAAATATGTACCAGAGACTGGATGTACCAGGGACACAGGATGAGTTCCTTGCTGTGATTAGGTTCCTGAAACAGCCGTGGCATTGATTGAAACTCAAATGACTCTTAGTGGTGTCTAATATGGCATGCTCAGGCCAACACCTGTGCCTATGCCGGCTATACAATTTCTGTCACCTGTGGGAGGTCACTTGAGAGGAAAGTTCTTTCCTGGCACTGGATTCTATGTAGAATTTGTTGCATGGTTTCTTGTGCTGTGGGCATTAGTGAATCCATGGGCAAGGTGTTCAGTTGTGGCTTTGTGGAAGCCTCAGAAATGTTCCTTCAGGGGGCCTGGGTTACTTGGCAAATACTGTCTCTTTCCACTGTTGCTGCTCTGGAATAGGTGAGGAATATTAGCTCCCCCTTCATGGGAGCCACTTGGAATGTCTGCCCTACCTACAAACAAAGGTAGGAGTGAAGTGCCTTTGGTTTGAGTCACTCTGCATTTGCTCGGGGCTGTCAGGATGAGCCCACAGGTGATCCCAAGGTGCAGAGTGAGGTGGGCTGCTGGTTCAGTTCTAGAGAACTGCCTGTCTAATTAATGGTCTGCCAAACATAATGGTATATTCACATGAAAGCCGTGTTTTCTCATAATGACCAGCTGGTGTCCCTTCTTCCATGCTTGGCCCTTTCAGCCTGTTCTCCACACAGCAGCCAGTGTGATCCTTTAAACTATATGAATCCAGTTATGTGCTTCCCTGGTTTCCAGTGATTCCCATCATACTGAGCATAAAAGGTGATTTCCAATGTCCTGTGTGATCTGTTCTGTGGCCCCCACTTCCTTCCGTGGCCCCCTTCTTTTGGCCCTAGCTGTCCCCTTTATCTGGAATGCTTGCCCCCAGGTAGTGCAAGTCTCTTTCCCTCACTGCATTCAGTTCTCTAATCAGCTGTCACTTCTCTAGGAAAACTTCCCTAAGCACCCCGTTTCACAGCACTCCCAGCACTCTTTGTCCCTCCCCTTGCCTGTTTCTTCATAGCCCTTCTCTTTCCATGATGTCATATTTTTTTTTGTTTATTTATTTGTCCATCTGTCCCCCCCACCCCTTCCCCAGGATGTAGGTTACATTGTCCAAAATAGTGCCTGGTATAGTGGGTTATCAATGAATATTTGCAGAATGAATGAACAAGTGAATGAAGAAGCTGAGCTGAATGGCGTCATCCCCCAGACCCACCATTGGTGCTGGCCAGCAGTCCTCGTGGGCTTCCCTTGTCAGCTCCCCTTCAACTCTGACACCTCCCCTCCCCCACCAACTGTCAGTAGGCACCATGGTCTCCTGCTTCACGGACAAAATAGAAGCCACCTGGAGGCAACTTCCTCGACAAATCTACAAACTGCTAGCCTTCACACCTGTCCTTTTAGACCAGGGGTCCCCAACCCCTGGGCCAAGGACTGGTACCGGTCCGCGGCCTGTTAGGAACCGGGCTGCATAGCAGGAGGTGAGCGAAGCTTCGTCTGCCGCTCCCCATCGCTCCCCATTGTTTGCATTACCGCCTGAACCATCCCGCCCGCTCCCCTGGTTTGTGGAAAAATTGTCTTCCACGAAACTGGTCCATGGTGCCAAAAATGTTGGGGACTGCTCTTTTAGACCTTTCCCAGGCACGATGGAAGTGTGTGACCCATCACTTGTGCATCCCATGCCCCAAACTCAGGGACTTTGCTTGTCCTTTCCTATCCGCATTCTCTCCACTCCATGCTTGCCACCCACACTTCAGTGTCCTCACATCTTTCCCATCACCAACCCTCATCTTACTCCCACTTTTCCTTGCCTCTCTTTCTGCCAAGCATCACGTTAGCATTTCCTACACTTGCTCTCTCTGCATCCTTACTATCCTTACCCTAGCAGTGGTTGGTGGGGGTCCTCAGGCCGCAGAGGGAGACACAGGAAGGACTGGGCTGGCTCTCCTTTTCATGGCTGGGAGAGGTGAGGAGGACCTCTAGGTCTGCGGAAGCACAACCTCATGGGCTGAACCACATCCTTTGGCGCCATCTGCTGGCCATTTTGGAATGCAACCCTCTTGCTGCACAGGGAACATTTGTGTCCTGGATTCTGTGAGCTTTTCTGAATTAAAAAAAAAAAATTTCAATGAATCATAGAAAGTACCTTTAATTAATGCTGAATAAGTTAATAAAGTAAGATTTCCCCCCCCAATATTGGCCCCCAAGATATTTTCTTTTTTATTCATTCGTTCATTCACTATTTTGTTCATCCAGCAGACTTTTGTGTGCCAGCTTCTGTGCTAGAAATGTTTAATTATGCTTCAGTAAATAAGTTTATTAAGTAAATAAATAAGAAGTATGAACTTATTTTATTCCCCAAGTGAATCTGGACTGTATGATTTCAATTCTTTTAAGTTTGTTGAGGTTTGTTTTATAGCCCAGGATATGGTCTATCTTGGTGTATGATCTATGGTGCTTGCAAAGGATGTGTAGTGTGCTGTTGTTGGGTGGAGTGTTCTACAGATGTTGATCAGATCCTGCTGGCTGACAGTGTTGTTGATTTCCTCTATATCCTTGCTGATTTTCTGTCTAGTTCTATTGATTGTTGAGAGAATAGTTGAAGTGTCCAATTATAATTGTGTATTTCTTTATCCTTTCAACTCTATCAGTTTTTTTGTATTAATAGACTTTTTTAAGAACAGTTTTAGATGTACAGAAAAGGTGAGTATATAGACCCTACCTCCATTTTCCCTATTATTAACGTTTTACAGGACTTCCCTGGTTGTCCAGTGGCTAAGACTCCACGCTCCCAATCCGGGGGTCCCGGGTTCGATCCCTGGTCAGGGAACTAGATCCCACATACTGCAACTAAGAGTTTGCATGCTGCAACTAAAGACCCCGCATGCCACACTAAAGACCCTGCATGCCACAAGTGAAGACCCCACATACCGCAACTGAAGATTCTGCATGCCGCAACTAAAAGATCCCGCATGCCGCAACTAAAACAGATCTCACATGCTGCAACTAAAAGATCCTGCATGCCTCAACTAAAGATCCCACATACTGCACCTAAAAGATCCTGCATGCCACAACTAAAAGACCCCACATGCCGCAACTAAAAAAGATCTCGCATGCTGCAACTAAAAGATCCCCATGCCGCAACTGAAAAAGATCTTGCATGCTGCAGCTAAAAGATCCTGCATGCTGCAATGAAGATCCCATGTGCTGCAACTAGGACCTGGTGCAGCCAAATAAATAAATAAATAGATAGATAGATAGATAAAATATTTTTAAAAATCCAACTACAGAAAAAAATCTTACATTAATATGATGCATTTGTTATAATCAATGAACCAATATTGGTATATTATTACTAAATAAAGTCCACAGGTTAAATGAATAAACTAATGTCTTTTTCTGTTCCAGAATTCTATCCAGGATGCCACATTACATTTAGCCATCATGTTTCATTAAGTTCCTCTTGCTTGTGATGTTTTCTCAGACTCTCCTTGTCTTTGATGATCTTAACAGTTTTGAGGAGTATAGTCAGGCATATTGTAGGATGGACCTCTATTAGAATTTGTCTGATGTTTTTCTCATGACTAGACTGGGGTTATAGGTTTCTGGAGGAAAACCACAGAGTTAAAAGTGCCATTTTCATCTCATCACATGACCTTGATCACTTTGCTGAGATAGACTTTGTCAGGTTTCTGTACTGTAAGTTATTTCCACCCCTACCCCCACCACCACCCACCTCCCACCCTGCGCCATCGTACTGTCCTCTTTGGAGGGAAGTCGCTTTGCAGCCCACACTTAAGGAGTTATACTCCTCTCCTTTAGAGTAGAGTATCTACATAATTTATTTGGAATTCTTCTACGTATGAAAATTGTCCCTTCTCTTCCCTTACCTCTCTCTATTTATTAACTTATTCAATCATTTATTTATATCAGAATGGACTCATGGATATTTATTTTATACTTTGGATTATAATCTAATACTACTTTATACTGTTGTTAAGTTGTTCCCACTTTGGTCACTGGGAGCTCTTTCATTTGGCTCCTATGTCCCTTTGACATGCCCCCATCAATGCGTGGGGTTTTTTTCTTTTTTGGGCACTTCCTTACTTTCTGCACTATAAGATGCTCCAGGCTTATCTTGTATATTTCCTGCTTCTGTCATTGAAACAGCCATTTCTCCAGGGAACCCTGATTCCTTTTGATAGAGCTTGTTCTGGCTCGGGGCAAAAGCTAGATTGGTGTTGCCAGTTGTGGTTGTTAATGGCAAAAGTGACCTCAGTTCTTCATTTCTCCCTGCTTTGCTGTGTGATCTTGCATCTCCTCCCACTAAAGAGGTTGTTATTGGCTGAATTATGTCCCCTCAAATTCATGTGTTGAAGTCCTAACCCAGCTCCCTATAATGGATTAAAGATTATTCAGCAAATATTCAATCTCTTTCCTCTTCCTCTGGGAGCAGAATATATTTTCCTGCCCCATTGACTTTGGGCTTGGCCATCTGACTTGTTTTGGCCAACAGAAAATGAACAGACATGATGTGGTATGAGCAGAAGCTCCCAGCATGTTTGCACAGTTGGGTTTGGCCTCTCGTTTACTTGCCATTTGTCATAAGAAGAACAGGTCCCTGATAGCTGATGTTTCAAGGAGAACATGGAGAAAGGGGAATAGATGTGAGCCTACAGAAGCCTGGAACCAAACCTACCGCCTGCAGACAGACACATAAACAAGAAAAACAAATGCTTGTTCTTATAACCTGTGAATTTAGGGGTGGCTCGTTTTGCAGCATTATCATGGCAATAGTTAACTGTTACACCTCTCTATGGGGGAGTCATCTAGCCCAAGAAGGGTATTTCTAGGCACTAGTGATAGAGTGAGCAATGGCCCATAGACTGGGAAGCCACCCATGGTACAGGGTGGTACAGTTCCAGCAAAGGCGCCTGGCAGGAATGGGCCAAGGGATTCAGATTCCTGGAGGATTCATTTCATGGCTTGCCTCTGGCTTAAGGAGCTGGAAGAGATAGAAGCCAGTGGCATTTTTTTAGTTCCGTTCTACCAGACTGCAGAAAGATCTTCTAACTGCCACTGCCCAGTTCTCTGCTCATGAGGAAGAAGTTTGTTCTAAAAATTCAGAGTTGCTGCTACTCCTCTTCCACCAAATGGAGCACCTGAGAAGCTACAATGTTTCCCTCTGCTCTCAAGGTCCCTTCTGACCCAGACCCACAAGTTTGGACAGTATTAAAGTCTTTGCTGAAGGTAGAAAGTTCCTGCAGGGAATCAGGAGGATGGGTGATCATTACTGTGTTCTCGGCTGCTCAGAAAACAATTCTTGGCAGTAGGACAGTCCTCGCTAATCTGATCATACCAGGTCTCCTCCTAAGTTAGGACTTTGCACCTGCTGTTCCCTCTGCCTGGAATGCTTTCCCCCAGCAATCTACATGGTTTACATCATTACCATCTTCAGGCCTTTTCTCACACATCACCTTCTACCTGAGACCTTCCCTGGGTACTCAAACTGAAAGTGCAGCATCCTGTAGCCTCAACACTTCCTGTTCCCTTTCCCTGTTATATTTCTTTTGCTTATCACCATTTACTATATGTTTTGTTGTTATTACCTATCACTCCTGTCTCTCCTGAAATGAGAACTCCGTGGAAACTGACATTTTTTTTTTTAATGGATGTATCCCCATTGACTGGGCACATAGTAGGTGGTCAGTAAATATTATAAAATGCATGCGTTGTTTAATGATCGTCACCTGGCCATTTGTTACTGGTTGAGAGGCATCAGAGGGCACCTGGGCCCATCAGAGCAGGTGCATTTCCCACATGGGGTTGGAGGAATACCAAATGCCTAATCTGTAAGAGGCCCAGGCATTTGGCACTTGTAGGCTTGTCTACTAGGGTGACTATTCCCTAAGAGCTTGGACATAAAAGCTCTCAAGACCGGCTTCTGAGGGTTCCACTCTGAAATTGGACCCATGATAAATGAGATTAGAGACAAGTAAAGCAAACTTAAAGGTACAGAGTAAGACAAAAGGCTGGGATTGAAGCATGAGATGGGAGGATGGAGAGGGATATATGATGGAAACAGAGGCACAGCGCACTGGGAGATGGAACCCTGGCCTGGGGACCGATCTCCATGCCTGGTGCACTAAATAAGTGACTCTTCCCTTTAACTTCCTGGCTTGGTCTCTGAACTCACTAATGGCTTTCAGACCACAGTTTGGCTTCCCATCAGGTTCATTTATCATCATGAGGACATTGGCTTGTGTGATAGTTAAATTATAGTTCCCATTAAAAATGAGCACATTGGCTTTGGGCTTATGGTCTTCATGTCCTAGTGAGTTAGACCATCTGTGTCAGCTTTTATGAGACTGTGGAACTCTGTGGAACACCGACCAGACCCATTTTCTGGACCTGTAATACTGAGGACCTGCCCCTTGGCTGGGGGCAAGTTCATTGAGCAAATAATACCTCATTGAGCCTTTTGGGGCACAGCCAGCCAGATATTTCGTTGTATTCCCTTTTACTTTTTACTAGTCTCTTTCAAAATCCCACACATTTGGTCAGTTAGGGAAAATGTCCTTGAGGTAGAGGGCTTCCAAAAAAAACCCCTTGTGTTATGTTTGTGGTGAGAGGGGGAACTGTTAGCTTATGCTGTTTCAGATTAGATAACTGTCACAGGCTTGCAGTGTGGTGACTCGCCTATGTGACAGACACTGAAAGCTGCCTGCCTGATATCCATTGCTTCCTTCTGCTGCCAGAATCGTGATTTTGTTCAGAACAGCAGTGTTTCTAACGGGAGGTAATGATCCACGTTGCCCTAAAGCAGGGTCGACAAACTTTTCGACAAATTTTTTTTTTTTTAATTTAGGCTTTGTGGGCCAAGAGATAACTTTCATACAATACACCTGTCATGAAATATTCTCCTGACTTTTTTTTCTCCAACCATTTAAAAATGTATAAACCTATTCTTAGTTCATAGGCTGTACAAAGTCAGGTGGTGGGCTAAATTTGGCCCACTTTGCAGACCTCTGGTCTAAACCAATCACTCCATCTTGTTTTTTATTTTACCAGTCTCGCTTGCAGGGTGGGCATGGCACCCACTTCTGGCCCTTAAGACCTAAGTGGAGGTGTGCTGGGGAAGGGTGGTTTGGGGCAAACTTTATTATCTTGATAAAAGGAGGCAGATTCCATAGCCCAGACCCTTCTCCGTTTTTCTCCCCCTTGAATATGAATGTGAGTTATGGTGCCATTGGTCATGGTGAAGCAACAAGGAGGATAAAAACCAACACACCGAAGACTTATGAAGCGAAGACAGAAAGAGCTGGTGTGTGTGACTTACACTGCCAGAAACTACCTACTTCATAAATTGTCAGGTGAGAAAAATAATGACCAGTGTTTAAGCAGCTTCCTTATTACTTGCAGCTTAACTGATCCAGTGTGCTAGAGATGTCCTTCATTATGTGCTCCACCTCTCCCCCGTCTAGGAGAATTACTTTGCCCACAGACACCTGTACACAGACAGCTGTGTTTTGTATCACATGCTCCATCTCATTCCCATCTGCCTGCTCAGCTGTTCAGACCTGACCTCAAATTAGTCAATCCATAGGCTGGCTAGTGAACCGTGATCTTTGTGGCTGGTCTCAGGAATGAGAGCTGAGACTCCTATGGTTTCTGGCAGGACAGAAAAAGGTGGATGCAAACAGCATGATGGAGTCACATGAATGGCGAACTCCTGGAAGGAACGTCCACAAATGTCATGGGTGAGGTACTCCTCCAACGCATCCTTCCCTCCTGCTCCTGGCTCTAAAAGCTCAGCCTGTTGTGGCCCCAGTTCCTGGATTTCTTCTTGGTTCCAAATTCACCCTGGAATTCCTGCTTCATTCTTCTCCAGACAAAGAGCAATTTGAGAATGTAGGCCAGGGGCTTGTTCAGCACTCCCTTTGTTTCCCTGCCTCCACCAAGGGGTGGATGGGGGAAGGGAAGAAACGCCAGCCCAGACCTGCAGGAGAGCTGAGTGCAGCCCCACTTCCCAAAGGTACCACCCCCAGCACCACCTGGGTCCACTGGGCTCCCCAGAGAGCTATTCTGAGCTGAGAGGCTATGGGACGGATTTAGCCTTTACAAGCATCTGGTTTTGTGCTTCGCTGAACCACAAGAAGAAGAAAAAAAAGGAAATTCTTTTCCAAGTGGACAGTGAACATGTAACCTCCTGGGGGTATGACAGGATGGGAATAGAAACAGGGTCAGGAGGGCACTGAGGAGTCAGGGATCTGACAGGTCACCAAGGTCCCAGACCTTTCCCCAGGACCTGTCAGTGCCTGGAGCAGGAGGGACTAAGGGACTATCTTGTAGTGGTGGTAGTGGTGGTTATGGTGGTGAGGGGCCTGCAGGGGAGAGTGGGGCTCCAGGTGGGAGGGGTGGGTGGGCTGCAGGGCCCCTGGAGCAGGAGGACTTCTTTCTGCAGAAGTCCAGGGTGTAGCTGGCTCTCTGGCTGGGGAAGAATACAGGCTCTAGCCCCTCGAGGACTGGTGGAACCAGCTGAGGGGAGGGTCTTGCAAAGATGGTGATGTCAGCCAGCTATCAGGTTGGCACTGGGGCAGTGTCCCAGGCAAGGGTAATGGGACAACTCCTTCAATCTAGGATTTAATGAACCCTTATACCTAGTCTTGAGCAGCCCAGGGTCAGACAGTCCACTTCCTCATAGTGGATGAAGTCATGGATTCTATCAGTGGACTCTAAGCCAGGATGAGCTTGGTGTGAGCTACTGGAGAGGCTGAGGGCTACTCAGGGCTTAATTCTGAACAGGGGGTCTGGGAAGAAGGTCTTGGGAAGATAATGGCAAGTGGAGAGGGCGGGCAGGCTCAGGGCCTCTGGGAGCCTGAAGCTTCAGCATCAGTGGCCTTGTCATGCCTGCATGGAGTAGAGGACATGGCTTTGCATGAGGCCGGTGGGCTTGTATTTGGGGTGTCTGGGGTCATCCAGGGGAGGGTGCACACATTTAGAGCTAGAGTAGACCCTTGTGATCCATTTATGTACAAGTGGTCATTTAGATGATTTGGAGTGAATGAGATTGGGTAGCAAGTTGAGATAAGAAAAAAAAAAACCCTGAGGGACACTTAAGGGCATAGAGAGGCACCTGCACAGGAAGGGGGGCGGCGAGAGAGAGAGAGAGAGAGAGAGAGAGAGAGAGAGAGCGAGAGAGAGAAAGAGAAAGAAAGCGGGGGAGAGAGACGGAGGGAGGGAGAGAGAGAGGGGTGGGGAGAGGGACAGAGGGAGGGAGGGAGGGAGAGAGAGAGGAGGGGAGAGAGAAAGAGAGGGGGGGAGAGAGAAAGAGAGAGGAGGGGAGAGAGAAAGGGGGGGGAGAGAGAAAGAGAGAGGGGGAGAGAGAGAGAGAGAAAGAGAGAGAGAGAGAGAGAGAGAGAGAGAGAGTATGTGGTCAGGGGACCAGAAGATCCCAGGGGTGTGGTTCAGGCTGGGAGAGGAATATTTCAGGAAGCAGGGAGCAGCCACCAGTGTGGACTATGGCAGAGACGGGGGTGGGGAGGAGATTGGGGAAGTGAAAGGTCCCAGGTGACTTGCAAAAGCGGTCCTGGGGGATGCTGGGACAGAGGTCCTGGAAAGAGTGTGGGAAGCAAGCAAGATGGGTAGCAAGAGCCCAGCTGGAGAGGGAGGGTAGACTGGAGCTGGGGCCTTGGGAGGGAAGTGGGAATGCAGCTTTCTAAGGAATTGCGTGTGTGTGTGTGTGTGTGTGTGTGTGTGTGTGTGTGTGTGTGTGTGTGTGTGGTGGGGGGAAATTGGGCAAATACCAGTGCCCTTGGAGGCTTGCTTCTGTTTCTGTCACATTTCACAAGGCCATCCTCCTTCCCACTCACAGAATCCTTCAGGCTTCACTCACTCCCTTGAGGATTGTGTAAAGGAACTCCTAGTCCCATTTTGATGGGTACTGAGAGTCTTCCCCGCTCCCCCAGTCACCTTGACATTTCACAGGGGCCTCCCGCAGTCTAGGGCCCCATTTTTTATATGCACCTCAGGGACAGTCTCTTTAATCAGTTGTATGGGCTGGGCTGGGGTACCTGAGGACCTTCTCCCAGATGTCCCAGAATCACTTGCAAGAGGCTACCTCCTCTAGAAGGGCTGTTGCTATTCCCTCCATTCCTCTTGGCCACTCCAGGACTCTTTGCCATGTCCTGAGAACAAGGTCAGCAGCTCAGTGCTTTACTGATGATTAGAACTGGGATGCTGGATGCCTCTGCTGTGGCACAGCCTCTCTGGGGCTCTGTAGCCCCATCCCCCTCTCCTGGAAGGCTCCTTCCCTGGTGTGGAGGGCACAGGAGGAGGCAGCTGTGTGCAGAGAGTCCCGTGTGCAGGAGACATGAGCTGAGGCTTAAAGGTCAGATATGTTTTGCTGATTGATCATCAAGCCTAGAGAAAGTACTGGGCAAGATGCTTACCCCACCTGCCTCTACACCCACTGTTATCCAGGATAGAGAGGCCCCCTAAAATCCTTCTGACGAAGGCTCCCTCCCTACATTTCTCCCTTGTCCTCACTGTCGACCTCCTGTGGGCTCAGCTGCCCTGGCATGTGGGAACCCTCTTAGAGACCCTCCCCTGCTGTTGAACCCCTGCTGGGGAGCCCAGAGTTCAATCCTCTGACACTAGGGTCTGCCTCCTTGCTGAACTTTGCTTTGACGGATTGGCCCCCACCTCTGTGAGAAGACTGTGGGGGCTGTGCCCAGTGTCCCCAGCTTTAGGGCAGCCAGTGTGCTGCAAGATGGGGCCCTCTTTGGGGTGTGCAACATGCTCCCAGTACCTGCTTTTAACTGCCCCTCCTGTGCCTTGTGGGGGTTACCAGGCCTGAAAGTCCAGTACCTGCTGTAGACCCACAGTGTGAAATTTCTGCTCTCAAGCCCAGATACTGGCTGTCTTTTTACCTTGTAATATTGGGATGAGGGGTCTGAAATTGTGGTGACCTTTTAAACAGACTACCTCCCTACTACAGGATGGAAGCTTTTGGCTCAAAATACTGGTTCATGTTGGCCCCAGCAGTTGGTTCTTCCAGTTTCAGAACACCACCACTCCAGACAGCCCAGATTATTATCTAACCAGCTCTCCTTCCAAGGGTCCATTGGGCTACAGTCATCATTCCCATGCTGGTTGGATGTATGTGGTTGATATTATCTAGCTGAAGACTGAACTACCTGTAGTCTCTTGGGAACATGACAAGTGTTGGACATTTTACTCAAAGCCAATAAGCATGGTTCCTAGGTAGGTGTTCTCTCACCATGTATACCTGTCTACTTGGGCTTGTACATTTTTTCATGTAAAGTAATGTTTCACCCATTTAACTGATGGCCACCTTCCAGACTGAGGCCCTCAGAGCATCACAGATATATCTGGTGAGACTGAAAAAGCGAAACTTTGTGCTTATAATTACTGTTTGTTCCCAAGACTAATCATGTGAGTTTTAAAAGCCAACAAAATGCCCGAATCTTTTGGTTATGCTAAAGTCCCAAAGGACAGCAGCCATCAGTTAAAGAGACAGGTTGAAACTAGAAAGGTGAACACAGACCCAATTTACCCTCTTGTGGGCCTTTAGTACTTGAAGGATTTTAGAAAAACAAAAAGTAGTTCTTTATGGGTTGTAAGCTGAAGATGAATAGTTTGCACAGTTTGGACAAAATAGAAGTACTCTGACCAATAAATATGTCTAAAAATGACAAAGTTCTCCCCATTTGATGGTTCCAGAGCCCAGCAAGAAGTGATGGGCACAGGCACAAGGAGCTATATACAGTGTAAACAGTAAGGCCTTTGGGGAGACAAAGTGAGGGGCAGGGCGGAGCCTCAGTAGGGCAAAGTGGGCCCACAGGTTAATACAACAGGCTTGTAGGACAGTCATCCAATCTGCCACCAAAGCTTGTGGGTGGCAATGGCAGGCCACTGGATTCCTCCAGTCTGCAGTAAGGATAAATTGTGTCCATTGAGAAGCTTTGGCCCCACTGACTTTTTCCGGAGGGGAGGCATTGGGGGCAGCCAGGCAGGGCCTCTGTGCCCTTTCCTCCCCAAGAGGAGGGACAGGGCTGCCTGGCCATACTTGGGGCCATCTACCCAGGGTTCAAGGCATGGATGGGGCAGTGTTTCTCAAACAGGGATTGGAAACAAATGGCCCCAAGGAGCCCTCAGCCTCTCCCTTGAAAGGAGGAGCTGGGGGCATCTGTGTCCAGGAGGGGGAGCCCATAACTTTCTGCCCTTCAAGGGCTTCACCCACACCTCAGTTCCTCAGGGATTCTGGAGAGCAGTCGCCCTGATCGATTTCTGGGTCCTTGATTCTCACTGGCCTCTTGAACAAAGCCAGCCTCCATCTCCACACCCTTCTCCCACCCCCAGCACACTCCTCGGCCTAACTCAGGGGTCCTTAAATATCAGTCTCCCGGAGAAGGCTAGAGTTTGCCAATTCGTAGGCCTGGCAGGTGGTGCCCTCAGCTGCCTCACTGCGGACGCCTAAGCACACAGCTTCCACCTCCAAGTGCAGGGCGCACGCAGACTCTCTGGCGTGCTTCTTTTGCGACAGGCTGGAGACCTTGGCATGCAGCGGGGTGGTGGGTTTCCGGAACGGCCCGAGAAGCCTCCACTTGCGAAAGGCGCAGGGCGGCTTTCGACGGCCGACGACCGGAGCCTGCGCCTTGCGTGTGCCTGGGGAGCCTGGGGCTGAGGGCGCGGTGAGGGCCAGCAGGGCCCCGGAGGGTGCGGCGCCTGGGCCAGGAGCGTAGTCAGGGCGCGGGCCGCCATTCGAGGCTTGCCAGTGGTGACCGTAGATGCTCCAGAGGGGGCGGTGGTGCTGGCGACTACGATGGCATTGGCAGCGCAGGAGGCGGAGGAAGGCCCGCTTGAACTCCCGGCTGGAGCAAGGGTAGATGAGCGGGTTCACGCAACTGTTGAAGTAGCCCAGCCAGAAGATAACCTTGAAGACGCCCTCTGAGGGCTTCAGCTGTGGGAACAGGGAGCCTGTGGGAAGCAGAGACCCAGGCTGGTTAGATGCTCAGGGAGAGGGAGTCCCAGGCAGCGCCTGGTGCAAAGGGGCCACCCTCTCTGCACTACTCCCCCTCCCCCCACCCCTTTCAGGGGCCCTGGCCATTCATCAACCAGTGGCTCTCAAGATATCTCTCCTCAATGAGTCCCTGATATAATTCGAGGGTGTCCATGAACTTGAATGAGAAAAAAATAGTCATCTTCAGCTTTACTCACGTTTACCTGAAATTGAGCATTTCCAGCGAGTGTAAGCAACAAACCTGAGTAGAATTAGACAAAACAATATGAAATCACTGTTTTGTAGCTCAAAACTGGTGCAATATTGGCAGTTTACCCCCTAATATTAGCAGTTGCTACAGATATTTTGGAATATTGTCTATGCTTCTCACTATTTGGAAGTGTCAGTCACTAGAACACGCCACTAGATCTTGTTATTTAAAGCCTTCACATGGAAACACATTGGAGACTAAATCACAGATTTCAATTAAATGAAGTCGATTTCATCTGCAATCCTTTGGATTTTATTTTTTGCATTTGAAAGAGTAACTCTGAGAAAGGCTCCATACACTTTGCCAGATGCCCAAGTAGTCCCTAGCATAAAAAGGGTAAGAACTCCTGAATTAAATGTTGACCAGGGTTTTCCCTGAGCCAGGCACTGTGCTGGGCTGTCATCAAACACCTGAGGCCTTGCTCTCCCGGTAGCAATGTGGGTCACATATCATGGGCATGCAGGTGGGATGATGGTGGTGCTCAGTATATTGGGGTGGGAGGCTTCCAGGGTCTCAGGATGGACAGGAGCCAGGCAGGATGAGGAAGGGCAGAGGGTATCAGGAGTGGAAGGGACAGGTGGGCAAGAGGATAACAAGTTTGGGGCATGGGAATGTCCTGTAGGATATGCTCAGAAAACTTCATTTGAGACAAATGGTGAAGGGCCTTAAATGCTGGGAAGTTTGGCTTTTATTTTGTGGGTAGTTAGGAGCCATGGATATTTTTGAGCAGACAAGAGATAGAACCTAGAATTATGCCTCAATAAACACAATGCCCATGAGCTGTCAGAATGCAGGATAGTGGGGCTGTCCCAGTGGAAGTGGGAAGTGGTCAGGAAGGCTTCTGGGATGGCTTGGAAAGGGAGCAGAGTGCCAGGCAGGAGGAGGTGGGGACACTGGGGTCTGAGCTGTGCCAGGAAGACCCTCCTCCCTGCATACCTTTCCCCTGTCTTCCCCACCATAGACCTCAAGGAGTCATGTCTCCAAAGGCACCTAACAAAATGCAAAGACATCACCCAGGAAGCAGAGGCCACTTTGTCACCCTCACTATCCTCAACATCAGCAGGGGTTGGGGGTAGGCGGCAGGAGCGTCCCATCCCAGGCAAAAGCTTCAGGTGTCTGCCAGGCTGAGCAGACCAGGGGTAGTGTTCCTTGACAAATCATGGTCCTTGACAAAGCAAGACCTGCTTTCTTTTCTCCTTGCCCTCAAAGAAATAAGAGCAGTGTCCCCTACTGAGGGAGCAGAGGCACCATGCCCCCCTCTTTGACCTGGGGACCCTTGCATATCACCCACCTCCCACCCAGTGGGATTCCTGATGCTAAGAGACACTGTGGAGGAAGAGGAGTGTCAGGCAGTATTGCGTGGCACAGCATTTTCAAACCCTGGTCACGCAGCCTTGAGCAAGTTATTTGGCCATCTAAGTCTCACTCTTCTTTTCTGTGAGATACATACAACAATTTCTCTAAAGGGATTTTGTGACAATTCATAAATTTCAGGGCACAAGACTTCGCAGTTTTGTAGTAAACACTGGAGTCTGTTCACTGCCCCTTTCCCTACTTCTGTGGCTTTTGAGAGAGGAGACCTCAGCCCTGGGAAGGGACCCCGTTCCCAGCTCTGGAGAGTGGCCAGAAACAGTAGCCGAGACCTGGTGGGTTTGGGGGAGGCTGGGGCATCAATCAGAATGTAAGGAGATAATTCCCCTTGGGAGAAGAATTGGGCAGTTGTCCCTGGAATGTGGGGGCCACCAGTGTTGACCTTAGCCTCCAGGAAGGCAGCCTTCTGAACAGCATCCCTTAATGGCTGCAAAATAAGACAGAGTGCTGAAAATAACTTTCTGACTCAGGCTAGAATTCTTTTATATTTAGCCCAGGATGACAAATCAGGGGACTATGCTTTAAGCAGTAAGCCAAAAGCCAGCCAAAGGGCTTTGTTATTGGTGTGGTTTTGATTCGGATTGGTGGGCAACATGGCATATAGTAGTGTGGCCTGGGCCTTGTTTTAAGCATTAAAATTCTAATTCATGCTCAACCAACCTATGCAGAAGCCTGCTGCCAGCTGGGAATCCCTTACACACAAAGGAGCTGGGATACAAACTCAGCCTTTCAGCCCCAGGTTTTTCCTACTGTGTCCTGCTGAGGGTTCTGTCTTACTTTGGGGTCTCCCAGAAGCAGACCTGAGACAAGGATTCAAATGCAAGTTGTTAATTTGGAAGGTAAATGAAACACCAGTAGTGAAGTGTGATAAAAAGAGGGAAGAGAAGGAAGCCAATAAAAGGAGAGTTAACAAGTTAGTCACTCTCACTGGGAGCTCTGGGGGACTGGAGAACAGGATCAGTAAGGTGAGGGAGGTGGGGTATCTATACTCCCATTATCATAAGCCAGTGTTTGGGTTGCTCCCTCAGGGTGTTAATTTTCCATACTTCCTGCTTGCTGTGTGGGTGGACAGTGAGGATTTTGCTGGTCAGAGAATGCTGCAGGCGAAGATATGGAGGCAGCTGCTGGGGCGGAAAGTGACCCATGTTCAGGGGGGATGGGTGGGGCACTGACAGCAGCTGCCACAATTTTGTTTCATTGCTGTCTGCCCTCTGTGCACAGACATCTTGCCTGGAAATTACAGACGTCTGTGCCTTGGGCTCCAGCTTTCACAGGCAGGAGCTCCTAAGAGATTTTTACTCTGTTCCTTTCACATATGGCAGTCCTGAGCCTCACACCTACTTCTGCCCAGAGTGCTGCAGTCTACCCCCTATGCCTCCTTGCACCCTGCCTCACTCTTTGCTTCCTGCCTGCCCCAGCGTTCTCTCTTCTGCCCACAGCCTCTTTCAAGGATCTCTGGGTCGGGGGAGAGGGGCTTGTGGGCACTTCCCTCCCCTTTGCCATGGACGAGGTGGGTAACTGTCCTGAGACTCCCGAGGGTGCTCAATGGCATTATCCCTGCAGCACCGCCCTGCTGTCAGGGCATCAGTGGACAAGCCCCTTCTCAGCCACTCCCAACTTTCTCCTCCTCCAGCTACTCTGACTTATGGCCTCTTAGGTCGACCACTTGGTTTCACCTCTCTTGCCTTCACAGTCCTCTCCAGCTGTCCAGCACAAGCCTCTGCCAGCCCCAGAAGCCCAGCTACAGGAAAACTTCAATGGGTACATGGGGGCTCTGAGGCAAGGCCTCTGTCTCCCAGTACCTGGCACTCCCCTTCTCTGTCCTGAGCTGGCTCCCTCTCCTACTCCCCACATTGTCCACAGCCGTTCTTGCAGGCATAAAGCACAGCTGTGCTAACTCATCTTGACAGTTGTCACTGGAAACAGGTGCTCATGGGACCCTCCTCTCTCGGCCTCCCGCCATCCAGGTGCCCAGCACCACCCCCTTGTTCTCCTTTCTCTTGCAATTCCCGCTTCTCTTCTGTCTTTGTGTGCATCAGCTAAGTTGCCACACTGACTGTTCACTGCCCTCTGGCCACAGCGGGCTCCCCAGTCTTGTCTCTGTGCTTTTGCACAGGATCATCCTGGACTGCCCTTCCTCGTTCCTCCACCTGGTAGTGCTGGCTCCAGTGGCACCTCCTCCTGGGAGCTTTCGTCACACCATCCCCTCCCGACCCAGCAGAGTTAGTTGTATTCCCCCCTCCCCTAGCACATCTATTCACTTCTCAATGCCAAGAACACTGCGGGTAACTACCAGTTTCCCATCTATCTGATCCTTAAATGGAGAGCTCCCCACACCATCCTTGGCACATCGTAGGTGCTCCACACATTCTGACCCCTCTCTTTCTGGCACACTCTGCACCCCATCCATCACCAACTCCTGTTAGTCCTGAATCCCCCACTTTGCACCATCCCCCGTTACCACCCTGGTCCCAGCTACAATCATCATCTACCTACAGTGCCCTTCCAAGTGGGCTCTCTATTCCTGCCCCTGTGCCCCCCATAGTACCCTGTTCTCCACATAGTAGCTGGGTGTGTGTGTGTCCTTTTAAAACATAAGGCTGAGCAGTTCATTTCTTCACTTAAATCTATATTCCACTGCTGACTGCAGTTTTCTGTCCTCTCTCTTTTTCTCATCTGAACTTTGACCTGCCAGCCCCTTGGATTTCTCCTATCATCTCTGCTTAGCTGAGACTTCTCCTCACTTGCACCCCAGCCATTCTTTCCTCAGTCCTTCCATGTGCATGTCTTTCTGGATTTGGGTTGTATTTATCCAGCCAGAGCCTAACTCTGGAGAGATTCACCCACACTCTGAACACGCTTAGGGTCTCCAACCTTAGCTCTGTGTCCTGGCTTCAAGCAATCTTGCCACCCATTCTCAGCCCACTCCCCCGCCCCCACCTATTCCTGCACCAGCTCCTTTGAGCCTTTACCCCTCTCCACAGGCTCTGCAGTCTGCCCCTTTCCCTTCTCCAAAGCAGTTGATCTCACTTCCTGTTTCACAGAGAAAACAAGACAAAGAAGTTGGGCACTCACTCAAACCTTCTTCACCTGTCTTCCTCCTTGGTAAGAAAGGAGTCTCTCCTCCCACCCAAGGTTCACGTCCCTACTTGTGTTGTAGAGCTCTCGACCCATCAGTCACTTGTGAGCTTGCCTCTGTCACAGCTGCACCATCTTTGCTGGTTCTCTGGCTATGACTTCATTCCCTCCACGCTTTCTATCCACACATGCCATCTCCTCTTCCCCACCTGCTTTTCACTCCACTGCTTTGCCCCACTGCCCCACTCCACCCCAGCCCTCCCACATGCAGATACAGCTCTCATCCATCCTGGACACTTCTCATCTCACCCGGGGCTTCTGGGGCGCCATTCTCTTGGATTTTCTATTCCTTGTCAATTGCCTTTGCTCCTTCCTCATGTCCCCACTGCTATGTGTAGGAGTGCCCTTATAAGAAGAGTCTTGTAATCTCTTCTCTTTGCATTCTCTTGGCAATTTCAGCCAGGCTCACAGACTTTTGGCTGGTAATGCCCACAGTTCTATCTCCAGCTCAGTTTGCTCTCCCAAATTCTAGACTCATAGATCCAAGACTCACTGCCTCCCAGACATTTCCACTCGGATGTCTACTGGCATCTCACACTTATCCTGCCCTCATAAAGCTTATATTTCATAGGGCAAGACCAGCAAAACATATGATAAACAAGGAAAATGCAAACGTATCAGATAATAAAACATGCTAATAAAAAACAAAGCAGGGAAGGAAGATACCTAGTGTGTGTTTATGTATGTGTGTGCATGTGGCTGGGGGTGGTGCTATAAATTTTGGGTAAACTGCTGAGAATATGACGTTTGAGTAAAGAGCTGAATGAGGCATGTGGACATTTTGGGGAAAAGCATTCCAGGTAGAGGAAACCGCAAGTGCAAAGGGCCTGAGGTGGCCCTGGTATGTTTGCAGAACAATGACAAGGCTAGTGTGGAGAGAATGGAGTGATTGAGTGTACAGCAGAAGGGGATGAGGTTGAAACTCAACCACTACCCTCCTCCCTGTGCCCTCCTACCCTGCCTGAGACACAATCCCCTCTCCCCTTGAGTAATTCAGCAGCCTCCCGACTGTCTCTTGCATGTACCCTTGCAGCCTGAAATCTACCCTCAACTTGGCAGCTAGAACGATCCTTTAAAAATATTGGGTTGGGCAAAAGTTTTGTTCAGTTTTTTCCATAAGATGGCTCGAGTAGCGCTTAGTTGTCTTTAACTTCATTCAAAACAATTTTGTTAGATTGTATTGTGACAGCTGTCATATCAGCGTGCATTTAAAAACAAACATCAAAATTGGTGAATTTTTATGTAGCTATTTTAATATTGAAGATGGAAGAAAAAAGCATCATTTACAGCGTATTATGCTTTATTATTTCAAGAAAGGTAAAAATGCAACTGAAACGTTAAAAAAAAGATTTGTGCAGTGTATGGAAAAGGTGCTGTGACTGATCGAATGTGTCAAAAGTGGTTTGTGAAGTTTCATGCTGGAGATTTCTTGCTGGACGATGCTCCATGGTCGGGTAGACCAGTTGAAGCTGACAGGGATCAAATCGAGACATTAATTGAGAACCATCAACATTATACCACGTGGGAGATAGCTGACATACTCAAAATATCCAAATCAAGTGTTGAAAATCATTTGCACCAGCTTGGTTATGTGAATTGCTTGGATGCTTGGGTTCCACAGAAGTTAAGCGAAAAAACCTTCTTGACTGTATTTCCACATGTGATTATCTACTTAAACGTAATGAAAAGTTTCTGTTTTTAAAAGAAATTGTGACGGGCGATGAAAAGTGGATACTGTACAATAATGTGCAATGGAAGAGATGGTGGGGCAAGCGAAATGAACCACCACCAACCACACCAAAGGCCAGTCTTCATCCAAAGAAGATGATGTTGTGTATATGGTGGGATTGGAAGGGAGTCCTCTATTACGAGCTCCTTCTGGAAAAGCAAATGATTAATTCCAACAAGTACTGCTCACAATTAGACCAACTGAAAGCAGCACTCAACAAAAACCATCTGGAATTAGTCAACAGAAAATGCATAATCTTCCATCAGGATAACGCAAGGCCGCATGTTTCTTTGATGACCAGGCAAAAACTGTTACAGCTTGGGTGGGAAGTTCTGATCTATTGACCGTATTCACCAGACATTGCACCTTCGGATTTCCATTTTTTTCAGTCTTTACAAAATTCTCTTAATGGAAAAAATTTCAATTCCCTGGAAGACTGTAAAAGGAACAGTTCTTTGCTCAAAAAGATAAAAAGTTTTGGAAAGATGGAATTATGAAGTTGTCTGAAAAATTTCAGAAGGTAGTGGAACAAAACAGTGACTATGTTGTTCAATAAAGTTCTGGGTGAAAATAAAGATGTGTCTTTTATTTTTACTTTAAAACCGAAGGAACTTTTTGGCCAACCCAATAGAACTAGATCATGTCACTCCTCAAGCTCAAAACCCTCTAAGGGCTGCCATTCCCCCTCACAGCTCGACATGTGGTCCCCTGACCCCCTGACATCCTCTCCTACTCCCCCCCCTACTCTGTTCCAGCCACACTACCCTCCTTTTGCTTCTTGGACATGCCAGACACACTCCCTCCTTGGGCCTTTGCATTTGCTTTTCCCCAGAATCTTCTTCCCCCAGAAATCCACATGGCTCCCTGACCTCTCATCTAAAATTGCAGTGTGCCTGGAAACAACCCAAGGGCCCACCAACAGATGACTGGTTTAAGATGATGTGGTATATATAAACAATGGAATATTACTCAGCCATAAAAAGAATGAAATATTGCCACTTGCAGCAACATGGATGGACGTAGAGATTGTCATACTAAGTGAAGTAAGTCAGAGAAAGACCAATATTATATGACTTACATGTGGAATCTAAAAAATAATACAAATGAATCTATATACAAAACAGAAACAGACTCACAGACATAGAAAACAAACTTACAGTTACCAAAGGGGAGAGGGAGGGAGGGAGGGACAAATTAGGAGTGTGAGATTAACAGACACAAACTACTATACATAAAATAGATAAGCAACAATAATTTACTGTATAGCACATGGGACTGTATTCAGTATCTCATAATAATCTATAAAGGAAAATAATCTGAAAAAAAACTGAATCACTTTGCTGTACAACTGAAAACAACACGATATTATAAATCAACTACAATAAAAAAAAAATTGCAGTGTCCCCCACCCCATACTCCCCATCTCCCTCAGCTGGCTCTATCTGTGGCCCTTAACACCTTCTCTTGTACTATTTGAGTTATTCTTCATTTTGTCTATCACCTTTCTCCCTGCAGTAAGAGTCCATGGGGCAGGACTAGTGTCTGTTTTGCTTGATGCTGCACTCCCATTGCCCAGAAGACCTCATGAACACACTGAACACAGTAGGCGCTCAACACTTGCTGAGTTTGCTGAATGAGTCCCTCTTTTCTACGCTATATGTCACCATGTCTGGTACATTCAGTTTTCTCTCTAGTGGAGTCCTTCCCTTCACCTCATTCCTGAAGCCTTTGCTGACTCTGGCATCTCATTTTGTTTACATGGCTGTGACAGCCCCCAGTGGTCCCTTGTCTCCTCTACTCTGCACACAGCTGCTGGAGACTTATTGTAAAAAAAAATGGTTTCTCTCCTTTCTCCTCTGAAAACCGTTGGTGGCTTCTAATGGCTCTGAGGAATAAACCCAAATTTTCTTGCGTTGCATTCAAGTCTTTTTAGAATCCTAAGCTGTCTTCAGCTTACATCCCTCCCAAATTGGCCATACGAAGCCACAAGCATGTCTTCCCACAGAGGCTGGGCTCCTTCTGCCTTCCTGCATGGCTCTAACTGCTCCCACGGTGCTTTCTGCTTCCGTCCACCCATCCCTCCAGCCCAGGTCAGGTGTCCTCCCCCACCAAGCCTGGGTTAGGTGCCCTTTTATGCACGCCTGCATCTTAACAAATAAAATTTGTTACTGCTCTATCTACTCTCCTAGACTCTAGGTTTCTTGAGGACAGGGATGGGATTAATTATTCTTTTCATCCCAGCCTCTAACACACTTGCCTGATCCAGAGCAGGGGTCATAAAGTATCTGTTGAGTGAGTGAATAAGTGCTGTTTGCGTAGATGTAGGTAGCCTCTAAAGTGACGAGGAAGGAAATGGGAGCTCACGCTTGCTTTCTGAGTGTTCAGTACCTACCAGGCTTCATGCTGGGCCCTGTATGTAGCACTTCTCATTTAATTCTCATGGCATTAGCATCCCACTTTGCAGAGATTCTAGTTATCTCTGGAGGGCAAGTGGCAGCATCAGGATTTGAATCTGCGTCAGTCTAGCCCTAAAGTGCTTGGTCTTTCCTTGACATCATGTAAAGATAGAAAAAAAAAACTTCCCCTGGTCTTCCAGGGGTCCTGGGGTCAGGATCCACAAAGACTCAATAACTTCTAGCAGCTGATCCACAAGCAGCATGCCCATCCCTACCTCTGGACTTTCGTACATTTGGCCTGGTCTGGAAGATGGCCCTCTTCCTTTCTCCATAGCAGGTCTCTCCAGTTCTTCAGACTTGGGCATAGAACCACCTCTCCAGGAGCAGTTCTGTGATTAATTCCACTCCCGGGGTCTGCGGAGGTGAGAGTGGTTTCTGGAGTGTGTGTGCCTTTGAGCACTTCTTGATTCTGCCTCCACCAAGTGGCATTCATTGGCCTTCTCTATGGCCTTTAGGGTGGCCTGTGAGGACTGCCACATTGAATTCGTCTCCTGTGCATGCATGCCCATCCAGAGCACTCAGAAAAGCTGGGCTGTTGCCTGCTCGCTGCATCTCAGGAAACAGACCCCAGCCTCCTGGAAGGAGCCCCAGAAAGCCACTTGGCCATCTCCTTCCCCTTCTTGAAGTCTTTGCTCAAAAGTCACCTTTAAGGTTTGAAGTTGATGCTATTAGTGCCCCACCCAGGTGCCCCTGGTCCCCAGCTACTGTGAGTGTTGGTTGCTAATGGCTTATAGTTGGCTGCTAATGAAGAATTGCCCTTGACCAATGGGAGCTGCTTCAACTGGGAGATGACACCTTCCCACCAAGGTGGCAGCCCACAGCCAGTGATAGACTGAGCGGGGATGGAAAAGGCCAGACTCCTTGTCTCGAGGTGGCACAATTCTCTGCTGTCGTTCTTGTTCCAGGGATCAGGCTGAGACCAGACTTTGAGACCACATCCTAGGTTTAGCTCTTTTCTGACTTATCCTGCTTCCCTCCCTCCCAGGTACCTCCTGAGAGCTTCCCTCAATCCATCACTCGCATAAGAACTCCTGTCTCAGTCTCTACCTACAGGGACGTGACCCAGGACACTCTTTGCATGGATGTGTCTTCAAGCTCTCTTGATTGGTCCTAAACCTATAATCCAGGGATTAGCTCTTGGTCACTGTTTCAACTCTTCCGCCCACTGCTGAGAAAGGCAGGGCATGAATTTGCATGTTCATGCCCATTTCTCTCCACTCAACAGGCAGGCTGGAGCACAGGAGTGAACACATTGACCTATGTATGAGGAGAGGTGGTCAGGATGTAGGTAAGAGATGACTGCAAACACAACTCTTGCCTGCTTCTCTCTGCTCCTCGGCCTTTTCTTGCATGCATCCATCAAGCTTGCTCCCACCTGCCTTCCCCTATTCCCTGTTTTGGGGTGCCTTTGTCAGGAGTCTAACGTAATGTCCAGGGATGCTGAACATCAACTAGTCAGAAGAGGCAGGGCCTCTCCTGTGTCAGCAGGTTACCCCACTCTTTGGCATGTTGGCTGGGCTAGCCTGGCCTGCACACTGTTGGGGAAACTAAGGCAGGCTGAGATTGGCGGCAGAGGTCTGCACCCTTATCACAGACCAGTCCCCTGTCCTAAGTAAGAGCAATGTCCAGGCCCAGGAGATGCTGCTGAGATGGTGGTTAAGGCTGAAACTGGCCAATCTGGCCAAGCCTTGCTGAGGAGTGACAGCGCTGAAGCCAAGGGGGGACTGTGTGATTAACAGCACTCTTTTGACATCATCAGAAGGGAACTTGTTCTTGGCAGAATGTCATAATTCACAGCCAGTCTTGTTCATAGCTTGCAGCCAACCATGAACTATTAGGCTGTACCCCAGCCTTTCCCCTTTCCCACCTCCTCCCTCACCAGTGACTTTTCTATCCACAAGCAGCCATTTTCTCTAGCCAGAAAGGAATAGAGGGATTAAAAATACCATATACCATATTCAGGTCTTTCTCTGCCAACAGGGCTAGCAGAGATGGAATTCCCAGTCCTAGACTCCCTTTCTCTCTCCTAGTTCTTTCAGCTGCTCACTCAGTGCTTCTGACTCTAGAACTCAATTGCACCTTCCCCAAGAGAGGCTGGGAAGCAGTGGACCTCTTTGCAATATTTTAAAGGGTCGGCCTCTCTCATAAGGCACACTTGAGCTGAAACCTGAAGACCCTCTGAGGGAGTGAGTCATGCATCTACCTGAAGAAAGAGAATTCCAGACAGAGGAGAGGGCATGTGCAAAGGCCCTGAGGCAGCAGGGTACCACACAAGTTCAAGGACAACCAAGAAGTTAGGACTGCTGGAACAGAGAAGGGGAGGGAGAGATGGTAAGAGATAAGGCCATTTTGAAGCAGAGACAATCATAAAAGGCTGTCAGGAAGAGGTGACCTGAATAGGGTCCAGGTCTCAGATGGATCATACAGACACAGAGTTGAGGATATTGTGGGGCTAGCTGTGCTAAGCTAAATCTCTTGAATTCCTTGCATTGCCAATCTTCCATGGTGAGAGGTAACTGGTGGGTCCTCTGGCTTGAGATAGACAAGGAATAGATCAGAAGTCCTTCTGTGCCCTGTGTTTACCTCAGGATCCTTGAGCTCTGTGGGGCTGGCCTAGAGCTACTGGTCTGGCCCTGGACATCCTTCTGCAGCTGTGCGGATTGGCAGGGAGGGGTAGTTCCTAGAGCCACAGAGGTTGCCTGGTGGGGCCCAAGGCAGGGAGATGAGTCACAGACCCGTTCAGTGTCCTACACTGGACCCCATCAATTCCCCTTCAGCTCTTCTCCCTCCCCTTCTCCCCTTTCTCTCTCTCCACCTTCCCTCTCTCCCCCTCTTTTCCACTCTTGTTGTCACTTCTTAACTCATTCCCTGATCTGTGGCCTTGGAGTGGTCACACCCCAAGCTCTGCGTGCCCAAGGCTGAAGTCCCTGCCAAATGGCCCTTGTGCTCGGCTGAACATGACCCTGATCTGAACATGAACCTTTCAGTTCTCAGGCCACACTGACAAATGGCTCATAAGTTGGAGCAGATCAGTGCTTTCGCCAGAGGAGAGAAGTTCCCAGACAGTGGTCACTCTGTCCAGGAGTCCCAGCACTGAATTGCTGGGGCATTGCCCACTACGTCCCAATGCTGGCTCTCAGGGGCCCAGGCCAATGTTCTGCTGGGTCACCATCTGCAAAGGAGGGCAGGCAAATCTTCTAGCATTCAAGGAGATCTTTTTGGTGGGCATAGAGCACATGAAGCAGGATGGGGCAGGGTTCAGGTGGCGTCAGAGGTGGGCTCAGGAACTCAGAGACTTTCCCATGAGGAGCAGGCTCAAGGGCTCTGGCGGTCTGGGAGGACCAAGCCACACAGGAAGTGGTCACGTCCTATGGCAATGCTCAGGGCCCTCATGGCCAGGATCTGGGGCAGAAGTGAGCCTGGAACTGAGCTTGGGGGTAGGTAAGCAGGTGCTGAGGCATTTGGTGAGATTTAAAGCTTAAAGCATGTCTGTCAACTGACCCTTAACCCTGGCTTCAGTTTGACCTCTGATCTCTGACCTAGGCAGGAAGTAACAAGGACCCTAGGGGCCAAGGGCACCCATTGGCCAACCCCAAAATAGTGATGTCTATAATGTGTGACAGATTTAAATATCACTTTTAACATGGTACTAAAAAACCTATTGGTCCCCTTTGGAAAGACTGCTAGGAAATTGACTCTTTTTTTTTTTTTTTTTTTGCGGTATGCGGGCCTCTCACTGTTGTGGCCTCTCCCGTTGCAGAGCAACAGGCTCTGGATGCGCAGGCTCAGTGGCCATGGCTCACGGGCACAGCCGCTCCGCAGCATGTGGAATCCTCCCGGACCGGGGCACGAACCCATGTCCCCTGCATCGGCAGGCGGACTCTCAACCACTGCGCCACCAGGGAAGCCCAACTCTTCTTTTGATAAAGGAGAGCATTGAGCAGCTCTCCTGATTTTGCTGTATGGACTCTATTTCAAGTGACCAAACAGCTAGTGGTGAATTCTTTTTAGAATTTTAGTCTACAAATGCAGAAGGAATGACAGAATTTGGATATCACCACTTTCAGTCCCAGTGATATAATGGGTCCAGGCCATGGTCAATGGCTGCTAAAACTAGCAGGTGAAAAGCTGATGGAACATTTTATAATGAATGAATCAGGCTGACTGCATCTGAACCCCTGATCAATCTTAACATCACAAAAGAAAAGAAATCTTGTCTTAAACACTGAACTTGAATCTGATCAAGCCAGTTTACAGGAAGTACAGGGAACAAGGGGACACGTTAAATGGCACTAATAGGGATGCAAACTCCAAACTGTGGGCAACTCCTTTGGGACAAACAATCTGGTTTCTTCACCAAACAAGCTGAAAGGGAAAAGGTGGGGGTAGGGGAATCTTATTAATCAAAGAAACTGAGGAGACAAATCAAGTGCATGCAATGTATGTACTTTTTTTTGGACCCTGATTCAAACAAATAAACTAAAATTTTATGAGGCAATCAGCAACATTTGAACACTAAGATATTTGGTACTATTAAACAACTATTTTTTGTGTTACAATGGATTGTGGTTATTTTTTAAAAGTTCTTCTAGAAATATACATTGAAGAATTTACAGATGAACTGATATGGTGTCTGGGATTTTCTTCAAAATAATAAGCAGTGGTGGAAAGTGGGCAGGGTTTGAAATGAACGAAGATCAGCCTTGGGTTGATATAGTTGAAGCTGGGGCCATCACACTGTTCTGTCTACTTATGTGTTTGAAACTATCCATGATTTTTAAAAATGGAAAATAAAACCCCTAGCTCACTGCTTGTTCATAATAATCACTCAATAAATGTTAGCTGTTATGTTTAAAAACTTTTTTAGGTCACATAAATGGGGGTCACACCCAATGCATTGCGAGTAAGGGAGGTCTCTGCTTACACAGAGGCTGTTATACTAAGTGAAATAAGCCAGTCACAGAAGGACTGCATGACTCCACTTCCATGAAGGTAGCTAAAATAGTCAAATTCAAAGAAAGAGTGGAATGGTGGGTGCCAGGGGCTGAGGGGAGGGGGAAATGGGGAGTTGCTAATCAATAGGCATAAAGTTTTAGTTAAGCAAGATGAATAAATTCTACAGATCTGCTGTACAACCTTGTGCCTACAGTTAACAATACTGCATGCTTAAAAATTTGTTAAAAGGGTAGATCTCATGTTATGTTCTTACCACAGGAATAATAATAATAATAATAGAGGGCTGTGCTTTGTCAACCAGATCCTCGGCACGGAAGGATGTGAAAAGGCCATGGGTTCTGCCACTTCTTCCTCCTATATACACACTGACCAAGCATCTACTGTGTGCCAGGTGCCACAAAGGCACAGATAGGAGATGTAATGCCAGCCTCTTCTTCAGGTTTTTGGGCCAGGGAACAGTAATGCCATTCCCGAGAACTTGCTGCAGCGCACCCCCTGCCTCTCTCCTTGAGTCTGTGGACCCTGCACCACCTCAGGGAGCCTGTGGAGATGGGTCCTTCGGTACTTGGCCAGCACTCTGAGACGCAAACGCTGAATCTGCCCTCCACACCTGGCTGCCAAAGTGTGCTTTCCAGCCTGGATGCCAGTTCCTCAGATGGCTCACAACCTCCTCCTGCCTCCTCCCGCCTTCTCTCCCTCTCTCTCTCTCATTAAGGCATAAGATACTGACAGTCAAGTTTATAAAGTGTGTACATTTTAAGAGTATAGACTGATGACTTTACATATATATTCACCAATGTAGTCACTGCCTAGATCGAGTTACAGACAGGGAAACGGAGGTGTGGGGGATGACCCCTAGTCCCTCTCTGAGACCCTCAGGATTTTAGGTGCCCTGTGCTTGTGTGCCATTCTTTCCTGCCCAGCAACTTGAGCCCCAATGGCCCCACAGGTCAGCATACCTTGTCTGTATCTCCCTCTGCTGCAGCTCTGGCTTGACTAAAACATTTCAGGTGATAGATGGCTGTTCATGGCCCCCTGTGCGTGTACCACTGGGACCCTGGGCCCACTTCCTAAAGCTTTTGATATCCTTTGGCCTATTGGGGCTGCTCACTGGCCATATCACTGCTGTGGCTGGGGCTCCTGCTTCCACTTGGCTTTGTGTGTGGAGATGTGGGTGAAGGGCACCCTGGGTCTGCTCAACAACCCCAGGTTGTGGCCCTACTGGGCACCTTCATTTCCATGGCCTGTGGCCCTGGCTGGTACACAGTGCTTTTTCTCAATCCTCCCACGTTTGCTGTTCCTCACACCTGGTGTGGGAACCAGGGCCTGCAAGGAGGGCAGTACCACCTTCTCCTGGCTGCCCCCTTCTCTGCCTCCTTCTGGGTTCTTTCAAAGTGGGTACACCCCAAGGCTCCTTCCCCAGCCCATCTCTTCTCTTTGTCCATCCTTCCTCTTTCTGGGAGACTGTACCCCACACTCCTGCTTCTGCAACCATATCCATCCTTGGTCCCCTTATCTAAGTTCCCAACATCCTCTTCCCCCAAGCACATACTGGCACCTCCTACCAAAATAGGCCAGCTCCTTGGATTCCACATTCAACCCCAAAAGTTGCTGCTCAGAATGTTCCCTGTTCCTCCAAAGATGCCTCCCTCCTCCCAGGCCTGGCCCCAGAGCTCCTGGGGGGGGTTTGCTCCTGGCCCCCCTTCTTTCTGCACAACCCTCAGGCCACTCCTGCTTGTACCACAGGCTCTGTCCTCCTGTTCTCTCTGCTGTCCTGCCCTCCAAGCCACGTCATGGCAGATCAGAATATTCTGTTTCCCTGCTTGGCCTCTATCCTGCTTGCTCATTATTACCAGATTCCACTAAATTCAGCTCCATTGTGGCCCTGGGCTTTGTTCTAGACTTGGTGAGATGCCATGGGAGGCTGGGCACAGTGCAGACCGGCAGGAAGGGAGACGCAAGATAGCCCCAGGGTTCCCACGCGAGGTGTGGGGAGCAGCAGAGATGAGGGGTTGAGGAAGAGCAGTGTCTGCCAGCAAGGGCAGAGGCCATGGAGATTTAGGGATGACTTTTTGGAAGAGGGAGACATGATCTCAACCTCAAAAAACAGTAGCCTTTTGTAGTGTTGATTATAACAGCGAAAAATTAGAAAAACCGAACACTCAGCAGGAGACTGCATCAACACACCATGGCATACTTTCAAACAGGATACTATGCTGTTGCTAAAATAACCAGAATGGATAAATCTCAACAACAAAACATTGGGTGAAAAGGGCAAACTGAAGATGGATGTGCACAGCTGGTGCAATTTATATAAGTCCAAAGGACACACAAAACAATGCTATTTATTATTATAGATTCAGGTGTTTGTAGTAAGAGTATAAACATGTGTGTGGGAGTGATAAACACCAGATTTACCTCTGCAGAGAGAGGGAGAAAATGAGGAAGGGACAGGAGGAGGGAACTTAGTTGTGGCTGTTCTGTTCATCTGAAAAGAGAGAGAGGAAGTGATCTGAGGCAAATATGGCGAAATGTTATCATCTGTTCAATGTGGGTGATTACAGGTACATGGGAGGTCCTGGCTTGGGCTGGCTGGTTGCACCTGTGGGTGAAGTGACTCAGGGCAAAAGTAACCCCATAGATGCTGTTCCCTTTCTTCTCCCTGTGCTGACCGAGCCCCAAGGCTTCCAGGAGGGGCCTCAAGGCATGGGAGGAAGGTCCTGAGAACAGCTGCCCACCTCCCAGGACTACAGGAAAGCCTGTGAAAGAAATAACAAAGTTCTCCAGAAGTGCTAGGACTCTGTAAATTTAAGAAACTACGATGAACAATATTAACTTTCCATTTGATAAGATGCCCTTTCCCTTTCTTTCTCACCCCCACACAGACCACCCCCCCCCCAAGAGGAGATTTCAGAAATGAGAGCCCACAGCATTCACAGATACCAGCTGGGGAGGGCCTCCCAGGGGGGCCCAGCTTCCAAACAGAGAAAGCAGGTGGCTTCCGGTGTCTGCTGATGTTCACGTAGACTGGCCAGGGATTGCTGCCCATGAATGAATGTAGGCCCTGGTGGTGGAGGGAGGGAGATATGTAGACAAGCACATACACTGCTCGCCACATACTATGGGAGCAGATGCCCGCAGATTTCCACTGACCTTTTGTATTTAGAGGAGTGGGGAGTGTAAAACAAGCCCAGGGCTTGTAATGGCAGTGAAGAAGGGGGAAGGCCAGAAAAGTTAGAAGCTCATAAAACAAATCCTGCAAGCATGAAGAGCCTATTTGTGTCCCACAAAGCAGCATGTGCACGTGTCTAAGAGACCAGGCAGTAAACCTTCCATGTTCAGGTGGAGAGTCACCCTCCACTGGGAAGGGCCATCCAAGTCTGGGTGCCAGGAAGGGACGGTCACAGGCTCAGGGAGGAAGAGAAGGGGCTGGTGGGACAGGGGTCACTCACCCAGTGGCAGAACAAAGAAAAAGGGGAACCAGCAGAGCACGAAGACGCCCACGACGATGGCCAGCGTCTTGGCCGCCTTCTTCTCACGGGAGAACTTGAGCAGACGCACCGACAGTGAGCTGCGGAAGGTGTGGCCCTTGGCGCTGCGCATCCCACCGTGGGCTCCGTCTGAGCCAGTGCTTGCGCCGCGACAGTGGATGCGCAGCACCACCTCTGAGGCCTTGCCCCGCTCGCGCTTGACTCCCGCCTCCAGGCTGCGCGTGGTGCTTCGCGCTACCACATACACGCGGCAGTACATGACCACAATGACGGCCATAGGCAGGTAGAAAGAGCACAGGGAGGAGAAAACTGCATATCCCGCCTCCTCCGTGATGCCGCAGAAGCGCTCGTCAGGGGGCACCGGCTCCTTCCAACCCAGCAGCGGCCCCACAGACACCACGAGGGCTACGGCCCAGAGCAGCGCCAGGATGGCGGCCGCCTTGCGCTCGGTCATGATGGCTGGGTACTTGAGCGAGTGGCGTACGCCCACGTACCGGTCCACCGAGATTGTGCAGAGGCTGAGGATGGAGGCCGTGCAGCACAGCACATCCACGGCGGCCCACACGTCGCAGAAGGCCCGACCGAAGGCCCAGAAGCCCAGAACCTCCATGGTGGCCGAGAAGGGGAGCACCGTGGTGCTCAGCAGCAGGTCGGCCACGGCCAGGTTCACAATGAAATAGTTTGTGACCGTCTGCAGGTGGCGGTTGCAGGCCACGGAGAGGATGACCATCAGGTTGCCCGCCACGGCCGTGAGGATGAAGGCGGCCAGGAAGACGCCCACGCCCACGCCCTGCGCACTCACCACCAGCCCCCCGACGGCCGCCGTGCCGTTCACCTCGCCGCCGGCGCCGGTGCTCCCTGGCTCCCCAGCGGAGCTCCGGTTGTCCTCGCCGTTGCCCGCGCCCACCACGCCGCCGCCGCTGCTACCGCCTGCGGTCACCCGCACGCCGTCCACCGCCCGGCCCTCGGAGGCGGCCGCGCCGCCCGCGCCACCCCCGCCACCGCCCGCGCTGGAGCTCCCGGCGCTGCTGTCTGAGCAGGGTCCCTCGAAACTGACGTTCAGGAGATAGCGGAAAGTCATCTCAACGCGCAGCCGTCGGGGACCGGGGCTGGGCGCCGGACGAGTGACTGGTAGGGCTGGGGGCTCCGGCTCCAGACCCGCGCGCTGGTCCTGTCGGGGTCCTGCCTCAGTTCCTGTGACGTGGAGCACTGCTGCCCGCGAGCGGAGCGGGCGGTCGCGGAGTGGGACCGAAGAGCCGGAGCTGGCGACGCGCGCCTCTCTCGCAGCGTGCCCAGGCGAGCGGGCAAAGCGGCGGCTCGGGGCCGGGCGGTGCGGGCGGCGACCACTGAGGAGCTAGCTACTGGGCGCGGGGCAGGGATGGAGGGGAGGAAGGGCAGCGTCGGGGATGAAGAGGGGCCACTGGCACCGAGGGACCCGGCGCCACAGTTGCCGGAAGAAGGGAATCTGCGCTCTGGGCGAGCTGGCGTTCCGGGGTCCCAAAGGGCGGTGGCGCTGGCTCGTGCTCCGACCCCGCGGAAGCCACCCCCGCCGCGCCGCGGGTGCTCGCGCCCGCCCTCTCCCCTCGCGGTCCGCTCCCTTCCACCTCCCGCGCCCCTACCCCGCCTCCTCTCTCTTACCACTCAGTTAAGTCTCCCTCCCGCCCTTTCCCCAGCGTCTCGGTCACTGCTGGTGCCCTTGGGCGCGCCGAGTGTAGAAGGTGCGATTCCCGGGTCCCCGGACTCCCGGCTCCGGCCGCCAGAGAGCAGCAAGCGCCTGGGATCTGCAGCCTGCTGACTGGACCACGCCATGCCGCGGCGGGTCTCCTCCAGGGAGAGCCTGGATGGATCTGCTGCACCTCCTTCCGTCTCTCAGGGGACTGGACAAAGGAGGGTCTCAAACACCTCTGTCCAGTGCAGTGGCGTGGAGAGCTCCAGAGGGTGTCGGAAGCTTTGCGGGCCTATGATGGGCGAAGGAACAAGAGACTACTTATATGGTTACAGCCTTCAGACCCTGCCCAGGACACACTGGTCTGCATACACCAACTTCTGCACTGTTACTTTACTCCATATCGGATGTCGAAATAAAACTTCCCATTGCTACGCTAAATAAGTGGCCTCGTTCTAGGGAGGGAGGGTTTAAGTGCTGGAGGGTGGGAAAGGCCACTTGGCGGGATGGTTAAAGGAGGTGGGGCAGACAGTCTGGCTCCAAATCTAGGCTCCGCCCTATGTTAGCTGTTTGACCTCTTTGTGTCTTAGTTTCTCATCTGTAAAATGAAGATAAGAGTAGTGTCTACCTACCAGCGTGAAGACTGAATGAATTAATATCTGTTAGGGCCCCAGAGTAGTGCCTATATTTGTTAGCTGAGTGGGACTACACAGGGCAGGATTTGAACAGGTAGGACAGAGGACAGAGGGAATGTGGAGCTGGTATGAACTCGGGCCACAGGTGGAGGGGTGGGTTTAAGGAGCCTCTTGTTGACTAACAAGACTGGGTAGGGAGAAACAAAAAGAGATCATTCCTTTGGCCAACATAAAAATACTAACCAGGCTGCTGTCATGTGTCAAGCTATGTTGGACACTCTGGGTGGCAGGGGAGGGGGGAACTACAGGGAGAATAATGCCACCAAGTAAGTGCAGGATGAGGAAGTCTTGAGCCATGCCAGGGAGATGAGGACCTGTTTACAGAGGTATCTGGGAGGGGGCAGAGAACTCATGGCCTCAGTGCCCACTAGCTGTGAATGACATCTCAGGATGTATGAGAGTCCTAGATGAGAAGGTGCTTTGGAGAAAAGAAGAAAAATGGGAGAGATGGGTAACCCCCCTCCCCATCCCCTCCCCAGCCTAGGAAGCCAAAGCTGTTATAGTCATAGCTTAGAAACAGCTCTTCCAAGGCCCTCAGCTTCCCATTACATCTTCCATCTTTTACTTGGGTCTTTGGGGGCTTACTGTGGAGAGTTGAAAGCAAGGTGCCTTATGAGGATTATTTGGCAGCTGATCAAAAGCAGAACTGTGGGTTTGGGCTTCCTCTCTGAAGGGGAGGGGCAGAGGGCTCTGGAAGGAGAGGCCAGGAGCTTCTCACATGGGAGTGTCAGATGGCAGCCTCTGTGTCTGTGACTGGCTGCCATCTCACAGTGTAAGACAGGGATAACCCTCGTGGAGTACATCTGATTCTGGGCTGGGTCAGTTTTCAAGGATGACTGGGAATAGGAGACAAAGTTAAATCTAAGCTGAGCCTGGGGTGGTAGGGGGCTACCTGACAGGTGTCACATAGAGATCTGTGCCTGATCCTGGTCTAGAGAACCAGCATAAGGCTGGCTGGAGGTATACTTGCCAGCAGGGTGAGGAGAAATTGTGGGATAGTGTGCCTGGAAGGAGATGGGGCAGCTTTACCACGTCTCAGATCTTGGTCTACAAGAGGGCTTTGGAGGTTCTAGAGCTCTAGGGGAAGAAAGAGGGAAAGGCAGGAGGTGTGAAATTGTGAGCTTTCTCTACCAGTTTATTATGCTCAAATCTGGGAAGGGATCAAATTGCTGGACCTGTGAGCCCTGGAGACTTGGCTGGCCCTTGGGTTCTTTGTGATCCAACAGCATGGCTTCTAGAGTAAGAAGGAAAACTAAGCATCTCCTTTATGAGATCCCTTTAGAGTGAGAGTAAAGAAAAAGGAAAGGTTTATCCCACAACTGAGAAGTTAACTCCTAGGCTGGTAAACTGGGACTTTAGCCCTTAAAGAGGAGGTTTAAAGGAACCCTACAAGAGATCATGAGAGGTATGAGGAGATTTGGACTCATGGAAATGGTGCAGGGTGGTTGTTTCTTTCAGTCAGGGTGTTGAATGGGAGAGAATGCAGGCATTCCTGACAGATATCCTGTTTGTGGGGGCCAGCCAGTCAACCCACAGTTCCTTCCTACCCCACCAAGCCTGGACAACTTTTATTCATTCATTCAACACAAATTAACTAAGCACTAGCTATGTGCTAAGAACTTTACCTGGCACTGGGGATATGATGTTGTATAAAGTAAAATCCCTGCCATCCTGGGGCTTACATTCAAATTGTAGAAAGTGCTACCCAGAAGACTTAAGAGGAGATCTTTCCCATGGACAAAAAGTTTTCTTTGGGTTTGGTATCTGGGTCCTGGAGACTCTTTTCAGTTGAATTCTCAAAGAAAATCCAAATGCAAAGGAACTGTTTTCCAATTCTTCCCTGCCTCAGAATAGCAGTGGAGGCTGAAAGGGTGTAAATTCATGTATGTCAACTAGAAAACCTGGCTAATGCTGCCACTTCCTGGGATCAGTTCCTATGAAGAACATAGACATCCTTTCTATTCTTCAGCTGCAAATGGATCTCTACCTCTGGCCTGACCTTTAAGCTTATAATGGCTCTGGCTACAAGCTGACCCACAACCTGACTGACCCCAAACTTAAGCCTTCCAATTCCCCTAATAGTGCCATTCATCCTAGATGCCTACTATGGTCAACAGGGGTACTGGGTAAAGGGGTGAGGGCTCAGTGCTACCCTATTCCACCATAAGGACAGTAGAGTTTGGTGCTGGCTACCTCTCAGTGGTTGTGGGTTACGGAGTATGTGGGGAAAAGATATTGTTGAGTATGTGGGAGAAAGATATTACTGAAAAGATAAGCAGAAAGGAGATATGTACTTGGTAATTCATCTTTGCAGCCTCATTCATATGTCAACAGAAGCTACAGGGAACGAGAGGCCCGTTGTTTGATTATTTATGCTAATACTTGCCTAAAATTAATGGAGTTGGAAGTTAGTGACTATATTTCTCATCATAGTAGAAATGGTAGAGGATGGGGATGGGCACCAGTGGAATGATATTCCTCGTTGAAGCCTGGCAAGCAGCCTACTGCTCTGGGGACCCTTGGTGTGGCTGTTTGCTTTGCAGCTGTGTTTTCTTCTGCCCCAAAGATATATTCTTTTGTTTCTTTTTATTTTCTTCAGGAGAGCAAATAGGCTGGGAAGCAGGATATTGGACAAAGCCACAATGTGTGACGCCACTATTTTCTAGAGCCCTGGAATTCTCCAGGGCCCTGGAGACCTCTTCTAGATTGTCTAGATCCACCTGCCCAAAGAAAAAAGGGATTCCTTTTGTGGAGGATTATGTAGACATTTTAGGAGTCAAGCACAGCGCTCATGTCTAAGCTCATGCCCCCACTTAGATGCAAGGGAGAAATGTGGGTCAGCCAAGTGCTCAAGAATAGGGAATAGAATTGATGACCATTCAGCCTGCAGGACATTATGCTGCAGGAAAGCAAGAGTGGAAGAGTCCATTGGAGCATTAATGAGGCAATTCCCGATGGGTGGATTGTGAAAAGAGCAGGTAGATTGGCTGATCTGAACCCCTGGCTAATATTCTACCCAGACCGCTGACACTCTTCATGTGGCTATTCCTTCTAGACCAAGCCCAATGTACACATTTCCAGTATGGCTTACTAAAAAAACATTAGAGTTGAGAATGCCATTTGGGAATGTGCTGGTGACAATGATAATTCCAATTCACTCAGCTCTGGGAAAGCAAAGGGAGAGTTAAGGTGGGCAGTGGGAACTCAGCTAGCATTGCTTTAACCTCCCTGGAGAATAAGCAACCCCTCTCTAGTAGAGTCCACCCCGTGCCAAGGGGAATCTCTTCCCTTCCTTTATTAGAGCCCCAAATCCCACCCTTACAATCTAGGTCTTCTAACTCCAAGAACCAGTGTTTCTCATTACTTTACAAATTCTTTGTACCTCCTAGTAGAGGTGACATGTAAGGTTACCATCTCCTCCAGCCCCTAAGATCTGATTACCCATTGTGCGATGTGGAACTGTGAGGAGTGGGGAACAAGTTCCATAGGGATATTCTGTGGTAATGAAAAGAAATATGAGAAAATTCTAGGTGTAAACTTGGCTAACCTGACCCCCAAATGGAGCAGCAAATGCTAATGAGGGAGATTTCCTAAAACAGAATCAAAATAGGCCAGTCAGCTCTGAGGAAGTGACATGTAGTCAACTTGAGAGGGTTGCATGACTCCAATCCCAATTAGGGAAGCTGAGGCAACTCCTGCTAGGATATCAAGCTTCCAGCTCACAAATAAGATGGCACAGAGCTATTTTCTATTTCCTTTTTCCTGGGGCAAGTTTCAGTCTCTGGAGAAGACTGTGAAGAAAGGAGGATTTCCCTTGACAATGATTCCTTGAAGGAAAGGAAGGATTGAAGAAGCAAAAAATCCCAAGTGTCCCAGGAAAAAAATTAGGAAGTGAGGCTGGTTCTCCCCACTTTAGTGTTCTCCATGCCTTATCTCTTGGGCTTCTACCAGTTCTCCCTTCCTCTGTCCTCTATGGGTTAGTCACTTAATCTCTCTGATCCTTCGTTTCCCCATAAGTGTAAAATAGTGATAATAACTCTGATCCACATGAGGATTGTTGGCAAAAATCCCATTTACCTCCTCCTCTGGGTCCCCAGTATCTTTGATTTATTCCTCTGTTGATTAGTGTTTTGTAATTTCATTGTTTACCTGTGGTAGCTGGAGATAGTGAAAGTATGAATCAACAGATGAAGAAATGAATAAATGTACAAAAGCAGAAGTACTGTGCACCTTCGAGTGTCACTGATGGTTAGAGTATATGTCTCAGTCCCAGAGTTCCAGCCTTTTGCAATAGATGACTGGGGAGGGTTTTCACACATTCTAGGGAGCCTGGTCTGTTAGGGCAGGCATGAGTACCTTTCTCCTAGGAGGAATGCTTCTGAGAGGCATCAACAGGGATGAGGGTGACCATCTATATTTATAGTTAATATACCTTGGATGTTTAGGGGTAAGACAATATATTGCGTGCATTTTCCTTTCTTGTAGCACCTTCATTGACCTAAATTGACGGACTTTTAGTTGTCTTGGGGTTTTTTTGTTTGTTTGTTTGTAAAATGGGATGATGTTTTACCAGTGTGCATTCTGTTTACAATATTGACACATGTCCTTATTAACAAAGGTGGTCAGTTGCGAAGTGGGCCATCTAGCTCTTTGATCTGCAGGGCTGTAACAGTCAGGTTTTCCAGAGAAACAGAACCAATAGGAGAGAGGTATACATATCTGTAAATAAATAAATTTAGAAGTCTTTATTTAAGCTTTATTTTTATTTCAAGGAATTGGCTCACTCAATTGTGGTGTGTTGGCAAGTCCAAAATCTGTATTTAGGGCAGGCTGGAAATTAAGGGTTTAAGTTGCAGTCTTGAGTCTGAAATCTGTAGGGCAGGCCAGCAGGCTGGAGACTCAGGTAGACTTTTTTTTTTGAGGCGAAGGTGCTTTTTATTTTTTTATTTGTTCTGAGGGGAAGGTATTTTATTTATTTGTTTGTTTATTTATTAATTTAAAAAATTATACCTATCTTACATCCTTAAACCTATCTTACAACCAATAATTTGTGCCTCCCACTCCCCACCCCTATAATGCCCCTCCCTGCCCCTCCCCACTTGTAACCTCTAGTTTGTTCTCCATATCTGTGAGTCTGCTTCTTTTTTTTTGGTTATATTCACTAGTTCACTGTATTTTTTAGATTCCAGACACCACTGATATCATACAGTATTTGTCTTTCTCTGTCTGACTTATTTCCCTTAGCCTAATGCCCTCCAAGTCCATCCATGCTGCTGCAAATGGCAAAATTTCATTCTTTCTTATGGCTGAATGGTATTCCATTGTGTATATGTGTGTGTGTGTGTGTGTGTGAGATTATATATATATATATATATATAAAATCTCACATCTTTTTTAGGCATTCATCTGTTGATGGACTTAGATTGTTTCCATATCTTGGCAATTGTAAATAATGCTACTGTGGACATTGGGATCCATGTATCTTTTTGAACTAGCATTTTTGGTTTCTTTTTGGATATGTACCCAGGAGTGGAATTGCTGGGGCATATGGTATTTCTATTTTTAGCTTTTTAAGAAACCTCCATCCTGTTTTCCACAGTGACTGCACCAATTTACATTCCCACCAACAGTATATGAGGGTTCCCTTTTCTCCAACATCCTCACCAGCATTTGTTATTTGTGTTCTCTTTGATGAAAGCCATTCTGACAGGTGTGAGATGATATCTCATTGTAGTTTTGATTTTCACTGATGATTAGTGAGCATCTTTTCATGTGCCTGTTGGTCATCTGCATTTCCTCTTTGGAGAAACGTGTATTCAGTTCTTCTGCCCATTTATTAATGGAGTTTTTTTTTTTAATGTTGAGTTGTATGAGCGCTTTATATATGTTGAATATTAATTCCTTATCAGTCATATCATTTGCAAATACTTTCTCCCATTCAGTATGTTGTCTTTTCGTTTTGTTGATGGTTTCCTTTGTGGTGCAAAAGCTTAATTAGGTCCCATTTGTGTACTTTTGCTTTTATTTCCTTTACTTTGGGAGATGGATCCATAAAAATATTGCTGCGATTTATGTCAAAGAGTGTTCTGCCTATGTTATACTCTAGAAGTTTTATACTATCCTGTCTTACATTTAGGACTTTAATACATTTTGAGTTTATTTTTGTATATGGTGTTGGAGAATCTTCTAATTTCATTCTTCTACATGTAGCTGTCCAGTTTTCCCAGCACCACTTATTGAAGAGATTGTCTCTTCTCTGTTGTGTATTCTTGCCTCCTTTGTCATAGATTAATTGGCCCTAGGTGTGTGGGTTTATTTCTGATCTCTCTATTCTTTTTCATTGATCTATGTGTCTGTTTTTGTGCCAGTACCATACTGTTTTGACTACTGTAGCTTTGTAGTATAGTCTAAAGTCAGGGGTCATGATTCCTCCAGTTCCATTCTTCTTTCTGAATAATTGCTTAGCTATTGGGGGGGTCTTTTATGTTGTACAAATTTTAAAATTATTTGTTCTAGTTCTGTGAAAAATGCCATTGACATTTTGATAAGGATTGCAATGAAACTGTAGGTTACCTTAGGTACTATGGTCATTTTAACAATATTGATTCTTCCGATCCAAGAAAATGGTATATCTTTCCATCTGTTTTGTCATCTTCAATTTCTTTTGTCAGCATCTTATAGTTTTTGGAGTACAGGTCTTTTGCCTCCTTAGGCAGATTTATTCCTAGGTATTTTATTCTTTTTGATGTGATGGTAAATGGGCTTGTTTCCTTAATTTCTCTTTATGATACTATGCTGTTAGTGTATAGAAATACAACAGATTTCTGTGTATTAATTTTTTTTTTTTTTGTGGTATGTGGGCCTCTCACTGTTGTGGCCTCTCCCATCGTGGAGCACAGGCTCTGGACACGCAGGCTCAGTGGCCATGGCTCATGGGCCCTGCCGCTCTGTGGCATGTGGGATCTTCCCGGACCGGGGCATGAACCCGTGTCCTTTGCATCAGCAGGCGGACTCTCAACCACTGCACCACCAGGGAAGCCCCTGTGTATAAATTTTATATCCTGTAACTTTACTGAATTTACTGATGAGTTCCAGTAGTTTTCTGGTGGGGTCTTTAGGTTTTTCTATGTACAGTACCATGTCATCTGCAAACAGTGATAGTTTTACTTCTTCCTTTCCAATTTGGATAAATTTTATTTCTTTTACTTTTCTGATTGCTGTGGCTAGGACTTCCAAAACTATGTTGAACAAATGTGGCAAGAGTGGACATCCTTGCCTTGTTCCTGACTTTAGAGGAAATGCTTTCAACTTTTCATCATTGCATATGATGTTACCTGTGGGTTTGTCATATATACGGCCTTTATTATGTTGAGGTATGTTTCCTCTTTACCTGCTTTCTGGAGAGTTTTTATCATAATTGGATGTTGAATTTTATCAAAAGCTTTTCCTTCATCTAATGAGGTGATCATCTATATGGTTTTTACTCTTCAGTTTGTTAATGTGGTGTATCACATTGATTGGTTTGTAGATATTGAAAATTCTTGCATCTCTGGATTAAATCCCACTTGATCATGGTGTATAATCCCTTTACTGTATTGTTGGATTTGGTTTGCTAGTATTTTGCTGAGGGTTTTTGCATCTATGTTCATCAGTGATATTAGCCTCTAATTTTCTTTTTTTGTCTGCTTTTGGTATCAGGGTGATGTTGGTCTTATAGAGTGAGCTCAGAAGTATTCCTTCCTCTGCAATTTTTTTGGAATGGTTTCAGAAAGATAGGTGTTAACTCTTCTCTAAATATTTGGTAGACTTCACCTGTGAAGCCATTTGTTAGGAGTTTTAAAATTACTGATTCAATTTCATTCCTGGTAATCAGTCTGATCATATTTTCTATTTTTTCTCTGGTTCAGTCCTGAGAGATTTTACCTTTGTAAAAATTTGTCCATTTCTTCTAGGTTGTCTATTTTATTGGCATATAGTTGTTTGTTGTGGTCTCTTATGATCCTTTGTATTTCTGTAGTGTCATTTGTAACTTATCCTTTTTCATTTCTAATTTTATTGATTTGATCCCTCTCCCTTTTTTTTCTTGATGAGTCTGGCTAAAGGTTTATCAATTTTGTTTATCTTTTTAAAAACCAGCTTTTAGTTTCATTGATCTTTTCTATTTTTTTTTTAAGTCTCTATGTCATTTATTTCTGCTCTGATCTTTATTATTCCTTTCCTTCTACTAACTTTGGGTTTTGTTTTTCTCAAGTTTCTTTAGGTGTAAGGTAAGGGTGTTTATTTGAGATTTTTTTTTTGTTTCTTGAGGTAAGATTGTATTGATATAAACTTCCCTCTTGGAACTGCTTTTGCTGCATCCCATAGGTGTTTTTGTTTTCATTTTTCTCTTGGTACTTTTTGATTTCCTCTTTAATTTCTTCAGTGATCCATTGGTTGTTTTGGCCATCCATATGGTTTGGCCTCCACGTGTTTGTGTTTTTCACAGTTTTTTTCTTGTAGTTGATTTCTAGTCTCATAGTGCTGTGGTTGGAAAAAATGCTTGATATGATTTTATTTTCCTGAATATACTGAAGATTGTTTTGTGGCCTTGCATATGATCTATCCTGGAGACTGTTCCATGTGCACTTGAAAAGAATGTGTATTCTGCTGCATTCATATGGAATGCGCTATATAGATATCAATTAAGTCCAGTTGGTCTAATGTATTAAGGCCTGTGTTTTCTTATTGATTTTCTGTCTGGATGATCTGTCCATTGGTGTAATTGTGGTGTTAAAGTCTCCTGCTGTTATTGTGTTACTGTCAATCTCTCCTTTTATGTCTGTTAATACTTGTCTTATATATTGATGTGGTCCTATGTCAGGTGTATATATATTTACAATGTTATAACTTCTTCATTTGATCCCTTGATCAGTATGTAGTGTCCTTCTTTGTCTTTTTTTAAAAACATCTTTATTGGAGTATAATTGCTTTACAATGGTGTGTTAGTTTCTGCTTTATAACAAAGTGAATCAGTTATACATATACATATGTTCCCATATCTCTTCCCTCTTGCATCTCCCTCCCTCCCACCCTCCCTATCCCACCCCTCTATCTGGTCATAAAGCACTGAGCTGATCTCCCTGTGCTATGTGGCTGCTTCCCACTAGCTATCTATTTTACATTTGGTAGTGTATATATGTCCATGCCACTCTCATTTTTTCCCAGCTTACCCTTCCCCCTCGCCATATCCTCAAGTCCATTCTCTAGTAGGTCTGCATCTTTATTCCCATCTTGCCCCTAGGTTCTTCACGACCATTTTCTTTTTAGATTCCATATATATGTGTTAGCATATGGTATTTGTTTTTCTCCTTCTGACTTATTTCACTCTGTATGACAGACTCTAGGTCCAGCCACCTCACTACAAATAACTCAGTTTCATTCCTTTTAATGGCTCAGTAATATTCCATTGTATGTATGTGCCACACCTTCTTTATCCATTCATCTATTGATGGACACTTAGGTTGCTTCCATGTCCTGGCTATTGTAAATAGAGCTACAATGAATATTTTGGTACATGACTCTTTTTGAATTATGGTTTTCTCAGGGTATATGCTCAGTAGTGGGATTGCTGGGTCGTATGGTAGTTCTACTTTTAGTTTTTTTTTTTTTTAACATCTTTATTGGAGTATAATTGCTTTACAATGGTGTGTTAGTTTCTGCTTTATCACAAAGTAAGTCAGTTATACATATACATATGTTCCCATATCTCTTCCCTCTTGCATCTCCCTCCCTCCCACCCTCCCTATCCCACCCCCTAGGTGGTCACAAAGCACTGAGCTGATTTCCCTGTGCTATGTGGCTGCTTCCCACTAGCTATCTATTTTATGTTTGGTTGTGTATATATGTCCATGCCACTCTCTCACTTTGTCACAGCTTACCCTATCCCCTCCCCATATCCTCAAGTCCATGCTCTAGTAGGTCTGCATCTTTATTCCCGTCTTACCCCTAGGTTCTTCATGACATTATTTTTCTTCTTAGATTCCATACGTATGTGTTAGCATATGGTATTTGTTTTTCTCTTTCTGACTTACTTCACTCTGTGTGACAGACTTTAGGTCCATCCACCTCACTACAAATAACTCAATTTCGTTTCTTTTATGGCTGAGTAATATTCCATTGTATATATGTGCCACACCTTCTTTATCCATTCATCTGTTGTTGGACACTTAGGTTGCTTCCATGTCCTGGCTATTGTAAATAGAGCTGCAACGAACATTTTGGTACATGACTCTTTTTGAATTATGGTTTTCTCAGGGTATATGACCAGTAGTAGGATTGCTGAGTCGTATGGTAGGTCTATTTTTAGTTTTTTAAGGAACCTCCATACTGTTCTCCATAGTGGCTGTATCATTTACATTCCCACCAACAGTGCAAGAGTGTTCCCTTTTCTCCACACCCTCTCCAGTATTTATTGTTTCTAGACTTTTTGATGATGGCCATTCTGACTGGTGTGAGATGACATCCCATTGTAGTTTTGATTTGCAGTTCTCTAATGATTAATTATGTTGAGCATTCTTTCATGTGTTTGTTGGCAATCTGTATGTCTTCTTTGGAGAAATGTCTATGTAGGTCTTCTGCTCATTTTTGGATTGGGTTGTTTGTTTTTTTGTTACTGAGCTGCATGAGCTGCTCGTAAATTTTGGAGATAAATCCTTTGTCAGTTGCTTCATTTGCAAATATTTTCTCCCATTCTGAGTGTTCTCTTTTCATCTTGTTTATGGTTTCCTTTGCTGTGCAAAAGCTGTTAAGTTTCATTAGGTCCCATTTGTTTATTTTTGTTTTTGTTTCCATTTCTCTAGGAGGTGGGTCAAAAAGGATCTTGCTGTGATTTATGTCAAAGAGTGTTCTGCCTAAGTTTTCCTCTAAGAGTTTGATGGTGTCTGGCCTTACATTTAGGTCTTTAACCCATTTTGATTTTATTTTTGTGTATGGTGTTAGGGAGTGTTCTAATTTCATTCTTTTACATGTAGCTGTCCAGTTTTCCCAGCACCACTTATTGAAGAGGCTGTCTTTTCTCCATTGTATATTCTTGCCTCCTTTATCAAAGATAAGGTGACCACATGTGCGTGGCTTTATCTCTGGGCTTTCTATCCTGTTCCATTGATCTATATTTCTGTTTCTGTGCCAGTACCATACTGTCTTGATTACTGTAGCTTTGTAGTATAGACTGAAGTCAGGGAGCCTGATTCCTCCAGCTCCTTTTTTCTTTCTCAATGTTGATTTGGCTATTCGGGGTCTTTTGTGTTTCCATACAAAATGTGAATTTTTTTGTTCTAGTTCTGTGAAAAATGCCACTGGTAGTTTGATAAGGATTGCATTGAATCTGTAGAATGCTTTGGGTAGTAGAGTCATTTTCACAATGTTGATTCTTCCAATCCAAGAACACGATATATCTCTCCATGTATTTACATCAACTTTAATTTCTTTCATCAGTGTCTTATAATTTTCTCCACACAGGTCTTTTGTCTCCTTAGGTAGGTTTCTTCCTAAATATTTTATTCTTTTTGTTGCAATGGTAAATGGGAATGTTTTCTTAATTTCACTTTCAGATTTTTTATCATTAGTATATAGGAATGCAAGAGATTTCTGTGCATTAATTTTGTATCCTGCTACTTTACCAAATTCATTGATTAGCTCTAGTAGTTTTCTGGTAGCATCTTTAGGGTTCTTTGTCTCTTGTAACAATTTTTATTTTAAAGTCTATTTAGCTTATGTAAGTATAGCTGCTCCAGCTTTCTTTTGATTTCCATTTGCATGGAATATCTTTTTCCATCTCTTTACTTTCAGTGTGTATGTGTCTCTAGAGCTGAAGTGAGTCTCTTATAGGCAGTATATATACAGGTCTTGTTTTTGTATGTATTCAGCCACTCTGCGTCTTTTGGTTGGGGCATTCACTCCATTTACATTTAAGGAGACTCTCCAAGACCAGCAAGTGTGTCTGACCCTGACTCCTATCAAATTACTTCTTTAGCCCTGAGTCCCAGTGTGCATGAGATTTTGTGTGTGCCCTTTAAGAGTTAAGTCCCTATTTTCCCCAGTCCTGTGGGGCTCCCAAAACTAAGCCCTGCTGGCCTTGTTTTCTCAGTGCAGGACCCCCAGACTGGGGAGCTTGATGTGGGGCTCAGAACGCTCACTCTTGTGTGAGAACCTCTGCAATATAATTATTCTCCAGTTTGTGCATCACCCACCGAGGGTGTGGAACTTAATTATATCATGAATTTGCCCCTCCTACCTGTCTCATTGTGCTTCCTTCTCTATATCTTTAGTCATAGAAGAGCTTTTCTGGTAGGTTCCAGTCCTTTTCATCTGTGATTGGTTTGTAGATAATTGTGATTTTGGTGTGCTCATGAAAAGAGCTGAGCTCAGGGTCTTTCTACTCTGCCATCTTGGCTGCTCTCCCCTATGTTGCATTATTCAGGCAGAATTTCTTTTCTCTGGGAAACCTCAGTTTATGCTCCTAATACCATCAATTGATTGTATGAAGCCCACCCACATTATTGAGGGTAGTATCCTTTATTTTAAGTAAACTGATTGTAGATGTTAATCTCATCTACAACATACCTTCACTGCAACACCTAGGTTAGTGTTTGAGCAAACAACAGGGAACCATAGCCTAGCTTTTATACTTTTGCATAATTGAATTATGGGCCAATATATTTTTATAGAAATGTTTTAGCTATGGCTTTTAGGAGACTTTACCCTGCTTTCTGGACCTGTTTTTGACCTTCAAGTTTATAGTAGAAAGAGGAATCCAAGTCAGTCTAATCAGCTTTTGTCATCCATAATTCAGTATCTGAGGTTCTGACCAACATGTAAAAAATTGATATAGGTCAGGAAACCCTGGGTCATATGTGCCCAAAAGAATTCTAAATTCTTCTGTGACTAGTTGCTGGTCTTGTCTGGGTTTAGGACAATCCTTAATTATAGTTATTAATTCAGCTCTGGTCCAAGGTTTAAATTCTACAGCTGTCTGCATAGCTACCTTATGGAAGGGCTATCTATATCTTTAGAGGTAACTGATATTTAAAGATCTTTGGATTTGTTAGGAAAGTGTAAGGGCTGGACAGGGGATGAGCAGGGAAGCATCAGTGGAGGTGTGAAGGCTGTACATTTGGGAGGAGAAGGTGGAAGAGGTAGGATTAGATCTAGGGAATTAACTGGAGGAAAAGGAAGGGGAAGATTTGCTATAAAAATGAGTCTAGTTTGTTGTTGCCTAAGTTTGTCCTATTGCTCATTATAGGCCAAAGAATCTTTTAGTGAAGCAGTTTTAAAATCAGGATTTCCTTTGGAAGCCTCTGAATACTGATCAAAGTATCTTATTCCTTTTGTTTTCTAAAGCACCTCTAAAATGAACAATTTTGTTCAAGTCACATATTTCCTAGAGTGGCAATTGCAGGTCCAAATGATCCCTGGTGAAGTTTATCCATTTAGAGAGAGAATTAGGATTCTAATGAGAATACATACTAGAAACAGTAGTTTTTCCTGGAGGAGGAGAGTACTTTGGTGACCCCATGAGAGCTGGCAATGGTGGATAGAAATGTGATGTTTGGGCACCTTGTGTCTCGGACCCTCAGCTTGACAGTTGGCTGTCTCCAAATGCAGAGCTGACAATTTACTCCCTACAGAAAGCCAGGGAGAATACTCTCTCTGGGAAAAGTGTTGGGATGAAAGAAGAATGTTACCCAGTTTTATTAGTGACCTACAGCCAGTATAAATGAGAACCACAAAGTCACCTATGAGGCGTATGAGGCTGGCTTGATCAACAAGCCTAAAGGGGGCCTATGTCTGTGTTTCTCCTTGTGCTTCTCCTTTTGTGACAAAAAACAACTTTAACAGCATCACTCAAAATGGAAACATAAAAGAGAACCAAAAAGATGAAAAGCAATGTCCTAATTCCACCAACGATGCAAACAAATGGAAACCAATAACAAAACCTGGGTGCTAAACTGGTAATAAACAGCTGAGAACTCAATACAAAGGGTGTGGAGTTCAAGCCCAGTGCTGATTTACCAGGTTGGCATGGATCTGACAAGCCATGAGCAGCAAGGCACAAGGGGTTCATGTATTATTATCTATAGATAATGCATTTGGTGTTGAGCATCTTTTCATGTACCTCTTGGCCATCTGTATATCTTCCTTGGTGAAATGTCTATTTAGGTTTCCCACCCATTTTTTTTTTTTTTTTTTTTTTTTTTTTTTTTTTGCCGTACATGGGCCTCTCACTGTTGTGGCCTCTCCCGTTGCGGAGCACAGGCTCCAGACGCGCAGGCTCAGCAGCCATGGCTCACGGGCCCAGCCGCTCCACGGCATGTGGGATCCTCCTGGACCGGGGCACGAACCCGTGACCCCTGCATCGGCAGGCAGACTCTCAACCACTGCGCCACCAGGGAAGCCCCCACCCATTTTTTAATTGGATTGTTTGTGTTTTTGATATTGAGTTCCATGAGCTGTTTGTATATTTTGGAGATTAATCCTTTGTCAGTTGTTTCATTTGCAAATATTTTCTCCCATTGTGAGGGTTGTCTTTTTGTCTTGTTTATGGTTTCCTTTGCTGTGCAAAAGCTTTTAAGTTTAATTAGGTCCTATTCATTCATTTTTGTTTTTATTTTCATTACTGTAGGAGGTGGGTCAAAAAATATCTTGCTGTGTTTTATGTCAAAAATTGTTTTTCCTATGTTTTCCTTTAAGAGTTTTATAGTGTCTGGTCTTACATTTAGGTCTTTAATCCATTTGGAGTTTATTTTTGTGTATGGTGTTAGGTAGTGTTCTAATTTCATTCTTTTACATGTAGCTGTCCAGTTTTCCCAGCACCACTTATTGAAGAGGCTGTTTTTCCTCCATTGTATATTCTTGCCTCCTTTGTCATAAATTAGGTGACCATATGTGCATGGGTTTAGCTCTGGACATTCTATCCTGTACCATTGATCTATATTTCTGTTTTTGTGCCAGTACCATATTGTCTTGAAAACTGTAACTTTGTAGTATAGTTTGAAGTCAGGGAGCCTGATTCCTCCAACTCCATTTTTCTTTCTCAAGATTGCTTTGACTATTTGGAGTCTTTTGTGTTTCCATACGAATAGTAACATTTTTTGTTCTAATTTTGTGAAGAATGCCATTGGTAGTTTGATAGGGATTGCATTGAATCTGTAGATTGCTTTGGGTAGTATTGTCATTTTCACAATATTGATTCTTCCAATCCAAGAACATGGTATATTTCTCCATACATTTATGTCATCTTTGGAACCTCACTCACTCCTTACCACAGTGCCAGAAAGGCCACATATTGCTCCACTCTTTTGGGTTGAGCATTGCCTTCCATTTCTTGATTCATTCATTCAAATATGAATTACAAGTGTATCAGGCACTATATATTTGGCACTTTACTGGTCACTGGTGATAAAATATTGAGCAAGACACAGCTCTGACTTTCACAGGTCTTATAGTCTATCATGGGAGACAGATGATAAAAACAAAAGTGCAATGAATCTAGTGCAATGAACACACACAAGGCACTGTGCCGGATCATGGAGGGCACTGGGCAACTTAGGTGAGAGTGTGGCATTTCAACTGAGATTGGATTTTCAGAAATACCAGGTTTGTGAAGAGCAGACAAATGCACCTCAGACATAAGAAAAGCGAGTAGAAAAGTCTCAGACCAGGAAAATCTTGGCATTCTTGGCACCAAATGAAGGCTGGTGAGCTTAGAGCATAGAGTATGAGGATTGAGGGCATGAGTTGCTGCTAGAGAGGAAGCTGGGGGCACACAGGGATGTAGAAATCTGTGCATCTGTATTTAACTTCAAATTTCTACACAATGGAATGTTTTTGAATAAACTTTTAAAGTATAACATATATAGAGAAAAATGAACAAATCATAGGTAAATAGCTTGCTGAATTTTCACAAAGTAAACGTACCTGTGTAACCACTGCCCAGATCAAGAAACCCAATGTTAACCCACTCTCATCCCACTGGAGACTCTTGGTGAGCAACTGGCCCTTCTCAGCTGCCAGTCCTGGTGAGGCCCCTTGGTTAGGGGCTCCTGCAGGACAGCCATCTTTCCTTCGGTCCTCACCTGAACTGATGATATGGTTCATGGCTGCCTCTCCCACTAGACTCGAGGCTCCCTGAGGGCAGGAGCATGGGGGTTCTGTTCACCCTTGGGTTTCCACTCTGGGCTTGGGTCACTCATCATGACTGACCCACTGACCATCTAAGGTAGAAGCCACTCTTCTGATTATGAGCTTGACCATTCCACATGCTTCCTGCTTGCAAGAGATTTACAAGTGTCCAGCAAATGCTTTTTATTTTTTTATTGGACTATAATTGCTTTCCAATGTTGTATTAGTTTCTGCTATACAATGAAGTGAATCAGCTATATGTATACCTATATCCCCTCCCCATTGGACCTCCCTCCCACTCCCCCAATCCCACTCATCTAGGTTGTCACAGAGCACTGAGCTGCACTCCCTGTGCTAGCCATCAGGTTCCCACTAGCTATCTATTTTACACATGGTAGTGTATTTATGTCAAACCTAATCTCCCAATTCGTCCCACCCTCCCCTTTCTCCCTGTGTTCACATGTTTTTCTCTACATCTGCTTCTCTATTCCTGCCCTGGAAATAGGTTCATCTGTACCATTTTTCTAGATTCCACATATATGTGTTAATATATGATATTTGTTTTTCTCTTTCTGGCTTACTTCACTCTGTGTAACAGACTCTAGGTCCAACCACATCTCTACAAATGACCCAGTTTCATTCCTTTTTATGGCTTAGTAATATTCCATTGTATATATGTACCACACCTTTTTTTTTTTTTAACATCTTTTTTGGAGTATAATTGCTTTACAATGTTGTGTTAGTTTCTGCTGTATAACAAAGTGAATCATCTATATGTATACATATATCCCAATATCCCCTCCTTCTTGTGTCTCCGTCCCACCCTCCTTATCCCACCCCTCTCGGTGGTCACAAAGCACCAAGCTGATTTCCCCGTGCTATGCAGCTGCTACCCATTATCTATTTTACATTTGGTAGTGTATATATGTCAATGCTACTCTCTCACTTCATCCCAACTTACCCTTCCCCCTCCCCGTGTCCTCAAGTACATTCTATACGTCTGCATTTTTATTCCTGTCCTGAGCCTAGGTTCATCAGAACCTTTTATTATTTTTTGTATATATATATATATATACATAACATATAACATATACATATGTTATTTATTTTTCTCTTTCTGACTTACTTCACTCTGTATGACAGACTCTAGGTCCATCCACCTCACTACAAATAACTCAATTTCATTTCTTTTTATGTCTGAGTAATATTATATTGTATATGTGTGCCACATCTTCTTCTTCCATTCATCTGTTGATGGACATTTAGGTTGTTTCCATGTCCTGGCTATGGTAAATAGTGCTGTAATCATCGCTGGGGTATAAGTGTCCTTTTGAATTATGGTTTTCTCAGGGTATATGCCTAGTAGTGGGATTGCTGGGTCATATGATAGTTCTATTTTTAGTTCTTTAAGGTTCTCCGTAGTGGCTGTATCAATTTACATTCCCACCAACAGTGCAAAAGGGTTCCATTTTCTCCACACCCTCTCCAGCATTTATTGTTTGTAGATTTTTTGATGATGGCCATTCTGACCAGTGTGAGGTGCTACCTCATTGTAGTTTTGATTTGCATTTCTCTAATAATTAGTGATGTTGAGCATCTTTTCATGTGCCTCTTGGCCATCTGTATGCCTTCTCTGGTGAAATGTCTATTTAGGTCTTCTGCCCATTTTTTAATTGTGTTGTTTGTTTTTATGATATTGAGCTCCATGGGCTGTTTATATATTTTGGAGATTAATCCTTTGTCTGTTGCTTCATTTGCAAATATTTTCTCCCATTCTGAGGGTTGTCTTTTCGTCTTGCTTATGATTTCCTTTGTTGTGCAAAAGCTTTTAAGTTTCATTAGGTCCCATTTGTTTATTTTTGTTTTTATTTTCATTATTCTAGGAGGTGGGTCAAAAAAGATCTTGCAGTGGTTTATGTCAAAGAGTGTTTTTCCTATGTTTTCCTCTAAAAGTTTTTATAGTGACTGGTCTTACATTTAGGTCTTTAATCAATTTGGTGTTTATTTTTGTGTATGGTGTTAAGTAGTGTTTTTAAAAAAAATTTATTTATTTATACAGCAGCTTCTTATTAGTTATCTATTTTATACATATTAATGTATATATGTCAATCCCAATCTCCCAATTCATCCCACCACCACCCTATCCCTGGCTTTCCCCTCTTCATGTCCATACGTTTGTTCTCTATATCTTGTCTCTGTTTCTGCCTTGCAAACCAGTTCATCTGTACCACTTTTCTAGATTCCACATATATGCATTAACATATGATATTTGTTTTGCACTTCTGACTTACTTCACTCTGTATGACGGTCTGTAGGTCCATCCATGCCTCTAAAAATGACCCAGTTTCATTCCTTTTTATGGCTGGGTAATATTCCATTGTATATATGTACCACATCTTCTTTATCCATTCATCTGTCGATGGGCATTTAGGTTGCTTCCATGACCTGGCTATTGTAAATAGTGCTACAATGAACATTGGGGTGCATGTGTCTTTTTGAATTATGGTTTTCTCTGGGTATATGCCCAGTAGTGGAATTGCTGGGTCATATGATAGTTCTATTTTTAGTTCTTTAAGGAACCTCCATACTGTTCTCCATAGTGGCTGTATCAATTTACATTCCCACCAACAATGCAAGAGGGTTCCCTTTTCTCCACACCCTCTCCAGCATTTGTTGTGTGTAGATTTTCTGATGATGCTCATTCTAACTGGTGTAAGGTGATACCTCATTGTAGTTTTGACTTGCATTTCTCTAATAATTAGTGATGTTGAGCAGCTTTTCATGTGCGTCTTGGCCATCTTTATGTCTTCTTTGGAGAAATGTCTATTTAGGACTTCTGCCTATCTTTTGATTGGGGTTTTTTTTTTTTTAAATATTGAGCTGTGTGAGCTGCTTGGAAATTTTTGAGATTAATCCTTTGTCCATTGATTCATGTGCAAATATTTTCTCCCATTCTCAGAGTTGTCTTTTCATCTTGTTTGTAGTTTCCTTTGCTTTGAAAAAGCTTTTAAGTTTAATTAGGTCCCATTTGTTTATTTTTGTTTTCATTTCCATTACTCTAGGAGGTGGATCAAAAATGATCTCACTGTGATTTATGTCAAAGAGTGTTCTTCCTATCTTTTCCTTTAAGAGTTTTATAGTGTCTGGTCTTACATTTAGGTCTCTAATCCATTTTGAGTTTATTGTTTTGTATGGTGTCAGGGACTGTTCTAATTTCATTCTTTTATATGTACTGTTCAGTTTTCCCAGCACCACTTATTGTAGAGACTGTCTTTTCTCCATTGTATATCCTTGCCTCCTTTGTCAGAGATTAGTTGACGATTGGTGTGTAGGTTTATCTCTGGGCTTTCTATCCTGTTCCTTTGACCTATATTTCTGCTTTTGTGCCAGTATCATACTGTCTTGATTACTGTAGCTTTATAGTATAGTCTGAAGTCAGGGAGTCTGATTCCTCCAGCTCTGTTTTTTTCCCCTCAAGAGTGCTTTTGCTATTTGGGGCTTTTTGTGTCTCCATACATATTTTAAGAATTTTTGTTCTAGTTCTGTAAAAAATGACACTGGTAATTTGATAGGTATTGCATTGAATCTGTAGATTGCTTTGGGTAGTATAGTCATTTTCACAGTAGTGATTCTTCCAATTCAAGGACATGGTGTATCTCTCCATCTGTTTCTGTCATCTTTGATTTCTTTCATCAGTGTCTTATAGTTTTCTGAGTACAAGTCTTTTGTCTCCGTAGGTAGTTTCATTCCTAGATATTTTATTCTTTTTGTTGCAGTGGTCAATGGGACTGTTTCCTTAATTTCTCTTTCTGATCTTTTGTTGTTAGTGTATAGGAATGCAAGAGATTTCTGTGCATTAATTTTGTATCCTGCAACTTTACCAAATTCATTGATTAGCTCTAGTAGTTTTCTGGTGGCATCTTTAGGATTCTCTATGTATAGTATCATGTCATCTGCAAACAGTAGACAGTTTTACTTCTTCTTTTCCAATCTGTATTCCTTTTATTTCTTTTTCTTCTCTGATTGCTATGGCTAGGACTTCCAAAACTATGTTGAATATGAGTGGCGAGAGTAGACATCCTTGTCTTGTTACTGATCTTAGTGGAGCTGCTTTTAGTTTTTCACCATTGAGAATGATGTTTGCTGTGGGTTTGTCACATATGGCCTTTATTATGTTGAGGTAGGTTCCCTCTATTCCCACTTTCTGGAGAGTTTTTATTGTAAATCGGTGTTGAATTTTGTCAAAAGCTTTTTCTGCATCTGTTGAGATGATCATACGGTTTTTATTCTTCTTCTTTTTTTTTTTTTGCAGTATGCGGGCCTCTCACTGTTGTGGCCTCTCCCGTTGCGGAGCACAGGCTCCGGATGCACAGGCTCAGTGGCCATGGCTCACGGGCCCAGCTGCTCCGTGGCATGTGAGATCTTCCCGGACTGGGGCATGAACCTGCATCCCCTGCATCGGCAGGCAGACTCTCAAACACTACGCCACCAGGGAAGTCCGGTTTTTGTTCTTTAATTTGTTAATATGGTGTATCACATTGACTGTCTTGCATATATTGAAGAATCCTTGCATCCTTGGGATAAATGCCACTTGGTCATGGTGTATGATCCTTTTAATGTCCTGTTGGATTCTGTCTGCTAGGATTTTGTTCAGGATTTTTGCGTCTATATTCATCAGTGAGATTGGTCTGTAATTTTCTTTTTTTGTTGCATCTTTGTCTGGTTTTGGTATTAGGGTGATGGTGGCCACATAGGATGAGCTTGGCAGTGTTCCTTCCTCTGCAATTTTTTGGAACAGTAGGTGTTAGCTCTTCTCTAAATGTTTGATAGAATTCGCCTGTGAAGCCATCTGGTCCTGGACTTTTGTTTGTTGGAAGGTTTTTAATTACAGTTTCAATTTTATTAGTTGTGATAGGTTTGTTTATACTTTCTAATTCTTCTTTGTTCAGTCTCGGAAAACTGTACTTTTCCAAGAATTTGTCCATTTCTTTGTGGTTGTCCACTTTATTGGCATATAACTGTTTATAGTATTCTCTTATAATCCTTTGTATTTCTGTGGTGTCAGTTCTGATTTCTCCTTTTTCATTTCTAATTTTATTTGTTTGTGTCCTCTCCCTTTTTTTTTTTTTGGTGAGTGTGGCTAACAGTTTATCCATTTTTTATCTTCTCAAAAAACCAACTTTTAGTTTATTGATCTTTGCTATTTTCTTCATTTCTATTTCATTTATTTCTGCTCTGATCTTTATGATTTCTTTCCTTCTTCTGACCCTAGGTTTCCTTCATTCTTTATCTAGTTGCTTTAGGTGTAAGGTTAGATATTTTATTTGAGATTTTTCTTGTTTCTTGAGGTGAGATTGAATTACTATAAACTTGCCTCTTATACCTGCTTTTGCTGCATCCCATAGGTTTGAGGTTGTCATATTTTCTTTTACTTTAAAAAAAAATAGGGGGGGACCTTGAAGATGGCGGAAGAGTAAGATGCGGAGATCGCCTTCCTCCCCACGGATACACCAGAAATACATCCACACGTGGAACAACTCCTACAGAACTCCTACTGAAGGCTGGCAGAAGACCTCAGACCTCCCAAAAGGCAAGAAACTCCCCACGTACCTGGGTAGGGCAAAAGAAAAAAAAGAAAAAACAGAGACAAAAGAATAAGGACGGCACCTGCACCAGTGGGAGGGAGCTGTGAAGGAGGAAAAGTTTCCACACACTAGGAAGCCCCTCCGCGGGCGGAGACTGCGGGAGGCGGAGGGGGGAGCTTAGGGACCACGGAGTAGTGCACAGCGACGGGTGCGGAGGGCAAAGCGGGGAGATTCCCGCACAGAGGATCGGTGCCGACTGGCACTCACCAGCCCGAGAGGCTTGTCTGCTCACCCGCCGGGGCGGGCGGGGCTGCCAGCTGAGGCTCGGGTTTCAGTTTTGGACGGAGCGCAGGGAGAGGACTGGGGTTGGCGGCTTGAACATAGCCTGAAGGGGTTAGTGCACCACGACTAGCCGGGAGGGAGTTCGGGGAAAAGCTTGCACCTGCCGAAGAGGCAAGAGACTTTTTCTTCCCTCTTTGTTTCCTGGTGCACGAGGAGAGGGGTTTAAGAGCGCTGCTTAAAGGAACTCCAGAGACGGGCGTGAGCCGCGGCTAAAAGCGCGAACCCTAGAGACGGGCGCGAGCCGCGGCTAAAAGCGTGGACCCCAGAGACGGGCGGGAGACGCTAAGGCTGCTGCTGCCGCCACCAAGGGGCCTGTGTGCGAGCACAGGTCACTCTCTCCACAGCCCTCTTCCGCGGAGCCTGTGCAGCCCGCCACTGCCAGGTTCCCAGGATCCAGGGACAACTTCCCCGGGAGTAGGCACGGCGGGCCTCAGGCTGGTGCAACTTCACGCCGGCCTCTGCCGCAATGTCATGCTGCTTCTGCCGCCGCAGGCCCGCCCCACACGCAGTGCCCCTCCTTCCCCCCCCCCACCCCCGGCCTGAGTGAGCCGGAGCCCCCGAATCAGCGGCTCCTTTAACCCCGTCCTGTCTGAGCAAAAACAGACGCCCTCCAGCGACCTACACGCAGAGGCAGGGCCAAATCTAAAAAAAAAATAATTAATATATTTAGTTTTGGTTGTGTTGGGTCTTTATTTTTGTTCATGGGCTTTCTCTAGTTGTGGCAAGTGAGAGCTCTCTTCGTTGTGCGTGAGCTTTTCATTGCAGTGGCTTCTCCTGTTATAGAACACAGGCTCTATATGTGTGGGCTTCAGTAGTTGTGGCACACAGGCTCAGTAGTTGTGGCTCGTGGACTCTAGAGCACAGGTGGCCATGGGCTTAGTTGCTCTGGGACATGTGGGATCTTCCTGGACCAGGGCTCGAACCTGTGTCCCCCTGTATTGGCAGGTGTATTCTTTTTTTTTTTTTTTTTTTCCGCGGTACGCGGGCCTCTCACTGTTGCGGAGCACAGGCTCCGGACGCGCAGGCTCAGCCGCTCCGCGGTATGTGGGATCTTCCCAGACCGGGGCACGAACCCGTGTCCCCAGCATCGGCAGGCAGACTCTCAACCACTGTGCCACCAGGGAAGCCCTGGCAGGTGTATTCTTAACCACTGTTCCACCAGGGAAGTGCCAGGTCATCATGTTTACAATGTCATTTATTTCTATGTATTTTTTAAGTTCTCCTTTGAGTTCTTCAGTGATCTCTTGGTTATTTAGTAGTGCACTGTTTAGCCTCCATGTATTTTTGATTTTTACAGTTTTTTTTAACCTGTACTTGATTTCTAATATCATAGCACTGTGGTTAGAAAAGATGCCTGATACCATTTCAATTCTCTTAAATTTTCTGAGGTTTGACTTGTGACTCAAGATGTGATGTATCCTGGAGAATAACCTCTTCAAATATTTTTTCAGACCCTTTCTTTTTCTTTTCTTCTTCTGGGACCCCTATAATTCCATGTGCACTTGAGAAGAAAGTGTATTCTTCCACTTTCAGGAGGAATGTCCTATAAATATCAATTAAATCTATCTTGTCTGTTGTGTCATTTAATACTTGTGTTTCCTCATTTCTTTTCTTTTTGGATGATCTGTCCATTGGTGTAAGTGGGGTGTTAAAGTCCCCTCCTATTATTGTGTTACTGTTGATTTCCCCTTTCATGGTTGTTAACATTTGCCTTAGGTATTGAGGTGCTCCTGTGTTGGGTGGGTAAACATTTATAATTGTTATATCTTCTTCTTGGATTGATTCCTTGATCATTATGTAGTGTCCTTCCTTATGTCTTGTAACAGTCTTTATTTTAAAGTCTATTTTATCTGATATGAGTATTGTTACTCCAGTTTTCTTTTGATTTCCATTTGCATGGAATATCATTTTCCATCCCTTCACTTTCAGTCTGTATGTGTCCCTGGGTCTGAAGTGGGTCTCTTGTAGACAGCATATATAAGGGTCTTGTTTTTGTATCTATTCAACCAGTCTGTGTCATTTGGTTGGGGTATTTAATCCATTTACATTCAAGGTTATTATTATTATTATTTTTTACTGTGTGGTTTTTTTTTTTTAACATCTTTATTGGGGTATAATTGCTTTACAATGGTGTGTTTCTGCTTTATAACAAAGTGAATCAGCTATACATATACATATGTTCCCATATGTCTTCTCTCTTGCGTCTCCCTCCCTCCCACTCTCCCCATCCCACCCCTCCAGGCTGTCACAAAGCACCGAGCTAATATCCCTGTGCCTTGCGGCTGCTTCCCCCTAGCTATCTACCTTACTACGTTTGTTAGTGTGTATATGTCCATGACTCTCTCTCGCCCTGTCAAAACTTACCCTTCCCCCTCCCCATATCCTCAAGTCTGTTCTCCAGTAGGTCTGCGTCTTTATTCCTGTCTTACCCCTAGGTTCTTCATGACATTTTTTCCCCTTAAATTCCATATATATGTGTTAGCATACGGTATTTGTCTTTTTCTTTCTGACTTACTTCACTCTGTATGACAGACTCTAGGTCTATCCATCTCATTACAAATAGCTCAATTTCATTTCTTTTTAAGGCTGAGTAATATTCCATTGTGTATATGTGCCACATTTTCCTTATCCATTCATCCGATGATGGGCGCTTAGGTTGTTTCCAAATCCGGGCTATTGTAAATAGAGCTGCAATGAACATTTTGGTACATGACTCTTTTTGAATTTCGGTTTCTCAGGGTATATGCCCAGTAGTGGGATTGCTGGGTCATATGGTAATTCTATTTGTAGTTTTTTTTTTTTTTTTTTTTTTAAACATCTTTATTGGGGTATAATTGCTTTACAATGGTGTGTTAGTTTCTGCTTTACAACAAAGTGAATCAGCTATACATATACATATGTTCCCATATGTCTTCCCTCTTGCGTCTCCCTCCCTCCCACTCTCCCCATCCCACCCTTCCAGGCTGTCACAAAGCACCGAGCTAATATCCCTGTGCCTTGCGGCTGCTTCCCCCCAGCTATCTACCTTACTACGTTTGTTAGTGTGTATATGTCCATGACTCTCTCTCGCCCTGTCAAAACTCACCCTTCCCCCTCCCCATATCCTCAAGTCCGTTCTCCAGTAGGTCTGCGTCTTTATTCCTATCTTACCCCTAGGTTCTTCATGACATTTTTTCCCCTTAAATTCCATATACATGTGTTAGCATATGGTATTTGTCTTTTTCTTTCTGACTTACTTCACTCTGTATGACAGACTCTAGGTCTATCCATCTCATTACAAATAGCTCAATTTCATTTCTTTTTAAGGCTGAGTAATATTCCATTGTGTATATGTGCCACATCTTCTTTATCCATTCATCCGATGATGGGCGCTTAGGTTGTTTCCATGTCCTGGCTATTGTAAATAGAGCTGCAATGAACATTTTGGTACATGACTCTTTTTGAATTTTGGTTTTCTCAGGGTATATGCCAAGTAGTGGGATTGCTGGGTCATATGGTAATTCTATTTGTAGTTTTTTAAGGAACCTCCATACTGTTCTCCACAGTGCCTGAACCAATTCACATTCCCACCAGCAGTGCAAGAGTGTCCCCTTTTCTCCACACCCTCTCCAGTATTTATTGTTTCTAGATTTTTTGATGATGGCCATTCTGACTGGTGTGAGATGATATCTCATTGTAGTTTTGATTTGCATTTCTCTAATGATTAATGATGTTGAGCATTCTTTCATGTGTTTGTTGGGATTCTGTATATCTTCTTTGGAGAAATGTCTATTTAGGTCTTCTGCCCATTTTTGGATGGGGTTGTTTGTTTTTTTGTTATTGAGCTGCATGAGCTGCTTGTAAATTTTGGAGATTAATCCTTTGTCAGTTGCTTCATTTGCAAATGTTTTCTCCCATTCTGAGGGTTGTCTTGTGGTCTTGGTTATGGTTTCCTTTGCTGTGCAAAAGCTTTGAAGTTTCATTAGGTCCCATTTGTTTATTTTTGTTTTTATTCCCATTACTCTAGGAGGTGGGTCAGAAAGGATCTTGCTGTGATTTATGTCATAGAGTGTTCTTCCTATGTTTTCTTCTAAGAGTTTGATAGTTTCTGGCCTTACATTTAGGTCTTTAATCCATTTTGAGCTTATTTTTGTGTATGGTGTTAGGGAGTGATCTAATCTCATACTTTTACATGTACCTGTCCAGTTTTCCCAGCATCATTTATTGAAGAGGCTGTCCTTTCTTCACTGTACATTCCTGCCTCCTTTATCAAAGATAAGGTGTCCATATGTGCATGGGTTTATCTCTGGGCTTTCTATCCTGTTCCACTGATCTATCTTTCTGTTTTTGTGTCAGTACCATACTGTCTTGATTACTGTTGCTTTGTAGTATAGTCTGAAGTCAGGGAGCCTGATTCCTCCAGCTCCTTTTTTCGTTCTCAAGATTGCTTTGGCTATTCGGGGTCTTTTGTGTTTCCATACAAATTGCGAAAATTTTTGTTCTAATTCTGTGAAAAATGCTAGTGGTAGTTTGATAGGGATTGCATTGAATCTGTAGATTGCTTTGGGTAGTAGAGTCATTTTCACAATGTTGATTCTTCCCATCCAAGAACATGGTATATCTCTCCATCTATTTGTATCATTTTTAATTTCTTTCATCAGTGTCTTATAATTTTCTGCATACAGGTCTTTCGTATCCTTAGGTAGGTTTATTCCTAGATATTTTATTCTTTTTGTTGCAATGGTAAATGGGAGTGTTTTCTTGATTTCACTTTCAGATTTTTCATCATTAGTATATAGGAATGCAAGAGATTTCTGTGCATTAAGTTTGTATCCTGCTACTTTACCAAATTCATTGATTAGCTCTAGTAGTTTTCTGGTAGCATCTTTAGGATTCTCTATGTATAGTATCATGTCATCTGCAAACAGTGACAGCTTTACTTCTTCTTTTCCGATTTGGATTCCTTTTATTTCCTTTTCTTCTCTGATTGCTGTGGCTAAAACTTCCAAAACTCTGTTGAATAAGAGTGGTGAGAGTGGGCAACCTTGTCTTGTTCCTGATCTTAGTGGAAATGCTTTCAGTTTTTCACCATTGAGGATGATGTTTGCTGTGGGCTTGTCATATATGGCCTTTATTATGTTGAGGAAAGTTCCCTCTATGCCTACTTTCTGGAGGGTTTTTATCATAAATGGGTGTTGAATTTTGTCGAAAGCTTTCTCTGCATCTATTGAGATGATCATATGGTTTTTCTCCTTCAATTTGTTAATATGGTTTATCACATTGATAGATTTGCGTATATTGAAGAATCCTTGCATTCCTGGAATAAACCCCACTTGATCATGGTGTATGATCCTTTTAATGTGCTGTTGGATTCTGTTTGCTAGTATTTTGTTGAGGATTTTTGCATCTATGTTCATCAGTGATATTGGCCTGTAGTTTTCTTTCTTTGTGACATCCTTGTCTGGTTTTGGTATCAAGGTGATGGTGGCCTCCTAGAAGGAATTTGGGAGTGTTCCTCCCTCTGCTATATTTTGGAAGAGTTCGAGAAGGATAGGTGTTAGCTCTTCTCTAAACGTTTGATAGAATTCACCTGTGAAGCCATCTGGTCCTGGGCTTTTGTTTGTTGGAAGATTTTTAATCACAGTTTCAATTTCAGTGCTTGTGATTGGTCTGTTCATATTTTCTATTTCTTCCTGATTCAGTCTTGGCAGGTTGTGCATTTCTAAGAATTTGTCCATTTCTTCCAGATTGTCCATTTTATTGGCATAGAGTTGCTGGTAGTAATCTCTCATAATTTTTTTTATTTCTGCAGCGTCAAGGTCATTATTATTATGTATGTTCCTATTACTGTTTTCTTAATTGTTTTGGGTTTGTTTTTGTGGCTCTCTTTCTTCTATTGTTTCTCCTGCCTAGAGAAGTTCCTTTAGCATTTGTGGTAAGGCTGGTGTGGTGGTACTGAATTCTCTTAGCTTTGGCTTCTCTGTAAAGCTTTTGATTTCTCTGTCAAATCTGAATGAGATCCTTGCTGGGTAGAGTAATCTTTCATCACTTCAAGAATATCCTACCACTTCCTTCTGGCCTGCAGAGTTTCTGCTGAAAAATCAGCTGATAAATTTATGGGGATTCCTTTGTACGTTATTTTTTGCTTTTCCCTTGCTGCTTTTAATATTTTTTCTTTGATTTTAATTTTTGTTAGTTTGATTAGTATGTGTCTTGGTGTGCTTCTTCTAGGGTTTAACCTGTATGGGACTGTCTGTGCTTCCTGGACTTGGGTGGTTATTTCCTTTCCCATGTTAGGGAAGTTTTCCACTATGCTCTCTTCAAATATTTTCTCAGACCCTTTCTTTTTCTCTTCTTCTTCTGGGACCCATATAATTTGAATGTTAGTGTGTTTAGTGGTGTCCCAGAAGTCTCTGAGATTGTCTTTAATTCTTTTCATTCTTTTTTCTTTATTCTGGTCCTTGGCAGTTATTTCCACCATTCTGTCTTCCAGCTCACTTCTTTGTTTTTCTGCCTCAGTTATTCTGTTATTGCTTCCTTCTACGGTACTTTTCATTTCCGTTATTGTGTTGTTCATATCTGTTTGTTTGTTCTTTAGTTCTTCTAGATCTTTGTTAAATGTTTCTTGTATTTTCTCAGTCTATGACTCCATTCTTTTTCTGAGATTCTGGATCATCTTTACTATCATTACTTTGAATTCTTTTTCATGTGGGTTGCCAGTTTCCTGTTCATTTATTTGGTCATGTAGGTTTGTACCTTGCTCCTTAATCTGTAACATATTTTTTTGTTGTCTCAGTTGTTTTTTTTTTTTTGATGTGTGGAATTTTATTCCTTTCTTACTGGTTGTTTGGCCTGAGGCTTCCAGCACTGGAGTTTGTAGGCTGTTGGGTAGAGCTAGTTCTTAGTGCCGAGATGAGGAATTCTAGGAGACCTCATTCCAATGAACATCCCTGTGGTCTGAGGTTCTCTGTTAGTCCAGTGATTAGGACTTAGAGATCCCACTGTAGGAGCTCAGGGCCCACCCCTTGTTTATGTACCTATATCCCACAAGCCACATGGGGTGGCAGAAAAAATGAGAAGAAAAATAACAAAGAGCAAAATTAAAATATATTAGAAAACTAACAGATATATTAGAAAAAATTAAAAAAATAAAAATATAGACAAAACAACAACCAGCATGTAAAACAGAACCACAATAGTGAAAAAGAGGAGAAAATAAAAACCCCAGCAAATACTTACTGAAATAATGAATAAATTAACAGTAGCTGGTTTTCACTTTAATTCCATGCAGCAGTTTAAGCCAGCAAGTGACCTTCTCTCAGTGCATCAGCATCTAAATCATCAAGGCTGAACTGAATGGGCACAAGTGGTTATTGTGGCAAGTTAAAGTAGACATGGTATGTAAGTACAATTTTTTTCAAGAGTTCCTTTGAGTGTGAAGAAGCTGGGTAAGCAGCATTTGGCAAAGAAATGATTTTCCCTTGTATGGTCACACCTTGGCTGCACTTCTTGCTTAGGTCTAGTTTTATTATTTTTTAAAATTACAGCTTTATTGATGTAGTCATATACCATACAATTCACCCATTTAAAGAGTACAATTCAGTGGTTTTTATTAGATTCATAGATGTAAACAACTACCACCAAAGTCATTTTAAGAACATTTTCATTACTTACTCTCCCTCCTCCACCAAAATAAAATCCCTACCTATGAGCAGTCACTCCCATTCCTTCACACTTACCCTCTCCAGTCCTAGGCAATCACTAATCTACTTTTTATCTCCATAGGTTTGCCTATTCTGGACATTTCATACAAACAGAATAGTATATGTATTTTAGGACTGGCTTCTTTCACCTTGCTTAATATTTTCAAGATTCATCTATGTTGTAGTATGTTTCAGTACTTCATTCCTCTTTATGGATGAATATTGCTCCATTCTATTTAAAGTAGCTGATTTAAAGTCTTTGTCTAGTTAATTCCTCATCTGGGTTTCTCAGGAATAGGTTCTATTGATTACCCTTTTTTTGTGTATGGGTCATACTTTCTAGAATTTTTGCATGTCTCCTAAATTTTTGCTGAAATCTGTACATTTAAAAATACAGTCTGTAAAAAAATACAGTATGGCAAGCCTGGAAATCAGATTCTTCCCCCTCCTCCCCATCAGGGTTTGTTGTTGTTGCTGTTTGTTTGTTTGTTTGTTTAATAAATTTATTTATTTATTTATTTTTGGGTGTGTTGGGTCTTCATTGCTGTGCACGGGCTTTCTCTAGTTGCAGTGAATGGGGGTTACTCTTCATTGTTGTGTGCGGGCTTATTGCAGTGGCTTCTCTTGTGCAGCATGGGCTCTAGGGTAACGGGACTTCAGTAGTTGTGGCTCATGGGCAGGCTCAGTAGTTGTGGTGCACAGGCTTAGTTGCTCCACGGCATGTGGGATCTTCCTGGACCAGGGCTCGAACCTGTGTCCCCTGCATTGGCAGGCAGATTCTTAACCACTCTGCCACCAGGGAAGCCCATTGTTGCTGTTTTTTGTAGACATTTTTGTTTTTTGTTTGTTTAATGACTTTTCTGAACTACTTCTGTAAAGTCTGTGTTGTTTGTCATGTGTGGCCACTGAAATGTCTGCTTGGTAGCTCAGTTGTCAGATAATGAATAAACAGAGATTTCCTTAGATAAGTCTCCCATTCTTGGCCAAGGGGATCTGTGTTCATATTGAGGCACAAACTTAACACTCAGCCAGGCAATTGATACCCCTTCCTCCTTTTGCCTTCACTTGCTTGTGTATCTCCTCAAAGTCAGCCAGGGATGAGAATTGAGGGCCTTCTCAGGCCTTTTCTGAACATGTGCGCAACCCTGTGCATGCAAGTGGTCTTCTAGATTCCCAGGAGTATGTCAGAGATTTTCAAAGTCCCTATGGATATCTCACTTTTAATGTTTTCCTTTAAAATTTTTGGTTAGTCTAATGTTTGATTCAACTGCTGTCCACCACTATACATAGCATGGAGTTAAGCATTTGCCTTTAATCATTTTTCATATTTGGAAAGCACTGAGTCAGGTCAAATACAGACAGCCTTGCAAGTCTGCAGATCTTCCAAGGAATCATCAAACTGGTCAAATTATGGAAATTCTTAAGGATTGTAGTTTTGAAAGCGCTCCAACTCTGTGGTGCTCTTGGTGGCTGCCAGGCAGCTACTTTTCACTGAGAGTGTGGGTTGTTATTTTTTTAAGACTACTGTGGAGCTGGAGAGTGGGGAATGAGATGAAGGCAAGTTAAAATGCAACAAAGCTCACTGTTCTTAATAAGATTCACTTGTTTTTCTTTGAATAAATAACTCTGTTAACAATAAACCCTGGTTAATTACCAGAGTTGTAAAAAAGCTAATCCTGATGAATTTTGCTTTTATGGAGGAGACAATTTTCAGAGATCCTTACTCTGCCATTTTTGCTCATGCCATCTCCTCATGATGTTGTTTAACATATTCATCTGGGTGTTTTTAGATTTTGTTTTGTTTTTCTGTGTTTCTGTTTTCTTTTCTTGTCTTTATTTCTTTAGCAAGTGCATTTCATAGGTTGTGTTGTATATTTCCTACTGCATCACATTAGGAATTCTGTAATATCCTGTCATATATTTAGGATGTTAAGACTAAACTGTGAGTTTAGGTGTTGTCAGCCCAGTCTCTTCCTTATAAAGCTTCCTCACAAACTTCACACAATGGTTTGTGTAGCCATTTGTTACCTAGATTCATTATTTCTTTAGAGGTTGTGAAACTGTGATTTTTCTACATCTGTCGTTCCTTCTGCATTTATTAGCTGTGATTCATCTATGAAGAACTTTCCGTCATCATTTTTTGGTTATTCTGGAATATAATTATGCAAGAAAAGAAGGATAGAAATTTGATTTTTAAAAAATTTGTTATTATGACAAAAAGACACATAACAAAATTTACCACATTAACCATTTTAAGTGTATATTTCAGTGGTATTAAGTATATTCACATTATTGTGAAACAGAGATCCAGAACTTTTTAAACTTGCAAATCTGCAACTTTATATCCATTAACAATCACCACCCCTCCCCCCTTCCCCTCAACCCCTGGTAACCACCGTTCTATTTTCAGTTTCTATGAATTTGACTATTTTGTATACCTCATATAGGTAGAACCATACAGTATTTGTCTTTCAATGACTGTCTTATTTCACTTAACATAATGTCCTCAAGTTTCATCAATGTGGCATGTGACAGGATTTTCTTCTTTTTTGAAGGTGAATAATATTCCATTGTATGCATATACTACATTTTGTTTATCCACTCATCTGTTGATGGATATTTGTGTTGCTTCTGATTCTTAGCTATTGTAAATAGTGCTGCTATGAACTTGGGTATGCAAATATCTCTTCAAGATCCTGCTTTTGGGTATATGCCCAGAAGTGGGATTGCTGGATTATATGGTAGTTTTATTTTTAATTTTTTGAAAAACCTCTGTACTGTTTCCCATAGTGGTTGCAGCATTTTACAGTCCCACCAACAGTGCTCAAGGGTTCTAATTACACCACATCCTCACCAACCTTTGTTATTTTCTAGGTTTTTTAAATAGTAGTCATCCTAATGGGTATAAGGTGATATCTCATTGTGGTTTTGATTTGCATTTCTGTGATGATTAGTGATGTTATCTTTTCATATGCTTGTTGGCCATTTGTATATCTTCTTTGGAGGAATGCCTGTTTAGATCCTTTGATCATATTTTAATCAGATAATTTACTTTTTTGTTATTGAGTTGCAGAAGTTCTTTACATAGATATTCTGGATACTAACCCCTAATCACGTATATGATTTGCAAATATTTTCTCCTGTTCAATGGGCTGCCTTTTTACTTTGTTGGTTGTGTCTTTTGATGCACAAAAGTTTTAAAGATTCATGTATTCCTGTTTGTCTATTTTTGCTTTTGTTGCCTGTGCTTTTTGTGTCATATCCAAGAAATCACTGTCAAAATCCAATGTCAGGAAGATTTCCCCCTATGTTTTCTTCCAGGAATTTTATAGTTTTGGGTCTTATGTTTAGGTCTTTAATCTATTTTGAGTTAATTTTTGTATATAGTGTTAAATAAGGGTGCAACTTCATTCTTTTGCGTATGGCTATTCAGTTTTTCCCCAACACCATTTGTTAAAGAGACTGTCCTTCTCCCACTGAGTGGTCTTGGAACTCTTCTTGAAGATCATTTGATCATATGTGAGGGTTTATTTCTTGGGTCTATATTCTATTCCATTGATCTATTTATTTGTCTTTATGTGAAGCTTGATTTTTTTTTCTTTATCAACTTTCAGAATAATGAGTTGGTGTCCTATCAATTCTATTAGTCCTTCAAATAATTCTTAAGTACTCATGGATTTTTATGTTTTTGGTGTGTTTCAATTCACTGCAGTCATTTTTATCTGTTGGGCAATATGAAGATTCTCTCCTAAAGCTGTGAAGATCCTTCAAGTTAGCTCCTATGCCAGCTTATTACTATGGATCTTTCAGTCACAACAATATATTCCAAGATCATCATGTACATTTCCTGCTCTAGACCTGGGCTCAGCTGTTTCTCCAAAGAATACTGGTTTGCTTTAATTTTAGGGATCACAATATAAGTGCTAACCACTTGTTCTGATTATCTATTGCTGTGTAACATATTACCCCAAGGACGAAGTTTAAAATAGTAACAAAAATTCATTTTTTTCAATAAGGGTTCTGGCAATTGACCTGGACTCTGGTAGTTTCCACTTGGAGGGGTAGGGATCTCTCATGTGGTTGCAGCTAGTTCCTGTGTCTGGGGTCTTAACTACTTATTCACTTAGATGTCCAACGTCTGGACTAGAATAACTTCTAGGGGTAGAAATGTCTGAGATTACTTGGGAATCTCTCTCTTCACCACCCTTTCTGTGCTCTTTACATCTGGCAGCCTCAGCATATCTGGACTTCTTATATGGTAATGAAGACTCCCAGAGCAAGTGTTGCAAGAGAAATGAGCAGAAACAATATGGTATTTTCTAACTTAGCCTTGGAAGTAGTGAAGCATTACTTCCATTGTATTCTATTTATAGAGGCAGTCACATCCCCTACCCAGGTTCAAAGGGAGAGGACATAAACTCTACATCTTGATGAAAGGAATGTCAAGGAATTTGCAGACATTTGTGTACAAGTCTTAAGACCATCATACTGCCTTTCCAGTAGACAGAGTTTGAAAATACATATCTATATTTTAGAAAGAGTAATTAATCATAAGTTTAATATAGCATTTCCAATTCAATTTAAAATCACAGGGGTTTTACTCAACTTTATTTGATTTTATATTTGTACCTCTTTTATCATATGCTGAAAATCAGTTTGATTCCTTATAACCTTAACATAATTACTAATTTGCTTTATCCTAATACATACATGTATGTGTGTTTACATGTATCTGTGAGTATATTTAAAAATAACAGTACCAACTATAGTAGGTGGAATAATGCTCCCCCCCAAAATATGTCTATGACCTAGTCCCTAGAACCCATAAATTTTTAAATATTTTAAGGCAAGGGGAAATAAGGTTTTCAGAAAGAAATTAAGGCTTCAGAATTAAATTTACTAATCAGCTGACCTTAAAACAAGAAGAACATCTTGGGTTATCCAGGTGGGTCTAATGCAATCATGAGGGCCCTTAAATGATGATGAGGAAGACAGAAGGGTCACAACCAGAGAGACAGCATCATGAGAAAGATTAGACTGGCCATTGCTGGCTTTGAAGATGGAAGAGGGCCACGAGTCAAGCAATGTGGGGCAGCATCTAGAAGCTGGAAAATGCAAGAAAACAGATTCTCCCCAGAATCTCCAGAAAGGGGTGCAGCCCTACCAACACATTGCTTTTAATCCAGTGAGGCCCATTCTGGACACCTGACCTCCAAAATTGTAAGACAATAAATTTGCATTGTTTTAAGCTACTGAATTTGTGGTAATTTGTTATAGCAGCAATAGGAAGAAAATACAATTATTTTGTGCCTGAAACAAGGTGCTGCTGAAACAAATACCTAAAAATGTGCAAGAGGTTTTGAAAGTGGGCAGTGACTGGAGGCTGGAAGAATTTTTAGGAGCATGAATCTAGGAAAAAACCTAGATCGTTGAATAGATTGTTAATAGAAATATGGATGTTGATAACTTTGTTAGTGATAACTCAGAAGGAAGTGAGAGAAATGGTAGAGAAAGCCTCAGTTGTCTTAGAGGGTACATAAATCATCGTGAACAGAATGTTTTTTGTTTGTTTTTGTTTGAGAAGGAAGGATTTATTACTTGCAGCAGGTAAGGAGAACACTGAGGATCTTTCCCAGAGCAATGTCTCCATGAACAGATAGAATAATATCCATGTGGATAGAAACACAGATATTAAAAGTACTGCTGGTGAGGGCTCAGATGGAAATGAGAAACATGTTATTGGAAACTGGTGGAAAGGTGATTAGCTGAAAGCTTACTGAATTGTGTTCTGCAGTTACATGGAAAACAAAACTTGCAAATGATGAATTTAGATATTTAGCTGAGCTTTCTAAACAAGGTGTTAAATGTGTGGTCTTATTTCTTCTTGCTTCTTATAGCAAAATGTGAAGGAAAAGCATAGGTTGAAGAAAGAACTGTTAAAAGAGAAGGAACCAGAATTTGCTGATCTGGGAAGTTTTCAGCTTATCCAGATTGCAAAAGAAGCTAAATTAGGAGATTCAATGTCAGGAAAGCACACTCTAGAGAGAAATCTAAGGGTATGGATGGACAACTTTTGTTAGTGCCTTGAAAACATCAAAGTTCAGAATTTCTGATCATACAGAGAGCTCTTTGTAAGTGCGTGACTCATGGATCCCTCACCTGTCTCAGCCAAAGCCAGGAATAGGGATGGGATCATTCAGGAAATTTCTGTAGGGGAACCTCTCGTCTAGTGGAGTGAATCCCTGAGATATGTGCAGGAAATCCACAAGGCTTTTGAGAACTTATGCCAGCAGAAACACTGCCAACTTGGCTCAAATGGTACAGAGAAATGAGAAAATGAAAGAAAGCTTCTGGACCCCTAAAATTCTATAGGAAAGAAACAAGCTGATAAAAGTATTCAGCTGCAGACCCAAGACCTTTCATAAAAGAGAGAGAGCATGACTCCAAGGGTGGAGGCTTGAGCTAGAGAGGGTTATTTCCAGACCATGGAACCAAATGGAATTTGCTTAGCTGGATATTGAAATTGCTTGGGATCTGTTACTCCTTTTTTCCTTCCACTTTATTCTTCTTCGAACCAAATATCTATAATTGGTTTTACCACCATTGTCCTTGGTGGGGGAGATAACTTATTTCTGGAGTTTCATAGGCTCACAGATGGAGAGGAATTTTGTCTAAGGTGGATGATAGCCAGAGCCTTACCTACACCTGACTTAGATGATGAGATTTGAGATTTTTGAACTAATGATATTTAGATGAGATTTTGGACTTCATGCTATAATGAATTGAGACTTTGGGGACCTTGGGATGGAGCGAATGCATTTTTCATGTGGGATAGTTGTGAATATTTGGGGGCCAGTGGGAAGATGGCCCTGCAAAGATGTCCACTTCAAATCCCTAGAACCCGTAAATATGTTTTATCATATGGCAAGAGAAAATTAAGTCTGCAGAGGAGAATTAACTTTGTTAACCAACTGAACTTAAAACAGGAAGAGTATCCTGGATTATCCAAGTGAGCCAAAATAGTCACAAGGGTCTTTAAATGGGGATGAAGAAGGCAGAAGAGTTGGAACCAGAGAGATGGCAGAAAAATTAGACTGGACATTGCTGACTTTGAAGATGGAAGGGCCCACAAAGCCAAGGAATATGGGCAGCCTCTGGAAGCTGGAAAAGACAAGAAAACAGATTCTCTCCTAGAGCCTTCAGAAGTGAACACAAACCTGCTGACACCTTGATTTTAATCCAGTGAGACTCATTTCAGACTTCTGACCTCCAGAAGTATAAGATTATATATTTGTGTTGTTTTAAATAACTAAATCTGTGGTTATTTGTTACAGCAGCAATAGAAAACCAAGACACCAACTTTATTGCTACCAAAAAGACTACTGCATATAGTTTAAGATTTCTTTGTGGTTCATTTTGTCTTTAGAATATGACTCACTAGGGATGCATCATCAAAATACTGTTTCTAAGTCAGTTGAAATAATTTGCCTCTGTATGGTTATTCCACCAACTTTGTATACAGTCAGTTCATTTGCTTCAGTTTACTTTTTTACTTGTAGAGATCCTTTTTTTCTTTTTGAATTAACTTATTTATTAGAAAAATAAAACATTTACATGATTCCAAAATTCCATTTCACCTGCTAAGTTCTCCCTTTTTCCTTATTATTAACTATTAAACAATTAGTTTTTGGCTTACCTTCTTGTTTGGTTATCCCAAAATTCATATGTTGAAAAACCCTAATCCCCAATGTGGTGGTATTTGGTGGTAGAGCCTTTAGGAGGCAATTTAGATTAGTGCTGTTATAAGAAGAGACATGAAGGAGCTTGCTTCCTCTTACTCATTCAGTCATGTGAGAATATGGCAAGAAGGCAGCTGTCTACAAATCAGGAAGTACACTCTCACCAGACACTGGCTCTGCCAGTGCTTTGATCTTAGACTTTCCAGTACCCAAAATTATGAGAAATACATGTTTGTTGCTTAAGCCACCCATTCTATGATTTTTTAAAGATTTTTTTTTATATGGACCACTTTTAAAGTCTTTATTGAATTTGTTACAATATTGCTTCTGTTTTATGTTTTGTTTTTTTGGCCCCGAGGCATGTGGGATCTTAGCTCCTCGATCAGGAAAAGAACCTGCACACCCTCTATTGGAAGGTGAAGTCTTAACCACTGGACCACCAGGGAAGTCCCTCTATGGTATTTTTGTTACAGCAACCCAAACTGACTAAGACACCTAACTTTTAGACACATTCTCTGTCTCTCTCTCTCTCTCCCTCCCTCCCTCTCCCTTTCTTTTCTTATAAATAGATAGCAAACTATACACATTGTCTTACTCCTTGACTCTTTTTTGAACTTAAAATATTTGGGAGATCACTTTTTAACTGTATATAGAGAGTTCCTTGTTGCTTTTTATAGTGGCATTGTAGTCCATTGCATACATGAACCGTAACTAATTTAACCACTTCTGTATGTTTTGATATTTAGATCGTTTCTAGTCTTTCACTGTACAAAGAATGCTGCTGCCATGAACAGCTTTATTCACACACATTTTTATATTTTTGGTAGTTCAGCATTGGGAGAGATTCCTAGAAGTGAGATTGCTGCATCGAAGAGTACATACATATGTGAATTTTCCTAGGTATTGTCAAATGAGAGAGCTTTTAAAAAAACAAGTAGTTATTAGAGATTATTTGTGTGATACAAAAGTCTAGAGTGTGAGTTAGGAATAGTTGATGGAAGACGAGTGGAGAAGGAAGTGTCACAGTTAAGACCAGGGTTTTGAGTGGGGTCATAGTTGTAGATGTTGAAATCACAAGAACTGGACATGAGAAGAAGACTGTCATTAGGTGCTATGATTGTTAGCAAATGGGAAGAGTGACTAGGAGGTTGATGGGTGGCAGCAGTGAGAAACAGGAAAAGGTGACAAAACCATATGACATGAACCTCAAAGTGTCTGGAGTTTCAATAAGCCAGTGGGGAGACCTGGGTTAGGAAACAATAGTCTGTCAGACTGTCAGACTGTCAGTCTAACAATAGACTCTTAGACTGTCAGTTGTTTTGCGCTGCTATAACAAATTACTAAAGACTGGTTACAACAAACATTTATTTCTTATAGTTCTGGATAAGTCTAAGATCAAGGTGTCAACAGATCTGGTGTTTGGTGAGGGTCCACTTCCTGGTTTACAGTTGGCCATCTTCTCATATCCTCACACGGTGGGGAGCAGAGAGAGAAAGCGAGCTGTTTTATGTCTTCTTATAAGGGCACTAATCCAATTCATGAGAGCTCTTTTCTCATGACCTAATTACCTCCAAAGGCCCCACCTCCTAATACTATCACATTGGGGGTTAAAACTTTGACATAGGAATTTGGAGGTGAGGGACACAAACATTTAGTCCGTAGCAATTATCCAAGCCTGAGATTTTGGGGATGTGAAAGATGAAACAGATAACCACTAGAGAGGGTCTCAGGGAAGGAGTGTCATAGGGGCAGCTAGACTAAAGCAAGAGGTGAGTGGAATGTCTTGAGAATTCCTCTCTTGTAGTGTGGGAGTGCTTCTCACAGAGTGGGAGGACACAGTAGAAGTGTTTAGGAGGGCAGGGAAAGGTGGTGGTTTACATCACGAAAGTAGTCACAGGGAGTTATTAGCTGAGGATTTGGGAGTTTTGGGAGGACTAATGGTAACTGATATGATTAAGGTTGTGTGGCATTGAGACATGGTTTACTGCCTACCCAACATCCATTCCTCACTGTACTTTCCCCCACTTGATTCCTCCTTTCTAAAAGAGCCTTGTGGTTGTTTAGCTCTCTATCTTCAAGCTTTGTATTTGTCCCTTCCCTAGCCCTAGGGAGTGGTCCTAATTGGTTAAAGCCATCAAAAAGTCCTGTTTTTGTACTTAATGTTTAGCTGAGGTATAGGCCTGAAATGAAATTCTGTCTAATGAAAGCAAAAGGATGTCTTCTGGGAATTATTTTATAATTCTTTATAAAAGACACAGGAAAAGGTAGCCACTTTTTCGATAGAACTTATTATTTCTGGTACAATGCTTGGAAGTCCTGCAGTCATCTTGGGTCCACAAAGACTCGCATTAACAAGATAATTTGGTGGACCTGGTGGAACAAAAAGATGGAAGGAATCTGGGTTCTTGATGACTTGTGTGGGCTGGTGAGTCAACAAGCCCTGAAGCTGCCATTCTGTTGTGGGAAATAGTTCATGTCCTTATATTCTACTTTGAGTTGGGCTATCTGTTTTTTTGCTGTAATAACTGACACCATGAGGCTGGAGAAAGTTAGAAAATATACTTATTTGTCATACATATTACCATCCCAAACAGTATAGGGATTTACCACTAAAAACATAAAGAAATATATAGATAGGTATGTGTGTGTGTTTGTGTGTGTATATACACTTGTATATAGATAATCTCTAGAAGGATTAAGAAACTGGGAACAATGTTTACCTCTGTGGAGAGAAATGCCTCAGGGGCAGGGTTGGAAGGAAGACCTACTTTTCACTGTTTGCATTTTTCCTTTATCAGTTTTGCATCCTGTTTGTGCATTATCTATTCAAGCAAGACAAAAGTTCAATAGCACCATTAAAGTATGCATTGAAAAGTCAAGAACCTAAATGACATTGTAGAAAATAAAATTAGGGATGGAGAGGGCAATTTAGGAAAATCTCCTAGAATGCCATGTAACAGGTCAAAGAGATGAGAGAGAGGATGACAACTCTGAAGAGACAGCATGGAGCCCATTACAAAAATGAAATGGAAGCAATAATCAAAGGCATAAATAGTACTCCCTGAGATGAGAAACGATAAAAATCAAAAGAACTGAACTGTGTTTCAATAAAAAAGAGTAACAAAGAGCCTGATATTTTAATGCATTCTGGTGAAGATTTCATATTTCAGATATATTGAGAAAAGAAATTCAGTCTGGACTCAGATTTCTCCCTGATAAAGAAAGTGGGGTAAGTGCTGCAGTATCATTTCTTAAGAGGATGTTAAGTCTATCACTGTCCTGGAAGAAAGATACATGCTTGGGAAATGCTAGAGACTACATACTTCCTTTTGAAGTTTACAAAGTCCTGTAATTTAGTAAAAAATAAATGGTTTATCTTTGTTTATTCAATATTTCCCTTTAACAAATATTATGCCTCTGTTAATATCCATAGATAATTCCCACTACTTTGGGAATTACTTAGGAACAGAGTCCCAGGATTGTGACCCAATAATTCTTGGCTCCACTAAGTTGTTGTTCATATGTAAAGGTAACAGGAATGTATTTTTTATAGCTTAAATATGCAAAGTCTTAGAAAATGCATTATTCCATAGCCCCCTTCTGCAAGGACACTGCCATCGTGAACTCTAGAGCTACATTATTGTGCAGAGTATATTTAGAGACGGGAATGACCAGAGGCAGTGGGGTGTGGTGGAGAGTGTATCAGACCAAGAGTCAGCAAATTGGATGTTAAACGCAACCCAGTAAATTGTCAGTTACTTGTTATGTGAGCTTCAGCTCGTTACCAACTTTCAGGGTCTTGATTCCATCATCTGGAAAATGAGAATAATTCTACTTCCTCAGGCTGCTGGAGGATTAAATAGGATAAAAATATGAAATTAAACTTAAAAGGATGATAAAAATACATGTAGAATTTAGTTCCCCAAGAAGTAGACCCTGAGACAAGGATTTGAGTACAAGTAGTTTATTTGGGAGGTGATCCCAGAGAACACTGGTTGAGTGGAGAAGTGAGACAGATGGGAAGGAAACCAGTAAAGGTGAGTTATCAAACCAGTTACCACTGTGGCATTTGAGGCTTAATTCCCATGGGCAGCTCTGGATGACTGTGAAGAACAGTTACCCCATCAGTGAGGTGAGGGAGGCAGGACTTGTTAACTGATAGAATTAAATTCAAGATATGACTTATTTTTTTTTCACCAATATATATCCCCATTTTCATCCAGAAACGTCCTTTTAGAGGCAGATGCCTCCTGAGGAGAATGCTGTGCTGGGGAGGCCTGCATAAATAAAACTTATGGATGACAGCCAAGCTTCTTCTTAAAAAGTAGATTCCATCTTTTCCCCCAGCAAAACACTTAGAACTGCTCGTGTGGAGCAAAACCAACTGGCTTGAATTACTTGCCACTCTGAGGCAACCCTCTTGGGACAATTATGCTTTAAAAACATCTTATCTCAGAATCTTCTCTTCTTCTAGATGTCAACCCTTTCTAACCCAGTTTCCATCTCCTGGGTGCCAAACCCTTGGGTCAGGGCCAGTGTTCCTTCAGCCTTTGCTGGTTTGGCTAACTGTCCAGATATCTCCTTCTCTCTCCCTAACCTTTATGGGATCTTCCAAAGTCCCTTCTCAGCTGGAGAAGGTGATATTGCCAACAGAATACAATCCACTGGCCTAAGAACTGTCATGAGTGAGAGGGTCAAGAGTGACACACAGACCCTTTCCTGCATGAATTTCTGTCTCCCTTCCTTTCCCTAAGCCTGAAATCTTCAAGCTGTACTCATCTCTGGGAAACAATTGAGGACCTTGATTTTATCCATTGTCTTTTTTTTTTTTTGGTTCACAGGAGGTGAAAGCCCTAGAAAAACTCAAAAATAGTGCCTAAAACAACCCACTGCACATTCTCAAAAACAGCAGTGATCGTCTGGTGGCTTTATTTTTTTGATAGCATGCAACAGAGCTGCCTGCATTTTTTTCCACTAAACTGAGTGACTTTTTGATGGATTTGACTGGTTGTTTTGGCATTGCATAGGCAGGAACTTGATCTGGGGCTCCACAGAGGCGGCAAAATCAGACATGAATAATAATCATAATAAACCTTCACAACATTTGAAAGTTTCCAAAGAGCTTTCCCATGTATTTACCTTGTTCTATCCTAAAGTGACCTGTGACATAGGCAGAGATGGTGGTATGGCTCCCATTTTCCTCATGGAGGGCACAGAAGCCCAAAAATGGGTGCTGGCTTGTCTCTGGCCCTGACCAGAACTGGACTCCTCATCCAAGGCTCTCTTTCTCTCTCTCTCTTTTTTTAACATCTTTATTGGAGTAGAATTACTTTACAATGGTGTGTTAGTTTCTGCTTTATAACAAATTGAATCAGCTATACATATACGTATGTCTACATATCTCCATCCTCTTGCATCTCCCTCCCACCCTCCCTATCCCACCCCTCTAGGTGGTCACAAAGCACTGAGCTGATCTCCCTGTGCTATGCGGCTGCTTCCCACTAGCTATCTATTTTACATTTGGTAGTGTATATAAGTCCATGCCACTCTCTTACTTCATCCCAGCTGACCCTTCCCCCTCCCCATGTCTTCAAGTCCATTCTCAATGTCTGCGTCTTTATTCCTATCCTGCCCCTAGGTTTTTCATAACCTTTTTTTCTCTTTTTTTTGGATTCTATATATATGTGTTAGCATACGGTATTTGTTTTTCTCTTTCTGACTTATTTCACTCTGTGTGACAGACTCTACGTCCATCCACCCCACTACAAATAACTCAGTTTTGTTTCCTTTTATGGCTGAGTAATATTCCGTTGTATATATGTGCCACATCTTCTTTATCCATTCATCTGTTGATGGACACTTAGGTTGCTTCCATGTCCTGTCTATTGTAAATAGAGCTGCAACCAATATTGCGGTACATAACTCTTTTTGAATTACGGTTTTTCGGAACATATGCCCAGTAGTGGAATTGCTGGGTGTATGGTAGTTCCATTTTTAGTTTTTTAAGAAACCTCCATACTGTTCTCCATAGTGACTGTATCAATTAACATTCCCACAAACAGTGCAAGAGGGTTGCCTTTTCTCCACACCCTCTCCAACATTTATTGTTTGCAGATGTTTTGATGGTGGCCATTCTGACTGCTGTGAGGTGATAACCCCATTGAGTTTTGATTTGCATTACTCTAATGATTAGTGATGTTCAGTGTTCTTTCATCTGTTTGTTGACAATCTGTATATCTTCCTTGATGAAATGTCTATTTAGGTCTTCTGCCCATTTTTGTTTTTTGTTTTTTTGTGGTACGCGGGCCTCTCACTGTTGTGGCCTCTCCCGTTGCAGAGCACAGGCTCCGGACGTGCAGGCTCAGCGGCCATGGCTCACGGGCCCAGCCGCTCTGCGGCATGTGGGATCTTCCCGGACTGGGGCACGAACCCATGTCCCCTGCATCGGCAGGCAGACTCTCAACCACTGCACCACTAGGGAAGCCCTTCTGCCCATTTTTGGATTGGGTTGTTTGTTTTTTGGATATTGAGCTTCATGAGCTGCTCACATATATTAGAGATTAATCCTTTGTCAGGTGCTTCATTTGCAAATATTTTCTCCCATTCTGAGGGTTCTCTTTTCATCTTGCTTATGGTTTCCTTTGCTGTGCAAAAGCTTTTAAGTTTAATTAGGTCCCATTTGTTTATTTTTGTTTTTATTTCCATTTCTCTGGGAGGTGGGTCAAAGAGGATTTTTCTGGGATTTATGTTATAGAGTGTTCTGCCTATGTTTTCCTCTAAGAGCTTGATAGTATCTGGCCTTACATTTAGGTCTTTAATCCATTTTGATTTTATTTTTGTGTATGGTGTTAGGGAGTGTTCTAATTTCATTCTTTTACATGTAGCTGTCCAGTTTTCCCAGCACCATTTATTGAAGAGGCTGTCTTTTCTCCATTGTATATTCTTGCCTCCTTTATCAAAGATAAGGAGACCATATGTGCATGGGTTTATCTCTGGGCTTTCTCTCCTGTTCTATTGATCTATATTTCTGTTTCTGTGCCAGTACCATAGTGTCTTGATTACTGTAGTTTTGTAGTACAGTCTGCAATCAGGGAGTCTGATTCCTCCTGCTCCATTTTTCTTTCTCAAGATTGCTTTGGCTATTCGGGATCTTTTGTGTTTCCATAAAATTGTGAATTTTTTTTGTTCTAGTTCCGTGAAAAATGACATTGGTAGTTTGATAGGGGTTGCATTGAATCTGTAGAATGCTTTGGGTAGTAGAGTCATTTTCACAATGTTGATTCTTCCAATCCAAGAACATGGTACAACTCTCCATCTGTTTGTAACATCTTTAATTTCTTCCAGCGGTGTCTTATAGTTTTCTGCATACAGATCTTTTATCTCCTTTGGTAAGTTTATTCCTAGGTATTTTATTCTTTTTGTTGCAGTGGTAAATGGGAGTGTTTCCTTCATTTCTCTTTCAGATTTTTCATCATTAGTGTATAGGAATTCAGGAGATTTCTGTGCATTAATTTTGTATCCTGCTACTTTACTAAATTCATTGATTAGCTCTAGTAGTTTTCCAGATTCTCTATGTATAATATCATGTCATCTGCAAACAGTGACAGCTTTACTTCTTCTTTTCTGATTTGGTTTCCTTTTACTTCTTTTTCTTCTCTGATTGCTGTGGCTAAACCTTCCAAGACTATGTTGAATAAGAGTGGTGAGAGTGGGCAACCTTGTCTTGTTCTTGATCTTAGTGGAAATGGTTTCAGTTTTACACCACTGAGAATGATGCTGGCTGTGGGTTTGTCATATATGGCCTTTGTTATGTTGAGGTAAGTTCCCTCTATGCCTACTTTCTGGAGGGTTTTTTTTATCATAAATGGGTGTTGAATTGTGTCAAAAGATTTTTCTGCATCTATTGAGATGTTCATATCATTTTTATCTTCAATTTGTTAATACGGTGTATCACATTGATTGATTTGCATGTATTGAGGAATTCTTGCATTCCTGGGATAAACCCCACTTGAACATGGTGTATGATCCTTTTAATGTGCTGTTGGATTCTGTTTGCTAGTATTTTGTTGAGGATTTTTGCATCTATGTTCATCAGAGATATTGGCCTGTAGTTTTCTTTCTTTGTGACATCTTTGTCTGGTTTTGGTATCAGGATGATGGTGGCCTTGTAAAATGAGTTTGGGAGTGTTCCTCCCTCTGCTATATTTTGAAGAGTTTGAGAAGGATGGGTGTTAGCTCTTCTCTAAATGTTTGATGGAATTCATCTGTGAAGCCATCTGGTCCTGGGCTTTTGTTTGTTCGAAGATTTTTAATCACAGTCTCAATTTCAGTGCTTGGGATTGGTCTGTTTATATTTTCTATTTCTTCCTGGTTCAGTCTCTGCAGGTTGTGCTTTTCTAAGAATTTGTCCATTTCTTCCAGGTTGTCCATTTTATTGGCATAAAGTTGCTTGTAGTAATCTCACATGCTCCTTTGTATTTCTGCCATGTCATTTGTTACTTCTCCTTTTTCATTTCTAAATCTACTGATTTGAGTCTTCTCCCTTTTTTTCTTGATGAGTCTGGTTAATGGTTTATCATTTTATTTTATCTTCTTCAAGAACCAGCTTTTAGTTTTGCTGATCTTTGTTATTGTTTCCTTCATTTCTTTTTCATTTATTTCGATCTGACCTTTATGATTTCTTTCCTTCTGCTAACTTCGGGTTTTTTTTGGTTTTTCTTTCTTTAGTTGCTTCAGGTGTAAGGAAAAGTTGTTTATTTGAGATGTTTCTTGTTTCTTGTGGTAGGATTGTATTGCTATATACCTCCCTCTTAGAACTGCTTTTGCTGTATCCCATAGTTTTTGGGTCATCGTGTTTTCATTGTCATTTGTTTCGAGGTATTTTTTTATTTCCTCTTTGATTTCTTCAGTGATCTTTTGGTTATCAGGTAGCGTATTATTTAGCCTCCATGTGTTTGTATTTTTTACAGATTGTTTTCCTATAATTGATATCTAGTCTCATAACGTTGTGGTCGGAAAAGGTACTTCATATGATTTCAACATTCTTAAATTTACCAAGGCTTGATTTGTGACCCAAGATTTGATCTATTCTGGAGAATGTTCCATGAGCACTTGAGAAGAAAGTGTATTCTATTATTTCTGGATGGAATGCCTTTATAAATATCAATTAAGTCCATCTTGTTTAATGTATCATTTAAAGCTGTGTTTCCTTATTTATTTTCATTTTGGATGATCTGTGTATTGGTGAAAGTGGGGTGTTAAAGTTCCCTACTATATTTGTGTTACTGTCAATTTCCCCTTTTATGGCTTTTAGCATTTGCCTTATGTGTTAAGGTGCTCCTATGTTGGGTGCATAAATATTTACAATTGTTATATCTTCTTCTTAGATTGATCCCTTCATCATTATGTAGTGTCCTTCTTTGTCTCTTGTAATAGTCTTTATTTTAAAGTTTATTTTTTCTGATATAAGAATTGCTACTCCAGCTTTCTTTTGATTTCCATTTGCATGGAATATCTTTTTCCATCCCCTCACTTTCAGTTTGTATGTGTCCCTAGGTCTGAAGTGGATTTCTTGAAGACACACTATATATGGGTGTTGTTTTTGTATCCATCAGCCAGTCTATGTCTTTTGTTTGGAGCATTTACTCCATTAACATTTAAGGTAATTATCAATACGTATGTTCCTCTTACCATTTTCTTAATTGTTTTGGGTTTGTTATTGTAGGTCTTTCCTTCTCTTATATTTCCTGCCTAGAGAAGGTCCTTTAGCATTCATTGTAAAGCTAGTTTGGTGGTGGTGAATTGTCTTAGCTTTTGCTTGTCTGTAAAGGTTTTAATTTCTCCATGAAATCTGAATGAGATCCTTGCTACGTAGAATAATCTTGGTTGTAGGTTTTTCCCTTTCATCACTTTAAATATGTCCTGCCAGTCCCTTCTGGCTTGCAGAATTTCTGCTGCAAGATCAGCTGTTAACCTTAGGGGGATTCCCTTGTATATTATTTGGTTTTTTATCCCTTGTTGCTTTTACTATTTTTTCTGTGTATTTGATTTTTTATAGTTTGATTAATATGTGTCTTGGCGTGTTTCTCCTTGGATTTATCTTTTATGAGATTCTCTGTGCTTCCTGGACTTTATTTACTCCTTCCTTTCCCATAATAGGGAAGTTTTCAACTATAATCTCTTCGAATATTTTCGCAGTCCATTTCTTTTTCTTGTCTTCTTCTGGGACCCCTTATAATTTGAATGTTGGTACATTTAATGTTGTCCCAGATGTTTCTGAGACTGTCCTCCATTCTTTTAATTCTTTTTTCCTTATTCTGCTCTGCAGTAGTTATTTCCACTATTTTATCTTCCAGGTCACTTAACCATTTTCTGGCTCAGTTATTCTGCTACTGATTCCTTCTAGAGAATTTTAAATTTCATTTATTGTGTTGTTCATCATTGTTTGTTTGCTCTTTAATTCTTCTATGTCCTTGTTAAATGTTTCTTGTTTTTCCTCCATTGTATTTCAAGATTTTAGATCATCTTTACTATTCATTACTCTGAATTCTTTTTCAGGTAGACTGCTTATTTCCTCTTCATTTGTTTGGTCTGGTGGGTTTTTATGTTGCTCCTTTATCTGCTGTGTGTTTCTCTGTCTTCTCATTTTGCTTAACTTACTGTGTTTGGGGTCTCCTTTTTGCAGACTGCAGGTTCGTAGTTCTCGTTTTTGCTCTCTACCCCCAGTGGCTAAGGTTGGTTCAGTGGGTTGTGTAGGCTTCCTGGTGGAAGGGACTTGTGCCTGTGTTCTGGTGGATGAGGCTGAATCTTGTCTTTCTGGTGGGCAGGACCGCATCGGGTGTGTTTTGGGATGTCTGTGACCTTATTATGATTTTAGGCAGCCTCTCTGCTAATGGGTGGGGTTGTGTTTCTGTCTTGCTGGTTATTTGGCATAGGGAGTCCAGCACTGTAGTTTGCTGGTTGTTGAGTGGAGCTGGGTCTTAGCATTGAGATGAAGATCTGTGGGATAGCTTTCACTGATTGATATTACAAGAGCCCGGAGGTCTCTGGTCGACCAATGTCCTGAACTCGGCTCTCCCACCTCAGAGACACAGGCCTGACACCCGGTTGGAGCACCAAGACCCTGTCAGCCACATGGCTGCCCCACCTTCTAATTGGAATTACCAGTACCCAGGACTTCACTTTCTTGGTAACAAGAGACCTGCAAACTCCAGAAGTCCATACTCCAGAGACCCTCCTTTTGACATGACAAGGCTCTTTTCACATTGCGAGAGAGATAGGGAGAGAGAGAGAGAGAGAGAGAAAGAGAGAGGCAGAAGGTGCTTGGTGGGACCTACATGGCAAGAGGCTGGGACAGAGACTCTTTTGAACATATGCTTGGGTAAGCCCAGATAGAGTTCAGGGAATCAGGTTCTGAAGAGGGAAGTAAGCATAGGGGCATTGAATGCCAGTCTGAGATTGAAACCCTGATGAGATCTAAGTGAGTTCTAGGACTTGCCAGGAACTGAAGACACCAGGGCGCATTAACAAACCTTCAGGACACTTTGCCTCTTTATATCCCAGGGCTGGTGCCACGTGGGCACACATGGTCTTCAGGATCCCTTCTGGGCTCCTTGCTTTGTCATGCCAACCTTTTTAACAGCTCACATTGGCCTCTGGGCACATTTCTGCTCCTTTGGTCCCAGGTCACTCGTCCTGGCTTCATCTTGCTGGTCTCTCCCTTCCCTGGTCCACCCCTGCCCCACTTCCTCCTTCCTGGGATCCAGCTCTCTTTGCTCATGGAAGTAACAAACTGCTTGCCAGAGGACACCTTTCCACATCTCTTTCTTCTCAGGAGAAATGCATTTGTTTTTAAAAGAGCCTTTTTGGAACAGTACTCCCACTCACCTTGGCCAATGCTGTCCCTTTCATTGCAGGAGCTCTCAAATCCCTCCTCTTCCAGGAAGGCTTTCTTGATTGCTCTGGTCCATCCAGATCCTGGGCTTCTGTGACCTTCTGGGAAGCTGGGTTGATGGGGGGTGTGGACCCCAACTTCTTTCTATGTTAGGGCTTTCCTTCCTCCACCTTTTATCCACCCATCTTCCTGCATTCCTTCTCCCCCTCCTGCTATCCCTGTCATCATACACACACAGGGGATGTACAGTGTCCTCATGATCACTCCCTACTCCCCTAACCAAAACCTTCTAGGAAACTGATATGCCCTTCCCACAGGTTTTTCAGATCTCAAGTTGGTGAGATGGAGCTCTCATGGTGGAATTCCAAGCCTCAGTAGGGGCAGGGTTGGGTGAGGGGGTGAGTTTATCTGGGAGATTATGAAATTTACCAGAGGGTGGTTGGTCCCGACTTTGTGACACACACTGAATTGACTACTTTTTTGTCACTTCAACATCTTGTCTCTAAATCTTATCTCCTAGTAGACAGGGAGCCTCTTCCCTGTTTGGGAGGACTTCACAGGACTATCTAAATGGGATGCTGTTGAGTGTGGAGTGAGATGGGGGAAGGGAGCAGATGTGGGTAATAGAGAGGTTGCTGCTCCTGTCTGCAACTTGCACAGGCCTCTGGGTGCCTCTTCTTCTTAGGAGATGGAAGTTCCTCCTGGCCTCCCCTGCTCAAGGCTCCAGTGCTCCTGGGCTGCAGGCCCCACCCCGCCCCCACATGCTTAGGATACAGCTGCCATGTGAGGTCAGCACTGGGCACCCAGCTGGGAAGCTAAGGAAGACAGTATTGACCACTGTGGCCTGACACAAGACGCAAACTCCATGGCGCCCCTGGGATGTGTCCTTGTCCCCCTGGGGGTCATGGGGATTCTGAGCCCTGCTTATCCCACCCCAATTCCCTTTTGAAGGGCCTGACAAAGGCGAGGTCCTCCTCCCCCCCGCCTCGCTATGCCAAATGTGATTTTATGTCATTCATGACATTTTCTTTCAGTGAAAAACACATAGTTTGACCAATTAAAGCCTCTTTTGGACTAAGCCCCTGACAGAATGGGAAATGCAACTGAAAAGGGTGTCCTGTTCCTATGGTTTCTCGTCTCTCTCTCTTCTGCATTCCCCACCCCCACCTTCTTGGCCATGGTTCAGATTTAGAAGGAAGCAGCAATGAGAACAAACCTTGTCCATTCTGGTCTCCTGGTGGCTGTAGGGATCCAGCTCCCAGCTGTGCAATCAGGACTCCAGAGCCAAGGCCAGGCCCAGGAGGCAGAAATGTACTCAGAGAAGTCTGTGTGGGTCCCCAAGTCTGGGAAAGGAAAGAGGGAAAGGGGCTGCCTGGAACCAAGGGGTTGGGGAGGGCCAAGGGCTATAAGGGAGCCCACAGTAGGTGTGGGAGGAAGGGGCCTGCTAGGGGGAGCAGGGAAGGCAGGGTGGAGAGGACAGTGTGGTCTGGGGTACCGCTCACTGGTGGAACCTAGTGGAGTGAGGGGCTGTGAGCATAAGCTAAGGAGCACTGAGACAGGTCAATAGTGCCAGTGACCCTGGAGACAGTGTCTCTGTGGATCCTGGAGGTGTGGGGGCAAAAGAGGAAACATATGGCAGATGTGATGTGGTGAGGGTAACCAATGGGTCAGTTTGTAAGACTCTCCTGTGCCTCTCAGAATCACTGAGCAAGCAAGGTGTGAGGGGGTGTCCTTCATGAGCAGGTGGGACCAAACAAGAGCAGCATATGCACCCTTCTTGTCAAAGGGACCCCACTTGTACCCACAGGCTAGAAGAAAACTGGGGAAATGGAGTCACAGGAGAGTGACAGGACAGAATGAAAGTAAATTTGTTGGGCAGCTATATACCTGGCATGGTAGAAGGTACTTCACACACACCTCATTTTATTTCAGCAAGAACTCACTCATCTGTTCATTCATGCATTTATTTGGTCATTCAACAAATATTTACTGAGAGCCTTCCATATATTAAGTACTTTTCTAGGCAGCAGGAATATAAGTCAAATGAAACATGGCCCATCCATTTGAGAGCTCACTCTGAGAGTTCCGAGGTGAAGACACTAATGCGAGAGGCCCCTCTGTCAGACTGGGTAGTCATGGATGGCTTCTTGAAGGAGGTAACCTTTGAGCTAAGTTTGAACAATTTAATTAGGAAAATTAAAGGGTGGTGGTGGGAAATGGTCACTGTGTTCCATGCAGAGGAAGGAACTTGTGTGCAGGCACAGAGGTTTGAAGCAGTGACACTTTTGAGGAAAGCATAAATGGTTCCATGTAACTGAGGTCAAAGTTTTGAGACGGGTTCAGAGGCAGGGGTGGGAGGGCCTTTTGGAGGCCCAGAGGCTGTAATAAGGTCTGAACACAACAGTGAGCCTTTACAATCCTTGTTTATTAATTATTATTACTTATTTGGTGAGTGACATGACAAGATTACCATTTTACATATTCCATTCTGACATTAGCATCAGAGAGCCCAAGTTGGACTTATGGAGACCTGTTGAGGACTGTGGCTATGGATTTGGGGGAGAAGTGACAAGGCCTGGATTAGGACAATGGGTTTGGAGATGGAGAGAAGTGAATGGTTCTGGGGTTAGTGGGGGAGTTGTATTAATGGAATATGATTGAATGTGGAGGGTGAGTTCATGGCCACAGCTTTTAGCTTGTGCAATTGGTTTGTGACTTCTGCTATTGGACTTTGCTATCAGTATGAGGAATTCATCAGAGAAAGACACAGAAGTGGTTCCTCTTCCCATGGGAATTTTAGTCTAGGAAGGAAGAGAGTGAAAAATAAATGATGAGAGATGGGAACATATGTATATGTATAACTGATTCACTTAGTTATAAAGCAGAAACTAGCACACCACTGTAAAGCAATTATACTCCAATAAAGATGTTAAAAAAAAAAAAAGAAATGATAAGAGTGGTGTATGCTACCAAGGGGCAAGGAAGTGGCCACTAATGGGGTTTTGGGCATCTGGCTACACTCTTGGAAGGTTCTGACTAGCGAAGGATCTCTAGGAAGACCAAGGAAACCAGATGGGAGAGGGGTGAGGTTTGAGACAGAGGGTAGAAAGCAAGACTGAGAGCGATTTTTCCTTTCACAGATGGCAGAGCCACTGAATAGACATTGCTGGCTGAAGGCTGGCTTATTTTACAGAGAACACAGGTGGAGGAGCAGGACTGCATGTTTGGACACATTGAATTTTGGGTGTCCATAGGACTTCCACATGGTGATGTCCAGAGAGTGGTCAGATGGGTAAGTGTGGATTCATCAGAGGGCTCACGACTGAATATTCAGATTTGGGTCCATTATGTAGTAGTTGAGGCCATGGGACAGGGTCATCTAATGAAAAGAATGAAGGGAAAAGAATGAGTAATGGAAATCATTGACTTTCCTTCTTATCGCTCTTTCTTGCTCTTTCTCTCTCTTTTTGATAAAGCAGTACAATTTAATTCTAATTAACAAACTTTTTTGAAATATAAAATATGCAGGTGGTAAATATCCAAGCAATACAAAAGGGTATGCAGTGAATGGCAAGTCCCCCTCACTCCTGATCTCTAGCAACCCAGGCCCCATTTCCAGAGGCATACCAGTTTCTTCTGTATTCTGCAAATTTCTAAGCCTGTAAAGCAATTTTATATAAACGTTAGCACACTGTGCTTACCTTTCTATATCATTCTTTTAAAAGTTATCTAAATATCTTGGAAATCATTTCTTATTAGTACTAAAAATCTACCTCATTCTTTTATACAATTTTATAATATTCTATCATATGCATATACCATAATTTAATTAACCAGTTCCTTACAAGTGGGAATTCAGTACGTTTCCAGGCTTTTGCTATATAAACAATACTGAAAAAATATCCTTGTTTATACAAACATAATTTGGGTATTAAATTTGGCTGAATGTAAGAGAAAACTCAAACTATAGAAATTTAAACAATACAAAAATTTATTTTTCTCGGACTTCCCTGGTGGCACAGTGGTTGAGAGTCTGCCTGTCGATGCAGGGGACGCGGGTTCATGCCCCGGTCTGGGAGGATCCCGTGTGCCGCGGAGCGGCTAGGCCCGTGAGCTGTGGCCACTGGGCCTGTGCTCCATGGCGGGAGAGGCCACAGCAGTGAGAGGCCCGCATACCGCAAAATATATATATATATATATATATTTTTTTTTTTTTTTCTCAAATCATGAAAAATCTGGGTAGGCAAATGCTGGCATTGGTTTAGTGTCTCAATAATATCACAGCAAAGTCTCCATGTCCTTCTCCATGTTACAAGATGGATGCTCCAAATCCAGCCATCACATACACATTCCAGACAGGAGGCAGGCAGGCAGGAAGACAACGGAGGGGAGAAGGAAGGGTACATTGTCAGCTCAGTCTGTTATTCTTTTTTTTTTTTTTTTTGTTATTCTTTTAAGGAGATTTCCTGGAAGCCTTCCAAAAATTTTTGGTTATATCTCATGGGCCAGATCTGTGTCAAGCAACCATCCCTATCTTAAGGGACCTGGGAAATGTCCTTTAGTTTGGATTGTTGCTCTATCAACAAAGTTAGGTTCTGTTGTAAAGAAGGAGAGAATGGGCATTGGGGCTGTGTCTAGTAGATTTTTTCTCTAGTACCAATTCTTATATTATAAATGGAATTGCTGGGTTAAATCCTCTTATACATTTAAAATTCTGATTGTGCCAAATTGCCCTCCAGAGGGGCTTACCAATTACACTTCTACAATGCACAAAAGTACCTGGTTCCCTACATCATTGCCCACAGACTTTTTCCAAACTCTTCATGTTTTGCTAACCTGATGGGTGAAAAATGATCTCATTTTAATTTTTGTTTCCTTTATTGTGAGTGAGGTTGAGCATCTTTTTATGTGCTTAGAAACACTGACATTTGATGAAGAAAATAGCATAAGAAAGAATGAGAAGCAGTGGCTGGGGAAGGAGCAGAAAACCAGGAGAGGCTGGGGTCGAAGAAGAAGAGGGAAGAACTTTAAGGAGGTTGAGGAGGATGTAAGAGATACTGTCAGATGTTGCAAAGAGGCAAGATAAGGACAGAGGAATGCCCACTTGGTTTGGGACCCCAGAAAGAGTAGGTTTGGCTGGAGTGGAAACCTGGTGAGCCTCCTCTCCTTTGAAGAATTACTTTCTCTGTTATTTAAATAGGGAAATGAATTCGAAGGGGGTAAATAACTTTCCCAAGGTCACAGACCTTGTAAGGGGGGAGCTGGAATTTGAATCCAGGTGTGTTGGACCCCTAGAGAGAATTTCACAGAGGCTGTGGTGGAGGGAGAATGTTTGTTGCCTTGCAGACCAGGAAGGGGCCTTTGAGATTATGGATCCATCTGCCTCATTTAACAAATGAGGGAACTGAATACTGTTACGGTGAAGAGACTTACTGGAAAGTGTAACAGCTTTGCAAGAACTCAGATCCTGCTCTGATTCATGGCATTTTGTGAGATCACTCCTTTTTCCAGCAGGGGGTGCTAATCAGTATCTTGGGCTAGGTAGAACTCACCTGTCAGTCAGCATCTTGGACAAAGCAACTTACCTGGGTCCTGAGGGGAGTCCCCAGCCCCATGAAGAAAGAGACATGGGTGCAACTTACGTCCTCAAAAAAGATCAGGCTATTGGCAGTTTCTGGGTCCTGTTGGTAGCCCTTTGAGAATAGTCTGGGAGCTTAAAGCAGACCCTGTGCCCTTCTGAGAACTGCTGTTCCATCTTCTCATGACAGTTCCTCTAAATTTCCCCCACCTGGGGTCACTAACATATGGGTTATTATCTATCTTAGGCTCTCAGTGAAGACAATCAGATGGCCATACCTCTAGCCTGTTTGAAGGTTTATTTAACCATTTATTTTAAACATGTTTACAATTCAGTTTAAAATAACTGATTGTTGTTCTAATAAAATATGGATTATCACCCAGATAATCCCTGTTGAGGAGTTTGTTTAGGGTGGCAATGTGCCCAGCTTCTGAAGCCAAATCGTGGTTGGTTAAGCCAATCATGTTAATATGTCCCTTTTTAAATTATACTTTCCCAGAAATCCTTGCAACTGGATGGTGGAGGGGGGCCATGTGACATAGTTCTGGCCAATGAGCATACACTGGCATTGAATGTTTTACCTTCCTCTTGTCTTTAATGTGGATAAGGTGCCTAGAGCTGAGGCTGCCATCTTGTAACAGGTAGTGACAATAAGACATCAAACAACCTGGGGATGGAGCAGCTTCTGCTATATATATAGGTCCTTGATGACTTTGTTACCAAGCTTAGATTTTGTTATGTGAAATAATGAAATGTTTTTATTGTTTAAGCCACCGTTACTCAGATTTCTGAGAAGTGGTAGCTAAAAACATTCCTGTAATGCTCTCAGGTTCTTTAAATTGATACTAAGGCTCACTCATCAGTCAGTGAATTACATTCACCATTTAATATATCTTGGAGATTTATTTATATCATTACACCCAGTTCTGCCTAATTCTCTTCTTTTACAGGTATAATATTGCATTACAATCGATATACTACAATTTACTGCCCTTTATCCCTATTGGTTGAAATTTAGATTGCTTTCAGTTTGCTTTTTGCTTCTATAAAGCAGAGCTGTGATGAACATCTTTTTTTTTTTTTTTTTTTGCGGTATGCGGGCCTCTCACTGTTGTGGCCTCTCCCGTTGTGGAGCACAGGCTCCGGACGCGCAGGCCCAGTGGCCATAGCTCACGGGCCCAGCCGCTCCGTGGCATGTGGGATCTTCCCGGACCGGGGCACAAACCCGTGTCCCCTGCATCGGCAGGCAGACTCTCAACCACTGTGCCACCAGGGAAGCCCAAACATCTTGAACATATGTATTGGCCACTTTTGTCAGTATATCCGGAAGTTAATTTGCTAAGAGTGGAATTGCTGGATCAAATGCTATACTAGTTGTAACATTTGGTGGTGTTGCCAAATTGTCAGTTTACACACCCACTAATAGTGCACATATATGCCTATTTCCCCAAAATCTCATCAAATGGCCCCTGTTAAATGTTTGTATTCCTGACAAAACAATTAGTTTTAGAAAGTTATCTTAATGTTTTAATTTGCATTTACTTATTTATGATTAAGGCAGAGCACTTTTTCTTATGTATATTGGACATCTGCATTTCTTCTTTTGTAGCCTCCTGTTTTCACCCTTTCTTCCATTTTTTTCTATGAGGTTGTTAAGACATTTCTGGTTGGTACAACTTTTTTTTTTTTGGTGAATTCAGAAAAATCAGCTCTTTGACAAGTGTGTTGCAAATTTTACCCCCAGTTTGTTGTTGATTTTTTGACTTTTGTGGTATTTTTCACCCCTGAAGAAATTTTAATTTTTATGTAGTTGTATGTATCAACCATTTCCTTTATGGCATCTGGGTTTTTATCTTGTTTAGAAAGGACTTTGCACTCCAGGATTATAAATACATTTACCATTTTTTCCTTCTAATAATTTTATAGTTTCTTTTTTACACTTAAAATTTGCTATTGGTCTAAAGAATAAGATAAACATTTGCTTTTTTTTTTTTTTTTCCAATTAGGCCCCTGTGCTGCTGGTTCTGAGGAGTCAGACATATTTGGGTACCTGGATAAGTCATGGTTATCTTCCTATTCCCTTCAGATCAAGACAGTTTTTAGAAATTTAAAGACATTAGGAAAGACAAGGTTGCAACCCAGGGGAGTGACTTCCTGTGGGAATTTCCAGCACTAGGGCAGGCAGGGTGGAGGAAGAAGTTGGGGGGTGGTACGTCCATCCTGAATCCATAAGCTTCGGGGTGATAACCCTGTTTTGAGGGGTACACCTGAGAAGCCTCCTAGAGGGGTTCAAATATGAGAAACTCTGAAGGTTTCCTTCTCAAAAAATGGCTGGCCAGAACTGTTAGTGAGGAAATATCAGGCAGTTTTGCAGGGGCTCTTCTAAGCTCTCTGATAGATACAAACATAATTTTCATTCCCCAGGTGGCCAGAACTGACTCTTTTAACTGTATCTTGGTCTTTGCTTCCTTTCCTTTCATACCTCCCCTCCCTCAGTCAGTTACTAACTGGTCTTAGGCTTCTGCCTGTTCCTCATGCTCTGCCAGTCCAACTTGAGAGCCTTCCCACTAAAAGTCCCAAGAAAGAGATTTTCTGAGCAGGAGGGCATGTGGGGGCAGAAGATCAGAGTTCTTGGCACAAAGAAAATTGGAGTCATCCCCAGATTTTTATGGCAAATACTATCTACAATTCCCAGGAGCATAGGTTTTGCAGATGGACTTGCTTGGGAACCACCCTTAAGATTCTTTGAGAGGCTAAAATACAAGGGAGTGATAATACTAGTACTGTCAAAGGTTCAGAGCGACTAGGCCTCTTATACATAGCTCTTGGGAGTGCACAACTACCTCGTGCATTGGGAAATTGTACATTGGAAAACTGGTGGTGTCCACTAAAGCTATACGTACACGTACCTTAGGACACAGCAATTCCACTCCTAGGTACTGGAAATGAGTACATACGTTCACTGAAAGACATGTGCTAGAGATATTGATAGCAGTGATGTTTGTAATAGTCCCAAACTGGAAATAATTCAGATGTCAATTGATAAAAGAATGGATACATAAACTGTGGTGGAATCACACAGTGGAACAAAATTTGACAATAAAAAAAAGAATAAACCAGTATTATGGTCTGAATTGTGTACCCTTCCCCAAATTCATATGTTGATATCCTAATCCCTGGTACTTCATGTGAATGTATTTGGAGATAAAGTCTTTAAAGAGGCAATTAAGTTGAAATGAGGTCATTTGGGTGATCCCTAATCCAATATAACTGGTGTTCTTATAGGAAGAGGAAGTCAGGGCACTGACAACCACAGAGGGAAGACCATGTGAAGAAAGGGAGAAGACAGTCATCCACAAGTCAAGGAGAGAGGCCTCAGGAGAAACCAACCCTGCTGACATTTCAATCTAAGACTTCCAGCCTTCAGAACTGTGAGAAAATAAATTTCTATTCTTTTTTATTTTATTTTATTTTATTTATTTTTGGCTGCATTGGGTCTTTGTTGCTGTGTGCGGGATTTCTCTAGTTGTGGCGAGTGGGGGCTACTCTTCATTGTGGTGTGCGGGCTTCTCATTGCAGTGGCTTCTCTTGTTGTGGAGCATGGGCTCTAGGCGTGTGGGCTTCAGTAGTTGTGGCGCATGGGCTTTGTTGCTCCATGACATGTGGGATCTTCCCAGACACGGCTTGAACCCGTGTCCCCTGCATTGACAGGTGGATTCTTAACCACTGTTCCACCAGGGAAGCCCTAAATTTCTATTCTTTAAACCACCCAGTCTGTGATACTTTGGCAGCCCTAGCGAACTAATACAATACGTCACCACGTGAATGAACCTCATAGACATTATGTTGAGTGAATGAAACAAGATGATGTCAAGCGTACATACTGTATTATTCCATTTATATGGAATTTAAGAACAGGCAAAACTAATTGGTTAGCTTCCAGGGGTGAGTCTTGACTGAGAAGGGCACAAGGAGCCTTCTGATGTACTGGAAATGTTTTACATATTGAACCGGGCAGTAGTTACATGGTTATATACCTACGTAAAAATTCATCAAGCTGTATACATAAGATTCTTAAGATTTGTGCACTTTATTATTTGTATGCTGTATCTACTAAAAGTGAAAAAAAAATTCTTGAGAAGAGACATAAGCATTTTGGAGTCCGCATCACCTTTCCATATGCTTTTCCCAACAAAGTGATGAGGATGCAGGCCAAGTAGCACTATCCAAGTCAGCTCCTTCTGAAACGGAGACAAAAATAACCATGCTTCAAGTTTGTTCTTTCCTTTATTTTCCAAATGGGAAGGCACAGGCTTTTTGCACATTCCCAGCCAGAGGGGATCTTTCCCAAACTTTCCATAGAGATTCTCCTTTGAGCAGACACCAAACATGGACGTTTTCCACCAGGGAAAAACATGCTGGGGAGTTACAAGCCTCTGAAAACAGAGGGTAGGGAAGGAAATAATGGCAGATCCCCCCTCCCTCACTTGGCCTCTCCCCAGTCCTCCTGGAGCCATGCTAGATTGGCTGTATATTGTCATGGTGAGGGCACTAATCGGAGACTGTGAGAATGCTTCCAGAAAACAGAGGCAGGAGAGTGGACTGGATCAGATAGCAGACAGGGTTCAGTCCAGTATGAGCACTGGGCCTTTCCCACCTGGTGGGAGGAAAGGTTTTGATTCTTCATCCCCCATACAAATGGAAGGAAGTCACAGATACTAAAAAATAGAGTTTAAAGCAATATATAAGATGTGAACAGTGGATGGAGCATCCCAATTCTGTGTGGGTCTGTCCATCCATTAGATGTGGAGAGGAAGGAGCCTGGTTTCCTGGTTGTACCATTTCTCCCCTCTCTCCTGGTTCCTCATTCCTACTGTCATCTCCTCTTTGTCCAGCCTTTTCATTTTCCTCCTCACCATCTGAAATCCTTGGGAACAAATTTTTAGGGAAGGCACTGTGACAACTTTGCCAGGAAGGTGTTATTTTTCATGTGAGGACACCAACTTTAGGGGAGTGAAGTGACTAGTTTGAGATCATGCACCTAAAAGATGTCAGAGCCAGGGTTTGCATCCAGGCTGGTGGGACACAACATAAGGGCTCTGGCCACAGGGCTCAGTTGCCTTAGGTTTCCTTTTCTTGAGAAGGACATTGCTGGACTGTTATATTTTATACTGTCTCTCAATATAAGTAACATTTTAATGAAATATTTTTTTTAAATGGCAATTAATACAAAACCCATGATGAGTAAAATATAAGCATTCTGAATAAATACAGGATGAGTATTACTGATTTTTCATTTTGCTTCAGGCTCTAATGTGGCAGGCACTGTGTTGACTTATTCCTCAGGTCCTCATTTCCACGCCCCGCCCCCAGTATACGATAGTGTTTCCAAAACCCAGTCTCAGGCCTGTTGCTCTCCTTTGCCTACTCTCTCATCCTTGGAACCTTCAAATGGTTAATATTGTATGCCCTCACTTTTCATCTCAATGTAGGCGACTCCAAATTCTACATGCCCAGCTCTGGGCATACTACTTCTCTTGGGTTCTTTTTTTTTTTAAACAACAGAAATTTATTTTCTCAAAGTTTTGGAGGCTGAAAATAAGAAATCAAGGTGTCAGCAGGGCCTCACTTTTTCTCAGGGCTGTAAGGGGAGAATCCTTTTGTCTCTTTAAGCTTCTAGTGGCTTCAGGAATTTTGGGTCTTGTCGTTCCACTGACCTGTTGGAAATTTTCCCCTTAACCCTGCTGACCTAAGTCAACTTGTCCTCAACTGAACTCCCCCATCCTGTCCTCAGGTCTCTTTTTGACTGTCCTGTGTGTCAGTGTCAGCAGCAGCCTCTGATCACCTGGCTCCTCACTCATCTCCATTTTCTACATCCAGTCTGCTATCAATCCTTGTTGGTGGTTATTCTCAAATGCCTCCTACAGATGCCCTTTCTCACCTGATAGTCCAGATAGGCTATACCTTGAACTGGCCACTTGCTGGGGGTGGGAAGGTACAGAAGTGAGAACATGAGCAAAATCGTGTGTACGAGGACCACAGCTGTAGTGAGGGGTGTAGGGAGAAAGGGGTGGGCTCACGTAGAGCTGCGTAGACAGGGTAAGTGGAGGTTGAGACAGAACTAAGCTCCATGCTGTTGAAATATCTCCTCAGTCTTTACTTCTGTACGTGAACATTGACAACCTACTAGCTTCATTTGCTAGGTGCTAGGGAGACAAAGATTGAAAATCAATTCAGTGCTTGAGAAGCTCACAGCCTGGTGGGAGAGATAGACCCACAAATAAACCTCACAGGAGCATGCAATTTTAGGGCACTGAGGAGAGAGCAACAAACTGAAGCTGAAAAGATGGGCTGGGAGGTTTGCCCAGAGGAGGAGATACTGAGCTGAACTTCAATGTTGAGTGGAATGAGGGAGTTGACTGATGTCATTGGTGTTGATGTTAGTCATTATGAAAGGGAAGAAAATGATGAAACTCACCAAGGTGATAATGATGCACACGGAGACTCCAACAAAAGGATAGAGGTGATGGGGCTGAGGAAGGCCCCACTTTGGTACCTCTGATATAATATATTGGTCAGTGATATCAGCCATCCCAAACCAGTCCAGGGAGTCTCATTGCCTGATATCAGGTGTCCTCTCACAGTCATGGCTTATGATTCAAGATATAGCTTATCTGTGCCTGTTTTCTTCTTGAATGAAGAAGCATTCAGAACCCAAACATTCACTTGGCTTGTGAGCAGAACATAAATATAATAATATTTTTCTGGCTATTCACTTAGAGGGACTTGGCTGCTCTGGAATCATAAAGAGTGATTTTTGAAACTGGCCTTGACTTGATTTGTGTGTGTGTGTGTGTTGCCAAGATAAAGCTTTTTTTTAAAAAAAAGAAAATTGAAGTATATTTGATTTACAATATTGTGTTAGTTTCAGGTGTACAGCATAGTAATTCCATTTTTTTCCTGACTACATTCCATTATAGGTTATTACAAGATATTGAGTACAATTCCCTGTGCTATACAGTAAATCCTTGTTGCTTATCTATTTTATGTATAGTATTTTGTATCTGTTAATACCATACTCCTAATTTGTCCCTCCCCCTTCTCTCTCCCATTTGGTAACTGTGAATTTTTTTTCTATGTCTGTGAGTCTGTTTCTCTTTTGTATATTGGTATTATTATTGGTATTATTTTTTAGATTCCACATATAAGTGGTATCATATAGTATTTGTCTTTCTCTCTGACTTACTTCACTAAGTATATAATCTCTAGGTCTATCCATGTTGCTGCAAATGGCAATATATCATTCCTTTTTTGCAGCTGAGTAATATTCCAATGTGTATATCTTCTTTATCCAGTTGTCTTTTGATGGGCACTTGGGTTGTTTCCATGTCTTTGCTATTATAAATAGTGCTGCTATGAACGTTTGGGTGCATGTATCTTTTTGAATTAGAGTTTTCATCTTTTCTGGATATATACCGAAGAGTGGGATTGCTGGATCATATGGTAGTTCTATTTTTAGTTTTTTAAGGAGACTTCATAGTGGCTGCACCAATTTACATTCCCACCAACAGTGTAGGAGGCTTCCCTTTTCTCCACACTATCTCCAGAATTTATTATTTGTAGACTTTTTGATGATAGCCATTCTGACCAATGTGAGGTGTAGTTTTGATTTGCATTTCTCTAATTAGCAATGTTGAGCACATTTTCTTGTGCCTATTGGCCATCTGTACATCCTCTTTGGAAAAATGCCTATTTAATTCTGCCCATTTTCTGATTGGGTTTGTTTTTTCGATATTGAGTTGTATGAGCTGTTTGTACATTTTGGATATTAACCTCTTGTTGGTCACATTGTTTGCAAATATTTTCTCCCATTCAGTAGGTTGTCTTTCATTTTGTTGATGGTTTCCTTTGCTGTGCAAAAGCTTATAAGTTTGATTATGTCTCACTTGTTTATTTTTGCTTTAATTTCTTTTGCCTTGGGAGACTGATCTAAGAAAATGATTTTAATCTGAATAAAAAGTCACTAAAGAATTGAGGAAAGGGAATTTTCACACTAATTACTAATCAGCTGTCATAGTTGTTGGACATCAGATCCCCATTCTGCCTTTCCCTGTTGCAGTGTCTCTGATTCTGCATCCACAGCCTCATGGGCCGGGGTCCCAGGGTGCATATATATTGTGTCCAGAGAGCTTGTGGAAGATTAAAATGGGGGCTGTACTTCCTACATGCTTCCAGTTCTAGAATCACTGATCTTGGAAACTGGTTACCCAGAGGGGCTTCGGTGAAGCTCCACTGGCCTGTCACAAGCTTGAAGACTTACCATTAACACATCATTTCCTTGGCATCTCCAAGGAAGATCCAAGTCTTGCATCACCAGATACAAGAGGAGGAGGAACATATTAAGACACTATTACTCCAAAACACCCCAGCATAAGAGTTTAACAGCTCACTGTCTCCTGGACCACTGTATTTTTTAAAAAAACATCTTTATGGGAGTATAATTGCTTTACAATGGTGTGTTAGTTTCTGCTTTATAACAAAGTGAATCCACTATACATATACATATATCCCCATATCTTCTCCCTCTCATGCCTCCCTCCTACTCTCCCTATCCCACCCCTCTAGGTGGTCACAAAGCACTGAACTGATCTCTCTGTGCTTTGCGGCTGCTTCCCACTAGCTATCTATTTTACATTTGGAAGTATACATAAGTGCATGCCACTTTCTCACTTCATCCCAGCTTACCCTTCCCCCTCCCCGTGTCCTCAAGTCCATTCTCTGTCTGCATCTTTATTCCTGTCCTTCCCCTGGTTCTTCAAAACCATTTTTTTTGTTCCATATATATGTGTTAGCATATGGTATTTGTTTTTCCTCTTTCTGACTTACTTCACTCTGTATGACAGACTCTAGGTCCATCCACCTCACTACAAATAACTCAATTTTGTTTCTTTTTATGGCTGAGTAATATTCCATTGTATATGTGTGCCACATCTTCTTTATCCATTCATCTCTCAGTGGACACTTAGGTAGCTTCAGTGTCTTGACTATTGTAAATAGAGATGCAATGAACATTGTGATACATGACTCTTTTTGAATTATGGTTTTCTCAGGGTATATGACCAGTAGTGGAATTGCAGGGTCGTATGGTAGTTATATTTTTAGTTTTTTAAGAAACCTCCATACTGTTCTTCATAGTGGCTGTATCAATTTACATTCCCACAAACAGTGCAAGAGGGTTCCCTTTTCTCCACACCCTCTCCAGCATTTATTGTTCGTATATTTTTTGATGATGGCCATTATGACTGGTGTGAGGTGATACCTCATTGTAGTTTTGTTTTGCATTTCTCTAATGATTAGTGATGTTCAGCATTCTTTCATGTGTTTGTTGGTAATCTGTATATCTTCTTGGGAGAAATGTCTATTTAGGTCTTCTGCCCATTTTTGGATTGGGTTTTTGTTTTCTGGATATTGAGCTGCATGAGCTACTTATAAATTTTGGAGATTAATCCTTTGCCTGTTGCTTCATTTCCAAATATTTTCTCCCATTCTGAGGGTTCTCTTTTCATCTTGTTTATGGTTCCCTTTGCTGTGCGAAAGCTTTTAAGTTTCATTAGGTCCCATTTGTTTATTTTTGTTTTTATTCCCATTTCTCTAGGAGTGGATCAAAAAGGATCTGCTGTGATGTATGTCATAGCATGTCAGCCCATGTCATAGTACGTCTGCCTATGTTTTCCTCTAGAGTTTGACAGTGTCTAGTCTTACATTTAGGTCTTTAATCCATTTCAAGTTTATTTTTGTGTATGGTGTTAGGGAGTGTTCTAATTTTGTTCTTTTACATGTAGCTGTCCAGTATTCCCAGCACCACTTATTGAAGAGGCTGTCTTTTCTCCATTGTATATTCTTGCCTCCTTTATCAAAAATAAGGTGAACATATGTGTGTGACTTTACCTCTGGTCTTTCTATCCTGCTCCATTGATCTATATTTCTGTTTTTGTGCCAGTACCATACTGTCCTGATTACTGTAGTTTTGTAGTATAGTCTGAAATCAGGGAGTCTGATTCCTCCAGCTCTGTTTTTCTTTCTCAAGATTGCTTTGGCTAGTTGGGATCTTTTGTGTTTCCATACAAATTGTGAAATTTTTTGTTCTAGTTCTGTGAAATATGCATTGGTAGTTTGATAGGAATTGCATTGAATCTGTAGGTTGCTTTGGGTAGTACAGTCATTTTCACAATGTTGATTCTTCCAGTCCAAGAACACGGTACATCTCTCCATCTGTTTGTAACATCTTTAATTTCTTCCATCAGTGTCTTACAGTTTTCTGCATATAGTTCTTTTGTCTCTTTAGGTAGGTTTATTCCTAGGTATTTTATTCTTCTTGTGGCAGTGATAAATGGGAGTGTTTCCTTCATTTCTCTTTCAGATTTTTCATCATTAGTGTATAGGAATTCAGGAGATTTCTGTGAATTAACTTTGTATCCTGCTACTTTACCAAATTCATTGATTAGCTGTAGTAGTTTTCCGGATTCTCTATGTATAGTATGTCATCTGCTAACAGTGACAGCTTTACTTCTTTTTTTCTGATTTGGATTCCTTTTATTTCTTTTTCTTCTATGATTGCTATGGCTAAAACTTCTAATACTGTGTTGAATAATAGTGGTGAGAGTGGGCAACCTTGTCTTGTTCTTGATCTTAGTGGAAATGGTTTCAGTTTTACACCACTGAGAATGATGTTGGCTGTGGGTTTGTCATATATGGCCTTTGTTATGTTGAGGTAAGTTCTCTCTATGCCTACTTTCTAGAGGGTTTTTATCATAAATGGGTGTTGAATTTTGTCAAAAGCTTTTTCTGCATCTATTGAGATGATCATACGGTTTTTATCCTTCAATTTTTTAATATGGTGTATCACATTGATTGATTTGCATGTATTGAAGAATCCTTGCATTCCTAGGATAAACTCCACTGATCATGGCGTGTGGTCCTTTTAATGTGCTCTTGGATTCTGTTTGCTAGTATTTTGTTGAGGATTTTTGCAGCTCTGTTCATCAGTGATATTGGCCTGTAGTTTTCTTTCTTTAGGATATCTTTGTCTGGTTTTGGTGTCAGGGTGGTGGTGACCTCGTAGAATGACTTTGAAAGTGTTCCTCTGTCATATTTTGGAAGAGTTTGAGGAGGATAGGTGTTACCTCTTCTCTAAATGTTTGATGGATTTCACCTGTGAAGCCATCTGGTCCTGGGCTTTTTTTTATTTGAAGATTTTTAATCACAGTTTCAATTTCAATGCTTGTGATTGGTCTGTTTATATTTTCTATTTCTTCCTGGTTCAGTCTCAGAAGGTTGTGTTTTTCTAAGAATTTGTCCATTTCTTCCAGGTTGTCCATTTTATTGGCATATAGTTGCTTGTAGTTATCACACATGATCCTTTGTATTTCTGCAATGTCAGTTGTCACTTATTTTTCATTTCTAATTCTATTGATTTGAGTCTTTTCCCTTTTTTTCTTGATGATCTGGCTAATGGCTTATAAATTTTGTTTATCTTCTCAAAGAACAAGTTTTAGTTTATTGTCTTTGCTATTGTTTCCTTCATTTCTTTTTCATTTAATTCTGATCTGCTCTTTATGATTTCTTTCCTTCTGCTAACTTCGGGGTTTTTTTGTTCTTCTTTTGCTAATTGCTTTAAGGGTAATGTTAGGTTGTTTATTTGAGATGTTTCTTGTTTCTTGTGGTAGGATTGTATTGCTATAGACCGCCCTCTTAGAACTGCTTTTGCTGCATCCCATAGGTTTTGGGTCGTTGTGTTTTCATTGTCATTTGTTTCTAGGTATTTTTAAAATTTCCTCTTCAATTTCTTCAGTGATCTCTTCATTATCAAGTAGTGTATTGTTTAGCCTCTATGTGTTTGTATTTTTTACAGATTTTTTCCTGTAATTGATATCTAGTCTCAAAGCATTGTGGTCGGAAAAGATACTTGATACAATTTCAATTTCTTTAAATTTACCAAGGCTTGATTTGTGACCCAAGATATGATCTATTCTGGAGAATGTTCCATGAGCACTTGAGAAGAAAGTGTATTCTATTGTTTCTGGATGGAATGCCTTTATAAATATCAATTAAGTCCATCTTGTTTAATGTATCATTTAAAGCTGTGTTTCCTTATTTATTTTCATTTTGGATGATCTGTGTATTGGTGAAAGTGGGGTGTTAAAGTTCCCTACTATATTTGTGTTACTGTCAATTTCCCCTTTTATGGCTTTTAGCATTTGCCTTATGTGTTAAGGTGCTCCTATGTTGGGTGCATAAATATTTACAATTGTTATACTTCTTCTTAGATTGATCCCTTCATCATTATGTAGTGTCCTTCTTTGTCTCTTGTAATATTCTTTATTTTAAAGTTTATTTTTTCTGATATAAGAATTGCTACTCCAGCTTTCTTTTGATTTCCATTTGCATGGAATATCTTTTTCTATCCCCTCACTTTCAGTCTGTATGTGACTCTAGGTCTGAAGTGAGTCTCTTGTAGACAGCATATATATGGGTCTAGTTTTTGTATCCATTCAGCCGGTCTATGTCTTTTGGTTGAAGCATTTAATCCGTTTACATTTAAGGTAATTATCGATATGTATGTTCCTATTCCCATTTTCTTAATTGTTTTCTGTTTGTTATTGTAGATCTTTTCCTTCTCTTGTGTTTCCTGCCTAGAGAAGTTCCTTTAGCATTTGTTGTAAAGCTGGTTTTGTGGTGCTGAATTCTCTTAGCTTTTGCTTGTCTGTAAAGGTTTTAATTTCTCCATCGAATCTGAATGAGATCCTTCCTGGGTAGAATAATCTTGGTTGTAGGTTTTTCCTTTCATCACCTTAAATATATCCTGCCAGTCCCTTCTGGCTTGCAGAGTTTCTGCTGAAAGCTCAGCTGTTAACCTTATGGGGATTCCCTTGTATTTTATTGGTGTTTTCCTCTTGCTGCTTTTAATATTTTTTCTTTGTATTTGATTTTTGATAGTTTGATTAATATGTGTCTTGGCATGTTTCTCCTTGGATTTATCCTGTATGAGACTCTCTGTGCTTCCTGGACTTGACTATTTCCTTTCCCATATAAGGGAAGTTTTCAACTATAATCTCTTCAAATTTTTTCGCAGTACCTTTCTTTTTCTCTTCTTCCTCTGGGACCCCTATAATTTGAATGTTGTTGCATTTAATATTGTCCCAGAAGTCTCTGAGACTGTGCTCAATTCTTTTCATTTTTTTTCCTTTATTCTTCTCTGAAGTAGTTATTTCCACTACTTTATCTTCCAGGTATCTCCCATTCCTCTGCCTCAGTTACCTGCTATTGATTCCTTGTAGAGAATTTTTAATTTTGTTTATTGTGTTGTTCATCATTATTTGTTTGCTCTTTAGTTCTTCTAGGTCATTTTTAAGTGTTTTGTGCATTTTCTCCATTTTATTTCCAAGATTTTGGATCATATTTACTATCAGTGCTCTAAATCTGTTTCAAGTAGACTGCCTATTTCCTTTTAATTTATTTGGTCTGGTGGGTTTTTATGTTGTTCCTTCATCTGCTGTGTGTTTCTCTGTCTTCTCATTTTGCTTAACTTACTCTGTTTGGGTGTCTGCTTTTCTCAGGCTGCAGGTTCATAGTTCCCTTTTTTTTTCGGTGTCTGCCCCCAGTGGCTAAGGTTGGTTCAGTGGGTTGTGTAGGCTTCCTGGTAGAGGGGACTAATGCCTGTGTTCTGGTGGATGAGGCTGGATCTTGTCTTTGTGGTGGGCAGGACCACATCCGGTGGTGTGTTTTGTTGTGTCTGTGAACTCATTATGATTTTAGGCAGCCTCTCTTCTAATGGGTGTGGTTGTGTTCCTTTCTTGCTAGTTGTTTGGCATAGTGTGTCCAGCACTGTAGCTTGCTGGTCGTTGAGTGGAGCTGGGTCTTAACTTTGAGAAGGACATCTGTGGGAGAGCTTTTGCTGCTTGATATTATGTGAAGCCAGGAGTTCTCTGGTGGAGCAATGTACTGAACTCGGCTCTCCCACTTCAGAGGCACAGGCCTGACACCCGGTCGGAGCATGAAGACCTTGTCTGCCTCATAGCTCAGAAGAAAAGGGAGAAAAAAAGAAAGAAAGAAAGAAAAAAAAATAAATTTGTTAAAATAAACAATAAAAAATTATTAAACGTTAAAAAAATTAAAAAGCAATAAAAAAAGAAAAAGAAAGAAAGTAAGAAAGAGAGCTACAAATCCAAAAACCAGAACCAAACCAAGACCAAATCCACCAATGATAACAAGTGATAAAACTATAGTAAAAAAAAAAAAATAACACTACATAGAGAACCATCAGAGAAATGGTCAAAGCAAAGCTATACAGACAAAATCACACAAAGAAGCATACACATACCCACTCAGAAAAAGTGAAAAAGGAAAAGAATATATAGTTGCTCCCCAAGTCCACTGCCTCAATTTTGGGATGATTCGTTGTCTATTCAGGTATTCCAGAGATGCAGGGTACATCAAGTTGATTGTGGAGATTTAATCTACTGCTCTTGAGGCTGCTTGGAGAGATTTCCCTTTCTCTTCTTTCTTCTCCCAGCTTCTGGGGTTCAGCTTTGGATTTGGCCCCACTTCTGTATGTAGGTCACCTGAGGTTGTCTTTTCTTCACTCAGACAGGACAGGGTTAAAGTAGCAGCTGATTAGTGGGCTCTGGCTCACTCAGGCTGGGGAGAGGGAGGGGTTCAGAGTGCGGGGTGAGCCTTCAGTGGCAGAGGCTGGTGTGACGTTGCAAAAGCCTGAGGCACACCGTGTGTTCTCCCAGGGAAGTTGTCCCTGGATCAGGGGATGCTGGTAGTGGCGGGCTGCACAGGATCCCGGAAGGGGAGGTGTGGATAGTGACCTGCGCTTGCACACAGGCTTCTTGGTGGCTGAAACAGCAGCCTTAGCATTTCATGCCCGTCTCTGGTGTCTGTGCTGATAGCTGCAGTCATGCCCATCTCTGGAGCTCGTTTAGGCAGTGCTCTGAATCCCTTCTCTTAACGCACCCTGAAACAATGGCCTCTTGCCTCTTAGGCAGTTCCAGACTTTTCCCCAGACTCCCTCCTGGCTAGCTGTTGTGCACTAATCCCCTTCAGTCTGTGTTCACTTAGCTAACCCCAGTCCTCTCCCTGGGGTCTGACCTCCGAAGCCCGAACCTCAGCTCCCAGCCCCCAGCCACCCTGGCGGGTGATCAGACAAGCCTCTCGGGTTGGTGAGTGCTGGTCAGCTCCGATCCTCTCTGCGGGAATCTCTTCGCTTTGCCCTCTGCACCCCGTTGCTGCACTCTCCTCCGAAGCTTCCCCCCCGCCACCCGCCATCTCCACTAGTGAAGAGTCTTCCTAGTGGTGGAAACTTTTCCTCCTTCACAGCTCCCTCCCAGTGGTGCAGGTCCCATCGCTATTCTTTTGTTTCTGTTTTTTCTTTTTTCTTTTGCCCTACCCAGGTACGTGGGGAGTTTCTTGTCTTTTGGGAAGTCTGAGGTCTTCTGCCAGCATTCAATAGGTGTTCTGTAAGAGTTTTCCACATGTAGATGTATTTCTGATGTATTTGTGGGTAGGAAGGTGATCTCTATGTCTTACTCCTCCGCCATCTTGAAGGTCTGGACCACTGTATTTTAACGGTGGAGGGAAGGGAAGACCTGCTTGCAGTCTGTGTTAATTCTCAAGGAACAAATTTGGGTGAGGCCAATTCTCAATGAACACGATTTGATGAAGATATATGGCAGAAGGGTTGGTAGCTTTTGGACCTCCCAAAACCTGAGAATAAAGTCTGCAGGTGATGAGAGGAAAGGAAAAGCCTTAAAGGTGACCCAGAACCTTGGGTTGAGCAAAGTTTGGAAATGAACAAAAGGGGTCACAGTTTGCTTGAAGGCATCGGTTGGGGGACCCTGCAGGGGGAAACAGCAGACTCTTGTTTGAAGTTACTGCTTCTCACCTGTGCCTTGCTGCCACCTCCACAGCTAACTCTTTGCCAGGATTCATGATTCATGACAGCCATGGCGTCCCAGGGAGAGCAAGAATGGCAGGTGAACAAGGCCTCTCATCCCTGCTCATTGTAGGGACTCCAACCAGTCCTGGGTTTACCCAGGTTCCTCCAGCTGCCCACCTTCCACCCTAGTTCTCCTCCCAGTACCTTGTCAGTGTGGAGACATCAAGATGCTTTGCATCCTAGGGGATTGATGTTCCAAAAACCTCAGAGGAAACCCAGATATTTCTTTGGTTTTAACAATTTTTAGAAAAGCTTTTTCAAGACCCAGTTTTCTACCACCATAAAGGAAGCCTAACTTGATTTTTCTTCAATAACCAGCCATGTTTCCTAGCATTATCTCCACATGAAACGTCTCATCCTGGTCCCCTTTCCAGTGGGACTGGAAGCCAGACCTTGTGGACTTCAGAGAACTGAAATTTCCAGGGCACGTACCACATGGCTGAGCCAGCTGTCCTCTTGCAGAGGGTGGCATCTATGTTTGGAACATCATAACCATATACAATCAGGTTCTAAATTTAGGAAATTCTGAGAACTCATTGGGTAATCTTGAGTTATCTTTTAAAAACTTGAGATAGAAATTGGGAGCCACATCTCAAACAATATGATTCTAAGACTGAGTATCCTAAGGCACCAGACATGCCTGTCATGGGTTTTCTCACAGGCCCATTTCATGTCCTTTTCCTTGCTCTGCTCTAGGTCATAGAGAACCACATTTCCCAGGCTCCCTTGTGCTGGAACTGACTGTATACAGAGAGGAACTTGAGAATTTATACCCTGGGAGCAGCTCTTAATTAACAACTCACAGGTGTGGGGCTGTCAATACCTCAGTTCCCCTGTCTCTAATCAGGATGACTCTGGGATGTGACCTCCTGCAGTATTGATCCAAAATTACCCTCCTGGCATTTTGATTGTTATCACACCCTTGCCCGGCCTTCTTCCCTTCCTATTCCCACCTCCCTAATCCCTATCACTTCTTTCCTGGGTACATTGCTAATAAACCATGTTCACAAGAATTCTCATCTGAGAAGAATCTCATCATAAGGCAATGGCTCTCCTTTTTCTGGCTTCCTTCAGTCTGATTGATTCAGTCTGAATCAATTGAGCTCCTGGTCCATTTTGTTGTTTGGGCCATCTCTGTAAGCGTTCCCTTCCTGATTTTTGTATAAGTCCCTAGAGGAGACCCTATACTCCCTTGTTTTCCCTGAGATGCCTGGCAGGCACTGGGACATCCCTAGAACCACCATTTGTCAGAGATGGAAGGCTGTGGGGATCTTTGAGACCAGATAAGGAGATAGAGGCTCAGAAAAGCTGAAGGTCATGTTGGCTAAATGATACTTTCTCCTGACTGAGATGTGCAGGGAAACATTTTGTCCCCATGATAATCTGTTCTTGGTTTATTGAGATGATGATGATGATGATGATAATGATGATGACCCTTTCTATGCAGTTTCCTGAGACGTCCTAGGCTTTTGACATGTGTAATTAGAACCTTCCTGAAGCCTTTCTAAGGGAGAGACCCTATGTCCTGTATAGAGGCAAGCTCTGCTCTCAGCTTAGGGATATAGAGTAGGGTGGGGAAGTAGGGGTGGGGTAGCAAAGTGAAAGGAGAATCATTGCAGGGTTTGGGACACATGTGTGCGGTTCAGTGGGGACGTGAGCATTTCAGTCCAACCTTGAGTTGAGGAGGGGAGCAGAGAATGCTTCCATGATCAACTAAAGCCTGAGTTGAATGTTGAAGGCAAATAGAAGTTTCCAAGGTAGGAAAGTGAGAAAATGTAATTCCCACCAAGTTCAGTGTACAATCAACACCTGATATAAAGATGATGATTTTTTTTTTTAATTGGAAAGACAGTTTTGCATAGAGGTATGGGAACAGAGTTTGGGGTCAAATAGGATTTAAATCTTGGATCCATCACTTTCTTTGTGACTTTGTGCAAGTTCCTCATACTCTCTGAACCTCAATACCTTCATCTGTGAATTAAGATAATAAATCCCACCTCACTGGATGGTCACCCAACTCAAATGAGATAAACAAATTCCTGACTTGTACCGAGCCACAAGAAATGATAGTTATGATGCTCTCATAGTGAGCTTTTAACTTTCATCATTGTCAAATTAATACTACTATTCTACTGTGTTCATGTGTTGAATGAACCTTATCTTGTCTCATGCACCGTCATTTGAGAGGACAGGAGATATTACATCCTGAACTAGAGACTCTGAGAGGATAGGTGACCTGACCATTCTTAGGTTGGATTCCCCAAGAAGCAGGCACTCAGCTGAAGATGGGAGTGCAAGTACTTTACTTGGGAGGTGATCCCAGGAAACACTGGCTGGAGAATGGGAAGTGAGGCAGGGAAGGGAAGTCAGCCCATACAGGATGTTTTTTTTTGTCCATTTACCACTGTGGGCAGCTGTGGCTCACTCCCACCGGGAAACCGTGAGAGGCAGTGTAGAGCACACACCTCAGGTTTATCCCCATCCAAAGGGAGAGGGAGCTGCATATTTAACCACCAACTCAGTGTCTCCTTCAGTTGTCTCACAGTGACAGGTCAGGCTTTGATGTCCTGGCTCCCAGACCTTTCACGAGACCATCACGTGTGGATCCCAGGGAGGGAGTGGTGGATGTTGACCGATTGTGGGGCAGAGGAGTGTGACTGCTGAAAGAGCATGAGGGAACTGAGTAGATTGCAGAAACAGGGATAGGTGCCTGGAGGCAGGATGGGAGTATGAGGGCAGACATAAACAGGGCAGGTGTTACATCTCTTATCTGGCAATTTATGCTTTGCCTTGATAAACACTCTGGTTTGGCGCCCAGGACAAGTTCTATTTAAGATGTTCTTCCCTTAACAACAGTGATTTATGGATAGGTTTGAGTTGTTTTAACTACTGTTGCTATGGTAGATATGCGGAGGTGGGCTGGGGAGAACCAGCTGTGTATTCTCACTGGCGGAAGGAAGGAGATCATCTACTGGGAATAAATAGGCACTGGAAGACACTTTATCTCCTCCTGGTAGGGACACTATCACAATTAAAATAACTCTTTCATCATGTCACTCTTGCTGAACAGGCTTCAATGGATCCCTGCTGAAGTCGAATTTGGGCCCTGTACCCCTGACACTGAATTAAATCTTGGTGACAGAGTTTTGGGTGAAGTAGAAAAGAATAGCTTTATTGTTTTGCCAGGCAAAGGGGGAGTCTGGTGATGATGGGCAAAATGTGACCTTCTCTGGAATGAAGAGTGCTTCATCAAGGAGTTAACATCTTCTATTTGGTGGGGTTCTGCAGAAGAACTCAAAGATATTATGTGTATCCCTTGAGGGGGGACCAGGACCCTGCCCCCAAGGCTGCACCATTGTTTCTTGACTGCTCCTCCCTTATCTCTGCATTCTCTCCCTTCCCTGATTAGCAACTGTCTGAACCTGCCATTTGGAACTCAAGGAAGGGGACACAGAAAGACTTTTGTGCCCAGGAGTTCCACAGGGTCCTGCTCAGTTCCACTATCACTTACTTCATTCAATCCAACTTCCCAAATCCCTGCCATTCCAGCACTGACTGATAATTCTTTACCCCCTAATTAATAAATAATTATGCCATAACAGAATGCATACTTAATCAAACTGACATCCCTCCTTTCCACACCATGTGTCCAGTGGGAACTAATGCACATTTGGCTGATAGATTAAATTGTTTTAGACTTGCCTTGCCAGTCTTACACACAACTAGCTGTGCCCTCACTCCCAGCCTCTTTGACCACCTCCTTGGCCTTGTTCACTCCCTCACCTCTTCTGTTCCTGCCATCCCACTCTTCTGTTGCCTGTCCAGATCCTGTGCATTCCTCAAGGCCCAGTTTAGTTGTACCCCCCCTGGGTTTTCTTCCCATCCTTGGTCCTCTATAATGCACGTTCATAATGGTCACTTGTCAGGCCAGGTGCCATTGGCTATCTGATAGTCTTGGCTCTTGCTGCCTGTGTGAACTTTGTTTGCCCAAAGCTGGCACTTGAACCTCCTCTCTGTCCTCATGGCACAGCCCTGCATAGGGCCAAGTCCTTGATCAGTCCTCAGTAGACACTGGGGTGATGGGTGCTGGCGATATTATGAAGAATGTAGCAAATGCTGTTGGTGTGTTGCCCACATTCCTGCAGCGTTCATCTCTGCACCCTAAAAGTGGCTTACAATGAATGTTTGTGATTCTCTGCCTGCGGGCTTCCTTTTCTGCTAGGGAGTGTGTATGGCCTGTGTACAGAGCAACCACTAAGTGCCTGAGAGCTACTGAGAAGGAAGACTACTAACGATTGAGAGCTTCCTCATCCTTAGTTGAGATCACTCTGAAGGGTGTTCTACATACTCTCCCAGGATTCCTCACCAGGGTTAAGCTACAGTAGTTCACAGTGATAACTTGCTTGATAATAAACCCTTTTGGGGGGCTACCTTCTCTTCCCTTTTCAACTCCCAAATGAATGTTTACTGCTATCGCTCCGCCCCACCAAAAATTAAACTTCTACTCAAATCCTTATCTTAGGATGTGCATCTGGGGTAAACCAAACCACATGGGTGACCTTGACATGAGAAGCAGTGGGTTTAGGGTCCCCAAAGGTTAGAACATCCTGAGATTGTTGGGCTTATTGTGCCTGTGACAAGTGCTGGGAGACCTTGAGTGAGTGTTGAGTGCCAGGTGGACCTGAGGGGTGAGGCTTGGTGGTAGGCCTGAGGCCAAGGGAAGGGTCAGGTGGGCCTGGAGAGCAGGGTTTCTCAGTGTAAACTCTTTGGCTAGAGAGGAGAGAGATTGAAGTGAATTTAGAGTGGCCCTGAAGCTTGTTAGACACTGAATATTGCCCCAAATGCACCTTGATTTGAAAGTTTACTACAAAATTGCTTGGACATTGGGAAAAAGTGACACTTCCATCAGCCAAACCCCACAGTTTCTTTTTTTTTTCATTCTGAGTCAGAGTGGCTGCTCGGGTGTATTTTGCCAGGGCATCTGCATACCTTCATCCTGACATAGTACATTATCTGCTTCCCAGTAAAAGAAACTTGGGTTTGTGGTTATGACCCATCCCTTGGGGTCATGGAGGCATCTCAGACTGACCCTCAGTCCTGGTTTCAGAGGACACCTCACTCTGGTCATAGACTGATTTTTCCACCCCTTTAGACTAACTTTTAAGCTTAAGTAAGTTCAAATATTGTTCCAGAAAGAGATGCCATCACCTCAAGGAGACCAGCAGAAAGAAAAATGGGTCCCTGAGCTGGAGCTGTGAGGGCATATGACTCCCAAATTTCCTATGGGGTAGTGTGTCTCCTATAGCCTGAATTCTGGGAGATCCTATAATCTGACCTTGGCAATGAGGATCAAGGGCCTTAATGACTATGTGAATTTCATTTCTCATGCATCCATCTGTTCATCCTGAATCTGGAACACTTTTACCCATTGAATGAATTAAACAGGAGTTTGAAAGAGCTCAGAAAGATCAGCCAAAGACTCAAAGAACATTTGGCTCAAGGAAATTCCAGAAAAGAAAGAGCTGGTGAAAAGGGAGGCTGGAATCCTGGCAGCCACCTCACACCCAGAATAGGGAGGATAGAATGGCTGCTACAGGAGTGATCCAGGCCAGGCTGGAAAGCAGCCTTTGCATTCTGATGAGGATAAGATATGTTGGGACTCCATTCTCCAATAGACTAGAACGCAGGAGCAATTAGCTTTGGTTGGGGCTGGTAAAAGGGAAACTTGAAGGTGTGCCTAGGAACTTGCTTGGTGGAAAACCTTCTGATTGGGAGATAAGGCCTTGGTTTTATTATTTCCAGCTCTTCCAATAAGAGGGTGGATTTAAAAATTTTGATGGATACCCAAAATTTTTATTAAATTTTTAAATAATATTGAACTATATCATACATTCCAAAAAGTGGACAAAATTGTACTCCTTGATGAATTTTCACAAACTGAACTCACTCATGAAACTGGCAGCCAGTTAGAGAAACAGAGTATGATTAATACTTCAAAAGCTCCCTACCCTGTGCCGTCTTCCCAGCCACCACCTTCTCAAGGGTAACCACTATCCTGACTTCTAATAGCAGAGATTAATTTTGTCTGTTCTTGAAATTCATGTAAGTGGAATGATTCAGTGCCTATTCTTTCATGTCTGGCATCATTACTCAACATTATGTGTTAGATCATCCATATTGTGTATAGCACAAAGGTCATTCTTTTTCATTGGTGTATTGTGTTCTACTTTATGACCATACCATGGTTTATTTATACATTCTGCTTTTTATGGACGTGTGAATTGTTTCCAGTCTTTGGATATTATAACTAAAACTGCTATGACATTCTTGTGCATGTCTTGATGGATATATGTTTGCATTTCTATTGCTCACATAACAAGGAGTGGGCTTGGTGGGCCACAGTGTAGGCGTCTTTTTAGTATCTATAGATACTACAAAGTAGTTTTCCAAAATATTTTCACCAACCTCACTCTTACCAGTAATGTATGAAATTTCCAATTGCTCTGCATTCTTGCCGATAGTTGGTACATACTGTCTTTTTTATCTTAGCCTTCCTGCTCGTTGTGTAGTGATATTTCACTGTGGTTTTAGTTTGCATTTCTCTTATGACTAATAAGTTTGGGCACATTTTCATATGTTTATTAACCATTTAGATAACCTATTCAGTGAAGTGTTTGTTCAAAATTTTGCCCATTTTTCTGTTGGGTAGTCTGTCATTCTCTTATTGATTGCACAGTGTGATTATGAGCAAATGTCTACCCTTTTATAGACCCTTGATTTCTTACCTTGTCATTGTTGTTATTGTGGGGTTAAGTCCAACTTCCAAGGCTCTGGTGGGGTCACACAATCCTGGACTTTCAAATCCACTTATTTTATCTCCATGGCCCATATCAGGCATGGGCAAATAACTCAGGCTGGTCCATTGAGATATTTGTTGAAGGTTTTTGGAAGGCAAATTTCTTTCTTCTGGGATTTCCGGGTGTGAGGATGATGGAAGATGATGTAAGGCTGAAGTTGCAAGAGGGAGTGTGTTGCCATTGACCTGTGAAGACATGAAGAGCTGCTCAGAGTAAAGACAGTAAGGAAAGCAGAGGACAGGGAGAAAGAGAGAGAGAGAGAGAGAGAGAGAGAGAATACCGATGCAGCCATTCTTTTCAGTTATTCTGTGAGCCAGCATTTTATCACTTAAAAACAAAAGGAAGAAAATGAGTTTAGCAGTTGCTATTGATGCCCCATCCTAATTATCCCCTTGGCACTTACTCACCAAAGGCTTTCTATTGCAAGCACTTGAGACTCTCTGAAGGTGTTCTCTAGTCTTTGGAATCTGGCCATGTGTAGGGCAGACTGGAATGCCAGGGATTTAGTAATCCTGGTAATAGGTCTGACCTAATGACCGATGGGAGTTGGTGGATATTCTAGCTTACTCCCCATCATATGGGACAACACTGAGATGTGCTCTGCGTTGTCCCTAAGTGTTCTTCAGCAGAACTGAGCTCCCAGTTGTTCACTGTGGTCAATGTTACTAATGCCCCCTATACTGGCTGCCTTCCCTGATATGTCTTACTTTCCCACTCTCGTCTTGGTGCTTCCTGAGATCACCCCCAAAATAAACTACCTGCATGTCAATTGCTGTCTCAGGGTCTGTTTTTGGGAGACTCCAAACTAAGATAATGAAGGAACTGGAGTATGAGCTAAACTTTCCAAGAATATATGGAATCCAAGTTAATTTAATCCAATTAAGTTCAGTTTAAGGACTTTGTTTAGATCATGTATGAGCCCCTGAGGATCTAAAAAAATGTAAACCCATCTCTGTCTTCAAGAAACCTACCAGTTTGGTGAGGAGTTAAGATTCCCAGATAAAACATTTAAATAAATATATCTTAGCACTCTGATATTATAGACAGGAGTCCTGCTATGGGGGTAGCTGGCTAAATGTGGCTGGAATCCCCAATTTTATGGCTTCTGAGAGTTGGGAGACTTTCTGCCAATCTTTTCCAACTCCGTAGACTTCCTAACAATCTCTTTATATTCCCCAAAACAGACTAGGCACAAAGCCCACACCCACAGAATTGTGATCACACATGGTATTTTGAAAATTTGTCAATTTTAGGGAAGGTTTGGAAAACTGTGTGAGTAATCACATCACTTACCTCACAGCCATCTCCCATGTTGCTGAAGCCACACCTCCTTGAGCTCCATCTTCGTCCATAACACTTCTCATTGTGTGCTGTCCCCAGGCGTTTGGCTCAGCTTGGTCCTTCTTGCTTCTTTCATGGTAGAAAGCCTGCCAGGCTGGCCAACCTTCTCCACAGCTATTTGGAAATTGCAGTAAATAAAAATTTCCCCTTTTTAAAAAGTTAAGTGTAGCTTGACCTTGAACTCATCTTTGAACACCTCCACCCTTTTTTTCCTATCTTTCAAATCCAATATGGTGGCAAAAATTATTGGCTCAACTTTCCTAATAGGTTCAAAATATGAGCACCTATCACCCTTTCCACTGCCACCACACTGGCTTAGGCCACTACCAACTCTTGTATTGATTAGTGCAATAGCCTCCTTGCAGGTCTCCTGACAAGATCCTGGCCAACCTTGTTTTCCACACAGAAGTCACATTTATCTTTCTAGAATTATTGGTCATACCATTATGACCAACGTATCTCTTTGCCTAAAACTCTCTAGAGGCATCTCATCTGATTCAGAGTAAAATATAAAGCCTTCCCATGACATGAAAGGGCATTGTTGGCCTCTATCACCACTTTGACCATAGCTTCTATTCTTCTCCTTACTCACTCAGATCTAGCCACACTCCTCTCTTGTTTTTTGAACCTGATGAAGAAGCTCACACCTCAGGGCCATTGCACTTGTTATTACCTCTGTCTGGAATGCTTTTCCTCAGATTTCAGCATGACTCATTCTTCACTTACTTGGGATCCCTACTCAGAGAGACCTTCCTTGACCATGAATGTAAAATAGCACCCCCACTGGCACTCTCTAGTGCCTTACTCTGCTTTGTTCATCTATCTAATATATTACATATATATACACTTTAAAAATTGGTTTATAGTTTGTCTCCCCCTACCAGCATATAAACTTCTTGAAATCAAGGACTGTTTTTTTGTTTAATATTATAATCCTGGGGACCAAACACAAAGAGGATATTATATAAATATTCATCAAAAGAATGAATGAATGGATGGATTTCAACCTTAAGAAGTGTGGAGCTCCCAGGGCTGCCCTTGAGCCTTGATCTGCAGAGATAACAAAACTATATGCTGTTGATGATAGTAAGACCCATTGCTTGACCTGCGGGCCATGTCTCTTCAGTATTTAAATTAATCCTTAGCCCTGACCTACCCAGACTAATGGTAATCCAATATCTCTTTTTGGGCTGAATTATGCTCAGCCCCAGAGATTTACCCAGTCCAGTGGAGCCTGTCCTGCTTCCAGAATTCCTACAGAGAGATTGAAGAATCTGATTAGTCACTAACAGATTCCTGTTTTTTGATGCCTTTAACATTTTGCTCTTCCCGCAGCAAGACTTTCAGTGTTTGTGTGAGAGAAACATGGATGAAGGGATGAAGCCATGACTTTCATGTCAGTGAGAGATGACAGCAATGTTTCAGCTTTCCTTTCCTTGAACCTTAGTTCCAGAGAAGTAAGAGCATGTAATGGTAACAGCTTGGATCAGTGCTGCAGGTCTGCAGCTGCATTGGCCTCACTGCTGTGGGAGGTGGAAGTGAGTTGTGACTTGTGAGCTTGATACTGAAAATTGACCTCTGTATACTGGCACTGAATTGAATCTCAGAGACAGAGTTTGGGTGAAGTGGAAAAGAGTAGCTTTATTGCTTTGCCAGGCAAAGGGGCCACAGCAGCTAATGCCCTCAAAACTGTGTGTCCCAACCTGGGGATTTTGTGAGGAGTCTTATAGTCAAGGGGTGGGGCTGCTGATAAGGATCAGGGTGCCTGCAGGGCCTGCATTCCTTAAATCCACAGATCATCTGGCTTCAGGTGGTTTCATGATGGACTTCTGTGATTCTGGAAGTTATCGGACTGTGACCTTCATTATGGAATGAAGAATGCTTCATCAAGCAGTTACCATCTTCCATATGGTGAGAGTTTTAGTTCTGCAGAAGAGCTCAAAGATATTGTTATATATAGCTCTTGAGGAGGAACCAGGACCCTGCCTCAAGGCTGCACTATTGTTTCTTTTTTAAAAAATTTATTTATTTTTGGCTGCGTTGGGTCTTTGCTGCTGCATGCGGGCTTTCTCTAGTTGCAGCGAGTGGGGGCTACTCTTCATTGCGGTACACGGGCTTCTCATTGCAGTGGCTGCTCTTGTTATGGAGCACAGGCTCTAGGTATGTGGGCTTCAGTAGTTGTGGCTCACAGGCTCTAGAGCGCAGGCTCAGTAGTTGTGGCACACGAGCTTAGTTCCTCCATGGCAAGTGGGATCTTCCTGGACCACGGATTGAACCCATGTCCCCTACATTGGCAGGTGGATTCTTAACCACAGTGCCACCAGGGAAGTCCTGCACTGTTATTTCTTGACTGCCCCTCCATCTCTGCATCCCCTCTCTTCCCTGATTAGCAACTGTTTGAACTGCCCTCTGGAACTCACAGAAGGTCATGGAGGCTAAATGAACTCTATTTCCTACAAATGAGAAGTGGAATTTGTGCCTGGGAACCCCACACGGTCCTGCTTGGTTTCAATCCCCCCTTTTCTTTGATTCCTCTCAGTCTTGAGGAGAACAGGTGTTGGACAAGAGAGGGAATAATCATTTTGGATAGAGATCATAATCTCAGCAGAGGAACTTTGTTTTAGGGAGACTCGATTTCAAGCTGAGAGGAGTGTAGCCTGGACCTCTTGTTTCATGCCTTCTTGATCAGGCAGCTGGCTTGGTCAAAGCAGTCAAGGCAGATGGCTGTTGAACTTATTTTCAAATGTCCGTAGGAGCAGAAACTCCAGAAACTTCCTTGAATGGATGCTTTCTTCTCAGCCTGTGGGCTGCTGTTTAAATTCCAGGACTTCTGGGCTCATCTTCTATGACGACATCAGGCCCATCACTGAGATGTCAATTCCTTCTTCTCCCATAACAAAGTTCACTGTCACAGTGGAAGTAGTTGCTCTGCTGGTCCTCAGTGACTTTCAGATCCTCATGCCCTATCCCAGGGTCCAGCCATTGGAGGGTGAGTATGGGGTTTAAAGATGTGGATTTTTCATTCTGGTGCTCTATTGTAGAACCAGCTTGCTATTCCAGAGTTCGACTTGGCTGGTCTCCAGTGTGGTAACCTTTGAAAGGATTTTTAAAAGATATTTAAAAACAATGGATGTGATTTCGTCTTACTTTAGTGCCTAACCTCTGCATTAGATGTAACTCCACTGTGTGTGCACACTTGTGCATGTGCAGGAGATTTACAAAATACTCCCACAGCAACTCTTATCAAGGAAAATGTGGTTTGTTTGTAAATAATGCTGTTTTCTTGTGTGAACACCCATCCACTCAGGAGTGGTAGAAGGGAGCTGACTTCCAACCCCCTCCCCGCCATTTTAGAACTTAACTATAGCACAATATTTTAACTAGCCCCCTTTAACTAATACCTGGGATTTTCAGGATAAAATCACCTGTGCTTCTTCTTAAGATGAATTAGGGTGTATGGGCAAGGGGCTGATGTATCTTTCCAATACTTAGGAAGATGAGGATTCTGGGGTCCATGTGGGGTCTTTTCATGGTCTTCTGACTTCTCTGTCTTTGTCTTGGCTGTCACTTACCCTGCTGGCACTTGTGCTGAGGTCTGTTACAGAATAGCTCAGAGACTTTTCTCTTTTTAATCTAGCCATGTTCTTGTCTTAGGGGCTGGACTCAGCATGACACGAGGAGGGCACAGCCCCACCCTCACCCTTGCCAGAACTCATCTGTGTAGCTTGGGTCTCTGTGGCCCCTTCTGCCTACCTCCAAGACCACCCCTTCCACCCCAAGTAGGCCTATAGGGACTTCTGTGTCCCCTCCCTAAGCTGGTGACCTCAAAGCAAGTTTTCACTATTTTTGCTTGGTCTTTGAGACTTCCACAAGTGGCTGCAATGTCCTTCACCTCCCAGATTCTTGTGTAGGAGGCAGTCAGGTCTCTCATTTAGCTCTTACTCCCATCTGGAGAAAATATCTCCAACTTTTCCAACAGCAAGTTTTATTATCCTACTCCCTTTCAGAGTCTGCCTTTTCTGCTATTTTTGAATCCCAACCCTGGATAAGGAGCCAATGGTACAATGACTGAAGTGAGAGCTTGAGAAAAAGGCAGCAGCACTGAGTCTGAATCCCAGCCCTATCACTTATGAGTCATGTGATCTTGGGCAAGTCATTTTGCCTTTCTAATCTTCAGTTTCCTCATCTGTAAAAAGGAAATAATAGTATCTGCCTTTCAGTATCATGAGGATTATATGACACTGAGTGTTCAACACATGTTTGCTAAATGAATGAATTAATGTATAAAACAAATGAGGCAGCTGATGGATTGGACTTGGCCAGTTTACTTGTGAACACTGTAATGTTAAGGTAAACACTCTGGATGGACTTCACTCCTCTCTAATTGCCTTAAGTAAAGCCCCATTTCTCTATAATTACTTTTCTCTTTACTGTGAGTTGGTTTTATCTGTTTAGCAGATGGTGAGCCCTCTAAGGGTAGGGACTAGATCTCCTCCTGTCTCTCCCTCAGCTTGGCAGATGTTCAGTAAATAGTTACTAGTCATTGTGTCCTATTTGGCCAAAATGACTCCTGAAAGCTGGCATGGAAAGAGCAGAGACTAGACCTGAGATGACCCTTGGAGAGTTGGACTGTGGAAATAGCTTCTGCCACTGAAAACTTATTTTTGAGTCCTTGAGTGGACAAGGACAAGCAGCTTGGGGTGGCTGAAATGTTAACCTGAATGTGAAGTGAAGACAGGGGAGCCCAAGGACTGAGCTTAAGTATCAAACATGCAGGGCTATGAGAGAAATATCAGGGCAAAGGAAGAGGGTGAAAAGTTTATAATTGGTTGATTTTAAGTGTGAAAATGATGGGTGGTTGTGGACAAGACTGAGATTTTGATTTATGGATGGGACAATATATTCACTGTGTTTCCTGAGCACTCAGTGACTTTTTACTCATAGGTACACACACTTTTTGGAGAGGTTGTGAATGTTTCAACAAATTCAGTTCATCCCTGGGGACAGAGCTCAGATCTCATACTGTGATGGATCATAGTGCTATCTTTTTAAGTATGAGAAGACAACACTTAGGCATTCCATACCCTGGGGCCCTTCTAAGGGAGACTATATCACCCTTGGTGATAAGGGAGGTGGCCCTCCCAGTGGTGGGTCCCCAATAGACCCAAGGGTAGATAATACACAGGCTGGTCATGAGAATGCTTATGCATGGAGCTCTGCTTAATAAAGTGAGGTGAATAATTAGGGCAATCAAACAATCTTTTAATGGAATTTTACCAAGAAGTAATGGGAAAAAACCAGCCAATATAATTAGGGGAAAAATATAAAGATAAAAAGAAGCAGAGACCCAGGTCATGGCCAAGTCACATTAACTGTGAAGAACAAGAGTGATGACCAGGGATCTGTTCATGTTGAGGGGGGCACCAAACAACTCAGTCCCTGTAGCTGCCTTGATGCTTCTCAGTCCCCTTGAATGGAGTTACCTAGATGAGTCTCTATTCCTCGGCTGTGATTAAAAAGCCTTGCTTTGCAGACAAAATTTATCAAAATGGGAACCCTAGCCAAGCCAAGTGATAAGGCCATGCTGAAGCCAGTGTTTCTCAGACTTTAACATACATATGATCACCTGGGGATTTTGTAAAAATGCACATTCCCATTCAGTAAATTGGGGTGGGGCCCAGGATCCTAAATTTCTAAAAGCTCAGGTGGGCTGATGCTGTTGGTTGGGAAACACACTTTAAGAAGCAAGGGCCTAAACAAACAACATGCACACACACATACATGTATGCATGCAGCCATGCACAAGCGTGTATACACAGTGCCATAGGAGGGAGGGAGGAGGGGAGCAGAGGAGGAGAGGCGGATGGGGCATGACCCTCCAGGACCAGTGGATCAGGGGAAGTGCCACGGGTGTTTCCCCCTTCCACTTGGGCCCTGGAAAGCCTGTTGGGCTTCTGGACCTGGTCCCCTGCCTTTCAGAGACCCCTCTGGCTGTGTGGGTCTTGGGGGCATGGGGGGGGAAAAAGAGAGACCAATGGGGAGGGACCTTCCAGATTCAGCAGATTGGGGGGAATGCACCTAGTGTCTCCCCCAGCCACTCAGGCCCAAGGAGCCTGCTGGGGTCCTGGACCTGGTCCTTGGCCCTCCAAGGCCAGAGGCACTCCTGGGCCCCTCCTGCACTGAGCCTAAGCCCCATTCCAACCCCCCCAAGGACTTTTCTGGCCATGTGTGTCCTAAGCATAGGTCCCAAACCTGCCTAAACCCCTCTCCTGCATAAGCCCCACCACCCATTTACACGGCCTTTCCTGCTTTTTTCTCCCCTCTTTTTTGCTATTGTGGTTCTGTTTTATGTTCCTGTAGTTGTTTCATCTATATTTTTTCTAGCATATCTGTTAGTTTTCCAATCTTATTTTGTTTTTTACTCTTTGCTATTGTTCTGCTCCTTTTTTCCTTCATTCTTTCTTTTTTTGCCACCATGAGCAATTTGTGGGATCTTGGTTCATGAACCAGGGATCAGGCCTGAACTTCTGGTGTGGGAGCTCTGACTCTGAAACACTGAACTAACAGAGAACCTCAGAACTCAGGGAATCTTCATGGGAATGAGGTGTCCCAGACGTCCTCATCTCACCACCAAGACCTAGCTCTACACAACAGCCTACAAACTCCAGTGCTGGGAGCCTCAGGCCAAACAACCAGTAAGACAAGAACAAAATACCACACATCAAAAAAAAAAGTGAGATGACAAAAAAATATGTTACAGATGAAGGAGCAAAGTAAAAACCTACATGACCAAATAAATGAAAAGGAAATAGGCAACCTACCTGAAAAAGAATTCAAAGTAATGATAGTAAAGATGATCCAGAATCTCAGAAATACAATGGAGGCATGGACTGAGAAAATACAACAAATGTTTAACAAAGATCTACAAAGACTAAAGAAAAAAGAAACAGAGATGAACAACACAATAACTGAAATGAAAAGTACTGTAGAAGGAATCAGTAACAGAATAACTGAGACAGAAGAACGAATAAGTGAGCTGGAAGACAGAATGGTGAAAATAACTGCCAAGGAGCAGAATAAAGAAAAAAGAATGAAAAGAATTGAAGACAATCTCACAGACCTCTAGGACAATACCAAACGCACCAACATTTGAATTATAGGGGTCCCAGAAGAAGAAGAGAAAAAGAAAGGGTCTGAGAAAATATTTGAAGAGAATATAGTGGAAAACTTCCCTACCATGAGAAAGGAAATAGCCACCCAAGTCCAGGAGGTACAGAGAGTCCCATACATGATAAACCTTAGGAGAAACACACTGACACATATTAATCAAACTAACAAAAATTAAATTCAAAGAAAAAATATTAAAAGCAGCAAGGGAAAAGCAAAAAATAACATACGAAGGAATCCCCATAGAGTTATCAGCTGATTTTTCAGCAGAAACTCTGCAGGCCAGGAGAGTGGCAGGATATACTTGAAGTGATGAAAGATTACTCTACCCAGCAAGGATCTAATTCAGATTTGACAGAGAAATCAAAAGCTTTACAGAGAAGCCAAAGCTAAGAGAATTCAGTACCACCAAACAAGCCTTACCACAAATGCTAAAGGAACTTCTCTAGGCGGGAAAAACAATAGAAGAAAGTGACCCATGATCTAGTAATTAATTATCCATTGTTCCTATCATATAAGGTTTGTTTTTCTTATGTGCTGTTATTGTTTATATAAGCAGATTATAATGACTTAAACCAGGAAAAAAAAACGAAAAACAAAACAAAAAAACAAACCCCAAACAATTAAGAAAATGGTAATAGGAACATATATAACGATAATAACCTTGAGTTTAAATGGATTAAATGTCCCAACCAAAAGACACAGAGTGGCTGAATGGATACAGAAACAAGACCCTTATATATGCTGTCTACAAAAGACCCACTTCAGACCTAAGGACACATACAGACTGAAAGTGAGGGGATGGAAAAATATATTCCATGCAAATGGAAATCAAAAGAAAACTGGAGTAGCAATACTCGTATCAGATAAAATAGACTTTAAAATAAAGACTGTTACAGGACATATGGAAGGACACTACATAATGATCAAGGGATCAATCCAAGAAGAAGATAACAATTTAAATGTTTATGCATCCAACGTAGGAGCACCTCAATACATAAGGCAAATGCTAACAACCATGAAAGGGGAAATCAACAATAACACAATAATAGTAGGGGACTTTAACACCCCACTTACACCAATGAATATATCATCCAAACAGAAAACAAATAAGGAAACACAAGCTTTAAATGACACAATAGGCCACATAGATTTAATTGATATTTATAGGACATTCCACCCAAAAGTGGCAGAATATACTTTCTTCTCAAGTTCACAAAGAATTATAGGGGTCCAAGAAGAAGTGAAAAAGAAAGGGCCTGAGAAAATATTTGAGGAGATTATTCTCCCGGATAGATTACATCTTGAGTCACAAATCAACCTCAGAAAATTTTTAAAATTGAAATTGTATAAAACATCGTTTCTGACCACAACACTATGAGATTAGAAATCAATTACAAGAAAAAGAACTGTAAAAAAACACAAATAAATGGAGGCTAAACAGTGTGCTACTAAATAACCAAGAGAGTACTGAAGAAATCAAAGAGGAAATTAAAAAATACATAGAAACAAATGACAACAATGACACAAAACCTATGTGATGCAGCAAAAGCTGTTCTAAGAGGGATGTTTGTAGCAATTCAATTTCACCTCAAGAAACAAGAAAAATCTAAAATAAACCATCTAACCTTACACCTAAAGCAACTAGAGAAAGAAGAACAAAGAAAACCCAAAGTCAGTAGAAGGAAAGAAATCATAAAGATCAGAGCAGAAATAAACAAAATAGAAATGAAGAAAGCGGTAGCAAAGATCAATAAAATTAAAAGTTTGTTCTTTGAGGAGATAAACAAAATTGATAAACCATTAGCCAGACTCATGAAGAAAAAAGGGGGAGGACACAAATCAATAAAATTAGAAATGAAGAAGGAGAAGTTACATCTGACATGACAGAAATACAAAGGATTATAAGAGACTACTACAAAAAACTATATGCCAATAGAATGCACAACCTGGAAGAAATGGACAAATTCATAGAAAGGTACAACCTTCCAAGACTAAACCAGGAAGAAATAGAAAATATAAGCAGACCAATCACAAGTAATGAAACTGAAACTGTGATTTAAAATCTTCCAACAAACGAAAGTCCAGGACCAGCTGGCTTCACATGTGAATTCTATCAAATATTTAGAGAAGAGCTAACACCCATGCTTCTCAAACTCTTCCAAAAAATTACAGAGGAAGGAACACTCCCATGCTCTTTCTGTAAGGCCACCATCACACTGATACCAAAACCAGACAAAGATATCACACAAAAAAGAAAATTACAGATCGATATCACTGATGAACATAGATGCAGAAATCTTCAACAAAATACTAGCAAACAGGATCCAACAACACATTAAAAGGATCATATACCATGATCAAGTGGGATTTATCCCAGGAATGCAAGGATTTTTAAATATGTGCAAATCAGTCAATGTGATACACCATATGAACAAATTAAGGAATAAAAATTGTGTGACCATCTCAATAGATGCAGAAAAGCTTTTGACAAAATTCAACACCCATTTATGATAAAAACTCTCCAGAAAATGGGCATAGAGGGAAACTACCTCAACCTAATAAAGGCCATATATGACAAACCCACAGCAAACATCATTCTCAATGGTGAAAAACTGAAAACATTTCCACAAGATCAGGAACAAAGCAAGGATGTCCATTCTTGCCACTCTTATTCAACATAGCTTTGGAAGTCCTAGCCACGGCAATCAGAGAAGAAAAATAAATAAAAGGAATTCAAATTGGAATAAAGAATTAAAACCATCACTGTTCACAGATGACATGATACTCTACACAGAAAATCCTAAACATGCCACCAGAAAACTACCAGAATTAATCAATGAATTTGGTAAGGTTACAGGATACAAAATTAATGCACAGAAATATCTTGCATTCCTATACACTAACAACAAAAAATCAGAGAAATTAAGGAAACACTCCCATTTACCATCACAACAAAAATAATAAAATACCCAGGAATAAACTTATGTAAGGAGGCAAAAGACTTGTACTCAGAAAACTATAAAACACTAATGAAAGAAATAAAAAATGACATAAACAGATGGAGAAATATAGGATGTTCTTGGATTGGAAGAATCAATATTGTGAAAATGACTATACTACCCAAAGCAATCTACAGATTCAATGTAATCCCTATGAAAAGACCAATGGCATTCTTCCCAGAATTAAAACAAAAAATTTTACAATGTGTATGGAAACAAAAGGCCCTGAATAGCAAAGTAATCTTGAGAAAGTAAAACGGAGCTGAAGGGATCAGACTCCCTGACTTCAGACTATACTACAAAGCTACAGTAATCAAGACAGGATGGTACTGGCACAAAACCAGAAATATAGATCAATGGAACAGGATAGAAAGCCCAGAGATAAACCCACATGACTCTGGTCACCTCATTTATGACAAAGGAGGCAAGAACATACAATGGAGAAAAGACAGTCACTTCAATAAGTGGTGCTGGGAAAACTGGACAGCTACAAGTAAAAGAATGAAACTAGAACACTCCCTAACACCTTACACAAAAATAAACTCAAAATGGATTAAAGACCTAAATATAAGACCAGAGACTATAAAACTCTTAGAAGAAAACATAGGAAAAACTCTTTGACATAAATTACAGTAAGATCTTTTTTGACCCACCTCCTAGAGTAATGAGAATAAAACCAAAAATAAACAAATGGGACCTAATTAAACCTAAAAGCTTTTGTGTAGCCAAGGAAACCATAAGCAAGCTGAAAAAATAACCCTCAGAATGGGAGAAAGTATTTGCAAATGAAGCAACGGACCAAGGATTAACCCCCAAAATATGCAAACAACTCATGGAGCTCAATATCACAAAAACAAACAACCCAATTAAAAAATGGGTGGAAGACCTAAATAGAAATTTCTCCAAAGAAGACATATAAATGGGCAACAAACACATGAAAAGATGCTCAACATCACTAATTATTAGAGAAATGCAAATCAAAACTACAATGAGGTATCACCTCACACCAGTCAGAATGGCCATCAACAAAAAATCTACAAACAATAAATGATGGAGAGGGTGTGGAGAAAATGGAACACTTTTGTACTGTTGGTGGGAATGTAAATTGATACAGACACTGTGGAGAACAGTATGGAGGTTCCTTTAAAAATGAAAAATAGAATTACCACATGACCCAGAAATCCCACTACTGGGCATATACCCTGAGAAAACCATAATTCAAAAGGACACATGTACCCCAATGTTCATTGCAGCACTATTTACAATAGCCAGGATATGGAAACAACCTAAATGTCCATCAACAGATGAATGGATAAAGAAGATGTGGTACATATATACAATGGAATATTACTCATCCATGAAAAGGAACGAAATTGGGTCATCTGTAGAGATGTGGATGGACCTAGAGTCTGTCTTACAGAGTGAAGTAAGTCAGGAAAAGAAAAGCAAATATGGTATATTAATGCGTATATGTGTAATCTAGAAAAATGGTACAGATGAACCTATTTGCAGGGCAGGAATAGAGATGTAGACGTAGAGAATGGACATGTGGATACAGTGGTGGAAGCGGAGGGTGGGACAAATTGGGACATTAGGGTGGACATATATACACTACCATGCATAATATAGATAGCTAGTGGGAACATGCTATAAAGCACAGGAGGTTCAGCTCGTTGCTGTGTGATGACCTAGATGGGTGGGATAGGGGTGGTGGGAGGGAGGTCCAAGCGGGAGGGGATATAGGTATACAAATAGCTGATTTACTTCATTGTACATCAGAAACTAACACAGCATTGTAAAGCAATTATACTCCAAGGGAAAAAAAAATAAAGTGAATAGAACAGTGGCCAGCACATGGTAATAATCCATCTTAGATATAATAATAAAAATACTTATCATTACTATTCTAACAAAAGAGCATTCATACACAACACAATCCATCACCAATTAAAAATTTTCACAGAAATCCCACAGATAAGCACTAGTTGGTTGGCTAAATTTGTCACTTTTCACTTAGCTCCACCATAGATCTGGAAAAAAAATGACTTCAAAAAACCAGATACTTCTAGTTTATTTTTGGCATTGAAATCCAGGACATGTTAAAACTTAATAATAAAGATTCTTTTCTGTAGCAAAGATTTTTTTAACTTTCAGGACAAGAAAATTAGTTATGAATTTAAATTCATTTAAATTTTACCTTTAAATGTCTCCCTAGGCAGGACTCACAAAACAGTAGTCCTGTGAGTGGAAGAAATGGATTATTCAATAATGGTGCAGGGACAATAGTTTAGCAACTTGGAAAAAAAATCAATTTAGAGTCTCATCTTACTGTACACCCAAATACATTTCAACGGATTAAAAAACCCAGTATAATATAAAAAGAATATAAAAGCATGAAATAATACCTACATGAGGGATAATAATGTTAAAAGAGTCAGAAGAAATCACATAAGTTACAAATCTTATTAGATTACATTTTTCTGTCTGTAGACCAGGATGGGCTACCATAATTAAACAAAAATCAAAATATTTATGAAAAAGTGTAAACATCACCGCAATCAAGACAGGACAGTTCTATTAACTGTATGCATTTGCTGAAACTCATAGAACTTTACCCCCAACAGAGAAATCTTATTCTATGTATATTAAAAAATAAATTGCAAAAGAGATATAAAAGAAAAAATAGCTGCCGAAAACACAGAAACATTAAAGTACCAACCAATCAACTAGGAGAAAAAATATTTGCAATACACACAACAAATTAAAAGTGGATGTTCTTTTTTAAAAAATAAATTTATTTATTTATTTTTGACTGCATTGGGTCTTCATTGCTGCGTGCGAGCTTTCTGTAGTTGTGGTGAGCGGGGGCTACTCTTCATTGTGGTGCACCAGATTCTCATTGCAGTGGCTTTTCTTGTTGCAGAGCACGAGCTGTAGCCACGTGGGCTTCAGTAGTTGTGGCATATGGGCTCAGTAGTTGTGGCTTGCGGGATCCAGAGCACAGGCTCCGTAGTTGTGGCACACGGGCTTAGTTGCTCTGCGACATGTGGGGTCTTCCTGGACCAGGACTCAAACCTGTGTCGCCTGCATTGGCAGGCGGATTCTTAACCACTGCACCACCAGGGAAGTACCAAAAGTTGATGTTCTTAGCATATAAAAATCATTTTAAATTTGGTTAGCATAATATTAATATCTCAATAGACACAGGGGTGAGCCCACAAGTCATAAAAGAAGAAATTTAAATGGATAAAATAATAGAATGCAAATTCACTTGTCATTGGTATTTTAATGTCCCATCCATCAAATTATTCCAAAATAAAGGAAAAATGGGAATACCTGCTGTTGGCAAGAATGTAGTGTGGTCACCTGAATAAATTGCCTTCAAAGATATCCATGCCCTAATTCCTAGAACTTTTGAATATTACCTTATTGGGCAAAAGGGATGGTACAGATGTGATTAAATTAAGGATTTTGAGATTATCCTGATTGTTCGGTGAGCTTTAAATTTAATCATAAGTGTCCTTTTAAGAGGGAAGCAGAGAGAGATTTGTCTGCAGAAGATTAGTAGGAGATATGATGATGGAAACAAGATATTGGAGTGTTTCAAGGAAGGGGGTCACAAGCAAGGAGTGTAAGTGGCCTCAAAAGCAAGAAAAGGCAAGGAAATGAATTTTTTCCTAGAGCTTCCAGAAGGAACCAGCTCTGCTGACACCTTGATGTTATCCCATTGAAACTGATTTTGGACTTCTAGATTCCAGAACCATAAGAGAACAAATCTGTGTTGCTTTAAGCCCCCATGTTTGTGGTAATTTGTTACAGCAGCAGTAGGAAACTAATCCATGCAGTAAAACAGCCCTTTTCATAAGTTCCAAGTGGGAATGTCAATAATGTAAACTCTTGCAATGTTTTCACAATATGTAGGAAAAGCTAAAAAAAATTTATATCTAATGATTACATATCTGGGAGTCTATTTCAAGGAGATAATTTGATGATGAAAAAGTCTCTTGCATAAAAATGTTTATCTTTATCATAATAGCAACAAACTGGAAATAAATGTTCAACAGAAAGGGATGGTGCAGATGTGTCCTCAGGCTATCTGAGGACAGATTATCATTAAGCTATAAAGTATTTATTAAGATTTCATAAAAATATGGGAAATGTTATATAAGTATTATATTAAGAGAAGTCAAGATATAAAATTATATTTGCACCATGATCTCAACTATGTAAAAATACATAGAAAGAAGAATGGAAGGATATAGGCCAAAATATTTATTGGGTGTGGATGATTACTTTATTCATGCAACTGTTCTGTTTTTTTCTAATTTCCTATAATGAATGGGTATTAGTTTTGCAATGAAATAATTATTAAGATCAGTAAGTGGCCCCTTTGGAAATAGAGGGCAAGGGGCCCTGAATCTTGAGACTGCTGTCATGGTTAAACCTTGAAGGAAGTAGGAGACCTGAGGAGGTTGTTTAGGAACAAGGCAGAGAGGATGGGAGGAGGGAGTGCAGGGGTTTCAAGGACTAGACTGGTGGAGGTTACGGTTGAAGAATGGTGAAGGGCAACCACCTGTTGAGGTGAGTTTGGCTTTGATTTAAGAAAGAGCTATGGCAACTGGATAGCAAATTTGGGGAAAAATCAGTTTAGGTCTTATTGTGATTCACGAAATAAATCTATTTAGAAAAAGTAGAGTAGGCACTGTTTGTTGCCCAGTGTCTACTGCCTCTTCCATTTCCTGTCAGAACCCCAACATTGTGCTGCTATCCCCCTTTACTCAATCCATGCAAATAAAGAAAGTACATCCCAGTCCCAGCTGGGAATGCGAAGGGGATGGGTTGGTTCTGACTACTCTAAGTCACTTAGGGAATGCCTATTCTGCCCCTCTCAATATGTTTCCAGAAGCAAGATTCAAGCACTTGCAATCACAGAGCTCAGAAAAATGCCTCACACTCAATAGATGCTCAATAAATGTTGATGAATGAAGCTGTCAGCACTTGGCATTACCCTAGCAATTGTTATTGCTCTGGGGGTGGAGAAATAATCTAGTTTAGTCCAAGGGGGCTGAAGAGAAAGGCCTTTATGGTCAAATAAAATGTTCCTTGTGTTCTCCAAACTCTGAACAAAGAAGCACATTACCCGCATTGCTGCTGGGTGCCATTTTGCCACCTTGAGGAGCCAGCCTGAGAACAAAGCCCTCACAGAGGAGGGCAGAGTCCAGGCACTCTCCATGTAATGGAGCCAGAGATTACTCTGTCTCTGTACTTCCAGTTTTGTGAGTTAATACATTTCTTTTTTGTTTAGGACTCTTTGTGTTGGGATTTCTAATGTAGAGTGCAACAAGAGTCCAGAGATTTTTGATGGAAAACTTCAAAATATTTAGAACGTCTAGAATTATTTTTGAGGGCTTATCTTGTGCAGAGCACTAAGGTTATTTAATTTCAATACTGAGTACAGATTTTTATCCAGAGAAGGAGCTAGCTGTTCATTAAACTGACAGGATAGGACAGACAGTTATCTTTTTGGTCCTAGAAAGGGTAAATGAGTGGCTATGTCATTGGGGTACACCTGTGACAAATAGTAACCTATTGTCTTTGGTTAGATTATGCCTCAGTCAGAATGGGGTATTTTATGTTGCATCAAACCTAACAACATAGCTTATTTATTGCTATGTTACATATCCTCCATGGGTAGTGGTGAGGTGGGGGGACTCCGTTCACTGTAGCTTTCAGGGACTTAGGTTGATGGAGGAGCCACAATCTCAAATGTCGCTGGTCTTTTTGTTTGAAGCAAAGAAAGATCTTTGGAGTGTGTCACATAGTTAATTAAATGCTTCCATCCAGAAGTGATGTGCAGAGCTTGCTTCATGGACATGCAACCTGTGCAATTGCACAGGGCCCCAAGTTCGGAAAGGCTCCATGTTTGGTTTAATGCTCTGCTGTTGCCATCTTAAAATTATTAATATTTTTAAAAATTTTATTGAAGTATAGTTCATTTACAATGTGTTAATTTCTGCTATACGGCAAAGTGATTCAGTTATACATATGTTCTTTTTCATATTCGTTTCCATTATGATTTATCACAGGATATTGAATATAGTTCCCTGTGCTATACAGTAAGATCTTGTCATTTATCCATCCCCTATATAATAGTTTGCATCTGCTAATCCATCGTCCCCTCCCACACCCTCTCCCCGTTGGCAACCACAAGTCTGTTCTCTGTATCTGTGAGTCTATTACTGTTTCGTAGATATGTTCCTTTGTGTCATATTTTAGATTCCACATATAAGTGATATTATATGGTATTCGTCTTTCTCTTTCTGACTTACTTCACTTAGTATGATAATCTCTAAGTCCATTCATATTGTTGCAAATGGCATTATTTCATTTTTTTCTATGGCTGAATAATATTCAATTATATGTATATATATATATATATATATATATATATATATATATATATATATATATACCACATTATCCATTCATCTGTAAATGGACTTTTAGGTTGTTTCCATGTCTTGGCTACTGTAAATAGTGCTGCTATGAACATAGGCATGCATATATCTTTTTGAATTATAGTTTTGTTTAGATATATGCCCAGGAGTGGGATTGCTGGATCATATGCCAACTCTATTTTTAGTTTTTTTAGGAACCACCATACTGTTTTCCATAGTGGCTGCACCAATTTTCATTCCCACCAACGGTGTAGGAGGGTTCCCTTTTCTCCACACCCTCTCCAGCATTTAGTGTTTGTAGATTTTTTGATGATGCCCATTCTGACTGGTGTGAGGTGATACCTCATTGTAGTTTTGATTTGCATTTCTCTAATAATTAGCAAGGATGAGCTTTGCTCATGTGCCTGTTGGCCATCTATATGTCTTCTTTGGAGAAGTGTTTATTTAGGTCTTCTGTCCATATTTCGATTGGGTTGTTTGTTTTTTTGTTATTGAGTTGTATGAGCTGTTTGTGTATTTTGGAAATTAAGCCCTTGTTGGTCACATCATTTGCAAAGATTTTCTCCTATTCCATAAGTTGTCTTTTCATTTTGTTTATGGCTTCCTTTACTGTGCAAAAACTCATAAGTTTAATTAGGTACCATTTGTTTATTTTTGCTTTTATTTCTATTTCCTGGGGAGACTGACCTAAGAAAACATTGGTATGATTTATGTCAGAGAATGTTTTGCCTATGTTCTCTTCTAAGAGTTTTATGATGTCATGTCTTATATTTAAGTCTTTAAGCCATTTTGAGTTTATTTTTGTGTATGGTGTCAGGGTGTGTTCTAACTTCATTGATTTGCATGTGGCTGTCCAACTTTCCCAACTCCACTTGCTGAAAAAATTGTCTTTTCCTCCTTTGTCGAAGATTAATTGACCATAGGTGTGTGGGTTTACTTTTGACCTCTCAATTCTGTTCCATTGATCCATGTGTCCATTTTTGTGCCAATACCATGCTGTTTTGATTAATATAGCTTTGTAGTATTGCCTGAAGTCTGGGAGGGTTATGCCTCCTGTTTTGTCCTTTTTCCTCAGGATTGCTTTGGCAATTCTTGGTCTTTTATGGTTCCATATACATTTTAGGATTATTTGTTCTAAAATTTCATGGGTAATTTGATAGGAATTGCATTAAATCTGTAGAAATTATTAACATTTTAAAATAATGGACCTCATATTTTTATTTTGCCCTGGGTCATGCAAATTTATTACATAACCAGCCCTCGTGATATGTATCACTTACACTTATACCTCGTTGGCAAGAGCTGATCATATGGCTCCACCTCAACCACAAGGGGGCATAGAAGCGTAATTCTATTTTGTGCCAGAAAGAGAGAGGAACCAGAATATTTACTGAATAGTATAGAAGATGACACAGAATATCTGACAAATGTCTTCTATTTTGTGAGGCTGAGGGAAATCTTCCTGTTGGTATACAGAGCTCTGGAAGAACTTATTTGAAAAAGAGTCTCAGGATCTTTTGTGAGAAAAAGGACAAAAATTACAGTTTCTATTCCTGGATATTCAAAGTTAGGGAAATCTATAGGGGTGGACTAAGCCTGGGATCTGGAAAGAGCAATGAGGCTCCAGAATTAGAAATAACTAGGCTGAAGATGGGACTTAGCACAAAGATCAAGGAGTCTTTGAAGGAAAACTTGCTCTGCCTCAATGTATGCACGGCTGGGAACCCCCCATCCTGGTCAGCACTGGGATATGATGAGTGAACATGGACCAAGAGAGCTACAGCCTTGGATCCCAACATGGGGCCATCACTGGATCTGGGCCAGAGAAATACATCATCTGTGGACAAGGATGCAAAGGTCCAGTATTGGACATTGACAAAAAAATGAAGTTATAGCCCCAGAAATTGGTGGGACTCTATCCTGTTGACATTTGGAAGGGAGAATAGTCCCTCTTCAAATTGATTCAGCTCCAAAGTTCTTAGAAAAATTGCAAGGAGGAGCTTGCTTGAGGAGGAGAGGGGAATGTTGGATTTCTCCTAATAGGACTTGAATAATTACTTAAGACAATATGAGAGGAGGTGCTCTTTATCATATCCTAAGTTGGAGAAGCAGTTCATACAGTTAGTTTGCAGCTTAGCCAGAAGAACTATGCTCATGTAAAGGTAGCTGAGAGTCCTCTCAGCTTAGGAGGAACATTTCTGCTAATTCTTGGGCAGTCAAGCTGAGTACTGGTGGGGCCACAGAGAAAGTTCATTGAACTCTGCTGTGGAGAAGCTGCTGTGGGGGGTGGATGCAGGTTCCTGGAGCCTGGGCTCAGCCAGAGTGGAGGCTTGGAGAAGCTATGACTCAGAAGACCTGCTTGGATTGATGTCATACCCATGGCCATGTGAAAGAAGCCAGTGGGACTAGTCCTGATTTTCACTTATTCACCTTAAGGTCAGGGCTTCTTTGGCTTTTGCAGGGAGTCTCCTAGAAGACAGGGACATGATGAAGAGAACAGGATCCAGTGCAGCAAACTTGACAAAATGAGCATACCCCCTGCAGTGGATGCTCTAGGTGGTCTGCTCAGATCCTTGTTATCAGGAAGGAGCACCATTTTCCAGCTGCTGTGGAGCTGTTTTGTTGACTGCTAAAGGATCACAGGGACCTCATTCTCCCAATTGCCCTCAGCTGAGTGGGAGACGCTCTTCTGGGAGGTTATATATCCCCTGCTGTTGAAGAGGAGTCTTCAGTCAATGACTGATGTGGAGGTACCAAAGATTTGCCCTCTTATTTAAAGGTGGGTCCACTCTGTGATAACATTTATGCTCAGAGCTCCTCATCCTTCAGATGAGACCACATCCTTGCTTAGCTCTGTTTGCTTCTCTCATTCCCATTCTTCTGAGATCCTTCCTCCAACAGATTATGTGCATCCAAATCTTCAAGTCAGATGCTGCTTCCAGAGAACCCATCCTTTCTCCTGTGGGCTTGAAAAGTGTTTGGTTAAGGACAAAGGCCCCTGGCTAGTGGGGACAGGGGTAAGGTGTTAGTGGAGGAATAAGAAGGCATGTTTCTCTTTCTTCATGGTTGGAAAAAATCTTCCCAAAGATTGGGGGTGAAAGTTTCTGACAGGTGTCTCTGTGCAAGTCCAAGGGGATGGCAGAAAACCACTCACAATTGGCAGGGCCAAACCCAGCTCTCAAATAAGACTGGGCTCTGCAAGTCGATGTGGTTTGTAAACACACCTAGTCACAGATTTTTGCCTTCTCTTTCCTTCTCCTTGTTCCCCTTCCCTTCTCTCTCTTCACCTATTTGTTCATCATCTCTAGAACTTTCCTCACCCATTTTGGGTGAGGTAGGAGTTCTTATGGAACAAAAGGGGGAAAGTCTTTGGGGGTATTCTTGCTCAGTGAAACTGACTTTTGGCCTGTGGCCTCTCACCCCAACCTAGCTACATGAGCCAGTAAGAGCAGCTGTGCTTGGAGAATGCCATCTTTTCACCGTTAAGTGTCCTGCATGGCCTCAGTTCCCTATGGTTCTGCTTGCTCCTCATTCTTGTCCCTCTTCTTTCTTAGTCTCTCTCTCTGGAATCTTCTGGTCTTTTAGAATTCTAGGTGTTTTTGCAGGGCTCCTGACACCAGTCTGACGATGTCTATATTTCTTTCCTGCTTAAAATCTTTCACTAGTGTCCCACAGCCCTCCTAAGGTCTTGCAAGAATGCTACTTGATCTACCTCTCCCATCCCTGCCAGTCCCCTTCCCTCCCCGCCCTGTCACCCTCTGCCTTGGCCCTGTATATCACACAGCTCTGTTTCTCAAATTACTACTCATCCATCTGTGCCCTGTTCCAGCTGTTACTTCCCCTGAGATTGCCTCTCTCCCTAATTGACTTTTCAAGAGTGATCCAAACTACTTTTTCTCTCTGAATTTCTTGCCATACTCGGGGCAATTGCCTATGTCACTGCTTGGGGCTCTTTCCTGCCTATCTTCCCCTCCATCATTCAGTACTAACTTTTAACTAGTAACAGCACTTGTGTATTGCACTTCTAGGCTACACAGCTAGACTAAGCTCCTTGAGGGCAGGGCTGTGTCCAGGACCTCTTTGGATCTCTGGTATCAGGCACACAGCACCTGGTATGAGCACTGTGCACTGGATTCACCACCTATGCCAACTTCTTTCTAGTGCCCTTTTTATACAGAGGGGCTAGAAAAGCAAAATCCACATTTGTCAGACTCCCCTGAAGATAGGGTTCTGCACAAAATTGACACAAAGGCCAACTTTCTGCTGCTTCCACTTGTTCTGCTGGTGAGCAGGCTTTAGCCATTAAGACATTGGGTTTTCCTGCAGTGCGTTCTAGTGGCTGCTCACTAATTTCATGGCTGTTGAGAAGCAGGTCTCAAGGCATACATGTTTTGTTGGTGGAGGTCTAGAGAATGTGGCCTTACTCTAGAACAAGCAGTTTCACAGGGGGCTTGTGACCCCTGGTAACAATGAGAGGATGTGTTCCTCTGTGTGTGGCATAGGAAGCAGCTACCCCGCTGAACTAGTTCTGATGTGCTATATTGTGTGTCATGGTTCTTTCAGCCCTCTCAAAAGTTTTCTAAATGCTGAGTTTCTTACATTAAATCCATATTTGCTTAATATAGATCAAGTAGTTTCCATTTTCTACTACTGATCCCTGGCTGATGTAGTATGCTTATAGAATATTGAAAGATCAATTGGTTCTCACCCAAATGGGTTCATTTCACAGATGAGGATACTGAGGCCCAGAAAGAGTATCACATAAGCCAATGGGAGTGCCAGGGCTGGAATCCAGGACTATTGCCTCTTAGTCTAGTGCTCTTTCTCCTGAACCAAAGTGAAATTTCTGCCTTCATTGCCCTTACCCTTCCCTGTCTCATTCTCTAGAATTAATCTCTTCCTTCAAAAGGTGGGATAAAGTGGGATTGGACCATTTAAAAACTTTTATATATTATATATATAAGTATATATAATATTTATATTTTAATATAAATAATAATAAGCAATATTGACTGCTTTCTCTTCCCTTTTCCATCTCACTTCCCCGCCCCCGTACTAGTACTTACCAGAATCAATTCCCTATAAACTACTTGCTCTAGAACCCTTGTCTTAAGATTTTGCTTCTGGGGGAATTCAAATAAGAGAGAAGGATTCCTCCCTGTCAGTAGGATGGCAAGTCTCAGGAAAGGCTATAGGCCCTGTAGAGGGTAGATTGGCATGGAATTTATAGACAGACGGCCCTTGCCAGAGCCCACTAAACTTGTCCCTGGAGATGGGCCACATGTGGACCTCAGTGCTTTACAAGTGCTGTTCTTCCATTCTACTGCCAGCTGAGACCCTTGCCCTAGACCAACCCTAAGATAGTCTCCAAAAAGCAGGTTAGTTTTAGTAGAGTTTCCAGTGTCAAATATGATGCTCTTGTTTTTGGCCCATGAAAGAGGATGAATACTTGATTCTTTTGTTAATGTAAAATTTGCTTCAAGGAGCGTCATTTGCATTTGGCCAGGCCTAAAAACCTCCTGAATACTAGCTCAGAGCATGTGGTCTCATTTGTCCTCACAGAGCAATTGATGTGTGGTGTGGGAGTCCCAGGGAACACAGAAAGATGATAGTGGCCCACAGCCTGGGTCTCCTTCAGCACTCAGCCCAAAGTAGTTTAAAAATATCTCCAGAGAAATTATTGCTACAGCCACTATGGAGAACAGTATGGAGGTTCCTTAAAAAATTAAAAATAGAACTACCATACAACCCAGCAATCTCACTGTTGGGCATATACCCTGAGAAAACCATATTTCAAAAAGAGTCATGTACCACAATGTTCATTGCAGCTCTATTTACAATAGCCAGGACATGGAAGCAACCTAAGTGTCCATCGACAGGTGAATGGATAAAGAAGGTGTGGCACATATATAAAATGGAATATTACTCAACCATAAAAAGAAACGAAATTGAGCTATTTGTAGTGAGGTGGATGGACCTAGAGTCTGTCATACAGAGTGAAGTAAGCCAGAAAGAGAAAAACAAATACCGTATGCTAACACATATATATGGAATCTAAGAAGAAAAATAAAGGTCATGAAGAACCTAGGGGTAAGACAGGAATAAAGACGCAGACCTACTAGAGAATGTACTTGAGGACATGGGGAGGGGGAAGGGTAAGCTGTGACAAAGTGAGAGAGTGGCATGGACATATACACATTACCAAATGTAAAACCAATAGCTAGTGGGAAGCAGCCGCATAGCACAGGGAGATCAGCTCGGTGCTTTGTGACCACCTAGAAGGGTGGGATGTGGAGGGTGGGAGGGAGGGAGACGCAAGAGGGAAGAGATCTGGGGATATATGTGTATGTATAACTGATTCACTTTGTTATAAAGCAGAAACAAACACATCATTGTAAAGCAATTATACTCCAATAAAGATGTAAAAAAAAAGAAAAAAAAAAGCTAGTGGGCAGCCTGCAGCATCCTACCCCCTGGCACCTTGTCCTCTCCACCCCTGGCTCTCAGCACATGGCAGGACAGAACCATAGGCCACTGTTCTCTGGTCTCCTCAGCCAACTTGGGTCCAAGGGCTCTGCCCCAAGGTCCAGTCTTGCCAAGAGTGGTCAGCAGAACAGAGAGAGTCAGGATGATCCAGATACTCAGAAACAAGGCCACAGTTTATTGATGCAGGGAATTGGTTATTCTTTTCCTGCTTCAAAAACTTCTCTTTCATCTAGAGCTGAATATTTCCCTATTACTTTCCCAGGGGAGAAGCTTGTGCTTTGCTTTTCATAAATTTCCATAAACCATTCTCACACTCACACCCACCAGATATTAAACCCCTCTGACTTTCCCTAGATTGGCCGTAACAGGTGGGTACTTAGGCTGTGATGGAAGTTACACATTCTCTTAAAGTTCCATGGGGTTTAGTGGGGGTGAGGGAGGGAAGAGGGTTTTGCTATAAGTACAGGAAATCTGGGAGGTTGAGGATGAACAATAGTTTGGGGTCTCATTAGAACAGGCAACACAACTCTAAGAGGATTGGTCACCCTGCTGTTTTATAGATGAGGAAACTGAGGCTTTGTGTATGTTGAGGGGAGTGACTCATCCATGACTGTGTTGTGACTAAGAGAGGAATAGAGTCCAGGCTAAGTACTCAGCCTCCATGCTTCTCTGCACTGTCCAACCAACAGTGCAAATTCATCATTACATCAGTTAGCTATTGCCACATAACAAATCACCCCCAAATTTAGTGGATTAAAACAACACCATTTACTTAGTCCATGATTTTTATGAGTTGATAATTATGGCTGGGTTCAGCTGGGCGGTTCTGCTCATATCACGCATGAGCCTGCAGTCAGCTGAAGTTTGATGGCTCACTCACATGATTGGTGATTGCTGGCTGTGGCTGGTGTGATGGTGTAACTGAACTACATAGTCCCTTATCTTCTGGAAGGCTGTCCCAGGCTCATTTGCAGGGTGGTAGTTGTAGGCTTCCTGAGGGCAGAAAGAGATAAAATCCCACTGCACAAACTCTTTTCAAGTCTCTGCTTGCTTTCATCACCTTTGTCCCATTAGTCAAAGCAAGTCACATAGCTAATATCAGATCCAAGGGGTAGAGAAAGACCTCACTTCTTGATGGAAGTAGCAGCAAAGTCACTTTGTAAAGTTGTAGGTACAGGGACGGGAAAAACTTCTGTTCATTTTTGCAATCTACCACAGTTACAAGTAGTGTAGTGGCCCACTAGGTCATATGAAGGGAGAGAATAGAGTCCTTGTGTGACCCACAGTTCAGTGCCCAGTGTCCTTATGCTACTGATCATACAATATCTTGGCTCAACATATCTGCTTTGTTCACCTTCAGTCCCTGGCAGACAGCAAAGAACATTGATTGGTTCTGGGACACTGGTGAGGTAAATTTTGGTGTGAAGTAAAGAATGGGAAGGAAAAAAGTAGGGGCCAGCATAATGCCTGAATCCAGCAGCGCAGCACTGTTTTGGTCTGGGTGTAAGTGGTGGGAATAATGCTGAGAATGTTCCAAGATTCATCTTCTGACACAGGCTCTCATTCTGGACCTCACTGTCAACAGTACTCCCACCTCAGTTTGATTCTCCCCCACTAGCTTCCATAATTCCATTGTGGAGGAGCTTATTGATCCCCACTTTTTAAAAATCACTGAACCATCATTACTGAATATACTACCTCTCTCAAGGACATTTGGAATGTAAATAAACATGGAGGGGTCAGACCTTACAAAAAGATTGAAACTCTTTGGGCTGATGGAAAATTAGATAACACAGGTGCCCTGTGAGGACATATGTTTTGGGGGCAGGTAGTTTGGGGTAGGAGGCATTCCGTGAGGCCTCCCATACTATCCAAAAGTTTTCATTGCGTTTCTTGACATACTAAATCTGGGAGGTTAGGAGGTCTTAAAACAGGGTCTTCAATGCGGAAACACATAAAACTTGAATTCTGAATGTGAATGTGAGAGTTGGAAGGAAGCTTAGAGAACAACAGTGAGACCCCTCCTCTTTTATAGGGTGCTTTATATTAGCCATATATATATATATATATATATATACACACACACTATATATATATATATATATATTATATAAAATATATTATATAGTACATATAACAATATTATAGTATATGTAACAATATTGCACAGCCAGTATTAACAATATCACACAGCCAGTATTAGAATTCTGATCTTGTGACAATACGACCAGCATTTATTGAATGCCACATATATGTAGGCACTGCTGTGCTTATTTGTATCATCTCACTAATTCCTACGACAACCCTGTAGGGGATGCTATCGGTGCCCAGACCACAGGACCAGTAGCTGCAGGCATTGGCTATTGGCCCTTCTCTGGGAGACTGACATTGGTTGATGGGAGCTGCCTTGTAGAAGAAGCCTGGGAGAGTATGGCCACACCTGTGGGCATTATTTAGTTAATGAATTACTGATTTGCGGTATAACAGCTCAGCCTCCTTGCCTCTGGGAGGGAAAAATTTGTGGTGTTATTCATGCTCCCAAGTTCCACATGAGATCAAGACGAGGCCAGATTCCAGATGAAAACACATCCTTGCTCAGCTCTTTCCTCTGCCCTGCATCCTTCATTCCCTTTCAGCTGAGGGCTCCTACCCCCACCCAATAACCCATATACATCTGAATCCCTGTCTCAGGTTCTGCTTCTGGGAGACCTGACCCAAGATAAATCCTACATAGTATTAGCCTGAAGTCACACAGCTTGTGTACAATATAGTCAGAAACTGGACGTCAGATATTCTGATCTCCAAGTTTACTGCTCTTGCCAATTCAACCTCCCTCCTCCTCTTCATTTCCAGGTATGCCGTCTTGTGGGGGCTGAGTAATATTTGTGGTATTTTTTGCTCCTAAGCACACCATATGGGAAGGATTAATTGTCCATATTCCTAGCAGGATCCTGGGTTCCTGCTAATCCTCCATACCTTTCTGGTGATTCACAGGATCCTGAGCAGTGACACAGGCCCCACAGGGTGAGAGTGCTCCCTGCAGAATTGCTAAGTAGGCCCTGTGGCTGTAGGGTTCCAGGAGGCTGGCAGAGCTGAGGACCACTAGAGATCAAGTTTGCTGGGTGTGTGGGTTGGGATCTGGCCTGTTGATATCTACTCCCCCATCTGGTGTCTATCCTGCTATCTGAGGTGTGAACACAGCAGAGTCAGCCTGTTTCTGAGTTCACAGCCTCTTAAGGTCTCATAATGCTGGGCTGAGGGCTTCACATGCTTTTAACCTGTTCAATCCTTATACCATTTCACAGATGAGGAAACTGGGGTTCAGAGAGGGAAGTTGCCTTTGTCAAGGTTGCCCAGCAGTAAAGTGGCTCAGCAGAGACTGAAGTATAGAGGACTCTGTATAAAGCGTAGATGCTATCCTCAGCAGTTCTCCTAATCACCTCTGTGAGAGCCCTTTGTCCCAGGTGGTCCTTTCTGGAGGGCCTATGACGTGTACTTTACTGCTGTCACTCTGGAGGACTGGCTGATCAGGGCAAGCCTCTGAATGTCCAGAGAGGGGATTAGGCTGCATCTTCCCCAGACATGCCCCTGGGAAGTGCTGCCCTCACACTTAGGCAGTTGCTACGTCTGACCTTATCCTGTGCTTCAGAGCAGAGCAGCTCAAACTATCTGTGCTGAAAGACCAGATTAAAATTTTTCCAATCTGTTGTGGACCAATGTTCTTGTAAAATACAATAAAATTACTAGAAAAATGAAAAGTAAAAAACAAAACAAAACAAAAAAATGCAAAACAAAACCCAAATGTTTTATTATTATTAGACTCAACGGCATAAAATTAGGTGGTCAAATTGCTATTGAGTCCCTAAATGCTTACTCAGTTTCTGTGCTAACCTTGTCATGAACCCATGAGAAACAGCTCTTCGGCTGGCACTGCTTTGTGGACCACATTGTGAGCAGTCCTGCTTTAGAGGACCTTCTCATCCCACCCCTGCACTGTGCCAAGGAGAATTTCCCACTGGGACTTCATGACACCTGTCACCTCCTCTACCCCAAGACCAAACTCAGGGTGAGCAGGACCTAGAGTTCCCTGTTTAAATGGCCTTATTCTGCTTCTGGGTTCTATGTGGGCATCTTCTCTGGATCTGTCCCCCAAGGTTAGTCCATGCCATTGATGAGTATCCCCAAGGAATGGGTCATGGATAGAGCTTGGACTTGAAGGCTCATCCATCCACACGTGTGCATGTGGGACTCTGCATGGTATAGGGTAGAGCCATGGGTGTTGTTGTTAGAAGGAGGTGGGCTGCAATTTTGGGACCTCCGTTTGTACTCTTATCTCACTACCCCACAAATATTAGAGGCAGAACTGCCTTTGGGCTTATGGTGTTTCCTGCCAGATTGTGACTGAGGGAGAGCAGAGAAGTGGAGACTGAGAACCTAGACTCTGGCAGCTGTTGCTGCTCACTGACAGCAGCTCTCCATGCCCTGGCAATCTACTCTTTGTGGCTGAGTCCATAGACAGCCGGCACTTCTAGCCAGTCATGTTACTGCTACCCCAGCTCTCTGGGAGCCTTGTTCCCCCTCTCATGAAGCACTTGGTTAAGACCCTTTGGTACTCCTTCCTGATCACTGTCCATTTTCTATCTCAGGGACTGATGCAGCAATAGTCTGAGGCCTCTGGATGGCTTGACAACTTCTCCCACATCCCTGTACCTCTGGAACAGTCCTGGGCCACACACATAATTTTGCCTGTGGAAGTTCTTCCATCACCCTCATTCTGGTTCTAAACTAAAACAGTACCCACAACATCCCAGGATCTGACTTATTTGGGGTGTGTCTGCTTCCTCCATGTGTCAGATGCTTTCCTAGGGCAAGGACCACCAGGGTTCACCATGGCATGACCCAAGGGAATTGCCAATGGCTTGGGCCACTACTTTCTCTATTGGTAATTCCAGCTGTGTTTTCAAGCTTAGGTATGCTTGAAGTTGGCCTTCTGGAGTCACACACACACACACACACACACACAAACAGGTACATTCATAGTTGTGTGTGTACTACCCCCATTGTCCACTTGGCTCTGATGGGGCTTAACAGATGGAGACCCAAAGGTCCCCAGATGCTGACTTGCCGGCTGAGAGTCTGAACTGCTGCCATAATTTCCAGGGTCCATTTGCTGGCTTTCTTGGTAATAACATGAGCTAAGTTCATTTCTCAAGCTGTAAGTCATGTCAGACATCTTGGCCTTTCAGAGACAGTGATGGCTGAGTGAGTACCAGGGCATGGCTTGCTTCTCTACCCTCAAGACCAGGCAGGTAGCCTGTGACATCTTTGAGAATGGGGACTAGAAACTACAGGAGGCCTCCAAAGTTGTAGCCTCTGAGACTCACCATGGTCTCTACATGTTCTTGCTAGCTTGAGAAAGTGCAGTACAGTAGGGCAGCCCCTGGACGAGCCAGCAAGGGAGATCTAGAATACTCCATCTTTGGCTGCCTGAGGCAGCAATGAAGACCAGAACCAAGACTTTTCTCACATTCTTTGGGAAGGATCGAATTGATAACAGATGTGAAAGTGCTTTGAAAACTGTAAAGTGCTAAGTATTATAAAAGGGAATGTTCATTTTTAAGACCACAATGGTAGATTTGCTGTCTTCTCAGAAAGTAGCAGTTGTACCTCTTTCAGGGCCCTTCATAGGACCACATTGGCCATGAGTGTTTCCTGGGCCGTCAGCAAGATGCTGGGTGCCCACCACTAGGCTTGGCTGTGTGTGGTCTGCAAGGAAAACAAGAGCCATGGGACATTCTCCAGGGAGCTTCCCTGCAACAAAAGAGTAGGAAAAACCTCCCCGAATAGCTGCAGGCAGGGCAGTAGATGCCAGTGGTCAGATGGGGAAGAGATGACCTCCTCTTTGGCTACTGTGCCTCTCACAGATCCTTGCAGCAGCTCAGCACTTACAGAACAAACTGTGATTGAGCTCATACAGGAGTGGCTATGGGATATGATTATGGTTATGATTCAAAATGGCAATCAAACTCATGAGATGCAACCATCTTTTGTTCACTATGGTTACTTAGTATTATGTATTGACTTGGCTGGGCCATGGTTCCCAGATATTTGGTCAAACATTATTCTGAATAGTTTTGTGAAGGTATTTTTGATGAGATTAACATTTAAATCAGTGGACTTTGAGTAAATCACATTGCCTTCTATACTGTGGGTGGACCTGGTCCAATTTCTTGAAGGCCCTGATAGGACAAAGACTGACCTCCAGTGAGCAAGAAGAAATTCCGCCAGCAGACTGCATTTGGACTCTAACTGCAACTCTTCCCTTAGTCTCCAGCCTGTCAGCCTCCCCCATCAGATTTTGGACTCCCCGTTCCTTTGTAATCACATAAGCCAGTTCCTTAAAATAAAATTCTCTCCATACCTATACACACATCCTCTTGATTCTCTTTCTTTGGAGAACCCTGACACTTAGCTTTATAGAAAGACAGGGGAAATTAGATACAGTGTACCCAATATCTCCTTACTGGGAGGGCCAACCACACAGCTTCTTTAGTCTTTTCAACCATGTGGGGTATCTATGGCTGCTGAAGAGGGGAGCCAAGGTGCTTGCAGGTCACTGTGACACAGAGACCACAGCTTTTGCTTCCCATCAGCTTTTTATACTGTGTGAGTCAGGTAGGCCCAAGGCTTGCAAGCCAACTTGCAATGCTTCATATTTATTCTGTAGTTCCAAGGAAACAAGGCTGTGGGAAGAGAGGGGCTGAGGTCATTTCCAGACAAGCCTATGTCGGCCCAGATCTGATGTTGACCCTTATACACATGAATGCAATTCTTGTTGCTAATATTTCTTGCTTTCTTGAGCCTCTACTCATTATAATTCACAGGTGAAGGTGGAACCCAAAGGAAGACAAAGAAGTCAGCCTTCAGCTTTTGATACTTAATATGAGCTCTCAAAAAAGCCCTTTTGGAACGGGAATTGTGGAGGCAAGGATTTGTGCCTGCCAGAGCTGGGCTTTGTTGAGATATAAAAGGGCTTTCTAATTTCCCCAAATCTTCCATTTTACACTAAGAAGGCTCAATAGTGTACCACTCGAAGTCATGGTGTAGGAAGGCACAGGTTATATATCAAATGGTGGGGGTGGAGGGGGCAGGAACCCTTTCTGGGATCCAGGAAAGGCGCTATGGGTAGGGGGATGGGAACTGGAGGCCTGCTCCCTGACCTCCCTCTAGATCAAAATCCAGGGAGTGGGGGATGGGTGTGGCCGATGAGACAGGTTTGGAAACTCTAGAGCAGAGTGGAGATCCCTGCTATCCACCTGTAGAGGAGTCAGAGCCTTCCTTGGAGAGTGGCTTGAACCACCAGGAAGAGGTCTTAATGGAATAGAAATAGTGGTGAGGCTTGGTTATGCTGAGAAACCCTGAGATTTCCCTGTGCACCCCTGCTCTAGCCTCCCATGGGCCCTGTAGGGCTTGGAGGAGAACCAAGAACATGCCTGTGGTCCCTAGAGAGTGGCAGAGAAGGGACTGAAAGGCAGAATGCCAGCCAAGTGGTCACATGATAGCAGGCAAGAGGACATCTTGACATCATCTCTGACAGAAGTGGAGGAATGGGCAGTTCAGGGTCTGGGTTGAGTGAATGAATGGTCGAGCCTCCTCCAAGGGCCCACAGTCCCCACAACAATTAGGGTGGCTGCTTGGAGTATCAGCCTCAACTTTAGGGCCCAGGTCAGCCTGGGAGGGACCGAGATTGGGTTTGGTTACAGCATCCCATTCACTGGTCTGGCATCTCTTATTTACAACTGGATTGACCTTTCACCATGGTACTAATTTCATATAAGCCCCTTGAATCAGCACCAATTCCCCATGATGGCTGATTTGGAGAGCACCCTAATAGCCCACGAGTTTTTTTCCTCAGCAAAAATTAAGTTAATAAGAAAACAACCCTGCCCATTCATCTCCATGATGCCGGCTCTAGAGTAGGGGGCCACAGCGCTGTCATGGAGTGGCATCAATGTCGCTCTTGTTTTCCTCCCTGATTAAAATAATAAATTCTTTCCTCTCTGCCTTAGAGTTGGGAAGTGGGGAGCGCTGCAGCAGTGGTAGACAAATCACCATCAAAGTCCTCAAAGACTCCATTCTGAAGAAGAGAAACTAAACGGTCTTGGCATCATGACAAATTAATAAGAGAACTCCATCTGCTCATTCCAGTGAGGGCCCCTCAATGTCCAAATCTATGTTGTCTACTCTGGAGCAGGGTGAAAGGGGGCTCCAGATCTCCTGGTCCTTTTCCTAGCTTTGAATTCTTCCATGGCTGTGGTCGTGGGGGTGGTGCTTGTGTCAAGGTGCCTACCTCTGTGGGAGCTCCCTGTGCCAATCTCTTCCCCAGGCAGGCTAACCAGACCAGGAAGTAAGGGACTGGAGAGAAAGAGGAGACCCCAGAGCTCAATGTTGAACACCTGGAGTGGACCTCCAGTGGCTCTGGTCACACACTGAGGGGTAAGCAGGGAGGATCTGGAAACTTTAGGGAGAGGATTAGTGGGTGCAGGATGACTATGTTCTAAACCAAACCTTCCTTTGGGCTGCGCTGCCCCAGAGAGAGGCCAGAGACAAGGATCAAGGTGTGAATAATTTATTTGGGAGGTGAAGGAAACTTCACTAGACAGGGAAAGGAAGATAGCCAATGAAGAATGTGCCATGAAGTCAGTTCTGTGGGAAACTGGGGCTCAGTCTCAGTGGAGAACTCTGAGAGACAGTGTAGGGCATGTACCTCAGAGTTTTCCCACCTGAGTGGTAAGGTAGCTGGAGTATTTACCCACCACCCCTGTCCATCACGGACATAGTACTGCTGCTGAGGTAATGAACTTTCAGGCACTTCAGGCTTGTCCTCTGTGTGGGCTGAGTGGGCTCCCATAGTCAGAAAAGCCCATAGTCAATGAGAAGCAGGTGTTCATAAGGATCAGGCTTCTGTGTGGAGAGGTGAGCATGGAGGAGAAATGAGTAAGTGCCGACAAATCTCTGCTCCAACATCCAACCTAGTTCTTCAGCTGGTTGTCTCTTTCTGTGTCTTGCTCCCCCATTCTCTCAGTCTCTCTGTGTCTGGACCTTGCTCCCCTTAGAGACCTTCCTCCTTTCCCACTCCTGGTCACCAAATACCTCCTTTGGGTTGGCCCTTTGTTGAGTTTCACCCACCAGCTCCCTAGGTCCCTCCTGTCCTTCTGTAAGCACAGAGTCTAGACCCAAGAAGTCTAAAAGTCAGACATCTAGTCTTCTTTATGAACAGGCTCTTCCCTACCCAGACTGATTTAGACTTCTCTTATTCATTCCATGACTCCCTCCTTTTTTAGGACAACACTTACTTCTCTTATTCTGGCACCTTCATTTTAACCCAAATTTCCCTCTTCAGATTTATGTTTCAGATATCTTTTATGTCCCATTCCAAATGATATGCCCTGAGCACTAACTCTATGGTTAGTGGCCTCTGTGTTCTGCTACATGCTGTTTTCACCAGGGATACTTTTCCTTCCTTCTCTACTTAAGCAATATTATATCCTTCAGATACCTATTGCGATGGAATGAGAAATCACATGAGCCCAAACAGAGCACTCAGGTTCAGTTCCATATGAGAGGGAGGGAGAGGGAGAAAGAGAGAGAGGGAACCAAAGACAAATGAGCACTTCACTGAAATGCACAGATTTCACAGAGGCCTGCTAGTCTGCCTCACCTGGCTGGACACACCAAGATAACAGGGAGCCTAAGCTAGATGAGAAGGCAAACTTTTCATTAGAAAGAGTCATTCTGGTCATTGCCCTATAAGCAAAAGTAAGATTGGAAATTAGAGGGATGAAAAATAGCAGGCAGTTGTTAGAAATGAGCAACAACTGCAATTTGATTCTGAATCAGAACCTGGATTATTAATGCCACTAAACACAATGTGCTCTTAAAAATGGTAAGATTTATATTATGTGTATTTTTACCACAAGTAAGAGATGCAAAAAAAGAAAAGAAAGAAAATATCTATGAATTGAAAAAACCCCCAAAATCTAGAGTAACGTAATTGTTGGGGATTTGGGGAGTGGGTGGTTGAATTGGAAAACTGGGTGATATTGATAAATATTCTTCACAGTTTTTTCAATACCCAGGGTTCTGGCACAGATCTGTAACCTGGATCAGAGAGAAGGCAATTTCTGGAAGAGAGAAATAAGAATCTGAACAATTTTTATAAACACACTTTCTGGCACCAGGATGGTGTGTGTGCTGCTGAGGTATTTTTGTTAGCACATGAACAGTCTAAAAGGAAGCATGCTGGGTATGAAGGCCAGCCTTATCCTGAATCCCACTGGACAGGAGAGGAGGAAAAAATTCTTGCTTTCTACCAAATCTTGCCACAAACGAGTGATCAGTTTCATTGAATGAGAAAACTTAGAGAAGGTACAAACATTATAGAGTTCCCTGTGTTATACAGTAGGTACTCATTAGTTACATATTTTATACATAGTAGTGTATATATGTCAATCCCAATCTCCCAATTCATCCCATGTCCCCCTTCCCCCCTGGGTATCCATAAGTTTTTCTCTACATCTGTGTCTCTATTTCTGCTTTGAAAATAAGTTCATCTGTGCCATTTTTCTAGATTCCACATATAAGCAATATTACATGATATTTGTTTTTCCCTTTCTGACTTACTTCACTCTGTATGACAGTCTCTAAGTCTATTCACATCTCTGTAAATGGCACTATTTCATTCCTTTTTATTGCTGAGTAATATTCCATTGTATATATGTACCACAACTTCTGTATCCATTCCTCTGTTGATGGACATTTAGGTTGCTTCCATGTCCTGGTTATTTGTAAATAGTGCTGTTATGAATAATGGGGTGCATGTATCCTTTTGAATTCTGGCTTTCTCTAGGTAAACACCAGAAGTGGGATTGCTGGGTCACATGGTAGTTCTATTTTTAGTGTTTTGAGGAACCTCCATACTGTTCTCCATAGTGGCTGTATCAATCTACATTCCCACCAACAGTGCAAGAAGGTTCCCTTTTCTCCACATCCTCTCCAGCATTTACTGTTTGTAGATTTTTTGATGATGGCCATTCTGACCAGTGTGAGGTGATACCTCATTGTAGTTTTGATCTGCATTTCTCTAATAATTAGTGCTGTTGAGCACCTTTCCATGTGTTTGTTGGCCATCTGTATGTCTTCTTTGGAGAAATGTCTATTTAGGTCTTCCACCCATTTTTTGATTAGGTTGTTTGTTTTTTTGATATTGAGCTGCATGAGCTGTTCGTATATTTTGGAAATTAATCACTTGTTGGTTGCTTCACTTGCAAATATTTTCTCCCATTCTGTGGGTTGTCTTTTTGTTTTGTTTATGGTTTCCTTTGCTGTGCAAAAGATTTTAAGTTTAATTAGACCCCATTAGTTTATTTTTGGTTTTATTTTCATTACTCTAGGAGGTGGGTCAGAAAAGATCTTGCTGTGATTTATGTCAAAGAGTGTTCTGCCTATGTTTTCCTCTAAGAGCACAATCCCTTCTTAAAGGTAAGAACAATTGTCACATTCCTATCAGTCCTCAAGTGTTCTGGGGAGAGCCATGTGAGAACCTGTTTTTATGATTGTGGTAGTGACAGTAAATAGCCATGTTCTTTAAAGTCAGCTTAAAAGGATATGTTAATCAATAAAATGGCAAAATAAGCTAAAGTAAAAAAAAAAAAAGGATAAGAAAAGTGGTTAAAATGGCACTCTTAATATTTAAAAAAAGGAAATTTTAGGATAAATTAGGTATAATAAGAATAAATGTTAGTCAGTTGCTTGGCAGTGACAGCTGTGGTCACCAGGAAAGTTATGTGATGGCTGGCTATTGTAGTCACCATGGAAGTGTGTGTGCCCCTCATATATCATTTCTGGGAAGATACTGAGAGAAGAAGAAGACAATATATTCTTAAGCCTCAGTGCTACAGTTGAACCACTGCTTGAATAACCAGTAAATTGAACTCTTCAGAGGAAAGTAAATGAGAGAGTTAAAAAATTTTTTTAGACACCTTCTTGCGAGAGGACCAGAATCACAACTAACTGCTGAACAATCATTGACAGGAAGACACTGGAACTCACCAAAAATTATACCCCATATCCAAAGACAAAGGAGAAGTCACAATGAAATGGTAGGAGGGGTGCAATCACAATAAAATCCAATCCCATAACTGCTCGGTGGGTGACTCACAAAATGGAGAACACTTATACCATGGAAGTCCACCCACTGGAGTGAAGGCTCTGAGCCCCACGTCAGGCTTCCCAACCTGGGGGTCCGGCAACAGGAGGAGGAATTCCTAGAGAATCAGACTTTGAAGGCTAGTGGGGTTCGATTACAGGACTTTGACAGGACTGGGGGAAACAGAGACTCCACTCTTGGAGGGCACACACAAAGTAGTGTGGGCATCAGGACCCAGGGGAAGGAGCAGTGACCCCGTAGGAGACTGAACAGACCTACCTGCTAGTGTTGGAGGGTCTTCTGCAGAGGCGGAGGGTGGCTGTGTATCACCTTGAGGACAAGGACACTGGCAGCAGAAGCTCTGGGAAGTACTCCTTAGTGTGAGTTTTCCCAGAGTCCACCATTAGTCCCAACAAAGAGTCGGGTAGGCTCCAGTGTTGGGTCACCTCAAACAACCAACAGGGAGGGAACCCAACCCCACACATCAGCAGACAAGTGGATTAAAGTTTTACTGAGCTCTGCCCACCAGAGCAACAGCCAGCTCTACCCACCACAAGTCCCTCTCATCAGGAAACTTGCACAAGACTTGTAGATAACCTCAACCACCAGAGGGCAGACAGCAGAAGCAAAAAGAGCTACAATCCTGCAGCCTGTGGAACAAAAACCACATTCACAGAAAGATAGACAAGATGAAAAGGCAGAGGGCTATGTACCAGATGAAACAACAAGATAAAACCCCAGAAAAAAAAAAAAAAACTAAATGAAGTGGAGACAGGCAACCTTCCAGAAAAAGAATTCAGAATAATGATAGTGAAGATGATCCAGGACCTCAGAAAAAGAATTGAGGCAAAGATCGAGAAGATGCAAGAAATGTTTAACAAAGACCTAGAAGAATTAAAGAACAAACAAACAGATGTGAACAACACAATAACTGAAATGAAAACTACACTAGAAGGAATCAATTGCAGAATAACTGAGGCAGAAGAACGGATAAGTGAACTGGATGACAGGATGGTGGAATTCACTGCTGGAGAACAGAATAAAGAAAAAAGAATGAAAAGAAATGAAGACAGCTGAAGAGACCTCTGAGACAACACTAAATGCAACAACATTTGCATTATAGGAGTCCCAGAAGGAGAAGAGACAGAGAAAGGACCTGAGAAAATATTTAAAGAGATTATAGCCAAAAACTTCCCTAACATGGAAAAGGACATAGCCACCCAGGTCCAGGAAGTGCAGAGAGTCCCATACAGGATAAACCCAAGGAGGAACACTCCAAGACACATAGTAATCATATTGGCAAAAATTAAAGAAAAGAAAAATTATTGAAAGCAACAAGGGAGAAAAGAGAAATAACATACAAGGGAACTCCCATAAGGTTAACAGCTGATTTCTTAGCAGAAACTCTACAAGCCAGAAGGAAGTGGCATGACATATTTAAAATGATGTATGGGAAGAAACTACAACCAAGATTACTCTACCTGGCAAGGATCTCATTCAGATTTGATGGGGAAATCAAAAGCTTTACAGACAAGCAAAAGCTAAGAGAATTCAGCACCAACAAACCAGCTATATAACAAATGCTAAAGGAACTTCTCTAGGTAGGAAACACAGAGAAGATAAGGACCTACAAAAACAAACCCAAAACAATTAAGAAAATGGTAATAGGAACATCCATATTGATAATTACCTTAAACGTGAATGGATTAAATGCTACAACCAAAAGATACAGGCTCACTGAATGGATACAAAAAGAAGACCCATATATATGCTGTCTATAAGAGACCCACTTCAGACCTAGGGACACATACAGACTGAAGTGAGGGGATGGAAAAAGATATTCCATGCAAATAGAAAACAAAAGAAAGCTGGAGTAGCAATACTCATATCAGACAAAATAGACATTAAAATAAAGAATGTTACAAGAGACAAGGAAGGACACTACATAATGATCAAGGGATCAATCCAAGAAGATATAACAATTATAAATATATATGCACCCAACATAGGAGCACCTCAATACATAAGGCAACTGATAACAGCTGTAAAAGAGGAACTCGACAGAAACAATACTAGTGGGGGACTTTAACACCTGACTTACACCAGTGGACAGATCATCCAAACAGAAAATTAATAAGGAAACACAAGCTTTAAACACAATAGACCAGAGAGATTTAATTGATATTCATAGGACATTCCATCTAAAACCAGCAGATTACACTTACTTCTCAAGTGCACACAGAACATTCTCCAGGATAGATCACATCTTGGGTCACAAATAAAGCCTCAGTAAATTTAAGAAATTTGAAATCATATCAAGCATTTTTACTGACCACAATGCTATGAGATTAGAAATCAGTTACAGGGAAAAAAAAGTAAAAAACACAGACACATGGAGGCTAAAAAATACATTACTACATAACCAAGAGATCACTGAAGAAATCAAAGAGGAAATCAAAAAATACCTAGAGACAAATGACAATGAAAACACAATGATCCAAAACCTATGGGGTTCAGCAAAAGCAGTTCTAAGAGGGAAGTTTATAGCAATACAAGCCTACCTCAAGAAACAAAAATATCAAATAAAAAATCTAAACTTACACCTAAAAGAACTAGAGAAAGAAAAGCAAACAAAATGGGAAGTTAGCAGAAGGAAAGAAATCATAAACCTCAGAGCAGAAATAAATGAAAGAGAAACAAAAAAACAGGAGCAAAGATCAATAAAAATAAAAGCTGGTTCTTTGAGAAGATAAAGAAAATTGATAAACCATTAGCCAGATTCATCAAGAAAACGAGGGAGAGGACTCAATAAAATTAGAAATGAACAAGGAGAAGTTACAACAGACACCGCAGAAATACAAAGCATCCTGAGACTACTACAAGCGACTCTAGGCCAATAAAATGGACAACCTCTAAGAAACGGAAAAATTCTTAGAAAAGTATAACTTTCCAAGAATGAACCAGGAAGAAGTAGAAAATATGAACAGACCAATCACAAGTAATGAAATTGAAACTGAAATTAAAAGTCTTCCAGCAAACAAAAGTCCAGGACCAGATGGCTTCACAGGTGAATTCTATCATATATTATGGAAGAGCTAACACCATCCTTCTCAAACTCTTCCAAAAAATTGCAGAGGAAAGAATACTCCCAAACTCATTCTATGAGGCCACCATCACCCTGGCACACAAAGCAGACAAAGATACTACAAAAAAGAAAACTACAGACCAATATCACTGATGAATATAGAAACAAAATTCCTCAACAAACTACTAGCAAACAGAATCCAACAACACATTAAAAGGATCATACACCATGATCAAGTGGGATTTATCCTAGGGATGCAAGCATTTTTCAATGTATGCAAATCAATCAATGTGATACACCATATTAACAAAATTGAAGAAGAAAAAACCATATGATCATCTCAATAGATGCAGAAAAAGCTTTTGACAAAATTCAGCGCCGATTTATGATAAAAACTCTCCAGAAAGTGGGCATAGAGGGAACCTACCTCAACATAATAAAGGCCATATATGACAAACCACAGCAAATATTCTCAATGGTGAAAAACTGAAAGCATTTCCTCTAAGATCAGGAACAAGACAAGTATGTCCACTCTCACCACTATTATTCAACATAGTTTTGGAAGTCCTAGCCACAGCAATCAGAGAAGAAAAAGAAATAAAAGGAATACAAATTGGAAAAGAGGAAGTAAAACTGTTAGTGTTTGAAGATGACATGATACTATATGTAGAGAATCATAAAGATGCTACCAGAAAACTTCTAGAGCTAATCAATGAATTTGGTAAAGTTTCAGGATACAAAATTAATGCACAGAAATCTCTTGCATTCCTACACACTAATGATGAAAAATCTGAAAAAGAAATTAATGAAACACTCCCATTTACCACTGCAACAAAAAGAATAACATACCTAGGAATAAACCTACCTAAGGAGACAAAAGAGCTGAATGCAGAAAATTATGACTCTGATGAAAGAAATTAAAAGTGGTACAAACAGATGGAGAGATGTACCATGTTCTTGGACTGGAAGAATCAATATTGTAAAATAACTATACTACCCAAAGCAATCTACAGATTCAATGCAATCCCTATCAAATTACCAATGGCATTTTTAACAGAACTAGAACAAAAAATCCTAAAATTTGTATGGAGACAAAAGACCCCGAATAGCCAAAGCAGTCTTGAGGGAAAAAAATGGAGGTGGAAGAATCAGACTCCCTGACTTCAGACTATAATACAAAGCTACAGTAATCAAGACAAGATGTACTGGCACAAAAACAGAAATATAGATCAATGGGACAGCATGGAAATTCTAGAGATAAACCCATGTACCTGTGGTCAACTAATCTATGACAAAGGAGGCAAGGATATACAATGGAGAAAAGACAGTCTCTTCAATAAATGGTGCTGGGAAAACTGGACAGCTACATGTAAAAGAATGAAATTAGAACACTCCCTAACACCATGCACCAAAATAAACTAAAAATGGATTAGAGACCTAAATGTAAGACCAGATACTATAAACCTCTTAGAAGAAAACATAGGAAGAACACTCTGTGACAAAAATCACAGCAAGATCTTTTTGATCCACCTCCTAGAGTAATGAAAATAAAAACAAAAATAAACAAATGGGACCTAATGAAACTTAAAAGTTTTTGGACAGCAAAGGAAACCACAAACAAGATGAAAAGACAGCCCTCAGAATGGGGGAAATATTTGCAGATGAATCAGTGAGCAAAGGATTAATCTCCAAAATATATAAACAGCACATGCAGCTCAATATTTAAAAAGCAAAAAACCCAATCCAAAAATGGGCAGAAGACCTAAATAGACATTTCTCCCAAGAAGACATACAGATGGCCCAGAAGCAGATGAAAGCTGCTCAACATCACTAATTATTAGACAAATGCAAATCATAACTACAAGGAGGTATCACCTGACGCCAGTTAGAATGAGCATCATCAGAAAATCTACAAACAACAAATGCTGGAGTGTGTGTGGACAAAAGGGAACCCTCTTGCACTGTTGGTGGGAATGTAAATTGACACAGCCACTATGGTGAACAGTATGGAGGTTCCTTAAAAATCTAAAAACAGGGGGCTTCCCTGGTGGCGCAGAGGTTGAGAGACCGCCTGCCGATGCAGGGGACACGGGTTCGTGCCCCGGTCCGGGAAGATCCCACATGCTGCGGAGCGGCTGGGCCTGTGAGCCGTGGCCACTGGGCCTGTGCGTCCGAGCCTGTGCTCCGCAACGGGAGAGGCCACAACAGTGAGAGGCCCACGTACCGCAAAAAAAAAAAAAAAAAAAAAAATCTAAAAACAGAAGTACCATATGACCCAGCAATCCCACTACTGGGCATATACCCTCAGAAAACCATAAGTCAAAAGACACATGCACCCCAATATTCATTGCAGCACTATTTACAACAGCCAGATCATGGAAGCAACGTAAATGCTCATCGACAGATGAATGGATAAAGAAGATGTGGCACATATATACAGTGGAATATTATTCAGCCATAGAAAGGAAGGAAATTTGGTCATTTGTAGAGACGTGGATAGATCTAGAGACTGTCATACAGAGTGAAGTAAGTCAGTAAGAAAAAAACAAATATCATATATTAATGCATATATGTGGAACCTAGAAAAATGGTACAGCTGAACTCGTTTGCAGGGCAGAAATTGAGACACAGATGTAGAGAACAAACATATGGACACCAAGAGGGGAAAGTGGTGGTGGGGGATGGTGGTGGTGGGATGAATTGGGAGATTGGGATTGACATATATACACTAATATGTATAAAATGAAAAAGCAATAAGACCCTGCTGTATAAATAAATAAAATAAAATTCAAAATTTTTTTCTTTTAAATTAAACAAGTAATAGATGGAACAGAGTTTGCTGAGAAGATGAAGAAATAGAAGAACTTGAGCTCACCTCCTCTCACAAAAACACCAGAAACACAATTAACTTCTGAACAACCCCACTGACCAAAAAAGACTGGAACCTATCAAAAAAGATACTGTATTTCCAAAGACAAAGAAGAGGACACAGTGAGACAGTAGGAGGGTCACATTCAAGATACCATCAAATCCAATGCTCACCAGGTGTACGACCCACAAGCTTGAAATTAATTATATTGCAGAGGTTCTCCCACAGGAGTGAGAGTTCTGAGCCACATGCATGGTCCCTAGCTGGGGGTCTGGCATTAAGAGGAGGAGCCCCCGGAGCATTTGGATTTGAAGACCAGTGGGGCTTGATCACAGGAATGCCACAGGACTGGGGGAAAGAGAGACGCCACTCTTGGATGTTGCAAGCAAAGTGTCAATTGTGCCAGGAACCAGGGGAAATAGCAGTGACTTCATAGGAACCTGGGCCAGACCTACCTGCTGATCTTGGAGGGTCTCCTGGGAGGCGGAGTTAGCTTTGGCTCACTGCAGGGATACGGACATGTGGTGACAGAGGAACTGGGGAGTACTCATTGGTGTGAGCTATCCTGGGCACCTCCATTTTGATGCCAAGGCCTGGCCGCACCCACAGCCCTTAGGTTCCTGTGCGGGACACTTCAGGCCAAACAACAGACAGGGCAGGAACACAGTCCCACCCATCAGCAGACAGGCTGCCAAAAGTCTTCCTGAGCCCGTGGCTGCCTCTAAACACACCCCTTGACATGGCCCTGCCCACCAGAGGGAAAAGACCTAGCTCTACCCATCAGTGGGTAGGCACCAGTCACTTCCACGAGGAAGCCTGCACAAGCCTCTTAGACCAGCCTCATCCACCAGGGAGCATACAACAGAAGCAAGAGGAACTACAATCCTGCAGCCTATGGGACCACAAACACAGAAAGTTAGACAAAATGAGATGACAGAGGAATATGTTCTAGACGAAGGAACAAGATAAAACCCCAAAAGAACAACTAAGTGAAGTGGAGATAGGAAATCTTACCTGAAAAAGAATTCAGAGTAATGATAGTAAAGATGATCCTGGAAAAAGAATGGAAGCACAGACCAAGATACAAGAAATTTAAAAAGAGCTAGAGGGCTTCCCTGGTGGCGCAGTGGTTAAGAATCCGCCTGCCAATGCAGGAGACACGGGTTCGAGCCCTGGTCCAGGAAGATCCCACATGCCGCGGAGCAACTGAGCCTGTGCACCCAAACTACTGAGCCTGCGCTCTAGAGCCCGCCAGCCACAACTACTGAAGGCTGCACGCCTAGAGCCCATGCCCCGCAACAAGAGAAGCCACCGCAGTGAAAAGCACGTGCACCGCAATGAAGAGTAGACCCCGCTCGGCGCAACTACAGAATGCCTGCGCACAGCAACGAAGACCCAACGCAACCAATAATAAATACATACATACATACATAAATTTAAAAAAAAAAAGAAAAAAAAAAAAGAGCTAGAACATTTAAAAAACAAACAAACAGAGCTGAACAATACAATAACTGCAATGAAAAACACACTAGAAGGAATCAATAGCAGACTAAATGAGGCAGAAGAATGGATAAGTGAGCTGGAAGACAGAATGGTGGAAATCACTGCCACAGAACAGAATAAAGAAAAAATAATGAAAAGAAATGAGGACAGTTTAAGAGACCTCTGGGACAACATTAAATGTACCAATATTCAGATTATAGCAGTCCTGGAAGGAGAAGAGAGAGAAAAAGGCCTGAGAAAATATTTGAAGAGATAATAGCTGAAAACTTCCCAAACATGGGAAAGGAACAGTCACCCAAGTCCAGGAAGCACAGTCTCATACAGGATAAACCCAAGGAGGGAAACACCAAGATACATATTAATCAAATTGACAAAAATTAAAGACAAAGAGAAAATATTAAAAGCAAAAAGGAAAAGCAACAAATAACATACAAGGGAACCCTCATACAGCTATCAACTGATTTTTCAGCAGAAACTGCAGATCAGGAAAGAGTGGTCTGATATATTTAAAGTGATGAAAGGGAAAAACCTACAACCAATAATAATCTACCCAGCAAAGCTCTTATTCAGATTCAGTGGAGATATCAAAAGCTTTACAGACAAGCAAAAGCTAAGAGAATTCAGCACCACCAAACCAGCTTTATAGCAAATTGTACTTCTCTAAGCAGAAAAGAAAAGGCCACAACTAGGAACAAGAAAATTATGAATGGGAAAGCACACTGTTAAAGGCAAACATACAGTAAATGTAGGAGATCATCCACACAAAAGATTATCAAAACCAGCAATCATGAGGAGAGTACAAATGCAGGATATCGGAAATGCATTTGAAATTGAGACCAGCAACTTAAAACAATTATAGATATAGACATCTCTATATCTATATCTATATCTATATCTATATCTATATATCTATATCTATACCTATCTATCTATCTATCTATCTATACAATCTTGTATATATATATAGATTGCTATGTCAAAACCTCATGGTAACTGCAAACCAAAAATCTACAATAGATGTACACACAAAAGAGAAAAAAGAATACAAACACAACAGTAAAGTTAGTAATCAAATCACAAGAGAAGAGAACAAAAGAGGAAGGGAAGAAAAATGACCTACAAAAACATATATATGCACTCTACAAAAGACCCACTTCAGATCTGGGGATACATACAGACCCACTTCATGTGTAGGGGCACATACAGCAACTGAGGGGATGAAGAAAGGTATTCCATGCAAATGGAAACCAGAAGAAAGCTGGAGTAGCAATACTCTGGCAAAATAGACTTTAAAATAAAGACTGGTACAAGAGACAAAGAAGGACACTACATAATGATCAAGAGATCAATCCAAGAAGAAGATATAACAATTGAAAATATATATACACCCAATGGAGGAACACCCCAATATATAAGGAGAACAGCCATAAAGGAGAAATCAATAGTAACACAATAATAGTGGGGAACTTTAACACCTGACTTACATCAATGGACAGAACATCTAGACAGAAAATCAATAAGTAAATGCAGGCCTTAAATGACACATTAAGCCAGCTGGACCTAATTGAAATGTATAGAGCATTCCATCTGAAAAAGGCAGAATACACATTCTTTTCAAATGCATATGGAGCAGTCTCCAGGATAGATCACATGCTGGGCTATAAAGCAAGCCTCAATAAATTAAAGAATATTGAAATCATATCAAGCATCTATTCCAAGCACAATGTTCTGAGATTAGAAATCAACTACAAGAAAAAATTGTAGAAAACAAAAACATGTGGTACTAAACAACCAATGGATCACCGAAAAAAATTGACAGGAAACCAAAGAATACCCAGAGAAAATGGGATGCAGCAAAAGCAGCTCTAAGAGGGAAGTTTATAGCAATACAATCTTACCTCAGGAAACAAGAAAAATCCCCAATAAACAACCTAATCTTACACCTAAAGGAACTAGAGAAAGAAGAACAAACAAAATCCAAAGTTAGCTGAAGGAAAAAAATCATAAAGATCAGAGCAGAAATAAAGACTTAAAAAAACAATAGAAAAGGGCTTCCCTGGTGGCGCAGTGGTTGAGAGTCCGCCTGCCGATGCAGGGGACACGGGTTCGTGCCCTGGTCTGGGAAGATCCCACATGCCGCGGAGCGGCTGGGCCCGTGAGCCATGGCCGCTGAGCCTGCGCGTCCGGAGCCTGTCCTCCGCAACGGGAGAGGCCACAACAGTGAGAGGCCCGCGTAACGCATAAAAAAAAAAAAAAAAAAAAAAATAGAAAAGATCAATAAAACAAAAACTAGTTCTTTGAGAAGATAAACAAAATTGATAAACCTTTAGCCAGAAAAAAGGGAGAGGGACCAAATCAATACAATTAGAAATGGAAAAGGAGAAGTTACAATTGACACCACAAAAATGCAAAGGATCATAAAAGACTACTACAAGCAACTATATGCCAATAAAATGGACAACCCAGAAGAAATGGACAAATTCTTAGAAAGGTACAATCTCCCAAAACTGAACCAGAGATTTGCATCACAGTGTCCACTACATGTACAGGTAGTATCTTAGTCTGCTTCGCCTGCTATAATGAAATACTACAAACTGGGAAGCTTATAAACAACAGAAACTTATTTCTTACAGTTCTTGAATCTGGAAGTCTAAGATCAGAGTGCCAACATGGTAGTGTCCTTCTTATTGGTTGCAGACTACCAAGTTCTGCAGTGGCGGAACGGGTTGAGGCATCTTTTTGGGGTCTCTTTTATAAGAGCCCTAATCCTGTTCATGAGGGCTCCATTCTCAGGACCTAATCACCTCCCAAAGGCCCCACCTCTAATACCATTACCTTGGCGTGAGGATTTTAACACACAAATTTTAGAGGGATGCAAACATTCAAACCATAGCAGTTAGTGATGAAAAATATGGCTGGATAGGGTCATTCTGTACAAGATCCTAAATGTGAAGTGAATCAATAAGTGGTTAGTTGATTGAATCATCCTTACTGATCATCAGTGAGGCACTTTTAAAATTAACTCATCTTTGACTGCCCAGAGAGACATGACGTATTTGTAGTGAAATGAGCAGTCTTGACTTTGGCAGATGCTCAATGCATCACTCTCCCATCTGGGACCCCCACACTGAGAGTGGCCTGAAGAGTGGACAAGTATGAGGCAAAGTCTGGAAACCAGGCAGATCTTTACCATGGCTGAGGAGTCAATGGCTACTTGGTGTAGAGAAGAAGAGGGGAGACATGGAAACTGTCTTAAAATGGATCTAGAGAAAAAGGCAGAGCCAACCTCAATGAAAGGAAAACGTCATGTTAGTATCAGGCAATAGTTTCTAAGGTAAGAATTACTAGACAAGGGAGGGGGGTGGTGAACTTTTCTTCCCTGGCAATGGCTTAAGAGAGGTTACATGATCAGGAGGAAACTTTAAAAATTAAATCAGGAGACATTGCTAGGTTAAACTTACCTTGACCTTACCTTATAGTTGGAGACTAAGATATGATAAGGGAATGATAAAGAAGAGATTTTTACAGATTTTCTGGAAACTATAAGACAGAAGAAGAAACCAGAATGGGATTGGGAGAGTGTCTGCAGAAGATAGTCACAGGAATCAAAAGGGGAAGTGTTTGAGATATGGATAAAAGGGAATGAACTGATCCCATATGTCCAAGATATTTTTGGGCACATGACCTGCTGTTGTATATAAGCACATGATGACCCCACGATGTGTTTCCTGAAAGTCTAAAAATTCACCCATGGACGGAAACTCTAGGGAGCAATTTTTAACCTTACTTGTTCAGTGGAGCCAATTAACAGTCTAGTGAAGCCTATGGACTTTTTTCAGTATGTTTTTACATGCACAAAACAAAATACTTAGATTATGAAAACTGTTATCAAAATATTAGAAAAACAAATCTGTGATATATTGATAGTATGACACATTAAAGAACCAGATCGAGCAGTGGGTCTAATAACTACTTCATTTTCAAAGTAGTGTTAAACACAAATTATTACCTCTAAAGATGTTACAAAAGATATCTACAAGCATCAAGTAATAAGAAAAAAAATGTGATTTCTATTTGTGACAAAGACACAAGTATTGCTAGTACTATCGTGGTTTATTGCTTACATTCATAATTGAAGGAAGTGCTAAATGTTAGTTAACTAAATATTTAGTTAAACATTAGTAAACATTTTCCCCACGCAAATTCAAGGATCTGCTAAATTCTATACACATTCAGTCTAAGGACCCCAGTTTAAGGAAGACTAGTAAGAAGAAGACTAGTAAGGATCCCTTGGGTGACCACAGTAGGGAGTACACAGTAGGGAGTAGCTGGGGGCTGGAGACCACTAATTGAATCAGATATTAAATGACTCATGTTATAGATTGGGGTCTGGTGAGAGTATATGATATTCCCTACCCTCCATAACTGCTCTGGCATCCAATGCACTTGCTTTTTAATCTGACATGAAACCATCATCCCAGAGAGGATGAAGGGAGTAAATAAAATTTCTTGACTTAAAATTTTCCCTGCCATTTACTACTATTATTGACCTGGAGAACCATTCTACTAGGAGAGTTTCTACTAGAAGAGAGAAAATCTTTGAGCAAGGATGGAGTTAGGACTGAGTTCTGGAACACTGTAGGCTTGAGAGAGGGTGTGAACCTAAGGTGCACTCTCCACTGCATTTACCCAGCAAGTGTTGTTCATTCAGAAACAAAGGAATGTTTTCCAGACATAGGGACCCGAGTTAAGTTCTGGGGATTTCATGCCCCACTTTCCTTTCTTGTGACAGTTTGCAATGTTTATCAGAGTAGAACTGATATCAGAAAATGGCCCAAATTTACATTTGATATTTTTCACACCTAGTGTGATAGAGCGAAACCTTAGTCTCAATACCTGTTTTTTTTTTTTTTTTTTGTGTGTGTGTGTGTGTGTGTGTGTGTGGTACACGGGCCTCTCACTGTTGTGGGCTCTCCGTTACGGAGCACAGGCTCCAGACGCCCAGGCTCAGTGGCCATGGCTCACGTGCCTAGCCGCTCTGTGGCAAGTGGCATCTTCCCAGACCGGGGCACGAACCCGTGTCCCCTGCATAGGCAGGCGGACTCTCAACCACTGCGCCACCAGGGAAGCATCTCAATACCTGTGTTTTTGTTTTTTTTTTTTTTACATCTATATTGGAGTATAATTGCTTTACAATGGTGTGTTAGTTTCTGCTTTATAACAAAGTGAATCAGTTATACGTATACATATGTTCCCATATCTCCTCCCTCCTGCGTCTCCCTCCCTCCCACACTCCCTATCCCACCCATCCAGGTGGTCACAAAGCACCGAGCTGATCTCCCTGTGCTATGCGGCTCTTTGCCACTAGCTATCTATTTTACGTTTGGTAGTGTATATATGTCCATGCCACTCTCTCACTTTGTCACAGCTTACCCTTCCCGTCCCCATATCCTCAAGTCCATTCTCTAGTAGGTCTGTGCCTTTATTCCCATCTTACCCCTAGGTTTTTCATGACATTTTTTTCCTTATATTCCATATATATAAATTCCACATATATGTATTAGCATACGGTATTTGTCTTTCTTTTTCTGATTTACTTCACTCAGTATGACAGATTCTAGGTCCATCCACCTCACTACAAATAACTCAATTTCGCTTCTTTTTATGGCTGAGTAGTATTCCATTGTATATATGTGCCACTTATTCTTTATCCATTCATCTGATGATGGACACTTAGGTTGTTTCCATCTCCTGGCTATTGTGAATAGAGCTGCAATGAACATTTTGTTACATGACTCTCTTTGAATTATGGTTTTCTCAGGGTATATGCCAAGTAGAGGGATTGCTGCGTCATATGGTAGTTCTATTTGTAGTTTTTAAAGCAACCTCCATACTGTTCTCCATAGTGGCTGTACCAATTCACATTCCCACCAGCAGTGCAAGAGTGTTCCCTTTTCTCCACACCCTCTCCAGCATTTATTGTTCCTAGATTTTTTGATCATGACCATTCTGACCAGTGTGAGATGATAGCCCATTGTAGTTTTGATTTGCATTTCTCTAATGATTAATGATGTTGAGCATTCTTTCATGTGTTTGTTGGCAATCTGTATATCTTCTTTGGAGAAATGTCTATTTAGGTCTTCTGCCCATTTTTGGATTGGGTTGTTTGTTTTTTTATTATTGAGCTGCATGAGCTGGTTATAAATTTTGGAGATTAACCCTTTGACAGTTGCTTCATTTGCAAATATTTTCTCCCATTCTGAGTGTTGCCTTTTGGTCTTTTTTATGGTTTCCTTTGCTGTGCAAAAGCTTTGAAGTTTCATTAGGCCCCATTTGCTTATTTTTGTTTTTATTTCCATTTCTCTAGGAGGTGGGTCAAAAAGGATCTTGCTGTGATTTATGTCATAGAGTGTTCTGTCTATGTTTTCCTCTAAGAGTTTGTTAGTGTCTGGCCTTACATTTAGGTCTTTAATCCATTTTGAGCTTATTTTTGTGTATGATGTTAGGGAGTGATCTAATCTCATACTTTTTCATTTACCCATCCAATTTTCCCAGCACCAATTTTTGAAGAGGCTATCCTTTCTCCACTGTACATTTCTGCCTCCTTTATAAAAGATAAGGTGACCATGTGTGCATGGGTTTATCTCTGGGTTTTCTATCCTGTTCCATTGATCTACCTTTCTGTTTTTTGTGCCAGTACCATACTGTCTTGATTACTGTAGCTTTGTAGTATAGTCTGAAGTCAGGGAGCCTGATTCCTCCAGCTCCATTTTTCATTCTCAAGATTGATTTGGCTATTCGGGGTCTTTTGTGTTTCCATACAAATTGTGAAATCTTTTGTTCTAGTTCTGTGAAAAATGCCAGTGGTAGTTGGATACGGATTGCATTGAGTCTGTAGATTGCTTTGGGTAGTAGAGTCATTTTCACAATGTTGATTCTTCCAATCCAAGAACATGGTATATCTCTCCATCTATTTGTATCATCTTTAATTTCTTTCATCAGTGTCTTATAATTTTCTGCATACATGTCTATTGTCTCCTTAGGTAGGTGTATTCCTAGATATTTTATTCTTTTTGTTGCAGTGGTAAATGGGAGTGTTTTCTTGAGTTGACTTTCAGATTTTGCACCATTAGTGTATAGGAATGCCAGAGATTTCTGTGCATTAATTTTGTATACTGCTACTTGAGCAAATTCATTGATGAGCTGTAGTAGTTTTCTGGTAGCATCTTTAGGATTCTCTATGTATAGTATCATGTCATCTGCAAACAGTGACAGCTTTACTTCTTCTTTTCTGATTTGGATTCCTTTTATTTCCTTTTCTTCTCTGATTGCTGTTGCTAAAACTTCCAAAACTATGTTGAATAAGAGTGGTGAGAGTGGGCAACCTTGTCTTGTTCCTGATCTTAGTGGAAATGCTTTCAGTTTTTCACCATTGAGGATGATCTTGGCTGTGGGTTTGTCATAATGGCCTTTATTATGTTGAGGAAAGTTCCTTCTACGCCTACTTTCTGGAGGGTTTTTATCATAAATGGTGTTGAATTTTGTCGAAAGCTTTCTCTGCATCTATTGAGATGATCATGTGGTTTTTCTCCTTCAATTTCTTAATTTGGTGTATCACGTTAATGGATTTGCGTATATTGAAGAATCCTTACATTCCTGAAATGAACTCCAATTGTTCTTGCTGTATGATCCTTTTAATGTGCTGTTGGATTCTGTTTGCTACTATTTTGTTGAGGATTTTTGCATCTCTGTTCATCAGTGATATTGGCCTGTAGTTTTCTTTCTATGTGACATCCTTGTCTGCTTTTGGTATCAGGGTGATGGTGGCCTCGTAGAATGAGTTTGGGAGTATTCCTCCCTCTGCTATATTTTGGAAGAGTTTGAGAAGGGTAGATGTGTTAGCTCTTCTCTAAATGTTTGCTAGAATTCGCCTGTGAAGCCATCTGATCCTGGGCTTTTGTTTGTTGTCAGATTTTTAATCACATTTTCAATTTCAGTGCTTGTGATTGGTCTGTTCATATTTTCTATTCCTTCCTGATTCAGTCTGGCCAGATTGTGCATTTCTAAGAATTTGTCCATTTCTTCCAGGTTGTCCATTTTATTCGCATAGAGTTGCCTGTAGTAATCTCTCATGATCTTTTGTATTTCTGCAGTGTTATTTGTTACTTCTCCTTTATCATTTCTAATTCTATTGATTTGAGTCTTCTCCCTTTTTTTCTTGAATGAGTATGGTTAATGGTTTATCAATTTGTTTATCTTCTCAAAGAACCAGCTTTTAGTTTTATTGATCTTTGCTCTCTTTCCTTCATTTATTTTTCATTTATTTCTGATCTGATCTTTATGATTTCTCTCCTGCTAACTGGGATTTTTTTGTGCTTCTTTCCCTAATTGCTTTAGGTGCAAGTTTAGATTGTTGTTTGGTTGGTTTTTTTTTTTTTTAAATCTTTATTGGAGTATAATTGCTTTACAATGGTGTGTTAGTTTCTGCTTTATAACAAAGTAAATCAGTTTTACAGAAACATGTGATCCATTATCTCTTCCCTCTTGCATCTCCCTCCCTCACACCCTCACTATCCCACCCACTAGGTGGTCAAAAGCACCGAACTGATCTTCCTCTGCTATGCGGCTGCTTCCCACTAGCTGTCTATTTTACGTTTGGTAGTGTATATATGTCCATGCCACTCTCTCGCTTTGTCACAGCTTACCCTTCCCCCTCCCCATATCCTCAATTCCATTCTCTAGTAGGTCTGTGTCTTTATTCCTTTCTTACCCCTGGTTCTTCATGACATTATTTTTCCTTAAATTCCATATATATATGTTAGCATACAGTATTTGTCTTTCTCTTTCTGACTTACTTCACTCTGTATGAGAGACACTAGGTCCATCCATCTCATTACAAGTAGCTCAATTTCATTTCATTTTATGGCTGAGTATTATTCCATTGTGTATATGTGCCACATCTCCTTTATCCATTCATCTGATGATGGACACTTAGGTTGTTTCCATCTCCTGGCTATTGTAAATAGTGCTGCAATGAACATTTTGGTACATGACTCTTTTTGAATTATAGTTTTCTCAGGGTATATGCCCAGTAGTGGGATTGCTGGGTCATATGGTACTTCTATTTGTAGTTTTTTAAGGAACCTCCATACTGTTCTCCATAGTGGTTGTACCAATTCACATTCCCACCAGTAGTGCAAGAGTGTTCCCTTTTCTCCACACCCTCTCCAGCATTTATTGTTTCTAGATTTTTTGATGATGGCCATTCTGACCGATGTGAGATGATATCTCATTGTAGTTTTGATTTGAATTTCCTTAATGATTAATGATGTTGAGCACTCTTTCATATATTTGTTGGCAATCTCTATGTCTTCTTTGGAGAAATGTCTTTTTAGGTCTTATGTCCATTTTTGGATTGGGTTGTTTGTTTTTTTGTTATTGAGCTGTATGAGCTGCTTCTAAATTTTGGAGATTAATCGTTTGTCACTTGCTTCATTTGCAAATAGTTTCTCCCATTCTGACGGTTGTATTTTGGTCTTTTTTGTGGTTTCCTTTGCTGTGCAAAAGCTTTGAAGTTTCATTAGGTCCCATTTGTTTAATTTTGTTTTTATTTCCATTTCTCTAGGAGGTGGGTCAAAAAGGATCTTGCTGTGATTTATGTCATAGAGTTTTCTGCCTATTTTTTCCTCTATGAGTTTTATAGTGTCTGGCCTTACATTTAGGTCTTTAATCCATTTTGAGCTTATTTTTGTGTATGGTGTTAGGGAGTGAACTAATGTCATACATTTTCATGTACCTGTCCAGTTTTCCCAGCACCAGTACTTGAAGAGGCTGTCCTTTCTCCACTGTACATTCCTGCCTCCTTTATCAGAGATAAGGTGACCATATATGCGTGGGTTTATCTCTGGGCTTTCTATCCTGTTCTACTGATCTATCTTTCTGTTTTTGTGCCAGTAGCATACTGGCTTGATTACTGTAGCTTTGTAGTATAGTCTGAAGTCAGGGAGCCTGATTCCTCCAGCTCTGTTTTTCGTTTTCAAGATTGCTTTGGCTATTTGGGGTCTTTTGTGTTTCCATACAAATTGTGAAATGTTCTGTTCTAGTTCTGTGAAAAATGCCAGCGGTATTTGGATAGGGATTGCATTGAATCTGTAGATTGCTTTGGGTAGTAGAGTCATTTTCACAATGTTGAATCTTCCAATCCAAAAACATGGTATATCTCTCCATCTATTTGTATCATTTTTAATTTCTTTCATCAGTGTCTTCTAATTTTCTGCATACAGGTCTTTTGTATCCTTAGGTAGGTGTATTCCTAGATATTTTATTCATTTTTTTGCAATGGTAAATGGGAGTGTTTTCTTGATTTCACTTTCAGATTTTGCACCATTAGTGTATAGGAATGCCAGAGATTTCTGTGCATTAATTTTGTATACTGCTACTTGAGCAAATTCATTGATGAGCTGTAGTAGTTTTCTGGTAGCATCTTTTGGATTCTCTGTGTATTGTATCATGTCATCTGCAAACAGTGACAGCTTTACTTCTCTTTTCCGATTTGGATTCCTTTTATTTCTTTTTCTTTTCTGATTGCTGTGGCTGGAACTACCAAAACTATGTTGAATAAGAGTGGTGAGAGTGGGCAATCTTGTCTTGTTCCTGATCTTCGTGGAAATGCTTTCAGTTTTTCACCATTGATGATCTTGGCTGTGGGTTTGTCATATATGGCCTTTATTATGTTGAGCAAAGTTCCCCCTATGCCTACTTTCTGTAGGGTTTTTATGATAAATGGGTGTTGAATTTTGTCAAAATCTTTGTCTGCATCTATTTACATGACCATAGGGTTTTTATCCTTCAAATTGTTAATATGGTGTGTAACGTTGATTGATTTGCATATATTGAAGAATGCTTGCATTCCTGGAATAAACCCCACTTGATCATGGTGTATGATCCTTTTAATGTGTTGTTGGATTCTGTTTGCTAGTATTTTGTTGAGGATTTTTGTATCTATTTTCATCAGTGATATTGGCCTGTAGTTTTCTTTCTTTGTGACATCCTTGTCTGGTTTTGGTATCAGTGTGATGGTGACCTCATAGTATGAGTTTGGGAGTGTTCCTCCTTCTACTGTATTTTGGAAGAGTTTGAGAAGGATAGGTGTTAGCTCTTCTCTAAATGTTTGATAGAATTCGCCTGTGAAGCCATCTGGTCCTGGGCTTTGGTTGTTGGTTGATTGTTAATCACAGTTCAAATTTCTGTGCTTGTGATTGGTCTGTTCATATTTTCTATTTCTTCCTGATTCAGTCTTGGCAGGTTGTGCATTTCTAAGAATTTGTACATTTCTTCCAAGTTTTCCACTTTATTGGCATAGAGTTTCTTTTAGTAATCTCTCATGATATTTTCTAATTTTGCAGTGTCAGCTCTTACTTCTCCTTTTTCTGTTCCTTTTTTTTTTTTTTTTTTTTTTTTTTGTGGTACGTGGGCTTCTCACTGTTATGGCTTCTCCTATTGTGGAGCACAGGCTCCGGACACACAGTCTCAGTGGCCATGGCTCACGGGCCTAGCCACTCCGTGGCTTGTGGGGTCCTCCCGGAATGGGGCATGAACCTGTGTCTCCTGCATTGGCAGGAGGACTCTCAACCACTGCACTACCAGGGAAGACCCACTTCTCCGTTTTCATTTCTTGTTCTATTGATTTGAGTCTTCTCCGATTTTTTCTTGATGAGTGTGACTAATGGTTTATCAATTTTGTTTGTCTTCTCAAAGAACCAGCTTTTAGTTTTATTGATCTTTGCTATCATTTCCTTCATTTCTTTTTCATTTCTTTCTGATATGATCTTTATGATTTCTTTCCTTCTGCTAACTTTGGGGTTTTTTTTGTTCTTTGTCTAATTGCTTTAGGTGCACGGTTAGGCTTTTTATTCGAGATGTTTCCTGTTTCTTCAGGTAGGATTGTATTGCTATAAATTCCCTCTTAGAACTGCTTTTGCTGCATTCCATAGGTATTGGGTCGTCGTATCTCCATTGTCATTTTTTTCTAGGTATTTTTTGATATCCTCTTTGATTCCTTCAGTGATCACTTCGTTATTAAGTTGTGTATTGTTTAGCCTCCTTGTGTTTGTATTTTTTACAGATCTTTTCCTGTAATTGATATCTAGTCTCATAGCATTGTGGTCAGAAAAGATACTTGATACAATTTCAATTTTCTTAAATTTGCCAAGGCTTGATTTGTGACCCAAGATATGATCTATCATGGCGAATGTTCCATGAACACTTGAGAAAAATATGTATTCTGTTGTTTTTGAACAGAATGTCCTATAAATATCAATTAAGTCCATCTTGTTTAATATATCATTTAAATCTTTTGTTTCCTTATTTATTTTCATTTTGGATGATGTGTCCACTGGTGAAAGTGGGGTGTTAAAGTCCCCTACTATGAATGTGTTACTGTCGATTTCCCCTTTTATGGCTGTTAGTATTTGCCTGATGTAGTGAGGTGCTCCTATGTTGGGGGCATAAATACTTACAATTGTTATACCTTCTATTTGGATCAATCCCTTCATCATTATGTAGTGTCCTTCTTTATCCCTTTTAATAGTCCTTATTTTAAAGTCTATTTTTTCTGATATGAGAATTGCTACTCCAGCTTTCTTTTGATTTCCATTTGCATGGAATATCTTTTTCCATCCCCTCACTTTCACCCTGTATGTGTCTCTAGCTCTGAAATGGGTTCTTGTAGACAGCATATATATGTGTCTTGTTTTTGTATCCATTCAGCCAGTCTGTGTCTTTTGGTGGGAGCATTTAATCCATTTACATTTAAGGTAATTATCAATATGTATTTTCCTATTCCCATTTTCTTAATTGTTTTGTGTTTGTTATTGTAGGTCTTTTCCTTCTCTTGTGTTCCTTGCCTAGAGAAGGTCCTTTAGCATTTGTTGTAAAGCTGCTTTGGTGGTGCTGAACTTTCTCAGTGTTTGCTCGTCTGTAAAGGTTTTAATTTCTCCATCAAATCTGAATGAGATCCTTGCTGGGTAGAGTAATCTTGGTTGTAGGTTTTTCTCCTTCATTACTTTAAATATGTCCTGCCAGTCCCTTCTGGCTTGCAGAGTTTCTGCTGAAAGATCAGCTGTTAACCTTATGGGGATTCCCTTGTGTGTTGTTTGTTGTTTTTACCTTGCTGCTTTTAATATGTTTTCTTTCTATTTAATTTTTGACAGTTTGATTAATATTTGTCTTGGCATGTTTCTCCTTGGATTTATCCTGTATGGGACTCTCTGTGCTTCCTGGACTTGATTAACCAATTCCTTTCCCATATTATGGAAGTTTTCAACTATAATTTCTTCAAATATTTTCTCAGTCCTTTTCTTTTTCTTTTCTTCTTCTGGAATCCCTATAATTTGAATGTTGGTGCATTTAATGTTTTCCCAGGGGTCTCTGAGACTGTCCTAAGTTCTTTTCATTCTCTTTTCTTTATTCTTCTCTGCAGTAGTTATTTCCACTATTTTATCTTCCAGGTCACTTATCCGTTGTTCTGCCTCAGTTATCCTGCTATTGATCCCTTCTAGAGTATTTTCAGTTTCATTTATTGTGTTGTTCATCATTGCTTGTTTCATCTTTAGTTCTTATAGGTCCTTGTTAAATGTTTCTTGCATTTTCTCTGTTCTATTTCCAAGATTTTGGATCATCTTTGCTATCATTATTCTTAATTCTTTTTCAGGTAGACTGCCTAGTTCCTCTTCATTTGTTAGGTCTGGTGGATTTTTATCTTGCTCCTTCATCTGCTGTGTGTTTTTCTGTCTTTTCATTTTGCTTATCTTACTGTGTTTAGGGTCTCCTTTTTGCAGGCTTCAGGTTCGTAGTTCCATTGTTTTTGGTGTCTGTCCACAGTGGCTAAGTTTGTTCAGTGGGTTGTGTAGGCTTCCTGGTGGAGGGGACTAGTGCCTGTGTTGTGCTGGATGAGGCTGGAACTTATCTTTCTTGTGGGAAGGTCTATGTCTGGTGGTGTGTTTCTGCGTGTCTGTGGACTTATTATGATTTTAGGCAGCCTCTCTGCTAATGGGTGGGGTTGTGTTCCTGTCTTGCTAGTTGTTTGGCATAGGGTGTCCAGCACTGTAGCTTGCTGGTCCTTGAGTGAAGCTGGGTGCTGGTGTTGAGATGGAGATCTCCGGGGGATTTTCACCATTTGATATTATGTGGAACTGGGAGGTCTCTTGTGGACCAGTGTCCTGAAGTTGGCTCTCCCACCTCAGAGGCACAGCACTGACTCCTGGCTGTAGCACCAAGAACTTTTCATTCACACAGCTCAGAATATACTGGAGAAAAAGTGGAAGGAAAGAAAGAAAGAGGATAATATAAAATAAAATAAAGTAAGGTAAAATAAAGTTATTAAAATAAAAAATAATTATTAAGAAAATTTGTTTTTAAAAAAAAAAGAACGGATAGAACATTAAGACAAATGGTGAAAGCAAAGCTATACAGACAAATTCTCACACAGAAGCATACACATACACACTGAGAAAAAGAGGAAAAGGGGAAAAACTCACAAATCTTGCTCTCAAAGTCCACCTCCTCAATTTGGGATGATTCGTTGACTATTCATGTATTCCACAGTTGCAGGGTACATCACAAGTTGATTGTGGAGCTTTAACACGCTGCTGTTGAGGCTGCTGGGAGAGATTTCCCTTTCTCTTCTTTGTTCGCACAGCTCCCGGGGCTCAGCTTTAGATTTGGCCCCGCCTCTGCTTGTAGGTCGCTGGAGGGCGTCTGTTTTTCGCTCAGACAGAACGGGGTTAAAGGAGCAGCTGCTTTGGGGGCTCTGGCTCACTCAGGCCGTGGGGAGGGACGGGTGCGGATGCGGGGCAAGCCCACAGCGGCAGAAGCCAGCGGGATGTTGCACCATCCTGAGGCGCACCATGCGTCCTCCCAGGGAAGTTGTCTCTGGATCCTGGGACCCTGGCAGTGGCAGGCTGCACAGGCTCCCCGGAAGGGATGTGTAGGTAGTGACCTGTGCTTGCACACAGGCTTCTTGGTGGCGGCAGCCGCAGCCTTAGCATCTCATGCTTATCTCTGGGGTCTGCGCTGTTAGCCACAGCTAGCGACCATCTCTGGAGCTCCTTTAAGCAACGCTCTTAATCCCCTCTCCTTGCGCACCAGGAAACAAAGAGGGAAGAAAAAGTCTCTTGCGTCTTCAGCAGGTCCAGACTTTTCCCCGGACTCCCTCCCAGCTAGCCGTGGTGTACTAATCCCCTGCAGGCTGTGTTCACGCCGTCGATCCCAGTCCTCACCCTGCACTCCGACCGAAGCCCGATCCTCAGCTCCCAGCCCTGCCTGACCCGGCGGGTGAGCAGACTAGCCTCTTGGGCTGGTGAGTGCTGGTCGGCACGGATCATCTGTGCGGGAATCTCTCTGCTTTGCCCTCCTCACCCCTGTTGCTGTGCTCTCCTCCGCGGCTCCAAAGCTCCCCCCCTCCGCCACCCACAGTCTCCGCCTGCGAAGGGGCTTCCTAGTGTGTGGAAACTTTTCCTCCTTCACAGCTCCCTCCCACTGGTGCAGGTCCCGTCCCTATTCTTTTGTCTCTGTTTATTCTTTTTTCTTTTGCCCTACCCAGGTACGTGGGGGGTTTCTTGCCTTTTGGGAGGTCTGAGGTCTTCTGCCAGCGTTCAGTAGGTGTTCTATAGGAGTTGATCTACGTATAGATGTCTTTCTGGTGTATCTGTGGGGAGAAAGGTGATCTCCGCGTCTTACTCTTCCGCCATCTTCCCCCTCTCCTCAATATCTGTTTTTATACATTTTACAGTACCTGTTTTATACATTCATCCCCTTGCTAAAGCTTTATGGTAGCCAGAGTTGTTTCCTGACCCCTTGATTTTGAGCATGATATTGTGACTTGCTGTGGCCAATGGGATGTTAGCAGACAGGACACAGGCAGAAGCTTGAAATGTGCATTTGTAGTTGGAGTTGTATCTGTGCACCTGCCTTTGCCATGAGAAGAACATTTCCTGGGTAAACACTAGACACGGAAGATATGGCGACACATAGAGCAGATCTAGACCTGGTCTATAGCTTGGAACCATGCTCAGCTGAGGCTGGCTTAGATAAGCCAACATGCAGATATATATGAGAGTCAATGCTTATTGTTATATACTACTGAATTTGGGAGATTGTCTGTTTTGCAGCTTGATTCTAGATTGGGCTGAATAAGCACTTAGAAATATATTTTCAAGGCTTTATAATTTAAACTAAGCTCATATTTTAATTTATCTACTGCTTAAAATTCTGTATATGAAGTTTACTCTAAAAAAAGAGATGTCTAATAGTTTATTTAAGTCCAAAATTTATTTTTTTCTAGATTCTGGCAGTTAGCCACTCAGGATATTTCTGTACATTGAACACACATAAGGTGATATAACTTAGAGATAAATAGTAGGATAGTGGTGAGGCTAAGTAGAGAAGACTAGTAGATATTAAATTCAACAAATATTTGTAGAATTCCTATGATATGCAAGGTACTTTTCTAGGTACTAGAAATACACAGATAAGAATCCCTGTCTTTGTGGAGCTTTCGTTCCTTCTAGGTTGTTCATTAGATACAGGGGTCATTTCATTCCATAGCAGAATAATATTCTCAATATCAAACCATGGATTATGGGAATGAAATGGACACAAAGAATAAGGAAATATCATACCCACTGAGATTTTACTATGTAGAAGGGACCATTTACCATGAAGGGAAAAACTAAGAAATGAATGCAAGCCTGGGAAATAAGTAGCAATGTGTTTCAATCAAAATGGGGGAAGAATTTCTTCTGAAAAGTGGGAAACCTAAAAATATAAAAATAAAATCAAATCAGGGAGAGGATGTTGGTTTTTATTTCTTCTGGGATTTGACCTCAGGGACAAGAAGAGGAAGAGGAATGGACTGTAAATTGTTATTAATAATTATGGCCTCTTCCTCCTAGGTAGGACTGTCTTTCTAAGTAAATCAGAGACTCTTCTGTGCTAACCATACCTACATCCTCAAATATCCTCTGCTTCTGGATCTTTTTGCTTGAAGGGTTGTCGAGCTTTCCTAAGCGACCTGAGGGATCTATTTAAGCTATCCTCTTGACTGAGCAGTGCTGGTGCTGATTCTGCCCTTTTGCCACTCTTTTGCAGAAGTGAAAAAGTCAGATAATCCACTGGATATAGGTCTGGTTGACATGGTCACACATCTGAATATATGGAAGATTCTGGAAACAACAATGGCTTAAACAAGGTAAAAATTTATTTCTTACTCACATAAATTTTTGGGCAGGCTGTCCACAGTTGGTATGGTGCTCCATGTTATCAGGGACTCTGGCTTCTTTTACTGTTGCTGCTGTACTTGTGGCCTTGACCTCTAGTCCAAGATAGCAGTATCTACATTCCAGGTAGCAAGATAAAGAAGAGGACAAAGAAGAAGAGCAAAAGGTATATTACAGCTGCTTTTAAGGAAGAGACAGTACTTTCACTTACAGACCTTTGGCTGGATTTTAAACATATTGCTTCTCTCAGCCATTAGGGAGGTTGAGAAATATAATCTTCATTTTGGGTAGCCACATGTCCAGCCCCAAATTAGGGGATTTAACACAATGAAAGAAATGGTGAATGAATTAGTAGAATGAATTAGTATAATAGACTAGGCTATGATATGGTACAAATAAATCTTAATATCTCAGTGGCTTAACATAACTATTTTTCACTCCAGAACCTAGGTTGATAGATATGCCACTATTTCTCAGCTGATTTACTTAGAACCTAGGGCCTCCAAGACAATTGTAACAAGGGAAGAGAAAACATGGAGGGGAGGACACCAGCTCCTAAATGCCTCAACTTACAAGTAACATACATCATTTCTGCTCTCAGCCCCTTGGCCAGAAGCAGGCACCTAGCCTCTACCTAACTAACAGGGAGGGTGTGAAATGTGGAGAAGCATATGATTATTACCAATGAGCAAAAATATCTCTGCCTTATGGGTTAAAACTGTTGAATTTGATTAAAAATTATATATACAATGATTAATTTCTATAGCAAATTGAAATTCTCACTGAATCCTTTGTTAGTATTTAACATTCCTTTCTTCTTTCCAAATGGTTTACATGTAGCTTGGAGCCTCAGTTTCCTTCTATCCCTGACTGTCAATTTGTGCTTTTCTCTGTATATCCACAGTCTTAAAGAAAAGACATGGGATCTGATCCTAGATTTTCCTGTCTGACACAGAGGAGGTCTCCTTTTAAACAATAAAATAGCCTCCATTTATGTTGCTGCTTTTTCCTCTTTGTCTCTTCTATTGAAGGATCCAATTAAAGTGTGTGCTTTTTGGCACCTGTTCTGTGCTCATTTTAAGATTTAATCAGCCCTCTGAACCTGCAGCATAACTGCCTCATAATGTCAAGTTAATATATTGAGATAGCTCAAACCCCCCATTCTCAAGGGTGGTTTTGTTTAAAAGTGAGTTGTAGTTGAGTTTCTGAACAACTGCCAAGCTTTCAAGGTACCAAAGTAAACATGATCCAAACAGACCCTGGAGACTTTGGTTAACTTGCATGTACTTTAAGAAAATAGAGGTTTTTATAATTTTTTAAAAAGTGAAGCTGAATTTTTTGATGTCCCTTTAAAATGTAATCCCATCATCCCCTATATTTCCAGGCACCCATAGCTGAATTTACAAATAAGGCAAATCAGCAGCTGATCACCCAGATTTACAAATAAGGCAAATTGGCAGCTGGTCACTAAGCTGTTTTATAGGAAGTTATCTTTCTGCCTCCTTTAAACCCTGAGCTCTTTCATTAGTCAAATAAATATCTTAAGGGCTACTCATTGCCTGCAGAATAAAGTCCAAATTCTCTACCCTGCAATCCAACACTTTCCATGATCAGTCTCCAATGTAATTTTCAAGGCTTATCTCCAACTACAGAACCCTTCCCTCTTTCATACAAGCATGCACCTTACTCATCAATCATATTTCACAGTTCACCTCTTGCAAATGTGTGAACTTGGCTATTTGTTGATGCTATTCCCTTAACCTGGAATGTTCTTCATTCCATATCCATGTATTAAAATCTCACCCCAATTAGTAACCTCTTCTAGTTCCTCTCAGTGTTGTTAAATGTCCCCTTTGTGAGACATGTTTATTGTCATAATTTCCTCATCCTGTCAAGCATCAAAAAATTTTTGTTCAGCTTCTACATGAGCTAAGTTCCTTAAAGTCAGGAAGCACACCTTCTGTTTCTCCTCCCTCCTTTGTTTCCATGAGCATTTACTGAGTACCTATTAAGTGTCTGGCACTGGGCTAGAGGCTCTGAGAATTACAAGTCAAGCACAAATTAGGCACTTAAGAATACCATAGCAAAGACTGGATGCAATATTGAAGAAAGAAAAGAGGTGAAGTGAAGAAGAAGGTTAGAGATAACAACAAAATACATAATGGACCTAGAGAGTTATAATATCTGATAAAGAGTAATCTGTGGCATGCTGGTGTATGATAGAGTTTGAAGAGAGTTTAGAAGAAGGAGAAATCACTTCCAGCTTGGGAAAAACTTCATGGAGGAGCCTGACCAGGAATTTTGGAGATTCTTGGACAAGAAGAAATGATGTATAAGGCAAAGGCAAGGAAGTGGGGATGTTTAGTGACACTCAAAGGAAAGAGTAGATAGTTTTTAATGTAAAGTATTTTTGAAGGGAATCATCAGAGTCAGATAAAGATAGCTTGGGGATAAAATATCCCCAAATTCTGTTTTTCCAGAGGAAGGAGTTTGGACTCAACAAGCACAGGAAACCACTGAGAGCTGTTGAGCTTTAGTGTGACATAACCAGTGCTCTTCTTGAGAATGTTAATCTGGCTTTGGCACAGGTTGATTGGTGAAAGTAGAGGTCTCACTAATTCAGGAGCAAACCTAAGAGTCTGAACTAAGGCAGCAATAGCTGGCATGGAGGTGAGGTAGAGAATGGGTGAACTTGGGCAGAAGTGAAATCACCTGGACTTATGAACAAGGGAGATGTAGTAATCAGAGATGGCACTGAGATTTTCAGTGTAGAAGATTGCAAAAATGGTGGGGCTATCATTAGAGAGAAGCACCTAAGAGGTAGACCAGATTTGGGGGAAATTTGTGAGCATGAGAGGACAATGAAATCCAGATGGGGAGCCCTACATGCAGTAGAAAATGTGGACTGGAATTCAGAAAGAGGTCAGGGCTGGATGTATTTTTTGAAGAAAATATATTTGAAGAATAAATATTTGAAGAAAGTGGGTTTATTTTCAAATTTGGGGCAACACTATATGTTAGCATTTTACTACTGAAACGGCTATGCATTTAATTATTGGAACATCTTAATATGAACATTTAAATACATCTTTGCTGAGACTTATTATATGCACCATAAATTTCACCCACTTAAAGTGTTTTCTAGTTTATTCACAAGGTTGTGCAACCATTAACACCATGTAAAAAAATTTTTTTAACATCTTTATTGAAGTATAATTTCTTTACAATGTTGTGTTAGTTTCTGCTGTATAATGAAGTGAATCAGCTGTATGTATACATATATCCCCATATACCCTCCCTCTTGCATCTCCCTCCCACCCTTCCTATCCCACCCTTCTAGGTGGTCACAAAGCACCAAGCTGATCTCTCTGTGCTATGCAGCTGCTTCCCACTAGCTATCTATTTTAACACCATATAAATTTAGATTGTATTCATTACCTCTAAAAGAAAATCCATGCCCATTAGCAGTCATTCCCCATTCCTCCATTCCATGCCCCCCAGTCCAAGGCAACCACTAATTTACTTTCTGTCTCTATAGGTTTGCCTATTCTGGACTTTTCATATAAATAGAATAATACAATATGTGGTATTTTGTGACTGGCTTCTTTCGTTCAGCATATTTTCAAGGTTCAACAATGTTGTAGCATGTATCATACTTAACTCCTTTTTATTGCTGAATAATGTTACATTGTTTGAAAATAAACATATTTTGCTTCTCCATACATCAGTTGATGGACATTTAGGTTGTTTCCACTTTTTGACTATTATGAATAATGCTGCTATAAACATTCATGTACAAGTTTTTGTGAGGATGTAAATGTTTTCATTTCTCTTGAGTATATACCTGGAGTGGAATTGCTGGGGGATATGCTAATTCTATGTTTCACATTTTGAGGAAAAAATTGTTTCCAAAGTGGCTTCACCATTTAAAATTCCCACCAACAGTGTGCAAGTGTTCCAAATTCTTCACATCTTTGCCAACACATTTTATTGCCTGCTCTTTTTATTATAGCCATCCTAGGGGGCATGAAGTGGCCTTTCATTGTAGTTTTTATTTGCATTTCTCTAATGAGTAATGCTGTTGTGTCTTTTTATGTGTTTATTGGCTATTTATATATCTTCTTTGGAGAAATATCTCTTCAAATTGTTTGCCAATTTAAAAATTGTGTTGTATTTTATTATTGAAGTATTCTTTATATATTCTGGATATAAGTCCCTTATCAGACATATGATTTGATAATCCCCCCCATATTGTGGATTATCATTTCACTTTGTTAGTGGCAGCATTCATTTGCAGCACAGAAGTTGCGTTTTTCTTTTATTGTAGTCCAATGTAGTCCAATTTATGTATTTTTTCTTTCATTGCTTATGCTTTTGGTGTCATACCTAAGGAATAATTTCCAAGGTCACAAAAATTTACACCTATGATTTTTTTCTAAGATTTTTACAATTTTAGCTCTTACATTTAGGTCTATGATCCATTTCATGTTAATTTTTGTGTATGGTGTGAGGTAAGGGTCCAAATACATTCTTTTGCATGTGGATTCCAATAGTTTCAGGACCGTTTGTTAAAAGGACTATTCTTCTCCCAGTGTGAAATTAGCCTGACAGAGAAAGATAAACACTGTATGATCTCACTTATATGTGAAATCTAAGAGAAAAAAAAAGTTGAAACCTTAGGAATAGAAAGTAGAATGTAATTACCAGGGGTTTGAGTGTAGGGGAGATGGGGAGATAGCAGTTGCTCCAGGGCTTACAATATACAGCTTACTTATTAAATTTACTTCAGATTTCATTAGCATAATTCCAATGAATTCAAAAAATGTTGCCCTATATAGCTCCATACCCTCTCCCCTTTTATTCCCCTTTTATTGTTGCACAAATTACATCTAAAAATACATTGCTATAATTATTAATTTATATAATTGTATGTCTTTTATAGAAACCAAGACAAGAAAGGAAAACAAATGTATTTATGTTTGTTGTATTAACCTTCTTATTTTCCATTTCTGGTTTTCTTAATTTAGTCCTATGGATTCCAGTTACCATCTGTTTTAATTAATTTTTTCACCCTAATGCATCTTGTTTCTACCTGCCTTCTGTTTGCTGTTATTGTTAAATATATCACATTTCTACATTTTACACATTCACTAATACAATTATATACATATTGCTTTATGCAATCACTCTTTAAAAGAAAGATAAGAGAATAAATATGCTATTATAATGTCTTTTATAATTATCTATACAATTACATTTACTGGCACTCTATGTTTTTTGCTATGGTTTTAAATTACTGTCTAGAGTTATAAGCTTCCTCCTGAAGAACTTCCTTTAATATTTCTTATAAGGTAGGTCTGCTATCAATGAATTCTCTGCTTTAGTTTATCTGGTCATATCTTTCTTTTGCCACCATTTTTGAAAGATAGTTTTGCTGGCTATAATATTTTTGGTTGAAGGTTTTAACTTTCAGCACGTTGAATACGTTATCTCATTAACTTCTGGCCTCCACTCTTTCTGATGAGAAGTCAGCTGTTAATCTTATTGGCATCCTTTTTTATATGATGAGTCATTTTTTCTTACTGTTTTCAAAATTTTTTCTTTATATTTGGATTTCAACAATTTGACTGTGATATATCTGGGTATAGATCTGTTTAGGTTTGTCTTACAGGAGTTTGTTGAGATTCTTGGATGTGTAGATTAATATATTTCATTAAATTTGGTCAGTATTCAGCCACTTTGAATGTTTTTTCTGCCCACCCCACTTTTTGCTTCCTCTTCTGGTACTCCCATTACATGTATGTGGATGCACTTATTGGTATTCTACATTTCTCCAAAGCTCTGTAAATTTTTCTTCAATATTTTTCCCCCTCTCTGTTCTTCAGATTATGTAGTATCTACTGGTCTATCTTCTGGTTTTCTGATTCTTTATTTTACCAGCTCAAATCTACAGTTGAAACCTTTTAGTGAATTTTTCATTTTGGTTATTGTAATTTTTACCCTTACAATTTCCACTTGGTTCTATTTTATAATTTCTATTTTTTATTCCTGTTCTCTATTTGGTGGGCATTATTTTTTCACATGTTCCTCTAGTTCTTTAGGCATGGCTCCTTTCAGTTCTTTCAACATATTTATAATAGTTACTTTGGAGTTTTTGTCTTCTTTGTCCATCATCTGGGCCTGTTCAAAGGTAATTTCTATTTGCAGTTGCTTTCTTCCTTATGTATAGGCCACACTTTCCTTTGTATGTCTCATAATTTTTTTTTAAAGTAGATATTTTAGATTATATAGCAACTCTGGATACTGACTCCTTTCCTCCTCTGGGGTTGACATTGTTGTTTGCTTTGATAGTTCATTTATTTGTTTAGTGACTTGGCTGGGCTAATTTTGTGGTAGATTTCCCTTGCAGTGGGCAGCATTTGATGTCCCTGCTCAGATTTTTTAATGGCTACTGAAGGGTTATCCTTGAATCCACATAAGCTACTTATCAGTCAAAGTTTGTGCTTAGGCCCCTTCAGCCAGTTATATTTTTCTTTCTCTCTCTTTCTCTCTCTCTCTTTTTTTTGTATATGTGTGTAGGTTGGAGGTTGCTATCACTGTCCAGGGGATTTATGTTTTGATCCCATATTCAGCCAGAGGCTAGCTGCTTGGAAGTTCTTTATTTATCACTCCTGAAAGAACACAGCCTTAGCTTGAATACATTTGTCAAGACTTCTAGGGATGTGTGTGGTTTTATTTTTAATCCTGGCTGCTTAGAATTTCCTTTGAGTCAGAGTAGCTTATTGTATAGCCACTGTTTCATAAGAGGTTGTGCTTAAACACACTGTGCCTATGAGTCTTCTGCCCTTTGTTAATTAATCTGTGTGTGGTTTGGGGAATGCTTACAAGTTTGATCCATGTCTACCTTTGATTGCTCTCCAGTGCATGTAGACTATGACATGTGCACAGCCTTCCTGACCTCCAGAGCCAACTTTGACCCCAGGAGTATTCTTCTTGGCTGTTTTACCCTGTTAAACTTCTGTTAAACTTTCTGTTAGACTTCTAGTCACTCTGCCACTTCATTTGTTGTTACCAGTATTGTGGAGCTGCCAGCCCCCTCTCAATTAGCCTTCACAAAGGTCTCCTTGTTTTCAACAACACTCTTAAGCATGCATTTTTCCCTATTATCTTCCAAATAGTCCTCTTGGGCCATACAATGGAGCTTTTTGTTCTCCTGTCTCTTCCCCTGGAAAGAAATTTTGCACCACTGCACAGGACCTGGAGTAGGGAGAGTGGCCTATTTCTTTTGGAATGATACTCTTTCTATGTAAGTAGTATCAGGAAGGGTGGTAGCCTCTTGTATTCTTAGATTTCCCCTCTCAGCATGGAACCTCTACCTGATGAATGAGCAGGGGCAAGGGTAATTAAAGCCTCAGTATTTTCAGCTTGCCACACCTAAAGCTTCCACTATACAAATAGGATCTGGGTGGGGGGAAGAGCATCTCAGTCCTTTCATCCACACTCACCTAGAATATGGGGCTGGTGGAACATGAGGGCTGGAAGAACATGAGAAACACTGGAGACTTGCCCTACCCAGAGTGAAACTTTAGGAACTCAAGGAAAAGGAAACCCCTATCTTTTGAACACATTCACCTGCAGTAGAGTTTCCATACAAAGAGATGAGGAAAGAGGGAGCAGGTCATGGCTCTTGCTGTTCTTACTGAGATTTTGTTGATTTTTTTCAGTGAATCTTTCTCCACTTACTGTGTGCCCTAAAGACAATTCCAGAGACTGCGAAATGTTTTTAAAAAATAATTCTTGCTACTTAACTTGCTGTTTTTCTGTGGAGAGGGTCTGCTAAGCTCTTTACTCTGCCATTCCTGAAGTCCCTAAGATCAAGTATCTTATATTATCAATCTTAATGCAAGCATGATCATGGAATCCTTGACTCTTTCCTTTCTCATACCCAAACGGCCAAGAAATCCTTTTGGTTCTACCTTGAAGATTTATCGAGGATTCAACCTCTTCTCACCTCCTCCACTACTATCATTCTTATCCAAGCCACCACCTCCTCTCACCTGTCAGAACCTCCTCCTTTGAGTTGTTTCTACTCTTTCTTTCCTGCTTTCTGTTCTTGACAGAGTAACCAGGGTGGTCCTTTAGAAGCATAAATTATCAGAGGAGCTGAATAGACATTTTTCAAAAAAAGATACACAGATGACCAACAGACACATGAAAAGACGTTCAACATCACTAATTATTAGGAAAATGCAAATAAAAACCACAATGAGATATCACCTCATGCATGTTAGAATGGCTATTGTCAAAAAGACAGGGAACACTCCCTCACACCGTGCACAAAAAATAAACTCAAAATGGCTTAAAAACTTAAATCTAAGACATGACACCATAAAACTCCTAGAAGAGAACATAGGGAAAACATTATCTGACATAAATTGTACCAATGTTTTCTTTGGTCAGTTGCCCAAGGCAATGGAAATAAAACCAAAACTAAACAAATGGGACCTAATCAAACTTATGAGCTTTTGCACAGCAAAGGAAAGTATAAACAAAATGAAAAAGCAACCTATGGACTGGAAGAAAACTTTTGCAAATGATGTGACCAACAAGGGCTTAATTTTCAAAATATACACACAGCTCATACAACTTAATAATAAAAAAAAAACCAACCCTATCAAAAAATGGGCAGAAAGCCTAAATAGACATTTCTCCAAAGAAGACATACATATGGCCAATAGGCACATGAAAAGATGCTCAGCATCACTATTAGAGAAGCACAAATCAAAACTAAAATAAAATGAGGTATCTCCTCACACCAGTCAGAATAGCCATCATTAAAAATCTACAAATAACAAATTCTGGAGAGGGTGTGGAGGAAAGGGAAGCCTCCTACACTGTTGGTGAAAATGTAAATTGGTGCAGCCACTATGGAAAACAGTATGGAGGTTACTTTAAAAACTGAAAATAGAGATACCATATGCTCCAGAAATCCTACTTCTGGGCATATATCTAGAGAAAACTAATTTGAACATATACATGCACCCTAATGTCTATAGCAGCACTATTTACAATAGCCAAGACATGGAAGCAGCCTATGGACAGATGAATGGGTAAAGAAGATGTGGGGTATATATATACACACACACACACACACACACACAATAGAGTATTAACCATGAAAAAGAATGAAATAATGCCATTTTCAGCAACATGGATGGACCTAGAAATTATCATACTAAGTGAAGTAAGTCAAAAAGAGAAAGACAAATACCACATGATATCACTTACATGTGGAATCTAAAATGTGATACAAATGAACTTATTTACAATACAGAAACAAACTCACAGACATAGAAAACAAACATGTTTACCAAAGGGGAAAGGGGATGGGGGAGGGATGAATTAGGAGTTTGGGATTCAAAGATACAGCTACTATATATAAAATAGATAAACAACCAGGTCCTCCTGTGTAGCACAGGGAACTATATTCAATATCCCGTAATAAACCATAGAGGAAAAGTATATGAGAAAGGATATATATATATATATATATATATATATATATATATATATATATATGACTTTGCTGTACACCAGAAACTAACACAACATGGTAAGCAAACTATACCTCAATTTAAAAAAGGCAAGAAATTACAAGGGTTGGAGAGAATGTGGAGAAAAGGGAATCCTCATACACTGTTGGTGGGAATGTAAATTGGTGCAGCCACTATGGACAACAGTATAGAGATTCCTCAAAAAATTAAGAATAGAACTAACATATGATCCAGCTATTCCAATTCTGGGTATTTATCTGATGAATATTAAAACACTAATTTGAAAAGTTATATGCACCCCTATGCTCATTGTAGCTTTATTTACAATATCCAAGATATGGAAACAATCAATTGATGAATGGATAAAGAAGAAGTGATACACACATGTATACACACACACAATAGAATACTACTCAGCCATTAAAATGATGAAATCTTGCCATTTGTGACAAGATGGATGGACCTTGAAGGTCCTTGCTCAGTGAAATAAATCAGACAGAGAAATACAAATACAATATGGCTTCACTCATATGTGGAATATAAAAAACAAAACCAACCAACCAACCAACCAAACAAACAAAAAACTCAAATAAATGAACAAGCAAAACTAAATAAAAGCAAACACATAGATACAAAGAACAGAGTGGTGACTCCAGAGTGGGTGGGGGTGGAGAAATGGGTAAAGGATATCAGCTGTATGGTGATGGATAGAAAGTAAATTTTGGTGGTGAGCACACTGTAATGTATATAGAAGTCTAAATATAATGTACACATGAAACTTATATAGTGTTATAAACCAACGTTTCCTCAATTAAAAAAAAAATGTAAAAAAAATTAAAAAAATAAAAGTACAAATTAGATCAAGCCATTCCTCTGCAAGGACCCCTCTTGATCTGACCCTGCATTACATCTCTGATCTCCCCTTCTTTTGTTCACTTCACTTCAGGCAATCTGCCCCTCACTAACACTCCTCCAATGATCTGCTTTGCTAACCCCCCACTTCAAGTAATTTCTCAATGCAATCTTCCTGAAGAGACCTATTCTGACAAACTTTTACACTGTAACATTCTACCTTCTCCCGCAGCACTCCTGATCCTTCTTCCCTGCTCTACTTTTTTTCCATGATGTTTACCATTTCAAACATGTAATATCACTTATTTATTATAATGATTGTTTCTTATCTATTCCCCTCATTGGACTATGAGCTACATTAGGGCAGGAATGTTTATCTTTGTACACTGTTGCATCTTTAACACTTGGAACACTGCCTGGAACAAAGCAGATGCTCATAAAATATTTGTTGAATGAATACATTCACAAATTCTGATTAGTTATATGGACAACATGGCTGAATATAATTTGAACAATAAGTAAGATAGGGGATGAATTTTGGTCCTGTGTTCAAAATAAATTTGGGGTTTACTTAATGTAGCCTTAGGACACATTTCAGATACTTGGTGTGGGAAAAGTGGGAATTGCCCATTGGTGTTCCCAGAAAAATACCAAAGGCAAAAAACTTGGTTGTTACAGTCTCAGGCAGGTGGGTGTGGGACTTCCCTATCACTCTGCACATCACCTCTTGACTGACGGTTTAGTAGTTAAACCAAATATGTTAAGAGAACAAAAAAGTAGAGATCATTGGAGGGGGAGTGATGTGGCTGTCTCACTTGAAATGGTTTCCTTCTTTTTGATACATTTCCAGCTCCTCTCTATCCCTGTATTTACCCTATCCCAGGGGAGATGGAATGATGTGGTTGGTTGCTAAATTTGGGAAGAATAAACTGGGCTTGCTCAGCTAAGCACCTCTAGTTTTCCTCTAGAGGAAAGCCTGCCTAGAGAGAGCCTGCCTGCAGCTACCAGTTCTCCTCTGCTCCTTTGAGCCATATGTCTTAGCCACACCTCTCTATCCAGATAGGGAAACCTATTCTAGTCAACCTGGGAGGAGTTAGTCAGACTTCTGTAATTCAGTTAACAGGTCCATTTCACAATAAACTGTGTTCTACAATAACTTAGCATTTTTAAGTAATAAGGGTGATATTTCAGGCCTTCAAATGCTACTCCTTTGTCTTAATTCTCAAATTGTTGAGAACTCAGGAGGGAGAGAAAGGTGCAATTCATGAGCTTCTTGAAAGACCTCCAGAATTTTGCTTTCATCATATTTGCCAGAACTGACCCATATGGCCACCCTGGCAACAGGGGTAGATGAGAAAGTGCTTTTTGGGGGCTTTTCCAGCCTCTCTGTTGGGAGGCAGAAAGAGAGAAGAGACTTGGAATGGTGGTTGAGTCGGCTGTACCTGTCACAGAAGTCATCGAGAGTATCACTCCTGAGACCAACCACATCAGCATCACCTGAGAGCTTGTTAGAAATGCAGACCGCTGAGCCCTAGCTTAGTTCTACTGAATCAGAGGCTGCATTTTAACAAGATTCCCAGGTTATTCATGTGCACACTAACATTTAAGAAGCACTGCCTAGGTCAGGAGCCCACAAATTATACCCTGTGGACCAAATCTAGCCTGTCTTTGTAAATAAAGTTTTATTGGAACACAGACATGCCTACATGTTTATGTATTATCTATGGCTGCCCCTGGACTACAGGGCCAGAGTTAAGTAACTGTAACAGAGACCACATGGCCTGAAAAGCATAAAATATCTCACCCTTTGCAGGAAAAGTTTGCTATCTCCTGGTTTGGATTGGGTTAAGAGCTGAAAGCACAGTTCAGTTGACAATACTGGGGAGACATTGACAAAGAAAAGGTAAAGATGAACTTTTCTTCAGAATGTGAAAAATATGAGAGTACTGAAGGATAAAAGGTAAGAGCCAGTACTGAGGGAGACACTGATAGGAAGAAAGGCAGGATGAGATCCTGGGGGAGAAGCAGCATGGAGTCAGTGTTACTGAACTCAGGTTCGACTGCTTGCCACTCAAAAGCCAAAACTCGAGTGGCAAGTGTTGGTTGGAAACGAAAGATTGCTTTATTCAGAAGGCTGGCAACCTGGGGAGAAGGTAGACTCATGTCTAAAAGCTAAATCCCAAGATTTGCTCTACCATGAAAGTTTTTTTTTTTTGTATTTTTGTATTTTTAATGACTGAAACAAGACAGACCTAAAACCACAGCTTCTGAAAGAACCATTTGTTCTTGCCAGTCTTGTATCTCTCCTCAAACTTGACCTTGGCCTCTCGTTGGGCCTTGTGTTTGAGAGCAGGGTCTCTGAAGACATCCTTGTTGACAACAGTTTTGTCCAAGGGGATATCCACAGAGTACCATGTAGGCATGAGGTGATTATAATTATAAACTTTCACAAAAGACTTGATCTTTGACCTCTTGGCAATTTTCTTCTTGCCCATGGCAGCTGCCACTTTGCGGGGATAGCGATCAATTCCAGCCACCAGAGCATGCCTGTAGGGTCGGTCTGAGGTGCCATCATCAATGCTCTTTACGATGACCGCTTTGCGTCCGGAGTAGCGACCGGCCAGGACCAGCACCACCTTCCCGGGTTTCATGAACTTGCCCATGTTGGCAGCAACCTCTCGGGCCTACAGCAGAGGAAGCTACCATGAAAAATTTTAAAGGAAGAATTATTTGAGCAGGGGGTCAAGGTCTACATTATCTTCCACTGTGTGCAGACTTTCTTCTCATTGGTTGATGATGAGGTAACAGGGCAGTGTTCCAGGAATCTTGTGCTCAGCCTGAAGTCACCATCCTCCACATGGGTGGGAGCCTTAGTTTCTGCAGAAGAGCTCAAAGGTATTGTTATGTATATTCCTTGAGTAGGAACCAGGACCTTGCTTTGTTGCTGCACTAGTTTCTGGACTGCTTCTCCTTTGTTTCTCCACCCTTTCCCTTCCCTGATTAGCAACTGTTTGAATCTGCCCTTTGGAACTCAGGGAAGGTCAAGGAAGCTGAATGAAGCTTATTTCCTACAAACAAGAAGTGGGGACACTAAAATGATTTGTACCCAGAAGGGTCCCACAGAGCCCAGCTCCATTTCATCATGATGGAAGAGCTTGGGGAAAAGATGGAAGGACAGGGGTTGGGTGAGAATCCAGGTAATTCAGGTAAAAAGGGGAGAGTTGACAGGCTCTTGGTTAGTTGGCTTTGGCATTTTGAATTTTATACAACGCCTAGCACACAACCTAACATCTGGTGGGCATCAATGTTTTTTCGGATTGAAAAAGGCATCCACCCAGTATGTAACTTGAGGCTCCCCACAGAGCACTTTGCTTCCAAACTCCAGGACCATGTACCTGCTGGGTAGGAAAGGACCTGAATAGTCTTATTCCCACTACACAGCTAAGAAATTGTGACATGAGAGGGTTGGTGACTATCCTGAAGTCATCAAGCCAGGAGGCTATCTCCAGCTGGGTCTGGAACCCAGGCCTCTCTGCCCAAGACCTTTCTCACTTGGAGGCTGCATGAGAACTGCAGAGCCTGGAGGCTGGGTTTTCCACATGGGAGAACTTACTGTTAGTTTATGTTGGCTGTGAAAAACTCCAATTATTTTGTTAACAAATCAAAACATGATGTGAATATAGTTTCCTGTGCTATACAATAAATCTTTGTGTTTATCTTGTAATAACTTATAATGGAAAAGAATAAAAAGAAAGAATATAGATATATACATTAAATATGTATCACTTTGCTGTCCTCCTAAAACTAACACAATGTTGTAAATCAACTGTACTTCAATTTAAAAAAAACTCACTAAAATGAGGAGGCCTCTGATTTTGTGATACCTGTGCCCAGAAGCAAGGGTTGCATTTCTGCACCAGACTGAGCTTTTGTTGGAATGTGAGGTGGGGTAAGAGCCAGAAAGAGAGGAGATGGGAATTTCTGCTGAATGCCTGGGCCTCAGGAGTACCAGGGTTGACAGGAAGGGAGGATGCCAGAGGTGGTCTTGGTGACCCTTCTCCTTTTCTGGGGGCCCATCCTCTCCTCTTCTTTTCCCCAAACATCCTCTGACCTGAACTGTTTCCCCAGCTGCCTGAGGCCTCTTCCCCAGGGCCTAAGCTCCAGTGCATGCTCTGATTGAGAGCATTGAGTCTTAACTACTCTTCCCAGACCCCATCCAAACTTCTCTGGGCTATGTCCCACCTCCTCAGGCACATTTCCTAAAGCACTCATCCAAGCTGGCTTTGCCTGGCTGGGTTCCCTGAAAGCAGAGCCTGAACATGCTTGGGTGCAGGTGGCTTATTTTGGAGACAATCAATCCCAGGAAGCAGGACTTGGGGAAATGGGAGGTGGTAAAGAAGGAGGAAAAGCCATATAAAATTCTGTTAAGGTTGCTCTTGTGAGAAATGAGGCTCCATTTCACCAATAAGCATGCAGAAATCTCCTAGACCATCCATGCAAAGGACAGGAGATGGGAGAACTTATACTTCAACTTCTGCAGGGATTATTCCCAGGGACCTTGACTACCCCAAACATCTGGACTACATTTGCCCACAGACTTCTGAGGCTCTGATGAAGGCCCCAAGTGTTGGTCCTGTGGGTGGGGGTGGGCTTGAGCTAGGATGCTGACAATTAAGTCTGAACTTGAACAGAGCTGTCCAGTACCCCTGGAGCAGAGATCAAAGGTGGGAGAGAAGATGTGACATGGGCACCACAAGCATATCCATTATGAAGCTATGTTATAGAGGCATATGAACTCAACTTCCAGGTGAAATGAACCTTGCATCAGTACAAACTAAGCCCGTCTGTTTCCAGTAAAATTATCTGCCTGGAACTGTATTGTGTTTAGTATTTTATTAAAACTACAGAGCTAGGAACACTAACACTTTAGTTGTTATTTGGCTGAGGTATCTTTTTCTATACTTTCCATTACAATATTTTTGTGCCTTACATATTGGGTGTAACTAATATGTTGGATTGGAAAACAATCCAGTTTTGTTTTGTTTTTTATTATTATCCCATTGTATTTTATTTATTTCTTTATACAGCAGGCTCTTATTAGTCATCCATTTTATACACATCAGTGTATACATGTCAATCCCAATCTCCCAATTCATCACACCCCCACCCCCACCCCTCACTGCTTTCCTCCATTGGTGTCCATACTGTTCTCTACATCTGTGTCTCAATATCTGCCCTGCAAACTGGTTCATTTGTACCATTTTTCTACATTCCACATATATGCGTTAATATACGATATTTGTTTTTCTCTTTCTGACTTACTTCATTCTCTATGACAGTCTCTAGATCCATCTATGTCTCTACAAATGACCCAATTTCGTTCCTTTTATGGCTGAGTAATATTCCACTGCATATAGGTACCACATCTTCTTTATCCATTTGTCTGTTGATGGGCATTTAGGTTGCTCTCATGACCTGGCTATTGTAAACAGTGCTGCAATGAACATTGGGGTGCATGTGTGTTTTTGATTTATGGTTTTCTCTGGGTATATGCACAGTAGCAGGATTGCTGTGTCATATGGTAATTCTATTTCTAGTTTTTAAAGAAACCTCCATACTGTTCTCCATAGTGGCTGTATCAATTTACATTCCCAGCAACAGTGCAAGAGGGTTCCCTTTTGCCCACACCTCTCCAGCATTTGTTGTTTGTAGATTTTCTGATGATGCCCATTCTAACTGGTGTGAGGTGACACCTCATTGCAGTTTTGATTTGCATTTCTCTAATAATTAGTGATGTTGAGCAGCTTTTCATGTGCTTCTTGGCCATCTGTATGTCTTCTTTGGAGAAATGTCTATTTAGGTCCTCTGCCCATTTTTGGATTGGGCTGTTTGTTTTTTAAATATTGAGCTGCATGAGCTGTTTATATATTTTGGAGATTAATTCTTTGTTGATTCATTTGCAAATATTTTCTCCCATTCTGAGGGCTGTCTTTTCATCTTCGTTATGGTTTCCTTTGCTGTGCAAAAGCTTTGAAGTTTCATTAGGTCCCATTTGTTTATTTTTATTTTTATTTCCATTACTCTAGGACGTGGATCAAAAAAGATCTTGTTGTGATTTACGTCAAAGAGTGTTCTTCCTATGTTTTCCTCTAATAGTTTTACAGTGTCTGGTCTTACATTTAGACCTCTAATCCATTTTTAGTTTATTTTTGTGTATGGTGTTAGGGAGTGTTCTAATTTCATTCTTTTACATGTAGCTGTCCAGTTTTCTCAGCACAACTTATTGAAGGGACTGTCTTTTTTCCATTGTATATCCTTACCTCCTTTGTCATAGATTAGTTGACCATAGGTGCGTAGATTTACCTCTGGGCTTTCTGTCTTGTTCCATTGATCTATGTTTCTGTTTTTGTGCTAGTACCATATTGTCTTGATTACTGTAGGTTTGTAGTATAGTCTGAAGTCAGGGAGTCTGATTCCTCCAACTCCATTTTTTTCCCTCAAGAATGCCTTGGCTATTCGGGGTCTTTTGTGTCTCCATACAAATTTTAAGATTTTTTGTTCTAGTTCCATAAAAAATGCCATTGGTAATTTGATAGGGATTGCATTGAATCTGTAGATTGCTTTGGGTAGTATAGTCATTTTCACAATATTGATTCTTCCAAGTCAAGAACATGGTATATCTCTCCATCTATTAGTATCATCTTTAATTTCTTTCATCAGTGTCTCATAGTTTTCTGCATACAGGTCTTTTGTCTCCTTAGGTATGTTTATTCCTAGGTATCTTAGTCTTTTTGTTCAGTGGTAAATGAAGTGTTTCCTTAATTTCTCTTTCATATTTTTCATCATTAGTGTATAGAAAGGCAAGAGATTTCTGTGCATTAATTTTGTACCCTGCAACTTTACCAAATTCATTGATTAGCTCTAGTAGCTTTCTGGTGGCATTTTTAGGATTCTTTATGTATAGTATCATGTCATCTGCAAACAGTGACAGTTTTACTTCTTTTCCAATTTGTATCCCTTTTATTTCTTTTTCTTCTCTGATTGCTGTGGCCAGGACTTACAAAACTATGTTGAATAATAGTGGTGAGAGTGGACATCCTTGTCTTGTTACTGATCTTAGAGGAAACGCTTTCAGTTTTACACCATTGAGAATGATATTTGCTTTGGGTTTGTTGTATATGGCCTTTATTGTGTTGAGGTACGTTCCTTCTAGGTCCACTTTCTGGAGAATTTTTATCATAAATCGGTGTTGAATTTTGTCAGAAGCTTTTCCTGCATCTATTGAGATGATCATATGGTTTTTCTTCTTCAATTTGTTAATATGGTGTATCACATTGATTGATTTGCATATATTGAAGAATCATTCAATCCCTGGGATAAATCCCACTTGATCATGTTGTATGATCCTTTTAAGGTGTTGTTGGATTCTGTTTGCTAGTATTCTGTTGAGGATTTTTGCATCTATATTCATCAGTGATATTGACCTGTAATTTTCTTTTTTTGTAGTATCTTTAGTTTTGGAGTCAGGGTGATGGTGGCCTCATAAAATGAGTTTGGGAGTGTTCCTTCCTCTGCAGTTTTTTGGAAGAGTTTGCGAAGGATGGGTGTTAGCTCTTCCCTAAATGTTTGATAGAATTCACCTGTGAAGCCATCTGGTCCTGGACTTTTGTTTGTTGGAAGATCTTATATCACAGTTTCTATTTCATTACCTGTGATTGGTCTGTTCATATTTTCTATTTCTTCCTGGTTCAGTCTTGGAAGGTTTTACCTTTCTAAGAGTTTGTCCATTTCTTCCAGGTTGTCCATTTTATTGGCATAGTGTTGCTTGTAGTAGTCTCTTAGGATACTTTATGTTTCTGCAATGTCTGTTGTAACTTCTCATTTTTCATTTCTAATTTTATTGATTTGAGTCCTCTCCCTCTTTTTCTTGAGGAGTCTGGCTAATGGTTTATCAATTTTGCTTGTCTTCTCAAAGAACCAGCTTTTAGTTTTATTGATCTTTGCTATTGTTTTCTTTGTTTCTATTTCATTTATTTCTGCTCTGAGGTTTATGGTTTCTTTCCTTCTGCTAACTTTGGGTTTTGTTTGCTCTTCTTTCTTTAGTTCCTTTAGGTGTAAAGTTAGATCGTTTATTTGAGATTTTTCTTGTTTCTTGAGGTAGCTTTGTATAGCTATAAACTTTCCTCCTAGAACTGCTTTTGCCGCATCCCATAGGTTTTGGATCATTGTGTTTTCATCATCATTTGTCTCTAGGTATTTTTTGATTTCCACTTTGATTTCTTCAGTGATCTCTTGGTTATTAATATCATATTGTTTATCCTCCATGTGTTTGTGTTTTTTACGTTTTTTGCCCTGTAATTGATTTCTAATCTCATAGTGTTGTAGTCAGAAAAGATGCTTGATATGATTTCAGTTTTCTTAAATTTATTGAGGCTTGATTTGTGATCCAATATGTGATCTATCCTGGAGAATGTTCCGTGCGCACTTGAGAAGAAAGTGTAATCTGCTGTTTTGGGATGGAATATCCTATGAATATCAATTAAGTCTATCTGGTCTATCGTGTCATTTAAAGCTTGTGTTTCCTTATTAATTTTCTGTTTGGATGATCTGTCCATTGGTGTAAGTCAGGTGTTAAAGTCCCCCATTATTACTGTGTTACTGTTGATTTCCTCTTTTATAGCTATTAGCAGTTGCCTTATGTATTGAGGTGCTCCTATGTTGGGTGCATATATATTTATAATTGTTATATCTTCTTTTTGAATTGAGCCCTTGATCATTATGTAGTGTCCTTCCTTGTCTCTTGTAACATTCTTTATTTTGAAGTCTATTTTATCTGATATGAGTATTACTACTCCAGCTTTCTTTTGATTTTCTTTTGCCATCCCCTCACTTTCAGTCTGTATGTGTCCCTAGGTCTGAAGTGGATCTCTTGTAGACAGCATATATATGGGTCTTGTTTTTTAATCCATTCAGTGAGCCTGTGTCTTTTGGTTGGAGCATTTAATCCATTCACGTTTAAGGTAATTATCTATATGGATGTTCCTATTACCATTTTCTTAATTGTTCTGGGTTTGTTTTTGCAGGTCCTTTTCTTCTCTTGTGTTTCCCACTTAGAAAAGTTCCTTTAGCATTTGTTGTAGCACTGGTTTGTTGGTGCTGAATTCTCTTAGCTGTTGCTTGTCTGTAAAGCTATTGATTTCTCCATCGAATCTGAATGAGATCCTTGCTGGGTAGAATAATGTTGGTTGTAGGTTATTCCCTTTCATCACTTTAAGTATATCATGCCACTCCCTTCTGGCTTGTAGAGTTTCTGCTGAGAAATCAGCTGTTAACCTTCAGGGAGTTCCCTTGTATGTTGTCATTTTTCCCTTGCTGTTTTCAATATTTTTTCTTGGTTTTTAATTTTTGCTGATTTGATTACTACATGTCCTGGCGTTTTTCTCCTTGGGTGTATCTGGGACTCTCTTAGCTTCCTGGACTTGGGTGGCTATTTCCTTTCTCATGTTAGGGAAGTTTTTGACTATAATCTCTTCAAATATTTTTTCAGGTCCTTTATCTCTCTCTTCTCTTGCTGGGACCCCAATAATGTGAATGTTGTTGCATTTAATATTGTCCCAGAGGTCTCTTAGGCTCTCTTCATTTCTTTTCCTTCTTTTTTCTTTATTCTTTTTCACAGCAGTGAATTCCACCATTCTGCCTCCAGGTCACTTATCCGTTCTTCTGCCTCAGTTATTCAGCTATTGGTTCCTTCTAGTGTATTTTCATTTCAGTTATTTTATTGTTCATCTGTTTGTTTGTTCTTTAATTTTTCTAGATCTTTGTTAAACATTTCTTGCATCTTCTCAATCTTTGCCTCCATTCTTTTTCTGAGTCCTGGATTATCTTCACTATCATTATTCTGAATTTTTTTTCTGGAAGGTTGCCTATCTCCACTTCATTTCATTTTTTATCTGGGATTTTATCTTGTTCTTTCAACTGGTACATAGCCCTCTGCCTTTTCATCTTGTCTATCTTTCTATGAATGTGGTTTTTGTTCCACAGGCTGCATTATTGTAGTTCTTGTTGCTTCTGCTCAATCCAGCTTTTTTTTACATAATATTTTTTTACTTTATGTTCATTTATTATTTTATTTGTATAATTGCATTTTTCTACCATTTTATTTGGGCCATTTTATTTATTCCAATTTTTCTATTTTTTTCTCATTCTTGTCAACTTTTGGTTTGGTATGGGTTTTTACTTCCCTTTATTTTATTTTCCCCTCAGTTTTGAAGTTATATGCTCTATTCTTTTATCCTTCTTATAGAAATTTTAACATGCATATTACCTCAACAAAATCTGCAATTAATCATGAACTTTACACTCCTTCTGAGCAATACAGTTATCTTTGCGCTCTTTTACTCTGACATTTGCCTCCCTACTTATCCAGAAATTTAGTTCTGTATTCTTATTTGGCACAAAACTCAGGAGTTAATATGATTATTGCTTTTTTTTTACATCAATTTCTGTTTAGATTTGCCCACATTGTTTTTTTCATTCTCCTTGTGCTTTCATTCCTCTTATATTGCAGACCTTCCTCCAGGGATCATTTCCTTCTATTGGAAGTGTGTCCTTGAAAAGTTCTTTTAATGAATATCTACTGGTAGTGCATGTTCTAAGCTCATTTTTATCTGGACATTCTTATTTTGCCTTCATTGTTTACTATAGAATTATACAGACATACTTCAGAGGTAGTATGGTTTCCAGATCACCACAATAAAGTGATTCATACAAATTTTTAGGTTTCCCAGTACATGTAAAAGTTATGTTTACACAATGCTTTAGTCTATTAAGAGTGTGCAACAGCATTATGTCCAAAAGAATGTACATATATTAATTTAAGAATACTTTATTGCTAAAAAATGCTAGTCATCCTCTGAGCCTTAACAAGTTGTAGTAGTAACATCAAAGATTACTGATCACAGATCACCATAACAAATATAATAATAATGAAAAAGTTTGAAATATTTCAAGAATTACCAAAATGTGATACAGAGACATGAAGTGAACAAATATTGTTGTAAAAATGACATCAATGATTTGTTGTATGCTGGGTTGCCGCAAAACTTCAATTTGTAGAAAATCACAACATCTGTGAACTGTGATAAAGAAAAGTGCAATAAAGTGTGGTATACCTGTAATTAAAGTAATTTAAAAAGATGTTTTGGGGTATGTATTACTGCTTTATTCCTCCCCCCTATACATTCATTATTTTGTCGTTTTACACACATTTTTTTCTTTTACATATATTTTAGTATCAGCTTGTTAGGGTGTCTAAAAAATAAGTATCAATTGGAGGCTGTGGCTGAGAGTGAACTGAATGTAGAGATCAGTGTGTGGAAGAACTGTCATCAATATTGATTCTCTGTGCATCTCTGGGTCCTGTGAAATCCATTGGCATGGACTTGCGAGGTATTTGCTCCTCAGCTTCAGGTTGGGTAGATGTGTGCCTCTCTGTTTCTGTAGGTCCCTTTATGCCTCAATATGTTCTTTTCCTTCAAAAGTATTGCACATTTCTTCTTAGATTTGTTCCTAGGTAATGACTGTTATTTTTTTCTTTTTTTGGTTACTATCATAAATGGGGTCTTTTTTTTTTTACCATTAAACTTTCTAATTTTCTATTTGGTTATTTCTCGTGTAGAACTTATGTCTTGTCATTTACTGAACTCTTATGTTTGTTCTAAAAGTTTTTGATTGATTTATATTTTTTTGATGAACAATTGTATTGTTGTAAACAAGAACATTTTCCTCTTCCTTCCAATATTTACACCTCTTGTTTTATTTATTGTCTAGGACCTATTACTGCAAAATATACTTGAAGACTGGCAAAATTTTCTTGTTCCTGACTTTTATATGACTACTTCTAATGTTTTTCCATTCAGTATAATGCTTGTTTTAAGTTACTTGTAGAATTTTTATTTTATTTTATTTTTTTAGATTAAGGGAGCTTTTTTGTACTATTAGCTGACCATAGTTTGCAGGTAGTTGTGTGACATGTGCAGGGTATGTTTTAGATCAGAGACCAGTGTTGAATTTTCCCAAGGGCCTTTTCTGTATTGCATCAGTCAGTTATTGTCATAATAATATTGCATAACAAGCACCACTGGATTCAATGGCTTAATAAAACAAATATATTTCTCATTCACACACAATCCAGCTTCATTGTGGCTTGACTAAGCTTAAGGCTCAATCCAGGACGGTTCCAAATGTCTCTTATTCTTCTAAGGCTAGCAGTCTAGACAGGGTATATTCTTCTATGACGATGGCAGTAGTATAAGAGGGGAGAAGCAGAAATAAGTGATACCCCATAAGACCTAGGCTTGGAACACTCCTACATCTGTCCAATTCCCATTAGCTAAAACAAGTCACATGGTTGAGACCAACAACAATGAAGATGGGAGAGGTGCACATTGCTTCTGGAGGAAGGAACTCAAAGTCACATAACAAGAAGTGTGGATACAGGTATGCATACAAAACTGGGAAGAAGAATGCAATAGATCACATGCATCCATTGAGATATTTATAGATTCTATGTCCAACCCTAGTATGTTATGTAATTATATTAATAGATTTTCAATTGTTGAAACATCCTTACAAGCCTGGAATAAACCTTGCTTGTCTTAATCCATTATTATTGTTATAATTAAGTGATTGGTTTTGATTTTCTAAAATTACTCCTATGATTAATAATTTTTCACTCATGATTGTGGAAAAAGGGAAGATAGGACTCACTTCTGGGTAGGGGCTTGTAAAAGTTTGTTTCATGGGAATGAAAATTTCCCATTTCACTGAAAATAGGTAGCCACCTGGGACTTTGTGCTTCCTCTGGCTGTAGTGTGTAATTTCCTGCTTTGGTGCAAAAGTAGGTACTTTGTTCCTGCTACTTAGCACAGATAGGGGAAAAGGAGGGTCCAACAGCTGAGTGACTCCCTGTTATGTGTTAAATTATGTCCACCCAGAATTCATATGTTGAAGCCCTAACCTCCAGTAACTCTGAATGTGCCCTTATTTGGAAATAGGTTAATTTCAGATATAATTAGTTAAGATGAGGTCATTAGAGTGGGCCCCTATCCAATATGTTTGGCATTCTTATAAAAGGGAAATTTGGACATAGACATGCACCCAGGGAAAATGCCACGTGAAGATGAAGGCAGAGATCAGGGTGATCATTCTACAAGTCAGAAACACCAAATATTGCTGGAAAATCACCAGAAGCTAGGGGAGAGGCACAGAACAGATTCTTCCTCACTGATCTTGTTGAACTCTAGATCTTGTTCTTCTAACCTCCAGAACTGTAAGGCAAAAAATTTCTCTTGTTTAAACCATCCATTTTGTGGAGCTTATGGCAGCCCTAGGAAGTGAATATATCCTTTTCCTCAAAATAATCACACTGGCAAATGCTTGAGAACACTTGCTCATTCTTGTGTCTATTAATTCTTAGCTTGGAGTTTCCTAAAACTTCTACTTCTGTAGTTTTTTCTCTGCCTGTGTTGTTGGTTGATGTTGCTTCCAATCATTTATTCCTTCATAGATATGACTCATTATCTCTCTAGTCAACATTGTTTTTTTACATCTTTATTGGAGTATAATTGCTTTACAATGGTGTGTTAGTCTCTGCTTTATAACAAAGTGAATCAGCTACACATATACGTATGTTCCCATATCTCCTCCCTCCCACGTCTCCCTACCTCCCACCTTCCTCATCCCACCCCTCTAGGTGGTCACAAAACACTGAGCTGATCTCCCTGTGCTATGCATCTGCTTCCCACTAGCTATCTATTTTAGGTTTAGTAGTGTATATATGTCCATGCCACTCTCTCACTTTGTCACAGCTTACCCTTCCCCCTCCACATATCCTCAAGTCCATTCTTTAGTAGGCCTGTGTCTTTATTCCTTTCTTACCCCTAAGTTCTTCATGACATTTTTTCCCTTAAATTCCATATATATGTGTTAGCATAAGGTATTTGTCTTTCTCTTTCTGACTTACTTCAGTCTGTATGACAGACTCTAGGTCCATCTACCTCATTACAAATAACTCAATTTCGTTTCTTTTTATGGCTGAGTAATATTCCATTGTATATATGTGCCACATCTTCTTTATCCATTCATCCAATGATGAACCTAAGTGTCTAGTCAACATTTTTAATCAAGTGATGTTAGTCTCATTTTCCAGGTTGTTATAGACTTATTCAGCATTCTATATATTTTTCTGTCTTTCTTGCAGTTTGGGGTCATCTGTTCCAGAGATGACATATACATGTTCCAGAGATTAGGACCTGATATCTTTTGGTGGCCATTATTTAGCCTACTACAATCCTCTTTTAAAACCATTTGTAATAAGTTAAACGTTCACTTCTGTATTTTTTCAGTCCTCATATAGTTCTTTCTCTGTATATAGTCTCTCACTCTGTATTTGAATCGAATACATCTATGCTAGCTTTGGTGTTTGATAATATTTACAACAAATATTACTCTTGATTTTAGGATCCTGAATATCTAGCTATCATTTAGGTGGAAAGTGGTGATTAAAAACACTTAAGAGTCTATATGATATGTTAAAATTATATTTTATACATACTGATTTTGATTAAAGCACTCATTATTCAGCCTAATAATATTGGAAGAAAATGTGGGTTCTGCCTATAAAATTATATATTATTCTATGGTATTATATCAAACCTTAATATTTACTTGGAGATGATAATTTTTATACTTCTATTTTTTAAAATCACAATAGTCTTTACCTAGACTCTTTAAAAAATAATATTACTGCTGAAATTGGGATCACTTTATTTAAATTAAAAAAATTTTTAATACAATTTTTAAGGTTACTTTCCATTTACAGTTACTACAAAATATTGGCTGTGTTCCCCAAGTTGTACAATACATCCTTGAGCCTATCTTACACCCAATAATGTGTTCCTCCGACTCCTCCCTCCTAATATTGCCCCTTCCCTCTCCCCACTGGTTACCACTAGTTTGTTCTCTATATCTGAGTCCAGAGAAGAGATCTTTTTAAAGAAGTGTTGAGTGAAAGAAGAAACAGAATGAGGCCAACTGCATAATGCCATTTATGTAAATGAAATCACAAGTACTAGTAGAGTAACATTTCATATTTTACAAAGATGCATGTATACATATTCTAGTACATGATCAAAAACATTAGCTTGGGAGCCTGTGTGAGTCAGGAATTAAAGGGAAATGACAAGATATCAGCCTTGCACAAACTGATGATGAAAGTGGACTATGAACCAAGGACCATGGTCAATTCAATCTTTGGTTCCTGAGGTTAAGAAATACCTCTTCTCCATCTTCTTCTTCAGCTCCTGCCCTTCCTCTACCTCCCTTTCATATCTGGATGTCTGCACTCTGTGTCTCTGCTTCTTCACCCCCCACTCACTCATGTGCCTCTTCAGGCTGGTTTCCAGTCCTGTCATCCCCCGCAAAATGCTCTTCTGAAAGTCATCACTGACTTCCATATGGCTGGATTCACTGGGCATTTTAAATTTATATTTCTCTTCATTTTTACAATTAAGGTTAAATTAACTCATCCTTTTAAGTGTATAGTTCTGTTTGACAGATGCATGGAGTCATCTATCATGGATAGCTTTATTTTCAACACACTAGTCAAGATATAAAATGGTTTTACAGGCTTCCCTGGTGGCACAGTAGTTGAGTCTGCCTGCCGATGCAGGGCAACGGGTTCGTGCCCCGGTCCGGGAGGATCCCACATGCCGCAGAGCAGCTGGGCCCGTGAGCCATGACCGCTGGGCCTGCGCATCCAGAGCCTGTGCTCCACAACAGGAGAGACCACAACAGTGAGAGGCCCGCATACTGGGGGAAAAAAAATAAAATAAAATAAAATGGTTTTACTGCAATCTCAAAATTCCTTCATGATACCCCTTTGTAATCATTCCCACTCTCAGACCCTGGCAAGAACTGATGTGTTATCTGTACCTGTAATTTTATCTTCTTGAGAATATCACATAAATGGATCCATACAGCATGAAGTCCTTTTTTCCAAAACATTTAAAAAATTATACAGTTTTTAAAGGTTACTTTCCATTTACAATTATTACAAAATATTGGCTATATTCCCTGTGTTGTACAATATATCCTTGAGATTATCTTACACCCAATAGTTTGTGCCTCCCACTCCTCCACCCCTATATTGACCCTCCCTACCCATCCACACTGGTAACCACTAGTTTGTTCTCCCTACCTGGAGACTGCTTCTTTTTTTGTTATGTTCACTAGTTTGTTGAACTTTTTAGATTCCACATACAAGTAATACACTGTATTTGTCTTTCTCTGTCTGACTTGTTTCACTTAGCATAATGTCTTCCAAGTCCATCCATGTTGTTGCAAATGGCAAAATTTTGTTCTTTTTTATGGCTGAATAGTATTCCATTGTATATATACACCATATCTTCTTTAGTGATTCATCTGTTGTTAGACACTTAGGTTGCTCCCATATCTTGGCAACTGTAAATAATGCTGCTGTGAACATTGGGGTACACGTATGTTTTTGAATTAGTGTTTTGGGATTTTGTGGGGTTTTTTGGATATATACCCAAGAGTGGAATTACTGAGTCATATAGTGGTTCTATTTTTAGTTTTTTTTACAAACCTCCATACTGTTTTCAACAGTGGCTGCACCAATTTACATTCCCACCAACACTGTACAAGTATTCCCTTTTCTCCACATCCCCACCAATGTTTGTCATTTGTGTTCGTTTTTTTTTAACACCTTTATTGGGGTATAATTGCTTTACAATGGTGTGTTAGCTTCTGCTCTACAACAAAGTGAATCAGTTATACATATACATATGTTCCCATATCTCTTCCCTCTTGCGTCTCCCTCCCTCACACCCTCCCTATCCCACCCATCCAGGCAGTTAAAAAGCACCGAGCCGATATCCCTGTGCCACGCGGTTGCTTCCCACTAGCTATCTACCTTACGTTTGTTAGTGTATATATGTCCATGCATCTCTCTCGCCCTGTCACAACTTACCCTTCCCCCTTCCCATATCCTCAATTCCGTTCTCCAGTAGGTCTTTATTCCTGTCTTATCACTAGGTTCTTCATGACATTTTTTTCCTTAAATTCCATATATATATGTTAGCATACGATATTGGTCTTTCCTTTACTGACTTACTTCGCTCTGTATGACAGACTCTAGGTCTATCTACCTCATTACAAATAGCTCAATTTCGTTTCCTTTTATGGCTGAGTAATATTCCATTGTATATATGTGCCACATCTTCTTTATCCATTCATCCAATGATGGACACTTAGGTTGTTTCCATCTCCGGGCTATTGTAAGTAGAGATGCAATGAACATTTTGGTACATGACTCTTTTTGAATTCTGGTTTTCTCAGGGTATATGCCCAGTAGTGGGATTGCTGGGTCATATGGTAGTTCTATTTGTAGTGTTTTAAGGTACCTCCATACTGTTCTCCATAGTGGTTGTACCAATTTACATTCCCACCAGCAGTGCAAGAGTGTTCCCTTTTCTCCACACCCTCTCCAGCGTTTATAATTTCTAGATTTTTTGATGATGGCCATTCTGACTGGTGTGAGATGATATCTCATGGTAGTTTTGATTTGCATTTCTCTAATGATTAATGATGTTGAGCATTCTTTCATGTGTTTGTTGGCACTCTGTATATCTTCTTTGGAGAAATGTCTATTTAGGTCTTCTGCCCATTTTTGGATTGGGTTGTTTGTTTTTTTAATATTGAGCTGCATGAGCTGCTTGGAAATTTTGAAGATTAATCCTTTGTCAGTTGCTTCATTTGCAAATATTTTCTCAAATTCTGAGGATTGTCCTTTGGTCTTGTTTATGGTTTCCTTTGCTGTGCAAAAGCTTTGAAGTTTCATTAGGTCCCATTTGTTTATTTTTGTTTTTATTTCCATTTCTCTATGAGGTGGATCAAAAAAGATATTGCTGTGATTTATGTCATAGAGTGTTCTGCCTATGTTTTCCTCTAAGAGTTTGTTAGTGTCTGGCCTTACATTTAGGTCTTTAATCCATTTTGAGCTTATTTTTGTGTATGGTGTTATGGAGTGTTCTAGTCTCATACTTTTACATGTACCTGTCCAGTTTTCCCAGCATGATTTATTGAAGAGGCTCTCCTTTCTCAACTGTATATTCCTGCCTCCTTTATCAAAGATAAGATGAGCAAATGTGCGTGGGTTTATCTCTGGGCTTTCTATCCTGTTCCATTGATCTATATTTTGGGTTTTGTGCCAGTACCATACTGGCTTGATTACTGTAGCTTTGTAGTATAGTCTGAAGTCAGGAGTCTGATTCCTCCAGCTCCATTTTTCGTTCTCAAGATTGCTTTGGCTATTCAGGGTCTTTTGTGTTTCCATACAAATTGTGAAATCGTTTGTTCTAGTTCTGTGAAAAATGCCAGTTGTAGTTTGATAGGGATTAATTGAATCTGTAGATTGCTTTGGGTAGTAGATTAATTTTCACAATGTTGGTTCTTCCAATCCAATAACATGGTATATCTCTCCATCTATTTGTATCATCTTTAATTTCTTTCATCAGTGTCTTATAATTTTCTGCATACAGGTCTTTGTATCCTTAGGTAGGTTTATTCCTAGATATTTTATTCTTTTTGTTGCAATGGTAAATGGGAGTGTTTTCTTAATTTCACTTTCAGATTTTTCATCATTAATTTATAGGAATGCCAGAGACTTCTGTGCATTAATTTTATATGCTGCTACTTTACCAAATTCATTCATTAGCTCTAGTAGTTTTCTGGTAGCATCTTTACAACTCTTTATGTATATTATCATGTCATCTGCAAACAGTGACAGCTTTACTTCTTCTTTTCCAATTTGGTTTCCTTTTATTTCCTTTTCTTCTCTGATTGCTGTGGCTAAAACTTCCAAAACTCTGTTGAATAAGAGTGGTGAGAGTGGACAACCTTGTATTGTTTCTCATCTTAGTGAAAACACTTTCAGTTTTTCACCATTGAGGATGATGTTGGCTGTGAGTTTGTCCTATATGGCCTTTATTATGTTCAGGTAAGTTCCCTCTATGCCTACTTTCTGCAGGGTTTTTATCATAAATGGGTGTTGAATTTTGTCGAACGACTTCTCTGCATCTATTGAGATGGCCATATGGTTTTTCTCCTTCAATATGTTAATATGGTGTATCACGTTGATTGATTTGCATGTATTGAAGAATCCTTGCATTCCTGGAATAACCCCCACCTGATCATGGTGGATGATCCTTTTAATGTGCTGTTGGATTCTGTTTGCTAGTATTTTGTTGAGGATTTTTGCATCTATGTTCATCAGTGATATTGGCCTGTAGTTTTCTTTCTATGTGACATCCTTGTCTAATTTTGGTATCAAGGTGATGGTGGCCTTGTAGAATGAGTTTGGGAGTGTTCCTCCTTCTGCTATATTTTGGAAGACTTTGAGAAGGATAGGTGTTAACTCCTCTCTAAATGTTTGATAGAAATCGCCTGTGAAGCCATCTGGTCCCGGGCTTTTGTTTGTTGTTAGATTTTTTTTTTAACATCTTTATTGGGGTATAATTGCTTTACAATGGTGTGTTAGCTTCTGCTCTACAACAAAGTGAATCAGTTATACGTATACGTATGTTCCCATATGTCTTCCCTCTTGTGTCTCCCTCCCTCCCACCCTCCCCATCCCACCCCTCCAGGCTGTCACAAAGCACCGAGCCAATATCCCTGTGCCATGCGGCTGCTTCCCACTAGCTATCTACCTTACTACGTTTGTTAGTGTGTATATGTCCATGACTCTCTCTCACCCTGTCACAGCTCACCCTTCCCCCTCCCCATAGCCTAAAGTCCGTTCTCAAGTAGGTCTGCGTCTTTATTCCTGTCTTACCCCTAGGTTCTTCATGACATTTTTTTTTCTTAAATTCCATATATATGTGTTAGCATACGGTATTTGTCTCTTTCTTTCTGACTTGCTTCACTCTTTATGATAGACTCTAGGTCTATCCACCTCATTACAAATAGCTCAGTTTCGTTTCTTTTCATGGCTGAGTAATATTCCATTGTATATATGTGCCACATCTTCTTTATCCGTTCATCCGATGATGGGCACTTAGGTTGTTTCCATCTCCGGGCTATTGTAAATAGAGCTGCAATGAACATTTTTGTACATGACTCTTTGAATTTTGGTTTTCTCAGGGTATATGCCCAGTAGTGGGATTGGTGGGTCATATGGTAGTTCTATTTGTAGTTTTTTAAGGACCCTCCATACTGTTCTCCATAGTGGCTGAACCAATTCACATTCCCACCAGCAGTGCAAGAGTGTTCCCTTTTCTCCACACCCTCTCCAGCATTTATTGTTTCTAGATTTTTTGATGATGGCCATTCTGACTGGTGTGGGATGATATCTCATGGTAGTTTTGATTTGCATTTCTCTTATGATTAATAATGTTGAGCATTCTTTCATGTGTTTGTTGGCAGTCTGTATATCTTCTTTGGAGAAATGTCTATTTAGGTCTTCTGCCCATTTTTGGATTGGGTTATTTGTTTTTTTGTTATTGAGCTGCATGAGCTGCTTGTAAATTTTGGAGATTGATGCTTTGTCAGTTGCTTCATTTGCAAATATTTCCTCCCATTCTGGGGGGGGTCTTTTGGTCTTGTTTATGGTTTCCTTTGCTGTGCAAAAGCTTTGAAGTTTCATTAGGTCCCATTAGGTCCCATTCATTAGGTCCCATTGTTTATTTTTATTTTTATTTCCATTATCTAGGAGGTGGGTCAGAAAGGATCTTGCTGTGATTTATGTCATAGAGTGTTCTACCTATGTTTTCCTCTAAAAGTTTGATAGTTTCTGGCCTTACATTTAGGTCTTTAATCCATTTTGAGCTTATTTTTGTGTATGGTATTAGGGAGTGATCTAATCTCATACTTTTACATGTACCTGTCCAGTTTTCCTAGCACCACTTATTGAAGAGGCTGTGCTTTCTCCACTGTACATTCCTGCCACCTTTATCAAAGGTAAGGTGTCCATATGTGCGTGGGTTTATCTCTGGGCTCTCTATCCTCTTCCATTGATCTATCTTTCTGTTTTTGTGCCTGTACCATACTGTCTTGATTACTGTAGCTTTGTAGTATAGTCTGAAGTGAGGGAGCCTGATTCCTCCAGCTCCTTTCTGTGTTCTCAAGATTGCTTTGGCTATTCAGTGTCTTTTGTGTTTCCATACAAATTGCAAAATTTTTGCTCTAGTTCTGTGAAAAATGCCAGTGGTAGTTTGATAGAGATTGCATTGAATCTATAGATTGCTTTGGGTAGTAGAGTCATTTTCACAATGTTGGTTCTTCCAATCCAGGGACATGGTATATCTCTCCATCTATTTGTATCATCTTTAATTTCTTTCATCAGTGTCTTATAATTTTCTGCATACAGGTCTTTTGTCTCCTTAGGTAGGTTTATTCCTAGATATTTTATTCTTTTTGTTACAATGGTAAATGGGAGTGTTTTCTTAATTTCACTTTCAGATTTTTCATCATTAGTATATAGGAATGGCAGAGATTTCTGTGCATTAATTTTGTATCCTGCTACTTCACCAAATTCATTGATTAGCTCTAGAAGTTTTCTGGTAGCATCTTTAGGATTCTCTATGTATAGTATCATGTCATCTGCAAACAGTGACAGCTTTACTTCTTTTCCGATTTGGATTCCTTTTATTTCCTTTTCTTCTCTGATTGCTGTGGCTAAAACTTCCAAAACTCTGTTGAATAAGAGTGGTGAGAGTGGGCAACCTTGTCTTGTTCCTGATCTTAGTGGAAATGCTTTCAGTTTTTCACCATTGAAGATGATGTTTGCTGTGGTTAGTCATATATAGCCTTTATTATGTCGAGGAAAGTTCCCTCCATGCCTACTTTCCACAGGGTTTTTATCATATATGGGTGCTGAATTTTGTCAAAAGCTTTCTCTGCATCTATTGAGATGATCATATGGTTTTTTCCTTCAATTTGTTAATATGGTTTATCACATTGATAGATTTGCATATATTGAAGAATCCTTGCATTCCTGGAATAAATCCCCGTTGATCATGGTGTATGATCCTTTTAATGTACTGTTGGATTCTGTTTGATAGTATTTTGCTGAGGATTTTTGCATCTATGTTCATCAGTGATATTAGCCTGTAGTTTTCTTTCTTTGTGACATCCTTGTCTGGTTTTGGTATCAAGGTGATGGTTGCCTTGTAGAAGGAATTTGGGGGTGTTCCTCCCTCTGCTATATTGTGGAAGAGTTTGAGAAGGATAGGTGTTAGCTCTTCTCTAAATGTTTGATAGAATTCGCCTGTGAAGCCATCTGGTCCTGGGCTTTTGTTTGTTGGAAGATTTTTAATCACAGTTTTAATTTCAGTGCTTGTGATTGGTCTGTTCATATTTTCTATTTCTTCCTGATTCAGTCTGGCCAGATTGTGCATTTCTAAGAATTTGTCCATTTCTTCCAGGTTCCATTTTATTGGCATAGAGTTACTTGTAGTAATCTCTCATGATCTTTTGTATTTCTGCAGTGTCAGTTGTTACTTCTTTTTCATTTGTAATTCTATTGAGTTGAGTCTTCTCCCTTTTTTCCTTGGTGACTCTGGCTAATGCTTTATCAATTTGTTTATCTTCTCAAAGAATCAGTTTTCAGTTTTATTGATCTTTGCTATCATTTCCTTCATTTCTTTTTCATTTATTTCTCATCTCATTTTTATGATTTCTTTCCTTCTGCTAACTTTGGTGTATTTTTATTCTTCTTTCTCTTATTTCTTTAGGTGCAAGGTTTAGGTTTAGCTTTAGGTTGTTATTCGGGATGTTTCCTGTTTCTTAAGGTGGGCTTGTATTGCTATAAACTTCCTTCTTAGAACTGATTTTGCTGCATCCCATAGGTTTTTGGTTGTCTTTTCTCCACTGTCATTTGTTTCTAGATATATATTTATTTCCTCTTTGATTACTTCAGTGATCACTTCGTTATTAAGTAGTGCATTGTTTAGCCTCCACGTGTTTGTATTTTTTACAGGTGTTTTCCTGTAATTGATATCTAGTCTCATAGCATTGTGGTCAGAAAAGATACTTGATACAATTTCAATTTTCTTAAATTTGCCAAGTCTTGATTTGTGACCCAAGATATGATCTATCCTGGAGAATCTATCATGAGCACTTGAGAAAAATGTGTATTCTGTTGTTTTGGGATGGAATGTCCTATAAATATCAATTAATTCCATGTTGCTAAATGTATCATTTAAAGCTTTCCTTATTTATTTTCATTTTGGATGATCTGTGCATTGGTGAAAGTGGGGTGTTAAAGTCCCCTCCTAAGAATGTGTTACTGTCGATTTCCCCTTTTATGGCTGTTAGTATTTGCCTGATGTAGTGAGGTGTTCTTATGTTGGGTGCATAAATATTTACAATTGTTATATCTTCTTCTTAGATCGATCCCTTCATCATTATGTAGTGTCCTTCTTTATCTCTTCTAATAGTCTTTATTTTAAAGTCTATTTTGTCTGATATGAGAATTGCTACTCCAGATTTCTTTTGGTTTCCATTGACATGGAATATCTTTTTCCATCCCCTTACTTTCAGTCTGTATGTATCTCTAGGTCTGAAATGAGTCTCTTGTAGACAGCATATATATGGGTCTTGTTTTTGTATCCATTGAGCCAATCTGTGTCTTTTGGTGGGAGCATTTAGTCCATTTACATCTAAGGTAATTATTGATATGTATGTTCCTATGCCCATTTTCTTAATTGTTTTGTGTTCGTTATTGTAGGTCTTTCCCTTCTCTTGGGTTTATTGCCTAGAAAAGTTCCTTTAGCATTTGTTGTAAAGCTGGTTTTGTGGTGCTGAATTCTCTTAGCTTTTGCTTGTCTGTAAAGGTTTTAATTTCTCCATCAAACCTGAATGAGATCCTTTCTGGGTAGAGAAATCTTGGTTGTAGGTTTTTCTCCTTCATCACTTTAAATATGTCCTGCCAGTCCCTTCTGGCTTGCAGAGTTTCTGCTGAAAGATCAGCTGTTAACCTTATGGGGGTTCCATTTTGTGTTATTTGTTGTTTTTCCCTTGCTGCTTTTAATATGTTTTCTTTGTATTTAATTTTTGACAGTTTGATTAATATGTGTCTTGGTGTATTTCTCCTTAGATTTATCCTATATGGGACTCCTTGTGCTTCTTGGATTTGATTAACTATTTCCTTTCCCATATTAGGGAAGTTTTAACTATAATCTCTTTAAATATTTTCTCAGTCCCTTTCTTTTTTCTTCTTTTTCTGGAACCCCTATGATTCGAATGTTTGTGCATTTAATGTTGTCCCAGAGGTCTCTGAGACTGTCCTCAGTCCTTTTCATTCTTTTTTCTTTTTTCTGCTCTGCAGTAGTTATTTCCACTATTTTATCTTCCAGGTCACTTATCCGTTCTTCTGCCTCAGTTATTCTGCTATTGATCCCATCTATTGTATTTTTAATTTCATTTATTGTTTTGTTCATCATTGTTTGTTTCATCTTTAGTTCTTCTAGGTCCTTGTTAAATGTTTCTTGCATTTTCTCTGTTCTATTTCCAAGATTTTGGATCATCTTTATTATCATTATTCTGAATTCTTTTTCAGGTAGACTGCCTATTTCCTCTTCATTTGTTAGGTCTGGTTGGTTTTTATCTTGCTTCTTCATCTGCTGTGTGTTTTTCTGTCTTCTCATTTTGCTTATCTTACTGTGTTTGGGGTCTCCTTTTTGTAGGCTGCAGGTTCGTATTTCCCATTGTTTTTGGTGTCTTTCCCCAGTGGCTAGGGTTGGTTCAGTGGGTTGTGTAGGCTTCCTGGTGGAGGGAACTAGTGCCTGTGTTGTGCTGGATGAGGCTGGATCTTTTCTTTCTGGTGGGCAGGTCCACGTCTGTTGGTGTGTTTCTGCGTGTCTGTGGACTTATTATGATTTTAGGCAGCCTCTCTGCTAATGGGTGGAGCTGTGTTCCTGTCTTGCTAGTTGTTTGGCATAGGGTGTCCATCACTGTAGCTTGCTGGTCGTTGAGTGAAGCTGGGTGCTGGTGTTGAGATGGAGATCTCTGGGAGATTTTCGCCATTTGATATTACATGGAGCTGGGGGTGTCTTGTGGACCAGTGTCCTGGAATTGGTTCTCCCACCACAGAGGCAGAGCTCTGACTCCTGGCTGGAGCACCAAGAGCCTTTCAACCACATGGCTCAGAATAAAGGGGCGAAAAAGTAGAAAAAAAGAATTAGTAGAAGTAGCAAGAAAGGAAGAAAGAAAGAAAGGAGAGAGGCAAGGAGGGAGGGATGGAAGGAAAAAAGAAAGAAAGAAGATAAAGTAAAATAAAATAAAGTAAGGTAAAATATAATAAAGTTATTAAAATAGAAAATAATTATTAAGGGGAAAAAAAGCGGATGGATAGAACCTCAGGACAAATGTTGGAAGCAAAGCTATACAGACAAAATCTCACACAGAAGCATACACATACACACTCACAAAAAGAGGAAAAAGGGGAAAAAATCATAAATCTTGCTCTCAAAGTCCACCTCCTCAATTTGGTATGATTCGTTTTCTAAAGGAGGGAAGGAAGGAAAGAAGAAAGAAAGAAAGAAAGAAAGAAAGAAAGAAGGGAGGGAGGGAGGAAGGAAGGAAGGATGGAAGGAAGGAAGGAAGGAAGGATGGAAGGAAGGAAGAAAGAAAGAAAGAAAGAAGGAAGGAAGGAAGGAAAGAAGAAAGAAAGGAAGGAAGGAAGGAAGAAAGAAAGGAAGGAAGGAAGGAAGGAAGGAAGGAAGGAAGGAAGAAGATAAAGTAAAATAAAATAAAGTTATTAAAATAAAAAATAATTATAAAGAAAAAAATTAAAAACTAAAAACAGACAGATAGAACCCTAGGACAAATGGCGGAAGCAGAGCTATACAGACAAAATCTCATACAGAAGCATACACATATACACTCACAAAAAGAGGAAAAGGGGAAAAAATCATAAATCTTGCTCTCAAGGTCCACCTCCTCAATTTGGGATGATTCGTTGTCTATTCATGTATTCCACAGATGCAGGGTACATCACGTTGATTGTGGACATTTAATCCGCTGCTTCTGAGGCTGCTGGGAGAGATTTCCCTTTCTCTTCTTTGTTCGCACAGCTCCCAGGGGCTCAGCTTTGGATTTGGCCCTGCCTCTGCGTGTAGGTCGCCAGAGGCCGTCTGTTCTTCGCTCAGACAGGACGGGGTTAAAGGAGCAGCTGCTCGGGGACTCTGGCTCACTCAGGCCGGGGGGAGGGAGGGGCACGGAGTGTGGGGCGAGCCTGCGGCGGCAGAGGCCAGTGTGAAGTTGCACCATCCTGAGGCACGCCATGCGTTCTCCCGGGGAAGTTGTCCCTGGATCCCGGGACCCTGGCAGTGGCGGGCTGCACAGGCTCCCCGGAAGGGATGTGTGGAGAGTGACCTGTGCTTGCACACAGGCTTCTTGGTGGCCGCAGCAACAGCCTTAGCATCTCATGCCCGTCTCTGGGGTCTGCACTTTTAGCTGCGGCGCATGCCCGTCTCTGGAGCTCCTTTAAGCAGCACTCTTAATCCCTTCTCCTTGTGCACCAGGAAACAAAGAGGAAAGAAAAAGTCTCTTGCATTTTCGGCAGGTCCAGACTTTTACCCGGACTCCCTCACGGCTAGCCGTGGTGCACTAACCCCCTGCAGGCTGTGTTCACGCCGCCAACCCCAGTCCTCTCCCTGTGCTCCAAATGAAGCCCGAGCTTCAGCTCCCAGCCCCGCCCACCTCTGCGGGGGAGCAGACAAACCTCTCGGGCTTGTGAGTGCCCGTTGGCACAGATTCTCTGTGCGAGAATCTCTCCGCTTTGCCCTCTGTACCCTTGTTGCTGTGCTCTCCTCCATGGCGCCGAAGCTTTTCCCATCCGCCATCCTCCATCTGCCATCCGCCGTCACCGCCCGCGAAGGGGCTTCCTAGTGTGTGGAAACCTTTCCTCCTTCACTGCTCCCTCCCACTGGTGCAGGTCCCATCCCTATCCTTTTGTCTCCGTTTATTCTTTTTTCTTTTGCCCTACCCAGGTACGTGGGGAGTTTCTTGCATTTTGGGAGGTCTGAGGTCTTCTGCCAGCATTCAGTAGGTGTTCTGTAGGAGTTATTCCACGTGTAGATGTATTTCTGGTGTATCTGTGGGGAGGAAGGTGATCTCCACGTCTTACTCTTCTGCCATCTTCCCTTCCAGCCTCTTGTAATTTTTAATTTTCATGTTCATTTGTTAAAAATGTACCTCCCACTGAAGACTATTAGCTCCATGGGGACAACACCTGTCTGTTCATTACTATATATATCAATACCAAACACAAGACCTGACACATAATAAGTGTTCAATAAATGTTAGTCATTGTTTATTGAATAAATGTATATCCAATAGAAAGAATATTATTTTGCTATTTAAAATTCTGTTTTTGAAGATTTTTCAATGATGTATATCCTATAGTTATACGATTATCCTCCAAATAGTGTGAATGGTTGTGAACGTATTCATACAAAAATAGTCAAAGGAAACCTACCAAAGTATTAACAATGCCTGTTTCTGTTTGGAGGCATTATAGTTTATTTTTATTTGCTTTTTTTAAAATATAATTTTCTGTATATTACATATTTACTCCAATATATTAACCATATATTGCTTTCATAATCAGAAAACAAATTAAAAGTTACTAAAAAGAGAGGGAGAGATTAGAGCTTAATTGTACTTAGTGGTGTAATGAGAAGATTCTAAAGAACATCAGAAATTGGAACAAAGCCTCGGCAACTGGCCAAAACATTCTAAGTTAGACATAGCTCCTCCTGGGCTTCCCTGTTCTCAGGGATCCCCAGGGTCTGTTGTTCCTTGCCTTCAGTAGGGTGTCTGACAAGCACAAGAGAGTCCAGGGCCAAGAGGAAATAGTGGTCCCTTGGGGTTAGGCTGACCGGGAGGACATATAGCAGAGTGAAACCAGACAGTTACGTGAGAAGTTCAAGCCAAAGGCATCCTGGTCCATCATGGGTAGATCAGGTGAGCAGCTTGAGTAAATTCACAAGGTGCAATTTCACATTGTGGTGTACCTTTCTGGAGAGCAGATAATCTTGTAGCAAATGGGCAACTTGATTGCTGTTTGGATTTCACAGGTCAGAGGATATGCTGGGCCCTTCATATCCCAGAGTTCCACAGGGATGTCTCTTGAGGTGCAACGAAGGTCAAGGGAGAAGCTGGAAGGCCCTTCCTATTCCCTGACTTCAATCAAAACAGTTCTACTATTATCTGTAAGAGCCCATTAGAAGCAAAGGATTCCATTTCTTTAAAAAAGGGAGTGGGCATTTAAAATCAATGATAATGATGGCCTAAGGGAGCCACAGAAGTCTTTTGATGAGGGGAATGACCTGTTCAACATGAAGTTGCCGTTTAAACAACTTCCAGTGGGCCAGGCTGCAAGACCAAGAGCAGTGAAGACAGACTGGAGGACAGGAGACTGTTGCAATAGGTGAATAATGTAATGGTGATCTACTACTACTACTACTACTACTACTACTACTACTACTACTACTTATTGAGCTAGACACTGTTCAAAGTACTTTACCTGTATGAACTCATTCATCTCCATAATAACCCAATGAGATAAATACCTTATTATTTCTAGTTTACATCTGAAGGGACTGAGGCACAGAGATCTTAGATAATTCACCCAAAGTGACACAGAAAGAAAGAGGAAAATCCAGGATGTGAAGCCATGTAGGCTGGCTTAAAGCCTGTGCTCTCCATCCTTGCCCAGAGGGAAGTTGAGGAAAAGTGAGTCTGTCTGGCAGACTAGATTGACATGACCTTTTCTATTATGCCCACTGTCACTTCATCTCTTGAACTTTAATCTGTGTTTAGTGGATTCAGGTTATTAGTCAGACTAATATGCTTCCAGGGCATAAGGGCAGATGGGATGTGTTGGGTAGTGTGGAGGAGGAGGGAATCAAAGTCATACTGAAATATAGTCTGAAATCCTGGGCAGCACTGGTGTTGATGGAGTCAGGTAAATCAAGAGTAGGTGAATTTGAGTGCAGTGGGGGAAATGCTCTTCCAATTTGGGATGTTGAAGGGACTTGGAAGTGGGTGGGTTCAGTGATGGTAATAACATCAACTATTATTTTGGAGCAGTGCTTCTGGATATTTAGGGTGCATCAGAATCCCCAGAGGGCATGGTAAACCCCAGATCTCTAGGATTCTTCCTCAGAGTTTCTGATTCAGTGGGTCTGGAGTGGGGCCTGAGAATCTGCATTTCTAACAAGTTCCCAGGTGATGCTCATGCTATTGTTTGACAAACCACACTGTTTTAGTGCTGTTTTAGAGCATCACCCTCTCTGCAATGCACTTCCACATACACAGTAGCTTGAATTCTTCTTAAACACTCCCTCTACTATACTTTGTGACTTTAGTGTTCTGAAAAATACACATAACTTATTTCCTATTGTTTCAATCTGATATCCTTTACCTTAATCATCAAAACTTCTGGATATCTGTTGTATATCTGTGTCTTTACATAAATTGTTCTTATTGTCTGCTACACTCTCCACAACCCTGGTTCCAAATTTATCTAATTTCTTTTCTTCCTTAAAAATTTACCTCCCATAGGGACTTCCCTGGTGGCATAGTAGTTAAGAATCCACCTGCCAATGCAGGGGACATGGGTTCGAGCCCTAGTCCGGGAAGATCCCACATGCCGTGGAGCAACTAAGCCCGTGTGCCACAACTACTGAGCTTGTGCTCTAGAGCCCGCGAGCCACACTACTGAGCCCACGTGCCTCAACTACTGAAACCCGCATGCCTAGAGCCCATGCTCCACACTAAGAGAAGCCATTGCAATGAAAAGCCTGTGCACCATAATGAAGAGTAGTCCCCACGCACAGCCATGAAGACCCAATGCAGCCAATAATAAATTAAAATATATAAATTAATTTAAAAGAATTTACCTCCCCTAGGAAGTTTCCTCTGACCCACCAACTCGAGTCTGATTTGATTGCCCCTATTCTGTACTTCTATGACACTTTGTACCTTCCTCTTCTGAACAGTGCCTGGCATAAAGTAAATGCTCGATAAATATCCAATGAATTAAGTAAATGAATAAATCTCTCCCTCATCAGAACCACCATAACCTGTATCTTTTTCATGGTATATTCTAATAGCACACTGTAATCTCTAGAACAGGGATGGAAAATATGCTTTATCTTAGACTCTAGCTCCTATCAATTTCTGTGCAGAGGATTTTTGACGCCATATCTGGGCTCAGCAGAAAAGAACAATGATTGATTAATATTGTCTGTCACAGATAAAGATGTGGGAAATGGGGGTAATGGTGCCATATACATTATATATATATATATATATATATATATATATATATATATATATATATATATATCTCCTACTCTAGAGTGAATTGATTCTCCTCCCCACCTGTCCATACTAAGGATGAAGAGTTCAGATAAAGCTCAAGCCTTAAGACACAACTGGGCCTAGCAAATTTTGCAGGGCTTTTGAGAAAGGAACACTGTGGTGCTGGGATAATCAAGGAGGGCTCTTTGTGTGTGTGGAGGGGTGCCCTCAGTAAAAGGAGTTCTCAGTATGTGGGCTAGCTGTTCAGACACCAAAAACTGATTCTCTTTAGAAGAAAATCAGATTGGCTGAGGAAATTTAGAATGCATGACTCCAATGCAAGTGCCCAGCATATAACCCAAGCTTCTTTCCTGTTATTCAGATTTCCCAAGGTAGGGAGCCCAGACTGGGAATCCTGGCCCTATGGATAGCTAATAGATCTTGACACCTTTGTGGACCAGGGCAGTTTCCAAATAAAAACCTGAATATCCTGGCTGGTTGTCATATTGAATTAGAGACTTTTGGTTCAGCTTGTTCCCTACCAGAGTTACTGCATACAGGGAATGTTCTGGTACTAAGGGGCCAGGGCAGGGCCAAAGGGGCAGAGTGGTGGACAGTTATAACAAGACTGCTGGGGTTGACAGATGAGGGCTCAATTTCCTCTGAGGGTGTTTCTAATCCAACAAGTTTGCTTTTTATTCCTTTTAGGTCTCAATAAAACTTTTAAGTGGATCAATACCCTTGTTAAACAAATGTTTTCCACCTCTTGCCTAATTGAGGTCCCAATTATACTTTCTTCAAAATTTAATGGCAGGGCATTCAAGGCCCAGGACAAATTTAAGAAGGGGACTCTCCTTCCAGCCTCTAGATCATGTGATATTGGAATTGTTCTCTTGGACTCAGCCTTGAAATCTCTCTAACTTAGATCTTCCTCAACAGATGCTCCAGCAACCCCTGAAAGACACTACCTGCATGTATCCTTTGGCAAGGCTTCTCTCAACCTTTATGATCCAGTTTCTGCTCCAGCCTAGATTAGTTCTAACTGGGATATAAGGCACATGTCTAAACATCTGGGACATCTTTGGTGTACTTTTTTTGTATGTCTTCAAATAAATATTATGTTAAGGGACACAGGCCTTTAGGACAATACCATCAAAATCCATACCATTTAAGGGTCATCGTGGGCCTCTGGGGTAACACCAAATGGAGGTAATATTGTGAATTCTTCCAGGAGGAAGTATTAATAAAGACTATTTCATGATTATAAACAATTGTTCAGCCTATGGAATTTACCAAAGAGGTTGGCTATTTGTCACTCAGGGATGTTGAGGTTCTTGAAAGAGAATGATACAAATAATAACATTCTAATAGATCAGTTCCATGGTCAAATAAGTTTGGAAAATTGTACATGCCATGTTCCTTCTTGGGAGCCACAAGGCAGATATATCTATTAAAGACTCTGAGATTTTCTGCAGAAAGGAAAATGTATCCTTTTAACAATTTGAATTACTTTGTTTTTCTCTTAATTATTTAAGTAGACTGAAAGGTCCATTAGGGTAAGAATTATGAGTTTGAACCAATGCACATTATCACCCATCCCACACTCAAAATTCTGAGAGGTTAACCCCTGCAATTCATGGCCTCCTTAGAGTGTACAAGATACCTTTCTCTCCCAAACAGGTCCCCTTGTGGGTAAAGTCTTAAGACATAACTCCTTATTCTGTCCTGTGTTGGCCTCCTCCAGTGAACATCAGAGAGCAGCCAGGCCCTGCTTCTCAGGACTGGGAACTTTGAAAGAATAGCTATTTCAAGAAAAAGGTCATTCAGTATGCCTGAAGAAGATGGGTTACCATAGTGACAAATGAAACTTTCTTCCTTTGAAAACTAATGCCATTTTTTCCCTATAGGAAACCATTTAGTGTGTAGAGAAGGCGGCTCTGACTGAGGCTTTTGTCAGCTATAGTCCTTTGGTCTTTGACTCTTTGTCAAAGCGTTAGACAATCCTGAGTGGTTTTTCGACAAAATGCCATGAGAAATCAAGTAAACAGGTTGGGGGTTGGTGGACTTGGAATCATTGCTGCCCCAATGTAACTTGTGGCATTAGTTTCACTAAATGGACAGCTGAAAATTTGGAGCAAGAGTTTTGACACATTCACAGAAATCCTGTATCATTCAGTTATAATCCCAGTAGGGTCTTTTTTTTTCTTCCAGAAACTGATAAATTGTTAAGTTGTATGTGGAGATGCAAAAGCCCTAGAATATTAAAGCAATCTTGAAAGAGAACAACAAATTGGAGAACTTATACTACATGACTTCGAGACTAACTATGAAGCTACAGTAATCAAGAGTGTGTCATGCTGGCATAAGGATCAACAAAGAGATATATGGAACAGAAGAAAGAACTCAGAAATAGACCTCACTTATAGAGTCATTTAATTTTCAACAAAGGCATGAAAACAATCTAATGGAGAATGGGAAAGTCTATTTCAAAAATAGTCCTGGAACAACATATGTATATGGAAAAAAACCCATTAACTCCTACCTCACAGTATGCATAAAAATTGATTTGATGTGAGCCATAGACCAAAAATGGGAAAGCTAAAACTATGAAACTGGTTTTATCAGCTTATTGGTAATTGTGTGATAGTTTTTTGTATCAGGGATGAAACTTTGAATGTTGCCTCTGTAGGTTTAATCTTTTCTCTACATTTAGAAAGAACCTCATTAGTTTCATCTTGAAAAGCATTATTTTACACTCTTTCTGGTTGGGGATGTGGGACTCATTTAATTTACTAAGGAGGTAATTGTACTGTATTTAAAAATCCCTTCAATGTTTAAATGTCTTCATGCTATTGTTCAGTTGAATGGCTTTGAGAAACTCAAACTGATAGACTGGAGTCAGAGAATAAATGTAGAGCACTGGAAATATTAAGGGCTCAAGGATGACCCTCAAGTTTCTAATTTGTTGACTGGGTGTATCATGAAGCCACTGAGCTAGAGAATTTAGAACAAGAAGCAATTTTGAGGTGGGGAAGACTGAGAGCCATTTAAAATCTGTATGCATGGGACATACAAGTGGAAATGCTTAGGACTGTGAATCTGCTGTGAATTGTTGAAGGTCAGGACTAGAGGGGTGGATCTGGAAGTTATCAGCATATGTGTGGCAGTTAAAACTAGAAAAGTATAAGGTCATTGCAGGAGACAGAGAGCAGTGGGTCTGGATTGACCTTCAAGGGGAAAACAAAGGAAAAGGGGGCCCCAAAATAGAGAAGGAAGGGCCAGAAAGCTACCAGAAGGGTGCAATGATATGGAAGGGAAGAGAATGGAGCTTTTAAAGGAGGAAGGGGTGCTAAAGATGTAAAGAAATCTAGCAACATTAGGGCTGATCATGATATAGAGGTAATGTGTGACTTTTGTGGAAGGATAGTAGGAGCAGGTTTGGTTCTGATTTCATAGGTAAAGCAGTAACAAGTATTCTTGGAGGTGTAGATGAGTGGGAAAGGAGGGGAATTACAGAGCAGATAGAGGGCAATATGAAATAAACATTATTTAAACAACGTCAGCTTGTTTAGAGTCTGAAAGGAAGTTGCCAGTAGAGAAAGAAAAATGGAAAGTGTAAGGGAAAGAGCAATGAGTGTATTGAGGGCCTGGCCTTGTACAGGGGGAAGGAAAGTGACTGTGGAGGTAGAAAAGTGTGCCAGGAAATTGAGGTTCATGTCTGATGACATTTATTCTCCATAAGGTAGAAGTCAAGGTCATTTTCTGAGGGTGGGAAGTGGGGAAAGAGTTGAGTAGGGGTTTTGTGAGGAAAAAAATATTAGAATAGTTGGGGACAGTGGGAGATGAACTCTACTACCAAGGATTAATGATAGAATTGCTTAATTCAGGGCACCCGGGGCCCAGCTAAGTTTGGAGAACTTGGATTTGTAATGACTGGTTTTCTCCAGAAACCCTTGGCATCATAGAAAAGTAGATAACGTAGTTTGGAATCTGGATCTTGGATGGATATTTTGTAGGAAAGTTGAAGCAGAAGATGAGTGTGCAAGGAAATTGAGGGTTCTGGTTAGAGAACAATCCAACAAAGTGATCATTCTGGGGAAAAAAAAAGAAATAAGAAAAACATCCAGGATGCAGAGATGTACTAGGTACATAGGGGAGGGTGTGTCAAGGGATGGGACCTCTATGAGGTGGAAAGAGAGGAGTGGTAAGATCCAGGAGTGGAGGACAGCCCACTAGTACCAGTTGAATGGGGTGTTGGACTAGAGCAAAGATTCAGGTCTTGGCTCTGGAAGTGAAAGGCTGAGATAGAGTAGAAGTGAGAGAGTGCAAGGACTGAGAGGTAAACACAAAATATGAGGATGGGCCACTTTCCTACACATTAGGATCTTCCAAAACAATCTTAAGAAACTGCATGGAGAGGAAGAACCACAGTCTTGAGGCCAAGTGGTCAGAGAATGAGGGCAGGGCCAGGAGGTGGGTAGATGAAATTAACCAGAGGAGCAACAGAGAGTGGTAGACTTGGGGAATGAAGGCAACAGAGGAGGTGTTTCCACTCAGTGGTAGAGGAGTAAAGGAGGTCAGGAGAGTGACCCAGTGCTGTGTGGGTGTGGGAGAAAGATAATCTCCCACTGAAGAGGACTGGGAAGGGACTGGCATCCTCAGAGTGCATTCCTGCAGGTGGCTTAGAACATGATGGGGGCGGGGTGGTGTTGCTTACAATGGAAGGAAGGTTCCAGAGAGGCAATAGGGATGGGTGGTATGGTGAATCTATTGAGGGGATTTAGGGGCAGAGAAAACTAAGAGAGAATGAAGGAGGCCAGTCTAGGGCAGGGAGAGAGTTGCTCTTTTATGGATTCCAAATTTTACAGGGATGGGAGACAGAATTGCAAATCCTCAAATGCCTTGACTCAGGCACAAGCTGGTTTAGTTCTAGATGTCTCTGAAGGCCCTATAAATGGGTAGTTTAGGCTCAGAAGAGACTAGGGCCTCCCCAGATGCTCAGAGCAGTGATGGGGAGAGAGATGTGCAGAGAAATAATGGAGGCTCTAACTTCTCTCATCTGTCAAGGGTTTGAAATGTCAAGGGTTTGAAATGCTCTCTCACATGTTCAGGACCAATGACCATTACACTGTGAGATCTCAACTCCTAGAGAATGTCTCAGTTAAAGAAAAGGGAGGTTTGGAGCCCTGGGGACAAAGATGGGCATACTAGTAGCTTTGCTGAGGCTTCACCATGAGTTCATTCACCATAAGACACAACACTTGGAACAAGTGCCTGGGTTGGGTCTGATCTGTCTTTAAACCTGGATCCACCACCTGGTTCCACAGGGAAAATTTTGACTCTTTGAGACTTATTTTGTCATGTGTATAAAATGGGGCCGTTTTCAGAGATAAGTAATGCATTTGCAGTTCCTAGCACATGATAAGTGTAAAATTAAAGAATTCTCTTCCCTCATGCCCTTTCCTTGCTAACCAGATACAACTTGTCTCTGAAGCCCTGACAAGTCATCTGGATCTACCCTGGATTATTTCCAAAAGGTCTCAGTTCACATCTCCACTCACCCAGAAGGAGGCTTGGGAGGAAGAGTCTGCAGGTGATGCCTTCCAACCAAACTATTTCTTCCCTTTGTATTTCCTGCTCACTGGCCTCACTCAGGCCTGGGAGATCCACATATGTTCATGAACAATTGCACTTTACATTATTGAGCTCACACTAAAAATAGGACATGAATTTCAGTGGTGGGATGTATAGTCTGTGGGTGGTATGTTGCAAAAGAATTGTCCTGCCCATAGGATTTGTCTAAAACTCCAAGTGAGTTAATGGGTAAAAACTATCACTGAGGAACCTGTCTGGCCCAAGAAACATTAATCAGTTCATAGGAGCCTTGCTCCAGCATTTCCATGAGGACTGGGCGGGGGCTGATTTTAGTGGAGCCTTTTAGGATTAGAAAGTAATCTAGTACCAGGGGTGGGAATGATGCTTCCCAACAATTGGCTTTCTTGTCCCTGGGCAGGCAAAGGAGAAGTGAGGGGATTTTTTTCTCATGAAAACTACAGCCCAACGCAATGCCTAAAACTGAAAGCGCACCAAGATCAAATGAGATTAAATATAGAGTGAAGTTCTAAGCTTATAATATAAAATTTTAGAAAAATCTTACAAGAAGAAAATCAAACTCATTCATCAAGTCCCAGCAATTAGGACCAGGGCCCCTGGAGCTGGGAGGGGGCTCTGGAAAGCCAGACTCTAGATCTCATTGTCTCTGCAATATGGAGAGATTGTGGGGAGTTTTCATTCCCCCAGGGAGGTCTGTCTGGACATGGAAAAAGGTTTGGAGAAAGACAATATGAAGTCCATCCTTACCCTGTGAGGTGCTCACAGCCTCCCAAACCACACTTTGGGCTGCTCTTAGAGTCAGGATTGGGAGCAGGAGAGATAATGGTTAAGACTCTTGAGAGCCCAATTGCTGTCTTGTCCATAGTAGACACTATCAGATCACGGAAGATATGAACTTAGATAAGCTCTCCCAGAGAGATGGGTTGAAACAGGCCACCCTGCTCTTCCTATGTAGGACTTATAGACAGTTACAGGAAGACTGCTGTCCCAGATATCTCTGATACCCAGTATACCTAGGGCTGTATCACTTTGAGAAATTCATTCCTTTGGAGTCAGGCATGGTAGGGTCTGGCATGTTAGGAGGTAACTCCACTCAGGAAAACTTTGCATGCATAAGTGGACCAGTAGTCTCTTTCCAGAGGAGGTGGTACTCAAGATGGCATGAGTTTGAATAGCAGAGTGGGGCAAGGGCTTTAGTGGACATGAAAATATCTGGAGCGTAGTGCCTGATTTATCATTGGCACTCCATGAGTGTTGGTTGAATATGTATTGCAATTTGTCTAATAAAGGGATTACTTTCTTCTTTCCTTTTTTCTCATTTCCTATTCTTGGACTGTTCACATGAAATATTTAACTTGGATCTGCTCTTTATTCTGCTCAGGTCAGAATAAATTTACAGAAATGAATCACATGCACTCAAGTAGTTCTTGCTTAGTACAGTTGACCACTGGAAGAACTCATGAGCATAATTCAAGGTCACAATTAATTGCTTTCCTTTGTTTCCATCCAAGTCATAATGGCCTTTTTTTCCTTGTTCCTAGAGAAAAGACTATCCTCGTGTCTCCCACTGATTCTGGCTGTTTATTCCTCTCTCGTAATTCGTATTTTTGAATCTCAAATTCTACGTGGCACCAAAGGGCCATCTTTACCATTTCATACTGCACATGACTTAAGACCCTCATGACTTTTTCTTGAAATCAAGTGTTTCCAAGAAGCCTTAGATAGAGAGAAGTGGGTTATGGGCAGGAGAGGCTTATGAGACGGTGGCTGGAGAGCCATGCCACACTCAATAGATCATCTCTATTTTCACTGGTTGTAGGAGTGGGATCACTGGGAGGGTATGTCACAAACCACATTGGACAGCTGGGATGGTTTATTTTTAGTGGTGAGAGAGGGATAAATTCCAAAGATAGAACTTGAGCCCACTCTTTGCAAGTTCAGACTTGGGGGTGGCTGACAAAATGGACTGGGGGTTCTGAGCCAGAAAAAACAAGTCTAACTCAGGTTGAGGGCTGGCGGTGGCAGCTGTTCACACCCTAATGCACATAGAATGAGCTCCATGGAATTCTGAATTTGGTTCTCACATATCTTCCAATAGGACATACAGCAGGAAAGATCCATTTCCTTTCTTATTTGTTTTTTTCTTCCTTAACTCGTAACCCCTTCTTCTCTCCAGGGACTTTGATAACTTTTCCCATCCCTCTCATCCCTAATGGCAACCTCTGTCTTCACAGTGTGGGTGGAGTGAGTGGGGGGAACTTGGAACCAGCTACACATGAGCAGAGTAGACAGCCCTTATGGAGTGTGGCTTTAAAATCACAAAAAGGCTGTGTATTCCCCAAACTTGGCCTTGTACTGGCTGGCATGCTGCCCATAATCCCGACATAAGAATAAAGCATTTCCACAGAAAGCCAGTGTAAATGTGCAGATCTGTGACTTGGAGATCAGTGCCTTACTGAGCAGTTGTGGTGAGCCAAAACTTAGAGAATTAATCTTGGTTAGTCAAAGGTTTACTGTGCTGGGTGCCCTGTGTCCTGGGTCTGAAACCTCTTTAAGGTGTCCTGTGTCTCTGTCCCTGTTTCCTGCTCTCAAAAGGGGCTCTAACTCATTCACAGAGTGGGATAATGAATATGAGTCTCTCTCCCTGGGGCCTTTGCATTTCAGCAGATGTTCTGTGGCATATGAGACGCTCACATGCAGGGTGTTTATGACCATCAAAGAAGCCAGGAAAGACTTTTTGGTGCTGTTGTTTGTAGGGGGATCCAGCCAGAGGGAGCCTGACTTCTTTACTTAGGTTTAAAGGTTGCCTCTTTTGGGACAGGCAGGATGGGCCTCTGGGAGGCAGACCTTAGCAGGACTCTGTCCAGTGTTTATTATTTTTTTTAATAGACTTTAATTTTTATAACAACTTTAGGTTCCCAGCACAAGTGAGTGGAAATTATGGAGCTCTCCCACTTACCTCCTGCTCCTATGTACAGCCTCCCCCAATATCAAATTCCCATATCAGAAAGGTACTCACATATTACCTACATTGATGATGAACCTACATCAACACATTATTATCACCCAGAGTCTTTAGTTTCCATAGGTCTCACTCTTGTTGTACATTTTGTGAGTTTTGACAAATGTGTAAAGACATATATCCACCATTAATTATGGTATCATAGAGTAGTTTCACAAGTCCTTTGTGCTCCACCTATTCATCCCTCTCTCCCCTATAATCCTTGGCAACCACTGATTCTTTCACTGTCTCCATAGTTCTACTTTTCCTGGAAAATCAGGTAGCTGGAATCATACCATATGTAGCCTTTTCAGATATGCTCTGTCACTTAGTAATATGCATTTAAGTTTCCTCCATGTCTTTTCATGTCTTGATATCTTATTCTTTTTAGCACTGAATAATATTCCATTGTTGGGATGTGCCACTGTTTAATTATTCATTCACCTACTGAAAGATATCTTGGTTTCTTCCAAGTTTTGGCAACTATGAATAAAGCTGCTATAAACATCTGTGTGCAGGTTTTTGTGTAGACTTAAGTTTTCACCTTTATTGGGTAAATACCAAGAAGCATGACTGCTGGAACATATGGGAAGAATATTAATTTTGTAAGAAACTGTCTCACTGTCTTCCAAAATGGCTATGCCACTCTGCAATCAACTGGAAGTGAATGAAAGTTTCTGCTACTCTACATTCTTTCCAGCATTTGGTGTTGTGTTTTGGATTTTGGCCATTCTGATAGATGTGTAGTGGTATCTCATTGTTATTTTCCTAATGACATATAATATGGAGCATATTTTCATAAGCTGATTTTTCATCTGTATATCTTCTTTGGTGAGGTGTCTTTTTAAGTTCTTTTGATCTCTTCTTAATAAAGTTGTTTTCATATTGTTTAGTCTTAAATGTCTTTTTTATATTTGGATAACAGTCTTTTATCAGATTTATTTGAAAATATTTTCTCCTAGTCTGTGCCTTGTCTTCTGATTCTCTTGATTCTGTCTTTTGCAGACAGAAAATTTTAATTTTAATGAAATTTAGCTCATCATTTCTTTCTTTCATGGATCATGTCCTGGTGTTTTATCTAAAAAGTCATCACCAAACCTAAGGTCATCTAGATTATCTCCTATGTTATTTTCTAGGAGTTTTATAGTTTTGCATTTTATGTTTAGGTCCATGATCTATTTGAAGTTAATCTTTACGAACATCATAAAGTCTGTGTCTAGATTCATTTTTTTTTGCATGTGGATGTCCAGTTGTTTCATCACCCTTCATTGAAAAGACTATATTTGCTTCACTATAGAGTGAAAAAAACACTCAAAAGCTGAGATATTTGTAACTCATCTAAGCTATAGAGGATTAGTATCTAAAATATATAAAGAATATCTACAATCAATAAGAAGTAACATACAACTCAGTAAGAAAGATGGAGGGCAGCAAGAAAGAATAACAAGCAAACTTAAATGGTTCATAAACTAAAAGTAATATGTTGATCAAATGTTGGGTGGATAAAAGTGGTGGCAGTGTCAGTTAATAAACATAGTTCAAAGTTAATATATCAAGAATTTTAAAATAAGCTATTTGAGTTATAGAGTTTAGCTCCATAAGAACTGCAAACTTAAAAGATTTTGCTCCTGGGGAGTAAGACTGAAGGTCTAGTGAGGGAACTATCGATATATTCTTCTAAAATGGAAACCACAGAAATGCATCTCTGGAGGCTCCAAGAAGCTCTGGTTCTTTATGTCTCAGTGCAGAAAGAATTCAGTGAGAAGCAAAGTGATAGATAAGATGTGATTTTTTAGAATAGGACACTTGTGAGGCTTACACATGGGTGGGTGAGAGGGTGCCATGCCCCGAGAACTTAATGGGCTACAGTTTTATAATCAAAGGAAAAGTGGGGAGGGGGAGAAGACCACCTTCTTCTTCATTCTTGAGTAAACATCAAACTTCCATCATCAGCTCCTCCTCCATATCAGATTGGGGAGCTCTGTTGTCCCTATATGTTCAATCCAGGATGGTCATGGCATAACAGAAATAAGCAAAAAGGCAGTAACATATACTAAAAATGGTAAATCATCTCAGGTTTCAGTATAATGTCACCGTTTCCTTACATTTTTGCTTTTAGTGTGCCCAGAGAAGCATGTCCTAGGAAATATTAACTTAGCTCACTGGGCAGGGTGTAGGTCTTATTCCACCATTGTTTTATTGGTTTGCGGACATGTTTCATGCTTTTGCTGTATGATTTTGTTGCTAAGCTAAGGGGTGACAACCTATCACTAACTGATTCCTGCTGAGATGGGACATAGACCTGGCTGGGGAAGGAGTAAAACACCTGGCTGACTGTCCCTTCTCTGCTGGGAGAACTGTAAACCAATGTCACTTAGCTCAGCATCATCCTTTTAGCCCTCTTGCATGTTAAGTGTTGGAGGATGAGTCTACAAAAAGATATAAATTAAAAGAAATACAGTAATAAGTATTAGAAGAGTCATTTAGAAAGATTATAACCATGATTTTGGAGGTCCAAACAATGTTTCCAAAACAGTTTCCAAATCTGGAAGACGGTCACTTAAGGCCTCAATCTGTTTGTTTTGGCTAGGCCTGGAATGTCAATGTTTCATCTTCAGGGTCTATTTAGTCTTTTATCTCAGTTATAGATTTAATCTGTTCTTCTTTATTTTCTTTTAATATCATTTGGTGATAAGGGTGGCTTCCTTGTCCTCAAGAAACAGAGTGGCCCCTAATTTAGTTAATAAGTCCCTTCCATTAAAGAGAGAGGACAGTCAGGCACAAACAGGAAGGGATGTAGAAACAACTGGCCATTGATGTTGCACAAAATGGGTTTCAGGAAAGTGTGCCCTTGTCTCTTACTTGACACTCCCATTACATATTCCTTATGGTTGTTAAGGCTTCCAATCCTTTGGGTTAAGACAGAAAATTTTGCACTAGCGTCTGTGAGAAATTCTATCAAATGGCCCACCACATCAATGACCACCTGAGGCTTGACATTAGTTATGTATGTGGTATCTCTATGCAGAGCCACTTTTGGCCAAGGGCCCCCTCAGTCTTCTGATTGTGAAATCATCAATGGCTGAAGGGCTACCCTCACTCTCTGGCATCTGGGGCATTCCCGCTGCCAATGTTAGCTGTTTGTAAAGGGTGCATCAATCACAATCTTTCCTCCAGTCTTCCTTTTGTCCACACAGGGTAAACTGGTTTTGTCTGGGTACCCATGGACCATGTGGTCCACCATGGCCAGAATGATCCAGAAAGCCTGGCCTCCCCTTGAGTGGTCTCTGGGGACAACACCACTGCCATCATTTGGGGCTTTTGTATATTTTTCTTGGTGTGTTCAGCATTTGGGCCTTATCCTTATTATTGAAAACAAAATATGTCAGTTAGAACAAATCACTCGAGGTCTGAGGACCAGCAGTTACTTTTTGAATTTTCCACCTGATTTCTGGGGCAAACTGGGCTATGAAATGCATAGCCAAAAGGGCTTTTCCCTTGGGGAAGGAGGGATCCACATTTGTATACTTTCTAAAAGCTTCCACTAATTTCCCTTGAAAAACTGCAAGATTTTCATCTGGTCCCAGTTGGACTCTTTTTACTTTTTCATAATTGTTGGGTTTTAATCTAAATTTTTTCATAGACCTTATTAAACTTTATTAAACAATTAATCATATGGTCCCATCTATCCCTATCAATAGAATTTATCTGGTAATTTCACGGTGGATCTGCCTTGGGGACAGTGTTGTACAGTATGGCCCACTTGGGCTTGAGCTGCCACTTGGTCAGCATGGACTCTGGCTACCAGTATTATATGCTATTCTCTTTCAGGGGTGCAGCAGTGGGATAAGATCTGGAAATCCCCCCAGGTGAGATCAAAAGATCTCATCAACTGGGTGGACTCCTATGAAAATTCAGAATCCTCAGAAAAACTTCCCAACTTATCCTCTGTCAGACTTCTTTTGGACATTGAAAAGAGCACATGAACTCTTATTGTTCCTTGATTCCCATCAGAAATTTCTCTCAGAGGCAAAACCATAGGGGCAGTTGGTTGGTAACTTTCACTGCTGTGGGCTAGCTGGGCTGAAAATGGGTCCCTTGGGTAACTTGGGGTACAAAGGAGCTCCTAAATATAGCAGAGGTCTCTCCTAACACTTTGGTGCATTTTCCTCTGGGATAGTAGCCTCGGCTGGAGAAAGGGCTCCCGCCTGTGAGATAGCCCTCGTTGGAGCAGCCATTTCCATGGATACAGCGGCTTCCACTGGAGTAATATTTAGCTATCTAAAAGTTTTTTTCCCATGTCAAAATCCGCCATGCAATTTAATCAAGATTTTTACTTACAACTTTAGATGTTAACCTTTCCAAAGTAGTCTCCCAACTAGGTGTTAATACCCGCGAAATTGCTGCAAAGGAATAGCACAGAAGGTGTCCCAGTGGTGGTGACAATGAGAGGGAACTGGTCTGTCTGAAAGTTGAAAATAAAGGGTCAACACTTGTAAGGGTCGGAGGGAGGGGAAGACTGACATCAGTGCTCAGGAAGTCCTCCTTTGGGCATTTTTAGTAATTAGGGGGAAAGTATCTTAAGTCTTGGAATTTGATTCCCTTCAGTTTTCTTGGGCATGATGTACTTCAGAATACCTGATAAGAGACCTTTTATCTAAGTTGGACACAGTCCTTTAAATGAATTTTTCCCCTAATATGTATAATCCCCTGGTTATAGGTTATGGGCATCTAATTTTCATTCAAAGATAGATTACAGTCATCAGCTTTAGAAACAAGCTTAGAATATCTTCTTAATAATTCAATCAGGTTTTAATAGCTTCATTATCTTTTTAAATAATATAACATAGCAACAAAGAGCTATTTGAAAAGTGAATTTTAAACAGCAGATATGGACCTCAAGTAGCAAAACTAAAATTTAATGTCTATTAAAACATAATTTTGAGAAAAGGTTGAGTCAAGATGGTGACATGGGAAGACAGAGTTCACATCTCCCCACAACTAGGGCACCTGCCGGATGCTGGTGGGAGACCTCAAAGTCCAAGGAGATGGGAGGAACTCCCAAGCAAACCAGTAGGAGGTGGGGGGACTGGGTGGGGAGGGGAAGTGGGGGCCGGACAGGGCTGGTGTCCCTGAGGGGTGGCTTGGAGGGGGGAGGGGTTTCCATGCCTGGAAGGACCTTTGGGGGCTTGGATCAGGGGAGAGTGTACTGAGAATTTCCCCTGTCCAATTGGCCTGGGAAGGCTGCCCGGCTCTTGGGCCAGGTCCTATACCTTCAGAGGACCCCTCTGAGTGGTGTTGGTCGTGGAAGCATAAGAGGGAGGCCAGGGGAGAACAGGAGAGGCAGGTGGGAGGGGCCCTTTGGGACCAGAGGAGCAGGAGGGAAACAGGGCATTTGCTCAACCCACTTGGGCCCAGGGAGCCTGCTGGCCTCCCAGGCCGGGTCCTGCACCCTCTGAGACCAGAGACCTGCCTGGGCCCCTTTTGTTCCATTGAGCCTAAGCCTAACCCCTCCCCACAAGGGCCTTTTCCAGCCCTGTGGGTGCTAAGCATAGGCCCCACCCACTGCCCAAACCCTGCTGCAGCCTCGGTCCTGCCTTTCACAGCCAAGGCCTTTTCAACCTTTCTTTTTTATTTTCTCTCCTCTTTTTACACTTGTGGTTCTGTTTTACCTTCCAGTTGTTTCATCTATATTTTAATTTTTATATTCTTTCTAACATGTCTGTTAGTTTCCTAGTCTAAATTTATTTTTTACTCTTTGTTATTATTCTCCTTTTTTTTGTTTTTTGCCACCCCATGCAGCTTGTGGGATCTTGGTTCATGACCCAGGGGTTGGGCTAAAGCTCCTGCAGTGAGAGCTCTTAGTCTGAACCACTGGACTAACAGAGAACCTCAGACTCCAGGGAATATTAGCAGTGAGGTCACCTGGAGGTCCTCATCTCAGCACCAAGACCCAGCTCTACACAATGGCCAACAAACTCATGTGGTGAAAGCCTCAGGCCAAACAAACAGTAAGGCAGGAACACAACCCCACCCATCAAAAAAAAAAATTACATGACAAAAGAAATGTCACAAATGAAGGAGCAAAGTAAAAACCTACAAGACCAAATAAGTGAAGAGGAAATAGGCAACTTACCTGAAAAACAATTCAAGTAATGACAGTGAAAATGATGCAGAATCTTGGAAATAGAATGGAGGCATGGATTGAGAAAATACAAGAAATGTTTAACAAAGATCTAGAAGAACTAAAGAAAAAACAAACAGAGATGAACAACACAATAACTGAAATGAAAAATAAGCTATAAGGAATCAATAACAGAATAACTGAAGCAGAAGAATGAATAAATGAGCTGGAAGACAGAATGGTGGAAATAACTGCCAAGGATCACAATAAAGAAAAAAGAATGAAAAAAATTGAAGACAAACTCAGAGGCCTCTGGGACAACATTAAACACACCAACATTCGAATTATAGGGGTCCCAGAAGAAGAAGAGAAAAAGAAAGGGTTTGAGAAAATATTTGAAGAGATTAAGGTGGAAAACTTCCTTAACATGGGAAAGGAGATAGTCACCCAAGTCCAGAAAGCACAGAGAGTCTCATACAAGATAAATCCTAGGAGAAACATACCAAGACACATATTAATCTAACTGACAAAAATTTAATTCAAAACAAAAATATTAAAACCTGCAAGGGAAAAGAAAACAACATACAAAGGAATCCCCATAAAGTTGTCAGCTGATTTTTCAGCAGAAACTCTGCAGGCCAGAAGGGAGTGGCATGATATACTTAAAGTCATGAAAGAGAAAAACCTACAACCAAGATTACTCTACCTAGCATGGATCTCATTCAGATTTGACAGAGAAATCAAAAGCTTTACAGACAAGCAAAAGCTAAGAGAATTCAGCACCACCAAACCAGCTTTACCACAAATGTTAAAGGAATTTCTCTAGGCAGGAGAAACAGAAGAAAAAAACCCACAAAAACAAACTGAAAACAATTAAGAAAATGGTGATAGGAACATACATATCGATAATAACTTTGAATGTAAGTGGATTAAATGTTCCAACCAAAAGACACAGACTGGCTGAATAGATAAAAAAACAAGACCCTTATATATGCTGTCTACAAGAGGACCCACTTCAGACTAGGGACACATACAGACTGAAAGTGAAGGGATGGAAAAAGATATTCCATGCAAATGGAAATCAAAAGAAAGCTGGAGTAACAATACTCATATCAGATAAAAATAGACTTTAAAATAAAGACTGTTACAAGACATAAGGAAGGACACTACATAATGATCAAGGGATCAATCCAAGAAGAAGATAACCATTTAAATGTTTATGCAGCCAATGTAGGAGCACCTCAATACATAAGGCAAATGCTAACAACCATGAAAGGGGAAATCGACAGTAACACAATAATAGTAGGGGACTTTAGCACCCCACTTACACCAATGGACAGATCATCCAAACAGAAAATAAATAAGGAAACACAAGCATTAAATGACACAATAGGCCAGATAGATTTAATTGATATTTATAGGACATTCCACCTGAAAGTGGTAGAATTCACTTCCTTCTCAAGTGCTCATGGAACATTCTCCAGGATAGATTACATCTTGGGTCACAAAGCAAACCTTGGAAAATTTAAGAAAATTGATATCATATCAAGCATCTTTTCTGACCACAATGCTACGAGATTGGAAGTTAATTACAGGAAAAAAAAAACTGTAAAAGGCACAAATACATGGAAGTTAAACAGTGCACTACTAAATAAGCCAGAGATCACTGAAGAAATCAAAGAAGAAATTTAAAAAATACATAGACACAAATGACAACAAACACATGATGACCCAAAACATATGGGACTCAGCAAAATCAGTTCTAAGAGGGAAGTTTATAGCAATTCAATCTCACCTCAAGAAACAAGAAAAATCTCAAATAAAAAGTCTAACCCTATACCTAAAGCAACTAGAAAAAAAATAAAGAAAACCCAAACTCAGTAGAAGGAAAGAAATCATAAAGATCAGAGCAGAAATAAACAAAATAGAAATGAAGAAAATAATAGCAAAGATCAATAAAACTAAAAGTTGGTTCTTTGAGAAGGTAAACAAAATTGATAAACCTTTAGCCAGACTCATCAAGAAAAAAAGGGAGAGGATGCAAATCAATAAAATTTGAAATGAAAAAGGAGAAATAACAACAGAAGCCACAGAAATACAAAAGATTATAAGAGACTACTAAAAACAACTATATGTCAAAAAAATGGGTAATCACAAAGAAATGGACAAATTCATGGAAAGGTAGAATTTTCCAAGACTGAACTAGGAAGAATTAGAAAATATAAACAGACCTATCACAAGTAATGAAATTGAAACTATAATTAAAATCTTCCAACAAAGAAAAGTCTAGGACAAGATGGCTTCACAGGTGAATTCTATCAAATATTTAGAGAAGAGCTAACACGGATCCTTCTCAAACTCTACCAAAATATTGCAGAGGGAGGAACACTCCCAAATTCATTCTACGAAACCACCATCATCCTGATATCAAAACTAGAAAAAGAGATCACACACAAAAAAAGAAAATTGCAGACCAATATCACTGATGAACATAGATGCAAAAATCCTGAACAAAATAATAGCAAACAGAATCCAACAACATATTAAAAGGATCAGACACAATGATCAAGTGGAATTTATCCCAGAAATGCAAGGATTCTTCAATATACACAAGTCAATCAATGTGTTACACCATATTAACAAATTAAGGAATAAAAACTGTATGATCATCTCAGTAGATGCAGAAAATATTCTGACAAAATTCAAAACCCATTTATGATAAAAACTTTACAGAAAATGGGCATAGAGAGAACATACCTCAACATAATAAAGGCCATATATGACAAACCAACAGCAAGCATCATACTCAATGGTGAAAAACTGAAAACAATTCCACTAAGATCAGGAACAAGACAAGGATGTCCACTCTCACCACTCTTATTCAACATAGTTTTGGAAGTCCTAGCCATGGCAATCAGAGAAGGAAAAGAAATAAAAGGGATACAAATTGGAAAAGAAGAAGTAAAACTGTCACTGTTTGCAGATGACATGATAGTATACATAGAAAATCCTAATGGTGTCACCAGAAAACTACTAGACCTAATCAATGAATTTGGTAAGGTTGCAGGATACAAAAGTAATGCACAGAAATCTCTTGCATTCCTATAAACTAGCAATGAAAAATTAGAAAGAGAAATTCCGGAAACAATCCCATTTATCACTGCAACAAAAAGAATAAAATACCGAAGAGTAAACCTACCTAAGGAGGCAAAAGACTTGTACTTAGACAACTATAAAACACTAATGAAAGAAATCAAAGATGACAAAAACAGATGGAGAAATATACCATGTTCTTCGATTGGAAGAATCAATACTGTGAAAATGCCTATACTACTCAAAGCAATCTACAGATTCAATACAATCCCTATTAAACTACCAATTGCATTCTTCACAGAATTAGAACAAAAAATTTTACAATTGGTATGGAAATGCAAAGACCCCAAATAGCCAAAGCAATCTTGAGAAAGAAAAATGGAGTTGGAGGAATCAGACTCCCCAATTCAAATTATACTACAAATCTACAGTAATCAAGACAGTACAGTACTGGCACAAAAATGGAAATATAGATCAATGGAACAGGATACAAAGCCCAGAGATAAACCCACACTCTTCTGGTCACCTAATTTATGACAAAGGAGGCTAGAACATTCAATGGAGAAAAGACAGCCTCTTCAATAAGTGGTGCTGGGAAAACTGGACAGCTACATGTAAAAGAATGAATTAGAACATTACCTAACACTGTACATAAAAATAAATCCAAATGGATTCAAGACCGGACACTATAAAACTCTTAGAGGACAACATAGGAAAAGCACTCTTTGACATAAACCACAGCAAGATATTTTTTGACCCACCTCCTAGAGTAATTAAAATAAAAACAGAAATAAACAAATGGTACCTAATTAAACTCAAAAGCTTTTGCACAGCATAGGAAACCATAATCAAGATGAAAAGACAACCCTTAGAATGGGAGAAAATATTTGCAAATGAAACAATGGACAAAGGATTAATCTCCAAAATATACAAACAGCTCATGGAGCTCAGTTTCAAAAATACAAACAACCAAATTAAAAAATGGGTGGAAAACCTAAATATACACTTCACCAAAGAAGACATATAAATGTCCAAGAGGCACATGAAAAGCTGCTCCACCTCCCTACTTATTAGACAAATGCAAAACTACGATGAGGTATCACCTCACACCAGTCAGAATGGCCTTCATCAAAAAATATACAAACAATAAATGCTGGAGAGGGTGTGGTGAAAAGGGAACCCTCCTTCACTGTTGGTGGGAATGTAAATTGATACAACCACTATGGAGAATAGTATGGAGGTTCCTTAAAAAACTAAAAATAGAGCTATCATATGACCCAGCAATCCCACTACTGGGCATATACCCTGAGGAAACCATAATTCAAAATGAGACATGTACCACAATGTTCATTGTAGCACTATTTACAATAGCCAGGACATGGAAGCAACCAAAATGTGCATTGACAGATGAATGGATAAAGAATATGTGGCACATATATTACAATGGAGTATTACTCAGCCATAAAAAGAAACAAAATTGAGTTATTTGTAATGAGGTGGATGGACCTAGAGTCTGTCATACAGACTGAAGTAAGTCAGAAAGAGAAAAACAAATACCATATGCTAACACATATATATGGGGGGGGGAAGGTACTGATGAGCTTAGTGGCAGGGCAGGAATAAAGACATAGACATAGAGAATGGACTTGAGGACACGGGAGCAGGGACGGGGGCAGCTGGGGCAAAGTGAGAGTAGCATCGACATATACACACTACCAAATGTAAAATAGATAGCTAGTGGGAAACAGCAGCATAGTACAGGGAGATCGGCTTGGTGTTTTGCAACGACCTAGAGGGCTGGGATAGGGAGGGTGGGAGGGAGATGGAAGAGGGAGGGGATATGGGGATATATGTATGCATATGGCTGATTCACTTTGTTGTACTACAGAAACTAACACAACATTGTGAAGCAATTATACTCCAATAAAGATGTATTTTTTAAAAAGCCACAAAAAATATAATTTCTTTTTCTCTAAAATTACCCTTATTTTTACCAACTGTAGCCAAATTAAGATTAATTTGTTTTTAAAATAAGTCTGGTTAATTGGTCAAATTAGCTCATATAATTTGTCTAGTAAAGTGGGTGCCTTGATTACTAAAAATTGTAGAAAGTATGACCCAAGTGAAAAACACATTTCAAAACTATTTTTTTTTCACTGTGAGGGCCTCAACCTTGTAGCCAAGAAAGGCTTTAAATCATTAAATTAAAGATGGGGTTTTCCAGGGTGCCAGGAAAAGCCAAGCTGCTGTTTTGGATTTCTCATAGCCCTGACTGTTTAATTTGTATCTATTGTTTATCAATCTTCATTTCTCTCATTTCAGAGCAGACTATTGCCATGCTACAAGGACATCAGAATGGCTGAAGTCTGACAATGAGGGGTTAATTTTCTCACTGACAAATTTTACAACAGGTATAATATGAACTTATTGACTTTTAGTAAACTCAAGTACAATAAAATATCATAATTAATGTTGATGACTCTAAAGACATGTCTGTATTAATTAATAAACTTAAACAACAAACTTTAGCTTTAATACAAGGTCTTAATTTAATATTAAATATTTTTCAGATCACATGAACTTGAAATCCATTTAGCTTAGTTTCTCTTATATTTAGAAATATTTAATTTGTTAGTGCTTACTTTTTTTTAAAAGTCAATTTAATAGAGCTTATTTATAAATTAACCTCAGCAATACTATCTAAAGACAAAAACACATAAGAGTTACGTATATCCAGACAGTCAGCAATCTCATAGTTCCATTTTAAAACTTATTCGTTAAACAAGCATTGCAATTCAAAACTTATCAGTTTATAAATAACAGTTGGAATAGTTAAGTTTACAGACTTGTGTTTTAACAGGAATAGACATAGAATAGAGGAGAAAAATCTCAGAATTAAGAAGAGAGTATAGATTGTTAAATCCTGCCAGAAGCAAGTAAAATTTCTTCCTTTTCACATACCATTGCCCTTGTCTCCTGCATCAGCCAAAAGATCCCTTCCTTGTCTCTAAATATTCATACCACCTTTCTATGGTAACCCAAGCTGATTGCCACAATTTCTCTGGCTCCCTGTCTTTATACATCCATACAATCATTCCTGGTCTGTATCTAGGTATACAATCAGAGCCCCAAAGCATTCGAGGTTGATCGGCCTGCTTAAAGGGGCAGACATTGGCGGAGTGTCCTCCCTGGTACTCCTGGCTCATAGTGTCCCATGACCCCTCTAGGACCCAACCCCTATCCTTCTTATCTTACCACTATCCCTTCATGGTTGCCAGCTGAAACAACAGAAAAGCGCCTCTGGGGCTCTGAGGAGCTACAGTTCTTTATGTCTCAGCACAGAAAGAATTCAGTGAGAGGCAAAGTGATTAGATAAGAAGTGATTTATTAGAATAGGACGTTTGTGAGGCTTACATGTGGGTGGGTGAGAGGGTGCCACACACCAAGAACTTAGTGGGCTACAGTTTTATAATCAAAGGAAAAGTGGGGAGGAGGAGAGGACCACCTTCTTCCTCATTCTTGAGTAGACATCAAGCTTCCATCATCAGCTCCTCCTCCACATCAGGCAGGGGAGTTTTCTTGTCCCTACATGGTCAAGCCAGGACTGTCATGGCATGATGGAAATGACCAAAAATGTAGTAATATATGTTAAAAATGGTAAATCATCTCAAGTTTCAGTATAATGTTACCTTTTCCTTATATTTTTGTTTATAGTGTGCCCAGAGGAGCATGTCCTAGGAATCATTAACTTACTGAGTTCACTGGGCAGGATGTGGGTCTTATTCCACCGTTGTTTTATTGGTTTGGGGGCATGTTTCATGCTTCTGTTGCATGGTTTTGTTGCTAAGCAAGACTGCTTGGTTCTGTGGTTAAGCAAGCTTGCTTTCATTAACTTACAAGGGTCTCCCTTGCTTTTTTCCTTAACTTATAATCCTCTGAGGTTAACTATTTAATTACCTACTTTGTCCCTTTACTCTGTCCCTATCAAAATTATGTGCATATCTTACTTAAAAATCAAAGAAAATATAATAAAAACATTCATAAAAGCAAACTGTTAAATACTCCATAGAAAATTTGCCAAAAATAGGCAGCATCTACAAACAAATATATCTACAAAACATTATCAAGGGATATAAAAAGAAAAATTTAATAAAGGAAGAGATATATAATGTACTGGGATAGGAAGTTAATGCTATAAGAATGCCAGTTCTCCCCAGAATTAACCTATAAATTTAACATCTCTCCAATCAAAAAACTTTTTTTGCTTTAGACCTCAATAAAATGATCTAAAGTTTTTTAGAGGAATATTTGAAAAGAATAGCCAAGAGAAAAAAAGAGTTATGAAGATTTCATTTATCCTACAAATTAAGGTAACATAAAAAAGTCAGTAATTTAAATACTTTGCTCTTGGTGTAATGACAGTTGGAAAGATCAATGAGGCAGAATAAAATGATAAGTTGAACTCATCAGAGAGCATAAAACAGGACAGTCACAGTTGTGCGGGAAAACATATAGTTTTGGGACCTGGGTTTATTTGGAAGTAATGTTGAAGTTTTGAGTTATGCAATATATTATTAAGTGAAAATAAAGTTATGAAAAATCTGCAAAATATAATCCCATTTTTGTAAGAACAGTTAAAGTTGTGTACACACACACACAAAGATATTAGGGATAAAAACAAATACAGTAACACTGGTTATCTCTGGTAGTTGGCAATAAGTGTTTTTTATTTGCTACTCTGTATCAGTATTTTCTAATTTTTTGAGAAAAACTCTATTTTTTAAAAGTTGGCTATTTATTTTAGGAAGTATAAAGTTGGCCTAAACATTTCTATCATATATAAAGACTTTTGAAAAACATTCCAAATCTCTGGAATTCCATCACTCATATTTCTTTTCCATTTGTATGACAAAGATAAAATTGTGGTCCCCAAATTTATTTAACTGTTTCTTAAAAAATATTTGCACTGCATTATTTTAAGAAGTTAACAATAAAAACAGATGAATTTCCATGAAAAACATTAATAGATAATGCTTTAGTTAGAAATTTATTTATTCAAAACAGCCCGTTCCTCAACCACGTCAGACCAACCAGCGTTACTACCTCTGGCTACACATACATTTTCTTTCCACATTTTTTTCTTTAAAAAATTGCTCCATGATTTTAGAGAGTGATTCTTTTGAGCTGAAATTTTCCATGCTTGGTTCTCCACTAAAGGTGATATCATTTGGGAAAGATCGAAAAAGTGTATAGTGTTTAGTCATTTTTGCACTTACGAGGATGAAGAAAAAACACTCTCTCTATTTGAAAACCAATTTTAAAGGCTTTTCTTCTTACAAAGCAGTAAATCTAAGTGACTTGTTTTGGGAGGTTTAAAATTTGCATCCCAACAGTCCCCAAACAGCAATTTTATCTTTAGAACTACCCTGTTGTTGAACTCAATGCTCTGCTTTCCTCTTTCCTTCCTTCTTGCAGTTTTTTTAAAAAGAGAGAAGAGTACAGTGGGTGGTATGCAGGCCTGGAGTTAGAAGCTGGGTCTGAGTTGGCATACTAAAATGTACTACTGCCTGACCTTGCCCGTGCCATTCAAAGTCTGGTGTGTCTGGTGATAACCCTGCCATGCTCCTGTGAGCATCACAGGAGGTGTACATAGTAAAGCTGGTTGGAGTTGGCCAAGTACCATGAAATGCAGGTAAGTCTCACTGAGAGGCAAACAAATCTAAAAGAGTGTTTTGGTCTCTGTGTTAGCAGTATTTACCTTGCATTATGAAAAACAAAAGACAAACCAATAAAATGAACCCTTTGGAGATATAGTGCAGTGAGCATTATATTGGAGGTTGCTCTCAATGGGCAGTTCTCCTAGTCACACAGGTTGTGCACTGTACAATTCCAAGTTGTTCCTTTCACAGGCCCCTTGGCCAATTTATCTGTCCCAATCCCACTTATCAGTGAAGAACTCTACCAAACACTGGAGTGGAAAAAATACCCTAAAGTTGTAATGTGAGCTTATTTTTGTGAAACATTATAAAATTATGCTTTAGACACTTAAAAATAACTGAGTAATTTTATTACACATACCTTGAGATTTTGTTGCAAGTTACTCAAATAACACAAATTTATGAGAAGTCCATCTAATAAAGTGACACTGAGAAAGAAAATTCAAGGGAAATTACACATACATCTGTTTTAGTAATAAGAAAATGGATGATTTTATACAAGTCAATACATATCTTCAGCTCTGTTTATGAAAAATGTAGGCTAAAAGCATTATTGATAAAAATATTAACAAAGCAACACAAAAACACATAGATAATTAAATAAAACCAAGAAAAATATATAACTCAAAGCAAGAAGTCCCTTAATATGAAGGAATAACCAACTCAAGACAATAATAATAAGCAAATATTTATATAGTGCCCACTAGTTTCCAGGCATTAGTCTCAACATTTTACATGTATTGGCTCATTTTTTTGTAACATATTTAAACTCATGACAAAATTCTATAAGTATTATTTTCTCTATTTTACAGACAAGACACTGAGAAGTTAAACAATAACATTAATGGCTTTAATTAATAGCCACTCTGTACCCATGCCCTTTGCCCTGTAACTTTGTAGTCTCCACCCATTCTGAATACTGGGACTTGTCTCATGTCTTGCTTTGGCCAATAAACAGGAAGTGAGAACGAGTTAGCTTACTGGAAGATAAAGGAGGTAATAGAGAGCTGAGGCACCCCAACAACCAGGCAGCCAAGCCAATTCTGAAGCAGAGCCACCTAGCTCTTAATCACACCTAATACTAAAATGCAGAGAACAAAGATTGCTTCTGATGTACACATGGGCAGAACTTTTAAACTATTAATGTGTTAGTCATATTTCAGAGAAGAACACCAAATTCCTCAGAACACTCTAGTATCACACTAGATTACTAGTAGGTGGATTGTTGCTGTTGATTGAAAAAAAAAAAGCACAACCTAAAAGTTAAGAATTATGTTTTATTTGGCAGATTTTCTAAGGACTTTAAGCCTGCAAGATAGCTTCTCAGAATAGCTCTGAGGGATTGCTTCAAAGAGGTAAGGGAGGAACCAGGATATATAGGGGTTTTTGCAACAAAGACCAGGTAGTTGGAACATCAAAAGATTACTGTTAAATAAAGAAATATCTCAAGTTAATGAATTTAGCACTTTTGTGTGTACAGAAAGAAGCAAGAGCCTGTTCTCATAGAAATCATCCCTTTGATTTGCACCTTAGCTATCTAGGGCCAGTATCCTGTTCTTTTCCATTCTGAGCCCCCTCAGGGTGCACCCCTGGGGGTGGCTGCAGTAGCTTGATGGTTGCAACTAGGGCAGTCAACATTTTTTTATTCACACTGGTAATTAGCCCTTATTAATACATAAAAATATTTTAAATTGTACATCCATTGCTGAAGAGATGACTTGTCTTTCAGGATGTTGAAATTGACCAACCAAAGACAACCAGGAATGTACCTGGTCAAATGAATTTATGTATATTTAGCTTGTTGCAACCAGGGAGAGAGCACACAATGGAATCCATGAGATGCCTTGTTAAGAGGCGTTTATTCTAGGTTTTGGACTTGTACTGAGTGATTCTTAGGAGGGTTGAAGGAAGTTGGGAGTTAGGTTTGGACTGAGTGTGTCAGGAAGTGAAGACCAGTTCTTGGGCCAGTACTTTTGGAAAGAGTGAGTAATTTGGTGATTGGGTATCTTGGTAATTTTTATTTGGTTAGTAGAAGAATTGAAGAGAGTTGTCATTGGTAAAGCAAGAGCAATTACTCCTATCAGCAAGAAAAGGAAAGAAAAGCAAAATGTTTATTTTTGTGGCCGTGGTATGGCTTTGTCTCTGCCTTGTTTCAGGCATGGTCTCAGAGTGGCCTTGTCTGATTATTGTTTATAGTCTGTGAAAGTTGTTTATATTCATTTGGGAACACTTTGCTTCAGCTTAGCTGTTAGCTGCTAGCTGCCAGCTGTCAAAATAATTTTTTACTTTTTGGGAAATAATTTTGAGACCACTGGGAGAGGAAGTGCCCTGAGAGAAGTTCATGTTGGAGTATGTGGGTTATATGTAGGTATTGCCTTAGAGGTCCAGAGAACTAGATGGTGAAAACATAAGGGTAAGTGGCTGTGGGAAAGGGAAGTACATGGGGAGGGGGGAAGCTGCTAAAAATTGAGAATTAAACTAGGAGCCTACATAACAACCATAACCCTAGCAGTGATTCTGAGAGGGGAATTAACTACCCCCCAAAATGAGTAGTTAGAAACATGCAGACTGCCTGTGGAAAAGATGAAATCAAGCCAGCCAGGAAAGGGGAAAAGCAAGGGCCTATTGAAAAAGTAAAGCCAAACTAAGAAATGGGAGCAGCATATCCAGAAGAGGCAGAAGACAAGCCTAGCTCTGAAAATAATCACCAGCAGTGTCTTGAAGAAACTTTCCAGAAACTGTGTGGTATTCTTGAAAGCATGTATAAAGACAGGGTTTTTAAGTGTCAGGGGACAAAAATCCTGATGAGATTATAGATAATTATGCAAAGACACCTAGTGATGAGAACAGCAGAAATGTACAAGATTGCAAAAGATTTAAATCCTTTAAAGGACTTAAATAACTTTACAAATGCTGAACTTAAAATCACATTAAAAGGCAGTAAAGAGCTTACTTAATGATGTAGAGACATGAATAAATGACACATTGTGCAAATCTGAGAATACAGGAAAAAGACAAATGACATGAAAATGATAAAATATAATACAAACAGAAGATGGAGAATGGAAAACTTAAACATGGGGAAAATTTAAAGGAAAGACCAAAACAAATGAGTTACACATTTTCCCGCATTTTTATCTTTATGAAATTAAGACGCATCTCATATCTTATAATTTGCCTGCCATTCCCCCCCCACACACACACAAAACACTTTTTCCGTGGTGTACATTTTCAACTGATGTCAGTTTAGAATCAAGGAAATATGTCAATGGAAAAAAATTTCCTTAGCTAAAGACAGATCCAAGATTGAAAATGCTCACTTGAGTTCCAAGGAATATAAGTGGGAAAAATCCAAAATTAAAGATTTCTTGGCAAAAACTTTTAACTCTTAGAGAAAAAAAAATCCTGCAAGCATCCAGTCCTAAATATCAAATTACGCACAAAAGAGCAAATGCTAGACTCCCTTATTGCTGCTCCCCAACACCAAGGTTTGAAAGATCACATGTAACTGAGCAGGACCCTGTGGGACCTTCCCAGTTCAGGCCCTTTCCCCATACCCTCTGCTTTAGCTCCTCTCTGAAGTACTTAGATAACAGTATCTAAGGCATATTCCTGAGTTGTTTTACAGATGTGAAAACCCCCCATCAAATGGAAGATGTTAACTACTTGATGAGCATGAACACGTAGCCCTCAGACCTACTGGTGCCTAAGGATTAATAAAGTTAACCCCTGTGACACTTTCCTGTTACTGTCAACAAAAAAGAGAATTGTGCAGGAGGTGATCACATACCCTGTGATACCCACTCCCTTGTCTGGCCTTTAAAAATGCTTTGCTGAATCCCTTCAGGGAGTTTGGGGTCTTTTGGGGCATGAGCCACCTGTCTCCATTCATGGCCCTGCAATAAACCTTTCTCTGCTCCAAACTCTGATGTTTTGGTTTGTCTGGCCTCACTGTGTGTTGGGCACATAAACTTGGGTTAACACACAGAGGCTGAAATTTGTGGCCCAGGAATTTTTTACTCAGCAAGTTGTTCATATGTAATAACTATAAAAAGACATTGCTGGGCTACAGGTGTATCAGTCAACGTTCTCCAGAGAACAGAAAAAGACAGAGAGAGAGACAGAGAGAGAGACAGAGAGAGAGACAGAGAGAGACAGAGAGACAGAGAGACAGAGAGAGACAGAGAGAGAGAGATCTATTTTAAGAAATTGGCCCATGCAATTGTGAAGCCTGGCAAGAGTGCAATCTGTCAAACAGGCTGGCAACATGGGAACTCAGGCAGGATTTCTAGTCTTGAGGCAGAATTCCTTCTTTTTGGAGAAGCCTGAGTTTTAGTTCTTAAGGACTTCAACTGTTTGGAAGAGGCCCACCCACATTATGGAATTGAGCAGGACCGTATGAGGCCTTCCCAGAATTGACCCTACCCATGTCCTCTGCCTGCCTTTTCTCTGTAGAAAAACTTTAGTCAAAGAATAAATGTAATCAGAGAAGTGAGAAAATGAAGAAGGAGGAAAACAGTCAAGCAGGACAAAATAATAATACTTTAGCCATTAAACAAAGTCAAGGACCTTTAGTTCTTCCTAAAGAACTATAGATAATATTCTGAGGCCATGTCCTTTGAGCTGTTTTGCAGATACTGAAACTCCCACCATGTGGAAGAAAAATGTATGCTGCCCACAAACACATAGACCCCCAGACAAGTTGGAAACAGAAGGTTGATAATGCTGACTCCCGATTACTATACTTCACCACCATCCAATCAGAAGAATGTCCACACATCCCACAAACCCCATCCCTCACCCTGTCTTTAAAAATTTTTCCCTGAAAGTCTTCAGGGAGTTCGGGTCTTTTAAGCTCTAGCTGCACTGGACTCCTTGCTTGGTGCCCTGCAATAAATGCTGCACTTTCCTTCACAACCCGTTGTCAGTAGATTGGCTTTACTGCGTGCGGGCAAGTGGACCCAAGTTTGGTTCTGTAACAATTTCAGCTGGTTGTAAATATTAATTACATCTACAAAATGCCATCAAAGCAACATCTAGACTAGTATTTGACCAAACAACTGGGCACAATAGCTTAGCTAAGTTGACATAACATTAACAATCACACAAGGGTTCACAAAATATATCAACCTTCTCTAAAACAAATGTCTTAAAAGTATTTTCTAAATACAAAACATAAATTTAAGAAAACCATGATAAAAAGACACAGAAATCAATTAAAGTAAAAGCCTGAAAAATGTACATCTGTTCCTGGAATTGAATGAAAAAGCCAAAAATATTCTTGAAATGAAAGGGCTCTAATATTTAAAGTAGTGTAGGAACTACAATTTAGATGTAAATCCCACATTATGTTAACAGAGAAAAAGGAGGAAAAAGAAAATGAAGGGCTCATCTAAGGTTGAGAACATAAAAAGGTACCAATATATAAGCTTGAGTCTGAGATTTGTTCGAAAAACATACTTTAAATAATTATTTCAAAACTCTAAGTTAACAAATAGTAGAATTTTTAAAATGATACATTACCTTCCAAATTAGTGATGAAAGTATAATTTTGCCTTGGTAGATTATGCATACCTGCCACTGTCACTATCATTTGAGCCCTATGTCCCTGCGTCAGTAATTCACACCTGGTAAGAACTAAGCCATATTTCTCAATCTCTGACTGCACATTAGAATCACCTGGAGAGCTTGTACAAATCCTGATGCCCAAGTGAGACCCCATACCAATTGCATCAGAATCTCTTGTGATGGGGCCCAGTCACCAGCAGTTTTCATAACTACCCAAGTGATTCCAAATTTGTTCAGCCAGTTTTAAAAACCCCTGGACTTGGCCCTTTCTTATGTTTTTTGGGGAGGGGCATTCTACTTTAACATAAAATTTATGCAGTTGCTTGCCCCTCTACTATTCCTTTGTGTCACTTTTTGAGTTACCCTTTTTTTTTCATGTTTATTGGAGTATAATTGCTTTAAAATGGTGTGTTAGTTTCTGCTTTATAACAAAGTGAGTCAGTTATACATATACATATGTCTCCATATCTCTTCCCGCTTGGGTCTCCCTCCCTCCCACCCTCCCTACCCCACCCCTCCAGGTGGTCACAAAGCACTGAACTGATCTCCCTGTGCTATGAGGCTGCTTCCCACTAGCTATCTATTTTACGTTTGGTACTGTATATATGTCCATGCCACTCTCTCACTTTGTCACAGCTTACACTTCCCCCTTCCCATATCCTAAAGTCCATTCTCTAGTAGGTCTGTGTCTTTATTCCTGTTTTACCCCTAAGTTCTTCATGACATTTTTTTCCCCTTAGATTCCATATATATATGTTAGCATACGGTATTTGTCTTTCTCTTCCTGGCTTACTTCACTCTGTATGATAGACTCTCGGTCCATCTACCTCACTACAAATAACTCAATTTCATTTTTTTATGGCTGAGTAATATTCCATTGTATATATGTACCACATCTTCTTTATCCATTCATCCGATGAGGGACACTTATGTTGTTTCCACCTTCTGGCTATTATAAATACAGCTGCAATGAACATTTTGGTACATGACTTTTTTTTTTACATCTTTATTGGAGTATAGTTACTTTACAATGGTGTGTTAGTTTCTGTTTTATAACAAAGTGAATCAGTTATACATATATATATGTTCCCATATCTCCTCCCTCTTGCATCTCCCTCCCTCCCACCATCCCTATCCTACCCATCCAGCTGGTCACAAAGCACCGAGCTGATCTCCCTGTGCTATGCAGCTGCTTCCCACTAGCTATCTATTTTACGTTTGGTACTGTATATATGTCCATGCCACTCTCTCACTTTGCCACAGCTTACCCTACCCCCTCCCCATATCCTCAAGTCCATTCTCTACTAGGTCTGTGTCTTTATTCCTGTCTTACCCCTAGGTTCTTCATGATATTTTTTTTCTTAGATTCCATATATGTGTGTTAGGATACGGTATTTGTCTTTCTCCTTTGACTTACTTCACTCTGTATGACAGACCCTAGGTCCATCCACCTCACTACAAATAACTCAATTTCGTTTCTTTTTATGGCTGAGTAATATTCCATTATATATATGTGCCACATCTTGTTTTTTTTTTTTTCTTTAACATCTTTATTGGGGTATAATTGCTTTACAATGGTGTGTTAGCTTCTGCTCTACAACAAAGTGAATCAGATATACATATGTTCCCATATGTCTTCCCTCTTGCATCTCCCTCCCTCCCACCCTCCCTATCCTACTCCTCCAGGCTGTCACAAAGCACCGAGCCAATATCCCTGTGCCATGCGGCTGCTTCCCACTAGCTATCTACCTTACTACATTTGTTAGTGTGTATATGTCCATGACTCTCTCACCCTGTCAGAGCTCACCCTTCCCCCTCCCCAAACCCTAAAGTCCGTTCTCCAGTAGGTCTGCGTCTTTATTCCTGTCTTACCCCTAGGTTCTTCATGACATTTTTTTCCCTTAAATTCCATATATATGTGTTAGCATACAGTATTTGTCTTTTTCTTTCTGACTTACTTCACCCTGTATGACAGACTCTAGGTCTATACACCTCATTACAAATAGCTCAATTTCATTTCTTTTTAAGGCTGAGTAATATTCCATTGTATATATGTGCCACATCTTCTTTATCCATTCATCCGATGATGGGCACTTAGGTTGTTTCCATCTCTGGGCTATTGTAAATAGAGATGCAATGAATATTTTGGTACATGACTCTTTTTGAATTTTGGTTTTCTCAGCGTATATGCCCAGTAGTGGGATTGCTGGGTCATATGGTAGTTCTATTTGTAGTTTCTTAAGGAACCTCCATATTGTTCTCCATAGTGGCTGAACCAATTCACATTCCCACCAGCAGTGCAAGAGTGTTTCCTTTTCTCCACACCCTCTCCAGCATTTATTGTTTCTAGATTTTTTGATGATGGCCATTCTGACTAGTGTGAGATGATATCTCATTGTAGTTTTGATTTGCATTTGTCTAATGATTAATGATGTTGAGCATTCTTTCACATGTTTGTTGGCAGTCTGTTTATCTTCTTTGGAGAAATGTCTATTTAGGTCTTCTGCCCATTTTTGGATTGGGTTTTTTGTTTTTTTGTTATTGAGCTGCATGAGCTGCTTGTAAATTTTGGAGATTGATGCTTTGTCAGTTGCTTCATTTGCAAATATTTCCTCCCATTCTGAGGGTGGTCTTTTGGTCTTGTTTATGGTTTCCTTTGCTGTGCAAAAGCTTTGAAGTTTTATTAGGTCCCATCTGTTTATTTTTGTTTTTATTTCCATTACTGTAGGAGGTGGGTCAGAAAGGATCTTGCTGTGATTTATGTCATAGAGTGTTCTGTCTACATTTTCCTCTAAAAGTTTGATAGTTTCTGGCCTTACATTTAGGTCTTTAATCCATTTTGAGCTTATTTTTGTGTATGGTGTTACGGAGTGATCTAATCTCATACTTTTATATGTACCTGTCCAGTTTTCCCAGCACCACTTATTGAAGAGGCTATCCTTTCTCCACTGTACATTCCTGCCTCCTTTTTAAAAGATAAGGTGTCCATATGTACGTGGGTTTATCTCTGCGCTCTCTTTCCTGTTCCATTGATCTATATTTTGTGTTTTGTGCCAGTACCACACTGTCCTGATTACTGTAGCTTTGTAGTAGAGTCTGAAGTCAGGGAGCCTGATTCCTCCAGCTCCACTTTTCATTCTCAAGATTGCTTTGGCTATTTGGGGTCTTCTGTGTTTCCATACAAATTGTGAAATTTTTTGTTCTAGTTCTGTGAAAAATGCTATTTGTTGTTTCATACGGATTGCATTGAATCTGTAGATTGCTTTGGGTAGTAGAGTCATTTTCACAATGTTGATTTTTCCTATCCAAGAACATGGTATAGCTCTCCATCTATTTGTATTGTCTTTAATTTCTTTCATCAGTGTCCTATAATTTTCTGCATACAGGTCTTTTGTCTGCTTAGGTAGGTTTATTCCTAGGCATTTTATTCTTTTTGTTTCAATGGTAAATGGGAATGTTTTCTTGACTTTAATTTCAGATTTTTCATCATTAGTGTATAGGAATACAAGGGATTTCTGTGCATTAATTTTGTATCCTGCTACTTTACCAAATTCGTTGATTAGCTCTAGTAGTTTTCTGGTAACATCTTTAGGATTCTCTATGTATAGTATCATGTCATCTGCAAACAGTGACAGCTTTACTTCTTTTCCAATTTGGATTCCTTTTATTTCCTTTTCTTCTCTGATTGCTGTGGCTAAAACTTCCAAAACTATGTTGAATAAGAATGATGACAGTGTATAAACTTGTCTTTTTCCTGATCTAAGTGGAAATGCTTTCAGTTTTTCACCATTGAGGATGATGTTGTCTGTGGTTAGTCATATATAGCCTTTATTATGTTGAGGAAGGTTCCTTCTATGCTTACTTTCTGGAGACTTTTTATCATAAGTGGATGTTGAATTTTGTCAAAAGCTTTCTCTGCATCTATTGAAATGACCATATGGTTTTTCTCCTTCAGTTTTTTAATATGGTGTATCACGTTGTTTGATTTGCATATATTGAAGAATCCTTGCATTCCTGGAATAACCCCCACCTGATCTTGGTGTATGATCCTTTTAATGTGCTGTTGGATTCTGTTTGCTAGTATTTTGTTGAGGATTTTTGCATCTATGTTCATCAGTGATATCGCCCTGTAGTTTTATTTCTTTGTGACATCCTTATCTGGTTTTGGTATCAGGGTGATGGTGGCCTCGTAGAATGAGTTTGGGAGTGTTCTTCCCTCTGCTGTATTTTGCAAGAGTTTGAGAAGGATAGGTGTTAGCTTTCTTTAAATGTTTGATAGAAAACGCCTGTGAAGCCATCTGGTCCAGGGCTCTTTTTGTTGGAAGATTTTTAATCACAGTTTCAATTTTAGTGCTTGGGATTGGGCTGTTCATATTTTCTATTTCTTCCTGATTCAGTCTTGGCATGTTGTGCATTTCTAAGAATTTGTCCATTTCTTCCAGGTTGTCCATTTCATTGGCATAGAGTTGCTTGTAGTAATCTCTTATGATCTTTTGTATTTCTGCAGTGTCAATTGTTACTTCTCCTTTTTCATTTGTAATTCTATTGATTTGAGTCTTCTCATTTTTTTTCTTGATGAGTCTGGCTAATGGTTTATAATTTTGTTTATCTTCTCAAAGAACCAGCTTTTAGTTTTATTGATCTTTGCTATCATTTCCTTCATTTCTTTTTCATTTATTTCTGATGTGATCTTTATGATTTCTTTCCTTTTGCTAACTTTGGGGTTTTTTGTTCTTCTTTCTCTAATTGCTTTGGTGCAAGGTTAGGTTGTTCATTTGAGATATTTCCTATTTCTTAAGGTAGGATTGTATTGCTATAAACTTTCCTCTTAGAACTGCTTTTGCTGCATCCCATAAGTTTTTGGTTGTCATGTCTCCATTGTGATTTGTTTATAGGTAGTTTTTTATTTCCTCTTTGACTTCTTCAGTGATCACTTCGTTTTTAAGCAGTGTATTGTTTAGCCTGCATGTGTTTGTATTTTTTACAGATCTTTTCCTGTAATTGATATCTAGTCTCATAGCACTGTAGTCGGAAAAGATACTTGATACAATTTCAATTTTCTTAAATTTGCCAAGACTTGATTTGTGACCCAAGATATGATCTATCCTGGAGAATGTTCCATGAGCACTTGAGAAAAATGTGTATTCTGTTGTTTTAGGATGGAATGTCCTATAAATATCAATTAAGTCCATCTTGTTTAATGTATCATTTAAAGCTTGTTTTTCCTTATTTATTTTCATTTTGGATGATCTGTGCATTGGTGAAAGTGGGGTGTTAAAGTCCCCTACTATGAATGTGCTACTGTCGATCTCCCCTTTTATGGCTGCTAGTATTTGTCTTATGTATTGAGGTACTCTTATGTTGGGTACGTAAATATTTACAATTGTTATATCTTCTTCTTGGAAAGAGCCCTTGATCATTATGTAGTGCCCTTTTTGTCTCTTGTAATAGTCTTTATTTTGAAGTCAATTTTGTCTGATATGAGAATTGCTACTCCAGCTTTCTTTTGGTTTCCATTTGCATGGAATATCTTTTTCCATTCCCTCACTTTCAGTCTGTATGTGTCTCTAGGTCTGAAGTGGGTTCTTGTAGACAGCATATATGTGGGTCTTGTTTTTGTGTCCATTCAGCAGTCTGTGTCTTTTGGTCTGAGCATTTAATCCATTTACAGTTAAGGTAATTATTGATATGTATGTTCCTATTCCCATTTTCTTAATTGTTTTGCATTGTTATTGTAGGTCTTTTCCTTCTCTTGTGTTTCTTGCCTAGAGAAGGTCCTTTAGCATTTGTTGTAAAGCTGGTTTGGTGGTGCTGAATTCTCTCAGCTTTTGCTTGTCTGTAAAGGTTTAATTTCTCCATCAAATCTGAATGAGATCCTTGCTGGGTAGAGTAATCTTGGTTGTAGGTTTTTCTCCTTCATCACTTTAAATATGTCCTGCCAGTCCCTTCTGGCTTGCAGAGTTTCTGCTGAAAGATCAGCTGTTAACATTATGGGGATTCCTTTGTGTGTTATTTGTTGTTTTTACCTTGCTGCTTTTAATATGTTTTCTTTGTATTTAATTTTTGACAGTTTGTTTAATATGTGTCTTTGCATGTTTCTCCTTGGATTTACCCTGTATGGGACTCTCTGTGTTTCCTGGACTTGATTAACAATTTCCCTCCCATATAAGGGAAGTTTTCAATTTTAATCTCTTCAAATATTTTCTCAGTCCCTTTCTTTTTCTCTTCTTCTTCTTCTGGAACCCCTATGTTTTGAATGTTGCTGCACTTAATGTTTTCCCAGAAGTCTCTGAGACTGTCCTTAGTTCTTTTCATTCTTTTTTCTTTATTCTGCTCTGCAGTAGTTATTTCCACTATTTTATCTTCCAGGTCACTTATCCGTTCTTCTGCCTCAGTTATTCTGCTATTGATCTCTTCTACAGTATTTTTAATTTCATTTATTGTTTTGTTCATCATTGCTTGTTTCATCTTTAGTTCTCCTAGGCTCTTGTTAAATGTTTCTTGCATTTTCTCTATTCTATTTCCAAGATTTTGGATCATGTTTACTATCATTATTCTGAATTATTTTTCAGTTAGACTGCCTATTTCCTCTTCATTTGTTAGGTCTGGTGGTTTTTTATCTTGCTTCTTCATCTGCTGTGTGTTTTTCTTTCTTCTCATTTTGCTTATCTTACTGTGTTTGGTGTCTCCTTCTTGCAGGCTTCAGGTTCATAGTTCCCGTTGTTTTTGGTGTTATCCGCAGTGGCTAAGGTTGGTTCAGTGGGTTGTGTAGGCTTCCTGGTTGAGGGGACTAGGGCCTGTATTCTGGTGGATGAGCCTGGATCTTGTCTTTCTGGTGGGCAAGTCCACGTCTGATGGTGTGTTTTGGGGTGTCTGTGGACTTATTATGATTTTAGGCAGCCTCTCTGCTAATGTATGTCTTGCTAGTTGTTTGGCATAGGGTGTCCAACACTGTAGCTTTCTGGTCGTTGAGTGAAGCTGGGTGTTGGTATTGAGATGGAGATCCCTGGGAGGTTTTTGCCATTTGATATTATGTGGAGCTGGGAGGTCTCTTGTGGACCACTGCCCTGAAGTTGGCTCTCCCACCTCCGAGGCACAGCACTGACTCCTGGCTATAGCACCAAGAACTTTTCATTCACACGGCTCAGAATAAAAGAGGGAAAAAGTAGAAAGAAAGAAAGACGATAAAATAAAATAAAATAAAATAAAGTTATTAAAATAAAAAATAATTATTAAGAAAAAAATTTTTAAGTGAAAAAAAAAAAAAACAGACAGAACCCTAGGTCAAATTGTGAAAGCAAAGCTATACAGACAAAATCTCACACAGAAGCATACACATACACACAAAAAGAGGAAAAGGGGAAAAAATCATAAATCTTGCTCTCAAAGTCCACCTCCTCAATTTGGGATGATTCGTTGTCTATTCAGGTATTGCACAGATGCAGGGTACATCAAGTTGATTGTGGAGATTTAATCCGCTGCTCCTGAGGCTGCTGGGGGAGATTTCCCTTTCTCTTCTTTGTTCGCACAGCTGCCGGGGCTCAGCTTTGGATTTGGCCCCGCCTCTGTGTGTAGGTGGCCTGAGGCCTTCTGTTCTTCGCTCAGACAGGAAGAGGCTAAAGGAGCTACTCATTCGGGGGCTCTGGCTCACTCAGGCCGGGGGGAGGGAGGGGCATGATGCGGGGCAAGCCTGCGGCGGCAGAGGCCAGCGTGATGTTGCACCAGCCTAACGCAAGCAGTGCGTTCTCCCGGGGAAGTTGTCTCTGGATCCCGGGACCCTGGCAGTGGCGGTCTGCACAGGATCCCCGGAAGGGAGGTGTGGATAGTGACCTGTGCCCACACACAGGCTTCTTGGTGGCTGCAGCAGCAGCCTTAGTGTCTGATGCCCGTCTCTGGGGTGCACGCTGTTTGCCGCGGCTCGCGCCTGTCTCTGGAGCTCCTTTAAGCAGCACTCTTAATCCCCTCTCCTCGCGCACGAGGAAACAAAGAGGGAAGAAAAAGTCTCTTGCCTCTTCGGCAGTTCCAGACTTTTCCCCGGACTCCCTCCTGGGTAGCCGTGGTGCACTAACCCCTTCAGGCTGTGTTCACGCCGCCAGTCCTCTCCCTGCGCTCCGACCGAAGCCGGAACCTCAGCTCCCAGCCCTGCCTGCTCCGGCGGGTGAGCAGACAAGCCTCTTGGGCTGGTGAGTGCCGGTCGGCACTGATCCTCTGTGCGGGAATCTCTCCGCATTGCCCTCCGCACCCCTGTTGCTGTGCTCTCCTCCGCGGCTCCGAAGCTTCCCCCCTCCGCCACCCGCAGTCTCCGCCCGCAAAGGGGCTTCCTAGTGTCTCAGTTATCCTTGATTATTTGGTTACAATCTACAGCTCCCTACTCACAGTACAGTCCAAGGACCAGCAGCTTCAACATCTCTTGGGAGCTTGTTGAGAATACACTTGTTTCATGGCCCTGCCTTCCTAAGTGGACTTCTTGATTCCTAATCTTTTTTTTTTTTTTTTAGGTACGCGGGGCTCTCCCTGCTGTGGCCTCTCCCCTTGCGGAGCACAGGCTCCGGACGCGCAGGCTCAGCGGCCATGGCTCACGGGCCCAGCCGCTCCGCTGCATGTGGGATCTTCCCAGACCGGGGCACGAACCCGTGTCCCCTGCATCGGCAGGCGGACTCTCAACCACTGTGCCACCAGGAAAGTCCTTGATTCCTAATCTTCCCTTCTTCAATCAACTAACAGAATATTCTTTCCAAAACACAAATCTGATTATGCCATAACTCCCTCTATAAAGAGGAAGAAACTCAATCTGCCCTCTATCCTAAAATCTAAGATACTAAATATGGAATTCAGAATTCCTAAGGATGGTCCTCTTTACCTTGCCCTATACTTCCTTCTCAGCCTCATTTTCTCAGGAAATGAGACTGAGAAGAAGTGTTAGCCATTAAACAAATTCAAGGACCTTCTAACTCCAAGCCATTAACAATTCACCAAATAGGATAAGCCCTTTCACACTTCAGATCTTGGGATAATGTTTTCCTTAGATGAGAATGCCTCTTGCTGCATTTTCTCAGTAATTCTTAGTCTTTCTTCGAGGTTCAATTTAGATGCCACCTCTGCTATGAAGACTTTACCAATCTCTCAGTCAAAAGGAATTTCTTTTTTGTTCTTTCTTATAGCCCTGGTTACATTCAATCTTATGTGTTGACCTGTCTGTCTTTTAGCCTAGATTGTTAATTCTTTGAGGGAAGTAACAAATCCCTTTAGCCCCTGTTCTGCCAGTAAGTCATTGTAAAGCAAATATGGTGGGTCACATTTCAAATGCCTGTAGGTGAATTCTTTTATCGGGGTCAACCCACCTCACATTCCATGAACACTTCAGAGTACAAGACCAGCCCACACTATTTCAACTCGAGTGAGTACTTATTGCAAAAAGTCTCTAACTTTGGCTTATTAAAAAACTCCTTGATATTTTATGGAATTTCCATGCTCTCTCATCATCTGCATCTTTTATTCCACACTGGTGGAGTGCTTGTTCTGTCCTGACATTTTCTTTATTTCACTCACATTGACACTTCCTTTCTGGGGGCCCAGTTTGCCTAAGATGGATTCAAGGAATGGATCAACTTTCTAAGGATGATGACTTAACTTCTTATAAATCTAAGGACAATATTGGAAGCTCAAATTAAATGTCTAAATAACTGCCCAGGAATGTTTGCTTGGGGAGTGGGTGTGGGATATTGGTGTCAACTGATTAAAACACTCAAGTCTTTTGGCAGTTTCCAAAGAGAATGTGGTTGTCCACGTGCCTGCAGGTAAACTAACAGGAGAGCAAGGCTATCTCTACTCAGGAATCATGCTAATCAAACAGTCACAGATTCCTGCAAGACCATCTGTAGCCCAGGGCTCTGACAAGCTAACACACAACCTAAACAGTCAAACTGTGACTGCCAGGTGTCTAATGCTTGGACTAAACACACCAAAAGTTGACAGAGGTGATCCTGGAGGTTACAAAGTACTAGATAAAAGCTATCTACAAGGACAGTGTATTTTTCCCAAATATTTTTGCCTTTCTGCATAACCTGATAAAATATTCTACTCACATCATGCTCTCTCCATCTTGTAGACCACTTGTTTACTATTGTATAATAATGTTATTTTATTTGTACAGAGCCCCCAGACCAAGTTCTCAAGCACTAGAAACCAAACTCTATGCTTGTCCTCTTGATCAAGGCCCCACTCTGTGTTCCATCAAACAGAGAGAATAAGCCAAGACAGAGGAAGAGATGAGATCTGAGAAACAGAGATTCCAACACAAGAGAAGGGCAAAGCGAATTTGAAAATGACAGTAATGAGAAGTCTCAATATTACAGCTGCTCATCAGGCCTAATGTGTTACCAACTCAGAGAAGAGGAGAATGGAGGTTCCAGAGGACACATTTCTAAGAAGGAAATAGAAACCATATATTAGTGTGACTGGTTTTTTGGAAAATCATACTGAGATGCTGCTTGAAGATGTAGGGAGAGTTAACAAAATGTGAAAGGAAGTCTAAGCAAATTAAAAACAAGGCAATCTTTAACTTCAGGAAAAATGAAAAGTAAGGAAAAAACACACACCCATTGTAGTAAGCTACAATGCTCAATTGTGAATAATATTTGTATAAGCATAACAATGTGAACATAGAATTGTATTTAGACCAAAATGGTAATATTATATTAATAAAAGCTAACATTAGGAGATTTTAATTCAATGTTTTTTGTCCAAGACAAATCAAGTGAACAAAAATTTATTAAGGATAAACAAAATAAACAGTAATGTAAGTATAGATGGAGCTCTGTACCCTAGAGTGAATATATATTCTTCACAAGTCCACGTGATCATTCATGATAACTGGCCACATATTAACCCACAAGAAAAGCTCAATAATTTCTAAGAACCACAAACAATACTGACAACATTCTCTGATCACATTGCAATAAAACTAGATATTAATAACATCAGGAAAAAAACCCTGAGAATTTTTTTAAAAATCCTATTTTAAACTCTTGCTACTCAAAAGTAGTTTGTAGACAGAAACATCTGCATCTCTTTGGGCTTGTTAGAGATAAAGATTCTCAGATGTCCCAGACCTACTGAGTCAGCATCTGCATTTTACAAAATATACAGGGGACTTGCAAGTGTATTCATCTTTATCTATTGCTATGGACTGAATGTTTGTGTTCCCTCAAAATTCATATGTTAAAATCTAAAAATCTGTGTGATGGTACTTGAAAGTGGGGCCTTTGAGAAGTAATTAGGTCATGAGGGTAAAGCCCTCACAAATGGGATTGGTGCCCTTTTAAGAAGAGGTCAGACCTAGCTCACCTTTTTTCTGCCATATAAGTATACAAGAAGAAGTCAGCTATCTGCAAACCAGAAGAGAGTCCTCACCAATCCAACCATGCTGGTACCCTGGTCTCAGACTTCCTGCCTCCAGAACTGTAAGAAATATATTTCTATTGTTGATAAGCCACTCAGCTTATGATATTTTGTTTTAGCAGCCTGAGTTAAGACACCCATTGTTTCCAGAAACTAATGATAATTAAAATAAACACCAGAACTATGGTTCAAAATCAGAGCAGAGCTCAAAGAAAAATTTTAGTCTTAAATGTTTATATTAATAAAAGCAAAACAAAGAAAATCAATGCATTAAATATCCAACTCAAAAAAATTACGGAAATATACAATATAAACTAAAAGAAAAAGAAAGCACAAAATAAACTAAAAGAAGGAAGACTTCATAATGATAAAAGCAGAAATGAATAAGCTAGAAAAACAGAATTCACTAATTAAAATTTATTACTCTTAAAAGAAAAAATCAATAAAATTGACAAATAGAAAATTTAATCAAGCAAAAAGAGAACAAACACAAAGTAAGAAAAGGTATAAAACAAATAGCATCAGCAACAAAGTAAAATTTTTAAATTAGACTTATTTGTACAATTCTATGCTAGTAGCTTGGATTTTTGAATATGCAAATGTAAATGAAATTTTAAAACTTGATGAAATAAATAATTTTCATGGAAAATATAATTCACTAAACGTAATCCCAGAAGCAACACATGTATCATATAGGTGAAAACTATATGTACCAATTTCTATTAAAGAAATAGAGAAAGCTTTAAATGAATAAGCCTCCATCAACTCATAGAAGATACACACAGGTCCAGATAGTTTCACACAAGAATTCTACCAAGTCTCTGAAAAATAGATCACTAGAATGCTATTTTAACTAACCTGGGCTTTAAAAAAATAATAAAAAGTTCAAAATTATTTTTAAACGAGTGTAACATTGATACCAAAACATGGAAAAATTGTACAAAAAAAAGTATGCATTAATCTCACTTACAAATATATTAAAGTTTTAAATATAACAATTAGAACCAGGCAGTTCATTAAGAGAATAGGAGCATGACCAAGAAGGATTCGTTCCAGAAATGCAAGGATGGTTTAGTGTTAGGAAAGGCAGGCAGTAATATTAATAGATATTAGGAGAAAAATAATTTAACATATTGATGCTGAAAAGGCATTTGACCCATTCTTAAATTTTTTTAATCACTTAAAAAAGGAATTAATAAATACAAAAACAATAAGGAACACAATACAGATGCCCATTTTCATTTAACATTGCACTGGAGGTATTAACTACTCTTATTGGACAAAAGAAAAATATTCAAGTAGAAACACTGGAAAAGAGAAGGTTAAATTATCACTCTTTGTGGATGGTATGACTCTTACCTGGGAAATCGTAAAGAATTAACTAAAAACCTCAGTGAACAAAAAGAGACTAAAGTAAATAAATATGGTATAAATAATATGTAAAAATCCATAGTTTTCATATATAACAACAGCAGTGAATTAGAAAATATGACAGACATGATTTTGTTTATAATAGCAGCAGAAGATATAAATATCAAAATATAAACTTAACAAGAAGTAAGTAAAACTTTATGTGGAAAAGCTTAAAATGCTCCTGAAATACCCAAAATAGACACAGACTCTTTATTCTAAGAATCTATTGGTTTAAATAATTGACTACCCAATTATCTAATCACTCCCTTTCAGGATGGATATGTGACCAAAGCTGGCCAATGAGATGTGAAACAATATCTGCTGGTCTGGCAAAAGTTTCTCACTCTTTAAAGGAGACCCAAGGAAGATGCAGGTTCTTCCTTTCTCCAGATCTTATCATGTCCAGATGCTTGAAACTGATGATGTTGCTTTGCAACTACACTAGGGCCAGGCTAAGTGCAAAACCAGCACAACCAGGATGCCAAGGGGAGTTCTGGTATGAACTAGGCTCCTTGATGACACTTGAAGCACTGATTATGCTGTGCTTGGAGCCAACACCTGTGGACTTCCTGTTATATAATTCAATAAATGTCCTTATGTTTTAGTTCATTTAAAGCAGGCTTTTCTGTTACTTGCTGCCAAAGAATTCTCGCTGGCACAATCTATGAACTCCTTTCCCAGAACAAAACTTTCAGAATTACTATTGCTTTATAATGGTTTAATATTATAGAGAGCTTGTCTGGGGTTGAGGGGATAATTCTTTAAAAACGTTCTTAATTTTCTCAAGTGATTTAATAAGATAATTCTTATTGACTCACTTAATTGTAGTCATCTAAATTTCTTAATAAAATTTCCATTTCAATGATTTTCCAAATTTATTAGGAAACAAGTACGCATTTTATTATGTTTTGTAACTTCTATATAAATTCTATCCCTTTTTTTTTCTTTTGATTATGGGGTTTTCTTATTAGATTTTCCAGCAGCTGGCCCATTTTACTGATTCTTTGTAAAAACACTTTCCTGGGATTCGCTATCTCTTCATGCCATTGTTTTCCTGCTGCTGGTTTATTTATTTTTAAATTTTAATTTATTTCGTTTTAATTCCTTGGATAATTTTTTCTTTTTTTCATTTTTTTTAACTTAAAATAATATATTTTCTTGCTTTCACTTTTAGAAATATATTTAGCATTACAAATTACTTGAGAACAACTTTATGCATATCCCATAATTTTAAATATAAATTATCCTGATTCTCATTATTTTTCAATTAGCTGTTTTCATACCCTTGATTTCTTCCTTAGTCAAATAATTATTCAAGGGAATTCCCTGGTGGCCAGTGGTTAGGACTCTGCGATCTCACTGCAGAGGGCCTGGGTTCAATCATTGCTTGGGGAATTAAGATCCCGCATGCTGTGTGGCATGGCCAAAAAAAAAAAAAAAATTATTCAAAAGAGCGTGCATAAAAGTAGTTTTATACTTGGCTATTAGTTTCTAGTTATGTTATAATTTTGCTTAAGAATATAGATTGCATATATTCATCTTTCTGACATAATTTTTGTTATTTGTTGTGCTATTTCAGATTTTTTAATTAAAAAAAACTCTGGTCAAGCAAAAAGGTGCATTTTACAATGTAAATTATATATATATTAAATAAAACAAATGGTAATTTTATAATACAAAATTTGAAATAGTCCTGAATTCTACTTTACTATTCATATTGTTCCAATCATTTACACCATAATGCCATATGTTATGAGGGCAAATACAACAGTTTGAAGAACTGCTGCTGGAAATTTTAGGGGTAGATTGTACAACTAAGCATAAGAGTATTGTCCAGGATCATGGATTTGTTGCAATAGGAACCTACAGGAGGGAGGAGGCTGCGTGTAAATGTCAAAAGAACAGAAAATACTGTAACTGTAGTGGGGTTGACTGTCCTGCTGAGAGCTCTCCATGGTGTCTGGCATCCAGGAGCTAGTTAATAATTTTTTCCTCCATGAAAGAGTAGATTTCCCCCCCCAGAATGTTTGGTTGCATATGGGCCATGCCAAAGGTAGTATAGTTAGTTAGCTCTGGGGGGTGGGGGGTGGGGAGGAAGACTGGGTAAGAAAAGATGGCCCCAGGAGCTCTCTTGAATTATAGTCATCCCTAGGTAGCCAAAGCATCCCCAGGGGGATTGGTTCCAGGTCCTCAGCAGATACCAAAAGCCATAGATGCTAAAGTCTCTAGCATTTGCATATAACCTATGGATACCCTCCCATATACTTTATTTTTTAATTTTTTTTTGAATTTTATTTTATTTATACAGCTGGTTCTTATTACTTATCTATTTTATACATATTAGTGTATATATGTCAATCCGAATCTCCCAATTCATCCTGCCACCACCCCCAGCTTTCTCCCCTTAGTGTCCATATGTTTGTTCTCTACATCTGTATCTCTATTTCTGCCTTGCAAACCGGTTCATCTGTATCATTTTTCCAGATTCCACATATATGTGTTAATATACGATATTTGTTTTTCTCTTTCTGACTTATTTCACTCTGTATGACAGTCTCTAAGTCCATCCACATCTCTACAAATGACCTAATTTCGTTCCTTTTTATGGCTGAGTAATATTCCATTGTATATATGTACCACATCTCCTTTATCCATTCATCTGTCAATGGGCATTTAGGTTGCTTCCATGACCTGACTATTGTAAATAGTGCTGCAGTGAACATTGGGGTGCATGTGTCTTTTTGAATTATGGTTTTCTCTGGATATATGTCCAGTAGTGGGATTGCTGGGTCATATGACAGTTCTATTTTTAGGTTTCTAAGGAAACTCCATACTGTTCTCCATAATGGCTCTATCATTTACATTCCCACCAACAGTACAACCATGTTTCCTTTTCTCCACACTCTCTCCAGCATTTGTTGTTTGTAGATTTTCTGATGGTGGCCATTCTAACAAGTGTGAGGTGATACATCACTGTAGTTTTGATTTGCATTTCTCTAATAATTAGTGATGTTGAGCAGCTTTTTATGTGCTTTTTGGACATCTGTATGTCTTCTTTGGAGAAATGTCTATTGAGGTCTTCTGCGCATTTTTGGATTGGGTTGTTTGTTTTTTTAATATTGAACTGCATGAACTGTTTATATATTTTGGAGATTAATCCTTTGTCCATTGGTTCATTTGTAAATAGTTTCTCCCATTCTGAGGGTTGTCTTTTCATCTTCTTTATGGTTTCCTTTGCTGTGCAAAAGCTTTTAAGTTTCATTAGGTCCCATTTTTTTTATTTGGGCTTTATTTCCATTACTCTAGGAGGTGGGTCAAAAAAGATCTTGCTGTGATTTATGTCAAAGAGTGTTATTCCTATGTTTTCCTCTAAGAGTTTTATAGTGTCCGGTCTTACATTTAGGTCTTTAATCCATTTTGAGTTTATTTTTGTGTATGGTGTTAAGGAGTGTTCTAATTTCATTCTTTTACATGTCGCTGTTCAGTTTTCCCAGCACCACTTATTGAAGACACTGTCTTTCCTCCATTGTATATCCTTACCTCCTTTGTCATAGATTAGTTGACCAGAGGTGCATAGGTTTATCTCTGGGCTTTCTATCCTGTTCCATTGATCTATATTTCTGTTTTTGTGCCAGTACCATATTGTCTTGATTACTGTAGCTTAGTAGTATAGTCTGAAGTCAGGGAGTCTGATTCCTCCAGCTCTGTTTTTTCCCCCTCAAGATTGTTTTGGCTGTTAGGGGTCTTTTGTGTTTCCATACAAATTTTAAGTTTTTTTGTGCTAGTTCTGTAAAAAATGCCACTGGTAATTTGATAGGGATTCCACTGAATCTGTAGATTGCTTTGGGTAGTATAGTCATTTTCACAACATTGATTCTTCCAATCGAAGTACATGGTATATCTCTCCATTTGTTTGTGTCATCTTTGATTTCTTTCACCAGGTTCTTATAGTGTTCTGATTACAGATCTTTTACTTCCTTTGTTAGGTTTATTCCTGGGTATTTTATTCTTTTTGTTGCAATGGTGAATGGGATTGTTTCCTTAATTTCTCTTTCTGACCTTTCATTGTTAGTGTATAGGAATGCAAGAGATTTCTGTGCATTATCTTTGTATCCTGCAACTTTACCAAATTCATTGATTAGTTCTAGTGGTTTTCTGGTGGCATCTTTAGGATTATCCATGTATACTATCATGTCATCTACAAACAGTGACTGTTTTATTTCTCTTCCAATTTGTATTCCTTTATTTCTTTTTCTTCTCTGATTGCCATGACTAGGACTTCCAAAACTGTTGAATAATAGTGGCGAGAGTGGACATCCTTGTCTTGTTCCTGATCTTAGAGGAAATGCTTTCAGTTTTCACCATTGAGAATGATGTTTGCTGTGGGTTTGTCATATATGACCTTTATTCTCTTGAGGTAGGTTCCCTCTATTCCCACTTTCTGGAGAGTTTTTATTATAAATGGGTGTTGAATTTTGTCAAAAGATTTTCTGCATCAGTTGAGATTATCATATGGTTTTTATTCTTCAGTTTGTTAATATGGTGTCTCACATTGATTGATTTGTGTATATTGAAAAATTCTTGCATCCCTGGGATAAATCACACTTTATCATGGTGTATGACTCTTTTCATATGTTGTTGGATTCTGTTTGCTAGTATTTAGCTGAGGATTTTTTCATCTATATTTATCAGTGATATTGGTTTGTAATTTTCTTTCTTTTTTTATAGTATCTTTGTCTGGTTTTGGTATCAGAGTCCTCTCATATACTTTAAATCGTCTCTAGATTACTTATAATATTGATACTTGATACATTGTAAATGCTATGTAAATAGTTGCCATCATGGCAAATTCAAGTTTTGCTCTTTGGAATTTTTTAATTAATATTTTCAGTTCGTGGTTGGTTGAATCCATGGATGTGAAACCCACAGATACCAAAAGCTGATTGTATTCATGAGTTGCTGTACGGTCCAGGTAGAGGACAGAGATGGTGCAGCTTAAGCAACTCAAACATGTTTATTTTTTTCCTCAAGGATCCAAAAGTGGATGGTTTTATATTTAAGAATTTATTCTATAAGGACTGGTGTATGTTGGGTAAAAAGCATGAAGAACCAGGAGCAATACTGACCCTGTCCATATCTGTTGAGCCACCCCACTTCTGAGAGCCCCAGCCCACTTCCAGCTGCCAGTATCTGCATTCCTCTGTGTGAGGGATTTCTTCAGGTCTCCTGGGGAGATCCTTTGCCCACACCCATTGCAGGCCCATGGCAAGTGCTGAGGACAGCCCTCAACCAATGACTGTATAAATACCCCAGATCTTATGTTGTTTTTTAAAATTAATTAATGAATTTATTTAGTTTTGGCTGCATTGTTTCTTCATTGCTGTGCATGGGGTTTCCCTACTTGGGGTAAATGGGGGGTTATTCCTCATTGTGGTGCATGGGCTTCTCATTGTGGTGGCTTCTCTTGTGGAGCACGGGCTCTGGGCATGTGCCTTCAGTAGATGTGGCACACAGGCTCAGTAGTTGTGGCTCTTGGGCTCTAGAGCACAGGTTCCGTAGTTGTGGCACATGGGTTTCATTGCTCTGTGGCATGTGGGATCTTCCCAGACCAGGGCTCAAACCCATGTCCCCTGCATTGGCAGGCAGATTCTTAACCACAGCACCATCAGGGAAGTCCCTCTCATGCTCTTTGGGTGAAAGAACTGTGAGGTGTGTGCTCTACACTTGCTACCAGAGTTTCCATTCCCTACCAGCCTATTGTGGTAGCTGTCCTGATAACTCCCCCACATTGGCTGCCTTCCCTTCTCTGTCTTGCTGCCCCACTCCCTTGATGGCATTCTTTGCACCTTTCCAAACCTTGTCTGAAGGTCTTCTGGGAAAACCCAAATTAAGACAAACAATGATTCTTATTATTCGTTTTAGCCTCATCAATCTTTGTAAACAAACATTGCTGGGGGAAGAGGGTGAGAAATGTGCAAGCTAAGAAGTCATGCATGGCTGGCTGTAAGTGCATTTGAAGATATCATAGAAATCATTATCACACTCTGTTTAATCGGCCACAGAGGTGGGTTTCAGCAAATCTATGGAGCAGTTAGGGGATACTGCACAGTTCAAAACTCTGACTCTAGGCACCAGTGGTCCACTGGCAGTCCAGTGGCTAAGAATTTGCCTTCCAATGCTGGGGGTGAGGGTATGATCTCTGGTCGGGGAGCTATGATCCCACATGTCTTGCAGCCAAAAAATCAAAACATAAAAGAGAAGCAGTATTGTAACAAATTCAATAAAGACTTTAAAAAAATGGTCCTCATCAGAAAAACAAACAACAACTAAAAGAAACCTCACTCTTTAATCAGCTGGATGTACTGAGACCAATGAACAATCTTCCAGTCACTAATTGCCACAGATAATATTAAATCACAATTCCTCCAGTTCTAACTTGAAGATCCTCCACCTGTGCTAAGTGGTTGAGAAGACAGTCCCTCTTAGGTTGACTGGTCGGGGGTCCCAACCATGGGCACAAAGGTATGTTTGTTACAATTACTAGCATTGTTCCTGTCAGAGAAGCAGAGGCTAAATTTATAAGTAATAATAATGATAAGGCCCAGAAATTATTGTGATTTATTAAACGTCTCAAATTTCCTCCAGGAAACACTACCTGAGACCCCCATCTGAGCTTTGTACCTATTGTATGTGATCTCATGCTGCCCTTTGTTTCCCATATGATGGTCCTTGATCTACTAAATTGTAACAAACATTTTATTTACTTATTCCCCCAAGTATACTCCTTTACGTTCCTGGAAAGCAGCAATTTTATATTCTGTTGTTATCTTTGTCATGGAGCTTGTCACTTAAAAGGCACAAATACATACAGAACCGTAACGGGTAAAATAAATGAGAAGAGATTCCCACCTAGACAAAAAATGGAAAACATCTGAACTACACTAAAAAAAACTCCTTTAAGTATTATGATTAAAAACAAAATCAAATTATTATTAAGGGTTAAAGTTTGTAAATGTCACATTATGTTCATTTGGGAAGGAAAGAGAAAGCCAAGTTCAGATACTGAGAGGCTCAAAAAACATAACTGTCAGAAATCCTTGAAAAAAATTACTTAAAATTGTATGCCAACTAATAGAAAGATGAAGCAAACATAAGTACAAAAAAGAATGTGATGTCATAGAAAGATTAGTAACAAAAAACAAATAGTCTAAATATTCTTGAAAAGTTGGTAAAAAAATAGAATATAAAAGGAAATAAATGGAGTTAAAGTGTTCTAGGGCCCTTGAATAGTCCAGGGAATGGCAAAATACTAATGTATGGTAGATTCTAAGTAAAGAATAAATGCTGTAATTTTGAGGCTAACAATAAAAAATAACAAAGATTGCAAAACTAACAAGGAGAGGGAGAAATGAAATAAGAGAAATACTATTATAATAAAAATAATAGTAACACATATTGCAATGTGATCAGAGAATGGCAAGAAAGGTAAAAAAAGTAACAAAGGTGAGCTAAATAGAAAATAAATTATAGGCTAACACACTTAGACTCAAGTATAACATTAAATATAAATCTACAGATAATATTCTAATCAAAAGACAAAGATTGTGAGACTAGGTTAAAGAAAACAAATTACTTACTACTTACAAGAAATGCACCTTAAGTATAAAGATACACAAAAGTTAGAAGGAAAAGGAGAGTAAAATATAATGATGTATACTTTAAATAAAAGACAGAGAATATGGATATATTGTTATTGCACAAGACAGACTTTAAAACAAGAGCATTACAAAAGATAAAACTATGGGAGACCCCTGTAGGTTAATGATCACTCAAGAAAGCAGGTTTGCTTAACCACACAGTCAAGCAGGCTTGCTTAGCAACAAAACCGTGCAACAGAAGCATGAGCTATGCCCCAAAACAATGGTGGCATGAAACCCACATCCTGCCCAGTGAGCTCAGTAAGTTAATGACCCCTAGGACGTGCTCTCAGCACACATAAAAAAACAATAATTTATGGAAAGGTGACATTACAAAGTGAAAGACCCTCATTGTACTGAGACCTGAAATAATTTTTTTCATACTGTCATGAGAGTCCTGGCTTGACCATGTAGGAACAACGAAACTCCCCTGCCCAACTTGGAGGAGGAGATGATGATGGAAGCATGATGTCTACTCAAGGATGAGGAGGAAAGTGGCCTTTTACCCCTCCCCACTTTTCCTCTCGGGGCACGGCACCCTCTCACCCACACACTTGTAAGCCTCACAAGCATCCTATTCTAATAAGTCACTTCTTATGTATCACTTTGTCTTTGGTTGAATTCTTTACGCACTGAGACATAAAGAACCAGAGCTCCTCGGAGACCCCTGAAATGCCACCTAGCAGTTTCAATTTCAGTGTCAGTAGAAGGTGTTTTAAACAGAAAAGTCAGAAATCTGGGGAGATGGTGGAATTGTTTCCAGAGACCAACTCTGTAGATCTTGCTCAGCCATGACAGTTTTTAAAGGGAATGGGGGGAGGTAAGTTCTTTAACTTGGGACAGCTGGTTTTCTTTAATTGATGGTAATCTTTTGATGTTCTGACTACCTGGTCTTGTTGCAAAAACACCTATATATACTGGCTCCTCCCTTACCTCTTAGTAGCAGTCCCTCAGAGTGATCTGAGAGTCTGTTTCCTGGGCTTGAAGTCCCCAGGAAATCTGCCAAATAAAACATAACTTTCAACTTTCAGGTTGTGCATTTTTTCTCAGTCGACAGAATTATTCCGAATCCCCACTTTGGGTCTGTGCTGGGCTACACACACTGCTCTTAATCCAAATTCCAGACCACAAGCTTTGCCTAGGTTTCTGTTCTGCTATGCAAGAAAGAGGAAAAGATGCAAATGTTTAAAGACTGCTCCTGTGTGCTAAATAAAGTAAATCCAGTATTTTTGCATGATAAGATCATGCAATAATCCAAGTTTTCACTCCATGAAACATTGAACCTCCAGCAGGGGAGGCAAACAAAAGGAAAAGAATATGAAAAATATTGGGAACAAGAGATGATTAGTATCTATAATGTGCAGGGGTAAAAGCTAGCTCTATCTACCTAACAGAATCATTTTAAAAATTCACATGTTGTTATGCTTAATTTATCTTTCACCAGCCCAATTAAAAGCCTAGTTCAAGTGCTGCTCTCCTGAGTGACTTAGCTGACTTAATCTCCTCATAACAACTATAATAAATTCAGTATGTAAGTGGTATAATTAAAACAAGATGCCAATTAAGTACTCTGGAGTGGCTTAAAATAAAATCTGACTCCTCATCAAAAAATGTACACAAAGGTGTAGTGTGGCAGGAAGGGAAATTTAGATCTCTGTTCTATTCTTGGTTGTGCCTCTAACTTACTTAGGACTGCATGCCAGAGACTTAATTCTTTAGGCTGTGCTCTAAATTGCTTCATCCCTGAAAAAATGGGGGGTACCACTCTTGCCTACCTCTAGCAATATAAGGCTCAAAGAAGAGAGCATATCTGAAAATATCAATACTTTAAAACAAAACCACATTTTATAGCATAGGGTATTATGTTTATCATTACAAATGCTGGTTATAAATGGTAATGTTTGTAAAAGTGTTGCTGGGTTATCTCTTCAGGGTATGTGGAAGTGAGCCAGGCTTGGTATCTATTAAATTCCAGGAGAGCATGTAATGTCAATATTTTATTGACAAAGCAAATAGTTAGAGACATAGAGATGGGAGCACTCTGAAATCATGGAAAATGTTAGTTTGGTCCTCGTGAGTGCAGCTTTGCAACCTTGACCACGCTGGTGAATCAAGGGGAAGATCAAGTATGGGCAATTCTGCGACTCATACCTTAAGAAGGTCCACACAAGGTACTTCTGGGTTGCCCCCTGATAAATGGAATATTGCCTGCCAGAGCAGTAAACAAAGAATGTCACAGTTATCAGTGATTGCAGCCACAGACAGTGGTGAGCCTTGAGGAAACTCAGGTTGTGAAAACACAGGATACTGGCCCCAGATAACTGAGGTGCATATCAAAGGAATGATTTCAGTGATCCCAGACCCTTGCATCTTCCCATACATAGAAAAGTGTTAAATTCCTTAATTTGAGATTTCTAGTTTTCTTTAATTAATGGTAGTCTTTTGCTCCTACTACCTGCCCTTTGTTGCAAAACTCCTATATATACTAGCTCTCCCCTCTCCTCCTTGGAGCAGTTCTCTCAGGGATACTTGAGATGCTGCCTTCATGGGCTGAAGTCCTAAAAATTCCTGCCAAATAAAACATAACTCTCAACTTTTATGTTGTGAATATTTTTTTACTTGACACCCCCAATCCTAGTCTCAACCAAGAACCCAAGGTGAGCAAATGTCCACAAGAGTCCCCTGGCCATCAAAGACTCATTTTGTCCCCAGTGACTTTGAGGTTCTTGATGTCTCATTGCAGAAAGAATTCAGTGAGAGACAAAGTAACAGGTAAGAAGTGGATTTATTTAGAGAGAAACACACTCCACAGGCAGAGTATGGGCCATCTCAGAAGGCAAGAGGCCCCCAAAATATGGTGTGGTTAGTTTTTATGGGCTGGGTAATTTCATAGGCTAATGAATGGGAGGATTATTCCAACTATTTCAGGGAAGGGGCAGAGATTTCCAGGAAATGGGCCACACCCACTTTTTGACCTTTTATGGTGAGCCTCAGAACTGTTATGGTGCTGGCGGGTGTGTCATTTAGCATGCTAATGTATTACAATGAGTATATAATGAGGCTCAAGGTCTACTGGAAGACATATCTTCTGCCATCTTGGACCAGTTGGTTCTAACCAGTTTTTTTCGTGTCATATAGCTATGACATTCTTTTAAATGTTGTGCACTGCCCCCTTCCATCCTGTTTCAATTTCTACCTCCCAGTCTTTTCATGTGCTGTTTCTTCCACCTAAAATGCTGTCTCCCCTTCTGAATGTGAGTAAAAGTGGAAATGAATGGGCATACATGTTAAAAAAGTGCATAAACCTTAGGGTTGGTCTACCCCTTAGAGGTCACTCACTTCAATTGTCTCACACTAATACTAGCACTTACATCAATTAATAGTAATAAAAACACTAGTAACATTAGCACTAACACAAGAAATCACATATCACTGAAAACTGATCTGATCCATCTACTTTTTTGTTTTTATTTTTTGCAGGATAATTACTCTCACACACACTATGTACATATTTGGACAAGGAAACATAGTTTAAGGCTAAAGTTACATACTTCACTTTGACTTAAAGAAAAAAAGAACTTAAAATAGTCACTATTTGCCCATACTCCTCTATGACCTTGAGGAAAAGAAAGAAAAGAGTTGTATGATTTAAAATCAGACACACAGACACACACACTGATACCTCATTTTATACTGGGAAGGTATCTAAAACCTTTCAATTTTTGTGCTAACAAGTCTCAAGAAGAAGAGGGGGGGTCTTAGTGAAAACATTGTTTCATAATCAAATGAATGAAATTAAATCCATCTTTTACATATTGTTACCTAATGAATTGGGTCCTGCTGCTCGCCATTTACAAAATCAATTACATATTCATAAATGGTAGAGGAGAAAGGTGCCCTTAATCAGAATACTGGCTATCTGGGGAGATGTTGGACTCAGCATATAACTGAGCAGGTCCCTATGGGACCTTCCCAGGACAGGTTCTTCCCCCATATCCTCTGCTTTAGCTCCTCTCTGAAGTATCCAGATAAAAGTATTTGATGCACGTTTCCTGAGTTGTTTTACAGATATGAAAACCCCCCTCCAAATAGAAGTTAACTACTTGACAACCATGAGCACATAGCCCCAGTCTTCCTGGAGCTTAACAACTGGTAATGTTCACCCCTGTGATACCGCCCTGTTACCTCACCATCAGCCAATCAGAGAATTGTGCATGAGCTGATCACATACCCTGTGACCCCCCACCCCTTGCCTCACATAGCTTTTAAAAATGCTTTACTGAAACCCTTCGGAGAGCTAGAGCTTTTTAGAGCATGAGCCACCCATTTCCTTGCATGGCCCTGCAATAAACTTTTCTCTGCTCCAAACTCTGACATTTTGGTTTGTTTGGCCTTACTATGCATCGGGCAAAGGAGCTTGTGCTAACAAGCATCCCCAAAGACCACCTCCAAAAATTCTGCTAGACCATGAAAGTTTTAAAGTAAAAGAGGGAAGTAATCTCAGTTAATCATTGAGATAGGGAGTCAAAGTCATCACCATCACCCACCGAGTGCAGGTTCCTTGTGATCTTCCTCTAGATGTTATCTTGTTCACACAGTTTGGTCACAGAGTTTGTTCAGGATAATACTGAATGGGAAGCTAGGGAAGATATCTAGCCATCTGTCAATTACTTATTCTTCATTTCTACTTCTTTGAACTATGGAAAGAACTGACTAGTGATAAATGGAATATTTATAAATGGAATGGAATATTTATAAATGGAATATTTCCTGACATATCAATAAACAAAGGATGTCACAGTCACAAATGACTGCAGCCCTCCAATATGAACTGGTGAGCCCTGAGGAAACTCAGGGCTGAAAAGAAGACCTGTCATCCAGCAGCCATCAGACTTCAGCCACTCCCTGCAGTGAGCTCTGAGGAAACTCAGGCTGTGAAAATACAGGCCCCAGATAGCTAAGGTGTATATCAAAGGAATGACTTCAGTGAGCCCAGAATCTTGCACATTCCCATACATAAAAAGCGCTAAATTCCTTAACTTGAGATATCTGGTTTTCTTTATTTAACAATAAACTTTTGAGGTCCCAATTACCTGCTCGCGTTGCAAAACTCTTATATATCCTGGCTCCTCCCGTCTCCTCTGAGGAACAGTTTCTCAGAGTTAACTGAAAAGCTGTTTCCCAGGCTTCAGTCCTCATTTTGCCCCAAATAAAACAACTCACAACTCTCACGTTGTGCATATATATATTTTTAAGTCAACACTAGTAAGGTATTGTGTGATTAAAAATTTGAAAGGTGTGCTTGAGCAGGAGTTGAGTAGAGCATGGGGGTGCCTGGTTTAAAAGTTAGTTACAATATAGCTTTGCTAAAGTGATTGGAAATGGGGATTGCTGCTGAGGGCGGTTTACTGTAAAGAACTGCTTACAATATGACTTTGCATGTCACAAAAGTCTTTTCTTATCCTTCAAATACAGAGACTTTTTTTTTAAATACAGAAACTTTAATCAAATTCTTGTTTAGCTGTCATTTAACTACTTGTGTTTTCTTCCTAGAAACCTCCCCACCAACACTAGATTTTTCTAACTCCTCAGGTGTTTCCAAAGACAAGGGTTACCTCCTTCTCTCATCCCAGAAATTTACCAGAAGATTCCCCTTCATCTCTGCACCCACCCTGGAGCCTTCCTGAGATCAAAAAGCACTGGAATACATACACTCCCTAATATTTGCTCTGCAGGGTGGAACTCCACCACCAGACTATTAAGAAACAGAGCCCAAGTTGGCACAGATGAGGGCATGTCTTACACAACCATACTGCCAAAGTGACAGCTCACTTTTCTAGTTCATTTTTTTTTACTGTAGACAAAGTATCTGGAAATAGCTATGGCATCACATTATTGTCAAAGCTCTTGTGTAAAAAACTGACACATTCTTTCTCAATGATAATTTATGAAAGACACACGAAAATTATGTGCTAGATGTATGGTGCATTGATGCATGTAAACAAATGTCTGGAAGTTATTTCCGATGATGGATAGGCATCATTTTCCATAAGGGAATAGTCTAAAGCAAGGGGAAAAGTTACTCACATAGCCCATGTGGAGACAGTTTCTCTGTTCAGTTATATTTTACCTGATGTTTCACTATGCTACCCCCAATATGTTTCATCCACAGCTTAACATTTCAGAGTGGTGTCCCACAACATTGTCTCACCTTCTCACCCCCATAGACCTGTGAGGTCAGCACCCCTTGATATGTACAGATGAATTGTCTCAGAGAGGGGCATTGCGGAACACACTGCTCACTGTTTATAAAAACCCATTTATTCTTCTTGTGCACACAGCTAAACTACATTTCCCAGGGTCCCTTGAAGCTGTAGCTGTGTGACTGAGTTCCAGCTAATGGAATGTGAGCTAAAGTGATTATGCACTTCTGGTCCTGGCCCATAAAAACTTCCTACATCCTCTTTTCCCTTCCAGTTGGTGGGATGATAGGATGATGCCATGGAAGACATATAAAACATTGGTCCCTAAAATGACTGTGTGGAGCAGAAACACACACACACACACACACACACACACACCACCTCCCTGTTGATCTAGAATCTCCTCAAACTATTCTGTGAATGAGAAAAAAATGTCCAAGTGTTCAGCCATTACATGTTGGAGTCTGTTTATTGTTACAGTGTACCCTAGGCAAGCCAGCACAAGTATTTGTACTCCGAAGTGAAATGCTTCCATAATCAAAAAACTAAAATTGTGTGGCATTAGCCTAATCAGGCAGCAGTTGGTGAGGTAACACATTTAGCAGGAAGAAAGATGGAGACTCATGTTGTGATGGCCAAACTTTTGTTAAAATAAAACCTGTGATGACTTGGAAGACAGATCACATATTCACTGAGTCTGTGGCTCTGTAGAAGTTGTTGTAATAACTAGACTAAGAGTGTGTCTTGGTTGTTGCTGGGCTTAGTAAGGTATTAACAGTATAACAAGAAAGAGATGAGCTCAAGCAAGTTTGTCTGGTTTGCAAACAGAGAGTGAAGGAATACAGAAAGTTCAGAGACTAAAGGCCTTAAGGTGTTAGAAAGACCTACTGTTGCTGGACCCTAAATAGTTTAAGAGATAAGACCAAACAAGACTTTGGTCTTATTTGAATAGCAAAATCTCACTAGGACTTTCCAGTAGACCAAAGGATTAAGACCTGTGGCAAGGGTCAGACTGAGAATGTTGTCTCTTCAGACCCGTTGATTCAGTTGTTCTCTACATAGTTGCATTACATTGAGGAAAAAAAAAAGGCATGGGTTGGGAAGCAAAAAATAAAGCAGACTTGAGGAATATGTTTGGGAACAAATATAGGGTATTGTTTCTGGCATATGGAGCCAACTGGAAACAAACTTAAGAGAAGCCTACCATGTTTTAATAGGAATTGTCAGAGAAACAATATGCCTAACATACAAAGCCTGTGGTTGTAAAGCTATACTGAGGTCTCAAACTTGCAAGATTGGGGTGAGTACTCTGAAAGTTATGCTCCCTCAAAACTGTATCCTCCCGAGTGCTCACTACAGATGGGGCCTTGGAGAAAAATGGCCAAGGACGAAGCTCCCATCACCTCCAGGGCAGAGAGTCTTTGCAAGCCCTGCCTGGGAGGGTCCTGACCCTGCTGTGGGCCAGTGACTACTGAATGTTTTTCTTCTTTCCTCTATCAAATGTGAACTTTCATTGTAATTATGGAGTTATTGTTACAACATTGTATAGTGTAAAGTGCCATTCTGTTCTCCTGTGATCTGTCAAAACCCATGTGAGGGAAGTAAGGTTAGTATTTTTATTCCCAGTTTGCCAGTGAAGAAACTAGACCCAGAAATGTTATGACCAAGACTGCAATTTGGGCTATACAAACCCAAATATCTTGTCACTTCAATTGTAGTGAGCTAAAAATTTTTTATTTTCAACTAGCAACTTGGTGTACTATATCAATGATTCTCTGAACTCAGGTAATGTTCCATTCAAACCCGTAACAATGGCATCAAAACATCCAGGTAGCTGGCTGGCTGGATTTTGGACAGAATTCTCTGTATCAATTTGCTTCCAGAAGTCTTGGAATCATAGTAGGGGATGAGATTTATCTCCAGAATCCCCAAACAAATGGTAAATTTTCTCAATTCATTACCCCAATCAATTAATTTAATGAGGGTAAAGCTCACTCAAATTAAATTTCACCTCCAATTCCTGCCTGTACCTGGGGAGATTGTTACTCTCTTCCTTTCTTATCCTCCTGCAGTGCCTGCCTCAAATGAATGGTCCTGGATAGATCCAATTTGAGGAGAGCTGTGAAGGTGGTGAAGTGTGTTTCCTGTGCCTTTCCACTCTTCCTTTTGCATGCAAAAAAAGATACCTCTCCCTGTCTTTGAATCTGTGAATGAAAAATATTGCCTGCCATATTAGTAAACAAAGGATTTTGCAGCCATCAAGCCACTACAGCTGCCACGATGGTGAGTCCTGAGGGAACTCAGAATGGAGGCAAATGGGCTGTCCACTGCCAAGCTCTCAGCCAACCCCAATGGTGCACCCTGAGGGGACCCAGGATGGGAAAGAACAGGATACTGGCTCTAGATAGCTAAGGTATGATTTCATATCAAAGGAATGATATCAATGGGCCCAGACTCTTGTATCTTTCCATACATAGAAAAGTGCTAAATTCATTAACTTGGGATATCTGGTTTTCTTTAATTAATGGCAATCTTTTGATGTTCTGACTACGTGGTCTTTGTTGCAAAAAGCCCTATATATCCTGGCCCCTCCCTTACCTCTTAAGAGCAATCCCTCAGGTCTATATAAGTGGCTGTCTTCCGGGATTGAAGTCCTCAGAAAATCCACCAAATAAAACATAATTTCTCAAATTTCAGATTGTGCATTTTTTTTCAGTCGACATATCCCTGTAGTTGCTTTATAAGGAGATTCAAATAAGTAACATGTCTTTAGGGTACTGATTTTATTCTCATAATTACCTTTTGGGGATCCTTTTAGCTAAATAGACTTTAAAATAAAGACTTTTGGGGTCCTATTTAGCTAGCTAGATCCTTTTAGCTCAGTAACTAGACCAAACAATAAAGTTGACCTCAACTATTTGAACAAAAATAGTCTAATGTAAAAGGACAAAAATCCTTCAGAGAGATTAAGTAGAAGGATAAAGTCACTGGGCTTATGGTGTTAAGTGGGAGTAAAATGCTAGATACCCAACTGCACTATAAGACATGAACATCCTTCACAGAGTCAGCCATACACAATGATAAACAGCAAGTTCAACAAAGGTGCATCCCCCTAAATAATCCTTAGGAAAATCTGTTATGCTCCCTTGTGACACTGAAAGGACATATAGTCATCCTTTTTTCTAATTTCCAAGTTTTAGATAATTTTTCACAACAGCTTTAATCAAGTCCTTACCCTTTATTTGCAAAATATGGGATTATAATTATTGTAGGATGAAATCTGTAGGTATGATACTAATTATACCAATGACAATTGACTAGCCTCTGAGCTCAGACTCTAAAGGAGTTAGCTCTTGTTCAATCTGCAAACCCAGGGCCTGGGTAGGAATCTGTGGGAATTAATGCATGCTGCAGGCATCCAGTCATAGCCTCCCTCTGGGTAGGGACGTGAGGCCTCTGACAGTCATGAAGGGCTTCTCTCCCTATCTCTGGACCTTAAGCTGCCTGGAGCTCCTGTAGTGGATCCCAAATCACTGCCCTGTGAGAGGGCTCCTGACATCCAGCTCAGAAGATGAACAAGTTTCTCAGGGGCTAGCCTATTGTTCCCTTGCCCAGAATCCCAGTGTTCAACCAGTTCTGAGAGTGGGGGGTGTTTGTCCCACACAAACAGGATGCAGGTCGCTCATCCCAAACTTCCCAGCCCCCTCCAATTATATATAAAGCCTGTGAAGATGACACCCAATACTTCATATTTCTGAAGGCCTTTTCTCTCATTTCCTTTCCCACCATACACCTCTTTTTTTCTCATTCTCCCTTTGTCTTTCTCTACTTCTCTTCTCTCTTTTAAAAAAATTGAATTATAGTTGATTTACAATATTTCAGGCTTACAGCAAAGTGATTTAGTTATATATATATATATATATATATATATATATATATATATATTCTTTTTCAGATTCTTTTCAAATATACGTTGTTACAAGACATGGAATATAGGTCCTTACTGTTTACGCATTTTATACATGGTAGTGTATAACTGTTAATCCTAAATTCCCAGTTCATCCTTCCCACCCTCCTTTTCCCTTTGATAACCATAAGATTTTTTGTGTGTGTTTGTATGTTTGTAAGTCTATTTCTGTTTTGTAAATAAATTCATTGAAATAATCTTTTAAGATTTAATGTATAAGTGATACTATATGATATTTGTCTTTCTCCATCTGACTTAATTCACTTAGTATGATAATCTCTAGGTCCGCCTATGTTGCTGAAAATGGCATTATGTCATTTTTCTTTATGGCAGAATGATATTCCATATATATATATATATATATATATATATATATATATATATATACCACATAATCTTTATCCATTTATCTGTCTATGGACATTTAAGCTGTATCTATTATTGGCTATTATAAATAGTGCTGCAATGAACACTGGGGTGAGTGTATCTTTTGGAGTTAGAGTTTTCTTCATACATGTACCCAGGAGTGGGATTGCAGGATCATATGGAAACTCTATTTCTAGTTTTTTAAGGAAGCTCCATACTATTTTCTTAGTGGCTGTACCAATTTACATTCCCACCAACAATGTAAGAGGGTTCCCTTTTCTCTACACCTTCTCCAGCACTTATTATTTGTAGACTTTTTGATGATGGCCATTCTGACCAGTGTGTGGTGGTATCTCATTGCAGTTTTGGATTTCTCTAATAATTAGCAATATTGAGCATCTTTTCATGTGCCTGTTAGCCATGTGTATGTTTTCTTTGGAGAAATGTCTATTTATGTCTTCTGCCCATTTTTTGATTGGGTTGTTTTTTTGATACTGATCTGTATATGTTGCTCATATATTTTGGAAATTAAGCCCTTGTCAGTCACATTGTTTACAAATACTTTCCCCTAGTCCATAGGTTGTCTTTTCATTTTGTTTATGGTTTCCTTTGCAGTGCAAGAGCTTATAAGTTTGATTAGGTTCCATTTGTTTATTTTTGCTTTTGTTTCCAATACTCTAGGAGATGGATCCAAAAAGATATTGCTGCAATTTATGTCGAAGAGTGTTCTACCTATGTTTTTCTCTAAGAATTTTAGAGTACCTGGTCTTACATTTAGGACTTTAATCTATTTTGAGTTTATTTTTATATATGGTATTAGGGAATGTTCTAATTTCATTCTTTTACATGTAGTTGTCCAGTTTTGCCAGCACCACTTATTGAAGAGACTGTCTTTTCTCCATTATATATTCTTGCATCTTTCATCATAGATTAATGGATCATAAGTGCATGGGCTTATTTCTGGGCTTTCTATCCTGTTCCATTGAACTATGTTTCTGTTTTTGTCCCAGTACCATACTGTTGATTACTGTAGCTTTGTAGTATAGTCTGAAGTTAGGGCACATGATTCCTCCAGCTCCATTCTTTCTGAAGACTGTTTTGGCTATTGGGGATCTTTTGTGTTTCCATATAAATTAAAAAATTTTTGTTCTAGCTCTGTGAAAAATGCCATTGGTAACTTGATGAGGATTGCATTGAATCTGTAGATTGTCTTGAGCAGTATGGTCATTTTGACAATATTCTTACAGTAGAAAACACAGTGTATCTTTCTATCTCTTTGTGTCGTCTTCAATTTTCTCTCATCAGTGTCTCATAGTTTTCAGAATACAGGTTTTTTGCCTCCTTAGGTAGGTTCATTTCTAGGTATTTTATTTTTTTTATGTGATGGTAAATGGGATTGTTTCCTTAATTTCTCTTTCTGATACTTCATTTTTAGGATATAGAAATGCAAATGATTTCTGTGTATTGATTTTGTATCCTGCAACTTTACCAAATTGATTGATGAGCTCTAGTAGTCTTCTGGTGACATCTTTAAGATTATCTATGTACAGTATCATGTCATCTGCAAAGAGTGTCAGTTTTACTTCTTCCTTTCCAATTTGGATTTCTTGTATTTCTTTTTCTTCTCTGATTGCTATGGCTAGAACTTCCAAAACCATGTTGAATAAAAGTGGTAAGAGTGGGCATCTTTGCCTTGTTCCTGATCTTAGAAAAAATGCTTTCAACTTTTCAGTGTTGACTTTGATGTTAGCTGTGGGGTTGTCAAATATGGCCTTTATTATGTTGAGTTATGTTCCCCTGTGACCACTTTCTGGAGAGTTTTGATCGTAAATCGATGTTGAATTTTATCAAAAGCTTTTCCTGCATCTATCGAGATGATCATATGGTTTTTATTCTTCAATTTGTTGATGTGGTGTATCACACAGATTGATTTGTAGATATTGAGAAATCCTTCATCCCAGGATAAATCCCACTTGATCATGGTGTGTGATCCTTTTAATGTACTGTTGGATTTGGTTTGCTAGTATTTTGTTGAAAACTTTTGCTCTACATTCATCACTGATTTTGGCCTGTAATTTCCTTTTTTTAGTGATATCTTCCTCTGATTTTGGTATCAGGGTGATTCTGGCCTCATAGAATGAGTTCAGAAGGGTTCCTTCCTCTGTAATTTATTTGGAATAGTTTCAGAAGGATAAATGTTAACTCTTTTCTAAATGTGTGATAGAATTCACCTGTGAAGCCATCTGATCTTGGACTTTTGTTGGAAGATTTTAAATTACTGATTCAATTTCATTACTGGTAATTAGTCTGTTCATATTTTCTATTTGCACCTAGTTCAGTTTTGGGAGATTGTACCCTTCTAAGAAGTTGTTTCTTCTAGATTGTCCATTTTGTTGGCATAACTTATCCTTTTTCATTTCTGATTTTATCGATTTTGGTCCTCTCCCTTTTTTTCTTGATGAGTCTGGCTGAAGGTTTATGAATTTTGTTTTCTTTTCAGAGAATTAGATTTTAGTTTCATTGATATATATATTTTAGTCTTTAATATTTCTGCCCTGATGTTTATGATTTCTTTCCTTCTACTAACTTTGGGCTTCGTTTGTTTCTCTTTCTCTAGTTGCTTTAGGTGTAAGTTTAGATTGTTTATTTGAGATTTTTCTTATTTCCTGAGGTAAGCTTGTATTTCTATAAACTTCCCTCTTAGAACTTTTTCTGCATCCCATAGGTTTCAGAAATCATATTTTTGTTTTCATTTGTCTCTAGGTATTTTTTGATTTCCTCTTTGCCTTCTTCAGTGATCCATTTGTTGTTTAGTAGCATATTGTTTAGCCTCCACATGTTTGTGTTTTTTGCAGTTATTTTCTTGTAGTTGATTTCTAATCTCATATTGTTGTGGTTAGAAAAAATGCTTGATATGATTTAAATTTTCTTAAATTTACTGAGGCTTGTTTTGTGACCTAGCAGGTAATCTATCTTGGAGAATATTTGAAAAGAAAAGAATGTGTATTCTGTTGCTTTTGAATAGAGTGCTCTATAAATATTGATTAAGTCCATCTATCCTAATGTGTCATTTAAGGCATGTGTTTCCTTCTTGATTTTCTGTCTGGATGATCTGTCCATTGATGTAAGTGAGGTGTTAAAATCCCCTTCTATTATTGTGTTACTGTCAATTTCTCCTTTTATGTCTGTTAATATTTTCTGATATATTGTGGTGCTCCTCTGTTGGATGCATATATATTTACAATTGTTATATCTTCTTCTTCAATTGATTCCTCAATCATTATGTAGTGTCCTTCTTTGTCTCTTGTCACAGTCTTTATTTTAAAGTCTATTTTGTCTGATATAAGTATTGCTAATCAGCTTTCTTTTGATTTTCATTTGTGTGAAATATCTTTTTCCATCTTCTCATGTTCAGTCTGTATGTGTCCCTAGATCTGAAAGTAGTCTCTTGTAGGCAGCAAATATATGGGTCTCTTTTTTTTAACCATTCAGTCAGTCTGTGTCTTTTGGTTGGAGCATTTAGCCTGTTTACATTTAAGGTAATTATCGATATGTATGTTCTTATTGCCAACCTCTATGGATTTGTTTTTGTAGGTCTTTTCACCCTTTCTTCATCTGTTCTCTTCTCTTGTGATTTAATGACTATCTTTAATGTTATGTTGGATTCCTTTTGTGTGTGTGTGTGTATATCTATTATAGTTTTTTGGTTTGCAGTTACCTTGATGTTTTTGTGTAGCAGTCTATATGTATAGATAGATAGACATGATTGTTTTAAGTTGCTGATCTCTCAATGCATTTCCCCTGCATTTGTACTCTCCTCCCCTCATGACTACTGGTTTTTTTTTAAAGACCCATATCCCTTTTTATTTTATTTTATTTATTTATCTATTTATGGCTGTGTTGGGTCTTCATTTCTGTGTGAGGGCTTTATCAAGCTGTGGCAAGCTGGGGCCACTCTTCATCGTGGTGTGCAGGCCTCTCACTATCGCAGCCTCTCTTGTTGTGGAGCACAGGCTCCAGACGCACAGGCTCAGTAATTATGGCTCATGGGCCTAGTCGCTCTGCGGCATGTGGGATCCTCCCAGACCAGGGCTCGAACCTGTGTCCCCTGCATTGGCAGGCAGACTCTCAACCACTGCGCCACCAGGGAAGCCCCTGTTTACTGCTTTTGATATCATATTTTACATCTAATTATTTTGTGTATCCCTTAACTGCTTATTGCGACACAGACAATTTTTCTATTTTGTCTTTTATCCTCCCTACTAGCTTTGTGTGTGAGTGATTTCCTACCTTTAATGTATGTTTACCTTTACTGGTGAACTGGTGAACTTTTTCATCTCATGATTTTCTTGTTTCTAGTTGTGGCCTTTTCTTTTTTCCATAGAGAATTTCGTTTAACATTTGTTGTAAAGCTGGTTTGGTGGTGCTGAATTCTTTTAGCTTTTGCTTGTCTATAAAGCTTTTGATTTCTCCATCAAATCTGAATGAGGGCCTTGCGTAGAGTATTACTGGTTGTTGGTTTTTCCTTTTCATCACTTTAAACATATTGTGCCACTCTGTTCTGTCCTGCAGCGTTTCTGCTAAAAAATCAACTGATGTCTTATGGGAGCACCCTTGTTTTCCCTTACTGTATTTAGTATTCTCTCTTTATCTTTAATTTTTGTCAGTTTGATTATGATGTGTCTTGCTGTGTTCCTCTTTGGGTTAATCCTGTATGGGACTTCCTGTGCTTTCTGGACTTTGATGACTATTTCTTTGCCAAGATTAGAAATGTTTTCAGCTATTATCTCTTCAAGTATTCTCTCAGGCCCCTTCTCTCTCTCTTCTGAGACCCCTATAATGTGAATGTTAGTGCACTTGATGTTGCCCCAGATGTCTCTTAAGCTGTCCCCTTTTCATTCTTTTTCTCTGTTCAGTGGCAGTGATTTCCACTACTCTACCTTCCAGCTCACTGATTCATTCTTTTAAATCAATTAGCCTACTATTGTTTCCTTCTAGTGATTTTTTTCATTTCAGTTATTGTATTATTTATCTCTGTTTGGTTGTTCTTTGTATTTTCTAACTCTCTGTTAAAAACTTCTAACTTCTCGTTCTGTGCATCCATTCTTCTCCAAAGTTCTTTAATCATTACAATCATTACTCTGAACTCTTTCTGGGATAGGTTGCCTATCTCCACTTCATGTAGTTCTTCTTCTGGGGTTGTATCTTGTTTCTTTCTCTGGAACATGTTCCTCTGGCATCTTGTTTTGTCTATGTTGTATTTTTATATATGTGGTAGGTTAGTTACATTTCTCAACCTTGGAGAAGTGGCCCTCTGTAGGAGATGTCCTATGCATCCCAGCAGTGCACTGCCCAAGATATATGCTCTGAGGTTTCCCCCTTAGAGGGCTGTGTGAGTTCCTCTGTTGTGGCATGCTGACTATGTGGGTGGTTTGGTAGGCTTGGTAGGCTTGATTGGCCCCTAGTCTGGTTGGTTGCCAGGCCTTGCCTTGTGCCAATCCTCTGGCTACAGTTTAGTGTGGACTAGGGGGCCCCAGCTAGTGCTGACTCACTGGTGGGGAAGCCATGGTCCCAAAGACTCCGGGGCTATTGCCTACCCACTGGCCAGTGAAGCCAGATCCTGGGGTTAGTGCCAGACTACAGGCAGGCAGAGCTGGTTCCTGGAGTCTGGTTGCATGGCCGAGGGATCCTGGATCTTGTTTCAGATCATTGGGAGGTCATGGTTCCTGATACAGTTAGGTATGGCATCTGGGGTGTCAGGAAGTTTGTGTTGGCCTGCTAGTAGGCAGGCTAGACCCAGCTGGCCCCAGGGTAGTGTCTGAGCTGTATTGTGGGATCATATTTTTCTTGCTTCTGGTGTCTGCACCTGGTTGGTGAGGCTACAGGCTTGTGCAGGCTTCCTGGCAGGAGTGGCTGGTGCCTGTTCACTGGTGAGTGGAGCTGGGTCTTGGCCTCTGGTTGGCTGGGCTGTGTCTAGGGGCATGTCCAGACGTGGCTGTGGGCTCTTTAGACTTTAGGCAGCCTGTCTTCTGATGGGTGGCACTGTGTCCTTGCCCAGTTAGTTGTTTGACCTGAGGCATCCTAGCACTGGAGCCTACAGGCTATTGCATGGGGCCAGGTCTTGGTACTGCTGATCCCAGATGTCAGCTTCCAGCAGTGATCTTGCAGCTGAATATTCCCCAATATGTCTGCCACCAGTTTCTATGTCCCCAGGATGAGCTACAGTCACCATCCACCACCCCGCATCTCTCCAGGAGACTCTTTAAGGCAAGCAGATAGATCTGGCACAGGCTCCTATTAAATTACTGCCTTTGCCCTGGGTCCAGTGCACATGAAATTCTGTGTGTTCCCTTTAAGAGTGAAGTCTCTATTTCTCCCAGTCCTGTGGGGCTCCTGCAATTAAGTGTTGCTGGTCTTCAAAGCCAAATGCTCTGGGGGCTCATCTTCCCAGTCCTGGAACCCTGGACTGGAGAGGCTGATGTGGGGTTCAGAACTCTCACTCCTTTGGGAGAAACTCTGTAATATAATTATTCTCCAGTTTGTGGGTTGCCTACCAAGAAGGTATTAATTTTGATTACATCGTGAGTCCAACCTTCCTACTCATTTCATTGTGGTTCCTTCTTTATACCTTTAGTTATAGAAGATTTTTTTTTGGTAGGTTCAGTCTTTTTCATCAATGGTTGTTCTGCAGATAGTTGTGAGTTCTGGTGTGCTGATGAGAGGAGGTGAGCTCAGAGTCATTCTACTCTGCTCTCTTGCCTGCTCCCCTATTACTCTTATTTTTAGTGCACTGTCACAACTGTGAAGTGAGTTCAGTCATGAACACAGTCAAGATGGTCTCAACAACACTTTGCTTTCTCAAGGTGTGTCCTTGAAAATGGCCTCCTGGGGGGGACCTTGAAGATGGCGGAAGAGTAAGATGCGGAGATTGCCTTCCTCCCCACGGATACACCAGAAATACATCCACACGTAGAACAACTCCTACAGAACTCCTACTGAAGGCTGGCAGAAGACCTCAGACCTCCCAAAAGGCAAGAAACTCCCCACGTACCTGGGTAGGGCAAAAGAAAAAAAGAAAAAACAGAGACAAAAGAATAAGGACGGCACCTGCACCAGTGGGAGGGAGCTGTGAAGGAGGAAAAGTTTCCACACACTAGGAAGCCCCTCCGCGGGCGGAGACTGCGGGAGGCGGAGGGGGGTAGTTTCGGGACCGCGGAGTAGTGCACAGCGACGGGTGCGGAGGGCAAAGCGGGGAGATTCCTGCACAGACGATCGGTGCCGACCGGCACTCACCAACCCGAGAGGCTTGTCTGCTCACCTGCCGGGGCGGGCGGGGCTGCGAGCTGAGGCTCGGGTTTTGGTTTTGGACGGAGCTCAGGGAGAGGACTGGGGTTGGCTGCTTGAACATAGCCTGAAGGGGTTAGTGCACCACGACTAGCCGGGAGGGAGTTCGGGGAAAAGCCTGCACCTGCCGAAGAGGCAAGAGACTTTTTCTTCCCTCTTTGTTTCCTGGTGCGCGAGGAGAGGGGTTTAAGAGCGCTGCTTAAAGGATCTCCAGAGACGGGCGTGAGCCGCGGCTAAAAGCGCGAACCCCAGAGACGGGCGCGAGCCGCGGCTGAAAGCGCAAACCCCAGAGACGGGCGCGAGCCGCGGCTAAAACCGCGGACCCCAGAGACGGGCGGGAGACGCTAAGGCTGCTGCTGCCGCCACCAAGGGGCCTGTGTGCGAGCACAGGTCACTCTCCACACCCCTCTTCCGCGGAGCCTGTGCAGCCCACCACTGCCAGGTTCCCGGGATCCAGGGACAACTTCCCCGGGACAACGCACGGCGGGCCTCAGGCTGGTGCAACGTCACGCCGGCCTCTGCCGCAATGTCATGCTGCCTCTGCCGCCGCAGGCCCGCCCCGCACGCAGTGCCCCTCCTTCCCCCATCCCCCAACCCCCGGCCTGAGTGAGCCAGAGGCCCCGAATCAGCGGCTCCTTTAACCCCGTCCTGTCTGAGCGAAAAAACAGACGCCCTCCAGCGACCTACACGCAGAGGCAGGGCCAAATCCAAAGCTGAGCTCCTGTGAGCTGTGAGAACAAAGAAGAGAAAGGGAAATCTCTCCCAGCAGCCACAGAAGCAGCGGATTAAAGCTCCACAATCAACTTGATATACCCTGCATCTGTGGAATACCTGAATAGACAAGGAATGATCCCAAATTGAAGAGGTGGAATTTAGGAGCGAGATCTATGATTTTTTTTCCCTTTTCCTCTTTTTGTGAATGTGTACGTGTATGCTTCTGTGTGAGATCTTGTCTGTATACTCTTGCTTCCACCATTTGTCCTAGCGCTCTATCAGTCCATGATTTTTTTAAAAAAATTCTTTTTCTTAATAATTAAGTTTAATTGTAATAACTTTATTATACTTTACCTTCGTTCTTTATTTCTTTCCTTCCTTCCTTCCCTCCTTTAGACAACGAATCACCCCAAATTGAGGAGGTGGTCTCTGACAGCAAGATTTATGATTTTTCCCCCTTTACCTCTTTTTGTGAAGGTGTATGTGTATGCTTCTGTGTAAGATTTTCTCTGTATAGCTTTGCTTCCAACATTTGTCCTAAGGTTCTATCCATCCCTTTTTTTTTTTCTAAATATTTTTTAATTCAATAACTATATTATACTTTATTTTATTTTTACTGTATCATCTTTCTTTCTGTCTTTTTTCCTTCTTTCCCTCCTTCCTTCCTTCCTTCCTCCCTCCCTCCCTCCCTCCTTTCTTTCCTTCTTTGCTTCTTTCTTCCTTCCTTCCTTTCCTCCTTTCCTTCTTTCTTTACTCATACTTCTACTAATTCTCTCTACTTTTTCTCCCTTTTATTCTGAGCTGTGTGGATGAAAGGCTCTTGGTGCTCCAGCCAGGAGTCAGGGCTCTGCCTCTGAGGTAGGAGAGCCAACTTCAGGACACTGGTCAACAAGAGACCTCCCAGCTCCACATAATATTAAACGGTGGAAATCTCCCAGAGACCTCCATCTTAACACCAGCACCCAGCTTCACTCAACGACCAGCAAGCCACAGCGCTGGACAACCTATGCCAAACAACTAGCAAAACAGGAACACAACCCCACCCATTAGCAGAGAGGCTGCCTAAAATCATAATAAGGCCACAGACACCCCAAAACACACCACCAGACGTGAACCTGCCCACTAGAGAGACAAGATCCAGCCTCATCCAGCCCAACACAGGCACTAGTCCCCTCCACCAGGAAGCCTACACAACCCACTGAAACAACCTTAGCCACTGGAGACAGACATCAAAAACAACGGGAACTACGAAAGTGCAGCCTGCAAAAAGGAGACCCCAAACACAGTGAGATAAGCAAAATGAGAAGACAGAAAAACACACAGCAGATGAAGGAGCAAGATAAAAACCCACCAGACCTAACAAATGAAGAGGAAATAGGCAGTCTACCTGAAAAAGAATTCAGAATAATGATAGTAAGGATGATCCAAAATCCTGGAAGTAGAATGGACAAAATGCAAAAAACAGTTAACAAGGACCTACAAGAACTAAAGATGAAACAAGCAACGATGAACAACGCAATAAATGAAATTAAAACCACTCTAGATAGGATCAATAGCAGAATAACTGAGGCAGAAGAACGGATAAGTGACCTGGAAGATAAAGTAGTGGAAATAACTACTGCAGAGCAGAATAAAGAAAAAAGAATGAAAAGAACTGAGGACTGTCTCAGAGACCTCTGGGACAACATGAAACACACCAACATTCGAATTATAGGGGTTCCAGAAGAAGAAGAAAGAAAGAAAGGGACTGAGAAAATTTTTGAAGAGATTATAGTTGAAAACTTCCCTAATATGGGAAAGGAAATAGTTAATCAAGTCCAGGAAGCACAGAGAGTCCCATACAGGATAAATACAAGGAGAAACACGCCAAGACACATATTAATCAAACTGTCAAAAATTAAATACAAAGAAAGCATATTAAAAGCAGCAAGGGAAAAACAACAAATAACACACAAGGGAATCCCCATAAGGTTAACAGCTGATCTCTCAGCAGAAACCCTACAAGCCAGAAGGGAGTGGCAGGACATACTGAAAGTGATGAAGGAGAAAAGCCTGCAACCAAGACTACTCTACCCAGCAAGGATCTCATTCACATTTGATGGAGAAATTAAAACCTTTACAGACAAGCAAAAGCTGAGAGAGTTCAGCACCACCAAACCAGCTTTACAACAAATGCTAAAGGAACTTCTCTAGACACGAAACACAAGAGAAGGAAACGACCTATAGTAGCGAACCCAAAACAATATAGAAAATGGGAATAGGAACATACATATCGATAATTACCTTAAATGTAAATGGACTAAATGCTCCCACCAAAAGACACAGATTGGCTGAATGGATACAAAAACAAGACCCTTATATATGCTGTCTACAAGAGACCCACTTCAGACCTAGAGACACATACAGACTGAAAGTAAGGGGATGGAAAAAGATATTCCATGCAAATGGAAACAAAAAGAAAGCTGGAGTAGCAATTCTCATATCAGACAAAATAGACTTTAAAATAAGGACTATTAAAAGGGACAAAGAAGGACACTACATAATGATCAAGGGATCGATCCAAGAAGAAGATATAACAATTGTAAATATTTATGCACCCAACATAGGAGCACCTCAATACATAAGGCAAATACTAACAACCATAAAAGGGGAGATCGACAGTAACACATTCATAGTAGGGGACTTTAACACCCCACTTTCACCCATGGACAGATCATCCAAAATGGAAATAAATAAGGAAACACAAGCTTTAAATGATACGTTAAACAAGATGGACTTAATTGATATTTATAGGACACTCCATCCAAAAAAAACAGAATACACATTTTTCTCAAGTGCTCATGGAATATTCTCCAGTATAGATCATATCTTGGGTCACAAATCAAGCCTTGGTAAATTTAAGAAAACTGAAATTGTATCAAGTATCTTTTCTGACCACAACGCCATGAGACTAGATATCAATTACAGGAAAAGATCTGTAAAAAATACAAACACATGGAGGCTAAACAATACACTACTTAATAATGAAGTGATCACTGAAGAAATCAAAGAGGAAATAAAAAAATACCTAGAAACAAATGACAATGGAGACACAACGACCCAAAACCTGTGGGATGCAGCAAAAGCAGTTCTAAGGGGGAAGTTTATAGCAATACAAGCCCACCTTAAGAAGCAGGAAACATCTCGAATAAACAACCTAACCTTGCACCTCAAGCAATTAGAGAAAGAAGAACAAAAAAACCCCAAAGCTAGCAGAAGGAAAGAAATCATAAAAATCAGATCAGAAATAAATGAAAAAGAAATGAAGGAAACAATAGCAAAGATCAATAAAACGAAAAGCTGGTTCTTTGAGAAGATAAACAAAATAGATAAACCACTAGCCAGACTCATCAAGAAAAAAAGGGAGAAGACTCAAATCAATAGAATTAGAAATGAAAAAGGAGAAGTAACAACTGACACTGCAGAAATAAAAAAAATCATGAGAGATTACTACAAGCAACTCTATGCCAATAAAATGGACAATCTGGAAGAAATGGACAAATTCTTAGAAATGCACAACCTGCCAAGACTGAATCAGGAAGAAATAGAAAATATGAACAGACCAATCACAAGCACTGAAATTGAAACTGTGATTAAAAACCTTCCAACAAACAAAAGCCCAGGACCAGATGGCTTCACAGGTGAATTCTATCAAACGTTTAGAGAAGAGCTAACACCTATCCTTCTCAAACTCTTCCAAAATATAGCAGAGGGAGGAACACTCCCAAATTCCTTCTACGAAGCCACCATCACCTTGATACCAAAACCAGAGAAGGATGTCACAAAGAAAGAAAACTACAGGCCAATATCACTGATGAACATAGATGCAAAAATCCTCAACAAAATACTAGCAAACAGAATCCAACAGCACATTAAAAGGATCATACACCATGATCAAGTGGGGTTTATTCCAGGAATGCAAGGATTCTTCAATATACGCAAATCTATCAATGTGATAAACCATATTAACAAATTGAAGGAGAAAAACCATATGATCATCTCAATAGATGCAGAGAAAGCTTTCGACAAAATTCAACACCCATTTATGATAAAAACCCTCCAGAAAGTAGGCATAGAGGGAACTTTCCTAAACATAATAAAAGCCATATATGACAAGCCCACAGCAAACATCATCCTCAATGGTGAAAAACTGAAAGCATTTCCACTAAGATCAGGAACAAGACAAGGTTGCCCACTCTCACCACTCTTATTCAACATAGTTTTGGAAGTTTTAGCCACAGCAATCAGAGAAGAAAAGGAAATAAAAGGAATCCAAATCGGAAAAGAAGAAGTAAAGCTGTCACTGTTTGCAGATGACATGATACTATACATAGAGAATCCTAAAGATGCTACCAGAAAACTACTAGAGCTAATCAATGAATTTGGTAAAGTAGCAGGATACAAAATTAATGCACAGAAATCTCTGGCATTCCTATATACTAATGATGAAAAATCTGAAAGTGAAATCAAGAAAACACTCCCATTTACCATTGCAACAAAAAGAATAAAATATCTAGGAATAAACCTACCTAAGGATACAAAAGACCTGTATGCAGAAAATTATAAGACACTGATGAAAGAAATTAAAGATGATACAAATAGATGGAGAGATATACCATGTTCTTGGATGGGAAGAATCAACATTGTGAAAATGACTCTACTACCCAAAGCAATCTACAGATCCAATGCAATCCCTATCAAACTACCACTGGCATTTTTCACAGAACTAGAACAAAAAAGTTCGCAATTTGTATGGAAACACAAAAGACCCTGAATAGCCAAAGCAATCTTGAGAACGAAAAAAGGAGCTGGAGGAATAAGGCTCCCTGACTTCAGACTATATTACAAAGCAACAGTAATCAAGACAGTATGGTACTGGCACAAAAACAGAAAGATAGATCAGTGGAACAGGATAGAAAGCCCAGAGATAAACCCACGCACATATGGACACCTTATCTTTGATAAAGGAGGCAGGAATGTACAGTGGAGAAAGGACAGCCTCTTCAATAAATGGTGCTGGGCAAACTGGACAGGTACATGTAAAAGTATGAGATTAGATCACTCCCTAACACCATACACAAAAATAAGCTCAAAATGGATTAAAGACCTAAATGTAAGGCCAGAAACTATCAAACTCTTAGAAGAAAACATAGGAAGAACACTCTATGACATAAATCACAGCAAGATCCTTTCTGACCCACCTCCTAGAGTAATGGAAATAAAAACAAAAATAAACAAATGGGACCTAATGAAACTTCAAAGCTTTTGCACAGCAAAGGAAACCATAACCAAGACCAAAAGACAACCCTCAGAATGGGAGAAAACATTTGCAAATGAAGCAACTGACAAAGGATTAATCTCCAAAATTTACAAGCAGCTCATGCAGCTCAATAACAAAAAAACAAACAACCCCATCCAAAAATGGGCAGAAGACCTAAATAGACATTTCTCCAAAGAAGATATACAGAATGCCAACAAGCACATGAAAGAATGCTCAACATCATTAATCATTAGAGAAATGCAAATCAAAACTACAATGAGATATCATCTCACACCAGTGAGAATGGCCATCATCAAAAAATCTAGAAACAATAAATGCTGGCGAGGGTGTGGAGAAAAGGGGACACTCTTGCACTGCTGGTGGGAATGTGAATTGGTTCAGCCACTGTGGAGAACAGTATGGAGGTTCCATAAAAAACTACAAATAGAATTACCATATGACCCAGCAATCCCACTACTTGGCATATACCCTGAGAAAACCAAAATTCAAAAAGAGTCATGTACCAAAATGTTCATTGCAACTCTATTTACAATAGCCAGGACATGGAAACAACCTAAGCGCCCATCATCGGATGAATGGATAAAGAAGATGTGGCACATATACACAATGGAATATTACTCAGCCTTAAAAAGAAATGAAATTGAGCTATTTGTAATGAGATGGATAGACCTAGAGTCTGTCATACAGAGTGAAGTAAGTCAGAAAGAAAAAGACAAATACCGTATGCTAACACATATATATGGAATTTAAGGGAAAAAAATGTCATGAAGAACCTAGGGGTAAGATAGGAATAAAGACGCAGACCTACTGGAGAACGGACTTGAGGGTATGGGGAGGGGGAGGGGTGAGTTTTGACAGGGCGAGAGAGAGTCATGGACATATACACACTAACAAACGTAGTAAGGTAGATAGCTGGGGGGAAGCAGCCGCAAGGCACAGGGATATTAGCTCGGTGCTTTGTGACAGCCTGGAAGGGTGGGATGGGGAGAGTGGGAGGGAGGGAGACGCAAGAGGGAAGACATATGGGAACATATGTATATGTATAGCTGATTCACTTTGTTATAAAGCAGAAACTAACACACCATTGTAAAGCAATTATACCCCAATAAAGATGTTTAATAAAAAAAAAAAAAAAAAAAAAAATCCAAAGCTGAGCTCCTGTGAGCTGTGAGAACAAAGAAGAGAAAGGGAAATCTCTCCCAGCAGCCACAGAAGCAGCGGATTAAAGCTCCACAATCAACTTGATATACCCTGCATCTGTGGAATACCTGAATAGACAAGGAATGATCCCAAATTGAAGAGGTGGAATTTAGGAGCGAGATCTATGATTTTTTTTCCCTTTTCCTCTTTTTGTGAATGTGTACGTGTATGCTTCTGTGTGAGATCTTGTCTGTATACTCTTGCTTCCACCATTTGTCCTAGGGCTCTATCAGTCCATGATTTTTTTAAAAAAATTCTTTTTCTTAATAATTAAGTTTAATTGTAATAACTTTATTATACTTTACCTTCGTTCTTTATTTCTTTCCTTCCTTCCTTCCCTCCTTTAGACAACAAATCACCCCAAATTGAGGAGGTGGTCTCTGAGAGCAAGATTTATGATTTTTCCCCCTTTACCTCTTTTTGTGAAGGTGTATGTGTATGCTTCTGTGTAAGATTTTCTCTGTATAGCTTTGCTTCCAACATTTGTCCTAAGGTTCTATCCGTCCCTTTTTTTTTTTTTTCTAAATATTTTTTAATTCAATAACTATATTATACTTTATTTTATTTTTACTGTATCATCTTTCTTTCTGTCTTTTTTCCTTCTTTCCCTCCTTCCTTCCTTCCTCCCTCCCTCCCTCCCTCCCTCCTTTCTTTCCTTCTTTGCTTCTTTCTTCCTTCCTTCCTTTCCTCCTTTCCTTCTTTCTTTACTCATACTTCTACTAATTCTCTCTACTTTTTCTCCCTTTTATTCTGAGCTGTGTGGATGAAAGGCTCTTGGTGCTCCAGCCAGGAGTCAGGGCTCTGCCTCTGAGGTAGGAGAGCCAACTTCAGGACACTGGTCAACAAGAGACCTCCCAGCTCCACATAATATTAAACGGTGGAAATCTCCCAGAGACCTCCATCTTAACACCAGCACCCAGCTTCACTCAACGACCAGCAAGCCACAGCGCTGGACAACCTATGCCAAACAACTAGCAAAACAGGAACACAACCCCACCCATTAGCAGAGAGGCTGCCTAATATCATAATAAGGCCACAGACACCCCAAAACACACCACCAGACGTGAACCTGCCCACTAGAGAGACAAGATCCAGCCTCATCCAGCCCAACACAGGCACTAGTCCCCTTCACCAGGAAGCCTACACAACCCACTGAAACAACCTTAGCCACTGGAGACAGACATCAAAAACAACGGGAACTACGAAAGTGCAGCCTGCAAAAAGGAGACCCCAAACACAGTGAGATAAGCAAAATGAGAAGACAGAAAAACACACAGCAGATGAAGGAGCAAGATAAAAACCCACCAGACCTAACAAATGAAGAGGAAATAGGCAGTCTAACTGAAAAAGAATTCAGAATAATGATAGTAAGGATGATCCAAAATCCTGGAAGTAGAATGGACAAAATGCAAAAAACAGTTAACAAGGACCTACAAGAACTAAAGATGAAACAAGCAACGATGAACAACGCAATAAATGAAATTAAAACCACTCTAGATAGGATCAATAGCAGAATAACTGAGGCAGAAGAACGGATAAGTGACCTGGAAGATAAAGTAGTGGAAATAACTACTGCAGAGCAGAATAAAGAAAAAAGAATGAAAAGAACTGAGGACTGTCTCAGAGACCTCTGGGACAACATGAAACACACCAACATTCGAATTATAGGGGTTCCAGAAGAAGAAGAAAGAAAGAAAGGGACTGAGAAAATTTTTGAAGAGATTATAGTTGAAAACTTCCCTAATATGGGAAAGGAAATAGTTAATCAAGTCCAGGAAGCACAGAGAGTCCCATACAGGATAAATACAAGGAGAAACACGCCAAGACACATATTAATCAAACTGTCAAAAATTAAATACAAAGAAAGCATATTAAAAGCAGCAAGGGAAAAACAACAAATAACACACAAGGGAATCCCCATAAGGTTAACAGCTGATCTCTCAGCAGAAACCCTACAAGCCAGAAGGGAGTGGCAGGACATACTGAAAGTGATGAAGGAGAAAAGCCTGCAACCAAGACTACTCTACCCAGCAAGGATCTCATTCACATTTGATGGAGAAATTAAAACCTTTACAGACAAGCAAAAGCTGAGAGAGTTCAGCACCACCAAACCAGCTTTACAACAAATGCTAAAGGAACTTCTCTAGACACGAAACACAAGAGAAGGAAACGACCTATAGTAGCGAACCCAAAACAATATAGAAAATGGGAATAGGAACATACATATCGATAATTACCTTAAATGTAAATGGACTAAATGCTCCCACCAAAAGACACAGATTGGCTGAATGGATACAAAAACAAGACCCTTATATATGCTGTCTACAAGAGACCCACTTCAGACCTAGAGACACATACAGACTGAAAGTAAGGGGATGGAAAAAGATATTCCATGCAAATGGAAACAAAAAGAAAGCTGGAGTAGCAATTCTCATATCAGACAAAATAGACTTTAAAATAAGGACTATTAAAAGGGACAAAGAAGGACACTACATAATGATCAAGGGATCGATCCAAGAAGAAGATATAACAATTGTAAATATTTATGCACCCAACATAGGAGCACCTCAATACATAAGGCAAATACTAACAACCATAAAAGGGGAGATCGACAGTAACACATTCATAGTAGGGGACTTTAACACCCCACTTTCACCCATGGACAGATCATCCAAAATGGAAATAAATAAGGAAACACAAGCTTTAAATGATACGTTAAACAAGATGGACTTAATTGATATTTATAGGACACTCCATCCAAAAAAAACAGAATACACATTTTTCTCAAGTGCTCATGGAACATTCTCCAGGATAGATCATATCTTGGGTCACAAATCAAGCCTTGGTAAATTTAAGAAAACTGAAATTGTATCAAGTATCTTTTCTGACCACAACGCCATGAGACTAGATATCAATTACAGGAAAAGATCTGTAAAAAATACAAACACATGGAGGCTAAACAATACACTACTTAATAATGAAGTGATCACTGAAGAAATCAAAGAGGAAATAAAAAAATACCTAGAAACAAATGACAATGGAGACACAATGACCCAAAACCTATGGGATGCAGCAAAAGCAGTTCTAAGGGGGAAGTTTATAGCAATACAAGCCCACCTTAAGAAGCAGGAAACATCTCGAAAAAACAACCTAACCTTGCACCTCAAGCAATTAGAGAAAGAAGAACAAAAAAACCCCAAAGCTAGCAGAAGGAAAGAAATCATAAAAATCAGATCAGAAATAAATGAAAAAGAAATGAAGGAGATGATAGCAAAGATCAATAAAACTAAAAGCTGGTTCTTTGAGAAGATAAACAAAATAGATAAACCGCTAGCCAGACTCATCAAGAAAAAAAGGGAGAAGACTCAAATCAATAGAATTAGAAATGAAAAAGGAGAAGTAACAACTGACACTGCAGAAATAAAAAAAATCATGAGAGATTACTACAAGCAACTCTATGCCAATAAAATGGACAATCTGGAAGAAATGGACAAATTCTTAGAAATGCACAACCTGCCAAGACTGAATCAGGAAGAAATAGAAAATATGAACAGACCAATCACAAGCACTGAAATTGAAACTGTGATTAAAAACCTTCCAACAAACAAAAGCCCAGGACCAGATGGCTTCACAGGTGAATTCTATCAAACGTTTAGAGAAGAGCTAACACCTATCCTTCTCGAACTCTTCCAAAATATAGCATAGGGAGGAACACTCCCAAATTCCTTCTACGAGGCCACCATCACCTTGATACCAAAAACAGACAAGAATGTCACAAAGAAAGAAAACTACAGGCCAATATCACTGATGAACATAGATGCAAAAATCCTCAACAAAATACTAGCAAACAGAATCCAACAGCACATTAAAAGGATCATACACCATGATCAAGTGGGGTTTATTCCAGGAATGCAAGGATTCTTCAATATATGCAAATCTATCAATGTGATAAACCATATTAACAAATTGAAGGAGAAAAACCATATGATCATCTCAATAGATGCAGAGAAAGCTTTTGACAAAATTCAACACCCATTTATGATAAAAACCCTCCAGAAAGTAGGCATAGAGGGAACTTTCCTCAACATAATAAAGGCCATATATGACAAGCCCACAGCAAACATCATCCTCAATGGTGAAAAACTGAAAGCATTTCCACTAAGATCAGGAACAAGACAAGGTTGCCCACTCTCACCACTCTTATTCAACAGAGTTTTGGAAGTTTTAGCCACAGCAATCAGAGAAGAAAAGGAAATAAAAGGAATCCAAATCGGAAAAGAAGAAGTAAAGCTGTCACTGTTTGCAGATGATATGATACTATACATAGAGAATCCTAAAGATGCTACCAGAAAACTACTAGAGCTAATCAATGAATTTGGTAAAGTAGCAGGATACAAAATTAATGCACAGAAATCTCTGGCATTCCTATATACTAATGATGAAAAATCTGAAAGTGAAATCAAGAAAACACTCCCATTTACCATTGCAACAAAAAGAATAAAATATCTAGGAATAAACCTACCTAAGGATACGAAAGACCTGTATGCAGAAAATTATAAGACACTGATGAAAGAAATTAAAGATGATACAAATAGATGGAGAGATATACCATGTTCTTGGATGGGAAGAATCAACATTGTGAAAATGACTCTACTACCCAAAGCAATCTACAGATCCAATGCAATCCCTATCAAACTACCACTGGCATTTTTCACAGAACTAGAACAAAAAAGTTCGCAATTTGTATGGAAACACAAAAGACCCTGAATAGCCAAAGCAATCTTGAGAACGAAAAAAGGAGCTGGAGGAATCAGGCTCCCTGACTTCAGACTATATTACAAAGCAACAGTAATCAAGACAGTATGGTACTGGCACAAAAACAGAAAGATAGATCAGTGGAACAGGATAGAAAGCCCAGAGATAAACCCACGCACATATGGACACCTTATCTTTGATAAAGGAGGCAGGAATGTACAGTGGAGAAAGGACAGCCTCTTCAATAAATGGTGCTGGGAAAACTGGACAGGTACATGTAAAAGTATGAGATTAGATCACTCCCTAACACCATACACAAAAATAAGCTCAAAATGGATTAAAGACCTAAATGTAAGGCCAGAAACTATCAAACTCTTAGAAGAAAACATAGGAAGAACACTCTATGACATAAATCACAGCAAGATCCTTTCTGACCCACCTCCTAGAGTAATGGAAATAAAAACAAACAAATGGGACCTAATGAAACTTCAAAGCTTTTGCACAGCAAAGGAAACCATAACCAAGACCAAAAGACAACCCTCAGAATGGGAGAAAACATTTGCAAATGAAGCAACTGACAAAGGATTAATCTCCAAAATTTACAAGCAGCTCATGCAGCTCAATAACAAAAAAACAAACAACCCCATCCAAAAATGGGCAGAAGACCTAAAGAGACATTTCTCCAAAGAAGATATAAAGAATGCCAGCAAACACATGAAAGAATGCTCAACATCATTAATCATTAGAGAAATGCAAATCAAAACTACAATGAGATATCATCTCACACCAGTGAGAATGGCCATCATCAAAAAATCTAGAAACAATAAATGCTGGCGAGGGTGTGGAGAAAAGGGGACACTCTTGCACTGCTGGTGGGAATGTGAATTGGTTCAGCCACTATGGAGAACAGTATGGAGGTTCCATAAAAAACTACAAATAGAATTACCATATGACCCAGCAATCCCACTACTGGGCATATACCCTGAGAAAACCAAAATTCAAAAAGAGTCATGTACCATAATGTTCATTGCAGCTCTATTTACAATAGCCCGGAGATGGAAAGAACCTAAACGCCCATCATCGGACGAATGGATAAAGAAGATGTGGCACATATACACAATGGAATATTACTCAGCCTTAAAAAGAAATGAAATTGAGCTATTTGTAATGAGATGGATAGACCTAGAGTCTGTCATACAGAGTGAAGTAAGTCAGAAAGAAAAAGACAAATACCGTATGCTAACACATATATATGGAATTTAAGGGAAAAAAATGTCATGAAGAACCTAGGGGTAAGACAGGAATAAAGACGCAGACCTACTGGAGAACGGACTTGAGGATATGGGGGGGGGGGGGAAGGGTGAGTTTTGACAGGGCGGGAGAGAGTCATGGACATGTACACACTAGCAAACGTAGTAAGGTAGATGGCTGGGGGGAAGCAGCCGCAAGGCACAGGGATATTAGCTCGGTGCTTTGTGACAGCCTGGAGGGGTGGGATGGGGAGAGTGGGAGGGAGGGAGACGCAGGAGGGAAGACATATGGGGGCATATGTGTATGTATGGCTGATTCACTTTGTTGTGGGGCAGAAACTAACACACCATTGTGGGGCAATTGTACCCCAGTAAAGATGTTTAAAAAAAAAAAAAGAAAAAGAAAATGGCCTCCTCTCCTCTCTTTCTTCCCCAAGTATTTCACATTTGATCATATCCCCCTGTTTGTTAGAATAAAACACAAACCCCCATCACGGTTTCTTTACTTGCCGTTTCCTCAGATCAATCTATTCCTCTGATCTTCTGGGCTAATTCTTACTCTCTAACAGGTCTCTGCTTAACCCTCATTTTCTCAGAAAGAACTACCACTACCACCACTCCCCTGAGTCTAAATTAAGTCTCCTTTTTTTTCTCATAATGCCTTGTTCTCTAAAACTATAGCAGTTACTTCCATTTTAAAATGTGTATTTTAAGTGTATGTATGTATAAAAATATGTATGTTATTTGTTTAATGTCTGCAGAGGTCACTCATCTGGAAACTCTGCAGGGAGAGCCATGCCTGTGTTTTCAACCCCACACTGTGCCCACACCTATCACTGTGCCTGGGGCATAGTAGATGCTCAGTAAATAGTGGACTAGGTAGCTTGACCTCACCTTCTTGACTGTTACTTTCTCTAAGCTTAAACTTTTATTCTAGAATATGATAGAATCCCTGGCAATAAGGAAATATAACGTAAGGAGTCTGGCTTCTTGTTAAAAACCTATGTGTGATTTTTCAGGCCCAGCCATAAACAATGACAAAGGCTTTCTCTGGTGTGCCTTACAGGGAAAGCTGCCCTCCCCATACCAGCTTGGCTGGAAGTCTATGAGGGGAGTTGAGTCAAATTCTCACATCCCCTGGCCAGCCACTGTTTTTCATATATTTGCATTCTTAGTTCAGGCACCTTCATTCCTAGGTCTCTTTATCTGAAGCCTTGGCCAGAAGTCTTCTTCAGGCACCTCTGCTGAGCCTCCATATGGAGGAGGAGGGGAACCTCAAAGAGGCTTTACCCACTCTCAGTCCCAGGTACTTTTCCACTCCTAGCCTTTCCCTTTTACCCTCCCTCCCCATACAAGGGTCCATAAAACTTCCAGAGCCTTTTATTCAGGATCAGTGGTGAGATGACCCCTAACATTTGTGTTGATTCACCAGCACACCATTCCAGGAGGAAAAGTGAATCAAGGGGAGTCAGTGCTTTCTCCAGTTTAAGCCTCTTCTTACTACTATCACATTCACTTTTTCATTCTCAGCTTGTTGCTTTAACAGGCTAGTCTGAGACCTGACAGCTCAGCTTGCTCTCTCCCAGTTCAGCCGAAATCCTGACATAACAGAGTCCTGTCCTTGTCATGGCCCTGAAAAAATCTGAGTGGTGAATCAGCCCAGATTTTATCACTCTCTCCCACCACACTTCCTGCACACTGGCCTGCTTTCACTCCCTTGAGCATATCAGGCACACTCTGCCCTAGTGCCTTTGCCCAGAGTGCACTTCCTGGCATCCTCACCCTGTATACTTAACCCCTTGTCCTCTTCCAGGTCTCAGCTCATGTCACACTGCAGGAAAGCCTTCCTTACTCCAGGTAGCTCATGCCAGTCTTTCATCATATGCTTTCATAGCACTCTGATTCTTTCCTTCAAAGCTCCTACCTTAGCTCATAATTACAGATTTATCTGTGAAGTTTCACTTCATTTCTAACTCTCTGGAAGCTGGGAAAGAGATATGAACACTTTTAGATCCCCAGTGCCTGGTACAGTCCCTGTTTCCTGGTTGATATTATACCCAAGTAAGTATTTGTTGAATGAATGAATGGTCAATATTAGTCTACCCAATTTTAAAGCACAACTTCAGGCAGTTAAGCTTAATCATGGAATGCTAATAACAAAACCATATGACACTAGAACAAAAAGTATGCCACAGGAAATGAAGGGGATCCATTGGAAGTCAAGATTGCTCTGGACAGGACTTCCTGTCCAGGAAAATCCCATATGCCGTGGAGTGGCTGGGCCCGGGAGCCATGGCCGCTGAGCCTGCGCGTCCAGAGCGTGTGTTCCACAACGGGAGAGGCCACAACAGTGAAAGGCCCACCTACCGGAAAAAAAAAAAAAAAAGATTGCTCTGGACAGCACAAGACCCAGAGTTAGGGGTAAGAGGTACAGTCAGTTATTCAAGTGTCAGCAGTAACCAGTGATGGCACAAGATGGAGCCATAGCACTTCTGCACAGCAAGACCAGAAAGACCAGGTGATTTGTAGAAAGAGCATGGCTCAGAGGCAGTTCCATCTTCTCCATCTGCTCTTAGTGACCTTGGATACCTCAAGTCGCCTTCCATGTCACAACTTTCCAACTGTATTTCTCAAAAGACCATTCTGAAGATCAAGCAAAATTTGCATTTAAGGTATTCCTAAAACCATCATCACTCAGTCAAAGAAACTGAGAATGAGTTCAGGTTGACCTTCAGACCTGTGGATCCACAAGAAAAACATAACATGACTGTTTGAATCACACCAATCAGCCAAAGGAAGAGGTGAAAATTCACTTATACCCAGTGGTTCTTGTTATGACTTAACCCAAGATAGCTCCTTTGAGTTTTCAACCAAATAGACTGGTTGTTTGAAGTCCACATCAGACCAACCCCAGATGCCTATAAATAATATCCAGAGCTCAATTATTGTCTTTTCCCTACCTGGTGCCTGTGGTTTGTCAAGTTTCTCCTTGCCAATGAGCCCTTTCAATTGGCCACCACTTGCCAACACCTCAGCTATGATGTTCAGTTTGATCATCCTTTGCCTAAAGAGGCAGGTGGGAGCCTCGTGCTTACTCTGGCCTTGAGGCAACTGGTAATCAATGTGTCTGGATTGATTAGGATCAGATCAAAGTAAGAGTGTGCGTGTGCCTTTGGGTTAGATTTTGTTTGTTTTTAAAAAGGTATCTGGGAAAGTGACCAAGAACTCTATTAAAAAATTTTTTTCCTAAAGGGGTACCTCAAATCTAGTTCTCACAGCAAAGGAAAATGACACTGAAGGTAGCATTTTTTCCCACCAGTTTTATCCTCTGATGAGCAAGGTATAAAAAAGCCACCTTCTCTTCCATTTCTATGAGTGTGGTATTTCCACATGGAAGAATTTGCCCCCCCCCCCCCCCCCCCGCCGCTTTCTCTGTCCTTCTGGGTGGAATGAAAACAATCTTCACTTTTCTCTCATGCCCTTGAATCACTTCGCTGATGCAATGTAGATGTGTTGGTTTTACCAAAAAAGGAGGCGGGGGGTTGTTAGGTGAGGGTGTCAAAGACTTGATCAGAGGAAACGCAACCTGAAATGCTGAGGCTGAAGAGGAAGCAAGGGCTGTTGGGATCCTCTTGCTGAAAGCTCTCGGAGCCAAAGTTCACCTGACCATGTGATGGCTGGCTTCAGGGTGCTGATGTCAAATGTCAAGAAAAGAACACAGTGTGGGACAAATCAAATGCCCAGAGCAGGGTCAGAAGTATGGACATCTGGCCTGAAGAGGAAATGCTTGCAAGCAGCAGGCAAGGCCAAGACAATCTTGGGTTTAGCTCCAGGGGAAGAAAGGAAAAGCCCCAAAGAGGGGGCTCAAGACTGGGAAGGATTTCAGGGGCCAGACAAGGAGGAGAATCCTGGGGTCTAAGTAATGTCACAGCAGTTCTGTCAACATCTGGCATGCAGTGTGGGTTTAAAGCAAGCATTTATTCAACTTCAATCTCTATGTTGAGTGACTGCTCTCAGGCTGCAGGGCAAGGTGTCTAGCTGTGTCCCAGAGGGAAAAGGGGGCTGCTCCAAGGCTAGGGCTTCTGAGGAGGCCCTAGGGGCCCCGTGAGGGTCAGTTAAGTGGGATCCATAGATAGCCTCACTTCCTAAACCCCTCCTCATTCCAGAGTTCTCCCTGTTTCTCTGGTGTGGGCTAGGTGGTCTCTCTCTCCTCTACCCCAACCCCTATAACTCTCTCATCTCCAACCACAGGATATCATGGGCATTTTATAAATTTTAATAACATGCATCTTCTTGGGTTTGGGATGTCACAAAGGAAGAGAACTACCCTGAAGCCGCTGAACCTAGCTCATGAACAAATGAATGGCGAGACAATTATTCAGCTCATTCCAATTTTGTGCCCACCAGGTATGACAACTCCCATAGTTCTTCAGTCCTCTTTATCCTGTTTTAAATGAAAAGATCTTGGTTATAATCTTACTAGGAAAAAAATTATCTCCCTGAATTAAACTTTAAAGGGCTTTACTTTTTTTTCCAAAAAAGTAAAGTTAAAAAAAAAAACCCACTGATTTTTGCCTTATTTGTTTTCTGAGTATAGCTAGCTGGTTCTTTTGATATTTTATATTCTGTCTTTCTTTCTGGTTTGTGCCCCCTAGCTCAGTGCTTCTCCAACCTTGAAGTGCACATGAATCATCTCAAGATCATGTTAGAAAGCAGATTCTGACTCAGTAAGTCTAGGGTGCAACCTGAGACTCTTACATTTCTAAGAAGTGCCACAGTGAGGTCAGTGCTGCTGATCAGAGACAGTAGAGTGGCTGTGGTTCACACTTAGGCATAGGAAGGTAAAAGTAGGTATCACACTATAACCAGATGGTCTACTTCTTTTACACCCTGTTAGTGCTTGAAGCTCTGTATTTAGCCAGCTCTAAATGAAGTAGTCAACTAATGCACACTGTTTTTATTTAAAAAAATAATATTAGGTTCTTTTAATACTGTTTAATAATACTAGGTAAATAAAAAAGTGGCAGATTTATCAAATGCCTCATCCTCTCCAGTTGTCCACTCTCTGCCCTTTCTTAGAATTTTTATCCCTGTACCTAGCCCCACAAATATCTACTTTGGGGCCACATGCCTGCTACATCTAAGCAGTGGTTATTTGTAGAATTTCTTTCACTACCTACTGTCAATAGGCCAAAATCAAGTTTTAACACTTATGGACTGTGTGATCCTGAGCATGATGATTAGTTCTCTGAACATCTGTTTGCTCATGGACCAAGGAGGAAAATTAAACCTACACTGCACAATGGCTGTGAGATGCTGGCCCATGGAAGGTTGCACCATAAATATCAGTTATTAATGCTAATAACATATATATATATATTTCAAAAATAATTATTTAAATGTTGTTACTGTGATTTTCTTTTGTTTATTATTTAGCACTGGGTAAAAATCAGAGATTCATTATAATTTTAAAGACTTTATCATTGTTTTTTTTTAATTTTTTTATACAGCAGCTTATTAGTCATCAATTTTATACACATAAGTGTATACATGTCAATCCCAATTGCCCAATTCATCATACCACCACCCCCACCCCTCCTTGGCTTTCCCCCTTTGGTGTCCATACATTTGTTCTCTACATCTGTGTCTCAATTTCTGCCCTGCAAACCAGTTCATCTGTAACATTTTTCTAGGTTCCACATATATGTGTTAATATACGATATTTCTTTTTATCTTTCTGACTTACTTCACTCTATATGACAGTCTCTAGATCCATCCATGTCTCAACAACTGACCCATTTCATTCCTTTCTTTGGCTGAGTAATATTCCATTGTATATATGTACTACTCTTCTTTATCCATTTGTCTGTCGATGGGCATTTAGGTTGCTTCCATGACCTGGGTATTGTAAATAGTGCTGCAATGAACATTGGGGTGCATGTGGTTTTTTTTGTTTGTTATTTTTGTTTGTTTTTTTTTTGCTGTACACGGGCCTCTCCCTGTTATGGCCTCTCCCGTTGCGGAGCACAGCCTCCGAACATGCAGGACCAGCGGCCATGGCTCACAGGCCCAGCCACTCCGCAGCATGTGGGATCTTCCCAGACCGGGACACAAACCTGTGTCCCCTGCATCGGGAGGCAGACTTTCAACCACTGCACCAACAGGGAAGCCCTGCATGTGTCTTTTGAATTGTGCTTTTCTCTGGTTATATGCCCAGTAGTGGGATTGCTAGATCATATGGTAATTCTATTTTTAGTTTTTAAGGAACCTCCATACTGTTCTCCGTAGTGGCTGTATCAGTTTACATTCCCACCAACAGTGCAAGAGGGTTCCCTTTTCTCCACACCCTCTCCACCATTTGTTGTTTGTAGATTTTCTGATGAAGACCATTCTAACGGGTGTGAGGTGATACCTCATTGTAGTTTTGATTTTCATTTCTCTAATGATTAGTTATGTTGAGCATCTTATCATGTGTTTGTTGGCAATCTGTATATCTTCCTTGGAGAAATGTATATTTAGGTCTTCTGCCCATTTTTGGATTGGGTTGTTTTTTGGATATTGAGTTGCATGAGCTGCTTATATATTTTAGAGATTAATCCTTTGTCAGTTGCTTCATTTGCAAATATTTACTCCTATTCTGAGAGTTGTCTTATCATCTTGTTTGTGGTTTCCTTTGCTGTACAAAAGGTTTTAACTTTCCTTAGGTCTCATTTATTTATTTTTGTTTTTATTTCCATTTCCCTAGGAGGTGGGTCAAAAAGGATCTTACTGTGATTTCTGTCAGAGTGTTCTGCCTATGTTTTCCTCTAAGAGTTTTATAGTGTCTGGCCTTACATTAAGGTCTCTAATCTATTTTGAGTTTATTTTTGTGTATGGTGTTAGAGAGTACTCTAATTTCATTCTTTTACATGTAGCTGTCCAGTTTTCCCAGCACCACTTATTGAACAGACTGTCTTTTCTCCATTGTATATCCTTGCATCTTTTGTCATAGATTAGTTGACCATGCGTGCATGGGTTTACCTCTGAGCTTTCTATCCTGTTCCATTGATCTATGTTTCTGTTTTTGTGCCAGTACCATATTGTCTTGATTACTATAGGTCTGTAGTATAATCTGAAGTCAGGGAGTCTGATTCCTCCAACTCCATTTTTTTTCCTCAAGAATGTTTTGGCTATTCGGGGTCTTTTTTCTCTCCATACAAATTTTAAGATTTTTTGTTCTAGTTCCATAAAAAATGCCATTGGTAATTTGATAGGGATTGCATTGAATCTGTAGATTGCTTTGGGTAGTATCGTCATTTTCACAATATTGATTCTTCCGAGCCAAGAACATGGTATATCTCTCCATCTGTTGGTATCATCTTTAATTTCTTTCATCACTGTCTTATAGTTTTCTGCATAAAGGACTTTTGTCTCCTTAGTAGGCTTATTCCTAGGTATTTTATTCTTTTTGTTGCAGTGGTAAATTGGAGTGTTTCCTTAATTTCTCTTTCAGATTTTTCATCATTAGTGTATAGAAAGGCAAGAGATTTCTGTGTGTTAATTTTGTACTTTGCATCTTTACCAAAGTCACTGATTAGCTCTAGTAGTTTTCTGGTGACATCTTTAGGATTGTCTATGTATAGTATCATGTCATCTGCAAACAGTGACAGTTTTACTTCTTTTCCAATTTGTATTCCTTTTATTTCTTTTTCTTCTCTGATTGCCGTGGTTACGACTTCCAAGACTGTGTTGAATAATAGCAGTGAGGGTGGACATCTTTGCCTTGTTCCTCATCTTAGAGGAAATGTTTGTTTTTCACCGTTGAGAATGATGTTTTATTTATTTTTATTTATTTATTTATTTACATCTTTATTGGAGTATAATTGCTTTACAATGGTGTTTTAGTTTCTGCTTTATAACAAAGTGAATCAGTTATACATATACATATGTTCCCATATTTCCTCCCTCTTGCATCTCCTCCCTCCCACCCTCCCTATCCCACCCATCCAGGTGGTCACAAAGCACTGAGCTGATCTCCCTGTGCTATGCGGCTGCTTCCCACTAGCTATCTATTTTATGTTTGGTAGTGTACATATGTCCATGCCACTCTCTTGTTTTGTCAGAGTTTACCCTTCCCCCTCCCCATATCCTCAAGTCCATTCCCTAGTACGTCTGTGTCTTTATTCCCATCTTACCCCTAGGTTCTTCATGACATTTTTTTTTCTTATATTCCATATATATGTGTTATCATATGGTATTTGTCTTCCTATTTCTGACTTACTTCACTCTGTATGACAGACTCTAGGTCCATTCACCTCACTAAAAATAACTCAATTTCGTTTCTTTTTATGCCTGAGTAATATTCTATTGTATATATGTGCCACATATTCTTTATCCATTCATCTGATGATGGACACTTAGGTTGTTTCCATCTCCTGGCTATTGTAAATAGAGCTTCAATGAACATTTTGGTACATGACGCTTTTTGAATTATGGTTTTCTCAGCGTATATGCCCAGTAGTGGGATTGATGGGTTATATGGCATTTCTGTTTGTAGTTTTTTAAGGGACCTCCATACTGTTCTCCATAGTAGCTATACCAATTCACATTCCCACCAGCAGTGCAAGAGTGTTCTCTTTTCTCCACACCCTCTCCAGCATTTATTGTTTCTAGGTTTTTTGATGATGGCCATTCTGACCGGTGTGAGATGACATCTCCTTGTAGTTTTGATTTGCATTTCTCTAATGATTAATGATGTTGAGCATTCTTTCATGTGTTTGTTGACACTCTGTATATCTTCTTTGGAGAAATGTCTATTTAGATCTTCTGCCCATTTTTGGATTGGGTTGTTTTTTTTTTTTTTTATTGAGCTGCATGAGCTGCTTATACATTTTGGAGATTAATCCTTTGTCAGGTTCTTCATTTGCAAATATTTTCTCCCACTCTGAGAGTTGTCTTTTGGTCTTGTTTATGGTTTTCTTTGCTGTGCAAAAGCTTTGAAGTTTCATTAGGTCCCATTTGTTTATTTTTGTGTTTATTTCCATTTCTTTAGGAGGTGGGTCAAAAAGGATCTTGCTGTGATTTATGTCATAGAGTGTTCTGCCTATGTTTTCCTCTAAGAATTTGATAGTGTATGGCCTTACATTTAGGTCTTTAATCCATTTTGAGCTTATTTTTGTGTATGATGTTAGGGAGTGATCTAATCTCATACTTTTACATGTACCTGTCCATTTTTACCAGCATGATTTATTGAAGAGGCTCTCCTTTCTCTACTGTACATTCCTGCCTCCTTTATCAAAGATAAGATGAGCAAATGTGCGTGGGTTTATCTCTGGGCTTTCTATCCTGTTCCATTGATGTATATTTCTGTTTCTGTGCCAGTACCATACTGTCTTGATTACTGTAGCCTTGTAGTATAGTCTGAAGTCAGGGAGCCTGATTCCTCCAGCTCTATTCTTCGTTCTCAAGATTGCTTTGGCTATTCGGGATCTTTTGTGTTTCCATACAAATTGCGAAATTTTTTGTTCTAGTTCTGTGAAAAATGCCAGTGGTAATTTGATAGGGATTGCATTGAATCTGTAGATTGCTTTGAGTAGTAGAGTCATTTTCACAATGTTGATTCTTCCAATCCAAGAACATGGTATATCTCTCCATCTAGTTGTATCGTCTTTAATTTCTTTCATCAGTGTCTTTTAATTTTCTACATATAGATCTTTTGTCTCTTTAGGTAAGTTTATTCCTAGATATTTTATTCTTTTTGTTGCAATGGTAAATGGGAGTGTTTTCTTGATTTCACTTTCAGATTTTTCATCATTAGTGTATAGGAATGCCAGAGATTTCTGTGCATTAATTTTGTATCCTGCTACTTCACCAAATTCATTGATTAGCTCTAGAAGTTTTCTGGTAGCATCTTTAGGATTCTCTATGTATAGTATCATGTCATCTGCAAACAGTGACAGCTTTACTTCTTCTTTTCCGATTTGGATTCCTTTTATTTCCTTTTCTTCTCTGATTGCTGTGGCTAAAACTTCCAAAACTCTGTTGAATAAGAGTGGTGAGAGTGGGCAACCTTGTCTTGTTCCTGATCTAAGTGGAAATGCTTTCAGTGTTTCACCATTGAGGATGATGTGTTTGTCATATATGGCCTTTATTATGTTGAGGAAAGTTCCCTCTATGCCTACTTTCTGCAGTGTTTTTATCATAAATGGGTGTTGAATTTTGTTGAAAGCTTTCTCAGCACCTACTGAGATGATCATATGGTTTTTCTCCTTCAATTTGTTAATATGGTTTATCACATTGATTGATTTGCGTATATTGAAGAAACCTTGTATTCCTGGAATAAACCCCACTTGATCATGGTGTATGATCCTTTTAATGTGCTGTTGGATTCTGTTTGCTAGTATTTTGTTGAGGATTTGTGCATCTATGTTTATCAGTGATATTGGGCTGTAGTTTTCTTTTCCTTGATGTTTGCTGTGGGTTTGTCATATATGGCCTTTATTATGTTGAGGTAGTTTCCCTCTACGTCCACTTTCTGTAGAGTTTTTATCATAACTGGGTGTTGAATTTTGTCAAAAGGTTTTTCTGCATCTATTGAGATGATCATATGGTGTTCCTTCTTCAGTTTGTTAATATGGTGCATCACATTGATTGATTTGCATATACTGAAAAATCCTTGCATCCCTGGGATAAATCCAACTTGATCAGGTGTATGATTCTTTTAATGTGTTGTTGGATTCTGTTTACTAGTATTTTCTTGAGGATTTTTGCATCTATATTCATCAGTGATATTGGTCTGTAATTTTCTCTTTTTGTATTATCTTTGTCTGGTTTTGGTATCAGGAGTGATGGTGGCCTCATAGAATGGGTTTGGAAGTGTTATTTCCTCTGCAATTTTTTGGAATAGCTTGAGAACGATGGGTGTTACCTCTTCTCTAAATGTTTGATAGAATTCACCTGTGAAGCCATTTGGTCCTAGACTTTTGTTTGTTGGAAGATGTTAAATCACCGGTTCAATTTCATTACCTGTGATTGGCCTGTTCTTATTTTCTATTTCTTCAGTCTTGGAAGGTTATACCTTTCTAAGAGTTTGTCCATTTCTTCCAGGTTGTCCATTTTATTGGCATAGCAGTGCTAGTAGTAGTCTCTCAGGATGCTTTGTATTTCTGCAGTGTCTGTTGTAACGTCTCCTTTTTCATTTATAATTCTATTGATTTGAGTCCTCTCCCTATTTTTCTTGATGAGTCTGGATGATGGTCTATCAATTTTGTTGTTCTTCTCAAAGAACCAGCTTTTAGTTTTATTGAGCTTTGCTATTGTTTTCTTCATTTCTGTTTCATTTATTTCTGCTCTGATCTTCATGATTTCTTTCCTTCTGCTCAGTTTCGGTTTTGTTTGTTCTTCTTTCTCTAATTCCTTTAGGTGTAAGTTTAGATTATTTATTTGAGATTTTTCTTGTTTCTTGAGGTAGGTTTTTATAGTTATAGACTCTCCTCTTAGAATTGCTTTTGCTGCATCCCATAAGTTTTGGATTGTTGTGTTTTCATTGTCATTTGTTTCTAGGTATTTTTTGATTTCCTCTTTGATTTCTTCAGTGATTTCTTGGTTTTTTAATAACGTATTGTTTAGCGTCCATGAGTCTGTGTTTTTTATGTTTTTTTCCCCTGTAATTCTTTTCTAATATCATAGAGTTGTGGTCAGAAAAGATTCTTGATATGCTTTCAATTTTCTTAAATTTACAGAGGCTTGATTTGTGACCCAAGATGTGCTCTATCCTGAAGAATGTTCCGTGCTCACTTGAGAAGACAGTGTAATCTGCCGTTTTTGAATGGAATGTCCCATAAATATCATTTAAATCTATCTGGTCTATTGTGTCATTTAAAGCTTCTGTTTTTTATTTATTTTCATTTTGGATGATCTGTCCATTGGTGTAAGTGAGGTGTTAAAGTCCCCCAGTATTATTGTATTACTGTTGATTTCCTCTTTTACAGCTGTTAGCATTTGCCTTATGTATTGTTGTGCTCCTATGTTGAGTGCATATATATTTATGATTATTATATCTTCTTCTCAGATTGATCCCTTGATCTTTATGTAGTGTGTTTCTTTGTCTCTTGTAACATTTTTTGTTTTAAAGTCTGTTTTATCTGATATTAGTATTGCTCCTCCAGCTTTCTTTTGATTTCCATTGGCATGGAATATCTTTTTCCATCCCCTCTCTTTCAGTCTGTGTCTGAAGTGGGTATCTTGTACACAGCATATAGATAGGTCTTGTTTTTGTATCCATTCAGCAAGCCTGTGTCTTTTGCTTGGAGCAGTTAATCCATTCACATTTAAGGTAATTGGATGTTCCTATGACCATTTTCTTTATTGTTTTAGGTTTGTTTTTGTACGTCTTTTGCTTCTCACTTAGAGAAGTTCATTTAGCATTTATTGTAGAGCTGGTTTGGTGATGCTGAATTCTCTTAGCTGTTACTTGTCTGTAAAGCTTTTGATTTCTCCATCAAATCTGAATGTGATCCTTGCTGGGTAGAGGAATCTTGGTTGTACATTCTTCCCTTTCATCACTTTAAGTATATCTTGCCACTCCCTCCTGGCCTTTAGAGTTTCTGCTGAGAAATCAGCTGTTAACCTTGTGGGAGTTCCCTTGTATGTTATTTGACGTTTTTCCCTTGCTGCTTTCAATAATTTTTCTTTGTCTTTAATTTTGACCAATTGGATTTCTATGTGTCTCAGCATGTTTCTCCTTGGGTTTATCTTGTATGTGACTCGTTGTGCTTCCTGGACTTAGGTGGCTATTTCCTTTCCCATGTTAGGGAAGTTTTCGACTATAATCTCTTCAAATATTTTCTCGGGTCCTCTCTCTCTCTCTTCTCCTTCTGGGACCCCTATAATGTGAATCTTCTTCCATATAATGTTGCCCCAGAGGTCTCTTAGACTGTCTTCATTTCTTTTCATTCTTTTTTCTTTATTCTGTTCCACAGCAGTGAATTCCACCATTCTGTCTTCCAGGTCACTTATCTGTTCTTCTGCCTCAGTTATTCTGCTATTGATTCCTTCTAGTGTATTTTTCATTTCAGTTATTGTATTGTTCGTCTCTGTTTGTTTGTTCTTTAATTCTTCTAAAGAAGAAGGCATCCTGAGAGTCTGGACCCACCAGTCTTTCCTTCCTTCCTGTCTACAGACCACATGTGAACCAGACAGTCCTCCTCATTCTCCCTTGTCAGATGTTCTGAGTTTCAAACATCAGAACAAATATCCTTTTACTGAGAGTATTTAGTAAATCTAATTTCCTTTAAATTAAAATGAAATCTTCCCAGTTTTTAAAGTCCACTGATAAGTTTACAGAATTTTTTTGCTAGAGGAGCAAATGTGTCTGCCTTCCTGAAAACCAGTTGTTATAATCCCTATATCTTCTCACAACATTACACATTTCCAAAGACTGAGGCAGGAGAAAAGGCAGGATCCCTCTGGAAAGGTAAACTCCCCATAAGGAAATGCATGTGGGGTAGCTGTTGTCAAATGCACCAGAGATGACATTGCCCCAGAGGTGACGCATGAGCCTTAGAACAGCTGCACATGTCCATCATATTCATTGCCTTTGCTTTAAACATATGCACTCTTTATCTTGCAAAAAAGCATTTGTAAAAGTATTAAAGAGGATACATGTCTAACCAACAGTGGTCTTGACTCAGAAGCCAATTAGAAAAAGTGTTTAAAAGAGAATAACTTTCTAAGCAGCAGTCTTAACTCTGAGGGTTTATTCCTTTTTGTCAGCACTGTTATTTTTGTGACCTATAGAGATCATCTGCCCAATTCCCTTCCTCCCTAGCATTCAGGTGTTAATTATTCCATTATTCCCTGCAATCTCCCCTAGTACATCTCAGGTCTGAGGCTACTGTGTAAACACCTCCATCTCTTTGATTGGCTGGTCCAGTGTCTCATATCCCAATGAATGACCTGTAACCTTTTCCCTCACTGCTGCCTCCTTTACTTTCTTAATTCCTTAAAATAGCCAGAATCCTTTCCCTTAAGCACTTTATATTATTGTAAGTAGGACTCCTAGCCAACAGCTCCATCACTCACACCCACACTCCCTCCACCCTAACACTCTGGCTGCTCTCTTTGTCTAGATTACTTCCTCACTCACCCACTTAATACTCTTCTCCTAGTTAATTCATTCCTTTGTTTCAAATGTCAGTTCAATCACTTCCTCAATAAAGCTTTCTCTGAGTTCTTTAAGTCAAACTTTACTGTTAAATGATCTCATAGCCCTTATACCTTCCCATTGTATAATTTTATATAATAAGTGATTACTTGATTAATGTCTCACCCACCACTGAACTTAACTCTGCACAGGCACATGTGGGGATTTTTTCCAAGTTTGCTCCCAGTAGGATACCCAGCAACTAGTACTTTTCCTGACACATAGAGGGTGTGAATTTAACCATGAAAAAAAAATTCCACTTATCAAAAATTATTATTATGTTTCTTCCACTACTGGGTGTGTTGCAATAAAAATTTAGACACTAACCATTCCAGAGTTTTTACTGGAATTTTGCTATGTAAGCTTGATTGATTAACTGGCTATATATCATCAATATTAATCTCCAGCAACTTTCCCCTTCCAGGAGGTCCAGCTGACCCTCTATTCACAAGTTTGGTTTTTCTGATGACCAGCCCCATCCTGATGCCATCTAAGGACCCATCCTGAGTCACCTCATTAGTATAACAAAGGCATGCCTATCACTCAGGAAATCCTAATGGTTTCTAAACCTCTGTGTCAGGAACCAGAGATAAAGATATATATATATATATATATATATATATATATATATATATATATATATGCCATATAATAATATACAATTATCATAAAGAATTTACAATGAAACAATGTTTTTTTCCATTAAAATTGGGAGAACTTATACCACTTCACTGGGAGCAGGGGAAGAGGCCTTCTCTCACACTGCTGGTGGGAGATAAGTTGGTAAAAACCTTTATTATGAAAGCAACATGACAATATACACCAAGAGTCTTAAAATGCTTATACCTTTCCCCCTAGTGACGCCATAATTTGGAATCTATGCTAAAGAAGCATTCAGAACTGTATAGAAGGTTTGTGTGCAAGGATGTTTGTCACAGTGTTTTTATTATATCAAAAAGTTGAAAATATTAAAGTCCAGTTTTAGAGGTTAGGGTGAATAAATTCACACTATGATAATATGCATCTATTAAAAGTATTTTGCAGAATGGTTAATTAAAGAGGAAAATGTTTATACATACTATTAAGGGGAAAGGAGACTTTTTTTTTTTTTTTTTGGTGGCACAGCTTGCTGGATCTTAGCTCTCCCTGACCAGGGATCAAACCTGGGCCCCGAAGAGTGGAAGCTTGGAGTCCTAACCACTGGACTGCCAGGGAATTCTCTTAAAATTTATAAATACTATGGGAGATAAAATTGTGGGTGACTACTATTTTAATTTTTTCTGTGGTTTGTATAATTATTTTTATAATCAGAAAAATGTCATTGAAAAGAAACCACTCTTTAAGGTACTCAGGACTGATTAGCAGAGGCAAACTATTATATATGGGATGATAAGCAACAAGGTCATACTGTGTAATGCAGGGAACTATACTCAATATTCTGTGACAAACCATAATGGAAAAGAATTTGAAAAAGAATATATATATTCATTTTATATACATATAAAAAGAATGTCTTTTTGTTATACATATATATGTGTGTATATTTGAGTCACTTTGCTGTACAGGAGAAGTTAACACAACACTGTAAATCAACTACACTTCAATAAAAAGTTAAGAAGTAAAAGGTATCTCTTTGTATACAAAAATAAAGTCAAAATGGCTTAAAGACTTAAATATAAGACATAGGACATAAAACTCCTAGAAGAGAATATGGGCAACACATTCTATGACATAAATTGTACCAATGTTTTCTTAGGTCAGTCTCCCAAGGCAATAGAAAAAAAAGCAAAAATAAACAAATAGGACCTAATCAAACTTATAAGTTTTGCACAGCAAAACAAAATGAAAAGACAGCCTACAGATTGGGAAAAACATTTGCAAACATCTCGACAAACTAGGGCTTAATTTCCAAAAGATAAAAACAGCTCATACAACTCAATAACAAAAAAACTAACAACCCCCCACCAAAAAAAAAAAAAAAAACGGACAGAAGACTTAAGTACACATTTCTCCAAAGGTGACATACAGATGGCTAATAGGCACATGAAAAGATGCTCAGCATCGCTAGTTATTAGAGAAATGTAAATCAAAACTATAATGAGGGTTTCCCTGGTGGCGCAGTGGTTGAGAGTCCACCTGCCAATGCAGGGAACACGGGTTTGTGCCCCGGTCCGGGAAGATCCCACATGCCATGGAGTGGCTAGGCCTGTGAGCCATGGCCACTAAGCCTGCACTTCCAGAGCCTGTGCTCTGCAACAGGAGAGGCCACAACAGTGAGAGGCCCGCATACCACCAAAAAAAAAACTACAGTGAGGTACCACCTCATACCAGTCTGAATAGCTATTATTTATAAGTCTACAAATAACAAATGCTGGACAGAGTGTGCAGAAATTAGAACCCTCCTACACTGTTGGTGGGAATGTAAATTGGTGCAGCCACTATGGAGATCAGTATGGAGGTTCCTTAAAAAACTAAAAATAGAGCTACCACGTGATCCAGCATTCCCACTCCTGGGCATAAAATATAATTCAGGGCTTCCCTGGTGGCGCAGTGGTTGAGAGTCCGCCTGCCGATGCAGGGGACGCGGGTTCGTGCCCCGGTGTGGGAGGATCCCACATGCCGCGGAGCGGCTGGGCCCGTGAGCCATGGCCACTGAGCCTGCGCGTCCGGAGCCTGTTGCTCCGCAACGGGAGAGGCCACAACAGTGAGAGGCCCGCGTACCGCAAAAAAAAAAAAAAAAAAAAAAAAAAAAATATAATTCAAAAAGATACATGCACCCCAGTGTTCACAGTAGCACTATTTACAATAGCAGGATATGGAAGCCACCTAAATATCCATTGACAGATGAATAGATAAAAAAGATGTGGAATACTACTCAGCCATAAAAAAGAATGAAATGATGCTATTTGCAGCAATATGGATGGAACTAGAGATTATCATACGAAGGGAAGTAAGTCAGGAAGAGAAAGGCAAATTCCATATGATATCACTTATATGTGGAATCTAAAATATGACACAAATGAACATTTACAAAATAGCAAAAGATTCACAGACATAGAAAATGAACTTATGGTTACCAAAGTGGGAAAAGGGTGGGGAGGGATAAATTAGGAGTTTGGGATTAGCAGATACAAACTACAGGGTCCTACTCTATAGCACAGGAGACTATATTCAATATCCTGTAGTAAATCATAATGGAAAGAATGTGAAAAAGCATTGTATATATATTATAATTGAATCACTTTACTGTACACCAGAAAGTAACACAACATTGTAAATCAACTATACTTCAATTTTAAAAATGGTATAGTAAAAAAAAAAAGCTCTCAGGACCTAATGGGATACAACACGCAAACTATAATCAGAAATTATTCTTTCTCATTCATTAAGGTACAACTGGCAAGACATTTACTTGGTACTGTCTCATTTGACATTAACTTAAGAGTGCAATTTATGGCTGAGAACAATAAAGCTTTCAGTCTTTCCAAATTTCGCATAAGTTCGCATGAGCTGTCTTTTTCCATAATTCATTCAGATTAAGGAATTTTCCCTGCTATTATCTCTGGCAGGCTTAGAGGAATATGTGCCAGCTGATGCATGGCAGAACATATCTTCTGCACCCTGGTCCCAGTCAACACTCTCTGCTCTGGCAGGCTGTTGAGGGGTGGTTTGATGATAAGCCCCATTACTCACCACCTGCCTTTTGTCCCTGGTGAGCCTTAGAGTGTATCTAGGAATCATATTCAGCATGCTACTATCTACCAGCTTTAAAAGGCAAGCTCCTGTAGTGGGTAAACTTGAGCTTAATTCTAAGACATAAACCTTCTCCCAAACTTACAGAAGCAGAGTCTTTCTCTGCATTTTAATATTATCTCCAATGTTTTCCCAAGCATAAAAAAATAATGTGGCCTGCCATTCCAGTTCTACAAAGATCAAACCATTAGCCATAGAGGTCATCCACTGAGAGTACACTTTGAGGGGAATTCAAGACGGAGAAAAACAGGAAGCATTCTGTGCTTTGGATATTGGTCCTAGGTAGTTAAGATGCATATCTAAGAAAAATATCAATGAACCCAGATTATTACATTTTCCCATAGGTAGAAAAGCACTAAAATCATTAACTTAAACAAGGTTTCTCACTCTCACCACTATTATTCAACATAGTTTTGGAAGTCTTAGCCACAACAATCAGTGAAGAAAAAGAAATAAAAGGAATCCACATCAGAAAAGAAGGAGCAAAACTGTCACTGTTTGCAGATAACATGATACTATACATAGAGAATCCTAAAGATGCTACCAGAAAACTACTACAGCTCATCAATGAATTTGGTCAAGTAGCAAGATACAAAATTAATGTATAGAAATCTCTTGCATTCCTATACAATAAAGATGAAAAATCTGAAAGAGAAATTAAGGAAACACTCCAATTTACCACTGCAACAAAAAGAAAAAAATACCTAGCAATAAAAATACATAGACAAAAGACCTGTATGCAAAAAACTATAAGACACTCACAAAAGAAGTTAAAGGTGACACAAATAGATGGAGAGATAGACCATGTTCTTGGATTAGAAGAACCAACATTGTGAAAATGACTATACAATCAAGAGCAATCTACAGATTCAATGCAATCCCTATGAAACTACAAATGGCATTTTTTACAGAACTAGAACAAAAAAATTCACAATTTCTATGGAAACACAAAAGACCCCGAATAGCCAAAGCAATCTTGAGAAAGAAAAATGGAGATGGAGGAATCAGGCTCCCTAATTTCAGACTATACGACAAAGCGGCAGTAATCAAGACAGTGTGGTACTGGCACAAAAACAGAAAGCACAGGGATAAACCCACACATATTTGGTCACCTTATCTTTGATAAAGGAGGCAAGAATATACAATGGAGAAAAGACAGCCTCTTCAATAAGTGGTGCTGGGAACACTGGACAGCTACATGTAAAAGAATGAAATTAGAGTACTCCTTAACACCATACACAAAAATACACTCAAGATGGATTAAACACCTAAATGTAAGGCCAGACACTATAAAACTCTTAGAGGAAAACATAGGCAGAACACTCTATGACAGAAATCACAGCAAGATCTTTCTTGACCCACATCCTAGAAGAAAAGGAAATAAAAACAAAGATAAACAAATGGGACCTAATGAAACTTAAAAACTTTTGCACAGCAAAGAAAACCATAAACAAGACGAAAAGACAGCCCTCAGAATGGGAGAAAATATTTGAAAATGAAGCAACTGACAAAGGATTAGTCTCCAAAATATACAAGCAGCTCATGCAGTTCAATATCCAAAAAACAAACAGCTGAATTCAAAAATGGGCAGAAGACCTAAATAGACATTTCTCCAAAGAAGACATGCAGATTGCCAACAAACACATGAAAGGATGCTCAACGTCACTAATCATTAGAGAAATGCAAATCAAAACTACAATGAGGTGTCACCTCACACCAGTCAGAATGGCCATCATTAAAAAGTCATCAAACAATAAATGCTGGAGAGAGTGTGGAGAAAAGGGAACCCTCCGGCACTGTTGGTAGGGATGTAAATTGATACAGTCACTATGGAGAACAGTATGGAGGTTCCTTAAAAAACTAAAAATAGAACTACCATACGACCCAGCAATCCCACTACTGGGCATATACCCTGAGAAAACCATAATTCAAAAAGACTCATGTACCACAATGTTCATTGCAGCTCTATTTACAATAGCCAGGACATGGAAGCAACCTAAGTGTCCATTGACAGATGAATGGATAAAGAAGATGTGGCACATATATACAATGGAATATTACTCAACCATAAAAAGAAATGAAATTGAGTTATTTGTAGTGAGGTGGATGGACCTAGAGTCTGTCATACAGAGTGAAGTAAGTCAGAAAGTGAAAAACAAATACCATATGTTACACATATATATGGACTCTAAAAAAAAAAAATAAAGCTTCTGAAGAACCTAGCGGCAGGACAGGAATAAAGATGCAGACATAGAGAATGGACTTGAGGACATGAGGAGGGGGAGGGCTAAGTTGAGACCAAGTGAGAGAGTGGCATGGACATATATACACTACCAAATGTAAAATAGCTAGTGGGAAGCAGCCGCAAAGCACAGGGAGATCAGCTCGGTGCTTTGTGACCACCTAGAGGGGTGGGATAGGGAGAGTGGAAGGGAGACACAAGAGGGTGGGAATATGGGGATATATGTACACATATAGCTGATTCACTTTGTGATACAGCAGAAACTAGAACACCACTGTAAAACAATTATACTCCAATAAAGATCTGCCCCTCAAAAATCATTAACTTGAGATGTCTGTTCTTAGTGATTTACAGTAATCTTTTGATGTTTGGCTACATGTCTTTTTTCCCCAGCAAAAAATTCCTATATATCTTGGCTCCTCCCTTACCTCTTCTTTTCTTTTCTTTCTTTTTTTTTTTTTTTTTGCCATTTACTGTGTGCTTTACATACAGTTTTCTTTATAGTTTTTAAAAAATATCTTTATTGGAGTATAATTGCTTTACATTGGTGTGTTCGTTTCTGCTTTATAACAAAGTGAATCAGCTATATACATATATATCCATATCTCCTCCCTCTTGTGTCTCCCTCCCACTCTCCCTATCCCACCCCTTTAGGTGGTCATAAAGCACCGAGCTGATCTCCTTGTGCTTTGCGGCTGCTTCCCACTAGCTATTTTACATTTTGTAGTGTATATATATCCATGACAGTCTCTCATTTCATCCCAGCTTACCGTTCCCCCTCCCCATGTCCTCAGGTCCATTCTCTACATCTGCATCTTTATTCCTGTACTGCCATTAGGTTCTTCAGAAACTTTTTTTTTTTTTTTTAGATTCTATATATATGTGTTAACACACAATATTTGTTTTTCTCTTTCTGACATACTGCACTCTGTATGGCAGACTCTAGGTCGATCCACCTCACTACAAATAACACAATTTTGTTTCATTTTATGACTAATACTCCATTATATATATGTGCCACATCTTTATTGATTCATCTGTCAGTGGAAACTTAGGTTGCTTCCATGTCCTGGCTATTGTAAATAGAGCTGCAATGAACATTGTGGTACTTGAGTCTTTTTGAATTATGGTTTTCTCAGGGTATATGCCCAGGTGTGGTATTGCTGGGTCGTATTGTGGTATTATTTTTAGTTTTTGAAGGAACCTCCATACTGTTCTCCATAGTTATTGTATCAATTTACATTCCCACCAAAAGGCAAGAGGGTTCCCTTTTTCTCCACACCCTCTCCAGCATTTATTGTTTGTAGATTTTTTGATGATGGCCATTCTGACTGGTATGAGGTGATAACTATTTGTTGTTTTGATATTCATTTCTCTAATGATTAGTGATGTTGATCATCTTATCCTGTGTTTGTTGGCAATCTGTATATCTTCCTTAGAGAAATGTCTATTTAGGTCTTCTGCCCATTTTTGGATTGGGTTGTTTGTTTTTTGGATATTGAGCTGCATGAGCTGCGTATGTATTTTAGACATTAATCCTTTGTCAGTTGCTTCATTTGCAAATATTTTCTCCCATTCTGAGGGTTGTCCTATCATCTTGTTTGTGGTTTTAAGTCTCCTTAGGCCCCATTTGTTTATTTTTGTTTTTATTTTCATTTCCCTAGGAGATGGGTCAAAAAAGATCTTGCTGTGATTTCTGTCATAGAGTGTTCTGCCTATGTTTTCCTATAGAGTTTTATAGTGTCTGGCCTTACATTTAGGTCTTTAATCCATTTTGAGTTTATTTTTGTGTATGGTGATAGGGAGTGCTCTAATTTCATTCTTTTACATGCAGCTGTCCAGTTTTCCCAGCACCACTTATTGAAGAGGCTGTCTTTTCTCCATTGTATATTCTTGCCTCCTTTATCAAAGATAAGGTGACCATATGAGCGTGGGTTTTTCTCTGGGCTTTCTATCCTGTTCCATTGATGTATATTTCTGTTTTTGTGCCACTACCATACTGTCTTGATCATTGTAGCTTTGTAGTACAGTCTGAAGTTAGGGAGCCTGATTCCTCCAGCTCCGTTTTTCTTTCTCAATATTGTTTTGGCTATTCGAGGTCTTTTGTATTTCCATAGAAATTGTGAAATTTTTTGTTCTAGTTCTGTGAAAAATGCCATTGGTAGTTTCATAGGGATTGCATTGAATCTGTAGATTGCTTTGGGTCATATAGTCATTTTCACAATATTGATTCTTCCGAGCCAAGAGCATGGTATATCCCTCCATCTGTTTGTGTTATCTTTAATTTCTTTCATCAGTGTCTTATAGATTTCTGCATACAGGTCTTTTGTCTCCTTAGGTGAGTTTAATCCTAGGTGTTTTATTATTACTTTTTTTTGCTCCAATGGTAAATGGGAGTGTTTACTTAATTTCTCTTTCAGATTTTTCACCATTAGTGTATAGGAACGTAAGAGATTTCTGTGTATTAACTTTGTGTCCTGCTACTTAACCAAATTCATTGATTAGCTCTAGTAGTTTTCTGGTAGCTTCTTGAGGATTCTTTATGTATAGTACCATGTCATCTGCAAACAGTGACAGCTTTACTTCTTCTTTTCTGATTTGTATTCCTTTTATTTCTTTTTCTTCTCTGATTGCTGGGCTAAAACTTCCAAAACTATGTTGAATAATAGAGGTGAGAGTGGCCAACATTGTCTTGTTCCTGATGGTCGAGGAAATTGTTTCAGATTTTGACCATTGAGAACGATGTTGGCTGTGGGTTTGTCATTTATGGCCTTTATCATGTTGGAGTAAGTTCTCTGTATGCCTACTTTCTGGAGGGGTTTTATTATAAATGGGTGCTGAATTTTGTCAAAAGATTTCTCTGCATCTATGGAGATGACCATATGGTTTTTCTCCTTCAGTTTGTTAATATGTGTATCACATTGATTGATTTGCATATATTGAAGAATCCTTGCATTCCTGGAATAACCCCCACCTGATCATGGTGGATGATCCTTTTAATGTGCTGTTGGATTCTGTTTGCTAGTATTTTGTTGAGGATTTTTGCATCTATGTTCATCAGTAGTATTGGCCTGCAGTTTTCTTTCTTTGTGACATCCCTATCTGATTTTGGTATCAGGGTGATGGTGGCCTCGTAGAATGAGTTTGGGAGTGTTCCTCCCTCTGCTATATTTTGGAAGAGTTTGAGAAGGTTAGGTGTTAGCTCTTCTGTAAATGTTTGATAGAATTCACCTGTGAAGCCATCTGGTCCTGGGTTTTGCTTGTTGGAAGATTTTTAATCACAGTTTCAATTTCAGTGCTTGTGATTGGTCTGTTCATATTTTCTACTTCTTCCTGGTTCAGTCTCAGAAGGTTGTGCATTTCTAAGATTTTGTCCTTTCCTTCCAGGTTGTCCATTTTATTGGCATATAGTTGGTTGCTGTAATATCTCATGATCCTTTGTATTTCTGCAGTGTCAGTTGTTACTTCTCCTTTTTAATTTCTAATTCTATTGATTTGAGCCTTCTCCCTTTTTTTCTTGAGTCTGGCTAATGTTTTATCAATTTTTTTATCTTCTCAAAGAACCAGCTTTTAGTTTTTTGGATCTTTGCTATTGTTTCCTTCATTTCTTTTTCATTTATTTCTGATCTGCTCTTTATGATTTCCTTCCTTCTGCTAACTTTGGGGGATTTTTGGTCCTTGTTTCTCTAATTGCTTTAGGTGTAAGGTTAGGTTTTTTTATTGGAGGTGTTTCTTGAGGTCGGATTGTATTGCTATAAACTTCCCTCTTAGAACTGTTTTTGCTGCATCCCATATGTTTTTGGTCATCGTGTTTCCATTGTCATTTGTTTCTAGGTATTTTTTGATTTCCTCTGATTTCTTCAGTGAGCTCTTGGTTATTAAGTAGTGTATTGTTTAGCCTCCATATGTTTGTATTTTTTACAGGTCTTTTCCTGTAATTGATGTCTTGTCTCATAGCACCGTGGTCAGAAAAGATACTTGATATGATTTCAAATTTATTGAATTTACCGAGGCTTGATTTGTGACCCCAGATATAACCCATCCTGGAGAATGTTCCATGAGCACTTGAGAAGAAAGTGTATTCTGTTGTTTTGGGATGGAATGTCTATACGTGTCAATTAAGCCCATCTTGTTTAATGTATCATTTATGGCTTGTGTTTCCTTATTTATTTTCATTTTGGTTGATCTGCCCATTGGTGTAAGTGAGGTGTTACAGTCCCCCACCATTACTGTGTTACTGTCGATTTCCTCTTTTACAGATGTTAGCAGTTGTCTTGTGTATTGAGGTGTTCCTATGTTGGATGCATAAATATTTACAATTGTTATATTTTTTTCTTGGGTTGCTCCCTTGATTATTATGTAGTGTCTTTTTTGTCTCTTGTAATAGTCTTTGTTTTAAAGTTTATTTTGTCTGATATGAAAATTGCTACTCAAGCTTTCCTTTGATTTCCATTTGCATGGAATATCTTTTGCAATCCCCTCACTTTCAGTCTGTATGTGTCCCTAGGTCTGAAGTGGGTCTCTTGTAGACAGCATATATAAGGGTCTTGTTTTTGTATCCATTCAGCCAATCTGTGTCTTTTGGTTGGAGCATTTAATCCATTTACATTTAAGGTAGTTATCAATATGTATGTTCCTTTTACCATTTTCTTAATTGTTTTGGGTTTGTGATTGTAGGTCCTTTCCTTGTCTTGTGTTTCCTGCCTAGAGAAGATCCTTTAGCATTTGTTGTAAAGCTGGTTTGGTGGTGCTGAATTCTCTTAGCTTTTGATTGTCTGTAAAGTTTTTAATTTCTGTGTCGAATCAGAATGAGGTCTTTGCTGGGTAGAGTAATCTTTATTGTACATTTTCCCCTTTTATCACTTTAAATATATCCTGCAACTCCCTTCTGGCTTGCAGAGTCTGTGCTGCAAGGTCAGCTGTTAACCTTATGGGGCTTCCCTTGTATGTTATTTGTTGATTTTCCCTTGCTGCTTTTAATAATTTTTCTTTATATTTAATTTTTGATAGTTCATTTAATATGTGTCTTGGCATATTTCTCCTTAGATTTATCCTGTTTGGGACTCTATGTGCTTCCTGGACTTGATTAACTCTTTTCTTTTGCATATTAGGGAAATTCTCAACTCTAATCTCTTCAAATATTTTCTCAGTCCCTTTCTTTTTCTCTTCCTTTTCTGGGACCCTTATAATTCGAATGTTGTTGTGTTTAATGTTGTCCCAGAGTTCTCTGAGCCTGTCTTCAATTCTTTTTATTCTTTTTTCTTTATTCTGCTCTGCAGTAGTTATTTCCATTATTTTATCTTCCAGGTCACTTATCCGTTCTTCTGCCTCACTTATTCTGCTATTGATTCCTTCTAGAGAATTTTTAATTTCATTTATTGTGTTGTTCATCATTGTTTGTTTGCTCTTTAGTTCTTCTAGGTCCTTGTTAATCATTTCTTGTATTTTCTCCATTCTATATCCAAGATGTTGAATCATCTTTATTACCATTATTCTGAATTCTTTTTCAAGTAGACTGCCTATTTCTTCTTCATTTGTTTGGGCTCGTGGGTTTTTACCTTGCTCCTTCATCTGCTGTGTGTTTCTCTGTCTTTTCATTTTGCTTAACTTACTGTGTTTAGGGTCTCCTTTTTGCTGGCTGCATGTTGGTAGTTCCCATTGTTTTTGGTGTATGCTCCCAGTGGCTAAGTTTGGTTCAGTGGGTTGTGTAGGCTTCCTGGTGGAGGGGACTAGTGCCTGTGTTCTGGTGGATGAGGCTGGATCTTGTCTTTCTTGTGCACAGGACTGTGTCCAGTGGTGTGTTTTGGGATACCTATGAACTTATTTTGTTTTTAGGCAGCCTCTCTGCTGATGGGTGGTGTTGTGTTCCTGTCTTGCTAGTTGTTTGGCATAGGTTGTCCAGCACTGTAGCTTGCTGGTCCTTGAGTGGAGCTGGGTTTTAGCATTGAGACTGAGATCTCTGGGAGAGCTTTCGCCATTTGATAATATGTGGAGCTGGGAGGCCTCTGGTGGACCAATGTCCTGAACTTGGCTCTCCCACCTCAGAGTTACAGGCTTGAGACCCGGCCGTAGTACCAAGACCCTGTCAGCCACATGGCTTTTGGGAAGTCTGAGGTCTTCTGCCAGTGTTCAGTAGGTGTTCTGTAAGAGTTGTTCCACATGTAAATGTATTTCTGATGTATTTGTGGGGAGGAACTTGATCTCCACATCTTACTTCTCTGCCATCTTGAAGGTCTCCCTTCCTTACCACTTTGAATGAAGAGGTCCTCATTTATATCTGCGAGGCTATCTCTCAGGCTAAAATCCCAAATAAGATCCCTGAATAAAACTTAACTTGCAACTTTCAGGTTGTGCATTTTTTTCCCCAGTCCACACAAGTAAATCTTTCCATGCTGCTACAATCTACATGCCATAATAATCAGTCATTCCCTTTTTCTGGATTCTTGGCAGCAGCCACTCCCAAAGTCCCTCTGTCCCACTAATCCTTCTTTTCTCCCTGGCCCTTAATCTCTACAGCCTCATCAGCATCTGACATCTGTTATCAAGATTCTATGTTGCACAGGTCTTTATACACCTATGAGCAGGATGAACACACATTGCAGTTTGCCTAGGACAGTACTGGTTTGAGTATGTTGTTCCAAGATAGTAATTAACAGTGACCCCTTTTTTCTCAAAAGCATCTCAGTTTGAACTGCATATTACATGCTGACCCATTTATAGAAGAAGAGTAGCCTATGTCCTTAATTTTCATAAAGAATTGTAAATACAGTAAGTCCCCTACATATGAATGAGTTCCATCCTGAGAGCATGTTCATAGGTGTAATTTGTTTGTAAGTCCAACTAAGTTAGCCTAGGTACCCAGCTAGCACAATCAGGTATAGAGTACTGTACAGTAGTAGGTTTATAATGCTTTTCACGCCATCAATATGTAAACAAGAAACAAACACAAAAAAATAAGTAAACAGTTTTAATCTTACAGTGCAGTACCTTGAAAAGTACAGTAGTACAGTACAACAGTTGGTATACGGGGGCTGGCATTGAGTGAACAGGCAAGAAGAGTTACTGACTAGAGGAGGGGGAGGAGGTGGGAGATGGTAGAGCTGAAGGATCATCAGCAGTAGGAGATGGAGGGCAAGCTGCAATTTCACTCATGCCTGACATTGATGGCACGGGTTCTGGTTCCTTGCTGGATTCTAGTCTATCTACCCTCTTGAAAAAAGTGATCCAGTGACATCTGGGTAGTAGCTCTTTTCTCATCATAGATGACATGGTAGCACTGGATTGCATTCTGAACGGCTGCTGCAACTTTTGGGTACATACAATTCTATGTTAGGGTCTTGTTTTATAAGAAAGAATTAAGGTATAAGAGAATTCTCTATCATTAAAAGTCTAAGGTGAGAAAACAAAAAGATCAAAGGAAATGTGTTAAGACTTGATGGACTATGTAATTCCAAGACACTCATGAGATACAGATTTCTGATCCTGGCTTTTAGGAACCAAAAAAAATGACTCATTTTTGAGCTTCCAGGAAATGGTAGGAAGAAGGAGAGTTACAGCCTCTTCCTTTCTAGGATGTTTCCTGATGCAAATGCTCCAGCTTTGATTTGAGAGAGATTTAAGTTGGATCCACGCCTCCACAAGGGAAAGCCTCAGTCTTTCTAGAACTGTCTTTTGGTTTTAACTATATTTTCAGGGCAGAATGATGCTGCCATTCCAGGCCAAAGAGAATCATCCTGACTCTCTCAAGTGTTTCCAGTTTGAGTTGCACATCAGTTCTACTCTGCTTTGTTTCTGGCACCTCCAGAGCCCAAGTTCTCACCTGGGGTTCAGATTGCTCTGTGTAGACCATTGCATAAGCTGTCTTTGCCCTTGTTGGGGTGTTGGGTCTCAAACCTCTTCTCTACATCCATGTTCCGCCATGTCCCTCAAGAGACTCTGTGATAGAAACCTACGTTTTGGAGACTGACAATGCATAATTAATTACAAAAAGTTCCTGAAAGAACTGCAACCAACAGACGTATTTAACTTAGCCCAATGTTGCCCATATTTTCTGACCATGGATCCCCTCCCCATTTTTTTCTATAATACCTAATAACCCCAATACTATATTTAGGGAAATTCTTCCCAAAGTTCTCTATCTTCTATTAAATTTTGTTAAAATAAATTCACTATCCAGCTGCTAAGGCAGTTTCTAGCCTCTGAAGAAATCAGGGATCTCTTAACATTTTAGTCTAAGCCAGTATTAACTGGGAGAAATCATGTGGCCTGGGTCTGGACACCATCTCTGCCTGGAATCTATCAGTGTCCCAGCAGCTGTCTCCAACAGCCAGATTGCCCTTTTAGTCCTTTTTCTGTCATGAAAATTTTGGGTTGGTGATATGATGAGATCTAAGACAGAAAAATTACTACTCCAGAGTTGAGTAGGCACTTGGGACCTGGTGGAAACTCTAACTGGTTGTGAAAATAGAGAATAATTTATAGAGTAAAGGTAGTCCAGGACAATAGGAAAGAAATCCATAATCTTAATACAGTGGCAAGTAAACACTTTTCACTTTCAAAAGTTGTTGTTTATTACTTACATCTTAGACATATAACTATGGCAATGAGTAATATTTGGCACTTCCGTTTCAGAAAACAGATTTTGGCAATAAGGTTCCAATAATCCAAAGGAATAGAGAGAATGTGGACCCTGAGAAATAAGAAGGTCACAAGGAAGGAGATAAGAAGAGAACAAACCCTGCGGCAACGTAGCCTTAAGTTTGAACTTCTGAATCATTGAGCTAGTGCTAGTGCTATAAGGCTCTCTAAATCCTACTAGAATGGGAAAAAGACTGGCCCAGGGTCTGAGGCATTGCTGGGCTTAAGAGGGAGCCAATGACTTCATCTGTGAGAATCAAAATTTTGCAGTGACATAAAGAGACTACAACTTTAAAGCCCATACCTCTGCAAGACACCAAAATCCTGTTTCCCTTCTGAGACACATACTCTCAGTTTATTCCCAATAGTAAGAAGGGGGTCATCCTTCACTCTGCAGGGAGATATAATTTACCTATTTCCATAATAATGCTGCATAAAAAACAGCCACGCAACCTCCATGGCATTCCACAATAAGCATTTATGGTCTCAGTCATGGGTCTGGGATTGGCTGGCTGTCAGCCTGTATAAGTTGGCCTTGGCTAGGACAACTGGGACAAATATCTCTGCTCTATGCAAGGCTTCTTGAGGTCTAGGTTTGAAATGGTCACATTGTCATTTCTGCAACACTCTGTTGGCCAAGTCAAGCCACCCGGTAGAGCTCAGGTCCAAATGATGAGGAAATAGATTTCACCTGTTTAGTGAGAGAAGCTGAAAATTTATATTGCAAAATGAATACCTCTGGGGAGAGGTGAAGAATGGAGGCCATTAATAAATTACGTTACCACAAGGGTAATGTCCTCAGTACTCCTTTACTCATTCTGATTTCCATTTAAAAAAATTAACCAGAGTCTTCATCCTACAACTAGATATAAAGGTAAATATTTAAATACTTGAATGACTCTGTTTACCTGTTTGGCCATAAATAATTCAGAGCTAGGTTTAACTGAGGTAACTATGAAATAAATGCTTTAGGAGAAACATTCTGTCAGGTACAGGTTTCTCATTTGCCCTTCAGACCCATCCAGGGAACCAGAGGAGAAAGCGCGGTGGTTTTCTTCAGCACATACCCAAATAATGCTTACATTATGAGAAACACAGTTATGGGAGGTTGCTGGAGCCCTGAGAATGATCTCCATTTCCTCTGAGAGAGGGTAAGGCACTGCCCCGATCCACTTTGCAGAAATGGCAGGATCACTCTCATGCCTTTTCAAGAGATGCTAGTAACACTTCAAAGGAAGTTAGAGTGCAGCAGTCACTGGTAATAGGGAGGATGCAGGGAGAAGCCCTGCTCTAGCTGCAGAAGCTATGAAAGGTTACCACTCACACCCCAGGGGAGGAAACCCCATAATGATAATATCTGGGAACCACTGGGAAGCAAAATAAAAATGTCTCACACTGTACCAGTGGTCTACAAAAAGGGGCAGAGTGAGGAATTCCAGATGAGAGAAACACTAGGGAAGGCTTGCAATAGTGACAGCCTGCTCTTGCCACCCATAGGTGTTTCTTCAGGAACTGATTTGAGGTATTGTGAATGAAAAATATCACCTTCCATATCAGTAAACAAAGGATTATGCAGCCATCAAGTCATCTGATTACAGCCTCCGCAATGATGAGCCTTGAGGGAACTTAGGATGGATACGTAATACCTGCCACCTAGCGGTCAGCTGTTGCAGCCACACCCAATGGTGCACTCTGAGGAGACTCCAGATGATAAAACACAGGATACTGGCCCCAGATAGCTGAGGTTCATATCAAAGGAATGATTTCAGTGAACCCAGACTCTTGCACCTTCCCATACATAGAAAAGTGCTAAATTCCTCAACTTGAGATGCCTGGTTTTCTTTAATTAACAGTAAACTTTTGATGTTCTGACTACCTGGTCTTTGTTACAAAAATTCCTATATACTCTGGCTCTCCTCCTTGCCTCTTCGGAGCAGTCTCTTATGAGTTTTCTGAAATGCTGTGTCCCAGGCTTAAGTTCACCAAATAAAATATAATTGTTAAATTTTAGGTTGTGCAGTTTTTTTCAGTCGACAATATAAAGACATATACACAGCCCATGCTAATAAACAGATTTAGCGCTGGAACATTTATCTTCTAAGCCTCTCTTTATTTATATGGTAATTTACTAAATAGGAAAATAAACATGCTCCTTGAAGAAAGCTTGGATTTTTCCATCGTACATTATATGTACCTCTATTTAAATTTACTGGGAGAGTGACAATCAGCAACATGGCAGAGTGAAAAGCTACCTTTCTCTATCTCCTTCAATTTATAATCAGTAAAACACCCACAACTCAACAGAGATACTTCTACCCAACACAACAGGATGCTGGAAAATTCCACACATCTATACTTCTAAAGGTGGGTGGACTGGAATACATAGTGGAGGCAGAATGGAAAGAACAGCAGACTGGTGCCTGAAATCCTCGCCCTCTGACACGTGCAGCTGAGCCTGCAGCTTCAGAGACCACAGTGGCAGCAGCAGAGGTGTGGCACGTGACCCCAGCCTCCTAATGGCAGGGGTGCCCATTGCCAAAACTAGCTGGGCAGCAGTGGGGCTTGGGACTCTGTCCCACCAGTCACTGAGGTGTCCATGACCCTGGCCTTCACTACCACGCCCCTCATCTGCCGTGGCAGAACCCACAAACCTTAGAACACAAAACAGTAGCTGCATCTGCACAGCTTCTAGTTGCCCCACCCCCACCCTCCTCCAATGGTGGGGGAGCCTGTGACTCAGGGGATCCTGGATGAGAGGGAAAAGCCCACCATCCTGGTGATGACAGTGGCTCTGGCAGAAGAAAGCCACCAACAACCCCAGAGGCACAAGAGGTAATCAGCAAGACATGAAGGCATGGAGCCACACACCTCTTACAGAGCTGGTGGAGGCTGAAGAAAATGCCAACCCTTAAATATAAGAAGAGGGAGCACAGGCAAGAGAAATCAAAACCTTGTGTTATACCGCCACCTACTTGAAAAATGAAGAAAAGATTCTAACTACTAACCTGTCATTAATTTTTATTAAAATATAGTTATTTTAAATGTTGTGTTAGTTTCAGGTGTACAGTAAAATGATTCAGTTATATATATGTATATATATATATATATATATATATGGAGAGAGTTTTTAAAATGTATATAAATTCATTTTTTACACTCTCCCTTTATAGGTTATTACAGGATATTGAGTATAGTTCCCTGTGCTATACAGTAGGTCCTTGTTTTTTACCTATGTTCTATATAGTAGTGTATATATTTTAATAACAAACTCTCCTTCTTCCCTTCTGTAACTGTAAGTTTATTTTCTATGTCTGTAAATCTATTTATGTCTTGGAAATAAGTTCATTTGCATCCTTTTTCTTAGATTCCACATATAAGCGATATGATATTTGTCTTTCTTTCTGGCTTACTACACCTAGTATGATAATGTCCATCCATGTTGCTGAAAAAGGCCTTATTTCATTCTTTTTTTATGACTGACTAATAGTTCATTGTATATATATACACCACATCTTCTTTGTTCATTCATCTGTTGATGGACACTTAGGTTGCTTTCATGTCTTGGCTATTGTAAATAGTGCTGCAATGAACATTGGGGTGCATGTATCTTTTCAAAGTGTGGTTTCTCCAGATATATGCCCAGGAGTGGGACTGCTGGATCATATGAGAGCTCTATTTTTAGTGTTTTAAAGAACCTCTAAACTGTTCTTAGTGACTGTACCAATTTACATTCCCACCAACAGTGTAAGGAGGGTTCCCTTCCCTTTTCTCCACACCCTCTCCAGCATTTATTATTTGTCGACTTTATAATGATGGCCATTCTGACCAGTGTGAGGTGATACCTCGTTGTAGTTTGGTTTTTTTTGTTGTTGTTGTTTTGTTTTTGTGGTACGCAAGCCTCTCACTGTTGTGGCCTTTCCCGTTGCGGAGCACAGGCTCCGGATGCGCAGGCACAGCGGCCATGGCTAACGGGCATAGCCGCTCCGCGGCATGTGGGATCTTCCCAGACCGGGGCACGAACCCGTGTCCCCTGCATCAGCAGGCGGACTCTCAACCACTGCGCCACCAGGGAAGCCCATCGTTGTAGATTTGATTACATTTCTCTACTAATTAGCAATGTTGAGGATATTTTCATGTGCCTATGGGCTATCTGTATGTCTTTTTTTTTTGAGGAATGTCGCTTTAGATCTTCTGCCCATTTTTTGATTGGGTTGTTTGTTTGATATTGGGCTGACTGAGCTGTTTGTATATTTTGGAGATTAATCCCTTGTCAGTCACATCATTTGCAAATACTTTCTCCTTGTCCGTAGGTTGTCTGTTCATTTTGTTTATGGTTTCATTTGCTGTGCAAAACTTTTAAGTTCAATTAGGTCCCATTTGTTTATTTTTGCTTCTATATCCCCCCCGCAAATAAAACCCTGCGATTTACCTCAAAGAGTGTTCTGCCTATGTTTTCCTCTAGGAGTTTTATAGTATCTTGTATTACATTTAGGACTTAATCCATTTTGAGTTTATTTTTGTGTATGGTGTTAGGGAATGTTCTAATTTCGTTCTTTTAAACATAGCTGTCCACTTTTCCCAGTACCACTTATTGAAGAGACTGTCTCTTTTCCATTGTATATTCTTGCCTCCTTTTTCATAGATTAATTGACCATATGTGCATGGGTTTATTTCTGAGCTTTCTATCCTGTTCCATTGATCTATATTTCTGTTTTTGTGCCAGTACCATACTGTTTTGATTACTATAGCTCTGTAGTACAGTGTGAAGTCAGGGAGCCTGATTCCTCCAGCTCCATTTTCTTTCTCAAGATTGCTTTGGCTATTCACGGTCTTTTATGTTTCCATACAAATTTTAAAAATTTATTGTTCTAGTTTTGTGAAAAATTCCATTGGTAATTTGATAGAAATTGCATTGAATCTGTAGATTGCCTTGAAGAGTATAGTCAGTTTGAATATATTGATTCTTCCAATGCAAGAACATGGTATATCTCTCCATCTGTTTTAGTCATCTTTGATTTCTTTCATCAATATCTTATAGTTTTCAGAGTAAAGGTCTTTTGCCTCCTTAGGTAGATTTATTCCTAGGTATTTTATTCTTTTTGATGCAGTGGTAAATGGGATTACTTCCTTAATTTCTCTTTCTGACCTTTCATTGTTAGTATATAGAAATGCAAGAGATTTGTATGTATTAATTTTGTATGCTGCAGGTTTACCAAAGTCATTGATGAGCTCTAGTACTTTTCTGGTAGCATCTTTAGGATTTCCTATGTATAGTATCATGTCATCTGCAAACAGTGACAGTTTTACTTCTTTTCCAGTTTGGATTCCTTTTATTTCTTTTTCTTCTCTGATTGCTGTGGCTAGGACTTCCAAAACTATGTTGAATAAAAGAGGTGAGAGTGGACATCCTTGTCTTGTTCCTGATCTTAGAGGAAAGGCTTTCAGCTTTTCACTGTTGATTATGATGTTAGCCATGGGTTTGTCCTATTTGGCCTTTACTATGTTGAGGTATGTTCCTTCTATGACCACTTTCTGGAAAGTTTTGATCATAAATGGATGTTGAATTTTATCAAAAGTTTTCCTACATCTGTTGAGATGATTACATTATTTTTACTCTTCAATTTGTTAATGTGGTGTATTAACACTGATTGATTTGCAGATATTGAGAAATCCTTGCATCCCTGGGATAAATCGCACTTGATCATGGTGTATGATTTTTTTAACGTATTGTTGGATTTCGTTTGTTGGTATTTTGTTTAAGATTTTTGCATCAATGTTCATCAGTGAGATTGGCCGGTGATTTTCTTTTTTTTGAGGAATCTTTCTTGGTTTTGGTGTCAGGGTAATGGTGGTCTCATAAAATGAGTTTGAAGTGTTCCTTCTTCTGCAATTTTTTGGAATAGTTTCAGAAGGATAGGTGTTAACTCTTTTCTAAATGTGTGATAGAATTCACCTTTGAAGCCATCTGATCCTGGACTTTAGTTTACTGTGAGTTTTTTAATCACAGGTTCAATTTCATTACTTGTAATTGGTCTGTTCATACCTTCTATCTAGTCTGTTCATATTTTCTATTTACTCCTGGTTTAGTCTTGTGAGATTGTACCTTCCTAAGAATTTGTCCATTTCTTCTAAGTTGTCCATTTTGTTGGCATATAATTGCTTGTAGTAGTCTCTTATCGTCCCTTGTACTTCAGTGGTGTCGGTTGTAACTTCTCCTTTTTCATTCCTTGATGTGGGCCCTCTCCCTCTTTTTCTTGAAGAGTCTGGCTAAATGTTTATCAATTTTGTTTATCTTTTCAAAGAACTAGCTTTTTGATGATAACCATTCTGGCAGCTGTGAGCTGACATCTCACTGTGGTTTTGATTTGCATTTCCCTGAAGATCAGCAATACTGAGCATCTTTTCATGTGCCTGTTGGCCATCGGTAAGAAATAAGTTAATTTTAAAATGAGGAAATTCTACAAGAGCTATCTGACTCTTTTAAGAAGGACAATATTAGGGTAATGTGTAGCCCAAAAGGAAAAGAGAGGGAGAAGAGAACAGAGAGTTTATTTTAAAGTCTAATACCTGACAACTTCCCAAACTTGGGGAAGGAACTGGATGTATAAGTCCATAAAGCTGGTAGAAGTTCTCAGTGCATAAAGACCTTCTCCAAGACACATAATATTAAAATTGTCAAAAGCTGATGACAAAGAAAGAATTTTAAAGGCAGCCAGGGAATAAGGAATGATAAAGTACAAAGGAACCCCATTAGACTATTAGCATACTTCTCAGCAGAAACCCTACAAGCCAGGAGGGAGTGGAATGACAGTCTCAAAATACTGAAAGATTAAAAACTGTCACCCAAGAATACTCTATCCAGCAAAGTTATTATTCAGATATTAAGGTGAAGTAAAGACTTTCCCAGACAAATTAAAGCTAAGGGAGTTCATCAACACTAGACCAGCCTCACAAGAAATACTGGAAGAAACTCTTCTACTGGAAACAAACAACAAAAAAAGTACATAAAGCTTTGAACTACATGATAAATAGAACTAGAAAATTGCAACTCTTTGTCAGGATAGGTTTTTAAACACTTCATTATAGCCTAAAGGTTAAAGGAGAAAAAAAGAAAGCAGAAAAATAACTATAGCTATTTCAGTTTGGCAACAAACTCACAGCATAAATACAGGATAATTTGATACAAAGAAAACATAAAAGGGGAAGAGGAAAGAACAGAATTCATATAGGTAAGTGAAGATAAGATGCTATCAGCAGAAAAAGGACTATTTTACCTATGAGACTTTTTATACATCTCATTTATATCTCAGGTTGACCACAAAACATAAACATAGAGCTGAAACATGAAACAAAACAAAGCAACAAATAAAGATAAATATAATAGAAAACCACCCAACCAAAATGACAGGCAGAAACACAAGAGAAATGGAGATATAAAGCAAATAGAAAACAAAAAATAAAATGGCTGTACTTAATATTTCTCTATCAATAATCACCATAAATATAAATGGATTGAATTCACCAATCAAAAGACAAAGAGTGGCTGGATGGATTAAAAAACAAGACCCAAATTTATGCTGCCTCCAGGAGACACACCTCAGCTCTGAAGACAAACATAGACTAAAAGTGAAGGGATGGAAGATGATACTCTGAGCAAATGGCAGCCAAAAGAAAGTGAGTGTAGCATGCTCAAGTCAGACAAAATAGACATTAAGGTAATGAGACAAAAATGGGCAGTATATAATGATAAAGGGGACAATTTATCAAGAAGGTATAACAATGATTAATATATATGCACCTAACATAAGAGCACCAAAACATATAGAACAATTATTAAAGACCTAAAGAGAGAAATTGACAGCAACATAATGATAGTAGGAGATTTTAACACTTCACTTACATCAATGGATAGATCATCCAGATAGAAAGTCAACAAGGAAACAGTAGTCTTAAATGAAACATTAGACCAAGTGGATTTGATAGTCAAATATTCCATCCAAATGCAGCAGAATACAGAACACTTACTCAAGGATAGACCATATGTTGGGACAAAAAAACAAGTGTCAATAAATTTAAGGAGACTTAAATCATATCAAGCATCTTTTCCTACCACAGTTGTATGAAATTGGAAATCAACTAAGAAGAAAACTGGAAAAATCACACATATATGGAGACTGAACAACATGTTACTGAACATCTATTGGGTCAATGAAGAAATAAAAGGAGAAATTAAAAAATTACCTGAAGACAAATGGAAATGAAAATATGACATACTAACCTATAGGATATAGCAAAAGCTGTACTAAGGTGGAAGTTTATTGCAATATAGGTCTACCTCAAGAAACAAGAAAAATCTCAAACAACCTAACATTACATCTAAAGAAACTAGAAAAAGGAGAACAAATAAAGCCTAAAATTAGTAGAAGGAAGGAATAAAGGTCAGAATAGAAATAAATGACATAAATACTGAAAAGACAATAGAAAAGATCAATGAAAGTAAGAGCTGGTTCTTTAGAAAGATAAGTAAAATTGACTAGACTCACTAAGAAAAAAAGAAAGAGAGAAGGCCCTGATAAATAAAATCAGAAATGAAAGTGGAAAAATACAGTGGATAACTCAGAAATATGAAGAACTATGAGAAGATTATGAACAGCTATATGCCAACAAATTGGACAACCCTGAAGAAATGGACAAGTTCTTAGGATCATACAACATTCTAAGACTGAATCTTGAAGTAATAGAGAATCTCAATAGACTAATCACTAGTACAAAGATTGAAGCAGTAATCAAAATCTTCCCCCAAACAAAAGTCCAGGATGAGACGACTTCACAGGTGAATTCTACCAAACATTCAAAGAAGAGTTTGTGGAGTGGGACCTTGAAGATGGAGGAAGAGTAAGACGCGGAGATCACCTTCTTCTCCACAGGTACACCAGAAATACTTCTACACGTGCAACAATTCCTACAGAACACCTACTGGAGGCTGGCAGAAGACCTCAGACCTCCCAAAAGGCAAGAAACTCCCCACGTACCTGGGTAGGGCAAAAGGAAAAAACAGACAAAAGAATAGGGACGGCACCTGCACCAGTGGGAGGGAGCTGTGAAGGAGGAAAAGTTTCCACACACTAGGAAGCCCCTTCGCGGGCGAAGACTGCGGGAGGCGGAGGGGGGAGCTTCGAAGCCATGGAGGAGTGCGCAGAAACAGGGGTGTGGAGGGCAAAGCGGGGAGATTCCCACCCAGAGGATCGGTGCCAACCGACACTCACCAGCCCGAGAGGGTTGTCTGCTCACCCGCCCGGGCGGGCGGGGCTGAGAGCTGAGGCTCGGGTTTCGGTTTCCGTAGGAGCACAGGGAGAGGACTGGGGTTGGCAGCTTGAACATAGCCTGAAGGGGTTAGTGCACCACGGCTAGCCAGGAGGGAGTCTGGGGAAAAGTCTGCACCTGCAGAAGAAGCAAGAGACTTTTTCTCCCCTCTTTGTTTCCTGGTGCACGAGGAGGGGAGTTTAAGAGCGCTGCTTAAAGGAACTCCAGAGACGGGCGCGAGCCGCTGCTAAAAGCGCGAACCCTAGAGACGGGCGCGAGCCGCGGCTAAAAGCACGGACCCCAGGGACGGGCGGGAGACGCTAAGGCTGCTGCTGCCGCCACCAAGGGGCCTGTGTGCGAGCACAGGTCACTAACCACACCCCTCTTCCGTGGAGCCTGTGCAGCCTGCCACTGCCAGGTACCCGGGATCCAGGGGCAACTTCCCCGGGAGAACGCACAGCGGGCCTCAGGTTGGTGCAATGTCATGCTGGCCTCTGCCGCCGCAGGCCCGCCCCGCACGCAGTGCCCCTCCCTCCCCCCCGACCTGAGTGCGCCAGAGCCCCCGAATCAGCGGCTCCTTTAACCCCGTCCTGTCTGAGCAAAACACAGACGCCCTCCAGCGACCTACACGCAGAGGCAGGGCCAAATCCAAAGCTGAGCCCCTGTGAGCTGTGAGAACAAAGAAGAGAAAAGGAAATCTCTCCCAGCAGCCTCAGAAACAGCGGATTAAAGCTCCACAATCAAATTGATGTACCCTGCATCTGGGGAATACATGAATAGACAACAAGATTTCCCAAACTGAGGAGGTGGGCTTCGAGAGCAAGATCTATGATTTTTTCCCCTTTTCCTCTTTTTGTGAATGTGTATGTGTATGCTTCTTTGTGAGATCTTGTCTGTATAGTTTTGCTTCCACCATTTGTCCTAGGGTTTTATCCGTCCATGTTTTTTTTTAAATTTTTTTCTTAATAATTAATTTTAATAACTTTATTATACTTTACCTTCTTTCTTTTTTCTTTCTTTCTTTCTTTCTTTCTTTCTTTCTTTCTTTCTTTCTTTCTTTCCTTCCTTCCTTCCTTCCTTCCTTCCTTCCCTCCTTTAGACAACGAATCATCCCAAGTTGAGGAAGTGGTCTCTGAGAGCAAGATTTATGATTTTTTCCCCTTTACCTCTTTTTGTGAGGGTGTGTGTGTATGCTTCTGTGTAAGATTTTGTCTGTATAGCTTTGCTTCCAAAATTTGTCCTGAGGTTCTATCTGTCCCCCCCCCCTTTTTTTCTAAATAAGTATTTTTTAATTCAATAACTTCATTATACTTTATTTTATTTTACTGTATCTTCTTTCTGTCTTTTTTCCTTCTTCCCCTCCTTCCTTCCTTCCTCCCTCCCTCCCTCCCTCCTTTCTTTTCTTCTTGCCTCCTTTCCGTCTTTGCTTCTTTCTTTCTTCCTTCCTTCCTTCCTTCCTTCTTTCCCTCCTTTCTTTCTTTATTTCTTCATGCTTCTACTAATTCTCTCTACTTTTTCTCCCTTTTATTCTGAGCACTTGGTGCTCCAGCCAGGAGTCAGAGCTCTGCATCTGAGGTAGGAGAGCCAACTTCAGGACACTGGTCAACAAGAGACCTCCCAGCTCCACATAATCAAATGGCAAAAATCTCCCAGAGACCTCCATCTTAACACCAGCACCCAGCTTCACTCAACGACCAGCAAGCCACAGTGCTGGACAACCTATGCCAAACAACTAGCAAAACAGGAACACAACCCCACCCATTAGCAGAGAGGCTGCCTAAAATCATAATAAGGCCACAGACACCCCAAAACACACCACCAGACGTGAACCGGCCCACTAGAGAGACAAGATCCAGCCTCATCCACCACAACACAGGCACTAGTCCCCTCCACCAGGAAGCCTACACAACCCACTGAACCAACCTTAGCCACTGGAGACAGACATCAAAAACAGTGGGAACTACGAACTTGCAGCCTGCAAGAAGGAGACCCCAAACACAGTAAGATAAGAAATGAGAAGACAGAAAAACAAACAGCAGATAAAGGAGCAAGATAAAAATGCACCAGATCTAACAAATGAAGAGAAAATAGGCAGTCTACCTGAAAAAGAATTCAGAATAATGTTAGTAAGGATGATCCGAAATCTTGGAAATAGAATGGACAAAATTCAAGAAACAGTTAACAAGGACCTAGAAGAACTAAAAATGAAACAAGCAATGATGAACAACACAATAAATGAAATTAAAAGTACTCTAGATTGGATCAATAGCAGAATAACTGAGGCAGAAGAACGGATAAATGACCTGGAAGATAAAATAGTGGAAATTACTGCTGCCGAGCAGAATAAAGAGAAAAGAATGAAAAGAACTGAGGACAGTCTCAGAGACCTCAGGGACAACATTAAACGCACCAACATTCGAATTATAGGGGTTCCAGACAAAGAAGAGAAAAAGAAATGGACTGAGAAAATATTTGAAGAGATTATAGTTGAAAACTCCCCTAATATGGGAAAGGAAATTTAATCAAGCCCAGGAAGCACAGAGAGTCCCATACAGGATAAATCCAAGGAGAAATACGCCAAGACACATATTAATCAAACTGTCAAAAATTAAATACAAGGAAAGCATATTAAAAGCAGCAAGGGAAAAACAACAAATAACACACAAGGGAATCCCCATAAGGTTAACAGCTGATATCTCAGCAGAAACCCTACAAGCCAGAAGGGAGTGGTAGGACATACTGAAAGTGATGAAGGAGAAGAACCTGCAACCAAGACTACTCTATTCAGCAAGGATCTCATTCAGATTTGATGGAGAAATTAAAACCTTTACAGACAAGCAAAAGCTGAGAGAGTTCAGCACCACCAAACCAGCTTTACAACAAATTCTAAAGGAACTTCTCTAGACAAGAAACACAAGAGAAGGAAAAGACCTATAATAACGAACCCAAAACAATTAAGAAAATGGGAATAGGAACATACATATAGATAATTACCTTAAATGTAAATGGATGAAATGCTCCCACCAAAAGACACAAATTGGCTGAATGGATACAAAAACAAGACCCTTATATATGCTGTCTACAAGAGACCCACTTCAGACCTAGAGACACATACAGACTGAAAGTAAGGGGATAGAAAAAGATATTCCATGCAAATGGAAACCAAAAGAAAGCTGGAGTAGCAATTCACATATCAGACAAAATAGACTTTAAAATAAGGACTATTAGAAGAGACAAAGAAGGACACTCCATAATGATCAAGAGATCTATCCAAGAAGAAGATATAACAATTGTAAATATTTATGCACCCAACATAGGAGCACCTCAATACATAAGGCAAATACTAACAGCCATAAAAGGGGAAATCGACAATAACACATTCACAGCAGGGGATTTTAACACCCCACTTACACCCATGGACAGATCATCCAAAATGAAAATAAATAAGGAAACACAAGCTTTAAATGATACATTAAACAAGATGGACTTAATTGATATTTATAGGACACTCCATCCAAAAAAAACAGAATACACAATTTTCTCAAGTGCTCATGGAACATTCTCCAGGATAGATCATATCTTGGGTCACAAATCAAGCCTTGGTAAATTTAAGAAAATTGAAATTGTATCAAGTATCTTTTCTGACCACAACGCCATGAGACTAGATATCAATTACAGGAAAAGATCTGTAAAAAATACAAACACATGGAGGCTAAACAATACACTACTTAATAATGAAGTGATCACTGAAGAAATCCAATAGGAAATAAAAAAATACCTAGAAACAAATGACAATGGAGACACAATGACCCAAAACCTATGGGATGCAGCAAAAGCAGCTCTAAGGGGGAAGTTTATAGCAATACAAGCCCACCTTAAGAAGCAGGAAACATCTCGAATAAACAACCTAACCTTGCACCTCAAGAAATTAGAGAAAGAGGAACAAAAAAAACTCCAAAGCTAGCAGAAGGAAAGAAATCATAAAAATCAGATCAGAAATAAATGAAAAAGAAATGAAGGAAACAATAACAAAGATCCATAAAACTAAAAGCTGGTTCTTTGAGAAGATAAACAAAATAGATAAACCACTAGCCAGACTCATCAAGAAAAAAAGGGAGAAGACTCAGCTCAATAGAATTAGAAATGAAAAAGAAAAAGTAACAACTGACACTGCAGAAATACAAAACATTATGAGAGATTACTACAAGCAACTCTATGCCAATAAAATGGACAATCTGGAAGAAATGGACAAATTCTTAGAAATGCACAACCTGCCAAGACTGAATCAGGAAGAAATAGAAAATATGAACAGACCAATCACAAGCACTGAAATTGAAACTGTGATTAAAAATCTTCCAACAAACATCAGACCAGGACCAGATGGCTTCACAGGAAAATTCTATCAAACATTTAGAGAAGAGCTAATACCTATTCTTCTCAAACTCTTCCACAATATAGCAGAGGGAGGAACACTCCCAAATTCCTTCTACGAGGCCACCATCACCTTGAAACCAAAACCAGACAGGGATGTCACAAAGAAAGAAAACTACAGGCCAATATCACTGATGAACATAGATGCAAAAATCCTCAACAAAATATTAGCAAACAGAATCCAACAGCACATTAAAAGGATCATACACCATGATCAAGTGGGGTTTATTCCAGGAATGCAAGGATTTTTCAATATACGCAAATCTATCAATGTGATAAACCATATTAAGAAATTGAAGGAGAAAAACCATATGATCATCTCAATAGATGCAGAGAAAGCTTTTGACAAAATTCAGCACCCATTTATGATAAAATACCCTGCAGAAAGTAGGCATAGAGGGAAATTTCCTCAACATAATAAAGGCCATATATGACAAGCCCACAGCAAACATCATCCTCAATGGTGAAAAACTGAATACATTTCCACTAAGATCAGGAGCAAGACAAGGTTGCCCACTCTCACCACTCTTATTCAACATAGTTTTGGAAGTTTTAGCCACAGCAATCAGAGAAGAAAAGGAAATAAAAGGAATCCAAATCGGAAAAGAAGAAGTAAAGCTGTCACTGTTTGCAGATGACATGATACTATACATAGAGAATCCTAAAGATGCTACCAGAAAACTACTAGAGCTAATCAATGAATTTGGTAAAGTAGCAGGATACAAAATTAATGCACAGAAATCTCTGGCATTCCTATATACTAATGATGAAAAATCTGAAAGTGAAATCAAGAAAACACTCCCATTTACCATTGCAACAAAAAGAATAAAATATCTAGGAATAAACCTACCTAAGGAGACAAAAGACCTGTATGCAGAAAATTATAAGACACTGATGAAAGAAATTTAAAATGATACAAATAGATGGAGAGATATACCATGTTCTTGGATTGGAAGAATCAACATTGTGAAAATGACTCTACTACCCAAAACAATCTATAGATTCAATGCAATCTCTATCAAACTACCACTGGCATTTTTCACAGAACTAGAACAAAAAATTTTGTAAGTTGTATGGAAGCACAAAAGACCCCGAATAGCCAAAGCAATCTTGAGAACGGAAAACGGAGCTGGAGGAATCAGGTTCCCTGGCTTCAGACTATACTACAAAGCTACAGTAATCAAGACAGTATGGTACAGGCACAAAAACAGAAATATAGATCAATGGAACAGGATAGAAAGCCCAGAGATAAACCCACACACATATGGACACCTTATCTTTGATAAAGGTGGCAGGAATGTACAGTGGAGAAAGGACAGCCTCTTCAATAAGTGGTGCCGGGAAAACTGGACAGATACATGTAAAAGTATGAGATTAGATCACTCCCTAACACCACACACAAAAATAAGCTCAAAATGGATTAAAGACCTAAATGTAAGGCCAGAAACTATCAAACTCTTAGAGGAAAACATAAGCAGAACACTCTATGACATAAATCACAGCAAGATCCTTTCTGACCCACCTCCTAGAGTAATGGAAATAAAAACAAAAATAAACAAATGAGACCTAATGAAACTTCAAAATTTTTGCACAGCAAAGGAAACCATAAACAAGACCAAAAGACAACCCTCAGAATGGGAGAACATAATTGCAAATGAAGCAACAGACAAAGGATTAATCTCCAAAATTTACAAGCAGCTCATGCAGCTCAATAAAAAAAAACAAACAACCCAATCCAAAAATGGGCAGAAGACCTAAATAGACATTTCTCCAAAGAAGATATACAGACTGCCAACAAACACATGAAAGAATGCTCAACATCATTAATCATTAGAGAAATGCAAATCAAAACTACCATGAGATATCATCTCACACCAGTCAGAATGGCCATCATCAAAAAATCTAGAAACAATAAATGCTGGAGAGGGTGTGGAGAAAAGGGAACACTCTTGCACTGCTGGTGGGAATGTGAATTGGGTCAGCCACTATGGAGAACAGTATGGAGGTTTCTTAAAACCTACAAATAGAACCACCATATGACCCAGCAATCCCACTACTGGCATATAAGCTGAGGAAACCGAAATTCAAAAAGAGTCATGTACCAAAATGTTCATTGCAGCTCTATTTACAATAGCCCAGAGATGGAAACAACCTAAGTGCCCATCATCGGATGAATGGATAAAGAAGATATGGCACATATATACAATGGAATATTACCCAGCCATAAAAAGAAACGAAATTGAGCTATTTATAATGAGGTAGATAGACCTAGAGTCTGTCATACAGAGTGAAGTAAGTCAGAAAGAAAAAGACAAATACCGTATGCTAACACATATATATGGAATTTAAGAAGAAAAAAAAATATCATGAAGAACCTAGGAGTAAGACAGGAATAAAGACACAGACCTACTGGAGAACGGACTTGAAGATATGGGGAGGGGGAAGTGTGAGTTGTGACAGGGCGAGAGAGAGTCATGGACATATACACACTAACAAAGGTAAGGTAGATAGCTAGTGGGAAGCAGCTGCATGGCACAGGGATATCGGCTCGGTGCTTTGTGACCACCTGGAGGGGTGGGATAGTGAGGGTGGGAGGGAGGGAGACGCAAGAGGGAAGAGGTATGGGAACATATGTATATGTATAACTGATTCACTTTGTTATAAAGCAGTAACTAACACACCATTGTAAAGCAATTATACCCCAATAAAGGTGTTAAAAAAAAAAGAAGAAGAATTTGCATCTGTCTTTCTCAAGCTATTCCGAAAAATTGAAGAGGAAGGAATACTTAACTCATTTTACAAGGCCAATGTCACCCTGTACTAAAACCAGACAAAGACAACAACAAAAAAAGAAAATTACAGGTTACTCTCACTGATGAACATAGATTCAAAATTCCTAAACAAAGTATTAGCACACCAAATTTAACAATACATCAAAAGGGTCATACACCATGATGGAGTGAAATTTATTACAGAGATGCAAGAGTGGTTTACCTGCAAATCAATCAAGTGATATACCACATTAACAAAATGAAAGATGAAAATCATATGGTCATCTCAGTAGAGGTGGAAAAATCATTTGACAAGATTCACACCAATTTATGATAAAAACTCTCAATAAAGTGGATATACAAGGGGTCTACCTCTACATAATGAAAGCCATATGCAACAATCCCCCAGCTGACATACTCAATGGTGAAATATTAAAAGCTATTCCCCTAAGATCAGGAAAAAGACAAGGATACCCCATCTCACTACTATTATTCAACATAGTATTGGAAGTCCTAGCCAGAACAATTAGGCAGGAAAAAGTTAAAAGTCATCCAAATTGGAAAGGAAGAAGTAAAGCTGTCACTATTTGCAGATGACATATATTATATATATGCAAAATCCTAAAGACTCCAGCAAAAAGACTGTTAGAAATACTAACTGAATACAGTAAAGTTGCATGATACAAAATCAATATACAAAAATCTGTTGCATTTCTATATGCTAACAGTGAGCTAGCAGAAAAAGAAATTAAGAAAACAATCCCATTTACAACTGCAAAAGAAAAAAATAAGTAGGAAGTAAATTTAACCAAGGAGGTGAAAGACATACACTGAAAACTATGAGACATTGTTGAAAGAAATTGAAGAAGACACTAATAAGTGGAAGGATATTCCTTGCTCATAGACTGGAAGAATTAACATTGTCAGGATGTCCATATTGCCTAAAGCAATCTAAAGAGTCAATGAAATCCTTATCAAAATCTCAAGGAAATTTTTCACAGAAATAGAACAAAAAATTCTAAAATATATGGGACCAAAAGGGATCTTAAATAGCCAAAGCAATCCTGAGAAAAAAGACAAAGGCTGGAGGTATCACACTCCCTGAATTTAAACTATATTACAAAACTGTACTAATCTAAACACATGGTATTGGCAGAAAAACAGATATATAGATCAATGGAACAGAATTGAGAGCCCAGAAATAAACCTATATGTGGGCAACTAATTTACAACAAAGAAGCAAAGAACATATAATGGAGAAATGATACTCTTTTCAATAAACGGTGTTGGGGAAACTTGACAGCCACATACAAAAAAATGAAACTATGTCACCATCTCACACCATACACAAGAATTAACTCAAAATGGATTAAAGACTTGAATATAAGACTTGACACCATAAAACTCCTAGAAGAAATAGCAGTGGGTCTTATCAATATCTTTATAGACATGTCTTCTGAGGCAAGGGAAACAAAAGCAAGAATAAACAATGGGAGTGCACCAAACTAAAAACTTCTGCACAACAAAGGAAACCATCAATAAAACGAAAGACAACCTGCTAAATGGGAAAAGATATTTGCAAATGATGTGTCTGATAAGGGGTTGATATCCAAAATATCTAAAGAGTTCATACAACTCAACAACTACAACAAAGCAGCCTGATTAACAAATGCGCAGAGGACACTTAACAGACACTTTTCCAAAGAAGACATACAGAAAGCCAAAAGGCACATGAAAAAATGTCCAGCATCACTAATTATTAGGAAAATTCAAATCAAAACAACATTGAGATATCACCTTGCACCTGTCAGAATGGCTATTATCAAAAAGACAAGAAATAGCAAGTGTTGACGAGAATGTGGAGAAAAGGTAACCCTCATACACTTTTTGTGGGAATGTATGTTGATGCAGCCACTATGGAAAACAGTCTGGAGATTCCTCAGAAAAAATAAGACTACCATATGATCCAGCAATTCCACTTCTGGCTATTTATCTGAAGAATATGAAAACACTAATTTGAAAAGATATATGTACCACTATGTTCATCACAAGCATTATTTACAATAGCCAAGATTTGGAAACAACCTAAGTGCCCATCAATGGATGAACGGATAAAGAAGATGTGATATATACACACAATGGATTAATACTCAGTCATTAAAAAAAAAAGATGAAATTTTGCCACTTGTAAAAATATGGATGGACCTTGAGGGTATTATGCTAAGTAAAATAAATCAGATGGAGAAAGACAAATACCTTACGATTTCACTCACATGTAGAATACAAGAACTAATAAACAAACATTTAAAAAACCAAAAATAAATGACCAAACCAAACCAAACAAATACAAACGCATATAAGAAAACAAAGTAGTGGTTACCAGAGGGATGGGGGGTAGGATGAAATGGGTAAAGAGGATCAATTGTGATGGATAGAAACTAAAGTTTTGGTGGTGAGCATGCTGTAGGATATACTGAAGTAGAAATATAATGTTGTGCACATGAAATTTCCTATAATATTATGTCAATGTTACTTTAATAAAAATAAATAAATAGATGATGATGATGATAGAAAAAATGAGTGAATGAATAAATAAATGATCTCTATAAAAAAATACCTATTGGGTTTTCAATGCTTGCAACTGATGGCACTCATTCTCATTTTAGCAGGTCTTACTGAGTATCAAAATGTAAAATTCTCACTGGACATTTGGAAATAAAATTCTCTATCAAAATATGTGGTTTGGGACACATCAGTGAAAGCAACACTTATATCCATAGAGAGGATAAAACTCTAGGGACATAGGGATAGTGTTAGTCACTAAAAGGAGTCAGTGTTTCTCCAAGATGACTCAGTAGAGGTGGAATACATGTCTCCAGGCAAGCTAAGAAAGGCTTATTGTAGAGCAGTGCTGTTCCATAGAACTTTCTGCAGTATGGAAATATTCTATACCTGTGCTGTCCAATACAGTAGTCACTAAGCAGATGTTACTATTGAGCACTAGAAATGTAGCTTGTGCAACCAAGGAACTAGATTATTAACATTACATACTTTTTTCTCAATTAACTTAACCACCTGTGGCTCGTGGCTACCATATTGGACAGTGCACATTTCAGACTTTGCTTTCTCTACTGAATTGCATTTTGTTATGTTGTGTTCACCAGTGTTTCCTGTGTCCATTTAAGCTGCTTGAAATGCTTGGCTGTGCTCCTCTTCTCTTTTGGCAAAAGCTCTGGAATGCAGGGTAGATGGATTAGTTGTCCTTTTGGATGGAGACAGCCTGAGGGGGTGAATTTCAGCATGGGAAAATCTGTGACTAAGTATATGGGTGCCTGAAAGCCAAGGTAGTTGGACCCCTGATACAGAGGAAAAAGAGAAGCTGAAAAGGAAGATTTCTAGACTTTTGAAGTCTGCTTTCATTGGAATGTGAGAACAAGATGGACAGGAAAACAAGTTGGCCTTTTAAGGCAGGAGGCATTCATAAATGTGTTATCCTTGCAGCCAGAAGAGAAGAAAGGGGGAAGTGAAGAGCAAGAGAAATCAGAAGTGCTATGCAAGGTCTTTCAGAACCAAAGCAGAGTGGGTCAGAAAACTGTTCTCTCTCATGACTTTCTATTCAAACAGAAGTGACCCTCTAGCTTCAAGAAGATTTTTGTGCAATTGCATATCATGTGCTTTTGATTATCAAAACAAAACAGTAGAATTGTGGTAAAAAGTTGGCCCCTGCCTGAGGGGAATTCTAGGGTTGTTGATCACTCAATAAATATCCCAAGAGTTGACACATATAGGAATGGGAGACACTGGGGGAAGGAAACTGACAAATGCAGTAAAACAAGACCTCTCAGATGGTTCCCTCATTTTGTGGTGGTTTCTTGGTGTTATCAAAAGAAGTCTAATCAGTACTCTGCTGAAGATCCATTTGGGTAACAGCTGGTGGCCTGGCGGGAGGAAGGGGCATAAAAGCTATGGCCATGGCTGTGGGAACAGGGCTTGAGGGAGACACAGGTATGGAAACAATAGCTCTTGGATATTACCTCAGAACAGCACTGATTTCAACATGGCCCAAGAGGTGTCCCAAAGCCACATCCTGTTGGTCGCAACAGTTACAAACTTCTTTCAACAGTCTAGTTTCATGTTTAAGCAGATCACTATTTTATTTCCAAACAAATCCCTGAGTTTAATATATAACTGAGCTCTCCTTCCAAGTCAGCGTCCCGAGAGAGGAGTTGATAACATTGGCTGTCCATTTGGAAAAAAGAGAGAAAAATTGTTGGATTCTTACCTTATCTCACCTCAAGAGTTCAGCCAACTGCAAAGTTAGGGGAATAGTCCACACATGAACACTCATTTCTGACACCAGCTGTAAGTTTCAGTGGTTCCCCAAACCACCCTCAGATTTGATCATTCACTTATAGAACTCATTGAAAGCTATTATACCCATGGATATGGGTATAATTATTATAATTATATAATATTATATAATTATAATATATATAATATATTATATATATAATATATATAATAATATATATTATATAATAATTATAATTATTACAAGGAAAGGAAACAGTAAAATCAGTCAAGGGAAGACACACATAGGGTGTGATCTGGGGGCATAAAAAATGCAGAGAGTCCATTGTCCTCTCCCTGTGTAGTCAGGATAAATTAATTTGTCAGTATGTAACAATATGCATGGAGTATTGCCAACCAGGGAAGCTTACTCAAGCCTTGCTGTGACAGGCTTTATAGGCATTGATTGATTGATTGCCTATGTGGTTGATTACTTCATGACCTAAAGATCCCACACTAAATCTCTTCCTTGGTCTTTCTGGCATGGCCAGCCCCTGATCTAAAGTTTGTCCAGCCTCTACCATAAATCATACAGTTAGACTATCCAGCCTAACTCCAGGCTTCCTGGCAAACTAAGACACTCCTATCAGGCATGACATTTCAAGGGCTTAAAGAGCACCTCATAGAAGCTGAGATCTAGTTCAGACCTCTTCTGGGGCAAGGTTAAATTCTTTACTACACATTCAAACATTTACATACAAATATATATATGTAAGTATGTATGTATTTACTTATACTCCTAGAGGTAAAATGTCATTTAAAATGCAATACATATATAGCATTATTTGCCATAAAGAGGCATAGGAAACATTCTAAATCTCCAACCCACATAAACGAATGTTACACAATATAGTCTATACAACAATAATAATATAGTCTATGCAATATAGTCTATACATAGATCTTTATGTAATGACATGAAAAGGAGTCCATGAGATATTTATTGAATAGGCAAGTTACAGAAAATATTTATAACCTAATTCTGCTTTGTACATAGAAAGTATATAAATATATATAATCTATACATGTATAACAGTGAATGCACTGATACATGTTATGCACAGGAAAAACAAAGACTTTTAAGTTGTTACTCCAAGTTGGGAATGGAAATGTAACTTTCCTCTTTTATTTTATATTATATGACTTTATTAAAATTTGTTTCAGCAAATGCAGGTACATGTGTGAATTTTGTAATTAAACACACATGTATGTACAGCAATTTTGTGTTATATCAACTTGGCTACACTGGAGCTGCTTCCCAGAATGCTATTCTCTGCATGATTCTGGGTTAGAGGTGGCTGAAAGATAAGCTTGCATGAGATGTGGAAGGAAGTAGTAAATCAGCAGCCTTTATTACCTGAAAGCCGTTGATGTCGAAAGCTTGGACTCTCTGTACACCGGGTGCCAAATCAAATCTCGGAGACAAGTTTTGGGTGAAGTAGAAAAGGATAGCTTTATTACTTTGCCAGGCCAAGGGGGACACAGTGGGCTCCTGCCTCGAAAAACTATGTGTCCCAACCCCAGAGGATTTGATGAAAGGTTTTATACAATGGTTCAAGGGTGGGATCTCTGACAACATAGGGTGTGAGCAGGGCCTGCATTCCTTTAATCTCATGTCAGGTGGTTGGTCTCCTAATCTTGATGAGCTTCTCTTGTCCCTTTAATCTTGCCTCAGATGATTTCTTGGATGCTCCTCCCTTGATTAGCAACTGTTCAAATCCATCCTTTGGAACTCAGGGAAGGTCATGGACACTGGAGTCTTGCTGCAAGAAATGGGGGACAAAAAAGGCCTCTGGGCCCAGGAGCCCCACAGGCCCCACTCAGTTTCACCATCATGATCAAATATAGTTACAAAGACAGACAAAAAGATATATACATGTTCTACCTTGTCTGAATTCTCCCCTACTCGGCTTCCAGCTCTGTTCCCCAACTCTGGCCCTGCTGACCAATAGCAGTCCTGGACTTCCCCTTACCTACCCACCCCATGCTTGGCTAGAATCTCAGAGGCGGTAACTATCAGAGGCAGCAGTTATCCACAGACTCTCCACCTCTTCTTTTCAACCCCACTCTGGCAGCTGGCATGCCAGCCTGGCTTCCAAATTCCCCTGTAAGCCCTGCTTAGTCCTCCCTCTCCAGTGCCTCAAGAGGCCTGGTGAAAGACATTTCTCTGATTTTCCAACTCCCTTTCCTGGACCTTTACTTCCCAAGCTCCTCCCACATTCATGTAGGTTTAATTCCAACATAAATTCCTTAATTCATAATACTCATAGTGGTTCTGCTTCCCTAATTGGATCCTGACTGAGACCACATACACACACACTAGATGATAGATAGATGTTAGATAGATTGTTAGATTGATGATAGATAGACAGATAGATAGATAGATGTCATGTGTAATGTAAGGAAATTTTTCTGATGAGAAAATTGAATTTCAGTTTTCCTGTTGGAGTCTCTTGTGCTATCAGCCCACTGACCCCAGGGCTGGGATGCTCCCCTGTCACACCCTAGCCCACTTGGGAAAAAAATTAATCTTAGTTCTCTCACCATGGTTAATATAGATGGAAACATGAAAAAAAAAAAAAAGCTAAATCCTAGGGGAAATAAGCAGAATGATCACAGAATCAAAACAAGAAAATTTCCAGAAAAGGCTGGGATTCCACCAGAGCTAACTTGATTTTAGGGATTCTTGGATTCTTTCAAACATCCTGTATTTGGTGGATGTCACCTTTAAATCCCTTTCTTAAAAATTCCTTCCTTAGATTTTATACCCATTGGAATCCCAATGGGAATAAAGGTGAAGAAAGAGAATAAATATTTCAGTTTTGTTTGCCATATATTGGATACTTAACTTGCAAACATCATCTCACTTAATCTTCACAACATCCTTTGAGGTAGATTTTATTATTTGTGTTCTAAGAAGAGAAAACTGAGACGCACAGATGTTAAGTAAATCTCCCAAAGTCAAACAGTTACCAGTAGCAAAAGCAGGACTCAAAGTAGTTCAGTTTGATTTTTAACATATATTCATCCATATGACATGCTCTTTGAGAAAAGATTCACTTCAGCTACCTTCTGAATAAGTCAGCCACTGCTGCAGAAGTAAACAACCCTATGATCTCAGTGGCTTATAGCAACAAACATTTATTTCTCACTCACAAGTGTGTGGGTGCCTGTAGATTTGCTGTGGGTTTCCTTGACTCAGCTGTGCTTAGATGGCCTCAAGATTCAGGTCTGATCAAGGTTTTTTATGTGTCTATGTTTTGGCACTGAAGCTGAAGGAGCAGTGACTACTTAGGACAGCAGGCGCTAAGAGGATGGGTGGAAACTTAACCATGTGGCTTAAAACATAAGCTCAGAACTGGCACACTGTCACTTCCACATGTCTTCCATTGGTCCATAGCCAATTGATCCCTATTCAAGGAGCAGGAGGGAAGTACCCTCCTTCCACAGCAAGAGGGAAAGTGAGTGAACGTTTGATGAACATTCCTCCTTAAAGTCCTGACTCCAAATCTCAGTTTCTCTTCTGAGATACATATGTGTGCAAGGAATGAAATCTCTCCTTCTAGCTGAACGCTGTTCAACCAGCAATGGTGTGGCTTGGTCCTTAGATAACCAGATATCAGAATAACAAAATGATCATTGTATCCACTCTCTACTGTTGGGTAGTAATTCACCCCAAAACTTAGTGGCTTAAAATGACAACAATCATTTATTTTTCTCATGAATCTGTAATTTGGACAAGGATCATCTCTGTTCTATGTAGCACCAGCTGGAGTGACTTAAAGGCTAGGGTAACTCAACAGTTTCTTCTGAAGACTAACTTCACTCACATGTCTGAGAGTTGACATTGGCTGTCGGTTAGGATCTCACCTGTTGATCAGAAGAGGTATCCTCTCCTTGGGGCTTCTTCACAGACTTGTAGCTGGTTTTCAAGTGTGATTGTCCCAAGGGAATATAAGTAGTGCATGGAGTTTTTATGATCTACCCTTGGAAATCACATAGCTTCACTTCTGCTGTACTATACTGGTGACAAAAGTCCACTTAGGTTCAAGGGAAGAGAACATGGACCCCCACCACTTAATGGGAAGAGTGTCAGTGTCACATTGTAGGAAGTATGTGTGGGATGGGATATAGCATGATGGCCATCTTTGGAAAATATAATCTGCCACAACCATATAACAGCAATTGAAGCTATCAAATGGAGGCTTCTTCCTCCAGGAATCAATGAAGAAAGGCTACAATAATTACAGTAAGTTTTTCAACTCCCCTTAAGGGAACCAAAAACCCCCTCCTTCACATTTGCCATAGGAGTAGACATACTCACACCATGTGGCCCTAATAGTACAAATGATTGGACCAGAGATATGCACATGACCCAAATAAGACCTATCAAAGTCATTCACAAATAGATTCCACTTTGATCTAGGTGCTCTCAAGCTGAGGTGAAAACTTGGGTGATATTGGCATTTGCCAGTCTCTACCCTGTGTCCTTAAAGAGAAAGCCAGCCTGTCATGAGAAGTAACAAACAGAAGTCAGGATGTGAGGTAGAGGAAAAGACTTTCTAGCACTCTACAGCAGTCCAGATCCTGGTCTTTGTCTTGCCTAAGGCTTTGTTGTCTCCCTACATTTAGGTTCCTTACACAATTCTATGGTCCTGAGGTCTGAAACTAGCTGCAGAGATTTCTGTACTTGCAACCACAGGAGCCCTAAATATGATAGAAATAAAATAATTTTAAGATCTGATATGATCAAAAATCTATAATATGAGATGAAATCTTGTGCAGAAATTGGGGAAGTGGCTTCTTATATTTATTTTTTCAAAGAGGTCAAAGGAGGGGGCTGGGGCTTCCCTGATGGCACAGTGGTTGAGAGTCCGCCTGCCGATGCAGGGGACACGGGTTCGTGCCCTGGTCCGGGAAGATCCCACATGCTGCGGAATGGCTATGCCCGTGAGCCATGGCTGCTGAGCCTGCGCGTCCTGTGTGCTCCACAACAGGAGAGTCCGCAACAGTGAGAGGCCTGCGTACCACACAAAAAAAATAAATAAATGAAAGGAGGGGGCTATGTAAGTACATATCTATTAAGCCAATGTTCCTGGAACTATCAAAATGAACAAAAATCAATTTAAACCAGAAAAGGAAACGTCATTAATAAAGACACTACAGAGTAGCCACAGCTCCTTGCCACAGATACAGAAAAACGGATAGACACAGTGGTATCTGGACCTAATCAAAGGGAGATGCTAAAGCCTGAAAAATTCCCTGAATCTTCCAAAAGTTAGCATATTAACAAGGAAAGGAAAGGGTTTTGAAAGGCCCTGTTTGTGGTCCGTAGTTTGGGAAAATGGGCATTCTGCTCATGGCTTGGCTTTCGAGACCCATAGCACTTGCTATATGGACTTTAGGACCATTTGTACAGAAAAAAACCCCAAGATCCTTTCCAAGGAGACACTTTTGGACGCAGGGACCACCACAAGGGATGAACTGGACAACTGTCTCAGGGCCCTAAGTAGGCCTCGGGGACAATGGCTCTTCAACCTGCCTAGCAATGTTAACTGTGAAAACTGTACTCTTCTTCAGGCTGGACCCAAAGCCTAGCTTTTGCTTCTGTGAGAGTGCTGTCCCGAGTGAGTTACTGGACTGAATTGTCAGCACAGTGTGTTTTTGCAGAGCAGCTCTGGTTCAGTCAGTGAGCCCATCCATTTGGAATGAGAGTCCCCCTAGCGCTGATTTCCCGAGGCACTTTGACAGCTTTGACACTCCAGAAAGGCAACACAGAAAGGAGTACATGGCCCTTCCGTCTGAATGTGAAGAGTGGTTCCCAAGGGCCTATTTCCCCTGAGGTTGTTCAGAAGCCACAGGCCAATCTTCTGGCACAGAGTGCCGGTCCCGGGAAATTGGTGTGCCCACAACCATCCTCTGTGTCCCGAAAGGCATCGTAGAGTTAAGGAACTCCATTTCTGTAAAAGGCTTCATGGAATCCACCCCACACCCTACTGTGCTGATGTGAAACCTCGGACCTTAACTTGAGGTTAGAGGTCACTTTTCATTTGGCTGGGAGCTAAAGCTGGAGTGCAGTGGGGTGAGCTCCTAGAAGGGAATTGCCAGCACCTTGTTTCCTTCGAGAAACGCAGCCTTGGCCCACAGCGACATTCCTGCAGTGAAGACAAGTTGGCCACATCAGTGCTGTTCAGGCGGCTTTGAAGTCAAAACAAGGACGCTTCCAAAAGGAGAGAATGTGTACTTTCCCAGCAGTGTCCCACTTTCAAGCTTGATGATACAGCAAATTTATCTGCAGTTTCTGCTTAGCTATCTAGTACATGGGACACACTGTGCCCAATCGGGAAGAAATTTGTGCATGTGGAGAGTGCCGCAAGTGCTGAACTGCATTGTGCATGCTGTGCTCTGCTTAGGCGCTGGTGACTCTGGATAGTCCCAGATGCCCAGCATTGTCACTGGGAAAACTGTACCTATTTTTTAGGCTGGACTATAAAATCTAGCTTCCAACTGTAATAAAGAGACATCCGTAGGGGAGGCACCAGGTTGTATTTCGGAGGCACAATGGTGTTTCTCAGTGGAGCTCAGAATTCCTCACGGGTACAGACCAGCATGCAATGTAAGGCTGGCCAGAACTGCATTCCTGAGGCCGTTTGAATGTTGTACCAAAGAGAGCTGTCAAACGACCAGAGCAGCTCATTGTCCTTCCTGCTGAATATTCAAGGAGTTAAACCAAATGTTCCTTTTCACTTGTTGTTGCTCAAAAGCCACAGAAGAGATGGAGGGTACACAGTACCCTTTCGCAGATGTTAGAATGTATGTGAATGCCCAGTGAGTCGTGAAAGACGTACCAGAGTTGAATCACTCCATTAACGCATGGTTCTTGGGGCCTGTGGCACAGCAAAGCTTACTGATGGGAGAAAAGTGGACTTTTCTTTGACTCAAGAGGTCACCGTTTCTTTGCCCACGAGCTCCAGAGTGCTCCTGGAGGAGCTCCCAGCAAGGAACTGACACTACCCTGCTTCGTACGAGTAAACTCACTTTTCTTTTGTGAGGCCTTCCTGCCGAGAAGAGAAGATGGACACCATGAGTGTCTTTCAGGCAGCTTTAGAGACAAACTCATTTTCTCATGGGGAAAATAAGGTTTTGCCAGCCTCCCCCAGTTTCAAACGTGAGTCCATAGAGAGCTACCCGTGGTACTTTCTGACTACTTCAAGGAAACACACGGGACCCAGTGGGCCCTTCCATGGAGACACTTTTAGGTGCTAGGACTTCCACATGGGATGAACTGCCTAAGAGTCTCAGGGCACTAGGTAGGCCTCGGCGACCATGGATCTTCCACCTGCCTAGCAGTGTTAAGTGTGAAATCTGTACTGTTCTTCAGGGAGGACCTAAAGCTTAGCTTTCACTTGCGGCAGAGGGCTGTCCCGAGGGAGTTCGCAGACTGCATCGTCAGCACACTGTTTTTGCAGTGCAGCTCTGGTTCAGTCAGTGGGCCCATCCATCCACTTGGAACGAGAATCTCACTGGCTGTGCTTTCCTGAGGCTTTTTGATGGCTGTGACACTCTAGCAAGACAACGCAGAAAGGAGTATGTGGCCCTTCCGCCTGACTGTGAAGAGTGGGTTCGAGGGGCCTATTTCACCAGAGGTTGCTCAGAAGCCAGGAGCCAGTCTTCCAGCACCGAGTGCTTGTCCTGGGAAATTGGTGCATGCACGGCCATTCTATGTGTCCCAAAATACATCTTCGAGTTAAGGCACTCCATTTCTGTCTAAGGCTTCATGGAATCCACTGTACACCCAACTGTGCTGATGGAAAACGGGACCTTAACTTGAGGTTAAAGGTCACCTTTCATTTGGCCGGGAGCTAAAACTGGAGTGCAGTGGGATGAGCTCCAAAAAGCGAATTGCCAGCACCTTGTTTCCTTCGGAAAAACGCAGCCTTGGCCCACAGCAACATTCTTGCAGTGAAAAGAAGTTGGGCCTCATCAGTGCTGTTCAGGCAGCTTTGCAGCCAAAATCAAGATGCTTCCAAAAGCGGAGAATGTGTACTTTCCTATCAGTGTCCCACTTTCAAGCTTGATGATATAGCATGTTTATCTGTGGTTTCTGCCTAGCTATCTAGTATATGGAATACACTGTGCCCTTCCAGGAAGAAAGTTTTCCATGTGGGAGGTGCTGCATCTGCTGAACTTCATTACGAACGCCGTACCCTGCTTAGGCCTTGGTGATTCTGGACGACCCCAGATGCCAAGCATTGTCACTGGGAAAGTTGTTCCTGTTCTTCATGCTGGACCAAAAAATCAAGCTTTCGACTGCGGTAGAGAGACGTCCATGGGGGAGCCCCCAGGGTGCACATGTGGGGCACAGTGGTGTTTCTCAGCAGAGCTCAGAATTCCTCACAGGGGCAGACCACATGGAATGTAAAGCTGGTCAAAACTGCGTTCCTGAGGCCATTTGAATGCTGTTCAAAAGAGACCTGTTAAGCAACCAGAGAAGCTCATTGCTCTTCCTGCTGCACATTCAAAGAGTTAAACCAAATGATCCATTTCACTTGCTGGTGCTCAAAAACCAAAGAAGAGATGGAGGGTACACAGTGCATTTTCACAGAAGTTAGAATGTACGTGAGTGCCCAATGAGTTGTGAAAGACATACTAGAGTTGAAGCAACCCATTAACACATGCTTCTAGGAGCCAGTGAAACACCAAAGCTTACTGATGGGAGAAAACTTGACCTTTCCTTGAGGACAGAGGTCTGCTTCCTTTGCCTACCAGCTCCATAATGCTGCGGTGGACTTCCCAGCAAGGAACTGACACCACACTGCTTCGTATGAGTAAACTCACTTTTCTTTCATGAGACCTTCCTGCTGTGAACAGAAGATGGGCACCGTGAGTGTTTTTCAGGCAGCTTTCGACCCACAACTCTCTCGCCTTCCCAAGGGGAAAATAAGCTTTTGTGAGTGCTCCCCAATTTCAAACTTGAGCCCACAGAGTGTTACCCGTGGTAGTTGTTTCTGACTACTTAAAGGAAACACATGGGACACAGTGGGCCCTCCCATGGAGACACTTTTGGCCGTAGGGACCTCCACATGGGATGAACTGGATAAGTGTCTTAGTGCTCTACATAGGCCTTGGGGACCATGGCTCTTCCACCTGTTTAGCATTGTTAAGTGTGAAAACTGTACTGTTCTTCAGGCTGGACCCAAAGCCTAAATTTCCCTTGTGTGAGAGTGCTGTCCAGAGTGAGTTCCAGGACTGAATGATCAGCACAGTGTGTTTTGGTAGTGTAGCTCTGGTTCAGTCAGTGGGCCAATCTACTTGGAACGAGAGTCTGCTTAGCACTGCTTTCCTGAGGCTCTCAGAAGCTGTGACACAGGAGCAACACAATGGAGAATGGAGTACGTTACCTTTCTGTCTGAATGTGAAAAGTGGTTCCCAAGGGCCTATTTCCCCTAAGGTTGCTCAGAGGCCACGGACTGTTCTTTTGGCACAGAGTGCTCGTCCTGGGAAATTGGTGCACGAGTGACCCTCCTATGTGTACCGAAAGGCATCTCTGAGTTTAGGCACTCCATTTCTGTCTAAGGCTTCATGGAAGTCACTGCACACCCAACTGTGCTGATGGGAAACCCGGGACCTTAACTTGAGGTTAGAGGTCACCATTTATTTGGCCGGGAGCTAAAGCTGGAGTGTAGTGGGATTAGCTCCAAAAAAGGAATTGCCAGCACCTTATTTCCTTCGGGAAAAAAAGCAGCCTTGGCCCACAGCGACATTCCTGCAGTGAAGAGAACTTGGGCCGCATCAGTGCTGTTCTGGCAGCTTTGAAGCCAAAACCAAGATACTACCATAAGGGGAGAATGTATACTTTCCCATCAGTGTCCTAGTTTCAAACTTGGTCGTACAGCATGTTTATCCGCAGTTTTGCCTAGCTATCTCATACATGGGACACTGTGCTCTACAAGGAAGAAATTTTTTCACCTGGGGAGTTCTGCACGCGCTGAACTGCATCACGCACGCCTTACCCAGGTTAGCCCTTGGTGACTCTAGATGGTCCCATTTGTCCAGCATTGTAACTGGGAAAGCTGTACCTGTTTTTCAGCCTGGACCTAAAAATTTAGCTTCCAACTGTGGTAGAGAGATGTCCATGGGGAACTCCCAGGTTGCATTTGGGAGGCACAGTTGTTTTCCTAAGTGGAACTCAGAATTCCTCACTGGGGCAGACCAGCATGGAATGTAAGGCTGGTTAGAACTGCATTCCTGAGGACGTTTGAATGCTGTACAAAAGCGAGGTGTTGAGTGACCAGATCAGCTCATTGCCCCACCCGCTGCACATTCAAAAAGTTAAACCAAACGATCCCTTTCACTTGCTGGTGCTCAAAAGCCATAGAAGAGATGAAAGGTACACAGTGCCCTTTGACAGATGTTAGGATGTACGTGAATGCCCACTGAGTCGTGAAAGATGTACCGGAGTTGAAGAACTCCATTAATGCATGCTTCTTGGGGCCTGTGGCACACCGAAGCTTACTGTTGGGAAAAAACTGGACCTTTACTTGAGACCAGAGGTCACCTTTCTTTTGCCCACAAGCTCCAGAGTGCTGCTGGAGGAGCTCCCAGCAAGGGACTGAGACCAACCTGCTTCGTTTGACTAAACTCACTTTTCTTTCCCGAGGCCTACTGGCAGCAAAGAGAAGACAGCCACCAAGAGTGTTTTTCATGCAGCTCTTGAGCCACTACTGTCTCACCTTCCCAAGGGGAAAATAAGCTTTTTCTAGTGTCCCCAATTTCAAACTTGAGCCCACAGATAGTTAACCATAGTAGTTTATGACTACTTCAAAGAAACACACGGGAACCAAGGGGCCCTTCCGTGGAGACACTTTTGGCAGAGTGACCTTCCCATGAGATGAACTGGATAAGTGTCTCAGTGCTCTAGGTACACCTCGGGGACTATGGCTCTTCCACATGCCTAGCAGTGTTAAGTGTGAAAAATGTACTGTTCTTCAGACTGGACCCAAAGCCTAGCTTTCACTTCTGTAAGAGTGCTGTCCCCAGGGAATTCCTGGACCTAATGGTCAGCACAGTGTGTTTTTGCAGTGCAGCTCTGCTTCAGTCAGTGGGCCCATCCCCTTGGAACAAGAGTCTCCGTAGCTCTGCTTTCCTGAGGCTTTTTGCTGGCTGTTACACTCTAGCAAAGCAACGCAGAATGGAGTACATTGCCCTTCTGTGTGAATGTGAAGAGTGGTTCCCAGGAGTCTATTTCCCCAGAAGTTGTTCAGATGCCACGGGCCAGTCTTTGGGCCCAGAGTGTTCATCCCCGGAAACTGGTGCATGAGCAACTGTTCTATGTGTCCCGAAGGCATCGCTGAGTTAAGGCACTCCATTTCTGTTAAGGCTTCGTGGAATCCACTGCACACCCAACTGTGCTGATGTGAAACCCGGGACCTTAACTTGAGGTTAGAGGTCACCATTCATTTGGCTGGGAGCTAAAGCTGGAGTGTAGTGGGAATAGCTCCAAAAAAGGAATTGCCAGCACCTTGTTTCCTTCGGGAAAAAAGCAGCCTTGGCCCACAGCGACATTCCTGCAGTGAAGAAAACTTGGGCCGCATCAGTGCTGTTCAGGCAGCTTTGAAGCCAAAACAAGATGCTACCATAAGGGGAGAATGTGCTCTTTCCCATCATTGTCCCACTTTCAAGTTTTATGATACAGCTTGTTTATATGCAGTTTTTGCCTAGGTATGTAGTACATGGGACACACTGAGCCCTTCCGGGAAGAAATTTTTACACATGAGCAGTGCTGCACATGCTAAACTGCATTACGCACGCCGTGCCCTGGTTAGGCCTTGGTGACTCTTGATGGTCTCAGAAGCCCAGCATTGTCACTGGGAAAGCTGTACCTGTTTTTCAGCCTGGACCTAAAACTCTAGCTTCCGACTGTGGTAGAGAGACGTCTGTGGGGATCCCCCTGGTTGCATTTGTGAGGCACAGTGGTTTTTCTTAGTGGACCTCCGAATTCGTCACTGGGGCAGAACAGCATGGAAGGTAAGGCTGGTTAGAACGGTGCTTTTGAGGCCATTTGAATGCTGTACAAGAGTGAGCTGTGGAGCAACCACAGCATCTCATTGCCCTTCCCACTGTACATTCAAAGAGTTAAACCAAACGATCCCTTTCACTTGCTGGTGCTCAAAAGCCACAAAAGAGACACAGCATACATAGTACCCTTTCACAGATGTTAGAAAGTACGTGAGTGTCCAATGAGTCATGAAAGTGGCACCAGAGATGAAACACTACATTAACGAATGCTTGTTGGGGCCTGTGGCCCACCAAAGCTTACTGATGGGAAAAAACTGGACCTTTACTTGCAGAGAGAGGTCACCTTTCTTTTGCCCACGAGCTCCCGAGTGCTGTGGGAGCAGCTCACAGCAAGGAATAGAGACCACCCAGCTTTGTACGAGTAAAATCACTCTTCTTTCCCAAGGCCTTCCTGCAGCGAAGAGAAAATGGCATCATGAGTGTTTTTCAGGCAGCTTTCGAGCCACAGCTGTCTTGCCTTCCCGTGGGGAAAATAAGTTTTTGCCAGCATCCCCGAATTTCAAGCTGGAGCCCACAGATAAGTACCCGTGGTATTTTTTGAGTACTTCAAGGAAACACACGTGACCCACTGGGCCCTTCCATGGAGACACTTTTAGATGCAGGCACCTCCACATGGGATGAAATGGATAAGTGTCTCAGGGGCCTAGGTAGGCCTCAAGGACCATGGCTCTTCCAACTGCCTAGCAGTGTTAACTGTGAAAATTGTACTGTTCTTCAGGCTGGACCCAAAGCCGAGCTTTTGCTTGCATGAGACTGCTGTTCCGAGTGAATTTCCAGACAGAATCGTCAGCACAGTGAAGCTCTAGTTCAGTCAGTGGGCCCATCCACTTGGAACGAGAGTCTGCCTAGTGCTATTTTCCTGAGGCTCTTTCACGTCTGTGACACTGTAGCAAGTATTGCAGAATGGAGTACGTTGCTCTTCCATCTGAATGTGAAGAGTGCTTCCCAGGGGGGTCTTCCCTGGTGGCGCAGTGGTTGAGAGTCCGTCTGCCAATGCAGGGGACATGGGTTCGTGTCCCGGTCTGGGAGGATCCCACATGCTGCGGAGCGGCTGTACCCGTGAGCCATGGCTGCTGAGCCTGCGCATCCGGAGCCTGTTGCTCCGCAATGGGAGAGGCCACAACAGTGAGAGGCCCGCGTACCACAAAAAACAAAAACAAAAACAACAAAAAAAGAGTGCTTCCCAGGGGACTATTTCACCTAAGTTTGTTCAGAAGGCATAGGCCGATCTTCCAGCACGGAATGCTCGTCCTGGGAAATTGGTGCATGCTCGACCATTCTATGTGCCCCGAAAGGCATCATAGAGTTAAGGCACTCCATTTCTGTCTAAGGCTTCATGGAATCCACTGCACAACCAACCTTGCTAATGGGAAACCCAGGACCTTAACTTCAGGCTAGAGAGCACCTTTCATTTGGCCTTGGATAAAGCTGGAGTGCAGTGGGATAAGCTCCTAGAAAGGAATTGCTAGCACCTTGCTGCCTTCGAGAAAATCAGCCTTGGCCCAAGTGACCTTGCTGCACTGAGGAGAATATGGGGCACATCAGTGCTCTTCAGGCTGCTTTGAAGCCAAAATCAAGACACGTCCAAAAGGTGAAAATGCTTACTTTCCTATCAGTGTCCAACTTTCAAGCTTGATGATACAGCTTGTTTATCTGCAGATTCTGCCTAGCTATCTAGTACATGGGACACACTGTGCCCTTCCGGGAAAAAAGTTTTGTACGTGAGGAGTGCTGCACGTGCTGAACTGCATTATGCACGCCATGCCCTGGTTAGGCCTTGGTGACTCTCAATGGTCCCAAATGCCCAGCATTGTCACTGGGAAAGCTGTACCTGTTTTTCAGCCTGGACCTGAAAATCTTGCTTCCAACTGCGGTAGAGAGACGTCCATGGGGAGCCCCTAGGTTGCATTTGGGAGGCACAATGGTGTGTCTCAGAATTCCTCCCTGGGGCAGACCAGCATGCAATGTAAGGATGGTTAGAACTGCATTCTTGAGGCCGTTTGAATGCTGTACAAAAGAGAGTTGTAGAGCAACCAGAGCAGCTCATTGCCATTCCCGCTGCACATTCACAGTTAAACCAAATGATCCATGTGACTTGCTGATGCTCAAAATCCAAGAAGAGATGGAGGGTACTCAGTGACATTTCACAGATGTTAGAATGTACATGAGTGCCCAATGAGTAGTGAAAGACGTACCAGAGTGGAAGCAGTCCATTAATGCATGCTTCTTGGGGCCTGTGGAACACCAACGGTTACTGATGGGAGAAATGTGGACCATTTCTTGAGGTCAGAGGTCACCTTTCCTTTGCATGCAAGCTACAGAGTGCTGCGGGAGGGGCTCCCAGCAAGGAATGGAGACCACCCAACTTCGTACTAGCAAACTCACTTTTCTTTGCCAAGGCCGTCCTGCAGGGAAGTGTAGATGGGCACCATGAGTGTTTTTCATGCAGCTCTCGAGCTCCAACTGTCTCGCCTTCCCCAGGGGAAAATAAGCTTTTGCCAGCGTCCCCCAAATTCAAGCTTGAGCCCACAGATAGTTAACCGTGATAGTTTAGGACTACTTCAAAGAAACACAAGAGAACCAATGGGCACTTCCATGCAGACACATTTTGCCGCAGGGACCTTCACATGGGATGAACTGGATAAGTGTCTCAGTGCCCTATGTAGGCCTCAGGGACTATGGATCTTTCACATGCCTAGCATTAAGTGTGAAAACTGTACTGTTCAGGCTAGACCCAAAGGCTTGCTCTCGCTTTTGTGAGAGTGCTGTCCTGAGTGACTTCCCGGACTGAATCCTCAGCACGGTGTGTTTTTGCTGTGCAGTTCTTTTTTAGTCACTGTGGCATATGGACTTGGAATGAGACTCTGCCTAGCATTGCTTTCCGGAGGCTCTTTGACAGCTGTGACACTCTATCTAGGCAACCCAGAAAGGAGTACGTTGACCTACCATCTAAGTGTAAAAGAGTGGTTCCCAAGGGCCTATTTCACCGAAGGTTCTCAGAATCCAAAGGCTGGTGTTCCAGCACGGAGCACTCGTGTCGGGATATTGGTGCATGCGCAATAGTCCTATGTGTCCTATGTGTCCCGAAAGGCACAAACTAGTTATCCGTTTCTCCCTAAGGCTTCAGGGAACCCACTTCACACCCGAATCTGCTGATGGGAAACACAGGACTTTATCTTGAGCCTAGAGGTCACCCTTTATTTGGCCGGGAGCTAAAGCTGGAGTGCAGTGGGATGAGCTTCTAAAAGGGAATTGCCAGCACCTTCTTGCCTTCAAGCAAACGCAGCCTTGGCCCACAGCAAGTTTCCTGCAGTGAAGACAAGATGGGGTGCATCAGTGCTTTCCAGGGAGCTTTGAAGCAAAAACAAGTGGCTTCCAAAAGGATAGAATGTATACTTTCTCATCAGTGTCCCACTTACAAGGTTGATGACACAACATGTTTATCTACCTATCTAGTACATGGGAAACACTGTCCCATTCCAGTAAGAACATTTTTCATATGCAGAGTGCTGCACGAGCTGAACTGCATTATGCACACTGTGCCCTAGTTAGGTCTCAGTGACTGGATGGTTCCAGAATCCCAGCATTGTCACTGGGAAAGCTGTACCTGTTTTTCAGGCTGGACCTAAAAATCTAGATTCTGAGTGCGGTAGAGAGAGGTCCGTGGGGAACCCCCAGATTGCATTTGATAGACACAGTATTGTTTCTCAGTGGTGCTTAGAATTCCTCATGGGAGCAGAGCAGCATGGAATGTAAGGCTAATTTGAACTGTGTTCCCGAAAGTGTTTGAATGCTGTACAAAAGCGAGCCATCGAGCGACCAGAGCAGCTCTTAGCCTTTCTCGCTTTGCATTCAGAGTTAAAGCAAACGATCCCTTTCACTTGCTGGTGCTCAAAAGTCACAGAGGAGACAGAGGGTACACAGTGCCCTTTCACAGATGTTAGAATGTACGTGAGTGCCCGATGAGTCATGAAAGACGTACCAGAGTTGAAGCAACCCATTAACTCATGTTTCTAAGGGACTGTAACAGAGCAAAGCTTACTGATGCGGGAAAACTGATCCTTTCCTTGCGGACAGAGGTTTCCTTTTTTTTTGCCAGTGAGCTCCAGAGTGCTGCAGGCAGACCTCCCAGCAAGGAATTGACACCATCATACTTCGTACTAGTAAACTCACTTTTCTTTCCCGAGGCCTTCCTGCCGGGAAGAGAAGATGGGTAACTTGAGTTTTTTCAGGCAGCTTTTGAGCCACAACTCTCTCGCCTCCCACGGGTAAAATAAGGTTTTGCCACCCTTCCCCAATTTCAATCTTGAGTCCACAGATAATTACCTGTGGTCGTTTCTGATTACTTCAAGGAAACACACTGGACCCACTGGGCCCTTCCATGGAGACACTTTTGCCCGCAGGGATCTCTGCATGGGATGAACTGGAAAAGTGTCTCAGGGCCCTAGTTAGGCCTTGGTGACCATGGCTCTTCCACCTGCCTAGCAGTGTTAAGTGTGAAAACTGTACTGTTCTTCAGGCTACACACAAAGCCGAGCTTTTGCTTGTGTGAGAGTGCTGTCTTGAGTGAGTTTCCACACTGAATCATCAGCACAGTGTGTTTTTGCTGTGCGGCTCTGATTCAGTCAGTGAGCCCATACACTTGGAATGACAGTCTGCCTAGCGCTGTTTTCCCGAGGGTCTTTGACGGCTGACACTCTAGCAAGGCAACACACAATGGAGTACATTGCCCTTCCGTCTGAATGTGAAGAGTGCTTCCCAGAGGCCTATTTCACCTGAGGTTGCTCAGAAGCCACGGGCTGGTCTTCCACCACAGAGTGCTCATCCTGGGAAATTGGTGCAAACTCGACCTTTCTATGTACCCTGAAATGCTGCATAGATTTAAAGCAGTCCATTTCTATCTAAGGCTTCATAGAATCCACTACACAACAAACCCTGCTGATGGGAAACACGGGATCTTAACTTGAGGCTGCAAGGCACCTTTAATTTTGTGGTGGTTAAAACTGGAATGCAGGGGTATGAGCTTCTAGAAAGGCATTTCCAGCAGTTTGTTGCCTTCGAGAAAATGCAGCCTTGGCCCACAGCGATAATCCTGTAGTGAAGAGAAGATGGGGTGCAGCAGAGCTGTTCAGGCTGCTTCAAAGCCAATTCCAAGACACTTCCTAACGGAGAAAATGCATACTTTGCAATCAGTGTCTGACTTTCAAGCTTGATGATACAGTATGTCTATCTGCACATCCTGCCTTGCTATCTAGTAGATGGGACACACTGCTCCCTTTCGGGAGGAAAATTTTGCACTTTGGGGGTGCTGCTTGTGCTGAACTACACTGCGCACACCGTGTGCTGGTTAGGCCTTGGTGGCTCAGGATGGTCCCAGATGGTCCCAGGATGGTCCTGGGAAAGCTGTACCTGTTTTTCTGACTGGACCTAAAAATGTAGCTTCCGACTGTGGCAGAGAGACGTCCATGTGGAGCCCCCAGGTCGCATTTGTGAGGCACAGTATTGCTTCTCAGTGGTGCAGAATTTCTCACCGGAACATAACGGCATGGAATGTAAGGCTGGATAGAACTGCATTCCTGAGGCCGTTTGAATGCTGTAAAAAAGCGATGTGTCGAGGGACCACAGTAGCTCATTGCCCTTCCTGCTGCACATTCAAAGAGTTAAACCAAACGATCCCTTTCTCCTGCTGGTGCTCAAAAGCCACAGAAGAGACAGATGGAACACAGATCCCTTTCACAAATGTTAAAACGTACATGAGTGCCCAATGAGTCGTGAAAAACGTACCAGAGTTGAAGCACTCCATTAACAGATGATTCTTGGGGCCTGTAGCACACCAAAGCTTACTGGGGAGAAATCTGGGCCCTTATATGAAGTCACAGGTAATCTTTCTTTTGCCTGCGAGCTCCAGAGTGCTTTCACGGGAGCTCAGAGCAATGAACTGAGATCAGGATGCTTCATAGGAGTAAACTCACTCTTCTTTCCCCAGGACTTCAGGCAGCATAGAGAAGATGGGCACTTTGAGTATTTTTCAGGAGGCTTTTGAACCGAAACTGTCCTGCCTATCCCGGAGGAAAATAATTTTTTCCCAGCGTTGCCTGGTTTCAAACTTGACCCAACACAAAGTTTCCAGAGGACATTTCTGACTACTTCAAGGAAACACACGGGACACACAGGGCCCTTCCATGGAAACACTTTTGAACACAGGGACCTCTGCATGGGATGAACTGGGAAAGTATTTCAGTACCTTAGGTAAGCTTCGGTAACCAAGGCGTTTGTCCATGCCTAGCAGTGTTAAGTGTGAAAAATGTCCTGTTCTTCAGACTGGAACCAAAGCCTAGCATTCGCTTCTATGAGAGTGCTGTCCCGAGTGCGTTCCTGGACAGAATCGTCAGCACAGTGTGTTTTTGCACTGCAGCTCTGTTTCAGTCACTGAGACCAATCAACTTCCAAATAGAGTCTGCCTAGTGCTGCTTTCTTGAAGCTCATTGACGGCTGTGAGGCTCTACCTAGGCAACACCGAAAGTAGTACGTTGCCCTTTCTATGAATGGGAAGGATGCTACCCAGGAGTCTATTAGGCCTAGGCTTGCTCAGAAACACCGGTCCGCTCTTCTGGCACAGAATGCTCGTCCTGGGAATTTCGTGAATGCCTGACTGACCTAGGTGTCCCGAAAGGCATCACAGAGTTTAGGCACTGCATTTCTGTCTAGGGCTTCACGGAACTCACTGCATACCCATCTCTGCTGATGTTAAACAAGGGACCATAACTTGAGGCTAGAGGTCACGTCTCATTTGGCCGGGAGCTGAAGCTGGAGTGCCATGGGTGAGTTTATAGAAAGGAATTGCCAGCACTTTGCTGGCTTTGGGAAAATGCAGCCTTGGCCCACAGCGACTTTCCTGCAGTGAAGACAACTTAGGCCGCATCAGTGCTGTTCAGGCAGCTTTGAAGGCAAAACCAAGTCGCCTCAAAAAGTGTTGAATGCGTACTTTCCCATCAGTGTCGCACTTTCAAGCTTGATGGTACAGCATGTTTATCTGCAGATTCTGTCCAGCTATCTAGAACATGAGATACACTGCGCCCTTCCGGGAAGAAAGTTTTGCACCTTGGGATTTCTGCATGTGCTGAACTGCATTATGCCAGCCATTCCCAAGATCGGCCTCGGTGAATCGGGATGGTTCCAAAAGTCTAGCATTTGCATGGAGAAGCTCTCCCTATTTTTCATGCTGGAACTAAAAGATTAGCTTCCGACTGCGGAAGGGAGATGTCTGTGGGGAGCACCCATGTAGAATTTGTGAGGGACAGTAGTATTTCCTAGTGGATCCCAGAATTCCTCGTGGGGCACACCATCATGGAATGTAAGGCTGGATAGCACTGCATACCTGAGTCCGTTTGAACGCTGTACAAAAGACAGCTGTCGAGCGACCAGAGCAGCTCTTTGCCATTCCCGCTGCACTTCCAAATTGTTAAACCAAACGAGCACTTTCACTTACTGTTGCTCAATAGCAACAAAATAGTTGGAGGGAACACAGTGCCCTTTCAAAGATGTTAGAAGGAACGTGAGTGCCCAGTGAGTCGTGAATGCACTGCATTAACTCAAGATTCTTGAGGAATGAGGCACACCAAAGCTTACTGATGGGGGAGATCTGGACCTTTCATTGAGGCCACAGGTCACACTTCTTTTGCCTGCAAGCTCCAAGTGCTGCTCCAGGAGCTCCCAGCAAGGACCAGAAACCAGCATGCCTCATACGAGTAAACTCAAACTTCTTTCCCGAGGACTTCTAGCACCAAGAGAACATGGGCAACAGGAATGTGTTTCAGGCAGCTTTCCAGTTGCAAGTGTCTCGCCTACCACGAGGGAAAATAAGGTTTTCCCAAGGTCCCCCTGTATCAAACTTGAGCCAACACAAATTTACCCGAGGTCGTTTTGGACTACTTCAAGGAAACGCACAGGACAAACAGGGCTCTTCCATGTAGACACTTTTGGACACAGGGAACTACGCATGGGATGAACTCGATAAGTGTCTCAGTGCCTTAGGTAGGCCTCGATGACCATGGCTCTTACCCATGCCTAGCAGTCTTAAGTGTGAAAAATGGGCAGGTCTTCAGGCTAGATACAAAAAAACCTAGCTTTCGCTTCTGAGAGAGTGCTGTCCCAAGTATTTTCCTGCATGAGTTGTGAGCGCAGTGTGTATTTACAGGGCAGCTTGTTTAATTCACTGAGGCCAATCGGCTTGAAAATGGAGTCTGCCCAGTGTTGCTTACGTGAGGCTGTTTGACGACCTGGACACTCTACCTGGGCAAGCCAGAAAGGAGTCCGTTGCCATTTCTATGAATGCAAAGAGCCGTTCCCAGTGGCCTGTTTCCCCTAAGTTTCCTCAGAAGCCAGCAGCCGCTCTTCTGGCAGAGAGCAGTCATCATGCGAAATTGGTGCATGACCGACTGTCCTATGTGTCCCCAGGGGCATTGCAGAGCTAAGGCACTCCATTTTAGAGTATGGCTTCATGGAACCCACTGCACACCCAACTCTGCTGATGTGAAACACTGGATCTTACCTTGAGGCATGAGGTCACATTTCGTTCGGCCGGAGCTGAATCTGGAGTGCAGTGGGATGAGTTTTAGAAAGAAATTGCCAGCCAATTTTTGGCTTTGAGTGAATGCAGCCTTTGCCCTCAGCGACAATCCTACAGTTAAAGGAAGTTGGGCTGCTAGTGCTCTTCAGGCACCTTTGAAGCCAAAAGCAAGTCGCGTCCAAATGGAGAAAATGAGTACTTTCCTATCAGTGTCCCATGTTAAAACTTGATGATACAGCATGTTTATCTGAAGACTCTGTCTAGCTATCTAGTACAAGGGAACGTCTGCCTCCTTCTGGTAAGAAAGGTTTTCACGTGGGGATTGCTGTACGTGTGGAACGTTTAGAACTTGATGACTCTGGATGGTCCCAGAAGTCCAGCATTGTAACTGGGAAAGCTGCCCGTGTTTTTCAGGATGGAACTAAAAATTTAGCTTAAGACTGCAGCAGGGAAATGTCCTTGGGGGAGCCCAGAGGTTTCATTTGTGAAGCACGGTGGTGTTTCTCAGAAGAACACAAATTCCTCCCTGGGGCACACCAGCATGGAGTGTAAGGCTGGGTAGATGGGCGGTCCTGAGCCCGTTTGAATGCTGTATGAACGAGAGCTGTCCAGCGAACAGGGCAGTACTTAGCCATTACCTCTGCCTTCTCATAGAGTTAAAACAAATGCACCCAATCACTTCCTGGGTCTCAAACGCAACAGAAGGGTTGGACAGCATACAGTGCCCTTTCACAGATGTTACAACGAACGTGACTGCACAATGGGTCATGAAATACGTAGCAGAGTTGATGCATTCCTTTAACGCATGACTCTTTGCTACTATGGCATACCTAAGCTTAATATGGGAGACATCTGGACTTTTACGTGAGACCAGAGGTCACATTTCTTATGCGGTGAAGGTCCAGAGTTCTCCTGGAGGAGGTCCCAGCAAACAACTGACACCAGCATGCCTCATACAAGTAAATTCACAATTCTTTCGTGAGGTCTTCCAGCAGCAAGGAGAAGTTGGGCACCATGAGTGTCTTCCAGACAGCTTTATGCCCGCAACTGTCTTGCCTACTCCAGAGGAAAATAAGGTTTTGCCAGCGTTGCTCAGATTCAAACTTGAGCTCATATAGTTATCGTTGGTAGTTTACTACTACTTCAAGGAAACACTCGGGAGACACTTGGCCCTTCCATGGAGACTCTTCTGGACACGGGGACCTCCACATAGGATGAATTTCATAAGTAATTCAGTACCTAAGGTAGGCCTCAGTGACCATGTCTCTTGCCCATGTTTAGCAATGTAAAGTGTGAAAAATGTATACCAGAGTTAAGGCACTCCATGCTGCAATATGGCCGCATGGAAACTGCACACCCAACTCGCCCGACGTGAAACACTGGAACTTACCTTGATGATAGAGGTCACCGTTCGTTTGGCCGGAGCTGAAACTGGGGTGCAGTGGAGGAGTTTCTAGAAAGGTATTGCCAGCACATTCTTCGCTTTGAGAGAACACGCAGACTGGGCCCACAACGACAATCCAGCCGGGAAGACACGTCGGACCGCTAGTGCTCTTCAAGCAGCTTTGAAGCCAAGTGAAAGTCGCCTCCAAATAGGGAGAAAGAGTACTTTCCCATTCGTGTCCCACATTTAAGCTGAATGATGCAGCATGTTTCTCTGAAGGTTCTGCTGAGCTATCTAGTACAAGGGAAAGAGTGCCTGTTCTGCTAAGAAAGGTTTTGACGTGGGGATTGCTGGACATGCGGAAGAGCGATCCCCGGGTCGTGTAAAGTTTAGACCTTGGTGATTCTGGATGGTCCCAAAGGTCCCGAATTGTCCCTGTGACAGCTGTCCTTTTTTTCTTTCTCCGGCTGGAAGTAAACATCTGGGAACCGACTGCCGTACGTAGACGTCCTGGGCGAGCCCCCTGGCTTCATTTGTGACGCACATTGGTGTTTCACAAAAGAGCCCAAATTCCTCCTTGGGGGCACACCAGCACGGAATGTAAGGCGGTTTAGAACTGCGTACGTTGAGGCCGTTGGAAGGCCGCACAAATGACAGCTTTCAAACGAACAGGGGAGATCTTCGCCATCATCGTTGGGCATTCTTCGAGCTTACTCAAATGAATGCATTTACTTCCTGTGGCTGAAACACTCGGGAGACACTTGGCCCTTCCCTGGACAGGAGTTGCAAAGCGTACAGTGCCCTTTGACAGTTATTACAACGAAGGTGAAGGCACAGTGTCTCGTGAAATAAATCCCTTACCCTGTTGAAGCATTCCCTTAACGCATGCTTTTTCGCTCCTATGGCACTCCGAGGTGTTTCCTAACGGGGGAAATCTGGACTTTTACTTGAGGCCCGGGGGGGGACTCACATTTCTTTTGTCGGCGAGCTCCAGAGTGCTCCTGCTGAAGCTCCCAGCAAGGAACTGAGAGCAGCAGGCCTCACACGAGTACACTCAGACTGCTTCCGTCACGAGTAAACTCAGACTTCTCATGTGAGGCCTTCAGACAGCAAAGAGAAGGTGGGCGCGAGGACTGTGCTTCAGGCAGCTCATGACCCGCAACGGTCTCGTCGACCACGGAGGGGAATAAGGTTTGCCCAGGGTCACCCAGTTTCAAACCTGAGCTCACGTAGTTATCCTCAGTGGTTCCTGATTGCCTCAAGGAAACACACGGGAGGAACAGGGCTTTTCCGTGGAGGCACTTTCGGGCACGGGGACCTCTGCATGGGATCTACTGGGTTAAGTATGCCAGTACCTTAGGTAGGCCTCAGTGACCAAGGCTCTCTGGCTCATGCTTAGCGGTGTTAAGTGTGCAAAACGTACTGTTCCTCAAGCTGGGCCCACAGCCTATCTTTCGCTTCTGTGAGAGTGCTGTCCCGAATCTCCTCCTGGAGCCAGTCGTCAGCACGGTGTCTATTGGCACCGCAGTTCTCTTTCACTCAAGGGGGCCGTTCGACTGGCAGGGAGGGTCTGCCCGGCGCTGCTTTTGCGAGGCTCTTTGACGACTGGAGCACTCACGTAGGCAACCCAGAGAGCAGTACGTTGCCCTGGCTATGAATGTGAAGAGCTTTCTCCAGGGGCCCGTTTAAGGCTACGTTTCCTCAGAAGCCAGGATCCCCGTTCCTGCACGGAGAGAAGTCATCATGCGAAAGAGGTGAACGATCTCCTATCCTGTGTGCCCCCAGGAGCATCGAAGAATTAAGGCCCTCTGAGGTGCAGTATGGCCTCATGGAAACCACTGTACAGCCCACTCCCCCGATGTGAAGTAGTGGAACTTACCTTCAGGCCTGAGGTCCCCTTTCGTTTGGCCAGTGCTGAACATGTGGTGCAGTGAGAAAAGTTTCTAGAAAAGTATTACCAGCACAATTTTCGCTTTAGAGAACACGCAGCCTTGGCCCACAACGACAATCCTGCCGTGAAGAGACGTCGGGCCGCTATTGCTCTTCAGGTAGCTTAGAAGCCAAGCGCAAGGCACCTCCAAACGGGGAGAAAGTGTACTCTCCCATCCGCGTCCCACTTTCAAGCTGAATGACGCAGCACGGTTCTCTGAAGCTTCTGCGGAGGTATCTAGTACAACTGAGAGAGTGCCTGCCTCTGCTGAGAAAGGTTTCGACGTGGGGATCGCTGGACATGCGAAAGAGCGTTCCCCAGGCCGTGCAAAGTTTAGGCTATGGTGATTCTGGATGGTCCCAAAGGTCCAGAATTGTCCCTGGGAAAGCTGTCCTTTTTCTCTTTCTCCGGCTGGAAGTTAACATCTGGGAACCGACTGCCGTACGCAGACGTCCTGGGGGAGCTCCCTGGTTTCATTTGTGACGCACATTGGTGTTTCACAGAGGAGCCCAAATTCCTCCTTGCGGACACAGCAGCATGGAATGTAAGGCTGTTTAGAACTGCGGACCTTGAGGCCGTTGGAGAGCCGTACAGACGAGAGCTGTCAAGCGAACAGGGAAGCGCTTCGCCATCATCGTTGCACGTGCATGGAGCTTATTCTAACGAATGCATTTACTTCCTGTGGCTCAAACACAACAGAGGAGTTGGAAGGCATACAGTGCCCTTCACCCGTTGTTACAACGAATGTGAGTGCACGGTGTCTCGTGAAATGAATCCCTTACACTGCTGAAGCATTCCGTTAACGCATGTTCCTTCACTCCTATGGCACTCCGAGGTGTTCCTAACGGGGGAAAACTGGACTTATAATTGAGGCCGGGCGGGCGGGGGGCTCACAATTCTTTTGTCGGTGAGCTCCAGAGCGCTCCTGCTGAAGCTCCCAGCCGGGAACTGAGAGCAGCAGGCCTCACACGAGTACACTCAGACTGCTTCCGTCACGAGTAAACTCAGACTTCTTATGTGAGGCCTTCAGACAGCAAAGAGAAGGTGGGCGCGAGGACTGTGCTTCAGGCAGCTTATGACCCGCAACGGTCTCGTCGACCACGGAGGGGAATAAGGTTTGCCCAGGGTCGCCCAGTTTCAGACCTGAGCTCACGTAGTTATCCTCAGTGGTTCCTGATTGCCTCAAGGAAACACACGGGAGGAACAGGGCCCTTCCACGGAGCACTTTTGGGCACAGGGACCTCTGCATTGGATCTACAGGATAAGTATGCCAGTGCATTAGGTAGGCCTCAGTGACCAAGGCTCTCTGGCTCATGCTTAGCTGTCTTAAGTTTGCAAAACGTACTGTTCCTCAGGCTGGGCCCACAGCTTACATTTCGCTGCTGTGGGAGTGCTGTCCAGAATCTCCTCCTGGAGCCAGTCTTCAGCACGGTGCCTATTGGCACTGCAGTTCTCTTTCAGTCAAGGAGTCCGTTCGACAGTCAAAAAGAGTCTGCCCAGCGCTTCTTTCGTGAGGCTCTTGGACGACTGGGGCACTCAACCTAGTCAACCCAGAGAGCAGTACGTTGCCCTGGCTATGAATGTGAAGAGCTTTCTCCAGGGGCCTGTTTAGGTTAAGTTTCCTCAGGAGCCAGGATCCGCCGTTCCGGCACGGAGAGAAGTCATCATGCGAAATTGTTGAACGAGCTCCTATCCTGTGTGTCCCCAGGAGCCTCGAAGAGTTAAGGCACTCCGTGGTGCAGTATGGCCTCATGCAAACCACTGCACGCCCAACTCCTCTGACGTGAAACACTGGAACTTACCTTGAGGCCTGAGGTCCCCTTTGGTTTGGCCAGAGCTGAACATGTGGTGCCGTGGGAGGAGTTCCTAGAAAGGTATTGCCAGCAGAGTTTTCGCTTTGGAGAACACGCAGCCTTGGCCCACAACGACATTCCTGCCGTGAAGAGACGTCGGGCCGCTAGTGCTCTTCAGGCAGCTTGGAAGCCAAGCGCAAGCTGCCTCCAAACGGGGAGAAAGCGTACTCTCCCATCCGCGTCCCACTTTCAACCTGAATGACGCAGCATGTTTCTCGGAAGGTTCTGCCGAGCTATCTAGTGCAAGTGACATAGTGCCTGCCTCTGCTGAGAAAGATTTTGACGTGGGGATCCCTGGACATGCGAAAGAGCGTTCCCCAGGCCGTTCAAAGTTTACGCTTTGGTGATTCTGGATGGTCCCGAAGGTCCAGAATTGTCCCTGGGAAAGCTGTCCTTTTTCTCTTTCTCCGGCTGGAAGTAAACATCTGGGAACCGACTGCCGTACGCAGACGTCCTGGGGGAGCTCCGTGGTTTCATTTGTGACGCACATTGGTGTTTCACAGAGGAGCACAAATTCCTCCTTGCGGACACAGCAGCATGGAATGTAAGGCTGTTTAGAACTGCGGACCTTGAGGCCGTTGGAGAGCCGTACAGACGAGAGCTGTCAAGCGAACAGGGAAGCGCTTCGCCATCATCGTGGCACGTGCATGGAGCTTATTCTAACGAATGCATTTACTTCCTGTGGCTCAAACACAGCAGAGGAGTTGGAAGGCATACAGTGCCCTTTGCCCGTTGTTACAACGAACGTGAGTGCACGGTGTCTCGTGAAATGAATCCCTTACACTGCTGAAGCATTCCGTTAACGCATGTTTCTTCGCTCCTATGGCACTCCGAGGTGTTCCTAACGGGGGAAATCTGGATTTATAATTGAGGCCGGGGGGGGCTCACAATTCTTTTGTCGGCGAGCTCCAGAGCGCTCCTGCTGAAGCTCCCAACCGGGAACTGACAACAGCAGGCCTCACACGAGTACACTCAGACTGCTTCCGTCACGAGTAAACTCAGACTTCTTATGTGAGGCCTTCAGACAGCAAAGAGAAGGTGGGCGCGAGGACTGTGCTTCAGGCAGCTTATGACCCGCAACGGTCTCGTCGACCACGGAGGGGAATAAGGTTTGCCCAGGGTCGCCCAGTTTCAGACCTGAGCTCACGCAGTTATCCTCAGTGGTTCCTGATTGCCTCAAGGAAACACACGGGAGGAACAGGGCCCTTCCACGGAGCACTTTTGGGCACAGGGACCTCTGCATTGGATCTACAGGATAAGTATGCCAGTGCATTAGGTAGGCCTCAGTGACCAAGGCTCTCTGGCTCATGCTTAGCTGTCTTAAGTTTGCAAAACGTACTGTTCCTCAGGCTGGGCCCACAGCCTACCTTTCGCTTCTGTGGGAGTGCTGTCCGGAATCCCCTCCTGGAGCCAGTCTTCAGCACGGTGCCTATTGGCACTGCAGTTCTCTTTCAGTCAAGGAGTCCGTTCGACAGTCAAAAAGAGTCTGCCCAGCGCTTCTTTCGTGAGGCTCTTGGACGACTGGGGCACTCAACCTAGTCAACCCAGAGAGCAGTACGTTGCCCTGGCTATGAATGTGAAGAGCTTTCTCCAGGGGCCTGTTTAGGTTAAGTTTCCTCAGGAGCCAGGATCCGCCATTCCGGCACGGAGAGAAGTCATCATGCGAAATTGTTGAACGAGTTCCTATCCTGTGTGTCCCCAGGAGCCTCGAAGAGTTAAGGCACTCCGTGGTGCAGTATGGCCTCATGCAAACCACTGCACGCCCAACTCCTCTGACGTGAAACACTGGAACTTACCTTGAGGCCTGAGGTCCCCTTTGGTTTGGCCAGAGCTGAACATGTGGTGCCGTGGGAGGAGTTCCTAGAAAGGTATTGCCAGCAGAGTTTTCGCTTTGGAGAACACGCAGCCTTGGCCCACAACGACATTCCTGCCGTGAAGAGACGTCGGGCCGCTAGTGCTCTTCAGGCAGCTTGCAAGCCAAGCGCAAGCTGCCTCCTAACGGGGAGAAAGCGTACTCTCCCATCCGCGTCCCACTTTCAAGCTGAATGACGCAGCATGTTTCTCGGAAGGTTCTGCCGAGCTATCTAGTGCAAGTGACATAGTGCCTGCCTCTGCTGAGAAAGATTTTGACGTGGGGATCCCTGGACATGCGAAAGAGCGTTCCCCAGGCCGTTCAAAGTTTACGCTTTGGTGATTCTGGATGGTCCCGAAGGTCCAGAATTGTCCCTGGGAAAGCTGTCCTTTTTCTCTTTCTCCGGCTGGAAGTAAACATCTGGGAACCGACTGCCGTACGCAGACGTCCTGGGGGAGCTCCCTGGTTTCATTTGTGACGCACATTGGTGTTTCACAGAGGAGCACAAATTCCTCCTTGCGAACACAGCAGCATGGAATGTAAGGCTGTTTAGAACTGCGGACCTTGAGGCCGTTGGAGAGCCGTACAGACGAGAGCTGTCAAGCGAACAGGGAAGCGCTTCGCCATCATCGTGGCACGTGCATGGAGCTTATTCTAACGAATGCATTTACTTCCTGTGGCTCAAACACAGCAGAGGAGTTGGAAGGCATACAGTGCCCTTTGCCCGTTGTTACAACGAACGTGAGTGCACGGTGTCTCGTGAAATGAATCCCTTACACTGCTGAAGCATTCCGTTAACGCATGTTTCTTCGCTCCTATGGCACTCCGAGGTGTTCCTAACGGGGGAAATCTGGATTTATAATTGAGGCCGGGGGGGGCTCACAATTCTTTTGTCGGCGAGCTCCAGAGCGCTCCTGCTGAAGCTCCCAGCCGGGAACTGAGAGCAGCAGGCCTCACACGAGTACACTCAGACTGCTTCCGTCACGAGTAAACTCAGACTTCTTATGTGAGGCCTTCAGACAGCAAAGAGAAGGTGGGCGCGAGGACTGTGCTTCAGGCAGCTTATGACCCGCAACGGTCTCGTCGACCACGGAGGGGAATAAGGTTTGCCCAGGGTCGCCCAGTTTCAGACCTGAGCTCACGTAGTTATCCTCAGTGGTTCCTGATTGCCTCAAGGAAACACACGGGAGGAACAGGGCCCTTCCACGGAGCACTTTTGGGCACAGGGACCTCTGCATTTGATCTACAGGATTAGTATGCCAGTGCATTAGGTAGGCCTCAGTGACCAAGGCTCTCTGGCTCATGCTTAGCTGTCTTAAGTTTGCAAAACGTACTGTTCCTCAGGCTGGGCCCACAGCCTACCTTTCGCTTCTGTGGGAGTGCTGTCCGGAATCTCCTCCTGGAGCCAGTCTTCAGCACGGTGCCTATTGGCACTGCAGTTCTCTTTCAGTCAAGGAGTCCGTTCGACAGTCAAAAAGAGTCTGCCCAGCGCTTCTTTCGTGAGGCTCTTGGACGACGGGGGCACTCAACCTAGTCAACCCAGAGAGCAGTATGTTGCCCTGGCTATGCATGTGAAGAGCTTTCTCCAGGGGCCTGTTTAGGTTAAGTTTCCTCAGGAGCCAGGATCCGCCGTTCCGGCACGGAGAGAAGTCATCATGCGAAATTGTTGAACGAGCTCCTATCCTGTGTGTCCCCAGGAGCCTCGAAGAGTTAAGGCACTCCGTGGTGCAGTATGGCCTCATGCAAACCACTGCACGCCCAACTCCTCTGACGTGAAACACTGGAACTTACCTTGAAGCCTGAGGTCCCCTTTGGTTTGGCCAGAGCTGAACATGTGGTGCCGTGGGAGGAGTTCCTAGAAAGGTATTGCCAGCAGAGTTTTCGCTTTGGAGAACACGCAGCCTTGGCCCACAACGACATTCCTGCCGTGAAGAGACGTCGGGCCGCTAGTGCTCTTCAGGCAGCTTGGAAGCCAAGCGCAAGCTGCCTCCAAACGGGGAGAAAGCGTACTCTCCCATCCGCGTCCCACTTTCAAGCTGAATGACGCAGCATGTTTCTCGAAAGGTTCTGCCGAGCTATCTAGTGCAAGTGACATAGTGCCTGCCTCTGCTGAGAAAGATTTTGACGTGGGGATCCCTGGACATGCGAAAGAGCGTTCCCCAGGCCGTTCAAAGTTTACGCTTTGGTGATTCTGGATGGTCCCGAAGGTCCAGAATTGTCCCTGGGAAAGCTGTCCTTTTTCTCTTTCTCCGGCTGGAAGTAAACATCTGGGAACCGACTGCCGTAGGCAGACGTCCTGGGGGAGCTCCCTGGTTTCATTTGTGACGCACATTGGTGTTTCACAGAGGAGCACAAATTCCTCCTTGCGAACACAGCAGCATGGAATGTAAGGCTGTTTAGAACTGCGGACCTTGAGGCCGTTGGAGAGCCGTACAGACGAGAGCTGTCAAGCGAACAGGGAAGCGCTTCGCCATCATCGTGGCACGTGCATGGAGCTTATTCTAACGAATGCATTTACTTCCTGTGGCTCAAACACAGCAGAGGAGTTGGAAGGCATACAGTGCCCTTTGCCCGTTGTTACAACGAACGTGAGTGCACGGTGTCTCGTGAAATGAATCCCTTACACTGCTGAAGCATTCCGTTAACGCATGTTTCTTCGCTCCTATGGCACTCCGAGGTGTTCCTAACGGGGGAAATCTGGATTTATAATTGAGGCCGGGGGGGGCTCACAATTCTTTTGTCGGCGAGCTCCAGAGCGCTCCTGCTGAAGCTCCCAACCGGGAACTGACAACAGCAGGCCTCACAGGAGTACACTCAGACTGCTTCCGTCACGAGTAAACTCAGACTTCTTATGTGAGGCCTTCAGACAGCAAAGAGAAGGTGGGCGCGAGGACTGTGCTTCAGGCAGCTTATGACCCGCAACGGTCTCGTCGACCACGGAGGGGAATAAGGTTTGCCCAGGGTCGCCCAGTTTCAGACCTGAGCTCACGCAGTTATCCTCAGTGGTTCCTGATTGCCTCAAGGAAACACACGGGAGGAACAGGGCCCTTCCACGGAGCACTTTTGGGCACAGGGACCTCTGCATTGGATCTACAGGATAAGTATGCCAGTGCATTAGGTAGGCCTCAGTGACCAAGGCTCTCTGGCTCATGCTTAGCTGTCTTAAGTTTGCAAAACGTTCTGTTCCTCAGGCTGGGCCCACAGCCTACCTTTCGCTTCTGTGGGAGTGCTGTCCGGAATCTCCTCCTGGAGCCAGTCTTCAGCACGGTGCCTATTGGCACTGCAGTTCTCTTTCAGTCAAGGAGTCCGTTCGACAGTCAAAAAGAGTCTGCCCAGCGCTTCTTTCGTGAGGCTCTTGGACGACTGGGGCACTCAACCAAGTCAACCCAGAGAGCAGTACGTTGCCCTGGCTATGAATGTGAAGAGCTTTCTCCAGGGGCCTGTTTAGGTTAAGTTTCCTCAGGAGCCAGGATCCGCCGTTCCGGCACGGAGAGAAGTCATCATGCGAAATTGTTGAACGAGCTCCTATCCTGTGTGTCCCCAGGAGCCTCGAAGAGTTAAGGCACTCCGTGGTGCAGTATGGCCTCATGCAAACCACTGCACGCCCAACTCCTCTGACGTGAAACACTGGAACTTACCTTGAGGCCTGAGGTCCCCTTTGGTTTGGCCAGAGCTGAACATGTGGTGCCGTGGGAGGAGTTCCTAGAAAGGTATTGCCAGCAGAGTTTTCGCTTTGGAGAACACGCAGCCTTGGCCCACAACGACATTCCTGCCTTGAAGAGACGTCGGGCCGCTAGTGCTCTTCAGGCAGCTTGGAAGCCAAGCGCAAGCTGCCTCCAAACGGGGAGAAAGCGTACTCTCCCATCCGCGTCCCACTTTCAAGCTGAATGACGCAGCATGTTTCTCGGAAGGTTCTGCCGAGCTATCTAGTGCAAGTGACATAGTGCCTGCCTCTGCTGAGAAAGATTTTGACGTGGGGATCCCTGGACATGCGAAAGAGCGTTCCCCAGGCCGTTCAAAGTTTACGCTTTGGTGATTCTGGATGGTCCCGAAGGTCCAGAATTGTCCCTGGGAAAGCTGTCCTTTTTCTCTTTCTCCGGCTGGAAGTAAACATCTGGGAACCGACTGCCGTAGGCAGACGTCCTGGGGGAGCTCCCTGGTTTCATTTGTGACGCACATTGGTGTTTCACAGAGGAGCCCAGATTCCTCCTTGCGAACACAGCAGCATGGAATGTAAGGCTGTTTAGAACTGCGGACCTTGAGGCCGTTGGAGAGCCGTACAGACGAGAGCTGTCAAGCGAACAGGGAAGCGCTTCGCCATCATCGTGGCACGTGCATGGAGCTTATTCTAACGAATGCATTTACTTCCTGTGGCTCAAACACAGCAGAGGAGTTGGAAGGCATACAGTGCCCTTTGCCCGTTGTTACAACGAACGTGAGTGCACGGTGTCTCGTGAAATGAATCCCTTACACTGCTGAAGCATTCCGTTAACGCATGTTTCTTCGCTCCTATGGCACTCCGAGGTGTTCCTAACGGGGGAAATCTGGATTTATAATTGAGGCCGGGGGGGGCTCACAATTCTTTTGTCGGCGAGCTCCAGAGCGCTCCTGCTGAAGCTCCCAACCGGGAACTGACAACAGCAGGCCTCACAGGAGTACACTCAGACTGCTTCCGTCACGAGTAAACTCAGACTTCTTATGTGAGGCCTTCAGACAGCAAAGAGAAGGTGGGCGCGAGGACTGTGCTTCAGGCAGCTTATGACCCGCAACGGTCTCGTCGACCATGGAGGGGAATAAGGTTTGCCCAGGGTCGCCCAGTTTCAGACCTGAGCTCACGCAGTTATCCTCAGTGGTTCCTGATTGCCTCAAGGAAACACACGGGAGGAACAGGGCCCTTCCACGGAGCACTTTTGGGCACAGGGACCTCTGCATTGGATCTACAGGATAAGTATGCCAGTGCATTAGGTAGGCCTCAGTGACCAAGGCTCTCTGGCTCATGCTTAGCTGTCTTAAGTTTGCAAAACGTACTGTTCCTCAGGCTGGGCCCACAGCCTACCTTTCGCTTCTGTGGGAGTGCTGTCCGGAATCTCCTCCTGGAGCCAGTCTTCAGCACGGTGCCTATTGGCACTGCAGTTCTCTTTCAGTCAAGGAGTCCGTTCGACAGTCAAAAAGAGTCTGCCCAGCGCTTCTTTCGTGAGGCTCTTGGACGACTGGGGCACTCAACCAAGTCAACCCAGAGAGCAGTACGTTGCCCTGGCTATGAATGTGAAGAGCTTTCTCCAGGGGCCTGTTTAGGTTAAGTTTCCTCAGGAGCCAGGATCCGCCGTTCCGGCACGGAGAGAAGTCATCATGCGAAATTGTTGAACGAGCTCCTATCCTGTGTGTCCCCAGGAGCCTCGAAGAGTTAAGGCACTCCGTGGTGCAGTATGGCCTCATGCAAACCACTGCACGCCCAACTCCTCTGACGTGAAACACTGGAACTTACCTTGAGGCCTGAGGTCCCCTTTGGTTTGGCCAGAGCTGAACATGTGGTGCCGTGGGAGGAGTTCCTAGAAAGGTATTGCCAGCAGAGTTTTCGCTTTGGAGAACACGCAGCCTTGGCCCACAACGACATTCCTGCCGTGAAGAGACGTCGGGCCGCTAGTGCTCTTCAGGCAGCTTGCAAGCCAAGCGCAAGCTGCCTCCTAACGGGGAGAAAGCGTACTCTCCCATCCGCGTCCCACTTTCAAGCTGAATGACGCAGCATGTTTCTCGGAAGGTTCTGCCGAGCTATCTAGTGCAAGTGACATAGTGCCTGCCTCTGCTGAGAAAGATTTTGACGTGGGGATCCCTGGACATGCGAAAGAGCGTTCCCCAGGCCGTTCAAAGTTTACGCTTTGGTGATTCTGGATGGTCCCGAAGGTCCAGAATTGTCCCTGGGAAAGCTGTCCTTTTTCTCTTTCTCCGGCTGGAAGTAAACATCTGGGAACCGACTGCCGTAGGCAGACGTCCTGGGGGAGCTCCCTGGTTTCATTTGTGACGCACATTGGTGTTTCACAGAGGAGCACAAATTCCTCCTTGCGGACACAGCAGCATGGAATGTAAGGCTGTTTAGAACTGCGGACCTTGAAGCCGTTGGAGAGCCGTACAGACGAGAGCTGTCAAGCGAACAGGGCAGCGCTTCGCCATCATCGTGGCACGTGCATGGAGCTTATTCTAACGAATGCATTTACTTCCTGTGGCTCAAACACAACAGAGGAGTTGGAAGGCATACAGTGCCTTTTGACCGTTGTTACAACGAACGTGAGTGCACGGTGTCTCGTGAAATGAATCCCTTACACTGCTGAGGCATTCCGTTAAGCCATGTTTCTTCGCTCCTATGGCACTCCGAGGTGTTCCTAACGGGGGAAATCTGGACTTTTACTTGAGGCCGGGGGGAGGGGGCTCAGAATTCTTTTGTCGGCGAGCTCCAGAGCGCTCCTGCTGAAGCTCCCAGCCGGGAACTGAGAGCAGCAGGCCTCACACGAGTACACTCAGACTGCTTCCGTCACGAGTAAACTCAGACTTCTTATGTGAGGCCTTCAGACAGCAAAGAGAAGGTGGGCGCGAGGACTGTGCTTCAGGCAGCTTATGACCCGCAACGGTCTCGTCGACCACGGAGGGGAATAAGGTTTGCCCAGGGTCGCCCAGTTTCAGACCTGAGCTCACGTAGTTATCCTCAGTGGTTCCTGATTGCCTCAAGGAAACACACGGGAGGAACAGGGCCCTTCCACGGAGCACTTTTGGGCACAGGGACCTCTGCATTGGATCTACAGGATAAGTATGCCAGTGCATTAGGTAGGCCTCAGTGACCAAGGCTCTCTGGCTCATGCTTAGCTGTCTTAAGTTTGCAAAACGTACTGTTCCTCAGGCTGGGCCCACAGCCTACCTTTCGCTTCTGTGGGAGTGCTGTCCGGAATCTCCTCCTGGAGCCAGTCTTCAGCACGGTGCCTATTGGCACTGCAGTTCTCTTTCAGTCAAGGAGTCCGTTCGACAGTCAAAAAAAGTCTGCCCAGCGCTCCTTTCGTGAGGCTCTTGGACGACTGGGGCACTCAACCTAGTCAACCCAGAGAGCAGTACGTTGCCCTGGCTATGAATGTGAAGAGCTTTCTCCAGGGGCCTGTTTAGGTTAAGTTTCCTCAGGAGCCAGGATCCGCCGTTCCGGCACCGAGAGAAGTCATCATGCGAAATTGTTGAACGAGCTCCTATCCTGTGTGTCCCCAGGAGCCTCGAAGAGTTAAGGCACTCCGTGGTGCAGTATGGCCTCATGCAAACCACTGCACGCCCAACTCCTCTGACGTGAAACACTGGAACTTACCTTGAGGCCTGAGGTCCCCTTTGGTTTGGCCAGAGCTGAACATGTGGTGCCGTGGGAGGAGTTCCTAGAAAGGTATTGCCAGCAGAGTTTTCGCTTTGGAGAACACGCAGCCTTGGCCCACAACGACATTCCTGCCGTGAAGAGACGTCGGGCCGCTAGTGCTCTTCAGGCAGCTTGGAAGCCAAGCGCAAGCTGCCTCCAAACGGGGAGAAAGCGTACTCTCCCATCCGCGTCCCACTTTCAAGCTGAATGACGCAGCATGTTTCTCGGAAGGTTCTGCCGAGCTATCTAGTGCAAGTGACATAGTGCCTGCCTCTGCTGAGAAAGAGTTTGACGTGGGGATCCCTGGACATGCGAAAGAGCGTTCCCCAGGCCGTTCAAAGTTTACGCTTTGGTGATTCTGGATGGTCCCGAAGGTCCAGAATTGTCCCTGGGAAAGCTGTCCTTTTTCTCTTTCTCCGGCTGGAAGTAAACATCTGGGAACCGACTGCCGTACGGCAGACGTCCTGGGGGAGCTCCCTGGTTTCATTTGTGACGCACATTGGTGTTTCACAGAGGAGCACAAATTCCTCCTTGCGGACACAGCAGCATGGAATGTAAGGCTGTTTAGAACTGCGGACCTTGAGGCCGTTGGAGAGCCGTACAGACGAGAGCTGTCAAGCGAACAGGGCAGCGCTTCGCCATCATCGTGGCACGTGCATGGAGCTTATTCTAACGAATGCATTTACTTCCTGTGGCTCAAACACAACAGAGGAGTTGGAAGGCATACAGTGCCCTTTGCCCGTTGTTACAACGAACGTGAGTGCACGGTGTCTCGTGAAATGAATCCCTTACACTGCTGAGGCATTCCGTTAACGCATGTTTCTTCGCTCCTATGGCACTCCGAGGTGTTCCTAACGGGGGAAATCTGGACTTATAATTGAGGCCGGGGGGGGGCTCACAATTCTTTTGTCGGCGAGCTCCAGAGCGCTCCTGCTGAAGCTCCCAGCCGGGAACTGAGAGCAGCAGGCCTCACACGAGTACACTCAGACTGCTTCCGTCACGAGTAAACTCAGACTTCTTATGTGAGGCCTTCAGACAGCAAAGAGAAGGTGGGCGCGAGGACTGTGCTTCAGGCAGCTTATGACCCGCAACGGTCTCGTCGACCACGGAGGGGAATAAGGTTTGCCCAGGGTCGCCCAGTTTCAGACCTGAGCTCACGTAGTTATCCTCAGTGGTTCCTGATTGCCTCAAGGAAACACACGGGAGGAACAGGGCCCTTCCACGGAGCACTTTTGGGCACAGGGACCTCTGCATTGGATCTACAGGATAAGTATGCCAGTGCATTAGGTAGGCCTCAGTGACCAAGGCTCTCTGGCTCATGCTTAGCTGTCTTAAGTTTGCAAAACGTACTGTTCCTCAGGCTGGGCCCACAGCCTACCTTTCGCTTCTGTGGGAGTGCTGTCCGGAATCTCCTCCTGGAGCCAGTCTTCAGCACGGTGCCTATTGGCACTGCAGTTCTCTTTCAGTCAAGGAGTCCGTTCGACAGTCAAAAAGAGTCTGCCCAGCGCTTCTTTCGTGAGGCTCTTGGACGACTGGGGCACTCAACCTAGTCAACCCAGAGAGCAGTACGTTGCCCTGGCTATGAATGTGAAGAGCTTTCTCCAGGGGCCTGTTTAGGTTAAGTTTCCTCAGGAGCCAGGATCCGCCGTTCCGGCACGGAGAGAAGTCATCATGCGAAATTGTTGAACGAGCTCCTATCCTGTGTGTCCCCAGGAGCCTCGAAGAGTTAAGGCACTCCGTGGTGCAGTATGGCCTCATGCAAACCACTGCACGCCCAACTCCTCTGACGTGAAACACTGGAACTTACCTTGAGGCCTGAGGTCCCCTTTGGTTTGGCCAGAGCTGAACATGTGGTGCCGTGGGAGGAGTTCCTAGAAAGGTATTGCCAGCAGAGTTTTCGCTTTGGAGAACACGCAGCCTTGGCCCACAACGACATTCCTGCCGTGAAGAGACGTCGGGCCGCTAGTGCTCTTCAGGCAGCTTGCAAGCCAAGCGCAAGCTGCCTCCTAACGGGGAGAAAGCGTACTCTCCCATCCGCGTCCCACTTTCAAGCTGAATGACGCAGCATGTTTCTCGGAAGGTTCTGCCGAGCTATCTAGTGCAAGTGACATAGTGCCTGCCTCTGCTGAGAAAGAGTTTGACGTGGGGATCCCTGGACATGCGAAAGAGCGTTCCCCAGGCCGTGCAAAGTTTAGGCTATGGTGATTCTGGATGGTCCCAAAGGTCCAGAATTGTCCCTGGGAAAGCTGTCCTTTTTCTCTTTCTCCGGCTGGAAGTAAACATCTGGGAACCGACTGCCGTACGCAGACGTCCTGGGGGAGCTCCCTGGTTTCATTTGTGACGCACATTGGTGTTTCACAGAGGAGCACAAATTCCTCCTTGCGGACACAGCAGCATGGAATGTAAGGCTGTTTAGAACTGCGGACCTTGAGGCCGTTGGAGAGCCGTACAGACGAGAGCTGTCAAGCGAACAGGGAAGCGCTTCGCCATCATCGTGGCACGTGCATGGAGCTTATTCTAACGAATGCATTTACTTCCTGTGGCTCAAACACAACAGAGGAGTTGGAAGGCATACAGTGCCCTTTGCCCGTTGTTACAACGAACGTGAGTGCACGGTGTCTCGTGAAATGAATCCCTTACACTGCTGAAGCATTCCGTTAACGCATGTTTCTTCGCTCCTATGGCACTCCGAGGTGTTCCTAACGGGGGAAATCTGGACTTATAATTGAGGCTGGGGGGGGGGGGCTCAGAATTCTTTTGTCGGCGAGCTCCAGAGTGCTCCTGCTGAAGCTCCCAGCCGGGAACTGAGAGCAGCAGGCCTCACACGAGTACACTCAGACTGCTTCCGTCACGAGTAAACTCAGACTTCTTATGTGAGGCCTTCAGACAGCAAAGAGAAGGTGGGCGCGAGGACTGTGCTTCAGGCAGCTCATGACCCGCAACGGTCTCGTCGACCACGGAGGGGAATAAGGTTTGCCCAGGGTCGCCCAGTTTCAAACCTGAGCTCACGTAGTTATCCTCAGTGGTTCCTGATTGCCTCAAGGAAACACACGGGAGGAACAGGGCCCTTCCACGGAGGCACTTTTGGGCACGGGGACCTCTGCATTGGATCTACAGGATAAGTATGCCAGTGCATTAGGTAGGCCTCAGTGACCAAGGCTCTCTGGCTCATGCTTAGCTGTCTTAAGTTTGCAAAACGTACTGTTCCTCAGGCTGGGCCCACAGCCTACCTTTCGCTTCTGTGGGAGTGCTGTCCGGAATCTCCTCCTGGAGCCAGTCTTCAGCACGGTGCCTATTGGCACTGCAGTTCTCTTTCAGTCAAGGAGTCCGTTCGACAGTCAAAAAGAGTCTGCCCAGCGCTTCTTTCGTGAGGCTCTTGGACGACTGGGGCACTCAACCTAGTCAACCCAGAGAGCAGTACGTTGCCCTGGCTATGAATGTGAAGAGCTTTCTCCAGGGGCCTGTTTAGGTTAAGTATCCTCAGGAGCCAGGATCCGCCGTTCCGGCACGGAGAGAAGTCATCATGCGAAATTGTTGAACGAGTTCCTATCCTGTGTGTCCCCGGGAGCCTCGAAGAGTTAAGGCACTCCGTGGTGCAGTATGGCCTCATGCAAACCACTGCACGCCCAACTCCTCTGACGTGAAACACTGGAACTTACCTTGAGGCCTGAGGTCCCCTTTGGTTTGGCCAGAGCTGAACATGTGGTGCCGTGGGAGGAGTTCCTAGAAAGGTATTGCCAGCAGAGTTTTCGCTTTGGAGAACACGCAGCCTTGGCCCACAACGACATTCCTGCCGTGAAGAGACGTCGGGCCGCTAGTGCTCTTCAGGCAGCTTGGAAGCCAAGCGCAAGCTGCCTCCAAACGGGGAGAAAGCGTACTCTCCCATCCGCGTCCCACTTTCAAGCTGAATGACGCAGCATGTTTCTCGGAAGGTTCTGCCGAGCTATCTAGTGCAAGTGACATAGTGCCTGCCTCTGCTGAGAAAGGTTTCGACGTGGGGATCCCTGGACATGCGAAAGAGCGTTCCCCAGGCCGTGCAAAGTTTAGGCTATGGTGATTCTGGATGGTCCCGAAGGTCCAGAATTGTCCCTGGGAAAGCTGTCCTTTTTCTCTTTCTCCGGCTGGAAGTAAACATCTGGGAACCGACTGCCGTACGCAGACGTCCTGGGGGAGCTCCCTGGTTTCATTTGTGACGCACATTGGTGTTTCACAGAGGAGCACAAATTCCTCCTTGCGGACACAGCAGCATGGAATGTAAGGCTGTTTAGAACTGCGGACCTTGAAGCCGTTGGAGAGCCGTACAGACGAGAGCTGTCAAGCGAACAGGGCAGCGCTTCGCCATCATCGTGGCACGTGCATGGAGCTTATTCTAACGAATGCATTTACTTCCTGTGGCTCAAACACAACAGAGGAGTTGGAAGGCATACAGTGCCTTTTGACCGTTGTTACAACGAACGTGAGTGCACGGTGTCTCGTGAAATGAATCCCTTACACTGCTGAGGCATTCCGTTAAGGCATGTTTCTTCGCTCCTATGGCACTCCGAGGTGTTCCTAACGGGGGAAATCTGGACTTATAATTGAGGCTGGGGGGGGGGGGCTCAGAATTCTTTTGTCGGCGAGCTCCAGAGTGCTCCTGCTGAAGCTCCCAGCCGGGAACTGAGAGCAGCAGGCCTCACACGAGTACACTCAGACTGCTTCCGTCACGAGTAAACTCAGACTTCTTATGTGAGGCCTTCAGACAGCAAAGAGAAGGTGGGCGCGAGGACTGTGCTTCAGGCAGCTTATGACCCGCAACGGTCTCGTCGACCACGGAGGGGAATAAGGTTTGCCCAGGGTCGCCCAGTTTCAGACCTGAGCTCACGTAGTTATCCTCAGTGGTTCCTGATTGCCTCAAGGAAACACACGGGAGGAACAGGGCCCTTCCACGGAGCACTTTTGGGCACAGGGACCTCTGCATTGGATCTACAGGATAAGTATGCCAGTGCATTAGGTAGGCCTCAGTGACCAAGGCTCTCTGGCTCATGCTTAGCTGTCTTAAGTTTGCAAAACGTACTGTTCCTCAGGCTGGGCCCACAGCCTACCTTTCGCTTCTGTGGGAGTGCTGTCCGGAATCTCCTCCTGGAGCCAGTCTTCAGCACGGTGCCTATTGGCACTGCAGTTCTCTTTCAGTCAAGGAGTCCGTTCGACAGTCAAAAAGAGTCTGCCCAGCGCTTCTTTCGTGAGGCTCTTGGACGACTGGGGCACTCAACCTAGTCAACCCAGAGAGCAGTACGTTGCCCTGGCTATGAATGTGAAGAGCTTTCTCCAGGGGCCTGTTTAGGTTAAGTTTCCTCAGGAGCCAGGATCCGCCGTTCCGGCACGGAGAGAAGTCATCATGCGAAATTGTTGAACGAGTTCCTATCCTGTGTGTCCCCAGGAGCCTCGAAGAGTTAAGGCACTCCGTGGTGCAGTATGGCCTCATGCAAACCACTGCACGCCCAACTCCTCTGACGTGAAACACTGGAACTTACCTTGAGGCCTGAGGTCCCCTTTCGTTTGGCCAGAGCTGAACATGTGGTGCCGTGGGAGGAGTTCCTTGAAAGGTATTGCCAGCAGAGTTTTCGCTTTGGAGAACACGCAGCCTTGGCCCACAACGACATTCCTGCCGTGAAGAGACGTCGGGCCCCTAGTGCTGTTCAGGCAGCTTCGAAGCCAAGCGCAAGCTGCCTCCTAACCGGGGAGAAAGCGTACTCTCCCATCCGCGTCCCACTTTCAAGCTGAATGACGCAGCATGTTTCTCGGAAGGTTCTGCCGAGCTATCTAGTGCAAGTGACATAGTGCCTGCCTCTGCTGAGAAAGATTTTGACGTGGGGATCCCTGGACATGCGAAAGAGCGTTCCCCAGGCCGTGCAAAGTTTAGGCTATGGTGATTCTGGATGGTCCCGAAGATCCAGAATTGTCCCTGGGAAAGCTGTCCTTTTTCTCTTTCTCCGGCTGGAAGTAAACATCTGGGAACCGACTGCCGTACGTAGACGTCCTGGGGGAGCCCCCTGGCTTCATTTGTGACGCACATTGGTGTTTCACAAAAGAGCCCAAATTCCTCCTTGGGGGCACACCAGCACGGAATGTAAGGCGGTTTAGAACTGCGTACGTTGAGGCCGTTGGAAGGCCGTTACAAACGAGAGCTTTCAAGCGAACAGGGCAGCGCTTCACCATTATCGTTGCACGTGCATGGAGCTTAACCAAACGAATGCATTTACTTCCTGTGGCTCAAACACAACAGAGGAGTTGGAAGGCGTACAGTGCCCTTTGACAATTGTTACAACGAACGTGAGTGCACGGTGTCTCGTGAAATGAATCCCTTACACTGCTGAGGCATTCCGTTAAGCCATGTTTCTTCGCTCCTTTGGCACTCCGAGGTGTTCCTAACGGGGGAAATCTGGACTTATAATTGCGGCTGGGGGGAGGGGGCTCAGAATTCTTTTGTCGGCGAGCTCCAGAGTGCTCCTGCTGAAGCTCCCAGCCGGGAACTGAGAGCAGCAGGCCTCACACGAGTACACTCAGACTGCTTCCGTCACGAGTAAACTCAGACTTCTTATGTGAGGCCTTCAGACAGCAAAGAGAAGGTGGGCGCGAGGACTGTGCTTCAGGCAGCTTATGACCCGCAACGGTCTCGTCGACCACGGAGGGGAATAAGGTTTGCCCAGGGTCGCCCAGTTTCAGACCTGAGCTCACGTAGTTATCCTCAGTGGTTCCTGATTGCCTCAAGGAAACACACGGGAGGAACAGGGCCCTTCCACGGAGCACTTTTGGGCACAGGGACCTCTGCATTGGATCTACAGGATAAGTATGCCAGTGCATTAGGTAGGCCTCAGTGACCAAGGCTCTCTGGCTCATGCTTAGCTGTCTTAAGTTTGCAAAACGTACTGTTCCTCAGGCTGGGCCCACAGCCTACCTTTCGCTTCTGTGGGAGTGCTGTCCGGAATCCCCTCCTGGAGCCAGTCTTCAGCACGGTGCCTATTGGCACTGCAGTTCTCTTTCAGTCAAGGAGTCCGTTCGACAGTCAAAAAGAGTCTGCCCAGCGCTTCTTTCGTGAGGCTCTTGGACGACTGGGGCACTCAACCTAGTCAACCCAGAGAGCAGTACGTTGCCCTGGCTATGAATGTGAAGAGCTTTCTCCAGGGGCCTGTTTAGGTTAAGTTTCCTCAGGAGCCAGGATCCGCCGTTCCGGCACGGAGAGAAGTCATCATGCGAAATTGTTGAACGAGCTCCTATCCTGTGTGTCCCCAGGAGCCTCGAAGAGTTAAGGCACTCCGTGGTGCAGTATGGCCTCATGCAAACCACTGCACGCCCAACTCCTCTGACGTGAAACACTGGAACTTACCTTGAGGCCTGAGGTCCCCTTTCGTTTGGCCAGAGCTGAACATGTGGTGCCGTGGGAGGAGTTCCTTGAAAGGTATTGCCAGCAGAGTTTTCGCTTTGGAGAACACGCAGCCTTGGCCCACAACGACATTCCTGCCGTGAAGAGACGTCGGGCCCCTAGTGCTGTTCAGGCAGCTTGCAAGCCAAGCGCAAGCTGCCTCCTAAACGGGGAGAAAGCGTACTCTCCCATCCGCGTCCCACTTTCAAGCTGAATGACGCAGCATGTTTCTCGGAAGGTTCTGCCGAGCTATCTAGTGCAAGTGACATAGTGCCTGCCTCTGCTGAGAAAGGTTTCGACGTGGGGATCCCTGGACATGCGAAAGAGCGTTCCCCAGGCCGTGCAAAGTTTAGGCTATGGTGATTCTGGATGGTCCCAAAGGTCCAGAATTGTCCCTGGGAAAGCTGTCCTTTTTCTCTTTCTCCGGCTGGAAGTAAACATCTGGGAACCGACTGCCGTACGCAGACGTCCTGGGGGAGCTCCCTGGTTTCATTTGTGACGCACATTGGTGTTTCACAGAGGAGCCCAAATTCCTCCTTGCGGACACAGCAGCATGGAATGTAAGGCGGTTTAGAACTGCGTACGTTGAGGCCGTTGGAGAGCCGTACAGACGAGAGCTGTCAAGCGAACAGGGCAGCGCTTCGCCATCATCGTGGCACGTGCATGGAGCTTATTCTAACGAATGCATTTACTTCCTGTGGCTCAAACACAACAGAGGAGTTGGAAGGCATACAGTGCCCTTTGCCCGTTGTTACAACGAACGTGAGTGCACGGTGTCTCGTGAAATGAATCCCTTACACTGCTGAGGCATTCCGTTAAGCCATGTTTCTTCGCTCCTTTGGCACTCCGAGGTGTTCCTAACGGGGGAAATCTGGACTTATAATTGAGGCTGGGGGGAGGGGGCTCAGAATTCTTTTGTCGGCGAGCTCCAGAGTGCTCCTGCTGAAGCTCCCAGCCGGGAACTGAGAGCAGCAGGCCTCACACGAGTACACTCAGACTGCTTCCGTCACGAGTAAACTCAGACTTCTTATGTGAGGCCTTCAGACAGCAAAGAGAAGGTGGGCGCGAGGACTGTGCTTCAGGCAGCTTATGACCCGCAACGGTCTCGTCGACCACGGAGGGGAATAAGGTTTGCCCAGGGTCGCCCAGTTTCAGACCTGAGCTCACGTAGTTATCCTCAGTGGTTCCTGATTGCCTCAAGGAAACACACGGGAGGAACAGGGCCCTTCCACGGAGGCACTTTTGGGCACGGGGACCTCTGCATTGGATCTACAGGATAAGTATGCCAGTGCATTAGGTAGGCCTCAGTGACCAAGGCTCTCTGGCTCATGCTTAGCTGTCTTAAGTTTGCAAAACGTTCTGTTCCTCAGGCTGGGCCCACAGCCTACCTTTCGCTTCTGTGGGAGTGCTGTCCGGAATCTCCTCCTGGAGCCAGTCTTCAGCACGGTGCCTATTGGCACTGCAGTTCTCTTTCAGTCAAGGAGTCCGTTCGACAGTCAAAAAGAGTCTGCCCAGCGCTTCTTTCGTGAGGCTCTTGGACGACTGGGGCACTCAACCTAGTCAACCCAGAGAGCAGTACGTTGCCCTGGCTATGAATGTGAAGAGCTTTCTCCAGGGGCCTGTTTAGGTTAAGTTTCTTCAGGAGCCAGGATCCACCGTTCCGGCACCGAGAGAAGTCATCATGCGAAATTGTTGAACGAGCTCCTATCCTGTGTGTCCCCAGGAGCCTCGAAGAGTTAAGGCACTCCGTGGTGCAGTATGGCCTCATGCAAACCACTGCACGCCCAACTCCTCTGACGTGAAACACTGGAACTTACCTTGAGGCCTGAGGTCCCCTTTGGTTTGGCCAGAGCTGAACATGTGGTGCCGTGGGAGGAGTTCCTAGAAAGGTATTGCCAGCAGAGTTTTCGCTTTGGAGAACACGCAGCCTTGGCCCACAACGACATTCCTGCCGTGAAGAGACGTCGGGCCGCTAGTGCTCTTCAGGCAGCTTGGAAGCCAAGCGCAAGCTGCCTCCTAACGGGGAGAAAGCGTACTCTCCCATCCGCGTCCCACTTTCAAGCTGAATGACGCAGCATGTTTCTCGGAAGGTTCTGCCGAGCTATCTAGTGCAAGTGACATAGTGCCTGCCTCTGCTGAGAAAGATTTTGACGTGGGGATCCCTGGACATGCGAAAGAGCGTTCCCCAGGCCGTTCAAAGTTTACGCTTTGGTGATTCTGGATGGTCCCGAAGGTCCAGAATTGTCCCTGGGAAAGCTGTCCTTTTTCTCTTTCTCCGGCTGGAAGTAAACATCTGGGAACCGACTGCCGTACGCAGACGTCCTGGGGGAGCTCCCTGGTTTCATTTGTGACGCACATTGGTGTTTCACCGAGGAGCACAAATTCCTCCTTGCGGACACAGCAGCATGGAATGTAAGGCTGTTTAGAACTGCGGACCTTGAGGCCGTTGGAGAGCCGTACAGACGAGAGCTGTCAAGCGAACAGGGAAGCGCTTCGCCATCATCGTGGCACGTGCATGGAGCTTATTCTAACGAATGCATTTACTTCCTGTGGCTCAAACACAGCAGAGGAGTTGGAAGGCATACAGTGCCCTTTGCCCGTTGTTACAACGAACGTGAGTGCACGGTGTCTCGTGAAATGAATCCCTTACACTGCTGAAGCATTCCGTTAACGCATGTTTCTTCGCTCCTATGGCACTCCGAGGTGTTCCTAACGGGGGAAATCTGGATTTATAATTGAGGCCGGGGTGGGGCTCACAATTCTTTTGTCGGTGAGCTCCAGAGCGCTCCTGCTGAAGCTCCCAGCCGGGAACTGAGAGCAGCAGGCCTCACACGAGTACACTCAGACTGCTTCCGTCACGAGTAAACTCAGACTTCTTATGTGAGGCCTTCAGACAGCAAAGAGAAGGTGGGCGCGAGGACTGTGCTTCAGGCAGCTTATGACCCGCAACGGTCTCGTCGACCACGGAGGGGAATAAGGTTTGCCCAGGGTCGCCCAGTTTCAGACCTGAGCTCACGTAGTTATCCTCAGTGGTTCCTGATTGCCTCAAGGAAACACACGGGAGGAACAGGGCCCTTCCACGGAGCACTTTTGGGCACAGGGACCTCTGCATTGGATCTACAGGATAAGTATGCCAGTGCATTAGGTAGGCCTCAGTGACCAAGGCTCTCTGGCTCATGCTTAGCTGTCTTAAGTTTGCAAAACGTACTGTTCCTCAGGCTGGGCCCACAGCCTACCTTTCGCTTCTGTGGGAGTGCTGTCCGGAATCTCCTCCTGGAGCCAGTCTTCAGCACGGTGCCTATTGGCACTGCAGTTCTCTTTCAGTCAAGGAGTCCGTTCGACAGTCAAAAAGAGTCTGCCCAGCGCTTCTTTCGTGAGGCTCTTGGACGACTGGGGCACTCAACCTAGTCAACCCAGAGAGCAGTACGTTGCCCTGGCTATGAATGTGAAGAGCTTTCTCCAGGGGCCTGTTTAGGTTAAGTTTCCTCAGGAGCCAGGATCCGCCGTTCCGGCACGGAGAGAAGTCATCATGCGAAATTGTTGAACGAGCTCCTATCCTGTGTGTCCCCAGGAGCCTCGAAGAGTTAAGGCACTCCGTGGTGCAGTATGGCCTCATGCAAACCACTGCACGCCCAACTCCTCTGACGTGAAACACTGGAACTTACCTTGAGGCCTGAGGTCCCCTTTGGTTTGGCCAGAGCTGAACATGTGGTGCCGTGGGAGGAGTTCCTAGAAAGGTATTGCCAGCAGAGTTTTCGCTTTGGAGAACACGCAGCCTTGGCCCACAACGACATTCCTGCCGTGAAGAGACGTCGGGCCGCTAGTGCTCTTCAGGCAGCTTGGAAGCCAAGCGCAAGCTGCCTCCTAACGGGGAGAAAGCGTACTCTCCCATCCGCGTCCCACTTTCAAGCTGAATGACGCAGCATGTTTCTCGGAAGGTTCTGCCGAGCTATCTAGTGCAAGTGACATAGTGCCTGCCTCTGCTGAGAAAGGTTTCGACGTGGGGATCCCTGGACATGCGAAAGAGCGTTCCCCAGGCCGTGCAAAGTTTAGGCTATGGTGATTCTGGATGGTCCCAAAGGTCCAGAATTGTCCCTGGGAAAGCTGTCCTTTTTCTCTTTCTCCGGCTGGAAGTTAACATCTGGGAACCGACTGCCGTACGCAGACGTCCTGGGGGAGCTCCCTGGTTTCATTTGTGACGCACATTGGTGTTTCACAGAGGAGCACAAATTCCTCCTTGCGGACACAGCAGCATGGAATGTAAGGCTGTTTAGAACTGCGGACCTTGAAGCCGTTGGAGAGCCGTACAGACGAGAGCTGTCAAGCGAACAGGGCAGCGCTTCGCCATCATCGTGGCACGTGCATGGAGCTTATTCTAACGAATGCATTTACTTCCTGTGGCTCAAACACAACAGAGGAGTTGGAAGGCATACAGTGCCCTTTGACCGTTGTTACAACCAACGTGAGTGAGTGCACTGTGTCTCGTGAAATAAATCCCTTACCCTGTTGAAGCATTCCGTTAACGCATGTTTCTTCGCTCCTATGGCACTCCGAGGTGTTCCTAACGGGGGAAATCTGGACTTTTACTTGAGGCCCGGGGGGGACTCACATTTCTTTTGTCGGCGAGCTCCAGAGTGCTCCTGCTGAAGCTCCCAGCCGGGAACTGAGAGCAGCAGGCCTCACACGAGTACACTCAGACTGCTTCCGTCACGAGTAAACTCAGACTTCTCATGTGAGGCCTTCAGACAGCAAAGAGAAGGTGGGCGCGAGGACTGTGCTTCAGGCAGCTCATGACCCGCAACGGTCTCGTCGACCACGGAGGGGAATAAGGTTTGCCCAGGGTCGCCCAGTTTCAAACCTGAGCTCACGTAGTTATCCTCAGTGGTTCCTGATTGCCTCAAGGAAACACAACGGGAAGAGCAGGGCCCTTCCATGGAGGTGCTTTTGGGCACAGGGACCTCTGCATTGGATCTACAGGATAAGTATGCCAGTGCATTAGGTAGGCCTCAGTGACCAAGGCTCTCTGGCTCATGCTTAGCTGTCTTAAGTTTGCAAAACGTACGTACTGTTCCTCAGGCTGGGCCCACAGCCTAGCTTTCGCTTCTGTGAGAGTGCTGTCCCGAGTCTCTTCCTGGAGCCGGTCGTCAGCACGGTGTCTTTTGGCACTGCAGTTCTCTTTCAGTCAAGGAGTCCGTTCGACAGTCAAAAAGAGTCTGCCCAGCGCTTCTTTCGTGAGGCTCTTGGACGACTGGGGCACTCAACCTAGTCAACCCAGAGAGCAGTACGTTGCCCTGGCTATGAATGTGAAGCGCTTTCTCCAGGGGNC